>NC_090938.1:417124353-419624353 GCF_040938575.1 Ambystoma mexicanum
TCACACTTAAGGACTGCTGTGAGAATGAGGTGTCTCATGTCACCACTTCCCTTCTAATCACTCCCCTAGCATGCAAGTGCTAACCCCACATCACGATTTCAATTACCTAAAAGTGTATGGATATGAATGCAGGTGCTAAAAGTGAAATGACTTCTCATGGCCATGCTTATCCCTATGGCATTCTCACCCAGTCCCTGTCCTCCCCACCCAAAACAACTCCTCACTGGAACTCTTTGGGCTAGCTTTAAACATGGCTAGCCATCAAACTTTGCCCTCAATGTGCCTGCAAGTGTTTCCTCAAAGGAGTCTTCTAAGAGTTCATGACTTCATTGGAGTTGTAAACACGTAACTGGTGTAATAAAAATGTCTTAATCAGGTCTGCCTTTGGCCACTCAATTTAAAAACACCCTGCATGTCTTTTGCTGAAATTCTTTTAAAAATAAGCATTGGCAAAGCCAACAGTTTTGGCTTATGTATAAGTATTAGGCATTTACGAGGCACTGCTATTAGCTGCTCAGGTACTCAAACCATTTTGCACTGGCACTATCAATGGCCAGCTAATACCAATACAGAAGTGCCTTTGCCATGCCTACACAAATGCCCAAACTGTTAGCATTGCCAGTGCTCTTTTTGCTTTACCCTTGATGCACAGGACTATGCATCAAGGTTAAAGCAAACATACTACTTGGCTAAATTGGCCCACTTTGAATGTAGGCCAATCTAGCCAGTAATAACACTTATGGTACACAGTCAGCCTGGATATACTTTCTGTGGCATGGCATTTTTACTGGTTGGGAATCCGTACATGGTAATAATGGAAAATATTGATGCAGCCTGCTTCAACATAATTAGAACAACCAGCATGAATATATGTTTATACTAGCATATCCCGTGTGGAAAGGCGGCATGAAATGTATTGGAAAATGTTCCTATGCACAATTTGTGATTTGCAACTATTGGGAATTTCCATGTGCTTCCATACAAAACTAATTGCAAACTGTGTGGATTTCTACCCAATTTTGCAAAGAAAGTGCTATAAAATGCATACTTTTAACCCAATGTTTCAAACATTTTCTTGGGAGTGAGAACCCCCTCCCCGCCCCCAAGCCACCCTTTGGTTTGGGCTCCCTCACTGTGCTCTGTTGATCCTGACTAATTGGAACAAACATTTAAGCCTCTTAAGTTCAGAAATGTACCAGCCTCCACTCTACATCATTTGTCACTGTGTATGATGTGTGTTTTAATGCGCAAACAGGGGCAGGGCGCTCCTTAATTATATTATATGGCATTTATAACGTGCCTGTATGCAAGTGTTTCTAGGCGCGACAAGGCAAGGAGGGAGAAACAAAAGAGTAGGACAAAACACAGATCTTACTAGGCCTTGTGTCATTCAGATCGTACAAGAGCAGGGAATGGGGAGGGGAGAAGTGCCGAGGGTGGGGTAGGATGCAGAAGTGCAGGAACAAAGTAGAAACAAGAGTGCAGCCAACTGGTGGCAAGTGTGAGTACTCATAAGTGTAGCCAACAGGTGGACAATACGAGCAAGAGCGGGGACTGTAGGGTTACAGATACAGACCACAAGTGCAGGGGAGCCAAGAGGCAGTGCGGGATTGCAATAGGTCGTACAGGCAGGGACCTGGGCCCGAATTCAGAGCTTGACCAGGTGACCAGTGCATGGATCAGGCAGGTGATCAGCAAGGGAGAGGAAGAAAGAAGGCAGAAGCAAATGAACAGGTCTTGAGGTGCTTCCGGAACCGGATATGGTGCGCCTCATTTTTAGCGAGGCAGGGAGGCTGTTTCCAGAGGGAGGCCCCAGCCGAAGAAAGAGATCTGCCCTCAACTCTTTGCTTGGAAAAGTGATTGACCCTCAGAGAATTGGAGGTGGCGCAGTGGAGAGCTCATGCCATCTTATATATATTTATTCATATGATAAAAAAGTTAGTCTGGCATGAACCTTTCTTCAGTAGAGAAAGTAGTAATAAACCATATTTGGGATCCTCCACACAAACTCAAGGGTAGCTTTCTCAAGTCTCCTGTGTGCGGATATGCCGCCGCTGGCCGAGTGCAAAAAACTGTAAGGGGGCCTCACCAAATGTTTTGCCCCGGGCCTCACCACATCTTCTGACAGCCCTGAGCAGCCATGAGCTCGTGCTCGACCCCGCCCCCGACGTCCATGAAGATCCGACAGCCAGGCACCATACGCCTCCCAGGGCACATGGAAACTAAACACTTGCGTGCAGTTCATGTCCTGCTGCGAGAGTTCCTTATCAAGCAGGCAGCAGGGAAACCTGAGCCCCAGCAGTAAGGCGGCGCAACTGTTTTGGAAGGAGTTTTGTGCACAGCAAGAAGGCGCAATCAGACCTTTCGGAAGAGAGCCCCTCAGAGAAGGATGAGTTCACTAACGAACATCAGGTATGAATGAGGTCTCTCACAGCATTTCATACAGAGATGACACTAAAGACGAATATTATTAAGAAGGCAATGCATCCCATGGAAAACATGTTGGAGGAAGTATCTGGAGGGCCATACCCGTTCTGAAAGGCAGGTAAGGAGTGGCATTTGGATGTGGGAGGGCGGGCAGAGTTTGAGCAGGCACCGTCAGGGAGCAAGGGAGGGTTGGGAGGGTGTGCCGAAGATAATTGAGGCCTGGGATGAAGCTCCTGCTCAACAAAATTCCTGCAATGCCGATTGGTAGGCACGGGCTCCCCAGATGCTGATTTTACATATAGTATTATATGTGTAGGCTTTAGTAATTTATATAATGCCCCGCAATAGGTTAAAGCACACTATCTAAGTATATAATAATGTAGCATTTATATCGCTTCTACAAACCCTCAGGCATCTGGGCGCAGCTTCTTATTACCCACAGTGTGTGGTTCCCATTTACCGACCTCGAAAGGATGAACGGCGGAGTGCCGGGATACGAACCTGCGTCAGCAGATTCTACATAGATGTCAAAGCGAGTGCTCTACTCACTGTGCTATTGGACCAGCGACAAATATGTATGTCTTCACAGTGTGCACTTATGTTTTGGGGAATGCCATAATGATATGTTCCACTTTAAGCACACTTGACCATACCCTCAGTTTCAGGAAATATTATCTATTTTTTAAAATTCTTTATTTGTTTTTAGTTTTTACAAACTTTTACAAATACACATTAAAATCTTACAATTTCATAATTAGGATATGTTTACAGTATACATCGTTATTATTTAATACTTGATCTAGAGTTCAAAATGTACTCTATTTTACACACATGTTCTATAAATGCTAAAACACTTAATCTCATTGACATTGAGTTCCCATGTAACATTTTAGTCCATAAAAGATCTCTCAATAGCCACACATTACAAACAAATTCTTAAAAATAACTTTCTCTTTCAATTAGTAACTCTGGGCATTCCGACATTAAATGACATAAAGTTTCCAATTCATCCTTATCTTTACAATCTCTACATGTCCCAGTGTCCCCAAAATATTTAAACCTTATGTTTTTTATTTCATTAGTCGATAAAACATCCATTCGAAATCTCATAAAACCAATTTTCATTTTCTTACTTGGGAATTTCTTTAAATAATGTTCCAATTCAGTAACTCCTTTTCCAGCTTTCAAAACATACGAATATAATTTTAGGTTACAAATTATAAATCTGTTTTTTTCCCAATCATTCACCTTATGTTTTTCCTTTACCATGTTTGGGTTTTTTCCCATTAATTCTATAGCCAAACCTATTTCCTGAAGAACAATTTCACATTCCATCCTTAATTTTGTAATAAATCCATCTGTATCATTCACTCTCAGCTGATGATAGTGTTCCTTCTTTAGAGAATTCACATTTGCTCAAGAGGCATAGTTTCTTCCACTGTATCATACTCACGAGAGATTGTATGCCCAATTCATACCTTATCACCTCAATTGGGATACATTTAGGTAGAAAATACAGTATTGATCTCCAAATTCTGCTTTCAACAACTCTATATTCCGTATCCATCGTTGTTGGCCAAAATTCAGTTCCATACATAATTGTCGGAAGTACCTTACTTTTGTAAAATTCTCTGCAAGGTTCTATGGAAAATTTGCCATATTTATTATCGGTATCAGGTAATATTATCCCAAATATGTGGTCACCGTAAATAATATCGCTGGGAAAAGGTCGCAGCGATATTATATGGGTGACCATATATATGGGGACAGGGGCAAACAAAAAAAAATTGTAAAAAAAAAAATAAAAAGTTTTCGGGGTTGCAGGGGTGTCCTCCGCATGTTCCATGCAATAATGTCGCCACAAAAAACGGCCATTTTTCAGCGATATTTTTGCATGGCGAGATTTTTGTGGCGACATTATTACATGGAACTTTATTATCCACTCTCTTCATTTGGTTTAGCATACACTTCACTTTTGAGTGGAGATAATTTACCAGAAAGATTTTACTGTACTTCCCCAGTACTGGGTATCCCAGGAATAGAACATTTTCTTTAACTGCCAATTTATTGTTTTCCCAGTTCTACACAAAATTCAACTTTACAGGTTTTCCCCCTCCTTTTGTAAGTTTAGTTACCACTGATTTGGTAATTGACTCGAATTGACCCTTAGCTGAATTCCCGACATATATTTGCCAAAGGTTGTTATGAGTCTTTGCAGACCCACAGGTGTGGTATCTATCAAGAGGAAGTCGTCTGCGTAACTAACCCAACTAATTTTCAAGTTCCCGATCTTGGGGGAACTAATACTGATGTTTCCAGAACTTTGCCAACCCCTGCAACATACAAAATATATAAAGTAGAACCCAGTATACAACCTTGCCTTATACAATTCTCAATACTGCATTCTCTTGAGAGAAGTCCTTCTGAGTCTAGTCTTATTCGTGTTTTAGATTCATTATGCAAGAATATGATAATGCCTAATAGTCCCTTAGGGATTCCATAACTGTCCAACCTCTGCCGCAATAAATTTCTGTCAACACAGTCAAAAGCTTTGCTTAGGTCCATTGATGCAACATAAATAGGAGCATCTCTGGATTTCCAAGCCAGGGTCTGTAAACATTTTATTAAAAGACCTCCACAGTCAGTCCCCATATTTTTGCGGAAACCTATTATTCTACATTCTAAGATGTTATTTTCTTCTATCCAATCATTAATTCTTTCTAGTATAAGGGAGGCAAACATATCAGCCAAAACTAAAAAAAAGAGACAAGCTAAGTAATATAATTTGAGGGTGTGGGATGGAGTGCTGTATTGCTAAGAAATCAAGTTTCTGATCTAACACTTGACTTAAGAAGTCTTTATCACACTATAAGCTGCTTCACAGCTGCAGTTAACCCATTAACCTTCAATTAGATGATATTTCAGGCAGAAATGACTGTTTAAATTGTATTAACGTAACACATATTTAGTTAATGATATTCTTAGTAAGTGAAATTAACACATTACTTTTTAGAAAAGAAATGTGCAAGAAGAAATTAGTGTTTAAATCATTTTACCGCCCCAATAATTTAGATAACACAGTGCCACTTCTCATGCTAGATGAGTGATGCCAGAAAAAGCCCACATACACATTCTATGCCAGTATTCTGTGTCATACAAATAGCTAGCACCACCTCCATAATCCAAATGTAAAAATATTATTCTACCATTAAATATGCCCTGCTGCTCATTAAATATACCCTGCTGCACATTAAATTTGCCCTGCTGCTCATTAACTATACCCTGCTGCACATTAAATATGCCCTGCTGTTCATTAAATATGCCCTGCTGTAGGCCATTTATTTGAGCAAAATCTTGTACACTTCAATTGACCAATTATCATAGCGGGTTTGGGTGTAGTGATCCCTATCCTCCCAACCCCCAACCTCCAAGAAATGTAAATAAAAAAGGAGCAGAGGCATTCATTTGGAGTGCTCTTGTGTCCTAATTTGTCTTGAAAGAAACTGATTAAAAAAAATGGTTCTATACCATGGCTCCCATGTGGTCCTTCTTTGGGGGGCAGTTTATATGCATTCTATACAATTAATTGAGGGGTGAAGTAATGAAGGGACTTAAACTGCATTTTAACAGTTTTGTTGGCCAGTAATGTAGCTTACTGAGAAAAGCTAATTCTGCTGAGGTATGCGCTCAAACTGAAGGTCACTGGTTTAAGATATGGAGAGATTGACTCTGCCTTTCATCTTTCCAAGTTGAATGGAGTAACGTTTAATTGCTTAGTAGTAGCACCTGCAATTTACACCATATGAAACTGCAAAAACTGTGCTACCGAACACTGCATAAAAGCGGGCTGTTAGCTTTCATTAATATGGTCTTATACTGAGCTGCAGTAATAAAAAAAACGGCGTTCTTTATGGGATCTTTCCAGTCGTGTCTTGTAATCAGCAATTTTACGCAGGGATGTCATTTGGGGGTTGCTGGGGGTACCGCTGGTTTCCCCTTTCTGACCCCTGTACTTAGTTTGAGAAAAGTAACTTCGCAACTTGCAAAGTTGAGTTTAACAAGATCCATGAGATTCCTGCCTCAGCGGCGGGCGCTGGAGTGTTCGAGCTCATGGTTACTAAGCAGCCATGAGCTCGTGCTCGACCCCGCCCCCGACGTCCATGAAGACCCGACAGCCAGGCACCATACGCCTCCCAGGGCACATGGAAACTAAACAATTGCGTGCAGTTCATGTCCTGCTGCGAGAGTTCCTTATCAAGCAGGCAGCAGGGAAACCTGAGCCCCAGCAGTAAGGCGGCGCAACTGTTTTGGAAGGAGTTTTGTGCACAGCAAGAAGGCGCAATCAGACCTTTCGGAAGAGAGCCCCTCAGAGGAGGATGAGTTCACTAACGAACATCAGGTATGAATGAGGTCACTCACAGCATTTCATACAGAGATGACACTAAAGACGAATATTATTAAGAAGGCAATGCGTGCCATGGAAAACATGTTGGAGGAAGTATCTGGAGGGCCATACCCGTTCTGAAAGGCAGGTAAGGAGTGGCATTTGGATGTGGGAGGGAGGGCAGAGTTTGAGCAGGCACCGTCAGGGAGCAAGGGAGGGTTGGGAGGGTGTGCCGAAGATAATTGAGGCCTGGGATGAAGCTCCTGCTCAACAAAATTCCTGCAATGCCGATTGGTAGGCACGGGCTCCCCAGATGCTGATTTTACATATAGTATTATATGTGTAGGCTTTAGTAATTTATATAATGCCCCGCAATAGGTTAAAGCACACTATCTAAGTATATAATAATGTAGCATTTATATCGCTTCTACAAACCCTCAGGCATCTGGGCGCAGCTTGTTATTACCCACAGTGTGTGGTTCCCATTTACCGACCTCGAAAGGATGAACGGCGGAGTGCCGGGATACGAACCTGCGTCAGCAGATTCTACATAGATGTCAAAGCGAGTGCTCTACTCACTGTGCTATTGGACCAGCGACAAATATGTATGTCTTCACAGTGTGCACTTATGTTTTGGGGAATGCCATAATGATATGTTCCACTTTAAGCACACTTGACCATACCCTCAGTTTCAGGAAATATTATCTATTTTTTTAAATTCTTTATTTGTTTTTAGTTTTTACAAACTTTTACAAATACACATTAAAATCTTACAATTTCATAATTAGGATATGTTTACAGTATACATCGTTATTATTTAATACTTGATCTAGAGTTCAAAATGTACTCTATTTTACACACATGTTCTATAAATGCTAAAACACTTAATCTCATTGACATTGAGTTCCCATGTAACATTTTAGTCCATAAAAGATCTCTCAATAGCCACACATTACAAACAAATTCTTAAAAATAACTTTCTCTTTCAATTAGTAACTCTGGGCCCTCCGACATTAAATGACATAAAGTTTCCAATTCATCCTTATCTTTACAATCTCTCCATGTCCCAGTGTCCCCAACATATTTAAACCTTATGTTTTTTATTTCATTAGTCGATAAAACATCCATTCGAAATCTCATAAAACCAATTTTCATTTTCTTACTTGGGAATTTCTTTAAATAATGTTCCAATTCAGTAACTCCTTTTCCAGCTTTCAAAACATACGAATATAATTTTAGGTTACAAATTATAAATCTGTTTTTTTCCCAATCATTCACCTTATGTTTTTCCTTTACCATGTTTGGGTTTTTTCCCATTAATTCTATAGCCAAACCTATTTCCTGAAGAACAATTTCACATTCCATCCTTAATTTTGTAATAAATCCATCTGTATCATTCACTCTCAGCTGATGATACAGTGTTCCTTCTTTAGAGAATTCACATTTGCTCAAGAGGCATAGTTTCTTCCACTGTATCATACTCACGAGAGATTGTATGCCCAATTCATACCTTATCACCTCAATTGGGATACATTTAGGTAGAAAATACAGTATTGATCTCCAAATTCTGCTTTCAACAACTCTATATTCCGTATCCATCGTTGTTGGCCAAAATTCAGTTCCATACATAATTGTCGGAAATACCTTACTTTTGTAAAATTCTCTGCAAGGTTCTATGGAAAATTTGCCATATTTATTATCGGTATCAGGTAATATTATCCCAAATATGTGGTCACCGTAAATAATATCGCTGGGAAAAGGTCGCAGCGATATTATATGGGTGACCATATATATGGGGACAGGGGCAAACAAAAAAAAATTGTAAAAAAAATATAAAAAATAAATAAAAAGTTTTCGGGGTTGCAGGGGTGTCCCCCGCATGTTCCATGCAATAATGTCGCCACAAAAAACGGCCATTTTTCGGCGATATTTTTGCATGGCGAGATTTTTGTGGCGACATTATTACATGGAACTTTATTATCCACTCTCTTCATTTGGTTTAGCATACACTTCACTTTTGAGTGGAGATAATTTACCAGAAAGATTTTACTGTACTTCCCCAGTACTGGGTATCCCAGGAATAGAACATTTTCTTTAACTGCCAATTTATTGTTTTCCCAGTTCTACACAAAATTCAACTTTACAGGTTTTCCCCCTCCTTTTGTAAGTTTAGTTACCACTGATTTACTCGAATTGACCCTTAGCTGAATTCCCGACATATATTTGCCAAAGGTTGTTATGAGTCTTTGCAGACCCACAGGTGTGGTATCTATCAAGAGGAAGTCGTCTGCGTAACTAACCCAACTAATTTTCAAGTTCCCGATCTTGGGGGAACTAATACTGATGTTTCCAGAACTTTGCCAACCCCTGCAACATACAAAATATATAAAGTAGAACCCAGTATACAACCTTGCCTTATACAATTCTCAATACTGCATTCTCTTGAGAGAAGTCCTTCTGAGTCTAGTCTTATTCGTGTTTTAGATTCATTATGCAAGAATATGATAATGCCTAATAGTCCCTTAGGGATTCCATAACTGTCCAACCTCTGCCGCAATAAATTTCTGTCAACACAGTCAAAAGCTTTGCTTAGGTCCATTGATGCAACATAAATAGGAGCATCTCTGGATTTCCAAGCCAGGGTCTGTAAACATTTTATTAAAAGACCTCCACAGTCAGTCCCCATATTTTTGCGGAAACCTATTATTCTACATTCTAAGATGTTATTTTCTTCTATCCAATCATTAATTCTTTCTAGTATAAGGGAGGCAAACATTTTTGAATCAGCATCCATGATACTAAGGGTTCTGTAATTTGCTGGTTCAATCCTCGAACTCCTGTTGAAAATAGGTACCATATATGATAACTTCCAAGAATCTGGGATTGATTGTGATTCTATTATATCTAGATATTGAATATAGAAAATCTTGGCCCACATCTGGGGAGCTTCCTTCAGGACGTTGTTCGTAGGTTTATTTGGTCCAGGAGCTCTAGAAGGGTTAGATTTCTTAATTTTTTTCTCAATTTGATCAATTGTGAATTCTGAGTCCCACTTTACTGTTTTCTGGACATATAATTCCACATTGTCAAGTGTAAACATTTGTTTAATATATTTTATCCAATCATCCTCCGAAATAGAATTTGTCATTTTGCTCTGATTGTTCTCCTCTTTTTTATTTATCAAGTCCCAAAAGGCCCTAGTATTTTTTCCATGTAAGCTTTCTACCATCTTTTCTCCGTCTACCTGATCTATTCAAAGGCATTCCATTTTTGACCAGTTATTGTACTTTTGCTTCAATTTCCTTATTGTTTCTACTCTGTTTGTTGCTATTTCATTACACTTAACAGTTTTCCTTATCTCCCTTCTTAATTCATTTTTTTTGTTCTTATTTCAATAGAATATTCCTGGTTGTGTTTTTTGTTGGGGATGTCCTGAGACGTTAGTGTACCCTCAACTGCAGTTTGCAAATATTCAGGGAAACCCGTTACAGAATATCTCACGATCTTCTCTTCTAAATTACAGGCATTGAATTCCGTTAGCATACACACATTGAAGTCATTCACTTTTTTTTCAGACCACCGCACTCTATTACCTCTGCAATTCACACTTAATTTATTCAAATTCGTATTTCTCATGTTAAAATTATTGTTATGCCAATCTATTTCCATCAATAACATTGCATGGTCACTCACAATTGTTTCTTTCACTTGGAAGTTTCTAACTTTTCCAGTAACATTAACAGACAAAAATATATAATTAATTTCAGATTTTACCCCTCTTGCAGCCCAGGTAGCTTTCTCATTTTCAAGCCGTTGAAGACCCCAGCCCGCAGCCCAACTCATCCACATTCCACCTTCTACTTTCTTTCTTTTACCCTTTACTATATTATGGTGGTCAGTCAAAAAACAGTCCATTAATTCCACTTCCTCCAGGTTACAACTTGCATTTAAGTCCCCTGCGAGTACTATATTCACATCATCATATTTATTGAGCCATTCATGTATATATAGATCTAATTTGGCCATTATCTCGCTAAGATTAGAATCAAAAGATCTATAAACATTCAGCAGCAGTATTACCTCTTCCTTAAGGCCTAATGTACTCTTCCATCCCGTTCCGAATATTTCACCCTCAATGTTCCACTCTTCAAATTTCTGCATCCCCTTAGTTAAATAGAGTTGTTATCCCTCCTTTAGGTCTACCTGTTTTTCTTTTCTTTGCCAGGATGCAAGCTGTTTCAAAACCATCCCATATAAGCTTTTCTGTTAACCATGTTTCCTGTATAAGTAAAACATCTGACGATTTGAGTACAGAACAGATCTCACTGTTACCTATTAAATGTTTGTTACCCCTAGAATTCAAACTTAAGATCTTCAAGCTCCCTAACCATCTAAAGCGGATGGCTTAAAGCTCTTAATTGTGCAATGATTCTTGTAGTATCTCAGCTACTTGCAACAGTTTCACATTTTCATTTCTGTCTATTTGATTTCCCGCCTGTCTTTGAGATTTTTCCCCATTCCACCTTATTTCCTTTTTCTCTTCCATAGGTACTTTTTCTTTTTCCCAAAGGCATATGCCATAGCCAAATCTATGAAGGCTCTCCGCCTCCTTCATTATAATGTTTCTCACCAAGGTTGAATATATAACCAATCTGACATAATCGAACCTCCATCCATGAATATAGTCTACAAGTTGTATATCTGCGGATGTTATTAATCTTAATTCAGGAATATCTTCAAATAACTCCAAGATTTTCCTCCTATTCAATGAGTCCGGCCCTCCTTCCTCAAACAAGTATTGCAATATCAGGCCTGATGCATCCGGATATTTAGGTTTTCGGAGCTTCATAACACCTATTCCATGCATTGTTTCCCCCCCACCATTCAATAGATCGTTGTTGTACTGTACAGACACGCTAAAGCGATGAACAGTGTCCATTTTAAATATTTTCCATCATGTAATGCCCCGAGTTACTACGTGGCTTACTACCCAGTTACAACATTACACCATGCAATGCTACAAACACATGCCACTATCTAACAAGGGATTGTCCGTAATTAGGAAGGCTAGGCCATGCCACTGTCAGATGCGTTCTGTGCAAATTCCAATTAATATAACAAAACATTTACCCAACAAAGTACTCCTTATTCTTAGCCAAAATATGACCTTCCCCATTTCATTTTGTTATGATCCTCTAAAACACTCTATAGGCAGACTAATACATGCCAATCAAAGGTTCAAGTTGGTCGGAAGGTTAGGATTGTTGCCACCATGGGTGTCTATTTGGCATAAAAAATAATCACAGTATCTCTCCACTTGTCCACAATTAGGATGTCCTCCCTCATGTTCCTGACAAATGTCAATCCAAAAAAACATTGTGGACATGTAATACCCCATCCTGTGAGACATTCAATCTCCAGAATTCAAACATAAAAGCTTAAACAATTAATTCATTGCCCTTTATTGACAATTATATTATATCATGATATAACATACTAAAATTTGTGTGTGCTTCATCTCCAGCCTGCACGTGTTTTGAGCTTTTTGCTCGTCTTCAAAGCAAAAAGTCAATGTGGTGTTAGTAGCGTGCACTTGTGAAAAACTAATTACATTTACTTCAAAAAGCGTTTTGCTTATATGCATAGCTCAGATTCCATAGGTAAAGTGGTCTTAGTGCCTCTGCAGATTATCTAATACGAATTGTTGCAGATCATCTCGAGCAGCAGACTCAGTCTTCCTCTTTCACTACC
The DNA here is from genome assembly GCF_040938575.1 of Ambystoma mexicanum. NCBI lineage: Eukaryota > Metazoa > Chordata > Amphibia > Caudata > Ambystomatidae > Ambystoma > Ambystoma mexicanum. Next base: position 417,136,916 of record NC_090938.1, read on the forward strand.
CGTCTTACTTGCGTGCCTTCTTATGTACCCATCTTGTAATCTTGCTCATCTAAATCAATAACTCATGAATTTCCAATGTAACCTATTACCACTGCACGCTTTACTGCTCAATTGGCATGCATACAAACTTACCCCAGCCCTTACTGCTCCAAGGCATGCTTAAAATCAACACTGCTGCTCAAACGGCATGCTTACAAGCTACATTAAGCCGTAATGCTCTATGGTATGCGTACAATCACTGCTGCTCGATGGCACGCTTGCAAATTTACCATAATCCTAAATGCTCAGTGGCAATGTACTCACCCTTTCTTTTTGCATATTAAGTAGCTTTGGGTTTTCACCCTAAATTACGAGGGTAATCCAGATGTGGACCCCTTGCTCACTGTTCTTAGAGAGGCACAGCTCCACCTCACTGACGAGGCCCAACCAGGCCGAAACACGTGTCTGGGGTTGCTGTTGGTACTCTTGTTCAGAAGAAAATTACCAGGCATTTCAGTGCTGGACTGCCATTGGGCAGGACAAAGACTGATATGTAGTAGACATTTCTCTTCTTTGAAAGGATGGTGAGCTAAAGACTCTGGTTGAGAATCTAACCCGGGATAAAGGCCGGTAGTAGAGAAAATCCCAGAACCCCCCTTGTTTTTGCATATTAAGTAGCTTTGGGTTTTCACCCTAAGTTATGAGGGTAATCCAGACGTTGACCCCTTGCTCAGTGTTCTTAGAGAGGCACAGCTCCATATCACTGACAAGACCCAACCAGACCGAAACATGTGTCTGAGGTTGCTGTTGGTACTCTTGTTCATAAGAGAATTGCCAGGCATTTCAGTGCTGTACTGCCATGCTGGACTGCCATTGGGCAGGACCAAGACTGATATGTAGTGGAAATTTCTCTTCTGTGAAAGGATGGTGAGCTAAAGACTCTGGTTGAGACTCTAACCCGGGATATAGGCCGGTAGTAGAGAAACTCCCAGAACGCCCCTTGTTTTTGCATAATTATCTTGGTTTCAGATTTGTTACCTCATGTACCTGGGACTAGCAACCTATAAGAGTGGAAAACATGCTCCTGAGACATGGTGGGGCCATTACTCAATTTTCTTTGAGCTATTAAGATGCATCAGCGTAACCACTTTCACAACTGGGCAAGACCCAGGCCAGACAAGCAGCTATATGTGAAGCTGAACTCCGGGGTAACTCAAATTGTAACACACTCAGAACAGCGGAGAATGGATGTTTGAAGAAAAATGTGCTTCTCCCAGCCGGGACATCCTCAGTCTTAATCCATGAAAAACAGGCTTAACTAACATAGGGGATGTGGTCGCTTTCATGCCGGTTCTGTACTGGATTCGACTGTGAAGTAGTGAGGAGCTCTTTAAGTTTAAAGATGCTGCTATTGCCCTTTTGTGTCAACCTGGGGGTTCATGCTTAAAATGGTTTCACCACGTCAAAAATTGGTTGCAGTTCCTAGGATACGACGAGTTATGGCACTTCCCAGCTCTTATTGTAGCTAACGACAAACAGCGAGTCAAGGATAGCTACTGGCAGCCGAGATACGGAGTAGCCCTCAGTTATCCTCTGCCCTTCTATACTGGGAAAATAAAGGTTACAGAGGTTACGAAGTCTATCTGGATTGTATGCGACCAAGGTTATTAGACTCATTATATGTAAAATGTAGGTTTAGCATTCTACACGTGGCTGCATTACCTAAGGCATGGAACCCGAATGAAAAAAATACATCTCCATATTGCCTGTAAAGGGTCGAATCTATTGAGCAGTTCCTTCTTGTTTGTCCCTTGTATTTACCATACGTAAGAATGTATCTGAAACTGACGTTCTGACAGTTTGATATCAGGACAGCCAGCAAAGCCATGACTTCTTGTAGAAGAACCGATAATGGTCCAGAAGTTTTTGCTGTATCCAAATACATGTTTAGAGCATGGCTGAAAAGATTTGCATATTTAGCTGAATATGCACAAAGGTCATGTTATTTTTCATCAATACATAGTTGATTTTATATCTAATGTGCTGCCCTGACAAGTACTGTTTTTTGTGACGTTAATCGTTCCTTTTAGCTGTTTTTAAATGGATTTTGGTGTGTCTGTTTGGGTTTCTAGAACACTTAATCTAAGTCTTATCTATTGTATTGGCATTGTGTTTATGTTAATTTTATTGTGTTTTGTGTTATGTTGACTTATTTGGCACACTGCCGAAATAAAATGTATTTGACTGACAATTCCCTACTTCTGGGGATTAATTTTTTCCCCACTTTACCTATCCTTAGCATATGCTGATGGTTTTCCAAGCACTCCTTGGAGTCAGATTGAAACTACTACAAATGCAATTTCTACTTTGAATGACTTACACATTTTAGTCTTAACCTTCTTTGACTTCCATTCTTAAAAGGTTAACCGCAGCCCTGCATACTGAATAGGGCTCTGCCCCTTTCAATAGTTTTTCCTCAGATAAGACTCAGTGCTCCTCAATCATGTATATCGGGTATGATTCATTTCTTGTCATTCATGTATGTAAGACTCAATGCTTTCCAAAACGTATACAAGACTCAATGCTTCTCAGTCATGTATGCTTCTCAGCCATGTATATCTGCTATGACTCTATTCTTTGCAATCATTTGTATAAGACTCAATGTTACTCAATCATATATACCTGGTATTTTTCAGTTATTGCCAGTTATGTATATAAGGCTCAATGCATCACAGTCATGTGTATCTGCTGTGACTCTATTGTTTCCAATCATGTAGATAAGACTCTATGGGCCCCATTATGAGTTCGGTAATTTGGTATAAAAGTGTTGACAATTTGTTAACTCCACTTTTTTGGCGGTAATGACATTACTGCTCTTTTTACCGCACCCCCCAATTCTAGCTTGGGTTTAAAGTGAAAAGTGAAGAATTCAACACAAGCAAAGGATTGAGGTTAATCCTTCAATTTATCTCCAAAAATCAGCACAATTACAGCAGCAGAATTACCACTTCCAATAATTCTACCAAACTTCCCATGCAGCCCTACAGACTTCAAAATTCGGATACTGCCTTGCCACCACTCATAATCCTGCATTAGCTTACAGATTTTGGCAGTAATTCAATGCATATAACCCATGTTCATTGTCAGTAGATGGGTGCGTTTTCAAAAAAATATATCTGCTATGATGCTATTCTTTTCAATTATGTACGTAAAACTCAATTCTTCTCAGTCATGCACATCAGCTATGGCTCACTTCTTCTAAAACATGCAGGTCTATGTTACTCAGTCACAGTGATTAAAAATATGCTTCTCTCCTTATCAGTCATTGTTTTCAGACATGCATCTGTACTTCTCAATCCTGGCTCTCAGTAATGATTCAATTTCTCTGACTCAATGTTCTCACAAAAGGCTCTATCTTTCTCAATCGAATGCCTTAAGTACAGCTCTAGGCATCTCCATCAATGTAATTCCACATGGTCTTGTTCTTCCGGATCAGTGCTCTTAAATATAGCTTTATGCTTCGTCTTCATCACTCTTGTTACACATGGCCCTCTGCCTCTAAAGCATTACTTTAACAATTAGCCCCATGCTTCTCCATCACTTTTCTCAGAGCCTCCAGCAACTTCCTAAAGGGCTACCTCACTTGGCTCATCTGTGGCTCTAGCTTTCACCATCTATGTGCTAAGAAGCAAGTCTATGATTCTCAATCATGAGTTACAGCGTTTGCACAGTGAAATGTGTATGTTTTGCTGGCTTGCTTGTCTGGTGTCTCTGTGGGAGATGGGTTTGAGTTTGTCATGAAGGTAAGATGGGGTTTGTGTTGGATGGCTTTGAAAACAATACAGAGTCCTTTAAAGGGCAATTCTCTGGGTTGATGAGTGAATGTTTGGATAGGTGGAGGATTTGTCCCTATATTGCGTTTTGTATGGCCTTCAGGGAGGCATGGGTGCTGTTGGGGAGTCCAGTGAGGAGACCATTATAGTAGTTGAGCGTGGAGAGAACCAGTGCTTGGAATTCAATCTGAAAATCATCAGGAGAAAGGATGTGTGTGATCTTTTGATGTGTGTGATCTTTTGAAGGAGGTGTAGTTGTGGGTTGCATATTTTGGTGACAGCACCTTTGTCGTGTGTAAAGGAAAGATGGGGATTGAAGGTGAAGCCAAGGGCTTTTCTAAGTGTTGAGAGAGATATGCTTGGGTTGACCATGGCAAGTTCTTTGTTGCATTAGGTGAGTTTGTGTTTTGGTCTAGGGGGCAGTAAGGAGATATTTTGATTTGGAAAAGTTCAGCTTGAGGAAGTGAATGACCATCCAGGTGGTGATGGTGGAGAGACAGCTTTTGAGTGTGTGGAGTTGTGAGGGGATGAGATTTGGAGGGCCTGGCAGATAGCTCAGTGGCAATGTGCTTGCCCTGAAAGCAAGACAACACTGAGAAGCATAGATTCAATATCCGGTCCTGCGCTTAGAGGCTGGACTCCAACATGAACTGTGATATAAATGCCCAATTGAATGTTTTTCTTTATATTTACATGGTGCCTGAATATTGGTGGACATGGATGTTGTGTTTGCTAAGGTTCTATCCAAGGGATTCAACATATAGCTTAAAGAGGGGTTGAGAGAGGGAGGAGCCTTCTGGGGTGTTGTACTTGACCATGGGTGGAGTCAGATCTACAAGGGGCATGGAAACAAAGTGTGCACGGTTAGTAAGGCAGGAAGTGAACCAGTCGAGCATGGTGCCTGAGAGCTTTATCCTGTGGGCTAGTATGCCGGGTAGAATGGTGTGGTCAATGGTATCAAAGGCTGCAGAGAAGTTGAGGAATATGAGTAGTGCTTCGTGTCCTTTGTCAGTGATATTGTGGAGGTGATTGAGGATATGAAGTGTTGCGGTCCTGGTGCTGTGTCCAGGTCAAAAGCCATATTGGGCGGAGTTCAGTAGGTTGTTTGTTATGATGTGTTTTTGCAGTTGGATAGTGACTAAGCGTTCCAGGATTCTAGTGAGGTATGGCAGGATAGTGATGTGGGGATAATGTTCGGGGACTGTGAAGTTGTGAGTTATTTTTGTGGAGGAGTTACAGTTGTTCAGTTTTGAGTGCAGAGGTGATAGTGCCATGTGAGAGACCGGAGTTGATGATCTTGAGCCAGTGGGAAGCAAGGGTGCTGATGCAATTGGATTCAGCTTGAGGTGGGCATGCATCATCTAGGAAGTTTGTTCTGGCAGTAAGGGTGAGGAGGGTGTCTGTATCAATGGAGTAGAAGGTGTCCCATGTATTGGTATGTTTGGGAGCAGGGGATGGGAGTGGGAGAGCAGAGGTGAGTGCTTGCCTGATATTGTGCACTTTGGAGTTGAAGTAGTTCATGAAGGAGTTGCATACTGCAGTGAATGGTGGTGTTAAAGGTGTGGATTGTGGTTTGGAGAAAGAGTTGACATTGTTAAATAGTTTCTGTGAATGAATGATGGTGGATTGGATATCTTGTAGGTAATAGGTTGTTTTTGCATTGTGTATAGCTGTTTTGTATTTGTTGCAGCAGTGTTTGGTTGGCATTCTGGTAGTGCGGCATGCATTCTTTTTCATGAAAATTTACGGTACCGTTAGTAGCGCCTTCCCCATTTCCATTGAGCCCTATGGGGGCTCAAATGGGAATGGGGAAGGCCCTGGTGAATGGGGAATGACTGGTCCCTCCAACCTTGGAATGGACCGGTAATTTCTCCATTCACCAGGGCGGAATCGGAATGAGTTTGGAGGCAGCCATGCCGCAAATAGCGGCGTGGTTACCTCCAAACTCGGAATGAGGCCCTATGTCTTCAAACCATTGTTTTCAGAGATGACCCTAAATCTCCCACTCATTGTACTCAAGTATAACCTTGTGGTCACCAGTTATTGTTCTCAGACCTGGGTCTATACTTCATAAACCCTGTTCTCACATATGCAACAATGCTCGTCCATCACTATTGAAAGCTATTGCTCAATGTTTCTCCTTCACTGTTCTCAGCTATGAGCTTGAGCTTCTCAGTTACCATTCTCACATGAGTTTATGCTTCTCTGAATTTAGATTTTGCTGCCATCCTATTGTCACCTTTGCACATGGCCTCTGGTGAAAGGAGTGCAGAACGAGGATCCATTGTTGAAGGAGACCCCACAGAAAGCCCAAATGATGATGACCAAATTGTTATTGTTGGAATGAACACCAGAAATACTACCACCACAATCCAGGTACAGTGTAATACTCAAACTTTCACCAAATGGGTACAGCTTTCACTGAATGGGTGGAATGCCACCTTAAAACCTTACAAAGCAGGTACATTCCCAGTTTACCATTTTCATGCAATAGGTGAAGTGTCATCTTAGAACTTTCACAGAACAGATAAAGTGTAATTTTAGAATATTTTCTGATCCGGGTTCTTAGACACCACGCCCCCTTCGGGATGTCTCTCAAAGTGCAAGGCCACCATGGTACTATGCTTATCTTGCCTACACCAAGTCAAAGGCTTCTATCTAGGCACCACGAGACCCCTGTGTATCTCCCAAACTCTAGAGTCATAGGGCCATCTTGGTGAGGAAGACATACAAGTTCAATCAAAATGATAAAATAATGGATATCCCAACATAAATGAGACCTATTGGATGTTGGCATGTCCTGCCAGTGTTCTGGTGCCCGAATGAGGTCTGGGAGACCCAAAGCCCTCCTGGTGTGAGAGTCTAAAAAGTTCCTCCTAAGTTCAAAGGGTTCATAAAGTCGGAAAACTCCTGTTTGGTTTAGGTGCGGTTGGAGGATGGACTATATGGTATGGGTAAATGTAGAAGGGTTCTCTTCTCTGGTCTGATGGTCTAACCTTTTCGGCAGTGCTACACATTTGCACCTCCCTTCCTAGACTGCAGTAGCACTCTCATTTATACTATTCTCTGAGGGAGACCGGAAGTGTGACAATTAATGGAAGGGAACCACAAAAGAATGTGAATTAAGCTTGCGGGAGGGAACCCCTTAAAGCGCTGTGATTGTTAGGTTTGAGACTTACATAGCTATAGGGCAAAGCAGGAGCTTTTCCAAACCCCAAAAATGTTACAAATTGAACCTGTTGTGTCAGTATCATACTTGTGATACCATTCCTCACTTACATATGGTATCAGGAGTTGATATGACTCAATTGAGACACATTTGGGCACCCTTAAATTCCAGAAACGTAGTCACAAAGCCTCAGACCCCTCTACCGCCACAAAAGAATCCATAGGCTTTGATATTTGTAGCAGCAGAGAAACCACTATCCCTCCTGGGAAAGGAGGGATGATTCCCACAGACTTAGTTCTAATTCCCCCTGTGGGTTGTTATATAAGATTGGCCTCAAAATCTGGCGTAGCCTGGAAATTTGGTCTAGATGTGCTAGCAGGCGTTATAGATCCAGGCTTACTGGGAGACATAAAAGTTCTCTTACAGAACCATTGCGAGACCCTGTTTGAAATACGTCCTGGGAACAAAATTGCATAGGGAATTTTTGAGAAAGCTTGATTTCCCCGTTTTGAGGAAGAAATATAACCAGAGGAAACGGAGAGAGGAAACTTAGGCTTTGAAGAGGCCGATGAGATATGTACACTGAAGCAAAAAGGGAAGAGGTACCTACCATCCTTCCTGACCTAGCCTTTGCCCAACAAAATTATGCAGTACTTGCAGAGGCTTTCTTACAAGTGATTCCTGAGGGAGAAAGAGAAGAAAAGGGGAGCCCCTTTTTCTTCCTGAGCTAGGAATTACTATATAGAAGGGAAACCTCCTGGGAAGGCCTAAGTAGGACTCATTTAATAATACCCAAAACCCATTGCAAGATCATGCTAGAGGTTGCACACTCTCATTTGACAGGGGGACACTTGGGACAATCCAAAACCCAAAACCCAAGCTCAAATCAGTGAGAAATTCTACAGGCCGGGAATCCATGCTGACATAAAGAACTTCATTCAGACATGCGAGATCTGCCAAAAATATTCCCCTACCTGCCCCTCTAAACCCATTACCGATAATAGAAGTCTGTTACTCTAGAATTGGGATGGATATCATTGGACCATTGGAAACTTCTAAACTGGGCAATAAATATGTCCTTGTAATCGTTGATTACACTACCCAGTACTCAGAAGCCTTCCCCATGCGTAACAACACAACCCAGTACATTTTAAAACACCTGTTTCAATTTTTTTCTAGAGTTGGTTTCCCCAAGGAAATTCTAACAAATCAGGGATCCAACTTCACATTATCACTTTAAGAACCTCAGTTTACCACCCCCAAATAGACAGATTTCTAGAGAGATTTAATAAGACCCTCAAAATGATACTGAGAAAGTTAGCAGACGAGGATGGGATGGACTGGGATCATCTGATCCTGTGGGCCCTATCTGCAATGTGAAAGACCCCTCAGGTATCCACCAGTTTCTCCCCTTTCGAGTTACTCTATGGTAGAGAGCCACAAGATGTCTTAGACATGCTCTGGGAGACCTGGGAAGAAAGAGAAGAGGTGCCAATCCCCCTTTCACAGACAGCTACCTGATTGCGAGAGCACATGAAAGTCATCTGGAGTCTAGACCACACTCATATGGAGAAAGCTCAAGCCCAAAAAAATGTACCTATGACAAGAACCTAAATCTAAGCTCATTTTCAGTAGGACAGAAAGTGTTAGTCCTCTTGCTTACCTCTGAAAATAAACTTGTTTCAAAGTGGCACAGGCCCTATGAGGTACTAGAACACAAAGGAACCTGTACCTATAAAATAGCCAACCCGATAGCAGGCAAAAGACCCACCTTCACCACGTAAATCTCCTGAAAGAGTGGAAAGAAAATCCTTTTGCTACTACCTCCTATATTTTCTTGTTTGGTACCTGAGGCGACAGACAACTCAGAACTTATTCCCCAAGAACTATCAACACAAGCAAGAGGATTTCAATGACCTTATAACTGCATTTCCCAATGTATTTTGTCAGAAACCCTGGAAAGTACATGGTACTTAACACTATATCAGAACTCCAAAGGGGAAAGTGGTCCATGTGAAGCCATATAGTGTTAGCAGGTAATGTACGAAAGCAGGTAATCATTGATGAGGTTAAAAACATGTTAAAGGCAAACATCATCAAGCCTTCTTCAAGTCCATGGTCCTCCCCTATTGTGTTGGTGACTAAACCCGATCACGCTTGGAGGTTTTGCATAGATTGCAGGCAGGTCAACTCTATCTCCGACTTCAATGCCTTTCCCATGCCACGTTTCGATGATTTAATAGATAAACTTGGAAATGCTGCATTCTTGTCAACCCTAGATTTAACCAAGGAATATTAGCAGGTCCCTGTACATGGACCTGATAAGGAAAATACAAGGAAGATTGAGTCAAGGTTCCCCTCCATTCGACACAACAGTCTGCTAAGGGATGTTTCCATTAGCCATATATGATCACAATAACATATATATATGTACTTCGTGTAAAACATTTATCTAACAAGTTAAATCTTTTTCATGCAGCTGAGGATAATGAAATCTGGATCTTGCTTTTTCAAAGTCTTAAATTCTGTATGGAAATCAATAGTACAATTTTTAGATGAAGTATTTCCTGAAGAAAATGATGTAATTTCTTAAACAAAAATATGTTTTTTTATATCCTGTATTCTAGCCTGTACAAATTACTTAGAGTAGTTATTTTGAATGGAAAATCATATAATGTTATGCTTTACATTTGTTTATGTAATTATAAGGAAATGTAATAAGTGTATTTGAAAAGTGTATTTGAAAAGTTGATTCATCAGCTAAATCAAATGAAATAAAAAAAAAATAACACATATACAACACTGTTAAAATGAAGTTTCTTCTAAAATATCACAATAAAAATAGACATCTGGATATGGCTGACATTGTCATTTACTATACAAGAACAGATAGTGCTAAATAAGTGAGCTTAGTAACATAAAGATGTTTACGTGCTGCGTACATATTGACAGCACATTTCAACTGATAAGGACAAGACAGTTTTCTCAATGCCAATAGGACTATTCCAATTCAAAGTCCTCCCTTTTGGATTGTATGGGACCCCAGCCACATTCCAACGACTCATGGACAGGATTTTACAGCCTTATTACGATTTCTGTGGGCTCTATATTGACGACAAAGTCATTTATAGTAAAACCTGGGAGGACCATCTTTTCCATCTTTCTGCTATTGTGAGAACCCTCAGAGAGGCCGGCTTAACTACCAATCCATCAAAATGTTAGTGGCTCAGTCAGCAGTGAAATGACTAGGCTTCTTTGTAGGGAATGGTAATGTCCAGCCCCAGCAAGAAAAAGTGAAAGCCATCCTAGATGCCCCCACACCTAAGACCAAGAGAGATCTCAGGGTATTCATAGGATCGATTGGTTATTATAGTAGGTTCATCCCAAATTTTTCAGATAGAACAGCCGGACTGACAGACAAACTAAGAAATGCGTAACCCCAGAAAATGTGTTGGACTGATGAGGATGATGCTTGTTACAATAACCTGAAACAAACCTTATGCCACAATCCAATATTAAAAGTAGTAGACCTCTCAAAGGAATTTGTATTACAGACCAATGCCTCCTCGCAGGTTTATGAGCAGTGTTATCGCATATACACGATGGATTAGAACACCCCATTCTATTCACTAGTTGTAAACTCTTCCCCCGTGAGAAGCTCTACTGTGTTGGAACTGGAAACCCTTGCCAGCAAATGGGAAACTATCCACCCTAGGTACTACCTTCTAGAGAGAAAATTCACACTCATCACTGACCACTCACCTTTGGTATGGATAAGTCCATCAAAGGACTCTAACCCTCGAACCATCTGATGGTTCTTAGACCTGCAACTCTACTGTTTCACTGTGGAAGACCGAAAAAGTAAGGAACAGGGAAACGTCAATTTATTTTTGCATAAGAGAAGGGTATGTGACAAACCAAAGGGTGTCTTACCTACTAGTCCCCAGGGATCTCTCTCTCAGGTGGCCAGGGCATGGCCGTCTCCTTTGGATCCAGACCCTGGGGGTAGACCTGTGTGGGAGGATCACCTGGGTGAGGGGTCTTTGGAGAGTGGGGGTGAAGCGGCCAATGGTGAGATGGGGTATTCCCCCCTTTCCCGTATCCATGACCTATCCTATTTTATAGAGTAACAAGGCTAACCCTTACATATCTCATTGGACATGTCCTGCTAATCGGATCAGGCAAAGTCAAGCACTTGACTTTAATCACATTCATCTGATACCCATTAGCTCTCCCTACACAGATAAAAGACAGAACATAGATACACTCTCTGAGCAAGGTGGAACATGAGAAGCAGCAGAACTACCGGGGCGAGCAGAATTACCGGGGAAAAGAGGAACCTACTGGAGCAGAGCGATGGACAGAGGGACAAGAGCAAAGGGTAGAGAAACCCAGGAGTTCCCTGCAGGAGGTTGTTGCCTCCAAAGAGCCATGAAAGATGCATGGAGAAGGCCAAATCCCAGACAAGAAGACCGAATTGTGTTTCAAGGGTGCCAGCAACCCTCCCCGTGAAACACAGAGTTGGGGCAGCAAGACCAAGTCTGTGGTATTAACCATGACTTGTGAATTAAAACTGCAAAGACAAGAAAGGAATGCACAGAGCAGGTGAGTTGGTGAGCAACATGAAAGGCTGGTGTGTGTTAAGGAAAGATTGTGCGCGTGTGGATGAGACACAAAGGAAGTCAGACCTGAGGGGTACTTTAAATTACTGATAACTGTGAAGCCAGTGAGACAGTGGGACAGAGTAGGCGAGTGGTCCGGCGAAAGGAAGTAGCCCACTCGAAAGTCTCTGTGAAAGGTGAAGAAATGTTTTGTTATAAAGCCACGAAGTGAATGAACTCTAAAATGCATAATGATCAAGATTGACCCTGGCAGAAGGCGAAGTGAAAAGTGAATGTTGAACTTCTGTGCTTATGATACGGAACTACCCAGACTAAAAGACACTGAGGAAAACAACACCACAGTGCGAGTTGAAGGGAAAGTCGAAATGATCCTGCAGAGGTCTATGATATGATATGTTATTTATAACATGCTTAATACCCAGAGGTTTATAAACGCGGACCCGGGGATTGAACCTGTGTTGCTCAGCGTCATCTTGCTTCCAAGACGAGCAGGTTGCCCCTGAGCTATCCTCCCGAGACAAAGCGTTGCCTATAGTAAAAGCCTTGCATATTCGAAAGTCTTCGACATCAGGAAAAGGTCTGAGCCCAACTGAGGGAGACCGGAAGTGCGATAAGTTAGGGCAAGGGAACCCCTAAAGAATGTGAACTAAGTTTGGAGAAGCGAACTCCTGCAAGTGCTGTGATTGAAAGGTCCGAGCCCGACAGAGGGAGACCTGCATGAACTCTTGCTGAAATGTGAAACAGTGAGAGAACTTTTGAAAGCTGGAATTAGAGACTTTAACGTCGAAGGCCAGGCAGGCCTCGATCCACCAGTTGAACTGCCTTTGTTTGGGACTGCCTTACTCCATGCTATCCAACGTGTGGAGGAGAGCTGACTCAGCCACATAGATTTTTTATATTCTAACACTGATTTTCCTTTGCATACATAGTCCCCTTTACACACTTTTTGTATAACAGATAGGGCAGGCAGTAGGTTTTGTTAGTATAGGCCATCTTTGATTTCGACATGTTGGCTGACTAGGACTATGTTTTCTTTATTATTTGATGGTAGAGACTACTCCCATCATAGCTATAGGGCAAAGCAGGAGTTTATCGAAACCCTGAACATTGAATAAACATTTTACAAATTGTACCTCTTGTGTCAGTGTCATACTTGTGATACCATACCTTCCTTACATACAGCAAATACATTTTGTTTCAAAGCGCCCACAGGGCAACACGGGTGGAACATGGGATTGAAGTACATTAAAATGCACAAAAATAATACAGTGGGGGAAGGGAAAGTACAAACCTATTATGCCTTGTGAGTATTCAGAACGTGCAAGTGCAGCAAGGAAGGGGGCAGTGGGGTAGGTGCTGGGGGGTCTGTGCTCGTGGGTGAGGCACAGATGAAGTGCAAGGTATGGTAAGTGCTACACAGCTGGGAGACGCTTTGGGTGGGAAAGTGTGAGCCTCCAGGGCGGAGGGTGTGCCGAGGCAAGTGCTGAAGATACACAGAAGCTGGGGAGATTGGGTGTGGATGGTCAGAGGCTCAGAGGATGCAGTAGGGTCCAAAACAACAATCACAGCAACTGTGAGATTAGCAGAGTAAGGAAGAAGGAAAGTTGGAGGAAAAGAGGAAAGTCTTGAGGTGCTTTCGGAATTTAAAAAGGTCCTGCTCAAGATGCAGAGGGATGGGGAGGCTGTTCCAGCTAATTGTTGTTCATGATTGGACCAACCTCAGGTCTTCTCCAAATTTCTCTCTGTGCCTCCATGTCTGGCCATTTTCCCAAATTAGGAGTCATTACTGGAGTGGCGTTTGCTTAGTCTGTGTGGGTCATTGCTAGATTCCAGCTGCGGGTTTGCAGGCAGGGTATGTGAGCCACACCCCATAAGGAAATGGTCATCGATTGTGGCTGTGGTCATGTGTTCTCAAATTGTCTGCATGCCCTCATCCTACTCTCGTAGGGCTTCCTTTCATGTGTCCTGGGGTTCTGGCTGATTTCTAACTCTCCCTACAGACCTTCATCTGCACTCAGGTTTCTTAACATAAAGGCACACCAGCAGTGAGAGACTGGAAAGCTTTCGGGGTGTTCCACCATGTACCCCTCAATGGGTTACAACACGCAGTGGGTGGCTACCCCTGGTCCCCGAGCTTACTAACCCTCCCTTAGGGCCATGAAACAGGTGGCTGTATCATAGTCTCCAGATCAAATGTGCACATTATATTTAGTGTGTGGTTTTTGTATGCACCTGGTCTGCAATTTTCTATTGGCTTGGGAATCCAATGATATGTAGGTTTCTGTTCACATGTTCAAGCAATAGTTGGTGTACCCATTGCTCAGTGCCAGCACATTCAGGCTTATGTCGTAACAGAGCCCAAAAGATATGGGGACCAATACCCGCAGCGTTTATACCACATAACTCAGACCCATACAATGCAGCTGTGGTGTCCTTAAGTTGAACGACCTATGGTGCATGATTGATTGAACAGCCCCAAACCGATCATTAAATCTGCATATCATCTGACATCACATTTAAAGTTGCTGTGGATGTACCCACTTGTTTGTTCCAAGGTATTTCCGTCTATAGGCAGTTAACATGGGCAACCTAATAGCATCCTATTTATTTGTGTTGATGTAATAGTGTTTCTTAGGCATACCTCTGCAACCAATCAGCATGACCTTGATTTTATGTTGATTTAAAGTCTTAAAGACTGTGATCGATATATGCATAGCCATTTACTCTCTCCCCATAAAGATGACAACATCTGCATAACGTTGGCACACCCAGGAGTGTGTGGTTTTGGGAGATGAGGAGGTAAGTTGCTCATTAGACTGATAGGCATTAAAATGTTCAGGTATCTTGAGGGGACTGGATTGTTCAGGATTCTTGGACGGGGAAGCAGAAGGGGAGCGTACCGTGGATTTATTTTCAAGAATCTTCTCATTCTGATCATAGCTTTGTCATCTTTTAGACTGCGGACCCTGGCCTGGAGCGTCCATCGATCATATATGCAAGTGTAAAACACAGCTGACTAAGGGGAACAATGGGTGAGTATAAAGAGGGAAACACCTTGTAGACATGTCAGCCAAGTGTATCAGAAAGCCATCTGTAGGACACGTCCCTGGTAGTCAAAAGAAGTGGCACTTTCTCCACAATGGTTATTCGTGTTTGTGTTCAGGACTCATAGGCATGGATTGTATTTCAAATTGGTGTAGATAGGAGCACTCATTAGATGATATCACACAGCCCATTACATTGCTGTGGAGAAATCGTATCAAGGAACAACAATAACACTTCCCATAGAGTTGATTATTGTAAATCTATGTTGGAAACCCACTTGCTCCAGTTTGCAGGGTTTTTTTAAATGATTTGGCTAAGATCTTGGAGGGGATCAAGACAGATTTTGGAGAGATTCATATAATTCCGGGGAGGGGGGAGGACTTGAACTCTCAGTGCACCCTTTTTTCAAAAAGAGGGACTATCCAAAGATCTTGCAGAATATCAGAGAAAGGCAGATCTTGGGTGGAGTTCTTGGAGGGCTGGGGCTTGAAAACGACAAGCGGATCTCTGCCGGGTGATTCTCCAGCAAATCCAACCCGACATCAGGTATCCTCTGCCTCTATCATTGACTACATTTTCCTCTCAGTTGCCCTCTTCAAATACAATATATCTCTGAATATTGAGCGAGAAGGGGTGAGTGACCATTCCTGGCTAGAGCTAGCTTTTTCTGACATGTCCTAAAGCATAAAAGATAAACAGAGACAGGCCGGATGAATAAGAAAGGGAGAATTCGCCTGCCAAAGTATAAGGGGGAGGGGGAGCCGCTCACCAGCCACCTATTAGATGTGCCAGAGAATATTCTTCATGGAAATTGTAAGCCTGGTATTTTTATCAAATTCATCTGGTCCACATGTCCACCAAAGTGGGGAGGTGGGGGTAAAAAGCAAGTCCACTGTCACGCTTTCGATGAGGAAACCATGCAACGGAAAAAAGAATTAAATCAGAAGCTGAGGAAATTGAAGAGGATGGATGTAAGTGGGGCTGAGCAGAAAAGAGGGGCAAGAGCCCTTTTACAGAATTATGAGTATATTTAAGATGGTGAACGGATGCTCAGGTTGCTGAGTAATAAGGGCTCTAGAAACTTCTGGTCGGTGATTAATCAGCTAGATGGTAAATCAAGCAGTATGCTCTGTAACTTGGTGTCGGAAAAGGGGTAGACGGAAAATGTGTCTGCGACCTTTGAAAAGCCTACCAAGGATTCTGACTGGAGTCTCCCTTTTGATGAACAAACTTTGGTGGACTTGATCTTGAGCAGTTCATCCTCTAAGGCCGCCGGCCCAAATGGGTTAACGTACCAGGTGTTAAGAAATAACCCTTTATTTTGGGGGAAAATGCGAAAATGCTATGTTGGCTGTTCAGGGAGATTTTAGAGAGCAAAACATTTCCACCTTCATGGAAATCGACAATCATCATCCCACTGTTCAAGGGGGGAATCGGACAGTGCCAGTGAACTATCGTCCGATTGCCCTCCTGGACATTGAAAGCAAACTCTTCATGAGACTCCTGGGTGAACTGGAAATTTGGGTGAAGAAAGCAAAGATCCTCTCTAAATATCAGACGGGATTCAGAAAGGGTCTTTCAACAGCCCTAAATGGAGTGGCACTAAATATTATGAGCGAAAAATCAGGAAGAAAGGGAGACAGACACTCTTTGGGGCCTGGATGGACTTTTCGAAAGCGTTCGACCAGGTTGATAGAAACCGCCTATGGGTAAAGTTAAGGATGTGGGGTATCCCAGAGAGATTGCTGTCAATGCTGGTCGAGCTCCATAGGAACACCACAGTTAAAGTCTGCCTGGTCAATGAGGGGTGTCTGTCTGAGTCCATTAATGTAGAAAGAGGGGTCTGACAGGGCTGTCTAGGCGCACCCCTATTCTTCAATTTATATCTGGCGGATGCAGGGGAATATCTGATATAATCGGCGTTGGCTCATCCGATTAATGGCTCTAAGGTGCATTGGCTGGCCTACGCTGATGATGTGGTACTGCTGGACCGTACAGCGGTAGGGCTACAGCGCCTTCTGAATAAACTCGACTCCTAGGCTAGAGAAAATGGTCTTGCCCTTAATCCTTTAAAATCTAGGATAATGGTCTTTAGACATAGGCAAAAAAGGTCAACTATTCTAATTGGGAAATGGGAGGACAGTGTATAACTAGGGTGGAAGACCTAGTTTATCTGGGTTAAAAAATCTACGCCTCCCCAGCTAATTGTAAGGCGGAGCAAGATGTACAAATTAAGATCATGCAACTCATCCCCCAGATGAAAAACATTCTAGCTAAGTACTGCAAATTATAGATCCCCCCTAATTAAATATTACCAGGCTAAAATGATACCAGTGTTGCTGTATGGGCTAGAGGGTACGGCCCATCTGTGGTTTGTAGATTGGCAAAGATGGGAGGGCCTTATTTGGAAGAAGGCTCTCAGCCTGCCAGCAAGCTTACCTGTTTCATGTATCAGATTTGAACTGGGCCTCCGGTCATTGCTATCAAAACTGGGGTCCTGGGTTGTGGAGAGATTAATTAAAGCAGATATGGACCTCCAAACATTAATCCAGAACCCAATGAAAGCAAAAAGGACATGGACACGATGGACTGGATTCTCACAATAGAGAATATGCGAGCAAAGATTGGTGTAAACTCATTTCTGTCAGCAGATAAAAAATTGGGGTACATCACAAAATACCTTGTGAAGTTTCCTGATTGGAAAATAAGGAAAACATTCCTTAGATTGCGGTTAACTATCGTTCAAACTGGGGAGGTGCTGTCAAAAAGAGGAATGAGGGAATTAACTACATTCCGCTGCAATGGCTGTACATCCCCAGAGGAACAAACACTGAAACACCTGCTAATGGTTTGTGAGGGAACATGGCAGCTAAGATCTTTACTATTCGATAGATTTGGTGTGAATTCCTAGGGTCATGTGCCGGATACGTTTTGGGATTGGTTAATCTCAGGACAGAATCAGGCCCTCTCAGTCGCTGTAGTACAGGTGTTGGATAGATTGAATATTGCATTCTAAAAGAGTAAAGCTTCTGGCAAGCTTGAGAAGAAACCCTTTGGAATTTCTTTAAGCGTCAGGAGTAATGCGAGCTGACCTAGCAGTAGGACTCTTCTTGGGCATGTCACTTCCCCCATTCTCAACCCTCGCACTGCTCGTCCATTTTGAGTTTAATTACTCATCAGTTTTATGATATGAATGTTGTTTTTAATGAATTTTATATGCTAATTGTTCAATGTTTATTGTGAATTGAAAATTGTCCCTGTAAAATGTTAAAGTTATGTGTATATGTAAAAGGTACATTTTAACCAAATACAAACAAAAAAATAATAATAATAATAATAACACTTCTGTGCATTTCAGCGCTTGCTGTGCAAGCCCTTTTCTAAACTTCAGAATAATATATTGGAAATGGGGTATCACTCCACCCTTCTCTCACTGTATCGAAATGTTATTTGCTTCGTCTTTGCAACTGGTGGACATTTGCAAGGGAACACTACTAATGAACACTTTACTCTCACATGAGACCCCTTTTATGGTGCCCAGCTCTGAAAATGTTTTCTTAACCCCACTACTTGGCCAGAGGAGCGTCCCTGAAACCAGGCAGGTGCACCCTCTTTTCTCACTTTCGTTTGATGCCATATATAATATCAAACTGATTGTGCATGTGCAGTTGTTTGGGGTGATGCCAGGGCACGTGAATGGATTTTAAAGCTCAAATAATGCCGGGCTTATTGAAGTGCCAAGAAAGAGACTGATTACGAAAAAGCACATGACATCTAAATATTCGATGCTTTGCTGTCTTCTGGACAGCAACAAGAGTTGAGGTAAGCTCAAACCCCAGCCTGAAATATATATCCATATTGCCTAGAAAGCTACTGATTATGAGGATAACAAAGTGAACGGGAAAGGGAATTTAAGGGACCGGTTCAAGCCGGTTCAAGACAGTCATTCCACTAGGTCTCTGCTCTGCTTTGCCTCCTGCTCGGATGGATTCCAAAATTGAAATACATCCAACAGGTAAATTATATATCCTGTCACAGGGTTGCCTGCGACTAAGGATGCCAAGATCACACACTTGGGTCCAACTTGGGTCCAACACCTGTATTTTCTCATCATTCCCTGCCCAACCCCTCCCATTCCAAAACCTCCCTTCTCCGCTTCCCCAAGCGGGATGGCCATCCTCCTCCCAGCATCCAACTCTCAGGCCAGAGGAGCCCTCTGGCACGCCAAAAAACATTGCCCCACCACCAGCTGAAACCTTGCACCTACCTTTGAAAACACACCCTGCACCTATCTTGCTGCACCCCAAACCCTCGCCTCCACAGCTACAAACCCAGAGAACACCACACATCAGCCTCAGCCGATCTATCACACGAGGGGAGGCTCCCCTCAGCCCAACCGCCACTCCTGCCCTCCCACACCCTCCAGTCAGACACCCTCAAACACACATAGACACTTTCGACCTGTCCCACGCTCTCTCCACAACCAACCCTGAGGAATCCCAGGAGTGCTGGGACAGCTAACACCCAACCTCTGCCCTGTTGAGGCCTACCCCCCATGAACCCCAGCGCTACCTCTACCTCCCTCGACCCAACCACACATCCCTCTGTAAGCATTGCCCACCTGCCTACCACCCTCTAATTCACTCCCACCACCTCCAGAAGGCCTACCTCGGCCTCCCCCTTTCCTTCCTGAGCTTGGCGCATCTTGCCATTCGTGAACCATCGCTTCAACCCCCTTCCACGCAGCCCCCCTCCCTCTCGCACACTCCTTCAGCAACCAAAAGCACAAGACAGACAATGCCCCTTGCCATCAACTCTGCATGTCTCACCTGCCCTGCACCTCTCGATCCACCTCGCTTCTCCTAGCCCCACTACTACACACTCTCTGTCACCCTTGCCTCCCACCTCTTACCTGGAACACAGCATCCCTCATTCCCTCTCTTTCAACCCTCATCCTCTCCCCCTTTCCTATCACCCATGCACCAATTCATAACAACACCTAGCCAGACACCTCTGTATGACCCACCACCTCTAACCACCATGCCTCAACCCTCCAAGCCTTTCGCTACCAACCAAACTGCCCATCCCACACCACTACTCAGTCAGAGACCTGGGATTGCCCGCCCTCTCTTCTGGGTCCATAACCTCCCACGACCCTCTATGAACCCATTACAATATCCCCCCGACCACTTCCATCATTCCTATTACATTACACTACCCTACCCAAAGCATTCCCACCTGACTATCAACTCATCACCCACAACACTTATTCCCCACTGGCTGCACACATACTGAGGGCACCCAATCATGTTTTACTACACTACTCTCTCCACTGACCTGGACTGTGGTCCCAGAGGGCGTTTAACCCACAGAGCTTTAGAATCATACCAATGGTGAAAGGTGCTATACAAATGCTCAATAACATAACAAAAAATAACATTAGATACAAGATGGGGCCAACAAAAATAGACAATGACATTTTTCAAACAAAATGTTCAGGATGGTTCTATGCCTTCAAGTAGCCTGATCTCTTCCCACTGTGGGCCCCGATAGTGCCCTCCCCAAGTTTCCTTGGCTCTCAGGCCTCCTAGGCCTCTCGATTGTCTGTTGCAGACATAACAGCTCCAAAGGCCTTTCATCGTGATTTCCTGGGAGATGTGGGCTGTAAAGTTTCCTAAACCCAACATTTGTTGATAATCTAGTTGAAGGCTTTCCTGGGTCCCAAACCCCAAGTCTCACTATGCTGTGTAGCATACGGGCATGTGGGAGTACCCAGCAGGGAGAGCTGTCTCTCGGTGTCTGCCTTACCCGGTCCCTCACTGATTCTTCTGCACTTGCCTCTTTGATTTCAAGATAACTGTTACGCTCACCTGGTAACCACGGGGGCGGCACCCAGCCCTGGTTGGATGATTTTCACTCTCGAAACCTCTCCCAGTCCCTTGGTAAGGCATCTGGTTAAAAATGGGTCAACAATATAGGAGAGCTGGATTCAATACCAGATTGTCTTTATGTTTTCCCACCTCCCTCGGACTCAACTCCTTCATCCCCCTTGGGCCCTCTCCTCACCTTAATATTGTAAAAGGTGGATTCTCCGTCCTGCTCCTCGTGGCAGGGGCGCGTAGATGTGGGGGGCGACCAGCAACCAAGTTACTTCACTGGTGCAAGCCCCCCGTGGGAATCCAGGCCGGCTGCGACTCTGTAGGTTTGCTGCTTTACAGTCTTTATATGCAGTGCTTAGGTTCTTCTTAGTTTGAATAATAATGTCTTGCTTCTTTCCTTTTAGGTATGGAAAGGTATTTTGGTGTTGTCATGCAGTTTGAAGATGAGCATGTGCCGGTAGGCGAAAGCGCAGTGTGCGCGATGCTGTCCAGGCAGTAATGCGCGATGCTCAGCGCTATTTCGCCTTTTATATTGCCTTCCTGTGTCTTTTCTCTCCTTGCAGGTTGCGATGTTCCTCACCGAGCGCGTAATGTTCCAGCAATGATACTGACCAGGAGATGACCACCCAGGTAAGAATTGTGTGGCTTTCTTGATTCGGGAGGAAACGTGAGTAAACGCTTACTAATGCTTTCTTTCTTCCTCCCATTTCCAGGCTGTGGTATTCCAGGATGCATGCGGTGCCAGATGATGGAGTTCGTACCTTCAGGTGAGTGGAACTGAAGTCGGCGATGGATTGAAGACAGGATACTGTTCCAGGTAAGTTTCGTAGTGTTCTTTATCTCTCTGCAGGTCCTTGGATTCAGGTAAACTGGCATCAAAGAACTGGACACGGTGAACGTTACGCTGCCCACAGCAGAATAACGCAAAGCATGTCCTGCTGTTTGGGTGCAGTTTAAATAGTCTCAGGTAACGTAGTCCAGGTAAAATAGTCCCAGGCCTGCCACACCCAAAGTAGTCCAGGTAAAGTAGTCCCATGCCTGCCGTACCCAAAAGACTAGACCGAATAGCTCAGTTCCTTGTAACTGAGGTATGTGTGTGCCTCCATGTTGGCTGAACCCCGCCAATGTAAAATAATCCCAAGTAAATAGTCCCATTCTAATGATGGTCCTCATGATGGTTATGAGCCAGGCGCCAAAGGCGCCAGGACTGACTCCAAGAGAGTCTTGGATGAGGTTTTAAGGCCTTTGACCTGGCCCTAACTGGAAGGCTGACTTGCCAGTGAGGGCCAGAGGCAAGGGTCATGACAATAACTTCTCTGGCACACTCTTGTTCCTCCTCGCACCATCTGGTGCTGCCTAGGCTGACAGTGCCAGCTGGAACATTCCTACTCTATTTACCTTGGACACTGATCACCAGCTTTTCCCTAGTCCTTCCTTCCTTCCTCACCTGATGTTCATTGTACTGTTCTTCTATAAGATATTCACCTTCTGATGTCACCACCTGGTCTTTGCAATCGCCACAATTTGTTATTACCACCTCCAAAACAGATTATCCTCTTGTCTCTATCGGCTTCAGGCTACTACCTTTTTCCTTCAATGTTCCAATTTCCATGTCCTCCACCTCAGGTGTATCACTCTGATGATACTGCCTCCTCTGTGTCACTTCTGGCCTTGATGTTATCCTCCATTCTTCTATCTTAGGTCAACCTCCTCCTGCATCCTTGATCTTACCACGTTCTCTTTCACTTTCACTTTCTCCTCCTGTTCTTACTGCATCCTTTTTCTGCTTTGGTCTTACCACCTCCTCTTGCATAATTGATGTTACCACATCCATCTTAGTTTTACCCTCTCCTCTTGTTGTTATCCCTTCGTCCTTCATCCTTGTTGTTACCACCTCCTTCTGCAATCTTGATCTTACAACCTCCACTTCACGTTCTAAGCTATCACCACCTCCTCCTGCCCTCTGCTGCTGCCACATTTCCACCCCACACCATCCCTCAAGCCTCTGCTTTTTCCAACTCTCTCCATTCTCCAACGACAGTAATCTCCCTAGGTTGGGTTCTTGGATAATGGCATCACCTGTGTCTGGTTTGGAGCGAGTTTTAGAGCGACAACTGATCCTGAGCTCAGCTGGCGACACTTAGGGCATATGGGGAGACACCAAGCTTCATTTGGACTTTCAGGCATCTTCCATCTCACTATCTCCATTTAGACACTCTCTACTGCTGCATGCACAGAGCCCTACTCTCCTGTCCACATGTGAATTACAAACCTAGCATCTACATGGGGCTAACTTCTTTGATACCCCGGTTCAAGAACCACAAATTTGCAATATTGTATTGAATGAATTAACTTGACGCCTAGGTTTTTGGGGCTACTCAGTGGTGACTTCATGCTCTTGCACCCCTTCTTTCTCAGGGTCCAACCTGATCTGGTGAGTTACCCCTTGGTGGTCCTCAGAACCAGAGAGGGAACTTTATCACAGTCCCACCAGTTTCAGGCTAAAGGACACAGACCGTCTAACTCCCACCCTGATATCAGAGAATCCAAATTCATTTTATTTGGATTTGCTAAGAATAGACAGTGGAGATTAGGGCTGGGTGAAATTGTTAAATTCCGTTCCACCAGCTGCTGAAGTGAAATCTGTCTGATACGGTTCTGTTTCGCCCCAATCTGCCCTTCCGCCACCCACGTGTGTTGAAAAGAGCGGCATCAAGCAAGTTTCCCGTGCTGATGCGTGAACCAAAAGAGCCACACAAAGCCTCTTGTGGTGTTGCGTGAACCAAAAAGTGCTGCTCAAAGTTTCTTGTGCTGTCGTGCGATTGAAAAGAGCCCTGCCAAGATTCCCATGCTACTTCATTAAGGCTAGCATGAATTGAAAAGAGCGTAACAAGGTTTCTTGTGCCGCTGCGCAAACCTATATGAATAGAAAGGAGCAGCATGAAGTTTCGCGTGCGCACCTACTACGAATCGAACCAAAAACTAGCATGGATGAAAAAACCTCTGCGAAGTTTCTTGCGCCAAAGCACAAAACTAGTACAGATCGACAAAAGGCCAATGTGAAATTTCTCGTGCGCGAAGCAGGGATCTGGGAAAACTGTGCACATTTTCTCATGTTGCTGTGCAAAGCTATCAGGGGTCTAAAAAGAACTGCGCACAGTTTCTTGTCTCGCTGCGCGAACCTAGCACAAATCGAAACCCGGCGCAAAGTTTCTCATGGCACTGTGCATAACTAGCATGGATCAAAAAATGACCCATGTGAAGTTTGTCGTCTTACTGCATGAAACCAACATGGAAAAGAAATGCAATGCTCCGCACGAAACAGCACAAAACCTGGTGAAATGTCAGTGGAGGCAGAACTGTAATACGGAGGTGGACTCCAGTGCTAATTCCACACCTTTTGCTCTTTGGGCGAACATTTTGACCAGCCCCATTGGAGAGCTACTGACACACATGAGTTGCAGGGCCATTAGCTTTGCTACCAACTCATGCTAACACCTGTGTTATAGCTTGTCACAGATGGATTTAAGAATCTCATAAATCTAAAGAATAGTTCAAGGGTCTTTATTAACACGTTCTTTGAGATGCTGTTGTGAGGTAATTTTGGTTGCCAGAGGATGTGATGAAAGGGTTCTTCTTGCTGCTCCCTATGTCTCTCAGGGGTTCCCTCAACCCTAGCTCAGGCTTCTCTGGCACCCACAATCAACTGAAACACTAGAGATCAGTAACTCCTACTGTCTAACTTAGACTCTCTGATATTGGGAGGGCCAAAACGCCAATGCTTTATCTATCTTACTTCCCCAGGGACTTCCTAAAGGTTGCCCTATTCTAGTGTTCTTCAATTAATGTCCTTTACAAGTGAACAGTGCCTGTATTTTCTCAGGCACTCTCTCTTTCTCCCCTCACTATCACTCCGACTCAATACTCTTCCTGATTGTATGCCACCCTATTTCCCTAATCCCATTCCTCCTCACTCCCGTGTCTTCCTCCCTTCCTACTTCTGCACCCCATTCTCTTTCCTTCCACTCCTTCTTCTCTTCCTCTGGTCTCCCTCCTCCACTTTGCCATATTCTCTGCTCACCTCCTACTCCCTTCTGAGCAGTGCGCGATTAAACCCTGTGGAGGCCCATAGGCAGTTGAAATTTCGGGGGCCCATCGCAAATTGTCTCCTAATACGTTTTACATTTTCTGCACCGCTTTATTTTGATCTGTTATCGCACGGCCCCTAAAAGGAGTGGGGCCCACAGGTCGGTGCCTGCTTGACCTAATGGGTATCCGCCACTGCTTCAGAGCCAAAGACAGGTCAAAAGGGCATGTGGACATTTCTTTTCTTTTCTTTGCCGAAGTTCCTAGTTCCTGTTAGACAAGGACAAAATAAAAGCTTAATGCAGGCCAGGCAGGTCTTCAAAAACAAGTATCCCTATTCTCTGGGGTCTGCCATCCCCAATAACATCATACATACTATTTATAAACAATTCATACACTGATGTATTTGCTAGAGCCTCTTAGAAGGGGCTCTTAACGTGTTTTAAACTACTTTCATTTGAAAGTCTACACTTTGATCATGCACTTTTGGTCGAAATTGATGAATTACATGTATATGTATATGTATATGTGTATGCATGGGCTGGGGAGTAAGGGGCTGAGGATTAGAGGGAGTGGGGACAAATGGGCATGGGAAATTCCCCCATATGAAAACAACCTGGTAGTATTCAGGTCAACCAAAGGTGATTGACCAAGTGTAGACCTTTTAAAGAAAGGCTGTAAAAACCCGTAGAACTGTTTCTATGATGTCACAGATGGCACAAGAATGAGTCAGACTCTTAGCAGTTGGTTCAAGGGTCTTTATTGATTTCTTTTTGGCCTTTTGGGCCATCCCTTTCTCCCTCATCTTTTATAGCAACCCCTCGCTAACCAAGGCATCCATAACCCACGTTAGTAAATACAGAAGATTGACCCCTAATTTCTGTCTCTGTCTAAATATCTAAATATGACTTAAAGGCAGATACCTACTGTGTTCTCAATAAACTATAAATCATTTTCCAATTTGCATTATTTACACCCAATTCCTATAGCGTGCGCGAAGCAGAGCAACACGTCTTTGCTTCTCTTTCCCAGACATGACCTTGGATCTGTTGATCTGAGGAATAAGGGTATGCAATAGCTTTTTCTCAATGTGAAGATCGTTGTCAAGCAAGCTCCGCTGACTATTAGAGTTTTGCAAAACTGCCATGTTTCGTAAAGAATAAGACCACAAACTATTTAAAATAAATTCCAAGGGAGGGAGATCACTGTCACACAATAATAAATACATTTTGCCACATTTTATCCCGACCATAGCATCCTATTACCCTGTACATTAACAGTGACTTTAGGCAGAGGTTTCTCACCAACGGTCCTCCTCTCCTTATAAAGAGTTCAGCACTGTGTGATCACTGAGAGTGGTAAAGGATATATAATAATCCACAACACTGACACATATGGAAACATTGGCAAAAATATAACCCAAACAAGATGGCTTTGTTCCATTGGCCCAATTAGGGTCAGTTAGATTGGGGGTACTATTAGTTGGTACAAGATGGGTCAAGTAAAATTCTAAAAGCATTTCCAATCATAAAAGACCCTTCCTATGCAATGTTAATTGATGCTGACCCCCAGGCTCCTCACAACTAAAAGCATAATTGCAAGCTTTGTCTTTTGTTAAATCCAAACCAAAACAATGGGCATTAAAATCCCCAGTTAGAATTATACCACCCCATGGGCATATCAGTTTCCACTCCTGAAGCGGCTTTCTAGTACAAGGCAATAATAGTTTGGGAACAGTCTCACCTGATTGAAAGATTTGTGAATCAAAACCAGGGCCTGCTGGCAGATCATATCTGCAATACCTGGGAGAGACCACTTGTTAATCACCCAATTTGTCTGACTATCGGGTAGTTCCACATGCTCAATGTCTTATGAAGAAATTATACTTAACAATGGTAGCTGATGCAATGGCTGTAACGTATATGGTTTAGAAAGGGCTGTCAGCCATGGTGCAGCGTTCAGTATATTTGATGCTTTTGTCCAGGGGCCAAGGCTGATTGCAGAGCTCATAATCCTGCACTGGAACAGCCGCTGGCTCAGGATTTCGATGAGAGGTTGCCCCAAATGGGAGATCCCTTATGATAACAGGATTGGTCAAACCACCATTAGGCTTTCCTGGCAGAGAAAGTTTGGAATGTGTCCCCACATATTGTGTAGGGCCATGGGACAGATTCTCCAAGTCATTATTAGCAGTGCTGCAGTCGTTTTAGGCAAGCTACAAGCGTAGTTTAGTGGCCAAGGTGTGCTTGAGGTGTATTTCCTAGCCCTACACCAGAAGCCATGGCTCTATACCAGAGGGCATGGTACAGCCATCTATTCTTGAAGAAGTAATATGCTGTGGATGTTCTGCCTGCTTCCATCCCCTTGTCTGCTCTTCCCCCTTGCCAGTCACCAGTGGCAGCTTCTGAAGAGTAACTTGGATTACTACCATCTGAGAAGGCTGGGTCAGTGGGCAGCAGTGTAGATGAGAATGCTTGCACTGGTGTACAGGACAATGTATGGAGGCAGGATCTCCAAGATCATCTCTATCGTCATTCTCAGCCTATTGTCTCCCACACCACAGATAATGATGATGATACTGATGATGATGGTGATGATGAGGATGATGTTTGGGCTGCTGCTGGTACAGGCATACACCCTATCACCTAACACAGCCCCCTGTAGGTGCTGCAGAGACAGGTCTAAGGGCTGCTGGTTGCCTCTACCATCATTATGAACCCCGGTAACGATTGGACAGGCTGCAGGAGATGGAGGATAGGCATGAGGTCCAAGTGCTACTGGTTGACCAGGCTATGAAAGAGATCTGCAATATTTGGAATTGCATAGGGTGGTTGGAGGAAGGTGGGGCAGGGTACAGAGCTCTGCATAGGTAGCAGTGGCTCGCCAGAGTCAGTGAATGGGGTTGGCCACAAAGAATCATGGCAATGGTTTCTTGCTGCTCTTGCGCATCCTTGAGAGGATGGTGTGGTGTCAGAAGATTACAGTAAAGATTACATGGCTTGGTCAATGAGTTGTAACCCAATTTCTTGAATTCAGAGGGCACACCTTCATACAGACTCAGAATGCCAACTAGCTTCTAAATAAATCAAACATTGACTCTATACATTAGTAAAGAACACACACACCTACCGAAATAAATTGATAGAAATAGCCTTCTTTAGTCCAGCCTGAATACAACATTCTTTAGTTGCTCAAGGCAACACCCCCACTGTTTGCAAAACATTGAGAACATTTTGTTTGATGCATACCTTGAAAACGACCATATTCCTACCTTGCACTAGACAGTCCTTTTACACAATATGAAAAGCAGCTCCAATACCCATTGATCAAAGGGATATTCTCAGAAGATAATCATTTGGGAGACATGGTACATTAAACTTGACTATGTGAGAAATATTCAGATTTGCAGTAAGAGCGCTAGGATCCAGTCAAGCCTATTTCACTTGTCTGTATTTAAAGTCAAGTAAGCATTGTTTTGGTTACATCCCACAGACTAATGAGCCTAAAAATAACAAGTCTGTGCATTTAGCTTCTGCTTGCTTGTGCATGTAATTTCTCCTTTTGCAAGTAAAACTTAAGTTCCTTTCTCATGTTTTGCAATGTAAACGTAGAGTGAAGTGCTGCAGAGTGACAGCAGTTGGTGGCAGTATCCTGTGCTTGTGGAACCTGTGGCAGACTGGATCCTGTTTCCTGAAGGAAGAGTTTGATCGCTACAACCAACTTCATCATCATCATTTCACTTTATTCGACAATAAAATTCCATAAAATGTACAATACACAATATAAAATAGCCACATTATAAAAACATAAAACCATAGAGCAACTTCAATACAATGTTCCTCTTAATAGTTACACAAGTCTCAAATGAGAGCCTCTTTTCTTCCATCTCAGACCAAATAAGTGGAGACTGCAAAGATGATATCCACCGTTTTTGCACTTTTACATATGTGTTCAGCCTATGTGTTCTTCTCCTAAAAACATCATATTGGGGGCAAATAAAGAGGAAGTGCTGCAGAGTTTCCCTCTGAGAAGACTAAAAGGGACACAAAAGTGACAGATTTTTGTCCCATTTTGCTTTTACTGTGGCAAGTGGCAGATTCCCAAGATGCATCCTTATAAATAAAGAGGGCCTCAGGGGGTCATCCAGAAAATGGAGATACACCTCCATCATAAACGCATCTTTACACAGCAGATACTGATAGCCCATAGACAGATTTAAGCACATTGTAACATATTCATCCCCGATAAACTAGTTAAAAGTATCCACAACAATGTTTAATACCCATGTGCCAGCATGGAGTGCAGCAGCGTGCTGCAGAGTGTCTGCAGTTTGTGACAGTATGCTGAGCTGGTGGAACCTGTGGCAGATTGGAGCCCGTTTCCTGGAGGAAGAGTTTGATTGCTACAACCACCTTTTAAAAACTATGTGTCAGCTTGGAGCACACCAGAGTGCTGCAGAGTGTCCGCAGTTGGTTGCAGTTCGTGGCGGAAGGGCTCTGGAGAGTGCCAGTGATATACTGGAAAATATTTGCTTACCAACAGCACATTTCATACTTAATTACATTTAAACACTGAACATAATCACTGTTGTACACAGTTCACTACAGAGGGAGTATAAAAATGCTTACAGCAGTATGTATGGTCTACAGAGTACATCTGTCCCAAATTATTGCAATATGGTGGATGAACTAACTCCCGGAATTGGGGGCTCAACAGAGTTTGGCAATCCCGGGCATATTAACATCCTCTACTGACCATATTCCCAAGCAGCAGTCATCAATCTCAGGGGTGGAAACCCCAGAATCATTGAGGTCAGACAACTATAGTGAGAAACCTAACTTTCCTTTCTTGAATGCCACACCCGTATTACAGGCAAAGTCAACAGAGCTGCTGACGTTTCTTGCTCCTAATTCATATGGGGGAACAGAAGGGCCGATTAATACATTTTGTAATTTGTTTTAAAATCCACTAATCAATTCATTTTGAAATGGTCCAATGTATTAAAGTTGTTGCACAAAGAGCCATCTAAAAATCTTATAAGATTGAAAGACAATGATTTAGAGTATTTTATTGACCACCATAAAAGGGACATTGTTTTATTAAAAATTCCATCAAAAATAATGGCAAAGATACTTTTAAATGAAGCCAAGACATTAAGATAATTGGGATACAATCTCTTGTCCTTAACAGACTCTGTACTTCCCCGTCAGAGCAGGAATTCCCCCATCCAGAAAGACGTAGTTATGGTTGGAATGGGGGAATCATTGAAAATCCAATGTGGAGACTGTACTGCGCTAGGACATAGTGTGCAAATTATTAATGATTCATCTAATTTGGGCAAGATTTTGGATGATTGGTCGTGGCTAGCACAAACTGTGTCCCAAAAAAACAAGCGCTTAGGAAATCTGTTTCCTTGAGTGACTTTTCAATTTTATCATGGAATGCAAGGGGCCATGTTAAGTCTTTCTAATAATGCAGAGTTATTTCAAAATCTTAACAAACATAGCATTTAGATTTTTTAGAAAGCGTGGATGTAATTCCCAGAAGTACTGGATGGTTACTATGTATTCCAAATCTTAGCAACTCGCTTAAAGGGTGGAAGACCATGAGGTGGTCTCATTTTTGCCATCACAACTTCTATACTAGTCCACCATGAAATGTTCTCAAATACGCATTATGGCCATCTTCAAATTTAAAAAGGGTGAATATTGACCATTGTTTTAAATCCGCACTGATTGTGGATATATATTGGAATTCTGTCCAATCTCCAATCTACAATTTTATTGATAATGTTATGGAAATTTTAGAATCATATACAGAGCAGTCAGAGAATCGGGGTATAATTATTGCTGGTGATATTAACTCAGATTGCAGAGCACCATCTGATTCAAATTATAGCCTGTTATAAGGTGAGTAATATCCGCATTGCGAAATGTAAGAATGGAAACAAATGACAGAACCATTGTATGCAAGGAGTTTACAGATGACCAAGGAGACATCATGAGTAAAAATACCTAGACAAATAACAGAACACTCTCCTGCATTATATTTTGTTCTCAGAACAATTCTTTGATTTATGTGAGACCTTTCCATTATTGCTACAAATTTAAGTGATCATGCTTTTCTTGTTGCTCAGGTGAGGACAAGGTTAGTAACTAATCTGAATTCAAATCTAACTAATCTCACATTTTCTTCAGTAGGTAACATGATAGTTAAATAAATTAATAATCCATTGTCATTCAATAGGAAAATGGGATTATATTTCAACTATAGAACTTTAGAGGAAAAAAAGAGAGATCTAGGTCCGGACTCTTTTGCAACTTTTCTTCATAATCATATCACTACAAATCAAGAAATTAAAACCTCACTGTTATGATCATAATGCGCAAATCAAAAAAAGGGACTTACACTTGACTCTGAGTCAAAAAGCGAAATCTGCGTACTCGTCCGAAGTTTAAGCAGAACAGTCAGGTATTGCACAACAAATTATAAAAACTGGCTTAAAAGCTACAGTACTTAATCATACTGATAGACGGAGAGCTTATGCTAGAAACCATTACCAGAAAAAACACACGTAACCTCTGGTCTTTATTTAACGGATCACATAATTACCAGGCTATGCGCTAATGTAATCCAAATGCAGAAGAAAGTTGGGGAAATATTATTCATTGTTGTATAAATCCTCTAATTTATTTGAAGCCAGGCAGTGGGCCTCTGTAAATTAGGTCCTGGGTTTCGGTTATGAAGCTGCGGAAGCATGTATTAAATCTTTTTATTTCAGTTCGAAAGCTGGTACAAATTACAATCAATTAATCAATCAATATAATCTTTATTCGGCACAATGCCATTAAAGCAAAACATCAAGACAAAAACACATTTTAAAAATGGCAAGATTATAAAACATTTTGTAAAAAACAAAGATTATAAAAGGTTAATTAATCACATAGTGCACATACAATATGTTGGAGATGTTGTCTTTGGGGGAAATTCCGGATTGGGCAGTATTTTAGCACTGTGGTATTTTGGCGGTAAATTGGTCTTTTCTCATTTGGTGGTAATTTAGTATTATCCTTTTTTGGATGACTATCTTATTCCGGTGGTAATTTGGTGTTACCCTACTTTGGTGGTAATTTTTAGTGGTATCTTATTTTTGGGGTATAGTGGTAATTTGTAGTGGTATCTTATTTTCTGCAATACTGCCCCATAATAAGACAGACTCGTCCTCTTTATAATTAGAATACACCTTGGGATGACAATAAACAAACCCTGGACTTAACACACTTTTAGGGAACCCAGTAAGATTATACAGAATGCCACTACTTGCATGTAGCTCATGGTACTGATTTATTTACACCAGTAAACTATGTCTTAGAGGGCACCACTTTCTCTTAAGCATGCACAGAAATCCCATTCACACACACACAACTTTCTATTTTACATATACATATATTCTTCCTTGTTTCCTAAATTTACCTATGGCGGTTACAAAAGTGGGAAAGTTTTACCACTGTGGTGTAAACATGAAAACCTCCCAGTTATTCTTTCCCCTTTGAAATAGTGACCCACAGACGCATGAAATGAGTCACACAAATAAACAGCCCAGTCTTATTTCAGTAATTTCAAATGCTGTTATTTTTTACCTTACATTCTGGATTACACAACCAAAAATATTAATATGACATTACATGATATTACCATTACATGCTCTTACCCACAGTGGATACAGCTTCGTGCCTCTAAAAGATAAGATAAAACAAACACATCGCAACATCAAAAAATGTTGAACATGGTGTACAGCTCTTTTTACCCAGTCCAGAAATGCAGAGAAAAAAAAATATATAACACTTTTGTTTTCAAGCCTAACTCACTACACTGTCTGCCAGTAAATACAATACATTCCATACATTCTCATGCTCCTCATTTAAGACCAAACTCACCAGAGTATGCGAGGTCTGAATCTCGTGCTGTAGGATCTTATCTGTGCGAACCACACACAGTTCACAGACACAGCCTTTGGAATTTCATTCACTCTGAAGCCAGGACGACACTCTCTCTCTCTCTGCCCTATCTTCAGGCTTTATTCCAGCTGCAGCCCCCGGAGCACAGTGTGCTGATAGGAACTGAATCTCCGACTGACTGTCTACAACCCCCTTTCCAGCTGCTTAAATTCCCTCTGTCTGTCCATCACAAATTAAACCAGCCTTCCCTGACGTGGTTCTTACACCCCCAGACTTCTACCAATCACATTACAAGAGCCTGCTAGAACAATGGATCTTTCGTTGTACAAAAAGTCAGCTATTCATCTAGTTTCCAACTGTGCATATTTTCTCTTCTCCATGAAAAATTGCTAAAACTGAATGAATTTTCATCTGTGTTTACCATTTGCATTGCAATGTTAATTTGGGACAATTAGTTGGTTACGGGGATTTTGGTTGGTATATTCGGTTATATAGGTTATCTCCACAATGCATTTTGTCACAGATAGAAATACCTAATTTGTAAATATCCACATTGATCCTGTCTTTTTCTGCATTCTGTTTTCTTTTTATGTAAAGCCTAATGTGGCATTTTACCTGCTTCATGTAATTTCCCATCTCTTTCCTACCTTCGGGTTAGTTAGCCTCATTACCCTGCTAATCTGTACCTTTACATTGTCCTCACATGTGCCCATGTGCATTTTAAAAATGACTGCACATTTTGCTGAATGCTTTTGAAAATAAATACCCATCTTGCTGGCTGCAAACTGAGAAAAACTGCCATTTCCACCCATTTTGCTTCCCTTGGAATCTGAATTGGTTGTTATTTGCATGAATCAGCACACAAATATCCCTACAAATATCTAAACAACTTTAAAAAGAGGTTTAACAATCATCTACATTTTTGGGGGAGAGGAAATATACTTGCAGCCCCAAAAAATATGTTTTCCTTTTGATTCAGCACTGCATACAGAATACAAAGGAATACGGTCCTAACATACTACACTTTAGACCTCAGTAGCCAGATACAATGTATGTATTTAGCCACTCGGTGCACTTTGCGGCCATAAGTTCTCTTAAATAGCTCCATGGCATCAGCAGTGGTACGTATGCCATTTCTCTTAGGAGAGGTTTAAGATATTAAGCTCTCAGACTCTGAGTGTTAGGACAACAAATAAGGAAATGAGCAACACTCTCTTCACAATTAGTGCAAAGTGGGCATAAGCCAGAGTTCCTCGGCCCCCATGATGCATTAAATTTGGCCACATGTATTTAATTATTTATTTGCCAAACCTTTTTTGGATGGTAGTCCATCGGGAAGTCTCCCCTGCCTGCTCCATCCACTATCCCCTCTACCGCCCCATCCCCACCCCAGAGCGCAGATTGGGCCTTGAGCCCACCTGAAACAGCTAGCGAGGGTGTAGGCCCCTCAGCTGCAGCTTCCATGGGACTCTCGACCTGCCTTGGGGTAAGTGTGTGCACAGTCCTGACCACGCCCCCCCCGCAGCCACCTTTAAATTTTCTTTATTTATTTGCCAAACCTTTTTTGGCTCTTAGTCCACCAGGAAGCCTCCCCTCCCTGCTTCATCCACTCTCCCCTCTCCCGCCCCATCTCAACCCCAGAGCGCAGATTGGGCCTTGAGCCCACTTGATACAGCTAGCAAGGGTGTAGGCCCCTCAGCTGCAGCTTCCCCAGCACTTTCGACCTGCCTTGGGGTAAGTGTGCACAAGGTCCTGACCGTGTACCCCGACTCCTTTTAGTTTTCTTTAAATTGTGTCCCTGCATGCATCTTAGTGCACCAAGCCTCTCCCCATGTCTTTCTTTGCTTCCGTGCCCGCCTCCCTGCCCCCCTCCCGTGGTAGGCAGAATCCATCCAGCTCTGCGAGCCTAGTCTCAGCACCTGCACCGGATAGGTCCGAATGCTGCTCTTAACTGACCTTCCCAGGGCAGCCCTCTGCCCGTGCAGCCCCTGCGGCTAAGGGCCCCAAGGCAAAGGGCGGCTCCAACAGAGGTGCTCCAGGCTGTGTCTGCAGGTGTCAGCAGGGGAGGCCAGTGGCCAGCTGTCATCCAACAGCGACAAACAAGGTAGAAGTGGCTATGGTGGGGCGTAGAGCAATCACTCTACTCCAGAAGCTCTGCCACATAACAAACCTACATACATTGAACAGTACTGTGATTATTGGCTTGTATCTTCTAAGATAGTACTGTGATTATTAGAGTACGCCACACCCTTAGAGATTTCCACAACTTGAATTACATCTAGAAAGCACAATAGAATAGTACTGTGATTATTAGCTTATACCATCTACATACCATTGTGCATGTTAACCATGGCCACATTTAGACAGAATTGTGAATATTAGCTTGTGTCACATCTAGACAGGACTGTGAATGAAGATAGTGCCACATTTAGAAAGAATTGTGATTATTAGCTCGCGTCACATCTAGACAGGATTGTGTTTGAATGTTAACTGGTGCCACATTTAGACAAAATTGTGAACATTAGCCTGCGTCACCTCTAGACAGGGTTGTGAACGTTAGCCAGTGCCACATTTAGACAGGAATGTGAATATCAGCTTCCGTCACATCTGCACAGAATTGTGATTATTAGTTTGCGTCACCTCTATACAGGACTGTGAATGTTAGCCAGTGCCACATTTAGACAAAATTGTGAACATTAGCCTGCGTCACCTCTAGACAGGACTACGAATATTAGCCAGTGCCACATTTAGACAGAATTGTGAATATTAGCTAGCAAATGCCTCACTGCGAAGGAATTGTGAACATTAGCCTGCGTCACCTCTAGACCAGATTGTGAATAGTCAGTGCCACATTTAGACAGAATTCAGAATATTAGCCTGCGTCACCTCTAGCCAGGATTGTGAATGTTAGCCAGAGCCACATTCAGACAGAATTGTGACTATTGGCCTGCGTCACATCTAGACAGGATTGAATGTAGCCAACACCAACCCTGAGATACTTTTGTGATGTATTCTGCCTGTCTCTCAAACTTAGAAATTGCCCCTGCTAAACCTGTTTCGCATTTAGAAAGTACGCCTGAGATATTGCTGTGATTTATTCTGCCTGTCCCTCAAACTTAGATATTGCTCCTGCTAGCCTGTTCTGCTTCTAGAATTACCCTTGAGATATTTCTCTTTCTGCTCATCCCATACTTAGAAATTGCTCCTGTTAGCCTGTTTCGCTCTCTTCCTGTTAGCCTGTTTCACATCTAACATCTGTTCATGAATCCAAACACTCCCATCCCATATCACTATGCCTACTCTCTACTGTACACCATCGCACAATTAGAATGCAGCTATACCCCTTGATAAATTTGGTCTAGCTGCTCACATACGAACATTACCCCATGAACACCTCATCACTCTAATAAAACGCAGCTATATCCCATGACAAACCGGCCTACTAGCACACATAAGCGTCCTAAAGGCCTAACGCAGCCAGAACCCATTCTTGGTATCCACCCGCAAGACTGCACACATTCAACCGACATCAATACCACCTCACCGAATGCTAGGATGCAGCTATCATCAGGCGAATACAACAACTGCACACATAACCGGTGCACTCAAGCACCATACGACACCCTACTCTCTCTACTAACCAGGACTACAGCCCCCGAGGGCGTTCAATCTACCAGCGCTTTGAGGTCATACCAATGATATATAGAGCGCTATATGAATGCCAAATAACATAACATAACACATACCCTAAACCAGTACAGAATGGGTTTAAAGGCAGCGATCACATCAATGGGGCACATATCGACTTGTAGGTATAGCAGGTCATCAGGTGTATTATGAGGGAGCCATAAGAGACTCTTTACAAATGTGCTTTCTACTGCATTCAGTGATTTCAGTTTTATATGCCCCGAGTGTTCTGTCCCGTCAAGGGCGGCAGCTCTGGCTTGTTTCCCATACAGGTCGAGGGCTGGGGATGAAGCCCCTCACCAATGCCTGTTATAAATGTGCGAGTTCTGCCACTGTACTTCTGCAGGGCCAACAAGCACGTGCCTAGGTAATCATATGTCTCCACTTGTTCGAGGGCTTTGCCCTCCACCCTGATGACAGGTTTCAATGTTTTATTAAGCTTGGGATTGAACACCATTGTTTTTTGTTTTATCTGTGTCCAGGCTCAACTATAATTCTCTGCATTTCCTCTCAAAAGATGCCAGCGATGCAAATTATATTACATCAAACCCGGCAATCAATTAAAATATTTGGGTTTTCCAGGTGCTCCGTGTAGCAAACCTATTTTTGAAAGTCAACGGGAGAAAGCAAAGGCTTTGGTGTCACAAATGAAAAGTATTAATACATTATATTGTAGGTTCTGTATAATACCTTTAATTTTTACAAAGCAAAGGTGGTCTCCACTCTGCTCTCCGGTCAGGAGATCTGTCACTTAATTCCTGATTCTTTAATAGTCAAGACTGAAAGCTATGC
Source organism: Ambystoma mexicanum (assembly GCF_040938575.1). Lineage (NCBI taxonomy): Eukaryota > Metazoa > Chordata > Amphibia > Caudata > Ambystomatidae > Ambystoma > Ambystoma mexicanum. The sequence continues at coordinate 417,173,966 of NC_090938.1, forward strand.
TTGGATGAAAGTCTTTGCTCTTACCACGGTCTTATATCACTAAGTGGTTGGTTAAAATAGAACATACTAACCTTTTATAGGCTAATCTTCACCCACCACACAATTCACTTGTTTGTGATTTTAGTAATATAAGAACGCAGGGGAAAGCCAGTCCAATCTTGAACTTATGTGTTGAAAAGTGAAAAAATATTACATTGCATGGCTGAAACCTGCAAGAATTTGACTGTCAATCCTATGGCGGTAAAGAAAAAGTTCTTTGTCCATCGATTTGTGTGAAGCCATTGAAACCGACAGGATGTATAAAACCTGAAGGTGAGAGGCCCCCAAGGCCCGTTGGTAAATCGCCCAACAGAGTCAATAAAGACCAAGGGCCTCATCATAATAGCGCCGGATCACGGGTTCGGCGGGACGGGTATTGCCCATTCCCCATTGAGCCCATTCGGGAATTCCCCATTCCCCATTGGGCTCAATGGGGAATGGGGAAATTTCACGCTCATACCGCTGGCGCATTTTCAGCCGGCGGTAATAGCGCAAAATTTCAGCGGATTTCCCCCCAACTCAGAGCTGGGGAGAAATCCGCCAAGGCCATGATCTGGCGGACCCTTAAATGCGGCGATAATAGCGCTACCGCCGCATGTAAGGGTTAACGCCAGACTCGTGATGAGGCCCCAAGTGAGAGTACGATTAAAGGCTGTTTATCTAAAGTAGGGCAAACAGAATCTACTCTGCTCACGCCAAGAGCGCTCTGCAGAAAACTTGTTACAATTCATTTTTATACACATGTTGAGTCGTCAGCAAGGGGGAGGCCTAAGGGGCACATGTTTGATCGGGATTGGTCACTAAGAGGAGGCACCTATGGGTGCTATATGGTCGGTGATGGCTGATTGGTCCACGGGCACGTGACGAGATGATGTGATACGTGGGGTCAAACGTTCAGCTGGGCTCATCTGTCCGACATCCGATGGGTTGACACATCAATATCCTACTTCTGTAACATTGGCCCTTGTGGCCACACATTTTCATCCATTCATACATTTGATCGTCTCGTCCGGCAGCAAGGCCAGTAGGTTGCACGTGTAAAAACAAGGCATGTTTATTCATTACTGAACGTCAATTATATGTTTCTATCAAGGATATCACTTTCTTGTCCAAACATATTCGAATACTGAGTTGGGGGTGGGGGTTGTAGGGTCAATGTATGGTTGGGGGTATTTGTTCAATATTGACAAGGGGAGGCTGGGGTATATGGTTGCTGTGACTGGATTAAAAAAAATACATTTCATCTTAGACGTGTCCTTCCTTGGAGGGGCTTCAATGACTAGGTGTCCAAACAACATAACTCTGTATGAGGCCGGGGTCTTCAGAGATGGGCTTAGGCCCCCCCTTTCATGGCTTTTGGTCTCACACCACGTAATGGCTGGAGGCCTTTATATTTAAACGTAACAGGTTACCGCCTCATATACATTTGACTGGTTCAATATTTGAGAGAAACACTTATGACATCTTCTAACTTCATGCGATTTGGGCAGTGTCATAACACTAAAACAGGGAATAGTATGGGAGAAATTGCTAACAAATGATCACACAACAAGGGCAGTCAAGATCGACTAAGGTTCATATGAGGTTTTCTACGGCATGCATACAATTACATTCTGTATTATCAAAAGTGAGGTAGCATTGTGTGAGCTTGCACAGATCTACAGTTCGTTACTTGTTATGAAATTACAATTAGTCGTGTACACATTTCAACATTATAAATCAATATATATTCTACCTTCAATATATCAGGTTAGCATAGAAACTTTCAGTAGCACACGTACATGTATTTACATTGTTTACTCATTAGCCTTTTTAAGGGCAGGTTTATATGAACTTCACACACACTGAGACGGCATCTTTTTGCTCATGTAGGTCAGAAGGGAAAATATGTTCACTGATTTAAGGGTCTCTTTTGATTGTTGACTCTGCTCTGGGGTACACAGGGATTAGGTTTTTATGGCCAGGGTCTGTGGGGTGCAGGGCAGGTTTACAGAGACAGATAGCCCTGGCTCTCGCCTTCTCCCCCCTGGGCTGCATCTGAATCAATGGAGGGAGTTGGACGGCAAGTGATACAGTGTGGATTTTGTTGCATTCCTGCTTCCAACCTTCTCATGGGAACCAGGCAGTTATGTGGATGGCACAGAGGAGGTGGTGGGGGGAGAGCCGTGCTGGCTGTGCGCTTAATAGAGATGGCTGCAGACTGGGGTGAAATCTGAATGGCCTTTCGCTATTTGCAAATAGAGTCTGTATGTTACAAAATGGAGCCCTGGATTAGCTGTACAAGGGTATGCACGGGAATATGGCAGCACCCATGGATGTACTTGTACGAAAGGGGTGATGATTCCCGGAGGTGTTCCCGCATGAGTGCCCCAGCGTCGGGGCCCTGGACCTGAAGCAGCCATGACTGGGCCCACTCAGGAAGCATAGGAATAAGGGGGGGGTCTTAAGCGTCCCCTCCTTCCACTCAAACCCATAAACACTTTCCAAGGTTTGATAAGCCATTGAAAACACTCACCCGTTATTTTCGTGAATTCTCAAACGCTTATTGGAGATCACAATTTTTGCGATTTACACTAAATGTACTCCCTACTGGAGAGATTATCCATACACGCGCTAAGCTAAAGAGTGAACAAAATTGCTGTAACTATTGCAAACAACCAGAAGTGATCCAAATGCTAAACCATCTCCTGACGCAGTGGGCCTTATTACGAGTTTGGCAGTAGATGTGCCAGTGAAACCGGCATGGCTGCCGCCAAAGTCGTGAAATCACCGGCACCCGGCAATGGGCAATTACCGGGGTATGCGGACCCGGCCGGGTGCCGGTAATTATTACTCCTTATTCCCATTGAGTCCCATAGGGCTCAATGGGAATGGAGAGTCTGGACAAACCAGCACCATTCATGAGAGTCTGGACAAACCAGCAGGTGCATCCGACGAGGTCTGCTCACGGGTGCTGGTCCAACATGGCGGGCAGAAAGGCACCTGCAAGCAGAACTCGTAGTATGGCAGTAGGGTAGCAACAGTGCCGGTAGCTTACCAGCACCGTTGTTACCGTACCGCCATATTCGTAATGAGGCCCAGTGTCCTTTTTTGTATAGTCTGAGGAAAACACTATTTAGGAGTTTCGTAAATAGGGTGCAATAGGTGACGGCCTGTGAATTTAAAGGGCGCCTATCGAGTGGTTATGAAGTATCCCTTACAATCACTCTGCTCAAGTTTTTATGTTGAATTAATTTGATTAGTATCAGGCGCTAATGAGCAACTCTTTTACTATACTAGCTATGATTGTTTATTCTATCAAATGTTTATCTTAATACTGTAGATATATATGCACAAATGTAAGAATTGTATGAATTGTGGAATAGTTTGTTAAGTGAATTGTAAGCTAGAAATGTAATTGTTTTGTCAGGGTGTAGAGATTTGTCTAATGTGTTTTACTTGTTTTTCTCTTCATGTGTAAGGTTCACATGGATGAACCAATGTCACAATACATTTCTTTAAAGAAACATTGGATTCTGGAAATCTTGTTTTTATTTATTTCGGGTCCACGCCTTCAAGCTGCTTACTTTTCACGTTTATGAACACTCTCTGGACCCATCTGATCCTTCTTTTATATTGGTTTTCTCCCATTATTGCTAACCTGACCACAAAGGAAACTACAGGATTGCATATCATGCTATATCCCTGATTCTCAGACCTAGTGGTGAAGGATTGCGAATCACACTACATCCCTTGTTCTCAGACCCAGTGGTACAGGTTTAAATATCATGCTAAACCCCTGATTCTCAGAACTAGCAGCACAGGTTTAGGTCAAGGATTACATGTCATGCTACATCCCTGATTCTCAGACCTAGTGGTAAAGGATTACATGTCATGCTACATCCCTGATTCTCAGACCTAGTGGCAAAGGATTACATGTCATGCTACATCCCTGATTCTCAGACCTAGTGGTAAAGGATTACATGTCATGCTACATCCCTGATTCTCAGACCTAGTGGTAAAGGATTACATGTCATGCTACATCCCTGATACTCAGACCTAGTGGCAAAGGATTACATGTCATGCTACATCCCTGATTCTCAGACCTAGTGGCAAAGGATTACATGTCATGCTACATCCCTGATACTCAGACCTAGTGGCAAATGATTACATGTCATGCTACATCCCTGATTCTCAGACCTAGTGGCAAAGGATTACATGTCATGCTACATCCCTGATTCTCAGACCTAGTGGTAAAGGATTACATGTCATGCTACATCCCTGATACTCAGACCTAGTGGCAAAGGATTACATGTCATGCTACATCCCTGATACTCAGACCTAGTGGTAAAGGATTACATGTCATGCTACATCCCTGATTCTCAGACCTAGTGGTAAAGGATTACATGTCATGCTACATCCCTGATTCTCAGACCTAGTGGTAAAGGATTACATGTCATGCTACATCCCTGATACTCAGACCTAGTGGTAAAGGATTACATGTCATGCTACATCCCTGATTCTCAGACCTAGTGGTAAAGGATTACATGTCATGCTACATCCCTGATACTCAGACCTAGTGGTAAAGGATTACATGTCATGCTACATCCCTGATTCTCAGACCTAGTGGTAAAGGATTACATGTCATGCTACATCCCTGATTCTCAGACCTAGTGGTAAAGGATTACATGTCATGCTACATCCCTGATTCTCAGACCTAGTGGTAAAGGATTACATGTCTTGCTACATCCCTGATTCTCAGACCTAGTGGTAAAGGATTACATGTCATGCTACATCCCTGATACTCAGACCTAGTGGTAAAGGATTACATGTCATGCTACATCCCTGATGTAAAGGATTACATGTCATGCTACATCCGATCCCTGATACTCAGGCCTAGTGGTCTTACTACAATAAGATTTGCATCTTCTCTGTCTCAAACTCAAACAGATCAGTGGCCAGCATGGTGGAATACCCTTGAATTTTAAAACAGGATACGTTTTGTGATTTGATCATTTCTGTCATATATTTGCCACTTTGCTTTGCAGAATTCTATGATAAATCACTTATGTATTTTTAAAAGGCATTTGCCTTCTTTTATTCACTAGGTTGTACGAGACAATCAGCTGGCCCGGCACAACTCAGAGCACATCAATCTATCACATTTCATCAACCCTTTTCAAACGAAGCATGTGAAGTTGGCAATGCCCATTAATTGCATACCCCAAAAAGTTAACGTGTCCGTAAAAGCAATTGTATTTTAATGTCACCCAGAATGATCAGATCAATGCATGAATGTTTGCAGTACACATTGGAAAATGCATTTTTATTCTTGCTCTTTAGAATTCCCTGCATACTATGGGTCAACATCTCCGACATAACCCCAACTCACCTGCTTAGGCAATATTCTTTCAAGTTTACATAAGTGATGGTTATGGTGTACTTCATTTTTAACAAAATAGCTTTATTAGTTGCATATGTAATGCTCAATGTTATTAATAAATGAGAGCATCTTGATAGACGATATGGTATGATGCTGACTTCTAAAACAAAGACTTTTTATTCTGAGGATCGCCAAAGGCAATGCATCATTTATTCGATCAGCTGTTCATTTACTCATATTCAATGTTTTGTAAAAGTAATTGCTTCTCTTTGCTAATGTAAATTTCAACTCATCAGGTTCAAAGGTTTGTAAACAATTATTGTTTTTTTTGCAAAGGAGCAATTCAGCTGTTCACTTCATCAGGTTCAAAGTTTTGTAAAAGTAATTACTTTTATTTGCTTTGGAACAGTTCATCTGTTCACTTCATCATGTTCAAAGTTTTGTAAAAGTAATTAGTTTATTTTCTGATTAACAGTTCAGCTGTTCACTTCATCAGGTTCAAAGTTTTGTAAAAGTCATTACTTTTATTTGCTAAGGAACAGTTCGGCTGTTTAGTTCATCATGTTCAAAGCTGTTTACAGGTAATTGATTGTCTTTGCTAATTAACCGTTCAGTTCATCCGATTCAAACTTCTGTAAAAATGTATTTAACCCCACATTTTACTTATATCAATTAATGTTAGAAGTAATCAATATTTTTGTTATTGCAGCAAACGAAAATAACACCAGTTGTTTTATCTTCAACCCTTGGTGCTTGCTCGAAGAAATTAGCACATGGTATGAAGGGTGTTCTGAAAGATAAGTAGATGTTAAAACTAATGATATGCATGGCAGGAAAGTGATGAGTATAAAAACAGGCACTTCATTGTCCTGCACTTTCTCCAAGTCCCACGCCTGTTCCTCTAAGACAAATGGTACTTAATAGCACTGTACAGTGAACTCTGTGAAAATGAATGTTGACAAAAATGTAAGTAAAGGCAAAAACAAAGCATAATTTGGTATTTAGCTTTCCATATGCAAAATCCATAAGGATTTCAAGGGCTTTCTGTCCCCTCCTATGCACTGCTGTTATTGCATCTGGATGGATAAAGGTGAGAATTAACTTTTAAAAATATCTTTAGTGGGTTTCAAGTTTCACATGCCATCAATAATATGAAATAAAGTCTTTCTTTTCGATGTTACTAATAATTCTTCCTCTCCATCACAATTTGATTTGGTGATTTGATGCCATACAGGTCTAAAAGATGGTCATATAGTATCCTACAATTAGGATCTCCTTTTTGGGCTTTTATAAATTATGTGTCTGGTGTAACCAGGCACTATACTTAAAACAAGACAACTGACTTCCCCGCTCAATATCTAAACAGGCCTAGCATGGTGATATATATAGATATTTATGATTGTTAATTTCACATTAAGGTTGGGTGAGCCAAATTGATATCATATACTTTGTCAAGGCAACAAAACCGTATCATTCATACATACACACTGAAACATTACTGTTTTTTAAATAAGTCCATAGGAATGTATTAATTATTAAGACCAATTTAACAGTTTAAAAAAGAGAGAGAGTAAGACACTGTGTTCAATCACTAATATATCATCTTCTCAATCAATTCTTAAAAACAGTCTCATCTGCATGTGGTTGGTTTACATAAATGGATACCACTATATATATTTAAGCAGTTTATAGATATCAGACTTTCTCATTTTTCAAGTCTGTTGTCATGTGTCAACCAGGCTCCACTGATCTGCGGTTTTATTTTCTCCGCTTGGGGCTGTAATCTGGTTACAGCTGTCATCTGGATTCCTCGAAGAAGATTTTCTACTGAGATAAAATCCCCTTTTATGGACACATATGGATTTGCTAGTTTATCAGCAGGATCATTTACGTCTTGCATTTGTCCATTTATTGAAGTGTCTTTTGCTCAATTTCCAAACATGCATTAATTCGATTGCCTTGTACTATGCCACTGTTTTTTTAATAAGGTATCATGTTTTAGTGGTTTCTTATGTGTGCAGAGCATCCCTGATGTTTTCAAGCTATGCAATCTCACTCAAAACATGTTTGGTGCAACCTCACAACACTCTGTAATGATGACTCATTGTTTGATCTGGTGCTTACCACCAGGAGATTTCAGAGCTTGATGGATTACCATGAGTTCAGCTATCCAGCTTCTTCATGTTTCAATTTTATAACAACCTGAATTAACTGCATAACCATTAACCCATACATTTCCCATCATTTCCCATTACTGTTATTGCTTTTTTGTATGTGAAAAGCCCCATCCACATATGCAGTAGATATTCCTTCCCATTGACTTTTCTTCCCATTTCTTTCAATGCATTGTCTTTGATGCAATTATGGATTTTTGCTAATTCTTGTAGTATATGCATGTTATTGTTTCAGCCATGTTTGACTTCAATAGATAACCCTTGTATAGACAATATCCATGAGGTTAGGAGCGCATTTGATATATTACTTTCTGTATTAATACTTTATGTATTGGTGGGCAGTTTTCACAATCACTTCTTCAACTTGAAAAATGGCATACATTTTTGGACTGATGACACTGTTGCAAGAAATGCTTTATCACAATGGTGGAATCTTACTTCGGCTGAGGAAAGTGCTTTTGCAGCATCTGCAATGCTTTTATTATGGTTCTCATGTTTTTGTATAAAACTTCAATGAGTAAAATGCCTGGAAACCCTGTCTTATCAAGGACTTTTGACACATTATCAGTAGGACAAACATGGTGCTTGAAAAATATACTACTTTTGTAATTCACAGGTGACCTCGTCTGTGTCAAACTGATCAGGGACAGTACAGTAAATATCCCTTCAGGAGTGATTGAAGTGACTTCAGGCAGTTTGCTATGCTCATGGGTAAAGTTTTCCTGCAACATACAATCATGACAGGATTAACCAGACCTGTACTCTAATATTGATCACTAACTGTCCTCCAAGATTGCCCCCTCTGTCTAAATGAATATTGTGAGGTGCTGGAGCATCTGTTCAAATTTGAAGATATTTATGTGTTATCTGCAGAAGAGGTGAATGATTGGCAACTTGTCTTGTTTGTCTGGCTTTTGCTGTTGTCAAAGTATATGAACACATCTAGCCCCATAAGGTTTTTCCCTTTTCTAAACTATACAGTTAGGTTGTATATTTCTTCTAATTTCATTTGCACAACATCATGTAAATTGTGTGTTTGTTTTGAATGTTAACTCATAGTTTAAGAATACAATTGAATCGTCACATAGGCATGCCACCGATCCTTATTGATTACATTAGGTAAAATGGCCGTTCTATAATATGCATCATTATGGATAGACAGGTGAAGTTCACAACCCACACATATTGCTTCCTGATATTGCTGTCTATGTTATCACATAACACGAAACACTTTAGCAAAGGCAAATCTGATTTGGCTCATCTAAACCAATCACTAACCAGTTTTTAAGATGGAAGCTATTATTTTCTCTTGTTGATGAATTTATCAGATTAGCATTTCACTGATGTATGTTCTTAGGTGTATAAATTAAAGTACAAACCTCACAAATTTGACTACAGTTCTACTTTCATCCCTTTTCCTTTATTTTGGAAAATGTAGACACCTGGCAATTGTTCTTCTTAACTGATTGATTATATTCCTCTTGCTGGTCAAGTTGAAGTACAAAGTCAGAGTACAGGTCACATCAGTTTTCCGTTCTTTGTTGGGACTGAGATGTCATCTGTGGGTTGGTTCAATACCTGCATTCGTTTTCTCTGGTTCTTTGATTAAAATGACAGTCATTTCTTGGACTTGGCTAGTCTGGATATGTATTTCCACTGAGGTTTTTTTTAATGTTCTGTAACATTTCACACAACTGATGTGTACACATGGTGTGCCATCTCTTCACATCAATTCAGTCTCCAGGTCAATTAATAGATCACTAAGTTCACAAAGTGCACCCATCTGTAACGCTCACCTGATTCCCGTAGAGGCGCCGGTCTTGACTGGGCGTATACCGTATCTTCAAAGGTGATGTGTAACACACGGCTGGCTCTTTGGGCTGGACCTCTGTGCACTGTATGTCTGACTTGAAGGGTAAGATGTCTGCAGATAGAAAATATGGGATTAAGGAACTGGGTTATTGAATGTCTCTCTCTTCTTCCCTTTCTCTTCTCCTGTAGAACCCCAAAGGTTAACGCTCTCACCTTAGGTAAGTGAACGCTGTGCTCTCCATCTGCCTCGGGGCAGGGTGCTGTAACCAGTTTCTTCACTGGATAAGGGGAGCAGGCCTCTTGACTTCAGAGGACTGCTGTCTGTCGTTTACTGCACGAACGGTAAGTTTCGAGTAATTCTAATGTCTTTAAAGTCTTTAGTAATGATGTCTCTTGTTTTGCAGGGTTCCGGCGATGGCGGATGACGGGCTGAAGTGAGTTGAAGATGGGGCCCGTGTGATGAATAGAAGCGCCTGGAAGCACGTAAGTAAGCGCTTGTTGCCTGCTTCACGATGCGCTCTAACTGTCTTTTTATTTTGCAGGTAAAAGTTCGGAGCGGCTGCAGGGTGCCGGAATACCCACTGGGTTAGATGTGGAAAGGAGTAATGGCACGTGAGTATTAAAGTTCCCCAATGTCTTTAAACGCACCTTGTCTTTCAGATGCGGGATGCAGCGCCGAAGGCCTCCGGAGCGTGCGAAGAGTTGGTAAGCTTTTGTCTTTCAGATGCCGGAATGCAGTGTGAAGACCTCCGGAGCGCACGAAGAGTAGGTAAGCCTTTGTCTTTCAGATGCCGGAATGCAGCGCGAGGCGTTGGTGACAGCCGATGGACCAGGTAAGTGAAGAGCTGTCACTGAAGACCGTAATGCTAACCTGTTCTTTCTTGTCTTTATAGGTGTTGCTAAAGACTGGATTCAGGATGGTAAGCCTTTTTCCTTAGGCCCAGGATCAGATGCAGAAGACACGATGAGCGTTCTGCTGCAGAGGATGCAGAATAACGCAAAGCAAGATTCATCCATCGGGTGTGGTTTAAATAGCCTCCTGTAGTGCTTAGGTGTCTCCTTCCACAGCCACGCCTAAGAAAAGAGTTCCTGCTTTCCAGAAGAGTTCCAGTGTTCTGAATCTAGGGAGTGGCTCCTGCCCCACCCAACAGGAAAAGTAGTTCCAAACAGAAGAGGATCAGAGGCTCAACTGGCAGGCAAGTAAGCAGCATGGTCTGCTGCAGGTAAGTCCACCCAAGCATTATGAGCCCGGCGCTTCCAGCGCTGGGACTGGGCATATTTATGAGCCTGGTGCCACTGGCGCCAGGACTGGGTCCAAAAGGTCCCAATTGGGACTGGTTGGCACTCGGAACCTGGGTTATGGATCTGCTTCCAAGGGAGTTGGGAAAACCCTGACCTTTTGGAAGCAGAGATCATGACACCATCCAAATGCTTTGAAAAAAATGTCCCTTAAAAGGTATGTCATTTTGGTATCATTAAATCAGGTGATTTTGATTTTATGATTTGTAATCTTAATGTTATATTAGGCTACTTGAATAGGATGTGTACCAGACATCTCTGTCATTTGCATGGTATCTAAGTACTATGGCTGATCGGAAAGAGGGAAGTGGTTTAGGTCAGCGAGAAGAGAGGGAACATGAAAGATATCAATTAATCAATCAATAGATTTTGTTTGCTCAACCAACAGTAGTCTTAACAAACAATAAAATACCTTGAAAAACCAATGACACAGATTTTTCATAAAGCAGATACAACTTACAAATGTTAAGAAAAAATAGATTTTAAGACACTAGGAGCATCTAGTGGAGAGCCAAACAAACACGTCTATTTAACCCTTTCCCATCCTGATCATCCATAATTCCCAAATGAAATGAGCCACTACAAACACAACCTCTTCATTAACTTAGCGAGAGGCCCACTCCACTTCACAAGTGCACCTGCTCCCAGTCTTTTTTAGCATAGGTTTAAGCCATTTATTCCTAGAGGCCGATAACATGGGCATAGAAACAGGAAATGAACTATTGTCTCCAATGGTGCTCCACATAAGCCACTCCAATTGGATCCTTTCCACTTCCCCACCTTTCCACCCAAGATGAAATCTAGTAAGAAAACCCCTTAAATTGGGATTTGTGATTTTCTGTAAATACTTTTCCCTACCCATACAGTTACTAACTTGTAGGAAACAAGCAATCCTAGGGATTCCAGCTGCTTTTTCTGACAATGTAATGTCCCACTCTCCCAATACTTCAGGCAGCTTAAATCTCGCTTTCTAATGTTATTTGGATAGTTGGATAGTCCCAAAGATGGGTCCAAACTACTATTCATATCCTAATTGATCGAAATCAAATATGATTTTTTGAAGCTGGATATGCATGAAGCTTGTTAAGGTGGGTTTTATATATAGATGTGGCAGGTTTCTCTCAAATCCTTACCCAGAACATTAGAGGTTTTAACACAAACTCCTCAGATATAGGTATTATAGCAAGTTATTTCTGGGACAGGATTGATGATGTTGCAAATGAAATGCTTAATAATGATTTCAAAAATATGTTCTCCGCTCTCTGTAATGGGAGTGAATTTGCATTGCCGCAAAGTTTACCACCATACAATGATCCAACTATGGCTTTGGCTCAATAGACTTTGAGCGTGGCACCAAATAAGCGGCTACTGAAGCAGCGAGAAAAACAGAGTATCCAATCCACTACCTATTTTAAAATAACTGTGCATTTCTACACCTGGGCTTCCATGATCTATTACAGACAAATCTGATTGTCAAATAATCAAGCAATTTGACTTGTTCGAAGAGGACATAACATCGGACTATCTTAGAGTGCATTATATTTTGCTTTCCTATGATCATTATCTTAGTTTTCGCCCCATTAATGGTTATATGTTTTCAGTGGCAAAATTAATCAAAACCCTCTGTTAGTTGCCTCAGACCATTTTCTGTTTGAGAGAGAATTACAGGATCATCTATGAAAAGTGAACGTTAGCAAGTGCTACACTTGGATAGAATTGTGAACATTAGCCTGCGTCGGACCCAGACAGAATTGTGAATGATAGCAAGTACCACACTTAGATAGAACTATGAACATTAGACTGCGCCGGACACAGATAGAATTGTAAATGATAGCAAGTACCACACCCAGATAGAACTTTGAACATTAGATTGCTCCGGACCCAGAAAGAATGGTAAATGATAGCATGTACCACACTAAGATAGAATTGTGGACATTAGCCTCGGTCGCATCTAGATAGGAGTGTAAATGTTAGAAAGTGCCACACTTAGATATAATTGCGAATGTTTGCAACTACAACACTTGGATAGAATTGTGAATGTTAGCGAATGCCAGACTTAGATAGAATTGTCAAAATTGGCCTGTGTCGCATCTAGATTGGATTGTGAATGTCAGCAAGTGCCACATTTAGATAGAATTGTTAATGCTGGTTTGCTTTGCATCTAGATGGGATTTGAAGGTGGGCCAGTGCCACATTTGGATATATTGACATGCGTCATATATGGACAGGATTGTGCATGCTGGCCAGGTCCGGATCTAGATTGAAATGCAGAGATATTCACGCACCACATCTAGAAAGAACGTGGAAATTTAGGACATATCACTTCTAGATAGCGAGGCCATTAGCCAACCCACTTACAATTTCACCCCTCTGCATACACCTCTCAAACTCTAACCAAACACAACCACAACCCTAAAGCACAACAAACAGCACAAACTTCATTACACCGCAACAACAAAACAAACCACACACAGGTTTGCACAACAGCACACAACGGCTACCGACCGGAAAGCACCCCCAAGCTCAGCGAACGGTGTTGACCACACTGAAGCTGGCAACAGCACATTACTGCTCTCTTGCACTTTTCCCACTTGTCCCCACTAACTCACTCCCATCCCCTTTCATTTTCAGATCCGCTAGAGCACCAGGGGGCCACTCTGGTGGTGATAGTGCGTGGTAAAAATATCCTTTAACATTAACATTAACCATCCGAGAGAGGGTGGAATGTAGACATCACAGGAGAGGAGGGACTATATAAACTCAATGCTGCAGAAGGAGCAGAAGAAGATATTTTAGAAATAAAGTAGTTAGCAAAGTCAGATGCACAGAGGGGAGCAGATGAAGAAAGGTCAGGGGGATGAGGAGAAAGGATGCGGTTCAGATTTGTAAAAGGACAACGAGGATGAGAAGCAAGTGAGGAAAAGAGAGAATGGAAATATTGTTGCTTAGAAGAGAGAAGCAGCGAGTTAAAAGTGTAGTGGAGAGAAGAAAGAAGAGATAGGCCAGTTTCTGTCCTAGACTTGTGTCACCGCCGCTCAGCCTAAAGGAGGGAGCGGCAAATGGACCAGAGAGACAGTGACCTCCAAGGATCAGAAGGCCTATGAGATGGAGTAAAGACAACCAAAGGATAGAGACGATCAAGTGATTCAAACAGAGTATCAGACGAAAGAGAAAAGGCAGAGTCAGCAGAGAGAGACGAAAAAATAGAAATGGAAGGGAGAGTTAAAATGACAGCAGAAGAAAAAGAGCAGAGATCAAATAGTCAAAGATCTCGGTAATAACAAGTAAAGAGGATTGAGAGGGAGGAGGGGAAGGATGGAGAGAAAAAGCAAAACAAGAAGAGAGGGCTCAGAGCAATAGATTGGGAGAACAGTGACTGAAGCAGAAATAGGCATAGTGGAGACAATAGGATTGAGGGAGGATCCTGATATGTGGGATGGTTGTGTCAGAATTTGTAGAGGTAAAAAGGAATGAAGAATAGAAAGGAGTGGGACAGTGGCATGAATAGAAGAAAGATGGAGATTGAAGTCACCTTGAAGAAACAGAGGTTCAGTTGAGGGCAGACGAGTAGAGAGAACATCAAAGTCATCATAAAAAGTGGAAACAGGCCTGGTAATGATAAACAACAATGAACGTAAGAGAAAGTGCAGTAGTGGTATTCGAATGATGAGAAATGGGGACGCCCAGTAGAGGAGGGGAAGAAGCAGCGAACACAGTAGAGAAAATACCATCATTGCCTCCACGTCCCTAGGGGCAGTGTGGGGGGAATAATGAGTGGGCAGAGGAAAGCACAGCAGGGATAGCAGTATTGGACGGAGACAGCCAGATTTCTATAAAACGGAGAAAATGAAAATGAAAATGAGAAAAAAGGTCTAGAACAGAGTGAGCTTTGTTGTTGAGAGAACAAGAGTTCCAAAGACCAAAGTTAGAGGTTTGGGAAAAATCAATCAAAGGGGGATAGATAAGATAAGATTTACTGCAGGGAGAGAAATATTGGGTTTGGGACCACAGTTGAAATGGGGGCATAAGGGAGTGTAAAAGGGGGAGGAGACAGATATAAACTGTTGCACAGTAGTTATAAATAGAGCAGCAATCGTACATAAAGCAAGGATCCATAATGGCAGCCCTCATAGGGGGAGGAAAGGGATGAGAACCAGAGAACCAGAGAAATAAAAAATAGGAAAGCAGGAGCAGAGTAGAGGTGCTACCAGCTGCAGACAGCGGCTGACAGCACTGACTTTACAGGGACTTTCCCTGGTGCTTTGCCCCAGGCGGATGATATTGTGGCATGGCCAGGATTCAAGGGGCTGACAAAGGATTGTACCAGTCCTCATGGGAGCCGGGCCGTTCTGCAGAGGTGAAACACTGGAAGGCAGGGGACAGTTCTTCCCTTTGTCAGCTGGTAAGACAGGCGACACGCAATCCAGTAGAAGGCCAGGCTAGGTCCATGGCCAGCACAGTCCCACGAAACCAAGCAGTCTGGCAGAGACAGCACAGACTTTGCCGTGATGATATCACATCCGGGGGTGGTGAGCGGGTCAGCTGGGAGTGTGGAGTGGACGGAGGGTTGTGAAATGTGTAGGTTTGAAAGAAATGGTGTGGGAGGTTGCCCAGAGCACTGCCAGCGGTTCATATTAATTCAAAACCTTCCACCCATCCTTTTTTGGATTCAGTTTGTCTCCCTATGTGAGAGAGGGTATGCCCAGACATGGGCCCTTTGCTCGCTGCGCCATAGGGGACCAAGCTGCACCTCACTGATGAGGCACAACAAGGCCAAAACATGACTGGGGTTGCTTGTGTTTCCATGCAGGGGGGACCTGGCCTAGCAGTTCTGTCAGGGCTGCTCCCATTGGTGGCAGTACCTGACTGATTTACATATGGCTGGACCCCTTTTGCATTGGCACATACAGGCTTAAAAACCGTGGTATGGAAGGTTGCTCAAAGCAGTGCCAGTGGTTCAAGTTGCTTCAAAACTTTTCACCCATCACTTTTGGGGTTTCTGGTTGACCTCACTTCCAGCTAATCAGTGTCGAGCACATCAAATTAAACATTTCCTTTGTGCTCACAGAATAAAGAAATCATTGGTTTTAATCTGAGTGTGTCCCCTTCCAATAAGGAAGGACATTTTGAGAGAACACAGGGTTTGTAGTCTCATCAAATGAAGATATTAAAAATAATCTATTTTATTTTACTAAGATTGTAAACGGGTTCTTGTTAAAAATGTAAAAAAAGACAAATCTAATGATCACACCCAGTATATATTTCTTACAGAAGGTTTTTATTCCAAGATGGACAGTCTGGAACCCTCCTATAGTATGCTTTCGAAGAAAAAAAAAGAAGAATGGGGGACAAATAACACCAATGATTGCTCTTGACTCCTTTGCATAAAATCAAAGAACATTTTGGTATATAAAAATAAACAAAAATATTGATATTTGAAAAGTATATTTATGATAAAAGCGTTCATTAGGCTAGTGCATTTTATTTTCCACAATACTCCCCCTAACATTAATATGTTTGTAACAGCGGACAAAAGTCATTCAAACCATATCAGCTTTTGGATATAGGGATATAAGGGTTGTGACATCTGTCAATCGAGGGTATGAGGAGAACCTAGCTGGGATTTGGAGCCCTGCAGACTGTTAGGCAGAATCATATGCAGTACCCTTTGAGAACCCTACACACAATTAAGACCACAAGTGTCTGTACCAATTCACCTTTGGTACAAGCCTACACAGTAATGTGGTAGCAGTGGCTGAGCAGCCAGACTTATCACAAGAGTAAAGTGAACAGTACAAGAGGTTACACAAAGGACTAGCAATAACAGTGATTCAAACAAACACTTACTCAAGGTTTCTTAGGTCTCACCCTAAGTTACTAGGGGAATCCAGACGTGGACCCCTTGCTCACTATTCTTAGAGAGGCACATCTACACCCTACTGATGAGGTTCAACCAGACCGAAACACGTGTCTGGGGTTGCCGTTGGTACTCTTGTTCAGAGGAGAATTGCCTAGCATTTCAGTGCTGGACTGCCCCAGGGCAGGACAAAGACTGATATGTTTGGGATATTTCTTCTCTGTGAAAGATAGTGAGCTAAAGACTCTGGGTAAGGCTCTTGTAACCAGGACTTATGTCTGGCAGAGAGTCTCCCAGGACCCCCCTTGTTATCTGCATATTTAAAGTAACTTTGGGTCTCACCCTAAGTTACTAGGGGAATCCAGACGTGGACCCCTTGCTCACTATTCTTAGAGAGGCACAGCTACACCCTACTGATGAGGTTCAACCAGACCGAAACACGTGTCTGGGGTTGCTGTTGGTACTCTTGTACAGAGGAGAATTGCCTAGCATTTTGGTGCTGGACTGCCCCAGGGCAGGACAAAGACTGATATGTTTAGGATATTTCTTCTCTGTGAAAGATAGTGAGCTAAAGACTCTGGGTAAGGCTCTTGTAACCAGGACTCATGTCTGGCAGAGAGTCTCCCAGGACCCCCCTTGTTATCTGCATATTTAAAGTAACTTTGGGTCTCACCCTAAATTACTAGGGGAATCCAGACGTGGACCCCTTGCTCACTATTCTGAGAGAGGCACAGCTACACCCTACTGATGAGGTTCCACCGGACCGAAACACGTTTCTTTGCGTTGCTGTTGGTACTCTTGTTCAGAGGAGAATTGCCTAGCATTTCGGTGCTGGACTGCCCCAGGGCAGGACAAAGACTGATATGTTTGGGATATTTCTTCTCTGTGAAAGATAGTGAGCTAAAGACTCTGGGTAAGGCTCTTGTAACCAGGACTCATGTCTGGTAGAGAGTCTCCCAGGACCCCCCTTGTTATCTGCATATTTAAAGTAACTTTGGGTCTCACCCTAAGTTACTAGGGGAATCCAGACGTGGACCCCTTGCTCACTATTCTTAGACAGGCACAGCTACACCCTACTGATGAGGTTCAACCAGACCGAAGCACGTGTCTGGGGTTGCTGTTGGTACTCTTGTTCAGAGGAGAATTGCCTAGCATTTCGGTGCTGGACTGCCCCAGGGCAGGACAAAGACTGATATGTTTGGGCTATTTCTTCTCTGTGAAAGATAGTGAGCTAAAGACTCTGGGTAAGGCTCTTGTAACCAGGACTCATGTCTGGCAGAGAGTCTCCCAGGACCCCCCTTGTTATCTGCATTCTTGGTAAAAGAATGTATATATTTTTACACAGTAATTTGGAAAACATTCCACTAGCAAAAAGCAGCTCAATATAACACTCTAATACACTACAATACAGAACCAATCAGTTTCTGAACAAGTTCAGCTCCCCTGAAGTGGCAGACAAATGGCACTGCAGTTACTTTAAAAAGGGGTAAAAAGACAAGGTTAGAAGAATCAACAGCACAAATACTTTCATAGGCAGGGCAAAGGATTTCAGTTCACTACAACCAGCAATTCAATTCAATATGCCTGGGCCAAAGTCAATGGTCAATATTCTTGTATAGGATAGCACAGTTCTGGTAGTAAACGGTTAAGTCTTTGCCACGGATCTTAGAAGAATTTGGTCAGATGAAAAGTTAGATGTTGGTTTAGGGAAGGACAAGCCTTGAAAGTTGGGAAAGTTTCACAAACATTCACTGCGGCCGAACAGAGTTCTGCACCGCACTTGCACAGTACCTTATAAGTGAAGAAAAGCTGTAGCTGAGGCAGTTGTTCCTGGCAGTTCCTGCAAATCTCGCTGTTCCTGAGCTTCAGTCATGGGGACAAGAAGGAGGACCTTGGGAGGTTCCTGCACTGCCCAGGGAAGAGGCCACAAGCTTGGAAAAAGGTTGGTTTAAAGGGATAGTCCAGTAAAAAAATGTATTTAAAAAATAGACAGGCAACATTAAAAAAAAAATACTAGCACTTTTTTTTTTAAACTTCCTATGTAAAATTTTGAGCTATTCAAGCTCAAAATTCGCAAAAGCAAGCACATGGGCGCATCCATTTTGTGAAATGGATGCCCGCCTGTGCTGGCTTTTGCGGCACTAATGAAGGAAAAGCCAGCCAGCTGTAGTAAACAAAAGCTACCGCTGGGTGGCTTTTCCTTCATTGGTGCTGTACGCGGAGTACGGGGACCGGAGACCAGAGCAGGAAAGCTGCAGCTGAATCTCGGTAAGTGCTATTTATTTTTTTTTTAAAATAAGCACTAGCTGCATTTTTTTTCTAAGTTTTCCGGGCTGGAGGAGCCCGGAAAACTTAGAAATAAAACCGCAGCTTTAAAAATGTTGTATTTATGTTATAAATACACGTTGTGTTTGAAAAAGCTGCGGTTTTTCTTTCCAAGTTTCTCAGGCTCCTCCGGCTCGGAGGAGCCTGAGAAACTCGGAAAGAAAAACCGCAGCAGGGGAGCACCGGAGACCCAAAGTGAAAGCCAAGGCAGGCAGAAACACAACGCGGTTGTGTTTCTGCCTAAATCTGCTTTCCCATTTGGGGCTCTCGGGCTCCCCACGGGGGCCCGACAGCCCCAAAGGGGAAAGCAGATTTAGGCAGAAACACTGCAGCATTTAGCATTTCCCATTTGGGGCTCTCGGGCCCCCCGTGGGGAGCCCGAGAGCCCCAAATGGGAAAGCAGATTTAGGCAGAAACACTGCAGCATTTAGCATTTCCCATTTGGGGCTCTCGGGCCCCCCGTGGGGAGCCCGAGAGCCCCAAATGGGAAATCAGCTGTAGGCATAAACACAGCGGCATGTAAACACAACCGCGTTGTGTTTCTGCCTGCCTTGGCTTTCACTTTGGGTCTCCGGTGCTTTTTTAATATTGCCTATCTATTTTTTAAATAAACATTTTTACTGGACTATCCCCTTAAGGTGTGAGTGCCTTAAAGACCACAAACTGGTATCCTTCCAACTGGCTATCCAGTTTTCAACAGCACTCTGGAGAAAATACGACCAGTATGGGGACGGTGTCCATGCGGCTTACGAGTTGGTTGTTCCCACCAAACTCAAGGAAAAAAGTTAACTTTGAAGGGCTTCTCTGTCGATGGAGTTTCAGGCAATTCGGACCTGCAGCAGGGCTTCACCGGTGGACCAGGAGTTGCAGCAGTCGTCTTCCTTCAGCTCGTTTTTTTCGTTCCAGTGGTCGACTCTGCTTTCCAAGTCCCAGAGACCTGCTTTTAAACAGTTTTCCCCCATTCATTCCAGCCTGGCTGTCACTCACACAGCAGGGTAGCTGTCCTTGCCGGACAGACAGATGGCCAATCACACCAGAGTGCATTCAGGTCTCCTAGGAGAGTAAGCACAGGGAGTTACGGGCACCTCCCTCACATCCTGTCCATCCCAGACACTCAGGCGCCAGAGGAGGGCTTTAGCACTGAAGCCCGCCAAAGGCCAACGAACAAAGGGACCAAACCTGGTTAGGCGTGCAGAGACAAACACAAGAAGAACCTGTCCAAAAGGAAATGGTGAAAAAAGTTGACCGGAGTCTGTTTTTACAGATAGGTCTTGGGTGCCATGTTGGAAAATGTGGCTGACCCGATTTTTAGCTACCAGTGTTTGCGGTCGGGAAAAATCATGGTAGTTTGTTTAAAACCACTGCCACCAGTCATTTCAAGTGGGAAAGGGTAATATTTGACTGCTAAATTAGTGTTTTGACTCAGGGGAAGCTAGGCAACCCCTCCAGCACTCTATAGGAAGATAGTGTGTGCTGGGTCTGTAAATTTAAAAAGACTAGTAAAGTCAATTTAACTTTACATGATCTGGGAGACAGTAGTCAGTCCCAGAGAAGGTATTGAAACCTTGGGGAGTCTCAAAGACACCCCTGTGCCACTGCACTGAGAGTGCTGTGTGACACATAGAAAAAGATGATGCCTATGTAGTAGTTTTAAAACTCCATATCCAAAGAACACAAAAGTAAAACACATTGAAAATGAAAAGTTCAAAGTCCCAAAATATAGTAAAAGCTGGAGGGCTCTAAGGTTGAGGGAATTTAGCACGGGGTGAGAAATCTCCCTAACACAGACTTTTAGAAAAGTGCCAGTATCTGTCAATCTGCCTGCCCAGCCCCCAATGCACCAACATCTTTAAAGAATGATATATACAAGATGAATAACAATTCCTGTTAGGAAATTCAAACCTGCCTACTTTCATATTGCTGTTTTTATTTGAAAAAGTGTGCTTTTACTCACCTGTTAGGACATTGAAACCTGCCTACCTGCATACTGCCTTTGCATTTAAAAAGGTGTGCTTTGACTCACCTGCTATGAAATTCAAACCTCCCTACTTTCAAACAGGTGTTTGAATTTGAAAAAGTGTGCTTTGACTCAACTATAGGAACGCCTAAACCTGTGTGCTTGTACAATTGCTACTGTTTTTTTTAGCTTCTTGACACCCTCCTCTATTACTCTCTCTTGTCTCTATGCTTTCCCTTTAATGTTTTTGCCCTTCTGCTATTGCTGTAACCCTTGACTCTTCCTTTCTTGCTGTGTGGCTAGCCGGTTGTGTTCAGCAGTTCTTTCCTCTCTCCCCCTACCCCTCCCCATTCTCCACAATGGTGCTTTCAATCTTCCCGATCTTCTCTAACTGCTTCTCTATCACCTACCCCACCCCTCTGTCAAAGGACATAATGAAAACGTTCAAAAATTATCTCCTAGTCTCTAACCAAGGCCTGCCTATCCTTGTCAATGCTACTTTCAGGCCTACTCTCACCAACATCTCCTTTGTCGTTCCTTCTCCAAACCTTTGGGTTTCCACAAATGTTCTATGTACTCTCACCTTTATCTTCCTCTTGCATTAATGGTGGCACCCATTGGGAGGTACTCCTGGTATTCTTCCTTTACTCCAGGGTCCTCAATAATGTATATATAAATGTTACTGTCATGGCCCAGGGCTCTCAGCCCAACCTCCTCCTACTTGATAGGCATCTCCCTTCTCTCACAACGTTCACCTCCCCTCTCCTGCCTCCGTGCCTCTCCCTCTGTCATCCCTCTGGCTCTCTTACCATCTCCGATGGGTGTACCACACTCCTGTACCCCTGCACGGAAGACTTTCAAAAGTGGCAACCTGCTCCACTTAGCTACCTCTCGCTCTGCTGTCAAATGCTCCTCTGACATCTGCCACCTCCTTGAGGACCTCATCCTAGATGTCCTTGCGCTCAGTGAGACATGGTTCACGGATAGCCCTGTCACAGGTTTTGACACTCTCCTCCCTGAGGGTCACAAGATCATCTCTAAACCCAGGCTTAACCCACCTTCCCTGAGTGGGTTCCTGCTTCTATCATACCCACTCAGACCTATTCCTTTTTGGAATGCCTTGTCTGCAGGCTTGGTGTCGCACCTGGCCTTTTTCTGACTCTGGCCACCATCTACAGGCCCCCTGGCCAAGTCTCCCACTTCCTCTCTCGATGGGCTGACCTCTCCTCCTCTCGTCTGACCTCCTTCTCCTCCAAGCTTCTCTTCATCATCAGAGCCTTCAATATTCACCCCAACTCCCCTGCTGCATCCTCTGGTTCTTTCCACAACCTCTGGGACTTTCTTTCCATCTCAATTTTTCGCTCTGGTCCGACACACTGCCGGACACACCTTGAATGCTCTCATCTCTTCAGACTTCCCCATCTCCAACCCTCTTGTTACTCCTCTCTCCTGCTCTGATCATGTTCTCCCATCCTCTCACCTGGACCTCCTTGGTTGCCCGGCTAAGACTCTCCCTGCACTGCCGGCTTCCTACTCCTTCATTCGACCGATGAAGCGAGTGTCTGCTGCCACTTTTGCCACCACCTTCATTCCCCCTCCTATGCCTTCCTACGCCTCTCACTATGACACAGCCCTCTCTAACCTTCAACTTTCAAATTCCAACACATTGAACATCCTTGCCCCTGCCATGAGGATCAGCATGAATCCTGCCTCCAAGTACAACTCCTGGTATGACTTGGATCTGGCCGCTCTGAAACACAAGTGCAGAGTGGCTGAGCGAAAGTGGCAGGCTTCGAGCACATCCTCTGACACACTGGCCTGCTGCTTTCTCCAAAGGCAATGGAGACTTGCCATCTGCTCTAAAAAGAAGGGCTATATCCAGGCCCACATTTCTGCGGCCTCAACAACACAGCTGAACTTTTTAAAATCTGCAAGGAACTCGCCAACCCTAAGGCAGTCTCCACTTCTCCTATGCCTTCCCTGGCCCTCTGCACTTCTCTTGCCTCTTACTTCATTTCCAAAACTCAGGATATACACTCCTCACCCATCTCTACTCTACTTCCTTCTCCCTCCCCTTCTTTCAGGCCTCCCTCTGCGCCTGTAACGCCCACCTGATTCCCACGGAGGCGCCGACCCGTTCTGGACTGCTACAACTTCTTCCACGGTAAAGCGTAGTGCTTGGAAGATGGACTGGACTGGACCCCCAAACCTCGTCTGTCTGGCCCGTAGAATAATCCTTCTGTAGATGGGAAAAGGGAGTTAACTGTCTGCTAGATTGTGTGTGAGATTCCCCCCTTTTTCCCCTTCTCACCCTCCTCGAACCCTAGCTGTGCCTTCCGCAGACTCTCACCTTAATTTCTGTATGGACGAGCTCTCCATCCTGCTTTTGACGCAGGGGCGCGTAGATTTCCAGTTACTTCACTGGATCTCGGATTTGGCGAGGGTTCGATGTCTGCTTGCCTTTACCAAAATGCTGCCGTAAGTATATAGTTCAAAAGATCAAGTCTTATTTGTCCCTTGGCCTTTGTTTAATTTTCAGGGACTAGGTGAGGAATCCGGTGGAGGAATGGATTCGCCGAGGTAAGCTCAGGTGAGTACTTTTAATGAAGGTGTGCCTTAGTGGTTTGCTCCGACACCTTAATGAGTGTGTCTTATTTCCCCATAGGGGCCAGGGTACGGAAAAGCCAGAAAAGCCGCTCCGACCCGAAAAGGGAACTGAGGTCCCAACAAAATTCAGGTAAGACTTAAGGTGAGTAATCTGTCCTTTTGCAATTAGTTCGTTGCTCACCTTGTTTTGTCCTTTTTCTCCGTAGGTCTTGAATGCGACCGATGTCGCCTATGGGCGCTGAAAAGGTTGCCGGCGCCACGTGAAGGTAAGTGGAAGCGGCGCGGCAGCGTGAGAAGCGGAGCGCTTCTAACTATTGTCTTTCTTTTCCGTAGGTGCTGGGATGCGGCCGATGTCGCCTATGACCGCTGAAGAGCTAGACAGCGCCACGTGAAGGTAAGTGGAAGCGGCACTGCAGCGAGCGATGAGATGCGTTTCTAACCCTTGACTTTCTTTTGCAGGATCGACAGAGTGTAGAATCCGGATGCTGGATGAAGGTAGGTAATGTCCTAATGCTTGCCTTTCTCTCCTTGCAGGTGTTCCAGGTGCTGGCGGGCGTGGCAGGAGCCAGGATGCAGGAGCCGACTCGGTGAGCATCCTGCTGCAGATGCAGAATAACGCGAAGCACGTGTGGCCATCCGGGCGTGGTTTAAATAGCCTTGGAAGAGCTTCAGGTGAGTGTTCTTCCACTGGCCCCACCCGAGTAAGAAAAGAGTTCCTGAAAGAAAATAGTTCCTCCCCAGCCTTAGTAGGCTTGGAGCTTCAGACAGCATGGTCTGCCTCGGGTGAGAATGCAGCATGGTCTGCCTCAGGTGAGTTCACCCAAACATTACCATATGTTCTGCCATGATGAGCTTTTATGAGCCTGGGCAAGGTCCAAAGAGCCCCTATAGGGGTTTGCTGGGTCCTGCTTGGTGAGTATGAAGTCTGCTTCCGGGGACGCTGGGCCTGACCTGACTCCTTGGGAGCAGGCATCATGACAGCGCCCCTCTCCCTTCCCTCTCTACTCCCCTCTTTATTTCCAATAACACCTGATGAGGTTTTTAGACAAGTCAGCTCTATGACAGATTCATCCAAACCGCTGCTCCCCTGCTCTTCCAAAGCTATCAAGGACAATATTGTCTCCCTTGCTCCAGCCTTCGTCGATTTCTGCAATCCCTCCTTTGCCACTGGTTCTTCCCCGCACTTCTCAAGCACTCCCTTGTGCACCCACTCTACTACCATCCTATCTCCATTACCCCCTTCTTGGGCTAACCCTTGTAGAAGATGGCCATCTCCCAGCTTGTCCAACACACTGAATCTGTTGGTTGCCTCCATGACCACCAGTCTGGCTTTAGAGCTGCCAGACGTACAGAAACTGCTTTCCTGAACACCCATGAAGACTTGCTCACTAACCTTGATTCCAGCTCTTCTTCTGTTCTCATCCTTCTTGACCTTTCCCCTGCCTTTGACACAGTCAATCATGCCACCCCGATAAAATGACTCTGTGACACCCTAGGCATCCCAGACCTGGCTCTGGGCTGGTTCACCTCCTTCTTCTCTGACCGACCCTCCGAAGTTCAATTTGGCCCTTTTCTCTCCACCGTCTCACTCTCCACTTACGGTGTCCCTCATGCTCTATCCTCTTGCCCTGGATCTTCAATATCTACCTGGCCCCTTGCCCATTTGATCTCCACCTTCTCTCCTAACTTTCAGTGTTATGCTGATGACACGCAACTCTCTTTCAAACTTCTCTCCTCTACCACCCCTTCTCCCTTTCTTGTTCCTGATTGCTTGTCTGCTTTTCAGGCATGGTGCACTACTAATGATCTCTGCCTTAATGCTATTAAAACAGAGATCATTCTCATCAGACTGCTGTTCTCTCGTTCCCTTCCACACTCTGGCAACCCTCCTTGGCCCCCTCCTCTGGCTCTCCTGCAAAGCTAGAAACCTTGGTGTCATCTTCGACTCCTCGCTCTCTCTCCTCTTGCTCCTTCTCTCCTCACATCACAGACCTTTCCAAGAAGACCCACTTTCAGCTACACCACCTCAGAGGCATTCTCCCTTTTCTCATCTCCCCCAGAAACTCAATGTGTCCAGAGCTCTGGTTATCTCCAGGCTGGACTACTCCAACATCCTCTTCCTCATTCTACCTAACTCCTCCCTTTGCCCCCTTCAACTAATCCAGAATAGGACTGCAAGACTTATCCTTGGCCTCAAGCCCAGGGACCGCATCTCTCGAGCCCTTAAATCTCTCCACTGGCTCCCAGTTTCTGCAAAGATCAAGTTCAAGACCCTCTGCATCATCCACAAGGCGTAATGGCACCTGGGGCCTCGCTACATCCAACTCTCTCCACCTAAATACCTCCCGACTAGAACCCTTTGCTTTTCTAGCTCTAACTCTCTGCAAATAAGACATTTCTCCAGGTAGAGATTGGTGGCGTCGATCCCTCTCCTCTGCAGGCTCCTCCCTGCCCCTCTCAGACTTGAGCCGGATCTCTCCCTATGGCTATGTGGGCTTCATAGCGCAACCAAAGACGCCATGTCGTACTTTGCAGAGTCCTAACTAGAGCGGGAGGTATAGCCTCTGCTTCTTGTCCTCCTTGCATGCTGTATGTCTCCCAGTCATCCTCCTCTTCCTCCTCTGTCCATTCTATCACATCCCCTGATCTTTTGTGGGGACAATCACACCCTCAGGGCTGCCGTAGCAGGCCGTCTCTCTTCCTCTTTGTACTAACTCTGCATCTATAGCGTTGCTTTTCTTTTCCATGTCTACACATACTCTCTTTATGACAGATTTATCAACCAGTACGAGAATCTGACCATGTCTCCATCTTCCTTCCTCTGCTTCTTGTGTTTCCCTTTTCTCATCTTTCTGCTTTTTACTCCTATCCTTTTGTACCCATGCCGCTTCACTCTCTTCTAGCCCTACCGATTCTTCCCGATTCTGCTGTTCATGCCTTTTCACTACTCTCCATAATCTATCCTCTATCCTGGAACTGAGGGGCAATTCTCCCCTCGCTGACTTTTATTTATGCCTGCTCCTTTCAACCCTCTCTTACTCTGGCTCTTCTGTTCCCAAGGTTAACACTGATTTATCCTTAAGATGGACTTTTCTTCTTTCCTCTTCCCTTCGGGGCCCGCCAACAACCATTTCTAAAGAAGGCGTTACCCTTCTGCTTCCCTCATATTCTTTTCTCTCGAAAATTGGTGCAGATGGAGGTGTTACCCCTGACCGTCTCGTAACCCACGGAGTAGTCACTGGAGAATATGGAGGTTCAAACTCTGGATTTGAATACCCTTTTGCGATAGCACCCATATGGGGATGGCACAGAAAAAAATCCTACACCTTTCTTCCTCGTCCCTTCTTCCATAGTCACGATCTCCTGGGTTTTCCCCCCCTTCTCATACAACCTCCATAGCTCCAATATATTCAGTCTATTGTCCACATTTGACCCCATATGTTTGGTCCCTGAGAAAGTATGCAGATTTTCCAATATATCCTTATCATAGGACTCCTCATCAGGCTACGGTTTAGACATCTTGCCCTTCGTTTTCCTCAACCATTCCGATGATATTTCAAAACTTGTATTTTATGTCCGGGGAGCACTTGACATGTTTCAACAAAAATCCCCCAAAATCCCAATATTATTAAAGAAAACCCCAACCCATCAATACAAAAATTATTACACAAAAAATTCCTTTTCTGTCCTTTAAAAGATTTTCCCCACACTCAGTCTCTGCACTCACTGCTTTATTATAACCGCCTCAATAACTATGTATTCCTCAACCACGCACAAAGGACAACATTTTGTTAAAACACGCCGGCCCAAATTCTTTCCATTCCTTTGAGATTTCACCTTCAATCGAGCATAGAAGGAGCGCAATGTTTTTCACTACTGCACCACTGTATCTCTTGCTCTTTTCACTAATATGGCCCTTTCTACTACCTCGCCATCTTCTCCGAAATTACCAGAGGAACCCACACTCAGTTAGACTAACAAAGAAACTCAAGGTGCTGTGTCAGCCCACACAATTAGTGCAAGTAAGACCATCCCCAGATATGCCTCAGAAAGGTATCTACGAGTTGTCTTACCATAAGATGCCACCTTACTCTAAAATGAGGGCTCCAGCCAACCAGATGAGCAACCTGAAGGGTATGAAGCCTATCCCCATGATTAACACACTGAAAGACTTGGGAGGATAGCTTAAGGGCAATGTGCTCGCCTTGGAAGCAAGACGATGCAGAGCAACACAGGTTCCATCCCTGGGTCCGTGCTTAGAAACCTCTGGGTATTAAGTGTGTTATAAATAACCAATCATAATCATAATCATATACCTCTCAAATAACAAAATAGATTAAACACATTCACTCTTCAGACTGCTTAGTCCCTTTTGATCCCACAAACACATTTCTCGCCCCATCTAAAAACCCTGTTTCCTTTTTCTCCTATTACACCCCACTTGGTTTACCTGACAAAGATGCACTTATGTGGACGACAAAACCTTGAAGCGCTCCAAACAGGTGCTCCCCCAATCGGTTCTGATTCACAGCTGTGCTGTGGAATTTATGCCGCGGGGACCAGACAGGTCTCCTGATGCCTGAAAACTGCTTATTTTTCATGCACAAGCTGGTCACTGCAGTGAAGGGCCAGATTTGAGATAGACGAACAGGAGACCCCCAATATTTTCACAGAGACTAAAGCTTCTACCTGGCTCGCCATATTGTAGGTATGACCTTTAGCTCTGCCCCTTACCCAAATTAGGTCCACCTCTAAAATGAGTATCTGTTTCTTTTGTCCATAAAGGAAGTTTATTGTACAATGGCCGGGAGAGGGATTAGATGACATCTAACAGTCAAACTAACCCTGGTCTCCCTGAACCACACAAAGAACACATATTATATACAGTTTGCAACAGTTAATACACTCCCCCAGATACCATTACAAAGGCATCCCCCAAACATAATTGGTTGCCTTGTACAGGGAAAACTAAATCCCACACATTGGACAAAAACATTATGACACAATCCCCTAAAACTTATAATTACAAGGTGTACATTTTCAACACACCCCTTACCAAAAACTCTCCATATTTTGTGGCAGCGCTGCCTCTTAGTTACAAAATAACATAATTCCTATTAATGACTCACACGGACCTGCCCCAAAAATACCTAAGCATATGAAGATGAGCGAAAGACACATAGATTCCCTTTGATCTATTCATGTTTGCTAACCGCATTGCCCAAATCTGTCCAGTGTCCGTTTTTTATGACCATTGACACTTCTTATTCACATGAGTTCCGTCCACTCTCTGACAACACAATCGCTCTCTTGAAATGTATTACTACTGATCTCCATAAGTGTCCTGGGTGAAGCCATCTGTTCAAACAATCCTGCTGGTTTATTAAATGACTATTCCTTACAACAATGAACTCTCCTGTTTATCAGAGTTCATATTTTCCCTTCGCCCTCCAGCACTTGAGCCATCTGCAAACTGACCGCAACCACCCTGTTGGCCAGCTTTTGAAACCTGTTCCCTGATGGCTGACGGGCCTTTGCCATGATTGCAAAAACACCCCTTGATATGTAGAGCAATCACACCTCATATATTTAATATCTTTTACTAAATTCGAATAATACTCCCCATACATGTATACCATTATGTGTGCATTTTATACCTATCATGATCTCATCTCATGACCGTCATTCATAGAGCTAAATTCCACTTGCATATATTGATCGCCTGCTTCACCTGAGTGTGGAGGGGACCTTTGCGTGACAATGTTTCATCATTATGTTTCTGCACGCATACAAATCTACAAATGTTTCGCCTCTACACAAAATAAAACAAAGTAACCTAAATGTAACTTATCCTATTTACCATAAATTTTGTAATATTTGTATCAATATGTGAAAGTGACAGAAATTACGATGATGACGTGTCCACCCCCCAGTCAGTGGTATGTAGCGCAAAGTTCAAACTTTTCCAATTTCCCAACGAAGCCGTTCTTTCACGGCTTATTCATCAATTATCTGCATCTGTTTAGTTGCACCATTGTGCATGTGTCCATCTGTTGTCTGTCTATTAACCATTTCTTGCATGTGTCAGTCCACAACTCCACACCACAGTTTCATCAATATGTTTCTTTGTGTCTCTCCATCTGTCTACCTCTTTTTGTTAATCCATCCTTCCAAGCAAATGTCTTCATCCCATTCTAAAACTATGCATCCACACATCCTCACTCCATGATCCTGCCCCTCGGATCCTCTTTGCATTTCAATATTTGTGTATTCATTGTCCAGCCATCTGTCTGTCTCCCATGCTTTATACTCATGCTTCCTTTCTTCTGCCAGTCTATGCCATCTTTTCCATTAACACCCAGAAGGTGACGTTATCTCACATCCAAGCCAATCAGTGATCTTGGAATAGAGTACTTGCCTCCTACTATGCTCCAATATGAGCTTGATGCCACCATCCTCTGTCCTTCAAACTTTCCAGATTTTTCCCTACTCCCCACAACACTGATCCTCACCCTCTCAGTGCATACCCATTCCTCAACCACTTACCTGCCTCCAACTTCTGCTGACCTCTCACCCCACAGGAGCTCCTAGTGCACTTCCCGTTGCTGTCTTGTTACCTGCGTTTCCCCATACACAGCCGCTACTGAAATGTTGACAAAACTAGGGGTAGTTCCCATCTCCTTTTCCTTGGAGGCCACCTTCTTTTGCAGTATGTTTAACTTATGAAATGGCCACTGTGCCATTTCACAACTTAAACCATTACTCTATTGGCACTGCAGAGCACAGGCCTGGATATTAATGGCTCAAAGCCACGTGGTAGAGGTTTTACTGGCTGGTAACAGGTCTGGGAATCTCATTGTCTATGTCTATTTCTATGTCAATTTAGGGAACACATTCAGTCTATTGGCCATCTAAGCACTACCTCATGTAGACGAGATGACAAAGGTGGTCAGACTAAAACAAACGGTTAGTAAACCTGCATCTAAATGACTCCAAATGCTGAATTTTCGGGATCTCTATAAGCAGAACTTTACATAGTTCAGCGGCTTGCACTTGAAAGGAGTACCTCCTTGCTCGATCTTGATTTATGGGTGGAATGATCACGTGGTGTTTGTTCTGTGACTGCAGGTGATATATAGGAAAATACAATTCAAAACTGTTTCTTAAGCAGTCCTAGCACGGTTCATAAAATGCTTTGTGTGTGTGCCAAAATGATTGCCTTAAACTTTACTCTGGCATGGACCAGGAGCCAGTGCAGGTTTCTGAGTGCAGGAATGATGGGCACTTGATTACAGAGAGATATTATTTTAGCTTGATAGAATAGGGTGGCTAGTAGCAAAACCTTGGTTTTAGTTGTGTTGAGGCTAAGCCAACTATCTAGCATCTCACAGTTTTATCGACTGCATCTTTGACTATGTTGCAGTTCTACCTCAAAGTGTCATTGGCATAAAAGACAATTTGATTGCCATCAATGTAGTTGTGTAAGATAGCTCCCTACCGACACAGTTCATTATGTAAGGGTATGGTCTAAACATTGAACAGGACAGTAGATGGACAAAACCCCTGCACTACACACGCAATGTAAATCCAGGGACAACATTAATGAATCTTTGATTGCCAGAATGGATCCATCTAAAGGCTTCCACTCACACACACACACTCCACCTCCCACAAACTATTGAACAGGATAAGGTGGTCCAGGATATTGAAGGTGATGGATGGGCCCAGCAACATTAACAAACTAGTACGGCCAGTACCCATGAGTTTTTGACAGATTGTCCTTTACATCGAGAAGTACTGTCTTTGTGCCATGATGTGGTCTGAAACCAGGCTGCCTGCCTCCTAAAAGTCTATGGGCCTCATTACGAGGCTGGCAGTAGCCTGGCCGGACCCGGTAATTGCCCATTTCTGGGCGCTGGAAAAAAGATGCTCCCCATTCCCATTCGGCCACATAGGGCTTAATGGGAATGGGGAGGTCGGATGCAACGGCACCGTTAATAACGGTGCCTGTGCCGGTTAATAACCGTGCCGGTGCATCTGACATGCTGTGCTCGCGGGTGACGCTCTGCCCGCCAGGTCGGACCTGGCGGGCTGACAGGCACCCGCAAGCACAACATGTATGGTGGAACGGTAGCAACGGTGCCGGTAACTTACCGGCACCGTTGTTACCGTACCGCCATACTTATAATGAGGCCATATGTTCTATTATGTATCGTGTAACTCTATACGGGCCGCTTTGTGAAGAAGGGGCATTCGGTCAGGCCTTTATGTGGAACCTCAGGCTGCTTGTATGCAGTCAAGTCCCCCACCTCTGGGGATATTGCATAGTTAGCAGATGCAGCAGCCACCCCAGTCAGTCTGAATGCTCAGAAGAGTGCATTATTTGCTGGTACAAAACCTTCATTCTGAGCTTGGAAGGACAACACCCTTCCCATTTACTCTGCTATCTCACTCACCAACTCCCTCAAAATAAAATGCCCTACACTTACCTGTTTTTCCCACTCCACTACTGATTCCCTCTGTCCCAAATCACTGTCAACAAAAACGAAAGGGGACTCATTTACAAGTGCACTTTTTTTGTTTCCATGGTGGTGGCCATGTTTGTTTTGGCACGTTTTGCTTCCATAAATGGCTACCAGATAACTAGTGTGTTTTCATGGATGGACATTTAAAAAAACACATTAGCACCGTGGACTTTGTGCCACTGTTCCAGTGCGGACTGTCACATAGTTGCAGCCATACTGGCTGGTAGCAGGCCTTGCCTGCACTCCTACCATGACCTCAGGATAATGGCAGTTACCAGCTGGCATAGCCAGTCACTCAGGTAATTATCACCCAATATATCCAGCAATCTGTCCTTCTTTGCTACCATCTATAAGGCCCTCAATGGGCCTGTCCTTCTGCCTCACTGTGGAATAATGCGCCTCCATCTACAAATGTTCCGTCATCCACCCTTTCATACATATCTATCCATCTGCCCCTCTGTGTGTCCGTCCATGTACTGCCTTCTTTATGATTCAATGATTGAGAAAACACGGTGCCTCCGGCATCCCTCCTTTGCCATAGAACAATTTCATCATGGATTTGTTCACTTCTTTGTTTCTGAGGCTGTAGATTAGAGGATTTACAAATGGCACCATCATAGAATAGACTAGACAGAGTACCTTTTCAAATGCAATCGAGTCCCATGTGGCAGGCCTTAAATACATAAATGTCACAGAGGCAAAGAAGATTATCACTACAGTCAGGTGAGAAGTGCAAGTGGAGAAGGCTTTTCTCCTTCCCGTGACTGAGGGCATCCTCACAATAGTTATCAGGATGCAGAAGTAAGAGACACTTATCACAAGAAAAGTTGACATAAGGATCACAACTGAAAAGACATATCCTGTGACCTCTGTAAAGTAGTCCAGATCACAGGAGTATTTGGTGATAGCGAGATCGCAAAACAAGTTCTTGATTCTGTCAGGGCCACAGAAGGACAGCCTAGATACAACAATGACCGGGGTCGCGTAGTACAGGAAACCAAAGATCCAGCAACACGCAGCCAGAACCATGCACGTTTTATTGTTCATCCACATAGAATAATGTAGAGGGTGGCAGATGGCCAAATAGCGGTCATAACTCATTGCCGTCAATAAAAAGGTCTCGGCACATCCCACGGATGTGAAGAAGTAGAACTGCAAAAGGCAACCTGTGATGGAAATATTTGTATCTGCCAGGATAGTCACCAAAATGATGGGCACTGTTGTTGTCGTGTAGCAGATTTCCATGAATGAGAAATTGATCAGGAAGAAGTACATGGGCTTGTGCAGGCCAGGATTAGAGGTGACAAGTGCAATAAGCAGGGTGTTTCCTAAAAGGGTTGCGATGTAAATCATTAAAAACAATAAGAAGAGAAAACCCTTCAGTTGTGGAGGTCCTGGAAACCCAGTGAAGACAAAGTGCATCACAAAAGTCATGTTTTTGGAGTTCACATCTGCCATATTTCATCTGCAAAAGAGATATGATAAGAGTTACTAAACAGTTCAATCGGATTTCACAGAGCAGAGGCTTCTTATGGCAGGCAATTGTGCAATAGGGCAAGGAGGACCCATATTTCTGTTGGCCTAATTTGGATTTCCCAGGAGTCTTTGAAATGTTGAACAGGTTGGTAATGTGTTTTTGTTGTTTTGGATTTTTTGGATTTATTGGTGGAGATTTTGAGAAGAGTTTTATCAGGTCTGGGCATGTTCTGGTGGTAACTGGTCAGGTAGCTGCCATTATGGGAACTGCTGGTGGGGTTAAAGTAAAGTCCTGGGGTACCCAACTTGGTACTCTAGGCCTGTTCCCCATCCTTTTTGTAGGAAGAAGGCTCAGGGATGGGGAACAGTCCAGAGACTACATTATCCAGCAGCCCACGCTGTGCACGGGCTTGCCGGTAGAGAGATTGCCACGCCTGCGCTACTGAGCATGCGCGAGCCGCGCCCTGGAGACAGCGCTCGCAATTCCGGACACTGGAGGGAGAGGACGTGTTTCACCGGGCTCCAGCAGGAACGCTTAGGCGGGGCACAAGCTCCCGCCTGAACACCCAAGGCCCAGCGTACATCAAAGAGATAAGTCTTTTGCTCTAATATCTGCAGGGAGTGCATTTGGGAGGCATTAGATGTCCACCAGCTGACAAGCGGCTAGGACCGTAGGTGAAGCAGATACTTCTGAGCTGGGACGGATGCACGAAAACACTACGCATTACCCCTGCATGACTTGCATGCAGTACCTCACACTTGCATGTTTATTCTGGGGCTTTAGCTTACGCTTGAGGAGAAAGTAACCACAAGGAACTATTACCGCGTTGGTCAGTGGGACCATGTTTACTAATCCCCTTGGATGCATAGAGAGAGAAGCTGAACGCAGCGAATGCACATACTTATATTTGCTTTGTATCTTTCAGCGGTAAATCAGAGCATTGGTAGGGCAGCATTGGCCAAGCAACCCGAACAGGCCAGGAGAACATGGGACACCAGAAAGAAACCGAAGCTAAGTGTTATGTTTATTTGCTCTTCTCATTGAGAAGTCTTGTATTCCTTGCATGGTGTAAATGCAGGGAGTCAATCCCGCATGAGAGCTAATGTGGGGACAGTAATAGTCTGCATGAGAAAATGCAGAGGCTGTTGGAACTCAGTTGGGCATTGCTAGTTTTCTAAAAGTCTGCATGAGCAAATGCAGAGAGTGTTGGAACTCAGTTGGGCATTGTTAGTTCTCTGAGACTGTTAGTCAAGGCAACAACCCATTAAAGGGGCTTAAGGCCCAACTCTGGTTTAGGGGCTCCAGTACAAAGGCTCCCCCTCATCTGGCACATAGTGTGAGTGTGGTGTGCATGAGAGTAAGGGCGGAGTACACCCCGGCTGGAGCCGAAGCAGGAGTCGAGGAGCATGTTACCCTAAAACCACCCTTCCCATCCACTACCACTCCCTAGCCCTAGCCCTCTTTCTGGTTTTCCTGAATGCCTCTACCGATCAAATCAATGGACCCTAACCCTCTTTCCCCGGTGGGTTGCGGTGGCCTGTGCTTATTGCATTCCCAAGTGCCAAGACCCAATGGGGAGGTAGGTGTTTGTGCTGCTCTGCGCCAGTCAAGAGTCAGACAGGAAGCTTGACACGTTTTCTAGAAGCCTGAGGTAGGTCCTTATTTAATGGGATGATTTGTGAATTGCCTGCAGGTTTTTGCTAAACTGTCAGTGCACTCTGAGAAATATGTTGGGAATTAAGGCATTAGGTGAGGTGGACCTCTTTACGTCCTCCTTTGTGGAAACCGAGTTTTCAGTGGCTGATGGGAATACCCAAATCCTGCTTGGAAATTCTCAGTAGCCATTCTGTTTCCAGCAACAGTTGCTCCCCTGCTGTAGGTTAGAGGATTTTAGAATACTACTAGCATTGCATACACTGGACAGATCACCTTTTCAGAGAAGTGTTGAGTTTGCCTTAAAACCAAATCTATTTAATGTTTACAAAATTAACCTTTTCTTCTTTTTTGAAATAAAGTTCAGTTTTTTTACTTTCAAGGGGGAGCAGAAAAACTGACCTGTGCTGAATAAAACAAAAAACAGAAAACACACGGAGTCTTGGCAGCTGAGTCTGGCAGTCAACGGCAGCAAACTCTCTTTTACTGTGCTAGCAGAAGTCTTTCTATACGGTTTGTTGGTGAGGAGGGGCTAACCTACAAAACCTGCCTGCCGCCATGGAGCGGCTGCGGAGTCTTTGCAGCTAAGTCTGGCAGTCAACGGCAGTCGCCGGCAAGGGCCGCAAGCGCTGGGAATGCAGCTAGTTACAGAGGATGAGGGGAGACGCCTGAGAACCCAACGCCTCCGTGGCCCACGTGGAGATGCCAACAATGGCTTGGAGCATAGAAGCCCCTTGAAACCAGAGCAATCCGCTCCATTGGGAAGTAAGACGATTTTCGATAAATGTGAGGGAAATGGCTCACATACGAACATTCTATTGCAAAGCATCCTCACACACTCATTAACGGGAAACCCAGACTCCTCAGGGCATGTAACAGTTTGTGCCCCTTTACCGTCTCTTATACGCTCCCTGCAGCAAATTCAGCAGTGTCTGTCCGGTGGGCGAGTGGACATGCACGTGAGCGGAGGAGGGGCGGGAGGGTCAAGAAGAAGCTTGGAGGTTGATGGAACCCCGGCGCAACTGTGGGTGTCACGGACGGTTGCTCTTGCGGAGACTGCAAACATGGAGTCTCTGATAGAGAACCCCTGCTTCGACCCAAACGTGGACGCCCGATTCTCAGGTGAGATGGACATGGAGCCGCAGATCGATCCCCTTACAGGAGGCTCCAATGTAACGGGTGGTATGCTACTTGTGGAGAAGCCCCCCGTTAATATATCTAAGTCTGCACCCGTTGAAGCTCCTTCATGACTTAAGCCGACCATGGATGAGGAGCCAGTCCTTCATAACGAACTTCAGGGACACCATACATTTCAAGTAGTTATTGACATTCACCCTATACCAAACACAAAAGAGACTGGAAACATTCTGCTCTGTACACATAAAAACGATCATCAAGACGCCAACACCTCTAATTATGTCGAAGCCGCTGACGACTCATCGAATATTTTAAGCACGGTGTCTGTACATAGTGAAGCCCTGGATGTAACAACGAATTCAGAAAAACGTTTAAACTCAACGGATATAGATAACCATCAAAAAACTCTAAGTGATAAAACAACAGTAATTAAAAATAAAACACAAAAGACAGCTGCATCAAAGAAACATTTGTTAAATGAAAAGAAGATTCCAAAACTAATGAAAAAGAATGGAACGCGGCGTGGACAACTCCCTGTTATTTTAAAGAAAAAAGACTTACTACAAAGATGTGAAGATAAGGACGATTTAGCAAAAAGATCGTATAAAAAAATTAAACTTAAGAAACAGAACACTGCTTCAGAAGAATCTGCCCTTCTGCAGTTTTTTTTAATAAAAAAAAAACCTGTAGAACAACATGGAATGGATGATTTATCTGATATGGAAACATTACAAGGAGCGGATTTAAACTATACCTCGCCCCAAGTGGACTTACAAGCTTTTACATGGGCGGGTATAGATTCAGCAAAGAACCTTTACCAACAACACATGAATGGGTAGGTATGTCCTCCACAAACACTGGGACGGATTAATGAACAGGAGCCTTGTTCGGAGGTTAATAGACATAATAAATCCTCCAATAACATTGAGAACAAGAGGGTGGGCGCCCCAGTGCTGCCCCCTAAAATTAACCCACAGAAACATGCAGTGGAACTCCAAACAGTGCATGAGGGAGGTTCCTGTCTGACACTTCCGTCCGTGGACCTCGACAACCATCCTATAAAACAAGATGGTAAAGAGAGACCCAAAGGAAAAGATCTCGATGTGGGTGATTCCACATTGTCACCTAAGGAAACATCAGTATCGAAAGAGTCACCTGTGGAGATAATAACTGTCAGCCCTATGCATGAGTCAGCTCTCTCGAAACCTCAAACACAGAACGTTACTGGCGATCATCTGTGCAATAATCTTGAGGACTACACACCAAGAGTGAATAGAGCCAGTAAACTCACCTATACACCTGTCTACGAGAAGGAGACCATCTTCGAGACTGTCTGAACTCACAGAGAAGGATACCCCTTCTAAAAAAACAGATCTGATGGCATTGATGTCTACATTCACAATTGCCTTGGCGTTATTTACAAAACTCTATGAGGGAATCAATGATACACTTAAGGACGACTCCACATTGATCGCTATGATACATACGAAAATGACCGATTTGGAAGGTAATATCATGGCGTGTGAGAATCAGAAGTAACTCGTAGAGAATAACAATCTACACATGAAAGATTCTGCTAAATCTCAAACAAAAAGCAACAGCACGGGAACATAGAATCTGAGTTCACTATCATCAAGTACCCAAACGTTATGGACAAATGAGGCTGATTTGGAACAATTGAAAACATCTCAAGATAAACAGATAGGAGATGTGTCCATAGTGTATAAACCTAAAGAGAAGAATCCAACTAAAAGCTCTGTGCAACTACAATCAGCCCGTGTAGGCCACGCAAAATCTAATACTAAAGAAAAAAAGACACAAGAATTTTGAAGTTAATTCCAAAAATAACATCCTCAAATGGGTGTGTAATGTTGGATGTAAAGGGAGTAAAAAACAACCAATTAATAGAAGAAGCAGTGCCTACTTACATGCAACATACAAAAATGGCTAAATAAGACACATACCCGATATTGATGTCAGCAATAAATGCCAAAGGTTTAGGAACGAGGACTGTAACCTTCGAAGAGAAGCCAGTCCATGATCCACTGAATATCGATCAGAATGATGAAAGCGATGACGAGAGAGCTCTCTCAATTTTAGCACAAGCGGGCAATATAAAAAAACTAACATTGAAATCTAGCGACAAACCTGACTTCGCTGACATCAATACTCCTTTGGCACCGAACCACACAGTGAGTGATCAAGTCGTGGACTCTGCCGCTGACCTTATGGACTTACCAGAATACTCAAACGAAGGATTGGAACCTGACCTGTACTGCTTGGGAGAGGAAAGTCGACAACTGCAAAAGTCAAACAGAGAGAATAATAAAGATAAAACAGGTCCCGACTCCCCCCCCTTTTATGTCATTGGCTGCGAGGACAGAAAAGATGGAATTGAATCGCCAAGGGAGACTAAATTCTAGGATCCGTGAGAAGCTCCCGGCGTTGACAGGGTCAGAAACTCGACATGAATTCATTACATCATTAAAGACTTCAGCCTCCATTGAACACCCAGAGCAATGGGACGCAGTGAAATATAGTCCCCCAATCTCAAGGGATAGAAAGAAATCGAGATTTGATTACGACTCAAAAAACTATAAGGATTACGAAAATAAGAGAGGCTCGAAAGGTAGTAGAGGATCAAAATCAAGAGAGAAAACAAAAAGGGGGGAACTGCTCACTTATAAGGAAATAATAAAAAGTGAAAGAAACCTCCATCTTAAATCGATTGAAAAATCAGATGCAGCAATCCTAAACAGGAGAAATATTCTGATATTGTTCCAGTGCATCCTAGCTTTAAGAGTGATTAGAACAGAGGATATAAAAATGGTGGAGTTTGGAGTCAAAGGTAAACTGGACAACGTCTACTTATACGTACCGTCCTTGGTAGTACGGTCACTAATATTACAAGCAACTGAAAGCTTTATAATATTAGGATACGATTTTACAGAATGCGGCGAAAATGCACAAACAAGGGATATGAATCCCATGGCAAAAAAACAGAGGGAATGAACAGGGCCGAACGTCGGAAGTGAAACAATGGACATGGATCTCAAGAGCCGTGGAGTCAAGAAAACAAAGTTAGCAACCCCGGGATGGACCAGTCATAAAGGATCAAAATAACATTGTCCAGAAGAAGTTGTCCCATTTAAAGCTTGTATCTTGGAACACAAGAGGGTTTTCACACTTATTAAGACCCTCAGATGTCCACCTGGGTGACTATGATGTGCTATGCTTCCAAGAGACATGGCTAAGAGAGCAACCACATATGGACGGATATGAAAGTTTTCTCGCACCGGTGGCCAAGGGGCTCTTTGGCCGCCCTTCCTCAGGCTTGTTGACTATGGTTAGGTTGTATAATGAATTACGAGTAATGAAGGTGTTGGAAGCATCTTTATTTTTCCTGGTCCTACAATTTAAGTGGGAAGGGAGCTATCATCACTTAAATCGCCCACGTGACGAGGAAATAATAATAATTAACTCATATTGGAATCCCATGGCTCAAAGTGATGAACAGTTTTTAAATAAAACAAATTCCATTCTCCAGAAAATCTCATCAGAACACGATCGGCCCACTTGATAATATGTGGGGATTTAAATCTAATATACCCGGACGTTATGCGAGGTAACTCCACCTGTAACTCTAAAATGCTGGCAAACAAAAGAGGTATAAAATGGGCAAAAACAATGAGAGTGTATGATCTTCACAACCTTCACCTTTTGAGGGAAAAGAACTAAGTTTTTGTTCCAACCTGGGAAAAGGGTGATGCAGCAGCCATACTAGATCATATTTTTGTCACACAGGAATTCCTTACACACGTCATTAATTTTCAAATTATACCGACCAAAAACAGTGACCATAATTTGTTAGAATTTACATGGACATGACTTCAGGAGAGAAGAAGACCTATGCATTTGCCAATTGAAGAAAGTGGTGGAAGAATCAAACCTAAAGTTAATGCAGATGAGGTAGAAAAGCTCACTGAAATATATACTAAGGTGGACCCAGACAAGATACCTGCTGTCTCTGACTTCCAACAGCATCTAAATATATACCAACACGTGATCAAGAACTTAAAAATAAACTCTAACGATAAGATTCACACCTATGACAAAGACATAGTCGAAGAGAGGAAAAAAATGAGGAAAGCGGTTCGTCTGTCAAAAAAACGAACTACACTAAAGATATAGAATCAGCAGCTATAGTGAAAAAATATTACAAAACCTGGCTAAGATCTCATAAAGCTATAATGTATCAAGCTGACGAAGAAAGATTCCTACGACTGATAAAGGGACGCAATGCAAGATAATTTTGGTCAGTAATAAAAACATCAATAAATGGTACAACGAATTGTCTTCACAATTGGGTAAGTGAACAAAAGTGGATGAACCACTTCACAGATCTTTTTAAAACCCCAAATATGGCGAGTTCTCAAACTCAAACCTGGACGGAAGTGGAATGGATACTCCCCATTGATTTACCATCTATAGAGGCAAACATTCAGAAGCTGAATAACTCCAGAGCACCTGGGCCGGACGACCTAACAAATGCCCATTTGAAACACACTCCGGAGGAATGGGCTCAGTTTATTAAAGTCGTCTTTGATAAAATCACAAGAACGAAAACAATAGCATTATCTTGGAAGAAAGCGACTATACTACCAATATATAAAACTGGCCCGAGAGAAAACCTTAAGAATTATTGGCCAATAGCATTGTTGGACATTATTGGCAAGCTCTACGGTTCAACTTTATTAGATCTTTTTCATACCTGGGCAGTGGAATCTAAGGTATCGGACCCATTCCAATCTGGGTTTGTAAAAAATGTTGGAACCCTGGCGAACATCTTGCTAATTAACATCTTAAAAGTGAAATCCAAGGTGGGTGGCTCTCCGATCTATGTGGCTTTCATTGACCTGGCTCAGGCTTTTGACCAGGTCAACAGGGAACGCCTTTGGAAGAAATTAAAAACTAATGGTTGCCCTGATAACATCTTGGAACAAATTCAGGCACTTTATTCGGAAACGTCAATATCTGTTCGATTAAATCAATTGGGACTGATCTCCAAACCAATCCATATGGCGAGAGGGGTTAAGCAGGGATGCCCATTGGCCCCTACCCTGTTTAATGCTTATTTATGGGGCTTTAGAGACACAGAAACGCTGGTAAGATACTTCCTCCCGAAATTGGGTGGGACCAAGATTCCTCATCTCTTATACGCCAACGATCTAATTTTATTAGATCAAACACCTGTAGGCCTGCAAAGGCAGCTAGACAACTTGAGTATGTATATAAGAAAAAATAACTTGGTTATCAACATGACTAAAAAACAGACAATGTCATTCCAAAAAACGCTGAAAACTAACACCAACTTCACATGGCTACTGGAGGGAGAGAAGATTTAATCAGTCGTTGAATTCAAATATTTGGGAGTTATTCTAAGTAACAACCCCACAGAAAAGAATATGCAATCAAATCTGTGGGAGAAGACGAAAAGATTGACAGTCCAAGAACAGAAACTGGAAAGGGCATTTTGTAAATTTTCATTGCAACCGATAATTCAGTGTTATCGAATGAAGGCCGTTCCAACCATTGTATATGGAGCAGAAGCCTTCTTAAATCTCCCTGATGAGCTATGGCAAAAACTTAAAAGCTTTTTTTGGAGACACCTGTTGAACCTACCAGCGTCTACACCTATGGCCTTAATCAGAAGGGAATTGTGTATTTCCTCATTAAAAGCCATTTTAGAAAGGAATGGACTAATGCTCTTCAGAAAGGTGATATTGCCAAAAAGACCGGCAATTTTGAACATCATCCACGAGAAACTCATTGACCTGAATACAAAATTTCGGATTCCATGGGTTCAGAAAATTGTGTCCACTCTAATTGACATTGGTTCATCTGAAACCGAACGTATACATAATCCAACAAAAGTGATATTAAAACCAGAAACATGGGATTGGATAAAAACTCAAGATACGGCAGCAGGGTACAAATCAGCGCCTCATATTATACTAACAAGCAGGAAATTGAATGACACAAGATCGTACTTGAGGACATTTCTGAATAGATTGTCTCGACAAACTTTCATGAGAACTTGCCTGATGTATCATCGCAACAAACGAAATAAGAGCCATTAGAGGGCTATCATATACAAATCTATGTCGCTTTTGGAGGCTAAAGTAACAAAGAGAAACCCTTCGACATCTGTTACTTAATTGTAAAGGTCTGGAGAAGGAGAGAATGATCCATATGCTGCATCTGTTCAAAGATATATTTTATTATGACGAAGAGACTTGGTGGTCCCGACTAATGGAGGGAGAAAGAATTAATGACAATATAGCAGTAACTCATTTTCTGCAGAATATTGACCTTACGAATGAGTAGACAGATGTTTCTTTTTTTTCTGGTTCAGTGATGTTTAAAAATGAAGTGATGTAAGAACCAGGATTTTATGTAAAAAAATGTGTAAATATTTTAAATAAAATAAAAAAAAACAGAAAACACAAAAGAATAATTGCTTGATATTACCAGAAACACACCATAGCTTCATTGCCCTTAATTTGGTTCATGCTAAACCTTGGAAAATACTATTTAGCCCAGGTTAACCCTGTTTAACTGAACACGCTTTGCCTATCTGGTAAAGGATAATACGATAACATTGTCTGCCACTAATACGTCACATATTGTAGCTGGGTTTATGCAAACCCTGTTGGTTAATATCACAGATGGCTTCAGAGACATAATGCAACAGGCATTAGAAGCTGCACTTAAAAGGTCAGGAAAGAACTTAGAAGACATTTAAGTAAATCGTAATATCATAAAATTAATATTCTCTCTGGTGCAAGGTTGCAAAATTATTACACCTAAGTCCTCACTACAAGAACATACAAGAAATAATGTCAAGAAAAACCATCAAGAACGTCACTGCACAAAGAATTATCAAGTCAAAATATAGACATGCTCACAAATGTTGGAAATATACTTTTATATTCATAGTAAATTCAAGTTGAAATTCATGCACTCCTCTCTT
This sequence comes from Ambystoma mexicanum, assembly GCF_040938575.1. Classification (NCBI taxonomy): domain Eukaryota; kingdom Metazoa; phylum Chordata; class Amphibia; order Caudata; family Ambystomatidae; genus Ambystoma; species Ambystoma mexicanum. The sequence continues at coordinate 417,217,223 of NC_090938.1, forward strand.
TCCATACAGGTCATCGGAATTAATGTGCATGACAATTTTTGGAACAAAAAATATTTAAATAGACAAATGAACATTACATTGTATTGTAAATAGCAGCACACTAACACCTCTTTAACACCTAAGTTCAAGAATTGTTGACCCTACACGTTTCGGGACCAAGTCCCATCTTCAGGGGGTAATTCCTGCCAAGTTCCTAAAGAAATCGGAACAGGGAAACTTAGTATGACCAAGGAAGTCATTAACTCTCAAGAACCCACAGCCCTGCAGGTATCGTTTCAGTAAAAAGAACAAACTTCTCAACAAACACATACCTTCTTCAGGATAGGGCAACCCTACTATCTCATCCCCTCTTATGTAGTACCTGAAACCATTCTGTCTGCAAAAAAAGATCCTCCAATTACATAAAACCATCATGCTCTGGGCGATTCAAATCACAACTTAAAAAGCTAAATGTAAGTAGCAACATGCTTGCTCAATGACGAGCAGCACACAGAGAAACTCTAATACTCTAGCTGGCACTTTCTGACAACTGTATCCTTCTCACTTATGTAGCATCGGGACATCTGGAAAATGTAAGGGAGGGTGTGGGGGGCCTGGGGAGCGGGGTGGGATGTGACGTAGCGGGGCACAGGAAGTAGTAGCTGTGTAATGGTGGAAGGTGAATAAAGAGGTTGTGGAAAGCATCTCAGAGTCTGTGTCTTGCATACTGCAGCACAGTGTGGGTTTGAGCCTCGTGGGCAGTCCCCGCGATTTAGGAGCTTACATTGGTGACGAGCAGGCATCTTATGCTGCTCGCATTCATGGCGGCCCATGTTGGGTCACAGATTTCATTCTTCGCACCTGAGTGTGGTGGTTATCCTGTGCGGGTTGCAGCCTGCACATGATATCGAATCCTGGGAGGGTGGCTGGTGGCCCCAGTACTGAAGAAGTGTTTTATGCACAACAAAGTACCTCAGCTGAGCTGGGCAGGCATTGCCCGCCCTCTTAGGAGGATCCACCGGCATCCTGAATGCTGAGGTGAGCGTGCACACAAGCAAATGTGTGAAAGTCTATTTGTTGGATCAGAGACACTGGATATGACCCTACTGCTGGCTCAGCTGCATTGACACCCAACCATCCCCATTTCAAGCACAGGAAGCACCCAGTTATCAACATTGTTTGGGATTCTCAGCCCTGTGACCCCAATAGGGATTCAACTTTTCACCTAAAATGTCACATCAGGACATTCCAGCCACTGTCCTTGTCACACCACAGGTGCACGTCCAGCAGAGAGTCCAAGAATCCCTGGCGGTGCAGTTGCCTGGGGTGTTTGATGTCACTGACACCAGGAACATGGGGCCCAGGTGGGGCAGGTGGATTATGGATTTTGACGTCTGTGCGGGTGCTATAGGGCCCATCAAAGACAACAGTTGTCTTTTGAAGTTAGCGACAGGCCCAGCCACAAGGGACATAATTGACACACCGCCTGCTGACTCCATAAACACTATTCAGGGCTCAAAAACTTCTCTGGCTACCTACTTCAGGCTACATATGAATGTGGATTATGAGAGACAAGTTTTTCACACTACAAAACAACTAAAAGGAGAAACCATGGGCGCATTTGTGATGTGGTTGCAAATCAAGTTAAAACATTGTGACTATGCAATTATTCGAAGAGAGAGGCCTTACGTCTCAGATCATTTCAGGATGCGAGTCATAAAACTTCAGAAGGAAACTGCTATAGAAGTCCAGAACCCTTGAGGAGATACTTATTCTGGGGAGAGCAGAACTAGCAGTGGAGTCACAGGTGTAAACCATGGGCAACCCAAAGGGCTTGCACGTGTACTCGGAGATGATTCAGAAACTGCTTGGGATGCAGAGGACTCAAGGAGAGACATTTTGTTACAGATGTGGATACACGTTTCCCCATGACGGCATATGTCCGGTGATAGGACAGAGGTGCTTGGCATGTGTAGGGGAAAACCACTTCAAATCAGTGTGCCGGATGTCTAGAGGTTTGGGAAAAGGAGATATTGAAGGTGGAAACATGACCAGGCCCAAAAACAACGCACCAACAATGGCCTCAGAGGCATCCCAAATTGTAGCCCAGATTTATGGGAAGCACAGAGAAGGGGGTCGATGAGAGCACGATACAGGAGATGACAAACCAGTAAAGTATCGGCGAGGGTACAAGCAAGAAAAGGATCAGAGGTGGTACCAAGTCTTGTCTTGACGACCAGAGAGGTGAACGAGATGCCATGTGCAATACTTAGTTGAACAGTCACCATCTGAAACGGAACTCAGCTCCTCAGAAGGTGAACACTGACGGAAAGGATACTGTATGCTCTGGGCACCAAACACACCATGGAACACAGCCCTGTGCTGCTCATGCACCCAAATGTGTGGCAATCAGAGCTCTTGATAGACACTGATGCTACAGTGAACGTCATTAGTGAGCACACATATAAGAACCTTCCTCAAGCATCCAGACTCTGCCCATCTGGCATGGACTTCTACCCATATGGGTCTAAATATCTGCTGAAGAGCCTAAGTCAATTTGAGACCCAATGCAGGTATAAGACACAATAAAGGTAGAATCTCATGCATGTGATCTCTACGTCGACAGAGTGTGGGTGCATCCTAAGCTTTAAGACCGCCATTGACATGGGTTTAATTCTTGTGCTGTACAGGCTGATGGTCAACAAATACATTGACACTGTGGACAAGATTGACCAGTTATTCCTGACACTTTTCAAAGGCATAGGGAAATTACACAATAGACACATCAAACTTCACATTAATGAGGATGTCCAGCCGGTGGCAGAACACTATTTATTTATTATTAAAATTTTTAAAGCAAGCATCATCCCAGGGGTATCGTGGCACTGTTACAGACATAAATCACATGCGATACAGTAGAGAAGGCAGTGTACATACTTAGTTGCGAGCAGAGGGTGGTGGGTGGTCAGGGGAAATTATGTTAGTTAAAGAGGGTAGTTTTTACCTTTTTCCAGAAGGCTGTGAGGGATGTCTCGGGTCTGAGTGAGCTGGGTAGTCTGTTCCACAGTTTGGGTGCTAAGTGTGACAAGCCAATCCCGCCTGCTTTGGCTCTTTTGATAGGTGGGATTCGCAGTTTATTGGCGTGGCAGGTTCTTTTGGGGAGAGATGATGTGTCTATGGATAAGGTTTCAGATATGAAAGGAGGGGCAGAGAGGCTTAAACATTTGTGTGTTAAGGTGAGTCCCTTGAAAGTGATTTGCTCCTTAACAGGAATCCAGTGGGCAGCTCGCCTGGCCTGCGTGATGTGATCTCTTTTGGGTATTGCGAGGGCTGCTCTGAGAGCATTGTTTTGGACTATTTGAAGTCTGTTCAGGTTTTTTGCAGAGGTTCTGCTAGGAGAGCATTGCAGTAATCTAATTTTGCTCCAGCAGTAGCTCTTGCTATTGATATGCAGTTCTGGTCGGAGAGAAAAGGTTTGACTGCTTTTATGTGCTTGGTGGTGTGGGCAGATGCAGAGGCAATGGCACTGACCTGGCGAGTCATGGACAACCTGAAGTCTAGGAAGACCCCTAGTGTTTTGACTGCAGATGATACTGGGATGATGGAGCTATCTATGGTAAAGTTACAGTATTGTTGGCTTGGCTAGTGTTTCTAGAGGCATTCTTGTCAACATACAACATCAGGTGGAGGAAGAACTCCACAAAATGCTGGAGCAAGACATTATAGAACCAGCTGTGGGCCCATGTCCGTTGGTGTCACCTATCGTGCACATTCCAAAGAAAGGCTCTGAAGCCATTCGGCTGTGTGTGGACATGAGATGTCCTAATCAGGCCATCAAGAGGGAACTACATCTGACCCCTTGCGATACCTTCTGAACGGTGGCAAGGTATTCCCGAAGCTGGACCTGAATAAGGGTTATCATCAGCTGGTGCTAAGCCCAGAGCATTGCTACATTACCACGTTCGTCGCACATCTTGGCTTGACAAGAGACTGAGACTTGGAGTCTAGTCGGCATAGGAAATATTCCAAGCGGAGATACACGATGTAATAAAACATATTCCGAATTGCATCAACTACAGCGATGACATTTTGGTGTTTGGCTCGAGTGTGAAGAAATATGATGACACCCTCTTCAGAGTATGCATGGCATTAGAAGCAGCCGACCTCACATTGAATCGAGACAAATGCAAATTTGCATCTGTGGAAGTGCACTGTTTAAGTGTACTGTCTCGCTGAGGTCGCTGTGTTGCTGCTGTGACGCCGAACGCTGGTGCTGGTGCTGACACGGACTCTGAAGCTATACGAACAAACTTAAAGGAAACAAACAGTGGACTTGAAAAAATAACGTGTGTAAACCACACCTCCATTTCCCAGTTTTCCTTTAACTAACGTGCGCATGCGCATTTGTGCGCGCGCTTCTGTGGAAGTGCACTGTTTAAGTGTACTGTCTCGCTGTCTAGCGAGGAGCCATTATTAATCAGTACTTAACAAGGTAATTTGGATAAAGTGTATCATTAGCAAACTAATCTTGTAGTAACTGTCAGACCATTTAGACATCTGAATATTTGAAGGATGTACTTAAATGTGTTGAGTGAGTAACTCGTAAAGAAAGGGTGTGTGTGTGCTTTGAAAAACCTTAATATTGGCAGCAAAAGTGATTTAATAGCAATAGGACAATATATTAGAGAAAGTGGCGCCAAACCAATATTTCTTGACTCTGAAAGCATAGATCGTGGCAAAGACAGCTCACTAACTCATTGTTTTTGTGCAACTTGAAACTTGATAAATCATATATAAAATGGCATCCAAGCGAGTACCAAGTTGAGTACCGCTTTGCCGCCAGTTGCTCCACGTGATTCGCTTCTGCTTTGTCATTGCCATTGACACTTCTTGGAAGTAAGTTGTTGCAAAAATCTCGTGTTTACCCTTCCGCACAAACTTTACAGATTAGAGCCTAACTCCAACAAAGAGCTTGTTTGAAACAGGGGGCCAAATTCTAGTGAACCGTTCAAGAATTACCTCGTTTAGGTCTTACAAGCTCATGTCTAAGATGCCACCCATTGCACTGTTGAATTTGATTCCACTTCCACAATCATCCCTTCCTGGACTTCCTAATTCTGCCTTACCTCAATCCTTCTTTACAGTTATGTCTGTCACCCCCGATCCCTACACATACAAACTCACTTCCCGTTTAATGTTGCTGCTGACAACATAAGCATGCTCCTGCAGGAGTCCCCGGCAAACTGCTCATTTCATGAAACAAGCACCCCTTCACCTTTAACCATAGGAAAAATTAGCACTCTTCCTCGAACTTCCATGAAACTTCCCAACAATCGTCCAATCTCTGATTTGACAATGGTGGAATCGACTAAAAATTGTCCCCTAGTGCACCATCCGAATATGACGATTTCCCCAATTGCTTTTCCTGATCTATCACCACACTCTATTGTCATATCCATACATGCAAACACAGGTGATTCAGCCCTCAGTTCTAGAGAGCTGAATCGTGCCCCTAGTGTGTCTTCCATGCTTTCTATTCCCAGTGACATGCCGTCAGGTAATGCCATCCCTGTGCTCAAGTCTTTTGCATTACCGACTCCACGGCCCAACAGACCCTATGCTGCTGATGATGCCGCTTACACGTTGCTCATGATTCAACCCGCCTTAACGGCAATTAACAATGCTATGTACAGTCTATGCAAATTATTCGAAGCATTGGATGCAAAAGTAACCCAGCAATCCAACCAATTTGAAGAATTAATGAAATGGCTCTCTATGCAACAACTTACTAAAGCGTCTCAAAGTATTGACACAATTGATGAGTCCCTTATTATGTTACCTAGTGTTGTGGTGCCACGCAATGAAACTCCTTGTCCTGCACCATTACCAACACCTTCTACAGCTCAGGTTTTTCCTGTTGTGTTGGCTCCATATCCACTTCGCCCATATCGGGCATTATAGGTCTCAAACCTATTCCGACTGACTCCATGAGTCAACCAGCAGTCTTAGAATCCACGAGCGAAACAATGGGTAATCGGTCCTCCAATCTACACTGAATAGTAATCAGGGTCTCAGTCAGCAGCTAAAATCAAAAGGTAGAAATCCTAAATGCAAAAAGAACATCAAGAAAACTTTGATACCCATAAAAAAAACAAAAAACATGATTGGTTCCAAAATTCAAAAAAGCACATTGTCCACTTTCTTTAAAGCGCTTGGCAAATCCTCTACCGCAGTAGATAAACGTATCACCAGTGCCATGCCTCCTGTGAGGGAGGTACAATTGACCACTGGAGGAGCAACTGCACAACCCTGTCCTAAATTGCCCATCACAGGGAGTCAAAATGCACCCAGTGTTCTCATGTCACCTTTGACTCAATTGGTAAACGCTTTATGTAATTCACAAAAATCTTTTGCTCCTTCCTTGCTAACAGACAAGTGTAGCACGTCTGTCACCAGTCAGAATCCAGTGATTGCTGGTTCCAGTGCACAAATTCATGTACCATTGCAAGTCTCCTCCGTACCCATTCCACCACCTAAGTCGGTCTCCTTTGCACCCTTGTCACAAGCAATTCCCTCTTTGAATGTTCCAACCCAACAAACCCTTATGGACGAACTCAAAAAAAGAGTTGACGAATACCTATCATCCAAATTGGTGGACAAAATTGTTCCCTCCAAATCTGTTCCTGTCCACGACAGTGTTGAACAAAGCAGTAGCCAGCACGAGCTTGGTGAGCACTCACAGCCCCTCAGAGCAGCCTCCTATGATGCCCTGACTCCAAGACAGAGAGAGACTGTTGATTTCTCAACTGCCTTCAATAATGAGAAATGGATTCCAGGTAAAACTGATAAGCGATGGCAATCACGTCATACTCACCCACAAAGGGCTAAATTTCACACCTTAATTCTCAAATGTAGAGAAGGCAACCATCCGGTATATGATCTCAATCGCAGGAGTGTTTTGAACATATTTGGGGATATAGAAGAATTATGTAACATCACGACAGATGATATCGACCAAGTAGAATTTCTTACTGACTCCCCACTTACAATAGTACAACTCTGGATTCCATCGGGGATAGTCTTTCAGTCTATCTGGCGCAACAAAATGGTCCTATTTAATATGGGGTTCCTATTGGCCGAAGACCCAGAAATTGCTTGCACGACTCCCAAAAGACCAATTGCGATACCGAAAATCTATCTGGGTAAACGCAGCGACTCTCGGGAAGCATGGCCATTTGAAACCTCTAGACCATAACCACCAACAAGTGATACCACAAGCCAAATAAATGTTGTAAGTTGGAACACTAGGGGGCACAAGCATTTATCTGTCTCTTTTCGAGACAACTCTATACATCATCACATCATAGCGTTGCAAGAAATTTGGCTTACAACACCTCCACTATGGGACAATTATGAAATGGCCCTTATTCCAGCAATTCCCACTAGAGGTAGGCCCTCTTCAGGCCTCCTAGTGGCTGTTAATATTATAAAGGGCTTTTCAATTACTCCATGGGCTTCTGTTGGAGCACACATCCAACTAGTTCGAATTTCAAATAACGATATGATTTTTGCCCTAGTTAACATCTATCGCAATCCGAACAGCATGTCTGACGATATCTTTTTCGAGGGCCTCCTTGACATGTTCCACATTATTCTCATGGACAAATTGGTAACATATACTATTGTCTTAGGTGATTTAAATCTAAATTGCTTGAAAGTGGGTCCACAAAGCCAAGGGGTTCGCAAATGGTTATCAATCATGAATGAACGCAATTACCACATGGTTAATGGCTCAGTCAAAGGTGATGTCCCCCCGCATTACACCTGGCATCGTGGGCAGGCAAACAGTATTATTGATTACATATATGTTGACTCTAACCTAAGTTCACTCACTGAGATTTTTACCATAAAAGACCATCCAAATAGTGATCATTGTATGCTGGTCCTTCAGCTTAAATTGAAATCTCTGTCTTCCTGTCGAGATCTATATAACACCAACAACTTGAGAGTTAATAACTCTCGCACTCGCTTAAAGTGTTCAGCGTGCACTTTGCACCAATTTGAGCAACTAATTGCGGTTAAGGCTTATCATCATGGTGCCAATGATTATACTGATGTGTTGCACACAATTGCCCAAACGGTAGTCATTCCCCAGTTTAATGTTGTCAAACACACTCATGTCTTTGATGCTACCGTCTCCAAAAAGAAGGCAGAGTTCCGGATGTTAAAAAGGCAAATCCTACAGTCTGACTCTGTCAATAAGTGGCAGGCCCTAAAGTCAGCTAAATGTAAATACAAGAACTGGCTCTGTGGACAAAAATCCATACTTTTTCAACATGATAGCAAAGCAATGGCCTATGCCATGCGAAATAAAAACTCGCCGGGAATGTGGTTTCTCTTGAACAACCACACCTGCCACCAGCAAGCAGATGCCCAACTTAACGGCGTAGCTGAGCACGTGTGGATCAAGCATTTTTCCACTTTATATGCTGATCCCCAATATGCAAATCTCAAGTACAATTTGTTATCCAAATCATCTTGGGAATTAGAAGCCTCAGAGGAAGTCATCTATGACATCATCAAGAAACTAAGCTCCTTGAGAGCTGAGGGACCTGATGGTTTATCAAACCATATGTTTAAATTACATCCATTCAGATGGGCCCACATTTTGTCCATAATATTTCGAGACATTCTGTCCACTCGTGTTATTCCACCCTTATGGAAGACATCAATAAAAATTCCTGTATTCAAAAAGGGTGACCGATCTGTCCCGGCAAATTATCGACCGATCGCGTTGCTAGACGCCCCTGGCAAAATCTTTACAAAACTGGTCCTTCGTAAATTTAATACCTGGACAGGAACCAATAAACATTGAGACACAAATCAGACAGGATTCATGGCTGGCATGGGCACCAATATCAATTTATTGACCTAAAATGCTATAAAAGCCCAATGCAATGAGAATAAGCAACAAGTCTTTTCTGCATTCATCGACCTAAATGCCGCTTTTGATTCTGTAAGTCGTTACCTATTATTACAAAAGCTTGAAAGAGATAACTGCCCAACAACACTAATTGACATTATTCACTCATTACATAATGCCACTTCTGTTCAAATACACATCACCTTAGACGGCATTCTAACGGAAAAAATTCCCACACATCGTGGTCTCAAGCGGGGATGCTCGTTAGCATCCGGTGTTTAACTATTATATTCACGATGTGAAAACTCCATTGGGATATGTTATATCAGATTCTCCAAAACTGAATGGTCAACAAGTGCAATCCTTGATGTACGCTGACGACCTTGTTCTCATTTCCAGAACTCAGGTCAGGCTACAACGGCTATTGAGTGCATTTCAAGAATATGTCAAACTTAATGAATTATCTATAAATTTGACTAAATCTCAAATAGTTCAGTGTTCCCCCAAACGTGCAGGGCCGCTGACATACATGTGGACCATTGGTGCAATGCCAGTTAGTGTGGTACCAAATTATTGTTATCTGGGTACGATCTTTGATGAACAGCAAGGAGCTCACGGGCAGACTGAGAGAGTGGAGGCCAAGTTGGCATCAGCCAGCACCCAGACACGCATCATAATGCATAAATATGGAAAGTCCTCTATTTTACCGGCCTGGCACTTTTGGACTAAAAAAAATAGTCCCTATTCTTTTGTATGTCCTTGAAACTTTCCCTGTGGCGGCAAAGTTTAAATTCACACTTTGGGAAGCAACATTCTGGCTTAAAATCCTTCATCTTCCCCAATGTACTCCGATACCGTGGATGAGATACGAACTTGGCCTACTATCCCTCGAAGCCCAATATAGCTGGCGTATGTGTGCTCTGTTTAGGAAATGTCTGATGGCATCAAATGATAATAGACTGCTTGAAACTCTTTCCCAGTAACTCTTCTTAAAGAAACAATCCAAGTTTATCTTGAATTGGCTCGATAAGGTCTATGTAACATTAGCAAAAGCTGAAATTTCGATTAATTTGTTGGTGTATAATCCAGACAAAGCAAAATCCAAAATCCACCAAACTGATTGGATTAACACTTGTGAATTATGTCGAACATATCGTGATGGCAATGATGCACAATTTCCTCCAAAAAAACTAAGCATTCTGCCCAAGTATCTCATTCGAGCTCCTTCCCCGCAATTCCGGGGTGGAATACTCCATCTTCGATTCAATCTGTGGCTAACACGTGATATCAAAGCAAGACGAGGAGCAGTTAAATCTGACCAAAATGTATGCCCTTTCTGTAAAGACAAAACCAAGAGTGAGACTCTCGCACACTTGTTGACAGAGTGTGGAACGTTACTACCATAGAGACTAACAGCGTTCACCAGACATTGCCAATATTTCGCAACTTGAATGCTGGGCAGCCTTACTAGGTTGTAACAATCTAGCAGTTCAAATTGCAGCCGTAAACTTTTTAACTAGTCTAAACCTGGAGGGTGATAATTTAGAACAGTAATCTCTTTGTGAGTGTTCAACTAGCAAATCTAAATGTGTACATAGATAATCCAGAGGTTCCATCAATTGGGTATACTTGGCACATATTTTTAACCTGCTTTTATCTCAAATTATATTTTTCTCCTATGAATCCTCTGAATCACATGAAATGGAAGAGAACGAGATCTTCCGGTTCTTTTAATGTTTTTAGAAATGTTTTTGGGTTCTTGTATTAATTTTGTTTCTGTTGTTAGGGTTTGTTGTAAACAATTGTTTGTCATTTATGTACTAACTTTTCGTTTTGTATAATGAATTGTTTACGTATTTTGATGATATTGTCATATGTTTTGTAAGCATTCAGTTTGAAAGGTTGATTAAATTCAACCATATCAAATCAAAAAAAAAAAAAAAATGCTAATTCTGGAAAGGAACCCTCTATTTATCCCGGCACATTTTCTGAGAGAAAGGAATGACCCCAGATCTTGAGAAGGTTGTCGCACTTAACGAGACGCTACCTCCCTCCAGTGTCTGAGATCTTAGATCTTTTCTGGGGCTGGCAAGTTATTGCAAGTGATACATTAAGAGTATTTCCACCATCAGTGAACCGCTTAGGGCTCTCACAAAGTAGCAAGTACCATTCCTGTGGTCTCCAGCGCCAAGAGGCATTTAAAATCATCCAAGACCGTATAGCAGTGGCTGAGAACATTGCATACTTTGATGCAGATAGAGAGAGAGACTGGGCTGACCATAGATGAAGGCTCTGTAAGGCTGGGTGCCATTTTAGGCCAACAGAGACATATTGTTTCCTATGCCAGTAGGAGCATTTCGAAAACGGAACAAGCCTATTCACAGGCTGAAAAGGAAAGCTTGGCCGCTGTCTGGGCCTATGAACATTTTCATTTCTTTCTTCATGGCAAGCCGTTAACGATTATCACAGATCACCAGGCCTTACTCTTTCTGTATGGAAACCCATGATCACCGCAGAAGGAGACCAGCACCAAGTGATGCAAAATTCAACACGCTTCCAAAAATTGTAAGTGTCTCGCCAACCATGGAGGAGCGGAAGGTGTGACCTTGAGTTCCTGTACTCCTCGGACGAGTCCTATCATGGTGATAGTGAGGACTACGACTGGGCCGAGCAAGATGACCCAGTACCTGTGTCTAGGTCAGGACAGTCGGAAGTGAGACATGAATGACCTCAAAGGGCAAGAGTAAGGCCACATAGACTCATTGAATAAATGGGGTAAAACATCACTGTTGGTAGTTAAATTGGGGCGTTGCATCATCGGGACATCTGGGATATGTAGTTTAGGGCAGGGGCGGGACCTGGATAGTGGAGTGGAATGTGATTTAGTGGTGCACGTGAAGTAGTAGCAGTGTAATGTTGGAAGGTGAATTTTTAGGTTGTGGAAAGTACCTCAGAGTCTGCGTCTTGCATACTGCAGCACAGTGTGGGTTTGAGCCTTGCTAGCAGTCCCCACGTGTTAGGAACTTACAACTTGTAAGAGGGATGGCTTCACGACTTTTACAGGCAACTAGCCGAAAACAATATACAAAAGGGCTGTGAACAAAATTATCAAACCTGTAAAAAAAGGTTGCTAAGGCTCCTTATGTATAATCACTTAACATATACTGCTACTGAATTCAAGAATTTCGACTGACAGCAACGCGCAACAGGACCGGACAGCAAACTGCAACACTGCAGAAGAACATCCGGCACCAGCATCGTGCGCATGCTTAAAAAGACTTGGGGGTAGTCATATGATGTTTGTGTCTACTTAAGTCACCAGTTTGGACATAGGCACCATCTAGGAAAGGCACAGCGAGTAAAGTTTTGGTAAAGACATAGTGCACTTAAATGCTCCTTAAATGTATTAATAAATAAAAAAAGAAAGAAAAAGGATCTCTCCTCACTAAATTCACTAAAAAGGACTGGGGTGGTGTAAAAGAATCTTGACACAATAGAGCACCCTCTGTGAGTACTAATCTATGGTGCGTCCTCGCACCAGTGCGAACGTACACAGGGAAATTAGAATTGAAGTAACCATTGAACCTTAAGAGGCCCATTGATTTTGTTGCCTCATCTTTAACCAAGGAGTAGAAATAACTAATTCCTATGTATTGCTTATAATACATTAAAACAGTTATATATTGCTTATGTCACCTATAACAAGGAACATGTGATAACAATATTCACAGGTCGTACTCCCACTCTCATACCCTGTAAGGTCACGTGGCCATAAACCTATGCTGGGTGCCCCTGCCAGATGTCAAGACACAAAGCGAAAGGCACAGACCCCTTTGACTCACTGGGTAGCAGGTGCGATCAGCTGAATTTGGTGACATCAATGGTCATATAAAGTAACAGAGGGGCAGCTTAAGGTCATAAAAATATACAGTAGCAAAAGAAGTTTTTTTGGCACACACTTCGGAAAAATATACTTTAGTGAACTTTCCAACCTTAAGGCACCTGATAGGACACACACTATGTCGGAGACAGTATGAAGAAAACTCTGCAAAGTGTCTATGAGGAACATACTCTCCTCCCAGTTGGATTTCCTAAAACAATACAGAAAATCCTTGGATATGTATGTTAGAAATACAATAGAGTAAAGCATTGGCTAAAAGGCTCTACTCAACCGAGATACGTTCAAATGTAACAGTTGAGGTCAAAATCCACAATCATGCCTTTTGGAGCCAGTGACAATAAAGGTTCAATCCAGAATATTTTGTGTTGCTTTAGCCGTTGTAGCAAGTTACCACCTGTTAGGAAAGATTTCGTAATTGTGGGTAATTTTCCTTCCATGTGGCAACCGCTAAACTTTTTGCTGTTGTTTTTCACCATGATCTAGACTTTGCCAGAGAAGTGCAGCCTTCTGCCGCACTCCACTGGGCTTTCGCTCCATTCTTTTGGGGAAACTGACATGCCCTTAAGACAGTCAGTACCGGGAAACGCTGTTTTCCGTAGTTTCTTTATCATGTTGCGGCTTTCGTGCAACATGACACAAGAGGGCACTGTAAGCTAACTTACTGCTCTCTTGGGTCTCTAGCCTTCTATAGGCCCTAGATACTCTTTTTGGATTGTAACTGATCGGTGCAAGTGAATCACGGACGGGAATGGTGGCAGCAATCGTTTCTTGTGTTTTGAGCTCCTTTTGGCGTTTTAAGCGCGTTTCTCGCGCTTAGCCCAAAATGGTGGCCTGGCTCCCAAAATGGCCAGACCACGAGGCTCCTTTGTCCTGTCCGCTGACCGTCTTTCTCCCTTCACCTTCCCCAGGTCGAGCCGACCCGGGGCCTTCCTTATTTGGGCATGTACTTTCCCACGAAACACGGATGCTATCGCGGGCTTCTACAGGCCTTGTGTGTGCCTCCAGGATGTGGGCTGGGATGTCTGGTCCCAATACACATCATGGGTGCCAGAGAGTTTAGGGTGGTGTGAATGCATGGGACCACCGTGGTCCGTGATAGGTCCACGTATGGTGTGAGTGTTGATGAGCGGATCTCCCATTGGGTCCCCTCCGTTTTGGCGCAAAGGAAACCGTGGATAAGAGGTGGGTGGAAACGCCACTACCATGTCGATCTCCTGAGTTCTCACGAACAAAGGAATACAGGAGCCAAGTATCCTGCAACCACGAGGCTGAACCGAGGAATCGCTGGTGACCCGCTGAAGGACTGCTCCTCTGCACTGCTGTCGCCTTGTGAAACCCTTTTTACCTCTGATCGAACCAGAAGGCCTGTACTGGTACTTCGACCCTTGGAATAGCGGGGACAGCTATTCTCGGCATCTTCACCATCTCCTGCTCGTAAGCCTTCGGAAGTGTCTCTGGGCCATCCAGCAGACTGACCAGCCTACACAGGAGTCTTGCTCTTTAACCGCCGCCAGGTTGTGTAGTATTTCGAGTCCTTGTCACTCTCACACGATTCGTACACTTGGCGTTCCCAGGTCTGAAGTGAGTAGTGTACATTTGACTGAGATACACACGGCCGCTCCGTTGCCCTGCTGTGGTAACAAACTGTGCGGGTTCATTTTGTTTGGGACATCTTTAACTCAACTCTGCTGCTGCAGAATCTACACGACGACGAGACGTCCCCTGCTCTCCTGAACCTGCCAGCACTGAAACTGACGCGGAGAAGCCTGGGTCTGCTTGCATTGGGGACCGGTGAGTAGCATAGCTAGGAACTGGTCGCCCTCCTGCAGGAGCCCATAGCTTTTCCCTGCTGTGTCAAAACAGCACGCCTTTCCGTACTCGCGCTCTGCTTCTGCCCACAGTGGAGGCTGCGCTTGAGTCGCGGAACTCTGTTCTTCTTCATTTGTGTACCAAACTGAACTGCCTGATTCCCTCGAAGAGACTCCCCTTTTTGCCCGTTGGCACCAGCGCGTGCAGGTACTTTTGAGCACAAGGCTCCACTCTTCGTAGGGCTGGGACTTCATTTTAGTTAGGTGCCTCTGAAGGCGGACTGGGTCTAAGCATTATTTCACACTGCCTGTTTTCCTTCCCTTCTAGGTGGACTACACATTTCGTGCATCTAACGCTTTAGACTCGTTTGTATTTGTATATATATTGTATTGGTTTGGTATGTGTTGGTTTACTAGAGTTTTATTGTGATTTCTCGCTACGGTCATTATTGCAAAGGCCTTGGAATAAATGTGTATATATTTATAATATAACACCTGTTTGGAGTAGTTTGTAAGTGTCCTTGCTTTGTGTGCTCATTGCGGGCTTTCAGTCACCCTCACCCCTCTTGAGACCTAGTCTTGACCGCCGCAATCGCTACCCTGATTGGTCTGGCTTGTCCAGAGGTTACCCTGTTCCAAGTAATTAGGTTGGCCTTCTGAACTTCTGCGCCGCCAGGACAGAGTTCAGAAATCCGTCTTAACACCGCCCCCTTGGATACTGCCAGTTCAAGAACAACAAATCTTAATTGAGCAATAGTATGGTTTTTCTCATGGAAATGTAGGGCAACTGGAGACCTAGCATTCTTGGTCCTGATCTGAGATGTATGCTTTGTCCATTTTTGATGTTTCTGGTGGTTTGGCCAACATAATATATTCTGCAAGGGCAACGAAGGGCATAAACTACATTGCTGGAATCGTACGTAGCATAACTAACTAGTTTCACTTCTTTCCAGGTATATGAGTGTCTGATAAATGGACCTTTAATCAAAGACATATTGACCACTATGATGATTCTTCTTGTTTTGATAAGAGTTTTCCAGAAAAGGTGATTTGGGAAAGCTTGTGGAGACCAGAATAAAAGGGTCCTATGCTTTCCTTAATCTTCATGTGGTTGCCCTCCTCCCTATCCCAGGAGTCCCTGAGGGCACACAGTTCCTGAGATCTGGAGCTACAGATAGGTTACCCCTACTGTCTGTATCTAGACTTCTTCTAAAGGGTTGCCTAAAGGATGTATCCTTTGCTACCTGATCTCGTCAGCCAAATGCCTATATTAATGTATTTTTAGATTTCTATATTATCAACAGAACTTCAGTAGAGAGTTTCTGTTTTGGATAAGTACATTTTGTGATACATGTACTAGTTCATAAGAGGCTTACGTATCATCCTTCATATGTTGGTAGCAATACCCTAAAGACAACTCTTTTTAAAGAATTTCTCTCAGAATTGTTACCAATGAGTGATGTCTTATGTCATGTTATCACTGATACCACTGATAATGCCAGTTGTGATATCATCTCTGATGTCCTGGGCGTTAGTCTGAGCAGTACATGGTGGGGGCGCGAGTTATGGTTGCAAAGCTTACCATAACTCACACATTTAATTTGTCTCTTTATTCTGCTCTGCAACCATAACGCCCGTTTGACAAAGTTTTTACTCTGAATTTCAAAGGTTTTTATTAGAGAAACATAACCATAGCATCCCTTTAACAACTTTTTACTGGAGCAACCTAACCATAATGCCCCTTTAACAGCTTTTTTCACTGAATGTTATTGTTTTTTATTGGAGCAACCTAAGCATAAAATTGCCAAAATGTAGGTAAAACAAAATGTGGGATATCTCAGTTCAGTCCGTGGACTCACTTCTTGATTTGGTGTCCCCAGATGCCTCTGGGCCAACCAAGAAGGTGTGCAACATGTGCAGACATCGCATAAAGGCGCTGATTAGTCAATTGAGATACATGAGCTGTGTTCAATCTTTTGAAACAGATGCCATGTTAGATTCTTGAACTGCGTCCATAGGCTGCAAACGTCGCGGCAAAACAACATTAAAAAACACAACATTACACTTGTTTTAGAAACTAAGCAACGTCTGGGGAGGTGAGGGTTTGACGGATTTGCACCAAGCTTGTCTGAGGAACTTCGGGCAGGTCCCAAAAGCATGCTTTAGCAACTCTGGAGTTAATCCAAATTACCAAAATGTAAGTACAAACAAATAGTGATATAACTTTGGACCATGCCCCAGACAATCTGCCCACTGGCCATGGCCACCAGGGGACTGGCTATGGGGTTACAGTGGGCACTGGGCCTGGCCTCCTACAATGCATAATGTCTACTCTTAGAAGGATAGCAAGGCCTGAAATATGGCTGAAGCCCACGCCCCAGGGATTGTGGACACTGGCCATGGCCATGGACAATGTTTATTGTGGGTTTATTCGTGGGGCAGGCAACATGGCTGAATCTCATGGCCCAGGGATTGTGGCTCTCTTTCACTCTCTCACCCTTCTTCTCTCCCTACTTCCCCACCCCATCGCCTCACTCCCCTCTTCCCTCTATCTAAACTCTCCTCCCCCTTGATCTTACTAGGATCTCTCTCGCCCCCTCTGTCTTCCTTACCTCTTTTCCTCTTCATCCTGTTCTTCTCCCCTTTTCTACTTCCTCTCCCATAGCTCTTTCTTCATCTCTCATTCTCCATCTCCTTGCTCTCTGTCTCCTCCCTTCTCATCCTACTATCCTTCCTCCCACCTGCTCTCAAATCACTAAACTATTACCACCTCGCCCTGACCACCATCCAGTTTCTCTCTCTCCCTCCCCCCTCCCCTTCATTATTTGTCTATTTTATTTATTTTTTACATTTTTAAAGCAGACTAAACCTGGAGGCATCAAGGTGCTGTTACAAACCGGTTACACATTCATAAATCAGTTCTCAGGAGAAAAGAGGAGAGAGAAAAGAAGTTCATCAACCAATGTCGGTAGTTATGCAAATAGCCACGTTTTTATGGATCCTGTGAAGGTCCAGTATAAATTCTCTGCTCTCAGGGCAGAGGAGAGCGAGTTCACTGTTTAGCTGCGAAGTTTGGGAAGCTGGCCCCTCCACTTTAGCTTGTTTATAGTTTGGCTGCAATAGTTTGTTGTGGGCTGCTCTCCAGGGTCTGCTATGATTTTCTGGGATAGGTAGGCTGTGGCAGAATTAGATTGGCAGGGAATTAAAGATATTGCGCTCTCTGATATCCCATACAAAGGAATCAATGCAAGACACAAACTATGTGATGTGGGACCTGGAGGAGAAAAAGGGTAGGACCCCTAAGGTTTCCCAGTTCATCACTAGGCAGGGTTGTAACATGGTAGCATTAAAGCATCAGAGGTCTCAATGCCAAGAAGCAGTGAAGCTCAGATAGGGAGGAAGACCTATGCAGACACAAGCATGTCCAAGATCTAGAGAATCAGGCCCATTTGAGTTGAATCCTCTTCTGGCTCAAACACCATAGCTTAGGAGATGTAAAACCATACCAAACCTGCCCCTTCTCCTCACCAAAAGGTCTTAGAACACAGGGATTCCCAGATAAGATGCATGTGTCCTGCTCTCTAGATAATCCAATAGTACCCAAGTGGTACTGCATACCCCTTTACTTTAGTCATCCTTGGAGAAATTATCACCAACCAACTATACTGTGTCAAAAAAAGCTCCCAGTATTGGACAGGTTACAAAAATCACCATATCTAATATCAAAAACACTGGGGACTGTATTAGTGCATTATTTGTATTTACAATGGAAATCATTTTGCACCTACATTAGGGAATGAACTGAGCATGATGTGAGGAGAGGAGGGGGAAAGATACAGATAGCACTGGGAAGGGCCCAAAATAGGAAAATGGGTGAAGAAGTTTTGGAGTGTAGAGGAAAAAGTGAAAGAGGGAGCAAACTTAAATTCAAGTTCAAAGATCAAACAAGTTTATTCGGATGTATAAAAACAACCATTAAATAACAAATAAACACATTATTGCACAAATCCAAATTACAAATTCATAAAATTACATTTCCATAAAAATAGAATCGATAAACATTTCCAAAGGCAGCATACAAATACAGTTAGCTGTCAAATGGTTACCTCATCAAAGGCTACATTAAAAATAGTAGAGTGAGGGATCATACAAAAAGCAGTACACAAACCTTTGTCCCATTACGGATGCTATTATGCTTTATTGCAGACCTTCACCACCTTGCAGTTTCAGAATATTATTTCTGAAATACATCGCTCTTTTCAAGAACGTCAAAAGAGCCCATGCTGTATAAACTGTTTCGGCACTCAAAAGGAACACAAGAGCAGCACTATGTGTGCGGATCACCGTCTTCTTAAGGGCCGGAATCAGGGTCGATTTACGTATACCTGTAACGCTCACCTGATTCTCGCAGAGGCGCCGGTCTTGACTGGGCGACTACCGTATCTTCAAAGGTGATGTGCAGCACCCGATTGGCTCTTTGGGCTGGACCTCTGTGCCCTGTATGCCTGACGTGCAGAGTAAGATGTCTGCAGATAGAAAATACGGGGTTAATGAACTGGGGTTATTGGGGTGTCCCTATCTCTTTCCTCTTCTCCTCTCCTGTAGACCCCCACAGGTTAACGCTCTCACCTTAGGTAAGTGAATGCCGAGCTCTCCATCTGCCTCGGGGCAGGGTGCTGTAGCCAGTTTCTTCACTGGATAGGTAGCGCAGGCCTCTTGACTTCAGAGGACTGCTGTCCGTCGTTTACTGCACGAACGGTAAGTTTCGAGTAACTCAAATGTCTTTAAAGTCTTTAATAATGATGTCTCTTGTTTTGCAGGGTTCCGGCGATGGCGGATGACGGGCTGAAGTGAGTTGAAGATGGAGCCCGTGTGATGAATAGAAGCGCCTGGAAGCACGTAAGTAAGCGCTTGTTGCCAGCTTCACAAAGCGCTCTAACTGTCTTTTTATTTTGCAGGTACAAGTTCGGAGCGGCTGCAGGGTGCCGGGATACCCACTGGGTTAGATGTGGAAAGGAGTAATGGCACGTGAGTATTAAAGTTCCCCAATGTCTTTAAACGCACCTTGTTTTGTCTTTCAGATGCGAGATGCAGCGCCGAAGGCCTCCGGAGCGTGCGAAGAGTTGGTAAGCTTTTGTCTTTCAGATGCCGGAATGCAGTGTGAAGACCTCCGGAGCGCACGAAGAGTAGGTAAGCCTTTGCCTTTCAGATGGCGGAATGCTAACCTGTTCTTTCTTGTCTTTATAGGTGTTGCTGAAGACTGGATTCAGGATGGTAAGCCTTTTTCCTTAGGCCCAGGACCGGATGCAGAAGACACAATGAGCGTTCTGCTGCAGAGGGTGCAGAATAACGCAAAGCAAGATTCATCCACCGGATGTGGTTTAAATAGCCTCCTGTAGTGCTTAGGTGTCTCCTTCCACAGCCACGCCTAAGTAAGAAAAGAGTTCCTGGTAAAAAAAGAGTTCCTGCCTTCCAGAAGAGTTCCAGTGTTCTGAATCTAGGGAGTGGCTCCAGCCCCACCCAACAGGAAAAGTAGTTCCAAACAGAAGAGGATCAGAGGCTCAACTGGCAGGCAAGTAAGCAGCATGGTCTGCTGCAGGTAAGTCCACCCAAGCATTTTGAGCCCGGCGCTTCCAGCGCTGGGACTGGGCATATTTATGAGCCTGGTGCCACTGGCGCCAGGACTGGGTCCAAAAGGTCCCAATTGGGACTGGTTGGCACTCGGAACCTGGGTTATGGATCTGCTTCCAAGGGAGTTGGGAAAACCCTGACCTTTTGGAAGCAGAGATCATGACAGTACCCCCCCTCAAGGCCCCTCCCAAACCGGGCTTCTCCGGGGGTTTTGGCTTGTCAGGAAATGTTTGGTGAAATCTTTTGATTAGGCGAGGAGCGTGGACATATTCAGCAGGTTCCCAGGATCTCTCTTGGGGGCCGTAGCCTTTCCAGTCAATTAGGTAGAATAGTTTAGATTTGGAGATCTTGGAGTCCAGAATGCTTTTGACTTCAAACTCGAGTTCTCCATCAACTAGGATAGGTTTTGGAGATTTGGTTAGTCGGGTTTGAGGTTGCACGGGTTTTAATAGAGAGACGTGGAAGACCGGATGTATCTTCATGTGCGGGGGCAAGTCCAACTTGACCGCTACTGGGTTTACTATGGTAGTGATGGAATAGGGACCAAGGTATCTTGGGTTGAATGTGCGTGGCCCTTTTAGAGATAGATATCTGGTGGATAACCAGACTTGATCCCCTACTTGATAGTGAGGGGCTTCCTTCCGATGTTGATCTGCTCCTTTCTTGTATTGTTCTTTAGCCCTTTGAAGGTGAGAAACAGCTTCCTTAAAGGCTTGGGTGATTGTAGAATGCAGGTAGTCTACTGCTGGTGTTTCAAGATCTTGGAGGGGATCCAACTCCGAGGTTCGAGGGTGACTGCCGTACAAAAGAAAAAAACGGGGTTTTCCCAGTTCCCGAATGGACAGAGTTATTGTAGGCATACTCGGCTATCCAAAGGATATCTTTCCAAGTTTTTTCAGTTTGTTGCAGCATGCAGCGTAAATACTGTTCCAGAGTTTGATTGGTCCTCTCGGTTTGTCCGTCGGTCTGAGGGTGGTGACTGGTCGATAGTCTCACATCAATTTGAGCCGACCGACAGCAACTTCGCCAAAAATGAGAAATAAATTGACTACCTCGATCCGAAATTAGAACCGAAGGAAAACCGTGCAGTCGGACGATGTTTTCGAGAAATTCTCGGGCCAGAGTTGCTGCTGTTGGCAAGCCTTTGAGCGGAATGAAATGCGCCATCTTGGAGAATAAGTCCACGATTACTAGAATCGTATTGTATCCGGAGCATGGAGGTAGATCGGTGATGAAGTCCATAGAAAGCGTATGCCAAGGGCGAGGTGGGATGTCAATAGGGCGTAAGAGGCCTGCTGGTCTTTCCTTTTGACTCCTGTTTTGGGCGCATACTCCACAGGACATTATAAAGTCTCTGATATCTTTTTTCCAAGACGGCCACCAGAAGTAGCGCTTGATCTTTTCTGAGGTCTTGTCTATACCGGGATGACCTTCCATTAAAGAGTCGTGATAACAAGAGATTACTTTTTTCTGTAAATCTGTGCTGGGTAGGTATAATCGTTCTTGGAAATACAATAAGTTGTCCTTTACTGCAAAGTCCTTTCCCTGCAGATGCCAATTCTGTATGTCTGCTGGAGTTACAAGTTGCCTGGCTTTATCCTTAACTTCCTCTATGGATTCTGTGGTGATTACACCCAGAATTCTTTGTTCGGGAATGATTGGTACAGGTTTAGGGTTGATCAAGTGTTCTTCCACTCCCATCCGAGAAAGGGCATCGGCTTTACCGTTCTTGGTACCAGGTCGATAGGTAATTATGAAGTCAAACTCGGCAAAGAATAATGCCCAACGGAGTTGTCTAGAGGATTGGGCTTTTGCGGTTTTCAAATATTGCAGGTTTCGGTGATCCGTAATCACAGTAACGGTGTGTCGGGCCCCCAGCAGATAATTGCGCCAAGCCTTAAAGGCAGACTTGATAGCCAGAAGTTCCTTGTCAGTAATCGTGTAATTGACTTCAGGAGGCGAGAATTTGCGGGACCAAAATGCCACGGGATGCAACTGATTGGTTACCGGGTCCTTTTGTGATAGAACTGCCCCCATGGCAAGGCTTGAAGCATCAGTTTCCACGATATAGGGGAGTTCGGGGCGAGGGTGCTTTAAGATTGGTGCAGAGATAAATTTAGTCTTCAAATCCTGGAAAGCTTGTTCCGTCTCGGTAGACCATTCAAAACGTTTGTTTTTCTTTAACAAGGCAGTGATGGGCTGGACTATTCGAGAGAACTCGGGGATAAACCTGCGGTAAAAGTTAGCGAAGCCTAACATGCTTTGCACACCTTTTACGGAGGATGGTGATGGCCATTTGAGAACTGCATCGACCTTCTTTGAATCCATACGCACTCCGCCAGGTGATAATATGAATCCCAAGAATTCAACTTCAGTCACGTTGAAAACACATTTTTCCAACTTAGCGAAAAGTTTGTGTTGACGCAATCTTTCGAGGACCATTTTCACGTGTTTCCGATGTTCAGATTCCGATGAAGAATAAACGAGAATGTCGTCGATGTAAACAACAACACACACATCTATGAGCTCTCTGAGGACATCGTTCATAAAATATTGAAAGGCGGCCGGGGCATTGCAAAGTCCGAAGGGCATGACCTGATATTCAAATAGCCCATACTTGGTGCGGAAGGCCGTCTTCCATTCATTGCCCTCTTTTACTCGTACCAAGTGGTAAGCTCCTCTAAGATCCAGCTTTGTATATATGCATGCTTTTCTGACTTGGTCTAGGAGTTCAGGGATCAAAGGTAACGGATATCTATTCTTAACGGTGATCTGGTTCAGGGAGCGATAATCGATACAAGTTCTAAGGTCTCCTTCCTTTTTTGGAACGAAGAACAAAGCTGAAGAGGCAGGGGACTTGGAAGGACGAATAAACCCATTTGCCAGGTATTGATCCAGGTATTGTCGAAGGTGAAGGTTCTCAGGCTTGGTGAGGGCATAAATTCTACTACAAGGAGGAGTAGATCCAGGTATCAGGTCTATCTGGCAGTCATAAGACCTATGAGGAGGTAGAGAGTTAGCCTGCTCCTTCCGGAAAACATCTTGGTATTCTAGGTATTCGGGAGGTAACTGGGGAGTCTCTGAAGAAATTGCTGCCAGTGCAACACCAGGTGGAGGGTGACACGTAGAGACACATTCTGGAAACTGGACCGTTCTTGCTCGCCAATCGATCAGAGGATTGTGTTTCTCTAACCAAGGTATTCCTAGAATAATCTGGAACTGAGGGGCCTTGATCACATCGAACACGATCTTCTCATGGTGTCCATCTTGACTTACTAGCGTCACCTCTTGAGTGGTGTGCGTTACTGGCCCGGAGGCTATCTCCGTACCATCCACCGTAGTAATGACGTCCTTTACAGCCTTGGGACAAAGAGTTAGATTCATCCTCAAAACCATTTCATGATCCACATAATTGCCGATGGCACCGCTGTCGACGTAAGCTTCAATTGCATGTAATCGACCCGGATTATCAGGGCTAATGAGGACCATAGGTATCACGAAATGCGAGGTCACGGAACTGGTTTTCACGCTCGGCAAGAGGACCTCTATTCTTGTCGGGCGAGGTCGTTTCCCTGCTCAGAGTTTGTAACTGTGGTAACTGCAGCTCCTACTGCCTTCTTGGCAGGTTTCACCGGACAGTCTCGAAGAAAGTGCCCTGAGTTTCCGCAATATAGGCATAATTGCAACTGTTTTCTCCTTTCCCGCTCCCTTTGTGTTAGAGGACCTTTCAGACCCCCTATTTGCATGGGTTCCCCGGAGTCTACTCCTTTGGAAGGAGTTGGCGGTTTGGAAAATACTCGAGCATCAAACTTGGAACGATCGGCCTTCCTGTTCTGCAGTCTGTGATCTATTTGAACGACCAAGTCTATATAATCCGAACAGTCTTGTGGGGGATTCACTACTTGGGCTAAAACGTCTTTGAGCTCTCCACGTAGACCTCTATAAAACAGCGTAATCCTTTTGTCCTCAGGCCATTGAGTTTCCACTATTAGTCTATTGAAAGATGCAATATAAACCAAAAGGTCTTGATTACCCTGTCGCAACGAAAGAAGCTATTTGTCCAAGGCCTGCCCCTGTGCATGTCTTGCGAACAGTTTTTCCATACTAAGCTGAAAGGCTTGAAAATCATGGAGAACCGGATCATCTTGATTAACTAGAGGGATCGACCAGTCTGCCGCATTGCCACTAAGGTACGAAAGTACAAAAGCTACTTTAGCTTGATCAGTTGGAAAGGCTGCTGGCCGGCATAAGAAGTGCAACCGGCACTGATTGATAAATACCGCAAACCTCTTTGGGTCACCAGAAAATCGTTCGGGCGGAGCCAGAGGTACATTCCAAGGTAGGTTGATCTGCACTGGATTCATAGAGGATGTTGAAGGAAGATTTGCCCCTGATGCGGGTAGCGGGGTCTGTCCGGCTTGTGACTGTAGCAATGGTCTAGCAAGATCATCTGTTCTCTCCTTGGAAATAATTAGTTCCCTTCTTAGAGCGTTCGTTTCCTGACGAGCTGCATGCACTTCTGCCCTTAGTTCCCCAAATAACCGGGCTAGGTGGTCAGTATCCGAGGTTTCCATAGCGCCTGGGCGAGAGTTTTTGCGGTTGGCTTTGCGTTCTGTAACGCTCACCTGATTCTCGCAGAGGCGCCGGTCTTGACTGGGCGACTACCGTATCTTCGTAGGTGATATGCAGCACCCGATTGGCTCTTTGGGCTGGACCTCTGTGCCCTGTATGCCTGACGTGCAGAGTAAGATGTCTGCAGATAGAAAATACAGGGTTAATGAACTGGGGTTATTGGGGTGTCCCTATCTCTTTCCTCTTCTTCTCTCCTGTAGACCCCCACAGGTTAACGCTCTCACCTTAGGTAAGTGAATGCCGAGCTCTCCATCTGCCTCGGGGCAGGGTGCTGTAGCCAGTTTCTTCACTGGATAGGTAGCGCAGGCCTCTTGACTTCAGAGGACTGCTGTCCGTCGTTTACTGCACGAACGGTAAGTTTCGAGTAACTCAAATGTCTTTAAAGTCTTTAATAATGATGTCTCTTGTTTTGCAGGGTTCCGGCGATGGCGGATGACGGGCTGAAGTGAGTTGAAGATGGAGCCCGTGTGATGAATAGAAGCGCCTGGAAGCACGTAAGTAAGCGCTTGTTGCCAGCTTCACAAAGCGCTCTAACTGTCTTTTTATTTTGCAGGTACAAGTTCGGAGCGGCTGCAGGGTGCCGGGATACCCACTGGGTTAGATGTGGAAAGGAGTAATGGCACGTGAGTATTAAAGTTCCCCAATGTCTTTAAACGCACCTTGTTTTGTCTTTCAGATGCGAGATGCAGCGCCGACGGCCTCCGGAGCGTGCGAAGAGTTGGTAAGCTTTTGTCTTTCAGATGCCGGAATGCAGTGTGAAGACCTCCGGAGCGCACGAAGAGTAGGTAAGCCTTTGCCTTTCAGATGCCGGAATGCTAACCTGTTCTTTCTTGTCTTTATAGGTGTTGCTGAAGACTGGATTCAGGATGGTAAGCCTTTTTCCTTAGGCCCAGTACCGGATGCAGAAGACACGATGAGCGTTCTGCTGCAGAGGGTGCAGAATAACGCAAAGCAAGATTCATCCACCGGGTGTGGTTTAAATAGCCTCCTGTAGTGCTTAGGTGTCTCCTTCCACAGCCACGCCTAAGTAAGAAAAGAGTTCCTGGTAAAAAAAGAGTTCCTGCCTTCCAGAAGAGTTCCAGTGTTCTGAATCTAGGGAGTGGCTCCAGCCCCACCCAACAGGAAAAGTAGTTCCAAACAGAAGAGGATCAGAGGCTCAACTGGCAGGCAAGTAAGCAGCATGGTCTGCTGCAGGTAAGTCCACCCAAGCATTATGAGCCCGGCGCTTCCAGCGCTGGGACTGGGCATATTTATGAGCCTGGTGCCACTGGCGCCAGGACTGGGTCCAAAAGGTCCCAATTGGGACTGGTTGGCACTCGGAACCTGGGTTATGGATCTGCTTCCAAGGGAGTTGGGAAAACCCTGACCTTTTGGAAGCAGAGATCATGACAATACCAACATACCCTGTACAGAAGAACAGCAAGTGAGAGAGATCCTCTCTACAATGTCCACAAACCGGGCAGCCCGCTGTGTCAGGAAAACCCTTCCACTTATGAGTGTTACCTTGTAGCCGAAGGCAATCAAACCGTGCCCTTGTGATCAACCACCTGTCCTTTTTCGATGTACCCCAAAGCAGGTAAGGTTGAATTCCAGTTAGGCAGCTAATGCTGGTGTGAAATTCGCCATTTCTATGGCCATACTCTAGCAAAATTCTTTTTCTTACTTTGATTTCACCCAACATAGCTTTGTAAACGGTCCCCTCACTCTTAGATATGAGTGTATCAGGCGAGAAAAGGGCACCTAAGTTAAGACAGCCATGATATGATACCAGATGGGAGAGCAAGAGAATATAAAGGAGGTGAAACACAGGTGAGAGCATAGTGAGGCATATGAAAAGTTGAAGATGCAAAAAGAATACAGAGAGGACCTTCCATTGAGAAAGAGACGTTGCAGACAGGTGAAAGCCAGAATTACCCATACAAAAAGGAGAGATTTTAAGAGGAGAGGTGAAGCAGCCCAGATAATGGCAGAGTGCTGGGAAAGATGTAGGAGGAGCAGGAGACAGAGGAGAAATATAAGCAGTGGTCCAGTTGACAAAATGAAGGATAAAGATGCTCAATTTGAAGCTTCTGTTTAAGCTGTGGTCATGATGGCTGTGGATGAGCCACTTGCCAATATTCAGAGGAGCTTCTCCAAAGCTTCTTGAGCCCTGTGAGATATGGAGAATTATGACTCAAATGTGGTAAAACCTAAAATTGTCTGGTCAGCACAAGTCCGCCGGGTAACCTAAGGAAAAGCACATCATTCGGGCTACAGCAATAAGACGAGCAACACTAACCATAAAAACAAATCAGGGGACACATAAAACCTCATTGACTGTGAGTTACTTTTTTAATGCAGGAAGTGCAACCTCGGGGAAGTGAGGGCTGGACTGATTTATGATTGTTCTCAAGCAAGCTTGAATTGCTCTTTTTTAGTTTGGTTTAATGATTCCCTATCATTTTATCCAGTCTCCCCTAAACCATGGGTTTTGTGTTGTAGAATACGCATGATTGAACCCTGTTTCTTGAGTCCTCCATTGTTTGTGATCCCTTTGGCCATGATCCAGGCCCTATCAGTACGTCTACAATATAAACCTCAGCATGCTAGCTTGTCTACAATATAAACCTCAGCATGCTAGCTTATCACCAACCCCCAGATAGATAGCCGGTTGTAGTCAAATAAATTAATTGTGTTCAAATGTATCTCAAGTTCCATTATAAAATGTCCTGGTTCAAAGACATCCTGAAAATGGTGTTAAGTGTGGACCTTTTGCGTTCCTACTTTGTGTATAACCATGTTTTCTGTAGCTGATGGGAACAGAAAATCACCAAAATACCACTACTTTAGGTGTAACAGTTGTACCACAGCTGTATGACAGAGCATTGTCACAATCAGTATGGCACTAGACCAGTGTGAGTTCAGAAAAACCCACTTCACCAAGGTAACATGCTCCAGTGGACAAGGGCCACAAATATTGCCATTACTTGGACACCTTGTCTTCACATAGCAGTCAACTGGGATAACAGACTTACTAGGGCCAGCCATTTTCCAATAAGCCACTTGTGCAAACATTGCTTTTACAGAAACCTTCCCAGAGGTGTTGACCCCATGGTAATGTGGAGAAGGTGGTAGCACACTGGCTAAGTTCACTGACTGTTATAACTAGGCTTTATGGCACTGGCTATGGTCCACTATCCTTTCTGCTCTAAAGCTTGGTAAGACCATGCATGTCCCTTCCTTCACCTATCTTCTACACCTTCTAGCGACACATTCACTCAGCTACTGCCAGCCTATTAATGACATGATTGGAGTTGCATAGTAAGTTGGCTCCCATTGCAGCTGGTTATGCCAGAAATAAATTGCACAAACTGCATATGCCCTCGTGATTGTCATGCTAAAACCATAAGGTGGTAGTACTGACTGTTTGGGAGTTCCACATTACACATGCTGGACTACCTAGGTGAGCAATGCAATGTAGTAAGTGTCTACTGCAACAGTCAAAGATGAACATTGGGTGGAGGATTATTCACACTAAGTTGGTGGGAATTGGAGACAGATGTCTATTCTGTGCCAAAGCCATATGAGAAGCACATGAACTCCTTTAGACTAGATTGTGGTGCAACCACTGGTGTTCTTGCTGCCTTACACAACATGAAGGATTCCACCTTGGGTAGCAAGCATCATTTGGCTGACAAATAAACTGCTGTCAACCT
Source organism: Ambystoma mexicanum (assembly GCF_040938575.1). NCBI lineage: Eukaryota > Metazoa > Chordata > Amphibia > Caudata > Ambystomatidae > Ambystoma > Ambystoma mexicanum. The sequence continues at coordinate 417,245,792 of NC_090938.1, forward strand.
TGTTTAGGAGAGCATGTATTGTCACTTTGAATACAATCATAACATACCTCTTGTCATTCTTTAACAAAGGCTTTGATGTGAAAGTAGCCAGTTTTAGCACACTTGAGTAAGGCTGACAGACAGGCCCCACAGTCGGAGTATGACATGCTCACAAGGTGTAAGGATGAACTGCTGAGGTGCTTGAATGACCAACTTCGGGAGGAATCTGGGTAGCACAGGCATACAACACCCAGCTAGCTGCAGGCACCTCCACAGTCAACAAAAACATTGGGCCTCATTCCGAGATTGGAGGTAGTCATGGCGCCATTTGCGCCATAACTGCCTCCAATAACGATACCAGCACGGGTCTCGTTCTATGGGCACTTACCGGTGTAGTCCGGCCTTTGCGGGACCGGTAAGTCCCCATTGAAAAACCCATTCCCCATTCCCATTTGAGCCCCCATAGGGCTCAATGGGAAGGGGGAAGTAGCTAATAACGGTACCGCAATTTGCGGTACCATTACTGGCTCTGATTTCGCTTAGCGGGTCCCGTCCATAACGCCTGGTCAGACCAGGCGTTAAAGGAGGGACCCGCTAAGGGAACTTGTAGTAGGGCGGTAAGGGATTACTGCCACTGGTCTCCTTACCAGTGCTCATAATCCCTTACCGGCTCACTCGGAATGAGGCCCATTGTCATGAGGAAGTTATTATTTCTTCCTGCCGATGTATTTGTCAGGGTATGGAAGCATTGCTATTCCAGGCCATACAGTCAGGCTCATTCAGTCAGGATTTCTCAATATGCCTGTGTTTGCAATCCACATCGGTGGACTGACGCTGTCATAGATCATGGATGCCTATCTGTGACAAAACCAGGTGGGAAATAATGACGTTTCATAACAGCATTGGTGCACTGATCTATCACAGTGGCCAGCAGCAACTGTACAATTTGCCAACTAAAATATAATCTTGCCCTCTGCTGTGGCTATTGGGCGGCTATTGTGTCTGACCAATGGGGAAGCTTCTCAGTCTAATGTTGATCTCTGCAATTCCTTAAAAGGAATCAGCACCACATCCCAGATGACTATAGAAATGCATTGTGTTCTCATCCTAACAGCATTATGAACGTAGTCAAAATCGGGCGCTGACAGGTGGAGTGAGATTGTGGGTGGTTACAGTGATGTTCATAGGAGCACAGGTGATAGAGCATGAACAATGAGCAAATATCATGCTGATATTTCATTGTGGCTAATACTGTGAATGAATATGACTATCAGAACTCTGAGCCCCGATGGCAGCTGCTCCTTCAAAATGATCATAGTTCTCCTACTGTTGCACTACCACTGCTTTGTCCCATAGCTGCTGCCAACCTGCCTACTCACATGCCCTTCCTTCTAATCCTGCTTTCTCTGCACACTGAGTGGTAGAAAAACTGCAGGCCATGGCTTGAGGCCAAAAATCCCGATACAGGAGTATGGCCAGGGCCTGTGGTTACCATGGGTGGCATCCAGGAGCTGGAGCATCGGCAAAGGACAACCCCCATACAATGTGGCTACCAGTCATGGCCACAGGCCATAACCAGTGGCCCACTGAGCCACCATGTGGTTGTCTTAGATGGGCTCATGTTATGCCCGAAGGCCGTGCACCTGGCAATGCAACCATAATGTGTGCCCAAGCCTGCACAGCTACTACTGACACAGAGCAAAGTGCACTGAAAAAGGCATATTTTGTTAGACTTTTTATAAAAGGATAAGAGTGATAATACTTTTTTAATAAGTTACATACATTGTAAGAACGATATAAAACAACTTCAGTTATAGAATCCATTGAAATGTAGTGATACATATTGGTTTAAGGGGCGTGATGGTTAAGTAACAGTTGTACAAAGAGTGCTTTTTAATGAGTGACGTTCAGTGCAGTAACATATTGAGATACCTACAGTTAAAACAACGTTTAGAATTCAGTGAAGTAAAAAAAAACTGGTAATTTAGTGAAGAAACGTTGTTTAAGTGACGTCACGATTGCAATGCAATATCTGAAAACCATTCAAATTTGGCAGCTATTGTAATCTACATAACCATATGTCATGCCACCACCATGCCCTGCTAACAAATTAGATCACAGATGACTTCACAAATTGCATCATAGATGAGATCAGTGATGGCATCACACATGATGCCACCAGACTGTCAACATCATGAAATAACGTTCCCACTATGGGTTGTGTCTAGGGTCTGGTAAGCACTACATTCATGTTTTAAAGTAGGCCTCTCATGAACTCTGCCCTGCTTCCCAAAACATATTTATCCGAAGAGAAGGTTTATATTACAGTTTGGTGCAGAATATAAAAACTTTATAATAGATGACCACAATAGATAGCTATATCATGGACCATGTAAGTAGAACATCCCTCATATGGTATAGCCGGATAGTAAAATGACACGTCCAGCCGACATCAGAACACTGAGTAAGGTTAAACTTAGAGGCAAGGTCTAAATATTCATCAAGCACCAGGCATGTGTGTGGATATTGAGAGTATACATAAAGAATGGCTAAATACAAATCTGATGCACAGTCAGGTAACATCTGATAATGAGGAAACAAATATGATGATTAGAGCATACAACTCGCATTAGTGTAAGTCAACATGCAGATAAGGTAAGCAAATGTGATCACCGGTCTATGTACTGATTATAAGGCCAGTGTATGGGCACATGCCAAACCATAACGCCAGTGACTTAAGTGCATTGCAAGTCTGGCTTTGAATACCTAAAATAATACTAAATGTTATACAGATTACATTAAAAATGCACAAGTCACATGATAAATCAACCTGACAATGTTTCATCATTGTAGAAACATGTTGATGAAAAGATTAAGGGGGGATTTTTGTTTTGAATCCTAAATTGCACAAAGCCAAATTCTCCTGTTTGCACTTTTTTTACAAAAGAGGCCATTCATGAATTTCAATTGTTTCCACCAGGTACTGGAAAAGTAAAGAGTAAAACACAGGCAAAAATTGCCTTTGCTCTTTACTTTACGACTATGTGTTTGGAAAAGTGTAAATCACTTCCACAATTAGCGATTGTGGGAGCCATCCACATTGTATTCCTTTGGACTCTGCCCGCTTTTACCAGGTGTAAAAGGCAGGCAGATCCCATAGGAATCCATTGGTTTTCCGCCAATGTAAAAATGCATGCTGATGGAATACCAATCAGATTTAGCAGGGAGACCTTGTTAAGTCCGATCTGCTCTCCAACTTCATACAAAATCCTGCAGCTTATAAAACGTGAAGCTCAATGTATTTAGTGCCACTTCTTCCACTGCGCATGACCTGAAAAGTTATCCCCTATGACTGTAGCTTTATTTTCCCCATCCTGAATGGAAGCTTACAAGTTCCAATTAATAGCAATTAATGAGAACTTACTAACAGTCTCATACAAACACAAATTGAAATGAAATGCATGACAAGGTTATTGTTTCAAACAGCTTGTTCTGTCCCCTTAATTACTAATCAACCAACAATCACACTTAAATAGCTTCTTAAAACCCTATATAATTTTTTTAAGAGCCACGGCAATGGCCACTGCCTTTTTACCCTTTCTCATCTCTAACCACTTCCTGTCGTAAATAATCTGCCTCTGAGACATGTTAAAAAGATAAGATCTCACTGGTAGGGCCTGTTCAGCCCTGGCTGTTGGTATTTGAGAGGAGAGAGTAGAGCAGGGAGTTAGGTGGGCCTTGGCATTTGTCCCTTTACCAAATGCTAAATCCACCTCTGATTGCACTCTTTAGAAAATATTTAAATACTGCCTTTTAGTTATAAAAGATGTACTCCTTTTATTCTTTGCCTGTAGCATTATAGAAAACGCTCTTCTTTTTTGTTATTTTACGGGTGTTCATGTTTCATTTCCGGCATTGCCTAAACACCCAGCACCCAGGATTTACATCATACTTTCCAAACAAATCCCACAACACACATGAGATATTCTGTTTGCATGCAATCTCTGTAAAGTTACTCAAACAGAATGAGGTTATCAAGTCAGTACGTATCAGTTTGAATCATGAAATGTTCTGGCAGAGTAGTCTAGGCTTCCAAACAAAGATGCATTCTATTTAGCTTGGAGCCCCACTGGTAAGTATGCATGAGACGATCTGAAACTGGTCGATACTTGCCAACCTAGCCTTATCATTTTCAGGTAGGGCCTTGTTGGACCAGCTCAGTGAGGTGCAGCTTGAGTCCCTAGATATGGCAAGCAAGACACCCAAATCTGGGCATATACAGGTTCACTTAGGGAGACAAACTCAAGGCAAAACACATTGGCCTAGCCAACCGCCTGGGCTTTTGATTAGGCATGGATAGGCATTTTTGCAGGCACGGCCATAAGATGGGAAAAGCTGAAAAATGGGCATATGATGGCATGGCACATGTCTGCTAATACCTATACGCATGCCAAAACTGCTGGCTTTGTGAATGCTTGTTTAAAACAGGACTTCTTCTCTTGTAAAAATCTAATTTTCATTAAATACAAATAAAAAAAAAAAAACCAGGACTTCAGTGCAGGTCACAGAGGCATTTACAAATATATTGCTTATAAAATCAACTGGCTGAAGACACACATTAAGAGACTTTTACTACACCAGGAGCTCATTTACAGAGGTTATTAAACACTCAAAAGAATGCTTAGCTATAACACTGGCAGGTCCTATACAGCAACACGTTTTGGCATTACTTTGTGATAGAGCTTGCTCAAAGAGTTCTAGAAAGGTTAGGTTTTGGTGGTGAGGCATTAACATAGCCATGGCTGGTCATTAGGTGGTTAAAGGACCAGACACACCCTAGCATGTGTGTTTCTCCTCACATTTTATTTTCATCCTATCTGTGTTCCAGAGCATGTGTTTTGGTTGTACCTAATAGGTAAAAAGTCTCTGAATCAATTAGAACCACCGTCATTGCTCTGCCCAGCCTTCTATACCATTGTTTGCATATCAGTCTTGGCCCGGTCACTAATGTCAGAAGCCCTTCCAAAACTGCTAGACCACAGGCCAAAGAATTAATGTGTTTGCTTGTGTTCCAGTGCAGATGGAACATGGCCTAGCAATTGAGATTCAAATGCACCTTTTGGTGGCAGCACCAAAAGTAATTTGCTAATGGCTTGTCCCCTTCTCTAATCGCACAGGCATACTACAGAATTATGGCATGGAATGTTGCGCAGAGCAACAGTAGTGGTAATGTTTAATTCAAAGCATTGCATCTATCACTTTTGGATTTGACTACAATCTCCCCTCCAGAATTACATGTTTGTTACTACCAACCTTATCTTTTCACTTATACTCAACTAGTTAATGCAGCAGAATATATACTTGGAATGTAATTTGTAAGTGCCCCCTGTCAGTTGATGCACCTTCTGCAGAAATCTGTGTTCAAGCATTTTTACCTGTCATTTATTGTTTGATATAGTTAACCATTTTATTAGGTATAATGTGAAAAACCACTATATTCCCGCAAAAAACAAACTAAATTTAAATTACAGAAACCACAATTGTGATTTTAGGTTTGAGAAAATAGTTGTAGGCAGCCTGCTTGAATAAGTGTGCCACCTCACTTAGAGGTGTGAATGGCCCTCCATCTCCCTGGTAAATTGTACTTTCATGGCTGTGGGGCACAAATCATTGTCTAGGGTTAGAAAACAAATCCTGGCCAGGCCTCAGGCAATTCAGCCTCTCAGAATGATACCTCTGAGGTTGCTGCTGAATGTTTAGAATGACATCCACCCCCACTCCCTTGGTTACCAGGGATGTATAACACCACTGACATGGCCACCTTTCTAGGGGGGCAGAGGCTAGCTCTGGGTGGGGGGGGGTGGCCCCCTGCCACCTGCCCCCCTGCTGGAGCCGGGCCTGGGTCAATGCCTCTGGTTACTGTGTGATAGGGCATTGTTGTGTCACTTCTTTGCATAGCATTCTCAAAGAAACACAATATAAATATGATGTAATTGCTGATGCTATGCGTGATTTCATCAGTGATGTTATTGATTATGCCATGTGCAATGTCATCTGTGGCATCATATTTGTTGATATAAACAAATGGCTCTTATACATAGATTTGATTTGATTTGATTTGTAGATTTATAAAGCGCATGTCCCACGGCCGGATCTCAGCAAAGAATTGCATCTCGGCGCAGATAAAAAGCAATATAATCAAGCACAGCACAGAATTTAAACACTTATTTTAGTAATAACAGGATTATACAAATAAGTAGGTTTTTAATAGCCTCCTGAATATACTCAATGATTAAATTTGCTGCAGATTTTGCGGAAGAGAATTCCAAGAGCGAGGGCCCATGATAGCAAAGCGTCTGTCTCCCCAGGTTAGGGTTCTGGAGAGAGGAACTGTCAGAAGATCCTGTCAGGTGGATTGCAGGGTACAATTAGGGTGATAAACAGCAATCTTAGACAATAAATGGTTCGCGCCAAACCATGGATGCACTTAAAGGCCATACACAATATTTTAAACTAATCCTTTCCTTCATTGGGAGCCAGCAAAGGCGTCTTCTAGAGAGATAAATAGTGGTTCTTCTAGTTAGCTCAAAAATGTATCTTACCACATAGTTCTGGGCAACCCACAATCTCTGAAGCTGATACTTTGGGATGCCCATTAAAAGGGCAATGTAGTAGTCCAGCCGAGCAATGGTAAGTGTTCCCACCACAATGGGTCGTCTTTTTCAGCAACTAGAGGCAATAACGGTTTCAGAAGTTATAGCTGAAAATAGACCTACTTAACAATCTGATTCATATGCAAATTGCAGCTCAGACTAGACTTCCATATGCAGTTCAAGTTTTTCACTTTCTCAGTATATTTGGATGGGGCCCCAAACAATGTTCAACAGGGAACACAGTGTGAGATATTGTCTGTGACCCAAAAACAATGATCTCAGTTTTTGACGGGTTCAGCTGAAGTTTATTTTCCAACATCCAACTTTGGATTTTGCTAGCACGAGTCACGACTCGCTCCATAGTCTCCAGTGGTTGCTTTAACTAACGTAGATCTGTGTGTCATCAGCATAGGAATGATAACACAGATCAAACTGGACAAAAATGTGTAACAATGGACGTATGTGTACATTAAACAGTAACAGTGACACGGAAGAGCCCTGGGGTAACAGGCATGCAACAGGCAAAGGATCAGACAAATATGGGCCTGCTTTCACCTGCTGGACATTGTCCATCAAGATGGACGCAAACCATTAAGTGCAACATCCGACACCTGAGGCACTGATGATAGTCTTGACCAGATAACATGAAAAAGGACAGTGTCGAAAGCTGCCGACAGGTCTAGCATGACCAGCATGCTAATATTGCCCTCATTGGCAGCCTCGCGTAGATCGTCCCAGACCGCAGTCAGAGCAACTCAGTGGCGCAACCTGGTCTGAATCCTGACTCGTATGGGTCCAGGATATTATTCTCTTCCAAAAAGTTCTGTAATTGCATGGTCACAACTTTTTCTAAGACTTTTGCAGGCCACAAAACACCTGCAATGGGGCGGTAGTTTGAAAGTATTGTATCATTCAGATTTTATTTTTTTAGAAGAGTGGTAAGGTAGGATTTTTTCAATTCCAGAGGGACACATCCCTAAGTCAAGGAGGCATTCACCAGAACCTGGATAATCCCACCAAGAGTGGGTGCATGTTGTTTTGCAAGATAAGCTAGAATAGGTTCATACGCAATTATAAGCCATTTTTGGGATGCCTGAAAACTTGAACTAATGCACAAAGGATTGGTAAAGTTTCTAATTACCTTAAACAGAGCTTCAGATCGATTATTGGCCAAACCAATCTGCCCTTGAAGGCACAGGGATTTGGCTTTAAGAATGTTGTCCCTATATGTCATCAGAGCTAGTTTGGCCACAATACGATCACTTATGTCCCTTGACTTTTTTTACTTTACTTTAAGACATTTATTCAGTGCAAAACCTTGGACCCATTGGCATTAGGGCGCTGACAAACAAATAAATTGGAGACATGAAAAAAGAATCACCAATGAGCAGAGCCATGTAAAGGGAAGGAAAACACTAAGCAAACAACCATGTTTTCAACTTCCCTTTAAAGGATTCAAGATTAGGCTGATCTCTGAGGTCCAATGGAAGATCATTCCAAGCTTTGAGTGCAGAAATATAGAAGGCTACCCTTTCAAGCCTTTCCGGTTCTGTATCTGGGGAGCATTCATTGTTTCTGATTACTCGATCTGAGCGATCGTTTTTGAACTCTTTCAGTTGATGCAGGTAACTGGGCATAATGCCCTGGATGCACTTAATTGTAATCACCAGAAGACGGAACTGCACGCAGGCCTCCACCAGGAGCCAGTGCAGACCTCTTCTGGTGTCCAACACATGGTCGTGTTGCGAAAGTCCCATCACAAATATCACTGTTGCGTTTTGAATGACCTGTAATCTCTTGCTATCAGTTTTACTGATGCCCACTAAAAGGCTGCAGCAATAATCTATTTTCGCTCCGATGATAGCTCTAGGAATTGTCTCAGCATTTTCCTGAGTAATAAATGGGCTAAGATGGGCCAACAGTTTGATGTAATAGACTGCTGTGGAGATAAGACTACCCATATTAGCGTTCATCGAGAGCTGCTGGTCAAAGATGATACCCAAAGTTTTGACATTCTTCATGGGGACTATCTTGAACTCCCTGAGTTGGAAACTCTCGTAAATTGGACCTAACTTGGATAGCAAAGGTTGCGAACCCACAATCAAAAGCTTTGTCTTGCCCCTATTCAGGGCTAAATTATTCCCTACCATCCAATTCTCAATGGAGGTGTAGATTCTGTTCAATTCTGCCTCATCCCTAGTGTGTTCACCAACTACCGGGACCACACACTGTGTGTCATCCGCACAGTTGGTGAACATGATGCCCTCCTGATCCAACAAAGTAAAGAAGGGTACCATGAATATATTATAAGGCAGCGAGAAATGCAAGCACCCTGTGGAACACCAAATTCAATGATAATCGTGGTAGCCACAGCTTCCCTGGAAAAGACTCTACTTTCTCGATTATTCAAGAAAGAGGCAATCCAACGTATTGCTGTTGGAGAGAAGTTAGCCAGTATCTCCAACCGAGTGACCAGTATAGAATGGTCAACCAGACTGAAGGCAGCCGAAAGATCCAGGAGCATCAACATGGAGGCCATGCCCCTGTCCATTCATTCAAGCAGCCTGGATTTTAATTCCAATGCTTTTTCAGTACCATAGCCAACTCTGAACCCTGATTGGCTAGAATTTAGCACAGCGAATGTATTAAGATGTTGGGCAATCTGCTCATACGCTAACCTATCTAACATTTTCAAAATAAACGGCATATTTGTAAAGAGCCTATAGTTAAGTAGGACCTCCATGGCCAAGCCAGGTTTTTAGGATGGGGGTAACCCAAGCTTGTTTGAGATCCGTAGACACAAAGCCTTATGTAAGTGACACAGTAACAAATTTACATTTGGCAGACAATAGAACAGGAGAGCAAGATTTGATAATTAAGGCAGAGCAAGGATCACCTTTACAACTGGTGACTTTAAGTTGATTCACAATCACGGACAATTCAGTCTCAGAGATATTAGAAAACTTTAATTAGGGTATGGAAGAATTTCTTTGAAATGATTCCATACTCATATAATTAGTGGCTGCAGTGAGATCTTCTTTCCTATGAGCTATGTCTGATCTAACGCCCTTCAGTTTGTCCGACATGGCATCCTAAACAACCTGACACCAGGTGATATTCTTAACAACTTGGCCCAAATTGGGCGAACTAGAAATTTCCTGCACTTTGAGTATATTAAAAAGTTCCTTGACATCGGATTGAATCTTCGAGATCCTGGTGTTAAAAGAGTTTTTCTTTGCTTCCATTATTGCCAGTTTGTAGGCTTTAACTGCGGTTTTGTAGTTGGCCAATGCGATCAATGAAGGATTAGTTTTTCATCTATAAAATACTTTCAGAGTAGAGGACTATAATGCTTTCAGTTCTGGTGAGAACCAGGGTTTATTTCTAGTTCCCTCCCTGGCTTTCCTACAATTTGAGGGGGGCAAGTGAATTAGTAATGGCTTCCAAGTTAGATTGGACCATTTTAGACATTCCTGTGGAGGATTTGTGGGATGTAAAGTTGATGGCAGGACTCAACAACGGTTCAACTCTTTCTCGGGTGAGCAGTTTAAGATTTCTGCTAAAAGAGCCCTGAGACCTTTTTACTGTAGGTTTCTTAGGGGAATCTGCCTGAAAGGTAAAATGCAAGAATGAGTGGTCAGACCAGGGACAGGCTGATACACGCAAATCCTTTGTCATGACATTGATAGATGAAATCCAATCAAGCATATGGCCTAAGTTATGGGTGGAATACCAAACAATCTGCTCAAAGCCTAAATTCGCCAATGCAGACTCAAATTCTGCTGCCCCCTGATCATCCGTATCGCCCAACCAGTAGTTAAAATCCCCTAACAAAAGATAGCTAGAATTGGCCTTAAGGGTGGACAGCAGATAGTTGGATAAGGCTAAAGTAAAGTCTTCCGACGAGGACAGCGGTCTATAGATGAGAACGAGATTAGAGGTAGATTACGCATTAAGACCAATTTTAACATGAATAGACTTGATGCCATTTATAATGAGCCCCTTGGTTTCCCAAATCGAGAGGGACTATTTAAAAATAAGCATCAACCCCACCCCCCCACCGCCTGCCTCCAGCATTCTTCTCTGTCTTGTCTCAGTATACTTTAGCCTTCTGGAATGGCCAAGTTCAGAGAAGGGCCGGCTGCCCTGTGACCCCACATTTCCATTAGCACACAAATGTCAAGATTCATGTCTTCTATGTAAGTAGCGACTTCTACTTCTACTGCATGTTTGCCTAGAGATCGAGTGTTGAGAAGTGCACAGACTAGGTTGTGAACAGGTGTGACACAGTGGATAATTTTGTGATGCTCCGATTTTGAGCATGTTAAATTAGGAGTAGGCAAACTTAGCTGAACTGGTAATTTGCAACTTGGGCCACAGGATCCCCCAGCACCTTGTACAGCAATTTGGGGATTAACAGAAATCGAGGTATCCACCTCTTCTAGAGGAAGCACAATGTGGGAAGATTGCAAAGCAACTATAGTGCTGCTACACACGGGGGGAGAAGGCGCATCCTGCACAAAATCGCGCGTGCACCTTGGCAAGCTCCACCCGATGATGAACTAGGCTCTGGAGGTGTGAAGATGTTCCTGGCTGCAGCAATTGTAGCGAGGACTTCAGCAAGACCCATAACGGCAAGAGAGCGGGGCCCGTTCCTTCTGGTCCTGCACAGACCGGCACAGATCAACAGGCTCCTTCGTGCTGACACATTCGCGCCGGGTTTATAGTTAAGTGCAGGCTCAGAACTACAAACGGTTATGGGAGTTGTAGTTCTGAGCAATTTCGGCTCAAACGTGCATGCAAAGTCTAGTACTCTACTTTATCTCACACGGATTCAAAGGGAAAACTTGTCACAACTCAAACACCAGTAGGGCAGTCTGATAAAAGTTAAGCAGGCTAAAATCAATATGAATACAAAGGTCAGCAAGCTAAAACAGATTAAGATCAAATTAAAAGTATGCTAAAAAAACATGGGCAATATAGCAGAAAAAATATTATCGCTGAAACAACAAGGAAGGGTCCCTGGTCTTGGACAATTTTTTTCAGCTTTTCAATACTGTCCTTTAAAGACTATTGGTTTGTCATTATACCATTGATTGTTCCTTGAAATTTCTTAACAGTTTTACAGGGAGCAATGGCATCACAATCTGCTTGTATGTAAGTCATCACTTCAGTGTATAAAGCCATACATGTCATATCAGACTTAGTAATTGTTAAATCAATCGACAGTTCATCGCCAGATATACGATCAAAATCTTTCTTTCTCAGATGAACTTCTGAAATAACGTTAATATTCTGTTGGTGTAGGTTACAGTCAGCAACCATAGTAAAGCAGATCACACAGTGATCAGACCAGCTAACAGGTATATTTCTAGAATAATTTAGACTTAGGCCTCTGAATAATATGGGATCCAGACAATGACGGCCTATGTGTGTTTGTTGATTAGAGAGTAAGTGAAGATCATGGGATAGCAGGATGTCATTAAGATGTTTACTGTCTTTTTCTCCGGGTCTTTACACCATATATTGAAATCATCCATACTAACGAATTCTGAGTGACATAGCGCTTCTGAGCCCAGGTAAGCATCCAGAGTATCCAGAAACAGACAAGCTGTCTATAATCCAAGATAAAATTACATGAGTCACTGAGAGTTAAGTGACATTTGCAAGCTAGAATTTGAGAAGTGGAATCCCATTTAAGGGGTGAAATTCAAGCAAGTCCGGCATAGCTTGCTATAACTGGCCAGTGTCTTTAGAATTTGTACTCAACCATTACAACACTTTCACACATTTTTTCACTGAGGAGATATGTAGGGGATTTCTGGTGAGAGTTGACAATGTCAACATCTGTGCACCTATAGAGACGTGCAAATGGCACAGCATATCAGCGTGACAGAGACATATATGTATTCACATAACCTGCACTGGCTTCCTCATTCTTTGTTTCTGCAATCAATGCTGTCATTCCCACTTCCCCATGCAGACTGGATTGCATCCAGTCTGCTACATAAACTGTGTGCAGCTTCTCTACTTCCCACGTTTATCAAATGTCACTGCAAAGGCCTGATACCTATGTCTATGCATTGTGAGCACCCGGCTTTGGTTATCATTTGCAGTCTTTCAACACCCTATAGGTTTGTTAACTCTGGATGCTGTGCCATCAAAGGCCCCTTCCACAATGGTGCTTTTGCTAATTCACTAGCACAAGCGTCAGCTACAACCTCACTCGTGCTTCAAGAGACACATTTACCAGTGAGGTCCCCCAGACTGGTGAAGATTGCATACAGGCGGCAAGTCAATCCACTTTCACATCGAGGCTCACAAGGTGGACATCCTGCAGAGCCATTGATGCAAATCACTATACAGTAGGGCTAGTGACTGGTCATCTGCACCCTGCTTCCTCCCAGATGTTGACGCTGGTTGTGACTATATGACCTACTAGACCACTCCTTACATAGGGAATTGATAACCCTATACGGGGTCACCCGAAATCATTTTGAATGTGTTGTGATGGTATTACCCAAATTGAATGTTTACAAATGATTGTATGGTAAATCTGGCCGAAATCCTATCCATGCTCTAATTTAAGACTGGGGAACCATTGTGGGTTGGCTTCAACCTGGTGATTTGCACTCTGCACAGTGAGCTCTGTCACTTTAGGTATGTTTGTGATCTGTAGCACCCATGCACTTTGTTTCATGTTTATGTCTAACCTATGTACTGTAAACATTTGACAAATATGGTCTTGGAATGTTTGGTTGGTATTTAACGGTTTTTATGCCTTTTGTATGGATAAATAAATTTATGTTGATATGTATTTTAGAGATTGCAATATTGTTTTGTTTCAAGATAACCCAGGAACATTTCTTGTATAACCACCTATGTGAGCTGAGTGGAGAGATAACTCTGGCGACTCTTTGTACCTGCATGGAAAATCACACGCTCATGGTCAGCACCAAAGTGGACAAAGAATGCCTAAATCACAGACTGCACACACCTCCGAGATCTTATGTGTGCAGTAGAGGCACTGTGATTAACCTTGCACAGATGACAACACGTGCTGTAGCCTAAAGCACAGTTTGATTGGAAATACTTGACAATATGAAGACATACAAATGTACACTGGTACCAGTTCCCGTGCAGACCCGTTCCAAAAGTAATTGAGCAGCACTAGACCAGAAAACAAAATAACTTAAATTTTAGGGCTACATGGAGCCCTGGCAAGTTGTGAAAAAAAAGAAAAAAAGGGTCACAAGCCAGTAGCGTTTTTTTATTGTTTATGGCTACAACCCTGTGGCGGGCCTTCCCTTCCCAACAGAAATCTGAATATTATTTGAAATGTGCTAATGTGCTAATTAGATTTTTTTAAGAAAATACCCAAAGACATAAAAATATAAATGCTATTACTTATATGGGTCTGAGCAATTTCTTAATTAAAATGTATGAACACTTTTAAAATCATTTGCCAAAAATGTGAGAGCCCACTGTTAAGTACTCTGCTCTAGGGGAAGGTGCCCGCACAAGAGGCTGTACAAGCATGCAAACTGTGACGTACCAGAGGAGAAATACCCATTCTGTGCAAATTAGTCTGGCTCTGCCACAAGGGCAGCCCAGCACCAAAATACCAGGAAGTCTTCCTCTGAAGAAGAGGTGGATCACTGCCAAACCTGGACACAGGTTTCTGTCTTGTTGGGCATCATCAGGGAGCTGTTTTTCAGGAAAATGTAGACATGTATTATGTTTTTAATTGCATGCTTTTTAAGATTTTTCACTCGTTAGAATTCAATTCCTCAAATACATATCTATGGATAATGAAGAAGCCTCTTTGATAGTAACCCCATATCTCAAGTGCTAGTTCTCAAATTCTACTATTTGGGATACACAGTAGGTTTCCAACATGGGACGCTTAGGGCTTTTACTGTAGTTTTGGAGGTGCATGAGAGACAGGAACTGTCCTCTGGGGGTGGCTTGTAGGACCTCATTATAAGTTCACTGGTGCAGTAAACATGGAGATAAAGTGGTGGCAATTCGGTTACCATACATTTTCTGCAACATTTCTGCACCGCCAAATTGCAAGATTACAGTTATTACAGTTAAAGTGGAGGAGATGCCTCCAGCCGTTGTAAAAATTGGAGGAATCACCCACAATAAATTCTTCAAATACCCTATTAAGTCCTTTGGACTCCAGGTATGAGGATTATTTGCGCCATGACCTCACTCATGACCTTTCAAGAAACCTGCCAGTGTGTGTGGCCATAACAATACATTTTCCATGGGAAATACCACCAAACTCTTAATGAAATACCAACACAAACACTACCACCCACCAGAGGCACGGAATCTTACCCACACGGTTACAATGCATGAGGCCTCTCACAAACTACCACATGCAAAACTATAGATGCCAGTTCATCCTGGTTCTGAATCTATCCTCTCAAACTTTTCCCCACTAACCTCCCACACCCCTCTCTTGCAGTACCACGTGAGTGCATGGAGATTACCCCTGGGTGGTAGCAGTGCATGGTACAAATCAACATAACATATATGTTAAGTGGGATATTTCATAAACTGCTGCTCTGCATAATTACGAAAACGTACATGATCTTCTGTTATAAATATGTTTAAAAAAGTTAATTGTTGATCTTCTGAATTACTTTGCAACCAATCATGATTGACTATAGCTTTATAGACCTGCAGCGAGGGCTGTACCAGGTGTTATGGGCCCTGAAGACTGAGCTTAACGAGGTATGAGGATACGTCTGGTACGGCCCTCGCTGCAGGTCTATAAAGCTATTAGAACACCCTCACTGTTTAATTAACGTTAAATAAATGAGACTTGTTTAATTGAAGTACAAAAAATTGCAAAATGGTAAATAAATGTTGCAGACATTTTTTGTACTTCAATTAAACATGTTTCATTTTTTTTATCGGGTGGTGGAAGGTGCTAGGGTGGGAGGAGTATGGTACTAAAGTGGATTCAGGTGTGGGTATGCCTGCCTCCTGTTCTAATTAAGTTTCCATCAGGTATGCTTCCCCCCGCCCCACTACACAGTTAGGCACTAGCTACTCCAGACAAATATGCAAGTTAACAAACTTCTGCAAGCTCCACATGCACATTCTTTCAATTATCAGTCAATTCATTTACTTACCTTTTTGTGCCCTTTTCCTCCGTTGCCATTTTCATGCTCCACTAAACGTTCAACAGGGACTGCCACATTTCATCTCATTTCCTTGTTAAATATAAACTTCTCCATACGTTCCCCCTTACGCTGCAGTGCAGCTCAAGTCAGACCGTTTTCATTTTGAAACGTTGCGAAAGCGTTTCCTTTCCTTTCTTTTTTTCATCTCTGTGAGCGCTGGGAAAGCGTTTCCATTGCTTTCCTTTCTGTCCTTCCCTTTTGTCAGCGTGCGTTACTTTACAAACGGGTATTTCGGAACGAAAAGCAGCCCCAACTACCGGCTGTAATCAATCTGCGGGCTATACCAGTGCGTATAGACCGCAGATTGACCAATCAGCAATGCCAAACACCCGCTAGGGTGTTCTAATATTTCAAACAACATTTGCAAGAGTGCACGTTTTGCTATTCTGAACAACTCTAGAACACTTGATGTTTTTAGATGGTATCGGCTTAAAAAATAAAAAAACACAGCGAATTTGAAAGGTCGAAATAATTTGCGAATTTTGCACCTTTTTTACTTTTTTTAAATTTTTTATTGTGGTATAAACCAAAACTGGTTTTTTTCACAAATACAAAAGAAAACTTTCAAAAAGAATAAATTTACAAATTTACATCTCATTAAAAGAAAAACATGTTTCTCCAAATTTCTTAACTTCACTGCTTCAGTCTAAATGATTAAGAAAAGAAAAAAAGCTTTTTAATTTCCAGTGGGACCTAACTGTTGTAGAACTCTAGCCACGTTTATAGTCAATGCCGTTTCATGTTCTGAAGTCATTCTCACCCAGAAATCTTCTGATGACAGCCAATCATTTGAGCAAACAAAACGTTCCAGATGTTTCTTTCACACCTCCCATGTGCATTCACAGAATCTTAATATATGCTCCAATGACTGGTCTTATGGGTCCCGACATTTGGAGCATAGATGACTGCTGCTTTCCCCACAGCCCCATCGAGCAAGGACTGCTCCAGTGCGAATAAAACCCAAACGAAGTCTCAGAAAGTTTTGCCTCCCTTTAGCATCTGGGAATTTCATCAGTTAGTTGGCTAAGGAACTAAGTCTCTTGTCCGTTGGGGAAAGTGAGGGTGCCACTAATCCGGATCGTGTGTGGTCGATTGTCTTTAGCCAGTCTGTTAATAGTAGCTCCCTCTTTATCTTCATGGGGTTTGTGGTTAGAGTATCTATGTCGCTGTTGCATCTGGCGAGGATTTCTAAGGATACTTTTGATCAAGTGGTGTTATATTAGATGGAACTTACTTGGGTTCTCCCAGGACACCAACTTTGTTGCCGGGTATATGCCGGTGGCTATGGCCCAGGACCAGCCAAACAGCCTAACAGCACCAGCCCTTCTGACACCAGGGCTTACGCCGCAAGGGTGGTTTGGCCAGCAATTTATGTTTAGATGCGGTCACGTGATACGTCATGTGCGCGTGATAAGCCCCGCCTCCTCCAGGAAGTGGAGAGCAGCAAGAGCTCCTGCTCGCAATGCTGCTGGGCTCACAGAGTTACAAACAGCCTTTACAAACGCTCGATTCCCAAAGCGCACTTCCACTGGTAGCAGGTGCACCTTTTTTACAATAAATGGGGCTGAGGTTAGTGTATAAAATAAGGAAGGAGCATGTCTGGGGGCAATGGGAGGTCTCCTCCCACATTCAAAAACATATTTTGTTTTCACATAGATCTATTGTAGATACTATTCATGTATGGCATGTATGGCTGTTATGACTAAGTCTGGAACAGTTTATGTTCACCTGTTCTAGCAACAGTTGAACCGTTCTTTTATGTCTTGTTTCCTGAAACAGCACATCCCGCAGACTGTTAGCCTTCTTCAGTGTCTGAATAAATCACACCAACACATTTTGTTTGTAGCCCTCGAAGGCACCACGATCTTGCACGTTTTTAACAGCGACCATAAATCATATCAAGATAATTGGATTAGAAACAGAACTAAGCAGTGGGCTCCGGACCTGTGAGCTGGAATTTTCACACCAACATATCTCTAAAATGGCCGCCACTATTTGTGAAAGCAATGTCCTTAATTACATACTTGCCAACATGACCTGTTCCAATCTGTAGGTGCTTATCCAGTCCTGGTGTTTTGTTTGCAAATCTGTGACTTGAAGTCAAGAGTTTTATAATGGGAAAAGTGGAATTAGAAGTCAGAGAATGCAAAGAAGAAAAAAAATCAGGACTGGATAAGCACCCACAGATTGGAATGGGTTATGTTGGCAAGTATACAATTACACTCTGATGAACCCATGCTTAACACAGGCGCACACACTAATAATCACATGACAAGCGATGCACAACAACATCTACAACCAGCATGCACTCATGTAGAATAGGACTGGGCAAGTGTAAAAACATAGCCTACATCTCGCACAATCAACTCTACATGGGACGATATCAGGTTCTGAGAATGTTATTGACAAAAAGTTAAATGTTGTTGTTAAGTACGGAGATGTCAAACTCAATTGGAAAGGGGGTCGGTTTGGTTTCAAGAGGCCTCTCGCAGGTTGGGTTTCAAAAGGCCTCTGACAGGCGTCCCCATTAGATTTATGAAAATAAAATGCATAATAAACAGTGGCGGCGAGTGGATTTTTAAAGCAGTTAGTGTAAGCGGTTAGTGCATGTATGTGAGTTCAAAGTGAGCCAGCATGAAACCACCCAGAGGAGTTCACAGGGGATTTCCACTTGGAGAAACTGGTAAAATAGGTCGAACTCATGCCTTTTCAGCAAATATAAGGAAATCCAAAAAAAGGCCTTAGGAACCTTAACTGTTTCTGTAGCTGGACACTTGAAATATGACATCAGGCCAGATTACCAACTGCGCACGAGAGCATCTCAGCACACCATGGACGTGAGCCTCAGAAAACGGTGCGCACCATGGAAGGAATGGACGCGCAGCGGGCAAATCTACTGCGTCACTGAGGCAGGGCCGGATAACGTCGCTGCTACCACACAGGAGGAAACATCTGTGCAAATGACACATCTTAAATATTGAAGGCTTTGGAAGGGCTGGATTTCAAAGTGCAATTTTTCGGTGCATGTAATCGTTTGAGCTTTTCAAGCTCTTCTTTGAAGTAAGGGTGCAAATGGCACTGTACCAGCAAGGTTGTGCTAGGCGCCTGAAGGAACATGAGCTGGTAGGTTCATAATAGTTGTAAGTTCATCTTTGTGTCGGATGTTAAACGGGTGCCAGGCGTGACATCTTTATAATTATATGTTCCAGGTAACGGTGATGGTTTATAGGGAATTTTGGTGCATCTTGGTGAGCTTGGAGTCATTGCTTTCTCTATTCAGTGGTGCCACATTCTTAAGGGATAAATGGATGATCGAATGGCATTCAGCTTTTGCTTAAAAAACGAAGTTGTTCAATGGCAAGTTGACTGTTTCTTGCATTTATTTGTGTGGCTGTATTTTTGGTAATCACTCCCTGCGTTTGCTGTCTCATCCTTTTAGACGGTTTTGCTTTTAGTCTGGCGGGTTCTCTCAAATGATCTGCAAAGAAGCAACTACTGGAGCCAGCTTTTTTCTCTCATGATCATGGAAACTAAAGTCACTCCTCCTCCGTGCTGTTTCCTGTTAGAGCACACTGCTGCGCATGTGCAGGGCCGAATCACAGGACTTCAGCGGTCTGACTCTGCTCACTGGCCTTATGTTTGACACTCCTGGTTTAGGGCACGCTTAATGTATTGGCTGCAGGGGATAGTTACATGTGTCTATATATTGGTTGTCAAGTGTAACATTTTAGTAAACTATACACTCCTGGATTTCCATCCCCGCAGACCCCTATCCTTTCAGATGCCTTGTGAACACCTATCTGATTTCACCTTTCTTCCTATCCCAAGATATTTGCAACTGTGTTCCTACGACACTGCCTTCATCTCCCATCTCTCCCTTACCCTCCCTGTCCTGTACGGTATGGTAGGCTGCACTCAATACATCTTTAGAGGAATGAATAACATTTAATAAGAGCTGTTTTATCTGATGTTCAAGGTGTCTAGGGGTGTTTGCACAAGAAATGCTGTGCTTTGCATTTAGTAGGACTGGGGACCAATCAAGACTGTCCAGACAGAAATCCTAGGAAAACTCAAAGCTGTGTCCTGTACAGTGCTATCTATCAGTACTGTAGCTCCCGTACTGGGTCTGTAGATCACATTGCTACATTTCCACTTGGACTGATGTACAACACCAGGGTGGGTTCAGGTTTTTCTGTGACCCCAGACAATGTCTAATTTTAAAGCTCCTTCCCCTTATACAAGGGCATGCCTTTCTGTTCTAGGGCCAAAATGTCACCCACTCGCTCACTGGCTGCAATTTCCTTAGTACAGCAGATAGGGCCTCGTATCAGGTTTTGTGGTAATACCACACCTCAAACCGCCAAACTGAATTGTCAATAGTGAGAGCAGTAATGGTCATTTAATACATTGAGGGTCTGTATTATTGCTCTTTTTTGGCTGCCATAAGTCTCCTTTGAGGATGGGTGGAATTGCTGCATGCAATAAGTCTGCCTAGACCATTACCGCCTCTTTTCATGGCGGTATTACCTCCACGTGGAAGCAGATTGTTTATTTAGTCAATGAGTAAATGGGTTACTAAATCAATAAGGGTTAGGCCTATGGGCATGCAACTCCTTATAAGAAATGAAATAAATCAATAAATATGCAAATAATCTATTTGCAAAAAAATGATTTTGAGGAGCTGGAAATCTCGTGTCTCACCCATACTGGAGGATTGGATTACAGAAATGAACTGCTTGGCGAACATTGAGAAATTAATTTACAGAAAAATGGGGAAATTGCATTTCCATGCTAAGGTCTGGGGGGCTTTTTTAAGTATGTACTAGTTCAGTTTTATATTGTATATTGATGTGGTGTTTTTTTTTGTTTCTTTTCATGTTCCTACGTGTATTTTTCCTTCATGCTCTGTTATGGAGATTTGTGATTTATTGTCCATTCCTGTACTGATTACTAAATTTTAAATAAATAATAATAAAAAAAATAATCACGGCGAGCAGGAAAACAAGCAGTAGTCAGAAATAGCATCTATTTTACCGTGACTGCATCATTAGATTGCAAAACATCTGTAGTTGCTTCTCTTAAGAAAATAGCTTCGTGGAAGAGTCCAAACTGATTGATGTAATTGCATGCAGGGGATGGACCATTTGTTTGTGGCAGGGCGAATGGGGGGGGCAGCTCCTGTGAGATAAGACTCTCTGTATGGTGCGCAGTGCCAGATTTGAAGTTAAGGACACGTTGTACCTGCAGAAGTCCTTCATGAGGTGAAGAATTTCAAAGCTGGAGTTCCGGAGGGCATCTGTTAGGAGAGCCAACAGGTTCAATCTGGGTGAACTTTTATAAAACAGTCCTTGCTCCTCTTGAATCCCTGTCCTTTATGGCATTTCATGTGCAGCCAAAGTATGCACACAAGGGACCATTGAGTATGATTTTGGAACCTGTGGTTTTCCTCCTTGCAAATTAATACACAGAGGACTTGGCTCCTCCTGGTATTTTCGGAGGAACTTTCAAGCAAGTAATTCACTATGAGTTTATGGTCACATATGAAGAACCAAATAGGCTACGAGTTTTTAATAGCCAAGGTCATCTCTAGAGGGAACGCTGAATCAAAATTTAGGACAAAGCTACCTCTAGTTTAGAGGTTCAATTTGAAATCATCAGGTAGTGACCAGGAGCTACTGCCACTGATAAGGCTCTATGACCTCAGCATAGCAGAGTTCAACTTTGGGCATTCAGGACAAAAGAGGATGCTTTTTAGGGGTTGGGCCTCTAAATATGGAACCCCATCTTCTAAAGCCAGTATCAAATGTGTTCTAAAAAGACCCTGAGCATCAAAGGCCTCCTTGAAAGGCGCACATATGAGGACCTTCAAAAAGGCATGTAAAGCAGGTGGGTGTGGAAGTTGTCTGTATTTTATGTTTCCCATTGGGCACAAGACATACCTAAGCCACAGGCAAGGAAACACTCCAGCCATAGCTGGGGAGATGACTCAGAGAAACCTGTGAACGTTTCTGATTGCCTAGCACACATTTGGAAGCCCCTACGAATCTGCGGCGAAGACACACGTTTCTGCCCCGGGGGCACTGACATGCCAGTGACACGTGAGGAGTTACCAATGAACGCAGGGTTTAATTGCCTCAGAAATGTAATTAGAACCGCAAGGGCGTTGGTCACTAGGTTGGACCGTGTTAAGTATGATGGGAAGATCTGCTGCAGGTGGAGATTAAGACACCCCGGAAGTCCAAGCAGAATTATACAAGCCTTACATGTTGTTGTGTAAGCCATGCCTCCCAAGGCCAGGGGATGCTGTGCCTTGAAACTGGTTTGTACTGGTGACAAGGAGTGCTTAATACATCATTTCACTACTAGTGCTATGCTAGGAAGTTCATTGTTAATGTGACTGAAAACCTGTGTCATACTGATTTTCTGTATGAACCCCATTGTGTAAAATCCTATAAAGACCCTGCTGTTTCTATGCTTAGGGACCTCATCTTTGGGACAGGGTTACTCTGCCAGGCACTTGCCCATTTCTACACAAACCTTGCTGCCCGGGTTGCTCATTGGATTTACTGCATGGGTTGGAAAAGTTGGCGTCATGACTGGGATTAGTCTTGCCCAGCTGAGACTCTGTAGGGAGTAGTGGACCGCTCCCTCTCAGACTAATCTGCGCACGCAAGTACAGGTGAGAGGCCTAAATGAAACCTCTAAAAGGGGTTTCAAAGGAGAGCTGCCCGTGAAGGTCGGTGTTTCTTTTTGGGGTACACAAATGCATGCATTATTTAACTTAAATGGGCAGCATGGATAGATCCGCTAGGGAGTTTGGGAGCAAATAAACGGGAAGGGATGGTGCGTAAGGAATGTATGGTACGATACACAACAGAGGCATAATGTTAAAAGTCCTATTAAAAGTAATGATAACATGATTTTAAAGTGGATAAGAAAGCGATCAGACGGGAGCTCCTGAGACAGTGAAAATGGTGAAAGTGAGTTGAGAATTGCACCAAAGGCAAATTCTTATCTGGAGAACTCTCTGTAAAATTGATCACAACATTCCCAGCAGATGAGTGCCATATGCCGACAGGCAAAAGAGAAGGGGGACAATTGTGTTAGAGCTAAGCTCTGAGAACAGAAAGGTTTTCTTAAAACTATTAAAGGAGGCATGGGAAAATGGAGGGGACAGTACCTAGCACCCCAGAGAGGGACACACCATCGTACTTTATGTGCATTGTTTATCAGCCGAACATATGCAAATGGAAATGGAGTTCAGTAACATAGGGAGATACATTTGGGCAGTTCCCTGCAACTTGTGCCTTTGACATATGTTATGTTAAGTTAAAGGTACTTGTATAGCGCACCGTCACCAACGGAATTGGTCCCCAGGCGCTCTGGCGGATCTGTAAACAGGAAGGACGGGTAGGGGTAGTCAGGAGGAGGGGAGAAGGAGAGTTGGAGAAGTGGTGTGCTGTTGGCAGCTTCAGCTCGGTATACACCGAGTGCTGGGCTTTGGTGCTAGTACCGGATGGGGCGAGGCCTCAAGTGCTGTGGGTGAAGCTTATGTGTTGTTGATGCGGTGTGGTAAAGTGTGTGCAGATTGCTGGGAGAGAGATGGTCGTGCAGCTTTGTGTGGGTTTAAGTATGCAGAAGATTGAGGGTTGGGTTAGTGGGGTCTGTATCCTGATTCAGGTACTTATGGTTCCGTTAAAGTTGTATACCTGTGGGTTGGGTTGTTGCTGGCTCCTCATGGGCCGCCTCGCTTTGATGGTGCTGCCATGATCCAGCTGTATCATATTGAGTATTATTTGGTTTGGTAGGTGCGTCTGAATATAATCTTCAGGTGTGGGACTGGGTCGGTAATATCTATTCTCAGGTTATCTAGTGTGACCCTGGTCGGTTGAGGCTTTGAATGGTTCAGGGTCAGAGTCGTGTTGATGTGGTGTCCTAGTGGATCCGTTTTGGTGAGCCTGTGTATTCATTCGTTCGTATCCTTCTGTCCTGACTGGTTCTTTGGTTTCCGTGGGGTGAACATCCTTCGGACTGTTGTTTAGTTGTAATTTTTGTGTGGTGGGGCATTGTGCTTCCAGCTGTGTATTGGCGGACAGTGTGTAGTGATGAAACATTCTGTTTTTCATCCACTGGATTGGGGCTCGTGGTTCAGTGCTTCCTTTCCCTCTCTTTATTTTGTCCTTAGGGCTATTGTGATGGTAATAGTTAAGGCCATGGTCCTCTTGATGATTCGTCCTAGTATTTCTGTCTTTGTCTTGCTATGTTTACTGTCTTTGGTCGTAATGTGGCTGTCTCTCGTTTGGTTGTTTAGTATGTCGTGGGATATTTACCTTGGCTTTTCCCCATTGATTGATCGGTGTGAATCGCGGTTGCTCTATGTTCATTGATGTTTTAGTTGAGTGTGTGCCCCTGTGGCCGGTCTTTCTAGTTACGACGCGAAGAGCCAGGTGTTGAGTAATTTCCTAAATAATAGGTGATTTCTTGTGTTATGTATGTACTTTGGAAGGTCGTTCCAGGTTTTTGGGGCTTGCTGAGAGAAGGAGGATCCTCCAAGTTTTCTTTTGTTGTAGGGCTTCGGTTCCAGGCGGATATCCATGCTTGATCTGAGCGTTCTTGTTGGTTGATGTAGGCGCAGTTTGTCTCTTCGGAACTCAGCACCTTTGTTGTGTACTGCTCTGTGCGTAATGCACATTGTTTTGAATTGTATTAGTTGTTTTATTGGTAGCCAATGTAGTGTTTCAGCGCTGGTGCGGTGTGTTCTCTTCTGGGTAGTTTCAGAAGTAGTCTGGCTGCTGCGTTTTGAATGCGTTGTAGTTTTTTAAGAGTCGTTCAGGCATGCCCAGGTATAGGCTATTGGCGTAGTCTACGTTGGACATGACGAGGGCGATGATGGGGGTTGTTTTGTTGGCGAACGATAGGAACAGTAAGATCCTCTTTGCCGCTCTCAGGAGGAAGAAGCATTTCTTGAGGAGAGCATTTACTTGTGGCTCTAGCGTGAGATTATTGTCCATCAGAACCCCCAGGTTTTTTACAATTGGCGAGGGTGCTGGGGTTGTCCCGAGTTCCCTTGGCAAAGGGATAAATTGGTATTTTCCTCCATTTTTTGTGACGATCACTATTTCAGTTTTGCCTGGCTTGATTTTGAGGGAGTTGGAGTTCATCCAGAAGAATACATCGCAGAGGCAGTTTTCTGGCGTTGAGTTTCTTTCCGTGTTGTCTTGTACTTTGAAGATTATTTGTGTATCGTCAGCGTAGTTGTAGCAGGTGAGGCCTTGGCTTTTGATGATTCTGATAAGACGATACAGGTAGATGTTGAATAGTAGCGGGAGAAGGATGATCCTTGTGGTACTCCACAGTTGGAATCTCTCAGGCTGGATTTGAAGGGTTTCATCCATACGGTTTCTGTTCTGTTTGTTAGGAAAGATTTGATCCATAGTAGGGCGGTGTCTGTTATTCCAAGTTCTTCTAATCTCGTTATGAGGGTGTCATGGTTGACTGTGTCGAATGCTGCTGATAGGTCTAGGAGTATCAAGGCAGTGCTGTTGTCCGAGTCTGCGTTGAATTTTAGATCATCCCATATTGAGAGTAAAGCTGATTCTGTTCCTCTCAGTGGTCTGAAGCCAACTTGTGCCTGGTCTAGTAGGTTGTGCTCTTCTATAAACTCTTGGGTTGTTTTGTATATGTACATTTCAAACAGCTTGGCTGTATACGAGATGTTGGAGATGGGTCTGTAGTTGGAGAGGTCCTGTACGTTTTCCGCTGTATCTTTGAGTAGTGGCCTGATGTATGCAGTTGTGAAGGCTTGTGGCACTTTCCCAGTTGTGTTGGAACGGTTGAGGACATTCCTGTGATATTCCATGGACGTTCCTTGTTTAAGAATCGATTTGTATATGTCTGGTGGGCACGGGACTTCGGGGGACCCTGAGTTATTGCTTTCATTCACCAGTTTGACGAATGTCTCCAATGATATTTCTGGAAAGCTTTGTAGTTTGTTTGGGTGCTCCTCCTGGGTGTAGGTGGGGGTTGTGGTCAGATCAGATGGTCTGATTTGTATGGTTTGTTGGATGTTGGTGATTTTGTTTTTGAAGTGGTCTGCAAGGTCATTGCAAAGTTTCGTGGACGGAGTTGGTGTGTTGTTACATCCCGGAGGGTTTTTGATATCGTTTATGATTTTTAAGAGCTCTTTTTGGGTGTTTGGTGCTTTGAAGATTCGGTTGTCGTAGTGTTTCCTCTTTGCTTTTTGTATTTCCTTTTTGTATGCCCGGTTGTGTTGTAGGAATTTCAGTTTGTTTGCCGCATCGTTTTGTTTTCTCCAATCAAGTTCTAGTCTTCGGTTTTTCCTTTCCATGGTGCTAAGTAGTGGGGAGAACCATTTTGCCATTGACCGTTTATTAGAAGAAGCGAAGGGTTTTTCTTTGGCGATGTTGTCTATGGTAGTTATAATCCAGGAATGCAGCAGGGTTACCTTTTTGTCCAGGTCATCTTCTTCCATGAATGTTGGTTGTGGTTTGTTTAGCTCCAGCAGTTCATTCAGGTTGGAGTTTTTGATGGTTCTCCAATTACTTTTCATGGTGTTCATTGTTTTGTCCAGTTGACCCGTTTGTTGGGGTGGTCATTTTGATTACGAAGGGGATGACGAGGTGGTCGCTCCAGGGTATTTGAATTGGGGGTGCCCTGGTAAGGAGTAGTTTGTTTGCGAAGATTGCGTCAAGTGCATTCCCGGCCTAGTGGGTTGCTCCTTTGACTAGTTGTTGTAGGTTCATTGCTGCTAGTTGGCTGGTTAGCGATATTTGTATGGTCGTGGTTTCTCCTTCGAACCAGATGTTGAAGTCAGGTGATTGTGTTTGATGGCTAGGATGGTGAGTGCTTCTGTGAAGGAGTCTACGAAGGTTGCATCGTAGGTTGGTGGTCTATATATTAGTATGAATTTCAGGTTTGTTTTGGGGCCTACTGCTAGACCTATGATTAGGGATTCACATTTATCAATGTTTAGTGGGTCTTCCAATTTGATATCCAGGTGTTCCTTGTGAATGATTGCCAGCCTTCCCCCTCTTTTGGTTTTTCTGTTTGCTTGGACACCTTTGAAGTATTCAGGCAAGCAGCCGTTGAGGGTGATCTTGTAGTTGTCGTCTAGCCAAGTTTCTGTTACAAATAGGATGTCGATCCCAGCATCGCAGAGCAGATTGTATATCTGGCTCCAGCTAACTTGGTTAGGTGTTTGGGTGCCTTAGCAACATCCTCCACCTTCAAAAATGATTAATCAACCACACTTATGCTGGCTCCAGTGTCTCTGATGGCAGCGGTCTCCTGGCCATTCACAAGAACACTATCTTTAAAGTACTCTTTAGTATTATCTGGGATGGAATTATAGACATCTAAATTATGTTGTTCCCACAAACCCAGGGACACTAAAGAAACACTAGCTGAGACTCTCATGGGTTCATCAGCCAGTAGGTGAACGTTTCCACTTGCCATATGTACTTCCTCCTCTGGGGAGAAGGCTAAGGAGACAGTGTGGACCCCTGAAGGTTTACCCTTACATCTGGGATCTCCTTTCAAATGGTCAGTTGACCCACAAACATAACATTTCCCAAATGTTTTGATGAATGGGGGCTTGTTCTGACCTCCATCTGGTTTGGATCCAGATGGTGCACTAGCCTGATTCGGTTTTCCTTGTGGCTTACCCTTATTGTTTCATTTGGGGCCCTCTTTTGGATTGGAGGTATTTGAACTCTTCTTGTTATCTTTCTTTGGCTGCTTTCCCTCACCCTCCTTCTGAGTTTCCCCAGAATCCTTGTGAGTAGCCCTGTTGGCAACTCACAAGTCAGCAGCCTTATCTAACTTCTTGGGATCTATCTCCTTAGAATCAGCCAAGTGCTGTCTGAGCTCAGGAGAGCAGGCATCATAAATTGACTCCAACATAACAAGATTGATCATACCTTCTTAAGTGTTTACTCTGTAACCCTTAACTCAACCATTTAAGTTTTTCAAACATTCACATACCCGGGTAGCCCAACGGGTACCACCATGCTTTTTTAGGGTCCTAAACCTCTTAAGGTACTGGCAAGGGGTCTTCCCAAATCTAGCAATTAAAACTAGCTTCACACACTCATACTCCATCCTATCCACCTCCCCCAACTCCATCACAACATCAGATGCAACAGTGGGGAGCCTAGAGAAGAGCCAAGGAAGCAACTGATTCCCTGTTATGTCTTGAATCCCATAGTTATATTCAAACATTGCCAACCAATCCAAAATATCAAGCTTAGCCTCATACATACCAACAATTTCTTTAGGCATACGGGGTCTCTTAGGACTGGAAGACCTAGAAGTCTCTGGAGAGAAGCATTTTCCAAAGACAACTTTTTCATTTCTAGGGTATGATTCATCTCCATTTCTCTGAGCTTAAGTTCTTGATGCTTTTGTTCAGTTTGAGCATTTAAACATTTAAATTCCAATTCAAGCCTCATCTTTTCTAGAGCAATGAATTCAGGACTGAGTGTAGGACCTGTAGGGGTCCCAGTGGACAAAAATTGAGGTTGTTGAGCAGGTAAAGGAGCAGTGAGGCCTACATTGTGAGACACATCTGCCTCATCTAACTCATCAATAACAGACACATTATCATCCCCATCATTTACCACATTTATTATTTTTATTATTTGCTGAGGGGTTAGGTATCTGAAATATCAGACCCACCCTCCAGACTTTGTTTCTCTAACAACCTTTCAATCAACTCTGACTTTTTGCCTTTCACAGAGAGATTCCTATCGCTACACAGATTTTTCAGATAATCCACAGTGTAACTAAGGAGGGTCTCCTGGCTGTAGCTTTCCATATCAGACATGATTAATATTGCTTTTTGGTGATGTTTATCCTTGTGGTTAGTTGATCCAAGGTAATAGCAGTACGCTAAGGGCCTCATTACACGGATGGCGGAGAACCATGGCGCTATTAGTGCCATGGTTCTTGCTGGTAAAATACCGGCACCGCCTTGGCGGAAAGGGGAATTACCGCCCCATTCCAAGGTTGGCGGGGCGGTAATTCCCCCTTCCACCATTGCCCTTCCCCATTCCCATTTTTGGCCCATAGCTCCCAATTAGCTCCCTGGGTCCCTTTGCGGGTTGGTTTTTAACACCTGCAAAAAGCAGGCGTTAAATCCCCCAACCCGCAAAGGGACCTCGTAGTAAGGCGGTAAGGATTTACCGGTACCGGTATTTTACCGGTACCGGTAAACCCTCACCGCCATCCGTGTAATGAGGCCCTAAGTGTAATTACTATACTTGATCCTCACCGTTGTACACCAGTGTTAGGCAGAATCATATGCAGTACCCTATGGCAACACCACACGCAATTAAGACAGTGACAGTACAAATTCACCTTTGGTACAAGCCTGTACTACACAGTAAAGTGGTAGCGATGGCTGAGCAGCAAAACTTATCTCAAGAGTAAAGTGAGAAATACCAATAGTTACACAAAGGACAGCAGTTACTATGGTTCAAACAAACACTGACTCAAGGTTTCTGAGTAAAAGAATATACATTTATTTACACATCAGTTGTAAAACAATTCACCAAAGTAAAGCAGTAGAAAAATCACACTCTTAATATACTACACTCTACCCAAAAGATTCTGGACAAGTTAAGCTCAAAATGAAGTGTGAGCAAAATGGCATTCCAGCAATTTATTAAAAGGGAAGGAAAGACAAGGTTAGACAAAAGTTGAGCAGCACCAACAAATAAGTAAGCAGGGCAATCTAGAAAAAGTAACTGCAGTGAGGAAATCAAATCAAGAGGCCTGGGCCAAAGTCAATGGACCAAAGTCTTTGCAGAGGATCACACAGTTCAGGGTAGTTCACGGTTAAGTCTTTGCCAAGAGTTCAGAACGAAGTTGGTCAGACGAAAAGTTACTTTAAAGAATAGAGAAGGACAAGCCCTCGGATTGGCAAAAGGTTTCAAACACTTTCACGCGGTCGGACGGAACGAACAACCGGGTTTGAACAGTACCTTAAATGAAGACGAAGGCTGTAGCTGAGGCAGACGTTCCTGGCAGGTCCTGCAGGCTCACGGTTCCTGAAGCGACTGTCTGACTGATACGAAGTAGGAAGACTGGAGGGTCCTGCACTGCCCAGGGAAGAAACCAGCAGCAGAGCAAGGCAACAAATAAAAGGTGCGCTCCTTAAAACCCAAGCAGGGTCCGGTCCTCCTGGCTATCCGGTTCACTGTAGCTGTGCAGAGCAAATTCAACCAGAGGAGGGAGGCCTGGCTTGTAGTTTGGCAAACTGGTTGGTCCCACCAGCTCAAGGGGAGAAGATTCCTTGCAGGTCTTCCCTGTCGGCGAAGTTTGGAGATTCGGGCCCGCAGCAGGGCTTCACCGGGAGGCTCAGTCATGGTAGAGGTCCTCTTCTGTCAGATTCTCTTCGGTTCTCTCGATACAGTGGCGACTCTGCCTTTTCAGTCTCAGAGACCAGTTTTCCCCCATTCACACAGCCTGGCTGTCAATCACACAGCAGGGTGGCTGTCCCGGCGGGACAGTCACCACAGCCAATCATACAGAGTGTGACATGGGTCTCCAAGGAGACCCTGTGCAGGGAGTCTCAAACTCCTCCCTCACATCGTGTCCCCCTCAGACATTCAGCCGCCTATGGAGGGCTTCTGTGCAGAAGTCCACCAAAGGACGGCGAACAAAGGAACCAAACCTGGTTTGGCGCGCAGAGTAAAACACGAGAAAGACCTTTACAAAAAGAAATGGCGAATAAACCCAGCTGGAACCAAATAAAAGTAAATGGTGTCCAGCGGGTTTAAGTTTGAGGCTACTAACTTAGCTTAAAACAGTACCAAGGCTATTTAAATAGACCGCGGTAGGAAAAATAGGGTAGATACCACTGCCACCAGCCAAATCTTAAAGAAAGGGGAACGAAATAATGTTCCACGAGAAACAGACAAAAAGGGATAACTATTAACCCTTTCCAGAACTCTATGTAAGATAGTTTGTACTGGGTCTGTGAATTTAAAAAGACTAATAAAGTCAATGGCAACTTTACATGTTCTGGGAGACAGTAGTCAGTCCCAGAAAATGGAGTCCGAGTTGGGAAGTCTAAAAAGACAGCCCTGTGTCACTGCACTAAAGGTGCTGTGTGACACACAGTAAAAAAGATGATGCTTGTGGAGTAGGTGAGGCTCCACAGTCCATGAACACAAAACATATTTAAACACACACAGCAAAACACATGTACGAGTGGGAAAAAAGGTTCACACTCTTACCAGGTGAACAAAAATCAATCTTAGTCATCCAGCAAAGCTGCTGAGGGACTCAGTAGATAAGTGAAATGAGCCATTCTGGAGAATTCTCCCTAACATGGATCATACAAAGGTTTTGTTTATTCTGCATTCTGCAATAAGAAAGCCTGCAGGGGTTGTTCTCGAAGCCTTGGCAGCTAATTTTGCTCAAGGGTTAATGCCAAATCTCCAGCAGCAGCTGAAGACTATGTGCACAGGGTGGCAAACAAATCCCCTCACAGAGCTAGTCAAGGTACTGAATCAGTGTTTTTCATGTGAAGAACAATAGAAATAAAGACATGAGTGTACATTGATGGCATTTGAAATGCACCAATTGCAGTTGGTGCGGGGTTAGGGGCTGTACTTGAATACAAACACAAATTGAAATTTGGGAGGTGGAGGACCAGTTGGTTTGAGAGGAGCAGGTCACGGGAAAGGAAGAGGTAAATGTCAGGGAGGTGGTTCCCCAAGTTCACTACGTATTCAAAGTCAGCATAACATGTTTGTGACAAGCCAGACTGCGTTCTCCTTTGGGAATTGTTACAGAATGTCTGAGCTGAAGAATTGATGCAGTATTTTTAATGTGTTCTTTGTAACAATACCTAAGGTGATCGTGTTAATAGTTGGAGGCCTAACGTTGGGCCTCATTAGGACTCCGGCGGAAAACCATAGTGCTATTAGCACCATGGTCGATGCCGGCGTCCGCCATGGCGGAATGGGGAATTACCACCCCATTCCAAGGTTGGCGGGGCGGTAATTCCCCATGCCACCATGGCCCTTCCCCATTCCCATTTTTGCCCCATAGGGCATAATGGGAATGGGGAAGGTGGTAAGTACGGTACCGCAAAAATTGCGGTACCGTACTTAGCTTGAGAGTCCCTTTGCGGGCCCCTAATTTAAAGGCTGGTCTAGACCAGCCGTTAAGGTCAGGCCCCGCAAAGGGACCTCGTAGTAAGGCGTTAAGGGTTTAACGGCGCCAACACCTTTTATGGCGCCGTTAACCCCTTAACGCCTGGGTCCTAATGAGGCCCATTGTTTCATATAGATGGTGATTTATGGAAAGGACAAGTAGAAAACATTGGGTTATCCTGAAGAACACATTTCCTGTGGATCCTAGTATAGATTATTTCCTGAAAAATAAGAACGCACACACAATCAAGTTGAATATACAAAAGGATAATATCACAGAGAGTAATCTGTTTTTGGCAGCCAGAGGTATATACACATGGAAGACATTGTAGTGGCCAGAGAAGCGAATACTAGTTGTAGGTGTGTCTATAGTTGCCAGCATAATATGGTTAGTGGTGCTTACAATGAAGTTACATAACAAATCAACTGAGTTGACAGCCATGGAAAAGAAGAAAATATGTGTGAATGGGGTGCATGATTTTTAGCCATGGAGGTTAAGGGTTCTGCAGAGTATCCATGTTTTAACGAGTGTCCTCCGCAGTAAAGGGGGGAAATGTTAGAGAATGAATGAACTGAAGATTTGGTGCAGTATTTTCAGTGTGTAGTTTAACATTTGATACTAACACTTAGAATTGGGGGTAAAAATAGTGGGTTTGATTTGCTTAGGCCACAAAAATGCTGGTGGCCGCAGGTGCACGAACATGGCCAGGTTCAGAAAATACAGCAAAATTAAAAGTTGAACGTGAAGGAAAGATTCATAGCGCACAGAGCAATTTAACAGAAGTTAGATTGTCCTGGAAAATAAACACTCATTGTTTGTGCAAATACAGGAGGGAAGTAAGGATAAGGGTGGAAGTAAAAAGCACAATATTAATAGAAGATTGTGCTAAGCAGAACGCTGCTCAAAGTACACAAAAGAGGCAAGACGGGTGCTGGACAGTTCTGGCAGGTGATGTGGTCAGAGGAGACATCATGGGCCTCATTACGACCCAGGCGTTGGACCATGGTGCTAATAGCACCATGGTCCATGCCGGTAATTTACTGACGCCGCCATGGCGGAATGGGGAATTACCACCCCATTCCGAGGTTGGCAGGGCGGTAATTCCCCATGCCGCCATGGCCCTTCCCCATTCCCATTTTTGCCCCATAGGGCTCAATGGGAATGGGGAAGGCGCTAATTACGGCACCGTAAATTACGGTGCCGTAATTAGCTCCTAGGTCCCTTTGCGGGTTGGTTTTTTAATGCCTGCTAAAAGCAGGCGTTAAAGTGCAACCCGCAAAGGGACCTCGTAATCAGGCGTTAAGGGTTTAACGGCGCCGACACCTTTTACGGCGCCGTTAACCCCTTAACGCCTGGGTTGTAATGAGGCCCCATGAAAAAAGCTGGAAAATATTAAAGAAAATGTACATAAACATACAGAGGAGGTGGAGATGAATGGAGGGTTTGAAATAGAGGAAGAACAAAGGGGGATGGTATTTTTGCTAGGCTGGAGCTTTGGCAAGGCTGGACTCCTGGGCTACCAATCAGTGTCACAGGACGGGCCTGGTGATAAATGAGTGGGGAGTTTGTTGAAGGCTGTGGTTCGACTCTGGGGCAGTCTGCTGGCAAAGATGGGCTGAGGCGTACCTAGTTTGAGGAAAGGAGATTGCAAGCCAAGGGTGAGATGGCCCTTCTAAAAGACGGATCAACAAGATTTATTTGGATGATGAGTATCAGAGAAAGATATACAAACTAGTACTCCTTCTGCAGGGTAATTGGTGGGGTGTCAGATTGGATATGAAAGGCAACACTTCCTTAATCTGTATGGTGCCAAAAAATTAATGAAGGAGACTTAATTCAAAATCTTGAATGGGAGTTTGTCCCTTTAGTGCAAAAGCGGTCATAATTTGACGAGCCATCTAATGAGAAGTGCAAAAAGTAAATAACAGAAAACTGAAACCCTGATGCTTTTATATTGTTTTGGTAACTCATGAATACAGGGAAGAGGAACTGAGGCTAAAAACGTTTATGACTGAAATGAAATGCTACTGTCAAATGTGTTTTTTAAACGTGTCTTATTATAAATGTGTTATTTTGTTTTGTATTCATGTGCAACAAATGATAAAATAGAGCTGACCATTTCTTGCTGATGAGAATGAAAATATAAAGTGCCTAACTGTGAAAGGGCGTGGTAGTCTTTATTGCATCCAATAGGTAAATGAGCATAATTGACAAATGGTGCACTAGTAAGCATAATGATGCATTGCTATGATCACAAGGTATAACAACATTAGCAAAAAGAGTCAGGATATTGCTTCCTAAATATTTGGTGCATTGTCTGGGAAACCTTTAGCTAGTGCATCAGTCAGACATGGCATTTTTGTATTTGTCAGTAATGTGCTGTACTTGATGTGAATTCTAAATTTAGGCATTGTGAATTGTGCAAAACAAGGTGCAACATGTCCGAGGTTAGTGTGGCAAATTTGCATGACTACACAGAATCTTAATTCTTTACTCTAGGAACGTGGTCATCATATACTATGAATTTATGGCGAGAGTGTTTAATAGTAGAGATTGAAAAGGAATCACCTGATAAATTATTTGGTGAGGGTACAGTGTTGAACTTGTGTTTGGTTAAGCTATTTGATTGTGATGATGAAAAGTCTCAGAAAGACAGCATAATCCGGTTGGGTGTGAAAGTTTGATTCATTCTGCATAGGATATTGATATTCAGACTCATGATGAACAAACAATACTGATGTATCAAAATGAATTGACAGAATTACATGAAAGAGTGGTTCAGCTAGAAGGTGCCACAGGCAAAAGGGGACTACTGTTTTCACAGTTGCAGATTAGAAGTAACGAGTTCAATAATGAATAGTCACATTTACAAGTGAGTCCACAGCAAAATGATACATTATAGAATGAGTTGGAAGTTAAACGGAAACTGATGCAGGAGTATACAGAAAACATTGATAATTAAAAGCAGCAATAGGTCACATGAACGTCGATATGGACAAGGCCATAGTAGAAATGCAATTGTTATGTATAGAAAATAGACAGTGGTCTCAAGATGTTCAGTACTTAGAATATGAAATCACTCATTTGATGTCAAAGAGCGAAAGAGGTCTAAAAATGGCCTCCGATTATAAGGAGCAAGTCACAGAAATGAATGCATTGATCATGAGACTGAAACAAGAGAAATCTAAAACGTACACAAATCCGGACGAAACAAAAGTGTTAAAAGCACAGATGAAAGAATAAAAATGACAAAACAGGGACTTAAGGGGACAGAGTTTACATTTATGTTTTCCTTAGCTGCAAAATATCTCAATGAATGAAGCTATGGCAGCCCAGAGTCTGGGAGCTGAGCCAACAGAGGCAGGACTGCCAAGAAATCACATCACAGAGTCAGCGGGAATACATAGCGAAGCACCATGGGCTGGCATAGAGAGATGGAGGGACACTGCGAATCAGTTGGAGGGAAGGGTTTTCACTGAAGGAAGAGAGATCAGTGAGCTATTAGGTGTACAGGAGAAGGGGATTGTGAAATGGGAACAGATAGGGTTCCACAAAGTGCTCATCTGTATGTGCCTTCACAAGAAAATGCACTACATGTAGACCCTGTTAAGATTATAAAGTCACTTAAAGAGATGATAAGGTCATTTAAATAGAATTCTCATGAGTCTATAGAGGAACATTTTGATCAGGCCATACAAATCTATCAATCAATAAATGTTCAGAAAGAGCAGTATATTTGGTTCTTCCATTGAACAGTTGATCAGACACATGCTGGATTTTTGTGTAGTCTAAATAAGAAGCACATTTTATCATGGGAAGTATAACAACAAGAGGTGAAAAGGTATTTGTTTGCCCTACAAATCAGTGCAGGAAGCGAAGAGAGCTGATTATGCATTGTCAGCAGGCACAGACAAATCACTGAGAAAATGTCTACAAACACTAAAAAGGCAGTTTTTACAATCAGCCGATTGCAGGGCAATCAGCATGCTAATTCTCATCAGGCCATGACATTATGGGAAGTCATTTCCCACACTAAGAAAAAAGGCAAAGAGCCAAAATATAAAGCGAAGGAGATGTTAGTTTGCCCCATAGTTGTAGTAATTAAGTCAAGGAGGAGTACGGCATTGGAGACAGGAAAGGCAAGAAGTGACACAATACAAAATCAGAAGGAATTGCCAATGAAAGTAAGGACCCACGCAGAGTGTGTGGGATCACCAATTCCAGTGTTTCAGTCCACCAACCCTCGGGATTGAGCTACTTATGTATGCCCACAATGTTTAGGAAACTCTCCCTGGGTAGGCTTTCAGTACAGTGTAGCAGAATCAAATAGCACCCCAAGTCAATCGCCTCATGGACCATATCAGACATTCGGAGCACACAGTAGGTTTAATCCTACAACAATGACATAGGCAAAAGTAATCAAATGGAACAAAGATATGTAGATAGGTTCACTGAAACTGGGATTCAACAAAGGGATCAATATCAGTCTAATGAAAGACATAATGTGACATATAGCCCACACCATTATGCCCAAGTCACAAGCCCACATTCTCCTCCTCCTCAGTCACGGGAATTTAGGGGAAACACTAACCACATCCAGTCACCTGTAACCAGAAGAACAGGCAAGGGCAATTTGGATCAAATCAATGTAGGCCCAGAGCACAGAGAGATGACTTTAGGGATCAAGAAAGGTTTCAGAGCCTAGAAACACAAGTGAAGATGCTTGCTGAGCAAGTGGGGAGACGGTGTGCTAGCCAACAAAATCACAAACAAATGATGAATCAGAATCAAAGAGCATAAGAGTGTCATTGCTCAAGGAACTAGTAAGTGACTAGTTAGGCAAATAACCCAAACTGGAGAACAGGTGCAAAATGAAACACTGTTAGATAAATGTACAGCGAGACACAGTACCTTAGGTTTGGGGAAACAGATATGTAATGACATTGGAAATGGGAACATGCTCAAGAAAGGAGAGTGGTTTAACCTAGAGTTAAACCAAAGCATTGATGCCATTCAGGTGGGTGAACCTAAAGAACAGCAGGGAAGAAAACAAACTAAAAACAAGTATATTGCAAATAGGGAGGATGATGAGAATACAAATAAACAAATACCCTACAGTGTTGAGGATGCAGGATGGGACACTGACGGCATGGGTAGTGAAAGAGAGAGAGAGTGTTAAAATGGGTGGTGAGAAAAAAGGGCTGAACCCAAAGGCCCTTTAAGACGAGGTACCACTAGCTGGGATGGAAGGGGATGCAGATCTTACTTGTGTATAAATAATCAGAGCGACTCAGGAAGTTGGCAAAACTTTAAGCTATTTTATTAACAAGTATCTAAAACAGGGAGTATACCGGACGTCAACACACGTTCACTCAAGGTTCTCCACGGTTCACATGAAAAAATACACTTTATACCAAAAACTTGTCATCACTGACGTCATATTACATGGCAAAATAAGTAAAACCTACGGGGGTTTGTGATAGACTTAAAGGGAACATCTAAGTATACTTTCTATGGGGTTTGGGATGGTGAATGGGACTCTAAGGTCAGGTGGACAGCTATACCCACCCCTAGTGCAAGTCATCTTCCGTGTCATAAAAATACACAGCATTTCATTGGCTTTCAAACTATAGGGCTCTCTGCTACGTGGCCCTCTATAATTGGTTGGCATGCTTGTACCCTTGTGGAATATTCCACTCACTAGCAGCATGCAAGCTGGTACCCCAGGTGTTGGAGGGTTGGACTTGACCTTGCCTCCCCACCCAATTAGCCCAACATCTATCATCACTCCTGCTGCCTGCCATTCAATTAATTCTTTGAACTCGGCCTTGCAAAGGATCACTGCACCTGAGAATAAAAGGGTGTGTTAGCATGGCCTTATCTTCTGGTCTCGGTGTAGCTTGCCTAAAGTTTATTTTCATCTGACCATGTGACAGGAGACTATGTTTTTAACTCCTTCTACGCATTTAACACTATTAAATTAATAAAACCTGGCACGTCTAGTGTATTTCCATTACACCTCAACAGGAGCTCGGCTTGCTTCTCATGTTCATTATATCTTCTCGAATAGATAACCAGATTCTTGGCTGACCCAACCCTTGACAGTGGGCCTGACAAGCCTTCTCGAATCTTCTTCAGCACCAGCTGTTTTCTTGTACTGCGCCACACTTTCAGCCATTTGATACACGGGCTCCAAGTTTGCTAAAATGCATTGTGGAACATCCAGATTCTATACATATATATTACATGGCCACCGTAGTGGCCATGTAGTTATGGTTAAGTTGGTGTTTCCATAGGAAGAGGACTTTTTGGGTGGCTTCTAACTTCGCTCTCCCTGGATGAATCCTCACCAAACTTTGAAAAAAAAGTATTTGGGTCACGCTGAATTTTTTTGCAAAGTTTGGTGAGGATTCATCCAGGGGGGGCAAAGTTATAGGGGGGTCCCAAAACTTTTTTTTTCCCATAGACTGAATGGGAAAAAAAATGTGCTCGCGTCTACAGCCCAATCTGCTGGA
The DNA here is from genome assembly GCF_040938575.1 of Ambystoma mexicanum. Classification (NCBI taxonomy): domain Eukaryota; kingdom Metazoa; phylum Chordata; class Amphibia; order Caudata; family Ambystomatidae; genus Ambystoma; species Ambystoma mexicanum. The sequence continues at coordinate 417,284,324 of NC_090938.1, forward strand.
CGGATTTTCAACAAATTTGGACCAGGAGCAGCGGCTTGGTTCCGGCTTGGTCCCGAAAGCGTGCTTTTGCAAATTTGGTGAAAATCCGTCCAGTAGTTGTTTTTAAAATGACCAAAAAGTAGGTAAAAAAAAATTAGTGATATCTGTGTTCGGTCCGCGGACACACTTTCCTGTTCGCTCCGCGGACAGTGTCCTGATTGGCCAATCGGCTTGCGTGATTGGACGGCGTGGAGCGTGAAGCGCGTCAGATTTTCGGTAGCACCCGCCATCTTGGATTCGCGGTCGTCCGTGGACAGCGCGGTGAAACTTTGTTCAAAATTTGTATTTAGTAGAGTGTGTTGGTGTGTAGGAGTGTTTGGGGAGGGTGGGAGTGTATGAGATAGGATGAAAGTTGTGTTTTTTTATGTGTTAGACGTTCTTTTTGTGTTCAATTTGTCTGCGGACATCACGGGTGTTCTGTAATGTTCTAAATAAACTGAATGGGGGGTGTTCTGAGGACTCAATATGTGTCCGTTTTGTTTGCAAGCAAACTGAAACTGTTCTAAGAACACTCGCAGTGTCCTGAAATGTTTGCAAATAAACAAAATGGGGGTGTCCTGAGGACGCTGTCCGTATTGTTCGTTGTGAAGTTGAATATGTTCTAAGAACACTCGCGGTGTCCTGAAATGTTCGCAAATACACAAAATGGGGGTGTTCTGAAGACGTTGTCGAACACTCACTGTGTCCTGAAATGTTCGCAAATATGAATGGGGGTTGTGGCTGACAAGTTGAATGTGTTCTAAGAACACTCGCGATGTCCTGAAATGTTCGCAAATAAACAAAATGGGGGTGTCCTGAGGACACTGTCCGTATTGTTCTCTGTCAAGTTGAATGTGTTCTAAGAACACTCGCGGTGTCCTGAAATGTTCGCAAATAAACAAGATGGTGGTGTTCTGAAGATGCTTCTAAGAACACTCGCGGTGTCCGGGGAATGTTCGTAGGGGGTGTCCTGAGGACGCTGTCCGTATTGTTCTCTGTCAAGTTGAATGTGTTCTAAGAACACTCGCGGTGTCCTGAAATGTTCGCAAATAAACAAAATGGGGGTGTTCTGAAGACGTTTCTAAGAACACTTGCGGTGTCCTGGAATGTTCGTAGCGGGTGTCCTGAAGGCGTAGTCTGTATTGTTCACTGGCAAGTTGAATGTGTTCTAAGAACACTCGCAGTGTCCTGAAATGTTCGCAAATATACAAAATGGGGGTGTCCTGAGGACGCTGTCCGTATTGTTCTCTGTCAAGTTGAATGTGTTCTAAGAACTCTCGCGTTGTTCTGAAATGTTCGTAGGGAGTGTCCTGAAGATGTGTTCGTATTGTTCTCTGTCAAGTTGAATGTGTTCTTAGAACACTCATGGTGTCCTGAAATGTTCGCAAATAAACGAAATGGGGGTATTCTGAGGACACTGTCCGTATTGTTCGTTGTCAAGTTGAATGTGTTCTAAGAACGCTCGCGGTGTCCTGAAATGTTTGCAAATAAACAAGATGGTGCTGTTCTGAAGACGCTTCTAAGAACACTCGCGGTGTCCAGGGAATGTTTGTAGGGGGTGTCCTGAGGACGCTGTCCATATTGTTCTCTGTCAAGTTGAATGTGTTCTAAGAACACTCGCGGTGTCCTGAAATGTTCGCAAATAAACAAAATGGGGGTGTTCTGAAGACGTTTATAAGAACACTTGCGGTGTCCTGGAATGTTCGTAGGGGGTGTCCTGAAGGCGTAGTCCGTATTGTTCGCTGGCAAGTTGAATGTGTTCTAAGAACACTCGCAGTGTCCTGAAATGTTCGCAAATAAACAAAATGGGGGTGTCCTGAGGACTCTGTTCGTATTGTTCTCTGTCAAGTTTAATGTGTTCTAAGAACACTCATGGTGTCCTGAAATGTTCGCAAATAAACAAAATGGGGGTGTTCTGAGGACACTGTCCGTATTGTTTGTTGTCAAGTTGAAAGTGTTCTAAGAACTATAGCGTTGTTCTGAAATGTTCGTAGGGGGTGTCCTGAAGATGCTGTTCGTATTGTTCTCTGTCAAGTTGAATGTGTTCTTAGAACACTCATGGTGTCCTGAAATGTTTGCAAATAAACAAAATGGGGGTGTTCTGAGGACACTGTCCGTATTGTTCGTTGTCAAGTTGAAAGTGTTCTAAGAACTATCGTGTTGTTCTGTAATGTTCGTAGGGGGTGTCCTGAAAACGCTGTCCGTATTGTTCGCTGGCAAGTTGAAAGTGTTCTAAGAACACTCATAATGTCCGCGGACCTTAAAAGTTTCCATAGACCATAGTTGAAATGTTTGACTCTATGGATGTGATATGCTGCGGTGGTTGTTGCCAGGGCATAGAGTCTTGGGTGCATGGCCATTTGGCCATGCACCCAAGACTCTATGCCCTGGCAACAACCACCGCAGCATATCACATTCATATTTGCTTATAACTTTGGGTGAAAAACAAATGTATAAGGAACAAATGTATTAGATACTATGGATGTGATATGCTTCTATGGTTCTCCTTATTATTGTATACTTACTGTTTGGTCTAGTAACCGGAGTACATGTATTTCTTGTTAATTTCTGTGATAAAAGAAAATAGCATGTTAGTATTAGTATTTTGTAATGACTTATTACATTGTATAATAAATATACTTTTTTTTTTCTGGACCCTCATATTTAGTAGATTACAAATCAGAGTACTGTGCAATTTGCTCAGTTTCTGTATTTGTTGCTAAAATCATTGGGTCTGTGGGAGAAAAAACAATCCATGTTGGATTAAAAAAAAACCTTTTTCTGTTATGCTACAGTTTATTTGTTTGTTTGTTTTCAGTGTTCACTTGTTGTTTCTGGCTAATGCTTTATACTTTGGCTTGTTGTATTTTTTTGGAGCAGTAACATATTATTTATTTGTTTTGATATTATAAAATTTTGGAGCAGTTAGATACCAATTGGCATATTCTAACTGTCTATTTTTTTTATATATTATAGTGGTAGTGATTTATCTATTTGGATATTGTTAAATTTTGGGACAGTTAGATACCAATTGGCGTATTCTAACTGTGTATTTTTTGGTCTAATTTAGTGGTATTCATTTATCTGATTAGTTGTTGTAGAATCTTTGAGCAGTTAGATAGCTTTTGGAGTATTCTAACAGTTTATATTTTTTAACACAAGTTTACTTAGGGTTTAAATACAGTTTAGTTATCAAATTTTGGTTTTAAGAACATCAAATAAGCGTTTGTAAGATTTCCTGGTAATCTCTGCTTTAGAGTAATGGTACTATCATTACATTCAAACCATCCACATTTCTTTTTTATATATGCAGTGTAGTGCCCTGAATTGGTTGTGGCTCCTGCATGGTAGATTATACCTATTGTTGTGAAGGTTTTCTTACCAAGTGATATTTGACCATGTGTGAATCCAGTCAGCTTGCAGTTGTTTTTGGTACCATCTGCATTGTAACGTAGAAGCATTAGTATTATGTATTTAATATGTGTTTGTATTACTAACGTGGAGCGATTATCTGAATTGCAGGTAGAGCATAATCTACCATGGTTTGCATTTTTTACAAGTCGCTGAAATGGAATGGATTCACAATTTGGTATTGATATATATATGAAGCATTCATTGGGGATTTCTTCTTGTGTCACATTGTTGCAGAGAGTGCATGTATCTTTACACATGTATGAAATCTGAAAGATTTCATTTATAGGTATGTTTTTGTTTTCCAGTACTTGTAGTAAGTACATTAGAAATTCTTGTGGATCTTCCTGTGAGTTTATAGTGAATTTCACCATTCCAGCACAGTAGTCCAATAGTTGTCTTATTCCATAAACACTATACGTGTTGTCAGGATTGTTTGCTGCATTTCTGTGAAGTACTAACATTTGCAAACACAATGGGTCTGTACTGTGTAAGTAAATGTTGTCAAAAAAGGGTGGTAATTGAAATAGAATATTCATTGCTACATTTGCGTAGCAACTTACACCAACTATATTTGAGAATTAAATGGTCCAGGTAGTTCTGTATCTAACTGCTTTTTTTGGAGTTTGTCTTCCTTCTTTAAAGAAGTGCCTGGTTTACTTTCCCTAATTGATTCTTTTTTGCTTGTGGTACTTGATGAAGTATTAGTTTCTATTACCCTCTTTGGAGGATTTGAAGTGACATCCTGTTGCATTTCTGTTTGATTTATTTTTCTTTTATAACGTTTTACTTTTTGTGGAACAGAATATGTGTTTAGGTGGGGGGTGTATAGTGAGCGAAGTCTATTGTATTCTAAAATGGAAGGAATATCAGCGTTTATTTTACTTGCATCAAAGTTGATTAGAAATAGACCGTCAAGTGTACGTAAGCGTGATAGTGCTACATAGCTCACACCTTCTTTAATGACTGTGTTACCAATATCTATCATTGCTTTGTCTAGGGTAAGACCTTGTGATTTATGAATCGTGACTGCGTATGCAAGAGTTAGAGAAAATTGTTCTCTGCGTACATACATATCTTTGAAGAGAAGGAATCTAGCTGTTGAGCGTCCTATCCTTTTTACTTCTGAAAGTTTGTCAAAGAGTATATTGACAAACTGAATTTTGTTGTCGCGTGGGTATGTTTGAAAGCCAACAACTGTACCCAGTGCTCCATTAACTAGTCCTTGGTCCACGTCAAGGTTTCTTTTAAGCATTACTCTGCAATTTAAGGATCATTTTAATATCTTTTCTAAGCCTGCTGTGTTTGAGATTGATTTTTCTAAACTATTTAATCTTGTTGTGGCTTGGTCACACATAGGTAGTGTCATACCATGTACATCTAGTTTGTCTGTGGCGCTAATTTCCATGATTGGTTGCATTTCTTTACTTAGCATGATTTCATTGAATTTGAAACAGCTTGCAAGAGTTGGCATTAAGGCCATACAATTGACATTTTTGTGGGCTAATTGTCCCATAACATCTGTAGCACATGCATTATCGCCATAAAGTGCATTAATGTGCCGGGTTTTCAATATTGCTTCTGCTTCTTTAGAAAGTATACCAACTCTGATACTTTTTAAAATGTTGGCATAAGTGAGATCTGCAGATTGCCGCATGTTTTCTGTTAATTCTCTGTATTGGAAATGTTGCCAAAGGTTGACATTTCCAATGCTGCCAACAGTTTTACGGCAGAGTTTGTGTCCTAATGTTTTAAAAATAGGCTCACCTTTTACTGGTGTTAATTGAAGCAGATCTCCAAAAACAATAATGTGTTTTCCTGCAAAGAGCTCTTCATAGTCTGTTTTGAGTACTTCTTGTAATCTGAGGTGAATCAAAGCTAACATCAGGTTGGAGACCATGCTCACTTCATCTATTAGTAGCATTTTCATTTGTTTCAATACTCTGTGTAATTCCATTGCAGCTTCTGCAGAAAGTTTGTAATAGTCTAATTTGTTCTGGTGTTCTACTGGTAATAGTAGTAATCGGTGTAATGTAACACCACCTATGTTGAGGGCAGCTAAACCTGTGGGGGCAGTGACAACAGCTGACAGTTTGTTGTTTGTCAATTGTTGAAGGAACTTACTAATGATTTTGATTAGGAATGTTTTGCCAGAACCAGCTTCACCACTAACATACAGTAGTATAGGTTTATAATTATGGCAGGAACATTCTTTATTTTCATGTTTTACACCCTGTGCAATTTGTTTTGTTACTTCTTGAAAAATGCTACTTTGCTCATTGTTTAGTTTTGATTGTAGTATAGTTAAGTCTTCTTTATCTTCATACTGACACATGGTGTTTTCTACTTCTATCATAGCTAATTCTGCCTCATTTATTATTAGTGGTTCTCCCAGTGGTTCTTGGCTTCCTGTTACAGAAGGTTGACTACTGTCAGGAGTGTCCTTATCTAGTTGGGCTTGGAGTTCTTCTTCGTGTTGCTGTTCATTGTGCAACATTGTTTTGTACTGTGTAAAGTTTACATCAGTTATAGTGCTTTCATTTGCTTTGAAAGCATCCTCATATGAGTCATAGTTATCTAGTAATTGTTCTTCTTTTCTCCATGGTTTGAAGAGTTGTAGCAGGGACATGTAATATACTTCTTTATGTTGAGGAGTCTTTAATGACAATTTGATATGATTAATTAAATTTGGTTTAGTGAGTTTAACTAAGCTGCCTTCACAGTTTGTCACTCTATATTTACCTTTTTTTTTCATCAGGTTTCATATTATTTTTGTATGCGTAGTTTTGGGCTATGTGGTGTAGACACATGTTTTCCAAAGTATTACTTCTGTTTGGGTAGTATGTGTCCAATAAATTGTTTTTTAAAATGTCTTGGCTGTTGGGATCATGTTTGGCTATTGTTTCTATATCTTCATATGATTTTAGAACTCTTTTTCTAGATTTAGCTGGACCAAGACTTAGCCATACTATATTTTCAGATTTACCATGCAATGCAGTACCAGTTAAACGATCAGCTGCTTCATATGATCCACATTCTCTATGGGTGAGCATTTTTATGGCCAAGCTGTATAATTTCTGAGATACTGTTTTATCTGATGACAGGTCATTCCAGAGGTCTTGGAGCTCTGTCTTTTCTGCTTTAGTTAAGTATGTTGTGACATATCATGCAACTGCAGTAGAATTGTCTGCAATGTACTGCACATCTATGTTTGCATTCCATAAGTGGGCAATGATTGCATTATAATCATTGATATATTTTTCTTCTTCTTTTCTTTTTATGTAATATGTATTTTTAGGTGACTTACCTTTAACACTATGTCTAACTGAAGACATGAGGTTGTTCACTTGACCTGTATTTGTAACTGGTCTAGGGAAACCAAATCGGCATTTGGTGTAGTATTTCCCTTTGTTTTTGTATTTGCAACGACAATATTTTCCACATTTGCGTCTTTGAAATTGTAAAATTTGAGCATGAAGATCACTATTTGTGGCTTCTCATGGAATTTCACAAGTGACATATTTTTCAATAAACTGTAAAACAGTGGCATCACTGTCTTGACCAAATTTAGGAGCATCTTTAATCCATAAAAGCATGTGGATATGTGGTGCTCCTCTGGCTTGGTATTCTTTTCTCCAAAAGAAGTGTTGCACTTCTCCAAGGGGAGGAACAGTTTTATTACAAATAAAATGTAGCAAAGCAATGAAGCGATGGTGAAAATATCTTGAAACATTAACAGGATCCAAAGAACAAAGTTCTCCAGGTGTTAGTATATCTATGTTTGTTTTGTTTTTATTTGATATGCGTAGGAAATCATGTAAATCTTCCCATGCATATTCTGCACAACTTAATGTAACAAACCAAGTGGGTGGGCCAAGGTTTCTGATCATACAACGTACATCTCCATGATGTCGAAACCAGTACTCTTTAGTACCACGCATATTTGCTAGTAGATTTGTAATATTTGATTGTAAAACCTCATCCTTTTGTTGCACTTTTTCTAATAATTGTGTAGCTGTCATATTTTGAAAGTGTGATCCTGATTTTAATATGTGTGCAACTCCGTAACATAAAGTTGCTAGTTCACTTTCAAAGTGTAGGTGGAATATGTATTCCACATTTTGTCTAAATCTGGGATCTTCAGAATACATCCGTAATGAGCGGTATTCTGAAGCTGATATTTGAATAGGTCTATCATCATACCTTCCTCCTTTGCCAGTAGGAAAGAGTAGAGGAAAAGCACGTGCTTATATACTTGTTTCCCATATGCTGATTGGCGATCCTTTTGTTTGACGCATTTGGTAAGTTTCCAGTACATCTTCTACGGTGTCATTACAGTGCAAAGGATGAATTGTATAATGGTCTAAAGTATTTGATATTGTAGCAGGATCTGGTAGCTCAAATTGACCAGCTTCTTGTGTTTCTTGAATTATTTCAGTTGTATCTTTCAAGTTTTCTTCAATATTAATTTCTTTGTATTCATTATTCTCTTTAAGATATTGGAAGGCTTGTCTAACTTTATATAAATCTACCAGCTGTTGCCATATTTTTTTGTTTTTGTAGGTACTCCATTTACTAAGATAATTAAAGATTGCTGCATTGGACGTTGCACTTCTAGATTATGCACATTTTCTTTTAGATCTAATGGTAAAAAAACTACTTTTCCACAAATGCCTTTTGCCAATTCAGATGGAGGTAATTTAGCTGTTTTTGGCTGAAGGCGTATTATTGCTTGAAATGGGTTTACTGTTTGAATTATGATGCTCTCATATAAATTAAGTTGTTGTAGCGGTTTTGGTACTGGGTATAATTCCAAATTATTTGTGATAGCACGTGAAGGAGTTTGGTTGTTTTCAAGTTTTGTAGTGCAGTAACTGCAAAGTATTAAGGGCTCAGTTATTTCGTATTTGTTTTCTGCTACAAGGTAGAGAGCTAATTCAAACCATTTAGAATCTTCATTGTCTTCTATTTTGTATGATAGGTCTACAGTTTTTGTGTTACTTTTATAAAAAGTTCTACTGCAACATACACATACATGGTTTGGTACTTCAGCTGATGTACTTTTAAATTTTAGTATTTCTTTTTTGTATGTGTTTAGCAAAAGGTTGCCATGTGTAGAATTGCTGCTTAATTGGTTTAAAGCTATTTCATTCTGTAAATGGCTTTCACTTCCAAAATATTTTTTGGGGATATAGTGAATTTCTTCAAGTAGGTCTTTTGCTGTACCATGTAGAAGGATGTTATTTAACTTTGCTAGTGCTAAAGCAGGACTTTTAGCATAGTACAGTTTATAGACTAGATTTCTTATAGTTGAATGATGTGTTGATATCCTTTTGATATCATGGAAAGTGGTTTTACAAGTAGGTCCTGTAATGCAGGCCAATGAATGTCCTTGTAGTCCTGTGTACTTGCGCACTGGACAGGTATCCATATTTTGCAGTAATTTAATTTTGATTTTGTCTTTGCTTTTTACATATTTATTGAGGAATTGGCGTAAAGATTTGAAACATTGTTTGGGAATGTTACACATTGACGTGCATGGCCATTTGTACACTAGACGTTCTGATTCAGTTGAATGGAGGGGTAATTCTAAGTTTTCAGGGCATATTTTTGTAAGGAGTACTTCTTGTTCCATTATGGTATTATTCACTTGTTCATAACCTCGACCACTGCTATGTATGGCAATTGTATTTGTTTGCTTTTGTTCATACGCTTCTTCATTAAAATATGGTTCTGTGCTCGTAGTGTGATTCCATTCACCTCCGCAGATACTTAAGAAGTTCTTTCTGTTGACATTTCGCTTATTGAGAAGTCTTTTTTGTAATTTAGTTATTAGTTTTGTTAGTGGTTTCATTTTGTTTAACAGTAAAATAAATAACTTTCTTTTGAGAAGAATTGCACTGTCCATCAACGCTTCTAAGATTAATTTCCTACGATAGGTTTTAAGCATTGAACCTGATTTCTCTCCTGTTTTTATAAGATTTTGAAGGACTTTGTGACTGTACATTTTGGCTAAAATACTTTTCTTGGTATGCTTACTTTGCACTATATTAAAATTTGAAGAAGTAGTTTTATCTGTAGTGATAGTTGATTTTCTGTTAATTGTTTTTTGGTTTGTTTTACATTTTGATAGAGGAGGCAAAGTTTTTGTACTTGAAACTTCTTGTGTGTCAGTAAATGACTGTATTAGCTGTTTTGTTTCAACTTTTTTTTACAAATTCTGCTAGAGATGGATGCTTATGTTGGACACTTTTATTTTAATTTGCTCTACTTTTGCGTTGCTTTCTACGGACTTGACTTTTGGTAGGCATTCTTTAGGGTCTGTTGAAAAAAATAAAGAAGATATGGGTTGGTGTGTTCTGGAATGTATGTGTGCTGTGTGCATGAGTGTTTGAGTAAGATGATAAAGATGTATGTAATGGTGTGTGATTGTGAATTGGGAACTACAACTAGTAGGGATAGGTATTCTTGAATTTATGTTTTACTAAACTGGGGTTCAGATGACAAAAAGAAGTAAGCTAGTGGTGTGGAAAAGTACAAATAGTAAATCTAATGTATACAATTAAAACGGTTGTTTGTTCTATAATATGAAAATTGTAGCGGTTCAGTTGGGTAATTTGTGTGTCCAAAAAAAGGAATTTGTGGGCCATTCTGGCTGTAAATCGCTGTTTAAGACATGGATATTTTGGGACAAAATGGTACACAATCTTTATTTTTAAGCACTGAAATAGCTTGTATTAATGTTATAGTATGTTTGAGTAATAATACAAATATTATGGTGATATTCTACTTACTTTTTTTCTTAAATTAACAGGCAACTTCGTAGTTCTTCTTTGTTCTTCGAATTCGGCTGCTTCTTTTCAGGAGACTGGTCTTCACTGCAATTGTAAAAGCTTCAAATTAGTAACTTTGTTTGTATATAGCACTGTTTTTAATTTAGATATTGATTTTTTAATTGAAATCCTCAGTGCCTTCTTTAAAACCATTAAAATAATTTATTTACGTAAGGTACATTGCATCCGTTCAGTACATATGATATGTTCTTAATGAACAAATTGTATTGAATGACTAACTGTAGCAAAAAAAATATCTTTACTATATCTTCTGAAATTTATAATATACCAGTGAATACCACTATTTCTTAAACTAAGCTGTTCTAGGTAATAGCGCCTCAATGTCATGTCTAAATTACAGTAATTAAGTAAATAAATAAATAAAAACAAAAAAATATGAAATTGTATAAGTATTTTTTTAAAGATTTAAACATAGATTGTGCTTGGATGCAATTTTGTTTGAATATATGTAGTCTATATATTTCATTTAAAAAATGTTAGTTTAACATGATTTGAGTGTGTGTGTATAAAGAAAGTAAATAGTATAACGGTTTATAAGTGATAGTTGATTGAAATTGAAAAAAATACAGTAAATTAATTTTACAGATTACACAAGCTAAAAGTCTGTTTGAAAATGTGTTGATCTACTGTACAGAAAATATGCATACCTGAAGTTTGTGTTCATGCATATGGATATGCATGGAGCTGCAAGTAGAAATCTTGGAGACTTGTACAGTATTTCTGGTAGATGGTGCTTGCCAATGATATGACACTTGTACTCAGAGAGATTCACAGTACATTTGCAGTGCTGATCTATGATGATGCAGTTAGATGTAGAGGTCTTGAATGTGATTGGTGCATGGTCATGTGATTTCTTCGCTACATCCAATGAGGGAATGGCAGAGAGAGTGAATTGGAAATGGAATGTTCATGTTACGATATGTCCGCAGACATGGCAGTAGTTTGCGGACATCGGGAGTTACATACAGGGATTTTTGGGTTCAGAAGTCATGCAAATGAGAATGAGTACTAAAAGGGATTGGTCAGGAAAATTTAGTGGGTGTGTTTTGCCAGAAGAGAGTTTCTCATATACTGTTTTTGCTGAGAGAACAACAGATAGCTATGTCTGTGTATTTTAGGAAAAAGATTGTATGGATTTTGGGAGATTCATGGATATATTGGTTGAAGGTACATGCAGAAAGCTGTGGAGTAGCTGTAGATCTTGGATTCCCACATGTGGAAGTACACTGGCATGGAGTACGTGGAATGAAGTGGTTGGACTTGCTACCTCTCTGTGCTACTTTGGAGTCAGAGCAACATCCAGACATAAATGTAATTCATTGTGGAGGGAACAGTTTAGGACATGTGACTGGAATTTATTTGCAATTTGCTATGAAAGAAGGACTTGGGAAGGTTATGGACATGTTTCCTAATTCTCAAGTGATATTTTCACGGATTGCGACAAATGTGGCTTCGTTCTTCTTCATTTGGTCCACAAATGGAAAAAGCAAGGCGCAATGTTAATAAAGCTGTTTGTGCCTTTCTAAAAGATTTTGGCATGTCTTCTTTTCACAATGAAAATATTCTGTTTCATAGTACAAACATTTTTCGCAAAGATGGAGTCCATCTTACTTATGGTGGCAATCAGATTTTTCTGAGAAATGTACAAAATGCGTTGCGACCTTTTTTGGAATTACAAAATCCATTTTGAAGTAGGTGTTAAGCATTTATAATTTTTGACTTACAAACACCTCCCAAAGGCTCTTTTTAGAGCCACCACTTCCTCCCAGAGAAAATTGCAATGTTTGTGATAGGGTAGCAACCCAATGTTCGCGAACTGTCTGCAGACTTCTAAAAAATACAAAGGGCCCTGCTTCATTTATTTTCACTTCTATTTATTTATTATCCCTCTATTCATCAATGACATTTGTAATGTCATCTTTGATGTCCTGGGTGTTAGGCTTAGCAGTGCACGGTGGTGGCGCAAGTTATGGTTGCTTAGCTTACCATAACTGGCGAATTTCAAGGGTTTTTCGGTTTTACTTGGAACCATAACGTCCCTTTAACAAAGTTTTTTCACTGAATTTGAAAGGTTTTTAGCAGCACAACTTAACCATAACGTCCTTTTACCAAAGTTTTTTACTGAATATATATATATATATATTACATGGCCGGTAGTGGCCATGTAGTTATGGTTAAGTTGCTGTTTCCATAGGAAGAGCACTTTTTGGGTGGCTTATAACTTCGCTCTCCCTGGACGGATCCTCACCAAACTTTGCAAAGTTTGGTGAGGATTCGTCTAGGGGGGGAAAAGTTATAGGGGGGGTCCCAAAACTTTTTTTTCCCCATAGACTGAATGGGAAAAAACTTTGCGCACGGCTACAGCCCGAACCGCTGGACGGATTTACACCAAATTTGCGGCAGGAGCGGCCTGGTCCCAAAAGCGTGCTTTTGTAAATTTGGTGTAAATCTGTCCAGTAGTTTTTTTAAAAATGACCAAAATGTAAGGCAAAAAAATGTGTGATATCTGCGTTCGCTTCGCGGACGGACTTCCCTGTTCGCTCCCCGGACAGCACCCCGATTGGCCCATGGGCTTGCGTCATGTCCGCGGACATGCGACGTGTTCGCTGATTGGACGGCGAGGGGCGTGGAGCGCGTCAGATTTTCTGTGGCGCCCGCCATCTTGTATTCGCAGTCGACCGCGTACAGCGCAGTGAAACGTGGATAAAAAATTGTATTTAGTGTGTTGGTGTGTAAGAGTGTTTGGGAGGGTTGGGGAGTATGAGATAGGTTCAATGCTTTGTTTTTTTATGTGCTAGACCTTTTTGTTGCGTTCGATTTGTCCGCGGAGAACACGGCTGTTCTGACATTTTGTAAATAAACTAAATGGTGGGGTGTTTAACGGAGTATGTGTCATTTTTGTTCGCAAGGAAGGTAAAAATGAGCTATGAACACTCGCGGTGTACTTAATTGTTCGTAAATACACAAACTGGGGGTGTCCTCAGGACGCTGTCTGTATTGTAATCTGTCTAGTTGAATGTGTTCTAAGAACACTCGCAGTGTCCCGAAATGGTTGCAATTACACAAAATGGGGGTGTTCTGAGAACGTTGTTTGTATTGTTCGTTGTCAGGGTGAAAGTGTTTTAAGACCACTCCTTTTGTTCGCTAATAGTACAATTTCCTAGGGGCGTCAACCGACTTTTTGTCCACTAAAGAAACGATAAATCCGGCTGGTGTGCGTCGACATTATGTGATAATCCTATGACTGGTGCTATTGACCTGGCTGACTTGCTTTTGCGACACTAAATCATATCTCCCGCCCCTAAGCCTGATGTTATCAAAGCATTCATATTCCCCGCCTTTCTCCGTGACGTTACAGGGTGCGTAATGAAACACGCCCAGTCGTCTCCAGTACTACGTGACTTTACACAGAACCCGGAAGACAACACACATTATGTCACAACACAGCGCGCCACAATTCAGAATATGAAACTGTGATTTAAAAGCAAAGAGCAAGATTGTAAATGTTGTAAAGTACATTTATTTGACATCAAATGTTTAGAGAATATTCAGCAATTTGCATTTGTCTTTGTTGTCGATCCGCAAAAGTTCATGTTGAGACACGCGATGTTCCTTTGCGGTACAGAGAGTGTTAGATCAGGTTACAACTCAGTGCGCCACAATTCGGAATATGAAACTGTGGTTTAAAAGTAAACAGCAGGATTATACATTTGGTAAAGTACATTTATTTCACATGAAATGTTTAGTGAATATTCAGCGATTTGCTATTGTCTCTGCTGTCGATCAGCAAAAGTTTATTTGGAGCCACGCGTTGTTCCTTTGCGGTAGATAGGCTGTTGGTTTATGATAAAAGCAGTAAATGGTCTCTCTGATAATCGGAAGGTTGCTCCAACAACGAGCCATTAGACCACCGTATTGGTTGGTATGTTGTTTGTAGCCGCTAGTACTGCGTAAGGGCATATTGGTCCTTGGCGATTGTCCCATAAAATGGTGAGGGTCATGAAGTTGCATATTTGGACTTGCACCTGGCAGTTGAAGACCCCATCCGCTGGAGTCTGTAAATCGTGACATAGACAAAATGGGGCCACGTACCTGTTTTAAAAAACATAAATTAGTCTCACCAGCCGATCTTCATTAAAAATCATCATTTTATTTATTAGGGCGTGAAACTATTTGCTATCGAAGATAGTGCAACAGAGTATGTTAATAATAAAATTTTCCAATTCATATAGCGCTAAGAACTGTGAGGTATGTAAGCGGTGCTTATTATTAACCACAGTGTGTGGTGCTCATTTATCGACCACGGAAGGATGAAAGGCTGAGTTTCGCCTTGCCGGGATTCGAACTTGCGTTAGCAAGCTGTGCACGGATGTCAAAGCGAGCGCTGTACTCGCTGTGCCACTTGACAGGCTACAGTGAAGTGGCACAGCGAGTAGAGCGCTTGACCGCCTATAGACCGGTTAAATTATTTATATTAACCCACTCTGTGTCGTCTGCCTTTTTCAGAGCCCTCTAAACGACAGGGGATCAATTCGGCGGTGATAGTGCGCGGTAGAAAACATTATGCCACTTTCAACGAACAAGTTCAACTTCAGCGGTCTTTAATGCTACGCTATTGTAATTATATTTGGTATAAAGTAATCTAAAGGGTTACTTACAGTACAATTGCAATTTCCATTGTCTATGAGTGGTGCAGTCCCAAAATACGACTCTGCGTGTGCCAACGATCTTTCGCATAGTGATATAATATGTAAAAGTGGTTTCGTTTCAGAAATTTCATCTTTATCTTCTCTTACGTTTTAGCAACACTCCTTCAAGAGAAGTCTTTCATCACAATCTCTGTCTGTCAAGGTCAAAACACAATACAACCTTATAGCTTGCTTTGTGAGCCTCTCCGGGGCCCGAGAAAAAAATGGAAGCAGCTGACCTTCACTGTGAACGAGCATAAATTCTTACTTTGCAACATTCTGTGTAAAGCCATCTGTAGAAGTTGGTTTTTGCACGCCATGTTTGTATATTGTTTGCGTGATATTAAAAAAAGTTT
Source organism: Ambystoma mexicanum (assembly GCF_040938575.1). Lineage (NCBI taxonomy): Eukaryota > Metazoa > Chordata > Amphibia > Caudata > Ambystomatidae > Ambystoma > Ambystoma mexicanum. The sequence goes on from NC_090938.1 coordinate 417,299,651, forward strand.
GTTTAAAGGACGTTATGGTTCTAAGTACAGCCGAAAGACCCCTGAAAATAGCAAGTTATGGTAAGCTATGAAAAATAACTCGCGCCAACACCATGCACTGCTAAGACTAACACCCAGGACATCAAAGATGACATCGCAAATGTCATTGATGAAATCACTGATGACATCACATGTGTATGTACTTTTCATGGAATTTGTGTACTAGGGATTTTTATTATAATGTTCTGAAAAAAGTGTCAAGGATATTGCAATACATATCAGACCCTTATTAGTGCTTTGAACGATGCATTTATATCAATAAATAGCATTGTATTATGGTATTCTATGTAGTATACTGAACTACTAATGGAGAAAGATAGCATTGTGTGCAGAGTACAAGATAAAAGTATAATATTTGTAATGTTAATATGTAGAATAATGAAATGATAATTGTCCTGAAATGTTCGAAAATTCACAAAATGGGGGTGTTCTGAGGACGTTATTCGTATTGTGTGATTGCTTAGCTGTATGCAATGAGGGAATGGTACAGAGAGTAAAGTGGACGCCGTCCGCGGACACCGCGGCTGTTCGTGGACAGGGCGTGGTAAATCCGGGTTTTTCCAGGAAATCCAACATGGAAAGAAGACTGTACGGATCAGCCAATCAGATGTCGAGGTTGTGGATTTGTGTTGAAAGAGACTGTGAAGATGGCAGAAGTGGAGAAAGTCAGGGTATTGGTGCTCGGAGATATGTTTGTGCATGGTTTACAGCAGTACGCTGAATGCAGGCATGTTGCAAAGAACTTTGATGTGAAAGGAGTGGAGGTGGTGTGGAGCACTGTGCCTGATTGCAATGTACAGGGAATTGTACAAGTTTGTGCGGATATGGCCACGATGAACAGTCCGTATGTGGTAGTTTTGCACTATGGGGCTTTCCATTTGGGCAACGTCAGTGCCCCTACTTTGTTGGCTGATTTGGAACGCTTGGTTCAAGCCGTAATGAAGATCCTTCCAAATGCGAAAGTAATTTTTTCTGGATTACTACCTAGGGCAATATGGGACAATAGTTCAGTTTTTTGTCCTCAGCAAAACATTGCTAGGTGTGTCATCAACCGAGGCATGTGTGCCTTCATGCTTAGAGCTGGTATGTTCTTCTGTAACAATGAGAATATTGATGCCAGTAATGCTGTTAATTTTAAAGAAGATGGCATTTGTTTATCTTTTACCGGAAATGCCTTTCTATTTTGGAATGTAAGGGTTGCTTTGGAGAAGGTTATGTGAAGATTTTAGGAGTAAAGTAAGAAAAAGAACCAAGAAAAAAAATATAAAATAACAGGTGTCTGTCAAGCATCTGTAAAAAAAAAAAAAAACCGGCTCTTTTCAGAGCCAACTTCAAAGGGGAAATGGGGCACACTATTTAAATTTATATTCACCACGCTCAGATTTTCGATGTGTCCGCGGACATGGCGGTAGTCCGCGGACATGAAAATCACTACGAGGGGGATAGTATGTTCTATGTTACATGTCAGGGATATTATGGTTAAGTTGTGCTACTAAAAACCTATGAAATTCAGTGAAAAAACTTTGTTAAAGGGACGTTATGGTTCCAAGTAAAACCGAAAAACCCTTGAAATTCGCCAGTTATGGTAACATAAGCAACCATAACTCGCGCCACCGTGCACTGCTAACACTAACACCCAGGACATCAAAGATGACATCACAAATGTCATTGATGACATAACTGATGACATCACATGGCTGGCTCTCCCTTTTTATCCTTTACTGACATATCGAAGCCACATAGTTTTCTACAGTAACAGTCAGGAAGTAAAAATTGAAAAGGTACAATATTTGTAGACTTGGGGTCCTGTCACATCATATGAAACATGTACATAGCCGAAGATACAGGCTTGAAAGAGAGCAATCCTTTCTGTGCATGAAGATAATCATTATGGTTATCAGCACTTTGTCATAGTTTTATTTTAATTTCTCTACCTTCCCTCTATATGCTCATATTTGTATACATTATACTCTCCATAGAGTGAATGGGAACAAAAATTGTGCTCGCGTTTGCAGCCCAAACCGCTGGACGGATTTCCACCAAATTTGGACCAGGAGCAGCGGCTTGGTCCCGAAAGCGTGCTTTTGCAAATTTGGTGAAAATTCGTCCAGTAGTTTTTTTTTAAAATGACCAAAAAGTAGGTAAAAAAAAATTAGTGATATCTGTGTTCGGTTTGCGGATACACTTCCCTGTTCGCTCCGCGGAAAGTGTCCTGATTGGCCAATCGTCTTGCGTGATGTTCGCGGACATGCAAAGTGTTCGCTGATTGGACGGCGTGGAGCGTGAAGCGCGTCAGATTTTTCGGTAGTGCCCGCCATATTGGATTCGCGGACGTCCCCGGACAGCGCGGTGAAACTTTGTTCAAAATGTGTATTTTGTAGAGTGTGTTGGTGTGTAGGAGTGTTTGGGGAGGGTGGGAGTGTGTGAGATAGGATGAAAGTTGTGTTTTTTATGTGTTAGACGTTCTTTTTGTGTTCGATTTGTTTGCGGACATCACAGGTGTTCTGAAATTTTCTAAATAAACTGACTAGGGGGTGTTCTAAGGAGTCAATATGTGTCCGTTTTGTTCGCAAGCAAAGTGAAACTGTTCTAAGAACACTCGCGGTGTCCGGGGAGTGTTCGTAGGTGGTGTCCTGAGGACGCTGTCCGTATTGTTCTCTGTCAAGTTGAATGTGTTCTAAGAACGCGCGCGGTGTCCTGAAATGTTCGCAAATAAACAAAATGGGGGCGTTCTGAAGACGCTTCTAAGAACACTCGCAGTGTCCGGGGAGTGTTCGTAGGGGGTGTCCTGAGGACGCTGTCCGTATTGTTCTCTGTCAAGTTGAGTCTGTCCTAAGAACACTTGCGGTGTCCTGAAATGTTCGCAAATAAACAAAATGGGGGTGTTCTGAAGACGCTTCTAAGAACACTCGCAGTGTCCGGGGAGTGTTCGTAGGGGGTGTCCTGAGGACGCTGTCCGCATTGTTCTTTGTCAAGTTGAATGTGTCCTAAGAACACTCGCGGTGTCCTGAAATGTTCGCAAATAAACAAGATGGTGGTGTTCTGAAGACGTTTTGAGAACACTCCCGGTGTCCTAGAATGTTCGTAGGGGGTGTCCTGAGGACGCTGTCGGTATTGTTCTCTGTCAAGTTGAATGTGTCCTAAGAACACTCGCGGTGTCCTGAAATGTTCACAAATAAACAAGATGGGGGTGTTCTGAAGACGTTTTTGAGAACACTCCCGGTGTCCTGGAATGTTCGTAGGGGGTGTCCTTAGGACGCTGTCCGTATTGTTCGTTGTTAAGTTGAAAGTGTTCTAAGAACTATTGCGTTGTTCTGAAATGTTCGTAGGGGGTGTCCTGAAAACAGTGTCTGTATTGTTCGCTGGCAAGTTCAAAGTGTTCTAAGAACACTCACATTGTTCGCGGACATTAAAAGTTTCCCATAGATCATAGTTGAAATGTTTGACTCTATGGATGTGATATGCTGCGGTGGTTGTTGCCATTTGGCCATGCACCCAAGACTCTATGCCCTGGCAACAACCACCGCAGCATATCACATTCATATGTGTTTATAACTTTGGGTGAAAAACAAATGTATAAGGAACAAAGGTATTAGATACTATGGATGTGATGTGCTGCTATGGTTGTCTTTATTATTGTATACTTACTGTTTGGTCTAGTAATGGGAGTCCATGTTTTTCTTCTTCATTTCTGTGATAAAAGAAAATAGCATGTTAGTATTAGTATTTTGTAATGACTTATTACATTGTATAAGCAATATACTTTTATTTTTTTTCGGCCCTCATATTTAGTAGAGTACAAATCAGAGTACTGTGCAATTTGCTCAGTTTCTGTATTTGTTGCTAAAATCATTGGGTCTGTGGGAGAAAAAAAAATCCATGTTGGATTTAAAAAAAAACTTTTCTGTTATGCTACAGTTTATTTGTTTGTTTGTTTTCAGTGTTCACTTGTTGTTTCTGGCTAATGCTTTATACTTTGCTTTGTTGTATTTTTTTTGGAACAGTAACAGATTCTTCATTTGTTTTGATATTATAAAGTTTTGGAGCAGTTAGATACCAATTGGCGTATTCTAACTGTGTATTTTTTTTTAATATATTTTAGTGGTTTTCATTTACCTATTTGGATATTGTTAAATTTTGGGACAGTTAGATACCAATTGGCGTATTCTAACTGTGTATTTTTTGGTCTAATTTAGTGGTATTCATTTATCTGATTAGTTGTTGTAGAATCTTTGAGCAGTTAGATAGCTTTTGGAGTATTCTAACAGTTTATATTTTTGTAACACAAATTTACTTAAAGGTTTAAATACAGTTTATTTATCAAATTTTGGTTTTAAGAACATCAAATAAGCGTTTGTAAGATTTGCTGGTAATCTCTGCTTTAGAGTAATTGTACTATCATTACATTCAAACCATCCACATTTCTTTTTTATGTATGCAGTGTAGTGCCCTGAATTGGTTGTGGCTCCTGCGTGGTAGATTATACCTATTGTTCTGAAGGTTTTCTTACCAAGTGATATTTGACCATGTGTGAATCCAGTCAGCTTGCAGTTGTTTTTGGTACCATCTGCATTGTAACGTAGAAGCATTAGTATTACGTATTTACTATGTGTTTGTGTTACTAACGTGGAGCGATTATCTGAATTGCAGGTAGAGCATAATCTACCATGGTTTGCATTTTGTACAAGTTGCTGAAATGGAATGGATTCACAATTTGGTATTGATATATATATGAAGCGTTCATTGTTGCAGAGAGTGCATGTATGTTTCCACATGTATGAAATCTGAAAGATTTCATTTATAGGTATGTTTTTGTTTTCCAGTACTTGTAGTAAGTACATTAGAAATTCTTGAGGATCTTCCTGTGAGTTTATAGTGAATTTCACCATTCCAGCACAGTAGTCCAATTGTCGTCTTATTCCAAAAACACTATCTGTGTTGTCAGGATTGTTTGCTGCATTTCTGTGAAGTACTAACATTTGCAAACACAATGGGTCTGTACTGTGTAAGTAAATGTTGTCAACAATTGGTGGTAATTGAAATAGAATATTCATTGCTACATAGCAACTTACACCAACTATATTTGAGAATTTAAATGGTCCAGGTAGTTCTGTATCTAACTGCTTTTTTTGGAGTTTGTCTTCCTTCTTTAAAGAAGTACCTGGTTTACTTTCTCTAATTGATTCTTTTTTGTTTGTGGTACTTAATGAAGTATTAGTTTCTTTTACTCTTTTTGGAGGATTCGCAGTGACGTCCTGTTGCATTTCTGTTTGATTTAGTTTTCTTTTACAACGTTTTAGTTTTTGTGGAACAGAATATGTGTTTAGATGGGGAGTGTATAGTGAGCGAAGTCTATTATATTCTAAAATGCAAGGAATATCAGCGTTTACTTTACTTGCATCAAAGTTGATTCGAAATAGACCGTCAAGTGTACGTAAGCGTGATAGTGCTACGTAGCTCATGCCTTCTTTAAAGACTGTGTTACCAATATCTATCATTGCTTTGTCTAGGGTAAGACCTTGTGATTTATGAATTGTGACTGCGTATGCAAGAGTTAGAGAAAATTGTTCTCTGCGTACATACATATCTTTGAAGAGAAGAAATCTAGCTGTTGAGCGTCCTATCCGTTTTACTTCTGAAAGTTTGTCAAAGAGTATATTGACAAACTGAATTTTGTTGTCACGTGGGTATGTTTGAAAGCCAACAACTGTACCCAGTGCTCCATTAACTAGTCCTTGGTCCACGTCAAGGTTACGTTTAAGCATTACTCTGCAATTTAAGGATAATTTTAACATCTTTTCTAAGCCTGCTGTGTTTGAGATTGATTTTTCTAACTTATTTAGTCTTGTTGTGGCTTGGTCACACATGGGTAGTGTCATACCATGTACATCTAGTTTGTCTGTGGCGCTAATTTCCATTATTGGTTGCATTTCTTTACTTAGCATGATTTCATTGAATTTGAAACAGCTTGCAAGAGTTGGCATTAAGGCCATACAATTGACATTTTTGTGGGCTAATTGTTCCATAACATCTGTAGCACATGCATTATCGCCATAAAGTGCATTAATGTGCCGGGTTTTCAATGTTGCTTCTGCTTCTTTAGAAATTATACCAACACTCAAACTTTTTAAAATGTTGGCATAAGTTAGATCTGCAGATTGGCGCATGTTTTCTGTTAATTCTCTGTATTGGAACTGTTGCCAAAGGTTGACATTTCCAATGCTGCCAACAGTTTTACGGCAGAGTTTGTGCCCTAATGTTTTAAAAATAGGTTCACCTTTTACTGGTGTTAATTGAAGCAGATCTCCAAAAACAATAATGTGTTTTCCTGCAAAGAGCTCGTCATAGTCTGTTTTGAGTACTTCTTGTAATCTGAGGTGAATCAAAGCTAACATCAGGTTGGAGACCATGCTCACTTCATCTATTAGTAGCATTTTCATTTGTTTCAATACTCTGCGTAATTCCATTGCAGCTTCTGCAGAAAGTTTGTAATAGTCTAATTTGTTCTGGTGTTCTACTGGTAATAGTAGTAATCGGTGTAATGTAACACCACCTATGTTGTAGGCAGCTAAGCCTGTGGGGGCAGTGACAACAGCTGACAGTTTGTTGTTTGTCAATTGTTGAAGGAACTTACTAATGATTTTGATTAGGAATGTTTTGCCAGAACCAGCTTCACCACTGACGTACAGTAGTATAGGTTTATAATTATGGCAGGAACATTCTTTATTTTCATGTTTTACACCATGTGCAATTTGTTTTGTTACATCTTGAAAAATGCTACTTTGCTCATTCTTTAGTTTTGATTGTAGTATAGTTAAGTCTTCCTTATCTTTATACTGACACATGGTGTTTTCTACTTCTATCATAGCTAATTCTGCCTCATTTGTTATTAGTGGTTCTCCCAGTGGTTCTTGGCTTCATGTTACAGAAGGTTGACTACTGTCAGGAGTATCCTTATCTAGTTGAGCTTGGAGTTCTTCTACATGTTGCTGTTCATTGTGCAACATTGTTTTGTACTGTGTAAATTTTACATCAGTTATAGTGCTTTCATTTGCTTTGAAAGCATCCTCATATGAGTCATAGTTATCTAGTAATTGTTCTTCTTTTCTCCATGGTTTGAAGAGTTGTAGCAGGGACATGTAATATACTTCTTTATGTTGAGGAGTCTTCAATGACAATTTGATATGATTAATTAAATTTGGTTTAGTGAGTTTAACTAAGCTGCCTTCACAGTCTGTCACTCTATATTTACCTTTTTTTTCATCGGGTTTCATATTATTTTTGTATGTGTAGTTTTGGGCTATTTGGTATAGACACATGTTTTCCAAAGTATTACTTCTGTTTGGGTAGTATGTGTCCAATAAATTGTTTTTTAAAATGTCTTGGCTGTTGGGATCATGTTTGGCTATTGTTTCTATATCTTCATATGATTTTAGAACTCTTTTTCTAGATTTAGCTGGACCAAGACTTAGCCATACTATATTTTCAGATTTACCATACAATGAAGTACCAGTTAAACGATCAGCTGCTTCATAAGATCCACATTCTCTATGGGTGAGCATTTTTATGCCCAAGCTGTATAATTTCTGAGATACTGTTTTATCTGATGACAGGTCATTCCAGAGGTCTTGGAGCTCTGTCTTTTCTGCTTTAGTTAAGTATGCTGTGACATATCGTGCAACTGCAGTAGAATTGTCTGCAATGTACTGCACATCTATGTTTGCATTCCATAAGTGGGCAATGATTGCATTATAATCATTGATATATTTTTCTTCTTCTTTTCTTTTTATGTAATATGTTTTTTTAGGTGACTTTCCTTTAACAGTATGTCTAACTGAAGACATGAGGTTGTTTCCTTGACCTGTATTTGTAACTGGTCTAGGGAAACCAAATCGGCATTTGGTGTAGTATTTGCCTTTGTTTTTGTATTTGCGATGACAATATTTTCCACATTTGTTTCTTTGAAATTGTAAAATTTGTGCACAAAGATCACTATTTGTGGCTTCTGATGGAATTTGACAAGTGACATATTTTTCAATAAACTGTAAAACAGTGGCATCACTGTCTTGACCAAATTTAGGAGCATCTTTAATCCATAAAAGCATGTGGATATGTGGTGCTCCTCTGGCTTGGTATTCTTTTCTCCAAAAGAAGTGTTGCACTTCTCCAAGGGGAGGAACAGTTTTATTACAAATAAAATGTAGCATAGCAATGAAGCGATGGTGAAAATATCTTGAAACATTGACAGGATCCAAAGAACAAAGTTCTCCAGGTGTTAGAATATCTATGTTTGTTTTGGTTTTATTTGATATGCGTAGGAAATCATGTAAATCTTCCCATGCATATTCTGCACAACTTAATGTAACAAACCAAGTGGGTGGGCCAAGGTTTCTGATCATACAACGTCCATCTCCATGACGTCGAAACCAGTACTCTTTAGTACGACGCATATTTGCTAATAGATTTGTAATATTTGATTGTAAAACCTAATCCTTTTGTTGCACTTTCTCTAATAATTGTGTAGCTGTCATATTTTGAAAGTGTGATCCTGATTTTAATATGTGTGCAACTCCGTAACATAAAGTTGCTAGTTCACTTTCAAAGAGTAGGTGGAATATGTATTCCACATTTTGTCTAAATCTGGAATCTTCAGAATACATCCGTAATGAGCGGTATTCTGAAGCTGATATTTGAATAGGTCTATCATCATACCTTCCTCCTTTGCCAGTTGGAAAGAGTAGAGGAAAAGCACGTGCTTCTATACTTTTTTCCAATATACTGATTGGCGATCCTTTTGTTTGACGCATTTGGTAAGTTTCCAGTACATTTTGTACGGTGTCATTACAGTGCAAAGGATGAATTGTATACTGGTCTAAAGTATTTGATATTGTAGCAGGATCTAGTAGCTCAAATTGACCAGCTTCTTGTGTTTCTTGAATTATTTCAGTTATATCTTTCAAGTTTTCTTCAATATTAAATTCTTTGTAATATTCATTATTCTCTTTAAGATATTGGAAGGCTTGTCTAACTTTATATAAATCTACCAGCTGTTGCCATATTTTTTTGTCTTTTGTAGGTACTCCATTTACTAATATAATTAAAGATTGCTGCATTGGACGTTGCACTCCTAGAGTATGCACATTTTCTTTTAGATTTAATGGTAAATAAACTACTTTTCCACGAATGCCTTTTACCAATTCAGAGGGAGGTAATTTTGCTGTTTTTGGTTGAAGGCGTATTATTGCTTGAAATGGGTGTACTGTTTGAATTATGATGCTCTCATATAAATTAAGTTGTTGTAGAGGTTTTGGTACTGGGTATAATTCCAAATTATTTGTGATAGATCGTGAAGGAGTTTGGTTGTTGTCAAGTTTTGTAGTGCAATAACTGCAAAGTATTAAGGGCTCAGTTATTTCACATTTGTTTTCTGCTAGAAGGTAGAGAGCTAATTCAAACCATTTAGAATCTTTATTGTCTTCTATTTTGTATGATAGGTCCACAGTTTTTGTGTTACTTTTATAAAAAATTCTACGGCAACATACACATACATGGTTTGGTACTTCAGCTGATGTACTTTTAAATTTTAGTATTTCTTTTTTGTATGTGTTTAGCAAAAGGTTGCCATGTATAGAATTGTTGCTTAATTGGTTTAAAGCTATTTCATTCTGTAAATGGCTTTCACTTCCAAAATATTTTTTCTGGATATAGTGAATTTCTTCAAGTAGGTCTTTTGCTGTACCATGTAGAAGGATGTTATTTAACTTTGCTAGTGCTAAAGCAGGACTTTTAGCATAGTACAGTTTATAGACTAGATTTCTTATAGTTGAATGATGTGTTGATATCCTTTTGATATCATGGAAAGTGGTTTTACAAGTAGGTCCTGTAATGCAGGCCAATGAATGTCCTTGTAGTCCTGTGTACTTGCGCACTGGACAGGTATCTATATTTTGCAGTAATTTAATTTTGATTTTGTCTTTGCTTTTTACATATTTATTGAGGAATTGGTGCAAAGATTTGAAACATTGTTTGGGAATGTTACACATTGACGTGCATGGCCATTTGTACACTAGACGTTCTGATTCAGTTGAATGGAGGGGTAATTCTAAGTTTTCAGGGCCTATTTTTGTAAGGAGTACTTCTTGTTCCATTATGGTATTATTCACTTTTTCATAACCTCGACCACTGCTATTTATGGCAATTGTATTTGTTTGCTTTTGTTTGTACGCTTCTTCATTAAAATATGGTTCTGTGCTCGTAGTGTGATTCCATTCACCTCCGCAGATACTTAAGAAGTTCTTTCTGTTGACATTTCGCTTATTGAGAAGTCTTTTTTGTAATTTAGTTATTAGTTTTGTTAGTGGTTTCATTTTGTTTAACAGTAAAATAAATAAATTTCTTTTGAGAAGAATTGCACTGTCCATCAATGCTTCTAAGATTCATTTCCTACGATAGGTTTTAAGCTAGAGATGGATGCTTATGTTGGACACCTTTATTTTCATTTGCTCTAATTTTGCGTTGCTTTGTACGGAGTTGTCTTTTGGTAGGCATTCTTTAGGGTCTGTTGAAAAAAATAAAGAAGATATGGGTTGGGGTGTTCTGGAATGTATGTGTGCTGTGTGCATGAGTGTTTGAGTAAGATGATAAAGATGTATGTAATGGTGTGTGATTGTGCATTGGAAACTAAAACTAGTAGGGGTAGGTATTCTTGAATTTATGTGTCACTAAACTGGGGTTCAGATGACAAAAAAAAAGTAAGCTAGTGGTGTGGAAAAGTACAAATAGTAAATGTAATGTATACAATTAAAACAGTTGTTTGTTCTATAATATGAACATTGTAATGGTTCAGTTGGCTAATTTGTGTGTCCAAAAATAGAAATTTGTGGGCCATTCTGGTTGTAAATCGCTGTTTACGACATGGAATTTTTTGGACAAAATGGTACAAAATCTCTATTTTAAGAAACCAAAATAGCTGGTATTAATGTTATAGTATATTTGATTAATAATATAAATAATATGGTGATATTTTACTTAATTTATTTTTAAAATTAACAGGTAACTTCTTAGTTTTTCTTTCTTCTTCGAATTCGGCTGCTTCTTTTCAGGAAACTGGTCTTCACTGCAACTGTGAAAGCTTCAAATTAGTAACTTTGTTTGTATATAGCACTGTTTTAAATTTAGATATTGATTTTTTTAATTTAAATCCTCAGTGCCTTCTGTAAAACCATTAAACTAATTTATTTACATAAGATACATTGCATCAGTTCAGTGCATATGATATGTTCTTAATGAACAAATTGTATTGAATGACTAACTGTAGCAAAAATAAAATATCATTACTATGTCTTGTGAAATTTATAATATATTAGTGAATACCACTATTTCTGTAAGTAAGCTGTTCTAGGTAATAGCGCCTCAATGTCATGTCTAATTTAAAGTAATTAAGTAAATAAATAAATAAAAACAAAAAATATGAAATTGTATAAGTATTTTTATAAAGGTTTAAACATAGATTGTGTTTGCATGCAATTTTGTTTGAATATATGTAGTCTATATATTTCATTTAAAAAATGTTAGTTTAACAAGAGTTGAGTGTGTGTGTATAAAGAAAGTAAAAAGTATAAAGGTGTATAAGTGGTAGTTGATTTTAGGAAATTGAAAAAAGTACAGTAAATTCATTTTACAGATTTTACAAGGTAAAAGTCTGTTTGAAAATGTGTTCATCTACCATAGCTCTCAACTCACACGCTTTTGGCGGGTGTCACATGCCTTGTAAAGGGCAGACTCACCCGCCAAGCCTCCTGCACGCCCATTCATTCCAATGGGCGTCTCACCCGCTAAAATCAAAATCGGGTGATTTCACCCGCCTGTAAAACAAAAATGGTTGAGCGCTATGTCATGTACTATACAGAAAATATGCATACCTGAAGTTTGTGTTCATGCATATGGATATGCATGGAGCTGCAAGTAGAAATCTTGAAGACTTGTACAGTATTTGTGGTAGATGCTGCTTGCCAATGATATGACACTTGTACTCAGAGAGATTCAGAGTACATTTGCAGTGCTGATCTATGATGATGCAGTTAGATGTAGAGGTCTTGAATGTGATTGGTGTATGGTCATGTGATTTTTGAGGTACATCCAATGAGGGAATGGCAGAGAGAGTGTAGTGGAAATGGTAGAAGGGCTGTTCATGTTACGATATGTCCGCGGACATGGCGGTCGTTCCAGGACATCGGGAGTTACATCCGGGGATTTTTGGGTTCAGAAGTCATGCAAATGAGAATAAGCACTGAAAGGGATTGGTCAGGAAAGTTTGGTGGGTGTGTTGTGCCAGGAGAGATTTTCTGAGATACTCTTTTTGCTGAGAGAACAAAAGATAGCTATGGCTGTGTGTTTCAGAAAACAGATTGTTTGGATTTTAGGAGATTTGTGGATACATTGGTTGAAGGTGCATGCAGAAAGCTGTGGAGTAGCTGTAGATCTTGGATTCCCACATGTGGAAGTACACTGGCATGGAGTACGTGGAATGAAGTGGTTGGATTTGCTACCTCTCTGTGCTACTTTGGAGACAGAGCAACATCCAGACATAATTGTAATTCATTGTGGAGGGAACAGTTTAGGGCATGTGACTGGAATTTTTTTGCAATTTGCTATGAAAGAAGGACTGAGGAAGGTTATGGACATGTTTCCTAATTAGCAAGTGATATTTTCACGGATTGCGCAGAGACAAATGTGGCTTCGTTCTTCTTCATTTGGACCACAAATGGAAAAAGCAAGGCGCAATGTTAATAAGGCTGTTTGTGGCTTTCTAAGAGATTTTGGCATGTCTTCTTTTCACAATGAAAATATTATGTTTTGTAGTACATACATTTTTCGCAGAGATGGAGTCCATCTTACTTATGCTGGCAATCAGATTTTTCTGAGAAATGTACAAAATGCATTGCGACCTTTTTTGGAATTACAACAATGATTTTGAAGTAGATGTTAAGCATTTACAATTTTTGACTTACAAACACCACCCAAAGGCTCTTTTCAGAGCCACCACTTCTTTCCAGAGAAAATTACAATGTTTGTGATGGAGTAGTAACCCAATTTTTTTAATGTTCGCGAACTGTTTGCGGACTTCTAAAAAATACAAAGAGCCCTGCTTCATTTATTTTCACTTCTATTTTTTAACTGGGAAAGGCGGCTCTGAAAAGAGCCTTATTTTTTTTTTATTTTTGTAATTTTGTATTTTTTTTGGTTTTTCAGACACGACACACTAGGAGAGGAGGGTAAAGGAGGGTAAAGGGGGGGACACCAACCACAGGGATAAGAAAGGGCGAGCTGAGAGAGGAAGATGTAGAGTGGGTTTTATTTGGGTAGTGAGCAGGTCTTCTCGTGCTCTGAGACGATAGTCTCAAAAGCACTCCGAAGTCGCTCCCCCCTGCAGAGTACTGTGTCACAGTACATACATACAACTGTGACCCTCGAAAGGTAAGGGTCATCAGCATTCTGTATGGCCTGTGAGGCAGCTTGAGAAAGACGCTGTCCCACAGAGGTGGTCCTTGTGGTGACAGGATCAGAAACAGAGGATGGAGTAGAGGAAATCAACCTGCTACGTTCTTCGCAAGGTACAACCCTGCGAATAGCCCCAGAGTGAAATGACCTCAGGTGTCGCTTCATAGTAGTGGTCCCAAAGCTGTAGTTACCGTGCTTCCCGCGACTGAGTATCATTTTGCACTCATTGCAGGTAACATGTTTCGCACGAGCCTTAGGACCATTCCCATGAATGGTAAATAACCGCCACACCCAAGACTCACGCCTAGTGTGGGTAGTAGGGATTTCCTCTACCTCATTCTCATCATCCTCTTCTTCCTCCTCCGCATCCTCAGTCCTGTTCCCCTCTTCAGGCCCTTGGGGAGGTGGTGGTGGTGGAGGGGGTGGTGGTGGTGCTGAAGCAGGTGCAGCACCAAGTGGCAGTTCAGCAGCTAAGGATGCCATGTCGATGATGGTGTAGTCTGCAGGTGGCAGCAAAAATCACTGTGTTCTGAAGAATAGCCAGAAACACAATGGGAATAAGCTCTTGGGCGTGGTCTTTTATAGGGGTGCTTGTGCGCGGTCCGCGGACATGCGCACTGTGCGCGGACAGATCGAACACAAAAAAAGGATCGGAAAGTTTCAAAAGGTATATAGAAACTCAAGATTGCTATGTGGGACTTGTGGCATGGTGAGATTTTATTGAAAAATATTATGGATTAACTGAAAATGTACTTTTAAATTGTTCGGGGACACGAACAGTGTCCGCATTTCAGGACACACGATGAGCGTGGGCGCGGTCAAATGATCTGTTTGCAAACTAGTCTGCGAAGGAAGCGCCTGTCTACAGGACACCAAGTGCACGGAGATTGGTTAGCGCATGCGCATTGATGTCCTACGGACACTGTTCGGGTTCTGAAGTAATTAAAAGTGTGTCACACGTGAAACGAATATTTCAGGACACCGCGTGTGTTCTTAGAACAGTTTCAACTTGGTAGCGAACAGTAAGGACAGATATAGTGTTCTTCAGGATACGTGTAATTTAGTTTATGTACGAACATTTCAGGACACCAATTGTGTTCTTAGAACACTTTCAATTGGGTAGCGAACACTACGAACAGTTGTACTGTTGTTCAGGACACATCATTTTCATTTATTTACGAACATTTCAGGACACCAATTGTGTTCTTAGGACAGTTTTAAGTTGATAGCGAACATTACGGACAGATATAGTGTTCTTTAGAACACTTTAATTTTTGTTTCTTTACGAACATTTCAGGACACTATGGGCCTCATTACGACCCTGGCGGAGAACCATGGTGCAATTTGCACCATGGTCCATGGCGCAGAGCTGCCAACTCCGCCATGGGGGTTGGCGGACTTACCGCCCCATTCCGATCTTGGCGGGGCGGTAAGTCCCCAATCCCCATTTACCCTTCCCCATTCCCATTTTTGCCCCATAGGGTATAATGGGAGTGGGGAAGGCGTTAATTATGCCACTGTAATTTACGGTGGCGTAATTAACGACAAGTCCCGTAGCGCCATGGATTTTTCCACCTGCAAAAAGCAGGCGTAAAAATCACCATGGCGCTACGGGATCTCGTAGTCGGGCGGAGAGGTACGCCATGGGTTACGCCGGCGTAAACCCCTTTCCGCCAGGGTCGTAATGAGGCCCTATGAGTGTTCTTAGAACATTTTCAACTTGCATGAGAACATTACGGACAGATGTAGTGTCCTCAGGACAGTTACATTTTCGTTCCTTTACGAACATTTCCGAACAACCGCGGTGTCCGTGGACACCTAAATTGGTTTTATTACAAGGAACTGAAAGTAATTACAACACCATATAAGAAAAGTAACTTTATTTCATATATATATACAATTATGACTGGGAAGGTGGGGCAGAAACGGAAACAAAAACAGGAGAATTAGGGATTTCTAGATAACTGGGATCAGGTGAAGAAGGGAAGAAAATGTCATTGAAACGCTTTGGTCCATAGACAGGGTTTGGGGTTAACTGCGTGGGATAGGGTGAGGGGGGACAAGTGCAGGTTGGACAATGGTGTGCTGTTGGGGGTTTCACATAATTTTCCACAAAGTTTTTCAAATCCATAAAATTTTGCATAAGGTCGTCCATTTTTTGATGAATCTGCTGTAGAGTGATATCCTCTGATTGTTGTTGTGAGATGCTTGGAATTTTTGTATGGTCTGTAATAAAAAAAATGTATATGTTAAATGTATACAAAATAATATTTATTAATTGGTTTATATAGTAAAGTGTGTACCATTAGGTGGACTATTTTCTAACATTTCCTCTCGTGGGAAATGCTCCTCTAGCCAGTCGAGAGTACTACACATTTCTGTGAGAAAACAAAAAAGTAATATGTTTTTTTTTTCTAATATAGAAAGTTTATAAATATATGAGTAAAAAGAAGTGCACTTACTATGTCTGGTGAGATATGTAATCAGTAGTGTATACGTCTGGTCTTGCTGTTGGTTGTGGAGCGTCTGTGAGGTAATTATGGTGGAAGCCACTTCATCTTCTTTTGGTATATTCCTTTTTAAAACATATTGTATTTACATGAATGGTTAGTGTGTTACATATATGGGTAACATTTTTTAAGTATTACTACATATACTTTGTATGTGTGCTGCTTTGTGAATTTGTTAAATGTTCCTATGTTATGATATAACTATTACACATACCTCCCCAGAGTTTTTAGGTGGTGGTACTGTTCTCCGAACATGTCCGCGAACATTAAATAAGTTTGCGGACATCAAGTTCATAAGAAGAGATCTAGTCAGTTCCATATGACATGTATATAAAGTCAAAGTCATTATTGGTAAGTTGTGCTACTAAAAAACTATGAAATTCAGTGAAAAAACTTTGTTAAAGGGACGTTATGGTTAAGTTGCGCTACTAAAAACCTATGAAATTCAGTGAAAAAAACGTTGTTAAAGGGACGTTATGGTTCCAAGTAAAACCAAAAAAACCCCTTGAAATTCGCCAGTTATGGTAAGCTAAGCAACCATAACTCGCGCCACCACCGTGCACTGCTAAGACTAACACCCAGGACATCAAAGATGACATCACAAATGTCATTGATGACATCACTGATGACATCACATGTCTGGCTCACTATTTTTTCTTTTGCTGACATATCTAGGCCACATGGTTTTCTTCAGTAACAGTCAGAAACTAAGAATTTTATTTTATTTGTAGACGTATCCTTCTAGTAGGTTCTTACAGTAATTCCCTTAGAGTACAGTCACATCATATGAAACATATACATATGGGAAAACACAAGCTTGAAAGACAGCAATCCTTTTTGTGCATAAAGATAATCACTAGACTTATGAGCGCCTTCTGATAGTTCTGTTGTTTTTTTTATGGCTGTTCTTTCCCTGTATATGGTCATATTTTTATACATTGTACTCACACTACTTTCCTTAGGGTCCAATCACATCAAGTGATACATATACATAGGGTAAATAGCAGCTTTGAAACAGAGCAATCATTTATTTGCATGCAAATAATCAGTTAGTTATGAATTGTTTCTGCTACTACTTGTGCTTTTTTGCTAACTTTACTTTCCCTCTATATACCCATATTGGTATGTGTTCTTGTGTCTTTGTGTTTTGTCTAAAGTAATGCAATTATGTAATACATGTGTTTTATTAGCTACTTATTACATATTTCACAGTACACAAAAATCTATTAAGAAAGCAATTATCATTTCATTATTCAACATATTAACATTACGAATATTATACCTTCATCTTGTACGCTGCACACAATGTTATGTTTCTGTATGAGTAGCTTAGTATACTAGATAGAACCCCATAATAGAATGCTATTTATATCAATTCATCGTTCAGTGCACCAATTAGGGTATGATATTTATTGCAATGATCCTTGACACTTGTTTCGCAACATTATAATAAGAATCCCTTGTACACATATTTCATGAAAAGTACATACACATGTGATGTCATCAGTGATGTCATCAATGACATGTGTGATGTCATCTTTGATGTCCTGGGGGTTAGTCTTAGCAGTGCACGGTGGTGGCGAAAGTTATGGCTGCTTAGCTTACCATAACTGGCGAATTTCAAGGGTTTTTCGGTTTTACTTGGAACCATAACGTCCCTTTAACAAAGTTTTTTCACTAAAATTCATAGGTTTTTAGTAGCGCAACTTAACCATAACGTCCCTTTAACAAAGTTTTTTTCACTGATATATATATATATATATATATATATATATATATATATATATATATATATATATGTATATAGTGGTGTCATTGCCTGCAGTCTATTAGTCTATTCACTACGTATTGCCAGCCTCATGATTATTTAGTCTACTTGCGTTACTGCATCTGTACAATTATAAAACGGTTTTGCATTTTCTTCAGTGCTTCTTTGCACATGCAATTTTCATTTTGCTCATGAAATGTTGCTCTATTCTTTACGTCCCCATCAGATTCTATAAGGTCTATGTACTCTCTTCATTGGCATCTGTTCTGGGGGGCATCATTTCTGCTTCATGTGACGTCACCAGTCTTCTCTTTCATTCATCATCACACTTCCTCCGGAACTTCCTTCAGAAGACTGTAATTTCTTTGTGGATACATCATATAGGGTTTTCTCAATGGATACCTTGTTTCAAGGACTCTTCGCGGTACAGGTACCATCACTGGTGTTGCGCATGTGTCCATTTCCGGTTTCAACATATAGGCAAAATGGGGGTGGGACTTTTGGTAGAGACACTTGGTTCCTCCTCTACAGGGCCATTAAATGTTTAATGCCTTTGATGATTCAGTTTGAAAGTAAGGTAGACATGAGAGTGCGGAACACATCAGAAATAAATTAAACAGAAGTAAATGAAATGACCACTGAGGATGGGGGTGGACATGTATTTTAATGGCCCACTAGCCTGAGCTTTGGTAGGCCCGAGCGAAGTGAGGGCCTCAGCTAGGGCTGCGGGCTGTTAAAGCCCATGTCCGCGCCCCAGCCGGGGCGTGAAAGTTATTCGTACCCTGGGGTTTCCCGGGGTGTGGATAGTTTTCTTTTTTTTTTTAACTGACAGGACATGAGCTCAGCACAAGCTCATCTCGCAACGGAGAACATTTTTATTTAAAGAAATGACTGCAGACATTAAAATAGGTCCCTTTGCGGATTACGCTGGCCACAGAAAACATGTTCCTTAATGGCCGCCGTCATCCGAAAAGGCATCTAGTGCCTTTTCTCTTTCAAAGCTGGCAGCCAGACGGGCGGAGCATCAGGGACCAGAGTGCAATGCTGCAGTTCTGCAGGTAAGTTAAGGTGGGGGGCAAGGGGAATTGGGGTTTTCTAGCATGGGTAGGTAACAGGGAGAGCCTCCCTGTCGCCTCCCCATGTATGAAAAAAAAGAAAAAGGAAAGAAAAAGCACCACCCGGGGAAGGACCTTGGGTGGCTGGAACAGAGGATAGGGATTTGGCATTCTTGCCTGCTGCTCCAGCCACCTGATTGGCTGAGTGCCCTTCCCCATGTGAATAAAAAGAAAGGGTGGTGGGGTTCCATTGACTGATGAATCTAATACTGTTCATATCTCCATAGAGGTAGAAACTCCTCATAGAACACATACATGTGAGTCGCCAAAGGAATATTTGGTGCCACAGATGTTCAGTACGGTGCAGTTAACAAGTAAAGTACAAGTCTAAGGTAAATTCCAAACATGAAATGATCACGTGTTACTGCATGAAAAAGGAATTACTGTAAATATAGGGACATCATGTAACAGGTAAGTGATGATACTGAAAACAATGTGGAATAAACAGATAAGGAATTGGGTGAGAACTCAAGTGGGCCCATTACGCAGGCAAGCCATTCAATTGCATAGCTTTAGATGTGCTCACAAGACAGAAAAATAAACAAAGAAGACAGGAAAATTGAAAATGAAACAGTCAAAAAGGGGGATAAGGTGTCATTCCACCTGGCCATTTGTTTAGCAAGAAGTCAAGCGGGTTTAAGAACAATCAGCCCTGAGATCAGTAACAACGCACATTTCCTGTGTATACAAGACGAATGCGAGGATGGATATTATGCCCCCATCACAGTAGAAAAACAATGCAATGTGTGTGGTATCTTGCATACTTGTGTGCTAGGTGCTGCTTTGAGAATGCCTGTTGGAATGTGGAATGCAAGTGGCTGGGAGTTCGCAGAATAACCATTTCTGGTGGACTTCAGCAAGGGAACTTGAACCTGAAGGATGTATCCTTCCTATTCATCTACCTGACCTTCTGCCATAACTGAAGAAATAAAGAGTACATTTCCCTTTTGTACTTAGTTGCTCAGAGTGGTTCCTGTGTGTTGTCTCCCATGCCTGAATACTTCAATGTGTTTGCAATGGTGGACACAGGAGCAAAGGCTATTGTGATGTCACAGAAGGTGCTAGATTGCATAAATGAGGGAAAACCACAACAAAACATTTTGAAATTAAGACAGATAGAGGGTCCTGTGTATAATTTCAATAGTGAGGAAATACCTGTGGAAGGTGCTACTGAGGTTAACATTAGGATAGGGAAACATAAGTTAAGACAAGAAGTGGTGGTCACATCAATTGAGGAGATACTCTTCCTGTTAGGTATGAATTGTCTGAAGCACCTGTCGCCGCTGATTGATGGGGTAAATTGTGTCCTGAAGTCATTGTCAAAAAAGCCCCTAAAGCCCCAAAAAGTAGTAAACCAGGTTAGCAATGCAAAAGAATGCCACACCATTGCCAAGTCAAGAAGAGTGGTATATCTTCAAAATGGCTGTGTACCTTGTGTTACTCTCATTCTCATGTGCCAGGAAGAAATGCGGGAGGAAAAGGGAAAACAGTCATTCGAGATTAATTTATATCCCAGGCAGAACTGGCAAACACAAGTGGATGAAGACACATTAAGGTTCTATTTAAGTGAGGAGGACATAAAATAATGTGACGCTTCAGTGTCAATAGGGCAGTTGGGGCAAGAACCAATTAAGTACCACAGCCCTGATTTGGGACATAGTATTGTGGGGAGATGCATGTTGAAAATGAATATAGGATCCAAGGACATCCATCACAATGTATGGATTGTAAGTGGAACAAAGGACACATTCTATCTGGGAAATGATGTCATGCACAGAATGAATATGGTTTGAGATTATTTTAATTAAACAGTTTGTTCCACGCTGGTTCCAAGCTGAGTGGAGCACCACTGGAATTTGAGAATAAAAGACAGTTTCAGTATCATTGAAATCCAGAAAGGGATACAAAATTATGGAGTATGATGCATTTGTGTGTATCAATGAAACCATGAGACAACAGAGAATAGAATGTGAATACACACCATTAGTAGAATTTGTGGATATTCCAGTTCAGATTACAGTGGATAACAAAGGATGTCAGGATATTTATTTGGAAGAAGGTAAACCTTTAGAGATGACAATTCAAAAATCATATTACACTGCAGATATGAACAACACAATTATTGGAAATATTCCTGAAAGGTATGTCACTTTCCAAGATAAACGGCCTGAGGCTTTAGACTAAAAACCAAAAGGGGTCTTCAGAATACAGTCAGTGTGTCTTCATGATCCTAAAGATGTGATTTGTCATCAGGTTAGTGATTTCCCAGGTCCAACTTGGCCCTTTCCACTCCTCCATTGCACTTCCTAACTGTGGAGCCCCTCAGGGCTCTATCCTCTTGCCCTGGATTTACAACATATACCTGACCCTTTTAGCCCATTTGATCTCCACTTTCCCTCCTTATGTGTTATGCGGATGACACGCAGCTCTCCATCATGCTTCCCTCCTCTGCCTCCTCCTCTTCCTCTCTAATTCCTTTCTGACCGTCTGCTATTCAGACATGGTGCACTGTTAAGAATCTCTGCCTTAATGACAGTAAGACAGAAATCTTCCTCATTTGGAACCCTGCTCCCTCCTTCCCTCACAAACTAGTGCCACCCTCATTGTGCCCCCTCCCTCACCCTTCTGTGAGGCAAAAAACATTGGTGTCATCTTCAACTCTTCTCTCTATTTTTTGCCTCACATCACAGACCTTGCCATGAAGGCCCACTTTCAGAATCACTTCCGAAGAAGCATTCTCCCTTTCCTCACCTTCCGCCAGAAACTCATTGTCTCCAGAGATCTGGTCCTCTCCAGGCTGGACTACTGCAACATACTCTTCCTCAATCAGCCTAACTTCTCCCTTCACCCATGTTTGTGACTTCCCCGTCTTACATGTGCAAAAGAATAAAATAGACACACCCTGGACGGGGAATGAGGCAAAGAGAACAGGTTGCGAGAGTTCAAGGCAAGGTTTATATAAGTAAATGGCATTCAAAGATCTCTGTTGCCTCTGAGAGCGCTCTGGCCAAAATCAATGTTACAATACATTTTATAGGGCAAATGACGCAACTAACATAGGATACTATGCTGGCCCCGGATTGGACAGTCCATATGGTGCCCAAGGTGTGGGTGGCATCTCTTCCTCCAGGTTGGCTGCTTGGTTGCCGGGAGGGTGGACGTCAGACATCTGTGCTCCGGATGGGTGAAGGTCAGGTCGCTGTGAAGCAGGGTGGTCACTAGCTAAGCTCACACAATATACTCTCAAAAATGCATGCAGTAAATAACAATTGTTCGACGTCTTTGAATAACTCATCATGTCTCTATAAAAGTCACACGTATATCTTCACTATCTATCACATAGGATTATAAAGGCCTTAGGTTAAGGGTCTTGACCACTATAATAACACTGCTCGAAGTGAGGGTCTGTGCTCACAAGAATCTCTGGTATGTGGCATTTGTTAGTGGTAGGCAACGATATACTGCAGCAGGGGTCTAATGTTAGTTGGGGATCTGTTGGGTGGGCATCATGGCGTGGTCAGTGGTCTGGCACATGAAAGGAATACCTTTCAGGGGCACAGGGTCACAATAGCAGTAAGTTTCCACTGGCAAGGGTGCGGGGGCAAGGACACATTTGTGGAGATGGATGAGCTATGTGCTTAGCTCATGCTGGTTCACATGCAGGACAGTGATCTCAGAGGAAGAGTGATGTGTTATATTTATTATTTGTTGCATGTACCTCCGGCTTCAGCGTGAGAATGAAGCAGCAGATTTTTCCAGTCAGAGTAGGAACGACGGTGGGTGCCATGTGTCAGAGTGGGAACGATAGTGGGGGCCATGTGCCCTGCGCGTCTGGCTGCTGCGAGAAAGGGAAGAGAAGTGTTTTGTACTATCGCAGTGAGGCCTAGACACCAAGATGGAGTCGAAAGGGGGTACAAAAAGTGATGCCTGTGTCCTGCTCAGAGGTCCCATCTACGGGAATGTCAGCCAAAGTTGACATCGCATAAGGGCGAGGGGCGAACCCATCACTGGAGGCACTTGGTCCGAGTTTTGTACTGAGAAGTGAAAGGATGTGAGGGGCCTACTGGCCCCTCGCTCCCACACGTTCCCCCCTTTCATTACATCTAAAGTAACAAATTATGATACTTTATTTCTTTCATTCTCCCTTCGGTAGTACTCAGCTTCAGCAACTGCTTCTTTCCAGGCTGGGGTACCTTTTATTGGCATCCATGCTCTGCATACACTTCTCAAGCTATTACCTCTCCTTGCATATTCGTCTGGAGTACAGTTTAGGTAAATCCCACCATCCCCATCTAGGTCTATCCATACCTCGTTATACCATTGCAATTCTGTTGGTTCCTTGATTGTGGTGTGGTATAAATTATCAACCCTGCCCCATATTGCCTGTAGATGGCAGTCATCCTGTATTTTGGAGTGTTATGTTCCCCTGTTTGTATTTTTGCATCTATCATAGTTGCTACCGTTGTTGGTCGGCCCATTGTTATGATCATCATAGTTGAGGTAGGCATACTTTTTGCACAACACCGAAGGCCTAATTGGCACACGCAGAAGAATAGCAGCACAAAGACGAACATGGGAACGAGTATTTTCATCACCACATTCACCCATGATGGTATCCACCTGAACATGTGGTCGAACCATGAGCTTTCTTCTGCTCCACCCTCTGTTCTCATCCTTTCTCCTAAGTTGTGAACTGCTGTTATCACATGCGAGAGTGTCCCGTTATGTGCATCGTCAGATGACACGAATGTGCAACACGCTCCCCCAATTTTTCGGCAAACACCACCGGCCATTGCCATGAGGAGATCTAGGACATATCGGTTTTGCATTGTCATTAGGCGCACGGCACGGAGCTCTATTTTTATAACGTTGAATCCTTCTTCAGTGTCATTGGCCATTTGGATTAGCTCCCAGCGCACTATTTGTAACCATTTGGCATTTGCTCGTGCTTGGAGCCCTGGCGCTAGGAGCGATGCGAAAAATGTCTCTGCAGATGAGAAGAGCTTGTACTTTTGCGGGATCTCAGCAAGAAGTTTTGATGATTAGGACAAAATATAGTTGGATGATCTTTTGCATCGTGATAACTTTATTTTTAACTCGTGTTCTGACAATAGTTCGTAAGATGGAGGTTCTGTTTTTGCTTGTTGTGGCGCTGTCGATGGCTCAGCCAATTGCCCTGCTGCCGATTTGCCAGCCAATTCTCCTGCTGCTCCTTGGATATGACTTTTGGGTATTACCATTAGGGCCATATGGAGGGTGGCTAAGGTGCAAGTACCTTTCCAGGATGCAGGCAGAAGCAGGTAGGCTTGTTTGCCGCAAATCCAGTACATGTCTATGAGTGCTGCAGTGCCTTTCTTCATATCAGGTATGATTACTGTCTTATTGCATCTCCTCGCCTCCCCCATGCTCACTTTTCCTTCCCCATGGAAGCAGAGTTTGTGTGCTACTTCTTTTTGTATTTTTATAGGCTTTTCCAGTGCTGTGATCCATGTTAGCTTAGTGACGTGTTGCGTCCAGATAGCGGCACAAACTTCCTTGATCCACTGGAAGTTGTCCTCCGGTAGTCCCCGGAGTGCTTCTGCTTTACATTCAATAGTTTCATCGTGCCATTTGTTCTCTGCATATCTAGTGCCCTTTATGACAAAAAATGGCTCTTTGATGCAAATCACTCCTTGACGTCGGCTCGTGCATGTTCTTTCATTTTCCAGCATTTCTATGGTGACGGTGTGTGCCTGGAAGGTGCTCTTTATCCTACACAGAACTAGGTGAATTAAACATTGAGTATCCGACAAGGGCACTTCCTGTGGTACTAACATTTTGGGTGTCCCTGATACATGCGGTATGAGTGAACAGACATAGCAGCTTTCATTTGTTGCTTGCTTTGCCGTAGCACTCATGTCAGAGTACCATTGGTTAGATTGATCATTGTGGCGGGGGTCTTCTATTTCATCTAATCCCAGGTCATGAGAAATGTCGTATCTTTTCCCTCTCGCCCCCTTTTCCTTCTCCTTTTCCCTCCCTCCTTAAAGCTTCTCACCTTTTGGTAATGTATTGGGAACATTCCAGACCAGGCTGTATCATTGTCGTTCAATATGGCATGTGTATACTTGTTAGTAGCAGCTGCGTAATATGAGGTAGGTTCTATGGTCTATGTGTATGCATATTTGTGTTGGCTAAGGTACTCGGGCAATAATAGTCACCATCATATTCATTTGATTCATAATCATCACTCATATTTATGCCAGGATGTAACAAGGGGACAATTGTTGTATCAGCAGGGGCGTGCTCTGGAGGTTGTGTTACATTTGTATTGTTAATACCAATGATATATGTTTCTCCCCATATTGTCTTTACTCCAGTCCATATTAGGCTTGACCCGTCTCGTATCAGCTTGGCCCCGCTCCCCCCTTTGTGCATATCATTAACCAGCGATAAGAGAGTATAATACCAGGCCATGAAGAACAACATCACAGAAATCAAAACTGCAGCACATTTTAAAACACATTCAACATTGCTAAACTTATTAGCCCTAATGGCATCCCTATTGCTATCTAATATTAATGTGTTCTCTGCGAATGTGCTTCATTGGGCCATTTTGTCACCTGGAGGGACGATACAAATTTGTCAAGTCACCATAATATGTACATTATACATATATATACATTTAAACTTCATGTTTACTCATTGCTTTTGTTACGGTTGCTACAATCATTATTATTATACATTTTTCTGTCATTCGCTTCACTTATTTTTTTTGTGTGCATTTTTATAGCAAGAGAAAGATATAGTGATGAAAAGAGGATGAAAGGAAGAAAGATAGAGACGTAGTGTGAGGCAAATCAGAGGACACATCATTTTCTTTTGCTCCTTACAACTTCTTTTTATCCGATCAGTTTGGCATTGCTGCTCAACCTCACTTGTAGTACCACTTGCACATTCCTGTGCGCTCTGAGGGAGTGTACTATCGCGTGCCCTCTTCAAATCTGAGAGGTGCACCCAATATTTCAGTCCCTTCACTTTAACTGCAGTGGGCGTACTATAAATCACTTCATAGGGGCCATGAAACCTTGGTGAATTCCATCTCCTGAAAAAACTCCTCATATATACCTGTGCTCCTGGCATCAGCGGCCCAGCTGGGCTATCTGTGGGCGGCATGGTAGTATCAGTTGCCACATTTTCAGTAAAAGGCGGTGCTATTTGTCGCGCTATGCTGCGTATTGTGCGCATCAGCTGAGGCAAGTATTCCTTAAATTCTTCCCCCAGCACTGAGGCAGCCCTGTGTGCATCTGATGCTCTCCTAATCGGGGAGAGTGGTGTGTGTATCCGCCTCCCAGTCACAATTTCATGGGGGCTCAAATGGTGGTCCTTGCATGGTTGCGTTCTGAGTTGGAACAGTGCTAGGGGCAAGCAATACACCCAGTTTTTCTTCAATGTATTACACAATTTCGATAACATACTCTTGAGCAGGCCGTTGATGCTTTACCCCCAAGAGTGACGTCACTTCCTTAAAGAGGTCATTCACAAAGTGTGTGCCATTGTCTGATCGTATCACATCACATATTCCCCACCGGGAAAACACTTCTCGTAATAGGAACTTCGCCACGCACTTCGCGTCTGGGTGGGGACATGGACCCGCCTCCACCCACCTTGAAAAAGGACATACTACCACAATTAGATACCTCACCCCATTACATCTCTCTCCCATATCGGCATAGTCTATGTGGAGCTCCCTGAATGGCCCTGCAGGCCGTGGCAAAGTACCTCGCAATGTCCTCAATGTCATTTCTGAATTGTATGTTTGACGTTGTACAATCTATGATAAATTTTGACAAATGTTCCTGTAAGTTAGGGACAAACCAATGTTCTTGAATGTCTGCGGCGATGTGTTGTTTCGCCACATGGGCAGGAAAGTGCAGCTGTTAGAATTCTAATTCTAGTAATTCTACCGGCATCACTACCTTCCCTGTTGTCTCCTGCCTCCAAATGAGGTCTGTGGCCGATTGTTTACATCCTCGCTTACTCCATAATTCTTGTTCCTCCGGTGGTGCCCTCCTCTGTAGCTCTATTAGCTGTGCTATGGGCGTGTTACTATAGGCTTCTTCTAGTGGTTCTGCGGTGGCGGGTTTAACAATGCACTCTGGCGCTGGTGTTACATTGAAATACAAGGCCTCCTTCGCTGCTGCGTCGGCTGCCGCGTTTCTCAATGAGATCACATCTGTGTTGTTGGTATGGGCTTGGCATTTCACCACTGCCATTACCGATGGCTCTGCTAATGCCTCTATTAATTTATTCAATAGTGCGGCGTGCTGTACGGGTGAGCCATCTGCTCGTCTGAACCCTCTTCTACGCCAGCGCGATAGTCCTGAATGGACAGTGGTAGTTGCGTATGCTGAATCTGAATATATAGCCACTGTACATCCTTTGGCTGTACGTAATGCTTCAATTAATGCCGTTAGTTCAGCCGCTTGTGCGGAGTAATGGGATGGGGGACGCTTTTGGATGATTGTTTCATAGTTATGTTCCTCCATCCGTACTACTGCCATCCTTACATGCTTCTCTCCTGTTTCTGGGTTTATTGATGCTGAACCGTCTATGAAATATATTTCTCCTTCCTTCAGGGCATTTTCACTCGCTTTGGGAATATCATCACCCTCCCCTTCATAGGTGGCACAGTCGTGTTCCTGCATGTCCTCCATCGTACATGGCTCTGTAATGAATCTTGCTGGGTTTACTGTTTTACACCTGACCACATGCACGTTGGGGCTTGAAATTATTATCTCATATGCGGTTGCTCTCTGTGTTGTCAGTGTTGATTTCGACCGCTCAAGAATCTCAAATAATGAGTGCTCTGCATACAATGTTACTGAACATCCCATTACAATCGTAGCACTCTTTTCAATTGCGAAGGCCGCAGCTGCGAGGGCCTGTTCACAAATGTGAAGTGACCTTGCATCACTGCATCTAGTGTTCTGCTGTAGTAGGCCAATGGTTTGTGGCCTAATGATGTTTTCTGTGTCAACACTGCCGTCATCAGTGTTCCATTGCAGTGTGAGAACAAGAAAAATTCCCTCTCATAATCTGGGTTCGCGAGGACTGGGGCATCTGCGATAAGGTCCTTTAGTCTTAAGTACTGAGCCATCATGTCATGTGTCCATTTTATTGGGGCTCTACTTTTTTGCGCTTCTTTTAATGCTTGCAGTAATGGGCGTGTGTATGCGGCATAATCAAGGATCCATGCTCAGCAATAGTTACATATGCCGAGAAATGTTTGCATGTCCTTCACTGTTTTTGGTATTATTATGTTACGTATAGCAGCTGCCCTGTCAGGGAGTATTCGTTTTCCATCTTTCCATATCAACTGTCCGAGGTATACAACTTCGGCAAGGCAATATTGTAATTCCCCTTTATCAACCTTGTACCCTTTGGTAGCTAACACGTTTAACAGTGTTATGGAGTCTTCTCTGCATTTCTCTTCTGTTTTGCTACACACGAGCAAATCCTCTACGTATTGTATAATGGTGCTCTCTACATCTATATTTCCAATGTCTTCATGTAATACTCTGTTAAAAATACTCGGGCTTTCGCAATATCCCTGTGGGAGTCTGCAATGTTCATATCTGTTATTTCCCAGTGTGAATGCTGTGAGGTACTGTGATCCTGGGTCAAGTGGTATAGAGAAGAAGGCATTCTTCAAGGAACGATGGTGGGGGCCATGTGCCCTGCGCGTCTGGCTGCTGCGAGAAAGGGAAGAGAAGCATTTTGTACTATTGCAGTGAGGCCTAGTCACCAAGATGAAGTCGAAAGGTGGTACAAAAATATATGCCCTGTGTCCTGCTCAGTGGTCCCATCTACGCGAATGTCAGCCAAAGTTGACATTGCATAAGGGCGAGGGGCGAACCCATCACTGGAGGCACTTGGTCCGAGTTTTGTACTGAGAAGTGAAAGGATGTGAGGGGCCTACTTGCCCCTCGCTCCCACACACCCCCTTCAACTAAACCAAAATAGGACTCTAAGATCTATCCTGGGCCTCAAGCTAATTTCCCCTTCTGCCTCTTGACTGGCCGCCTGGTTCCTTCAGGTTCTTACAGAGCACCAGGCCCCCTCTCGTTCAATCTACCCCTAGACTTGGACTCCCCTGATCTCACATCCTTTTTAACCTACACTTGCCCTTCTTGGCCTCCTATCCCTGAAATAGCCTGTTGGGACCTGCGCCCATTGAGTACTTCCAGCCCATTACCATGCACTTAGCTCATAGCCCTTCCCTGCCCTGCTCTCTCTGCATTCCCCTGGCTCTGTCCCCGGGCTACCCCTTGTGCTCGCTTTCTCACTAGCCCTTCTGCCCTGACCGCAACTGCCCACCCCCACACTTTTTGTTACTGCACTTGCACGATCCGAATGTCACAACGCCTAGTAGGACCAATTTTTGTTTCTTTGATCCCTGTTCCCCCCTTGTCTTGTTGTGCCTTAAAATACATTGGGCCTCATTCCGAGTACGGCGCTAACCAATGGCGCTATTAACGCCTTGGTTGACGCCGTACCCGGACCGGCAGCGCCTTGGTGGATGGCGGAATTACCGCCCCATTCCAAGGTTGGCGGGGCGGTAATTCCCCAATCCCCATTTACCCTTCCCCATTCCCATTCTTGCCCCATAGGGCATAATGGGAGTGGGGAAGGCGTTAATTACGCCACCGTAAATTACGGTGGCGTAATTAACATCAAGGTCCCTTAGCGCCATGGTTTTTAACACCTGCTAAAAGCAGGTGTTAAAACCTCCATGGCGCAAAGGGAACTCGGAGTATGGCGGTAAGGGATTACCGCCACCGCTCTCGTTAGCGGTGGCCGCTATCCCTTACCGCCATACTCGGAATGAGGCCCATTGTGTCTATATGCATTGTATGCATTATAAAGACCCAATAAATAAACAAGGATATGATATTATATGATATTTTATTTCTATCGCGCTCTTACACAAGTGTTTCAGAGCGCGACAAGGCAAGGGAGGGGAACAGGGGAGAACAAAACAGCAATCTTACTAGGCCCAGTGACATTGAGAACGCGCAAGTGCATGGGAGAGGGGGAGGGGAAAAGTGCATGGAAGGGGGAGAAGTGGAAAGTGCAAAGCAGAGGAAAAACAGATAAATAACAATAAATAAATAATAAAGGCAACAAACAGTTTTAGTGCAGACAGCAATTTGCAAGTGCTAGGTTTAAGGCAGCAGACAGGGTAGGTCTGATAAGTGCAGGAAGAAAAAGGGGGGGCTGTATGGGTACAGATACAGACCCCAGTGCAAGGGGTGGCCCGGAGGCAGTGTGGGAGGGTGGCAGGGTGAGCATGTACCGGGGCCCGGAGGACAGAGGGTGGCCAGGTGCACGGTGCCAAGAGAGAACAGATCAGCAGGGGAGAAGAGGAGCAAAGGCAGAAGAAAAGAGGAAGGTCTTGAGGTGCTTCCGGAAACCGGAGATGGTTCTTCTCAAGTTTTAGAGTCGCAGGGAGGCTGTTCCAGTGGGAGGCCCCAGCTGAAGACAGAGATCTACCCCAGCTCGTTTCTTTGAAAAACGACTGACCCTGAAGGAGTTGGAGGTAGAGGAGCGAAGAGCTCGAGAGGAGGGATAGCTGAAGGTAATTTGGACCCAGAAAGCCTTGTGGACAATGCAGAGGGTTTGAATGTAATCCTTGCATCTACTGGGAGCCAATTGAGAGATTTCAGGCTGGCGAGATGATTGCATTCTATTTTGGTTGGATGGCAATGAGACAGAAGAAGATCACTGAGATCGAGGCTGAGATGCATGATACTTAAGAGGGGCATCTGTCCAAAAAGATGCTGTCACACAATTAGAGGAAGGCACAGAAACTCCTCCTCTGGAGGATTTTCCATAATTTCCTGAAGTGGTGGAAGAACAAATCCAAGCTGCAGATGCATGTACAAATGAGTTAGAGAGGGACCAGTTGAGGAAAATATTTTTGGAATTCAAGGATGTATTCGACAGAGATGCATATCAGTGTGGGCGTACTGACTTACATGTAGCTACATTACCAGAAGGTTATGGTAGGGAACATGTCTTTGTGTGACAATATAGGCTACCTTTGGCCTGTTTGGAGTCATCAGCAGAGATCCTCAAAAACGTTGAGTCCAGAGGGAACCTTAGAGCTACTAACAGTGCCTCAAACACCCACCTATATTAGGTGCATGGAAGCCCAATTTTCAGTGACAGTTGTGTGCAGATTTAAGAGAACTCAACAAGAGGGTGCTGGTGTGAAGGTGGCCACTTCCATTAATTGACCAAGACCTTGTACAGATAGAAGGGTCAAAACTGTTTACCTATTTGGATCTGACAGCGGGATATTGGCATGTGGCATTAGCAAAGGGCATACAAACCATTGGCTATATTAGGTTTCTGAATAAGGCAGCTCCGGATTCATCCTAGAGAGGAACTATGGGTTTTGTGGATGATATCCTGATTTAGAATGATGACATAATCAGCCATTTCTGTGAATTAAAACATGTACTCAGCCAATTACAAAAGGCTGGGGCAAATGTATCTAGCAGAAGGCGCAGTGGTGCAGAAAAAGGGTACACAGACCAGGGATTGAACCTGCAGAAGAAAAGGATAGAAGCCATCCAGACGTTGAAGGATACCACACATTTGAAGGGTTTGAAAAGCTTGTTTGGGATTACAAGTTACAATAGAAAATGAATTGAAGATTATGCAGAAATCACACAACCCTTGACTAAGCTACTGAAACAGGGTGGGCCCTGGAATTGGGGACAGGAACGTGAGGCCGTAGCTAAATTAAAGGATTGCTTGGCAAGGGCCCCATGTTTGGCTTTTCCGAAGAAGAATCAGGAGTTCTTTATAGAAATAGCATTCACCGACCTGTGCATGTCAGCTGCCTTTTATCAGAAGCATGACTCGAATAACAAGACCATTGCACATGCCAGCAAAGCTTTGTCACAAGTAGAGACCAAATTTAATGAATGTGAAAAAGCAGTATTGACAACTGTTTGGGCATTACAACATTTCTGCCACATTATTCAAGGAGAGGTGGTAATCGTTGAAACTGCACATCATCCTCTACAATTTCTACAAAGTAAAAGGATCAGGTCAGGAATCAGGAAGGAGACAAGGAATGCTTTTGTATACAAACCATGCACCCGGAAGTAATTTACCAGCTGCGGTTCACACTGCTCAGAGACGTGCGCTTTGCACTACGTGAACCCACCCCCTACTGCAAACAGGTGC
This sequence comes from Ambystoma mexicanum, assembly GCF_040938575.1. Taxonomy (NCBI): domain Eukaryota; kingdom Metazoa; phylum Chordata; class Amphibia; order Caudata; family Ambystomatidae; genus Ambystoma; species Ambystoma mexicanum. Next base: position 417,331,825 of record NC_090938.1, read on the forward strand.
TTCTGATTGAAGTTGCCAGACCTTTGGTCCTCGCTTCTTTCTGTACTCTCAAGACGTTGCCTGTTTGTTCAGTCCCAGTTTGTTTCCTTGGTTTCCTGCTTCACAATCCCGTTCCCTTTTTCCCTGTTGCCTTGGCTTGCTTCGATCCCTCTCTTGTTTTACTTCCCGGCTCCGATGCGGACTTCTGCTGGTTCTTCTCTGCCTACCGGATTTGTTTCTGTTCTGCCAGCAAAACGCCTGACCTGGAGTGCTACACGGACTGAGTCTGCCTTATCCTTTGAGCAATACAGTTCACGCACGTTGTCAGACCCAGAGTGTTATACGGATTGCTATTTGATTCAAGTCTGAACAGTACATTGTCCTCACATTTTCTTGTTTGCAAAGACCCAACAGGATGTGCATTTCTCAATTACCACAAATGAACTGTCCACGCCATCTAGGATTCTTCTTCCATCATCTCTTGTGTTCCATTAGCACCAGGACTAGAGACGCTTGCTGAAGGTGCTTGAGGCATCCTTGTGCCGTCGTGATAGGCTTGGAACTTACCTGGACTTACCTAGGCATCCTCGTGCCATCGGGTAGTATCTTGGGATTGAACCTTGCCACCTTATCCTTTCGGACTATTGGGACAACAACACAGAGACACAACATCCTCTGACACAACACAGAGACACAACATCCGCTGTCAAACTCATGCTAAGAAACTGCACACCTTTTCAATATTCTGTTTAATTCTATCTTGTTATCATTTTGACTTACATTGGTTATCTGTCATAGAATCCACTACTTGGATTCTGGGACATTCCATTGTTGCCCAAGACTGACCTACTCCATCCTTCCATATAATCAAGGTGAGTCTCTTGGTATTGGGGTTTAGGGGTTCTGCAGTATATTGATTTAGAGTACTGAAAATGTTCTTTGTTTTCCTACAGCTGGTGAGTTGTGGGCGTGTCTCCTCTTTTGACTGCTAGATCTCTCTGCCTGTTTCTGTTTTGAACAGCAGACAGTTACAACAGTAGGAATAATTATTTGACTACTGTGTGGGCTCTCTGAACCTCGTCTTCTCTTAGTTGGGGAACTCCTATCTGACGTTGGGTCTCAACATAACCAGAAGTCTATTTTCTAATGGAGACAGCAGACGCCCTCGAGAATCTGGTTTATCTTGTTTCGGAGCTGCGTGCCGACATGACATCTGCACACCAAGGCACGCATCAACGTATCGATGACTTGCAAGCAGCTTCCCACCCAATGGGTGCACAGGCCTCAACTCCTTTGGCGGATTCCAGCTCTGGGTACCCCACACCTCGCCAAGACCCAGTCCCGGCACTCATGTCTACTCAATTCCTTCTGGCTGCCCCAGTATGGTTTCATGGGGATCCAAAAACGTATAGAACATGTATCAACCAGTGCTGGTTGCACTTCCTTTGTAAACCGGCTTCATTTCCCAATTGAACCACCAAAGCCATGTTCGTATTGTCTATTTTTTGCTTACCTATCTTGCCAGGTTTAATCAGCTAGTTGCTGAAACCAGCTGGCCAGAGGACAAAAAAGCTGCAGTGTTCTATAAAGGCTTTTCAGAGTCACTGAAAGACACCCTTGCTACAGTCCCGGTGGTGCCGACTGCCTTCTCAGAGCTCCTGGACCTGGTCTTACAGATAGATGCCAGGAAAGCGCAGAGAACAGATCACTAGTCCTTACTCAACCCCATCCTGAACCATCCAGTCAAGACTTGGAACCCATGCAGATCGGTGCCATACGCGGGCCCCTATCACCTATGGAACGAGAAAACAGGAGGTTTAACAATCTTTCTATCTACTGTGGTTCGTCTGAACATTTCATCCTGTCATGCTTCAAAAAGCCCATCAAAAAGTTGGGAAACTACATGACTCGTCAGTAAAGGGGTCCTTTTGCTGAGTCTTTTGTATTTGGGCCCCAGGTCTTGTAACGGTCACTTCCTTTTCACCATTACGGTCATGCTTTCACACACCCAGGGGTTGTCTTGTACTGCTTCTGCAATTCAGGATTTGGGGGTCACAGGCAACCATATCGACATCTTGTACGCTCACGAATCAGGCATTCCTACAGTTTCTAAGGATAGACCTGAGGTGATTAATGCAGTGGATTGCACCACGCTGGTTTCCGGTTTAGTTACTTAGCATACGGTGGATGTTCAGATGGTTACTGAAAGTGGCCACACAGAAACCATTTGCTCCCTTGGATTACTCTGCACAATTCAGACATCGATTGGCAGAAACATGAGGTCTGTTTTGTGTCCGACTATTCTGAATCTAATTGCCTAGAGAACTCCGGACAACAAACCACCAGTCCTTGTCAGCCTCTCATGGATACTGCTTCAGTGGTGGGTTTGGTCACCTCAGCAGCCATACCAACAGTGTACACGGATTTTAGCGATGTATTCGATAACGGTATGGCCGACCAACTACCACCTCATCGGCCATATGATTGCCTGATTGACCTACTTCCTGGGGCAAGCATTCCCAATGGATGCATCTATTCCCTCACACAGAAGGAGACCTTGGTACTAAAAGAGTACATAGACAATGCGCTGAGTACAAGCTTTATCAGACCTTCACGTTCTCCAGTCTCTTCACCCTTATTCTTTGTCTCTAAGAAGGAGGGGGACTTGAGGCCCTGTATTGACTACAGGGCCTTGAACGTGGAAATCATTCATAACCATTATCCATTACCATTGATCAACACCCTTTTGGAAAAATTTGGCTCTGCAGTCCTTTTCACCAAACTGGACCTTAGAGGTGCATACAACGTGGTAAGGATGCGCGACGGTGACGAAAGGAAGACGGCATTCAAGACGCGGTTTGGGTTGTTTGAGTATTGTGTCATACCATTGGGTCTCTGTAACGCCCCACATTTCAAAACTTAATGAATGACGTATTTGGGGACATGATTGATAGGTATATGGTCATGTATCTCAACGACATATTGTTATGCTCACCTTCCTATTAGAAGCACATTGTACATGTGAAATCCATGCTTCAACGTTTGAGAGACAATTGTCTTTTTGCCAAACCAGAAAAATGTGTCTTCCTCGTAGCCGTGGGGAGTTCCTCAGGCATAAATTAACCAGTAATGGTGTGTGAATGAGCCAAGCTAAGGTCAAGGCAGTTTTAGACTGGCCGGTTCCAGACAACGTGAAATCCTTGCAATGATTCCTAGGTTTCACAAACTTTTATAGACGCTTTATCAGGACCTTTTCTGGAATGGTGGCACCTCTCACATCGCTGACCAGTAGCAAACACAAGTTTGCGTGGCTTTTTGAAGTACAAAACGCTTTCGATGCACTAAAATCCGCATTCACCTCTGCGCCGGTTCTGCAGCAACCCAAACCCAGGTCGGCCATTATATGTGGAGGCAGACGCTTCAGGGATTGTCAGAGGCGCCATATTGTCACAGAACTGTGGCGATACCAGCGTTCTCCACCCGGTCGCCTTTTTTTCGAGAAAGCTCAGGACGTACAAACGCAATTATACAACTACTGAACGCAAACTCCTGGCTATAAGGGGTGCCTTCAAGGAATGGAAGTATAATTTACTAGGGGCTGCACACCCAGTCCAGTTTTTCACAGGCCATCATAACCTTTTGGCCATGAAGTCAGTAAAATTTTCTACCTCTCGGCATGCTAGGTGGCATGAATTCTTCACCATGTTTGATTTCACAGTGACATGCAGGTCTGGTCGGCTACATTCGAATGCGGATGCACTCTCTTGCATACATGGCACTGCTCCGATCCCCAGGGAAGAAGAGACCCTGCATCCCACTCAGGTAGTCTGTGGTTGCACCCCGCAATCCTCTTTGAAGGCAAACATACAAGTCTGGGTTTCAAGCAAAAAAACTGAGATTGCAGACTACAACCTAGATGTGGTGGACTCGATGCCATACATCCAATGACGTTTGTTTTTGCCAGACAGCAATACCCGTCATACTGCTATGCCGTGGTGTCATGACGCAAAATTCTCGGCCCATCCTGGCAGAAGAAAGACCCATGACCTTATGCAAAGGTGGTGCTGGTGGCCCACCATGCGCAAGGATGTACAGGACTATAGTCAGGCCTGTGCTGTTTGTGCCCAAAGTAAATCTGCACCCATCAAACCCATGGGCCTTTTGCAACCCTTACCTGTGCCGCAGCGTCCTTGGACAATGATGTCTGTGGACTTTATTGTAGAACTCCCTGTGGTTCAGAACAACAACACCATATGGGTTGTAGTGGATTATTTCACCAAAATGGCATTGTTCATACCATGTCAAGGTCTGCCCACTGCACCTATCCTCGCAGACCTGTTCCTGAAGCATGTCTTCTGGTTCTTCGGTCTCCCTTTGGTTATTGTTTCTGATCGTGGTTCTCAGTTTACCTCTCATTTTTGGACCTCTTTCACGGCTTTTTTTGGTATCGAAGACTGCTTCTCCAGTGCTTATCATCCCCAAACGGATGGCCAAACCGAGAGACTGATTGCTAGATTGGAGCAGTACCTCCGTTGTCTCCTTTTACAACCTCTGGAAACCTGGTAATCAGTTTTGAGTGCGGCCGAATTTGCATACAACAACACATTGCATACCTCCACCGGCACCTCCCCCTTCTATGCGCTGTACAGCCAGAATCCATGTTTCTGCTTCTAGATCCACTGCTTCCTCACAATCACCCGGCAGTAGCCGATTGTGCCAGAGAGCTCACGGTTGTTCACAGGAATGTGGAGTCCCTTTTACGCAATGCCCAGAAGACAGCCAAAACCTATGCGGACCATCATCGTTCTCCTTCACCCGCTTACGAAGCTGAAGGTGTGGCTGTCCACTAAAAACGTATATATACCTTGGCGTCGCCCTTTGCTTCCCCGTTTTGTTGGCCCCTATGTGATTGACTGTGTTATCAACCCCCTGTCGGTGAAGCTGGTTTTTCCTCAACTATGGAAGGTACACCCAGTGTTTCACGTCTCCTTGGTGAAACCATTCCATCCGACACCTGCCTTCAGCCTCACCCCCCTCTAATACCTGAGCAGGGGTCTGAGGAATTCGAGGTCAAGGCAATCTTGGACACCAGGGCATGTGGTGGTGTCCGATATTACCTCATCGAATGGAAGGCCTATGGCCTTAAGGACTGCACCTGGGAACCCATTGACAACATCCATGCCCCTCTTCTTCTTGGTTATTTTCACGCTTCCTGAGGACTGGATGTCCCTTTGGGGGAGGAAACTGTTAGGAATCGGGTACAAAATCCCTGCTCTGAAGTGAAACTTCTTTACAGACATACATATCAGGGTAAAATCAGCAAAAGAATATCCGCTGGTAACCACGCCCTTTCTTTGCTCCACAGCGCTCTCTGTTCCTTTCTCGATACATGTTGCCATGGAGACATGGAACGCTTTCGTATGCAAACCATGCACCCGGAAGTAATTTACCAGCTGCAGGTCGCGTCGCTCAGAGATGCGCGCTTCACACTATGCAAACCCGCCCCCTGCTGTAAACAGGCGCTTCTGATTGAAGTTGCCAGACCTTTGGTCCTCGCTTCATTCCGTCCTCCCAAGACTTTGCCTGTTTGTCCTGTCCCTGTTTGTATCCTTCATTTCCTGCTTCACAACATGTTCCCTTTCTCCCTGTTCCCTCAGATTGGTTCAATCCCTCTCTTGTTTGACTTCCCGGCTCTGACGCAGACTTCTGCTGGTTCTTCTCTGCTGCCCGGATTTGTTTCTGTTCTGCCAGCAAAACGCCCGACCCAGAATGCTACACGGACTGAGTCTGCTTTATCCTTTGACCACTACGTTTCCCGCATGTTGTCAGACCCGGAGTGTTATTCGGACTGATTTGCCTCTCCCCAGCTCACTACGTTGCCTGCACGTTACCAGACTTGGAGTGTTATATGGATTGCTATTTGATACAATTCTGAACAGTACATTGCCCTCACATTTTCTTGTTTCCAAAGAACCAACAGGATGCACATTTCTCAATTACCACAAAGGAACTATCCACGCCATCTAGGATTCTTCTTCCATCATCTCTTGTGTTCCATTCGTACCAGGACTAGAGATGCTTGCTGAAGGTGCTTGAGGCGTCCTCGTGGATAGGTTTGGAACTTACCTGGACTTACCTAGGCACCCTAGTGCCATCAGGGTAGTACCTTGGGATTGAACCTTGCCAACTTATCCTGTCGGACCATTGGGACAACAACACAGAGACACAACATCAACTGTCAAACTCTATCATGGTAAGAAACTGCACACCTGTTCTACATTCAGTTTAGTTCTATCTTGTTATCATTTTGACTTACATTGGTTATCTGTCATAGAATCCAGTACTTGGATCCTGGGGACATGCATATAATCAAGGTGGGTCTCTTGGTATCGGGGGTGAGGGGTTCTTCAGTATATTGATTGAGAATACTGAAATTGTTCTTTGTTTTCCTACAGCCGGTGAGTCGTGGGTGTGTCTCCTTTTTTGAATACTAGATCTCTCTGTATGTTTCTGTTTGGAACAGCAGAGAGTTACAACAGTAGGAACAATTCTTCAACTACTGAGTGGGCTCTCTGAACCTCGTCTTCTCCTTGTTGGGGGAACTCCAATCAGACTTTGGGTCTCGACATAACCAAATGTATGTGGGAAGTTCAAGACAGGTTATCTTAGATGATATAGGGTCACATTTCATTGTATTTTGTGCCATCTGATATCATCCAGCAAATGATGGGATAGATGACACAAAGGGAAATAGAAACAATTGAAGAAAAAAATGCCTTTGAGACAGGAAGAGCGATTTCCCTGTATATATATGTAGAGCGGATGGAGATTGGTTTTCCCTTGAGCATTCCATATATCACCCCAGATTCGATATATCAAAACCAAATTGTACATAGAGTTGGCTTCTGGCTGAATAATAAATACTTAGAAATTATCACTCCTGAAATGATGGCATATCCGACATGGGAGATGGGTTTGTACATCATTCAAAAATGAGATACTAGCGTAAAGTTCAAGAAGCAAAATTACTTATGCTGAAGAAAACCATTCATGCCTGATGCAACAAATACGCTATTTGTGGGTTGAAGGCAGATCAGAGAGTTACAGAAGGATGTGTGGTGTCAATAAGTAATCCGAAACCTGAAGAGATAACAGCATGCCAAATTAATTAAGCACAGTTGGTTTGTTAGTACATGTGCAGTACATGTGCAGTGAATTAAACAGTCACACACCACATGCATGGGTCATTTGTTGTCAGACCATGTAAGTGACTTCAATCCAGCACTCCAACTAAATCAATGCTTATTATGGGATGCCCAATGGAAGCTCTTATTTATATATTTGTATGTCAAAGTTCTTTAAATCTGGATGATGAACCCTTATATAACGCCCCTCTCTTTGAATCCCCCTGACCTCACTGAGCCAAGAAGTAGGTTTGTTTTGCAAATTAAAAGGTTTATTTGAAGAATTAAACAATATATATATATCACACTTTTATGAACAAAATAATATGTTAATAGCACACTTATGAAGATGGACGGAAATCAACAATGGGTAATATTACAAAATCAACAATCTCTTTAATCACTTAGGAGTAGGAATAGGAAGGATACTGTAGCAGAGAATACTTTATATGATTCAAGGAAATGCAGTTCAATCCCAGTTCCCCCAGCAAGCTTAGAGAAAACAGGTATGATTTTAAACACAGGCAAAAATACTGTCATGATGCCTACCTCCAAGGAGCCAGGTCCGACCCAGCAACCCCAGAGGCAGGCATCATTTCCCCCAGGGGAGTGCCAGCGGGCCCAAGCTGGGGCCCTTTGGACGCAGTCCTGGCGCCTTAGGCGCCAGGCTCATGTTGGATCTCTGTCCTGGCGCCTTAGGCGCCAGGCTCATAAAGCTAGACATGTGTTCAAGTGTTTTAATGTGCACTTACCTGATGCAGACCATGCTGCCACATCCAGGCCCTCTTGAGGCCTGAATAGGAATTACTTTACCTGTGGGACTACTTTCCACCCGGGTGTGGTCGGGGAAGGATACATACCTGATCGGAGGAAGGATACACACTTGGAACTTCTTCCAAAGCTATTTAAACCACACCCGATTAGCAACTCACGCTTCGCGTTGTTCTGCTCCTCACAGCTGGACGCTCACCGTGTCAGCTCCTGCATCTGGACTTCAGCCACGCCTGTCAGCATCCTGGGTCCCCTGCAAAGGGAGACAAGAGACCTACCAGCTAATCTGCACCACGGAGACATCACCGACGATCCTGAAAGGGAAGACATCATTTTTAAAAGCATTTCGTTACGATCGCTGCAGCGCTGCATTTCACTCACCTTTCCTGGGTTCCTCCATCTTCAGCAGCGATCATCCGGATACACAGCCACTTCCCAGAGCCTAGAGAAAAAGACAAGAATAAGAGGTGAGAGAAGGAAGGGAATAGGAAAAGCTCAGTTTCCTTCTAAGACTTACCTGTTGGGTCATTCCCATTTCATTTCGGGTCTTGCTGCTTCAAAGCAGGACCCTGGCCCCTATGGGGAAAAAAGACAAAGACATTAGATGAGCGAATGCAAAAACATTACCTGAGCGCTCATCTAGGACTTACCAGATCTTTACTGGAACTGCACGTTTCACTTCGGGTCGGCGCCATATCTCCAGCATTCCGAACCCCGGCCCCTATGGGGAAAAGACATCAACATCAGCGCTTTGTTGCAAGAAGTCTCCAAAGGAATCTTCATTCATCACCTGAAAAAAGACAATGAACATTAATATTTAAAGCTTGAACTTTTGAACTTGCAACAGAACTTTTACAGCGCCTTACCAGTATAATCAAGCTTACCTGAACTCCCATCCAACCTCAATCCAGTGAAGTAACTGGGTTCAACGCGCCCCTGCGTCAGAAGCAGGATGGAGAGCTCGTCCTTTCAGACCCTAAGGTGAGACTTCACGGGGGATCGTGGAAGGGTATCGTGGAGGGTTGGAAGAGAGTGGGAGGCTTGAGCATAACTCAGTCAGTAGGTAATACTCCCTTTTCACGCACAGGGGAATATTCCTGCGAGCCGGGGAAGCCAGAGTAGAGGGCCCTTCCTGTCCATCTTCAGAGTCCTGCGCTTCACCATTGAAGAAGCATCAGCACTCGAAGCCAGACCTGCGCCTCCGTGGGAATCAGGCGAGCGTTACAGAACGCGAAGCCTACCCACAATTTCCCACCGGGCGCTATGGAGACTTCCGAGACTGACCAGCTGGCCCAGCTTTTGGGGGAATTACGGGCAGAGGTGCACTCAGCCCGCCAGGAGACTAACGCTCTCAAAAGAGAACTGATCTTATCTAAGGAAAGAACTGATGACCTAGCCAAAAGGTTATTACAGGCCCAGGCAGGGCACACTCCTTTACCTAATTCCGGAGACATTTCCACATCAATGGGTTTGAGTAACCCGGTACAAATTAATCTACCTGGACACATGCCTTTGGCCCTGCCTGAACGTTTTGCGGGGGATCCCAAGAAATATGCCGTCTTTATGAACCAATGTCGTTTACACTTTCTATGCAGACCCAGACCCATCCCTAACGACCAGACCAAGGTAGCCTTTATACTATCTTACCTCAGTGGCAGTGCTGCCGATTGGTCTATTCCATTGGTAAATCAGTATGATCCCATTCTCCAGAATTTTCAGGGCTTCCAGGCCAGCATGGAAAGATTGTTCGCTCGACACTCTCAAGGACAGGCCCTTGATAACGAACTACTATCCTTACGACAAGGTAATCAGGATCTTCTGTCCTACATAGCCACCTTTAACAGACTGGTTGTGGAAACTGGATGGCCAGAAAGCAAAAGGATCACATTGTTTCATCGAGGCCTGCGCGGAGAGCTTAAGGATGTTCTAGCTCAGATAGTAAACCCACCTCAGGTCTGCGCAGACTACATTGACTTGGTGGTTCAACTTGATCACAGACTTCAAAATAGAAAAGCAGATCGGTTCAAGTATGAAAACCGAGCACCAATCAAAACCCACGCTACCTCCAAGAGTACCGACGTATCTGAACCTATGCAAATCGGCGGTGTTAAAGGACCATTAACGCAGAAAGAACGAGAGAGAAGGTGGCAAATGCAATTTTGTCTGTATTGCGGGACTTCCGGTCACTTTCTTCGAAATTGTCCAGTTAAACCACTTAAGAAGGTGGTTGGAGCTACTGATAACGAATTAGTGACACCTGATTCGGGAAACGACCTAGCCCGGCAAGCGTAGGGGTCCGCTTGCCGAGCTTGAAAACTAACTCTTGACCTCGCATTTCGTCATGCCAATGGTGCTCATGGACCCAAAACAGCCTCAGCAGTTGCATGCTATAAAAGCATACATCTTCAGTGGAGCTATTGGAAATTACATAGACCGTGAATTGGCTTCCAGGATTAAGCTTCCTCTCCGCCCAAAAGTAACCCAAGATGTCATTACTACAGTAGATGGAACCGAAATAGCCTCAGGGCCTGTAACGCATTCCACTGTTGAAGTGACACTGGTGGGTCAGGATGGACATCGGGAAGCAATCGTGTTTGATGTGATCAAGGCCCCACAATTTCAAGTAATTCTTGGAATTCCTTGGTTAGAAACACATAATCCCAGAATTGACTGGCGAGCAAAGAAGATAAGTTTTCCTGATTGTGAACCAACTTGTTATCCAAGAAATCCAGCTATGGGTCTAGCCACAGCAACTCCCACCCCTGTACAGCTACCGTCAGAATACCAACAATTCCAAGACGTTTTTCAGAAAGAACAGGCTAACACGTTACCTCCCCATCGGTCTTATGATTGCCAGATCGATCTGGTACCCAATGCTCAACTACCTTGTAGTAGGATTTATGCTCTTACGGAACCTGAGAACCTGCATTTGCGTCAGTATTTAGATCAGTACCTAGCCAATGGTTTTATTCGCCCGTCCAAGTCTCCTGTCTCTTCAGCTCTGTTCTTCGTGCCAAAAAAAGAAGGCGACCTTAGAACGTGTATAGACTATCGCGCCCTAAATCAAATAACGATTAAGAATCGTTATCCACTGCCCTTGATCCCTGAGTTTATCGACCAGGTGAAAGACGCTTGTGTGTACACCAAGTTAGATCTCCGAGGAGCTTATCACCTGGTGCGCATAAAAGAAGGCGACGAATGGAAGACTGCATTCCGCACGAAATTTGGGCTCTTCGAATATCAGGTGATGCCCTTCGGTTTGTGCAATGCACCTGCCGCCTTTCAGTACTTTATGAATGATGTTCTTCGGGAACTTATCGATGTCTGCGTCATTGTTTACATTGACGACATCCTGGTGTACTCTTCTTCAGAATCTGATCACAGAAAACATGTTAGGGCAGTTCTTGTGAAACTGCGCCAGCACAGACTATTTGCAAAACTCGAAAAATGCGTTTTTCATACCACAGAAGTTGAGTTTCTCGGATTCATCCTGACACCTCAAGGAGTCCGAATGGACTTGCGAAAGGTGGACGCCATCCTCAAATGGCCATCTCCAAGCTCGGTGAAGGGAGTTCAGAGCATGCTCGGCTTTGCCAATTTCTATCGAAGATTCATCCCGGAGTTTTCCCGAACAGTCCAACCCATCACCACTCTCCTAAAGAAAAACAAACGCTTCGAATGGACTCTTGAGGCCGAACAAGCCTTCCAGGACCTGAAAACCAAATTCACCTCTGCACCTGTATTGAAGCACCCGCACCCAGATCTCCCGTATATAGTGGAAACCGATGCTTCCAGTTCGGCCATGGGAGCTGTCCTGTCGCAAAGAGACCCAAAAACTAACCAACTACACCCAGTGGCCTTTTGGTCCAGAAAATTTTCTCCTCCTGAAATCAACTACGCAATTACCGATAAAGAGTTACTGGCCATCAAATCTGCTTTCAAGGCTTGGCGTCACTACCTTCTCGGGGCAAGACACACCATCACCGTAATTACGGACCACAGAAACTTACAGTATTTAAAGACGGCCAAAGCTCAATCTTCACGACAACTCCGATGGGCTCTATTCTTTGCGGAATTTGATTTTGTAATTACCTATCGCCTGGCTGCAAGAATGGAAAAGCAGACACCTTATCCTGGATTGGCATGGAAGAACCTAATTCGAGCTTAGAACCTGTGCCCATCATACCTGAGCAAAGAATCTTAGGCTTAACTTCATTGCAATCTATTGAGGATATCCAAACGCAAGTAAAACAACTTCTAGACTCTTCAACCTTACTGGAATGGAGTCAAAAGGGTCCTCATTACACCGTTAAGGATGACTTACCCTACTTCCAAGAGCGGTTGTTTCTGCCAAGTAAAGAATTGCAAGAACTTGTTATTGGCCATCATCATGAATCTTTAATGGAAGGACACCCTGGTATCGCTAAAACGGAGGAAAAAATCAAACGCCACTTCTGGTGGCCTTCTTGTAGAAAAGACATAAAGTCTTTTGTACTGTCTTGTGGAATTTGCGCCCAAAACAAGGCTCAAAAGAAAAGGCCAGCCGGCCTACTTCAACCCTTGGATATTCCACCGGCACCATGGCACACCCTGTCAATGGACTTTATAACAGATCTGCCTCCTTGTGCTGGTTACAACACAATCCTTGTAATTGTGGACCTATTCTCCAAAATGGCCCACTTTATCCCTTTAAAGGGTTTGCCTTCAGCTTCCACCTTGGCCAAGGAATTCCTGGAGAATATAGTTCGCATACATGGTTTCCCTTCCATTTTAGTCTCGGATCGTGGAAGTCAATTTATCTCCCATTTTTGGAAGAAGTGTTGCCAACTAGCACAAATAGATGTGCGGTTATCCACAAGCCACCACCCCCAGACCGACGGACAAACCGAGAGAACCAATCAGACTCTCGAGCAATATCTTCGGTGCATGTTACACCAATCCGAGTTAAATTGGAAAGACATCCTTTGGATCGCAGAATATGCATACAACAATTCAGTGCATTCTGGAACCGGACAAACCTCCTTTTATACTTTGTATGGTCACCATCCTCGGACCTCTGATGTAGATCCACCTCTGACCCTGGAAATGCCCGCAGTAAATCATCTGCATTCCATAATAACCCGAGCCTTCAAAGAAGCTGCAACTCATTTACTGCAAGCCAAGAAAAAGTATAAAGAAAACGCTGATTTGCACCGAAGTAAAACTCCTCCTTACCAAGTAGGAGACCAGGTATGGCTAGCAACTAAACATTTACCCCTCAAGGGCCCGCGAACCTTCAATTCCAGATTCATAGGACCTTATCCCATCAAAGCTATAATCAACCCAGTGGCCTTTAAACTGGATCTACCGTCCAACATGCGTATTCATCCAGTTTTTCATGCATCACTTTTGAAGCCAGTACAACCAGGAACCCGATTGTCCAAGCCTCCAGATCCAGTTCAAATTGAAGGGGAATTAGAATTCGAAGTTAAAGACATTTTAGACTCCAAGGTGGTAAAGTCGAAACTCTTCTATCTTGTTGACTGGAAGGGATATGGACCTCAGGAGAGATCGTGGGAGCCTAGTAACCATTTCCACGCACCTCGATTAGTACAAAGGTTTCACCGGAGATTTCCGAACAAGCCCAAACCCCCGGAGGGAAGAACCTTGGGAGGGGCCTTGAGGGGGGTACTGTCATGATGCCTACCTCCAAGGAGCCAGGTCCAACCCAGCAACCCCAGAGGCAGGCATCATTTCCCCCAGGGGAGTGCCAGCGGGCCCAAGCTGGGGCCCTTTGGACGCAGTCCTGGCGCCTTAGGTGCCAGGCTCATGTTGGACCTCTGTCCTGGCGCCTTAGGCGCCAGGCTCATAAAGCTAGACATGTGTTCAAGTGTTTTAATGTGCACTTACCTGATGCAGACCATGCTGCCACATCCAGGCCCTCTTGAAGCCTGAATAGGAACTACTTTACCTGTGGGACTACTTTCCACCCGGGTGTGGTCGGGGAAGGATACATACCTGATCGGAGGAAGGATACACACTTGGAACTTCTTCCAAAGCTATTTAAACCACACCCGATCAGCAACTCACGCTTCGCGTTGTTCTGCTCCTCGCAGCTGGACGCTCACCGTGTCAGCTCCTGCATCTGAACTTCAGCCACGCCTGTCAGCATCCTGGGTCCCCTGCAAAGGGAGACAAGAGACCTACCAGCTAATCTGCACCACAGAGACATCACCGACGATCCTGAAAGGGAAGACATCATTTTTAAAAGCATTTCGTTACGATCGCTGCAGCGCTGCATTTCACTCACCTTTCCTGGGTTCCTCCATCTTCAGCAGCGATCATCCGGATACACAGCCACTTCCCAGAGCCTAGAGAAAAAGACAAGAATAAGAGGTGAGAGAAGGAAGGGAATAGGAAAAGCTCAGTTTCCTTCTAAGACTTACCTGTTGGGTCATTCCCATTTCATTTCGGGTCTTGCTGCTTCCAAGCAGGACCCTGGCCCCTATGGGGAAAAAAGACAAAGACATTAGATGAGAGAATGCAAAAACATTACCTGAGCGCTCATCTAGGACTTACCAGTTCTTTACTGGAACTGCACGTTTCACTTCGGGTCGGCGCCATATCTCCAGTATTCCGAACCCCGGCCCCTATGGGGAAATGACATCAACATCAGCGCTTTGTTGCAAGAAGTCTCCAAAGGAATCTTCATTCATCACCTGAAAAAAGACAATGAACATTAATATTTAAAGCTTGAACTTTTGAACTTGCAACAGAACTTTTACAGCGCCTTACCAGTATAATCAAGCTTACCTGAACTCCCATCCAACCTCAATCCAGTGAAGTAACTGGGTTCAACGCGCCCCTGCGTCAGAAGCAGGATGGAGAGCTCGTCCTTTCAGACCCTAAGGTGAGACTTCACGGGGGATCGTGGAAGGGTATCGTGGAGGGTTGGAAGAGAGTGGGAGGCTTGAGCATAACTCAGTCAGTAGGTAATACTCCCTTTTCACGCACAGGGGAATATTCCTGCGAGCCGGGGAAGCCAGAGTAGAGGGCCCTTCCTGTCCATCTTCAGAGTCCTGTGCTTCACCATTGAAGAAGCATCAGCACTCGAAGCCAGACCTGCGCCTCCGTGGGAATCAGGTGAGCATTACAAATACTTTGGAATGTGATTGTCATGAAAGGGAAAATATGCTAAAATGATTTTAATTCACTAAAGGAGATTCAGGATAGGTGATAGTTACTTTGGATTGGTTCATGTCAACACTAGCAATGATTCATGAATGATTATCAGATTGAAAACGAATCTCAGCAGTTGCAAACAAGAAACAGCTATTTTGGCATGTGTTGAAATGGAGCTAAATGGCAATTCGTGGCAATTTTTCCGCGTGCGTGAAACATGATTATGGAAAAACTACAAGGAATTCGGGTTTGTTAGAAAGCGTAAGATCTTAGCTTCAAAATGACAGTTACATTTCGTTTCTAGGACGTGTGGTTCCAAAGTTACAGAGGTTTTTGTGAAGGTAGATTTTTCAGAAATAGAGTTAAGATTTCAAAAATGACAGATCGCGCTTTGAAGAGTAGGAATCAATATGGACTTATACTAAGGAGTTATGAAGAAGCAAGACACTCAACGGGCAGCCACCAGAACCGCGGCGCCACCGCTCTGATCTCTGTCCGTCAAAACACCTGTCCCTCTTCAGAAAATATCAGCACAAAAATGATTATTGCTACAATTATCAAAAATTCTGTGGAGGATTCAGCATGGACAAAAGAGGTTCTATAATGCAGTACTGGGCAGGTTAAAATGGATGGAATAAGATTACTTTAAATTAAGAGATGACTATGTACAGTTCTAGGCTAAATAATCACTCCTAGGCTTTGGGATGGAATGGAATGGGCCTCGACAAAGATCTGGTCAAGGGTTGGGCTGGGTTCTCTCACCACCGGACAGGTCTCAGGCACTGGGTTCTGCTCACAGCACGGCCTCTGGTCTTCTCTGTCTCTCGGACTGGATCGGACGAGTTCTGGGTTACAGCACTGCTCTCTCTGGGTCTGGATCTTGGTGCTAGCACAGGATTCTTGGCTAGAAGCAACACAGCTCAGCCAGGCTGTTGAATGGTTTGGTTAGGCCCCGTGGAAGTTTAGGGGTTAGAATCAGGTTTGCAAAAGATTCTGAAGCCTGCTAAAAAGGTTTCAGCTTGTGGGTTAGGCCTCTCTGCTTCAAGGTTCTAGAGTTTGGGTTCTAGAGTTTGGTTCTGGAGTTATCTGGAGTCTGGGGTCTGGATCTATTTGGAGTCTGGAGTCTAAGTTCTGGAGTCTGGAGTCCTGCAGGGTGCTTCACCAAGAAATCGGATGATGAGTGGAAAAATAAATGTGTCTCTCTGGGTCTCAGCAGTCCCTATTTATGTGTTTCCAAAGTGGGTGGGAAGGCTGACTCTCTATGCCCAACCCTCTAAGGATCCTGATAGGTCAGAGAATTTCCTGTCCCCTGATTTGAGACAGGAGCAGTGTGTCATATGTGTCAGAGTGATGCTGTGTTTTATGGCTTAACTGAAATCCCTCCCCTTTGCTTTTACATAGAAAATCTATTTTTCCCAAAAAACATATTTCCCAGATACACAAGTTGTTCATAATACATATACACATCACAGATTAATTAAGGCATGTCTCTGTTCAAGTCCCATGTTCCTACAAGCTTGGGTTCAGAAATGACCACTTATTCACGCTTTTGGTGGGTTTCCCAATATTGGTTCTGCACCAAATTTTACACAGGCATAAGCACTCCATCTGAGCGCATCTCTGTAATTTTTCCTGTTCCTAGCATAAATATAGTAGCTAAAACATGAATAAATTCCGGGGTTTAGTCTTTGAACATCGCACAAATTTCAGCTAAGTCTTAAATTGTGAGTGAATTTTTCATTTCAACAATCCCAAAGTTTCATATTTTTGTCAGCTTGGTACAATTTGTTATAAGCATTTTTATAAAACATACATTTGCTTTCAATTCAATTCACATTTCAGTCTGGTCCACCCCTAGAGCTAGGCTGAGTCAGATGGTCACATGGCCTGCCTTCCTGCCAGAGCAGTTGTTGGCCAGTCACACCCAAATTAGCATCTCTATTCAGCTGAAAGACTCTATTGTCTCTTTCTCCTGCCAGCAGAGGAATCTCCTCCCCATCTGATTAATATGTCCATGCGACATCCTCCCTTTTGGTGAGAAGGCCCGAGGTGTGAAGGGTTCTCAGGGAAAGTCAGCCTCTTGAAAGTTTTAACTAAATCAAATTACCTTCTGGTCAATTTCAACATAGTTCCTTGTAAAAAAAAATACATTTAGACATTTAAAATAAGCAACATATCTTTAAATCCCGTCTTTTTCCACATTAAATCAATGTGTGGCCCTCTATATGGCATTTTGATGGAATTCTCTTTTTTTGGCATAGTTTGGGTTCAATTGTTCAACTTTACACAAATGGTTTTAAAACGCCGGCTTTCTGGTAGAGGTGAGCAATGGTACTGCACCCATTTTTGACAGCTGTCTTTCCATCAGTATCTTTAAAAGGGGATTTAGCTCTGATAGCATATGATTCTTGCTGATATTGTATTGATGTGGATTCTTGCAGTAAATGATGTGGAACACCCAACAAAAAGGTTGGATCTTTTAGGTGATTTGTGAGCCATGGTTTTAGCAATTTTTGACAATCAAGAAACAGATTTTCAAACAGCTGTGTTTCTTTTTCAATCAGCATTGCTATTTCCAAGTGGTTTCAGGCTACTTTGTGGGTAGCCCGATGGTGGTTTTTGGCAGTGATCTCCTGTGCTCACTAAGATAGGCAAAAGTGGATGGTGGCCTATTTTTCAGGTTTTCACTGCGCAATTTCTGGTGATTTCTAGCGAGCAACATGCTTTCCAGTGGCCATTATGAATTTCTGCTGCCAGCAATTCATAGTGATGTTGCAGGGCTTGGATGAGTGGGTTGATACATCCCACAACCATTGAAGTACATTGTTTTCTTTATCACAGTACCTAAGGATACTGTGGAAACAGTCAGAGGTTTCCCTTTAGCATTCCATATATCACCCCAGAATAGATACATGAAACCCAAATTGTACATAGTGCTGGCTTCTGCCAAAATGATGAATACATAGAAATTGTCACTCCTGAAATGACGGCATATCACACATGGGAGGCAGGTTTGTACATCATTCCAAAGTGTGATACTTGCTTAAAGTTCAAGGAGCAACATTGTTTCAAGTAGATGGTGATTTTCGGGAAGGGAGAGTAGAAAACATTGGGTTATTCCAAAGAACCACATTTCCTATGGATCCTACTATAGAGATTTTCCTGAAACATAAGGAAGCACACACAATCAAGTTGAAAATACAAAAGGATGTGAGTGACCCGAGTTTGGCAAATGGAGATATATACACATGGAAGACATTGCAGTGGATAAAGAAGGGATTATTCATTGTAGGTGTGTCTATAGTTGTCAGCATAATATGGTTAGTGATGCTTATGACAAGGTTGTATAACAATTTAACCGTGTTTATAGCCAAGGAAAATAAGAAAATACATGTGAATGGGGCACATGATTTCTAGCCATGGAGGTCAGTGGTTCTGCAGAGTTTCCATGTTTTGATTGGTGTTCTCGGGAGAAAAGGGGCGAAATGTTAGAGAATGTATGAGCTGAAGAAATGATGCAGTTTAACATTTGATAATAATACTTAGAATTGGAGGGTAAATAGATAAATAGAGTGGGTTCAATTTGTTTAAGCCATGAAAATGATGGTAGCTGCAGGCGCACAAACATGGTCAGATTCAGAAAATAAAGAAAAATGTAAAGTTGAATGTGAAGGAAAGATTCATAGTATGCAGAGCAATGTAATAGAAGTGAGATGGTTGTTGAAAATAAACACTCATTGTTCATGCAAAACAGGAGGGAAGGAAGGAGAACGGTGGAAGTAAAAAGTGCAACATTAATAGGAGAGTGCTCTAAGTGGAATGCTGCACAACGATCGCAAAAGGGCCGAGGCGGGTGCTGGTAAGTACTGGCACGTGACATGGTCAGAGGTGACATTATGAAAAAAGCTGGAAAATATTAAAGGAAATGTACAGAAATATATAGCAGGCAGATATGAATGAAGGGTTCGAAATAGAGGGTGAACAAAGGGGACTAGGTCTTTTTGCAAGTATGGAGCTTTTGCAAGGTTGGACTCCTGGGCTGCCAATTGGTGTCGCTGGATGGGACTGGTGATAAATGAGTAGAGAGTTTGTTGAAGGCCGTGGTTCGACTCAGGGCAGTGTTCTGGCAAAGACAGGTTGAGGCGTACCTAGCTGCAGGAATGGATACTGCAAGGCAAGGGCGAGACACCCCTTCTAAAAGACAGAGAAATAAGATTCATTTGGATGGTGAATATCATAGAGAGAGAAATACAAATTAGGACCTCTTTTGCAGGGTAATTGGCGGGGTGCCAAATTGGCCACAAACGGCAACACTTTCTTAATCTTTACGGTAACAAAAGATTAATGAAGTTGGCTGAATTCAAAATCTTGAATGGGAGTTTAGCCCTTTAGTGCAAAAGGGTCATCATTTGTCAAGCCTTTTAATGATAAGTGACAAAAGGTGAATAACAGAAAACTCAAACGCTAATTTGTGTATTGATTTGGTAACACAGGAACACTGGGAAGGGGCTCTGAGGTTAAGAAGAGAAACGTGTATGCGAGAAATGAAATGCTAATGTAAAATGTGTTTTTCTACATGTGTTTTATGATAAATGTTTTATTGTGTTTTGTATTCGTGCTCAACAAGAAACATAATAGAGTTGACAGTTTCTTGCTGATGAGATTGGAAATATAAAATGACTAACTGTGAAAGGGTGTGAACATCTTTATTGGCATAAAGGAGCATAATTGACCAAAGGTGCAGTACTAAGCCTGATGATGCACAACTAAGATCACGAGGTATAATAACATTTCCAAAAAGGAAGAGTCAGGTTATTTCTTCCTAGAGACCTGGATGTTTAAGTGTCATAACAGGCCTCAACTTCAGGTCAGCAAGATGCTCACTACAGCCAGCCTGCGTTTTCAAACTTGAATGCACAAAACATTGAACACCAAGCAGCACAGGGACAGAATGGTTAAGAAAGCCAAGGGAAACATGACATATTATACATATACTAATCCCAGTTGACCAAGGAGGTCCTTTGGTGGAATGTTATATTAATGGGAACTTGGGAAAGTCCTCCCTTTTGTTCCTGTGGACCTTCACACTCAAGTGGTAGTGGCCTGCCTCAATGGCAGTCTTGACTACTGCAACGACACCCTCTTTCCTAACCAGCATATTTAATTAATTGTTTACATGGTTTCACAAAATGCAGCTGTTCACCTCTCTAAGGGCGTTCCCTTCGGTCATCATGCCTCCATAGCACAGCGTAAGCTACACTGGCTGCCCGTGCCAGCCGAATTCAGTTGGAGGCATTATGCATTACTCACCGGGAAATGAGTGGGAAGAGCTGTTTAGCCATTCAGGATAAGGTTCCGCACTACTGCCCAGGGCGCAGGATCCCATTAGCGGATTCAGTTTTACTGAAGGCACTGGGCTATAGTTGTGAACGGGTGGAAGGTAGAGCTTTTCCATGGCTGGCCCAAAACTTGGGATAGCTCCACCTTTAGTGCTCCACAGTATCCAGGACTTCAGGCTCTTCAAATGGAGTTTAAAATCCCACCAGTTTCCTTAAAGTGTTTGCCTTTACTTTGCATCTAGACAGCTCCATGATGCCTTTGGTGACAGTGCACTCTACAAATATCTGATTGATTGATTAATTGAATGTAAAGAGTGTGCTGTGCTAAATAGACAGTGGAGCAAATCGCTCAGCAATTAAGTCTAGAGATTTCCCTACTGTCCCACTTTCTATTACTACCGTACAAGCTATGGGCATTTCTAATAATCCTGTTATTCATTCTGTTACTCCTACATTATCCGTGTCTGTATGTCCAATATCAGTTGATCATACATTTAGCCCTCTGTCTCCTGTTAATCTGTTGGGGTGAGATCTGTTATGTATGTAATGATGCACAAGTTACTGTACTCCATCTGCAGTGTTTTTAGACATTCCAAGTGAACATGAAAATGAGGCCAGCTGAGTGAAGAAATTAGAAAAACAGATTTCAATATGGTTTTGTCTAAGGTTCCTAAAGAATTATGGTCAAAACATGCAAATGATGTGGGTCTTGGCTGGATTGCTGAGCCAGTAGTATTCAGGTTGACCCAATAAAAATGTTTCCACGAACATACCAATATCCCTCGTAACCTGTGGCAGGTAAAGGACTATCCCGTCTCGGGAGGATAGCTCAGGGCCAACGTGCTCGCCTTGGAAGCAAGACAACACGGAACAACACAGGTTCGATCCCCGGGTCCGCGCTTAGAAATCTGTGGGTATTAAGCACATTATAAATAACCACTCATGTCTATAGTCATTGTTCCTACCAGTAGTCCATGTTATACCCCAATCCTACCAGCGAAGAAACCAGACAGGAATGCATATTGTTTCGTAAAAGTTTTAAATGGAGAGGTTTTGTCAATTTTAAATACAGTATCATCTTTTTGTGTATTCCATTTACAGTTATATGTTTTTCTGCTGTTGATTTATCTTCAGCCTTCTTCCTTATCCTGATTCATCCAGAGGGTCAATATTTGTGTGTCTTTTCTAATAATGGCTTGCATTTTAAGTGGACACACCTTCCACAAGGGACACACTGACGGAGAAAATTATTCAGCACACACAAATGATGCCTTGAAGAGACAAGATATATGGCGTGACCAATATTGGAATCCTGAAACTAAAATAAGATCCAACATGAGAGATGAACAATGGAGTCAGAATAGGAAAACCTATCTATAACAATCAACAGGAACAACTACCAAATTGAGTATAGCGTCTCTATGCTCCTGGAACACTAGAGGTCACAAACACCTCTTTAATGAAGGCTCACTAGCTCTTGCAGAAATCAACATAATTTGCTTGCAGGAAACCTGGTTAAATGAAGATGTGGCTTGTGAAGGATTTATAACCTTGATGAACCCTGCAATCACTGCACAACAAGGCAGACCAGCATCAGGAATGTTGATCCTCATAAAAATCACTCCTTTGTGGTCAATAATATCAAGGAAGAACATTCACTCTTGGGCACAATATATGACCATTCTCATACCTACCCCCAACAAAGATCCGGACCAATGTTCAAAATACACCTAGGTAACCATCTTCAATATCTACTGGAATCCGACTGCAATGAGTGACAACAAATTCTTAGATTCCATATGTGATGAAACCGATAATATAGCTTTCTCCAACAACCGAGCTGAATTCATCATTGCAGGAGATTTTAATATGCACTTATTCAGTACAGAAGGACAAAAACTAGATTCCCATTGATTGCGCCTGCAGTGAATAATAAAGGTGTGCCCCTTCCGACATGTTCTCGAGAAAAAACTACATCAATCATCAATTACATTTTCACATCGGAAGGTATACGGACCCTAATTATCTCCACTGCTAATGTGCCACAGCCTACTAGTGACCATTACCAAATATCAATCACATGGGACACAGTAAGATCAAAGTATCCGCGATTAACTTTACCAGCCCTGGAGATCAATAATGGTCTCAATAAACTCTGTATCAAAAGTCATCAAATACCTGGTTTAATATCAGCATTTGAGGAGTCTTTGCTTCAGGATCAATTACAATTGAATTACGGATGGATACTGGAGAAATACCATCAACCATGGCCCAAGAGCATTAAAACAAAAAACAAACATAGACACCAGTTTAATTCAGAAATTATGCTGAAGAAAAAATCTCTCCAAAAACGAATACGGCAGTTAAAAAAAAAGAAAGAACCTGAATTTGAAATTGAAATAAAAAAGAAAAACAAAAATATTCAAATGCAATCAAAGCAATTAAAGCCCTAATACAACAATGCGATGCAGAAGCAATTTTAGCTGCGCTCAAACAGAAAAATACGCGGCAACTATGGTCATTGCTAAACGATTCACCAAAAGCATCTCTTATGATCCAAGTAGTTGAAGCTCAGGAATGTATTCATCATTTTGCAATTCTTTATAATCCAAATCCCAATGTCCCTGCAATTGATTTAGTACAAGAAGATGGTGCTTGGAATTTCAACTGGGACATATTAGACATAAGAAACACCATCATGGCCCTAAATCGATCTGGGGCCCCTGGACCCAATGGATTATCAAATGCTGACCTCAAAGCAGCTCCAAATGAATGGGCGGCCTTCTTCATCCTTCTTCTTCAGCTTATTGAAAACACAAAGAAAATACCTCATAGTTGGACGTTGGCTGTGCTGATTCCAATTTATAAAGCTGGTGATCGTAAAAATCTGGTAAATTACAGACCTATAGCATTACTGGATCCCTTAGGGAAACTATTCGCTGGCTATCTTGTAAAAAAGCTTAACACCTGGGCAGAGGAGAATGCAAGACAGGAAAAAAGACAAACTGGTTTTGTCAAGAAAATAGGAACGAATGTTAACCTCCTGTTATTGAACTTGATAAAATTTGAAGCGATAAGTAAGAAACACCAAGTATACGCCGTCTTTATAGATTTAAAGATGGCATTTGACTCGGTTAACAGACAAAAGCTTTGGTCTAAGCTCACAGCCTGGGGATGTCCACCTTCTATTCTGAACCCGATCAAACAACTTTATTCAAATACCTCCGTCAGAGTCCGGTTAACCAATGACGGGATAGTGACAAACCCCATTGCTACCTGTAGCGGCTTGAAGCAAGGATACCCCTTGGCGGCCTGTTTATACAATCTGTATACTTATGACTTTGGTGAAAAAATCCAAAATATAGCGGCTAATCCTCCAAAGATCAACAACAAGCCTATACAAATGCTAATATACGCCGATGACATCATTATTTTAGACAAAACTGTACCAGGCCTACAAAAATCTTTAGACAAAGCTCTAAATTACATGCTGGAAAATGACCCGCTGATAAACAGCAACAAAACTAAGGTAATGAAACTTGCCTCTCAAAAAAATAACAAAATGCGACATACCTTAAAGATTTTTCTAGAAAGAGAAGAGATTGTGATAACCGAGGCAATTAAATATCTGGGTGTAATGATTAATCCCTCCTTAAATGAACAAGAATGGAAGAACCATATTGAGGGGAAAGCTAGATCTCAG
Organism: Ambystoma mexicanum; assembly: GCF_040938575.1. Taxonomy (NCBI): domain Eukaryota; kingdom Metazoa; phylum Chordata; class Amphibia; order Caudata; family Ambystomatidae; genus Ambystoma; species Ambystoma mexicanum. The sequence goes on from NC_090938.1 coordinate 417,355,962, forward strand.
GCCAGACAAGGCTGTTTCTTCCATAGAAAATACGGAACATACTCAACAAAAGCTACAATTGCTCTGTATAGGCAAAAGGTAATCCCGATTTTGACGTATGCCACCGAATCACTGATCAATCTACAAACAATGAATTGGCCCAGGTATGAAGAGTTATTTTGGAGGAAAACACTATCTCTTCCAAGGTCATTTCTAATGCCAAGAATCCGCTATGAATTAGCCATCCAATCCATCAAATCCATAGTGCTTTGGAAGCAAATGAATCTCTTCAGGAAAATAATTTCCGAAGACAAAATACCATTTTTGGAAATCCTGAGAGAAAAGAATTCAGCATTTAATATCACAGCCCTGACCAAATGGACTTCTGAAATCAAGCTGAAAATGCAAGCTGAAGATATCTCTGAGGAAATGCTGATCAACAGGCCACAGTATGCAAAGCGTAAAATACAGACCAATGACTGGATCAAAACCATCGCTGAACAAAGTAAATACAAACGATATTTAAAATGTGAAACTGAAACAAGAGCTCTTAACGAGCTGCCAGGTTACTTAAACTATTTCCCAGACCGTAACATACGTGATCTGTTTCTACATTTCCGGCTTAACATCTTACCAACCCGGGAATATCAAGCAATGACGGACAGATCAAACTAAGTAACTTCTGATTGTCGCTTTTGTAAAGCTATAAACATCACGGAAACTCTATTTCATCTGATCATGATCTGCCCGGCACTGAATGATCAATGATCCTTGTATAGAGACTACTTTGGGATATCGCATAAACTATGGACAACTCAAGAAAGATGGGACAATTTATTAAGAGAACAAGACAAACGTCTAATTTTGACAATAATCAAATTCTGGCTGGAAATCAACAAAGAAGACAATATGAACGAGTGAAACGCAAGCAAATAATGCTTTTTAAATAATGTTCTCTTTTTCTTTTTTTTTCAATGTAATATATCTGCAAAACAAAAGAAAATGTAAAGTTTGTAAAATCAAACAAAACATTTTGATAAAAAAAAAAAAAAAGAGAACCCAATTCTCTTCTCCCAAATTTTAAGAAAAATATGAATGATATTCAGTTCACAGTAGGGTTAGTGTTGTTGCAATATGCAGAAGATATATTGGTTGCAACACTACTCTATGAGTCATGCAAAGAAGACATATTGATTATTTTAACAACACCAGCAAAGAAAGGGCACAAAGCATCTAAGCAAAGATTACAGTTGTGCAAAAAATGCCTTACCTGGGTAATTCGTTTTCAGCAGGTGAATGAAGCCTGACAGATACCTGTGTGGAACTGATATTAAACTTACCCAAGCCAACAAAATCAGTCACATGAGATCTTTCGGGGTCAATAAAGTACTGCCAATAGTGGATGATGAGCTATGCAAATATGGTAGGTCCTTTTCAAGAAATAACACATGTACACACCAGAACTACTGCAATGGAGAGCAGAGGAAGCTTTAAAAAAAGTGAGAGAAGTTATTTCTAGCACAACAGCTCCTGGTTTACTCGAGTACACAAAGCCAATTGCCTGCTGTAGCACTGCATTATATCCAGTTACAAGAGGTCTACCGCCTTGATAGCAGTAAGTAGCTGTGTTTGCCTTACCAGTGAAGATGTCTGAAAATGTGGTACTAGGCTGATCATTTCTTGTAGTGGTACCTCATGCAGTCATATAAAGATATAGAACTTGTATCTGCATCAAAGCTTACAAAATGCAAACTAATTAAGCAATGTGCCCCGAGCGGCGGGGGCATTACCGACTCAGGTAATGCCCCGGGGCCCATAGTTATAGGGCCGAGCGAAGACCGGGGCACTAAAAGCATTTATTTCTGTCCCAAAACGCAGCAGTGTTTCAGGACAAAAAAAAAGAAAGAAACAACCAAGAAAATGGCCGCTGGGAAAGGGAAAATGGAGTCCCTTTTCCCTTTCCATGGCGGCCATCGGGAGCAGACGCGCTGGGAACAGAATTGTTCCCACGTCCATACCACCTCCATACCTGCTGTTTTTCTACTTATCACTCCCTCCATCCTCTAGGTGTTTTCTATACCCTTACCTGCTCCCCAATCAGTCTGATTAATGTTAATAAATTGCATTTCTGGTACAATGTTTGGTGAAAATACATTTGTTAACGTGCATTTGTTTTTCATTTCCCCTCTCATCCTGCTGTTGGTCGCACAACAAGACCACAGAGACCCAGCGACATTGTTGGAGATAAAGTGAGAAGCAGTTTTGGGCAACTTGCATGCTCTGCACACTGCTATTGGAAATCTTGCAGTTTGCACTACACCTGCAGTGCACTGCCGTAGGGCTGCTCCCTCTCACCCTACACGGGGCAAGCGGTGTGCAGGGGCCCAGCCAGTGCAAAACCTTGTGGGGTTGTAATTATCACTGGGGCCCAGAAACCCTGCATCATGGCCGCCACCATCAGCACAGAGGCAAGTCACGTTGCTGCACAACCATCTGCTTCTGATTTTGCCTCTCTACTTTCATCTGCCCAATCTGAAAGTCGGTGCACAGTGAGCCGGCCACCAGCCAAGGCCCACACCTGGCCCCGTCTCTGCCGACAATCTCTTTCATCTCCTCTCCCCTTTTGCTAGCGGTCGCACTACGAGACCAAAGAGACCCAGCGACATTGTTGGGGATAATGTGAGGGGCAGTTTTGGCCAATTTGCTTGCTCCGTGCACTGTGATACGAAATCTTGGACAACTTGCACTACACCTGCAGTGAACTGCGGTAGGGCTGCTCCCCTCTCACTGGACACAGGGCAAGTGGCACGCAGGGGCCCAGCCAGTGCAAAACCTCATGGGGCTGTGATAATCAACGGAGCCCAAACACCCTGCATCATGGTCTCCTCCATCAGCAGCGGAGGCAAGCCTCATTGCTGCACAATCATCTGCTTCTGATTGGGCCTCTCTACTTTCATCTGCCCAATCCAGGAGCCAGCAGGTAGTGAGCTAGCCCCCAGCCAGGGCCCAAACCTAAGGCCCTTCTCGGGACCTGTAAGGAGCTGGAGGGAGCCCCCTCATTGCTGCTGCTCCTGCAACTTTCCTTCAACCCATGCTGCGCACAAATCAGGCTTACATTATCCCTGCACTTCGGGACCATGAAAATTGTGCCACCACTGTGCACTGGTATGCACACCGGATCTCCTGCTCCTAGTCCACAACCCTCTATCCGGTTGCCTGCTGAATGCTGCCGCCCTTGCATCACAGCCTGACTGCAAACTATATCTTATTCCCACTTGACATGGGTATCTGCTATACATTACACATATAGCCTGCTTTCTGATGCCTGCTAGTGACAAACCCATATCCCCTCCTTAAGTGCGCCTCAAACATCTCTACCCTCCATTTTGTACTGAATTAATGCTCTTTGGCAACATTCAAATCTAGGTGTGCTTTATAAATTGTTGCATCCTCAATTTTGTGCTGTATTAGTGCTCTTTGGAAAAATTCAATTCTAGGTGTGCTTTTTAAATGGTTGCATCCTCCATTTTGTAATGTATTAGTGCTCTTCGCCAACATTCAAATCTAGGTGTGCTTTTTTTTTAAACCTTTATTTAATTCTGGCATGGCATTTGGCAAAAAACAAAAATGTTGTTTGAAACATTTGGGAGAAATGCATTCTTATCCATTCACAACTTGTAAACTACACATTTATTTTCATGTTGCACACAGTTTATCACTAATAGTCTCTGTCTAACTCTCTTCTTCGCCCTAGCTGACCACCAGGGCATGTAGGTATGCTCTCAGTGGGGCCCATATGTCCTTGGGTCTAGAATGGGCTTGTATGCCCTGCACATACATCTCCTCGCTTTCCTGCGTGAGAGACAGGTTTCTGAGGCATGTTTGGACCATGGGGTGCGATCTAGACTTCCATTTCAGGAGTATATGTCTCTTGGCTACTGCTCCCACCACAGCGAACAGTCTATGGACCTTAATTGAGGCCTTTCCAATGTCACCTAGTAAGTATTTTAGCGGGGTCGCCGGGATATGAATGTCCAGTTTGTCACTCATCTTTTCTGCCACGTCTTCCCAAAACTGACGAATCGTTGGGCAATACCAGTACATATGTATCGCATCCGCCTCAATTGGTCCGCATTTGGGGCACGCTGATTGTTTCGAGGAGTCGAATTTGGCAATCTTTTTTGGGGTAATATGCAACTGATTTAGGATTTTGAACTGAATGAGGCGGAAATTGGCATTGAGAGAGATGGTTTTAGTGTATCTACAGGAGTGCGCCCATTGTTGCTCGTCAATTTCAATGTTAAGATCTTTTTCCCATTTGGAGCGCCTCATGTTCGCTGAGGTTGTGTGTGCTTGTACTTTCTTGTATATTTCGGAGATGCCGCTCTTGCATCCCTCCGGTGTTAGGATATCAGCAAGGACCATATATACTGGAGGTTCCTCAGGGAACGACGGCCAAATCGCTCTGCAGGACACCTTTAGGCGGTGGTACTGTAGTGTCAGAGTCAGGCCTTTGCCTTTTCTTTCCTGTAGTTTGGCAATCGTAATAAAACGTCCCTCAGTAAAGATGTCATCCAATCTGGCTCCGTGTTCCGGGTCCCAATAGTTCTGTAGAGTACGATCCAAGGTTGGTTTGAGGTCCGGGTTTGCCCATACCGGGGCGTGCAGCCAGTAAGGTGTATCGCATTGAACTCTCTTCAGGATCTGCATCCATGCTCTAACCGTGGTTGTCACTGGTTCCACCCCCACCCTCTCTTCCTTTACTTTGGTAAACATCATACCACGTAGGTCCTTCGGGGCCGCTGCAAACCCTTCAGCGTGTTTGTGTGCATACTGTTCTGTGCCTTGGGACCAATATCTGGCAAACTGGGCTTGGGCCGCATAATAATATAGCAAGTAGTCCGGCGCAGCCAGGCCCCCTGTATCGTAGTGTTCTGACATCTTGGTCCAACTGATCCTGGGTGTACTTCCTCCCCACACAAAATGTGTGCTACTCCGCTGTAAAGTCTCGAAGAATCTATGACCCGGCCAAATGGGAATGCCACTCAAGAAGTATAACAATTTGGGGACGATCAACATTTTTAGTAGGGATATCCGGCCATACATGGACAGCGGTAGTTTCACCCAGAGGTTGAGATTGGTTTCCAACTGTTTTAGGAATGGGCCATAGTTGGTGGAATACGACGTGTTCTTATCCGTTGCCATAATAATCCCCAGGTACCTGGCAGTAGTAGGTGACCAGCGGAACTGGGCAGTTGACTCTGATTGTGAGGCAGCTTTGGTTAGAGGTATTGTTTCAGATTTGAGTTGGTTGATTTTATATCCGGAAAACTTTGTAAATTCTGCGATGTCTTGCATTATCGGGGGGAGATGTATATCTGGGTCTCTGATGTACAACATAGTGTCGTCGGCGTAGAGTGAGATGAATTGAGGTCTACCCATGATGCGTATCCCTCTCCATTCATGTTTGGTCCGTAAGAATGCTGCCATTCCCTCTATTGTAAGCGCAAATATCAGCGGAGAGAGGGGGCAGCCCTGCCTCATACCTCTTTGTAGTCCAAAGCTATCAGAGATGGTCGCGTTAGTCCTGACTCTGGCTGTGGGGTTACAATATAATGTCTGTATGCTCCTGATGAATCCCGGCCCGAATCACATTTTTTGGAGGATGGCATACATGAACCTCCAAGAGATGGAGTCGAATGCCTTTTCGGTGTCTAGTGTTACTGCAATAGTTTTCTTCTCAGGGTCCATTTGAGATGAGATTGCAAAGAATCTGTGGAGGTTTAGGGCTGTGGAGCGGGATGATATAAAGCCGGATTGTTCCGGATGTATCATTTTATTCATGTGTGGATTTAGTTTGTTGGCGATGGCTTTGGCTATGATTTTCGCATCTACATTGATGAGAGATAGGGGCCTGTAAGAGGAGGGGTTCGTGAGGTGGTTTGTGCGGTTTCAACAAGACAGTGATTATGGCCTCGCGTAAAGATAGTGGCAAGGTTCCTTTCACCAGGGACTCCTCCCATACTCTCAGAAGTCGAGAGGCCAGCTCAGTGAAAAATGCTTTGTATAGGTCTGTTTTAATGCCGTCTGCTCCTGGTGCTTTGCCCATCTTTAAGTCTTTAATTGCTTGAGTTATGTCCTCTTACGACAGCTGGGTGTCCAGGATTACCCTGTCCTCATCCGTGAGCCGTGGAAGTGAGTATGAATCTAAGTATTGCTGCAGCTGTTTGGGTAACTTCTGGTCCCGGTTTTGGTATAATTCGGAGTAATATCGTAGAAACACTTCATTCATCCCTTTCTGATTCGTAAGGGTTATTCCATGTTCATCAGTGATGCTGGTGATTTACCCTTGGCCTAATTCTGACCTGACAAGGTTGGCGAGGAGCTTTCCTGATGTATTTCCCTCTCCATATCTCTTGGCTCTCATAGGTCGCATCATGTAGTGTACTTCCTGGTCTGCCAGTGTATTGAATGTTTCGGTGGCTTCCTGTAAGGGGGCCAGGGTGTTTTGCCCCGTTGATCTGGCATACGCTTCCTCCGCTCCTTTTATGCGGGCTTCGTTCTGGGTCAAATTTGAACGGATCTCTTGCATTCTACCATGCACTATGGCGATCACCTGCCCTCTTAACCATACCTTGAAGGTTTCCCATATTGTGGTGGACGTTGATTCGGAGCCCTCGTTGCGTTAAAAAAAGTCAGTCAGTTCTATACAGAGTTATTCCACCAGTTCCTCATCACGTAGGAGCTGTGGCGGCATCTTCCACATTCCGGAGCTTCGGGGTGTGGAGCCTAGTAGGATGTCTAGTATGACCGGGGAGTGGTCTAAGAGTGTACGGGGTGGTATGGTACACTCCTTAGTCTCTTGAATACATTCCGTGGAGCAAAGCCAGTAGTCTATCCAGGAGATTGACCCATGAACGTATGAATGAAACGTAAACTCCTTTATGCGTGGGTGGAGTTCTCTCCATGTATCGGCCAATGGTACTAGAGGCATGGAATGTTTGATGGTTGAAGCCGCCTTCATCTCCTTTCTAATGCTTGTGGTTGTTCTGTCCATCTCGGGGTCTAGGACGGTATTGAAGTCCCCGCCCCAAATTACCTTCCCCTCTCCTATAGGCAATATCAACGAAAGTATCTGGTGGTAGAACTCTGGGGTATCAATGTTGGGGCCACATGTGTTGAAGAGTATTGTATCCTGTCCCCGAAGCGTTCCCCATATAATTATGTATCTGCCCTCGGGATCACATTTGGTTTTGGTTATAATAAAGTCTGTTCTTTGGGGAATAATTATCGCCACCCCTCTGGATTGAGATGAATAGTCAGTAGTAATCACTTGTTGACCCTAGGTGCGGCTTAGGGCGTGCTACCACCTTTTCAGTTGCATGAGTCGCTTGCAGAAATGAGGATGTTGATATGGTGTCTTGTAGCATAAGCCATGACTTTTCTAGTTTTCATGGGGTTAGACAGGCCTCTTATATTCCAGGATAAAAGCCTAGTGCTCACCATCTTATCTTGTGTTGCCATTCATTCTGCTCTGTGAAATGTGTGCAACGTCTGCGATGCCCAAATACAAGTCTCTCGGGTTTCACCGTGCCAGGTTTTATATATAACATACATAACATAGTCCAACTTTTCTCCCCAACGTGGAGCAGATTCCCCATCTCTCTCCCTCCCGCCTCCCTCACCAACCCCCCAATCGGGCGGTGTGTCCCTCATAGCTACTTGCAGTACTGCAGCAGTGGAGGCGGCGTGCTTCGTTGCCGAGTCCGGCGCTGCAGCCTTCAAAAGTGGTGTCTCCCCGTGGTGTGGCTCCTCCTGTGTGGTATTTGTGAAGGACTGTCCAGGAAACTGGTTCTACATCATGTAGAATGGCGTTCAGCTGTTCGTGGCTGTGTTGGGGACCTTTGATTCCACATATTTTAGGGCTTCTTCTGGTGTTTCGAAAAAGTAGGATTTGCCCGCAAGTTGGATGCAGAGTTTTGCCGGAATTCTCATAGCATAGATAATCTTCCTTTCTCTCAGCACCTTCTTCACTCCATCGAAAGTGCATGATTGTACTGCGGTTGAGAAATCTGGGTATATGTGTACAGGATTAGAGTCATATATCAGCAGGGCTTTTTCTCCTGCTAATTTCAGGATCAAGTCCCAGTCTCTATAATTCAGTAAGCGTGCTATGATGGTTTGGGGCGGGGCTCCTGGTTTCACGGGGGGGGCAGCGTCCTGTGAGCTCTTTCCACCAGAAATTGACTTGAGAACTGATTATCTGGGACCAAGTTGCAGAGCAACCCCTCCAGGAAATGTTCCATGGGTACGTTGAGACTCGTATCAGCCACCCCGACCACGCGTATGTTATTATGTTGTGATCGCGACTCTAAGTCATCACATTTTGCCTGCAGGATCTTGATGTCTTTGTGGATGCTCGCTATGTCTTTGTTGTGTGAGGTGGTCATATCTTCTAGGGTACTCACTCTTTCCTCTGCCTCCGAGACTCTGGTGTTGACCTGCCGTATATCCGATCATATGGAGGCTATATTCTCTCCGATATCATCCAGCTTGTTGTTGATTGCTGCAAACCCCTTTCCATCGCCGCCTTGTATGAGGCCATTCTTTGTTCGGGTGGTTCCATCGGAGGGTTCTCTTGGGGTAAGGACTGAGTTGGTTCCGGGGAGAGGGTCGATGTAAATGTATTCATGGGTCCTTTTTTTTTTTTTTTGGATCATCCACCCATCATGGGGGTTCCCCGGGTGGAGGCCTTGTGGTGTCTTTAGAAACAATATATGATTGCAATATCTAATTGTTGTCTTGGTGCTGACCTGGTCGGCAACGGCTGTATGATGTATGCACTGCTCCTCGTTTGAAGTTCTGGGTAGGGAGTCACTGGTGTTTATCTGTATTGGGGCTCTTGTTGCTTACATAGTCCCCCGCATGAAGTGCCTCTGAATGGTAGGGTGGACATCTGGAGCATGGCCCCCAACTTGGGGTGCAGGGCCAAAGCTGCAAGTTGTTGGAGTGTTGTGTGGCTGTCTGAGTGTCGTCTTCCTGCCTGGTGTAGCATAAATGGTGTCCCCTCTTCACAGCAGCAGTATCGGACCGGGGGTTTGAGCCTATTAATGTCTGTGTGGCCGTGTAGTGGTCGGGTACCCCTCAACAGGTCCAACGGCTCAGGCTATGGGCTTGTGGCGGCTGCCTACCAGATAAGGAGCGTGTGTCCCCAGGGCCCTGCACCAGCACATACCTTCTGGAAGTGACCGGTGTGTCCCGCTGGAGAGCTGTAGCCGTGGAGCTGCTTGTCGTGTCCTGCCCCCAGAGGGTCCCGCAGCATTGAAGTTGTTGCAGTCCTGTGTGACTGCCTAGATGCCGTCTTCTTGCCTGGTATGTTATGTATGGTGCCCTCCTTCCGTGGGGGTAGTTTGGGTCCTGGAGCGTGGGCCTGTCAGTGACTGCGTGTTCATACAGTGGCTGAGTATTGTTCCGTGGTTCCAGCGGAGCAGGATATGGGCAAACGTCGTGGTGGCTGCCTGCTCCCCAAGAAATTTGTGTCTCCAGAGCCCTGCAGCAGCGTGTATCTTCTTGCAGGGGCCAGTGTGCCCTGTTGGAGTGCTGCAGCTGTTAAGCCGTTTGTTGCACGGCCCTCTGGAGAACCCCAATGCTTTGAAGTCACCGGGGAGCGGGCCTGCACGGATGCCCACGTCCCGTGTGCCTTCAGTGCCCGCTTCCACCCGGGTCAGGGCTCGTCCGCTTCAGAAGTGAATGTGCACCTGCTCTGCTGGCACCCGCTCTGGTGCTCCGGTCCAACGCGCTGCAGGGGGGTCAATATGCCTAATACGGGCAGTGCTCCCTGTCCGTATTACGGCCCGGGTAGTGTGTGGAGTGGTGCGGGCTGTACAAGCACTGACGCAGCCCGACACCTGCACTGGGCCGATTTTCACAGAATGAGGCCGCTTCAACCACCAAGGGTCAGCCCAGTTGTGCCCCCAGGTCTCCCCTCCACGGATCTGGGGAGAGCGCCACACTCGGACGAGACAAACTGCAGTATATTACATTCAGGAGCTTGCGGGCTGCGGCACACTCAGACTAGGTGGCCATTTTCGCTGGCGTGCAACAGCGCCCCCTAGGTGTGCTTTTTAAATGTTTGTATCCTCCATTTTGAGCTGTATTAGTGCTGTTTGGCAACATTTAAATCTAGGTGTTCCTTTTAAATAGTTGCATCCTCCGATTTGGGCTATATTAGTGCTCTTTGGCAAAATTCAAATGTAGGTAGTTACACAATACATATACATATATAATCTAATTAGAAAAAGACAATTTTTTAACAGTTAAAATCAATACCATTTAAAAAACAAACACGTCTGATACAATTTTTTGGAATAAACAGTTGAAAAGCTATCCAGATCCTTATGAAAAGCAATCAATCTAGTAGATCTTAAAGCTTTACAATTAAGAATCCAATTTCTGAGACTTTCGATGGTATTAGGACATTTACAAAAACACAGTCCACTGAAGAAGCAGCTACCCCAATAGGCATAGTCCAATACCTTAATATTTCCCTTGTATGGAATTGATTTTACTTAAAGTGCAAAACTGTCTGATCTTATTACAAGGAAAACACTGAAGATATGTTAGCAGGCCCCGCCCCCTCTTTTGAGGAAACCTAGCATCATTTCAATAAGATGAATATCGAGACAGAGACTCTATGGTAAGCCTCCAGCCATCTTGGAAAATTTTACACCCCAAGTTCCATATCAGACCATCCAATTTGTAGCAATAAATCACTCATACCAGACCTAAACAAATTGACCGAAGGTTGCGTACCAAGTTCTAACATCTGGTGAAAGTCAACAAAAAGAGAATTCGACAGAGGCCTCAGAAACTTCGAATAGATCACTGATCGTCCCCACAGTTGTCTATCATATAAAAAGACAAGGTTCCGTTTGTGACGTATGATCAAGTTTGGGATTGATGGAATGAAGCCATTCCCAATACATTATTCGACAGAAGCCCTTGCATAGTGTCTAGACATGGACCCAACTCAACAGATGTCATTTCCAGCCTGTACAATAGGGCTGGCTCTACCTTCCCTAGCTAGTATTTAATAGCTGGTAATCTTACGATGCGCTTCATACGGGACCTCAAAGGCATTAGTTTGACCTGCAGCTTCTCTTTCCACATCTTTAAAGATGAAGTAGTGGTCAAATTGTACCCCAGTTAGCGGATAGAAGCCACCCTTTCAAGTCCTGTTCTGAGTGACCAACGCAGAACTCTATTCTTTTTACCATTAGAGAATACAACAACTTTGAACTTATCGCCTTTAGCCACCAAGGAGTTTCATGGCATACTCATAGAAGATATTTAGCTTCTGTTGGAGGCCCCGCAGAGTCCTGTCAAGGATGACAATATTGTCCGCGAAGGCCAACCAATGGATGTTAAGGTGGCCTAACTTAACAGGTATCAAATCATTAGTGTGCCAAACTCTCCTCACTATCACACTGATACATGTTGAAAAGTGTTGGTGCCAGAGTACAACCCTGCTTGAGCCTTACCTTAACCAATATTTGCCTAGAAACAGCTCCATCCTTGTTGAGTCGAATTTGTAGCTTAGAATCTTGATGTAGCAATGCAATGAGCTGAACAAGCTCACAAGCAACCTTAAATCTGAGATGTTTATCCCACAAACATTCACACACTACACAATCAAAAGCCGAGGCTAGATCAAGGGAGGCCATATAAATGTCCACCCCCTAGTATGCTTTCACTTTCTGCAGTAGACATTTCAGTACCGTAGCATTGAGGGAAGTGCCGATTTCCTTTCAAAACCCCCACCTGAAAGCAGGAGAGAGTATTATCCTTGCTCAGGGAGATGTTCACATCCCTTAAAAGTAAAATAGAAAACACTTAATAGTGGAGTTTGTCAGTGCGAAGGGCCTATAGTTCCCAGGCTCCTGGACAGTGCCCTTTTTATAGATCAGAATTAAAATGGACTCAGTCCAGCTTAAAGGGCCCCTTTTTGTACAATAGATCTCATCAAAATAGAGTTTAAGGAAGTGGGCCCATGCAACCAGAATTCTTTTAATACAAGACCAACATTGTCTACAATTGGTTTGGAGAAGGTTCTTCATCATGAAGTGATTGTCTTTCAAATACAGGTCAAATTTAAGGGCTTTAACACATTTCCTATGTCTTTGACACTCCAATTTCCTAGGTTTTTGAAATTCAACATCAGAGAGCTCCAAGCCGCTCAATTGCTTAATGGCCCATTTTTTCAATTTCTTAGTTCTAGAGTCATACTGATGAGAATGTAAGGCCGAAGTTTGGGGTCTCTAGCTATTCACAACCATCCTAATGCCCTCAATAATACATCTGTCCAGAGGTCTATCACCTGGAGTCATCGAGATACAGCTACCAGTTGAGTCCCTACTCCCTCTCAGGTTGGCCCATGTCAATTGGCTCATGAGCTCGCTATAGGTCTTACTGTCCCATCTATACAATAGACCCTCCTGGAGGGTTTCATCAGAATCAGCATGGGCAATACAGCCTGTCTACAGAAGATGCCATCATCGTAAAATGTATAATCAAATGGTCACTAGTCCCTGGATCATACAGACTCAAGTCAGTACAACCGGACATAGAAATAGCATCTGTTTGCAAGAGATCCCAAGAGGTCATAAAGGAGTCCCAAACTATTCCCCTTAAAAGATTTTTAGTACAACCGCGGGGTAGGCAAGATTTCTCATTGTAAACCTGTCCTTCGGCACAATATGCGCTGAAGTCCACACCCATGATCGTAGCATGCTGGTGTCCCTCAGTCAGACACAAATAAAATATCACAGTCAATATATGTAGAAAGTCATAGATAAGATGGTTTACAGGGTTCCTGTAGACGTTGACCAGCAGCATATCTCCAGTGATGCCCGGAAAACCGACACGCACATACAAAATACCTTCACAGGCATACCAGAGCATCGAGCAGGCAAGGAGGGTAATATCAATTGCAATAGCCATGCCACCAGAGGGTCTCCCTTTCTCTATGAACGTAGCTGGACAGGTCGATATGGAATAATCATCAAAAATAAAACTACTCAGACACATGGTTTCTTGAAGAAACAGAACATTGAATTTACGTAATTCAGGCATACTCTGGCATGCTCACTCCAGGTTAGCCATACCACATATGTTCCAGGCTAAAACCCTAATATTGCTTATGCTAGGATTACGTAGTTCTTGCCCCTAATGCCACAACGGTCTTAAAAGCAGTCTCAATCCAGGTCCAGTCTTGATTTTCTTTAGTACTGTTGTAAGTGGTTCTGATTGCATCGTAGCTAATACACGTGATGCAATGCCCTCCGGAATAGATAAAGGTTTCAGGACAACAACATGGGGTATGGGGGAGGTGCAGATACACATTATTTGACCACCTCACTGCTCTTAAATTGATATATATCATATCCTAGGGTTTGAAATATAGCCCTCTGTTCCCACACCAGATTAGATACTATATCTGCAAAGAAATGTGAAACCATCTGGTTATTAACATTTACAGAGAGGGAAATGAATTCAATATCCCCAAAATGAAGAGATTTTAAAGGGGGAATTTGTGTGAATATGACCCACTTCACCTATTCAACCCGTTGGAGACATGTTTTTGTTTATTAACCTCCCACCTGATAATCCTAACCTGGCACCTCTTCTCCTCCATAGATTCACTCTCCGACACTTGCTCAAAGAGTGTCTGGGGGGTTTCGATTTCGCCATTGGGACCCGTTGTAAAACACACCCGTAAGGGCTCCACATTTATCCCTGTCCCTTTTACCACCTTGGAATGCAATGCTTCACCAATATTATGCATGGTGTTAGACACCACAGGAGGGGATACCCCTAATTGCACTATAGGCAAGGAGGAATTGTTGCACTTGGTGGCTGTGGAGCTCAAGTTCCAAAGCAATGTTATTTTCGACTGAGCACCTCTGCCCAAGGCTTCAATCCGATTGGGAGCTTGAAGAGTCATTTCTCTCTGATCCAAAACAACACCAAATCCCAGTTGTATAGTATTATCAGAGAGTACTTAAACATCCAGGCCAGTGGCAGGACAAGACTACATTACAACACCAGTATCAGAACAATCAGAGCAGATTTCACCCGTTTCTCTTTACCACGTTGTTGTTGTGTCATGAACCCCCAAACTTGTGAGTCCCCAGCAGTAACTGGTCCTCTTATCGTAGGCATACATACATTATCTTGAACATTCAGATCAAAAATAGTATCAACCATTGACATCTGATCTACATGTTTCTTAGTGGCATAAGCAGATCTACGTTTGCCTGCAGGCTAGTTTTTAGTCTTTTTGCCCTCATTTAAATTCTACTTTTTTTTGCTTGGATAATTATGGGCATGCGGAAGAGAATGAACCACAGTGATAATTCCAATAGAATCAGTCATTTCTATCACCAGGCCAACAGAAGGCCCCAATGATTCTACCCGGTGTGAAGGGGAAGACACATACTCTATGGATTCAACTTCTACAGGAGCCCCTTCATCGTGTGTACCATCCAGCGACTTAGGGCAGTTAATTTTGGGCCTATTGCCAGCCTCAGCCCGATTGGGGGTTTCAGGGTATTTAGGTCCACAACAGCAGACTCTCTATTAGATAGCCCCCTCAAATAGCCCTCTACAAAAGAAATTGTTTCGTTTATCGCTGCCATTGTTGCAGTATTCATTCTCACAGCACTTGTTTCTAGTTCTTGTTGATCATACAGTGCCATAAGCTCTTTATTCAGGTTTGGGGACAATTTACCCCAGGTAACTTCATCCCTAGGCTTATGAATATCACCCGGAGGAGGTCTGGTCCGAAAGTCTCCCACCGGGGATGGCGATATCCGAGAGTGATGCACCTCACTCATGTCAGACAAGCCCTCTATTAACATTTCCATAGTCTGAGTTGCTATGTTTAGACCAGTGAGATGAGTAGCGCTAACCCTTACATAGCTACGCAATCCTAGCAATTGAGACATTGGTTCCTGCCACTGGGATCCCTGGCAACCAAAACCTGTGAATATACTTATATTTCCAGATTAAGTCACAGCAGTAGCCCCCAATAAGCACCGAGTGCCCACATCAGATCGGCTATTATGGATGTCCATTTCATTAACCACCATACACAAGGAAGAAAGGCAAATTAAAGTCTATCTGTAGTATCCTGCATAAGTATGAATGAGGTCTGAGTCAGTGTAAGAGCTGTGTTGGAATGCTGGGGGAGCCTGGAGTGTTGGGGCACCTGGGGATTCCAACGGAGACGGTTGGGGACTTGGAGATGGGCAGGGAACCAGGGAAGAAGCTACTAATGATCTCTCTCTCCTATACTATGAACTGAACCTGTAATTAAGAGAATAAAGCGTGTTTCCTTTTTATACATACGTGGGTCAGCCTGGTTCCTGCTCCTTATTGTTACTGGCCCAGGGTAGATCCTGCAGGAGGCAGGATACATCATTTGGCAACGAGGATCTAAAGAATCCAGTGAAAGGTGGAGAGCAAAAGTAACATGGGATCATTGTTGGCATGTTTAGGACTATCTGTTTTGGCCATTGTGTACGTTTTCTAGATTCGTGGCTACACTATTTTGGCAGGTGAGTTAGCCTCTGTAGGGGTTTTGGGTGTGTGCAATCGTGAGTATGTACGTTAGGAGGAGTAGGCGTGTGAGAAGTAGCACGCATGTAGTACAGGGTTAGGATCGCATGCTGGCCAGGTGTGATGCCTTATAGAGACCCTAGGGAGACCGGTAATCGGAGGGTGAACGCAACAGGGGAGTTGTGTTTCAGGTGTTTTATTTTTTGGAGATAGGAAAGAAGTTCCTATAGTAGGACACTATTGTAAGAGACTATGAGGCGTAAGTAGTACGCGTGAAGTTGTAGGAGTAGGCTCTACAATAAGTAAGTGGATCCGTGTTTGTCTCTGCTGGGAAGTTATAGAGTCGGGTTTAGGAGTGAGTAGTTAGACTCCTAATGTCTGTGGTGTCAGGTAGTGCAGTAAATGTGAGAGGTTTTTGTTCCTGTTTATGCCTAGTTAGGTTGAAGTTACTGCGAGTTGGGCACACAGACAGTAGAATTTAGGTTTTTGAGTGTCACTGGGGACACAATGTGTTGATAAATTATTACTATCATAAAATATTTGTATTCTTCATCGGAGAAGCACTACATTTTTCCATCTTGTTGTTCTTGTACTACATTTTTTTTTTCAGTAGTTGAAACTTTTAGCAGGTGCCACATATTTACAATTTGTTGGTGTTTTAGCTGAAGGTTTGTTTTGCACGGTAGTCTCTGTGCACTTTTTACGCACCACGCCTTTTGTGGTTGTGTCGTGTTTTTGTGATCTTTGTGTTGTGAGTGGCTATCCTTTATTTTTCGTTTCTTTTATATGTGAGGAGAGGGGTGGTGATGTTGATAGTTGGTTACTAGCAAGGTTAGTGTCATCTAGACCATAGTTATTCTTCATGTGTTTTGTCTTTGATAATTTTATAGGATGTTGTATGTAGTGTGTCTGCTCTATTTACAGCGACGGGAGTGTCCTGTATTAGGGTGAGGTTGTGCCGGGAGTGGCAGGCCTGGCGGAAGGTGTTTTAGTTTGTGGGTTTTGGTTTGTAGTTGGTTTTGTTTGTCCATTGTGGCAAGGTTGTGCTTGGTGGTGGCGGCACCGAGACCCTGGTGTGGCAGGCCAGGGTGGAAGGAGTAGTAGAAATGTTGTGGTTGTTTGTCCTATCACGGTTGTGAGTGTATGCGTTTTCTTTTGATTGGAAAAGGGGGGGATGTGTAGTATCCTGCATAAGTATGAATGAGGTCAGTGTAAGAGCTGTGTTGGAATGCTGGGGGAGCCTGGAGTGTTGGGGCACCTGGGGATTCCAACAGAGACGGTTGGGGACTTGGAGCTGGGCAGGGAACCAGGGAAGAAGCTACTAATGATCTCTCTCTCCTATACTATGAACTGAACCTGTAACTAAGAGAATAAAGCGTGTTTCCTTTTTATACATACCTGGGTCAGCCTGGTTCCTGCTCCTTGTTGTTACTGGCCCAGGGTAGATCCTGCAGGAGGCAGGATACATCACTATATCTATCTATCTATCTATCTATCTATCTATCTATCTATCTATCTATCTATCTATCTATCTATCTATCTATCTATCTATCTATCTATCTATTTCTTATATTGCGCCACTCGCCCTCGGGCCTCAGTGTGCTCACAAGACAAACGACAAAAACACATAGTGGACTGCATGAGATAATGTGTAAGTGTTAGCGGGAGTCTAATCGCAACCAGATAGAAGTTTGAGGTCAGTGATTTCTTTACGATTAGCCCGTCTCTCAGTTACCAATTTCATGAAAGAGTCCTCTTGGGAATTGTTTGGAATAGATCCACATGGGGCTTCCTCAAAGCCAGCTCGACCCGCAGTTGTTACTCAATTCAAAAGATCACCATCAGTGTTTGTCACACAGCTTTCCTTCCAACTTCCCTCTAATTCCCCCTCTTCCTCCTCTCTCATCCCCAACTGTCTGTCTGCCATTCAGGCATGGTATTCAGCAAACAATCTCATCTCAATGCCAGTAAAATGGAGATCCTCCTCATTGTAACACCTGACACCTCTTTCCATCCTATCCCTTGGCCACCCTCTCTGGGCCTCTTCCCCCACCATCCTGTGTGGCCAAAAACCTGTGGGTTATATTTGAATCTGCTCTCTCCTTCACACTTCACATCATGGATCTTACCAAAAAGTCCCACTTCCAGCTCCACCTCCTCAGTGGCATTCTTCCTTTTCTCACCTTCTCCCAGAAGCTCAATATCTCCAGAGCTCTGGTCCTTTCCAGGGTGGACTACTGCAACAGCATCTTCCTCCTCAAACTCCCTGTGTCCTCTCTGTGCCCCCTCCGGCTATCCAGAATAAGGATGTAAGTCTTATCCTTGGCCTCATGCCCAGAGACCGTACCTCTCCAGCCCTAGCATCTCTTCACTGGCTCCCTGTGGATGCAACAAGCAAGTTTAAGGCCCTCTGCATCATCCACAAGGCCTTCTGGGGCCTGGGACCATGCTATCTTCAACTTTCCCTCCCTAAATACTCCCCTGTTGGAGGACTACACTCCTCTAATTCCACATTTCTGACTGTCAAAAGTTTCTCTAAGCAGAGAATGGGGGGCATATCTCTCTCCACGGCTGGTGCCTCCCTTTGAAACAGTCTCCCTGCCCCTCTCAGATTTGAGCCGGACCTCCTTAAATTCAGGAAACTGCCCAAAACTCTACTCTTCTCCACCTCTTTGCCTCTTCCCCCTCCTTGCTACCCCCCCCACTGCCGCTGTGGCAGGAGGCCTGATACTCATGAACCCCACAGGCTCACTGGCCCTTTCTCCCAGTCATTACCAGCACCTCCCTCCCCACTGCATTGCCCAGTGAGCCCCTGTCTGGTGGCTCCACACAACCACCCATGAGAGCTGCCTGTACTAGCACTTAGCCTGAGGTGCTCCACCTGGCTCCCCTTGCACTTCCCTCTTGGACCTTCCTCCAGCATTCTGTGAAGTGAGTGTTTGTTCTGTGTGGGTGATGATCAAAGCACAAAGCTATAACTATGCACCCATGTCGTTTTGTGGCAATGATGAACTGTGCTTTTGGATGGATTTCAACTGGGTGGGATTCCGAATGAATATGTAAAGATCCAGCCGAATCCCTTGCTCCACAAGCCTATGATGAGCAGAGATACAGTTTATTTACTCCAGATAATGATTGTCAGCACAAACAAACACACCAGATAGGTCAAGGTCGTGTACCTTAAGACGATCAGCGAGATGGCCAGTCAGCCCAACATGTTTCATGCAAGAAACTAAGACACAAATTAAACTAAAGACGAAAAGGACTTCAGCTCTCTTGTGGTTTTACAGCATTCATACCAATTTGTCAATAACAGTGTGTTCACTGCAGCAAGAGGAAACTGTGTCTTGTCTAATTCGAATGAACTGATAAACCGATCACCATTAGAATTCACAGGCATAGAGCAAAAGATGCCTTTTCCTTTTTCATGTCTTTCTTTGCCTCATCAACAATGAAGGAAAACACACCACTGGCTCTGATCTATCACCTCATCTGCCACTAAAGAAAGCAATTCATTTGGAAAAGCCGCAGAGGAATATTTTTTCACTTCTGACCTCTTGTGCAACAACAGACGAAAATTCTGGATTTCGATCTTGAAAAGAGGAAGAATGCAACATACAAACAAAACCTGCAGTGTCCTCACTGATGTAATCAGTTCACATTCGTATATGTCCTTCATTTTCAAAATGGCCTCCTAGGGGATAAACCTGCTAAGCACAACATAGACACATTTCCCATTGCGTCCCCACAAGTGCACAGTCCTTCCCCTGCTGTCATGCAAATAGTTTATTAAAAATATAAGGGAAAAGGTAAATGATATGATATTTATAACGCGCTTAATACCCAGAGGTTTCTAAACGCGGGCCCTGGGATCAAACCTGTGGTGCTCTGTGTCTTATGGCTTCCAAGGCGAGCATGTTGCCCCTGAGTTATCCTCCCAAGACAATATCCTGTTTTATCCAGCCACTGCCATGAGTCTCCTCTAAGCCTATGCCCACACAAGATGTATTGCGGCATAGAACAAACATGATTCTTTCTTCTTCATCTCCTGCTTCTCAATTTCGAGAATCTTCCGGACTTCTCACCCGGGAATTACCTAAGTGTAATGGAATGTGCGCCTGTAGTTCTTCTTCAGTCATTTCATCCTATATTCACTTTGTTACTTCTTCTGTTTTCCATTTCTTCTGATATTCACGTTGTCATTACAGGGGAGATCCCCAGTAGCCCCCTTCTTTTCTAAGCTATATTCTTCCCTCAAAAGATGCAAAGTGTCTGCATTTGCCCTAAATGCAGATCTTTGCCTAAAAGAAGATGTTTGCCCTCAACACACACATCTTTTGTGACAAAATGTAAATGCTTGCCCTCAGACTTGGAACCCTTGCACCCCTCAGATGATCGGGCAGATGAGTGATGTAGCTCAACCATCCTTACATACCCAGGCGAAGGATGAATACAGTGTTTAAGACATCATGAAGTTCTGGTCTGTTTTCATGGTGTCCTTCCATCTTTCAGTTGCTCTCATTTGTTCCCTAGCACTGTTACGGCTCCGCCCATAAACAGTGCAAGGGGGCATTACAAATGTGATAACGTCTAATAGAATTAAAGGATAGTTCCGGGACTTTTTTTTATTGTTCCTATGGTTCGGCCATGTGTTTTTAAGCATAAATCGGTAGATCGTAGAAAACTTTCCTATGGACCTTACCCGACTTTTCGTCCATTAACGCACTCGAAAACATCCGCCAATTTATGATAATCCTATCATTTCCCCCCATCGCCCTGGCTCACCTGCTTTTGCGGCACTAAATCAAATCCCCCGCCCCTGAGCCTGACATCAGCAGACGCGTACCGCCCATTTCCCGTTTCGTGTCAACAATCGCTGCGCCTCAGCTAATGAAGTGTCGCCATGGAAATGGCAGGACGCCTCTTTCCTCAATAAGTATAAACACACCGTTTCACAACACACAGCAGCAGATTTTCGAATCCATTCCTCTCTCTGTGTTACTTTCAGTATTCTGTGACTCGTTTCTGTGCTCTGGTCAGCTACCTTCGTTGATTGTAGCCCGTGTGAACAGATACCAGTACCACCGCTATAAATTATTTTACTTTCTTTACCACACAATGGCTACAATAATGCCGTATATGTATGAGCCCGAGTACACCGAGGAAGAACTACTGGAAAGGCAAGCACGCGAAAACGATGGGGATTCGGACGGCAGTTGGGAGGACCAGTCAACGGATGAAGAGCCTGGACCATGTCGCATGGACGGCGTCTCCACCTGGTGCACGTGCAATTGGTGCGAGCTAATGCCAACTGAGGAGGAGAACTACTGCTGCCGAGAAAACTCGGGATGCCTGGCCTACATCTCGGAAGGCGAGCCAAGTCCGCAATGCATCACCGAGCTGCCAGAGTTCAGGGAAGCCTGCCTCTCACGGACCGTGTTGAGGATGATGATGGTGCTTATGCACGAACTTCGCGGCACTGTTCGTCCGCGTAATCCGAGTAACGAGTAAGTATACTCTGGTTGTGATGTCAGTGATGCCACTACTATGTCATGGTCGTCTCCCACATATAAAATTACATCTACATATCATTCGAATGCATGTAAATTGGTTCCATATTGTGCATTTTCTAGATAGAATTTTTTTCAAAGCAGAATGACATTTTTTACCTGAATCGACAGTGATAAGAAAGTTTTGTCATTTTAATACAGTTTGCATCTTTCATTTTCACAGGTGGTACAGGCTGGTGGCCTATCGTTGCTTCACTTGGTGGCTTCACGGGAGGCTCGGACACCGCGTTCGGAGAGTAATACCTGCCTGTGCGGTACTTGCCATTAGACAACATTTCCCCAGCGACAGTGGACAATACCGCGGATTTTCCCTGGATGTGCTGCAACCGCAACTTTACAATGTGTAATGTTTATTATTTATGTTCAATTGAAATTAAGATCTAAAATAAAACCCAACATATATTTTAACAATGGTTGTTTTGATTTTTTAAATGAATCTAGTGTGTCTCCATTGAATAGTCTTCCTGTGCCTTGTCTTGTCACACCACATGTCTCCGGCCAGCATCCTCCCTCACGCTGGCCGCCCACCTTCAATCCACATAACCGTTGAACCCATATGCAGCAGACATACATATGTTATTTTGCGGGTTGGCATCAAGCCTCCCGGCCTTGCCTCCACCCCCAAAAATACTTACCACACCACTTTGTTCAAGCGTTGGCAATAAAAGGAAGGCCGTTGGATTTTATTGATACAAAACATGGTTATAGGTAAATAATCAATATGGTTGATCATAATAAATCATCCTTTTGGGCACCGGGTACAGAGATGACCACCTCTGGCCCGTGCCGCCTTGCCACCACAGGACAGCCTGCTGCTGACTAACTGCCTAGGCATCCAGGGTCTCCATGGTGAACTGCACCCATATATTCTCCTGGGAGGGTGAGGTATTTATAAACTCACCCCCCTGCCTTCCATGTACTAGATCCTGCAGCCAGCCTCTTACATGCAGTTAGATGGCCTCTCCTTGGTGAGGCCCTGCGGCAAACGAGTCTTGTCTGCACGACCACCGCCCTAATCCACGCCCCACTCCCGCCCTATCAGTTCGCACCGGGGTACTTGTGATGGATACTGGAGCTGTCAGGGAGCGATAAAGGCCAAGAGGTGCCAAAGACCATGTACACTTCAAAGTGGTCTATAGAGCATGGGTTGTTGTTCCCATGTCTACCTCCAGACCCCGTGTCTCCTGCCAAGCATCCCCCCTCACGCTGGACGGCCCCCTGCAAACCGCATAATGCCACGACTTATACACGTCATTCATTCACAAACACACCCCTGTGTCGAATTCTTTATAACCCACTTCATATTTCTAATGAGCACTTCTTTGCGCTTTGCTTAGCAACCCGTGAAGGTGCTGGCTATCTGCTCTTCGTCTCTGTGAACTTCCGTGACCACTTCGAGGAAACTCCTCAGTTTGCAACCTGTGAACTGCTCCCTGTTCTACGACAAGAAACTACTCTGATCCCTGCATCTAACTGTTTGTTCGTCAAGGTAAGGCCATGTACCATAATCATTTTGCGTCCAATTTCTTTTCGTTCAAGACAGTACATGCAAGGAACTAGTCACATGTTCTGAGTTTACATTGGTATTCATAGAGAATTGTTGATCTTTACTTTTCAGAACTTTCCACAATGCCTGCCTGTTCCATTGGCGGTTGCCCTTCGAAGACCCATAATAAATCTGAAGGTACTATAATGCATGTTTTCCCTAAGACAATAGATCAGATAAGAGAATGGGTCCGATATTGCGGATATCCACCGTCTGAGCTTGAAAGTAGAGTCCTAGAAGTCTTTGCGGACAAGAGGGGTGATCGATACCGCATCTGCAGCAGGCACTTTACCTCTGACATGTACTCCACATCATTGCTAATAAAGAAGAACACACCGCGAGCGAGGCGAAAATTGCTCTCAACCGCTATTCCCACTCTATTCGTCCACATCCCTCCACTGGTGAGTCAAGTTTACGTATTTATCTCTCGGCCTTGCGGTAGTGTGTAGCATTAGCTAACAATAATTTCCCCATTTATGTATCCACTCAATATGAAGGCGGAAGATTCTCCATCCGTGTCGTTATTGCAGTCATCAGCCACTTCAAGCGCCTATCGGGTAATCTTACTTGGCTATTCTGCCACTGACTTGTTTTAGGCATGTAAATCAATAGTTTTAATTTATCGTGTAATTATTTTACCTAATGGTACACCCTTGTACTCGTCCTCTAGTCTTTGTTTTCAGTTATAATTATTGTTATCCAAAATAATGCAAGTACTGTCTTTCAGGGAGATGCTGAGGAGTCCAACGTATTGACGACTACCGTTGATGTCACTCAGATGCTCGAGGTACGTTTCAGGACAGTTCCGTCGCCCTCCTATGTGTCTTCTTTTTTCAATATTGTGTTCATTACTAATGAAAGTCCTATGTTTCAGGGAGTCGATGGAGCATTAGTCCAAGAAGAAGGGGGAGCATGCAGTTACGGGTCGGCGCAACAGCTTGCAGAAGTGTGCACCGCAGTTACATCGTCCCTTGATGTTCTTATGCATTTCGAGGTATGGATACTGACAGTTCGATCAAGCGAAATCATATGACGTGATTACATCCGCTATACTTCCTTCTTTATTAACGCAAGTACTATGTTTCAGGGAGATGACGGAGCTTCTTCTACAAGAACATCACCCCTAGTAGTTGATGCAGATCTCTGGGTGGTGACACTTCCAACGATCGAGCAAATCGAATCATATTTACATATCCATTATTTATTTTAGACAACTGATCATTTGTGCAGGTCTATTTAGATGAGCCGTTCACGCCTGCACAAAGTTTCTGTTCTTTTTATCAAAATAGAAAACCATACTAATGCAATTACTGTGTTTCAGGGAGTCACTGAAGCATCATCTTCAATAATATCATCAATGGAAGTCTATGAGGAGCCCGAGGTATGGATCTTGACAGTTCCATCTAACTAGATCAACAATGCGTGAATAATTGTCGTTTGAATGTTCTACACAAAGCGTTCATTCGTGTTTTGCTATTGAGATGTACGTGGGTATTGGTCCCCAAGTACATTTTGTGTTTTCGATATTATTATACATACTAATGAAAGTTCTATGTTTCAGGGAGTCGATGGAGCGTCAGTGCGTGATGGATGTGCTTATCATGAAAATATAGTCGTTGCAGCGCAAGAGGAAGTGGAGACATGCACACACGAGTCGGAGCAACAGCGTCCTGATGTTGAAGTTCGAGGCAAGAAAGTTTCAAAGAAAAGAAAGCAAAAGAAGGTTAGTGTCCTGGTCACTATATTATGTTGTTTTTCACTGTTAATAGTTCAATACTGTAAGTTGTGTTTAAACTGAACATCCCTTTTCCAATCTGTCCTCTAGTTGCGAGTGGGTGTACGAACTAGATCTACACAGACAGTGAAGCGAACGAGAGATGTTGCTTGTCAAACCTTTTGGCAGGGACTTGAGACTGGAGATGCATCGTGCCAATGGGAAGAATATGAAGTGATTGACAACGGAGCTATACCACATCCAGCCATTGATAGTGAATGTCCTCCTGGTAGTTCGGATGCAGTCGGAGATAAATTCACAGAATCCACACCCGCAAAAACTATGACCGCGAGAAAGTTGAAGAAATTGTCCTATTCACCCATTGCCGGAGAAGGAACAGATGTTGCAATGGAAGAGAATGAAGTGGACTACAATGAAACACCTTCAATATCACTGAACATAGCGGAAGACGATATCAGAGATTCTACCTTTCATGTGAGTGACATGTCCTCAACGTTACAGGCCGAACCAGCTGGGATGCAGAGTGACAGTATAAGGAAAGAGGCCAAATTCATTGTATTCGATAGTTGTTTGATTGATATTATTATTCGGTTGAAATGTGGGCATTCGGTAGGTGGGGAAGTATGTGGGGAGCCATTGATTAATGTGACTCGTGCAATTCGAGGCACTAACCTTAAAATACATGCCACCTGTACAAAATATCATCCTTTCTCATGGTCTGCACAACCCATGCTGGGACAACTGCCAGCAGGCAATCTACTTTGTGCAGCGGCTGCACTTTTTAGTGGTTCAAGTTTTAAAAAATTAGAGTCTTTCTTTCAGTTTGTGGGAATCCATTTCATTGCGAAAACTCAGTTCTACAAATACCAAACCGATTATCTATTTCCAGCCATTAGTGAAGCTTGGAGAATGGAAAAAATGTCTATTGATAGTACATTCGCGGGCAAACGGTTCAGGCTAGCCGGTGATGGACAGTGCGACAGCCCAGGATTTTCAGCCAAGTACTGCACCTACCACTTTCAGGACATGGAAAGTAAGAAAATTGTGAGTTCGGTGGTCGTGCAGGTGTCACAAAGTACATCCTCAGTGGCCATGGAAAAAGTTGGCTTTGTAGCATCATTGCAAGAACTACAATCGCGGGGAATGGTGATCGACCTGATAGCCACGGACAGAGACGTTTCAATTGCCAAGACAATGAGAGAAGAGTACAAAAATATAAATCACCAATTTGACGTTTGGCATCTTGCAAAAACAATCAATAAAAAATTGTCGGCTGCAGGTAAAAAAAAAGATATGCAAGGTATTTCACAGTGGTCCAAGTCAATCAGCAACCATCTTTGGTGGAGCTCAAAAACATGTGGAGGGTCGTTGGAAATTCTACTGGAAAAATGGCGGTCAGTAATGCTACACTGTACAAACGTTCACCGCTGGAACACGAACCAACATTTCCACAATTGTGAACATGGCCATTTGTCCACAGAGGAGGCACGGAAGAAGAAGTGGTTGATTCCTTCATCACCCACTCACAAAGCCATTGAAAAGATTGTATTTGATAAAACTATAACAAAAGCTTTGAGGGGACTCACGGAATTCTGCCACACAGGAGATTTGGAGGTGTTCCACAATATGTGCCTAAAGTACAGGCCAAAACGATTGCATTTTGGCATGGAGGGCATGATAAATCGGACTCTTTTAGCGGTCTTGGCACATAACCATAATGTTGGCCGTCAACAAAGTAGGACGACCGGAACTTTAGGGACGCTTCGCTACAATAAGGCCTTCACTAAAAGAAGTAAACAATGGGTGATCAAACCAGTGTTTGAGGATATGCAATATGAGTTTATTGAGAGACTTATTGTTGACGTCCTAGATAGGCACATAAATGGAGTTGTGAACGAACCTGTGCAGGGGACAACTGCATTGCCACCCAACATTGCCTCTGTTCCATGTCCACCTAAAGAAGAGCTCATTGAGAAATACACATCACGGTTTAAATGATTGTAATTTGATTGTCTGTTCTCTCGAGTCTCCTCATGTCGCAGGCCCATTGAATATGTTTATCTATCCAACCTTGTTCATTTGCGCATTAAATTAAACCAAACAGTAATATAAATCATTTTTCAAAAAATATAGAATGTCTCCGTATTTATGGTTCTGTGGGGCTGCAAAGCACGCAGACAAAATGCAAAGATGGAGTGTAATTTTCAAGTCCTCTGAGATGGCCTTACACTGAATGTAGCTAACTAGGAATGTGTGTTCGTTCAAAGTGAAGGTCAGCTGCTTTGATTTTTTCTCGGGTGCCAGAATGGCCCACGACTCAGTATAAGGTTCTATTGTTATTTGACCTTGACAGGCCGGGACCACGTAAGAAACGATAATGAATATAATTTCAGAAACGAAAGCCATTTCATGTTCGTTCATTAGAAGAAATAACGTCGGCATAGAAGGAGTGGTATTTCGGGGCTGCCCTACGCACAGACACAATGGAAAATGCAAATATAATGTAAGTAACTCTTTAGATGAGTTTATACCGCAATTTAATTACTATACAGTAGCTTTAAAGACGGGTTAAGTTGTACTTGTTCGTTCTATGTGGCATATTGTTTTGTACCGCGCACTATCTTGGGGAGAACCGTCTCCTTTTACGGAAGCACCTCAAAACTTTCCTCTTTGCTTCTGCTTTCTCTCTCCCTCTCCCCTGCTACAACTGGTCCACTGTCTGCGACCTCGGTCCTGGGCCCTTCCACTCTCCACCTGCACTCCCTGTCAACCCCTGCACTGGGGGACTGTCTCAGTATCCTACAGCCCCCCCTTGACGTATAAAACCCAGTTGCACTGTCCTAGCTATGAAATAATTTCCAGACCTAATATATAAAATGAATAATTTTAATAAAGATCTGATGGTGAGACTCATTTCATTTTTTATGTATTTCAAATAGATACATCATCCATTATTGTCTGTGTCACGAGTACCAGACACCGGCGGATGGCTTCTATAATCGCCAATTGCTTCTCCGCGTGAACAACGTTAGCACCCTGACCATTTTGTGGGACGATCGCTAAGTACAAGTATGCCCTTACGCGGTACTAACGGCTAGATGCAACATACAGACCGTTGTGGTGGCCTAGTGCCTCGTTGTTGGAACAGCCATGCGATTATCAGTGCGACCGAAGAGCTTATTTTATCGTAAACCAACACCCTGTGTACTGCACACGAACATCGCTTGCCTCAAGACGAAATATTTTGGATCGAGAGCAAATAAAAATTCATTGATCTAAGACTCTGTGTACAGCAAAGGAACATCGTGTGCCTCGAAACGAACTTTTTGGAACGTGAGCAAATAAAAATGCAAATCGCTGAATATTCTCAAAACATTTGATGTCCAATAAATGTACTTTGCCAAATGTACAATCTTGCCGTTTGCTTTTAAACCACAGTTTCATATTCCGAATTGTGGCGCTGTATTGTGAGATGATCTAAGACCCTGTGTACAGCAAAGGAACATCGTGTGCCTCGAAACAAACTTTTTGGAACGTGAGCAAATAAAAATGCAAATCGCTGAATATTCTCAAAACATTTGATGTCCAATAAATGTACTTTGCCAAATGTAAAATCTTGCCGTTTGCTTTTAAACCACAGTTTCATATTCCGAATTGTGGCGCTGTATTGTGAGATGATCTAAGACCTTGTGTACAGCAAAGGAACATCGTGTGCCTCGAAACGAACTTTTTGGAACGTGAGCAAATAAAAATGCAAATCGCTGAATATTCTCAAAACATTTGATGTCAAATAAATGTACTTTACCAAATTTACAATCTTGCGGTTTAATTTAAAAGTACAGTTTCATATTCCCAATTGTGGCGCGCTGTGTTGTGTGAGCTCATCTGTGTTGATTTCCTGGTTCTGTGTGGAGTCGCGTAGAAGACGCCTGGGCGCGTTTGCCTACGCAGCACAGTCACGTCACGGATAGAGGCGAGGAATATGAATGTTTTGATCAAGTCTGTTTCAGGGGCGGGGGATTTGATTTAGTGCCGCAAAAGCAGGTGAGCCAGGGCGATGGGGGGAAATGATAGGATTATCACAAAATGGCGGATGTTTTCGAGTGCGTTAATGGACGAAAAGTCGGGTAAGATCCATAGGAAAGTTTTCTACGATCTACCGATTTATGCTTAAAAACACATGGCCGAACCATAGGAACAATAAAAAAAAAGTCCCGGAACTATCCTTTAACAATATGTTCCCACCTTCCTTTAGAAAGAGAAAAGAGATCCGAATTCAGTGATTTATATAATTGAACAGTGTCCGGTCAAAGTTTCTACTAAAAAGGGTCGAATGACAAAAGGGTCGAGTCACTTCGACCGAAAACAAAAGGATACATTTTTTTTTAAAATGTTTTTTTTTGTGCTTTAGTATAGGTAAAACAAGTTTTTTTTATATCAAAAACAGGGTTATGGGGGGGGACCCTTTTTCTGGGTCGAATTGACCTGGCCCTTTTGTCATTCGACCGTTTTGAGTCGAAACTTTGACCTATAACCTAATTGCACATTCCCAGCAACCTCTGCTTTGTTTACTGTACCTAGCCTGTGTTGCAGTGCATGATATTATGCACACTGCATGATTTCGACATGCAATTGTGCAAAATGAGTGCATGCTTTCTTTCAATTCAAGAATATTAAACAATTCCCATACTCTGTTATTGCCAGGGGTGAACGTGGAGTTCCCTCCCCCTACTTCACCTACATATTTCCCCTCCTTTACCTTGAGGTCATTTTCCTCCCAGGAGTCAATTGGCTTGTTACGTTTGCATTTAGGTGCAGTCTGGATAAGCTTTGTCTTTTGCACTGCAAAGTGCAAAGCAAAGGTGTAAATGCAGTGCAACTAGAGCAAATGCACCTGCCATGTACACATGGCAGGTAGTGTTTACAATGGATTCCTATGGAATTCACCTGCTTTTTGCTGGTGTAAAAAGCAGGCAGGTACATAGTAATCCATTGGTTTTATGGCAGCATGAAAATGTCATGCTGACAGCAAATCTCGTGGTTTTTGGAGGCATAGCGGAAAAAGGAGTCAGAAACGTATCCCCTTTTCCTTGGCACCTCCTCATCCCTCAAAAACCACAAAAATGCCTTTGTGCGTAAATAAAGGTTTTAAGACAGGACTAACACCTTCACGCGTATCGTGATCACCTTTATTTAAACTCCAGTGACTTATAAAAAGAGCACTCCTGTATTTTAGCCGTACGGCTCTCCCTTAAGTCTTTCTACCACCCTCCTTTGATTCCAAGATTAATGGTGCCAAATCGATTACCAACTGAGAACATTTTCATATACAATAATTATAACCCAATGTAGTAAACTGGCGCTCATTTCACGACCTCTGGAACGATTATGGCATGCGACCTGCAGATTACCTCACAATCTCAGCGACGAGAGCCTTACCCACTGAGCTACCTTACTGGCTACCTACCCCGCCTAATACGTCTGATAATGTGTTACATTGTTATTCTCTGTTGGTTTTTAAGCCTGCTCCAGATATAAACGTGCCATGAAGCAGCTGGAAGGCTGCAACATAACATTGAGGTGATATTAATAAAAAGGTAACTAAATAAATATATTACTTGGAATTGGAAAACAGGGCAGTTCTGCTATGACTTGAAATTTGTATTGCCATTGGTCTCTC
Organism: Ambystoma mexicanum; assembly: GCF_040938575.1. Classification (NCBI taxonomy): domain Eukaryota; kingdom Metazoa; phylum Chordata; class Amphibia; order Caudata; family Ambystomatidae; genus Ambystoma; species Ambystoma mexicanum. Next base: position 417,386,090 of record NC_090938.1, read on the forward strand.
TTGAAAAACTCTAGTCATTTGTATGATTGGGTTTTGCTTGGCAGCAACCAGAGGTGCTATTTTCTGCCCTGTGAGAAGAAGGCAGCATGGCGATGCACTCTGTTCAGCACACCTGCGTGCTGCTAACAGCCCAGGGGAGACTGGGACACAGATGCCTCTATTCTAAGGTAATCAGTGTATGGTGGACCCTATATAACAGGCAGTGCCATGATCTGGAAAAAGTGTTTCCCTGCTTCAGGTAGCTGTGGCAGGATGTGTGTGTGAGTGCTTATCCAACACAAGTTAGCATCGCCGAGCCTGCTAACCAAATGAACAGCCAGCATTGTAGGAAGTCTCCACTTGGACATGGCACTGATCCGACACACCCCCATGATTGTAACATTCATGGTGTCCTTGAAGTAAGTGGAATTCGTGTCGCCTTGTGTTTTCTATGTGTGTTATTCAGCTGTGCGTGCCTGATGTAATGTGGGTGTGAAATGTTCCATTTCTAATGGAAGACTTATCAATATTCCTGATTATTAACACTATGGGAAATATTAGGAAGAAAAACATTCCAAGGATTCGGTCTTCCAATGGACTCGTCATGGAAATGATGGACTTGGCAGTTCCACCAAATGTTCAGGAAATCGGAGCTGGCAGGCGGTTGACAAAATATATGCAATACTTCATTTTGATTGGACACAACCGTAAAACCTTTTAAAAAAAACCTGTTCACTGTGTTATGGTCAAGCGTAGGATTTTTTTTTATTGGTCCGTAATCACTTGTACCACTCACAGAAAGTTTTGAAGGTGTCCTGTGTCTGGGTCGGAGTAGACCATCTGGTGTCTGTTTTATTTTTCACATTCGGGTGCTGGTCATTTTGATATCCCATTATAAATGCCGAGCTGCAAAACCGAGAATTAAAAAATAAATAAAAACACAGCATTCACATGAATTGGAGAACATTGATATCTTGTTCTCCTGTCAGTAAGGACTTGTCATAAATCATGCTACCGCTAACAGCACTGGGTAGATCAATTGATGGAAACTCATGCCATATTATAACAAAAGTACGGCTACCGTTTCAACCACAGATGAGTCCCGCTCACTTAAATGGAAGTTGGGCTCTCCAGTGGTGACCCTGCAGCAGTCAGGATTTCTTACAGTTCTGCTGTAAAGGGGTTAAATATCTCAGACATTGTCACCAATACAGGACACACCAATCCAGCGTCTGACTCACCAATCCAGCGTCTGACCCATCAATCCAGTGTCTGACCCATCAATCCAGTGTCTGACCCATCCAGCGTCTGACCCATCAATCCAGTGTCCGACCCATCAATCCAGCGTCTGACCCATCAATCCAGCGTCTGACCCATCAATCCAGTGTCTGACCCATCAATCCAGCGTCTGACCCATCAATCCAGCGTCTGACCCACCAGAGCATATCTCGGGCATGAATCATGATGGCATTCTTTGGCAGTTTCCCTTTTCAGTGATCTTTAGAAATTACTGTTTCGTTTCCACATGGAATGGAGAGACACAGTTTTATGCTGAGGTATCTGGATTTTTGGCAATTGACCCTGAAAGTTGGTACACTTAACTTTCACTGGTGGTTGATGCTTCAAGTAACCACTTCCTCCTATTCAGAAGTCTGAAACGTCCATGCCAGGGTTTGTCAATAAAAAGGTAGTTCTTAGGGGCGGGAACCCACCTCCCCAAAAGCCAAGAAATAAATCTTTGGATGGTGGAGAAGGTTGGCGTGACTCTGTATTGTTCCCATTCTAACCTAATTGGCTTGGACCCGCACCTGTCCATATGTCCCTTACCTGACGAGCAGGAGGGCAACCACTGTCAGTCCTCTCAATGGCTGAATGGCACCAAGCTACTGTTCATGCTCTGGAAAGATGCCTCAAAAAACCTTCTGGAATCTATTCATTGGCCAGTCAAGTGGGCAGCTGGGATGCTGGAGCCCTGGCCAAATGTCCAGTGATCCTCCCTGTCTTACCCTAAACGGTCAGCACAAGGAACTTTCCAGAACCAAAGCCTTCAAGCCTGTGGATGCAAATGGGAATCATTCATGAGAAGCCATCAATGCAGTTTAAAGGACACGTCATGGAGTATATTTCTTATTAATTGCATCCTTTGTGGGAATGTGACTTTTTGCTTACACGTTTCTCTTGGCTTATACAATAAATGGTGTATTTAAATTAGGTGGCATCACAATTGTACTAACATATCTTCATTGACTCCACTTTCACTTTCACACTCTTTGCAAGATCTGCTGCGGTCATTTCAAGGCAGTAGTTTTTGGCACGCCGGCCTACTTATTTGGCAGCCAAAATGCACATCTCTTGTGGGCCAGAGGATTGGAATGACTAAGGCTTAATGTTCCCTATTTTCGTCACGCGTGCTTCTCTACCTGAGTCTTTTTTTGCAGCTGCTCCCCTAGTGTAGAATTACCTCCTGTCTCTCGATGTATTTCCTCCAACATTGTTGGAGTTCCATAAAGCCTTGAACACCCATTTTTTACCATTGCATACCCAGAATTGTTGTATTATTTTCCTTTATTTTTAAATCGCTATTGTTATTTTTTTTGGACTGCTTTAGGGCAGTGTTGATAGTTTTTGCTGATTTATTGTGTTAATTTATTTTAAACTTTGTTATATGATTTTGCAACTTATGTATGGTCCTGTAACATCCAATGTATGTGTTTTTTGCAGTATCCCCCAGTCTTTGGGTCAGAGTTTCCGTTATAAAATTAGAAAATAAACAATACATAAATAAAGAACTTACTTTATACTAATTAAGCTGATTTCAACAAACCCCTCTGCCCCCGCACCCCCACAAGATGGCCTTCATCACATTTCAATGTTGCCAAGGTCCACTGAGATACATTGATCTGTCCCATGTTCAAATAACTGTTTCCTAAAAAAGTGGAGCTTTGGTGTGAGACATATGTACTTGTAATGCACGTGTGTCATTCTAATCACCTTATGCTTCATGCACAGGTCATATCACCGAGTCAATGGCGGAGACTCTGAAGCCACAGTTATGTTAGACTTCCTATAAAGAGAGCACTTTTTGGTCGGTTCATAACTTTGACACCATTTAAGGAACTTTCAGGACACGTTCCCCCAAAAATATGAAGAGAGACACACTTTCTGAAAGGGTCTGGTGGAGTTCATTAGGGGGGCGAGGAGGGGGTTGGAATGTATAGGTATTGCCCAAAAATACAGTTTTCCATTCTTCATTTCCCAGAGACTACATTTTCTTTCTCTTACAGCCCAAGCTGCCCGATGGATCCACATCGTATCTTTGTGAGGACCTTGAGATCGTTATGTAGTTTGGTGTAGATCTGTGCAGTTTTTTTTAATATGCCCAAAAGTGGCCAACGCAAATAGGAATGTCTGGGTATGTTTGAAACAATCTGTGTCATGAAACAATAGCCTTTTGGTTACCTGATTGGCTACTTGCGTCTGGGTTCCATAGGTAAATGTCTGGAGTGGTCCTGGCTTATGAAACCAGTAAGAAAAAGAGCCAATCTGCATATTATACACCAATCAAGCACTCTCTATCCCTCTCCCCCTCTCTGAGTTCCCTCTCTCTCTCTTTCTCCCCTTTATCCGTCTATCTGTGTTTGGCTGTGGCTTTTATTTAGTTTGTCAGGTGCACATTTGCTAGAGCCCCACCAGTTGTTGCTGTTAACAGCAGAAACAGATAAAGAACACACCGAAGAGTGCTTGATGTCTATTTTACAGTTAAAAGTAGCATTAGATCAGCAGCGACATAGACCACTCCTAAGGTGGAGACTGCCCTGGTATAGACCACTCCTAAGGTGGAGACTGCCCTGGTATTTGGGGACATACATTATCAAGTGTGTCCTACAGGAATGTTACAATGACACTGAGGGTACTCTGTAAGGATGGCTGGGATTCTTTCAGACTCAGAAACCTGGTCGTCTGGGTCTAGAGGACCAGGTTGCTGGATCTACAACTGTGTTTGTTATTTTCTATTTATTTTAATTATTTGTTTTTACACATACTCTAACAAATACAGAGGTTCAGCAGCAGTAACAACAAATCAGTTAATCACTGGCCAAAATGAAATCTTAAACATTGCCCTCTTGGTCATAGAAAAAGCAGATAATTGGTGTTTAATCTGAGAGTAGACCTTTCCACGAAGAGAAGACATTTTGAGAAACAACATGGTGTATATTCTTTGCCAAAGATGCTATTAAAACAAAGGAAATTATTTAATTGTACTAACATTGCCTACAGTCTCTTTTTAAAAGTGGGCAATGCTTGTTTCTAATTATCACTTCCAGTATACATTGTAGTCATAATAGGAACATTACACTTGTGTTACTGAGAAAAGCACTTTTTTTTAAAACCCAGACTAAACATAAACATTTTTTTTCTAAAGAAGGTTATCATTCTATGATGCACAGTCTAGTACAATCCTGGTGTACTCTTTCAAAATACTCCTATGAGGAAGTACAGTAGGACAAATAGCACCAATGCGAGTTCCCTGCTATTTGCATAAAACCAAAGAATATTTTGATAACATAAAAATGACCACAGATTTTTAGATTTGATAAATAAGTCCATGCAAAAAATGTTGTTTGCTAGCCAAACTGAGTACATAATGCACACTGGTATTGGTTCTCATTTCATTTTTCACAACACCCTAAGCTCAAAGTGTTTGTAACCATGAACTGTATTTAGTCATTCGGATAGCTTAAAGATTGGGATGTGAGGATAAAATGGCTTCAACATCTCTATCCTTTGGCATCTGATGGGGGTCCTGCTTTTCATTCCTAGGATGGAGAAACTGAGATTAATACAGCCAGATGTTTAGCATAGAAGGGGCTGTGAGGGGAACCTGGATCTCAGGGGAAGGGGGTATGTCTGTATGGGGTTATGCACATGCCAAGTCTGCAATACACAGACATCCTTAGAAAAAGTTATGTATATAGGTATATGATTTGGGCCTAAACCTATATATTGTTTTAGATATTCCTTACATATTACATATATGTCATTTCCATCTCATATGTTCAATATGTAACACACATATGTCATGTCTATACAATGTCTAACATTTGTGGAAATAGTGAATATCTGTGTTTCCTGCTGGCATCCATTACAATGGAAACTTGATGTACTGCACATGAAAACATGAGCTGCACGCTGTTACTCCCCATTTCCTCATCTGCACTCTGGGGGCTGTAATGCCCGCATGAAAATGTGCCATTACAGAAGCATTGTTCCCTCTGGCTTCCTGACACACACCATACCAGAGAGGCCCCATCAAAATCGGGGCATAAGTCCCCTTGTACTGTCTGTATTTAGTTTTTTTCGTTTTTTTAAACGTTATTTTTGTCTTTTTTCTTTCAAAATAGCAAACAAGCCAAGTTGGGAGTATGCCAACCTATGACAGATCACATTAAACAAAGTGAACCAGAACCTACTGTAAATGTCTAAGGTTGAATGGGCGGAAAACACCTTTCTGGATTCCCGCAGTAAGCAGCAGTCACAGAGAAAAGTTTGGTAGTTTAATTTAGCCTAACAGATCGAGGGAGGGTCATTATCACAGGATCCTACTTTGAAATCCCCTCTTTCTGCTTCGGATTTTGCTCCTTACTTTACTTCTAAAAGTGATCATTTGCATTATTTCCTGTTTCACCTGATTCTGAAACCTCAGTTCTTCTTTTGCTCAAATGTGCTAACCTGACTGCTGTTCCATCTGATCAACTCCTTTCTTCTCTCAGTCATTTATAATTCATCTATTTCCACGCTATTCTTTTAAGCAGGCTATGGTCCTCCCCATTCTTCAAAAAACTCAATTGACACCTCTCTTTCTTCTAGTGATCACCCTTTCTCTCTTTGCTTTCTTTCTAAACTTTTGGAACAGGTTGTCTGCTCTCAGCTATCTTCTTATCCTTTTGCAATTAGGTTTTCATTGTGCTCAATCTACCCGGACTGCTCTTTAGCATGTCCCACATTTGTTTACCTTGTCTGGTCATTGTGAACAATAGTCTCTTGTCTGCTGGTTTTTGCTCTTATCTCCTAAACCACGCGTATTCCGTTTCATGGGTGCTGTTTCGTGCTGTTTGCCCTTGCTTTTTGGAATTCCCCAAAACTTGGTTTGTGTCCTTTTTCTTTTCTTTCTCTGTTCTATTCCTCTTCTACTATTATTCTCTCATTTAGGTGTTATAGTCACTTTTAAGCATAGGATTTTTAGATCTTTTTCTCTTTTCAAGCTTTTTCTGATCAACTCTGGTTATCGCACAGCTGTTGTGACTTGGATGCTCACTCACACTCTTCATTTTAATTCTGATAAAATCGAGATTCTCTTTTTTCATACCTCTTCCAGCTTTGTTTTCCTCCCGCATCGATCTTAATCTACCCCAAATCTCTCTCTTTGTTCATCATCTGTTTATAATCTTTATATTATTTTGATTGCTTGCACTCTTTCCTTAATCACATTTCTTCTCTTGCTCGTTCCTGTCATTACCATCTCTATAATATGCATTAAATCTGTCAATTTCTCACCCTTTTGGCCACTTAAATGCTCACTCTCAGGGACCTCAATTGGGGGTCGCCAGAGGTCTCAACAGAGACCTCTGCCACTTCCCCAGCGACCTCTGGCATAATTCTGCGACCTCTGGCCTGGCCTGGAGCCTGGAGCCTGCATTTTTTTTATAAATAGTTTGTTACAAACTACTTATAAAAATGAGCAAGCTCCTGACGGCAAAGACCCCAGGCCTGGCCAGAGGAAGCAGAGAGCCGCACGGCGAGCCCGGACGAGCTATGGTTGCTAAGCAACCATAGCTCGAGTAGTACACCCGAGGCACTGGCATGGCGCCCTGGCCCGGGGCAGGGAAGCAGAGCAGAGCAATGAGTGGATAGTAGATAGTGCGGCAGGAGTCGCAGGACTGGTGCAGGTTTGTTCTATATAGCGACTCGCGTAGCTTGGCAGTCCCTGGTCACCATCCAGCACAGTGCATGTTACTTACTCCCGGACCTGGTTTATTTATATGCACAGCCATGACTATCCCTGTTCCACCTAGCAGTGCCAGCAACAGTTACACAAATGCATTGCTGCTTTTGCAGTACTACTGCAATATCCTTTCATCAATCCTCTGGAACTTAGCACTTTTCAGACAGCACATATGCATCATTCCTCTCAAATTTCCGCCATTGTAGTGTAATATAGTTTTGCAATAATACGTGCAGTGAAAAGAGATTGAGCACGGACTTATGTTCGTCGTAAAAAAAGTCGGTCAGTTCTCCTTCCATTTGGCAGCACTCCCCCTCAACCGCACTACATCCCTGGGACCAGTGGTGCCCAAGTGCGAATGGAAGCCCCTGCGCCAGGCCTTGTTTATGCTGAGGCAGACGCGAGGGTGGGCGGGGGGGGCGGACCGGGCTTGGAGGTCGGCACTAATTCAATTTCCTCAGTCCCTGCCTCATGTTTCTCCCCCGGAGTCTGCCTGATTGTATTGTTTCTGCGACAGGCAGAGGTGGCGCAGTTATTGGATCTGTCACAAGGAGCCCTTTCACCCGGGCTGTTTGCTCAGAGACATGCTGGCTCCCTTTCCCTAAAACACAATTAAAAGCAAATAAAACAATCTGTTACTTTTTCCACCCTGCTTTTTCATTTCCATTTCACCCTGTGGAAATGCTTCGCAGAATAAGTACCTTAAAGAAAAACAGCCAGTCCAATATATTCTGTCAATAAATTGAGGGCCAGATGCCACGATGAATGAACCCCCTAAACTCAACCTTGGCCAACAGTGCATTGAGCCGGCGTGACAGCTCAGTGCGATCATGCGCCCACACAGGCACACAACGTAGAGTGCAGGCAGCATGTGTTGCTCAGGAGTCCAGTTAGGGTCGCATTGCCAGTGTCACATTCCTCCATCCTACATCAAAAGTTCACCCTCCAGCTGGGTGTAGGTCAGAATAGCCCAATCACTGTGCCAACGGTGCCACCTCCCATGGTTGCTTAGAAGTGCACACATCTACGGTTGAAGAAAGCAATGGCAACAGCTGGTTTCAGTGTTAGCAAGGGGGCACATCTCTAGGATATGTACTCCTTCCCCAGGGCCGCAGGTTAAGGCACATGTGAAAGAGCAGTTTGGGCTCCACTGCTCCTTTAATCTGAGACCAAGATTAACTGGTATATAGTTTAGTTCTGTAATGGCACAAATGGCTTAAAACCAATGCTGTTGAGGGCTGCCAAGAGCAACTGCCAGTGGTTATGATTATTTCTAAATTTCTCCTTCCACCACTTTGCACGTGAAATTTGTGGCCCACGCAGACAGAAAAAGCTCATTGGCACTTTGAACCTCATCCTACTGCATTATGTGCCCATGCTCACTTTCACGTCCAATATCAAGAACCAGGGGAGGGGTGGTGTGAGGGAGCTTATAGAACCAGTCACTTCCTTTTTTTAGATTGAGGCGGGAGTGGCTCATTTTCTAATAGCTATAGCTGGTAAAATATCTCAGTGGGTTGAGCGCTGGCTGCTGCAATGTGTGTGTGTGATCTACAGGTTGCAGGTTCGACTCCCAGCAAGGTCAACTCAGCCTTTCATCCTGCTTCGATTGATAAATGAGTACCAACACAGGTTGTGTGATATTGTATGTATAGTTGTTCTAAATTAAGTGCTTAAGCGTAAGTTCTATATAATAAAACATCATTATCATTTGGCCTTGGACGTCTGCTTGCATTCACAGTGATTTGATCATAGGGGCCAATACTCACTGATATTAACGATACATATGGTGATCCATTCTTGTATGAAATGTACATCAATTTACACGGTTATCGTGACTATATTGTTCGTAGTGTACTTTGAAACAATGCTATGTGATGCCACTTACCGTGACGTCACACGGGGGTGTGGTCAAATGACATCACTCCATGTGATGTCACACAGGGTGTGGCCAACTCCTGGGGGCGTGGCATTGTGATGTCACTTCCGCTACCCCAGGCATTTTGGTGAAATGACGTTCCTGCTCACTCTCATAATGGTTTTCACGACTTCTTATTGGCCTGTGAATGTTCTTCCATTTCTTCAGTCTAGCTTTAAGTCAGCTGTTTATTTTCTTTGTCACCTTCCCCCATATTACCATGCATCTCTGTCTCTCACTGTTCAGCTGGCTCCCTTTTCCCACCTGTACCCAGTTTAATTACCTATTGTTTTCAAATGTGCCCATGGGCTTGCTCCTGCCTTCTTTATTTGTTTTTGCTGGGCCATACCCTTCCTCGACAGAATCTTGTTTTCACTCATGTTCACTTCTACCTCCCAAACTCTGCAATGTGCTTCCTCTGCCTATTACGCTCTGCACACATGTTTTCGTCTTTTTGTTCTTCTCTGGAAGCTAATCTACCTGCTATCATCAATGTAATTGTATCTACATGTAAAGTTATTGGTAAATAACTTTGCCAACCCTAGGGTAGGCCTTTTGTTCAATGCTTTGGTGAAATTGCTTTGGTGAAAAACCAAATAAATAAACTCCCTTCATCGTATCTTCCAATTTTCCATCGACAACACCTTTGCACCATCTATCAACCGTCTCCTTCCAACCACTCACTCATTCACTGCACTCTTTCTTGAAACTATCATTGTGTTGCAGTCAGCTGTCCCCAAAAGAAAATGTAAACCTGATTCTATACTGAAGTTGAAGCACTCCCCCCCCCAGGCCCTCTCGCCTCTGCTTGACCACCCAATTAAAAAAACAAACCTAGAGCAGTTAGTTACAAAGGAAGTTAGAAAAGTGCCTGTCATCTTTTTAGGTTAATTCCTTGGGTCAATTACCGTGTTATGGTTGTCTTTAAATTGGATGCTTGCTCAGGCAGTTTGAATAAAATGGAATCTTGAGACCCATGATTTCCAATTGGAGACTTGAAAATCTTTAACTTGTTTTTAACTTGGGAAGAATTGAGGTTTTCTGTTGTTTATCATTAATTCATACTTTGTAATGGCGGTCTTCCTACTTTTGTGCTATAGGTATTGCAAAATGTAATTATATGGTCGGGAGAGGCCCTTGGCCTTGATTACCTTTTCAGGTAACGTGGGTATAATTTAGGAACCATTCCTTATCTTAATACATTTTTCAACATATTTTTCACTTTGAAAAATGGAATATAATTGGGATTTGGAAAATTGAAATTGTAGGAAAAACGACATAGTGAGATTTGTATTTGCATCCTATGTTTGTAATCGTGATGTTTCTTTGCCATAGTGATGTGTTATGTGTCCATTATTTGTGTCTCCCTCATTAATGTCATCCAACAGTGCCTCAAATGGCCTGATTTTGATGTTGGTCTTAAGGTTGTGCGATTTTACAAATATGTTGCTAAATCGCTTTGGGTGGTTCGGACATTTGTTTTGGGGTAGCTTTCAGTTCTGAACATTGCATTCTGGACGGCTTCTCTTTCGAGCATGATACTGTTGGTAGGTTATATGTCAGCATCTTGCTTGGCTATGTTCATGTTGCTTTCTTTGTGATGGTCTCTTCACGAATAACGTGGCTTCCCCACGTCTTATTTTAGGACCCAAGTACTAGGCACTCTATGTTCCTGACTGCCCCCTGCCCTTTAAGATCCCATTTCTGGCTCCCTTTCCCCAAGCCCACTTGATGCCTTTGCCCCAATGCTCACCCCGCCCTCTCACCCCAAGATAATCCTCCACAAACAATACCTTTGGATTCCATTTTTGATTCGTTCCAACAGCATGGTCCAACAGGCACTGCTCATCCAGGCACACATCTGCACCCTTCCCAGCCGGGTCTTATGCCGCCTTGTCGTTTCTTAGGGGTGGTTGGCCTCCAATGACCACCATTGCCTGCCCTGACACATCTGCCTGTTCCACAAAAACCCTACTCCCGCCGCTCTGGTGCCTGCCCTAACTTCCTGTTTCACACTGTGCATGCACAAACAATTCCGATTACAAGACTTCCTCCATTTAAGGGAAGGCTTGTCTCAATTTGAATTAGAAGTTGGCCATAATGTATTTTTCGAACTAATGAGAGAAAACAAGTTTGTGTTCTTGGTTACCATATAACTGACTACGAAATCAGTTTTGATTTCAGAGTGCATCATTTTTATATTGCTAAAAGTGGAGTAAATGTACTCGAAAGTACAGTAACTTTGCTGAAAATGTTGTGGGGGGGGTGGAGGACATGACATCTAAATGAAAGGCACCTCTGCTAAATGAGTGGGACAAAATGGTGGCCCACAAATGTTGGGGGGGAAAACACCCTTGCCGCCCCTATAATTATGCACATGCCAAATCAGATTGCTCTGCTGCAAGATCTCAAATCTTATTATTATTATGTATTGCAATGTGGCCTAATTTAAAACCTTTTGTACAAAAATCGAATCAAATTACACACCATACAATCAAACACAGAAAATACATACATTTTATACAATAATACATTATTCACTTTTCATTAATTTATGAAGAACAGTCTCTAAAAAGTTTAAAACAGCAATACTTAATTCAACTCTTTGAGAACTTAAAATACAATGCCACACATGTTCAGTCGAGCTGTATATTCCATTATTTACATATTTTGCTATACATTGGTTTCTCAGCGCGATTAGATGTACACTTTAACAGTTGAGTGTTTCAGAGTTTCTACTTTTGCCTGACAAAATATAAAGAGTTTCCTTGGCCGAGAGACCCCAATTCTTCATTAATTAAATATAAATGTAGTCTAAATCTTAAAAATGTGTTAAAGAAACACAGGAAGGATGTTTAATTAAATATAACAGTAAAATATTAAATGCTCTATTATCATAAGTACAATGAGAAAATATTTTATAGTTGACAATCTTTGCACGGTTCTCTATCCACGCCAACTCCATCCATTTCTGTTTAGCCCTAACTGGAAATGTGTTACAACTTCTGCAATGATTTCACTATTTGCAAAAAAATTCTTACATTCATCATCCCAATTTATCAACATTTTACAGGACTTTAGATCCATTTGAGTTTGAACTTCACCAAAGAGTTAGTAGGGGGGGTGGGGTCGACATCTTAGTCTAGAGGTGTAATATTTGGCTTCTCTGCATATTTTGATTCACTTCTTGTTAGTCCCTCCCCACCTCCCTCCCTCCTGCATCCCCATTGGTCCGGGCCTCTACCATGTGACCGGATATCTCAGCAGGCACAGGGGGGGTACTTTCTCTTTATTAAGCAAGGCTTTGTGCCAAGGCCTTTTTCCTCCCCCACACCTTGAAATTCTTTAAACCAGCATGTGCTGGATTGATTAAAACTTAATTAGACTTTCGCGAATTGATTAGTTGTGCACCACTTACCGTATCCTCTTATTTTGGGAGCCTTACCGCTCTATTTGATCACTGATTTCGCTGCAGGTGAGACCTTTGGACAGCGCCTGACTATTTTGGTGCCTATTAGTATTTTAGGGCCTTTTGAGCCATCTAGCTAATTTGCTGCATATTTTAAGATTCACTTTTTGTTGGTCCCTCCCTCCTCCATCCCCATTGTTCTGGGTCTCTACCACGTGACCAGATATCTCGGCAGGCACAAGGGGTGCTTTAAGAGTATTTTGGGAGACTAACTGCTCAATTTGAGCACTGATCTCGCTGCAGGTGAGGCCCTTGGGCAGCACTTGACTGTTTTGGTGCCCATTTGTATATTAGGGCCTTTATAGACCTCTAGTTTGCGCGCTCCATATTTTGATTCACTTCTTGTTTCTCCCTCCCTACTTCATCCCCACGTGACCGGAAAGGTACTCTTCTGTGATTCATACAGGGCAGCATGCCCAGGCAGCCCATCTGGCAAAAGGCCCCGAGACAAAGGGCACCTCCTGTAGAAGCAGCTCCAGATCGTGTTGGCCAGTGTTAGCCAGTAGAGCCTGCAACCGTCAACCAGCAGCGACTGACAAAGTAAGCATGGTTAGGGCAGGGGGTATAGCCATCACTGCACCCCATTAAACTGACTTATTACCACATTATTACCTCATTGCTTGTAGTTTGATGCACCACAATTGAATGGTAACAATATCTTGCATCTAGGTAGATTGTGTTAGTCAGCCATATCTCGCATCTAAGTAGATTGATTTTGTCAAACACATCTTGTATCTAGGTAGATTGTGTTAGTTAGCCATATCCTGCATTTTAGCCTGATTGAAATTTATCCCTCTGCTTACGCCTCTCAAACTGTAAATAAAACACACCATACCTATATTGCACAACAAACCACATGCAATTCACTACACCACAACAAAACAAACCACACATAGCCTCACACAACAGCACATGACAACTACTGACCGTAAAATCACACCTACGCTCAGCGAACGGTGTAAACCGAACTGAAGCAGCCAACTGCACATCACAGCTCTCTTGTGTTTTTTCCTGCTCAGTCCTACTAATTTACCCTACCCTCTTGGTTTTGCAGATCCGCCAGAGCGCCAGGTGACCACTCCAGTGGTGACAGTGCACAATATAAATATCCTTTAACATAACATAACATAATTTGTTTTTATTTAAGTCAATCCCATCTCATGCTGAATAATACTGATAGGTAGACCCTGTGGCAAGGACACCGTCTTCCGCCAAAGTACAACCTCAATTTTATCTCAATCAATATTCTGGTCTGTATTTGCAATAAGGACTTAACTGAAAACCTCCCAAAACGCATATCTAATAATCGTAATTGAATTGCTGCCTTTATAGCCAGAGCCATTTTTCTTTGCGTTATTTCAGCTTGGTTCCTAACTTCATAAAATGACAACTCCAAGTGTTTAAACTCTTTAACAGTTTCCATTTTTCTACCATTTAACATAAAGTAAAATGTGTAGCTTCTATTCACAACTTGTCTATTAGATTTCAGTATCATTACCTTAGTCGTTAATGCATTTGTTGAAAGATCAAAGTCCTTAAAAAAAAACGACCAACAGCATCAATATCCTGTTAGAGACCGATCGCAGTTTGGTCACAAATAATTATGTCATCTGCATATGCCATATGTTGTAGAACGAACAAACCTAGTTGGGGCGGGTTAGTGTTTAGGTTTTTAACAGCAATTCCAAGATCGTGAATATGAAAACTAAAAAGAAACAGTGGCAAAACACAGCCTTGTCTCAAACCGCGACTGGTTTTTATTCATCAACTATAATTCCCTTTGTGATTGAAACTAAGTCGTATCCGTGTGTCTGTGTGTAATGCAATTACAATGTTAAGAAGATTTGCAGGGCAGTTCTTACTTCTCACTTTTTGCCAAAACGTATTCCTGTTAATACAATTTTTTTTTTTTTTTTTTTTTTATTGTTTAATCAAAAAATAAGATTTTACAATACAGACTGTAAGTTCTATCATCATCGTTATCAACAGAATCTTTGCCAGGGTTTTTCTCTCTTTTGTTGTTAAGCTCCCGCGGCGTTAGTCTATATTATTACATCATCCATTTCATCTGGTTCGGTTGTCTGTTACTTATCGTTTTCATTTAATAGATTAATTTCGATGTGTCGAACCATTTGTGCCATTGCAATTTGCCATGTGGTTTTTTCCCCTCCTATTAATCGACACCACCATGTCTCTTCTTCTGCCAAGATATCAAAACCTGCCGTAGGTGCAAGATATTGTGATCTGATGCTAGCTGTGGCTGGGCAACTCATGATCAAGTGCCTTAGTGTTTCTTTTGGAGGGTCAGAATTGTTTTCGCAGAAGCGGCATCCATTTGTTGTTGCTTGTCCACGAATATATAGGATCTCCCTTGTTTTGTATAAGTTTAGCCGTGCACGCAGGATTGCATTTCGTATGTGTTTGCTTGGGCATTGATTTACATATCTTTGTAACTCATTCCTTTTTAGAGTATTACCAGGGAGATGCAAAGTGAGTTTCAATTTGGTTGCGTTTTCTATTGTCATAGCCCAATCATTGTCTTTTAGTTTTTTTAGTATTTTGCACGGATTGCTTATGAGCTCTTGATCTTCAGATGCGATGTTCTTCAGAATTAGTTGGTTTTTGTCTTGCCAGTCATTTAGCATTTTGCATTTTCTGCTGTCCATTTCGCATTTTAGTAGCCTAAAGACTTCGTTATTGTGTGCAATTTGACATTTTCTGTACAGCATGAGGGAGTTGCAGAGGACTGTACATTCTAACGATAGTAGGCTCAATTCACGCCTGATTGCTGACCCTGATACTGAAGGTGGAAGATGTAGTACTGTGCGCCAAAACAGCGCTTCCAACTTGGACCACAAACCTATTGGTAAGGTGGGCATTGCTTCTGCACCATACGTAATTGTCGGTACCACTTTCATTTTGTAGAAATTAATGGTTGGTACTAGGGAGAATTTTCCAAATTTGCCATCCACAAATTTAGCTTGGGCAGCTAGTTTTTTGGTCTTTGCGTAAAGTTCTGCCTGCATGGCTGTTTCTCTTTGAGAGCTGTCCATTAGTACTCCTAAGTATTTGCATTGGGCAACAGTCTCGAGATTGATTTCTCCCAGATGCCATTTGAAGTTATTTCTTTGTTGATTTCTTTTTTTGTTTCCGTTATTTTGAAGAATCATGACTTTTGTTTTACTCGTGTTTATTTCCAAATGATTTTTTGTGGCGTAAGTTTGGAGAGCGTCAAGTTTTCGCTGCAGACCTATTTCCGTCTGATCAAATATGGTTAAATCATCGGCGTACAGAAGGTGCCCGATCTTCGTTTGCCCCAACTTTGGCGGAAATGCTCTAGTTGTTTCATTTATGCAGTTGATATCGCCGATGTATGTCAAGAAGAGTGCAGATGCTAACGGGCACCCTTGTTTTACACCTCGTTCGCTGTAGATTTCGTCTGATAGCAATCCCTTACGATTCAAACGAACTTTCATTGAGGTGTCGCGATGTAGTGCTTGAATTGGAGCAAGTAGCTCCTCAGGACATTGCCACGCTTTTAATTTATCCCATAATGTTAGTCTTTCCACTCGGTCAAGGGCTTGAGTAAAGTCAATGTATACAACATATAGATGGCACTTGCTTTGCAGTGCGTTTGCTTTCAACGTGCTGCATAGTAAGATGTTGCAAGTTGTGCCTGCGCTTTTCTTAAATCCTGCTTGAAAGGGGTCATTGCACTTAGCTCCTGCTGCCCATTTTAGAAATTTGGACATAAGTAGTGAGGCGTACACCTTACCCATTACATCCAATAAGGCAATCGGGCGAAAATTCTCGGGATTGTTCATGTTGCCTTTTTCATAGATTGGGATGATTATCGCTTTGGTCCATGAATGTGGTATGGACTGAGTTTCTGTACAGCGCCGAAATATGACACTCATTAGACTTGCCCACTCTTTTGGGTGACTTTTTAACTCTGCGTTTGAAATCCCATCTGGGCCTGGGGCTCTAGAGTTTTTTAGTTTAGTAATGATATTCATGATGTCATCTTCTTGGTCTAAGTCGACCCAAGTTACTGTGTTTACTTGTTGCTCTTTGTCTGGTGTGCGTAAGGCTGATTGAAAAACTTTGGTAAAGTGCGTTACCCAAGTTGCTTGATTGATGTTATTTAAGATCTGATTATTCGATGTTTTGTCTGCGTCCTTTATTAGAGACCAGAATTCTCGGCTGTTGTTAGTGACGAGAGCTTTGGTTATCTTCTCTGCATCCGCTTGATATAGTTTGTGTCGATGAAATTTCACCCAGTCCTTGTACCTTTTCTTTATATCATTAGTGGCATATGAGATGTCTATGTTCGAGGACTTACGTAATTCTCTTAACGCTCTTCTGTAATTACGCCTTGTCTCCACTAATTCCTTGTTGAAAACATGTTTGGAACTTTGGTCGGAGGCTGATCCATTTCCTCGTTTTTGATGCATGTATGGAATCAGTAATGGTTGATAGTCTATTCCATCTGTGGCATCTAAAAATGTGTTTTCGATGTATTTCTTTGTTACTTCGCAAATCTCTGCAGGCTTTATTCTTAGTCTTGAGCCTTGCGCATTAGCTTCAATTTGAGTGTTATAATGCATGTTTATTTTGCTAGTTAGAGACCAAGCTGTTTCGAGTAGGTTATAATAATAATAATAATAATTAGGCTTTTATATAGCGCTACAAACCCTCAGGTATCTGAGCGCTGCTTATTATTACCCACGGTGTGTGGTGCTCATTTATCAACCTCGGAAGGATGAAAGGCTGAGTTTGGCCCCGCCGGGATTCGAACCTGCGTTAACAGGCTCTGCACGGGTGTCAAAGCGGGCGCTCTACTCGCTGTGCCACTTGACCGGCTTTGGTCACTCATGGATGTGCGATGTATCGTAAATGCTTCAACCATTGTTAATAGCGACTGAGATACAAATATGTAGTCAATAGTGGCTATTGCGGGTAGACGCTCCCACGTGGGTGGCCTGTCTGATGCTGGAAATGCAACGTCTAAGTTATGAAGACCATGTGGCTCGCAAAACTTTAGCCATTCTTTCCCTCTGTGTGCTGATGCCTGTTGTGCTGCCGTTGTTGATTTTTTTGTCTCATTACAAGTGGCGTTTAAATCGCCACACATGATGATATCTGCTGCAGGGTAGTCAATCATTGCAGTCACAAGTAGATTCTCACACATATCAATGAATCTTTTTGTTGTAATTGCCGCTGGGTTCCAGTATCCGTTAGCTATGACTACGTTTCTGGATTGTACATTTTGGTTGTTCTGAACTTGCACCGAGATTACAATTGCTAACAGAGATTGGTTTGTCAGTAAGATTTTATCAATTTTGATTCTAGTTCCGTTGCGGCATGCTATCAGCAATCCTGAGGTTGGACGCCCCTTGCTTCCTCTGCTCGCCGGGACTAGAATGATTTGATATCCTTCCAATACTGGGGTTGTTTGAAGCCACGTTTCCTGTAGGCAAATGATGTCGTATTCCCCTAGGTTTGGGCCACCTGGCATCGTTAGGTGGGAATGACCTCGGGTGTTCCAGGAGCATAGGGTTAGTCGTGTCGGCCTTTCGTTTGGCGTGTCGCATGTAGATGGGCCTCCTTTCGTGGATGGCTATTGATTCCGATGGTTTGTGAGCATTTTGGGCAACCAAGCCCATAGCCCTGTTTTGATGTTTCGAGATGTGTCTATCTTTGTTTGTGCGCTCTTCTGCAGCTCCGCTGTTTTTAAGACCATTGTGTTTGTTGGTTTATGACAGTTGTCTGCTCTCTGTTCTTTTCTGTCTCGACTTCCTTCCCTTGAATTATGCGATCTTTGATTGTATTCCTTTTTATTGCTTAGCTTATGACTGTTGTCTGATCTTTGTTCTTTTCTATTCTGACTTCTCTCTCTTGTATAATAGGTTTCCAGATTATGTTCTGAGTTTTGTTGCTCACCCTTGCATGTTTTATTTTGGTCCTTACCTGCTTGTGAATCTCGGTTAACTGTTTTTTTTTTGACGTTTAACTTTTTCTGATGTTCTCTTTCCACCTTTTGATTTAGGTGAGCCTTGTGGCTGGAGTTCTCATGTCTATCTTTTGAGGCACTTTGACGGCTACGGGATAGAGCATCAAGACTTCCATGTGGGAACTGGATTGAGACATCCTCAGTATGGAATCCCTGTCTATAGATGTCAAGTTTTTGGTTTAGGATTCTTGTGTATACTGTGTTCGAATTTACATGGAGTAAAGTGATTGCTCCCGACCTGTCATGCCATGGCTCCACGATTTTTATGTCTGCCGTGTGAATTTCGCATAGATTGCCAATTTTGCTAAATATGGTCATGACAGTTCTCCTGTTCAAAATAAGGTCTTCTGTGTTCGCGCGTCTTTGTGACATCTTTATTATCCATCTGTACTTTGTGTGTTTATTAAAATTATGATGCATATCTCCAGAGGTTTGTTTCTTAGTCCTGTGCTTTGCCTGAGTGCGGGAGCTTGGTCTGTTTTTTTTCTTTTTCGTCAATTCTGATGTCTGCATCTCTCCCTTGATGCTTTTTCATTGTGTTTCTATCGTTTATCTTGTTTGGATCACCACAGGAGATCGAACGTGCAACTTGATTTGAAGGTTCCGATTTCTTTTGTTTAGCTGAAGCTTCATTATTTTGCCTAGATGTTTCTTCTTTCCCTTTTCTGCGTCCCTTGCCCATCTCTTGTCTGTGGATGTCAATTTTGGATTTCTTCTGAGTTATTTCTTTGTCTGACTTTTTTGGTGTCTTGTTTGTTGTCCTCGTGCGTTTTTCTGCCTCATTAGATTTGAAGTGATATTCTAGGCGATTGCGCCTTTCTTCCAGGGTTTCGAAGTCGCGCTCCTTGTCAGTTTTGTTAATTGCTCCCGGGGCTACGGAAGTGTTCTGATTTTTATAATAGGATCTTGCCTTGTTTTTGAATTGCTCAGGTGTTATGCTTGAGCAAGAGTCATCCGCAGGATAGATGCTAAGATCTAATAGTGCGTCTACTGGGTCGGAGTCAGATGACTAGTTTCTTGCCGCTGAGCTACTTCTGACATTTTGTTTTTCATTTGTTTCATTCGGTTTTGAGAGTTTTGTGTTATTAGTAGTAGTAGCTTTCTGGCTTGTTTTTTTGTCAGTGGTCGATGTTTTTACCTGTACTTGTCTTCTGTACGAACTGTCGTTATTCAATGTACTTTTTTGTGGTGCCTTGGTGTTTGTTTTCATAGTAAAGTTGTGATTTGCATTTGCCATTGTGTTTTCAAGACTCAGTTTGTCTTTGCCGTTCGTCATATCAAAAATGGAATAGATTAGTTCATTTTTGTCTTTTTCAACCTGATTACTTCCAGGCGCCTTATTTAAGACGAACAGTGTGTTGGAGGCCTGACATATTGAATGTGGCGTCGACTTCCCTTTGAGAATGAGTTCGTCAGTTTGGTTTTGCACTGAACCTTGCGTTGCCCTCATGCCTCTGACGCGCTTTTGTTCTGTAAGGTCGATAACTATGTTAGTTTGTGTTCCAATTTCTTGTACAGTGTGTTCTTTCCTTGTTTGCGTTTGAGCATGAAGATGTGATGCTGCGCCTTTGTTTTTTGAGTATGGACCTTGCGTATCCAACTTATCTTTTGGCTCTGAAACGTTTTCCTTTGTTGTTATGTAGGTCTCTAAGTATAATACTTTTGTGAGGATCATAGCTAAAATCACTTGCTGATCTTTCACCGTTTCATGCATTGTTTCATAAAGTTTGCAGAAGGGGTTCAGGGCAATGGTTATCACTGACATTATGCCTTGGAGATCCGTTTTCTTTGTGGTCACCTCTTGTGTTGTGTGTGCTGTTTGCTGACTCATGTTTTCGTGATGTGTTAGCCCGGAAGCGGAATACCGCTTACTTGGTGTTTGTGTTGATTGACTAGCATTTCCTGTATTCGTGGGCGCCATGGTGTTTCCCAATGGTTGATATGTGTTTAATCCTTGTATGTTGGATGTGAATTCTTTTGCTACCGACGCCCTCCTGTCTTTAGGGGTGATAGTTTTTTCACGGAAGCGATTGGATTCGCAAATGAATGCTCTTGTGTTGCGTGTCCATCTGCAGCTATCATGGGTTCGGTGGCTACTTTCCTGGGCTCATGCACTTGTGCATCTGTTAAGGTATTGGATTTTGCTTTTGTTAAATCCTTAGGGGTTGTGGGGTGTTGTCGATCGCCTTCTGTAGGATTCTCACTGTTATCAATGCCTGGGAAATGGAATAAGTTTGCTTTCCTTGGAGCACCATCCATTTGTCCTAACGGTGTGTTCGTTGATGTTGATTCTTGTGCCGAAGGAACCCTAGCATGGTTATCTTTTGTGAGTGAGAAATCACTGCTCGATGTGGTGTTCTCATCCCAAATCTGACTTTGTATTGTTTGCTGCTCATCTTTATTTTGTTTTTCCATGTTTTGCTGATCCTGAATATTACTCATGAGTTGAGTTCCACTTTGAACGGGCATTTCCGGTGCTATTTCTCTGTTCTTAAGTACATCTGACTTTTCCATGGTTCGCAGCTCTGTTACTTCTGCATAATGAGATTCAGGCGTTGTTGGTAAGTCAGGGATGTCTTTACTTATGTGCTCGCATTTTCTTTGTTTTTCCGGGGGTGGCAAATCAGTCTCTACTGCGAGCATTTCCGCGTCAGAAATTTCTTCACACATATTGATTTTTGTGTGTGGCTGAAATTCAAAAAAATCGGTCAAAATTCGTAGAGAGTGATTTTTCCGAAGTCTCGTGTATGTTAAGTTTTTAATCGTGCTGCCTCTGATAGCTTGTTGTTTTTTAGGTGGTGGTAGCTTTTTCTTAATGCTTTTTGTGCATTTATCTCTTGATCTCTTTTTGCAGTTATGATCAGTTGAAAGTTTGCTGACTGCACAGATGCTTGTTTGTAGTTCTAATGGTGTCCCTGTCTGGTCTGACAAGACTTGTGCAGTGTCTTCGTCAGTGGGAGCATGAACTTGGGCCTTCGCGTTGCTTGTTGGAACTAAAATAGGCTTATTTCCTATGTTTTGCTGCTGCTGTTTGCGCTCAGCATTGTCTTTATGGCCTTCAACACTGATTGACGAGGACGCTGTGCTCCGGTTCGACTTCGTGAGCGCGTTGCTGCTCGGGCCCAGTGCAACGAGTGGGTCTTTATCACACTTCCTGGCTTGTACAGGGTCGCAGGTAAGGCTTTGTCTAGTCTCCCCTCCGGAAGGCTGCGACTCGGCCAGTTTCACTGCGCCGTGTGTTGCCCCAGATGGTGTTATAACTTGTATAGTCTCATTTGTAACCTGTTTCTCCTTCTCCCTGATCGTGTCCTTAGCCGCCCCTGAGCATAGTGAATCCGTAGGGATGTCACTTGGTAAACAGTTTTTTTGTGGGGTGATGGCGGTGGTAAAACTGCCCTCCACTCTCATCGCTTGTGGGCTGGTTCCACATGGCGTATGAGAATGCGGGACATGTTTTGTTACGGACCTTGGGTCTTCTTTGAGTGGACACTCTTCCCCTTGCTTGGAGCTTCGCAAGCGCATGTCCTCATCCATACACGGCGTGGAAAATGCAATAAGGTGAACAATTACTACGCCGTGTCTACTTACCCCGTGTTTTCAATGCAAACGTTCTGATTGAACACTCGTCGGAAAGAGATACCGTTAATACAATCAAATGCTTGAGTAAGATCTAAAAACAATAAAAATATAGATTTCTGATAAAAACTGTCCGACTTAGATAAAAAATGTAAAATTAGACAATTTTGTAAAGTGCCCATCCCCTTTCTAAAACTCGCCTGACATGTATCCTCTACTTCCGCTTGCCTTGCCCAAGCTTCCAACACCTTGAGCAAAATTGTGGATTTTCTTTTACTGCTGGTATCCAGGAGAGAGATTGAGTGGCAGTTTTCAGGATTCATCTGTCTGCTTTTTTAAAGATCACCACAATCTCAGTAGAAAAACAGACCATATTTCTAAATCAGATTCGAAAGTGACATTTGCAAAACCATCTGGTTCCGGAGCCTTACGCCCCGATTCATGGAATATTTGCACGGTTCAAAGTGAATTTGCACTGCTGAAATGTGACTTTGAATTGCCGACACAAACCCTGATTCATGTAATCATGCAAAGTGTATTTATGCCGTACAAAGTCCGGGCAAAGTCATTTTGTACTACAAACATTACTATGCACAGACTTTGCTCGGACTTTGGCCAGCAAAAATACACTTTGCATGACTCCATGAGTCAGGGTCTGTGTCGGCAGTACAAAGTCACTTTTCAGCAGTGCAAATTCACTTTGAACCAGGCAAATATTCCATGCATCGTGCCCTAAGAGTTTTTTCAGTTCTTAATACTATATTGGACATCTTCTAATTCGATCTTTACATACTAAGAAATTTCATTATCACTGTAATGAGTCAACGATGCAGACACCGTCTCATACAAGGCAGTGTAGTGGTCTACCCAATCCTGTTCACCTATTGGTATGACTTGAAAAGACACTTGTAGGCCTGGATTTTTTAAGCAATGTCCAGAACATTCCTGGTTCATTTATTCCAACAGCTCTCAGCATGGTACTAAGTAAAAAGATAGTTTTCACTTTATCGAATACAAATAAGATCGATTTAGAAAGACCGCAGATAGTGGTCTTTGTAAATTGAACTGCCATGCCCCTGCCACACACAAGTGCACACATTGGCTGAGAGGCACAGTGAGACCCTCAGGAGTCCTCACGGGAGTGAGAGGTGAGTGTATGTCGGGCAGTGTGTGTATGTGTGTGAGCGTGCGTGTTTGTAATGTGCTGGGAAGGGGGTGGAGAAATTACAGTTTTAGGGGGGTTAAACCCCCTCAATTAACAATATAGCCAGCAGGAGTGGGTGGGGGTGGGGAAGGGGTCACCTTGCGAGGGGGAGACAATGATGTGATATTTAAGCATTTTAAAGCAGACACAAAAACAGCCGAATAAAATCAGTCTTATTTGTGTTCTGTCTCTAAAATGCGGAAATATCACATTGAACTCTCAGCATGGCTTCAGAGTCATTTTGGGCCAGAAGGCTCTTATGATTCCTAAGCCAGTTCTTATAGGCTAATTGTAGCTTGCAAGCATCAGAGCAGTAGTCCTCACAGGATTTTTATCTCACTTAGTAATTCCTTCATTTTTACCTGTATTTCTCTGCCAAAAGCATGCACCCACCAACTTCTAAATGCATCCTTATGCGGATTCAAATTGCCAATAAAACAACCAAGCAACCTCTGAACCCCATCTGAATAATGGTGTTGATCTATCAACCGGAGTCAGTGGTTGCTAGCAATGAAGTCATGTGTTGATTAAAACGTGTTTCGTATCTAGGGCGCCAAACTAGAGCCTTATCCCTTTCATGCATTTCAATTGTCAAAGAGTTGAGGGGCATTTCCAAACTAGATCACTCACATTTAGAGGTTCTGATTAGCAACCTCACATAATTCAACAAGATCTCGCTTGAGGCAGAAATATGTTTGATAGTCGACTTACGCTGAGCATTCTTTCAAGTAAATTGAGTTGGACAATCACCTGTGATACCTCCATTCAATATGTACATATCCCACAGTTACAGCTCAGCACAAATCAGTGTACCGCGGTCCCTTAAAACTGATTTCTTGTTCACACATGGAAATTGTGAATAACAGGTTTGCTCTAAAAATTTGCTGTTAAAATCACCCATAACCATAAAATCTGGTTAACACTCAGCGGCCCAAATGGCCAATTGGTCTCAAATCTCCAACAAAATCCTTTCAATATAGTTTATCAAAGGGTTCCAATAAACAATCATTAACAGATAGGGCCTACTGGGGTCACTCGACCACACCAACTTGACAATCAAGATGTCAGCAGATTTAGAATCCATCTTCATGACAGAAAGCCCACACTATTTCTGATGGCACAAAACAGACCTCCAAACAGCCGCCCTTTGGGACCTCTGTGTGTAGAAATAAGAGATGTAGTGAAACCATCAATGAATGGCACTGCTTCAAGCCATGTTTCCTGGAGGCATAATATCGTAGTCATCATTACAAATGAGGCAAACATTAAATGGGAATGTCCCTGGGTATTCCAACTGATCAGCTTTAACCCGCTTTTTCAGTGACTACTAACCCCCTGTGAAGCCTTTTCATGTAAAGATTTCGTAATCAAAGACCAATCTGACATTTGAGCTCTTACATTCCCTGGTAGGATGCCAATATCTGACACCCTTCTTAAAGTAGGATTGTTTTAGGACACACAGATTCTCAGCATCACAGTACACACAACATCCTCAAAGGAATCATTATTTTTGTTAAAGCCCACCAGACCTAATCCCACATGAGAACCCAGACCTTCAAATGCATTGTTTCCCATTGAGAGTAAGTAATTGGTGTGTTCCAGTACAACTGCTCTTATCATTCTAGAACCAAAATGCAATCAAATCAGGTTTACCCTATCTTCATATACAAATTCAATCTGTACAATATCTTTTAAATGCAACAACCTCAATCTAGGAATCCCAATAAACAGGGATAAAATAAAATGTCTGTTTAGGGGCAAACCATACTCATTGGCAAAAATACGCTCCATATATAATGAGCGGTAGTCTATCTCCCTCCAAGTGGCATGCAAAGAAGTCCCAACTAGTTTACCTTCAGCATGCCCAAAAGTGGGGTTTGTCTGTATCCGATCTCTCCACTCTTTACTTTCCTTATTCAAGCCACTGCTCCCCTGTCATTCGGGGACTGTTGGCCTAAAGGAGGCTTTGAGGGGGACATACTTTTCTTCTCCTTTCTTCCAATGTAAAGAATGGCATAGTTTGCAAATGTACATCGTTATGGGAGGGGGGAGAGGGATGATCGCACATATTACTACATTTAATGGGTTTAGGGCCATTATCATTTACCGGTTGAGAGCTAGCAACAAACACAATTGGGAGTAAAGGTAAAACCTCAACGTTTGCTGACTGAGGACCCATAGCATGTTGTCTTTTGTGCAGTACACCATCTTCCTCAATGTTGCGCATAGATTGCTGGGCCACAGTTAGTGAACCATCCCCCTTCCCCTAACTCTTCCTCATCATCCGGATAAATGGTTAGCGTACTAAGATCAAGGAAAGTATTTGCATTCAATCTATTAATTGCAATTGGTTTAAAAATAAGTAATAGCTTGTTTACCTGAGACTCGGTGAGGTAAATCTTTTTTCGTTTTAGAGTTTTGTACCATTGTTTGTATTTGGGCTCAAAGGGTCCACCTTGTTCTGCCCCACATTGGGCCCTGCCAAGACAACCCCTTTGCCTGATTTCAACCTAACAGACATTTGAGTGTCTTTTCCGGTGAACCCTGATCCACTGATTTGGATCTAAGCCTGCGTACGAACTTCCTTGAACCTTTGTTTTTAGTTTTAACAACATTTTTCATAATTTTGTATTTCTTCTTCTGGGCCACATTCATTTTATTATTAATCGACCGACCCTTATTTTCAAACACCAACACTGGGTTCCCACGGGACTACCATGTTCAGAGATACTTACTTCACTAACATCATTTAGCAGAATAGTTGTGGAGTTATGCAAAGCTGGTGCCACCATAGGTAGGTCACCGGCCCCAAATCTTAAATTTCAGCCCCGGCATCCGCACCTGCCATAGAGTCAACTACACACTTAGACACATTTTCAAGTTTAGGCGGAGGCTCTCCCCCGTTCTTAGACACAGCAAATATGAAACCTTCTATAGAGCTTAATTTTGCCATGATATGCATCATATTAATATTAATGTGTTTTCAGTCCTCCTGCAAACACTCATATGATTTGAATAAATTAGTTATAGTGTATTTCAAAGGACACACAACTGACAGCGATGCAGTCTCTCCCTCCTCCGCCGGCAAGCCAGTCCGAAAAAGTCACGCTTCTTCTCCACAGGATAAAGTTTTATATGAAAACACAGAAGGTTCCAAAGCCTTTGGAGACTCGGAAGCACAAAGTGATGGCGAGTAGGACAGATGCGTCGGCAGGAATTCAGCAGGACACATAGCCATCACACAAAATAACTCAGTCCGCGCTCCACATTCCGTCTCCGCTCTGGGGGCTTCAACGATAGCCCTTGCATTCAAGTCCCAATCCGGAATAAAGTCACCCTCATGCAAAATCGGCAACATAGCCAACATTGATTGATTGATTGATTGATTGATTGATTGATGAGTCACTCATCACCTGCATGCAAACCTACCCCTCACCCATGAGTGAGGGATTCTCTAAGACCCTTTGTTGTATAATGGTGCCTGAAGGAAGACAGGAGCCAGGCAGGTTTTTCACCAGGACTTTATTTCCAACAAGTCTGGATCAATGAAGCATAGATAATGTCCAGGATTAACTGGGCCAAACGTGGCCAACAGGGGTTTGGGTGCCGTGGCTTTAATTCGCGGCAAAACTCGTAAATATATTCCCGTGCTCGGAGGAGCCGGGAAGACGCTGCTCTCCGCGTCCTCAGCTCGTCCCGTAATCGCGCGTAACGCGCGGGGGCGGAGCTGATCGCGCGAGCGAGATCTCGCGAGAGCGGGGCTCTCGCGATACCTCTACACACCTCCCTTTTCCCAAAAGCAGAGCGGGTTCACTGTACTACATAGTCATTGTATCTCACCGGTCTTCTGTGCTCCCTTCGGGGCCTCTCACTGATTACAGGGCATGGTCTCTGCTGCTCTGGTTCAGGACTTTCACATGGTTCTTCCCGTTCCACTACGGTTGCGTCTCTTTCTCCATCGCTTCCTTCTGCTTCTTGTTCCTCGTTTCTCCAATTATCTCTTTCGGTTTCTAAGTGGGGTGTCTCTTGGGTCCTCGCTTCTTCTTGCCTTCTCTGGTATAATGCTACCCTTTCCAAGTTCCACGAGCGCCCGTCTTCCGTGCGGACGTGATTGGTCCCTTGGTGAGTTACTTTTATGGGCCTACTGTAACGGGATCCCGTGGCTTGGTCCTTTCTTGGCAGTTTGATTTTGACCCAGTCCCCTTCTCTTATGTTGGGCGCTTGCTTCGTCCTTCTTCTTTCATCACTCCACGCTTTCATGCGTTTCTTGTTTCTCTCCATGCGCCATACTACTTCAGTCATGTCAACTGCTTCATCTTCCCTTACTTTCGCCAGCCATGGAGGAATGAGGGTGGATGCCGCACTCCTCCCTCTCAACATTTTGAATGGGGATATTTGAGTAATTCCATTTGGCGTAAGCCTGTGAGCCGCTATGGCTTCTTTGGCAGTTTTGAGGGGGTTCATTCCTGACGCTGTTGCCAGTTGGATGGCCCCTTTTATGAACCTGTTCGCCCTCTCCACCAGTCCATTTGCTTGGGGGTGATACAAGGCCGCTTTCTTTTGTTTGATGTGGTTCTTTCTCAAAAATGCTTCCATATCTTTGGATACTAGTTGCACACCATTGTCTGTGACGACTTCTTTGGGGAGGCCTTCCCTTTGGAATATTTCAGTGAGTACCTCTATGACCGTCTCTGTGGTTATGTTCGGGACAAACTCGGCTTCGACCCACTTGGATAAGTAGTCGACCAGCACTATGCCATATTTATGTTCCGTTTCCATCGCCTCCAGGGGCCCTATGAAGTCAATGCCCACTTTGGACCATACCGCTTCTGGTATCTCCGTGGGAATGAGAGGCGCTTGTCGGACCTTAAGTCTTTTGTCACTGTTTAGGCATTCATGGCAGCGCTCTATCATGGCGCGTATTTCCTGGTCCATGGACGGCCACCAGTAAGCTTCTCTCACCCTGCGGCGAGTCATCGTGTTCCCGAGGTGCCCCGCGTGGGCCCTGCAGAGTATGGTGCGCCTCATTCCTGTGGGGGGGATGATCTGGTCCATTTTCATGATTATTCCCTCCGTTTCCGACAACTCATCTTGCACCTTCCAATATGCTCTCATGCCCTCCGGCAGCATTTTCTCATTGGGCCAGCCTTCTTTGATCCAATTGCGTATCTTGGCCATGATTGGGTCCTTCCCGTCTTCTTCTTCCCAGTGTCTTTCACTGAGTTCCAGGTAATCTGGGGCCCTTATGTCTGATATGGATGCGACTATGCATTCCCCATGTAGGAATGTGGTAGCCCTTTCCTTGTTCTCTGGCAGTCTCGACATGCAGTCGGCTTGCGAGTTTTTCCATCCTGATATGTGATGGATTTCGAATGTGTATTCTTGTAGTTTTGCTGCAATGCGAGCTAGCCTGGGCGTGGATGTTTTGGTGCCTCCCGGGCTGAGCATGTGGATGAGCGGCTTGTGATCTGTCACCAGCTTGAACTTTGTGCCCCACACATATGTTCTAAAATGTTCGACTGCCCATGCGCATGCTAGCATTTCCTTTTCAATCGTTGAGTAATTCCGTTCCGCCTCTGATAGTGCCTTCGACGCGAAGGCCACCACATGTTCGGTGTCACCTCTCCTCTGCGTTAGCACTGCTCCTAATCCGTATGCACTGGCGTCAGTGGTAATGACCGTATCCCACTCTGGGTTAAAGGGTTGCAGACATGGAGCTTTCATGATGTGTTGCTTTATGGTGTCCATCGCCCTCTTCTGAGGTTCCCTCCAAGAAAATTCTGTCCCCTTTTTGAGTAGATCGCGTAGGGGTGATGTGGTTTCTGAAAACTTTGGTATAAATTTCGTGTAATACTCAGCCAATCCCAGAAAAGACCTCACCTCTTCTTTGGTGTCTGGTTCAGGAGCTTTGGTGATGGCTTGCATCAGATTTTCTTTCGGGCTGATCCCCTTTTCCGAAATTTTGTACCCCAGATATTCCACTTCTTTTACTCCAAACGAGCATTTCTCGTGACGTAAACGCACTCCTGCATCTTGTAGTTTGTTGAGAACCACTTTGAGGGTGGTATCATGCGTCTGCTTGTCCTTTGCATAAACCAATATGTCATCCTGAAAATATACTACATTTTCGACTTTCCTGAGTAGGACGTCCATCATGCGCTGAAAGGCCGACGCAGCCGACGACAACCCGAAAGGCATTTTAGTGAATTGAAACGTGCCAAAGGGCGTGATAAATGCGGTAAGTGGTTTCGACTCTTCATGGAGCTGTATCTGATGATATGCATTTCTCATATCAAGCTTTGAGAATATTTTGGCCTCTTTCATTAATAATATGAGTTCGTTTATGCTTGGGAGCGGGTAGTTGTCCGTGATGACTTCTAAATTTAGGCTGCGCAGGTCTATGCACACCCTTAATTCCTGTGAGTGGGGTTTCTTTATCAGGACGACTGGGCTCAGCCATTCGGACGCTTCAATCTCTTCTATCACTCCTTCCATCTTCATTTTGTCCAGCTGTTGCCTCAGGGTGTCCCTTGCTGTGGCCGGTACTGGTCTCACCCGGTGCTTGACAGGGACGGCATTTCTTTTGAGCACGATCTTGTGAATGAAACTTTTAATGTGCCCCGGCTCCTCCGAGAAAAGTGTTGGGTAATCGCTCTTGACAACAGATTCATTCCTCGTATGGACTGATAGGACTTGATCTTCTGTGCTGGGATCCAGTCTGATTTTTAACTTGTCTTGATCATCCCAGCCCAATACTGCAGGCCCTTCATGGCTGAAGTAGACTCTGGTGATGGTTTCCCTTCCTTTGAATTCGACTTTTCCGTTGATATACCCTAAGAGTTCGACTGAGGCCCCGCCAAACACCGTGGGCTTGTGTCGTGTGGTGAGCACTTCCACTTTCTCTTTACCCACCATGTCTTTATATGTCTGAAGGGGTAGGATGGTGAGGTCCGACCCGGAATCTGCCATAACCCGAGTCTCTCTTCCATCGATTCTGATGACGCAGTGAGGCTTCTCTCTCCTGGCTCGGGTGCTGTTCACCATTATGACCGTGGGTCTCCCCTCCTCATCTGACGAGGATTCCCTTTCCTTTGTGTGGTCTGTGGTGAGGCTCGCGACCTTCTTGTTCCTCCATCGACACACTATCGAGAAGTGTCCTATGCGTTTGCAGATTGAACACTCCTTGTCTCTGGCTGGGCACTCTCTGTCATATGCCAGGTGTTTGGTGCTGGAGCACCTATGACACTTGAGGGGTTCTCTCTTGCTGTTTCTTGACTCTCTCGTGTCTGGTGCAGATTTTTCCTTTCTTGGACGGAATCCAACTGCTTGTATTTCAGTGGGGACTTGGGCCCCTGTAAACTCTTTCCTTCTCCCCGCGGTTTCCTCTACCGCTCTGGCAATTTCCACGGCTTTTTCTAACTGTAACTCTTTTTCGAGGATGAACTTATCCTGGACTTTGCGACTGTTGGTATGGACGATTAGCATGTCGCATATGCGGTTTTCCGCGTTGGTACCGAAGTTACACAGGGCTGCTAGTTCCCTTAACTTCGTGACGTAGTCATCGACGGGTTCGGACTGCTCCTGTTTCCAAGTGTAAAACCTTATTCTATGGAGTACAGTGTTCTCTTTGCTGGCGAACCTCTTAATGATTCTTCTAACGGCCTCCATGAACACATCGTCATTGACGTCATCTACTGGTATCGGGGTAAGGCCCTCGAAAATTCTTTGCCCTTCCACCCCTAAGGCGTTAAGTAACATGGCCCTGCGTCTCACTGCTGAAAATCCAGATCCACCCATTGCCTCCACGTAGGTCGTGAACAGGGGCTGCCATTGTGGCCAAGGAATGGCAGGCCTACCTGGTGTCTGTAGAAAGGGTGGTGGCGGTGTGGCTCCCTGCATGTCTCTGCGCGGTTCTAGTGGTGATCCTCGTCGCCAATTTATGTTGTATAATGGTGCCTGAAGGAAGACAGGAGCCAGGCAGGTTTTTCACCAGGACTTTATTTCCAACAAGTCTGGATCAATGAAGCATAGATAATGTCCAGGATTAACTGGGCCAAACGTGGCCAACAGGGGTTTGGGTGCCGTGGCTTTAATTCGCGGCAAAACTCGTAAATATATTCCCGTGCTCGGAGGAGCCGGGAAGACGCTGCTCTCCGCGTCCTCAGCTCGTCCCGTAATCGCGCGTAACGCGCGGGGGCGGAGCTGATCGCGCGAGCGAGATCTCGCGAGAGCGGGGCTCTCGCGATACCTCTACACCCTTGCAGCAGTATTTATGTTAGATTGGCACAAAGACATAGATGCTGCTATCAATCCTAACATGGATCAGCTATGGCAGAAACTGGACTAGCAAGCACCTTGGCCAGGTTGACACCCAAGTGCGCCTCTTGGAAATTGTTGGGACAAATGCCACTTTGCTCTGGCCGTCATACATAGCTGATAGCCGCCAGCAGTGTAACCTTAGTCTACTCCAAGAGTAGTCGAAATCAGTGGATCACCAACACACTGCAGACTACTTACTGCACACTTTGAGCCCACTACGCCACGCGCACCTTGCACGCTGTCTGGGCTTTATTGAATCTGCCTCCTGGCAGGAAGTCCAAGTGATCCCAGATTGCATAAGACCAAACACAGCGAACACAGAGCATATGCAGCAAGCACTAGGTTCCTGGACTGCTGACTGCACACTTTGAGCACACTTCACCACGCATGGATTAAGATGCTGAATTTGTGAAGTACAGTATGGGGCTTCTGAGTTGTTACTCGTGACAGGCTTGAATTCAGCCACACAAGAGGTGTAATTGGACAGACCGCTAAGTAGTAACCTCAATCTCATTGATGAGGGTGTTTGCATCATTTATAGGCACCATACCGACAGCTGATTTTTTTTCAGACTGTGGCTTGGGTAGATGACCGCTTTCCTCTTTGTCTTCAGGGCAATAACTTAAAAGTTGTATGAGTATAAGATATAACAGAATCTGTAATCATTCCGACATTACCTAGTCCAAATGTGGAGTAATTTCCATTATAAAATGTCATAATTTAGTCATGATTAGTGAACAGACAAGAGAAAAGCACAAACACAATACATAAATAAAAGATTACCGTATATAGTTGAGCTTGAGGGTGATTAAGGATGTACGCATGCAAATCGTTAAGAAGCCTTCTCGATGCTGTATGTAAAATAAGAACGTCTGGAATAAATCAAAGTGCAGGATATTATTTAAAAAATCAAAGATCGCTAAGAAAGACCAAGATAGACTCTTAAACGCATGAAGTAGTCAAAGTGTAAAAAAAATGCATCCTATACATATATGATTGCCTATTGGTAGCAGGTGAAGGCACAGGAAAGACTCTAGATATGACCTTCTACTTGAAGTTTTATCTGGTGAGAAGTTTCCAAGCTGGAAGACAGCAACCGCCACCCCCCCCCCCCATTATACCCATTATGGTAAATTACACGCCAAAATATATAAATAGTAGTACATAGTAGTCTCTCAGTGTTTCCCAAAATGCAGGGTGTTCACAAATAAAAGACAGAATGGACCAGCAAGTGGAAGCGGAGTGGTGCAAAATAACACATTTAACACATTTTTATGCACAGGTCAGTATAGATCTGCAGGCGATTGTTGAGTCTTTTTTGGGAATGCACGGAGGAATGCCTGACTATCTTGAATGGCCTGTGCAAGTCCACCTCCACACCCCCACTCTGTCTGTGTCTGCAATGACAATGTTCACTGCCACTCACAATCCTTTGTCTTGCAGTAATGCAGATAGTAAACTGGTGGTTGTTCGAGCTAGTAAGCAGAAGGCCACAATTATGGGAATCAATATTGTGCACAATTTAAACTTTTCCAGCACAGTACACGGCTCACATGTCAAGAACAGTTCTCAGTTCACAGAGCTCAGTAGGGGTGAGAGTCAAGCAAAATATTTGTATATTGTACAATGGAGTCTTGGACTGACTTGCTTGGTAGCCTCAACTCAGTTCTTAAGGACTTCCTCTCAACTGTGGCATTCTCTTGGTAAATCCTTGGTAGAAACACCACACCATGTCACAAAGCTCAAGCCACCCACCTACAAGCAGCTACCGAGTCAACCACCAAGCCGACCAGACCAACAAACGACTAGTATCCAAAGCAATTCACCCAAGAGGCAGAGTGAGGAAAATACTAAAACCCAGAACTTAGAAAGTCAACCAGATGGGCCTTCTTCTCAAGTGAATTATGAAATAAAGCATGATGCCCACCAGTCTGGTATTCCATTACAGAAGCTTTTCTGGTTATGGTACATCACTTCAGGGTTTTCTCAAGAATCCTATAGGCATAACAGGTTTATTGACATAGTCAACTTTTGTTGTGGACAGCCAAGAATATGTAGGTATGATATGATATGATATGACATTAATAACGTGCCTATACAAAAGTGTTTCAAGGCGCGATGAGGCAAGGGAAGTGTAACAGAGGGAGGACAAAAAACAACGATCTTACTAGGCCCAGTGACATTGAGATTGCGCAAGTGCAGGGGGTTGGGGAATGGGGAGGGGAGAAGTGCTGGAGGGATAGATGGGCAGGTGCAGGTCATGGAATCAATACAACAAGTAGTGCAGCCAACAGGTGGCAAGTGCAAGTGTTAAAAGTGCAGACAACAGGTGTCAATAAGTGCAGGAAGCGGAATGTAGGGTTACAGATACAGACCACAGTGCAGGGGATGCCAGGAGGCAGTGTAGGTGTGCAACTGGATGGGTAGGGACCCGGGCCTCAGTTCAGAGGGTAGCCAGGTGACCAGTGCACTATCAGACAGGAGATCCGCTGGGGAGAGGAAGTGAGAAGGCAGAAGAAAAGAGGAAGGTCTTGAGGTGCTTCCGGAACCGGAGATAGTTCTGCTCAAGTTTCAGAGAGGCAGGGAGGCTGTTCTAGATTAAGGCACCAGCTGAAGAAAGAGATCTGCCCCCAACTCGTTGCTTGGAGAAGCAACTGACCCTCAAGGAGTTGGAGGTGGAGGAGCAAAGAGCTTGTGTAGGAAGATATTTCCGAAGAGAGAGTTTGAGGTATTGCAGTTGCAAGCCCCAGAAGGCCTTGTGGACAATGCAGAGGATCTTGAACTTGATCCTTGCTGTCACTCGGAGCCAATGGAGAGAATTTCAGAGCTGGAGAGATACAATCCCTGGGATTGAGGCCAAGGACAAGACCTCGCAGTCCTCTTCTGGATGAGTTGTAGAGGAGAAAGAGTAGAGGCAGGTAGATTTAGAAAGAGGCTGTTGCAGTAGTCCAGCTTAGAGAGAACCAGAGCTCTGTGGACAGTGAGCTTCTGGGGGAAGGAGAGGAAAGGAAGAATACCTCTGAGGAGGTGCAGCTGGTAGTTTGACTTTTTAGAGATGTCAGAGATGTGAGGAGAGAATGAGAGTGTGGAGTGGAAGATGACCCCGCGGTTCTTAGCCTCACAGGTGGGAGCCAGAAGAGGGCCCAAGGTGGGCGGCCAGAAAGTGACAGCAAAGGAAGGTGTAGGGGAGCTGATGTGGAGGATCTCCGTCTGGGATTAGAGAGGGTGAGGAGGTGGCTGAGGGGAGCCTGAAAGTGAGCTGAGTGTCATCCACATAGCACTGGAAGTTGAAGCAGAGTGCAGCTATGCAGTGGGTGAGAGGGTGAGAGATGCCAGTTATTGGTTGAACCGCCAGGAAGAAAGATTAGACCCTGGGGTACACCACAGGTAGAGAGTGAGATAGAGGAGAGGAAGGACCCAGGTTGTACCTGGGAGGGGTGGTCAGAGAGGAAAGAGGTCAGCCAGGTCAGGGCCTGATCGGTGATACCCAGGTTATCACAGAGCCAGTTGAGCAGGATGACATGGTTGACCGTATCAAAGGCAGAAGAGAGATTGAGTAGGATGAGGACATAGAGGTGCCTCACATCCAGTTTAGAGATCAGGTCTTCATGGATAGTCAGGAGAGCAGTTTCCATGCATCTGGCCACTCTGAAGCCAGACTGATGGTCATGGAGACAACAAACAGATTCACAAGGGGTCGGCTGAGGGTTTCTTGAGAAGAGGCTTCACAAGAGAGTGCTTCAGGTGAGAAGGAAGGTTCCAGTAGTGAAAGAGTGGATGCAGAAGTCCACCAAGGCTGGAGCAAGGGTGTCAATGTGGTCCTTGATGGTTTTGTATGTACAAGGAAGAACCTGTTTTGACAAGACTTTCATAGCTTGAGTTTCCCTTGAAGGGCTGAAGCATCCTTCATTTGGCAAGTCAATTGCCTCTCTTTTAAGATCCTCATGTATGGTCTTCAATGGCTCAATACTCTTTCCCACTGGTGATATGATATGATATGATAGGCTATTTATAACGTGCTTAATACCCAGAGGTTTCTAAGCGTGGACTGAACCTGTGGTGCTCTATGAAGTCTTGTTTCCAAGGCGAGCACGTTGCCCTGCACCATCCTCCCGAGATAATGGGGGTCATTCCGAGTTGGCGGTAGCCATGGTTCTATTAGCACCATGGCTGCCTCCCAAACCGGGTCCGGGTCCGATCTGGCAGAATAGGGACTTACCGGGTCATTCTGACCCTGGAGGACCCGGTAAGTCCCCATTCTGTAGACCATTCCCCATTCCCATTGAGCCCTAATAGGGCTCAATGGGAATGGGGAAGGCGCTAATAACGGTACCGCAAATTGCAGTACCGTTATTAGCTCCAAGGTCCCGTAGCGGGACCCGCTAAGGACGTGTGGTCAGACCACACATCCTTTGCGGTTCCCGCTAAGGGACCTCGGAATTGGACAGTAAGGGTTTTCCTGTCACCAGCATTATTACCGGTGACCGTTAACCTTTACCGCCAAAGTAGGAATAAAACCCAAGAACTGGGGCACAATAACTTTTATGGTCATTGGTTCAGATCTATTTTAAAATGTTTTAAGCCATCTACCGGAGTAGCCAGGATGCGTAATTTAGACCATGCCTGGTCTGCTGACTATTGATTCAGCGAGCTGCATCTCTTTATCATGCAGCTTGCAGAGCTGTCATCATCTGTCCCATTTGTTATAGTTTCAGGTATGTTTATTTCTAGAGCAACAACTGGCAAGCTCCTGGGAAGTAAGGTTATGTTTTTCCTTTTGCATTTTAAAGAGATTTCATTCTCACAAGGGCTACTTAATCCCCCTTATACAATTTGAGGAATTCTATTTCCAACAGATTGCAGTACTGGCACGGGCTACCTGTCCCTCTCTATACTGTTCCAGGTCCTCCACTTTCAACAGAATCCAGCTTTACCTGTACTACGTGTTCCTCACTAAGCCATTCTGAACCCTCCGCTTAAAACAAATCATTTAGCCACCCATTTTAAATAGACTCTACACTCACACAGGCTGTTATTTCTCTCTATGTGGTGCTGAAATAAATGCACAAATTATCTTATTCCTCTATATGTGGTGCTGAAATAAATGCACAAATTATCTTATTCCTCTATATGTGGTGCTGAGAATGATCCACACATGCTGGGTGCTGCCGCTTCAGTGATCTTTCTTTCTGTGTTTTATTTTTACAGTGTAGTGACTGGAACCACAAATGGAAGCCATACAGTGACACACTTCATCTTTCAGGGTTTCTCCAGCCACCGAGGGGTGCAGGGTGCCCTTTTCCTGCTGTTCCTGATCGACTACTTACTAACCCTTACCGGCAACATTGCCATTGTTTTTGTCATCCGAACGGACTACCGCCTCCACAAACCAATGTACTATTTGATGAGCCAGCTGTCTTTCTTAGAGATCTGGTATACAACATCCACCATGCCCAACTTGCTTGTTGGCCTGTTGCAGGATGTCAAAAGTATATCTTTCCCTGGCTGCTTCACCCAGTTTTACTTCATGTTCTCCCTGGGCGCCGTTGAATGTTTCCTCCTCACCATGATGGGGTACGATAGATTCCTTGCAATCTGCAAACCTTTGCATTATCACAAGCTCATGACCAGCCAGGTCTGTTTGTTTCTGACATTGTCCTGTTGGGCAGTGGGTTTGCTCTGGTTCCTGGTCCCCATCGTTCTGATATCACAGCTACCATTTTGTGGTCCCAACTTGATCAACCACTTCCTATGTGACCGAGGGCCCCTGATGGATCTTTCCTGCCAACAGGATTACATCACAGAGGTCACCCTCTTCACCTTTGCTACTATCCTCGGCCTGGGCACATTTCTAGTCATTGTGGTGTCCTATGTGTGTATCATGTCCACTATTGTGATGATGACCTCTGCCGACGGACGCCATAAAGCCTTCTCCACTTGTGCCTCTCATCTTATTGTGGTGTCAATATTCTATGGCTCAGTGCTGTTTATGTACATGCGACCAATAGGCAAACATTCATTTTCACTGGACAAGGTGGTGGCCTTGATTTACACTGTGCTAACACCACTTCTGAACCCTGTGATCTATGCTCTGCGTAACAAAGAAGTCAAGCAGGCCCTTAGTATCGTGTTTCACAGGAAATAACCTATCTTGCTTATTTGGGGACACACAAAAATCACCTGTAACAAATGAGAAACCCGGATGGAGTTAATGGAGAGGGCAAATGTAAATAAAATAAAAGGAAAATGCTTGTGAAGTTAAAGGACGTCACAGACAGTGTAGTCCCCATGGAAAGATAATGGATTACTAACCAGTTTCTACGTTCAGGCACTGTTTTAGGCAACAGTGAGTACTTCAATTTTCTTTTAAAAATTAAGATTTCTCTGTAAAGTATATAATATTATAAATGCTTAAATGTGTTTACTGATATCCAAAATATATTCCTGATATATTGGGTTTCGAAGCTGTGGTCAGGTGGAACATTTCCTCATTGAGGCCCATTGGATGTGTGGAAACGGAAGAAGGACCAGTGTGGAGTTTGTTGCTTTGAGAAGGTGACCTCACCTACAGAATTAGAATGTATGCGCATGTTCAGGAGGCCGTTGAAATATGCTATGTCAAAATCAATTGTCAGTCAAAAGTTTTCAAACTGAGAGAGAGAGAGAGAGAGAGAGCACGAGAAAAAAGAAAGAGAGAGAGTGAAAGAGAGAGAGAGAGCGAGAGAGAGAGAGAGAGAGAGAAAGAGAATGTACAGACAATGTGGGGTGATTTTCTTTTGCCACTTGAATTGCATTACTGTCAGCATGACAATCACAACCTGGTCGTACAGCAGCTGCATTTTCCGGATGGAGCGAGACATCAGGGAGACACGCTAAGTCCTCTCGCTCCCCAAATCTGCCTGTAGAAATTGTTGAAAGCCTCACCGATCGGTAAAAATGCCACAGAGTTTCTGCAGAAGTCCTTTGTGTTGTGGTACAAACACCTTGAGTCAGTGATGGGCTTCTGGCTGCTTACAGCACAGGCGGATGCACTTCTCTGTCTCAGAGAAGGTATTAAAGTGAAAAAACTAACAAGGACCGGATTTAATGTGCATTAAAGTGCCCTGAACAAAAAGGTTTCCTGTGAAGCAACAGCAGAGAGGAAATATTAAAGAGCTGGAGAGGTAATTTGCCATGTGAAGTAAAACCCTACGTTTCAGTTGTTTCAATCCAAATTGGAAATGTAATCCTATTTTGTGTTTTTATTTTCTATTGTGACATGGTTAAAAAAACAAACCTTTCACAATAACCGAAATAACTTATCCTCAAAAATACATTTTATTAACAAGTCTGAATCATGGCAAAAGACAATTGCTTAACAATACACAAATAGTTATACGACTACAAGCAGGTGCAAAGATATTGGGCCTCAATTTTAAAAAACCTGGTGGTAACCGGCCGGCGCTACCGGCGTATGGCCGCCGGACTGAAACACTGCTTCCGCCGCCTGATATCCGGGTGCCACCGGGACATTACAAGTGTGGGCGGCCCAGGATATCAGGAGGCGGAAAATGTTAGTACCATTCCCATGAAGCCCCTTAGGACTCTATGGGAGTGGGGACACAGAAGCACCGGCATCGTTGCTAGCGGTGCTGGTGCTTCCGTGACAACGCTGCTTTCCGGGGCCCTTGCACCCGGCAGGTCAGACCTGCCGTTCGCACAGGCCCAGGAAAGCAGAGCTGTAGTCTGCCGGTCCGGAAAGGGTGCTGGTACGTTGCTAACGAAACCCTTATTTCCAGACCTGCAAACTCGTAATGAGGCCCATTATGATAAAAACACACGTCATGCACACTTTAACACTAAAACCTGCACACACTATTAACACTTTCCTTCATTGTGCTAAAAATAGGATTGTATCTACAAATGTATTAAACGAAGGTGATGTAAAAATGTAAGGGCAGTGATTATTATTGAGATGGAAGAGCCTAACAAGATTCTTGTGCAGCGTCCATCTTCGTAAAACACTATAGAACCTCTCAAGGCTCTTTCAAAGAACAATTGGCGTTTTGCGCTCAATTCAGGGCAAAGGCAAAGAATATGTTTTAGGGATTCTACCAAATCTGACAGTTTACCAAATCTTCATACCGCATCAGGGAACACAACTTTATTTCTGATACGTGATATTTTGCACGTTAAGATTAGGTTCAATCTTAGACGCAGGAACTGTTGCCTCCAATATCTATTAGGAAGCCTTTTTAAATAGGCAGGTGGGCTACCCCACCTTCTGTGCTCCCACAATACGTCCTGATATCAGTAAAAAATCCCAACAGCCTTGCACCTATTTATCCAGTCGCGACCCCATAATTCTGTTTTAACCACAATGGCGACTGTATCAGCAACTCTTGAGTACACTCCAAACTCTTTAAAATGTGGTTGCACTTCCCACACCATTGGGTAAAGAGTACATTCATTTTACTCATGTATGAAACCCATATATCAACAAATAGGGATCCCTTTGGAGGAGTTAAATGCTTACTAAAGAGTAGAAGAGCACTCCACGTAAGTCGGGCTTTCAACTAAATGAGCCCTTGTTCAAATCTAATAACTGCTCTAGGAATGCAGTTAGGCAAGCTGAGAACACCCCTCCATAAGCTAACCTCAATACCCTGCATCTTTGACCAATCGAACAATAGTATTGTTTCCAGTTCATAGTGGATTTTTGCTATATAATATTTCAGTACTGGTTCGAGGGTAAAGTGCCCATATTTGTTTAGGACCTTCCACATCTTAGGCCTCATTAATTAGGCCTTAGAAAGCAGATAAGCAATGAATAGATGAAGCGAGACATCAGTTTCAAAGGTAGCGTATTGAATAGGTTTTATCGAGTGCAGAAATTCTTAAGATTTTGGTTTTACTCTTACTTACAATTAAATCATTTTCAAACGCGTATACCTTAAGACTCCTTATCAATCTTTCTAGGCCAATTTGAACATGGCCAATCAACAAAACATCGTCAGCATTGGCAAGCCACTTTAGATGGTGAAAATTCAACTTAGGTGACACCAATGCTCACTTCTCAAGGCATTCCTCGATATCCGATATCAAAATATTAAATAAGCAAAGGAGCGATAGTGCATCCCTGCCGGAGACCCCTCTGCGTATTTAAGGACCTGTTTTGGTCTAGTCTGACTCTTAAGATAGTATTCGAGTGCATATGAACAAGAATATTTAGTAGATCGGCGGGTGGACCCCACTGTGCAAGCTTGGACCATATTGTCTTCCTATTAATTGAATCAAAAGCAGACATGAAGCCCACAAAACATAAGAACATTTGTGAGAGTTTGCCAAACATGCTTTATATTGTGACACATTTAAAATGAATCCATTTAGGGAGGTATCTACAGATCTTTGAAATTGTATTAATGTGTCTTGATTCGATTGCCCAGTCCCCCAACTCTTTAAGAATCCTATTTTCTTCATTGGGAAGAATTTCAGAATGGGTCAGAAGAGTGCAACCGCCTCTTGTTGTGTTGTCAAGATTGTCTAAGTGCATGAGTGTATTTTCAACAGCACAGAAAGGAGAGGCAAATTATCTAGTGTTGATTTGCCTGAAATTCATCTGCAGGTAACACTCTGGAATGTCAGATTTACATAGACCATCACCGAATTGTATACGTGCCTGTTTTTTTAAGAACAGCTACTCGCCCCAAGAGTAAATGTAAATACATGTGTTCCTCAACTTCACTGCTGACTCCTAGCTGCACATATTTTGTATGCTGTATCTTAATTTCAAATGTGAGAACCAACATTGTGCTCGCTGCAAGAGGTCAAAGGCCCATGTAACACTGCCATATGCCCTTAAACTTAACAATCTGAAACTGTCGACAGAATCAACAACAGCACTACCCGCACAGCTACGGCAGCCAGTAACATGCCTTTTTGCAACAGTGGCTGCTGTCAATCCCCACATTCCAGAATAGAGCAGATTAATCACTAACACTTCATTATCCAGGGGTGCCCTAATTGCATCTCAACTGCATGGATGCAGGCGCAGGGCTCACACAGACCATTGCTCACGTCAATAAGAAGAACATTTGCCTGGACCTATTAATAACTGCTGAACCCATATGCATGCATCATAGTACTTAGCCGAAACCTACCCTTACCCAGAATAATTTGGCTCACACATTGTTTGTCAAGTGTTGGCAATAAAAGGCCATAGGTTTTTATTGTACAGATATGGTTATGCACATAACAATAATCACATATCATAAAAAATAATACACAATACTTTTGGGCGTCGGATCTTGGGTTTACCTCCTCTGGCCTGTGCCCGCCTTCTTATGTCCCACGACTTGTTGTGGACACCGTACAGTGTCCTGTACTTCTTTTTCTTTGTTCTTCTCCCGTTTTTTGTAGGGTGGGAGGATTTTGTGGTAAAGAAGCAAAGGTTTGGAAGGCACTGAGACAACAGTGAACCTCCTGTGTGTTTGGGTCCCCGTTCAGGGTCCACAAACTAATTGTGTTTTCTCAGAGCATGCCGCTCTGTATTTATAAGACCCAGGGGAGCCCTGGGTCTTTGATATGTATAGTAGTGGGGGCTGTTATGTGTCACCCCCCGGCCGGATAGCTGACTCTCTGGCCCCCCCGGGGGGGACAGGTCTTTGAACCTGATCCCTGCCTGTCTGTTGGCTTCCTTGGGTGCTTATCACCTAGCTGTATGAAGGAAGGGGGAGGTGATTGCTCACACCTCACCCTTCCTCAGCATTGTGCTGGGTAGACTGCGTGTCTCTACGACTGGGGGGAGGAGGAGAGGAGCAGAGGAGGGGGAGAGGTTGTGCTGCCCCTCTCCAGGCCTGCTGATGGTAACAGCAGTTACCCTGCCTCACTTTGTGAGGCACTTCAGCATTGCCCATAACTGCTGAACCCATATGCATGCATCATAGTACTTAGCCGAACCCTACCCTTACCCAGAATATTTTGGCTCACACATTGTTTGTCAAGTGTTGGCAATAAAAGGCCGTAGGTTTTTATTGTACAGATATGGTTATGAACATAACAATAATCACATATCATAAAAAATAATACACAATACTTTTGGGCGCCGGGTCTTGGGGTTACCCGCTCTGGCCCATGCCGCCACACGTGGGCAGGTTGCCGGCTGACCGCGTTCCCCCGAAAGTATCTCTTATTTAAAACCCCTGGAGGTTAGAGTTGCTGTAATTTCTCGAAAGAAATGTTCCATACCCGTAGTTGATAAGTGGGTGCGTCTTTGTGAAAAAGGTCCGGATCACCCAGTGTAATGGCTGGGTGCTTGATGAAGCCCAGTCCTCTTATTGTGCAGAATTTCTCTAGCCCCATGTTGATTTTTCATCTGGAAATGTCTACAGATTTATAACAGTTGGCCCCCTGCCATTTCTTCCTAGGTAGGATGGCTGAAAAGTATATTTCTGTCCCTCGCCAGTTGTGTGCGATGCCTGCAAGGGAGGCACACATGTCCTCCTCCCCGCTGCTACTAGGTCATTGCCACCTAAGTGTATGATCAGAAATTCGGGCGAGTCCCTGTATGCAACCAGCTCTGCTAATGTTTCGTGGATCTCTGCCCACCGCAGACCTCTGTAGCCCCACCACGAGGCAATGGTGTTCCTGAAAGGTGGCCTTTCATTGGTCTCCTCTGCCCATCGGCCCCTCCTGAAGATAAAAGAGTGGCCGACAATCCATGCTGATTGCAGTGTGGTCCTCCCTTCACCTGGTGTTTCTGTATGAAGCGGGCGAGAAAGAAAGGAGTGAGGGTGGCTGGCTATATTAATTGCGGTCTGATGTATCTTTTGTAACAATCTGATTTCCAGCCTCCTATATTTTTCAGTTGTTGGGGGGCTAAACCTCCCTGCCATGCTGAGGTGGCGGCACCTATTCTGAAGGAATGGGTGCCGAAACCCCTGGGGTCCCACCCCGCATTGTTGATTGCTTTCAACAGCACCCCTTTAAATTGGTACCGGCTTAGTGCCGAGGCGTCCTTGTGGATCAAGAACCTCCCCCAACCTTGGGTCTTTGTGCATTGTAAAGGTTGCTAATACATACTGGGCAGTTTACTGCCTCATCAATACAACAAATGTTGATGGTTCTTTTTGCCCCGGTTTTAGATTGTTGTATTTCTATGCTGATGCTCTCCTGTCTGACCCTGACTGCCATGACGCCCAGCCCGCTGCTGGCCTTGGTGCTGGAAGCAATGAGTTCACTCACACGGAAAGCCCCGAAGTATGCTAGGAAATAGGCTGTTCTGAACAGTAGGATCTCATAAGGATGCCAACATATGGCTTCCAGCTCGTTTGTAATTCGTACCAGTTTTCAGGAATCAAGGGGGCGGCGGGTATCTACCTGTGGGCCCTCTAATCTGCCCCATCCTTTTAATGCATAGGTAATGAGGGGGCTTTGGGTGGGGTTCCGAATCACTCCGAATTTTAGAAAATATGACACTGCGACTAGATGTCTTTTGGCCCAGTCCCTCTTGAAGCTTTGTTCATGTGTCCATTTTGAAAAAGTTTCTATGTCTTTCATGGTTATTAATTCAACGTGTTTTATGCCTGTGGCTTTAAAAACTGTCTGTAAGCACTTACTGTATAGCGCTGCGGTGGTGCTTGCAAGTGCTTTCCCTGCCATTTCCGTGAGGAAACATAGGGAGGTGTTGGCACCTGATTTTGAGGTGCCTGGTTCTTGTTGGACATGCCGGCCTAGGTTCTCTGGCACTGGCGTTGATGCTGTTATATTATTGGCACCCGTATTTGAGGTGCCTGGTTCTTGTTGGACATCCCGTCCATGGCTCTCTTGCACTGGCGTTGATGCCGTCATATTATTGGCACCCGTATTTGAGATGCCTGATTCATGTTGTGCATCCCGGCCTGAGCTCTCTGCCGCTGGTGTTGATGCTGTTATTTTTGATTTCCCATTATTTCCCAGCATTCTGCCGGTATTGGTGTCGTCTGTTCCTGGGCGTGAGGGGCTAGCTCACGGAATATTGGCCACTGAAAGAGAGATAAGGCAACTACAATGTTATTATCTGCCCCATCAATGTGCTTAGCTTTGATCACAATATTTTCTTGTAATGTGACTGCTGTGATGGCTCGTAGGACTTTTAGTACTAAAAGGCATTTGGTAGACCTTCTGTTTATGGAGCATATGACTGCCATGTTGTCGCACCACACCAAGAGTTCCGTGTTAGCGAGCTGCCTGCCCCAAATGTGTAATGCTAGCCAAATGGGAACAATTTCTAGGAGGGTGATGTTTTTTTGTCCACCCTGCCTGTTGCCATGAGTCGGGCTAGTGTCCTGCCACCCACTCTGTGTCTAGTATGGCTCCAAACCCC
This sequence comes from Ambystoma mexicanum, assembly GCF_040938575.1. Taxonomy (NCBI): domain Eukaryota; kingdom Metazoa; phylum Chordata; class Amphibia; order Caudata; family Ambystomatidae; genus Ambystoma; species Ambystoma mexicanum. The sequence continues at coordinate 417,430,913 of NC_090938.1, forward strand.
TTGCTCCCGGCTGCATCAGTAAAACTGACTCTTTTTGTCCATGCGTTCAAAGGTGTTCGCCAAAGCGCAGTCCCGTTGAACTTTATTAAGAAATTCCTCCAAATTTCCAGGTCTTGTTTCACCTCTGTGCCTAGTCGTATGTTTAGGTGGGGTTTGGTAAATGATTTGATTTTCCCTTCCTGGCTTCTGGAAAATATCCTACCTTGTGGAATGATTCTGGCAGCGAAATTGAGACTGCCTGCTAAAGATTGTATTTCTTTGACGGTGCCCTTGTCTTAAGTTATCAAGGCTTGTGTCTTCTCCAAGAGTTCTGCGATTTTTGTTTTGGGTATCCTGCATAGCCCTTGTGGAGAGTCAATTTCAATGCCCAGGAAAATTATGTTGGTGGCTGGTTTGGTCGTTTTTTCCTTTGCTAGGGGTATGCCCCAGAGAGCGGCCATTTCTTCTAGTTTTGCCAGGGCCCTATTGCATTCTAATGAATTTGCTGGGCCCATGACCAAAAAGTCATCTAAATAGTGAACTACTTTGGTCCCTGGTCTCTGTTTTTGAAAAGCCCATTGGAAAAAGGAGCTGAATTGCTCGAATAGGGCGCAGTATACTACACACCCCATCGGCAGGCATCTGTCTACATAGAATTTGTTGTTAAAGGTGAAACCTAACCATGGCTGGGAGTCTGGGTGGACAGGCAATAATCTAAATGCGGATTCAATGTCTAGTTTGGCCATCAGGGCGTTCCTGCCACATTCCTGTATGAGTTTTACTGCCTCTTGGAAGTGTGTGTACGATACTGCAGATTCTGTGTGTGGAATGCCGTCGTTTAGGGATAGGCCTTTGGGATATGATAGGTGGTGGATTAGTCCCATTTTACCTGGCTCTTTTTTGGGGACCAGTCTTAGTGGTGATATTATGTACTCTTTGAGGGGCATGTGGTCCCAAGGTCCAGCGATCCTGCCCAAGAGCAGCTCTTTCTTGATTTTGCTTTCCACTATTTGGGGGTTGTCCCTCGCTGATTTTAGGTTCAGAGGGATATTCTGTGACCCTGTGCTCTGAAATGGTATGAAAAAACCTTCAGAGAAACCCCATCAAATGTTTTTGCTGGTTTCCCTGTCTGGATAGTTCAATAGTACATCTCTAAAATTGTTTGGGTTGATTGGTGTCTTACCTGGGGCCAAGAATATGGTTGACCCAGGGTTGTTGGTACTAATCTTTTGGGTTTTTGGTTGGTAGTCTGGTGCAGTTGCTGGCTGCGTGGTCACCGTTGCAGTTTGTGCAGGTGTGTTTGTACCAACCGTCCTTGCCCCAAGAGCATTGTTTTTTTCCGAAGTTCCTACATGGAGTGTTGGCTTTTGAACTATGGTTTTTGTTTTGCCTTTGGGTATTGGACTTAGCCGCCCACGGCTGGTTTTTACGAAAAGGCTGTTCTCCCTTTTTGTGCTTTTCATTATCGTTGTTTCTGGGACCTGTGCTTTTGTTATTTTTGGAGGGGTTGGGGGAGTCCTCATCCTCTGCTGGGGGTTCGGCATTTAACATATACAGATCGTTTTGGACCTCGTCCCATTCTATGGCTGACCTCTCTGACATGCTCCTCCTAAATCTGATGTCGTATGCTAGCCAGGTCTTTCCTTTTTGTGCGACTTTCACCTCTCTTATTTTGTCCATGTAGGCCCATATTTTTCTCCCATCATGGGGAAATTTCTCTTTATAGATTGTTGCCAAAATGGCAAATGCTTGGAGCCAGTTGTCCCAGTTCTGTTCTACCTGTGCGTTTCTGGCTATGGCTTTCTCTTCTATCTTTTTGGGGTCTCTAAAAGCATCTTTTCCTTTGCATTGGGCTTCTATTAATGAAAAGATTTCTATGAATTCTTTGGCCCATATGGCTTCTTTAATTGTGGTATCGATATTCCATGCAAGGCATCTTTTATATCTGTTCAGTATTTCATCCTGAAAGGATTTCATTTTTAAATCTAATTGGGCGTTGCATATCGTTGCTATGTCTATTGGATTGCTGTTGCTCTCTCCCGTTTGGCCTACTGCCAATTCATTGGGAGTTGACCAAGTCTTCAGAGCCCCTGTTGGATCTACCGTGATTGCTGTTGGTGCAACTGTTGGGGCAGTAGTTGGTGCAGCTGGCACTTGTGGCTGTGCTAAGGCTGGTGTTGGGATAGCTTGGCTTGTTGCTGTTGCAGGGGGGGTGACCACTATGCTAGGTACTAAGGTTATGTTGGTGTTTGCTGCCCCTTGTTCCTCTGTTTGAGGTGATTGCTTCTCCCTCATTTCCCGTAATAACTGCTGCATTTCAGACATATTGTCACACAATTTGGCCAGCTTTTTGTTACCTTTCTTGTGGCCATCGGTCACTTTCTGTCTTTTTGACGGTGTAGTGACATCGTCTTGGCTGAGTGGCATGGTTATCCCATCCCTTGGCAGGCCCTAAATATTCTCCCTCACGCAAGGCCAACCGTAATGCTCTACTGATTCTATGGCTGCCAGCAGGTGTGGGGATTTGGGTTTTTGTGCTGGTGTGTTGGCATCCTGAGTTTTTCTTTTTGGACCCATGTCTTCCTTTTACCTGTTTAGTTTGGAAAGATAAAAAGAAATGAGTTTTGCTGTGACTGCAAACTCTGCACTGTTGCCAACATATTGATTTTTCCCTGTTCTTGGCTGTCTGATGGCTGTCTTTAAGCTAGTTTGGCCTTTATATAGCGATGCAATTTCAGGTAATCTGAGCGCTGCTTATTATTCAAGCAATACGGTGGTGGTGTTTATTTTATTGACCTGCCGAGATTACCAACTGCTTTGGCAGGTTTCTGTAAATGAAAAAGAAAAAAGGGGGGTGCTCTCGCTGTGCAACTTGCCGCCCCATCCCCTATGCAAATAAGTGTAAGCACAAAGGCCACATTTTCAGAGGGAGTTTGCAATCACACTGATGTGATGCTATAATACTGAGAGGGCAGTGTTGGTGCACACTAACATTGCTGTTCTTCCATAAAACTAACACATACCCGGGAGTGAAGAGAAGAGTGTGATGATGTCAAATCATCAGCGCTGCCATCTTGCGGTCTCAAAGGGGCCTCCAAGGAAAATTGATTTTATCTCCAGCTACTTGTGCGGGAGAGTATGACACTTGTGCGTATGCTGAGGCAATGCTAAACACAACACTAAAAGGGGGAATCCTGCAGGTGTTGGACCTAGCCTTTGTATAACAAAACCAAAAAACAAAACATGATATCAAATATATATCACAATACACAAGTTTTGTATGGATAAGAGAATTAGATGGAATTCAGAGGGCATTCTCTCCCTTGCTGATACAACTGGGAATTAATGTAGAAGGGGAGGAGGAGGAGTTAAGTATGAGCCATATGCCCCGTGCCCTGTCGATAGCTGCTAGAAGTTGAGTTGCAGAGCAACGAAGAGGGCAGTGGCCCCCCATGAAAAGACAATGGCTCCAAAGGATGAGAGATACATATTCTGTGGAGTACCTTACGTACCTCCTCAACAAGTCCAGATGCAATATAGCAGAGTGGTGGCTTCCATTCTTTGATAAATATGAAGGGAAATCCTCAGAGTTAAGGCTGCTTCCAGCTTGATTTTTAAGATCATGCAGCAAACTCATGCTTGTGTGAGATACTGTACCTAGAAGGACAAAGGGGTGGGGGTTGAGGGGAAGGAGGGTGGGTTTGGGTGGAAGGGGCAGAGGTTCCCTCAAAGCTAATGTTGTGGTGCATCATTGGATTGTTTAGGACTCTTCTGTTTTTTCTTCACCATGAAAAGCAAATCAAGATTTCATCAAAAAAAAAAATAATAAAATATATATATATATATATATATATATATATATATATATATACATATATTCAATGAAAAATCTTTGTTAAAGGGAAGTTATGGTAAAGTTGGACTAATAAAAATTAAGAAATTAAGTTAAAAAAACGTTGTTAAAGGGACGTTATGGTTCCAAGTAAAACCGAAAACCCCCAGAAATTCGCCAGTTATGGTAAGCTAAGCAACCATAACTCGCGCCACCACCGTGCATTGCTAAGACTAACACCCAGGACATCAAACATGACATCACAAATTTCATTGATGACATCACGGATGACATCACATGTCTGCCTCCCCCTTTTTACCTTTATTGTGATATCTTGGCCACAGGGTTTCCTTCAGTAACAGTCAGGAATTAAAAATTGAAAAGGTACTCTATTTGTAGACTTATCCTTCAAGTATGCTCTTACAGTAATTCCCTTGGGGTCCAGTCAAATCATGTGATACATATGCATAGGGTAAGTTGCACCTTTCAAATAGAGCAATCATTTCTCTGCATAAACGTAATCAGAATATGAAAACTTTCTGCTACTACTGCTGTTTTTTTCCTTACTGCAAAGTCCTTGTATATACTCAAATTTGTATGTGTTGTTGTCTCTTTGTGTTTTGTCTATAATAATGCAATTATGTAGTAAGTGGGTTTTATTACCTACTTATCACCTGTTTCACAGTACACAAAACTCTAATAAGAAAACAGTTAACATTTCACTATTCAACATGGCAAGCTTATGAATATTGCACCTCCATCATATATGCTGCACACAATGCCTATATTTCTACATGAGTAGCTTAGTATACTGGATAGAACTTTATAATAGAATGCTATTTATATCAACACATTGCTTAATATATGTACTAATGAGCACTTGATATGTATTCCAATATTTCTTGCCACTTTTTGGTCAACATTATAATGAGAATACCTTCTACAGAGTTTTCATGAAAAGTAAATGTACATGTGATGTCCTCAGTGATGTCATCAATGACATTTGTGATGTCATCTTTGATGTCCTGAGTGTTAGTCTTAGCAATGCACGGTGGTGGCGCGAGTTATGGTTGCTTAGCTTACCATAGTGGCGAATTTCAGGGGGTTTTCGGTTTTACTTGGAACCATAACGTCCCTTTAACAATGTTTTTTTACTTTATTTCATAGGTTTTTATTAGTGCAACTTTACCATAATGTCCCTTTAACAAAGTATTTTCATTGAATATAGTAACATTTGAAAAATTCACAAAGCAGCACGCATACATATTATATGTAGTAATACATAAGAAGTGTAACCCATATATGTAACACACTAACCATTAATTTAAATACAATATGTTCTAAAATGGAATATACCAAAAGAAGATAAATTGGCTTCCAACAAAATTAACTCACAGACACTCCACAACTAAGAGCAAGACCAGACCTACAGAGTACTCAGAACATATCTTACCTGAGATAGCAAGTGTACTTCATTTTACTCATATATTTATAAACTTTCTGTATTAGATAAAAAAATATATATTATCTTTTTTTTCTCACAGAAATGTCTAGTACTCTGGAATGGCTAAAGGAGCATTTCCCACATGAGGAAATGTCAGAAGATAGTGAAACTAATGGTACACACCTTACAATCTAAAACATTTAATTATTATTATTTTATATACATTTAACATATTTTTTTTTATTTTGTACAGAGCATACCAAAATAGAAAATACCTCTGAAGAAACTGTTACGGATAGCACTCTTGACAGCATAAAAGAAAAAATGGATTTATTGTTGACCCATTTTAATAATTTGAAAACTTTTGTTGAGGATCATTTTAAAACAAAAACCTCATACCATTGTCCCACATGTACTTGACCCCCCTCACCATATCCCAGTCAATTATCCCCAAACCCTCTCCATAACCCAAAACGTTTTGATGAGACTTCCATCCCTTCTTCACCTGATACCAATCATGTTGAAACCCCTAATTGTCCTGTTTTTGTTTCTGTTTCTGCCTCACCTTCTCTGTCATAAATTGTTAATATATGTTAAATAAAGTTACATTTTTATATTGTGTTGTAATTAGTTTCAGTTTAAAAAAAAAACAATTTAGGTGTCCGGGGACAGCGCAGTTATTCTGAAATGTTCGTAAATAAATGAAAATGGAGGTGTCCTGAAGAACACTATACATGTCCGTACTGTTCGCTAGCAAGTTGAAACTGTTCTAGAACACACGCAGTGTCCTGAAATGTTCATAAATAAACGAAAATGGAGGTGTCCTGAAGAACACTATACCTGTCCGTAGTGTTCGCTAGCAAGTTGAAACTGTTCTAAGAACACAATGGTGTCCTGAAATGTTCGTAAATAAGCGAAAACGGAGGTGTCCTGAAGAACACTTTACCTGTCCGTACTGTTCGCTAGCAAGTTGAAACTGTACTAGAACACACGCAGTGTCCTGAAATGTTCGTAAAGAAACGAAAATGGAAGTGTCCTGAAGAAAACTATACCTGTCCGTAGTGTTCGCTAGCAAGTTGAAACTGTTCTAAGAACACACGCAGTGTTCTGAAATGGTTGTAAATAAACGAAAATGGAGGTGTCCTGAAGAACACTATACCTGTCCGTATTGTTCGCTAGCAAGTTGAAACTGTTCGAAGAACACAAGTGGTGTCCTGAAATGTTCGTAAATAAACGAAAATGGAGGTGTCCTGAAGAACAGTATACCTATCCATAATGTTCGCTATCAAGTTGAAACTGTTCTAAGAACACAAGCGGTGTCCTGAAATGTTCGTAAATAAATGAAAATGGAGGTGTCCTGAAGAACAGTATACCTGTCCGTACTGTTCGCTAGCAAGTTGAAACTGTTCTGAGAACACACGCGGTGTTCTGAAAAGTTTGTAAATAAACGAAAATGGAGGTATCCTGAGGATGCTATGTCTGTCCGTATTGTTCGCCAGGACGTTAAACTGTTCTAAGAACAAACGGTTGTCCGTAACTGTTCGTTTGATGTGTGACTCACTTTTAATTACTTCAGGACCCGAACAGTGTCCGTAGAACATCAATGCGCATGCACAAACCAATGTCCGTGCATTTGGTGTCCTGCGGACAGGTGCTTCCTTTGCGAACATGTTCGCGAAGCGATCATGTGACCGCGCCCATGCTGATCGCGTGTTCTGAATGTGGACACTGTTCGTGTCCCCGAACAATTTAAAAGTACATTTTCAAGTAATCCACAATATTTCTCAATAAAAACTCACCATAGCACAAGTCCCACATATTAATCCTGAGTTACTACATACTTTTTGAAAGTTTTTGAACCTTTTTTTGTGTTCGATCTGTCCGCGGACAGCGCGGATGTCCGCGAACCGCGTACAAGCACCCCTATAAAAGACCACGCCCTAGAGCTCATTCTCATTGTGTTTCTGGCAATTCTTCAGAGCACAGCTATTTTTCCTGCAGGTTGCAGATTACACCATCATCGAGATGGCATCCATGGCTGCACTACTGCCACCTGGTGCTGCACCTGCTTCAGCACCACCCCCACCCCCTCCACCACCACCACCTCCCCAAGGGCCTGAAGAGGGGAACAGGAGTGAGGATGCAGAGGAGGAAGTAGAGGATGACGAGAATGAGGTAGTGGAAATCCCTACTACCCGCACTCAGCGTGAGTCTTGGGTGTGGCAGTTATTTACCATTCATGGAGATGGTCCTAAGGCTCGTGCGAACCGAGTCACCTGCAGTGAGTGCAAAATGGTACTCAGTCGTGGGAGGCATGGTTCGTACAGCTTTGGGACCACTACCATGAAGCGACACCTAAGGTCATTTCACTCTGGGGCCATTCGCAAGGTTGTACCTTGCGAGGAGCGTAGCAGGTTGATTTCCTCTACTTCATCCTCCGTTTCTGATCCTGTCACCACAAGGAACACCTCTGTGGGACAGCGTCTTCCTCAAGCTGCCTCACAGGCCACACATAATGCTGATGACCCTTACCTTTCGAGGGTCACAGTTGTGACACAGTACTCTGCAGGGGGAGCAACTTCGTAGTGCTTTTGCGACTATTGTCTCAGAGCACAAGAAGACCTGCTCACTACCAAAATAAAACCCACTCTACCTCTTTCTCTCTCAGCTCGCCCTTTCTTATCCATGTGGTTGGTGTCCCCCTCTTTACCCTCCTTTCCCCTCTCTCCTAGTGTGTTGTGTATAAAAAAACCAAAAAATATAAAATTAAAAAAAATAAAAATAAGGCTCTTTTCAGAGCCGCCTTTCACAGTTAAAAAATAGAAGTGAAAATAAATGAAGCAGGGCCCTTTGTATTTTGTAGAAGTCCGCGGACATCTAAAATGTTGGGGTGCTACCCTATCATAACCATTGCAATTTTCTCTGGGAGGAAGTGGTGGCTCTGAAAAGAGCCTTTGGGAGGTGTTTGTGTTTAAAAAATTATAAATACTCAACACCTACTTCAAAATGGATGCTGTAATTCTAAAAAAGGTCGCAATGCATTTTTTTACGTTTCTTAGAAAAATCTGTTTGCCAGCATAAGTTAGATGTACTCCATCTCTGCGAAAAATGTATGTACTACGAAACATAATATTTTCATTGTGAAAAGAGGACATGCCAATATCTCTTAGAAAGGCACAAACAGCCTTATTGACATTGCGCCTTGCTTTCTCCATTTGTGGACCAAATGAAGAAGAACAAAGCCACATTTATCTCTGTGCAGAATTTGGAAACATGTCCATGACCTTCCCAAGTCCTTCTTTCATTGTAAATTGCCAAGAAATTCCAGACACATGTCCTAAACTGTTCCCTCCACAATGAATTATAATTATATCTGGATGTTGCTCTGTCTCCAAAGTAGCACAGAGAGGTAACAAGTCCAACCACTTCATTCCACGTACTCCATGCCAGTGTACTTCCACATGTGGGAATCCAAGATCTACAGCTACTCCATAGGTGTCTGCATGTACCTTCAAACAATGTATCCACGAGTCTCCCAAAATCCAAACAATCTGTTTTCTGAAACACACAGCCATAGCTATCTGTTCTTCTCTCAGCAAAAAGAGTATCTGAGAAACTATCTCCTGGCACAACACACCCACTAAACTTTCCTGACCAATCCCTTTCAGTGCTCAATCTCATTTGCATGACTCCTGAAACCAAAAATCCCCGGATGTAACACCTGATGTCCGTGAACTACTGCCATGTCTGCGAACATATCGTAACATGAACAGCTCTTCTACCATTTCCAGTTCACTCTCTGTGCCATTCCCTCATTGGATGTAGCTAAGAAGTCACATGACCATCCACCAATCACATTCAAGACCTCTACATCTAACTGCATAATCATAGATCAGCACTGCAATGTACTGTGAATCTCTCTGAGTACAAGTGTCATATCATTGGCAAGCACCATCTACAAGAAATACTGTATAAAACTCCAAGATTTCTACTTGCAGCTCCATGCATATCCATATGCATGAACACAAACTACAGGTATGCATATTTTCTGTACAGTACATGAACACATTTTCTAACTGACTTTTAGGTTGTATAATCTGTAAAATGAATCTACAGTCTTTTTTTTCAATCTACTAAAATCAACTGTCACTTACAAATCTTTATACTATTTAATTTCTTTATACACACAAACACTAAAATCATGTTAAACTAACATTTTTTAAATGAAATATATAGACTACATATAGTCAAACAAAATTGCATGCACACTCTATGTTCAAAACTCAAACAATAATACTTGTACAATTACATATTTTTTTACATTTATTTATTTATTTAATAACTTACATTTGTATAGGACAAGCAGCCCATGACATTGAGGCACTATTACTTGGACGAGCTTAGTTCCAGGAATAATGGTATTCAGTAGTACATTATGAATTTCACAAGACATAGTAAAGATATTTTGTTTGCTACAGTTAGTCATTGCAATACAATTTGTTCATTAAGAACCTATCATATGTATTCAACTGGCACGACGTATCTTATGTAAATTAGATAGTTTTAATGGTTTTGAGGAAGGCGCTGAGGATTTCAATTAAAAAAATCAATGTCTAAATTAAAAACAGTGTTATATACAAACAAAATGACTAATTTGTTTCTTTTACAATTGCAGTGAAGACCATTCTCCTGAAAAGAAGCAACCGAATTTGAAGTACAAAGAACAACTAAGAAGTAACCTGTTCATTTTTTTTTTTTTTTTTTTTTTTTATACGGTTTATTCAACCTTTAAAAAAAATTTTTGACAGACAAATCACGTCCAATCAACCACATATCCTTTTAAAATCCATTTCTCTCACCGCCGTTCTGTACACAGTAAAACAAGTGGCCTGAGTCTTGACGTTTTGACTACAAGGGCTCATTCGACTCCAGGCACTTCAATTGGTTCCTTCAAATCCAATCTTGTTTTTATGACCTGGAGGAAGGTTATCAAATTGAACAGTACAGTTCGGTTGGAGGCTTCAAAGAACATTTCCCACCAGTTTTCCAGACTCCTTGAACTAATATTATGAATAATCGGTGAAAAAAGCCGTCCTCGTTCTTTCCCAAGGCTCGGGCATGACATGATCAAGTGCTTTAGAGATTCCATATCAAAATTACAGAAACGACACCTTCGATCAATATTTGCATACTTAGGCCAGGAGCCTAATCGCTCTTTTGTATTTAGAGCGTTTAATCTGAATCTCATGTACAAGGCTCTGGCATGCTGATTTGGCAGATGGGTTAGATAAGAGTGGCGTTGATTGAAGGCTTTCGCTTCACCTGGGACTTCCTGCATTAGCTTACATTTTGTTCTTTGCTCACAGGTCTTGATCCAATCTAACCGCCAAATCTTGATCTTTGCTGCATCTGGGTTTTCCACTAGCAAGGCAGAGGTAATATCGTACTCGCCTAGCAGGTCTTGACAAAGCTGATTCCACTTTGCGAGTATTGTATACTCTTTCGCACTGTCTGGTCTATGCATGATTTGGAATTGGGGTGTCGGAGTCTTTAGCATCGTTTTACGGTATAGGCTTAGCAGATTCCACATTACTCTGGCATGTATTGAAATTAAGCCAAGCTCATACCGTATACAAACAGTTGCTATTCCCCTCGGTAGGTGTAGTACACGAGACCAGAAGATGTTTTCTAAAGAGTTCCATAAATCATTAGAGCAACCGAAGGCGTTTTCTCCTCCGTAGATCAGGCTCGGGACCACTTTCTGTTGAAAAAATAGGATAGTCGGCTTCAATGAAAATTTGCCGTATTTGTTGTTAATTAAGCATGCTTGATTTGCTAATTGCCGACATTTGCTTTTTGCCACTTCCGTCCAACGAGCGTCATTTCTGCTCGCACTGATAGTCATCCCCAGATATTTCACGGATTTTACAATTTTGATACGTTCGTCGGCAATGTACCAATGCTCTTTCAACCCCTTGCCAAGGGTTCCTTGCAGGTTTCCCAATATCAAATTTTCGGTTTTTAGTCTATTAATTTGCAAGCCGTTTGATGTTATATAGGTATTTATCAGGTTCATTTTTCGCTGAAGACCTATAGGCGTCTGATCTATTAGGACCAGGTCGTCAGCGTATAACAGGTAGTTGATAGGTACTCCCTGAATTTTTGGGGGGAACATGTTGTTGCCACAAAAAATCTCAGTCATATCTGATATAAACAAATTGAATATTGTTGCTGCCAAGGGGCAGCCCTGCTTCACTCCCCTACATGTTTTAATTTTTGCAGACAAGGTGCCTTTCAGGTCCAACCGAACTCTGATAGACGTCTCGGAGTGTAATTCCTGAATTGCACTCAGTAAGCTAGGTGGGCAGCCCCATTTGCTCAGTTTATCCCACATCCTCTCTCTATTGATACTATCAAATGCCTGCGAGAGGTCGATCAGAGCCAAATAGATTTTTGTTTTGGTTCTGAGAGCTTCCATCTTTAGGAGGTTTAATAGTAATAGATTGAGGCCACAACCTACTCCTCTTACAAAGCCCGCTTGTCTCGGATCAATGTGCTTAGATTCTTCTGCCCACTTCACCAATTTGCGTTGAAGCAAGGTTGCATAGATCTTCCCTACAACATCAAGTAATGCTATCGGACGATAGTTTTTAGGGTTGGTTCGATCTCCTTTTTTAAAGATGGGAACCACGATAGCACTTTTCCATGAATTGGGAGTAGATCCATTTTTTGCAACGCGGTTGAACAGAGTGGCACAGAAATCTGCCCATAGTTCTGGATTGCGTTTGATCGTGTAATTAGTTAGTCCATCTGGGCCTGGCGCTCTGGATTCACTCAATCCCTTAATAATTAAGAGAATTTCATCTCTTTCAAATTGCAAATCCCATTTAGATTCGGGCAGGAATATATTAGCTCTTACTAGATCGTCTTTGGTGAATAAAGTAGAGTAGAATGCAACCCAGGCTTGTTCACTAACAGCGTTAGCCTGTAAGGCATATTGTGAGGATGCACTGTTGTTTATTATGCTCCAGAATTCTGCTGAGTTACGCCCTTCCATTTTTCCCATCATCATCTCAGAATCATTTTGTAATCTGGTGGCCTCATGAGACTTAAGCCAATGTTTATATTTCTGTTTGATCGCTCTACAGATTTGTTTCACCTTTATATTGAGGATGGTTTTGGTTTTCCTTAATTCCTGTCTCATCAGACGTTTCTGCTGTAGCACACAAAGGTCAAATTTGTGTTTTCGATGTAGTTGAACATGGCTCAGTTTGGATCTTCTTTCTTCAAATTGAACTAATAAGTGTTCGTATTCGAGACCCTCAGTATTTTCTATAAATTTTGTTTTTATTGCCTCTACTTCTGGTTCTGATAAATGGAGTCGAATCCTACCTGAGCCTGTTTTTACCGTGTGCGACCATACTTGCTGCGGACAGGCGCATTTTTTCTGGTGGGTTAGTTGTACCATTTCATGATCACTATGGACCATTTTTTGGACATTAAAATGCAGAACTCTCTTGTGAAGATTTTCAGTTACAAACATGTAATCAAGTACTGATGTTGATGCGTCTCTTCTCCACGTAGGCTGTGCCGGAATATCGCCTGTGGTGTTACCGTTTAGCATGTGTAAAGCACGAAGGTCCATTTCATCGCACCATTGCACTGCTTTAGGCTCAAGTTGGGATTTCTCTTTCACACAGTCCAAGTTCAGATCACCACAAACAATCAAGTTCAGCGAAGCTTCTTTCCCAAGGAGGTCGTCTATCACAGTAGTCACAGTGTCTAGAAAAGTTGTTGCAAATTTATTTCGATGGTTCCAATAGACATTAAGAATATGTAGGCGATCAACGTTCTTTCCATTAGGTTGGAGTAAGGCAATAGTTGACAGTTGAATAAATGGAGACAGGTTCTGAGAGTATACAATCCTAAAACCCGCCGCCTTTCTCACTGCTGTCAGTAAGCCCGACATAGGTCTTCCTTTGGCTTGGCGAATAGCCGGGTTACAAGCAATTTCAAATCCTTCTAAGAGAGGGCTGGAGGATAGCCAAGTTTCTTGAAGGCACAACAGGTCCAAGTTGGTTGCCCATGGTGTTTGAAACAAATGGCTAAAACCTCTAGTGTTCCAAGAGGCCAGTCGACAGACATTTTGCGTCTCAGACTTCTGGCGTTATTTGTTATCGCTCTTGTTTAACAAACCTGCAAGCCAAGACCAATCAGAATCTGCTGGAATTAAAGAAGGATCACTTGCACTTTCCGCAAGGGTCTTATGACTGCGTAAGGGTCCGTTCACGGTGATTCGTATGCACTCTCCTGTTTGCATAAGTTTAGATGGTTTAGCCACAGAGGTAGACTTCGGTACTAGGCTTCGAATCAGTGCAGCGGATGGTCGTGATTCGAGCTGCTGAGAGTGGTTTCGACTCTTCCCGTCTACAGTGACACCAGGATCTCTTTTGTGTATTGGTAATTGCAGGCAGCCATCAACTCTTGATATATCAAACCCCAAGGACATTAGAACAGGCCCAGCCTCTAGCATGGCTTCAGCAATCAGTTTTGATTGAAGATGTAAGATGACAGCGTCGTTTTTGTTCTCGTCATAAAATTCAACAATTCTGAGATCGTCAGATTCAATTGCTCTTAGGCTAGGAATCAAGTGACACAGCCAGAGAACATTGTGCCGATTTAGGATTAGATCGTCCGAAGATTCGATACGCTCGAGTAACAAACGTTGCAGAGTATGAGACTCTTGATTCGCTGAATAAAGTTCTCTTCCATTATCAACGTTTGACTTCTTCTTCGGCAGTTTGTGTGTCACTTGTTGAGGCCTAGCCCAAGGGCTAAGGACCGATCCTCTGGGAATCCTTCCAGGGTCACGAGAAACTCCAGCAAAGTCAGGGAACACCGTCTCACTAGTCGTCAGCAACTTCACCTGCTCGTTCCAGTCTCTGCTAGCATCTTTGCTAGTCGGTAAGGCCATAGATGCTTTCATCCTTGCTTCGAGTAGCTTTCTTTTGTCCTCAAGCGTTATAGGTTCCAAATTTACCACTTCCTCTCCAGGTGGTAAATTAGATGTTAAAGAGATCACTTGGCATGTTCTAGATGACATCCACGTATCGTCAGGAAGTATTGTTTCATTATTGTGTACGTTAGAAGACATCATGGGGGCCATCGACTGTAGGTTGTTCTGTGATTGTACCAATACAACTGAGTGGCCCGCATGAGTGGCCAATGGTGGTAAAATCTCTTCTGCTGTTGATACTTGGAGCACAGCCAATGACCGTTCGTGATCATTTATCATTGCGTTGTTGCACAAATCTTCGTCCTCATAGGTTGAGACATTTAGCAGAGTGTCAGATATGTCACTAGTACGGGTATAAGAGACATTTAAGGCCTTGGCTGTATTTAAACTGCTTTTTTCAGTTTGATTGCAAGCTGTTGGAACTACGTTTGTGGACACACCGTTCACCCTTATGTCCAAACTTTTAAGGTTTCTCAGAAACTTAAGCGAGTTAATGTTACGTCTCTTAGCTTTCTTTTTTGGTTGATTTTTAGTCTTCATTCCAAGGGTCTCATTTGCAGAGCTGTTGGCTTTGCTCGTCTTTTGTAAGTCACCAGCGGGTTTAAAAATAGCAAATATCCCAGTGGGTTCAGCCTCGCTGTTCTTCGTAGCCTGAGATGGGGCGAAGAATTGCTGCTTTTGAGCGATGACTTCCTTCGATGTAGATGGTCTTTGTGGATCTTGTAGGGCTAAGTTAGACACGTCATGTGCCTCTAGAATTGCTTTAGCAAAGCCAGACTTCAGACTCGTTACTTCACTATTAATTGAAGTATGAGTTTTTGTAGCGGCCGCACAACAGTCATTATATCCATCCAAGCAGGCAATAGAATGGTCCTCGAGCACAATCGACTTAACATGCATCTGTTGGTCAGAGGTATCTACTGTTGACATCTGTACATCACTTACAGTTTTTTGCGTTTGACACTTATGGCAATAAGGATACTTTAATTGCTCTTCGCATTCTTTTTTTTTGTGAAATATTTTCAAGGCCTCTTTAGCAACCTCTGCCAGTAATTTTTTATCAATGTTAGCATTTGTGACTTGATTTAAGAGTGCGGCCTCTGTTATGTTAGTCTTCCTAATCATCTCTTCCACCATGTTCCTGGTTTCAGACATTTCATTTCCAAAGTTTACAGAGTTATTGGACAATCTACAGACCCCTGCAGACAAGTCTTTGATCGTGTCATTTAGACTTTCATATAGTTTGAGAAAAGGAGCAATCGATAAGTTTAGTGAGGACATTATCAGGGCCTGTAAATCTTGCATTGACGGTAAGTTCCTTGCAAGTTCAGGCATGGTTGCTTTGCTAGGCACGCCTTTCTTTTTATAAACAGGCCGTCTAATTTTAGGGTAGGGCCGCTCCATCAGCGAGGAATCTGAAGACTCATGTCCAGCGAAGATGTCTCTAGATGCTACATCCGAGTTACGAGAGTCGCGCTCAGATTCCAAGGGCAGGGTGCAGTAAGGTGAAATGCTGTACACAAGCCTTTTAGCTTTCTTATTTTGAGAGCATCTTAAACTGGGTGAGAGGCTTTCCTCACGTCTCGTGCGTTTCATCAGGTAACCAACTCCATTCTTCTTTTGTTTCTCAAGTAGAGAATGAGCCCCACTGGCAGTTTGACAACACTCGCTTTCTAAGTCAGCCTTTTTGACACCAACGTTGTTTTTGCCAGTTTTGACCTTAGATGTTCTTTGTTGATTTATGCGAGTGAGATCAGCCAGCAATTTGTTTACCACTTCTAGCGAGTTTCTTCGTTCTCTACCATGAACTATATCAGTATCAGTGGTGGAGTGAATATGCGCTATATCTCTATGTTGATGAAGAACTCCAGAACTTTCTAAAGGTCCACTAAACACAACATCATCACAGCCTATAGGCAGTTGTGGAGCGTCATCTACGGGCCCAGTGAAGGATCGTGCAATTTCTAGAGTCTCCGAATCACAACACTGAAACGACTTTTTGGTAGTCTCTGTTTCGCAAGAAACTCCCTCAGTAATACAGTTCAGGGAGTCAGCATTCAGCAACCGTCGGCGAAACTCACATGGCACCGAACCAACCGATTCTGCTATAATATAAGGGATGCCCAACTCTTGAGAGTCAATACTTAAGGGGTTAGAGGAACCGGAATGTTCAATCACCGATGTGGGCAAATGACCAGTGACAAACTTCTTGCCATTGAAGTTTTTCGGATTTGCATCACACGTATCTGAACCGTCCAGCACACAGGCCAGCTTTGCCAACTTTGCTCCAACCACCTGTTCAGCAGCACGCGTTGTAGGCGTGTCGCTCACATCCGACACATCAGACAATACTCTACAGGACTTGGGAGACAGATCGGGCATCGGGCTTAACAAAGGGCTTAACAACGTATGCTGTGTAGGATGCACCACTTTAGCTACAAGTGCGGGTTCAGGGGTGATAAATTGAACACAGGCGTGCGTGTTAGCACTTACTTGTTGAAAAGTGGCAGAGGACTTTTCCGTGGAAACATGAGTTGTGTTGGATGTGTTAGAAGACAGTTCAGCTGGGTCTTCTAGTACATGGCTTACAGTTTCAGCCCAGGCAGCCATATTAGCCTTGCCTCGTATTTCCATTGTGGCTGCTTCGAACCTCCGCTGCGCCGGAGTTTTGGGCGAAAGGACCACCTTCGTCATCTTTTCGAAGGAGTGCACGAGGCCTCGCACTCCTCAACCTCCTAAGACTCCCAAGACTCAGCGCCGACTCCGCGTCCGCTCCGCGGAAGGCTCGGGTCTTTCTGCGCTCTCGACACGCCCACAGCCGAGTCTGGAAACAGGCAGCAGTAAGGACACACTGCAAAAAAACAGAGCGAACAGGGAATCACTCCGGTCACTCCCAAGACTCAGCGCCGACTCCGCGTCCGCTCCGCGGAAGGCTTGGGTCTTTCTGCGCTCTCGACACGCCCACAGCCGAGTCTGGAAACAGGCAGCAGTAAGGACACACTGCAAAAAAACAGAGCGAACAGGGAATCACTCCGGTCACTCCCAAGACTCAGCGCCGACTCTGCGTCCGCTCCGCGGAAGGCTCGGGTCTTTCTGCGCTCTCGACACGCCCACAGCCGAGTCTGGAAACAGGCAGCAGTAAGGACACACTGCAAAAAAACAGAGCGAACAGGGAATCACTCCGGTCACTCCCAAGACTCAGCGCCGACCTGTTCATTTTAGAAAAAAAGTAAGTGGAATATCACCATAATATTTGTATTATTACTCAAACACACTGTAAGGTTAATTCATGCTATTTCTGTGCCTAAAAATAGAGATTCTGCACCATTCTGTCCAAAAATCCCCATGTCTTAAACAGTGATTTACAGCCAGAATGGCCCACAAATTCCTATTTTTCGACACACAAATTACCCAACTCAACCGCTAGAATTTAGATGTTATAGAATAAACAACTGTTTTAATTGTATAGCATTAGATATACTATTTATACTTCTCCACACAAGTAGCTTACTTTTTTCTGTCATCTGAACCCCAGTTTAGAAACACATTAATTCAAGAATACCCATCCCTACTAGTTGTAGTTCCCAATGCACAATCACACACCATTACATACATCTTTATCATCTTACTCAAACACTCATGCACACAGCATACATACATTGCAGAACACCCCAACCCATATCTTCTTTATTTTTTTCAACAGACCCTAAAAAATGCCTACCAAAAATGAAGTCTGTAGAAAGCAACGCAGAAGTAGAGCAAATGAAAATAAAAGTGTCCAACATAAGCATCCATCTCTAGCACAATTTGTAAAAAAGTTGAAACATCAAAAACTTTGCCTCCTCTATCAAAATGTAAACCAAACCGAAAAACAATTAGCAGAAAATCAGCTATCACTACAGATAAGACTGCTTCTTTAAATCTTGATATAGTTCAAAGTAAGCATACCAAGAAAAGTATTTTAGCCAAAATGTTCCATCACAAAGTCCTTCAAAATCTTATAAAACAGGAGAGAAACCAGGTTCAACGCTTAAAACCTATCGTAGGAAATTAATCTTAGAAGCGTTGATAGACAGTGCAATTCTTCTCAAAGGAAAGTTATTTATTTTAGTGTTAAACAAAATTAAACCACTAACAAATCTAATAACTAAATTACAAAAAAGACTTCTCAATAAATGAAATGTCAACAGAAACAACTTCTTAAGTATCTGCGGAGGTGAATGGGGTCACACTACGAGCACAGAACCATACTTTAATGAAGAAGCGTACAAACAAAAGCAAACAAATACAATTGCCATACATAGCAGTGGTCGAGGTTATGAAAAAGTTAATAATACCATAATGGAACAAGAAGTACTCCTTACAAAAATATGTCCTGAAAACTTAGAATTACCCCTCCATTCATCTGAATCAGAATGTACAGTGTACAAATGGCCATGCACGTCAATGTGTAACATTCCCAAACAATTTTTCAAGTCTTTACGCCAATTCCTCAATCAATGTGTGAAAAGCAAAGACAAAATCAAAATTAAACTACTGCAAAATATGGATACCTGTCCAGTACGCAAGTACACAGGACTACAAGGACATTCATTGGCCTGCATTACAGGACCTACTTGCAAAACCACCTTCCATGATATCAAAAGGATATCAACACATCATTCAACTATAAGAAATCTAGTTTATAAACTGTACTATGCTAAAAGTCCTGCTTTAGCACTAGCCAATTTAAATAACATTATTCTACATGGTACAGCAAAAGACCTACTAGAAGAAATCGACTATATCCAGAAAAAATATTTTGGAAGTGAAACCCACTTACAGAATGAAATAGCTGTAAACCAAATTAGTAACAATTCTACATATGGCAACCTTTTACTACACACATGCAAAAAAGAAATACTAAAATTTAAAAGTACATCAGCTGAAGTACCAAACCATGTGTGTGTATGTTGCCGCAGAACTTTTTATAAAAGTAACACAAAAACTGTAGACCTATCATACAAAATAGAAGACAATGAAGATTCTAAATGGTTTGAAATAGCTCTCTACCTTATAGCACAAAACAAATACGAAATAACTGACCCCGTAATACTTTGTAGTTACTGCACTACAAAACTTGACAACAGCCAAACTCCTTCACGTGCTATCACAAATAATTTGGAATTATGTCCACTACCAAAACCCCTTCAACAACTTAATTTATATGAGAGCATCATAATTCAAACAGTGCACCCATTTCGAGAAATAATACGCCTTCAACCAAAAACTGCAAAATTACCTCCCTCTGAATTAGTGAAAGGTATTTGTGGAAAAGTAGTGTATTTACCATTAGATCTAAAAGAAAATGTACACACTCTAGGAGTGCAATGTCCAATGCAACAATCTTTAATTATCTTGGTAAATGGAGTACCTACAAAAGACAAAACAATTTGGCAACAGCTGGTAGATTTACATAAAGTTAGAGAAGCTTTGCAATATCTTAAAGAGAATAATGAATATTACAAAGAAATTAATATTGAAGAAAACTTGAAGGATACAACTGAAATAATTCAAGAGACACAAGAAGCTGGTCAATTTGAGCTCATAGATCCTGCTACAATATCAAACACTTTAGACCATTATACAATTCATCCATTGCACTCTAATGACACCATAGACGATGCACTGGAAACGTACCAAATGTGTCAAACAAAAGGATCACCAATCAGCATATGGGAAAAAAGTATAGAAGCATGTGCTTTTCCTCTACTCTTTCCTACTGGCAAAGGAGGAAGGTACAATGATAGACCTATTCAAATATCAGCATCAGAATACCGCTCATTACGGATGTATTCTGAAGATCCCAGATTTAGACAAAATGTGGAATACATATTCCACCTACTCTTTGAAAGTGAACTAGCAACTTTATGTTACAGAGTTGCAAAATATGACAGCTACACAATTATTACAAAAAGTGCAACAAAAGATGAGGTTTTACAATCAAATATTACAAATCTATTAGCAAATATGCGTGGTACTAAAGAGTACTGGTTTCGACAACACGGAGATGTACGTTGTATGATCAGAAACCTTGGCCCACCCACTTGGTTTGTTACATTAAGTTGTGCAGAATATGCATGGGAAGATTTACATGATTTCCTACGCATATCAAACAAAAACAAAACAAACAAAGATATACTAACACCTGGAGAACTTTGTTCTCTGGATCCTGTTAATGTTTCCAGATATTTTCACCATCGCTTCATTGCTATGCTACATTTTATTTGTAATAAAGCTGTTCCTCCCGTTGGAGAAGTGAAACACTTCTTTTGGAGAAAAGAATACCAAGCCAGAGGATCACCACATATCCACATACTTTTATGGATTAAAGATGCTCCTAAATTTGGTCAAGACAGTGATGCCACTGTTTTACAGTTTATTGAAAAATATGTCACTTGTGAAATTCCATCAGAATCCAAAAATAGTGATCTTCATGCACAAATTTTACAATTTCAAAGACAAAAATGTGGCAAATATTGTCGTCGCAAATACAAAAACAAAGGGAAATACTACACCAAATGCCGATTTGGTTTCCCTAGACCAGTTACAAATACGGGTCAAGTGAACAACCTCATGTCTTCAGTTAGACGTAAGTGTTAAAGGTAAGTCACCTAAAAATACATATTACATAAAAAGAAAAGAAGAAGAAAAATATATCAATGATTACAATTCAATCATTGCCCACTTATGGAATGCAAACATAGATGTGCAGTACATTGCAGACAATTCTACTGCAGTTGCACGATATATCACACCATACTTAATCAAAGCAGAAACGACAGAGCTGCAAGACCTCTGGAATGACCTGTCATCAGATAAAACAGTGTCTCAAAAATTATACAGCTTGGGCATAAAAATTCCCTCCCATAGAGAATGTGGATCCTATGAAGCAAATGATCGTGTAACTGGTACTGCACTGTATGGTAAATCTGAAAATATAGTATGGCTAAGTCTTGGTCCAGCTACATCTAGAAACAGAGTTCTAAAATCATACGGAGATATAGAAACAATAGCCAAACATGATCCCAACAGCCAAGACATTTTAAAAAACAATTTATTGAACACATACTACCCAAACAGGAGTACCACTTTGGAAACCATGTGTCTATACCACATAGCCCAAAACTACACATACAAAAATAATATTAAACCTGATGAAAAAAACAGTAAATACAGAGTGACAAACTGTGAAGGCAGCTTAGTAAAACTCACAAAACTAAATTTAATGAATCATATCAAATTGTCATTAAAGACTCCTCAACATAAAGAAGTATATTACATGTCCCTGCTACAACTCTTTAAACCATGGAGAAAAGAAGAAGAAATACTAGATAACTATGACTCATATGAAGACGCTTTCAAAGCAAATGAAAGCACTATAACTGATGTAAAGTTTACACAGTACAAAACAATGTTGCACAATGAACAGCAACACGAAGAAGACCTCCAGGCCCAACTAGATAAGTACACTCCTGACAGTAGTCAACCTTCTGTAACAGGAAGCAAAGAACCACTGGGAGAGCCACTAATAACAAATGAGGCAGAATTAGCTATGATAGAATTAGAAAACACCATGTGTCAGTATGAATATAAAAAAGACTTAACTATACTACAATCAAAACTAAACAATGAGCAACGTAGCATTTTTCAAGAAGTAACAAAAAAAATTGCACATGGTGTACAACATCAAAACAAAGAATGCACCTGCCAAAATTACAAATCTATACTATTGTACGTCAGTGGTGAAGCTGGTTCAGGCAAAACATTCCTAATCAAAATCATCAGTAAGTTCCGTCAACAATTTACAAACAACAAACTGTCAGCTGTTGTCACTGCCCCCACAGGTTTAGCTACCTACAACATAGGTGGTGTCACTTTACACCGATTACTACTCCTGCCAGTAGAACACCAAAACAAATTAGACTATTACAAACTTTCTACAGAAGCTGCAATGGAACTACGCAGAGTATTGAAACAAATAGATGAAGTGAGCATGGTGTCCAACCTAATGTTGACTTTGATTCACCTCAGATTACAAGAAGTACTCAAAACAAACTATGAAGAGCTCTTTGGAGGAAAACACATTATTGTTTTTGGAGATCTTCTTCAATTGACACCAGTAAAAGGTGAGCCTATTTTTAAAACATTACGACACAAACTCTGCCATAAAACTGTTGGCAGCATTGGAAATTTCAACTGTTGGCAACATTTCCAATACAGAGAATTAACAGAAAACATGCGGCAATCTGCAGATCTCACTTATGCCAACATCTTAAAAAGTATCAGAGTTGGTATACTTTCTAAAGAAGCAGAAGCAATATTGAAAACCCAGCACATTCATGCACTTTATGGTGATAATGCATGTGCTATAGATGTTATGGAACAATTAGCCCACAAAAATGTCAATTGTATGGCCTTAATGCCAACTCTTGCAAGCTGTTTCAAATTCAATGAAACAATGTTAAAAAAAGAAATGCAACCAATAATGGAAATTAACGCCACAGACAAACTAGATGTACATGGTATGACACTACCCATGTGTGACCAAGCCACAAGACTAAATAGTTTAGAAAAATCAATCTCAAACACAGCAGGCTTGGAAAAGATATTAAAATTATCCCTAAATTGCATAGTAATGCTTAAACGTAACCTTGACGTGGACCAAGGACTAGTTAATGGAGCACTGGGTACAGTTGTTGACTTTCAAACATACCCACGTGACAACAAAATTCAGTTTGTCAATATTCTCTTTGACAAACTTTCAGAAGTTAAAAGGATAGGACGCTCAACAGCTCGATTCCTTCTCTTCAAAGACATGTATGTATGCAGAGAACAATTTTCTCTAACTCTTGCATACGCAGTCACCATTCATAAATCACAAGGTCTTACCCTAGACAAAGCAATGATAGACATTGGTAACATAGTCTTTAAAGAAGGCATAAGCTAGGTAGCACTATCACGCTTACGTACACTTGACGGTCTATTTCTAATCAACTTTGATGCAAGTAAAGTAAACGCTGATATTCCTTGCATTTTAGAATACAATAGACTTCGCTCACTATACACCCCCCATCTAAACACATCAAACAGAAATGCAACAGGATGTCACTGCAAATCCTCCAAAGAGAGTAAAAGAAACTAAAACTTCATCAAGTACCACAACCATAAAAGAACCCATTAGGGAAAGTGAACCAGGTACTTCATCAAAGAAGGAAGACAAACTAAAAAGAAATCAATCAGATACAGAACTACCTGGTCCATTTAAACTCTCAAATATAGTTGGAGTAAGTTTCTACGCAAATGTAGCAATTAATATTCTATTTCAATTGTCACCAATTGTTGACAACATTTACTTACACAGTACAGACCAATTGTGTTTGCAAATGTTAGCACTTCACAGAAATGCAACAAATAATCCTGATAACATGTTTAGTGTTTATGGAATAAGACAACAATTGGACTACTGTGCTGGAATGGTTAAATTCACTATAAGCTCACAGGAAGATCCACAAGAATTTCTAATGTACTTACTACAAGTACTGGAAAATAAAAACATACCTATAAATGAAATCTTTCAGATTTCATACATGTGGAATCATACATGCACTCTCTGCAACAATGTGCCACAAGAAGAAATCCCCAATGAACGCTTCATATATATATCAATACCTAATTGTGAATCCATTCCATTTCAGCAACTTGTACAAAATGCAGACTATGGTAGATTATGTACTACCTGCAATTTGGATAATCGCTCCACGTTAGTAATACAAACACATAGTAAATACGTAATACTAATGCTTCTACGTTACAATGCAGATGGTACCAAAAACAACTGCAAGCTGACTGGATTCACACATGGTCAAATATCACTTGGTAAGAAAACCTTCACAACAATAGGTATAATCTACCACGAGGAAGCCACAACCAATTCAGGGTACTACACTGCATATATAAAAAAGAAATGTGGATGGTTTGAATATAATGATAGTACCATTACTCTAAAGCAGAGATTACCAGCAAATCTTACAAACGCTTATTTAATGTTCTTAAAACCAAAATTTGATAACTAAACTGTACTTAAACCTTAAGTAAACTTATAGTAAAAAAATATAAACTGTTAGAATATTCCAAAAGCTATCTAACTGCCCAAAGATTCTACAACAACTAATCAGATAAATGAATACCACTAAATTAGAGCACAAAATAGACAGTTAGAATATGCCTACTGGTATCTAACTGCTCCAAAATTTTACAATATGCAAACAAATAAATAATATGTTACTGCTCCAAAAAACTGCAACAAGCCAATGTATAAAGAAAGCATTAGCCAGAAACAACAAGTGAACACTGAAAACAAACAAACAAACTGTAGTATAACCGAAAAAGTTTTTTTTAATCCAACATGGATTTTTTTTTCTCCCACAGACCCAATGATTTTAGCAACAAACACAGAAACTGAGCAAATTGCACAGTACTCTGGTTTGTAATCTACTAAGTATGAGGGTCCAAAAAAAAAAACGTTGATTATACAATGTAATAAGTCATTACAAAATACTAATACTAAGATGCTATTTTCTTTCATCACAGAAATTAACAAGAAATACATGTACTCCAGTTACTAAACCAAACAGTAAGTATATTATAATAGGTACAACCATCACAGCATATCACACCCATAGTGGCTTATAACTTTGTTCCTTATAAATTTGCTTTTGACTCAAAGTTATAAGCAACTATGAGTGTGATATGCTGTGGTGGTTGTGGCCAGAGCATATCCACCCAACACTCTATGCCCTGGCCACAACCACCGCAGCATATCACACCCATAGAGTCAAACATTTCAACTATGGCCTATGCAAACATTTAATGTCTGCGGACATTATGAGTGTTCTTAGAACACTTTCAACTTGCCAGCGAACAATACGGACAGCGTCCTCAGAACACCCACATTTTTTTATTTGCGAACATTTCAGGACACCGCGAGTGTTCTTAGAACACATTCAACTTGCCAGAGAACAATACGGACAGTGTCTTCAGGATACCCTCTACGAACATTTCAGGACACCGCAACAGTTCTTAGAACACTTTGAACTCTACAACGAACAATACGAACAGCGTCCTCAGAACACCGCCATTTTGTTTATTTGAGAACATTTCAGGACACCGCGAGCATTCTTAGAGCACATTCAACTTGCAATAGAACAATACGGACAGCATCCTCAGAACACCCCCATTTTTTTATTTGCGAACATTTCAGGACACCGCAAGTGTTCTTAGAACACATTCAACTTGCCAGCGAACAATACAGACAGCGTCTTCAGGACACCCCCTACGAACATTTAAGGACACCGCAAGGGTTCTTAGAACACTTTCAACTTGACAACAAACAATACTGACAGCGTCCTCAGGGCACCCCCATTTTTTTTATTTGCGAACATTTCAGGACACCGCAAGTGTTCTTAGAACACATTGAAGTTGCCAGCGAACAATACGGACAGCGTCTTCAGGACACCCCCTACGAACATTTCAGGACACCGCAATCGTTCTTAGAACACTTTCAACTTGACAACGAACAATACGGACAGCGTCCTCAGGACACCCCCATTTTGTTTATTTGCGAACATTTCAGGACACCGCAAGTGTTCTTAGAACACATTCAACTTGCCATCGAACAACCCGTGCGGTGTCCTGAAATGTTTGTAGGGGTTGTCCACCAACAGACTCTACTAAATACAAATTTTAAAGCAAGTTTCACTGCGCTGTCCGCGGACGTCCGCAAATCCAAGATGGCGGGTCCTACCGAAAATCTGACGCGCTTTCCGCTCCACGCCATCCAATCAGGGAACACGTCGCATGTCCGCAGACATCACGCAAGCCGATTGGCCAATCAGGACACTGTCCGCGGAGCGAACAGGGTAGTGTGTCCGTGGACCGAACACAGATATCACTAATTTTTTATGACCTACCTTTTGGTCATTTAAAAAAAAAAACTACTGGACAGACTTACACCAAATCTGCAAAAGCACGCTTTTGTGACCGAGCCGCTACTCCTGGTCCAAATTTGGTGAAAATCCGTCCAGCGGTTTGGGCTGTAGGCACGAGCAAAGTTTTTTCCCCATTCAGTCTATGGGGAAAAAAAAAGTTTTGGGACCCCTCTATAACTTTGCCCCCCCCTGGATGAATCCTCACCAAACTTTGCAAAACAATTCAGAGTGGGCCATATACTCTTTTTTGGAAGGTTTGGCGTGGATTCATCCAGGGGGAGTGAAGTTATAAGCCGCCCAAAAAGTGCTCTTCCTATGGAAACAGCAACTTAACTACAACTAAACTGTACTTAAACCTTAAGTAAACTTATAGTAAAAAAATATAAACTGTTAGAATATTCCAAAAGCTATCTAACTGCCCAAAGATTCTACAACAACTAATCAGATAAATGAATACCACTAAATTAGAGCACAAAATAGACAGTTAGAATATGCCTACTGGTATCTAACTGCTCCAAAATTTTACAATATGCAAACAAATAAATAATATGTTACTGCTCCAAAAAACTGCAACAAGCCAATGTATAAAGAAAGCATTAGCCAGAAACAACAAGTGAACACTGAAAACAAACAAACAAACTGTAGTATAACCGAAAAAGTTTTTTTTAATCCAACATGGATTTTTTTTTCTCCCACAGACCCAATGATTTTAGCAACAAACACAGAAACTGAGCAAATTGCACAGTACTCTGGTTTGTAATCTACTAAGTATGAGTGTCTTCAGGACAACCCCTACAAACATTTCAGGACACCGCACGGGTTCTTAGAACACTTTCAACTTGCCAGCGAACAATACGGACAGCGTCCTCAGAACACCCACATTTTTTTATTTGCGAACATTTCAGGACACCGCGAGTGTTCTTAGAACACATTCAACTTGCCAGAGAACAATACGGACAGTGTCTTCAGGATACCCTCTACGAACATTTCAGGACACCGCAACAGTTCTTAGAACACTTTGAACTCTACAACGAACAATACGAACAGCGTCCTCAGAACACCGCCATTTTGTTTATTTGAGAACATTTCAGGACACCACGAGCATTCTTAGAGCACATTCAACTTGCAATAGAACAATACGGACAGCATCCTCAGAACACCCCCATTTTTTTATTTGCGAACATTTCAGGACACTGCAAGTGTTCTTAGAACACATTCAACTTGCCAGCGAACAATACAGACAGCGTCTTCAGGACACCCCCTACGAACATTTCAGGACACCGCAAGGGTTCTTAGAACACTTTCAACTTGACAACAAACAATACTGACAGCGTCCTCAGGGCACCCCCATTTTTTTTATTTGCGAACATTTCAGGACACCGCAAGTGTTCTTAGAACACATTGAAGTTGCCAGCGAACAATACGGACAGCGTCTTCAGGACACCCCCTACGAACATTTCAGGACACCGCAATCGTTCTTAGAACACTTTCAACTTGACAACGAACAATACGGACAGCGTCCTCAGGACACCCCCATTTTGTTTATTTGCGAACATTTCAGGACACCGCAAGTGTTCTTAGAACACATTCAACTTGCCATCGAACAATACGGACAGCGTCCTCAGGACACCCCCATTTTGTTTATTTACGAACATTTCAGGACACCACGAGTGTTCTTAGAACACATTCAACTTGCCAGAGAACAATACGGACAGTGTCTTCAGGACAACCCCTACAAACATTTCAGGACACCGCACGGGTTCTTAGAACACTTTAAACTTGACAACGAACAATACGGACGGCGTCCTCAGGACACCCCCATTTTGTTTATTTACGAACATTTCAGGACACCACGAGTGTTCTTAGAACACATTCAACTTGCCAGAGAACAATACGGACAGAGTCCTCAGGACACCCCCATTTTGTTTATTTACGAACATTTCAGAACACCGCGAGTGCTCTTAGAACACATTCAACTTCCCATTGAACAATACGGACAGCATCCTCAGGACACCCCCATTTTGTTTATTTACGAACATTTCAGGACACCACAAGTGTTCTTAGAACACATTCAACTTACCAGAGAACAATACAGACAGCGTCCTCGGGACACCCCCATTTTGTTTATTTACGAAAATTTAAGGACACCGCGAGTGTTCTTAGAACAGTTTCAGCTTGCTCACGAACAAAACGTACACATATTGCATCCTCAGAACGCCCCCTCTATTTAGTTTATTTAGAACATTTCAGAACAGCCGTGTCGTCCGCAGACAAATCGAACACAACAAGAGCGTCTACCACATAAAAAAAACACAACATTTAACCTATGTCATACTCTCACACCCTCCCCAAACACTCTTACACACCAACACACTCTACTAAATACAAATTTTAAAGCAAGTTTCACTGCGCTGTCCGCGGACGTCCGCAAATCCAAGATGGCGGGTCCTACCGAAAATCTGACGCGCTTTCCGCTCCACGCCATCCAATCAGGGAACACGTCGCATGTCCGCAGACATCACGCAAGCCGATTGGCCAATCAGGACACTGTCCGCGGAGCGAACAGGGTAGTGTGTCCGTGGACCGAACACAGATATCACTAATTTTTTATGACCTACCTTTTGGTCATTTAAAAAAAAAAACTACTGGACAGACTTACACCAAATCTGCAAAAGCACGCTTTTGTGACCGAGCCGCTACTCCTGGTCCAAATTTGGTGAAAATCCGTCCAGCGGTTTGGGCTGTAGGCACGAGCAAAGTTTTTTCCCCATTCAGTCTATGGGGAAAAAAAAAGTTTTGGGACCCCTCTATAACTTTGCCCCCCCCTGGATGAATCCTCACCAAACTTTGCAAAACAATTCAGAGTGGGCCATATACTCTTTTTTGGAAGGTTTGGCGTGGATTCATCCAGGGGGAGTGAAGTTATAAGCCGCCCAAAAAGTGCTCTTCCTATGGAAACAGCAACTTAACCATAACTACACAGCCACTAACGTGTGTAATATATATATATATATATATATACCAACTGCGGAAACGACAGGTGAAGCAAGATATATATATCCAAATATTTTTTACGTCACTGTTGGCCATGCAATTGTACTTTTCTAACACATAACGTCATGGGAAAGCGTTTCTACAAGATCACATCAGCTTACTGTCCAGCCATTAATATGAGTGCTTGAAATCACTGGACACTTCCTGATGATCCATGGCACAACACTGCGTCTGCAGGAATCAGAAAATGGGGATATTCCTTTACTCAACCTAAACACAGAAGCCAAACCCTTATATGAATTGGACAGATGGTAATAATCGTGTACTTAAACTAGGACAGCAGTTCCGATCATTAATCACAACCATTATGCCGAGAAGTAAATAAAGCAAAGAACACAGAATTTCTTTCCCCATTTTGCTGAGGACATTCTTCAGGATAAAACAATTTTTTTCAAACGGAAGTTCAAGTTATGGTCAATGGTCTGATGTTGATGCGAGATTGAATGCCTCGCCTGTACTATTTGGGGGACAAGAGGAAGCAGATGAGTCTGATGCGGATAGCATCTGTTCCCTAGATTTGCAAACATCTATTTCTATGCTACAGTTTGCCATCAAAACAGAATTAAGATGAGACAAGTGTGTACTTCAATGCAAGAAAACAGAGGAACAAATCCAATGCAGTGCCTCACATGAGGGATTTCGCGACATACACAAATTAGTGGTTCCCATCAGTGTCCTTTCTACGTTGTTAGTGTTGTTAGTGGATGTCGTGTACAGATTCCATTTTCCCTTCCATGACTCAAGATTCTGTGTCACCAATCGCCCATGCAGAACATATCTACACATTTCATGGCCACAGGTCATTTAAATCAACCACTACTTCCTGTGACCATTTTAGACAGGATATTTGATCACGAATCACAATCAATTATACCTAATCATTAATCTCTGATCAAATAAACAATCTGCATTGAATTATATTTCTCACCTCCAAATCACAATATCTTAACAAACTACAATTCCACCAAAAACAACACAATTCTCAAAGCAGTTATATCTGTCTCATTAAATAAAGAAAAAAAAGAAAAAAAGAAAAAAAACCTGTATCATTTGTGAGATTATTCCGCAGGGACCATCCAATTCAGCACATCAGTGCAACTTCTCAAATATCTGTGATCTTGACCACAATCTGTGTTACACAGTACATATATGTGTTGAAATCAGTGACATTATACCTTCTGCATTCCCCATGTTTGCAAGTTCAATGAAGATCTCTTTAAACAGGTAAGGAGGGGGGGTTGAAAATGTCTCTAGGGGACCTTAAGGTACCAAGGGGGACAGAACCACTTCAAATACATTTTAAGCTTGTTCTTGAGGCTTGACAGCTTTGAGACAGGCTTATAGGCTCTTTACAATCAGTCTGGTGGGCATCAAAATGGTTGAGCCGGTTGTTCCCAACTGATTGAGTGCATTCAGATGGTCGAGTTGGCTCAGTAATGTCTAGTGATGCAATGTGGTCCTGCAGTGGTAATTGGCTTGAATTAGATGAAGAACAGGCAGAAGATGGTTGAGTCGGCATATCAAAGCAGTCAAGTTGGTATGACAAGGTCCAAGGATACAATTACATTTTTTCAATGGTGATCTGCTCAACAACAGCTGGTGCACACGTGTGCAAGTCAACAACTCGACTACTCAAATTGGATCAAAAGCAGCAAGTATTTATGGCTGACCTTCAGCAGCTCGAAAATGACATGAAAGCAGTTGAGTTGGCTCGAGAGAGGATTGAGGCAGGAAACAGACACTAGAGCAATTCCTTTACTCCAAATCTGCTGCGGTCACATGTCCAGAGCCTTCAAGCATAAAGGGAGTCCTTGTTCCTTACTAGCAGGAAAGCAGCCAGATAGTACTTGCCGAAGATGTCACCGCCAGTAGGCAGGATCCTGGTTTGAGTGAGCAGGCAGCCTGTTTGCCTAATCTGCACACCAAATCATGCCAAATGTCCTTCTGGTGTGGGTGAAGGGAGGATCTTTCAGCCTACTTGTAGTCTTTATCTTCACAACTATGGCATAGGACTTTGGGCAGAATGTACCCCAAAAAAGAATGTCACAGATGCCCTTACAAATTTGCAGTCTCCAATAGATTTCAAAGGTTTTATTTGTTCTCACAACTTAAGTGGTACAGCATGTTTACTTTTAATATAATGTTATTATCTCCAAATTGTTCAGTGTTATGCTCCAGAGCTGAGGAGGGGATGGATACACTATGGGGTGTCACTCAATCGACCCTCCTGTGGGCTTCCCACTTCCCTACCCCAGGCTTCCCAATTCGCCAGGTTTGCAAGTAGAGGTAGGTAGACCCTATCAAAGTGACTTGATGGAATAAAGTGCCAATATTAGATGCATTGGATTAGTCTCACCATCAGTGGCCACCTTTTAATCTGCCTGATTTTACTCCTCCAACTGTGTGCCCCTCTACTCTCTCATTTGTCCCTCTCACTTCTCTGTCTTCTCCCAAACCCTTTAGTTTTCTTCGTCTCTCCTCTCTCTCACTCTGGCTCTCTCTGGCCACACCCTTTTCCCTCTGATGACCATGCCCCATCTTCTTCTCTCTCCTCACCCCTCTCCTTACCACTCTCCCCCACCTCTCTACACACCTTATCCTACACACTCTACACACCCTCTTCTCATCTCTCTGCACAACCTTCTACTCATTAATCACCTCTCTCCTCGCCCATCTCCTCACCATCCTGCACACCCAGTCCCCTATCTACACCTCTGTGCCCTAACCTTGCCACTCTCTTTGGCTATTTCTCCAAACTAAATCCCCTTTCTGCTTCACTCTGTCCATATCACTACTCCCACAATTGCCCTCCTCTCTCTCCATACCCTCCTACCACTCTCGCTTTTTCTCTCTCTCCCAATTTCTCTCTCCCTAATTCCTGCTACACTTCTTCCTCTTTCAATATATCTTTCTTTGTCTCTCTCCCACTCAACCCCCTTCGCACAATACACTACACACAACAGCTAACACCTCTCTTGACAAATACCTCACTAGTATGCTACTCCAAATCTGCTACCAACTATTCAGTAATCCACTCCTCTGCCCATCCTCCACCTGTTATCTCATCCACCTCCATGCCTCCTGACCTCCATACTGCCACCCACACTCTGCCTTCCATTCACTTCCCATACATACTATCTTCTTCCTGATTTTAACGTCCCCGCCCCATTTCTTCTAGTGCTCACCTGACTTAGAGGGCCAATCTGTGCCTGTCTTTTCTGGATGGGCTGGTTTAAACAGGCGAAAGACTTAAAAAAAACTCTAAGCCCCTTTCCTTTCCAAAACCATTTTGTTTTCGGTCTCTGATGGTTTCTCCGCTTGCTGTTGGTCTTGAATTCCATTTTTCATCTGTTGGTGTGGATTTTCTATGATTTTGGTGTTGCGGATGCTGTCTGGTTGTGATGAAGGTTTTAAAAATACAAGTGCATACTTTAGTTTCAAAAGAACTGACTAAAAATAGTAGCAATACAATTACTATGTATGTAATTAAATATTTACTTTCTTCATTTCTTTTCTATAAATGAAATTATGTAGTATAAGTAACAGATCTTTTTTGTATATTAACCAAACTTCGTTTGCGTAGATTCTATACTATCACAATGCACACAGGTGCATGCTTTCCTTTATAAGAGAATATTTTTTTTATGAAACTTGTCATCTAGAAAAGAACGCCCTCATGTAATGTTATTACGATAAGGGGAATTGTAAATGTAAGTGTGAGCATTGTCTATTTTCATAACACTTATGTTAAACATGTTTCTACTTCTGCCTAACCGTCTTATTTTTGTTCACTACTAAATCTACTAATTATATTCTCTTTGAAATACCTGAAATAGATTTATCTGGATCAGGTACTTTGCCTGCAATGAAATATTGGAATTGCAAAATAATATATGAAAATCAAACCATTTGTATAACATTAGATATGTGTATTCTAAATTGTATATGTTGATAAGTACCACAAGTGAATGCTCGACATGTAATCATTTCATACTTGTATATGACTGTATTATTCTATGTCATGTTGTTATTATTGTTAAGTGTAGTAAATTAAAATATGTATCAAAAGTGGGCAACACAAATATTCTTACTTACATAATCAGAAATGTCATATATGATGTCATTATTGATCTCATCAATGATGGCATTAGTGGCACCATCAGTGATGCCATGTATGGTGTAATTAGTGATGTCACCAGTGATGTGATCTGTGATGCCATCATTGTGATTGTACGCTGCGCAACATGGAGGTGTCAAGTTAAGGTGAACTTGCTTGAAATGCGAGTGCTGAACTTCAAGGGTTTTGTTGCGTTAAATCTGATCACCTTAACTCTCTCTTAACCAATGTTCTTTCACTGAATTTTAAATATTTTGTTGCTATGTTTTTTAACGTTAAATCTGATCACCTTGACTCTATCTTAACTAAAGTTTCTTCACAGAATTTCAAGGGTTTTGGTAAACTATAGTTTCTTTGGGGCCCAATAGCTATGGCCTGTGTTCAGACCCTTTGGGCTTGGCCACTGTACCTGTTGCACCAATACGTTTCTTGGGGTCCACTAGCCATGGCCTTCGACCCTGGCCACTCTACAGATTTCACCTATAATATTCATTGGGCCCCCACTAGCCATGGCTGAGTGGCCACAGCCTTTGACCTTGGCCACGGTACGTGTTTCACTAAGACGTTTCTTGGGGTGCACTAACCATGGCCTTCGGTCTTGGCCACTGTACTTGTTGCACCAATACGTTTCTTTGCGATCCACTAGCCAAGGCTTTCGGCCCTGGCCATTCTACAGGATTCACCAAGAATATTCTTTGGGGCCCAATAGCCATGGCTGAGTGGCCACAGCCTTTGACCTTGGCCACAGTACTTGTTTCACTAATACGTTTCTTTCTGGCCCATTAGCCATGGCATTCGGGCATGGCCACTCTACATGTGGCATCAATAGGTTTCTTTGGGCCCTATCACCATGGCCTTCGGCCTTGGCCACTGTACTTCTCCCTTATTCTTTAGGCACACTAATGAGCCCACACCGTTTTACTTTTTATGCTGCTTATCACATATCGTGCAAACAGCTCTTGAATTAGTATTTGTTTTATTCTGAGAAAGGTTTTCAACATACACAATTATTTAAAAACCGCTGAAGTCAGTCAAATAACAAAACAACATTCAAAGAGGTTTGCAAAGGGAATCACTTCAACAAATAGGATGTGACTGAGGATTAGTATCCATTGATTGTATACACTTATAGAAAACACAAAATGTAGCGATAAAATATATACAATGATAAGCAGACAATGGACTATGCCTCAACTCAGACAAAACTGAACTCCTTTTGGTAGGCTCACCCGACACGCTGAAAAATCTAGACTCCCAATTCAGTCATTTCACCATAGACTCCATCAAAATACCTGTCTCAGAATCAGTTAAAACCCTTAGAGTCTACTTGGATTCCAACCTATCCATGGATAAACAAGTCAACGCTATAGCCTCTGCAGCTGCATACCATGCCAAACTTATCAACGCAGTCAGGCCCTTTCTCTCCAAAGAGAACTGCACTAACATAGCCAGAGCCATCACTGGATCTAGGCTTGACTATTGTAATGTACTCTTTCTAGGCACCTCTAACAAAAACCTAGAGAGGTTACAAATCATTCAGAATAGTGCTCTCCGGGCAGCCCAAGGCATTGCCAAAAGAGAACACATCTCGGAGGCCAGAAAACTAGCACACTGGCTCCCAATAAAAGAAAGGATCATCTTCAAGACTCTGACACTGAACCACAAGTGCATTCACCTTACTGCCCCTGACTACCTCTCCCAAAGGATCCATCCCGTCTCTTCTACGAGGCCAACCAGATCACCATATACTAACATGCTCTCTGTGCCATTAGTAAAAAAAGTCAGAGCGGGCGGATCCAGCTTCCCATATCTCGCACCCACTCATTGGAACGCCCTACTTCCCACAATCCGAGGTGAGGCCTCCCTCAGCACCTTCCGCAAAACCATGAAAACCATCTTATTCACATAAGATGCCTCGCACCAGTCGAATACATCTCATATGTTCCTAATGCATAAACTGTATTGTAATGACCAACTGTACCAACCAAAATGTCAGCTCTATGCTTTGTCGAATTCATAATGTACCACTGAATGACTCTATGCCTGTAACTAAGCTCTTGCAAGTAACAGCGCCTCAATGCCCATGGGTTACTTGCGCGCTATATAAATATAAATAAATAAATAAATAAATACATAAGTTGGTTGGTGGTCTGTACTACAATGTGATTTTAATCTGTAGTCGTTTTTTAGAACTCTGCAGTGGTAATTGCAAGTCCGAATTAATTTGCTACTACGCTGTGTGTCTTTCGTTTATGGGAACTGCAAAAAAACTGTGATTTTGGGGTTTTTCTCTTAGGTTGACAAGTGTTTCGGCGTCTTAATCGCGATGCATTTGTACCCCCATGCTCATGTGTTTAATTTTTAGAACCATCTTCAGGACATACATGTTGTTCTATAACAGGATAAGTCAGTTGAAGAGCCCCATATCTCACGCTTCCTAAAATACAGAAATAGTAGGTCAGTTTCATACCACATGTATGCATCTCTCACCTATATGGTAATCATGGTCGCAATGTTATCTCATCAGTTAAAAGTAAAAGGTAAAAAGAGGTGTGCTACCTTTAGATTAAGGCAGGTAACATAGGGATCATGAGGCAATACTTTAAGCCCAAAAACATTCTTGCTTCAACCCGATTTCATCCTGAGCATCTGTTTGTTTTCCCTCTGTAAGACAACAAGAAATGCTGTCCCTGATTTTAGCCAATTTTTGTATGCTTATTTGTGCAGTCATTCTTCAGATATAGTTTCAATAGCTACCGACCCAGAGGATATCTGTCCTTTCCTTTTCTTTCCCTCTTGGATCAGAACACCAACAAGGCAATTTTTTCATGTTGTGTAGTCTTATTACATGGACCGGTCTGTAGAAAAAACAACACAGGAAGGCTGTGAACAATGTATTATACTTTGCTCATATTGTTATTTACATTTTTACATGTTCTGCCAGGCATTTATTTTTTTTAAAACCTTTATTTTTGGTATTTAACACACCGTACAAAAAAAAAACACACCCACATTAGGGTGGACTTTAACTTTGCGCCGCCTCTTTGAGCCCTCCCAACCGAACTCCCCCCCCCGCCTCCTTCACCCGTTACATCCAAACAATGTCATCTACGGGAGTCTTCCTCTCGCTCCCGATCCATGGCTAGAAGAAAGTATATTCAGGACTGAGATTGCCTCAAAGGTGTGCCACCGGTTTCCGGGGTGCCAACTGAAGAGGCCTCCGTTTCGTTCATCAAGAATATTGTCAGAGGACCCCATATGTCGGGTGGACGTGCGTGTTGTGGAAGGAGCTATATAAAGTCTGTTTCTACATCTTGATAGTAGAGTAAGTCCTTATGCCAGGCTGCGTAGGATGGAGGGGGACCCCGGCCCCAAGCCATGGCGACTCTCCTACGGGCAAGTGTCAGCAGAATACCAGTCAACTTCTTTGATGGGGCGGATAGCAGCCTCGTCATACCTAGCAACGCTGCTGTTTGTCTCGGATGTATTGCATCCCCTACAATCGCCGTTGTCGTGTCCAACACTCGGTTCCAAAAGGGAGCTACTTCAGGGCACTCCCAGGACATATGGACAAAGTTTGCGGATACTAATCCGCACCTCTTGCACTCTGCTTGCGTGTCAGGGTGATGTTTGTTGATTTTTTCGGGTGTGTAATAGGTTTGGTGGAGGAAATTAAAGTGGATGAGTTTGAGACGTGAATTGAGTGCGATCTTCTGAGTCTGATTCAGGATATCGCGCCAATCCTCCTCCGAAATGACTGTGTTTAGTGCCTTTTCCCATCTGGTCTTTGCCCCTGTGTTGGTGGGGGTCGCACTCGGGATTAGTGCTTTGTAAATTTGCGACACCAGTCTGCCTTCGCCTCGTGCCTGAATAACGTCATGCAGCAATTGCCAGGTTGGCGGTTGACACGGGAAGTCTAGCAGCAGGGTCTGCAGAGTGTATCGAGTCTGAAAATAGAGGAATACGTCCAGTGCAGTGTTGCCTCCTTTCATTTTCGCTCCGTCTAGGGTTAGGAATCCCTCCTCAGTAAAAAAGTCCCCTAGGGATTGTATGTGCAGCTTGTCGACCCACTGGTGAAAGACCGTTTCTGAAGTTAGGGGGATTCCAGGAATGAACTTGGCTGGTAAAAGTGGAGAGTACCTTGTTTGCACCCCGAGCTTATGGGCTTGGGTCTTCCAAGCTTTGTACGTCACGAGTATCACATTCATCGTGAGGGAAGGCACGGGAATCCGGCCAAAGACCGCTGCAGTCAGGAAGTTGGGGGTCGCCGGGGCGCGTTCCACCTGCACATGAGGGCGGACTGCTTGCGTCGCATACCAGTGGCTGAGGTATTGTGCCTGAGCTGCCCAGAAGTATTTTTCCAGGTCCAGAAGGGCTAGCCCCCCGTTGGACACGGGAAGTGCCAGTATTGAGTGTGCCACTCTGGCTGGTTTGCCCGCCCAGAGCAACTCAAGGACTAAGCTTTTCAGTCTTTTCAGGAAGGTCTGCGGTAGTAACAAAGGAATGTTGTTGAAGAGATACAGAAGCTTAAGCAGGATCACCATTTTAACCAGGGAGGCCCTCCCCCAGAGTGTTAGTGGAAGTGACTTCTAGCGTGAGACCCTGTCTTGAAGGGACTTGACCACTTCCTCGTAGTTATCACGAAACACCTTGTGCCGATCCAGAGACATCTGCACCCCCAGGTACCGAACCCTGGCGGACTTCCATGTGAGGTTGAATTCGTCTGCAAACTGTTTTTTGGCACGCGTCAGTGGAAAGACGACTGATTTCGCATGATTGATTTTTAGACCAGAGGCCGCCCCAAACTTGATGACTTCCCTCATGACTGGGTTCAGGTTAGCCTCAGGGTCTCGTATGAAGAGCGCCACGTCGTCGGCGTACAGGGAAACTATGAGCCTATGTGGGCCAATGATGAGACCCCTCTGTTGTCGGAGCTCACGAAGGTTGGAGGCTAGTGGTTCCATCACCAGGGCGAATATTAAAGCTGAGAGTGGACAGCCTTGTCTTGTTCCCCGCTGCAGGTCTATTGGAGCTGATTTTGCGGTGCCCACAATGATGTTAGCTTGTGGCTTTGTGTACAGGAGCGAGATGAGCTTGATGAAACGGGCACCCAGTCCCATTCTGGTGAGAACCATGAACATAAACGGCCATTCCACTGAATCGAACGCTTTTTCGGCGTCTAGCAGGACCGCAATTGCCTGATCTGTGGGGTCTAGTGCCTCGATGATTCCGAACATTCTCCGGATGCCAAAGGTTGTATTGCGGCCTGGTATAAAACCGGCTTAGTCTGCTAGTGCAATGGCAGGCATCAGGGGCATCAACCTGTTGGCTAGAACCTTGGCAAGAATTTTATTGTCGAGGTTAAGTAGGGAGATAGGACGGTACGAAGCGCAGTCTTCCGGTGGTTTTCCCGGTTTATGCAAAAGGATGACATTGGCTTCACAAGAGGAGTGAGGGAGAGTCCCCACTTCCAGCGCTTCTTCGTACACAGCCGCCAGGAGAGGAACCAGGGTATCTGCAAAGGCTTTATAGAATTCTCCTGTTAGGCCGTCTGGGCCCGGCGCCTTAGAAGAGGGTAGGGACTTTATGGCCGCTCTAATCTCGTCTTGTGAGATCAGCTCGTTCAGTGGTTCGCGTAGGTGTTGCTCGACCCAGTAAAGCTCTGTGTCTTCTAGATATTCTATTGGGGCATTAGAGTCTTTTGGAATTTTGGCACTGTAGAGATCCTGGTAGAATCGGCTGAATTCCTCTGCGATCTTTTCGTCCATGTGGAGTACCTCGCCTTGCTTGGTTCGGATCTTTTCGATTTGGGATTGTTTTTTATCAGCTCTGATTAGATTCGCCAGAAGGGCACCTGGTTTTTGGCCCTGGCCGTATTGGCGGACTTCGTTGGGGCGGCTTAAAAATTGGACTTCTCGATCTGCTGCAGCATTGAATTTTTGCAGTTCTATTTTCAGGGCTGCGGCGGACTCCGGGCTGGCCATGTTCGTATTCTGGGTTTCAAGATGCTTTAATTTGTCTTTGCAGGTTTTGAGCTTGCTCCTTATGAGTTTAAGGATACCATTTTCTTTGGTGTGGCATACTCCTCTAATAAAACATTTTAAAGACTCCCAGATGGTGCCTGCAGAGGGGACCGAGCCCAGATTGGCCTCAAGAAACACGTCCATCTCCTCCTTCAATTCAGAGGCGAAGACTTCATCACGTAGCGAGCCCCCTTTAAAGTGCCAGCGTTGTAATGGCGGAGTGGGGTTGGATGGCATCAGTTTAAGGAAAAGTGGTGAGTGGTCTGAGAGCGTTCCCGGGTGGATACAGCACCGGCCACATGTCAGGGGCCCGTTTTTGGAGGTAAAGAAATAGTCGATCCGGGAGCTTGTGTTGTGGACTGCAGAATGGAAGGTGAAATCTCGCTGCTCCCCATTAGAGACTCTCCATATGTCTTGGAGATCAAACGCCTTGCAAATTTCTTTTATTTGGAGACAGGCTTTAGAGGGCAGTTGTTGCGAGGCCTTTGATCTGTCTCTTGTAGGATCCAAAGCCGTGTTCATGTCCCCACCCCAGATGATTGTTGCTGGGTCGTGGGTGGAGAGCTGAGTTAGCACCCAACCGAAGTTGTCGGGGCCGTCCACATTCGGCGCGTATGAATTGATGAAAGATATTTTCTGGCCTGCGATGATGCCACACACTAGAATCGCCCTTCCCTTGTTGTATTTTGCCGTATGAAGTAACCTGAAACTGAGCCTCCTGTATATGAGGATCGCGACTCCTCTCGCGTATGTGGAGAAGGATGAGAAGTATCTGTGACATCCCCAGCTCTTGGCCCACTGATGATCCTTCCCTGGGGTGAGATGAGTCTCTTGGATCAGAGCCACGTCTACTTCGTGGCGCCTGAGGTAATGCAGAATTTTTCTGGTTTTAGCGGGGCTATTGCCGCCTCTTATATTCCATGTTAAGACATTGAATGGGGTAATTTAGTTTTTATCTGGGGCCATTTTGCCATTTCAGTGGACTGCGAAGGACTGGGTATGCTCAGATTAGTGCCGGGGTCGATGTTCAAGGGTGGGAGTCCGGCTGAGGTGACGGTGCAGATGATGGGCCAAGAGCGGGTGAGAAGCAGGGTGGTCGGGATCCGGAGGCGCTGAACATTCCCAATGAACTCTGAGGGCTCGAACCGCAGGCTACCCCCAACCGGCCTGAGACGTTACTCTCTGTAGGGTGGGCAACCCCCAACTGGCCCACCGAGAGGTGCCTCATGAACCAATAAACAACCAAAGTAACCCCTGGAGCCACCATGCTGGGGGGTGAAAATTCACCTCGGCGGAGCAAGCTCCACTTGGAACGAAACAACTTAACAGTGGCTGTGCTAGGGGCGCTCTGGGCTTCCCAAGTGACCCCAACGGTCGATGTGCTAGGGGCACCAGGGGCTTCCCTGGTGATTCAGCCCCGACTTACGTATAGTGTATGTGATCCGGTGTATTCAACAACGTGACTATGCCTGCAATGAACCACGTGGTTCCCCTGTTTTATGGAGGATTCCTGAGGTTTCTGTCTCTTTGAGGTCTTGGCCGAGCCTGGTTCTGTACTGGACAACCCAGTTGATCCAGAAAGGTATTGGCTTCTTCGGGGGAATGGAAGAAGTGAACTTTCCCCTCGTGAAGTATTCTGAGCCTTGCGGGGAATAGTATTGAATAGGTTACTTGACTGTTTCTAAGTCTCTGTTTAACATTGGTGAATGTTTTCCGCTGAGCTTGGACCGCCGGGGAGAAGTCAGGATAAAAGTGGATTGTGTCCCCCTCATGCCGTAGTTCGCCTTTTTCTCTGGCCAGTCGAAGGATGGAATCGCGGCCTCTGTAATTAAGAAGTCTTGCTACGATTGGCCTGGGTGGCAAGCCTGGGGCCGGTCTGGACGAGGGTACCCTGTGTGCTCTCTCGATTATGAAGGTTTGGGATAGGGCGTCACGACCAAATAGGGTGGTGCAGAGGGACTCCACGAAGTCCTCCATTTTCCCTTGCACTTGGTGCTCTCTCACGCCCACTATCCGTAGGTTGTTCCTTCTCGATCGGCCCTCCAAATCCTCGCATTTATCAATAATAGATTTAATTTGCCTTTCAAGTTGCAAGACTTTGTCAGGGCTGAGGAGTTATCATCGAGATTAGACACCCTGTGTTCCATTTCGTTCATCCGTTCAGTGTGTGAGTCCAAACAATGTTGCATCAAGTCTACTTTGGAGGCTAGACCATCCATTTTGCTATTCAGGCTACCGATGCCGCTCTTCAATTCCAGAAGAATTTCTTTGATTTCGGACAGATTAACTGATACCTCTTCTTGGATTGGACATGCTGAAGAGGGCGCCTGGTCTTCCTGAATGAGGGGTGCTTTTGGGGTTGTGCTGCCGTCAAAGTTAAGTTTTCTCTGGGATTTATCGTATTTTCCCATCTTGACTGAGGGTTTGGAAGGGGCTGGTGGGGCGCGGACTGCCTCGCCCAGGGTGCTCCGAGGGCTCTTTGCTAAAAAGGGTTTCTTGTAATGTCCCGAGAGTACTGGTCCCAGGAACCTCGAGAAACAAAGCTCTTGCTCTAGCCAAGTTCTGTTCCCTCCTGATCGGGAAGAAAGGTGGGGGAGGGTCTCCTGGAACGGGCCCCCGTATCAGTTATGATGCTGCGTGCGGTCCCGGGGGGGGTCCGTGCTTGTATCTGTGGGTATTTTAAAAATATTATTTAGGTTAATTCACTTGGAAGAGGAGGATGGGGGACCCCTGATATCGCCGGGGTGTTACTTCGGGACTCTGTTCCGAATTGGAGTTCAACTCGCCATGCTGCCTTTGTCAACTGGAGCGTTGGGGCCAGGAGAAGGTGGGCTGGCGACGTGCAGCCTCCCGCGGTAGTCAGGTGAGTCTGCCCTCCGAGGCGCACCGGCGGAGG
Source organism: Ambystoma mexicanum (assembly GCF_040938575.1). Taxonomy (NCBI): domain Eukaryota; kingdom Metazoa; phylum Chordata; class Amphibia; order Caudata; family Ambystomatidae; genus Ambystoma; species Ambystoma mexicanum. The sequence goes on from NC_090938.1 coordinate 417,473,303, forward strand.
GGGGGGCCCGAGTCCGTGTCTCCACGAAAAGGGATGACCACGACCTTCCTCCCACTCCTTACCTCCACACGTGGCCGTCCGCTCGTACTCCGGGCTGTCTGCGCTTCGGCCCTCCCAGGTTTCACCGGATCTCTCTGATCGCCCCCGCTTGCGACGTCTCACTGGATTCTGGTGCGTATTGTCTGATCTTCGGATGGGGGGGGCGGGGATGGGGCGACGGTGACAGGTAGCTTCGCGCCCAGCCTTCCGGGCTCTGGCGCCGGAGCACCCATGGCAACCGGGTCCGGCGGGAACACCGGATCCTCCGCAGCTCTGTCGGGGGGGCGTCTCTGTTACGCCTCACTTGTTCCTCACTACGCCAGGTCTCCGTGCAGGAAGTCTCCGGGTCTCCGCAGGGGGGCGTCGGCGGTCGCACTCTAGCCCGCGCCCGGTAGGCCCGCAGGATGCAGCCCGGCCTCTAGACCCCGCCGGCCGTATAATGTCTTGGAGCGGCCGATTTTCTTCCAAATTTCGCGTGCAGGCAGCTGGGGTTCGTCGTTTTACCGGGGACGTGCAAGGAATACGTGGAAACACCGAAAACAGCAAGGATTATGCAGGATTGATGCGGGGCTGATCGGGAGCCTACGCCAAGGTGGCCATCTTGGTTGGCCCTCTAGTGCCCTCTATCACTGCCAGGCATTTATTACTAGGGCCTGAGGCTCCTTTTACAGGTTTTTAGTTTGGTAGATTGTCATGCCTACATAAAAGGTGATTGTACAGGCACGATTACTGTCAAAATATCCCTTCCAGAGGGAGAACACTGCTGCGTGGAAAGGAACAGCCACCACCTCTTGTGCATCTAACTCTAGGGCAGGTAAATTTAAAAGTGCCTGCCAATCTTGTAGATCGATTGGCAGATTGATGGTTGCAAACACTCCTTTAAGTAGATAGGGCCTGAGCCATAGGTGCATTTATGCACCAGGATGTTCAGCTTGAATTCAATACTGGCTGAAACGGGAAGCCAGTGAAGGTCGCTTCTATGAGTTGAAATATGCTCTTGTTCGGCGACATTCCTAATGATGTGTTCTGCGTGGCTCTGCAGAACTTGCAGTTTAGGTAAGTTATTCTGACTGGCACTGCAGAAGAGGACATTGCAATAGTCCAGTCAGGGCGTTGTCACTGCTCTTACAAGTGTTGCACAGTTTTTTCTGAGATACAAAGGGTTTCATCAACCTCAGCAACCTTAGATGGTATTGGGATTTCCTAACAACATTGTCTACCTGAGTATCAGCTCCCAATGATGCTTCAAAAACACACCAAGGGGGTTATTATGAGTAAGGAGGTAACCATGCTGCAATTTGCGGCTTGGCTACCTCCATTCCGGGTACCGAGTCCGGGTTCCCTGAATGGGGAAGTACCGGGCCATTCCAACGTTGGAGGGCCCGGTATTTCCCCGTTCAGCCAACCCTGTCCCGGTCCATCCCCATTCCCATTTGAGCCCCCATAGGGCTCAATGGGAATAGGGAGCATGCTAACAATGGCCCCGTTAATCACAGGCCAGTTGTTAGCATGCTGGGCTGCTCGCGGGACCCGCTGAGGACGCCTGGTAAGCGGGTCCCGCGAGGGGACTCGTAATGAGACGGTAGGGGGTTAACGGGGCCGGCAGCTCTACCAGACCCATTAACCCCCTACCGCCTGGGTTATAATGACCCCCCAAGGGTTTTAACTTTTTCCAGTAGTCTAATATCCTGTCACTCGATCCTAAAACTCGAGAAATGGGGGTCTGTCTTTGCTCGGGGCTCAGGGGAACTGATAATTAGCAACTCCATCTTGGAGCTATTTAGGCATAACCAATTAGAAGCCATCCATTTTTTACTGCACCATATACATTTTTAACCTTGTTAGAGTCAATAGAGTAGTCACGCGACAATTCTATCAAGAGCTGTGTATCATCAGCATAGTTGCAAAACACAAAACCTCGGCCATCCAGTAACTCGCACAAATAGCAAATATAAACATTAAACATGACGGATGACTAACAAGCACCTTGAGGCACAGTGCACGTGATCCTAGATTGCAGAGAGGATGCTTGGTCCTGGACTACGATTACCAAGAAAAGAGCTGAACCATTTAACAGCATCTCTTGAACAAGCCCCAATGGCTTGTAGGGCTAAGAGAAGCCTTTCGCGGTCCACCAGATCGAAATCTGAGGATAAATCCAGGAGCATCAGAAGGCCGGATTTCCCTCTGTCCACCATATCCAGCATTTGTGTTTGAAGGTGGACCAATGCACTTTCAGTTCTATGATTGGCACGAAAGCCAGATTGCCTAGGTTGTAGAATATTTAGGGATTGAAGGTGGTTTTGAAATTGATTAGTAGCCACTTTGTCCACTATTTTTAACAAGAAGTGGACATTAGTAATAGATTCCCTACATTGGTAGTGTCCAAGATTGGAAATGTGGAAATGGTTAGCTTTTGTGCGCACATCATTTTCCAAATGCGTAACTCATAGGCGTAGCCAGGATTGTCTAACAAGTGGTGGCTGAAGCTAATGTAGCTGGGCCCAGCTCAGTAACCTCAACATCTGTAAATCCCCATGGAGCGTTGCTGAGTGGGCATTTACAGATTTTGGGTGGGCCTGTCCTGCTCAGGCCCTACCTTGTCTAGACCTCAGGCGCAACTGAACAACGAGGTAAGACACTTTGTGAGCATGCATACTTTGTGAGCTTCCCAAGAGTTGGAAGGGAGCTTCCCAACCACTGCAATTCAAATCTTTAACATGTGATTATAAAGAGAGCTCATCAACGGTGTGCAGTCATAATGTCGAAAATAAAAAGTCGAATGACAAAAATGTTGAAAAAAGAATGTTGAAATAAAAGTTGAATCTATTATTTTTTTATTTATATGTATTTTTTGGGTTTGGTAAGTATAAAAAATGGGTAAAATAAAATAAAAAAGGGTTTTGGGGGTAACCCCCCCTTTTCGAAAAAAAACATTGAAAAAAAATGTGACTTTTTTTCTCGACATTTTCTTTTCGACATTATGACGTTCGACATTTTTGTTTTTGACCAAATGACTATAAACCCTCATCAACAAGTCCAGACTTCAAGATAAGCCATAGTACCTACCAAAAGTACTCATGTGCAGAGAAAAAGACATGTATGTACAAAAAAAGCTTTATATGCTCAGGATAAACAAAAGTTTAGTTGTGACTAATCATTTGTCAACACTCCTCAAAGACAATGCAGAAAGTGTTTAAAGCAATTGGGAAAAAAACACTCCTTTTAATATTGCTTATCAATGATGCAGCTGTCAAAAAATTCAGCTAGGATACAATTTTTGAAAATGGAATAATGGCAACTAAAAGGAATGTGTCAGAAAACATGCATTTAGGACTTCATGGACCCTAAATTTCACTTTAATCAAGAAATTCAAGGCCCAGAAGAACATGTCTCATAATTTGTGCAAGGGCGATAATTGCATCAGAATAACTGCACCACAGAATATGATCACAATTCCTGGGCATCTGCTTAGTGTATACATTACATTGTCCTGTAAGTCGTGACAACATTTACTCAAAACAAGCCTTACAGCTAAGAGGCATATAACCCATTAATTTGTACTCTTTAAAAACAGGAAAAGGTGCCCAACAAAAACGGGAATGCATAACATATAGAAGCTTACCACTCTGCTTCTACCCATAAGGCTCCATTGCTATTTTTTTAATCTGTGACCAGTAGAGCAATGGCACTGGTAGGAATTCAGATATTCTTGCTTGATCTCAAAAGGAACTTTAAGGGAAAAGAAGATATTTTAATAAGCATGACATATCCCTATTGGTAAAGCCAATTACTTTCTTACTCCATGAAAAGTCGCTTGATTCAAAGTAAGGAGTAAAATCGTATTTAAGCCTTGCTTGTAACCCTGACATAGGTGAACTGGCATGGCACAAAATACAGCATATAGTTTTGCCCACCCTTGCTCACCACAGCCAAGATAAAATTCAACAAGAGCATTAATGAGGTTTCTTCCGGAGCCCTATTGAACAAAAATCATCAAGATATATTTACTGTTTAAGTCAATAGCAACAATGCTCACAGGAACAACAGATGGAGTGCCTCCATCTTTAACTAGGGACCCCTCTTCTTCAGTTGAACAAGATGCATGGCAATGCTAGAGGCAATAAATGCAAACACATGAATATATTGAAATGCCCTCAGCAGCTGAGCATAAAAAGAAACAGAAGGTCCAGTTTCCTAAACTGTTCCTAGAATTTCATATCGTTTAGGAACCAAGCGCATTTGCTTCACTGTACTGTAAAAATGTTGGATTTGGTTTTTGCAAGTTGCTGATTTGTTTCTCACCCGAAAGGTGTGTTTGCCTGTGCCTTTTGTGATGATTCACAGGATCTCGTCACTTCTCCTCAGCCTTGCCCTGGCAGGCTAGGGAGGTGAGGCCACTACCCAGTAGTCCCCCTAAGGGTGGCAGAAAACAGAACATCACAGTGAGGGACTCCCCTCCTGGGGATAGGGACTCCTGTTCCTGTGACAGAACTCCCTAACCCCTTCTCCCTTGGGACCAAGTCCCTGTTAGAAATCCCTGATAACATTACTGTCTGTTATGATAATCTCTCTTCAGTCTTTGATCTGCAAAGTAAAAAACCCAGACAAAGAAGAACCAAATAAATCTGTCGTGTAATACCAGGCTTTCTTACCATGGTACTGAAAAGAGTTGGCCCCAAAGAGGCATATACATTGGTTCAACAACAGTAAAGAGGTACTTTGACTTTATCCCATGGAGGACACAGCTACAGGCAATAAACAGCAAGAAAGGGCTGCATGACAGAGAGAGCAGCCGGCGTGAAGCTAGACCAGCCGGGGAAGTTCAAATCTGGGAACACAAAAGTACACGAACGCTGATCCCTCCTGGCAGGGACATTTAAAGAGGTTTGACGGATCTCTACGTTGGATAGCCAAGCTCCTTACCTTTGGAAGGAGAGAGAAGCCAGCCTCAATGTGACCTCATGGAGGTGATCTGTGTGGTTATGCAACTGCGCCAGATCTGTGTGGCCCAAGTCCATGCAGAGCCGCAAGGACGAAGCAGGGAAAGTGAAGGAAGCAGGGAGTTCTGAAGCAGCACAAGTAAGCCCATTGCCCCAGGAAGAACCATCAATGCAGTCCCGACGCGTTACAGGTAACAGGAAAAGTAGGAGACCTGATAGTGGTTTGGGACAGCTCAAAAGTCAAGAAAGCCTTTGGAGTAATCTCCTTCATCACAGTAGTGATACCCAGAGAACAAAGAGTCAAGAAAGCCTTGGGCGTAATCTCCCTCGTCACAGTGATAAAGCAAGCAGGATTGAAGAGGGTATTAGAAAACAAGAACTGTCTGGAGGTAATCTTCATAACGTCAGCAGACAGGGAAGAATTGCTGGAATTTAAAAGCAAGTTTTCAGAAGCCCTTGGGACGCAAAGACAGCCCTCAAGGATGGGCAAAGTGGGTGATGAGAAGGGAGTCATTCTCCTGACCGGACTTTCATTGTTGAATCAGAAGACAGAGCAAAGGATTGTAGAAAGAGAGATAAAGACTGAGCCAGTTCAGCAGACGAAGGGAGACATTCTCCTGGTGTTAGTTTCACTTAGATGCTGAATCCTTTTGAAGATTAGTGGTAGGGTTAGAGTAGGTGTTTGGACAGAGGATGGACATTTTTCATTTATACAAACATCCTGACGACGAGCACAAGAGTTGATATTTGTTTAGGTAGGGATAAAACTCTAGAAATAGGGAGAAGTAGGATATTTTCTTTATTTCTAAAATAAAGAATAAAGTGTTGTTGAAACATGCCACCCGTTTGCCGGACTCCTTAATCCAAATCGCCACACCTTCCACCCATACCCCTCACCGGCTTCTGTGCTAGCCTCCAATACTAGTTTACAGGGCTCTGTAAAAATCGAGGGATTGTAGCAGTAAAACATTAACTGGGTTATTTGCATGCCAACAATACTTAGCAAGCAAAACGTATTTAAAGCCTCACCATAATATTATGTGCAGTGTAAGGAAATGTTATGAATCTGTATATGCACAATGATTTTGAAGTGCATACAAGATTGTTTGCAATGTACCCCACCTTTAAATTGTTAGGTACGATTATACAAGTTCTCAGTGGAACCATTTTTGTATAGCAACAAGTTAACATATAATCTGTGAAGGTCTATGCCTCATAGAACTATGAAAACTTGGAAAGGATGCCTATGGTGTAAAAAGCATTCCAGCTATCTGAATATTGGTTGCCATAATACTGTATATGATCAATACCATGCATAGTGCACACCCGTTAACTTTTGTAGGCCAAGTAAATGATACTGCTATGTTGCTCTCCACTTATAGGGTAATTTCTGCAATGCTAAAGTTGGAGCTGCTGAACATGAATGACATTTGCCTACTCAAATTACTTAGGGCCTGATTCACAAAGCGTTTTCCTATGGGATTGCGCCATTTTAAAAAGCTACTGTGAATCAAGCCCTTAGTGGGCAAATTAATATGTGAGTTTCATAATGTGTTAACTTGCAAGGGGGCCACAACAAAGTGCTTCTGTGACTTATGTACAAAGAGTAGGAAGCATGGGATGATGTTACACATACAAGAGCCAACTGACTTACAGTCAGTTTCTGATATTTGAGCCGACAGTTGGGTTGCATAGTCTGGGTGATGCTTTGTTAAAGCACAATGAGTAACACATTCTTGTGTTTGAACGCCATTCATATTCTAACACTACAACAAGTGGATATGGTAGCCTTTTGCAGAGCCAAAGTGGGCAGATTCAAGGTTATTTGGTAATATCTGAATGTGGCCTGGGACGGATGTTCGAGTCGTGGTAGAGTAAAGTATAGGAGTTCTGTGTGGGGAGAGATAATTTGGTTAATGTGTGCAGGCATATTTTAGTTTTATCTTCTGTTCATGGAGCCGCTTTTTCATATTAGTTTTAAACTCTTGTGGGTGTATTCTATTTTTGGGGGGTTTATTTTTTTAAGGTCAATCTTGCATAGTAGGTCAATGTATATAGGCGAGACCAAAATATCAAGACTAGTTAGTATAATTTAGCTTCATTTTGGGAAAAAGCAAATAATGGATACCTGCTGTGGATTGTTCCTTATTACATGTTTTTGAATAGGTGGGAATTGTCTGTGTGCGCTGCTGAAATTCTTCTGAGTGGCACCCGGAAGGAAGCTGGGAAAGCGCACATGCGCACAGCTTTGAGGGACCAGGGTCTAGACCTATCTTTTTTATTAGTGGTGTAACTACCACCTGTTTCACTAAGTCAGGTACTAGATTGTGTTGAAAAGAGGCATTGATGAAGCGACTAAAGGAAGGAGCAAAAATAGTAAAGTTATTCAGAATAAATTTAGGAGAAAAAACATCATTCGGACAAGATGCTGGTCGCATTTACTTTAGTACCATCTTCATCTCCTCAATAGACATAGATTTAAAATTGAACATGTGATCAGAATCTGGCAAAGGGATGGTTGCCAACACAGCGGTGGGAGAGAGAACCCCTGAGGAACTATCGTCTAGAATTGTTTTTGCAGCATCAGTTTTACCCAGAAATCCTTCTTGAATTTGTAGGCACTTATCATCTGTATGCATGACAGTATCAGATTGCAGGTGCAGTTTTTCTAGATATTTAAAAATGGAGAAAAGTTTCCTTGTACAATTGTCAGCTTTTTCGATTTCGTTTTTAAAAAAGTCTTTTTTGACATCAATAATTCTATGTCTGTATACTTTTTCAAATTCTTTCCAAGACTGCCAATTGACTAGTGCTTCATATTTATGCAATGCTCACTCGGCACATCTTGTTCCAGGCTGGCTAAAAGCGGATTAAACCAAGATTTAAGGTTGAAATCGTTCTTAAGTACAATCGTTTTCAAAGTTTCAACTAACTCCAGAAAAGTGCTCAGGTAGCCATTCTACATAATGGCCAGTCTATTGGGGGAATCTGACTCTAGAGTATCTGCCATCAGTCTATCGAGAGAGCAGTAAAGTTCATCTAGATTTATTTTCTACCAATACCGTGTAATAATATTTTTAGAGATCTTTTGACTGACGGCAAATTTCCCTGGGAATGCAATCTTAAAGCTGACACAGAAATTATTAGATCATGGGCATGGTGAGATGTCCCATGAGGCAAGAGGTATATTTCTTGTCACAACCTAATATAGGGTCTTACCGATGATATGTGTAAGGGCATTATTATGAATTGTCATTCCGTTATTGAGAAAATGTTGTTCTAGAACTAGAGCTTCAGAGTCCACTGGGTTGGCCCACCATTTGTTAAAATCTCAAAATACCTGAGTTGAACGATAGGGTTTATTGAGGGGTACTAAAATATTCATGAAGTCCACACAGGTATTTGCAGAGGTGGTAATTTTCAGGTGGAACATCTCTCAGTCTTGACAGTCAATAGGGGAGGAAAAGAAATTGAACTCAACACATGCAATAAATGCAACCCATATAGGAGTGGAGAGGTTGTTGGCTGGGCTGCTAGAATCCTTCAGCCAGATCTCAGTTAGGCACATGAGATCAATCTGGTTGCCTACAATATAGTCATGGATATCAATAGAATGTTTACCTGCCGAGCAGCTATTGAGTAGGGACACCGTAATAGCATTCCCAGCAGGAGAGAGGTCAAGAGGGGCCAAAGAACTATGGTTGCCTTAATTTCCTGCTGTAATCAATGGAGAGCTATCAGGATAATCGGAAGAAATAATATTGAGAATCGGAGCTTCCATTTGCAATGGCATAGCTAGTAATGGATCAGTTTTCACGTGAGGAGCACACCTCAAGTGTTCATATAATTGCGTCTCCACCACAGGGATATCAACAGTAGAGGTCATGGGGTTCACACTTACATTTCTTTCCAAAGTAATGTGAATATATCTTCTTTCAATAGCTTTTCTGGATAATTTTTGGGCAGCTAAAAGGCTGGTAAGCGCTGAAACAGCCCACATGATGGGAAGCCGAGAAGCATGGTGGGCACTGACGCACAAACACAGCACAAACTGGCACTAACCGGCTTGACCCTAACGCGCCAGGGCTGACACGCCTGTGTAGCAGGAAAAGGCATCAGAAACTACAGAAGAGATTGGAAATGTAGTTTCTGGATCGCAAGCGTGCAAACAGTCTAGCTGGGATTGAACAAAGGCAGAAAGTTTTGTTATGGGTAAGTTGAACAGTCATACTTGTTGGAGGGTACTATTACCACTGGCAGTAATTGTGCCAGCGGTAATACCACTGAAAACACCTGAAAACAGATGGTAAGTGGCCATTTTTACCTCCAGCTTTTTCCTGGAGATAAAACTCCAACTTAACGCCCAAACTGTAAAAGTGCCAGCCCTTAAATGCAGTGGTAATATCATTACCACCACATTTAAGGGCTACCGTCCAACTCATGATGAGGGCCATAGTCTTCACATCATCCCCGTGCATCATCTGCACAGACCCTATTCCACTTGACTGGTCTGACCATGCCACCATTCCATTATCAGTCACCCACCCAACTACGGCCCACAAAGGTCAGGCTAAGTGCCCGCTCATTCAATGTTGCTCATTCAAAACCTTCCTTGTGAATGAGCTAGAAGAAATTATTTTAGATTTCACCACCACAGAGAATGCCCCGGGCCTCCTGGAATTATTCAGCAACTCTTCATGAAACTGGTGGACACTCATGGCCCCCTGAATTCCAGCCAGACTAATGCCAAACCATCTGCACCATGGTACACTCCCAAGCTAACCTCCAATAAATGCACAATCATTGGTCGAGAGAAACGGTGGCGCAAAAATTATAACTCAGGAGACCTAACCAACCTCAAATCTCTCTGCGCAAACCGTAGGATTCTGATTACCGAGACCAAAGCTGCTTACTACTCCACCACTGTGGCAGCCTCAAATAGGAGCAAAGCCCTCTTTGAAGTAGTAAAGCATTGTTCCAAACCCAACCCCAAATCCAAACCCAGAAAAATTCAACGGAATCAGCACATTTTTATTTTTAAAAAAAGACAAAATCCGAGAAACCATCGAATTAACCTCTCACAGCATTTGCATCCTCTGCACCCCAGCATGCACACCTCTAGAACACATTCTCTCCTCTCACTCCCCCCGGATCTCATAAAAATGATTGCCTCCCTCAAACCTACTTCTTACTCTGACAAGTTAATCCCAGCCTTAATCATTAAACAATTGACGGGCCCAGCACTCTTTGTGCTCATCAGCATTATCAATGCCTATCTCACAGAAGGGTCATTCCAGGACACCCTCTAGACTGGTCTCATACGACCTCTTTTGAAACAACCAACCCTAGATCCAGAAGACCCTGCCAACTACAAGCCCATTACAAATCCAGGAAAAAGTAGTTCACAACTACTCACTAGAATCTATCAACTCCAACTCCTACATGACTATCAGTCAGGGTTCCGTCCCAAGTGTAGCATTGAGACAGCCACCATCCAGGTGGTGTATGATGCTCTCCAAATGATGGGTAAAGGAGACTCACGCCCCCTCATCCTCGTTGACCTCTCAGCTTCATTCGACCCCGTTGAGCACTGCATAATTCTCTCCCTCCTTGTTGACTGGGCAGGATTTTCTGGCACTATTCTGAAATGGTTTACCTCCTGCCTCTCAGGGAGACACCAATCTGTCCAGATGAACGTGTGTTCTTCTGACTCCAGGTCTCCTTCTGTGTCCCTCAAGGTTCCATCCTCTCACCAATCCTTTTAACCTTGACTTGGTGCTGCTGGGCACTATCTTCAAAGATCCCAACACAGCCATCCACCAATACGTGGACGATACTCAGTATTTACATGAGAGTAAATAGCACGCAGGACATAATTCGTCTCTGCGATTACCTAGCAATCATCCAGACCTGGATGTCGACCACCTTCCTCAAACTAAACCCATCCTAGACTGAATTTGTCCTCAATGGTCCGTCCGCTAAAAAACAACTTGTCCAACAATGGCTCAATGATATACGCCTTGAAGAATTTGGTTCACAACAAAATCCTTAGGCTTGACCATTAACAGCAGCCTGTCCTTCCAGAAACACATAGCCAAGAAGGTCCAATTAGCCTGGCTCAGAATCTCTACCCTTCGAAAAATCAAACCCTTCAGCCTGCTACAAGACTTCCAGACAGTAGTGCAGGCCCTCGCACATCGATGGGGCAAATGCTCTGCTGACAGGTCTCCCAGCTGTTCATTTGGCTGCTTTAAAAGCAGGAGCTAGGGTATCCAGTCCTGTACAGGCACCAAAGCACACAATCCCAAAGGGAAGTCAATATAGGCTTAATTCCTGCATTCACACTCAACAAATATTTGAACATACAGGTGTATTAAAAACACTGAACAACTGTATTCGTATCCTAATAACAATACTACACATTCATTAGAAAAACATGTATAAACTAGTGCCGCTAAATTCATGTGTGAATGATTAGTTGCCCAACGAAGTGCAATGTGAAACATCAATTCATTAGGTATAATATGCATAAATCATGTAATGCAAAAATTCAACATAATTCAACACAAAAAAAGGAAAGACTATAAAATCAGTAACATCCCCTCTCACTGTCAATGCAAAGTCCAGCATCACTGACTGTGGCTTAGAGGGTGTACTGGATTCTAATCAACACCCTCTGAGCAGATGTTGCTATCACCTTAGGATGTATCTCAAGAAGTGAATTATTCACTCATTACTATGCATAGGAAACCGGTTGGCCCAGGGGTTTTAGCCTACATAAACCAGGTGTCCACCCATCCCAAGTGTGCCCAAAGCATAATTCCACAGCCTTCATCAGGACAGGAGGATCGAATATGTTGCACACGATTCTTGAGCTATTTTTTGTGTAACTGAGATCTCCTGAAGACAGGGATATGAAGGTGTCATTCATCACGTCACACACTCGACACTCGCCAGTCCTGAGCTGTACACTTCGATACAGCACTCGGGCTACACGGAGGCAAGCAGCAGCTCTCACACAGGTTTGATTGACCTGTGTTACAACTGCCGCTTTTTCCATCTGATCTTTGTCTTGCGAGCAACCCCAGATCACTGATCGCCTCTCTTCCTCCCATTCAGGACGCCAGCTCAGAGGAGACAACAGCACTTCTCTACAAGTTCAGCATTTTTTTGAACTCCGGCAATCCAGCTTGCACTTCTAATCAGGGTCCTGACGAAGGTGGCTCGAATCTCCTATGCCATTGAAACCGGTCGACCCCTTTCGGTCATGAGGGCTCTCATGACCCACCTTTGATCTCTCCTACATCAACAAAGAGACTTTGTTTTCTGGAAATCATTCGTTGTAGCACACTCATTACCACCGAGTGAGCTATATATTTTTTTATAAGAGCCAACTTTTAGTCCTTCAGCCCTTTGGCTGTGTTTTACTGCTTCACCCACCAGTGGTTTCTCCAGCTGTACTGTTTCAAACCCCAACCACAGTGACCTACGGGCTGTATTAAAGTTGTACACTTTGGATGGAATACAAACAGTTGACCTGATTCGCAGATTGTATCCATGTTAAAGATGTAGCAGCCGCAGGTTCTAATCCACAGCTGTGGTGAATACTGCTATACCACTCTGGAGAATACCATTTTTTAGATTTTTTCACAATTGGACCATTTTGTCTGCCAACAGACACTGCCACTAGTATAGAAGGTTGAGGGAGAGAACTCTCCTCTATATCTGTTAGATAGGCGATACACCACGCGCCACCCAGGGACAGGCCCCCCCCCCAGGGATAGGGTGTTCTTCCTTAGGGTGAGATATGCTGAGCCGAGTGGCCCTCTTTTGTGTTTGAGTGTGAGCACTCCAATTGACCCAATACTTTGCATATCTAATATGCTTTCTGAATACCTGCCTTCCTAGAAAACCGTTGTTGTGCTATCATTCATCACGTCAGCCCATACCCTGTCTCGATGCTATAGAAACGGCAGGTGCACATCACTTATGGTATCTGACTCCTCCCACCACCATGCCACAGGTGTGAAAGAAGGTACTCTCTGAAACAGCCCTACCGACCCTACCCTACAGGGATTGCAGATGAGCTAAGCCTTCAGGCTATCGAGGACATGAACGAGCAGTGAACTGAAGTGATGAAAGCAAATGACGTCACGTTGAGCACTGACACATTTAGGTGCATTAGACACGAAGCACATACGCATCCACCATGAAGATACATGAACAATAAGTGCACTTAGACATGAAGAACATGTTTGCATCCATTAGGTTAGAAACCACATCCTCTTTTCTTAGGATGAAATGCAAGACACATAAGGATACCTATGAAGGCTTGCTTAATACAGAACACAAATAAATGAGAGGCCATATAAAACAAAATGGGCCGCACAGCCACATGTGGGTGAATATGAAACAGGGGAGAAGCTTCGAGGCTGCAGGGGGACATGGCTCACTGAGGTAGCAGAAAAACTAAAGCTGAGCAGCCCAGACAATAGGAGAATATGTCTGCCAAGGGTACCAGGGAAATAAAGGTCTGAATCAGCATGCAAAGGTACTGACAGTACCAATTCCCAGACGTGAGACATGATTCCCTTAGATTAATAATGAAAAAAGTGATTCTGGAAGATCATATTCCCACCAACTCAGACTTAACATTGGGAGAAAAGTAGCTTGAACAAATCTCTAGAGGCCCAGGGAGGTAATGCCACCCACAGTAAATAGGACTAAAATCCTCATAAATGCTGACCAGCATTATCCGAAAGGTGGTCTCCACATACGTGACCTACAGTCAGAGGATACTGCCTATTCATTAGATTCAGACACAGACAGACAGACAGAGACATTGTCCTGGTTTGTGGCCTAAGCAATCAAGAAATGGTAACCTTGTTGGGACAAGCAGCACCTTGTTGTCGTTCTCACCACCCACCTATTGTGTTTATGTGCTGGTAACCTTCCAAGGCACAAGGCTGAGAAAGCCACTATTGACCAATCCCCATCTCCTGTCTACGATGTCCTACAAATTGTTGCACCGGCCAATGGCATATTGTAGAAATGACGTGTATTCACCTGCAGTGATTTAGGAGGTGGTCTCAGGCAGAGCCATCAGATTGACAGTAGTCAATAATTGTACTAACCCTTATATAATGTGTATATCTAGTTGATTCCCCTAAGCAATCCCTTCCCACTGTAGGTTTTGGAACTGAACGCCAATTGCGATGTCATACCTCTTTATAAGGTACTGTCGAGCTTGAAATCATTTGCGAGAGCCACAGAGATTTGCCTAATGTTTGTGCTGTCCCTGTTGTATTGGTGTTGTTAAATAAAACAGGGGTCTTCCTCCCCTATTTGCCACTTTGATGGACAACAGTGAGTGCTAGTGATGCTTGCCAAGCAAAGAGATCATCAATTATCTCGCACATCATGAGGGTAATTCATAGAATTTGGCACTCAAGTGGCACACGCGGCTGGCGCACAGAGTGCCCGTGCGGCAGTCTACGCCAGCCGCGTGTGCCAAAACCCATTTTGGCGCACAACATATTCATGGATTAATACATCCATAAGCAGCTGTGGTGCAGAGTGGCGCAGCGACCCTGCAGCAGCGTCAGTTACACCCCCAACCCCACCCCGTGTGCCAAAAACATCGCACAAATCCAGTACATGGCGCAAAGGCCAGTGGACCAGCATACAGCCCCCCAACCACGAAACCCCTCGGAATACACGTACCCCGCTCGTGCCAAGCCAATCGCGTGTAAAACTTCACACGCACCCCTCGGAATACACGTACCCCGCTCGCACCAGGCCAAGCATGTGTGAAACTCCACGTGCGCCCCTCGGAATATGCGTACCCCGCTTGCGCCAGGCCAATCGCATGTGAAGTTTTACATGCGATTGGCCTGGCGCGAGCGTGGTACGTGTATTCCGAGGGGTGCGTGTGAAGTTTTACACGCGATTGGTCTGGCGCGAGCGGGGTACGTGTATTCCGAGGGGTGCTTGTGAAGTTTTACATGCGATTGGCCTGGCGCGAGCGGGGTATGTGTATTCCGAGGGGTGCACGTGGAGTTTCACATGCGATAAGCCTGGCGCGAACGGGGTACATGTATTCTGGGGGTGCGCGTGGAGTTTTCTATGCGATTTGGCAGTGTGTGCCCTCCCGGGTGTACCCCCTCCCCATGCCCCGCAGGCAGCCAACACCACAGGGGACCACCCCACACCCCTGGGCATGCCCCTCAGGCAGCCCATCACCCCTGGACATGCCCCACAGGCAGGCCACATGGCACCATGCACTTGGGAGCCCCGACACATGTCCCCCATCCCACCCCCATTGACGGGCTCCTGCCAGCAGGCCCCGACTCATGATCCCCCGCCTTTGACGGGCACCAGCGAGTAGGCCCTGACTCATGGCCCCCATTAACAGGCACCTGCCAGCAGGCCCCGACTCATGTACCCCCACGCCCCCATTGACGGGCACCTGCCAGCAGGCCCTGACTCATGTACCCCCACCCCCCCCATTGACGTTCATTTGCCAGCAGGCCCTGACCCATAGCCCACCAAACAACATGTCCTAACAAAACAAACCCATGGCCCTAATGCCAACCCAAATCCCCCCTGCCCCCCAGTACAAGCATGCAACCATCCACTGCCCCCACTCCCAAATTACCCATGCCATGAGAGTCTTAAAAGAACCACCATGGCCATGCATAAATGCACAACAGAGCCCCACAGTGGCAACACATGACTGAGGCAATGTTCATTGAGACATGCACAAAACCAATGATAGTACGGTTACCAGTCAATTGGTCGAAAACATTTGGTCGACAGGACAACTGGTCAACACCATTTGGTCGAATGCCAAATGGTCGAACTTTTTTTTTTTTTTTTTTACCCCTTTTTTGGGTTTTTTTGGGGGGGTCCCCCCCCCCAACCCCCTTTTTTTCTCCCCCCCCCCACGAAAACCCACAAAACACATATATAAAAAAAAAATAATAATTCGACCATTTGGCATTCGACCAAATGGTGTCGACCAAATTGCAGTCGACCAGTTTGCTGTCGACCAATTGACTGGACACCTGATAGTACACCAATCGTGAAGTTAAAAGAAATGTATTAAAAAACATAATGAAATAACATAATGAAAATCAAACTTGCAAATTAATAAATAATGAAAGCTATTACCAAAAAAAAGGAAAATCCAATGAAAAACAAAAATCCACGTCATGAAAAAAGAAAAGTGGTCCATCGCCAATGTCAATATGAATTAAATAATAAATAAAAAAGAAAACCATTGATCCATGGGAATTGTAAAAAAGAAAGTATGTACAAGTCTTGAACTATATACAATGCAAGTCCAAAGGGTCCATGATCCCCAAACAAAAGGAAACCTACAAAAAAGTCCTATGAATAAAAAACTATATACATAAAGTGGAGCAAAGTCCATGAACTCCAAAAAATAATAAAACAAAGGAAACCTAACCCTAAAGAACTATGTACACAGGCGGCGGGCAAGTCCCCCAGCTCATTTAGTGATGTTCCGGGCCAGGGCATCATCGAACTCCACATCGATGTTTCGGAGGCGGGCCTGTTCCCTGGCCTTGAGGTCTCGCAGGGATGCAGCCATGGAATCCCTCAACTCCCTGCGAATTTCCTCGAGGCCCTCCACCCACCTCAAAGCCAAGTGCATGGAGTTCTCCGCCCTGACCATCCTGAGCCGTGCCCTCTCGGCCCGCCGCCTCTCCGCATCTATCTGCTGGCCCAACCGCTGCCACACGGAAGACACTGCCAGTGCAGGGTCCTCCTGCCCCTCGGCCGATGCCTGCTCCCAGGGTGTTGATGGCCCCGGGCCATGATGCCTCCCACGCTGAGCCTGCTTCTGCCTCTGACGCAACTGCCTCTGCCACCACGACGGCCTCCGGGCTGATGGAATACCCCGGCACCGTGGTGCACGTGCCCTGCCCGATTACACCGGCACATCTTCCATCTGCTGGGGTCCAGTTGGTGGGGTGGCCACCCCTGCAGGACCTCCGACTCCCGACTGTGGCATGGATGGGATCTCCACCGGGCTGGCTGTGTTGTTTGGGGCAGGTCCACAGGGGGCCCTGGTGTCATCTGGGCCGGAAAACGTCACAGAGAACGACTGGCGTATAGTGTGCACAGAGGAGGAGAGGGCTGCAAGACTGGCCGACACATGGAGGAAACCCCTGACCATCATCCCTCCCAACTTGGACACGTTGCCACACAGCTCTTGTCAAGTGTGCACAACACGACCCCAATCAGGATGGACTCAATCCTGTTACTGGTCCCCTCATCCAAAGGTAGAGGAGTGCCAGATGACGTGGACCTCCCCCCTACCTGCGGACGTGCCTTGGACGGGGCCTCCCTGCTGGTGCATGATGATGCAGACACAGTGTCAGGGACAGTGACATGCACAGGCCCCTCTGTGGCGACCTGTGCTGCCTCCTGTCCATGCCCCTGCACTGCACCACTTGCACCAGTGGTACCACCCCCACCAGGCCCCATGTGTGGCTCTGTAACGGCCTCATCCTCCTCTGTACACAACAACAACCTGGTTGGCTCTGCACCGTCTTCTGCCGTCGCAGGCCCGTGTGGGGGCTCACCCACGCCTACCGCTGCAGCCGGCACCAGTCCCCTCGCTCGCCGAATGATGGAATTTCCTGGGAGGGTGACTGGGCCTTGCGTCGCCGGCCGGTGGAGGCATCCCTGCCGCTTTCCTCCACAGCGTTGTTTCCACCCTCTCCTTCACTCGCCACTGGGTAAAGGGAGACATTGAACACAAGTATCAGGTTACTGTACAATAGTCCCCTAGACAGAAAGCAATAGCACACTGTCAAACGTCACTTCCATCATGTCTCCCAACAACACCTGGGTCAGTGCAGGCAACACACAAATGCAGGAACCGGCATGGCACATGCAACAAACATTTGCATCCATGTCCACGGCACCGTAGAAACATCAAATGGTGGGCTGAAACTCACATGCATCATGGGACATGCTGATCACATACACACGCATCACCGGTGGGTCATGCATCTGGCCCCGTATACCCACAGACACAGTGGATACAAGTATGAGTAGGCTGTATCAGTGAATCAACACATCATAACGGACACGTGTCATGCATCCATGGCGCACACACTACTCAGACACACGGACATGTACATCATGCATGTCCATGACAGCAGCACACATCTCTCACACCCCAAACATGTCAAAGTAGAGACACAGGCCTGCATACATGTGTGCATTTCACATGCTGCTCCACATGGTGCATTGTAACACTTACACCATCCATGTGGGTCACGCCTGACTGGACTCACATGCAGCACCATCATGTTCCTGCACACACATATCCAAACATGACCCATGTCACACATGCAGTCAAGTAGCTAACTACCAGCACACTGCAACATGCACTGTTTTAAACATAAATGCATGGCCACTTACCACTCTACTCCAGACCTGCCTGCATCCTCTGGATCTGTTGGTGAAGCACTGGGCGAATGCACTCCAGGACCCTCATCTGATGGGTGGTAAGCGCGGCCTGGTGCCCCACTGCATCTGCTGCCTCCAAGAGGCGCCGGGCCTTCTTGAGGGTCCTGGGCCTGTAGTCCTGGCAGCGCTTCCGGACGTGATTGATGTCACCGGGTGCCACCACCTCTGCGTTGATGGCATCCACTATGCCCTTCCAGATCCTCTTTCGTCCTTCCTTGTCAGTGCGCAATGGTGTGGAGAGGGCATCATAATGCCCCAGAACTTGCTCCACCAGGATACCAACTTCCTTTTCACTGAAGCGGGTGCCCTCTGCCTCTCTTGGCACCAGTGGCAATGGGGGGTTGCCACTGGTGCCGGAAGGTGTTGTGTCGGACATGGCAACCCCCGAGGCAGGTGTGGGTGGGCAACTGGGTCCTGGGGCTGGGCTGTGGAGTGATGGAACACCAGTCGGGAGTCTTCTGTTCCAGCAGGGGTGGTCACAGCAACTGGACCCCTGCAGATGGCAGATGTGCAGGCACCAAATGGCACGGCACGGTGGCAGCAGGCAGGCAGGCAGCAGCAGATGGCTCATGAGAGGCTGCTCAGGGCTCTGGGGGCAGTAATTCGGCTTTCTGGCAGGAGCGTGGTCTTCCGTGTGTTGTCGCGTGGCCAGCTTGATACAGAGTGATTTGGCACGTGAAAAGCAGCACGTTTGCATGAATTCCGAGGAAAAGCCCTTGGCGCGTAAGCACGTAGGTGAAGTAACCTGCGCACGGGCGTTTCCCTGGCACGGGTTGAAGGTCCCACGTGGGTTTCCATCACTCTGTACGTGCTTTTCATGGAAAGTGGTGCGTGTGTTTTCCAGACGTTGGGGTTCACACGCGATTACTTCACAGCGGCTACAGTGCGTACTTCTTCTTTAGGCGTGGGTGTTGGCTACGCATTCTCCTTCTACACGCAAGGCAGACGGTGAGTCTCACATGCTATTTTTCCTACTGCGGGTGTCCCTGTTAGTCTCGTACTCCTTTTTTTCGGGCATACTAGCCTGCGTGTTGATCACGTATGCATTTTTTGTGTTCCTTGCTGCCAAAGCGTACTGCGTGGCTACAGGGGTCGTGTATCTCTTTTTCTTCCTTTTTTGGGATGTCTGAGCGTTGCATGACACGCCATTTCTCCTAGGGGGCCACAGTATGGGACATTCATCGTAGGTGTATATACGTGTTTGTTGTTTGTGCACACTTTTGCAATGCACACGAACGCTAGTGCCAGCCTTCGTGTGGCGGACGTGTTTGGGCCTGTGCGTGTATTTGGCCGTGCGCGGGTTTCCCCTATGCAATTCCATGAATATGTGTAGTTTGCGTGCGTGTGGGCATTCCGTGTACTTCCCAGCAGTACTTCCCCAGTCACCCCCTTATTTTCACTTGTTGTTCCCCATTCTGCATGTTCTGTCCCATGTTCCGCCCCCTTTTTGGTGTGTGCGCTAACGTTGTGTGCTTTCGCTGAGCGCGTCGCGCATGGCGTTCTGGATGTTGCAATGACGTGTGCGCCAGTGTGCGCCACGCACGGATTTGGCGCACATCCCGGGGAAAACACGCGCAGGGCCTTCCATGACTCGCACACATGCGCGTGCGCTTGCTTTTTCACGATTGCGCCAGCTTGCGCCATGATTTTCGGCACACATTTGTTCCATGAATCGGCCCCCATATCTTGAAGCTACACAACTATGGGTAGTCACAGTGCAAATCTTAGAAACGCACCGACCAGACATTCAGCATCAGAATTAATCAAAACATAGCTGCTACACAGATGGTAACCTCTTAAGAAGGCGCAGAGGCATAGTTAGGATTGTTTAACAAGTGGGGCCAAAAGCTATTGTAGTTGGGCCCACCTCACTGACATTAACATCTGTAAATTCCCACACGGTGCTCCTGAGTGGGCATTTACAAATTTTGGGTGGGCCTTAGCCGCTCGGGTCCTACCCTGTCTATGCCTCTGAGAAGGCGTATTAAAATGCAAAAGATTCTAAAACCATTCCATGGCATCCAGCAGCAATTGTTGATGCCTTAGACAGCCCCTTCAGTACATTATGTCCCCTGTGCTCTCCCTTGCTTTTAGTGCTTCTACCGCCAGAGGGTGGGCAGCGGGAACACACAATGGCAAGCTCCTTCTCCTTCTCCTCCATCTCGCCAAGTCTGTGGCCCCTACTTGGCGAGGTAAAGGAAGAGGCAATAGAGACGTTTGTGGTTGGGGACAGGGATGATGAGCAGTCAGAGGGTGTCTTGTGATCAAGTGTTGTCTTTTCCTAATGTGTCCACACCATTTCACTTTCCCTGCCAAGAGTATCCTATATTCTGTTTGTTTACATGTGTTATCGTCTCATTTTCCCTTCTGACTCCCTCTATAAATACCTGATTTCTGTACATGTGTGTTTTTCTTTACTTACAATGTTATTTAATTAATGTCTGATCATTTCTCTGTGCACCATTTCCCATCATGTTTTGCCATCTTTGCTCTTTTGTTTTGAATACACATTTCGTTTTTGAAAACATGAGTAGTGTGTGCATATTCTTGTGTGTGTACTTTCTACCTATGTTGGTTGGCGGGCGGGGTGATGTTGACCAAGGGCATTGTCAGGCCATGGATGGGTTTTCCCTGGCGTTGTGTGTATTTGACAGGTGTCATTCATGTTGATTTCCCAACGTGTGCCCATTCGCATGGCATGGCGGTGTGCCCTTGTGTCTGACTGCCCATGTCCAGCCATATCCATATCAGCAGAGTAGTCCTGTGATGGAGGCAATTTGTCCACTCCATCAGAGATGTGCACGTCAGATCATGCAGCTGCAGCAAGTGACATTCACAGACACTGATGCGATTGGCATCTGATTTGTTCTATTGAGCTTGTCCCCATCATCTTGCATCGCAAACGCAAATGCTTGAGACCGTATACGCTGCACTGACACTTTTCTAAGTGGATAGCTAATGCACATTTTGTTCCTGGAGGGTGGGAGCTGCCATGCATGTCTGTACACAGCTGCATGGCTTGCCTGTATCCAGGAACAATGCACTGACCTTGGACTGTTCTGGCATGTCTATAAGGTAATTGGGACCTTGTTTCATGAATTCTTGAGGTTTAGGAGTTGAAATGCCCATTGGACAGAGTGAAGGACACACTATTTTTGAGGCCTTCCTCAACTGATTAGTGGTGAGGGAGCGTAGCTTTGATTTCCTTGTTCTAAATATGTGAGAGCCATCACTCCTTCAGAAGGTGCCTATGATTATGAGCGCCATGTATTGTCCTGGCAATTTTGAAGACAGATGGGTGTCTGAAAGGTTATTTGGAAATGTGACTGTTCCTCTTCAGGAATCGATTTGGCATCAGGTGGGAACGTTGAGAGTATGCGTGTATGTCGCACAAGGAGCATGTGTGTGAAGACCTGTGTGTATGATGACTCAATCTGAGCATTTTCCAGCATGTCTTCCAGATCCCGTGTGGGAACCGTGCTCAGAGAAAAGATGGCCACACAAGTTCCATGTGCATGTATGTTGTTGCATTCCATGGTAAGGACTAGGGTTTCGGGTCCCATTGTCACTTTTGACTGTGCTTTCCCTTTCCTTGCCCCTATGTGAGAGAGGGTATTCCCAGACGTGGGTTCCTTGCTTGCGCCACAGGGAACCAAGCTGCACCTCACTGAGGAGGCCCAACAAGGCCGAAACATGTCTGGGGTTGCTTGCGTTTCTGTATAGAGGGAGCCTGCAACAACCTGACCTTATATAGACACTGCAACTCAGACACTGACCCTTGGACACATGTGTGCAGGGTTGCATATGGGGTGCATGTCGGCTGGTGGGATGTTGGACACTCACATGTTGGAAAGGTGATGCCCGCACTGACTGTGGGTGTAGGGCAATACTTATGTGGAAAAAATAAATACAATTTTTTTTTTTTAAATGGACAAAGCAGACTTGTTGCCACAGTGTGGGTGCAATTTTCAGGTGAGTTTACTTTGTTGCAAGTACTGCACTCTCACCCTCACGTCTCATAACAGGCAGTTCGGGACTGCTGTGTGAAACAGTATTTTCCTGTCAGCCAGCACCCCAATACCAGCAATGTTCTGTCATCATAATTTTAATGACCTATGTATGTATGAATGTGTAGGCACTTTCTCACGTTGTACTCATTAGAGTCTGCAATTGCAGGGCCCCAAGGTGTGTTTCTGTACTGTATCCTGTCCTGTCTGCCGTGGGTCCTATGGATGGCCAGATCAAGTTGAAGCACACTCTCCATTGTTGTTGTTGTTGTAAGGTTTGGGCCTCATTGGGTCAATGGTCATTGCACCTCTGCCTGTGACATGTTCGCAACATTCGCCTTATTAACTGCATTCTTTGCTGTATTTCACTTTTGTACCCACACTTGGCTTAGCCATGTCCACCCCTCAATAGTGTGAAGATGATGATGTTTCAGGCTTCTGACCTATTGTTAGTTGCTTGGTGACACTTCACCAGGCCTGTGTCCATCATGAGTGCATCCCAAAGGCCAGACACTCACAGTGTTTCAGTCTTACATAGGGCACTTTCAGTAGCGAGATGTTTGCATTTGTCCTTTCAAATGGGCACTTTGCGACTCCTGCTCTGATTGCTCCTGTTGAACGTGGTCCCTTGTCCGCTCAGACCCTTTGTAGTGTGCGCAAATGGTTGCCCATGCATGCTGGTGTCGTCCTTGTGTGAAAGATCAAGTCATGCGTAATGCAACACAACCATGCAGCAAATGAAGGCATATTGCCCTCATGTGCAGTCTCTGATGTGGCGCCAGAGCCTTGTGAGTGGGCTTCTTGAGGCAGACAGATGAATGGTGGATTTTCTCCTGGGGAATTGCGCAGTCTGAGCTAGCCAATGTTGATTTGTCATTCCGCCAGAGTGAAGTCATTGTCACCGTGCTGGGGAGGGATTATATCACAATGTGCCTCATTACTAGTTAGCCGGTCCGGATATAACGGTGCCGGTTAATACCGTACCGGCACCATTTTCCAGACCGGCTAACTGCGAGTTCTGTGGCCGTGTGGTGGCACATCCGCCAGGTCTGACCTGGCGGGTGTAACGCCACACGGCCATAGAGGAACGCGGAAACACTGGCACCATTACAACATGGTGCCGGTGTGTCCACTTCCCCATTTCCATGGAGTTTATGGGACTCCACAGGAATGGGGATTTACAGAATGCTGGTTCTGGATTTACCGGATCACCGGGGCTGTAATGCCCCGGTAATTCCGGCAAGTCCGGAGCTGGTAAATCCCTACGGGTCCAGCGGCAGCCTGTCCGTTTTATCAGCACGGCTACCGCCGGACTCGTAATAAGGCCCAACGTGTCCGACCCAAATGGCCATTGCTTTGTGTACAGCATACAGCCGATTGGTTATGTGTGACATGCATTGTGTCCTGCATGGTTACTTCTGTGGGTGACTGTCTGGACTTTGTAGCAGATTCCGGTTGTGCTGAGGGTCCTTGCTTGTTTGAGTGCTGATGTGTGCACTGGTTCTGCTGTTGTTCTCCACATCTTCAGACCTCATCCTTGATACGATTTTAGTAATGTCAAGTAATGTTTTTCAGTTTTCCCTCTAAACTGTGGGCATGTGCGCTTGCCCAGCTTGCTTTTGAGTGCCGCTCACACAGACAATTCTCACCTAATTAAGGTACAAGCCCCAACAATTACCGGACATTTGCTTTCACTTAAACTAGCTAATCTTAATATTCTTGCATTACCTTACTATGCAAGCATGATCTTAAAAACCTAAAAACCCCAACAAAATACACCCACAAGCGGTTAAATATTAAAATGAAAAAGTGGTTCCATGAAGAGCAGAATCTAACCAAGATTTGCCAGGCGACATTTACCAAATAATGTTCCCTCCCCACCCATGACTCTGATACTTGACTCTACCACATTTTTATCTTATGACTCTAACTTCTGCCCTAGAAGACATTTAGATATTAACCTTGACTCTTCCTCTTTTGGCTCTATGAAAGGTTACTACCAAACTTGAACCTACATCCACTTGTTTTATATTTGTTGTAATATGAATAACGTTCAAGTTCATGGTGCCTTACCAAAAGCTTCACCCACACTATGTAAACCAACTATCAGCCAAAAATTGGTTACCGACTTCCAGTAAGCAGTCTACTTGGATATGTAGCCCCATCCGATGCCTCGTCTTCTTTGTACATATGTCACGTAAGAGTTTTGCGGCGGTCCCCTTGCACGTTAACACATTATGAAACTAATAATTTGCCATCTAAGGATCTTGCGTAAGACAAATGTTATGCTCAGCATCTCCTACTTTAGTAAAGCTAAAATACCCTATAGCTGGAGAGAAACATTGCAATATCATTTTCTTGGCCTCCAAGGGGTAATGGGTATGGACTATGCCTGGCATTACTCCTCTATAATATTAGGGCAATAGATATTCAGATAGTAGAATGCGTTTCACACAATCTGCATCCTTTCCAAGTGTTCAAAGTTGTATTAGGCATAAACCTTAACACATTATATGGTAACTCGCTGCAATACAGAAACGGCTTCACTGAGCACTTGTATAATACTATACGGGTGTAGGTGTGAGGTATGTTTCAAGAAATCTTGTATGCACTGCAAAATAATTGTGTACATGCCGATTGATGATATGTTCTTAAAATGCACATAATATCACAACAAGACTTTATGTTTTGTTTGCAAAGTATTGTTGGTATGTAAATAACCCAGTGAGTGTTTACTGCTACAACCCCTCACCGTGTACAGTGCTCTGTGTGAGAAACCAGAAGGTGTCTCACCTGCTAGTCCCTGGGAATCTCTCTCTCCCAGGTGGCCAGGACACGGCCATTGCCTTTGGATGCAGACCCTCGAGGGTGGCCAGTGTGGGATGTTCACCTGGGTGAGGGTTCTTCACAGAGGTGTAGACAGGGTAGGGCCTGAGGGGCAAGGCCCACCCACAATCTGTAAATGCCCACTCAGCAGTGCTCTGTGGGCAATTACAGATGTTAATGTCACTGTGGTGGGCCCAACTACATTAGCTTCCGTCCCCACGTGGTAGACAATCCTGGCTACGCCTCTGGATCTTCGGGGGGTGGGAGTTGGACACCTGATGGCGAGATGCGATATCTCCTTCCCTCTAACACCTTTACCCCATCCTAGGATATTTAGGAACTCCACCCTCTCCCCCCTTCCCTACATGAACACTTTCACATGGATCGCACACTGTGGGAGAAAACAGACTCACACCCCAGGATTGTACCTGACAAGTCCCACTATTTTGGTCAAGCAAGGTCAGGCAAATAATGGTAACCACTCACACCTGACTTCCATTAAGCTTCCCCACATGGATAAAAGGCAGAGCACACAAAGGAACAGTTTTCGAGAGAGCAGCTGAACAAGAGAAGAAAGAAGGCAAACCAAGAAGGGTGGCACCAGGAGGTAGATACCCTTGACCTTTGTGTCGGAAAACTGTTACTTTCTAAACTCCTTCGGATTGAAAAGCACAAGGCCAGGAAACAAGACTGAAGAATACTGCATTGTGTGTCAGAGATACTCCTACATGGCTGATCGAGTCGGAAAGGAGCAGCAGCCGCCGCAGTACCGTCCTTGGCTCCAAGATTAAAGCAGTGCCAGTAAGATTAACAGAGCCAGTGAGTTGGGAGACCGATGCAAGACCAGTCTGTGTTGAAAGTCAAGGTTGCAAGCGGCAACATAGTATAAATAGCGCAGGAAGTGCGATTTGTAACGCGTGTGATGAAAGACATGAGGAAAGCTGAATTGCTGATGGATGTTTGAATTAAGAAAAGGAAGATACAACACCTGTGACAGAGAGGTCCGACACTGCAAGTGTGCTCAATCGAAGGTGTCTAGCTAAAAGCGATAAAAAGATGTGAATGAGAAATGAAGTGAATCGAAGTGGTCCTCCGACGGTTTAAGCATAATCCCTCACACAATGGGAAGTCTTTGATTTTTGACATGGTCCGAGAATGAATGAGGGAGATCAATTGAGAACATTGTGTTAAGGAGTACAAGCCCGAATGAGGGAGATCTATGGTCCGAGCCGATTGAGGGAGACCAATTGAGTTAAAGGGGTCCAAGCCGATTATGGGAGACCAGTTGTGAATGTTGTGCAAAAGGGGGTCTGAACCTGTAAGAGAGAGACCCATGGTGAATAGCGAACCTGAGAACTTGTGAATGTGGAAAGCCTGAGAAGAAAGCATCTTTAGTGCTTGTTTGTTACGTCAGGCCCTTTGCAATTAAGATACTTTGAATGGTAAAGAGACTTTGACACAGAAGACCCTAATACCTATGCTTTGAACTGAATCCTCATGGTAGAAAAGCCAGAGTGTGTGCGAAGCATGAACGTGTTGCCTTGTCCCTTGTTGAAAACGTGGTGAAGGGAAGCCAACTGCTCAACTATCCTGACATATTCTTTCTTGAACACTTTTCTTTTGCATACATTGTTATCCTACACCATTTGTATTTAGTAGTAAAGATTGGCAATAGGTTTATTAGTATAGGCCCTTTTATTTTAACAGAGACTCCACTAGGACTGCGCTATTATTATTTGATGGTCGTAGCTTTCTCCCATTCTTAGATTTAGGGTTAGCTAGGCTTTCAACCAACCCTATGAAGTTCAATAAACACCCTTAAACTGTGATCACTTGTGTCTGTCGTCACAGTTTGATACCATGCCTTCCTTACATGTGTAAACTAGTATTGGAGGCTAGCACAGAAGACGGGGGATGCGGGAGTACAGGTGCTAAAGGCTAGGAAACGGCACCTTCTTTTTCTATGCATGCTCCACTGCTGAGGTTTTTCTATATAGTCATGTGTTCTTCTGTTTATTGATTCAAGCATCCCTCTGCAACTTATTTAAGTGATAATGATTTACAGAAGAGTGTCCCTGGTTCCAGAAGAAGGCACTCAATCCATTGTACTGATGAGCATTGCTGCTATTATCTTAAAAGGTATATATTTGTGATTTCTTCAACTGGCTCCATTAGAAACTTGAGTGAGGCGCTTGTTGAATTTTGTATTGGCTGTGATGAGGAAGGGAGGGGAAAACTATAGGCTGTATGAGCCCTGTCATTTCATTTCCCATGTCAGGGTTGCAAGCAGGGCTCTGATAAGACGTTGCTCGCTAATTGGATTCAAATAATTTTTGAGAGAGTCAAAAAGTAATAAGCTTTGCCATTAAGGATATTTTATGCTTTTTAAAATGTGTTCTTCCCTCTTAAAACTCCTCTTGAGATCGGGCATCAATCTTATTAGAGTTGCTTCCTATGCCACTGTTCTGCTGGTAACCAACTTGAAAACATGTCAGTGCAGCTTTGTAGGTAGAAGCAGGGGTTAGGCTCTCATGTGTTCATTGTTTCCCATTTTTGTTGGGCACATTTTCCTGTTTTTGGGAGTAAAAAGGGATGGTGTATATGTCTACTAGTTATAAGGCTTGTTTTGAGTAAGTTTTGTCACAACTTACAGGACAACGCAATGTGAATAGTAAGCGGAGGCTCAGGAATTTTAACCATCGTATTCTGAGGTGCAGTTATTCTGAAACAATTATCATTATTACACATTACACATACTTACCCAAACTATGCATGTTCACCCGGCCCTTGAATTACTTAAAGTGACACACAAACTCCTATTAGTATGTTTTCAGACACATTCCTTTTTGTTGCCATTATTCCATCTGTAAATATAGTATTTTGTCTCAATTGTTTGACAGCTAAATCATTTATGCAATATTTGTTTTTTTTAATGCACATGAGTGTTTTTCCAGTGGCTTAAAAACACAGTTTTCTCTGCAGAGTATTACTTTTGCTAGGTACTGAGGTAGATCTTGAAGTCTTGGACTAGTTGATGAGTGGTCTTTATAATAACAAATAAAATATTTGTTTGCGTATGTGTTTGGAAAAACGTGTTGTAAGATGCAACTTTTATACAGATTTGTAAAGAATTGCAGTGATTGGGAAGTGGAAATTCCTTTCCAAACTCTATTCATAGACAGTAGCTCACTAACTTCGTATGCTCACAAAGTGGCTTACCTCATTAGTCAGTTGTGCCCATGGAAAATAATGTGCACATGGCAGCCAACCAGTTCCGCACATAGAGAAAAATAATTAGAGTGAACATTGTTTGTGGTGTTATCATTGTATGTGTTTATGTGGCCATTGTTTGATCATGCATTGCGAGGCTGTGGGTGTAGAGGCATGCATGCAGAATACGTATGTGTTTGGTATGTGTTGATATGTCCAATATTTTACGTGGCACTTGTTATCCTTTCATCATAGACACCAACTTGTGTACAGTGTCTTTCCCTTCCAGATGCATGTATGCTCATGTGAAGAAGTTGTTGACCAGCTGCTCCCTCACTCACTCTGCATTCGCACTGTGCTCCCCTTGGGTCAGTGGTCTGGCACGTAGCTATGGCATGAGATTAGGTACCATGTTGTCATGTATGCCCTTGCACACCGCAATGTTGTGGAGTACACAACAGGCGTAGATGATGTCACACACAACGTGTGACATGTACAAGAGCATCCCCCGGAGTGGTCTAGGCATCTGAGGCAGGACTTCATGATGCCGCTCAATGATGGCCCTTGTAACCCTGTGTGCCGTATTGTACCATTGCTGTTGCGGACTGGCAGGCCACCTGTAGCGTGTCATGAGGTGAGAGGCGCAATGGGTAACCGGAATCACCTGCGTGAGGAAGGTCATGAGTTTTGTTAATGCACGTTGGTTGTTCCTTCATGTGGAGTGGTAGATGTGAGCTACTTGGCTTTGTATAGACCCTGTGACAGTGTGTACGTGTTGCAATGTTCATGATGTTGCCTTGCGCCCATGTGTGAATGTGAGGCTGCGTGTGTGTGTTAGGATGTGGAGGATGTTTTGGTATTTACCTAGCAGCAACATGTTCCCGTAGTTTAGGCCTCCAACTGCACACAGGAACACCTGAAGATGTGGCTGTTGTGAACTGAACTGGAAAGGAGGCATGGACATTCATGAACATGCCACCAGCATGGCATACTAGTTGGAGATTGACGGAGTGCCCGCTGTGCTGTTTGCGGTAGACATATGTAACAGCCGGGGGGGAGTTTACTGCAAAATGGGTGCAATCTATAGCACTGATGACCCAGGAATTGCTGCACCACCTAGGATTGACGTGACACCTTGTTGCAGTTCTCCTGGGGTAATGGCATGTGGTCATGTAGTCTGCTGCGTGATGTGATGCCACTACATAGTGCAGATTGCATGACTGGGTTGCCTGGGATATGCCTGTCGTGATGCCACTGGTCCTCTGGAAGGAGCCAGTGGTGAAGAAATGAAGGGTGGCCAGGAGCTTTGCATGTGCCCCGATAGCATGTGAAGGCACGGTGGTGGGGTGCAAGTCGCCTTTTCACTTCTGTAACATGTCGCTGATGATGTGTGGATGGAAACTATATCTTCACAACACCTCTCTGTCAGCCATACTAAAGAGGGAGACCCTGGTGCGGAAGACCCCATTTTCTCTGTCTCCTCTTTGGCTGGGGTGCTGCAGCAGCAGCTGTAGCATCATCTTTATATTCCTGGGCATAGAGTGCTATCACCAATTCACAAGGATACATTTCGTGGGATGGAATCTGTGGAGGGGAGCTGTGTGCCTTTATAATGGTACGTGTAGTGCCATGATGTGCGTGCAGATGTGAAGCATCACTGAATAGTTGAATTGTTCTTGCTTTTGTTGGATGGTCTTCACCTGTGTGTGCGGCGTTCAGGTGTGTATTGTTTGATGCGTTATGTGTGTGTTTTGTATGGGGGCGTTGGTCCTGTTTCCAGATATCTCTGTGTGTTCCACATGTGATGTCGCACTATGTATGTTTGATGTGTTATGTGTTGTTGCATGAGATATATGTTGTCTTTTGAGAGTCTATCATCCTCTTGGGTGAGTTACAGGCAATGTTCCCTCTAATTATTTTTCCTCAAGTGCGGAAATGGTTACCTTTTGTGTGCACATCATTTTCCATGTGCGCAAATCATAGGCGTTGCCAGGATTCTCTAACAAGTGGTGCCTGAAGCTAATGTAGCTGGGCCCTCCTCAGTACCCTCAACATCTGTAAATGCCCACACAGCATTACTGAGTGGGCATTTACAGATTTTGGGTGGGCCTGTCCCGCTCAGGCCCTACATTGTCTACACCTCTGGCGCAAGTGCATAACAAGGTAAGACACTTTGTGAGCATGCATACTTTGTGAGCTTCCCAGGAGTTGGAAGGGAGCTTCCCAACCACTGCAATTCAAATCTTTAACATATGATTATAGGGAGAGCTCATCAACCAGTCCAGACTTCAAGATAAGCCATAGTACCTACCAAAAGTACACCTGTGCAGAGAAAAAACATGTATGCACAAAAAAAGCTTTATATGCTCAGGATAAACAATAGGTTTAGTTGTGACTAATCATTTGTTAACACTCCTCACAGACAATGCAGAAAGTATTTAACGCAATTGGGAGAAAAGCACTCCTGTTGTTCCTGTCAGCATTGTTGCTATTTACTTAAACAGTAAATATATGTGATGATTTTCTTCAACAGGGCTCTGGCGGAAACCTCAGTAAGGCTCTTGTTGAATTTTATCTGGGCTGTGGTGAGCAATGGTAGGCAAAACCATATTCTGTATTATGTGCCCTCTCAGTTTACCTATGTCATGGTTACAAGCAAGGCTCGAATACGATTTTAGTCCTTACTTTGAATCAAGTGACTTTTCATGGAGATCAGGTCTTCACAACTGAGTTTATGCTAAAATGCTTCTATTTAAAGACAATGTCTACTTTTAGAAAAAGGATGTAATCATAAAATGACAGTAATGTATTGTGTTTACACTAAGATTGACCCGCCACTAATATGGATGTAAATATATTTTTTTTTCTTAGAAATCGCTAATTGCCCCTGATGAAGAGTGTGTAATACTTGAAACGCGTTGGGCCCCTTTTAACTACCACAGCATGAAAATGAATAAAAAGAAGATGGTTTCTTTTGACCTAAGTTTATGTTAATGAGATTTTCTTTAAGTTATTGCATTTCTAAAAAAACATTTGTAACTACTAAATTTATAATTTAAACACAACTAATTGTTGGTCTGGTTTTCCAGTCAGTGAAATTGTGCAGGGGACGTGAGTTCCCGACTAGGGAACTTATCTTTGTTTTTTGTAGCACTTAATGCAACCTAGGTGTCAAGGCTGCATCCTTCTCCCCTGCACCTTAAATACATTCTTAATACCATTAAGATTTTCCCTTTTTATTAACATACCTAAACATTTAAAAAGTGTGTGCTTCTGGTGTCTGCTGTTCTTTCGCACATTCCTTTTAGTTGCCATTTTTCCATTTTCTAAAATTGTTTCCTAGCTGAATGTTTTGACAGCCGCATCATTGATAAG
This sequence comes from Ambystoma mexicanum, assembly GCF_040938575.1. Lineage (NCBI taxonomy): Eukaryota > Metazoa > Chordata > Amphibia > Caudata > Ambystomatidae > Ambystoma > Ambystoma mexicanum. The sequence goes on from NC_090938.1 coordinate 417,505,209, forward strand.
AAATATTTTTTTTGTTTTATAAAAAGGAGTGCTTTTATCCCAATTGCATTAAACACTTTCTGCATTGTCTGTGTGGAGTGTTGACAAATGATTAGTCACAACTAATCCTATTGTTTATACTGAGCATATAAAGTTTTTTTTGTGCATTCATGTTTTTTTTCCCTGCACACAAGTACTTTTGGTAGGTACTATGGCTTATCTTGAAGCCTGGACTTGTTGATGAGCTCTCCTTATAATCACATGTTAGAGATTTGAATTGCAGTGGTTGGGAAGCTCCCTTCCAACTATTGGGAAGTTCACAAAGTATGCATGCTCACAAAGTGGCTTACCTTGTTATTCAGTTGCACCAGAGGTGTAGACAAGCTAGGGCCTGAGCGGGCAAGGCCCATCCAAAATCTGTAAATACCCACTCAGTAACGCTGTGTGGGCATTTACAGATGTTGAGGTTACTGAGCTGGGCCCAGCTACATTATTTTCAGGGACCCCTTGTTAGACAATCCTGGCTAGGCCTATGAGTTGCGCACATGGAAAATGATGTGCGCACAAAAGCTAACCATTTCCGCACTTGAGCAAACATAATTAGATGGAACATTGATACTAATTAATTCTGCACCTAGATCATTCTAATGGCCAACAGATTGACGATCAAATGGAATGCCTTGAGCAAGTTAGTCTGTTCATGCACTATAATCGACTTACGTTTAACATGCAAAAACAGAGATTCTTTCTGCTCATCTCCATCCCTTAGAGATGTTAAAGACCATGTTCGGAGGGATCTGAAGACGCCCCACAACTAGAACCCTGGTTGGATGAACATTGGCTTAACGTCCTTGGCTTGCTCAGTTTCCTCCCCGAAAGTACAGGATTTATGAGTGTGGTGGGATCCAAAGTTGTTTCTGGAGTGCCATATTTCTATGATATCTAGATCCTGTTTTTCCAACTATGTTCCCGGAGGAGATTTCTGAATTCTTTTGCATTTCCACATAGAATTCAACAGGTAAACACGTGTGTGTGTAGTTGATTGGACTTTTGCTGCGCCGTTTTTCTGGGTCCACCTAAAATGCTGCTTCATGAATTGCAAAACATTGCCAACATGGCTGCTAGGCTAGTGTATCATCTAGGGTGCAGAGCACTTGTATCACAAGCCCTCCTCTCAATTCATTAACTTCCAGTAGAACAGCACATTACGTTCAAAATGTTGTGTCTGGTGCACAAGTCTTAATAAGGTCTTACTCCTGTGTTCTTTGGAGATATCTACTTTCCAGAACTTTTTGTTCATGATTAGCAGGAATAATTGTTGTGCATAAGTTTAGATTAGCCGAGTGGCACTGTTGTGCTTTTTCAATCACGTTTTAAAAAACCATAAGGCTATGGAATTCTTTACTAACTAGTCTCCGCCTCACTGAACATTATACATAATTGTTATGATATGATAAGTCATTTGTAACTCACCTGTACACAAATGTTTCTAGGTGCGAATTCAGGCACAAAATCAAGACTTTCCTATTCTTTTGTTAAGGCCTTTCAGGTTTCTTGTCCCCAAGGTAATATGGTTCCTGATTCTTGTTCAGCCCCAGGATGCCTTTTGAAGGTGATTGTTTGCATTTTTCAAGTCCTACACCATACCATACAAGATCATACCAAACTATCTGTCTGTTTGTGTGTGTGTGGGTGTCTATCTATCTGTCTTTGGGGGTCTGGCTATTCATCTATTTATATGTGTATCTATTTAGCTATTTTTTATAGCTAAATAGATAGATAGTGATTCATCATAGTAACTGTGTTTTTCATAATAATATTTACAATTCGGAAGGAACTGTAGCTGCCATATACATTTTAAGGTGCCTGATTACTTGTAGTAAATTTTGAATTGTTTAACTTCATGTTATATATTTCTATTAATTCATGTTTATCCAAGAAATAAAAACAACTGTCAAAAGAAAATAGTCAGTGGCAAATAATTGTGATGATAATTCCTTGATTACTTAAATAAAATCACAACATTTCGAGTTTTGATACCTTTCATTGGACTGAGAATATTATGCTGTGAAGGAAAATGCATCATCTTTTGAAAGCCCCAAAGACCTTCATGGTTTTATGCTAAAAGTCAGATGTGAGGGAATAGACACATTCAGAGAGTGTTATCAAGACTGATTTGCATGGAATGCAGTTCTGTAATCATTGTATGTAAGAATTGTAAATCTACACCACATAACCATTAGCTTGCAGACAAAGCAATGAGAAGCAATACCTGTTAGGCAGAATAATATGCAGTACCCTTTGGGAACACCACACACAATTAAGACTACAAGTGACAGTACAAATTGGCTTGCTCAGTTTCCTCCCCGAAAGTGCAGGATTTATGAGTGTGGTGGGATCCAAAGTTGTTTCTGGAGTGCCATATTTCTATGATATCTAGATCCTGTTTTTCCAACTATGATCCCGGAGGAGATTTCTGAATTCTTTTGCATTTCCACATAGAATTCAACAGGTAAACACATGTGTGTGTAGTTGATTGGACTTTTGCAGCGCCGTTTTTCTGGGTCCACCTAAAAAGCTGCTTCATAAATTGCAAAACATTGACAACATGGCTGCTAGGCTAGTGTATCATCTAGGGTGCAGAGCACTTGTATCACAAGCCCTCCTCTCAATTCATTAACTTCCAGCAGAACAGCACATTAAGTTCAAAATGTTGTGTCTGGTGCACAAGTCTTAATAAGGTCTTACGCCTGTGTTCTTTGGAGATATCTACTTTCCAGAACTTTTTGTTCATGATTAGCAGGAATAATTGTTGTGCATAAGTTTAGATTAGCCGAGTGGCACTGTTGTGCTTTTTCAATCACGTTTTAAAAAACCATAAGGCTATGGAATTATTTACTAACTAGTCTCCGCCTCACTGAACATTATACAGAATTGTTATGATATGATAAGTCATTTGTAACTCACCTGTACACAAATGTTTCTAGGTGCGAATTCAGGCACAAAATCAAGACTTTCCTATTCTTTCGTTAAGGCCTTTCAGGTTTCTTGTCCCCAAGGTAATATGGTTCCTGATTCTTGTTCAGCCCCAGGATGCCTTTTGAAGGTGATTGCATTTTTCAAGTCCTACACCATACCATACAAGATCATACCGAACTATCTGTCTGTTTGTGTGTGTGTGGGTGTCTATCTATCTGTCTTTGGGGGTCTGGCTATTCATCTATTTATATGTGTATCTATTTAGCTATTTTATATAGCTAAATAGATAGATAGTGATTCATCATAGTAACTGTGTTTTTCATAATAATAGTTACAATTCTGAAGGAACTGTAGCTGTCATGTACATTTTAAGGTGCCTGATTACTTGTAGTACATTTTGAATTGTTTAACTTCATGTTATATTTTTCTATTAATTCATGTTTATCCAAGAAATAAAAAAAACTGTGAAAAGAAAATAGTCAGTGGCAAATAACTGTGATGATAATTCCTTGATTACTTAAATAAAATCACAACATTTCGAGTTTTGATACCTTTCATTGGACTGAGAATATTATGCTGTGAAAGACAATGCATCATCTTTTGAAAGCCCCAACGACCTTCATGGTAATATGCTAAAAATCAGATGTGAGGGAATAGACACATTCAGAGAGTGTTATCAAGACTGGTTTGCATGGAATGCAGCACTATAATCATTGTATCTAAGAATTTTAAATCTACACCACTTAACCATTAGCTTGCAGACAAAGCAATGAGAATGATATGATATGATATGATATGGTATTTGTAACGCGCCTATACACAAGTGTTTCAAGGCGCGACGAGGCAGGGAGGGAGGGAAACAAGGGGAAGACAGACAAACGATCCTACTAGGCCAGGTGTCATTCAGATCGCGCAAGTGCAGAGGTAAGGGGAAAAGGAGAAAGTGCAGGGGGAGGAGGTGGGGGGAAAGTGCAGTACAAGGTAAGTAGCGTAATAAAAAATAAATAATAAATGATAAATAAAAAGGGCCAGCTGGTGGCAAGTGCGAGGTAAGTGCAGAGCAAGTGCTGGGAAGTGCTGGGAAGGGGGCTGTAGGGATACAGTGACAGTCCCACAGTGCAGGGGGAGCCAGGGAGGCAGTGCAAGTGGAGAGTGGCTGGGCCCTGGACCGAGGTCGCTGAGAGTGGCCCAGATGCAGGTTTAGTGCAGAATTCAGTGGGGAGTTAAGAAGGTTTAGCAGGGGAGAGGGAGAGAGAAGGCAGAAGCGAAGAGGAAGGTTTTGAGGTGCTTCCGTAACCGGAGATGGTTCTCCTCAAGTTTCAGGGAGGCAGGAAGGCTGTTCCAGAGGGAGGCCCCTGCTGCGGAGAGAGATCTACCCCCAGCTCGTTGCTTAGAGAAGCGGCTGACCATGAGGGAGTTGGAGACGGATGAGCGAAGGGCTCGTGAAGGAAGATATTTAGGAAGAGAGAGTTGAAGGTATTTAGGCCCTAGGCCCCAGAAGGCCTTGTGGACAATGCAGAGGGTTTTGAACTTAATCCTCGCAGCCACTGGGAGCCAGTGAAGAGATTTCAGTCCTGGAGAGATACGGTCCCTGGGCTTGAGGCCAAGGACAAGTCTCGCAGTTCTGTTCTGGATAAGTTGCAGAGGGCGGAGAGTGGAGGCAGGCAGATTAAGATAGAGGCTGTTGCAGTAGTCCAGCCTTGAGAGAACCAGGGCTCGGGAGACAGTGAGCTTCTGGGGGAAGGAGAGGAAGGGAAGAATACCTCTGAGGAGGTGCAGCTGGTAGTGTGACTTCTTAGAGACGTCAGATATATGAGGAGAGAAGGAGAGTGTGGAGTCGAAGATGACCCCGAGGTTTTTAGCCTTGCAGGTAGGGGCCGGAAGGGGGCCAAGGGAGGCCGGCCAGAGAGCTGCAGGGAAGGAGGGAGTGGGTGCGCCAATGAGTAGAATCTCAGTCTTACTGGCGTTAAGGCAGAGGTCATTGGCGGCACACCATTCCTGGATAGCAGACAGACAGTCAGAGATGAGGGAAGGAGAGGAGGAGGCCGAGGGTAGCCTGAAAATGAGCTGGGTATCGTCCGCATAGCACTGGAAGTGGGGGCAGAGAGCGGCGATGCGGTGGGCAAGGAGTGCCAGATACTGGTTGAAAAGCCAGGGAGAGAGGTTGGATCCCTGGGGGACACCACAGGTGGAGAAAAAGATGTCAGAGAGGAAGGAGCCCATTTGGACCTGGGAGGGTCGACCGGAAAGGAAAGAGGTCAGCCATGCCAGAGCCTGACCAGTGATACCCAGGTTATCACGGAGACGGTTGAGCAGGATGGTATGGTTGACAGTGTCAAAGGCAGAGGAGAGATCGAGCAGAATGAGAACACAGGGAATGTTGGAATCGAGGTTCAGGAGCAGGTCCTCACGGATGTTCAGGAGAGCAGTTTCCGTGCTTCTGGCCGCTCTGAAGCCGGATTGATGGTCATGAAGATTACCAACAGATTCAGCATGGAGGTTAAGCTGGGAGATGGCCAGTTTCTCCAGGAGCTTGCCCAGGAAGGGAGTAATGGAGATTGGGCGATAGTTGGCCGGGCAGGAGGGGTCGGAAGAGGGTTTCTTGAGGAGGGGGTGCACAAGGGAGTGCTTGAGGGGGGATGGGAAGACTCCAGAGACGAATGAGTGGTTGCAAAAGTCAGCCAGGGCAGGAGCCAGGGAGTCGATGTGGTCCTTGATGGTTTTGGAGGAACAGGGGTGAACCTGTTTAGACGAGGCTTTCATAGATCGGACTTGTCTGGAAACCTCATCAGCAGAAAAAGGTGGAAAAGCAGAGAAGGAGGGCGGAGGGGCGGCTGCAAGAGAGCAAGAGGAAGAGCCGGGAAGAGAGGGAGGGAGGAGAGAGGAGGAGAGCGAGGACAGGATGTCCTGAGTTTTTGAGATGAAGTGCGAGGCCAGTGCAGTGCAGAGGGCCTGGGAGGGGACAGGAGAGGTAGAGACTGCAGCAGGGTTGGCCAGCTCCTTGCAGATTTTAAAGAGTTCGGCCGAGTTGTTAGATGCCTCAGAGATGCGGGCTTGGATAAGGGCTCTCTTCTTGGTGAGAACGGAGAGCCGGTATTGCCTTTGGAGCAGGCGGCAGGCCAGTTTGTCAGAGGATGAACATGAAGCACGCCATTTCCTCTCTGCCACCCTGCACTTGCGTTTTAGGGTGACGAGATCCGAGTCATACCAGGAGTTACATTTGGCTTTGGGCTTCAGGCGGATTCTCATGACGGGGGCAAGGATATCGAGAGTATCAGATATAGAGGAATAGAGCATGGAGAGGGCTGTGTCAGGGTGGGAGTTAGCCGAGGGGGGAGGAGGGGGCGAGAAGGTAGCAGCGAAAGCCTCAACTGACACGCGCTTCATGGGTCGGATGACCGAGAAGGTGGGTGGCAGTGAAGAGGGTGGCTTTGCCTGTGGGGTAGGGAGGGAGAGGTGGGAGGATAGGAGAAAGTGATCGCTCCAGGAGAGAGGAGTGGAGAGAGGGAGGGAGAGGGGAAGGTCAGAAGAGATCAGAGCATCAAGAGTGTGCCCTGCAGAGTGAGTAGGCCCAGACGGGAGAATAGAGAGTGAGAGAGAGTTGCAGAGTTCGCGAAAGAGACCAGTGAGGGGACAGGAGGCATCGAGGTGGATGTTGAAGTCACTGAGAAAGAGGAGTTGGGTGGTTGAGGACAGGAGTGAGGAGGAGAGGTCAGCCCACTCAGAGAGGAAGGAGGAAATTTGACCAGGTGGCCGATAGATAGTAGCCACGGTAAGGGAATGGCTAGGAGAGAGAGAGAGTCGGCAGACAAGACATTCAAAAGAGGAGTAGGTCTGCGTAGGAGTGACAGTGGCAGGAATCCACTCAGGGAAGATAAGGGCAACACCACCCCCTGAACGGTTGGGCCTGGGCACGGAGAGGATCTTGTAGCCGTCAGGTAGGAGTGTGTCGAAGCTGGTGGCAGAGCTGGCAGTGAACCAAGTCTCAGTGAGACCGAGGACGTCGAGGTCCAGTTCCTCAAGAAGGCGACAGATATCAGAGGAGTGCTTGATGGCAGAGCGAGAATTTAGAGTGGCAATGTGGAGAAGGTTGCCACCCTTGAAAAACTTCTGGGGAGGGGTACAGATCAGAGGTACGCCCTGCGGAGGTGTTAGAGAAGGAGTTGAAGAGGGAGCAAGAGAAGGGGCAGGGAGGGAGGGGAGAGGCAAGGTAGCCGAGGACAGAGGAGGGGGGACGGCGGGAGCGGAGAGGAAGTTGATGAGGCATGGGAAGCGTCTATCAAAGAGGAGAAGGTTGGCCTGAGGGCCTTGGACCAAGACGGTCCCGTTAGCATAGCCATTAATGATGGCCTTAGAGGAGTGGAAAGGGGCCAAGAGGACATCCCAACGGGTGCCACCATTAATGGGAGAGGTGGAGAAAGGAGAGAGCACAGCGACCATGTGAAGGGTCCATAGGTCAGGTGAAGGCACGAAAAAGAGAATGTCAGTGAGAGTTTCCTTGGAGCAGGCGCTCGTGTAGGTGTCAGCGATAGGGAGGCCTGGGTTGGAGACCAGGATGTCCTTTTTAAACTTTTTCCTACCGGATTTAGTGAGGAGAGCAGGATAGTCAATAGAGAAGCAGTTAGAGTAGATAGGCGAGATAGAGAGCACCATGGAGTAGGAGGGGAGGCGGACGACACGAGTATGCAGACAGGAAGTGAGTGGAGGGCACTAGTTTAACACAATGCAGAGCAAACAGTAATGCGTAGGTCAGGGCCACCTAAGTTTGAGAATCCTGCGAGGGGAGAAAAAGCACCCTAGTTTAACACAGTGCAGAGCAAACAGTAATGCGTAGGTCAGGGCCACCTAAGTTTGAGAATCCTGCGAGGGGAGAAAAGCACCCTAGTTTAACACAGTGCAGAGCAAACAGTAATGCGTAGGTCAGGGCCACCTAAGTTTGAGAATCCTGCGAGGGGAGAAAAAACACCCTAGTTTACCAAATAATTGGGATAGGGGGCGAGGCATCATGCGGATGAGGTGAGCAAAGGTGAGGAGGGGTGGGCCGGAGAGCGGAGGAGCTGGCGCCTGGCGTCCCCTGCGGACACCTGCAGACACACAGGGAGCCGCACTGTAGGAGTCGCCCTTGGCCTGGGGCCCTTAGCCGCGGGGGCTGCCGGGCAGAGGGCTGCCCAGGAGGGGGAGGTTATAGGCAGAGGGAGAGGAAGGGGGGGGGGGTGTGGGCGGGCAGGGAGGCGGGGAGGGAGGGGAAGACCAGGAAGTGGGAGGGGGGAGCAGGAGCAGGCCCAAACACCGCGCTAGGAGCGCGAGGAAAACAATTCAATTCAACTTTCTTTTTTTCTTTGTTTTTAAGGCACAGAAAACACAACACTCACGGAGGCCCAGGCAGGGCTTTCCAGGCCTGCTGATCCCCTCAGGCCACCGGCGACCGCTCTCCACGCTCAGCTGGAGAAAAGAAGCGAGCGTGGGGAACGGCCGTCGAGTAGGCCAGAGGGGAGGCAGGAAAACAGCCAATCAGAGGGGGGGGTGGGCGGGCAGGGAGGCGGGGAGGGAGGGGAAGACCAGGAAGTGGGAGGGGGGAGCAGGAGCAGGCCAAACACCACGCTAGGAGCGCGAGGAAAACAATTCAATTCAACTTTCTTTTTTCTTTGTTTTTAAGGCACAGAAAACACAACACTCACGGAGGCCCAGGCAGGGCTTTCCAGGCCTGCTGATCCCCTCAGTCCACCGGCGACCGCTCTCCACGCTCAGCTGGTGAAAAGAAGCGAGCGTGGGGAACGGCCGTCGAGTAGGCCAGAGGGGAGGCAGGAAAACAGCCAATCAGAGGGGGGGGTGGGCGGGCAGGGAGGCGGGGAGGGAGGGGAAGACCAGGAAGTGGGAGGGGGGAGCAGGAGCAGGCCAAACACCGCGCTAGGAGCGCGAGGAAAACAATTCAATTCAACTTTCTTTTTTCTTTGTTTTTAAGGCACAGAAAACACAACACTCACGGAGGCCCAGGCAGGGCTTTCCAGGGCTGCTGATCCCCTCAGGCCACCGGCGACCGCTCTCCACGCTCAGCTGGAGAAAAGAAGCGAGCGTGGGGAACGGCCGTCGAGTAGGCCAGAGGGGAGGCAGGAAAACAGCCAATCAGAGGGGGGGGTGGGCGGGCAGGGAGGCGGGGAGGGAGGGGAAGACCAGGAAGTGGGAGGGGGGAGCAGGAGCAGGCCAAACACCGCGCTAGGAGCGCGAGGAAAACAATTCAATTCAACTTTCTTTTTTCTTTGTTTTTAAGGCACAGAAAACACAACACTCATGGAGGCCCAGGCAGGGCTTTCCAGGCCTGCTGATCCTTTCAAGCCACCGGCGACCGCTCTCCACGCTCAGCTGGAGAAAAGAAGCGAGCGTGGGGAACGGCCGTCGAGTAGGCCAGAGGGGAGGCAGGAAAACAGCCAATCAGAGGGGGGGGTGGGCGGGCAGGGAGGCGGGGAGGGAGGGGAAGACCAGGAAGTGGGAGGGGGGAGCAGGAGCAGGCCAAACACCGCGCTAGGAGCGCGAGGAAAACAATTCAATTCAACTTTCTTTTTTCTTTGTTTTTAAGGCACAGAAAACACAACACTCACGGAGGCCCAGGCAGGGCTTTCCAGGCCTGCTGATCCCCTCAGGCCACCGGCGACCGCTCTCCACGCTCAGCTGGAGAACAAGAAGCAATACTTGTTAGGCAGAATCATATGCAGTACCCTTTGGGAACACCACACACATTTAAGACTACAAGTGACAGTACAAATTCACCTTTGGTACAAGCCTGTACTGCACAGTAAAGTGATAGCGATGGCTGAGCAGATAGACTTATCTCAAGAGTAAAGTGAACAGTATCAGAAGTTACACAAAGGACAGCAATTTACTATGGTTCAAGCAAACACTGACTCAAGGTTTCTGAGTAAAGGAATAGACATTTATTTACACATCATTTAGAAAACAATACACTAGAGTAAAGCAGTAGAACTATCACACTCTTAAGACACTACACCACACCCAATAGATTCTGGACAAGTTAAGCTCAAAATAAAGTGAGAGCAAAATGGCACTCCAGCAGTTTAAAAGGGAGGGAAAGACAAGGTTAGACAAAAATTAAGCAGCACCAACAAGTAAGTGATCAGGGCAATCTAGAAAAGGCAACTACGGTGAGGAAATCAAATCAAGGGGCCTGAGCCAAAGTCAATGGGCCAGAGTCTTTGCAGAGGATCACACAGTTCAGAATACTTCGCGGTTAAGTCTTTGCCAAGAGTTTGGAACGAAGTTGGTCGGAAGAAAAGTTACTTTAAAGAGTAGAGAAGGACAAGCCCTCGGATTGGTGAAAGATTTCAAACACTTTCACCGCGGTTGGACAAAACGAACAACCGAGTTAGCACAATACCTTTAGAGCAGAAGAATGCTGTAGCTGAGGCAGACATTCCTGGCAGATCCTGCAGGCTCACGGTTCCTGAAGCGACTATCGGACTGACAAGAAGGAGGAAAACTGGAGGGTCCTGCACTGCTTGGGGAAGAAACCAGCTTCGGGGCAAAACAACAAATAAAATGTGCGCTCCTTAAAACCCAAGCAGGGTCCGACTTTCCAGGCTATCCGGTTCACTGTAGCTGTAGAGAGGCACAGCTACATCCTACTGATGAGGTTCAACCAGACCAAAACACGTGTCTGGGGTTGCTGTTGGTACTCTTGTTCAGAGGAGAATTGCCTTACATTTCGGTGCTGGACTGCCCCAGGGCAGGACAAAGACTGATGTGTTCAGGATATTTCTCCTCTGTGAAAGATAGTGAGCTAAAGACTCTGGGTAAGGCTTGTGTAACCAGGACTCATGTCTGGCAGAGAGTCTCCCAGGACCCCCCTTCTTATTTGCATATTTCAAGTAACTTTGGGTTTCACCCTAAGTTACTAGGGGAATCCAGACGTGGACCCCTTGCTCACTATTCTTAGGGAGGCACAGCTACACCCTACTGATGAGGTTCAACCAGACCGAAACACATGTCTGGGGCTGCTGTTGGAACTGTTGTTCAGAGGAGAATTGCCTTACATTTCGGTGCTGGACTGTCCCAGGGCAGGACAAAGACTGATGTGTTTAGGATATTTCTCCACTGTGAAAGATAATGAGCTAAAGACTCTGGGTAAGGCTCCTGTAACCAGGTCTCATGTCTGGCAGAGAGTCTCCCAGGACCCCCCTTGTTATTTGCATAATTAAAGTAACTTTGGGTTTCAACCTAAGTTACTAGGGGAATCCAGACATGGACCCCTTGCTCACTATTCTTAGAGAGGCACAGCTACACCCTACTGATGAGGTTCAACCGGACCGAAACATGTATCTGGGGTTGCTGCTGGTACTCTTGTTCAGAGGAGAATTGCCTTACATTTCAGTGCTGGACTGCCCCAGGGCAGGACAAAGACTGATGTGTTTAGGATATTTCTCTTCTGTGAAAGATAGTGAGCTAAAGACTCTTGGTAAGGCTCTTGTAACCAGGATTCATGTCTGGCAGAGAGTCTCTCAGGACCCCCCTTGTTATTTGCATATTTCAAATAACTTTGGGTTTCACCCTAAGTTACTAGGCGAATCCAGAGGTGGACCCATTGCTCACTATTCTTAGAGAGGCACAGCTACACCCTACTGATGAGGTTCAACCATTCGAAACAAGTGTCTGGGAATGCTGTTGGTACTGTTGTTCAGAGGAGAATTGCCTTACATTTCGGTGCTGGACTTCCCCAAGGCAGGACAAAGACTGATGTGTTTAGGATATTTCTCCTCTGTGAAAGATAGTGAGCTAAAGACTCTGGGTAAGGCTCTTGTAACCAGGATTCATGTCTGGCAGAGAGTCTCCCAGGACCCCCCTTGTTATTTGCATATTTCAAGTAACTTTGGGTTTCACCCTTAGTTACTAGGGGAATCCAGACGTGGACCCCTTTCTCACTATTCTTGGAGAGGCACAGCTACACCCTACTGATGAGGTTTAACCAGACCGAATCACGTGTCTGGGGTTGCTGCTGGTACTCTTGTTCAGAGGAGAATTGCCATACATTTTGGTGCTGGACTGCCCCAGGGCTGGACAAAGACTGATGTGTTTAGGATATTTCTCCTCTGTGAAAGATAGTGAGCTAAAGACTCTGGGTAAGGCTCCTGTAACCAGGTCTCATGTCTTGCAGAGAGTCTCCCAGGACCCCCCTTGTTATTTGCATATTTCAAGTAACTTTGGGTTTCACCCTAAGTTACTAGGGGAATCCAGAGGTGGACCCCTTGCTCACTATTCTTAGAGAGGCACAGCTACACCCTACTGATGACGTTCAACCAGACCGAATCACGTGTCTGGGGTTGCTGCTGGTACTCCTGTTCAGAGGAGAATTGCCATACATTTTGGTGCTGGACTACCCCGGGGCAGGACAAAAAGTGATGTGTTTAGGATATTTCTCCTCTGTGAAAGTTAGTGAGCTAAAGACTCTGGGTAAGGCTCCTATAACAAGGTCTCATGCCTGGCAGAGAGTCTCTCAGGATCCCCCTTGTTATTTGCATATTTCAAGTAACTTTGGGTGTCACCCTAAATTACTATGGGAATCCAGAGGTGGACCCATTGCTCACTATTCTTAGAGAGGCACAGCTACACCCTACTGATGAGGTTCAACCATTCCGAAACAAGTGTCTGGGAATGCTGTTGGTACTCTTGTTCAGAGGAGAATTGCCTTACATTTCGGTGCTGGACTGCCCCAGGGCAGGACAAAGACTGATGTGTTTAGGATATTTCTCCTCTGTGAAAGATAGTGAGCTAAAGACTCTTGGTAAGGCTCTTGTAACCAGGATTCATGTCTGGCAGAGACTCTCCCGGGACCCCCCTTGTTATTTGCATATTTCAAGTAACTTTGGGTTTCAACCTTAGTTACTAGGGGAATGCAGATGTGGACCCCTTGCTCACTATTCTTAGAGAGGCACAGCTATGCCCTACTGATGAGGTTTAACCAGACCAAATCACGTGTCTGGCGTTGCTGCTGGTACTCTTGTTCAGAGGAGAATTGCCTTAAATTTCGGTGCTGGACTGCCCCGGGGCAGGACAAAGACTGATGTGTTTAGAATATTTCTCCTCTGTGAAAGATAGTGAGCTAAAGACTCTGGGTAAGGCTCCTGTAACAAGGTCTCATGTCTGGCAGAGAGTCTCTCAGGACCCCCCTTGTTATTTGCATATTTCAAGTAACTTTGGGTTTCACCCTAAGTTACTTGGGGAATCCAGAGGTGGACCCCTTGCTCACTATTCTTAGAAAGGCACAGCTACACCCTACTGATGAGGTTCAACCATTCCGAAACACGTGTCTGGGAATGCTGTTGGTACTCTTGTTCAGAGGGGAATTGCCTTACATTTCGGTGCTGGACTGCCCCAGGGCAGGACAAAGACTGATGTGTTCAGGATATTTCTCCTCTGTGAAAGATAATCAGCTAAAGACTCTGGGTAAGGCTCTTGTAACCAGGACTCATGTCTGGCAGAGAGTCTCCCAGGACCCCCCTTGTTATTTGCATATTTCAAGTAACTTTGGGTTTCACCCTAAGTTACTAGAAGAATCCAGACGTGGACCCCTTGCTCACTATTCTTAGAGAGGCACAGCTACACCCTACTGATGAGGTTCAACCAGACCGAAACACGTGTCTGGGGTTGCTGTTGGTACTCTTGTTCAGAGGAGAATTGCCATACATTTTGGTGCTGGACCGCCCGAGGGCAGGACAAAGACTGATGTGTTTAGGATATTTCTCCTCTGTGAAAGATAGTGAGCTAAAGACTCTGGGTAAGGCTCTTGTAACCAGGATTCATGTCTGGCGGAGAGTCTCCCAGGTCCCCCCTTGTTATTTGCATATTTCAAGTAACTTTGAGTTTCACCCTAAGTTACTAGGGGAATCCAGACGTGGACCCCTTGCTCACTATTCTTAGAGAGGCACAGCTACACCCTACTGATGAGGTTCAACCAGACCGAAACACGTGTCTGGGCTGGCTGTTGCTACTGTTGTTCAGAGGCATTTTGGTGGTAGGCTGCCCCAGGGCAGGACAAAGACTGATGTGTTTAGGATATTTCTCCTCTGTGAAAGCTAGTGAGCTAAAGACTCTGGGTAAGGCTCTTGTAACCAGGATTCATGTCTGGTAGAGAGTCTCCCAGGACCCCCCTTGTTATTTGCATATTTCAAGTAACTTTGGGTTTCACCCTAAATTACTAGGGGAATCCAGACGTGGACCCCTTGCTCACTATTTTTAGAGAGGCACAGCTACACCCTACTGATGAGGTTCAACCAGACCGAAACACTTGTCTGGGGTTGCTGTTGGTACTCTTGTTCAGAGGAGAATTGCCTTACATTTCGGTGCTGGACTGCCCCAGGGCAGGACAAAGACTGATGTGTTTAGGATATTTCTCCTCTGTGAAAGATAGTGAGCTAAAGACTTTGGTTAAGGCTCTTGTAACCAGGACTCATGTCTGGCAGAGAGCCTCCCAGGACCCCCCTTGTTATTTGCATATTTCAAGTAACTTTGGGTTTCACCCTAAGTTACTAGGGGAATCCAGACGTGGACCCCTTGCTCACTATTCTTAGAGAGGCACAGCTACACCCTACTGATGAGGTTCAACCAGACCGAAACACGTGTCTGGGCTGGCTATTGCTACTGTTGTTCAGAGGCATTTCGGTGGTAGACTGCCCCAGGGCAGGACTAAGACTGATGTGTTTAGGATATGTCTCCTCTGTGAAAGATAGTGAGCTAAAGACTTTGGTTAAGGCTCTTGTAACCAGGACTCATGTCTGGCAGAGAGCCTCCCAGGACCCCCCTTGTTATTTGCATATTTCAAGTAACTTTGGGTTTCACCCTAAGTTACTAGGGGAATCCAGACGTGGACCCCTTGCTCACTATTCTTAGAGAGGCACAGCTACACCCTACTGATGAGGTTCAACCAGACCGAAAAACGTGTCTGGGCTGGCTGTTGCTACTGTTGTTCAGAGGCATTTCGGTGGTAGACTGCCCCAGGGCAGGACTAAGACTGATGTGTTTAGGATATGTCTCCTCTGTGAAAGATAGTGAGCTAAAGACTTTGGGTAAGGCTCTTGTAACCAGGACTCATGTCTGGCAGAGAGTCTCCCAGGACCCCCCTTGTTATTTGCATATTTCAAGTAACTTTGGGTTTCACCCTAAGTTACTAGGGGAATCCAGAGGTGGACCCCTTGCTCACTATTCTTAGAGAGGCACAGCTACACCCTACTGATGAGGTTCAACCAGACCGAATCACGTGTCTGGGGTTGCTGCTGGTACTCTTGTTCAGAGGAGAATTGCCATACATTTTGGTGCTGGACTACCCCGGGGCAGGACAAAGAGTGATGTGTTTAGGATATTTCTCCTCTGTGAAAGTTAGTGAGCTAAAGACTCTGGGTAAGGCTCCTATAACAAGGTCTCATGCCTGGCAGAGAGTCTCTCAGGACCCCCCTTGTTATTTGCATATTTCAAGTAACTTTGGGTGTCACCCTAAATTACTAGGGGAATCCAGAGGTGGACCCATTGCTCACTATTCTTAGAGAGGCACAGCTACACCCTACTGATGAGGTTCAACCATTCCGAAACACGTGTCTGGGAATGCTGTTGGTACTCTTGTTCAGAGGAGAATTGCCTTACATTTCGGTGCTGGACTGCCCCAGGGCAGGACAAAGACTGATGTGTTTAGGATATTTCTCCTCTGTGAAAGATAGTGAGCTAAAGACTCTTGGTAAGGCTCTTGTAACCAGGATTCATGTCTGGCAGAGAGTCTCCCGGGACCCCCCTTGTTATTTGCATATTTCAAGTAACTTTGGGTTTCACCCTTAGTTACTAGGGGAATCCAGATGTGGACCCCTTGCTCACTATTCTTAGAGAGGCACAGCTACGCCCTACTGATGAGGTTTAACCAGACCGAATCACGTGTCTGGCGTTGCTGCTGGTACTCTTGTTCAGAGGAGAATTGCCTTACATTTCGGTGCTGGACTGCCCCGGGGCAGGACAAAGACTGATGTGTTTAGAATATTTCTCCTCTGTGAAAGATAGTGAGCTAAAGACTCTGGGTAAGGCTCCTGTAACAAGGTCTCATGTCTGGCAGAGAGTCTCTCAGGACCCCCCTTGTTATTTGCATATTTCAAGTAACTTTGGGTTTCACCCTAAATTACTTGGGGAATCCAGAGGTGGACCCCTTGCTCACTATTCTTAGAAAGGCACAGCTACACCCTACTGATGAGGTTCAACCATTCCGAAACACGTGTCTGGGAATGCTGTTGGTACTCTTGTTCAGAGGGGAATTGCCTTACATTTCGGTGCTGGACTGCCCCAGGGCAGGACAAAGACTGATGTGTTCAGGATATTTCTCCTCTGTGAAAGATAGTGAGCTAAAGACTCTGGGTAAGGCTCTTGTAACCAGGACTCATGTCTGGCAGAGAGTCTCCCAGGACCCCCCTTGTTATTTGCATATTTCAAGTAACTTTGGGTTTCACCCTAAGTTACTAGAAGAATCCAGACGTGGACCCCTTGCTCACTATTCTTAGAGAGGCACAGCTACACCCTACTGATGAGGTTCAACCAGACTGAAACACGTGTCTGGGGTTGCTGTTGGTACTCTTGTTCAGAGGAGAATTGCCATACATTTTGGTGCTGGACCGCCCGAGGGCAGGACAAAGACTGATGTGTTTAGGATATTTCTCCTCTGTGAAAGATAGTGAGCTAAAGACTCTGGGTAAGGCTCTTGTAACCAGGATTCATGTCTGGCAGAGAGTCTCCCAGGACCCCCCTTGTTATTTGCATATTTCAAGTAACTTTGGATTTCACCCTAAGTTACTAGGGGAATCCAGACGTGGACCCCTTGCTCACTATTCTTAGAGAGGCACAGCTACACCCTACTGATGAGGTTCAACCAGACCGAAACACGTGTCTGGGCTGGCTGTTGCTACTGTTGTTCAGAGGCATTTTGGTGGTAGGCTGCCCCAGGGCAGGACAAAGACTGATGTGTTTAGGATATTTCTCCTCTGTGAAAGCTAGTGAGATAAAGACTCTGGGTAAGGCTCTTGTAACCAGGATTCATGTCTGGTAGAGAGTCTCCCAGGACCCCCCTTGTTATTTGCATATTTCAAGTAACTTTGGGTTTCACCCTAAGTTACTAGGGGAATCCAGACGTGGACCCCTTGCTCACTATTCTTAGAGAGGCACAGCTACACCCTACTGATGAGGTTCAACCAGACCAAAACACTTGTCTGGGGTTGCTGTTGGTACTCTTGTTCAGAGGAGAATTGCCTTACATTTCGGTGCTGGACTGCCCCAGGGCAGGACAAAGACTGATGTGTTTAGGATATGTCTCCTCTGTGAAAGATAGTGAGCTAAAGACTTTGGTTAAGGCTCTTGTAACCAGGACTCATGTCTGGCAGAGAGCCTCCCAGGACCCCCCTTGTTATTTGCATATTTCAAGTAACTTTGGGTTTCACCCTAAGTTACTAGGGGAATCCAGACGTGGACCCCTTGCTCACTATTCTTAGAGAGGCACAGCTACACCCTACTGATGAGGTTCAACCAGACCGAAACACGTGTCTGGGCTGGCTGTTGCTACTGTTGTTCAGAGGCATTTCGGTGGTAGACTGCCCCAGGGCAGGACTAAGACTGATGTGTTTAGGATATGTCTCCTCTGTAAAAGATAGTGAGCTAAAGACTCTGGGTAAGGCTCTTGTAATCAGGACTCATGTCTGGCAGAGAGTATCCCAGGACCCCCCTTGTTATTTGCATATTTCAACTAACTTTGCGTTTCACCCTAAGTTAATATCGGAATCCAGACATGGACCCCTTGCTCACTATTCTTAGAGAGGCACAGCTACACCCTACTGATGAGGTTCAACCAGACCGAAACGCATGTCTGGGGTTGCTGTTGGTGCGCTTGTTCAGAGGAGAATTGCCTTACATTTTTTATTTTTTTATTTTTATTTTTTTTTATTTTTTTTATTTTTATATAGTTCATTACAAACTTTTAAAAAGAGAAGATTAAGAAATACATTTCTTAATCAGGCCTTAGGTAAAACAGTGAAAGAAAGAGCAAGGAGAAAGCAATGTGCAAGAAAGTATCAACGTCTATCAGAAACAGGGAAGGGAAAAAAGAAAAAAGAAAACTTTTGACACAGATCAACATGAACACATGATAATGGAAATAAGAATTCAATGTTCGATTATTCCAGCAACAATCAAATACTTAGACTCTAGTTGTTTCAGCGCTAAGTGTGCCAGGTCAAAGTTGTTTCTATCATAGTCTTTTCTAATTTCTCAAGAAATAATGTTAAGGCAAAAACTAATTTAAAGTCTGTGCCTTCTGAGATCAAATTCCACCAGTCTTCCCCGTGTAAGTTCGGCCTTTTGTAGATTTCCTGTCCCAAGTAGGCCGTTCTTAAGTCTCTTAGTTTTTCACAATATAGAACTAGATGTTTCAACATTTCTTTTTTTTGCAAAATCTGCACTCTTCTGAAGCGTCTTTCACTTTGCTTTGGATGCTCATGATTACTTTAGTTTTGAACAAATTCATCCGGAATTTAAAATAAAAAGTTCTTTTTTTACTGCATGGAAAGGTTTGACGGTATTTTGGTAAGGTGTTATGAGCCCGTTCTTCTGTCGCATTTTCTTTCATGCATATATGCGCTACTCTTTGTCTTGATTTTCACACCAATCTTGCTCCCACCGTTTTTTTTTTACAGCATTCGGATTCTGTACCAGTAACACTTGATCTGTTTGTAGCTGGTTAAGGATGTTCATGCAAGTTTGTTTCCACATTTGTTTCCACAGTTGTTTTAGTGCTGCTGTCATCATTCCGAAGAATCCGATATTGTGGCAGATCGTCGGCTCCCAGAACTTTTCTGTAGACTGACAACATGTTCCACATCACCCTTGCGTTGATTGAAGTCAGTCCAAGCTCATATCGAATGCAAGTAGTTGGTGTCCCCCTAGGCAATGATAGAACTTTTCCCCAAAATGTGTTCTCACACCAGGACCATAACTCTGCCGGGCAACCGAACATTGCTTCAACACCAAAAATCAAGGCCGGAATGGCCTTTGAATTGTAGAATGCAATGATCGGTTTCAAAGTAAACTTCCCGTACTTTTTGTTCAGTACGACTCCCTGAGCTGTTAATGACTTACATTTCCGGCGAATTTTCATGATCATGTTCTCATCATTTATACTGGAGTTTATTATCACACCAAGGTACTGAGTTTCCACTGCAAGATGTATTGGTTGGTTTTCTAGTTTCCAGTTAAATTTGCGTTGGTTATTGGCTCCAACTAGGTTTTGCAGTATCAATATCTCGGATTTTGCTGGGTTGATCTCAAGGACGTTTGCATCAGTATACTCTTTTAGGGCTGTCAGTTTCCTTTGTAACCCAATGGGAGTTAGGTCCATTAGAACAATGTCATCGGCATATAGGATGTAGTCAATTTTGCTTCCATTTATTTTCGGGGCAAATGATCTGGTTGATTCAAACGCCCTTCCGATGTCTGAGATGAAAGCACTAAACAGGATTGCTCCAAGGGGGCACCCCTGCTTCACACCTCGTGATGTTTCAATTGGTTCCAATAGCGTTCCTTGCGATTCTAGTCTGGCTTTAATGGTGGTATCAGTATAGAGTTGTTTGATCGCAGCCAGCAGACTCCATGGACATCCCATTTGTTAAGTTTGGTCCATAAAAGCTCGCAATCGATACCATCAAAAGCATGAGCCAGATCTACGAAGGCCATATAAACTTTTGATCTTGTTCGTATCGCCTCCATTTTCATTAGGTTGATGATCATGAGATTCAGTCCACATCCAACGCCTTTAATAAAACCGGTTTGGCGATGATCAGCCAGACCTGCGTCCTTTATCCATCTTGTCAGTTGTAATAGTAGTTGGGTTGCAAAGATCTTTCCAACAACACCCATAAGGGCAATTGGTCTGTAGTTTTTTGGGTCTGTTCTCACATCCTTCTTGAAAATGGGTATGATGATGGAACTTTTCCAAGAATTGGGAATTCTTTTTTCCTCGATGATGTTTTTAATAAATAAAGCAAAACTCGGCCCATGCCTCAGGATGTAATTTCAGTGAGTGGTTAGTGAGGCCATCCGGGCCGGGAGCTTGGGATGACCTCTGCCTTTTAATGTTCTCCAGAATATCTACCTTCTCAATGGAGATCTCCCAGGCTTCAGATGGATTTGGTTCGATATACCTGCTGTCGGTGTTCTTAGTAAATACATTTGCGAAGTGCTCAGACCATGTCACTTCATTCACCATATTAGTCTGAATAGCTTGTTGGGGCGCAGCCAAGTTGTTTATGACTTCCCAGAACATTTGGCCATTTTTTGTGACTAGTATTTGTAGCATTTTTTCTGCATCATTTTGAATCATCGTACTCTTATGCGTCCGCAACCAGTTTTTATTTGTTTTCTGCAACTCCTTTTTATCTTTCAAGTAGTTCTTGTCTGGATTTTTTTGTAACCTCCTGATTTTTTTCCTCAGGTTACGTTTTTTAGCCACTATCTCTCCGTCATGGACATTAATCATCTTGAAGTTGTTTAAGCTATTATTACGAAGGATTACTGTGTATGCTTGTAATAAAACTGGATATTCAATTTGACCCGTGTTTGTTTTTGTTGTTTCTCTTGTTAATGAGTTTGTCATTAGCTTAATGTGGTGTTCGTTTAATTTTAGCCGATTTCTGCCTGGAGTACTAGTGACATTGTGATTCCATCTCGCTTATAGGTTCCTTTTTAGACCTCGGATGATGATTCTTATCAAGTCATGCTCACTGTTTTGCATACTAATTACTTTTAATGATTCAATGTCCGAAGTTATATTTTCTGAAACATAAAAACAGTCGAGGATCGATTGCGAATTAATATTTCTCCAGGTCACCTTGGGGGGGAGGTCTCCTTTCGTACATCCATTTAGCATCTTCAATCCTCAGACTTCCATCTCCTCTTCCCATGCGACAATTAGGCAGAATTTCTTGTGTTCTGATTTTGACCTTAGAGGACCTGTTTGTACTTGAGGTTTCAAACGTTTCAAACATTCCACATTAAGGTCGCCACAGAATTATGATCCTTGCGTTCTCTTCATTTGACAGTATAAGGTCTATCAACTCCCCTATCAAGTCAAGGTACTCCCATTCATCTGAGGCTTCATGTTGCCAATATAAGTTTATTATGTGGATTATTTCTTTGTTCTCCCCAGTCACATTTGTTGCAACAGCCACACATTGGATATATGGGGTCACATTCACACAATTTGTTATTCTTAGACCTTGATTCAGTTTTACAAGTGTCAATAACCCTGCCATTGGTCTCCCTTTTGGCTGTTTGATCACTGGATTCCAAGCGATTTTATAGCCTTCCACCACTGGTTCATTAAGGAGCCAGCATTCTTGGAGACAAATAATGTGTAATGGGTTCAAGGCCTCCCAGACTATTGTTAAACAGGTGCATGAAGCCTCTTGTGTTCCATGCACCTACATGTAGGGTCGTTGATATATTTACTGGTTGGCATTATTGATTTCCTTTACAATTTAAGGACCTTGCCACCCAATTCCAACTTGTTTCGTCATCATTTCGCTCTCGTTTATTCTCTGTCGAGCTTTGTGGCCAGGCTTCATTCTCTGTACAAGCAAATGTGATTTTAATTTGCTTTTTAAGTTGACAGCTGTCCCTACCGCCAGGAGACATTTCTTTTCTTTCTTCATGATCCTTCAGACTTCTTTTAACTGTGACTGTTTGAAGAGATTTTGTGTTTATTTGTTCTTTCATCTCTTCAGATCTTTTTAAGATTTCTGGTTGCGTGATTTTAGATTTTATGTGAGGGGACTCGCCCCATGGCTTCGATATCCCAAAACCTAGATCTTCAAAATCGACTGAGTGCTCAACAATTATATCTCTGATGGCATGAGAATAAATGTGCAGTAACACACGATCAGTAATTTCGTCGTGTATAAATTCAACCGTTTTGATATTGTTCGTTGTTACTGAACGAAGCCGGGGGAGATGATTCAGGAGTTTGAGCACGTTATACCTGTTTAGAATCAGGCCATCATTCGATGAGAAGTTTCGTTCCAAGAGGAGACAAAAGTTAGAAGTTATGTCCTGCTTTTTTTTGTCAACAATTTTTGTTTATCGAATGATGATATTTATCCTCTCTCCAATCCTCTTGAACCTTTTCATTTCATGTCTGGTCTCTTTCCTTATTCAATAGAATCGTTTTTATACCCGTTGCTTCTCCATGACTCAGCTCTCGGAGGTTAGATTTTTCACTTTGGGCACATTCCTTCTTCTCAGTAAATATTACGTTTTCTGGTGCCCATCTTTCATCCATAGTCACGCACCTCTTTATTATTTGTGTTTTATCTTCTGGTATCTGGAACTGAATCGAACGCTTTTTTTCTTTTTCTGGTGTTATTTCTATTATACAAATTCTAGATGGTTTTATTTTGTCGTGTTGTTTGATTAACGCTTTGTTACAACTGTGTGACCCTGACATTAAACTTTGCTCGTTTTCGCATACTTCATCCGATACTTGATCTTCATCATTTGATTCGTAAGTGGATAGGTTAGCTAATTCCTCTATCATTCGAATGTCATCATCGTCATCACATTCGTGTATGGATACTTGATTTTCTTCATTTATCTCCACAGCTGGAGGTTTTGTGATCAGGGTTTCCGACTCAGACACCTGATCTCTTGGTGAAGACTTGCTCAAGTCGGTTTGGATCATGACATTTAATGATTTAATGTTTCTTAAGAACTTATTCACATTTTTGTTGTTTACTTTTCTTTTGTTTGGCATGTTTTTTGTTTTTTTAGTCTGTTTTGTTGGTATTGTTTTTATTGCTCCTTCCTTAATTAAGCTTTCTCTTTTGGTCTTGTCAAGCAAACGTTTCATTTTTTTCATTTTGTTCAAGCGTTTTCTGGGGATTACTGTCGTGGGTAATCTCCGCCATTCCCATTTGAACCTCAGCAATTGCTGAGATAGAAGGCTGGCTTGATTCAGGCATATCCACAATAATTTCCAGGTCAATAACCTTCTCGTCTGGGCAGTTCCCAACGGCCTCGCCATGGTTGTGGGTCTTGTTATTTTTTTGCCGCTAAAACATAACACATCATTGTTGGGCGTTAATAGGACCGTCGATGCAATTTCGCTAGATCGGTCTACCGATCTTGAACTAAATTGACTTTTGTGGTCTTGTGTTTGGTGCTTATTATTTATTTTCTCAACGCTGCTCGCTGTGGCACCTTCTACAGCTCGTGACGGATAATTGTCTTCATCAATCATTTGTTGATTTTTTAAGATCATTATAGCCTCCCGTGCCAACTCCGCTAGAAGCCGTTTGTCATCTGCACTATTTTTTAATTGCTCCTTTATTTGGGCAACAAAGGCATCATTATTTCTCAAGTTGTTTGCTGTTTGATTTTTCATTATATTATGTTCCAGGTCCATGTTTATTAGTTTGCCATTTACGGATGCCATGAGCGTGATTGGGTCTTTAAGGCTCTCATTCAGGTGTTTGTATAATTTTATCAGTGGTGCTACTGTTCTTGTCAATCCGGAGATGATGTTAGGTCTCAACTGATTTATCACTTGTTCGACTAGGTCGTAACAGTCTGTTTGTAGGCCACTCGCATCCTGTCTATAGCCATATTTTTTCTTGGTAGTTGGATGTCTCCCTTTATAGGAGCCTCTTGTAGGCCTTTTGTAGTCTGAGTCTGATGAGGTGTTATCACTTGACTCGGTCGAGTCAGACACTAAGGTTCTCTGTTCCATGTTCTCTTGTATTTTTGGTTCCATCGCTTTGCTGTGTGTAGAGCTTTGATGTACTACACCTTTTTCGATTCTGTGAGCAGAAAATAGTTACTGGGCTGGAACTTGACATTATTCTTCTCCTCTTGTTGGGGCAATAAGGATTTTGTTGAGAGCTTTGGTGTTCCACTCTTTCACCCAATAATTTGCCACATGTGACTGCGTTTGTTTCTTTTGAAATCGAAAAGGATTTTGTGCTCTTCGTATATCTGGCAGTTTGTGTTGTATTACTTGAGGTCGGCGAGAGAGTCATCTCAGCATTAATATTTTTGAGGTCTTCAATTAGCTTATCTGCTAAGAATAATGAGTTTCGCCTTTCCTGCCGTGATGCACTTTTAGGATTACCTCCCAACTGCACGTGCTCCTGAGGGAACTGTTCGTTTGATGCTGAAAAAGATTCTGTCTCAGAGTTCAAGATGTCGTGTCTTTGATTCTCAACTGACAAATTCCTTCTTGGGTCAGAGGGATCGTCGCTGTTTAAGCAAGCTTCCTCCTCATAAATCGCTTGTTTCCAGAATTTTGTGCTTTATTGCACTCTTGAATTATTCTCCAGGGTAATACTCTCAGGGAAGGTGGGGGGGGCTGTGAGGGGCTTAGACATTAAATTAGGCATTATATTGTCATCATTGGGCAGAATGTCCCGATCCGCGGCAGCTTTTAGGACGGGATATGTACTTAATGTTGTGTGTCTGGTTATCTGAGTGTTAACATCCCAGACATAGCCGAAGGGAGCTCCATGAGCACCATCAGTGTGGACGTTCAAGGCCCCACCCCCGCCCCCACCTCTTGCTGAGGGCCGCATCGTTATGCTGGCTGATTTCGTCCTGTTCGTCATGTTCGGCAGCCCACCTCCCAAGCAGCAGGACGCGCCTGTGCAGAAGCCCCCACCGCCGAACCCTCCTCCTCTCCGCGGGCAACCCGCCACCGATGGTACGGAAGCTGTCGCTACAAGCGGGGCTTCGGTTACTCCACAAATGGTATCATCGATGAGCGGCTCAAACACGGTAGGACCAGGAGGGGTTAAGGCTGACTTCAGGGGCGCTTTTGTTATCATGTACAAATCGATTGGATCGAACCTAGCGCCACAACCAGCATGTCTCTTCACTTGGCGAACATTCTGTTGTGATGTCGCAAATAAGCAAACCCAGGCAGCAGGCACAATGTCAGCTGTGAGATCAGTAAGACAGGCCACTTACCATTTGGTCCATTGAGTCCGTTGGATCCTCTGATGTAGATATTGGTGTCATGGTTGTAGTGCAGTCAGTTTGGGCGGGCGCTGAGTGGAGCCGCCACAATCTTGCTCGAAGAAATGGCGTCCGAGGGCTAACACAGAGAGCTTGTGGCTTGGTAAAATCCATTGTTGCCTGCAGCACCACACACCACCGCACACTCCCGAACACTCCCAAACACTCTGAGACGCTCCGTGTGAGAGTGGAGTTTTTATCAGGATACTCCTCCTTCCTTCCACTAGTAGAGCTAGTAGAGGTACTGCACCACAATCCAGCAGGGGGTCAGCCACATAGAACACTCCCAAACACTCCACGTGCCTTACATTTCGTTGCTGGACTGCCCCAGGCCTGGACAAAGACTGATGTGTTTAGGATATTTCTCCTCTGTGAAAGATAGTGAGCTAAAGACTCTGGGTAAGGCTTTTGTAACCAGGACTCATGTCTGGCAGAGAGTCTCCCAGGACCCCCCCTTGTTATTGGCAGACATTCCTGGCAGATCCTGCAGGCTCATGGTTCCTGAAGCGACTGTCGGACTGACAAGAAGGAGGAAGACTGGAGGGTCCTGCATTGCTCAGGGAAGAAACCAGCAGCGGGGCAAAACGACGAATAAAAGATGCGCTCTTTAAAACCCAAGCAGGGTCCAACTCTCCTGGCTATCTGGTTCACTGTAGCTGTGCACAGCAAATTCAACCAGAGGAGGGAGGACTGGCTAGCAGTTTGGCGAACTGGTTGGTCCCACCAGCTCAAGGGGAGAAGATTCCTTGCAGATCTTCCCTGTCGTCGAAGTTTGAAGATTCATACCCGGAGCAGGGCTTCACCGGGAGGTTCAGTCGTGGTAGAGGTCCTCTTATGTCAGCTATTCTCTTTGGTTTTCTCAATCCAGTGGTGACTCTCCTTCCAAGCCCCATAGACCTGCTTTTTATGCAGTTTTCCCCCATTCACACAGCCTGGCTGTCAATCACACAGCAGGTGGCTGTCCTGGCAGGACGTCACCACAGCCAATCATACAGAGTGCGACATGGGTCTCCAAGGAGACCCTGTGCAGGGAGTCTCAAACCCCTCCCTCACATCCTGTCCCCCTCAGACATTCAGGTGCCTAAGGAGGGCTTCTGTGCAGAAGCCCGCCAAAGGACGGCGAACAAAGGAACCAAACCTGGTTTGGCACACAGAGTAAAACACAAGAAAGACCTTTACAAAACGAAATGATGAATAAACCCAGCCGGAACGGAAATAAAATAAAAGGGGTCCAGCGGGTTTATAGTTCGAGGCTACTAACTTAAAACAGTACCAAGGCTATTTTCATAGACCATGTTAGGGAAAAAATGATATATACCACTGCCACCAGCCAAATCTTAATGAAATGGGAATGAAATAATGTTCCATGAGAAACAGACAAAAGAGATAACTATTAACCCTTTCCAGTACTCTATGAAAGATAGTTTGTACTGGGTCTGTGAATTTGCAAAAGACGAATAAAGTCCATGGCAACTTTACATGTTCTGGGAGACAGTAGTCAGAAAATGAAGTTTGAAGTGGGAAGTCCGAAAAAGACAACCCTGTGTCACTGCACTAAAGGTGCTGTGTGACACACAGTAAAACAATGCTGCCTGTGGAGTAGGTGAGGCTCCATAGTCCATGAACAAAATGTACAACACATAGCCAAAAACACATGTAAGATTGGGAAAAAAAGGCCCACACTCTTACCAGGTGAAAAAAAATCCTAGAAATCCAGCAAAGATGCTGAGGGACTCAGTAGGTAAGGGAAATTAGCCATTCTGGAGAATTCTCCCCAGCAATACACTGTTTGAAGAGATGTTGTTTTCATAATTGAAGCAGTCACATTTGTGTGTGCCTTGCCTCAAATATCAGACATGCTTTCTAAAATGGAGGTCTGGTGAATTTTAAAACATGTATATTTCTGCTTATGGTAAACATATCTTTTACTGCAGGATTTACAAAGGAGGAGGAAGGGTTTGTTATTGTGCATTCATTTTACATGTGCACTTGCAATACTAAAGTCTCTGCACCAAATATGAACATTTCCAAACGCGGACTGCTTGTTCTGAAGGCCCAGTGCTGGCTGATTGCAGTGGTTGTAACACTTAATATATACAAAAAATGACTTTACACTGTTGCGCACAGTGGTTGGTTTGTTCTTTCAGGGATAGGAACACAGAGTGTGAATTCTATGTCTTGGAATGGGATTAGAAAAACTAACACCTGCATGAAATTGGGGCTTACATCACCAGTGTATGAATGGCATGTCATGTTGACTGATGGGCTAACCTTTCTGAAACCCACATCTCTATCGAAACCTCTGTTCTTTAGGGTGAGCGTCGGCAGGTACTTCAGTTCATATGCTCATCTGTATCTTGTATTTTGGAGAGCTCCCTTCAGTACCAAAAGCAACAGTTCCCTTAGTTCGTGTCGATCTTGAGTAAAGTGATGTCCTACCAGTGCTTTTGTTTAATGGTTTAAGATGATAGGTCTGTGCGCGTTCATTCTTTCACATAGTTCCTGCAAGTTTCACCCACATGCTTTCCTTGTGGGCATTTCTTGCACTGGATGAGGTAAACAAGATTGGATAATTTGCAGTTTTTATTCCCTTGAATCTGCATTGTTCGGATGTGATGGATTGTCATAGCAGATTCAGTGCAGATCATTTTGCACGTTTTGCATCTCCTCATATTCCATGTTCCAAGTATCATTTGTTCTTGATCCATTGGACATGCGCTTTTGTTCAGGGACTGTGCATGATTCTTCAGTTGTTTATATGCCATCATGTAGGGGATTCAATGAACATGTCCTTTTGTTCTTCATCTTGCTGTAAATTGGTTGTAGTTTCTTAATTCTGTTCTATTGTGTTAACACTAGGTGATAGTGATAACTAGGTGTACTCGAAATGCAGTCCTTTGTCTGTTTCTTAGCCATTTTTCTCCTCAAATTATCAATGAATGATACAACTCACTTTTAAATTGTTGTCCGAGTGTCCCTTTTGCCAGATTTTGACAGGTGTGTTTGTCGGAAGTAAACTTGCCGTTTGCTGTTATTTGTTCCTGTGGGTCTTTGTATACAGCCCGTTCCAGCTGGTCATTCCTTCTCCAAAGGTAGTAGTATCCATAAAGTGTATGCTGATCTTGGAACAGTCCAGGGGTAATGTAACCTATTAGAGTAAGCTATTGATTGCACCATGGAATTGTTTGAGAGAATGTTCACTTTCTGCCCAACACATGAATATGTTGTTGATGTATATCAAGCATGTTAGTGGTTTCTGAGATTGTTGTTGTGGGAACTCTTCCTCGTGATCTGCCATTAACAGGTTTTTTTTTTTTTTTTTTTTTTAATAAAACTACAGTTCGATAATTAAATCGAACTTTTGTTATAATTGACCTTTCCCGCATCTCATCCGTCCTCTCCAGTGTTTAATCACAGTATGTTCTTTGTGCTGGTGATAAGTTTGGATCACTGTTAATTAAGGATTTTCTTTTCCTTATCACAAGTTGTATTACAGAGAATCATGGTTAAATAGTCAATTATCCTGCATGATAGTTTAATATTATGGCCGGCGCTTACATATGACCACCAATCATTCATGTCATAGTTCTGAGGTTTGAAGCTAATTAGGTGCAGGGTCCGCTGTGTGATTGTGCCTGTGCAATCAAGTATCAAATGCTTGAGGGACTCTATTTCGCTCGCATCACAGAATCGACATTTGTTGTCTGCGGTGTCTTTCTTTTTTCGTATCCATAGCATTTCTCGATTGTTTAGGGCGTTCAGCCTGAATTTTAGAAACATGTTCCTGTGATATCGTGAAGGACAATTTAGTAGGTATTTTGGTGGCTTGTGTAGTTTTATTTCTCCAAGACCTAATGGAAGACCCGTTTTTAGTTTCCTGCGTTTTTCAATGTTATGCATCCAGTCCCATTCTTCTAATTTTTTTTTCGCCTGTTGTGGTCGATCGATTAGGTCAGATTGACTTATATTTGCGGAGTCCATTATGGCTTCAAGTTTTTTTTTTCCAAATTTGGATTAGTATTGCTTGGGTGTCGTCATTTCTGATCTTGAAAATTTCGTATGCTGGTATTTTTTTACTGCAGTACATTTTCCTGATGGTGGAGAGGGATTTCCATTTAACAGGTTTGCATGTTCCGTAACCATGGCCATTCCACTGTTTCATGGGATGTGTCATCCATTCAAACAAATGTTGTTGTGTATGAAACTCATAATGTCCCTGATTGCTTGGTGTGTGGTGTCTATCTTGTTTCCTTGGACAGCTCGTGATTTTGAGTGAAGTTTATGAAAAACAAATGATGTCACTGATGTACTTTAAAAAGTGAATTGCGGTCTAAATAGTTGCTAATTAATTGCTCACTGCAAATCTATATACAGGAATTTTAAATATAAATGTGTGAATTTTAAAAACCAATAGAAAATGACATTTTCAAAGTGAACTTTTTAAATTTCAAATGTTTAAAGATAAAGGATAAGCTTTTCTTCAAGAATCAAATTCTAGATTTGAAGTTCACGGTTCTTTTCACAAATCCCATGTGCTGGAGTTACTGTAAGTGCAAGATTTGCTTCACAATTCCAAACCGTAATTATGTAAAATAAATAAGTCTGAGTTTCTACAACATTTTCTCACAATTAGTAACCAGATAGGTATGGTTCCAGCACAATCCAAACATATCTGTATCTATTAGAGCAAAAGTTGGGATTCGCAGGTTATACAACCAAAATAAACATCCAAACTTATCTGAGATTTGTGAGCGCAGATAGGAATGGGTAATACTAGGATTTCCTTTGTAGACTTGTATTTCAATAAATAGCTTAGAAATTATTTTACAGGGGCATGCGACCCTCAGCCAGACATGAACACACCAATGCACAAATCTGAGGTGTTTTTGAGTCTACACACCTTCTCATTTACAGTTCATTATCGTGAGGGCAAACAGGAAACCAAGGAAGACTATCCTTCATCTCACCCTACAGAGAATCCATAGTCAAGAGGAGGGCTTTGCGCAAAGGGTAAGAGTAAGGATAAGTGATGAACTCAGACCCCCTCACTCTGTTCCAAAGCTTGTAAGGGCACTCTGCAGCCCAGAATGACTGGTGGTGAACCAATGCAATTTTGCCAGAACTGTGAGTTACAAGGAGGCAATACTAAGTCAAAGTCTTCCTTCGGGTCCCTGCCAATGCCTGGATCTGGGTGATGCATACCTACAGAAGGATCAGAATGTTAAGATATATTATTGTCATATTATCAACACACAATCCCTAATGCAAACATGCACTCCAGTGAAGTTGAGTCTGGCCTTAATAAAGTCCTGAGAATGTGGGGTCGTCGGATTCCAGGAAACCAGTTCCCAGATTGCCTACTGAAGAATCAAACTCTAATAAGTCATCTCGTACCCATCGACGATCGTAATGATGATTTGATCCATATAATATATCTTAGCTTTGAAGGTTGGTTCTACGGAAATGGCATCCCTTGATCTAACACCCCATACCACAACAATCCCACCCCAAAATCAAAATTCTGGTACAGGAACCAGGCTATGTTTGATCTAAGCATTCAGTTTTATTTAAAATAGCACATCAAAACCAAAGGTTTTTGCCTAACTTTATGCTGTGGAAATCACCCACACCATCCTTTTATGAATACGTACATGCCAATTGCCCACAGAAAAGGAAAATAACTTGCTTACTTTTATCACACTGTTGTTAACATTCTCAATGGACAAACCTCCATG
The DNA here is from genome assembly GCF_040938575.1 of Ambystoma mexicanum. Taxonomy (NCBI): domain Eukaryota; kingdom Metazoa; phylum Chordata; class Amphibia; order Caudata; family Ambystomatidae; genus Ambystoma; species Ambystoma mexicanum. The sequence goes on from NC_090938.1 coordinate 417,535,982, forward strand.
TTCCTTTTAAATAAAATCTGAACACCCATTCTTCTACAGCAATATTAAATGAACATTCCAATTAACAACGCTTGTCCACTACTATATTTTCAAATATTTTCATCAGCAATTGAGAATATATAAAGCACCTTATTTTCCTCTAGAACCCAATCAAAAAAGGTTAGAAAAGAGAAAACCTCATAATAGACATTTCAATGTATTTTCTCTAACACCACCCATAAGTGTTGGTACTAGAGAACAAATATTACAATTTACATTGAATTCAAGTGTAACTTGCTTATTTATAAAACAATCATTCTCTGAAGAGAATGTATGGTTGGTTCCTAGTATGGGCATGTCTTTAAATCATAGAGTGTAATATTGGAGTACATTGGTTGAATGCTTGGGTTTGGAATAGAGGCTTTCATTTTGGGGAGCACAAAATCTAGGTTGGCTTAAATGTCATGCTAGCATGAGAATATAATTCTCTGATGGGAGAGAAATTAACCCTCCAATTCTTCTCTATAGTAATCCGCTTCATGCAGAGTCCTTTCTTTTCTCTGCAATGTTATTTAGAAAAATTACAATGGTCATTTAATTTGACGCCCGGATCATGGGAATAAAATGGAAAAACATATGTTTATTTTATTATTATGCATTTATTGAGTATGGACCTAGCTTTAGGAAGCAACAGAGAGCTTTACAGGACATGGCTAGACAAGCACAGATAACGAAACGGGAGGGTGGGCAATTAGGCAGCAAGGGTTCTTCAAAATAAGAGGCGAGGAAACAGTGGGGAGACGATCAGCCACTCTTAGGCTAAATGGAAAATGGAGGATGTGTTCGCGAGGAGCTAATACTTAAAGAGGAGGGCCTAAAACTCCTTTCTGAAATGTAGAAGCGAGGGGAGTGACTCTGGTGTTGACAGGGAGGAGTTTCCAGGGTCTTGGGGCATAGACATAAAAGGTCTGTCTTTTGGTTTGTTCCTTCCTGCATTGGCAGAGCTCAGGTCTGCACATGTCCTTACTTCTGGTACATTGTAGGCCTCTGGAGATGCTGAGTTCATCAATGAGGTAGCTTGGATACTTCAGAGCACAGCCATGTAGATGATGCAGCAGGATTTGAAGATGATATGTGTTTGCAGTGGGAGCCAGTGCAATTCGATATGGGTTGGGTGATGTCGTTGGATATGCGTAGTCTTTTGATAAATTGTGCTGCAACATGTAGGACACATCTCAGGGTTGCCACAGTCGTAGCCAGAAGGCCTTCCAAAAGGGTTTTGCTACCATTGAGCTGTGAGAGGACAAAAGCTTGAGCAGCATATCTGAAGTTGGTTTCTGGGATGTAGGGCTTGATCTTCCACAGAAGAGAAAGTTGGTGTTGTCTGTGTTTTCCCTGCTATGTGCCATTTGAAGGATAAGTGTCTGTTGATGTCCATCCCAGGAAACTTGGTGCAGATTGCCAGCTAGGGTGTGAATCCTTTGCGGCCATAGCAGAGAGCAAGGTCTAAATGTTAGTGTGTTTGGTGCTTTTGGTCAGCAGTAGGAATAGGGTCTTGGGGGGGTTGAGCTTCAGGTAAGTACTGGACATCCAAGACTTGAATAATGTGACGCAGGGCTTGAGCATGTGAATATCTTTGGTGGAGGATAACTTGAGGTAGAGCTGCGTGTCATCAGCGTATTGTGGATGTGTTTGGTGTGAGGAGCCAAGAGGGTTCAGAGTGGTTAAATGTACTGATTGAAAATTACAGGGGAAAGGATGGATCCTTGTGGGACTCCACAGGTGATGGATAGGGTTGGAGATTTGAGGAGTCCAATGGGATGAACTGCTGATGGTTAGCAAGGTAGGAGGGCATCATTGATCACCCTGATGATAGATGTTTCAGTGCTCGATCTGGCTCAGAAGCCAGATTGGTTGGACGGAAGGAGGGCTGATAACTTGGCAAAATCTTTCCAGTTTGACGAAATCACTTTGAAAGCAATGACAAAAAAGGCATGGAAAAGTTTCCCTTGACAGGGAGGAAGTCCCAGAGTCTGTGGGAATAGACAGAAAATGCCTGTGTTTTGGTCGGTTCCTTCCTGCATTGGCGGAGCTCAAGTCTGAACATGTCCTTACTTCTGGTTTATTGTAGGCCTCTGGAGATGCTGTGTTTCTCAGTGAGGTAGCTTGGAGACTTTAGGGCAACAACCTTGTATATGATGCAGCAGGATTTGAAGATGATACTTGTTTGCAGTGGGAGCCAGTGCAGTTAGATATGGGTAGGAATGATGTGGTTGGATTTGTGTAGTCTTTTGATGAGTCGTGTTGCAACATGTAGGACACATCTCTGGGTTGCCAGGGTAGTTGCCAGAACGCCTTCCAAAAGGGCATTGCCACCATTCATCTGGGAGAGGACAAAGGCTTGGACAGCATATCTGAAGTTGGTTTCTGGGATGAAGGGCTTGATTTTCCAAAAAAGAGAACGTTGGTGCTGCCTGTGTTTTCCCTGCTATATGCCATTTGAAGGATAGGTGTCTGTTGATGTCCAAACCAAGAAACTTGGTGCAGATTACCTGCTAGGGTGTGAAACCTTTGTGGTTCATAGCAGAGAGACACATCCAGATGTTCAGATGTTTGGTGCTTTTGAGCAGCAGTAGGAATTTAGTCTAGGAGGGGTTGAGCTATACATAAGCACTGGACATCCAGGATTGGATTAATGTGAGGCAGGTCTTGAGCCTGTGAATATCTTCAATGGAGGATAACTTGAGGTAGAGCTGCGTGACATCGGTATATTGGTGGATGTGGATGGTGTGTGGAGCTGAGAGGGTTCTGAGTGGTTAAATGTAATGATTGAAAATCACAGGGGAAAGGATGGATACTTGTGGGACTCCATAGGTGATGGGTAGAGTTGGAGATCAGAAGAGTCCAATTGGATGAACTGTGCGTGGCAGGATGATAACTTGTTGAAGGACTTGAAGTCCTGGTTTGAACTTTGTGACAAATCGAGGGAATGTGTCCCTTGTCCCCAAAGGGGAGTCTCTCCTGGGAGGGTAGCAAGGTGAGCCCACTCCACAACACGCTCCCTGGGGATTGAGGCAAATGGGACCTCACTGGGAGATTCTCCCCCTATGGGGACAAAGACTCTCGTTTCTGTGACAAACTCCCCAAAGTATACACCTAAATGCTGCCAACTTGGGAATATCAGATATACTAAAGAATATACAATACTAAGACTTGTATCCAGCGAGAACTAACATATATTATTGTCAACAAGAAAGAGAGCATATCACTTTAAATGGGAATTCTCATTTAACTGGGACAAGGAGGCTGGTACGAGGGGGGATGCCACAACAAGCAGAGGAAGAGAGACATGAACGTCAGCTAGGGAAGCCCCAGGGGGATGTAACACCTGAGAGGGCGGAGTCTCGACAATCTTCAGAGCCCGTGAGTTTGGAAACTGCTCTGGAGCCAAAAGCGGATGAGAAGAAGAGGGTGAGTTTGGAAACTGCTCTGGAGTGCGGATGAGAAGGAGAGGGTGAGAAGCTGATGATGGTGGCGTGACCACGGGAACCTTATGGTGGACTGGAAGTCCACAAAACAACATCAACACCAAGACGCAGTCAAAACCGATATCCGTCCTTATACCTGCAGGAGAGCCAACACGTCCAGAAGAAAGTCACAAAATGCAGGAAACCAAAGTCACCGGAGGAGCTGATGAAGTGAAGAGCACAATGAACACCAAGTAAACGGAGGTCCCCAGAGTTGTTATCCCAGAGAATCAAAGGTAATGGGGAGAACCGGGGAATCATTATGGGACTGCTCATACCCTTAACAAAATTGGTCACCATCGCAATGGAGACTCCCATCCCCTGCACACATTTGTCCTTTATAGGCAGGCAGTACTCCCAAAATATTTTTGTATTAATATAACTCAGTCCTTATTGACACTGATGTTGAATTAAATTACAGAATTATTTATGAGCATGCCCATTTATAATCACTTGTAGTCCTCAATTTCATGAAGATCACCTTCTTTTAATTTCAGTATTTCCAAGGTTAAAAAAACAACAACACGTTTCGAGAGAAATCTCCCTTCTTCAGAGTTATCTATGAGGTATCTATAACATTAATCAAAACACCAAATTAGTATTCCTAGAGGCTTATGTATTTATCTTCATCCTATCCTATGTAAGGAACGATTGGGTTTTGTTCAGAAGTGGCAGAAGACCTTGAACAAATGTTGGGGTTGGCAGTCTGCAAGGACAATATTTCACCCAGAAATTGTTTCCCATTCAAGCAAGGCTTCACATGTAAAGGCTATCCCTCTCATCCCATGAAGAGAAGGTTTTGCATTTAAATAAAGAACATCCTGGCCCTGGTACGGGATGGCGAGGTGATCTTCTAAATCAATCCAAACAGGGGAATAGGGGGAGTTTTCTCCTGAAGAGCACTTACGACTCTAGTTAAGTAAAAACGCATTAAGATATCTTTTAAAGTGGGAGAACTTCCTATATCCTGGGCTGAATTTGAGTGCAATTTACTAATTGGAATCCCGGGTTTCTTCCTGTGCCAGAGAAATTCGCCTGAGACTTTGTTAACATAATTTAAAGAATGTGGTTGGCCATTCCACAGGAAGCAAAGAGAGGGTGTATAGTATTACTGGGCAAATATTAATCCTGAAAGTTCCTACTCCTACCCACCAGTAGAGGCGTAGCAGGGACCATGTATACACTACGTCCTCAATCTTTGTTTGGAAAATTGGATACTCATGTATTTGATATACATAAGGTGCCACAGGAATCCCAAAGCCTCCAGGTGTGTTTTGAGACAATATTTGTTTAAAAACATGACATTCATTTTGTCCATGATGAGTTTGAAACCTGAAATTCTAGTGTACTGTGAAACTTCTTCTAAGAATCTAGAATGGGACAGCATTGAGTAGGCTGCTGGTCATGTGAACCGGCCCTGCCACTCATTGCTCCGCCGACATCCAGTTTTCGTGCCTTTCAAGCCTCTACTTAAGGACTCTAGGCCATCTCCAGGCAGACAGCATTGAGTTGGCTGCTGGTCATGTGACCAGGCCCTGCTACTCAGTTGCTCCACTCACCTCCAGTGTTTGCACCTTCCAAGATTCTACTTAAAGATTCTAGGCCATCTCCAGGCAGGCAGGATTGAACAGGCTGCTGGTCACGTTACCAGGTCCTGCCACTCAGTTGCTCTGCCCACTTCCAGTATTTGTGCCTTACAAGCCTCTACTTAAGGACTCAAAGCCAGCTCCAGACAGACAGCACTGAGTAGGCTGCTGGTCAAGTGACCAGGCCCAGCCACTCAGTTGCTCCACCCAACTCCAGTTTTTGCACCTTCCAAGCCTCTACTGAACGACTCTAGGCCAGCCTCAGGCCAACAGCACTGAGTAGGCTGCTGGTCACGTGAACCGGCCCTGCCACTCAGTTGCTCCACTCACCTCAATTTTTTCGCACCTATAAAGACTCTACTTAAGAACACTATGCCAGCTCCAGGAGATTAGCACTGAGTAGGCGGCTGATCATGTGACCAGGCCCTACCAATCAATTGCTCTTCCCACCTCCAGTTTTTGTGACTTCCAAGCCTCTGCTTGAGAACTCTAGGCCAGCTCCAGACAGACAGCATTGAGTAGGCTGCTAGTCACATGACCAGCACCTGCCACTCAGTTGTTCTGCCCACCTCCAGTTTTCGCATCTTCCACTCTTCTATTTAAGGATTCTAGGCCAGCTTCAGGCAGACAGCAATGAGTAGGCTCTTGGCCACGTGACCAGGCCCTGCCACTCAGTTGCTCCGCCCACTACCTATTTAATCAGACCTCCTTAGGCATCCCCATCGCTGGCGTCTTCAGCAAAGGATGGGCGAAAACAAAGACCACATCTGTTTGGGCCTGTTCGGTCCAGATATGGGAAAGGACTTGACCCGCTATCCTGCATTTCACCTACAAATGAATGGCTACTACTGCTATTCACCAAAGGACATCACCATTTGTCTCCTCCCTCGGCAGCCCATCCCCACTCTCACTATGGTTCGAATGGCCAAGTGTCCTAGGCAGCCCCGGAAAGCTACTCTAGCAAACCTCATCAATATTGCTCTTGGCCCATCGAACACCTACGGACCACATGCACATGCCCTTTCATGTTGATCAATGCTCGCTCAGCAGTCAATCAAGCTGCAGAGATTGCTGACTGTTACACTCACCTGGTCTCTGCAGTGGTGTTGGGGCACGGTTGCAGCCCTCCCTGAACTTGAATCACCCCCTTCAGGCCTCTCCCTCAGTAGAAAAGCTGTGTGTAGTGGTACGTGGTGATACTGCTCCTGTGAATTATGGAAGATAAGCTCTCCGTCCTGCTACTTCTGGCAGGGGCGCGTCGAATGGGATCTAGTTCCTTCACTGATCCCTGATAAGGATTAGACCAGTCCAGTTGTGACTATGCTTCTCCTTATGATTGGTAAGTCTTTCTTGAGCTCTTGTGATGCTGTTCGTTCTGTTTAATGTCTTTATATGTTGCTCCTATTTATGCCTGCAATAATGTCTCTCTTCTGTTTTCTTAACTTAGATGGAAATGCAGCCTCAATGCAGCTGTGAGACGCGAGACGCGGCCGGATGGAAGATGGATGCTACTGCAATGTTCGACAGCAGGTAAGTGATGGTTTAAGGAAAAGTGCAAAGTAGGGCGAAGGGCAACCTTAAACTGACTGTTTTTTCGATGTCTAACCTTGTCTTCTGTTTTTCCTTGCAGGCGCTGCTGTCGATGATGGAGTGTGTCGTGCTGCGGTGCCAAGATGAAGATTTCGGCGTTCCGGAAAGTGTAAAGATGAATACTTGGTTCGCCAAAGAGATGTACAGGTAAGAACAGCTTCCCCCAGTTGGTAAGTATGCTGGCAGGAAGCAAGATGTCCAGGAAGCAGGATCTTCAAAGGTAAGTCTGACTTCAGGCGACGGTGAGCGTTACACTGCTTGCAAGTGCAGAATAACGCGAAGCATCAGTCTTGAGGATCGGGGCTGCTTATACAGCTGAGATCGAGGGCACGCCCATTAGGGCCGGCTTACCAGACACACCCTGCCTCTCCTAGAGAGTGAGCATGTGCGAAGGCAATCCACTAGCAGCCACACCCAAGAATACACTTGGGGCTGCTTAATGGATGGAATGTTCAAGGTTAATGCATCCTGCTTAATGGATGGACTGTTCAAGGTTAATGCATCCTGCTTAATGGATGGAATGTTCAAGGTTAATGCATCTGAAGTGCTATGTCCATAATAAAAGATTTTTGTTGTTAAATGGATGTTCTTGTTTACTTTTGTTCATGATCCTGGCACCAACGGCACCAGGACAGTGTCCACCCACGTCTCCTGTGCATGCAACCCCTGCATGCCTGTGCCCCTGACTTCATGACCATGACAGCACTCCCCCTCAAGGCCCCCTCAAGGGTGGTTCACCTCCTGGTCCTGGTTTGATGGGATTTTTGCCATGGAACTGTCTGATTAAATGCACAGCATGGACGTCTTCACTGGGTTCCCAAGTTCGGTCTTGAGGTCCGTAACTTTTCAATCAATTAGGTAATATCATTTTGATCGAACCACCTTCGAGTCCAGGATGGAGTTTACTTCATATTCTGGTTCTCCATCAGTTACTTCAGGCTCTGGCGCAGAACTAAGCAGTGTATTGGATTTCATTAGTTTGCAGAGAGAGACATGAAATATGGGGTGAATTTTCATGTGAGATGGTAACTCCAATTTAATGGCGACAAGATTGATTATGGACGTTATAGTATAGGTGCCCGGATATCTTGGGGGGAAAGCTCTTGGCCCCTTCAGGGGAATATATTTGGATGCTAACCACACCTTTTCTCCAATCTGGTAGGCGGGAGCTTCCTAACGATGTCGATCAGCAAACAGTTTTTGTCTTTCCTTAGCCTTGGTCAGATGCTCTGTTGCCTCCTTAAGAACCCGAGTGATGATTTTATGGATGTTTTTTATTGCTGGCATTTCCATGGTATCGGGTGGATCAAATACTGATGTCCTTGGATGTCTTCCGTGCACAGTGTAGAATGGAGTTTGCCCTGTGCTTGTGTGAACTGAGTTGCATACTCAGCTATCCAGAGTATATTTTTCCAAGAATCCTCGGACTGTTGCAACATACACCTGAGATATTGCTCTAAAGTTTGGTTGGTTTGTTCAGTTTGCCCATCAGTTTGAGGGTGATAGCTTGTGGACAACCGGAGATCGATTTTGGCAATCGTACAACACTTTCTCCAAAAGGCAGAAACAAATTGAGATTCCGCGATCAGATACTAATATTGATGGAAATCCATGCAATCGATCAATTTGCTCTAGGAACACAAAAGCGAGAGTTGACACAGTTGGGAGTCCCTTCAGAGGGATGAAATGGGCCATTTTGGAGAATAAATCCACGATGACTAATATGGTGTTGTATCCATTGCAGGGTGGAAGATCTGTGATGAAGTCCATCGACAGGATATGCCAAGGTGCCAAGGTGCTGGCGGTACTGTTAGGGGAAGCAGTAAGCCAGCGGGGTTCTGTTTCTGAGACTTGTGTTGTCCACAGTCACCGCAGGTTTCAATATATTGGGCAATGTATTTTCGCCAGGTTAGCCACCAGTAGTTTTGTTTAACCTTAGCCTGAGTTTTGGCTATTCCTGGGTGTCCTTCCACTAATGATTTGTGGTAATTTGTGATGATTTGCTTTTGCAGTTCTTGGTCTTCGACATATAATCGTCCTTGGAAATACGGTAGATTGTCTTCGATGGTGTACTGGTCACCTTTTAACAGCCATTCCTGTTGTGTTGATTGATCCATGGGGGATTGCAAATTGGTTCTTTGGTTATCCACACACGTGGTGGTAGCTATTCTGGTTTGAATCCTTTCCTCAGGAATTATGGCCACGGGGTCGGATGCTGTAAAAGCCGCTTTTAGTTCACTCATGCGTGATAGAGCGTCTGCTTTCCCATTGTGTACTCCAGGTCTATGAGTGATAATAAAATCGTATTTTGTGAAAAAAAGAACCCAACGAAGTTGACGCAAGGATTGTGCTTTGGCGGTTTTCAAGTATTGCAAGTTGCGGTGGTCTGTGATGACAGTGACCGTATGTCTCACCCAAAGAAGGTAATGTCTCCAGGCCTTGAATGCTGCTTTAATCGCCAGTAATTCCTTATCTGTGATTGCGTAGTTCTACTTGGGGCTGATAATTTACGGGACCAGAATGAGACGGGTGTAGTTGTCTTGTTTCAGGGTCTCGTTGTGACAATACTGCTCCCATGGCTATTTTTGAAGCATCTGTCTCAACTATGTAAGGGAGGTCTGGTCGTGGGTGTCGAAGGACTGGTGCTGTAGTGAATGCTAGTTTCAACTTCTGGAAGGCTTCTTCAGCTTCTGTCGACCAATGGAACTTTTGATTTTTCTTTAACAAGGAGGTAATTGGATGTACAATTTGTGAAAACCCAGGTATAAACCGAAGGTAAAAGTTGGCGAATCCAAGCACGCTTTGCAATCCATTCGTGGATCTTGGTGAGGGCCATTGGAGGATTACATCCACCTTTCGTGTATCCATATGTACGCCTTGTGGTGTGATCATGAAACCGAGAAACTCGACCTCGGTTACATGGAAAAAACATTTTTCCAACTTGGCATACAATTGGTGTTGTCGAAGCTTTTCTAAGACTGCCCGGACATGGCCTACATGTTATTCCATGGAATTAGAGTAGATAAGAATGTTGGCAATGTAAACAAGAGCACAAACTTTCAGTAGTTCACAGAGTACATCATTCATAAAGAATTGCAACACTGCGGGGGCATTGCATAGCCCGAAGGGCATGACCTGGTATTTAAAGAGGCCGTACTTCGTGCAGAAGGCTGTTTTCTACTCGTCTCCCTATTTTTCTCTTACAAGATGGTATGCGCCTCTTAAATCCAGTTTTGTGTAGATTTGAGCATGTGTCACTTGGTCCAGGAGCTCTGTTAAAGGATATTGATTTTTTACTGTGATCTGATTAACGGCTCTATAGTCGATGCAAGTTCTTAAATCCCCCTCCTTTTTAGGCACAAAGAATAAGGGCGAGGAGGCAGGTGACTTGGACGGGCGAATGAAACCGTTCGCCAGGTTCTGATCCAGGTAAGTTCTAAGATGCTTTATTTTCCTGTTCTGTCAGAGTGTAAATTCGGCTGCAAGGGATCTGGGCTCCGGGTACAAGATCTATTTGACAATCGTAGGGTCTGTGTGGGGGCAGAACGTTGGCTTGCTCTTTTTTGACGACATCCTGGTAATCTTGGTATTCAAGCGGTAAGGAGCTGATGAGGCCCAACACGATTCCTTTCTTCGGTTTCAGATTAGTGTCATCATTTTTGTAACATGTGTCGGCACAATCATGAGGAAATGTCAGAACTCGTTTTCGCCAGACGATCCTAGGATTGTGGGTCTCCAGCCAGGGCATTCCCAGTGTCATCTGGAACTGAGGAGCACCAATGAGATCAAAAGTAATGTCCTCTTGTTGCCCGTCCTGACACAGAAGCTTGACTTTCTCAGTGTATTGTGTCACCGGGCCGGATGATAGCTGAGAACCATCCACAGCAGTGACATTTTCCGATTTCTGCTTCTGTCAGAGAGGAAGGCCTATTCGGAGAGCCAAATCTTGGTTAATGTAGTTACCCACAGCTCCACTATCAATATATGCCTCCAAGGCATGTATTTTTGATGGTTGCTTGTGATTCACCAAAGGCACTGGAAAAACTAGATTTTAGGTCTGTACGGATTCCTTTTTTATGCTCGACAAGTGGACCCCTACACTTGCAAGGCATTGGCGTTTCCCGAGTTCTGTTCTTCTTCTTCATCAGTTTTGTCTGTTCCCCCAACCGTTTTCTTGGGTGGTTTTACCGGGCAGTCACAGAGGAAGGGACCTGCTTGTCCACAATATAAGCAAAGCTGTTGTTGCCTTCTTTTTGACCTTTCTGCTTTGGTGAAGGGGACTTTGTAATCCACCAATTTGCATTGGCTCAGACTGTTCATGTGGTTTAGTCTGATTCTCACGAGGTCGTACGTAAACTGACCGTCCCTTTGATCTAGCTTGATTCATTTTCCAATTCTGCACCCTATGATCGAGTTGCACCATCTGGTCTATGTAGTCCGCACACCTCTCAGGGGGATTCACCACTTGCACCAACACATCCTTAAGTTCTCCACGTAACCCTGAGTAAAAGAGTGTAGTCCTCTTCTCTTCTGGCCAGTTTGTCTGGGCTATGAGATGATTGAAGGTTGCAATATAGGTTAAAAGATCTTGACTCCCTTGTCTGAGTGACAACAACTCGTTGTCCAGAGCTTGTCCTTGAGTATGACAGGCAAACAATTTCTCAATCTCATGTTGGAAATTCCCAAAGTTACGGAGTACAGGGTAATCTTGATTTACCAAAGGTATAGACCAGTCCACCGCACTACCTCCTAAATACGAGAGTACAAACGCCACTTTGGCTTTGTCATTAGGAAAGGCTCCTGGTCTGCACAAGAAATGAAGGTGACATTGGTTCATAAATACAGCAAACTTGTTTGGGTCACTGATGAAGCGTTCAGGAGGGGCTAGAGGCACTGCTCCTGGAAGAACCACCTGAACCGGTGTTAATTGTTGTGGTATGGAAGAATGAGAAGAATGGGTCACTCCAGGCAGTGAAACCGGTCCTGCTTGTGCTTGTAGCATTTGTCTTGCCAATTCGTCAGTTCTTTCTCGAGTTACAATTAGATCCCTCCGTATTGCATTGGTTTCCTGTCTTGAAGCATGTACTTCAGCCCATAATTCCCCTAGTAAGAGGGCTAACTGATCTGTTTCTGAAGTTTCCATAATGGCCAGGCAGAGAGTATTAGAGGCTTTGCGTTCTGTTACGCTCACCTGGTCTCTGCTGAGGCGTTAGGGCATGGTTGCAGCCCTCCGTGAACTTGAATCACCCCCTTCAGGCCTCTACCTCTGTAGAAAAGCTGTGAGCGGTGGTACGTGGTGATACTGCTCCTGTGAATTATGGAAGATAAGCTCTCCATCCTGCTACTTCTGTCAGGGACGCGTCGAATGGGATCTAGTTCCTTCACTGATCCCTGATAAGGATTAGACCAGTCCAGCTGCGACTATGCTTCTCCTTATGATTTGTAAGTCTTTCTTGAGCTCTTGAGATGCTGTTCGTTCTGTTTAATGTCTTTATATGTTGCTCCTATTTATGCCCGCAATAATGTCTCTCTTCTGTTTTCTTCCCTTAGATGGAATTGCGGCCTCAATGCAGCTGTGAGCCGCGAGACGCGGGCGGATGGAAGATGGATGCTACCGCAATGTTCGAAAGCAGGTAAGTGATGGTTTAAGGAAAAGTGCAAAGTAGGGCGAAGCGCAACCTTAAACTGACTGTATTTTCGATGTCTATCCTTGTCTTCTGTTTTTCCTTGCAGGCGCTGCTGTCGACGATGGAGCGTGTCGTGCTGCGGTGCCAAGATGAAGATTTCGGCATTCCAGAAAGTGTAAAGATGAATACTTGGTTCGCCGAAGAGATGTACAGGTAAGAATAGCTTCCCCCAGTTGGTATGTATGCTGGCAGGAAGCAGGATGCCCAGGAAGCAGGATCTTCAAAGGTAAATCTGAACTCAGGCGACGGTGAGCGCTACGCTGCTTGCAAGTGCAGAATAACACAAAGCGTCTGTCTTGAGGATCGGGGCAGCTTATATAGCTGAGATTGTGTGCGCGCCCGTTAGGACCAGCCAACCAGCCACACCCTGCCACTCCTAGAGATTGAACACGTGCGAAGGCAATCCATTAGCAGCCACCACAAGAATACACTTGGGGCTGCTTAATGGATGGAATATTCAAGGTTAATGCATCCTGCTTAATGGATGGAATGTTCAAGGTTAATGTATCCTGCTTATTGGATGGAATGTTCAAGGTTAATGCATCTGAAGTGCTATGTCCATAATAAAAGCTTTTTGGTGTTAAATGGATGTTCTTGTTTACTTTTGTACATGTGGCTGCCGCCAAAGGCGCCAGGACAGTGTCCACCAAGGTCTCTTGTGCATGCGACCCCTGCAAGCCTGTGCCCCTGACTTCATGACCAAGACACTGACCTAATTTCGTACAACAACCTTGATGTCCTGTTCATCTCTGAAACATGGTTCACCACACTTCCCCACATGTTTTCAACATCCTCCTACCCCAAGGCTATTGCATCCAACATGCTGACTGGCCAGGAAGGGCAGGAGGTGGAGAGGCAATCATCCATAGGATCGATTGGCCATGCCCCATCATCCCCTCTCCCAGAACAAGCTTATTTTACACTTGCCTGCTGGTTCCCTCTTTCGCAGAAGGAATCCATCAGCTTCCACCACCTCTACAGACCACCTCACACGAGTGACTCTTTCATTGCAGACATCTCCAACGTACTCTCCTCTACCAAATGAGTCACAGGCAGACAGCCACACTCGAGGCATGCTTTTTGCACTTACCACTTCCATGGACCTTAAGCAAATTGTCCTCTTCACCATACACAACTAATGCAACAACGTAGACTTAGTCTTCACATCATTCCCCTGCATTAACTGTGCAGACCCTATCCCAATTGACTTGTCTGAACACTCTGCCATCCCATTATCAGACACCCACTCGATTACGGCTCTTAAAGGTCAAGCTAAATACCCTATCACTCAGCGCCGCTCATTCAAAACCTTTGTTAATTCAAAACCTTCCTGGACAATGAGCTAGAAGCAAACTTTGCAGACTTCCCCCACCACAGGGAATACCTTGGGCATACTGGAATCATTCTGCAACTCTGCCAAGAAACTGGTGAATACTCATGCCCTCCTACAATCCAGCCAGGCTAAAACCAAACTATCCTCCCCATGGTATACCCCCAAGCTAGTCTCCAACAAATGCTCAATCAGAGCCCTAGAGAAACAGTAGTGCAAAAAGCATAACTCAGGAGACCTCACCAATCTCAAATCGCCCTGTGCAAACAATAGGAGTCTGATTACCGAGGCCAGCACTGCTTAATCCTCCACCACCATTGTGGCAGCTTCTAAGATGATCAAAGCCCTCTTTGAAGTAGTCAAGCATTATGCCAAACCCTCACCTGACCCCAAGTTAACAGCAAATCAGGAAAAATACGTCATAATCAACCGATTTTTTTTACTGAAAAAATAGACAAAATCCGAGAGACCAACGAATCATCCTCGCACAGCATTAGCATCTCCTGCACTGCGGCATGCACACTACCCTCTGGACTGAATTCTCTCCTCTCTTTCCCCCAGATCTCCTAAAAATGATTGCCTCGCTCAAACTTCTTCTTACCCCGGTGATAAAATTCCAGCCTCCATCATTAAACAATTGATGGGCCTGGCGCTTAATGCACTCCTCAGCATCATCAATGCCTCCCTCACAAAAGGATCATTCCCGGACACCCTCAAGAGTGGTCTCATACAACCTCTTTTGAAAAAACAAACCCTAGATTCAGATGACAAGGTCAACTACAGGCCCATTTCAAACCTCCCATTTATTGGCAAATCGACCAACCGGCTTCAATCACAACTCATCCGCAAAGAGATGACCTGCAAACAATCCTTATATTGCCATGTACCCACCCTCTGGAACTCGATCCCGGTGTCAGATTGGCATGCCCCCACAATTCTCCAGTTTCACAAATCTCTCAAAACATGGCTCTTTCAAGAGCAATTGACCAAGGAATAATTCCACTAGATGCACATACCGATGCACATACCTCACAGTACTGCGCTACTGTTAAAAGATGCAAGTCCAAATGCTGGCTACCCCCACTCTGTACAGCATCCCTCTGCTCTTGAGCTATGTGCATGCTTTAAACAATAAAATAAAAATACAAAATAAAATAATGTAGGGAGGGAGTAAAAGGGATCCGCCAGAAAGGCCAACATGCCATTATCTTATGCAGATACTTTGATGCACATCGACGGAGTCCAACACCCTTTGATCAAGTCATTAATCCTGTTAAGCTGAAGAAAGGTTTCTAGAGATAAAATACATAAAAGAGGAGAGAGTAGGCAACCTTGGTCAGTGCCTAAATGTAAAGTAAAATAGGAACAGAAGATCTGGTTCTGATATGAGGTGAATATCAGGGATATTAGTTTTTGCCCAAACCTGTGCCATCATAGCACTTCAGCCAAGAACGTTCAACCCACTCTGTTGAAAGCATTTTCAGCATCAAGAGTAACAGCTGTCTGAGGATTGTCTATTTTTTTTAACAAGATCTATGATATCGCATAGTAGGCGAGTATTAGATGACAAATGTATGCCTTTGAGAAAACCAGTTTTGTCTTTATGTACTGTTACAAATCCATGGTAGTCGTCCCTTCTCCGCAAAGGGGAACCAACCCCCTTTCAGGCTAGGGAGGTGAGCCAGCTCAGCAAGATCATCCCTAGGGGTTTGGGCACGCAGGACCTCAATGGATGTGACTCCCCCTTTGGGGACAAGGACTCCCGGAAAAGGATGAGAACCATGATAAAATCTGTACTCTTTGCCTATTTGGGGACCACCAAAGTTAGAGATGTTTTAAGACTTTTTTCACTGCTGAACTCTGCTCAAAATCAATCTCTATTAATTAGAAGCACATTATTTCTTGTAATTTGTTAAAACCTGTTTCTGTGACTAACTCCACTGTTGACTTGCCTTTTGATACTCAAAAATCTGTTACCTCTCATTTCAGAGATGAAGATAAAAGGACCAAGATCTTGCTTTGGAAGAAGAAGAATACTGTGCAGAGGTGAGTCTCTGATGTGAGAACATACTGGAAGGGTGGAGCCCTGCTGCACTGCATAGCCAACGGTAGCATAGAGGATCAGAGAGAGGGGAGGAGGACGCTGGCAGGCCGACAGCGAGAGTGGCAGAACAGCTGCAACTGAGACAGGGATGGAAGGACCGTCTCATCTGGTGGTATGACCACGCTGCAGTCATGGTGGGCCTGGGGCCCGCAAATAGATACCGAAACCAGGGATGTACGTCAGTAGGGAAAATAACAGCTTGTGAGTTTCTGCCCCGGTGTACAGTTTCATCTCTGGACTTCTGGGTGGTGATTTGAGAGGACACCTCGCATTTAGGGGACAGCATCTTAGGATATGTCAAAATTCATTGCATGAATACCATGCACATTTATAGGTGGGAGGTAGAGACAGATGCAAAGTTACAAACTCACCAGAAGGGATGTGACCAAGCAGTTCGGGCTGGACTGCCCCTTTAGCGGTGGGACCAATCCTGATTTGCATATGGTTTTCCCCTTTTATAATGGCTTGGCAGTTGAAGAACGTTGGTCTGGAGGGTTGACCAGAGCAATGCCAGAAGTTAAGATTGATTCTAAACCTTCCAGCCATCACCACTTTTGTTTTGCTTTGTCACCATGAGTGGGATGGGTATACCAAGACGTGTGTCCCGTGCCTGCTGGGCTTAGAGACCCAAGCTACTCCTCACTGATTAGGCCCAACGAGGCTGAAACATTTTTGAGGATACATGTGGTCTCGTGCAGAAGGGATGTGCCCAAGCAGTTTGGGCTAGACTGTTTCTTTTGGGGTGGGACCAGGCCTGATTTTCATATGTCTTTCCCCTTTTGTAATGGCTTGTCAGGTGAAGAACGATGGTCTGGAGGGTTGCCCAGAGCAATGCCAGAGGTTAAGATTGATTCCAAACCTTCCAGCCATCAACACTTTTGTTTTGTTTTGTCACCCCGAGTGGGATGGGTATACCCAGATGCGGGTCCCGTGCCTGCTGGGCGTAGAGACCCAAGCTACTCCTCACTGATGAGGCCCAATGAGACTGAAACATGTCTGGGGATACTAGTGGTCTTGCGTATAAGGGATGTGACCAAGCAGTTCGGGCTGGAATGCCCCTTTTGGGGTGGGACCAAGCCTGATTTGGATATGGTCTTTCCCCTTTTGTAATGGCTTGGCAGTTGAAGAACGATGGTCTGGAGGGTTGCCCAGAGCAAAGCCAGATGTTAAGATTGATTCTAAACCTTCCAGCCATAACCTCTTTGGTTTAGATTTAAACATCATATACATAAGTCAGAAGGCTTCGACTCAAAACATATAATTGATCCTAGAGTCGGAGGAGTGCATCAGGGCGTAAAAGCTATATTCAAGTTCCGACAGTTTGCACAAATGCCATCCATCTGCTAACTTGTTGCCCTAAATGAATAGTTGAAAAGATTTACGACAGAGGGTCGACCCCTCAACTTTGTGCCTTTTCCTAACCTTCATATTTAGGAAGAGAGCATTGTAGATAGTGCAGGCCCTGGACCCAGAAAGCCTAGTGGAATATGCAGAGGGTCTTGAACTTGATCCTAGCAGCCACGGGAAGCCAGTGAATGGATTCCAGTGCTGGAGAGATGTGGTGCCTGGGCTTGAGGCCAAGGATAAGTCTTGCGGTTTGTTCTGGATGAGTTGTAGCGGACAGAGAGTAGAAGTAGGAAAATTGAGAAAGTGGCTGTTGCAGTAATCCAACCTAGAGAGAACCAGGGAACTGGAGACGGTGAGACTTTGGGGGAAACTGAGAAAAGGTAGAATACCTCTGAGGAGGTGCAGCTGGTAGTGGGACTTTTTGGAGATGTCCGAGATGTGAGAAGAGAAGGAGAGAGTGGAGTCAAAGATGACCCCCAGATTTTTTGGCTCGCTAGCAGGTGGAGGTGCAGGGCCAAGGGAGGCCGGCCAGTGAGAAATTGGCAAAGTGGGAGCAGGGGTCCCAAAGAGATACAAATATGTTTTTCCATCAGAGAGAAATAATCAGCACCCAAGATCAGGTTCCCAATGAAATTCTAATCAGAAAATCTGAATTTTTCTCAGAAGAGAAACCAATCACCACCTCCTAGAAACAATTACCAAGACAACTATCCACCTTCTCTTCCTGGGTCTCAGGATAACAGATTGCGGTACCAGAGTAAGAGGAGACCAACACATACACAAATTGTTAGAGTTACCAGAATGACACCCCCTGAAGAAATATGACCAAAGACTATGCCCCAATCAGGAGGATGAAGAGAATATTTCTCAATTGGAGCGACACAAATTGACTGAAAGCATTGGTCAAATGATTAGACCCCAACAGGGAAATTCTAACTCTAATGCTTACTGAAACATTTTTCAAACTGAATCAACAGGTCTGGATGGACTTTGACAAGAGGCAAATATTCAAAATACAAATGTACAAGGAGAAGAAGAAAGGGGGGATGTGGTAGGAAAGGTATGCTAAGTATTAGAGGAGGAATCCTGTGACAATTCCCCTGGGTTAGTGGGAAAAAAGGTACATGCCAATAGTGGACCCTCTTTATTTGTTGTGATAAACTCAAACACAAGAACATGGATTCCGTGAAGGGAGAAAAGTGACAATTGCATTTGAGGTTCAAGAGAACACAGTGGACATAGAACCAAATGCTTAAAAGATGCTTAAAAGATGAAGTGCCACTGCTAAAAGAATAAAGAATAAAGAACCCAAACAATGGGCAGATAATGTAAAAGAAAAGAATGACATTTCACCAAGATACCTCTGGACCCAGAAAGAAGGAAATAAAGCAACTTTGAAAAAGATGCCAAAACAAGCTGGTATTCCCTCATCTCCGTACGGGACTGCAGACATGGAAAATGAGGAAGGGCGGTGAGTCCCTGTTCCATTAATTATTTCAAAATGTGTTTATACTCTTAAGGTGCTTGTACAGGGTCAAATTCATAAAACCCTCACATGAAAAAGATGCATTCAGAACTATCCACTTATTCACACTTTCTCTGTAAGTTCGAAATTAAAGATGAAGGGTTATTCAAGCATATCCAAGTTCAGAGACATTGTGATATATTGGCTCTCATAGATACATGATCTCAAGTGACATTGATATCTTAAGAAGTATTTCATAAGGAAGAGGGGAAAATCATTGCATTACCCTCAGAATTCTCTTCGGGAACTACACAATTTTGATGGAAAAGTGATTTCAGTTGATGCGGTTACTGAAGTAAATATCAAAATAAGGTGACATTGACTCACCCATCCGGTGATAGTAGTGGCTCTTCAATGCACAACTGTCTTTGCAGGGAGCGATTTACTTCAAAGAAATATGCCTTTGCTAGATTCCATGGACCCAAATCTGTTACATGGATAAATTGAAAAGAAGCGCAAATTATGTCACTTTACATGGTACTTGGTACTTGGTTCAAAAGCATAAAGACCGAGTGGAAATGAATTTCCAAAATACTGAATTCCTTGATGTTACTATCATCTCTGTGAAGGAACTAGATAAAAGTGAAGAGACTTCCACAGAACATTTTAAAAATACATCTTTCACTAGATAATGTGTGCATCTTCACTCTAGATGGAACAACTGTGAAATGTTATTTGCAGGGATCTCCAGCAATGGTCTTGGTCAATCAGTGGTTAAGTAAGGAGATAAAATAAGTAGTACACCTAGTATACAAAGCAAAAGGAGAGCTCATATTCTTCTCCATTCAAATTGATAAAGGTAAGAATGCAGTTCTCTCAAATTTATGTTTGACTCAAGAAAAAGGCTCCATTAGTGAGAAACTGCTAAGGAAATAACAGAAAGATGACACAATTCACAAATTTAATCTGCGGACTGTATGTAGCTTTTATCGGGATATATTTATTTAGTATTTACTTCTTCTAAATGGCCTATCAGCTTTCATCAGCCACACACCTCACTCTCCATCCTCCCACAATCTCAAACGAACTCTCACGTTCTCCCTCAGTCATTTTCATTCCACTTTGAGGATTCTGTATAGTGAACATATCACATAACTCTTGTTCAACAATCAACAACATCATTTTTCAAATGTGTAGGACGGTTGACTTGTCTTGTGAATCTACTAGTCAAGGTTCCTGCCTCTATTCCCTCTGTTGTCCCTACTCTCCCTCCGCTTGTTGTTTTGGTCACAAGACAAATATAATCTTCAAAGGCACGCACAATCCTATGAGACCTACTTGAGTTTTCTCTGTCTTCATGACCCCTCATATCTTCCAAATACATATCTACTGCCCACTCATGTGTTGGTTTTGTCTCCCATTTCCTGTTCTACCAGTCCCCTTGCTATCTCATTGCCCGCCTGTTTTGAAGACATGCCACCCTGTTCATTTTCCACACTCTGCCATCCTCCATGCAAACAGCATTAGGATATAGCTGCACACCGTTCAATGGTCTTCAGCACCTCATTGTTCCCTCATGTAGTTTAGAGATTAGGGATTTAAAAATGCTGGAGATTCTACGTGAGGTTGCTTATTGGCTCCACATGGTTCAGGATCTAACCATATATTTAAAATGGTGTCGATGTTCAAACTGAGTTCTGCCACTCACTGTGCTCCTTTACACAAAAATGGAATGACATTACCACAGTCTGAAGTGCAGATCATTTTATTGCACTAGTGATTTGTTCACCCTTACGTGCCTTTTTACAATATAGGTTGCATTTCTCCCAGCCCCAAACTGTAAGATGGAGACTGCTGCTGCTTCATTAATCAACCACATCTTTTCTTGTTTCAGTCTTCCTCAAAGGATTGACTCTGACCAGGACAGACATTTTAGCTGTGAAGGGATGACTAAGATGTGGGAAATACTTAATACTTGGAGTCAAAAGGAAATTACATATGACCTATCACCCATGATCCAGCGAAGGGATAGAGCGATATAACAAAACAATGATAGGAATTCTAATGAAGTCTGCGCTTGATTCTGCACTCAGTTGGGACTTGCGATTACTACTAGTTCTGATGGCTCTGAGATCGGCACCTACATCAGCTACTTGAATATTCCGGTTTGAACTCATGACTGGTAGAACAATGGTACAATGGTACAAACTCAACATCTGTTATGCTGTACACAGAAACTGACATTGACCAATTCCCCTACCTTGATTGAATATGTAGGAAGCCAGCCATCTTCACCATGAAGTAGCCTATTCCCAACGAAACCTGTAAAGGTCTGCGGTAAGTATGTACACCGATTATGACTTAAAAATCTCCATGAGGAAATATGAAATAGGTGACCAAGCTTATCTCTATAATTTCCAGAGGATCCAATCAATTGAGCGGAGGTTTATACACTCTTGAAGGCAGGGTTTTTGAAGTTATGAAAAGAATATGGAAATACCTGCAAAATAATAATTCCAAATAGGGATCAAACAGAGGAATACTGGGTACACATAAACCAGCTTAAAACCTTCCATTGCCCTTCAATTCTTAGCTTAATGGAGAAGCCATCTGACCCCATAGGTGGAGTTGACCTCTGAATAAAAATGGAATCAGCGTAAGAAGGGTAGGTAAAGATGTTTCAATGAAAGGATGACTACTTGCTGAGTATAGTTAAATAATAGATTGTTACTGGAATCAAGAGTAGAATAGGATGCCTAAATATCCTCAGTGTCCATATTTGATGCTAAACTAGCCTTTGTACCCCTCTCTTTTAATTTTAATCCTGGAGATGGATGAAAGACATAACCCACTCCCCAAGGAAAGGAAGAGTTTCACGAGCCCATGACCTTCTTTGAACCGGAACGTCAGCATGGGGAAAGTGGAAGGCTTTGTAAGACATTTTATATGAATATAACACACGTTAATTGAGCAACTTGCATTGTGCATTACTTTTCATCTCTGTAATGTGCATCTCATCAAGCAACATTTGTAAGCTAATAGTCAATACAACCAGTATTCTTCATTTTATACAGCCCTGCCACACACATGTTGTAGAACCTGTCTTGAAGGATGCATTGTGTCAACATTAAAATGAACAATTTCATAAAAATTGTCCTAAAGTAAGATTCTCAAATTAAACTTTGCACATCCATGCACACCCATGTTAAGCCAAACTGTACACAGAAATAAACATTCAGTGCATATGCTTATCTTAATAAAACACTAGAAAATACAGGGACAACCGCTGGATTGCATTCCTGAATCTTACTTTCAAAGGTGAGAGCTGGTCACATGCAGATCAATCTTTTTTTACAGTACGGTATATTAAAAGGACCATGTTCCTTCTCAGCTCTGTCCTTTTGACTTATAGCTCTGTGCATGTATGTGTATTTTTGTTTTCATGGCTTATAGCCTAACCCAGTCCTTTAAGTTAATAATTAAGCTTAGATGGAAACTCCAATGTACAGAAATGAATACAAATACAAATATAATGAAATTGCATTGTCTTTTTAGATGGCACAAAATATAATCTCTTTGTTTCTCATAACTTTGTAATGCTGTGTATGTTTTAGAAACCGAAAACAGATTACGATATGTTAATATATAGATCAATTAATAATACATTTATATATTTCAATAACTTCATATTTCATGCTACTAGGTGTGTCACCTATCCATAATTATAATTGCACCCGGAAGTGCATGCAAGTGTGCTGTTGAGCTGCCCTGATCTATCCTGATCTGCGTTGCTGTATCCTCGTGGGACCTGCGTCCGTGAGAGGAATCACTGCTTTGCCGTAGCCTGGCAAAAATCACTTCAGGAATCCACTTCAATGCTCTGCTTACATTGTGACCCCGCCCCCCAACTCCCAGCAAGCCTACAAGCAATCACGTGCACGCGCACCTGGGTGCGCTGCCGGAAGTGCAAGCAAGTGCGCTGTTGAGCTGCCTTGATCTATCCTGATCTGCGTTGATGTATCCTTGTGGGACCTGCGTCCGTGAGAGGAATCACTGCTGCGCCGTAACCCGGCGAAAATTGCCTCAGGAATCCACTTCAAGTAATTATTAACTTTGGGACTTGTGAACTCTTTCCACGTGCTTGGACTCATGTGCTGGGACTTCTAGGTCTTTAGTTCTCACTCACAATCCTCTTTGTTCTCTGTTTTTCAGTGCCCTTGCTTATGTTGTAACCCCACCCCCCAACTCCCAGCAAGCCTACAAACAATCACGTGCACGTGCACCACACGCACCCAGAAGTGTATGCAAGTGCGCTGTTGAGCTATACAAGTGTGTGGGGGTGCAGGGGCTAAGGGGCTTGCTTTTACCCTGGGACGGTGGGAACGTGGCCTGCTATAAGTATCATCTACTTTGTAATCTAATGTTAACAGTAAGTGCTCTGCGACCCCAACTGTGCAACCAATTTTGCTGTATTTAATTGTCTGTAAAGACACATGTTAATATTTACGATTTCTGGCAAAAGATTAAACACTTATTCACAGTAGCCTGGATTATTACAATTGGATTACTTAATAGAAGGCACATCCCTCACTCATAACGAACATGGCTTGTTATCATAAGCTGGCTGGTACAACTTCCATGTGATGCAATGGCAACTAGCTTAAGAAGCAGTAAAATATGCAAGCCACCAAGAAAAACGAATAATGCTACATGTATTGAAATACCCACAATCAATAAACAATTACCAGTTGACGGTAATGAAACTCTGCCCTCTCTTGTCACTCCACTAATATAAATATATCGGAATATGAGACAATCCAGGATATTATTACTCATAAGAAAATGAATGAAGCAATAGTTCATGATGCAGCGTTTGTACTAATGCATGCCCAAATTCACGCATCCGATAACAACGGTCGTGAAGGGCCATCCTTTCCTTTAAAATAAATGTATGATTATGACTTATCTATACAAAATAGCTTCTTAAGTATGCGGGAGAACGCCGAGCAGATACGCGCTGATGAGCTCACCCCTGCTCCACAAAATCGCTCTATCTCTGGTGTATCTATGATGGCGCCTGCTGTCATGGTAGAGCTGGGAAAACATACACTGCTTTCTCTCAGACCCTCCACTCCAGCTAATGGAACTGAAGGAGGGATTGATAATGTGCACTTATACAGCAAGAGGCGGACAGAGGGTGGTAATGCATTTAACACTCTGCATGCTGTGACAGATAGTTCAATGCAACCGACTGCACCCGTAAGTAAATTCATCCTTTCTAATGAACCTCAAGAAATGAATGCAAATTCTATGCTGGCACAGACACTGCATGTTTGTTCGAGCCCTGTGCACCCTAAACATCTGCCTTTAACTACTCATGAAGCCCTTTCTAGGCAATTCCCCACCTATGCACGATATCGAAAAATGCTGATCTATCTTATCCGGTGATAACTTGCATTCTAAATTTATTAGATGAGGGCCACGAGCTAACCCACCTAGAAATCAGAGACTTAAAAAACATCTCATCTGACATACTTGTTAAAATTAACAAGTTGGAAGGCTTCATGTGAGGAAAGGCCTCTGTTCGCGCACACAGGGCTGACAATGTAGCAGAGTTAATCACCACAGCCCAGAGAACTCAGGCCTCACAGACTAACGACTACACTGGAAGTCCCAAAACTGCACAAGCACACTTCTCTATAAAAAAAGAATGCCCTTTAAACAATCGTACGCACAAGCTGTTGACTACATTCGCACTCTCAAGTCAACTTAATAATGGTGACGAAATCAAAAAATTAACACGAAGGGCCTCATCACGAGTTTGCCCTTAACCCTTAAATTTGGCATAATGCTATTACCGCCACATTTAAGGGTCTGCCAAATCACGGGCTTGGCGGATTTTCCCCCAGCTCTGAGCTGGGGCAAATCTGCCACGATTTTGCCGATTTTCAGCACTATTACCGCTGGCCAGCGGTAATAGCGCTGAACATTCCCCATCGGGCCCAATGGGGAATGGGAAATTTCCAAATAGGCCCAAGGGGAATGGGGACTTACCGTTCCAACAAACCCGTGATCCGGCGCTAATAGTGCCAGGAGGTTTGGCAGTAGGGCTAATAGCCCCGGCGGTAATACGGCTGGGGTTATTGCCCAACTCATGATGAGGCCCTCAATGTTGATGGCATATATGAAAAAATTATCAAGTCAATTAGCCTTAAACGTACAGAATTCCATCAAGATTAAGGGGAATCAGAAAAACGATGGATTAGGAATGCCCTCAAATGACACTCCTGACAGCCCCTCGGCTCTAACAAACCTGATTGATCAGGAACAAATAGAGATGGGGAAGCTGAAGCTAAGATGAGAGCCCATATACAATCCCACCAAAAGGAAGGCGCTAAAAAAACAAAACATACTTATTTTTCTCAATTAAACAGACATAACTCGAACATGAAAAATATTTCTGATCTCTGCAATGAAGATGCCATACTAGACCTTGAGCAGCTAGATGAGGAAAGTCGAAAAGCCCTTCCGATGCATAACACTTCATCTAATGCTCCTCATAATGCTGACAATAAAAAAAACAACAAATAAAAACAAAAACTGAAAAGCTTCTAGTAGTGACACCAACAAGAGTGGCTCAATGGAAATTAATCTCACTGCTGAACCTGAGCTCAGTAAGAACATTGCTGGGCCAAGACACATTGGGCACACCAGTGAGCCCAAAGACCTCAAACAATTACAACTGTCTTCCTTCTACCCATTGGTAGGCAAACTTAAAAAAGATGCAGTTAATACAACCTCGAAGGGTATCCATTTGAACGTTATTCCAGCCCTTCCTCCTCTAGTTATGTCAAAAGATGATTTGAAAAGTAACTGCAAACATCACTGAATTCACAAGAAGCAGTAAAAGAGACCACAGGTACGGTCCTACAAAATCTTAATCCTGTAACTACTCCTGCACGGAGTGAACCTTGTGCTTTAGGCGAGGTGGTCAGGGTGGATTTACCTCCAGTTACCGTTCCAGAACACAACCCAGACATTATTAACATTCTGGGCTGGACAAGCGATGCCGCCGTAAACGGCAGGAAATGTCTCAATCGCTCCTATATCTTGGAAACTTTCAACCATATTCCAGCTTTACGAATCCTTCGATTGGAGGACATTAATTGGATAAAACTAAATAACACCAATAATAACTGAAAGTTATGTCAGCTACAATCGGCAATTATAACTGAAACACTAAGGGAGCACAAAACAGTCTTTGAACAATGTAGATTTAGTCTACATCGCTTCCAGTCGTATGAAGCGGCAGACACTGGAATATTTAGACATACCGCTAAAAGAAACAATGGAGACTGCGACCATCAATTCTACCTTAAATGCCACACACGCCACTGCACTCTCACAATTTGCCACGTTAACATCAGTTATCAAAGACTGGTCTTGGCTTTTTCCCCTGGTTAATAGCCTAAAGGAAGCAAAAGACCCTGCCCCCACCACGTAGTAACCAAGCTCTTCTGATAATGTCAGGGAACTTGCGCGGATACCACAACTTGAACACATGGTTTAATTCCTTTTCCTCTTTTGATCAGATAGCAGTTATCATGTGTCAAGAAAACATTAAACATCAAAAAATCTTTCTTAATGGCTTTACATCCTACTTTGTCAAAGAAAAAGGTGGCCACACTGGGCACACTGGAAGACCTTATGGAGGTATATCCATCTTTGTTAACAACACTCTGGATATATCCTACAAGGTCATAGCAGAAATGAACGATATTCTAGCAATCGAATTAAGCCTTAAAGATGATAAAAGTGATCCCTACTTATAATATCTTTATACTCGAATCCGGCACAGTAGCTTCTTAATCAAATATTTGACCAATTAAATACTATTTTCGAAGATGCTTATTCCACTAACCCCCATTATAACATCTTAATAGGGGGCGACTTCAATGCATGCTTCCTCCCTCAAACTTCCATCAGGACAAACAACGCACACTCTGCCCATGAATTAAGAGCATTAAATCGAGGAAAAAGATGGAAAGGTTTCCTCGAGTAATGGGACATTCACTTCCTAGTATTCGATTCTTTGGCACTACCATTTACATGGCATAGTGGAATTAAATCATTGCGTATTGATTACTTTGCAGCATCAATGCACCTCTTATCTTCATGTAACTCTGTAAATACAATTAATCCAAATCTAGGCGATCATATCATTATCTCAGTTAGTATCGACTTGGAGGGGTCTTTGCTTATGAAAGAACCAAAACTGAGATTATTAGAGATTGATCGTCCTCAGGTGTCAATCAGATGGTCAACTCATTTATGTGGAAAATGAATTGCTATGATCTCCAATGAAATCACTGATTACAATCCCAGAATCATGTTTGATCTATCCATTCAACAGAAAGATGTGTGGTACAATAAAGTGATGAGAAATATGTTAGCAAAACTTGGTGAAGACTCCATACACAAAAGCCCGGTCCAACCATTAGGCTATAACCATCTGATTGATGCATTGAAACGTTTCAAGAAAAAGGAATTGCAAAATCTGAAGACACTCCATATACCCTTAGAGGAATATCTAACAAGTAAGAAAGCTATAGGCAATTCACATAAAAATAAATGCCATAGCACACAAACTGCACCTAGCAGATAATCAAAAAATCATTGCTAATCTCTGCGCCAACAACAGAAGATCTGAATGGGCTACTCTAAGACTGGTTTCAGCCAGTCAATCTAATCATCTAACATCTTCCATATCAACAGAGAAATTGTCCTTTTTCTTTCGGGACAAATACAATCTACCCCCGAGGTTTGCGGATGTGATGGCAGCGGACTGTATTCAGTCAAAAGTCACTACATCTCGTTGGACCATCTCTGACATTGAATGGGCTATATCCCGATTGAATTAATCCAAGGCACCTGGACCAGATGACATGCCTGCTTGTGTGATTAAACATGATCCCAAATTCTGGGTACCGATCTTGAAAATAAAATACGATAACATTCACATTTCTAATAAAATACCTCAATCATGGCATTCGTCAATTATAGTGCCCATATTCAAAAGGGCAACCCTGCTGAACCAAAAAACTATCGCACAATTGCACTTCTTGATGTCTCTGAAAAGATATTTTCCATCTTAATTCTCAGAGAATTGGAATCCTATATAACACAAAATAGCACCCTCTCCCGATTTCAAGTTGGATTTCGAAAGGAGCAAGATCTGCGATACAGGACCCATATATATGGCGTCTCTCGACCTAACCGCGGCTTTTGACTGTGTTATTTGGTATGCACTCTGAGGTAAAATTATTCAAATGGGCTTTACACCAGATATGGTTGCTTTATTATCTAAGCTACATGAACATACAACCTTTCAAGGGAGAACTACTCATTTGGGAGCACTGACTGAAACAATTCCAACGTACATCGGAGAAAGACAAGCATGCAATCTGGCTGCCACACTTAATCTGCATCTATCTGATATGGATACCATATGGGTACATAAGCAAACCTTCCCGACCAGGCTAGGCAAGCTAAACATATATTGTCTAGGCTTCGCTAATGATGTTTTGCTGTTCGACAAGACTGAGTTGGCATTGCAGACCAAATTAGAGCTCTTTGCCAGCTACGCATTTGATCATAATCTGCAATCAAATGCTACGAAATCAAATATAGTCATCTTGAACAATCAAAAAAAGAAAACTGTGGCATTTAAATGGTCAATTGATGGCCACAATATCGAACGCACCCCATCAGTAAAATATTCAGGCTATAATCTTTGTAATATTGCATCATCTACAATGTGGAAAAAAGCTTTTACAGAGAAAGGAACTCCCCTCCTCTCACAAAGGAAAATCCTTTATGGTAGATATTGCTAATTTTCACTGTCCCATTTTATCGATTATTATACCTTGAAGGTAGAGGCAATAATACTATACGGTTTGGACACGTGCACGATAAATGTAGAAACCATTCTCAATCATGCACAAGGAAAATTATGGAAACAAAACTTGAGGCTTTCCAACGCCCTACCCAATGCAATACTATGTCATGAGTTGGGGTTAACATCATTATCATTGGCGACACAACTGGCGTCTATTAAATAATTTTGCCAAAATGCTATTCCCTGTATGAAGATATTGGGCCTCATTACAACCCTGGCGGTGGACCATGGTGCTTTTAGCACCATGGTCCATGCCGGAATCCGCCATGGTGAATGGCGGAATTACCGCCCCATTCCAAGGTTGGCCGGGCGGTAATTCCCCATTCACCATGGCCTCTTCCCCATTCCCATTTTTGGCCCATAGGGCTCAATGGGAATGGGGAAGGCGCTAATTACGGCACCGTAAATTACGGTGCCGTAATTAGCTCCTAGGTCCCTTTGCGGGTTGGTTTTTTAACGCCTGCTAAAAGCAGGCGTTAAAGTGCAACCCGCAAAGGGACCTCGTAATCAGGCATTAAGGGTTTAACGGCGCCAACACCTTTTACGGCGCCGTTAACCCCTTAACGCCTGGGTTGTAATGAGGCCCCTTGTCACCATGATAACAGAAAATAACCCAGTATCGTTTAAGATTTATTTTGATAAGATGTGGTCCCTGTTAAAGACCATCAATCTAAAACCAGAGGACTTGCGAGTAAGATCCTCATATGTATAAAAAAAAAGGTTATTCGAATATGACTGGTGGCTGACTATAGAGTCTCTACAATACACAATACAATAAACAATACAAAGAAATTGCATGCTTCTCTACCAAAACAGTTCCACCACAAATATACCTCACCGGATTTCCTTGCAACAAGGCACGAGATACCTACCTGCGTTTCAAATTGAACCAATTTCAAACCAAGGAGAAAACACAGCATTGGGTGAGTGTAGCTCAAGATGAGAGTAAGGAAGCATGTCGCTTTGTGGGGACGACACTCAGATGAAAACTTAAAACATCTAACTACGTACTGCACCTATTTTGAGATACAAAGAATTAACATCTTTGGCAATGATAATCTGGCTACCCATATTGGTGGAAGCGCCTGGCTCTGGACATGTTGTATGTGGGGGACAAGTACCACTTTAGTATTATCTCTTACACATCTCCTAAACATACACGTCTCCTGAACATAATTAACAACGAGATTGAGATGAAAAGAAATATGGAAATATGAACAATAATGTTTAATTTACAGCCCTTTGGCTGGAAACTACAATTTCTACCCTTATTATAAATGAAACGTATTGATAAATTAGAAAGAAAATTGAATAATCCAATATTTTATGCTGACATGCAGCCCGGCAATATGTAAAGCACTGATATATCAGTGTTAGACCATTTCATGTTAGCAAAATACAAATTATGCTTTTGTAATGTAATGTACACGATGATGTGTTCAAAAAACAAATCTTATTTGAAGCTGCGAAGCTTCTCGTATGAATAGTTCTACCTTTTGGCAGTCGACATATATCACTTGAATGAAAGAAGAAATGCGCTTTGATAAAGTATTTCTTACATGTCGCCATACAAAGGTAACATCCTCCCCCCTCATTATATTCTAAAGTATTGAACGTGTATCTTGGAACTCCTTGTTGAATTTTTCATACTGATTTCCATTGAATTGATGATGTCTAAGCATATTTGCGGCCTAAGGTTACAATCACATCATGTTAGAAAGTGAAGCATCTGACTAACTGTATATGAAAAGACAGATACAGTCTGGCATACTAAGAATACAAATAATCTGCAATTGCAATCTCATAACTTTTTATGGTAGGAGCATATCCAAATGCATATTTGCACACGCAGTTCTTTGCACAGTTTTGTAGTAAATGCATTGTTTCTTTGAAAATCATTCTGAAACTTACCATTTTTAACTTCTGTTTTGTACATGAATTGAGGTGAAACTGTGAAGAGATTTTAGATGTTGGTATGTTCAAAAGTTTATATCCTTGAAAATTGTTAGTTTATTTGTTTGTTTGTCTGCAATTTGTAATCTTCTCTTTTAATGATGTAACACACGTTTTGACAAGAGTAAATGATGTTGTAAATGTTTGTAAATCAAGCTAAAAACAATAAATAATAAAAAAATAAAAATTGTTCTTTCATAACACACTTAATACCAGCAAGTGGTTTCTAAGCATAGGTTCAGGATTTGAACATGTATTGCACTGAGTTGTCTTGCTTCCAAGACAAGCACGTTGCCCCTGAGCTATCCTTCCTCTCCTTGGGTTTTGAAAGTATATGCCTCAATAATGGGATATGCTCATAGCAGGAATTATGATTCAAGTGGCCCAGAACTCCAGAAGGAAAGGGGCTGAAGCCTTCCATCATCATATTTCAAAATACATTGGATTGTTACAAGTAATGGGGATTGGAATGTGTAGTATCAGTATGGGAAGAGACCCAATGAAAAGCTCCATCCAATGGGAAATTGTTGCATCAAATGATGTTCCATGAGTGAAATTTATCAGCTATTTAAGCCCAGAAACAGAACATTGGGAGAGATCTGGGATTCTTGGCGTGTCTCCAGAATTCTGGACCCTGTTTTATGGGAGAAATGCAGATGTAAGATTATACTATGAGATAGCTGGAGGAACCCCTTAAGAAGGCCTGGTGTCCAGCAGAGCCCCGGTACAAAATCCTTTCCCAAAACAGAACCAGATTTCCTGAGAAGGGTTTTAAAAGAAGAGGGCCTACTGAAGGCATAACTGACTGGGTGATGCTCCTTAGAGTTGTAGAACTTAGTACAACATTCCTTGTGAAATTACAGATATGGCCATAGAACTAGGTAAATCCCTGATAGCAAGTAAAACTCCTTCAGGGGAATCCTTTATCAACTAGGCTACCCCTAAATGGGGACTGTGTTGTAAGTGAAACTTCGAGGAACTGTATTTAAAAATGGAAGGACATAGAATTTTAATATTCAAAATGAACTTAGATTGTTTTCTGACAGTTTTCACAGATATATTTTAAGACTGGATCTGTGGAATGGTGTATGACCTATTCACATATGTGCAGGTGATTATCCCATGTCTTGTCCTGTGTCCATAATATATAAAAAGAGAGATCCTGAGTGAAGGTTTATCCTTAAAGTGAAGTGGGAAGGGGACTGAACCACCAGGCACTCACTGACATTGTGCATCACTGCATGAAGATCAGCAAGATAGTCTTCAGCTGGTTCATATCCTATTTTGCTGCATGCCACCAATTAATTCAAATGGATTCCTTCAGATCACTAAATCTATACATCACCTGTGGAGCTACATCACCTGTGTAGATGCATTACATCAGGTTCGGTAATTTCACATTAAAATACAAACAGGGTACAGTGCATTTTGGCTTCTGGAAATACACATTAGTTGGTTCACTTGATTGTCCGATTATTTTAAAAAGATGAACATTTCAAAAACCTTGAGGATCTCCCATTGCTCATAGCATGGAAGGGGCCCTAGGTCCTTCAGAAGTAGATTTCAATACTACACTCCCTCCAGAACACTTAGGTCTAGCAAATCTGCACCAGTACTGATCTCCAATTTCAATATGAAGCAACAAGGAGGATCCTCTTTTCAGTTGTAGCCACAAAATTGTGGAGACCACAGCTCTCTGCCGGGAAGTGAACCACCTGACTTTCAGGAAAACAGCTCAAGACTTGGCTTTTCAATCAAGCACTTTGAAACAAATAAAATATTCTAGCAGATGACAAAGAAATGTGCACCAGAAACTCAGACTACTTCAAGACAAGCACTTGCAAAACTCTTCATTGCACAACCATCTGTGGGAAATCCATTTGATGTATTTATACTCTGCTGCATGACACTAGTCTGCACCTGAATCTCAGTGAAATATACAAACAAGAGCCAGGAAGCAACAACACTCTTAACTCCGCCACCAATCTCCACACCCTCATCCCTCAATTAACTCTACACTACTAAACTCTTGCATCCTTACATTTCCCATACTCTTTCAGACGAGTGACCATGTAACAGACTCAGACCATAGTCATCTTCTACAACCAATATGTCAATGTCTGCATTCCTCAACCCAGTGGCTGCCCGTACCAACCACAAGCAGATTACAGATGTTCATAACAGCACACAGGTAACCACACTCAGACACCCCCTGCTCCCGTGTCCTACAGAGAAATGTGCACCGAGGCCATCATAATTGCTAGAAGGACGCTAAATAAGACCACTGTACATTAATTAGATTATACATTTCGATAGCCCAAGCAGACCTTTCCTGAAATACATGGCAGCATTTCTAACTTCTTGTGCAGAATCAGAACACCAATTGCCTGGTATATATTTCCTCTTGTTTATAATGTGTGGATTCCATGAGTCACCAATACATGTTAGTATGTTTCGCAACATTCGTACAGAGTTGGAAAAGGTACATTTTAAATGAATACACGAGGGCACCATCCCAGCGCCTCATGTTTTAGATCAGCAATAAGTTTCCGTTTAAAAAAAAAATGTGTATGTGTTTGTTGGTTAAAAACAAACCTTATACGTTTTCAATAAATGCAACCCCTACATGACAATAGTGCAATCCACAAGGGCACACTTGTCGTCCACCAGCAACTTTAATAGTTTAATGAATACAGTTTCTTGACTCCATGAATAATATATGACACATGCATGTGGGAAATAGGAATTTGATGTTGGATGTTTAAGCCAAGATGTTTACAGAGAAGTTTTGTCCCTAACTTCAAGGTATAAGCAGCCTTTGAAAAGTTCTGCATTGCCAGCGTTGTCCATCTATACCACACATTAGT
This sequence comes from Ambystoma mexicanum, assembly GCF_040938575.1. NCBI lineage: Eukaryota > Metazoa > Chordata > Amphibia > Caudata > Ambystomatidae > Ambystoma > Ambystoma mexicanum. The sequence continues at coordinate 417,569,375 of NC_090938.1, forward strand.
AAGCATTGCTAGAAATTCAGGTGGAAGTATATACTGGCAACTGAAAAAGAGTGCGTGTGTGCCACCAGCATTTGATGTTCAAGTATCTGTTGGAATTGCCGAGGAATGTGCATGGCTGGGTTTTGCTTGGTAGACGCCGGAGGAGCTACATTCTGGCTTTAGCTAACACAGCAGATTAATTATTCCCTCTGTGCTCAGAGCATCCGGTGCCTGTGTGAAACCCAAGGGAGCGCGTGGTGCAGGCATTTGGACTCTCAGCATCTATATAACTGATGCTGCCACACATTACTGTGAGCGATTACGGTTTTCCATTTTCTATGACAGGCTGCAGGGGTGAGTGGTATATAAACTAGCACCTGCATTAGAGGTTTCGGTCGTATCACATGAGATGGATGTTCTGTGCTTGAGGTAAGTAAACTCAATGTGTCCTTCCTGCTCTTCTGTGCATGTGTTATCCAACTGCATTGGGATAATAAAAGAGGATTCTGAAATACTCTAAGGGCCTCTTGCATAACCAGGATTCCGGACAAAAATGATCTGTCCACCTTTCTGTCCATATGCTGTTTGAACTCATATCTAAAGCAATATGAGCAGCAAGAGTGTGGCTGGCTCTTGAAGTATTATCAGAAAATCACGCAGATACACAACCATTCTCAAACAAACCGGGGAGCTTGGTAAACCCTCAGAGAGCTGATGAACTTCTGAACCGATGGTCGGTGAAGCAATGTGGCCTTTAAGAACTGGAGGAGCATACGATGGAAGCCCGTTTAGAAGGGCATGAGGAAGGTTTTATTTCCCTGCAGAGAACCGTCATTCTTTGTGTCGCACTTTAGTTCCTTAAGGATACGCATTCAATATTTCGGGTCTCCTTTCACAGCACTCATCTCCAGAGCATTTTTCTATTAGATTTGAAAAGATTGTTTTTGGTGAATATGAGACAGGCTAGAAGTTGTTTCTGCTACTGAACATTTCAGTCGTAGGTTCCTGCACACAGAAAGGGCCACATTTCACACATTGCAGTGATGCTGCAAAGCTTTGCATTATTGCCTAGAAGTTGGTATTTGTACCAACAGAATAGTGCAAAACGCAACGTTTGCACGAGTTAGACAGTGCATAGGTTCAATAAAGTAATAAGGTCCACTGACTGGTAAGCGACCTTCACTGCTTTAACAGTGGGCCCAGTGTATGAACGACACTGACGTCCTTCAAAAATAGCAACATTGAGAATGGTGGGGTACAGGGCAGAGTGGTGAGGCCCTATGACTGTGATAGTATTTGGAAGTAAGATATTAACATGCTTACTGATTTTTTCTATAATGACCTGCAATCATTTAGTTTACCTTGATGTAGGTCCTACCCATTTGTCAGACATTTCAATGTTGGTTTTAATGTTTGCCTATCTGCTATTGGTTGTTTTCCAAGGTGTTCTGGTATGAACTCTCCATCAAGATGTCATGAAAACAAACTCAATGGTGTTTTTTTTTTTAAAAAAACAACAAATTACAGCATCTTGTCCTGAATGAATTCTGGTCAAACCGAGCCATGAAAGTAAAATATGAGTTACAGTAATCAGGAAGGCAAGACATTCTCTTTTTTATTTATATATATATATAATATATATAAATATAAATATAATATATATATATATTATTTTTTATTTTTTAAGGCAAGACATTCTCATGATCATGTAGTAGGGTTTACGGTGGCCAAGAAAGTCCATTTTAACAATGTTGATACCTAACCTTCGAGAAGAAATTGAATCTGGCAATTATATCTCAGGGGAATTCCACCTCTATCCTACTTTGTTTTCTAACCAGGTCATATTATGGCTGCCTAACATTCCAAAAGACCTTAAGTTGTGAATTCTATTTCAGGAGAATGCCAACTCCATATCAAGCCGAGCTTTACCCAGAAAATACTGTTGATACCTACCATTTGATAAGGCAGTAAGTTGTGAATTCCATCTCAGGACCATTCTAACTCATAAGAATGGTGTACTCTAACTGGGAAATATTGTGACAATTTAACATTCCTGAAGACATCGAGTTGCAAATTCTTTCTCAAGAGGACTCTATCTCCTTATTGTGCTGTTCTCTAATCAGATAATATTGTCGACATTTAGCATTTCAGATGACCTTGAATGGGGAATTCTATCTCTAGAGGCTTCCAACTCCTTGCTGTTGATCCCTAACCAGGCCTATCTTTAAAGCTTTGAGGGCTTGGCCCCTAATTGAAAAGATCCCAATGAACAGGCATTATTGTGGAAACCTCGGAACACTTGTACATTTTAACACATTCTGGCCTCAGAATGGCATACATGACCATAAACAGCCTTACTGTACTTCCATTGGCTAGCTGGATTTCTACGTAACACATGGCGATGATGCATGCATCCATTTTTTATACCAGCATGATGATGAGGTGGCTTCAACTGTGGCGCTTCTTAGCAGTGTTTGGTTATGGAATGTATTGATATTGGACATATCTGTATGACAATGTAACACACGTGGAGGTGATCTTACATTAAAACTCTGACAGATGGCATCTAGATGTATTTGTCTTTTAAGATGTACAACAGAAGGGTTAAACAGACAACATGAAATGAATGTGTTTCTGTAATGAATATGGTACGGTTGTAACACATGGAAGGGGATATACCCCATTTTAGATTGCCTAAAGACCATAAAGGTCTTTATCTCTATTCTATTTGGAGACCATTTTAGGATTATGTGCATATACATGCTGTGGAAATATTGACACCAGTATCACTATTAGTGGAGTTCCAGACTCAAGGTGCATGGACCCATATAAATGGTCACAGACTACACACTGTTAATATCTTGCTAATCAGCACATGTTTTCTGCGAAAGCATTAATCTTGAGGATGTGGCCCATAACTTGTTCATCAACACACCACCTTGGTGGTGAAAGAAACATAACGTTCAGTGGATTGTATTCATAAATGAACATTATGATATTAACTAATGCAACACAATGAAAGAACTAACGACAATCATACAGATGGACCGGGTTGATTTGTGCATTAACATTACCCACGAGATTCATCATGTAAGGTGACCACACCACCTTTCCAAATTGTACTATCAATTAGAAGAATTTCAGTTTTAAGTGAATTTTCTTTGCCCACGGCAGACTAAATGCTAGTGCTTTAGACATACTACAAAGAGCCCACAAGCAGTACTACAATTCCCACTGAGCACTGCACTTCTGATGATGTTATCGCACACACACATGAACATGGCGCACTACTTAACAACATCCAAAATGGCAGTCGCATTCGAAATACACGCAGACCGCTTTTAAGGAAGGTGACTCCAGACAGGACACCTCCGTCAAAATTGTAAGTACATAGAAGACAAGCAATTGCCTTATATATTATTATTTAAGTTTTTATAATGGTAATATGGACACTTTGTCCAAATGTCCTCACTAATGAGGAACACATAATTACAGGACTCGCAACCTATGAAGGCGAAAACGCTAGAACCGGGCACCTGAAAACTATTCCTTGGAAAACTAGAAGTGGATTTCCAAATCCACCTACTAAGGTATGGACTATTTGTACATACACTACCTGTTGCTAGATAAAGTTCTGAGTTCGTTTGTTAACAGTGAACAACCGGCAATGTTACTTGACTTAGGAGACCTTCATAAATCGTTAGCCTAGAGCATTTTCTAACAATGCTGACTCTTCTGCTCCTTTTCAGGTACTGCAATTGTTGACATTAGGTGAGCCTTTTCTAAATATTTACAGTTTATTTGGAAATGGGGGGTACGAAGACCAACTTGGACGTGCAATAACCTTCACTTAAGAGCTAATACTGCAAGCAATATTAGAACACCGATCATGGAATGTGAATGCACAAATCACACCGGTTCTTGCACATTATCAGCACCCGTGTGAAGTCTCATGAGAAATCAGTGTTATTTGACCAGCCCTTATAGTTACTATCCACTGCACGTTATATTTGAGGATCTAGGGCATCAGCAAATCTGCAAGTTATTATAACAAGAATTCGATAATGCATGAAGACCATCACATGCACTGAATGCTCTATGAATTCGGCATTGATGACAAAAGCAACATGTCTGTTCATCTTCCCTATTTTCTTCCTGAATCCTGTCCCATGCTATCTATTTACAAACATGATTGCACTTACCTGTGCTGACATCTATTCTTGTTTTAAATTGTATGAAACTATTAATGTGAATAAACATGAATGCTTCTTGTATAAATGGCTGTAACCAATGCATATGCAGTCTTGAAAAGGACTCAGAGTCGAAACACGTGTTTCAATAAAAATATCCTAGGAATGATTAAAAGCATCAATTTACATTCTCAGGAATCAGCAATACTTCTTTGAAGGACTGCTTATGAATCTGCATTCTTGTATATAGCAATCAATTATTGTAGGCATAATAATGATTTTCTAAACAGATGCTAAGCGCGAAGTGCAAGTGGGGACTATACACTTTTGAAGATCTATGGTTTAAGGGTTAGCCACGGACCACTAGCAATGCAGCTGGCCCCATTTATAAACTATTCCTGTCTCAGCACAATTGGACACATTGTACCCTACACCCATCTTTAGTTTCATGCTGAACACGAAATAAGAGTAACCTTCTTTACCACCTGGTCACTTGCAGAGGTGGGAATAATCTGCAATTTACGAATATACTGAAACATTGCGAAGGGAACCAGGATGTAAGGAATCCATGATCTGAAGTTGCTAGCATACCAGGTGTAATGATGGCTATCAAACTCCCATTTACTAATGTACAGCTGCAATACGCAATTAGAGTTAATAAATATGTCCCAAGGATCCTCATTACTTATTAGATCCTCGTCCGCTAGGACAAATGTGGCATCATTATTATTTAATGTCGATTCAAAGTTCCTGGTTACTTCTTTTCAATGGAATCTTGCATAATTAAGGTCAACAACAATCGAAATAGCCCATCTATATTGTCTTTGGACCATTCCACCAAGAGCCTATCAAGATCCAACCTAATCTGGAGTGAATGAACATTATTGGGTGGATTATAAATATTGATGATAAGGATTGTTTGTAGATAATCATCAATTTTAAATTCTAGTATTCCCACCAGAATGTGGGTAGAGGGCGGAGTAAGAATATATGGTGTCAGGGACAAGTCAGATCGCACTCCCAGGATAAAGCCCCCGAAGGTCTCCCTGCATTATGGTATCTGGCCTTTCACTGGATAATTTGATAGCCATCCAACTTGTACTCTCCCGTCATACATGTTTTTTGAAGGGAAAAGATATAATCCTCTAATGAGAAGGCCATCCCAGAACTGTTTGATACAAATGAGTGGAACCCTCTAGTGTTCCATGTGATAATTCTTAATCTATCCCCCTACCCATCATTGCATCAATCGACAGACTCACAAGTATAACCATAGTTGCAATCAGTGTCATGTCCACAGTCATCTGGGGTGCTCCCCCTTAGACCCTTAACAATTTGATGGACTAGCTTTTCGAAATCAATGTCAGGATTGTATTTAGGCATATCTTTACTCTTCACAGATTTAGTTGTTTTCAGGGCTATATTCTCCTAAATTGTACATATCTGATAACCAAGTTACAAGAACTGTGGAGCATAGGATAAAATCATTCCATGACAATTGGGGAGACTAAATGAACAATTGCCCTATTAGAGTCGTATACTGACTTAGGCACCACGACCCTAGTTAGATAATAGGTCCTGAATGCGTTGAGTCTGATATTTGATGAAACGAATGAAGGAAAATGCCTAGGGTGGATACTGCAGCTTGTCGGTACTGCAGATTGACTCTTTCAATTGAGACCTTATCAGAGATCAGATCCCTTTTTTTGGATGAATTTCGACATATGGGGGAAACCTTGATAAAAGTGAATGGTGCGAATGGGTGTTGATTGGTGACCAGACCAGGTTGGTCATTGCTGTTATGAAAATGCTGGCTAAATTATTGTCCATAGATGAAGATGTCTGAAGGTGGGGGATCCTAGATAACCTGTAGGACGTGAAGTCCGATGAGGGACATTTAATTTAATGAGGTGAATGTTAAAGGTTTATTTTAGTTGACATATGTGTGTTTTTTTAACTGTATGATTGACTTGGAACCAATAAAACATTTAAATAAAAAAATAAAACAAATTGGATGAAAGAGTTCCAAAACATTGGATCTGTTCAAGAGGGCTCTGTGCTTAAGCATATGGATCATTAATTTGAATCTTCTTGGACTACATTTTCGGGTGACACAGTATATCCTTTATGCTGGCTGTGCCAGTTTTAATAGAGTCCCTCCTCAAATTTGCTTGTGTCAAGTCATGGGTGGGTGAGAAACCCCACTGTTGGTGGTTATCACAATCTGCTTCATCCACAGAAATGTCTTGCTCTTCACACTGGACAAAAATAACCCTATTGGCAGCGTGATTTACATTATTATTTTGTCCCTTACCCAGCCAGTGTTCAAGGTGGCCCTGTTTCATCTCTTTGTTGATTGCTAATGATTTACACCCTCTACCCATTTTTCTACTGCTAGTATTATTTCCATCCAATACATCACACTCTTCCTCCTCTGTTAAGTGGAAATGTGAAGCCGATTCCACACATATAACTTTCTCTAAGGTCACTGTTGCCAGAGCCTGCTTCACATTACTGTTTTAATTTTTTCCCCTTTTTTGAGGTGCTGCCTTAAGCTTTTTCCTAGACCTATTTCCTTTTTTAGCAATTGCTATGGGCTCATCTCTTTTTTTGTTTAAATCCCTATTTGGGTCAGGAAAGTAATCAGGGCCGTTCAGTGACCCTTCCACTTCATCGTGGATCATCAAGATGGAGTCATCCACATATAGTTGACTTGATTGTGATATATTTATTTCGCCTTAGCAGCTGGTGTATATCTAGTCAAGTCAGTCGGGTTCCAATAGATCTATAATCAGTATTATTTAAGACCACTTTCAGAAATTGCTGCTCTTTATAGATAGAATTACACATAGTAAATAGGGCCTTCAGGATCTTCGTACTCTCAGGCTCACCCCCAACTCCTCATCCGGTAGAGATGAGGAGGAGAAAGAGTCCTTCAAACCGGATGAAGAACCCTGGACCCTAGCTGCCATTCTGTCAAGATTAGGTGACTATTCTAGATTTGTTGTTTTATGGGAGTACATAATCAGGTGGCTGACTTGCAGGGATTGTGTCAGCTGTCGGGGTCACAGTTTCCCTAGAATTTTTTAGGTTTATCACCATATTCAAAAGAGAATTATTATCTATCGTGTCTGCCTCTGATAAATCAATGTCATTAAGACCATGAATGTCAGAATGAACTTCTATCACCGGATGTGTGGCAATGCTACCCGGTTTAACAACCAGTTTGAGATAGGTAATCATTTTATCTTGGGCCATAGTGAGCTCCTCTCTTTTGTACCAAACTGCTTCAATCACGCCCCTCATCATACCCTCAGAAGGAACACAAGTTACTGTTTTGGCTCTGACAATGAGTGTTTTTTTGCCAGTCAAAACACCAGAAGAAAGTTTACAGGCCACTTTGGCGTGGTTCCGCAATTGATAGCGTTTTCTAACGGCCGGCATGTTGAAAGAAGCGCTAGAAAGTGTTAATAGTGGACCCCACAACTCCCATGAACACCACGAACAGTGGAACAGCACTCACTGGTGCACTGAAATGGTGCATGCACGCGGTGCACGCGCCCAGCACTTTAAATACTGTGCCTGTTGTTTGAGGGCGTGGCAAAATTCCAGCAGACAAAATCCGCAAAAAAGCAGAATGTTAGTAAGGTAAGTATATATATCACTTGGATGTGTCCAATAAATAGTCTCTTCACAGTCCAGTTCTCCTATGTGGTCGACAAGTATCTCCAACAACAACAAAGGAATCACAGCAGGAATCACAGCAGGACTTCAGCAGGGGCTTCCACAGCGGAACAGCACTCACTGGTGCACTCGTTCGCTGCATGATCGCGGTGCACGTGCCCAGCAGTTTAAATAAAGTACCTGTTGTTTGTGGGCATGGCAAAACTCTGGCAGACAAAATCCACTAAAAAAAGCAGAATGACAATAAGGTAAGTATATATATCACTTGTATGTGTCCAATAAATAGTCTCTTCACAGTCTGGACCTCCTATGTGGTCGACAAGTACCTCCAACAACAACAAAGGAATCACAGCAGGAATTATGGCAGGACTTCAGCAGGGGATTCCACAGCGCAACAGCGGAATAGCACTCACTGGTGCACTCGATCGGTGCCCCGCAGTTTAAATACAGTGCATGTTGTTTGGGGGCGTGGCAAAACTCTGGCAGACAAAAAACGCTCCAACAACAACAAAGGAATCACAGCAGGAATCATGGCAGGACTTCCGCAGGGGCTTCCACAGCAGAACAGCACTCACTGGTGTATTCAACATTATTGTTGGGTTGTATGTTATTACTTTGGCAGGCTTTAATTTAGTGGAGCTTTATTGCCAAAATTATTCATCTAAAAAAACGAATTGAATTTTTCTATTTATATTTGTGCCTCCCCAAGCCACCCCTTTGCTATTGTCTAGTGCCAATCCCCCTCCCCCCACCTCTCTATATCCCTTAACATTTTCAGCAAAGGACTACGCAAACAAAAGCCTGGCGATGTAACAACGTCGTCCCTTATTGTTGACGAAGAGCATTGATTGCCTCAAATATCCTTTTTCGCAAATCAGCTAAAGTTTGAAAATATATAACCTATGCAGCTACAGTATTTAATGTTGCTATGTCTTGGGTATTCGCCTTATGTAGAATGCTGGCTTTCAGGTGAACGTAGAATATGAGTGTGTGTTTTTAGCATGGTGTGGTGTGAGAGTTCCGAAAGCATCATTTGGTGCAGATGGGGGGAGATGAATAGTCATGTGGTTTTGCTACTATCGGAGTCTCCTGCTTTAGCTACTTACCTGTAACTGCTGCTGAATAAAGACTCCTTTCATATACCTGCAGAGTACTGCCTCTTTCCTGCACTTCCTCCTTACATATCTCCCAGGCATGGATAATTCAATTAGTCTTGAGTAATGCCGTGAGATGGACAGCTCAGAACTCAATGCCTCCCTCTCCTATTTTCCCTGTCCCCCGCTGCCTCCCGAGACGCTGTCCCTGAATCGGTAAATGATTTACTCTTCTAGTGGCTTCAGTCACACTGATGGTGTGTGGAATTGGTGCCTTACCGTAGGAGGTCAGTTCTCCATACTGCAGTGGCTGATCTGTGAGCTACCCGTGGCCAGTGGAGAAGATACATCAGGTGCTTGCTCTGCATGCTGTACAGAGCCCTTTTCATGCTGTAATCACTGTCCACTAATGTGCTCCAGAGGTTATGCTCACTGAATGCATCCCAGGTATTTGACGTTCATTGCTATATGGCCAACAGCGACTGATAGATTCAGCTTGGGGGTGCATGGATTTGAATGACAAGATCAGCTCTGTGCAATCCAGTCGCAGGTACTGAAATTTCTGCAATTATGAGCACCTTGGCCTCTCGGAGTTGTGTTCTTTCCCATGATAGAGGCTAGTGCAGCAGAAGAATAGCCAAGTCGGGCGGAGCCTCAAGAAAGCGAGGACTCATAGGACACGTAGGCTAAAATTTCTTGAAGCAGCACTCCTTTTGTGCACGGTTATGTTGATCCATCAAGTTGATATTATTCTGTGGTAATTTGCAGTAGGATGCTTTATGTCTTTGGGTGACCCGGTTTCGGTTATTCGGGATTCAGTTGTTTTTGGTGTTACCATTGTGATGCGCTGGCAGTTTCCCTTTGATGATGTTTCCTATTTATCTCGGTGAGTTAAAGAGCCATTTTAGAAACAATTTTCTGAATTGTAGGCAATCTCTGTTGTTTTTCTTTTCCTTTGTGAGCGAGTTCCAAAGTCATGCCGCTATGCAGGAGAATGCTGTTCCCCCAAATTTCCGATTTGAGTCTTGTTCAGGTATGGGGTGAATGTCTTTGCTAGACCGTTTGTAGATGGACATTTTTCCCTGTATGAATTCTGCTCTTGTCCATGGTTTTCTCTGTGTGTTATGCATAACAATTTGAAGAACATGTGTTTCTTTCTAGGCAATGTAGGGTTCTCAGTGCTAGAGTGATGTGTTCTCTCTTAGTGAGTCTGAGGAGTGGTCTTGCTGCTGTGTTCTTTATTCATTCTAGTTTTTTTTATACAGTAGTCTGGCATTCTGAGATAAATGCTCTTGGCGTAGTCTATTCTTGACATGACAAGAGAAATTACAGTGAGTGTTCTATTTAAGAAGGTGAAAAAGGGAAGTATCCATTTGATTGTAGATGGAAGAAGCATTTCTTTACTACTGAGTTGACTTGCGGTTCGAGTGTTATGTCACTGTCCATTAATATTCTGAGATTTCTGACAACTTTGGAGGTTTCTGATCAGTTTCACAATTCAATATGCTTTGGTAATGGTGTGCTGGGCCATTGGGCACATTCAGGATTTCTGTGTTGTCTGGGATGAGTTTAAGCCTGTTGGTACTAATCCAATGGTCTATGTCTGTGAGGCAGTTGGTAAGGGTTGGGTTTTGTTCTTCGCTAGCGTTGATTTTAAAGATGATTTGTGTGTCGTCTGCGTAATTGTAGCAGGTCAGGCTGTGTCTTTTGATGAGGTTGATGAGAGGGATCGTGCATATCTTGAATAGTAGTGGTGAGAGGGATGATCCTTGATGTGCCCATGCAGGAGATTGATTTGACGGTGTGTAGCCAAATAGTATCGTTTTTTTCTGTCATGAAGGATTTTAGCAAAAGTTACGCTGTGTTGCAGATTCCTACATCTTTTTTTTTAGATTGTCCCATATTGATAGCGATGCTTTTTCCATTCCTCTCATGGGTTTGAAGCCGATGTGTGCCTGGTCTATTATCAAATTATTTTCTACATGCTCCAGGACCTGTTGGTAAATGTAGCTTCCTAGGAGTTTTGCCGAGTATGGGATGCTTGAGAATTGGTCGGTAGTTCAGTGTTTCCTGATGGGTCTTTAAGGAGTGGCTCGATGCATGCCGATTTGAAGGCTCGTGGCACAGTTCCCTTTGCTTTTGAGGGGTTGTAAAGGTTGAGGAAATATTCTACAGGTGTTTTCTGGGTAAGGATAGTCTTGTATATGTCTGGTGGCAGGGGTCTGTTGGAGAGCCGGCTCTGTTGCTTTTGCTCACCAGGGTGTTGAATTTCTCTGTTGAAATTGGTAGTTAGTTGTTTAGTCTTGTAGAAGGTTTTGGGACTAGCTGGCCAGGGGGTTGTTGGGGTTTTTAGGCACTCTCTTAATGACTTGCTGGAAGTTTGTGATTTTGTTTTTGAATTGGTCTGCAAGGTCACTGCATCATTTTTGTTATGGCATGGGTGTGCTGTTGCATGCTGTTGGGTTGCTTAGCTCATCGATGATGTTTATTTATTTATTTAATTATTTATTGTGCATTTGTAAGGGGCTTATACATCAAGTAAAATGTGTTTCAAAGCACCCACAGGACATCATGGGAATGAAAATTAAATATAACAATGAAAGATAGAGGCCGACCTACTAGGCCTTGTGAGCATTCAGAACGTGCAAGTGCAGAGAGAGAGAAGGGATGAGGGATGGGGGGTATGTGCTAGGTGTACCAAGAGGGAAGTGTTAGGCGGGTGAGCAGCTGTAAGTGCCTAGGTGAGTGATTAGCTGCCAATAAATAGGTAAGTGCAGGCATGTGGTGGCATAGTGAGTGTCAAGACAAGTGCTGGGAGGGGGCAGAGGATGAAGGCGATTGGGGGTGGGAGGCCAGGGCCCAAGAGGACACATAGGGGTCCTGGTCACCAATCTCAGCAACTGGGGGGTTTAGCAGAAGAGGGAGGAAGGGAAGGAGGAGGTGAAAAGGAAAGTCTTGAGGAGTTTCTGGAATTTGAGGAGATCCGTCGCAAGATGAAGAGGAAGGGGGAGGCTGTTCCATAGGCAGGGGGAGGGAGGAAGAGGGACGTAGGCAAAGATCCAGTAGCAAAAGAGTGGTTGCAGAAATCAGCAAGTGCAGGGGCAAGAGAGCCAATATTGTTCTTAATGGTTTTGGAGGAGCAGGGGGAAACCTGTTTGCTGGAGACCTTCATGGAGCTGACAACTCTGGTGACCTTATCAGGTGTGATAGGAGAGAAGGTGGAGAGAAAGGCAGAGGGAGGATGGGAAGCTGCAGGAGGCAGGGGGTGGGGAAGGCGAGGGTGAGAGGGACGCAGGGGTGCGCAGGATATCCTGCATTTTTGCACTGAAGTGTGTGGCCAATGCATTGCAGAAGGTCTGGGAGGGAATAGGAGAGGAGGAGACTGGGGTGTTTCAAGGCCGCAACTTCATAGTCATACCAGGTGTTATGCTTGGAGGCATTTTTCAGGTGGATACTAATGACTCGGCAAGAATATCATGGGTGTTAGTAATGTTGAGATGGAGGTTGCTGAGAGCAGTGTCAGAGGTAGAGTCTGTATTGGGGAGAGAGGGGGGATGAAGGTACGGGCAAAGGCAGCAGCTGACACTTGTTTCATCGAACAGATGTTTGTGAATGAGGTTGGCATGGCTGGGGAAGGTGCAGTCAGAGGGCTGAGAGGACCCAGTTGAGAGGAGAGAGTCGTCCGGCCAGGCGAGAGGGGTGATCAGTGAAAGATCAGTGTGTATGAAGGCATCAAGAGTTTGTCCAGCCGAGTGGGTAGGACTAGAAGGGAGAATGGAGAGGGAGAGCGAGGTGCATAACTCACGGAAGAGAGTGGATGCCCTGATTGAGGAGTCCAGGTGGATGCTGAAATTGCCCAAGAGAAGGAGTTTAGAGATGGTTGCGAGGAGAGAGGAGGAGAAATCGGCCCATTCAGAGAGGAACAGTGTGGTAGAACCAGTAAACCTGTAGATAGTGGCAATGGTCAGAGCGGAGGTGGGAGATATGACCAGCTTGCAGACCAGGCTCTCAGAGGAAGAGTGAGGTTGGGTGGGTATGAGGGACAAAGGAACCCACTCAGGGAAGATCAAAGCAATCCCACCGGCAGCACAGTTAGGGCGAGACTTGGAGAAGGTCTTATAGCCATCAGGGCGAACAGAGTCAAAAGCAGTGACTGAGCTGGCATTGAACCACATTTCAGTGAGGGCAAGGATATCAACGTCAATGTCTTCAAGGAGGAGGCATATGTCGGCAGAGAGTTTGATGGCAGAATAAGCTTAAAACATGGCTACATGCAAGAGGCCACCACCTTTGAAGGTCTTCCGAGAAGGGATACAGGTGCGTGGTATACCAAATTGAAGATGGTAGAGATAGTGCAAGAAGTAGTAGCAGGGGTGGGAAGGAAGTTAATGAGGGATGGTAGGTGCCGGTCAAAGAGGAGAAGGTTGGGTTGAGGATCGTGAACCAAGATAGTGCCAGCATGATACACATTAATAATACACCTGGATGATGTGAAGCCCACCCAGAGGACTTCCCTTTAAGTGCCACCATTAATGGGTGAGGATGTGAGAGAGTAGAGATAAAATGAGTCCATAGATCTGGAGAGGGGGCAGAAAAGAGGACAACAGTGAAGATCTGGCTGGCAATTGCGCTGACATCGGTGTCTGTGATAGATAGGCAAGGATGTCTTTTTTAAGCTTTGTCTTCCAGACTTCCTGAGAGAGGGAGGATAGGTGACAGTGTAAGTGTAGCAGTTATAGAAGATAGGGGAGAAGGTGAATGGCATAGGGGTGGCGGAGGATAGTTGGAAGAAAGCGGGGGGGCTGCACAGCACAGTCCATGCACAAACTCATCAGGCGGCCTAGTAGCCAAGGCAAACAAGAGAACAGGTGCACTGGGAATACTTATGTACAGCAGATGGGTGCAGAGAAGTTAGAAATCACACATTAGGCTTCGAATTTCCAAAAGGAGACACAAACATGCAATAAAATGCACCACGCTGACAGACATTTTCCCTGCACTGCAAGGGTCTCAGTGCGGCACTCCCTCTCATCATGGGAGTGTTGAACTGAAGCTGTGCTGTCAGTGCCACTCTCCACTTAACCAGGCCGCACCTGACACCTGCAGCACTGAAACGAAAAATGACCATCCCACTCCTTACCGTCTTAGGATGGGGGCAGAGGCCCCGCTCCCAGTGCCACACTCATCCTGCCTTGGCCACACCTCACAGACGTGGTCTGAGCACAGGAAATCACCCGCCCCTCCCCCAACTCTTCACCTTGTTAGGGAAGACAAACCCCCACCCCCTGTTGCCTGCAGTCTTCTCTGGCCACACCTGGCAGATGCTGTCCAGCTGCTTATTATGCATGCCCCTCCCTCCATCACGTTTGGATGAGGTTACTGGGAACTAGCCAATTCCCAGTTACCACTTGAGGCATATTTCCTTTTGTTTAATTATTTTTTTTATTTTTAGGGACAATATGAGCTTCAAAGACCATGCCCTTGGACTGCTGCTGGGTCTTTCATTTGGTCTTCAGGTCCAATCACCCCTGGTACAGTCCTTGGACTAGGTCTATAATGCTTAAGTGAAATCCTGTCAGCAAAGCCCTTGGCATATTTCTTTCCTTCTAGCGAACGTTGTGTTTTTTTTCTCAAAATTGGCTTTGCCATTGCATGTTTCCAGCAGACATATGAGCATGCATAGACGGTAGGACTGGAAAAGTGCTCTCTGGCAGAAACCTGGCTGAAGTTCCCCTCTGAACATGTGATTAAACAATCTCGTTAGGCCCAGTAAGCATGATTATGACATGATGGAGGGATATGGACACCCCTCAGCGGGACCCATTTTAGGAGGACTTGTCATGTGACCTCATAACCATAAGTCGATATTGACAAAGGACTAAATATTAATTATTTTGGAGGAAGGCTTGATATTTCTGCTGAAGGCCTAATAATGATTTTCAGAAAGTTCTTAGGTTTCATATCGGTCAGGTGGCTAGTGAGCTATAAAAGTGTGGGGTCTGGAGGTTGGGGCAAGTTAGTTTGGTCAGTTCCATATAGACATAGATTGCTGTGTTTCTTATCTTGCAAGACAACAAAAAGGCTGTCTGCTTCATCACACAAAATGAACATGTAAGCCTGGTTTCTCCTTAATGGCATGCCTACTTTTATTTCATTTTCATGTCTCATTTTGACGTTGGTGGTTTCTATGTGGTCATCGGCATTATTAGCACATGTCCACTTGTGTTCACATTTGTGTTGAGCATGATCTTATGTGTTGCAAGTCACTTTCATATATCTTCCTATCTGTATGTGTTTCTGTGTGGAAGGAGTTGTGGGTTCTTGCTTGCTTTCTGCTGAAAGATTAGGATGGTTAACAGGTTTGCTTATTGCCAGTTGATTCTCATGATTGACTGGGTTTCCTATTGGTGATTGATAGTGTGCGTTGATGACCAATGTATTGTGTGTGGTTGACTTATGGTATGATTGTTGTATGCCATTGCCATGGTGGTTCTAGGAAGGAGTTTTACTGAGTTACTTGTTGCCAATTGACTAGGGTGGTTGACTGCTTTACTTATTGTAGATTGATTGTGGGTGTGGTAACTGATGAGTTGTGTGTGATTTACAGATGGTTTGGTTGTTGTGTGGTGTTGCAGTATTGATTCTGAAATGGATTTTGTGTTTGTTAGTGAGAAAGTTCCTTGTGGTGAGGGGAGATATCCAGGGGATATTTGCATGTGTTGATGGATGCTATAGGTTCTGTGTATGCTCTGTAGTTTGTGGAGGGAGTGTGGTGAGCTGCAAGAGTCAGGGTTGGTCCAGTGGCTCAAAAAGCAAAAGGTGATGGCTGGAAGGTTTAGAACTAATCCTAACAATGCCACAGCTCGGGGAAACTGTCCAGACCATCATTTTTCAACTTGAAAAGCCACTACGGAAGGGGAAAGACCATATGCAAAACTGGCCTGGTCCCACCCCAAAATAGGCAGTCAAGCCCGAACTGTTAGGACATATCCCTTCTGCACAAGACCACAAGCATCCTCAGAAAAGTTTCAGCCTGGTTGGGTGTCATCAGGGAGGGGTAGCTTGCGTCACTAGGCCCAGCAAGCAGGGGATCCACATCTGGGTATACCAGTTCCAATCGAGGTCACATAGGCAAAACCAAAAGGTGAAGGTTTAGAATTAATCTGAACCATGGGCACAGCACTGGGCTATCCTACAGACCATCATTTATCAGCCTGACAAGCCACTACAGAAGAGGAAAGACTGTATGCAAGTCAGGCTTGGTCCTACCCCAAAAGGGTCCATCCAGCCCAAACTGCTATGTCACATCCCTTATCCACAAACATCCCCAGACATGTTTCAGCCTCATTGGGCATCACCAGCGAGAAGAAGCTTGGATCTCTAGGCCCAGTAGGATCGCTACCCACATCTGGGTATATCCGTCCCACTCAGCGTGACATAAGCAAAACCAAAAGTTAATGGCTGGAAAATTTAGAATTAATCTCAAACATGGGTACAGCAGTGGGCAACCCTACAGAACATGGTTTTTCAGCCTCCCAAACCACTACAGAGGGGGAAAGACCATATGCAAATCAGGCTTGGTCCTACCCCAAAAGGGTCTGTCCAGCCCAAACTGCTAGGTCTCATCCCTTATGTACTAGACCACAAGCATCCCCAGACTTTTTTCAGCCTCATGGGGCATCACCAGTAAGAAGTAGCTTGGGTCTCTAGGCCCAGCAGTCTTGGGACCCACATCTGGGTATACCCGTCCTACTCGGTGTGACATAAGCAAAACCAAAAGGTGATGGCTGGAAGGTTTAGAATTAATTTTAACCATGGGCACAGCTCTCAGTAACCCTACAAACCATTTTGTTTGAGCTTGCCAAGCCAGTACAGAAAGGGAAATACCATATGCAAATCAGGCCTTTTCCCACCCCAGAAGGGGCAGCCCAGCTGCAACTGCTAGTTCACATCCCTTCTGCATGAGATCGAAAGCATCTCCAGAAGTGTTTCAGCCTCATTGGGCATCATCAGTGTAGCTTTGGTGTGTAGGTCCTCTTGGTCTGCTGCTACCAGTTGAGACTCTGATTGATGGATGGAGTGGGATTTTTCAGGCTTGCTTCCACCTTCAAGCTGTGATATCTTCCCAATAGGGATGTCCACTCGTTGCAAGACCCCTTAAAACATGCAGAAAAGGGTCATGAAATTAAACAGCAGACTGTAATGTATTATTCTGTGTCTGTTCTTGGACCCACATAATTTGCAGACTGTCCTGGGCATGCGTCCCGAACGTACCCACAGAGGAGAAACAGAAAGTATAGCGATCATGCATTGAGTCTGCCGCATTCCACACCCCGAACCTGTGAGGACAGGGGTCACTACAGAGTGAAGAGCTGATATGGGTCTAAATCCAAAATGGTGCAGATGACAGTCCATGGCTATAATGCCGCAATACCACCAGGTGAAACAGGTCCCACAACTATCCAACGAGGCGAAGGTATGTGTTACAACTTCCAGAGGCAAATAGGGGGAATCAAGGGATAAGCCCAAACTCAATATATGACACAAACCACTTGCATCCCCAGAAACTACGAGGGGGGCCATAGGAAAACAGACCAATACGTCACAAGACAAGGTCTGGGTTAGCTCAGCACAATGTGCAGCAAACCTGGATTGAAGGACGGGTCCTTCATCGCTCCATGTAGAGACAGGCAGACTGCCACTTGGTAAAAGTGGCCCTTTGCTGGTTAAGCTTCTCTTTACATGAACCCAGAGAGAAGGTTGTGATGCCTGTCAGAGGTCTATGAGAACCTGAATAACTGAATTCTGGAAAGGCTGAGGTCTATGAGACACCTTGGGAACTGAATGCCAAGCAAGTAAAAGGTTCATGTGAAGAAGACATGGTATCCACAGTAGACACAGATAGAAAAGATTTCGAAAACCTTTATTTTGTAGTTTACTGGGCTTGGTGAAATTCATAACTGGCCCTAACTCTAAAATGGGAGTAATCTCAACCATAAAATAAACAGCAAACGAGTCCAAGTCTGTCTAGTCAACAAAAAAAAAGGTTTATACTAAGAAAACCTAACCTTGCCCTCCTTCTCAAATTATAAATATGTAAATGGAATACAAAAAGGAAAAATAATGTCTTAAAAGAAAGGTCAGAATGGCTTAGGTAACAACTCCCTTCCCCACATTCAGAAGCACAGGGTTTCTTAGAAAGGATAGGTGGATGGCACAGTTCTGTCAGTCTTGTACTCTCTGGCTTGCTGGTACAATTCAACATTTCAGGCTTGGGCTTCAAGCTTTTGAAAGTGTAATCAATTCTTTAGGCGTCGTCCGTCTTACCACAAATACACAGTTCTTCTGTTGGCTTTTACTTTGTCACTATTCAACACAGGCTTCCTTCCACCGGGCTCAAACCTGTCTTTCTCTTTGTGGGGGACTGTGATGCTGGAAATGCATCAGAGGGACAGGGCCTCTGAATCCTTGTCCTTTACTGCTTTTTATCGTGTGTTCTGTCGTGTTTTCTGCCCAGGAGTCCATGTGGGACTCCTGGCAGTGCAGCTCTCTCTTTTGGTTTGGTGAACAGACCCATGGGATACCCTTATGGCACCCATGGGTAGGGGTACAACCCTGTGCCCCTAGTGTATGTTTTGGGCACCTGTGGGTAGCCCACAGAGCAGGGTATGGGCTGGTGGCAGCTCCATGCTGAATTTGACAGGTGCTCTGGGTGTCCTCCATTTTGGGATACCCAGGCCCTGCCATTGGGATCAGTTGATTCCTAATAGGAAACAAGATGGCCCCTGTGGCCTCTTGCTTTCTATTGCCTGTTACCTTGATTTCCCCAAAGTCCTGGGGAGCCCTGACTCTGTCCCTTCCCCCTGACTGGCTGATGGGTGGAAGTTCCATATATGGTGTTGTTGTGAAGGCCCAGCTAGACTGACTGGAGCCTTCCCAGTGACTGTATGTTGTGGGTACCTCCTGTGGGTGGGACTGGGTGAATGGAGTGTGTGACCAATATACACTCCTTGTTGTGTTTGTCTGGTTTCTGGCATGTGAGACAAAGACTGAGACAGCCCTGCCCGAAACTGGCCTGAATGCAGTGTGTAGTGTTGAATGGCTGGGTACTTGTCCCAATCCACATTCCTTGTTCTGAGTGTCTGAAAGGGAGGAGTGTGGCCTAAATGCACTGTGTGCCTGATTGGCTGACTGACTGCATGAATGCCCTTCTGTGTGATTGGCTGCTGTGTGTGTGCCAGCAGTGTGGATGAGAGACAGAATAGTATATCTGGGGACCTCTCACCACTGGAAATTGTTCAGAAGCGTTCAGAAGCTGAGTCTCCACTCAAGAGTAACTGGAACTGCTGATCCTCGACGTCCAGCTGGAAGAAGCAGACTTGCTGCTGCATTTGCTTCGACAGATCTGAAGGTTGCCGAATTCGTCGAGGACTGACCCGAGAGAGGACCTGGTAAGGCGCCCTCTTCCCGTGCTCCGAGGGATCATCGAGCACCGCTACATCTTCGCCAAAGCGCCCTGGAAGTCAGACCCTCGAAAGGCTGCCGACCCGAGACGGGATCGCCGAGGAGATCGAAGTGAAGCACCCGGACATCGACGCCGTCGAAGTCCATTGCCGTCGACCAGGGTTCGCAGGTCTGTGTAACCGCTGGAGGCCCGTCGAAGTTGTGTTGCCCAGCCGCGGGAACAACTTAACGCCGTGCCGCCGACGACCGGAGCCGTCCGCTCCTTGCCTAAGAACATTTGAATCGAAGGACTCCCTCGCCCGCACCGTCGACCGCTTTATCCTGCCGGAGAAAGTCGAGGACGACCAACGCGCCGAGGAGAAACCTGCCGGGCCCCCGTCTTCACAACCTTTGCGGTCCAGAACAATTGTCATCGAGGTGCCCCGCACGCCTCTGCCTTGCAGGACGCCAACGCTCCGTCGTCGACGAGCACCGCTTGGATCGAAGCTGCCGCCTCATCGACGCCGTTCTACCCTGTTTGTTGTCGGACGTTCGACGCCCCGTGTCTCCCGCTTGAAAGGGAAGGCATTCAAGAAGGGCCGTCGATTCCCCGACGCCGAAGGCCGAGTTCCTCGACGGACGTTCGACGCCCCGTGTCTCCCGCTTGAAAGGGAAGGCATTCAAGAAGGGCCGTCGATTCCCCGCCGCCGAACGCCGAGTTCCTCGACGCTTCTCGACGCCTCTCGACGATCCGTGACTCCCGCTTGAAAGGGGGTCGCTCAAGAAGGATCTGTCGACGCCTCTTCGAAGAACTCGACTCCACCAGGTACATTGGGGGGGTAAAAACATTATAGGAGGGAATAAGACTTGCAGAACAGTATATGGACTGGGCTTGTGCTATATCTTTATTTTACAGGTTGCCCAGGTGGGGGGATCTCCACACAGAACTGTGTCTAGTGGTAGGGGCCAGTACTCTGCCTATTGTTCAACCATCTTATTTTCTCTTCTCTCTCTATTGCTGGTTTCACTCTATTGATCTGTGTGACATGATTACAGTATTGTTGATGCACTTTTCATGAGATCTAATACAAAGGGTGGTACCACTTTAGAATTGTATATATTTGCCATTGTTGATTTTCCTAAGTACAAAGTGAGTTATTATGATAAGTGTACATAACCTTGACTATTGATTATATAAAGACTGTGTTCTAACCAATACAGTGTGTGGACATTCCTTTGTGAGGGCTTGGGGACTACACTGTACTTAAGAACCAGCCTGCATCACCTCCTGAGAAGCTAGGCCTTGATTGCTCGTCCATTGCTACCGTAATAGAGAATCTTGGCTGGGGTCTTCTGTGCCTCTCTTCTACCATATAGGGAGCAGAGGTACAGACACCCCCTACCAGTCTTTACAGGGTCCCCTTCCCCACGTTCTGTCTTTCAAATTGAACTTTTAATCTACTGCAGTTCAGCACAGGCTCCCTCGGCCGGGCTCGAGCCTGTCTTTCTATTTTACTATTGAAGACTTTTGAAACTGCAGGCATTTTACGTAGACCTCTGTATGACCTCTTCGACTTCCTTTTAAACAATTTGACATTGAACAATCTTCACCACACCAATGTTCCTTGGTACTGATAGTTTCCTTATTCTCTTTCTTTGTGCCATCTTGGCATCTTTCAAAGTTCACATTTAACATCAATACTTCTTGGTACTTGTAGTTTTACTTTTGCCCTCTGGGCATCATTCAAAGTTCACACGCAACACCAATGCTTCCTAATCATGCACAATGTCGTTCGGCATCGTGGTTACTTTCTTGCCTTTGTTTCCCGCTTTCAAAACATTTCACAGAGACTTTTGAATGAGCGATTGCACTTTCGCAGGACCACTCTGCTACTTTCTATACTTTTCTCAACATTCAATAATTGTTCTCGTCATTATGCATTTTATCGGCAGACGCGCAACCTTCAACTTGTGTTACATGCCTTTTCTTGCTGTTAACACAAACCAGGCTTTTGTTTGCTTCAGATAACTCACTGGTCTTGTTAATTGGGCTTCTATCCTCAATGCTTTTCCCATAGCAGTCAAGACCGTTACCAAAGCCTCCTCTGCTCCTCCCCAAATCTGTCATTCACCCGGAAGGGTAGCAGGCACATGGGAGCACTTTGAATGTTTCTCTTCTCCCTCACTCGTATTCGGTTGTGAAACACAGCTTCCCAACAGGATGGCATTTTTTGCCTGGCCCTCCTTAGTTCACCGCAGCAGCAATCAGCCCCATGGCCTTCCAACTTCCACAGCCTGGTTCCCATCACCTCTGAAAGAGCTGTTCCTTCTTGCATCCAGCTTTGCTCAGAGTTTGACTGTGCGCGATACCTTTTATCTTGACATTGCTTGTTGACAAGTGGCAGGTGTATGTGGTTCGCATTACGTGCCTGACTCTGCCTGAAGGACAGAGCCATTTCAAGCCACTAGAGGGAATCCTCGTGGCCTCATTTCTCATCTTCCAAATAGATTCAGAGTCAGGTATATTTTTTTTACAGAAGTGTTGTGCAGATTTGTTTAACTGAGGAAAGGCTATAAGCCACCCAAAAAGCACTGCTCTTCTTGGGAATGCAATTGAACCATAACTATTTAGAAATATATGCATACATAGTGTGAGGGGTCAGCAATGTGAGACGTATGACTCTGTTTAGTTTTTTCAAAGTTCAACATTTCATTTTAAACACAATTATAACATAAACCCTAACTAAACCTACACTACCACGGGAGTCCCTACCTAGTCTAGGATATAAGAGAAAATCTCATAACATGCACACAACTAACCCTCACACTAAACAACATAAACCTTCAAAGCAACATATAACAACAGAAATAAAGGTTCCCAAACAACTAGTGTCTTGCATGACTTTTACTTGTCCTGGCCAGATCTTGCTCCCCTCAGGAATGTCCCAAAGTCAATGTCTTCCAAGGAAAAATAATGTCTTGAAGGGTTCCAAAGAAACAAAAGTTCTCACAAATAAAAATCCACTGGTTACAGTTTTTTCTTTGCTTCATGAAAAGATCCCTTTTCCAAGTTCCACAAAGAAAACAACAGCACCAATGGGGTTCCTGGATAGCCTCTTTCCAAGAAAGAATGGACTTTGACAACAAGAATACCACTTCTGTTCAACCACAACACTTCTGCATACAACTTCTGTGGTGTCTTTTACATACAGTTTGTCATCATGCTTCTGCTTTGGATTTGCTCTCGCTCCAGCAAATCCCCTCTACTAATGAAACTGTGCAAGCAGACTCCCTTGTCCCAATGTTGGCTTCTGCTTCTACTAGATTCAACTACTACAGTTCTGACAAGAATGTTGACCACCACAGTTATACTGCTACTGCTGCAATTTAAAATGTTAGGCAACCTCAACAAGACTTCTCTGACTTCTACAGGTTTGCAAGGAATTCTTCTCTCTTGGATGGCAAGAAAGGGCAGCCTCTTTGCCTTTTCTTCTGTCTTACAGACACCACAAAATACTATTTCTTCCCAAAGTGAACGGTCTCAGCTCTACAGATTTTAAATGTAGTCTTTTTAACAAGTATCCAGCTCCCATCCCCAGCTTGATATACATCCTTTCCTCCAGTAGTTATCCCAAAGCTGCAGCGACACTCTTTTAGCTTTGAATAATTTTGTTACTCTTATACTTGAGGACTCTGGACTGACTACAGCTTCATCGATTCGAAACATTGGTGTGCAAATCTTAAATGAGTTGGTTTCACTTTAACAGGGTTTGGACCGCTGGCTTGGGTAACACTTGTTCTCGGTTCAACTTCCTCCACTTGTACTTCAATGTTCAGAATGCTACAAGATACAAGTCTCTTAATGGAAACAAAATTATGCACACACGAATTTGTTTTAATCTTGAACTGCCACTTCAAAAGATGCGTGTTCCCACTGTTCAGTCTGCGTTAAGCTTCCAAGGTATTGAGGAAGTACTGTTTCGTGCGCAACTTCTTCAAATGTTAAACTGTGCTCGTAACATTCCGGGAAAGTCACTTCTGCTTCAATAAGTTTACAAGCATTAGTCTCCTCATCAATAAGAGCCACGCTACCGCTTGCCAATGAGTTACTTCTAACAATGGGGAACAGAAATGCATTCACTGCGCACGGGTACCTCATTGCTGTTAACATGAGTGTGTGTTACATTTCCCATGTTAGAAAGGCTTCCTTTGATGTATACGCGAGTACTAATAAAGCTGGCTACAGTTAATGGTGAGGTATTTTTGTTGATTTGGAGTGCGTAGCTTCTCCTTTCCGACTCCACAGTTATGACTGTGGGCTGCATCTGCTTCTAGGTTTGGTTTCTCCTACTGCTGCTACTACAGGCACTCTTGGGACCCACACCCCTTTAATGCATGGGTGTCTCTGATCAGCCTCATTAAGGGAGAGTCTTCCACTCTCCAGTTTCCCTCGGCTTGCTTCTGCACAAAGGCCTGGTTGCACGACCTCAGCTCTGCATTGACAGCAATTTGGCGCACCTAGAAAGACTGCTTGTTTCTTCCAGCCTGTTCCAATGCTGCCACAGCCAAACAGGATTTGTGAGTACACAACCAACTGAGAGCCTGCAGGTGGAATCTGCTCTTCCCCTGCTCCGGTGTACATTCTGTGGTCACACTTCCTTGTGAACTGCCAGCCTCAAGCTGTCCTCCTTCTACTTCTGCTACTGCCAACCTCCCAACTCCTGTTCCAGCTTCTTTCTCTGGTCATCCCTGATGCAGCCTTTTTTGCCCCACAGTTGGGTTAACTGGTTTAAGGTACAAACCCTTGCAACTAATTGCCTGACCTTGCCGAAAGCTGTTAGGCTTGCCTGCCTGACATTGGCTCCTGTTTGCTTCTTCAGCCATCTTCTTCTTCTTCACAGTCCCTGATGTATTCTGGGGCGTGCAGTATAATTGAGAAAGATTCAATTTCTCTACTTCTTTAAAAGGTGTAAGAATGGACTTTCCTCCCTTGATGTTATTAATGGAAGAGTTAAAGGGTTTAACCTTTTTAGAGTTAGATGCTACAGTAAAAGGCATATATTCTACGTTCCTATTGGCATACCCTTGCCATTGTGGAGGATAGGGGGACATAGCAATATAAAAGATTGGTTCTTTGTGTTCAACACTAGATTGAGTCTCGTCTTTAGAATATACGCTTTCATTCTTTGTAGGAGGTCTAGATATATCAAAATGGCAATGAGCCAATTCCTCCTCTAAGTCCTGGGAAAATATATTCCTCGCTAAGGAAAAATACTGTGTCTCACCCTGCGAAATATCCCCACTTCCCTGATCCTGGTCTCCACCCAGGTGATCCTCCTGCAGTACACCACCCCCAGGATTGGGATCAGGAAGCGTCTGCCTCTCCTGGCCACCTAGGAGGAGACTCTAGGCAGGGTTTTAGTGGAGATCTGCCGGATTCCCCACAATATCCATACATATGCATGACTGTGCTTGAACATTTGTCAGGTTCGCGCACATCACAGCAATGCCTCTGAACATCAAAAAACAACACATATTTGTTGCCCTTTTCTAGACATAGTCAACCCCATCCTCACCACTGATCACCGCCCAAGAGGTTATTTCATTTGTTAGACAAGTGTAATGCTGCGTTTTTCTAAATAATTTCTCAACACGCTGTTCATGGACTACAAGTGCAGTTTGCAAATCCAGTGTGGCGACCGTTTAAAACATGTTAGCACACCTCAAGTTTCTCAATCAACAAATCAGCACCTATATAGGATGTCCGCAAATGTTATGCCGCCCCAATATGATTCGACCAGACGTTTTCACGGACACCAAATCAGGAAGTGAGTCTATTAGCCAAACCCAGATATCACAAAAAATATGATCTACTTTTTTAGCATTTTTCAAATCTGCTGCACAAATTTGCAAAAGCAGGCTTTTGGAACCAGGTTGTCACCATCCTTCAAGTTTGGGAAACAAATCTTTCCAGTGATTCGGGCTCTAGCTGTGAGTAAAAACTATTTCACATTCTAATCTATTCAGATTTTGAAACATTTGTGACGCCCCTTAACCACTTTCCCCCCTCTTGACGAAACTACACCAACATTTCCAAAGTCATTCAGAGTCATGTCTATAGGATTTGCCAAGTTTCATGGGAAAGTTTGCAAACATTATAGTAATGCCCTTTCCTGGATATATTCCACCCTATCCTCACCATCCCTCACCTGTCCCTGTTTCATTTGTAAGACAAATGTAATTCTGTGTTTTTTAATATTTTCCAACCACACTGGTCATCGACTATAGGTTCTGATCATTAATCCAACATGGCATGCTTTTCAGAATGTTTGTGGCACCTTACATTTCTCAATTGAGCAATCAGTACCTCAATGCGATGTCTGCGAATCTTACACCCATTTTTGACCATTTCTAGATATATTTCACTCCATCCTCACCACAACTCACCGTTACACAGGTTGTTTCATTCGTAGGACAAGTGTAATGTTGTGTTTTTGAATATTGTCTCACTGCACTGTTTGTGGACTACATGTGCAGTTTGCGTATTTAACATGGTATCAAAATGTTTGACACTCCACACATTTCTCAATTGATTAATCAGCATCTTTATTCTATGTTTGCAGATTTTAGACGGTCTCTCTGACTCGTCCAGAGTTGTCGACGGACAATGAATCAGGAAGCGAGTCTGGAGACGAAACAACAGATCACCAATTTGTTTTGCCTACTTTTAGGGTACTTTAAAAAAAATCTGATAAATGGATTAACACCAAATTTGCGAAAGGAGACTTTTTGGACAAGGCCGCCAACCCTCATGCAAGTTTGGTGCCAATCCATCCAGCGTTTCGGGGTGTAGTAATTAACAAAATCTTTTTTCCAATTCAAGTCTAACTGGATTTCGCAAAGTTTGGGGGATGCCCCGTAACTTTGCCCAACCCCCCTCGATGAAACCACACAAACCTTTCCAAAACCATTCAGAGTCGGGTCTATATTATTTTTGCTAAGTTTCATACCGATTCGTCAAATGGCATCATAGTAACCAGCCTTCCAAAAAGTGCTCCTGCTCTAGGAAAGGCAACTTAATCATAGCTTTAGGGTCACTATTGCAAAGCATTTAATGTATGTACATGCAGTAATGTCCTCGAACATTTGTGAAGTTCGCAAACAACACAGAAGCGTCCCAACACCTCTGAAATGTTTGTGAACATCAGAAAAGAAACCCCAATTATTTTGCCCTTTTTAGACCTATTCCACCCTATCCTTACAACCCCTCACCTCCCCAGAGCGTGTTTTATTTGTAAGACTAGAGTAATGTTGTTTTTTTCAATATTTTCACACATGGCTGTTCGTGGACTAGGAGTGTAGTTCGCAAATTCAACATGGACTGTGTTTCAATTTTTTGATGTACCTCACATTTTCCAATTGACAATTCAACACCTTTACGTGATGTCCACGAACATTATGCTAACCCCCGATTAGGCCAGAGGGATCTGCAGATTATGAATCAGGATCTAACTATGCAGACCGAAACGACATATCAGTACTTTAAAAAAAAAGAATTACCCACTTTTGAGCTCTTCTAAATAATCTGGTGGACTGATTAACATTACATTTTCAAAATCAAGCTTTTGGGCATAGGCCACGGCCCCTCACGCATGGTTGGTGCATATTTTGTGATCCCCTATAATGTAACATAACATATGTATTTGCAAAGCACATTCATGCCCAGAGGGGTATCTTGTTGCTATTGACAGATAACAGATGTTTCGTGTTACCCAACTCAAAGGTGCTCATTTTATTGACTCTGGAAGGATGAAGGGCTTAGTGAATCTGCCAGGATTCGTACCTGTGGACATGAGATCAAACAAAGGCTCCCGGAGTGGATACATTAGTCCACTGAGCCCTCCCCTTGTTAAAACTGCACCAAACTTTACAAAATCATTCAGTTGGGTGTCGGTTTTTGCAAACTTTCATGCAGATTCGTTGAACTGTGCCAAACTGTATGGGAAAGCCAACTTACCCTTAATTACAGGGTCATTGTCACAGACGCTTTAAATATAAATACAAATAAACATATATGTCAGAGCGCTGTTGAAAAAGGGAAGAATATATATATAGAGAAGGACATATCAAGCAGGTAAGTGGTGTGTATGTGGTTGGGTCAAAGTGCTACTTGTATTTGTATTTATTTATTATTTATATAGCTCCTTAAGCCAAGGCGCTGTACAAAACCAGTTTACAGTGCAATAAAATCAGCACGTGGATACACTCAAATAATATAACTTACAATATAATTCACAATGCAATTAAGTCTGAAGTAAGAACACATGGGAATGAGGGAGAGTTAATAGAAAGTGGGTTTGGGAATGAATAATACAAGAAGGGACATAAAAGGAAACAAGAGAGGCAAGATAAATAGGAGCAAGTCCATAAAGAGATTTACATACTACTAAGAGAAAATTGAATTTAAGTTGAGAGTGAAAAGGTAGCTATCGAAGAGAAGCCAACAGAAGAGAAAAAGTGTCACGAATAGGTATGGAATAGAGAAGGGAGATGGAGGAATTAAAAAAAGTTTTAAGGGTAGCTAGACAGGAGACAGGAAGACCAAAGAGAAGAAAAGAACAGTAAAATAACCAAGAGAAAATTAAAGAAGAGATAAGAAGCTTTGTGGCAGGTAAGAAATGGTCTAATTTTCCAGATGTTAAAAAGATGAAAGCAACCAGAACGAGATCTGATTGAGATATGATGAGCAAAGGAAAGATAAGTATCAAGATGTAGACCAAGGTTGAGGGCAGTCAGAGAACAGGGCAGATGCGAAGGAGAAAATAGAGCAAACCGAAGAGGGACAGGAAGAGGAATAGTGTTAGCAGAAAAAAGAGAACCTCAATCTTGAACAGATTAAGGACAAGAAAATGGTTCAACATCCCAGTTTTGATCACAGAAAGACAGGCAGAGAGGTTGGAGTGTATATCAGGCATTAAAGAAGAAAAAGATAGGAATAGTTGGATGTCATCGGCATAAAAGTGATGAGACAACCCGAAAGAATAGATCAACTTGTCTAAAGGAGAGGTATACAGAGAGAAAAGAAATGGACCAAGAACAGACCCTTGTGGAACACTGTGTAGAAAAGGAAGGGGATAAGAATGAACAACAGCCCAGGATACTGAGTAGGTGCGATTAGAGAGATAGGATTGGAACTATGTAATTACAGAACCCGAAAATCCAAAAGAAAAGAGAGAGAGAAGAAGTAGTGTATGATCCAAAGAAGCAGATAAGTCCAAGAGTATAAGAATAGAAGAGTGTTTTGCATAGCGGGCAGAAAGGAGAGAGTCACAGACAGATAAAAGAGCAGTTTCTGTAGAGTGAAGAGGTCGAAAACCAGAATGAAAGTGAAGAAGAATAGAATTAACAGTAACAAAGGAAGAAACCTGAGAGTAGACAAGACATTCCAGTAATTTAGAAAGATAAGCAAGAAGAGAAATAGGACGGAAATTCAAAGGAATGGCAGGATCCAAGGAAGTTTATTTTTTCAGAACAGGAGGAATAATAGCATGTTTGAATAAGAGAGGAAACATAGAAGTGGTAAGAGAGATGTTAAAAAGGTTGGTAATGTAACAATTGAGAGTAGGATAGATTTTAGAAATAAGAGCAGATGGAACAGGATCTTTAGGGGAAGCAGTAGGATGGGCCTGAGAGATGAGTAAAGACGTGTCAGAATTTGAGATGGATGAACAAGTGGAAAGGACCTCAACAGGGGGAGAAGGAGAAACAGAACACGATGAAAGTGGGGAAACAAGTGCAATGGCAGAACTGAGAGAATTCACTTTAGAAGTGAAGAAATTAGCAAAGTCAGATGCAGTAAGTGTGGAGAGACGGGAGTGATCAGGCAACGGGAGAGACAATAGGTGAACGAGGGACTGAAAAAGCCAGCAAGGGTGGAATTATTGAGAGTGCAAGAGATCAGAATAATAAAGACAGTTCGGAGAAAGAAGTGCCTCATCATATAAAGTATGACTGGAAGAAAAAGACACACTGACAGGCACAGATCGAGATTAATGCCAACAACACTGCAGGCAACTGAGAGCCCTATGCATGAAGCGAAGATATGGAGTAAGCCAAGGTTGGAAGGGTTTACGAGAAGGAGAACATTTAGAAAGCGGATAGTGTCAAGAAACGTAGAAAGTGGAGCAGAGAAACTGAAGTTGCATCATCCATCGAGAGCGCTGCAAACGTAGAGTAAGACAGGAGAGTAAAGACACAGCAGGATACACAGAGATGGGTATTGAAGGTACGAAGATCATGATGGAGAACAGAAGGGGTAAGACCAGGGGGAGTAAATAAGAGTCAGAAACAGGAAGATAAATAGAAAATAGGACCAAATGATAATCAGAGGAGTAAATAGGGCAGATCGAGACCTCCAAGGTAGACATTGAAGATGTAAAAATAAGATCCAAGAGGGATCCCGAGGTGTGAGAAGGAGGAGTAGAAAGAGGAGAGAGACACTAGGAGTCAATAATAGCCAGACGTGGAGAAGAGACATGATTAGAAGAAACATGCAGATTAAAGTCAACCTCTAACAAGAAGAGATTAGAGCAAGGCAGAACAACACAAAGTAAAGCATCAATGTTGTCACAGAAGGTGGAAAGAGAGCCAGGGGACAATAGATCAGAAGAAAGGTCACAGCACTGGACTTAGAGAAAGTAGAGAAAGAGTATTCAAAAGAAGTAAAGATAGGTAATGAGGGAATTAGGATGAATCATGGAGGAGGGCCAGTAAAGAATCCCAGTACCCCATGCACGAGCCAGAGAATGAGGAGTATGGGTAAACAGTATCAGAAATTAATAACAAAGCAGGGATAGTGGAGTTAAAAGATGAGAGCCTAGTCTCAGTAATAAATAGAAAGTGGAAGTTATGTTGGAGAAACATATCAAGAATAGAATGAGTTTTCTTGTTGATCGACCAAGCGTTCCAGAGTGCAACATTAATGCAAGAATCACCAGGATCCAAAGGTGGATAGAGAAGATTTGAAGTATTATGAAAATCAGGAAAGAGAGGAAGTCTGTGAGAAGACCAATGAGTAGGAATAGTCATCAATGGGTGATCAGGCGTTTCATGAGCACAGGTCTTTAGATTCTTCCTGAATTGCTTTGGAGTGTAGATGGAGAAGGATTGTTTTCAGGTGTTTTCTTTCTTGCATGTCCTAGATTCTACTCTGGGGGAGTTATGGCTTCTGGAGCTGTGGAGGCCTCCAGAGATGTAAGTTTTTGATCCAGTTGGGATAGAACTTTGCTTGCCAGAGCTTTGAATGTGGTGCAGGATGCTTTGAAGGTAATGAATCTTCGGGGGTGTAACCAATGTAGACCTTGTTCGTATTGGCTTCTGGAACTTGTAAGCAAAAAATAGCCTCCACCTATAATGAAACAGGGCAACGTCAATTATTTAGAATTGACAGAAACTATATGTTCCTTCACACTCAAATAATTATTTGAGCTTTAATTACTATAATTGTGACAGGATTATTGCCAATAGGCTAATTTGTGCCTATTGTAGTCTATGGAAATAGTAATGATGAAGAGAATTCTATCAAATTATATGCTGAAACTATAAGGCCAAGAAAGCATTTACAGTACGTAATGGAGTCGGGCCATTTATTTAGCACACACCACAAACCTAATCGCTTCTTGGTGCTGATGATTAATACAGGGGAAGCTAGCTATCACAATTAGGTATCTTGGAGATGACAGAGCCTCAATGGATCTTCTTTGCAAACTTTTTAGGTCCCAATTCCAAAATATATTTGTACAAAGGTCACGTGACTTTGAAATGTTTGTTTATTGTTTACCTTGTACTGGTGTAAAGATTTACAGCATACGGAGATGCAGCCTTTTACTGGCAGATTAATAGGAGTCTTGCCGTTGCATTCTGTATATAAATTGGACTTGGAGTGTCCTGCATGACTGGCACTGGTGTAATCCAGCCGCGAATTGACCAAGGCACTAGTAATATGGCCTGATCTAAAAAAATAAAAGAAACACTGAGATATGGCACAGATGCATCAACTGAAAGAAGCAGTTTTTCCTTGCCGTTCTTTATTGATTTGAGGGACCAATGGCAGGGAATAGTCCATCAGGATTTCAAGATAAAGGACATGATGGTGGTCATGTAAACATCCTTAAATAAATCCTTAAGGTAACATCAGAGTTTTTTGTGGTCCGTGGAGGTCCAAGAAGACAGATATCACTTATATCTTGGTTTGATTACAGCCAATTGAATCTCATCCAAGTTTGATGGGCATTGAGCCATAGGCCTAGTTCAATAATTAGTTCTGAACCCTAAAGATTGGTGAGACTAATGCATATATATGTATCATTCATATTTGAATGGTATGCTGTTTGAAATTATTAATACAATTAAACAAGGACCATATACTGGTTGTCTAGAGGGGGATACATGGGAGATCCATATGGCACTCCACAGACAATGGACAATGTCCTATATCAGCAGCCCAAATCCCAGGATAAGTTTTACCCTTCAGGAATTATGCTTCCCACTTAATAACATGAGTGGACAGGTACCCACCAAATCCACCCATCAGCACCCCATTGTCTATGGTATTGAATGCATTCTAGAGAACGCGTAGGCTGAGCAGGGTGCACCTGCTCATATCCACTGCCTCCAACACATCATCCTAGACGGCTGACAGAGCAGATTCTGTACCATTGCTGGTCTCCAAGCTTGATTGGCAGATATCACGGGTGATGGCTGAAATGTACCAAGAAGAAAAATAACCTGTGCATCCAACAATATTACCTCAGTGGTGCTTTGCATACACAGTGAGAAGCAACTGTCACAAGAAGTGCAACATAATAAGAGGAGAACCATACAAAAAAGTAGTAATTACACTATATTTCTTCCTGGAACTGTGGAGTTTGTTCTGTGTACATGACTAGTAAAAAACCTTATTTTTTTACACAGAAAAGGCAAGCACCCTGGAGTGGCTTGAGGAAAATGTCCCTCATGATGAAATGAGTGACGATAGCAACTCCGATGTTGCACAGTACAATTTTTGAAATAGGAAAATGAATGCACATTGCTTCACATGTAACTGGAACATGCTTCTTTTTTAACAGTACATACTGCAAATGGGGGCAATGAGCCGGAAGCACCAGCTAATGTAGAAACGGATGGGCACAGACACACCCAAAGTGCAAATGAGGAAAATTAACTGAGAAGCCTGTGTGCAAAAATGGATCAGTTGAAACTTGCAGAGTTAAAGACATTTGTAGAAAGGCATATGATGGACAATATTAAGTACTACTGTCCCACTTGTACCTGTACCCATTCCTCCTGTCCCAGCCAACCATCCCCAAAAATTCTGTTTAGTCAAAAATGCTATGATGCGACCTCAATCCCTTCCTCCCCTCATGACCACCCTGTGCAAAACCCCAATTCCCCTGTATATGTTTCCCATTCTGCTACCCCTTCCCTTGCCTAATGCATTGTTTTTAGTGTGTGTTAATAAAGTTCTGTGTGTTTAATGTTGTTGTGTGTGTGTTTATGTTTTCTTTAATAAAAAAGACCTGTTAGGTGTCCGCGGACAGCACGACTGTCCGGGCTGTCTGCAATCAAAATGGGGATGTCCTACAGGCAGTGCGCCCGTCCAGATATGTTCACAAAATGATGACACACCTTTATATGATTTCGGGGCCCCAGGTCCTGTCCTGAGAACACCTGGGTGCATGCATATCCAATCCCCTGTGCCTGCCGAACATTGCACCTGTGCGCAAAGTCCGTAAAGTTGTGTCACACTTTTAATTAGTTTGGGGGTCCTGCCCCTGTCCAACGGACACCTTGACACATGCACATCTAATCCCCTGTGCCCTCCTAACACCACCCCTGTCTGCATATGTCCGCAGAAACTTGATGTAGTTTGATTAATTCGGGGATCCCGCCCTTGTCCTACAGACACCTGGGCACCTGTCCGCAAAGTCCATAAAGTTGTGGCATAATTTCAATTAGTTTGGGGATCCCGCCCCTGTCCTACGGACACCTGAGCGCGTGCATATCTAATGCCATGCGCCCTCTGAACACTGCGCCTGTCTGCATCTGTCTGCTGCACATGTCACACTTTTAATTTGTTCAGGGATCCGCCCCTCTCCTATGGACACCTAGGCACATGCGCACACCGCATGCCATGCAATAGGAGTCGTACGGAGAGCCATCCCATCCGCGAATGTTCGCAACGTCACCATGTGATCGCACCCACGCTTAGCGTTGGTCTGTATCCACGGACACTGTTCGGACCCCTGGATACCAAAAAAGTGATTTTTTGGGCCAATCCAGGGTGTTTTAAGGATAAAGCTCACCTTTGATGAGGTCCTAGACCATACCCTGATCGATCTAGGTATTTTTTGGAACTTGGGGTTCGAAGTGTGGACGGAGCATGTGACTGTTCACAGAGTGCTCCCATGCACCCCTATTAAAGGCCACACCCCACTGCTGCTCCTCATTCTATTTTTGGCTGACCAGATCAGAGCACTGCTCCAGATTGCTGGTTTGCTGGAATTACTTTTCTGCTGTGCTGATCCAAATGGCAACCATGGCTGCTGCTGGCTCCTCAGCGCCACCCCCAGCACCATCATCACCACGACCTTTTGGAGTGCCTAGGGAGGGGAACAGGCATGTTTAAGTAGAGTGGGATCGAGAAGAGTAAGAGGATGAGGTAGTGGAAGTCCCCACTACCAGCTGCCAACGTGAGTCTTGGGTGTGGAGACTCGTTACCACCACTGGGGGGTACCCAAGGCACGTGCAGCCAAGGTTCGCTGCACTGAGTGTACTCACTCATGACAAGCCTGGGCTGTACAGCTACGGGACCACCTCCATGCAGTGACACCTGAGGTCAAACCAAAAGGAAACAGTTCGGAGGGCCATCCCCTTCAAAGGCAGTAGTAGGTTGGATTCCTATATCACATCCGCTGTGTGTGCTCCTTTCACTACAAAAGACTTTCCTGTGGGGCAGCGGATCCCTGACCAGGCCTCACAGACCACATGCGATGCAGTTGACCCTTGCCTTTCGAGGGTCACTGTACTATGTATGTACTGTGATGTGGTACTCTGCATGGGGGAGCAATTCCAGAGTGCTTTTCAGGCTACTGTCCGGCAGCATGAGGGAAACTGCCCCGTACCTCCATGAGGCCCACCCAACATCTTCCTCTCTGCACCTGCCCCTTCATCCCTGTGGCTGGTGCCCCTTCCACCCTTCCAAACCCTCCCTTCCCTTCCTTGTGTGTCATGTACAAAAACACCCAAAAAATTATAAAACAACAAAACCCCCCAAAAAACTGCTCTTTTCCGAGCCACCTTTCACAGTTCAAAAATAGAAATACCAAAAAAAGGTTCAGGCCCCTGCGCAGTCTGTGAAGTCCTCGGACCGCACGGTAGTCTGCAGACTTCTAAAAAATGCATGGAGTGGCACCATTGAAAACATTGCACTCTTTTACTGGAGAAAGTGCTGGCTCTGAAAAGAGCCTTTTGTGTTGTTTTTTTGTTTTTGGAAGGTTTGAAGTGGGAAACACATACTGCAAAAATGATTGCTATAGTTGCAAAAAGGGCTGCAAAGCATTTTGCATATTTTGCAAAAAAGCTGAATGCCAGCATCAGTAAGATGGACTCCATCTCTGCGAAAAATATTGGTGCTACGAAATGTAATGTTTTCATTGTGGAGGATGACATACCAACATCTCTCAAAAATGTTCTAACAGCTGTCACAGCACCAAGGTGGTCATTATGGTATCTCCGGTGGCGGAATCCTAGAGTGCTTTCAGCTGCCTTCTGCAGTGCACACAAGATTGTGCTGCTACGTTACCTTAGGCAGTGTTCTAGTCTATATGAAAGATGCCCGCCGCCTGTAGTGAAGGATAGCTTATAGGCGTTTCTTTCCTGGAGCCAGGTGTGTTTCAACCCTCGAAGTTTCGTTCCTCGGGTAAGACGCTAAGCCACCTCTCCTCTGTCTGTGGTACTTGCACTGTTCTCTGCTGTTTCCACAGCTTATCCTCACTGTGTTCCTTTCTCCCGTCTGCCCTACCTTCGTCAGATGTCCTTTCCTGTCAGTCTGCCTTGCTTACTATTTTCCCCACTTCGGCAACCAACTCGCTCTCAGTATTATCCTTCTGCTCTGCTATTCTACCATTTTTGCTTTTGTAGCGTTTGGGAGCCCATACAGCACTTTTCTCCACTCATTCCCCTTTTCTGCTCTCAAGCAGTCTTGCTACCACTGATCTCCTTCCCTCTGCTGCAGTTTACCAGCAGACAGACAGTACAGCAAATTGTCCACGAGGACCTTGTTGCTCACCTCAACCTCCTCCACGGGAGTCACCTTTCCATTCAGTTCTCTGGGGTCCGGAGGGGACGTTATCATCTCTCCTGATATTTACAACAAGAGAGTTTTTGTGCCATCAGGCTTTTCCCTTGCTATCTGGACCTGTCACCCCAGAGAGCCACAACAAGCTTCCTTAGGTTGTCACATAGGAAGCCGTGGTGGCGGCTGGAGAGGACAGGCCCTACCTCTTCAAGGACCACCTGCTAGATAAGACAAAGGCCAAGAAGAAGGAGAAGGGCAAGACAGCGCAGAAAGAGGACTCCACCTCATCAGGTAGGATTACGAGAACAGCCTTGTTGACATTGCGCCTCGCTTTCTCCATTTGCAGACCAAAAAAAAAAGAGCGCAACCACATCTGTCTCTGGGCAATGTGAGAAAAAATGACTCTGGAGTTTGGAAATATATCCATGACTTTCCCAAGTGCTGCTTTCATCTCAAACTGCAGTGGGATTTTGGTAACATGGCCTAAACTGTTCCCTCCACAATGAACAATAATAATGGCTGGATGATGGCGGGTCACCAAAGTGGCACAAATGGGCACCAAGTCCACCCACTTCATGCCGCACACTCCATACCAGTACACATCCACATAATGAAATCCAAGATGTGCAGCCACTCCACAGTGCTCTGAATACACTTGCAACTAATGTATTCATGAGTCCCCAAAATCCAGACACTCTGCCTCCTGAAGGACACAGCCATAGCCATCTGCACTCCTCTCACCAAACAGACCCTCTGCCACACTCACTCCTTTCACACCACACCCAGGAAACCCTACTGACCAATCCCCTGGTCTCCACAGTCCCATGTCCATGCCTGCTATCCTCAAAAGCCCCGGATGTAGCATGTGCAATCCGCGGACTACAGTAGTGTCAGCGGATAAATCGGCCAATTCAAGGGAGTGGGAGAGAAATGTAACCCAGGGTAGGAGATTTCCTCTGTAGTGGTGGCTCTGAAAAGAGCCAGTTTTTTTAACGGTGCTTGTAAACAATCACCTTTTGTTTTGTATTTTTTGGGGGGTTTTCTCTTCTTTTCCTCCTTACTGCCTTACATCAACCTATGCAAAGCATCCCTTAGATTGCAAAAGAAAATGATATTTCCAAGGGTGGACAAAGAAATGCCATCTGCAGTGAAATAGTGCACACTAAGGGAATCAATTTTCTGATTGTCGAAAGAGAACATCCTAACACTTCGCAAAAATGCACACATGCATCTGTTAACAAGGCACCTTCTGCCATTTTGCTGGTGACAGACAACACTGGGGTTGGTCCATAGTGTTCCTGGTGGTATTTGTGAGAAATTCACCTTTGCACTGGGAAAAAGCAACATCAGTGCCTTCACCAAGTCCTTCAGTGCACTGAGCAAACGTGGAGCACTGATGAAACCCAAATGCTCTCCTCCACAGTGCATCACTACAACATCAGGAGTACTGAAACTGGCCATGTCTCTGCAAAGTGCAAGATTTTCTTGAAAATTGCAGCCATGCACACTGTACCACAAATCCTGCACTCCTTGAAAACCGAGATTGGCAGAAATGCCTCTTCCCTCTGCATACTTCTCCATCTCACACACAAAGGAATCTCCCACCATCCATACACTGACTCTATGAATCTCTCCAACACCAGCCATCTTAACTACACAACCAAAACAGCAATAAAAAAAGTATTACCCTCTCTTCCTGTAAAGCACAACCTGAACACCTTATTGGCTAATCCCCACAAACCCATTTCCATGCCAGGCATGCTGAAAAACCCCAGATGTGGCACGGCCTGTCCGGAGACTACCGTGCTGTCCGTGCACCCCGTAACCCAGGGGCGGCCCTTCTTCCCTTTCCACTTCACTCTTTGCAGCACTCCTTCATTGGTTACTGTTAAGCAGTCACACAACCATCCACCAATCACATCCAAGAACTCTCATCTAACTCTGTCCTCACAGTTCAACACTTTAGATGTACTGTTTAACACTCAGAGTACAGGTCTCCTGTAATTCAAAAGCACCTCCATCAAAAAGTACTGTAAAACTCTCCAAGATTTCTGCTTCCAGATTGATCCACATCTGCATCCATCAACACAAACTACAGGTATGCATATATTTTGTAGAGTACATTTGCAACTCTTTTACAAATGCATGTGAACAGGGTCCCTGCCACTTACCCTGCATAACCTGCTCAATCATCATACTCTCACTTGTCCTATCTCCTGAAATCAAGTGGCAGTTACTTACAATGCTGTATGCTTTTAAAGTTTTCTTGTAATGCCCACTTGCATAACAGTTGCAAACCACATATTTAAATTTTAGCAGCGCTCTCTCTGATTTATTTGTAAAAAGAAAAGAGAAAACCACATTGGGAACATTTGCACAGCACTTTCAAGTTCCAGATCCTATGTGAAACTTCAATATATGACCATAACATGCATGCCGGTCCCTATCACCCATACTAATGTGCAAACTGTTATTTTCTTCTTTCATTCTGTCACCTTTACAACCACTTCTCCAGCTAACACACCTGCTGTAAAATGCCCAGAATGCACATAAAAACAAAAACTGCATGTATGTTACCAAAGCATAGCAAGTACATAGATTGCACAATTACCAAAATGCACTGCACTTACAACTACTAATTTCAGCACTATTTGAAGGACAGCAAACAAATGCATGTGTACATTGGCAACAGTGCTAGCTGTATATTTTGATAGATAAATGAAAGCAACAGGAAAGGATTTCTGCAACATAATGCAATGGCACTCATGCAGCAAGCATCGATGTGTGGGAAAGGTAATCAAATTCCACATACTAGCATTCTTCTTTCTAATCTGTACATCTTTCTGGGCTTCTGCCTTTTTCTCACCCTACTAGGACTTGCACTACTCAATTTCCAAAGCAACTAGTGCAACAACAACTCACACACTTGAAAATGTGCAGGCCCTTTGGGCATACTTATCACTGCACCACTGCCCCCATACTAACAATGCTGATGCTCCCAAGTTGCCATTTCTATGTAATGCTGTACAATTGTACACACATACTGACTAACATTTTCCAACACCTAACTTTCCAGGCTAACATGGCCTGTAATATCCTAGTGACACTGGGGAGCTTGCTGCCAAACAAGTGTTAGGAATCTAGTGGCAACCTGTCTGCACTAACGGCAGTGTTTCAACCGCATTCATAATCATGTGCAATGTTACTTTCTCTTCCTCCCAAAAAATCCCCCTACAATGTAAAATAATGTGTTGTCCTCGTGCAATTATTGTGCCATTAACACACATAACCACTAACTTCCTTCTTTCGCAATTGCAGTGAAGAACAGCCTCCTGAATGACAGAAACGTCTCTACTGGAAGATAAAACCCAGAAGAAACCTACTCCTCACATCCAACAAATTAAGTGCAGTACTGTAGCAGTATTTGTCCAGTTACTCAGACAGTGCAGCATTGTTGTATTGTAGCCTACAAAACGCTAACCAACCCAACAGCATTTGCTTCACTCTTACTCATTGCACCTCAGCAGGTCCACTCTTTGTATTCTCATCTGAACACCAGTATCGTAACACCCACTAGTTTTGTGAAAACCTTGTAATGTCCTCACTTATTCATGCAAAGTACACTGTCATGCACACTGAAGCAGACCTTTCACACATCAGAACACACAAATACCAGTAGAATCTTCCCAAACAAAAGTAACAGCCCATTGCACAATCACACACCCCTCTATTTATGCCTACCCTGATATTTGGATACTCATGCACAGTGCACACAAATACATTGCACAACTTTGAAACCCACACTTTCCCTTTTTCTCCAACAGACAAAAGAGAATTCCTACCAAAAATCAACTCTGTAGAAAACAAAGCAAAAATAGAGGAGATAAAACTAAAACCATGCAAAATAGTAATCCGCCTCTAGTAGAATTTCTACAAAATGTTCAAACAAAATGGCTATTGCAATCAGTGAGCAAAACAACCAGCTAGCAGGAAAAAAAGTGTGGCCCCTCTTCCAAAATGTAAAACTAAAATGAAATATATTAAGAAGAATACAACTACCAGTAGCACTAGCACTGCATCTACCAATGTTATTGTAGCCACAGGTAAGAATTCCAAAACATTAATTTTACAAAAAATGTTCAACCGTAGAGTTCTTCAGAACCTTACAAAAACCACAGAGAAATCACGCTCATCCCTTAAAACCTATCACAGACTACTGATTCTGGAACTCTCATAGACAGTGCAATGCTCCTCAAAAGAAAATTGTTTTTATTAATTTTAAACAGAATGAAACTACTAACAAAATTAATTAGTAAACTACAAAAAGTACTTTGCAACATGTGCAATATCAACATAGATACCTTTGCAAACTTCTGTGCAGGTGAGTGGATTCACACAACCAGCACAGAGCCATATTTCAATGAAGAGGCATACAAACAAAAGCAGAGAAACACAATTACCATACATAGCAGTGGTCGAGGCTATGAAATGTTAGCCAACACCATTATGGCAGAAGAACCTCTCATTCAAAGAATATCCCTAACAAACTTGCAAGCAACTTTCCATTTCACTGAACCGATATGTCCCGTCTGCAAATGGCCATGCACCTCAATGTGTAACGTATGAAAACAATCCTTCAAATCTTTACGGCAATTCCTCAATCACTATGTGAAAGCGAAAGAGAAAATGAAAATGAAAATGTTGCAAACCATGGACTCCTGTCCAGTGAACAAATACACAGGACAGCAAGGACATACATTAGCCTGCATTTACAGGACTACTTGCAGAAGCACCTTCCAACATCAAAATGTTAGCAACACACCATTCCACTATATGGAATCTCGTCCAGGGACTGTACTGCAAAAAATACTGCTTTAGAAATGGAGCATTTAAATCACATATTCCTACATGGCACAGCGAAAGAACTCATGGAAGAAATAGACCACATCCAAAGCAAATGTTTTGGAAGTGAAGTGCACTTACAGAATCCAGTAACTTTATAAAAGAGTAGCGACAACCTCACAGATGCTAACCTT
Organism: Ambystoma mexicanum; assembly: GCF_040938575.1. Taxonomy (NCBI): domain Eukaryota; kingdom Metazoa; phylum Chordata; class Amphibia; order Caudata; family Ambystomatidae; genus Ambystoma; species Ambystoma mexicanum. Next base: position 417,610,158 of record NC_090938.1, read on the forward strand.
CTAATACACACGTACAAAAAAGAAACAGCAAAGATTAAAAACACATCTGCTAAAGTACCAACCAAGTATGTGTGTGTTTTCGCAGAACTTTTTATACAAAGTGCACCAAAACTGTAGATATAGTGCACAAAATAGAAAACAATGAGGAATCCCAATGGTTCTAATTAGCGCTCTACCTTATAGCAGAAAACAATTACGAAATTACCAACCCCTCAATACTTTGCACATACTGCACTACAAAGCTTGATAATAAGCAAATGCCTTCACTGGCTGTCACTAATAACTTGGAAATATTCCCACTTCAAAACCCCTCCAACAGATTCATTTGTATGAGAGCATTATAATCCAAACAGTATACCAATTTCAAGTTATAATAGGCCTTCAACCTAAAACAGCGAAGTTTCCTCCTTCTGAATTACTAAAATGCATTCATGGCAAAGTCGTTTATTTGCCATTAGATCTTAAAGAAAATGTAGACACCCTAGGAGTGCAACGGCCAATAAATCAATCTTTGATTATCCTAGTGAATGGGATACCTACAAAAGACAAAAGAAATTGGCAGCAACTATCAGACTTAAACAAAGTTAGAGAAGCCCTACAATATCTTAAAGAGAACAATGAATACTACAAATAAATAAACATTGAAGAAAGCCTGAGAGAAACCACTGAAAATATTCAGGATTCCTCATTAACTGGCCAATTTGAACTTGTAGATCCTATTACAGCATCCAATATTTTAGACTAGTATACAATTTACCCACTGCACTCCAAAGAAAGCATAGACGATGCACTAGAAACATATCAAATGTGGCAAGCCACAGGATCTCCAATCAGCATATGGGAAATATTGTAGAAGCACAAGCCTTAACTGTACTCTTTCCTACTGGAAAAGGGGGAGAGTATGATGCATAGCAAACAAAAACAAAGCAGGAATAGACATAACAACACCAGGAGAACTCTGCTCTCTTGACCCTGTAAATGTGTCAAGGAACTTCAACCACTGCATTATTGCCATGCTGCACTTCATCCGTAATAAAAAACAATTCCTCCCCTTGGAGAAGTGCAACACTAAGAATATCAATCCAGAGGTGCACTGCACATCCACATGCTTTTGTAGATAAAAGATGCTCCTAAATTTGGTCAGGACTGTGATGTCACTGTTTTGCAGTTCATTCACAGATATGTAACTTGCGACATCCCTTCAGAAAGCACACATAGAGCGCTACAGGCACACATTTTGCGGTTTCAAAGAAATAAATGTGGCAGGTATTGTCGATGCAGATATAAAACAAAGGCAAATACTACACCAAATGTTGCTTTGATTTCCCTAGACCATATTCAGCAAAAGATCAAGTAAACAGCTTCATGTCTTCGCCTAAGAAGTGTCAAAGTACATTAATGATTACAAAGCAATCATTGCCCTCTTGGGGAATGCAAACATACATGTACAGTACATTGCAGACAATTCCACTGCTGTTACATGATATGTCACAGCCTACCTAACCAAGGCTGGGAAACCAGAACTGAAATACCTCTAGGATGACATATCATCTAACAAAACACTTTCACAAAATGATACAGCTTTGGCATAAAATGCTCTCCCATCGAGAATGTGGTTGCTACGAAGCTGTGGACCATTTGACAGGCACAGCTTTACATGGGAAATCAGAAAACATAGGGGTCATTACAACCCCAGCGGTAGTTGTGCCATAATGAACGGCATGGCTGCTGCCGGAGTTGTGTTTTTTTATGGTGCCTGAGAGTGGGGAACTACCAGGACATTAAAGCCCCAGTGGTCCCTCTGGCCAGGCGCTGGGAAAAAGAAGAGCCCCATTTTTATTTGGCCCCATAGGGCTGAATGGGAATGAGGAGGCTGGATGGACCAGCACCGTTTATAATGGTGCTGGTGCATTTGACATGCTGTTCTGCGGGTGCCACTCTGCCCACCAGGTCCGACCTGGCAGGCAGATGGCCTTAGGTGCCCACCTTACCTTAGAGATCCAATCACGTCCACGTATCCCATAGAAAGTATATGTAGGTGTTCCCTGTTGACCAACCAAAACTCTCGTAGGTTTTTCTTATGAGCCACGTATCCTGACGTCGCTCATGATGAATATTTGATGAATGATATGATATGATATGGTATTTGTAACGCGCTTATACACAGGTGTTTTAAGGTGCGACGAGGCAGGGAGGGGAGGAAGAAGGGGAGACAGACAACGATCCTACTAGGCCAGGTGTCATTCAGATCGCGCAAGTGCATGGGTGGGGGAGGGGGAAAAGTGCAAGGGGAAGGGGAGGGGGGGAAGTGCAGTACAAGGTAAGTGGCGTAAAGTAATAAATAAATAGGGCCAGCTGGTGGCAAGTGCAAGGTAAGTGCAGAACAAGTGCTGGGGAAGGGGGGGCTGTAGGGATACAGAGACAGTCCCGCAGTGCAGAGGGGTTCCAGGGCATCAGTGCAAGTGGAGAGTGGCTGGGCCCAAGGCTGAGGCCGTTTAGAGAGGTCCAGTTGCAGGATCAGTGCAGTTTCATTGAAGAATATTAGCTGTTCAGCAGGGGAGAGGGAGAGAGAAAGCAGAAGCAAAGAGAAAGGTTTTGAGGTGCTTCCGGAACCGGAGATGGTTCTCCTCGAGTTTCAGGGAGGCAGGAAGGCTGTTCCAGAGGGAGGCCCCTGCCGCGGAGAGAGATCTACCCCCAGCTCGTTGCTTCGAGAAGCGGCTGACCCTGAGGGAGTTGGAGGCGGATGAGCGAAGGGCTCGGGAAGGAAGATATTTGGGAAGAGAGAGTTGAAGGTATTTAGGACCCAGGCCCCAGAAGGCCTTGTGGACAATGCAGAGGGTTTTGAACTTTATCCTCGCAGCCACTGGGAGCCAGTGTAGAGATTTCAGTCCTGGAGAGATACGATCCCTGGGCTTGAGGCCAAGGACAAGTCTCGCAGTTCTGTTCTGGAGGAGTTGCAGAGGGCGGAGAGTGGAGGCAGGCAGATTAAGATAGAGGCTGTTACAGTAATCCAGCTTCGAGAGAACCAGGGCTCGGGAGACAGTGAGTGGGGGAAGGAGAGGAAGGGAAGAATACCTCTGAGGAGGTGCAGCTGGTAGTGTGACCTCTTGGCGACGTCAGAAATATGAGGAGAGAAGGAGAGTGTGGAGTCGAAGATGACCCCAAGGTTTTTTGCCTTGCAGGTAGGAGCAGGGAGGGGGCCAAGGGAGGCAGGCCAGAGAGCTGCAGGGAAGGAGGGAGTGGGAGTACCGATGAGTAGAATCTCAGTCTTACTGGCATTAAGGCAGAGGTCATTGGCGGCACACCATTCTTGGATAGCAGACAGACAGTCAGGGATGAGGGAAGGAGAGGGGGAGGCTGAGGGTAGCCTGAAAATGAGCTGGGTATCGTCCGCATAGCACTGGAAATTAGGGCAGAGAGCGGCGATGCGGTGGGCAAGGAGTGCCAGATACTGGTTGAACAGCCAGGGAGAGAGATTAGATCCCTGGGGGACACCACAGGTGGAGAAAAAGATGTCGGAGAGGAAGGACCCCAGTTGGACGTGGGAGGGTTGATTTGAAAGGAAAGAGGTCAGCCACGCCAGAGCCTGACCAGTGATACCCCGGTTTTCCCGGAGACGGTTGAGCAGGATGGCATGGTTGACAGTGTCAAAGGCAGAGGAGAGATCGAGCAGAATGAGAACACACGGAGTGTTGGAGTCGAGGTTCAAGAGCAGGTCTTCACGGATGTTCAGGAGAGCAGTTTCCGTGCTTCTGGCAGCTCTGAAGCCAGATTGATGGTCATGAAGACTACCAACAGATTCAGCATGGAGGTTAAGCTGGGAGATGGCCAGTTTCTCCAGGAGCTTGCCCAGGAAGGGAGTGATGGAGATAGGGCGATAGTTAGCCGGGCAGGAGGGGTCGGAGGAGGGTTTCTTGAGAAGAGGGTGCACAAGGGAGTGCTTGAGGGGGGAAGGGAAGACTCCAGAGGCGAAGGAGTGGTTGCAAAAGTCAGCCAGGGCAGGAGCCAGGGAGTCGATGTGGTCCTTGATAGTTTTGGAGGAACAGGGGTGAACCTGTTTAGACGGGACTTTCATTGATCGGACTTGTCTGGAAACCTCGTCAGCAGAGAAAGGTGGAAAGGCAGAGAAAGAGGGAGGAGGGGTGACTGCAGAAGGGCCAGAGGAAGAGCCGGGAAGGGAGGGAGGGAGGTGAAAGGAGGAGAGCGAGGACAGGATATCCTGAGTTTTTGAGATGAAGTGAGAGGCCAGTGTAGTGCAGAGGGCCTGGGAGGGGACAGGAGAGGTAGAGACTGCAACAGGGTTGGCCAGCTCCTTGCAGATTTTAAAGAGTTCGGCGGAGTTGTTTGATGCCGCAGAGATGCGGGCTTGGATAAGGGCTCTCTTCTTGGTGAGAACAGAGAGCCGGTACTGCCTTTGGAGCAGGCGGCAGGCCAGTTTGTCAGAGGATGAACATGATGCACGCCATTTCCTCTCGGCAACCCTGCACTTGCGTTTTAGGGTGACGAGATCCGAGTCATACCAGGAGTTACATTTGGCTTTGGGCTTCAGGCGGATTCTCATGACTGGGGCAAGGATATCAAGAGTAACAGATATAGCAGGGTGGAGCATGGAGAGGGCTGAGTAGTATAAAGGCAATGTTTTTTATGAATTATGTCGGGATAAGTCTGTGCGGCATCCGTTGATGTTCGCTGTACTCCCTATTTTTTCAAAACTTGTTATTAAAACGGCTTCAACTTTTGCCAACTTCTTGAGTTGGTCTGATTATTGATGTTTGAGTAAGATGTGCCATCCATCTCATCTCAGATACTGTTACCTCGTCTTAAAGGACCCGCACTCTGGGTTCACTTGGTAGCAGAGGGGATGGTTCAGACCCAATGACCTTAGTGAGCCCTTAGAGACTGTGGAATATCGTGCATCCTCCGCCATCTAGATGGAAGAAGGCAAGGTTTCATGTGGAGAGCGGCCAAACATAGACAAACATGCAATTAAAGAAGATACAGGTGGGATGTGCCCCTCTTTCACGAAATACCTCCTGGTTTCCTCCTGGTTTCCACAGGTCACTGAGCGGACCAAAGGCGAAAATGGCCAATTGGAGGAGGATACGATCCCGAGTGTCAAGAGCTGAAAGGCGAATGGTGAGTGGAGTGAAGGATGTGGCAAAACAAATGTGAGAATGGGGGATTGTAATGATAGTGAAGATTAACAGGGGGTTGATTGAGTAAATATATATGACGAGGAGCATCAGAGACGAGGAACACCTGAGATAAGCCCAGTGTCCTAGGCTGATGAAGTGTTTAGAAGGAGTTATGCCAACGCCCAAGTGGGTAAACCCAGGCTGCACACGGATAGATCTTTGAGAAGGAATAATTCACACTCCTATCGGAATAATTAGGGGCAAGTAATAGCAGCAAAGAGCACTGAGGAAGTATGTGTTGAAGAGTCGACTAGTTTGTCTGTTTGTGTATTTTATGTATAAGGACAAGTGAAATGTCGAGAAGCGACAAGGACAGGTGTTCAGTAGATATCAACACTTCATTATTTATCCATTTTCAGTCAATATCGGCGCCGATTGAAGTAGATAGATTGGAGTAAAATTGTGAATCAGAGGCTTTGAGTGGTGATCATTGGTGCACGTTTATATTTATTGTTTTTCAGAAACAAATTTTGTGTAAAGTACTGGTAAGTATTGACAGTCAATTGAGACTTGTCGCAATGGGAGATGTTACTGCATTAATGCATTTGTGCAAGCAACTGCCAAAACTCGCACCCAAGCTTAAACAGTACAGTGCGGAATGAGTTAAGGGTACCGCAGACAACATGTTCATGCCATGGCCAAATTGCTATCAAAAGCAGTTTTGCAACACATGACCACATACTTGCATTCTGCGTACACAGGGAAGAAATTTGAGAAAAGGTTAGCTAGTTTAGAGCTCTAGAAAATGTACCACAAGGAACGAGAAGATCTGCCTCCTGGGGATTGTATGCTTAACCAGTGCAGGGTGGAGGGTGTCGAGCCTTCTGCTCCCCCTAACGCGCTTGAATTAAATTGTGGTTGTATGAAAGATGAAGGGTTGTACCCATTGAGGGAACTAAAAGCGGCGATAGGACCTACTAATCCGATATCTGAACTGCCTGCTTATAGCAGTGACGAGAGTCAAGAAAGAGAAAGGGTTAAAGAAAAGGAGGAGACCTCTAAGGTCCTGCAAGATAAAGAGGAGAAGAGTAAATAGCCAAATGTATCCTTAGACTTAAAATGGGAGATTAAAAGATGGAAAGGAGAAAAGGACAGAGCTAACAAGGTTACGCTCGTACAGAATGAATGGATCAGTGGACAGATATTGCTCAAACTCGATGGGAAGAGCATTGAGGTAGTAAGGCAAGGGGAATATCAAGATGAACAAGATAGATAAGACCGAGAAACGATTGAAAGAGGATGAGCATAAATGCAAGAGTAGACCAAGGCGAGAGCAAATGTATCAGGAGGAACAACTCAGAAAGGGCAGAAGAACAGATAAAGTATGACAACAGGTAGAGAGCAATCGAAGAACGAGATAGGTTAGAGAAGAAGAGAGAAGAAGAGGAAGAACAGAAATTATGAGATAAAATAATGCAAATACGAAGAAATGAAGAAGTGTGTAGAGCAAGCGAAAGTAGGGCAATTGGAACTTATACACACAGCTATGTCAGACCTATAACATGGCGGATTGTACATTCGCTGAACACAGGAGGTTAACGACTATTGTCGCTGTCTCCGTTGATATGCTGCATCTTTCAACTCAGAATGCTGCCTGGTCAGCTCTATCAGGGTGTAGCCCTGATCTTGCCTGAGTGGATTCCTGCCTCTGTCATTCCTACGCAGGCCGACTCCTCTTTTGAATGCCTCATCTGCAGGCTCTCTCTCTCCCCTAGCCATTGCCTTACTGTGGCTACTATCTATCGGCCACCTGGTCAGATTTCCTCCTTCCTCTCTGAGTGGGCGGACCTCTCCTCCTCACTCCTGGCCTTGACCACTCAACTCCTCCTTCTTGGAGACTTCAACATCCACCTGGATGTTTCCTGTCCATCCTCTGGACTCTTTCGCAACCTCTGCGACTCTCTCTCACTCACTATTCTCCCCTTTGGCCCAACTCACTCTGCAGGACACACTCTGGATGTTCTGATCGCCTCAGACCTTCCCCTTTCTGTCCCTCTCACCACTCCCCTCTCTTGGAGTGATCACTTTCTCCTTTCCTCCCATCTCACCCTCTCTACCTCACAGGCCAAGCCACTTCCATCACTGCCGCCCATTTTCTCGGTCATCCGACCCATGAAGCGCATATCAGTTGAGGCTTTCGCTGCCACTTTCTCACCCTGCCTAACCCCTTTGGCTGACTCTCACCCTGACACAGCCCTCTCCATGCTCCACTCTGCTATATCTGATACTCTTGATATCCTTGCCCCTGTCATGAGGATCCGCCTGAAGCCCAAAGCCAAGTGCAACTCCTGGTATGACTCAGACCTCGTCACCCTTAAACGCAAGTGCAGGGTGGCCGAGAGGACATGGTGTGCTTCTTGTACATTCTCTGACAAACTGGCCTGTCGCCAGCTCCAAAGGCGGTACCGGCTCTCTGTCCTCACCAAGAAGAGAGCTCATATCCAAGACCGCATCGCTGCAGCGTCTAACAACCCAGCTGAACTCTTTAAAATCTGCAAGGAACTGGCCAAACCTTCCACAGTCTCTACCTCTCCTGTGCCTTCCCAGGCCCTCTGCACGGCACTGGCATCTCACTTCATCTCTAAAACTCAGGACATCCTGTCCTCACTCTCCTCCTCTCCCCTCCCTCCCTATACTCCCTGTTCTTCCTCTGACCCTTCTGCAGCCACCTCTCCTCCCTCCTTCTCCGCAGATAATGTTTCTAGACAAGTTTAATCTATGAAAGTCTTGTCAAAACAGGTTCACCCCCGTTCCTCCAAAACCATCAAGGACCACATTGACACCCTTGCCCCTGCCCTGGCTGACTTCTGCAACCACTCCTTCACCACTGGAATATTCCCTTCCCACCTGAAGCACTCCCTTGTGCACCCTCTTCTTAAGAAACCCTCTGCCAATCCCTCTTGCCCGGCTAACTATCGCCCAATCTCCATCACTCCCTTCCTGGGAAAGCTCCTGGAGAAACTGGCCCTCTCCATGCTAAATCTCCACAATTAATCTGTTGGTTGTCTTCATGACCATCAGTCTGGCTTCAGAGCTGCCAGAAGCACTGAAACTGCTTTCCTGAACATCCGTGAAGACCTGCTCTCCAACTTTGACCCTAACACCCCCTGTGTCCTCATCTTACTTGATCTCTCTTCTGCCTTTGACACCGTCAACCATGCCATCCTGCTTAATTGTCTCTGTGATAACCTAGGGATCACCGGTCAGGCCCTGGCGTGGCTGACTTCCTTCCTCTCCGACCGACCCTCCCATGTCCAACTTGGTTCCTTCCTCTCCGCTATCTCCTTCTCTACCTATGGTGTCCCCCAGGGGTCTAACCTCTCCCTGTGGCTGTTCAACCAATACCTGGCACTCCTTGCCCACCGCATTGCCACTCTCTGCCCAAACTTTCAGTGCTATGCGGTTGGCACTCAGCTCATTTGCAGGCTACCTTCGGCCACCTCTTCTCCATCCCTCATCTCTGACTGTGCGTCTTCTATCCAGGAGTGGTGCGCCGCCAATGACCTCTGTCTTAATGCCAGTAGCACTGAGATTCTCCTCATCGGCACACCCACTCCCTCCTTCCCTGTAGCTCTCTGGCCGGCCTCTCTTGGCCCTCTTCCCGCTCCCACCTGCAAGGCTAAACACCTTGGGGGTCATCTTCCACACTCTCTTTTTCGCCTCACATTTCTGATGTCTCTAAGAAGTCACACTACTATCTGCACCTCCTCAGAGGTATTCTTGCTTTCCTCTCCTTCCCCCAGAAGCTCACTGTCTCTAGAGCTCTGGTTCTCTCTAAGCTGGACTTTTGCAACAGCCTCTTTCTAAATCTGCCTGCTTCTACTCTACGCCCTCTGCAACTGATCCAGAACAGGACTGCAAGACTTGTCCTTGGCCTCTAGCCCAGGGATCGTATTTCTCCAGGACTGAAATCTCTGCACTGGCTCCCAGTGGCTATGAGGATTAAGTTCAATACCCACTGCATCGTCCACAAGACCTTCTGGGGTCTGGGGCCTCAATACCTTCAACTCTCTCTTCCTAGATATCTTCCCTCTCGAGCTCTTCGCTCATCCACCACCAACTCTCTCAGGGTCAGTCGCTTCTCCAAGCAACTAGTTGGTGGCAGATCTCTCTCTTCGGCTGGGGCCTCTCTCTGGAACAGCCCCCCTGCCTCCCTGCCTCCCTGAAACTTGAGGAGAACCATCTTCAGTTCTGGAAGCCCCTGAAAACCCTCCTCTTTGCTTCTGCTTTCTCTCCCCCTCTTCCCTGCTAAAGTCCTGGCTGTTACTGAGATTGCACTGGTTACCTGGCCACCCATCTCATCTCGGGCCCTAGCCTTGCCAGATGCACATCTGCACTGCCTCCCTGGTAACCCCTGCACATGGGGACTGTTTTCTGTATCCCTACAGTTCCCCCACTAGCACTTATGTCTGCATTCACCCTGCACTTGCCACCTGCTGGCCGTTTATTTATCTTGTTATTCTATTATCCCATGCACTGCACCCCCCCCTGCACTTTCTTCCTCCCCTTTCCTTTGCACTTGCATGATCTGAATGACACTTGGCCTAGTAAGATTGTTGTCTGTCTTCCCTCTGTTCCCCCTCCCTTGCCTCGTCGCACTTTGAAGCACTTGTGCATAGGCGCATTATAAATGCCATATCATATCATATCTTATCATATCATACAGACATGTTCAAGTGCATCGTACCCGGCCGCTACAATGTACGGAATCCTTAAAGCTTACTGACAGGGGAATCCGAGGCTGTCAGCCATATGGGCAGAAGAGATGGGTGAATATATCGACTCCGTTGCTGGCAACGTTGCTGTGAAAACACTGGCCTGATGAGTCTGGATTGGGGCCTTAGGGCATCGCAGACACAACTGCTTTTTAGATCCTATTGGACACCAGTAAAACTATTCAGGAGGCAACTCTTGGAGAATGAGCTTTGCTGAAAATGTAAAAGCACAAGAGGCACCCTCATTCACTTTATGTCGTTCTGTCCGAAAACAATGAAGTTCTGGGAAAGTATATGTGAGAGATTAGGTTTGGTCTTGAGCTGCTCAGTCCACTTGGCTGCCTCCTTATTGATTCTGGGTGATATACCTCTGATAGATGAAATCACATTTGGCATGAAAATTTGGTTGCTCTGTGCCTGCATGGTCGCTAATTTTGAGATCTTGGAAGTCAAGCAGCTCCTGCAATATCGATGACTGGGTGGAAGAACTTCTCACGATTTCAACCTACGAGAATGTCATCTCTACGAATGCAGGAGACATTGAGAAGTTCTGGGACATATGGAGAGGATTCCTTGATGTTTAGGGTTGATCAGGACTTCCTTCTTTGTGGTAGTGTCTCTGGGAATGGTCGCCACTAATACTACATTTTGACATATTCCGCTACAGAGTTGTTGTGCGACACCACCATAATTGTTAAATATTTCTGTTGAAAATATGGTATTTTGGTTCTTTGCACTTAACCTGTGCTCCATTACTATTTCTTTTTCTTTTTCCTTCTATACCTCTTATCTTCTTTCTCAATTTCATTAGTTAGATGTAGTTGGATTGTCCATTGTTGTCGTTTACTACTGACTGTGTACATCTAGGTATTCATTTATTGTTGCATTGTGATTGGTTGATGATGTATTGTACTACTATTTGTTGAAAATAAAAAGCTTTAATTACATTGAAAGAAGGGAAGGGAAAAGACAGGAAGAAGATAAAGTTAGTTGGTAAGCGAAAAAATGAAGGGAATTAGTTGAAGAAATAGAACAAAAAAGAAGACAAAGAGCATGCGATATTGATCGCATTGAGAAAGAGCTGATGGAACCGAGTCCAGTAATGTCATGGGGCGACATAGAGGAGTTTCTCCCGTCGTAAGGAGTAATCCCAGGACCATCTAGGATAAACCTAGATGCGAATCTTGAGATAGGAAGCATCAGAGATAGAATCAATAAAGCTTATCAGGAGATGAGGACAACAAATGAGTCAAGAAGTAAGGGAAAGGAAGATAGACTCAGAGGTGCCCAGTCACTAGGCAAGGAAGGAAGCCTGTTTAGTCTCGAGCATTGGGACCTGTCTTTGGACAGACTAACTTTAAACAGAGATGAGAAAGACAAAAGCCACACTAGTTGGGGACTAGACATGTCAGACGAAGAAGGAGAAACCTCTCATGGGGAAGAGGGAGAAAGTGCATGTGGTCCTGAGGGATGTCTGCAAACAGATAAGGAAGTAAGATAGTTAGATTTAGACCAACTGAAAGATAGGACACCAGACCCTATGGCGTACCCAGAGTGAACTAAAGTGGGATCACACAGCAGGAGAGGGGAATCACCACCATATGTGAGCGGTTGACGTCATTGGCAGGTAGAAGGCAATCAGGAACCATTGTTCCAACTATGAGTAGGCAGACGATGGGAGCGAATTGCAGATTTGGGTTTACGCAATTAACCCTATTAGAGACAGGAGGGGCCAGACTGCAGTATATTCCTTGGCCCCAAATGAACGAGGACAATTTAAGATGTAAACTCCCCAGTTTAACGGCAGGTGGAGGGAAATGGATTTATGAGCTAGAAAAAATGACAGGAGGAAACATGTTAGCTACAGCGGACATTAAAGGTCTCCGAGCAGCCATTATTGGGGAAAGAGCTGATGATATATGGACGAGAGCAGGTTATTTGAGTGTTACAGCACACAATACGGCTCATGTTGGAGCGCCATTTAATAATTGTAGGGCGGCTGTCAGGAAAGCGCTTAGAGTACAGTATCCTGATACATCACATATGCGTGCAATTATGGCATGTAAGATGCAAGAAAATGAAGATCTGCTTGCTTATATTAAAAATGTTCAGGAACAGTGGACCTTGGAAACTCAAGAGCCTTGGGGGAAATCAGTATTTTATCATATTTTGTGCCAGGGGTTGCCAGAACAGGTACAGAGACAGCTCAAGAAGCTGGTGGGAATGGAAGCAAAGCCATGGGCAGAGATACATCTGACTATCACGCATCATTGCCGAATACGAAGGAGGATGCTAGGAAACTTGAGGAAGCTACGTTTGTTCAGAAGAAATTATTGAAGTATGCTATAGAAGGAGCAGTATTGATAAGCAGAGAAGGGCTGAGAACACAGCAAGTAGCGGGTGTTCAACAGCGAATAATCACCACCAGTTGGATCAAGGAGGAAATGGGTGTATGCCGAGAGGCAGAGATATAGGCCTTTAAAGGAAGAGGTGGCTTTTAGAATAATCAGGGTGTCTTTCAAAATAATCAAGGTGGGTTTCAGAATCTGCAGAATGATAATCAAAATGTGCAGGGAGGGCGATTGAGGAGATTCCCTCATTTATGTTGGACATGTGGTATGACAGGGCATATTGTGCGAACATGCGGGAGTCAAGGGTATGTGCAGAATGGACAATTCTCAAGAGGAGGGGCAGCTTATCCTCCAGCATACAGCCCACAAGGTAGGGATGGGTTTGCCCAAGATCAGACAGTGCATCAAGCACAAGTGCCACAGACGCAACAAGCTTCATAAGCACAGCAAGCACAACTGAATGCGCCGTAAAGGCAATCGCAACATGCACCCATGCAGATACAGCAGAGTGCAAACACAGGACAGTTATTGACTCCTAGAGTAGGGGGTGTCACTATTGTGGGAGGAAGTCCTTTCACAGGCACGGGAATAAACATGTACCAACAATAGACCAGCTCACACTGTGACTTTATGTGTTCAGTACTATCGGTGACACCAAATCCTCAAGAGGAACCACGGGTCGATGTTCCCATAGGCGGCACATCTTTTTCTTTTTTAGTAGACACAGGAGGAGCAACTCGCTCATGTATACAAGAACGTTTTCGTTATCAGGAAATGCCATGAATGCTCGAGGCCCTCTCTGGAGCTACAAGTAGAGTTCCTTTTACTGATGAATTACCAGTCTGTATAGGAGATTGTGATATGTCTGTACCTTTATTGTATTCAAGGCAGACACCAGTCAATATTCTGGGCAGAGATTTAATGACAAAATTAAATGTGACAATTTCCTTGACTGATGAGGGAATAGTGTGCTGTACTCCAGGGATACATTATTTAAATTTACAGGGCAGATAGCTCTGCAAGGAGTGCCATTGGAGCCAGGGGTTTTTCTTAATGGGGTACGTAGTTTGTTAACATGGATACCTGGCTTAGTGGGAAAGATTATGTGAATACCTGATGAATTTTTGTTCAGGCCACAGATACCTATGGACAAAAGAGGAGGGACAGATTTTCCCCTTATAGATGCAGGCAGCTATAGTACGATGAGAATTAGCAAGGCAAGGATTTGATGATGAAGGCAGGCCATGGAGAAAAGTAATTGCCATTGGAGAAGGGTATAGATTGACTGATGTCCCAGATGAAGACATGTTTCAGGATGATCCATCAGATTATGAAGTAGAATTTGAAATGAGTATTACATACTGGGTTAGAATAGAGAGAATGGAAATCCCACAGCAAATGGTGATTGTGAGGCAACGCCCCGCATTTCTCGATGAGGACATGGAAAAGGTGCCAACCTCTTTATGGACTACAGGCCCTTATGACTTAGGCCTATTGAGGGGGGTAGGAAAAGTTAAGATCAAGCTAAAACCAGGAACAATTCTACCTCGAGCAAAGCAGTATGCAATGTCTCAAGAGGCAGATGAGGGTATTTTTAATACTATATCAGCTATGATGGAGCAAGGCATCTTGGTGACGTCAGAGTCACTGTGCAATACGGCCGTGTACCCTGTGAAAAAATTGAAAGGGGGGTTGTGGCATTTAATTCAGGACATGAGGCCGATTAACCAGATTGTAGAGGCAGAGTTTTCTTTAGTTCCGAATCCTGCAACGATTTGATGTAGTATTCCAAGGTGCAATATTTCACGATGTATGACTTGAAAAATGCGTTTTTCTCAATCCTGTTGCATAAGGATTCTTAAGACCTCACGTCATTTATGTTCCTCCAGACAAAGTTGAAAAGTACTTGTTTGCCACAAGGGTACTGCGAGTCCCCATCAGTCTTTAATAGAGTCTTGCAGATGGACCTAAGCAATATTGATTTCACAAGCATTGTGCTACAGTGCATAGATCATATAGATGATATTTTAGTTTGTAGCACGAAACAAGATGAGTGTAGGCAAGATTCAATCCAACTGATGACTATTTTGGCAGAAAAAGGATATAAGGTAGATAAGGAGAAGCTATAATATTGCCAGAAGAGGAATTGTACATAGGTCAATTGATTTGACATGAGAGAAAAAAGGTTACACTTGAAAGAGCTAAGGCGATTATGAAAATGTCAAAACCACACACGATAAAGCAAATGCAGCAGTTTTTGGGATTATGTAACTATGTTAGAGCATGGGTATTTGATTATAGTTCATATATGAGACCTCTTTTGCAATTTTGAAAGAACACCCAAGTGAACAATGAGAAAATATATTATGGACAGAGGAAATGGAGGAGGGGTTTGAGGAGTTGAAGAAAGTGATTTGTACAGCTCCAGTTTTAGGAATTCCAGCTTACTCTGAGGAATTCTTTTTGTTCTTGCAAATGGAACAGTTATGACAGTTGAACTCACACAGAGAGCCACACTTGGGTATAAACCCTTAGCATACTTTCTTTGCGAACAATTGCTGGCAGCAGCCGCGTTCGCCATTGAGAAATCTGCAAGCATTGTGATGGGGTGTTCCATGATTTTATTTTTTGAGCATGCTTTTTTTACTGTTTTGGAGAAAACTAAGGGTACACTGATACCTCAGAGGGTTTCTGCACACGAGGTAGATCTATCAAACCCAGCAATCAAAATAGTCTGGTGTAAAATAGTGAACCCTGACACGTTTGTAGCCGAACATGTGACAGAGGACAAGCAGGTGCATGATTGCTCGAATTATGAGGAGTTTTATGTTGAAATCCTGAGGGTAAGGGAGAATGCTATTGCAGGGAGGGGGTACTCTTTATTGACAGGTCAAATTGATGGAGAAAGGCATTCAGGTTCAGCTGTCGTAAGGCACAGAACTAACGGGAAATTTGAAGTGGTAACAAGTTCAAGACTACCGTCTCAGTTCTCAGCACAGGCTGCAGAACTGGTGGCGCTTATTGTCACGCTCAAGATTCATGCTGGGCAGTGTACAGTGACTACGCCTACGTTACGTCACCCAAACACACAGGGTTAGTACGTTGGAAAAGGAGGGGTTACCTCCAAGTGGACTGGAACTCCAGGGCAACATGCAGCATCATTGGACAGGCTTATTAAGGCACTACAACTCCCAGTAGCTATCACAATAGTTAAATGCACAGCACATACTTAAAGAACTGACTTCACGCAGAAACAAAGCTGCAGACAGAGAGGCCAAAAAAGTTGCATACTTATCTGACATTTTTAGTTTTGATACTCCTAATGTGAAAGAAAAAATGGTCACATGATTATAAATGAAGGATTTAATCATTTGTCAAGAATGCAATTGATGGAAGTTCAAGGTAGTGCTCCACAGGAAGAAAAAGAGCTGTGGACACAGAGGGAGTGTTCTTTATCCCCTACTGAAGCATTGTGGTGACAGGACAGCATTGGTAAAGCAGTGATGCCTGTAGCTTTATTAAGGGTAGCGTTAGAACAGCTACACTACTCAGTGCATGTAACTAGTGAGAGTCTTGCTGCAGCTATTGCAGAAGACTGGTTTGTGCCGAACCTGTTAGAACATGTTGCATTTTCTGTAGTGAGTTGCATTGTATGTCAAATGTTTACTGCTGGGCACACATTGCAAACCATTAGAAGAGTGATTCCTCGACCGAATGGTCCTTTTCAGTATTTACATATTTACTATGTTGACATGCTACACATATGTAGTGGATATAGGTATATGATAGTGGTAGTGTGCCCCTTTTCTAGATGGATTGAAGCTGATCCATGCACACATCCTGATGCCATTTGTGCTGTAAAGTTTTCAGTCTGAGAAGTATTTCCTAGATGGGGAGTATGTGAGGTGCTAAGATCCGACAATGGTCCCCATTTTGTTAATGAGGTATTTGAGCAAATTAGTCTATTGCTTAGTATTAAACATACATTTTCCTCTGATTATCACCTGTAAGCAAATGGGATATATAAGAGACTCAATGGCCTTCTCAAAGAGAGAATCGCCACATTGAAATATACACTGAAGAAGGGGTGGCTGTATTATCTGCCCATTGCATGATATGCATTGTGAAATCAGCCCGGGTTGGACCACCACCTCACACCCCATGAATTAGTAACAGGGAGGTGAATGAGAACACCTCTGACTCCTCCATCAAGGACTAGGAGTGATGCCCAGACAACTGCAGAATTGTTAGGAAATTAGTTACAAGCATATTTAACATGTATGTCTGCTAGTATCTCTGTCATTTCAGATCAACTCAGGAGTAAAGATTGTCACTCTCAGGACTCAGATGAAGACCATTGAACAACCGGATACCAAGAACTAACTGTTCCTAAACTTAAACTCTTTAGTGGAGTTTTCATATTGACTCGCAATTTCACAAGGAAGTGGCATGATCCCCGTTTTATTGGTCCTTTTATAGTGGAGACCATTATTCCATCTGCAGTAAAAGTTCAAGGAAGTTGTGCCTGGATACACTTTAATGATGTGAAGCCATATGCTGGTGAGACCGGAAACAACCCCACCCAATTCAGAAGCAAGTCAAGAAGAAGCAGTTCAGCGCGTGCAGACTCGATTGATGACGAGGAAGAAGGACGTACAAACTACAGAATAAATAAATGCAAGTGTGTATTTGGACTGTGACTCTCTTGGACACTCCTTATAGATACTATAGCAGGGAGTGAGAAAGTTGCTGTTCTTGAGCCACAGGAATTCATTGACATTGGACCTTAGGAAGTGCTGAAATAAATAAAAAATGCCCAATTTGGAATTCCTTTTTGATGATTGGAAAAGGGAGCAGTTCCCAGATTTGTTTCTCACTGAGTTTCTCTTTGGATCCATACATGGTCCTATCCGATGACGATGCCCACTTGTTATGGTCTTTTATTATATAATTAGAGTTCATCCTTATCTTGTTTGGTGCAACACCAACAGTTATGTGTTCCTACGAGATCTTATACATCGTCCTACAATCAGTCGGTTACTTGTGGAGATAATCGAGCAGATTCGGCCGCTACCTGAGTATTTAACGAGGCTGCTTGATTATAAACGTTTTCTCCTTGCTTAAAAAATACATAAACAGATACAATGAGATTTACTGAGCATAATGCAGTTGCAGAAAGTGAGAAATCTCAACGACGTGTGGAGAGACATCAATGGTGGGGCTTTATGTATTGGTTCATAATTTATATATGCACAGCATCTGTTATTGTCTTTCTATTTTTGCTGATTCATGCTGCATACCTTGTTGGTTCCAGAAAGACAGAGGTGCCTTTCATTCTCCCCACTTCCTTGACCTATGCAGAGTTAGAGGTTGTAAGGAAACCAAGGCCATATGCGATTGTTCCTACACCAGTAACACATGTAAGGCCACCCATTTCTCTGACAAGTGTTCCTATGATTACTCCTGTAGGAAGGATGATGTCTGATGTACTCCATGAGCATTTTGCATGTATTCTTTTGGAAAGAAAGAGACCCAAGTGGATTACAAGGGAAGACGATTATGAGTTAAATGGGGAACAACATGTGATATGAACAAATGAAAGAGGTAGGAAAGAGAACCTCTGAGGGGGATTCTTATGTTTGTGCTCTCTTACCTCATGCTATGGGAAAGTCTAAGATATTCATAGCTATAGAGATAGATGTCCAAACAGCCAATTGCTTAACTGACCTTGCCCTCGGCCATAAAAGGTCAACTCCAGGGTCGATCAGCATCTTTAGTCTGGGCAATTGAATGGACAGCGCCAGAAGAAGATGATTATGTTCAAGATTTAAAGACAGGAGAAAGACCACACACAAGAGATAGTGTGATAGGATATGAACAGCCAGGCATGAAAGGAGCAGGAATCCGATGGGAAATAAATAAAACGCTCAATTGCCAAGGAAAGACTGTTCAAGAAAAGTGAAGATGCAAGGAAAGAAGAAAGATGCCGATCTGGGGAACAGTACTTTCTCCAGCTGGCTGGGAAGAATGCATTGTTGTATGCAGAGCTGAGGCAGTAACTGGACATCATAAACCAGTTATAGACTGTGTTTAAAAAGGATGCAGCCGTCTCTGGCCGAGGCATGCAAAATTGCTGACATGGGTTGAAGACAAAGGATGCCCATTGCAGATAATACCTCTGGGTAGTGCAGAACTGTGCTTCAGAAATAATGGCAAAAGGAAAGTTGGAGAAAAACAACAATGTGGGCGAATCTCCGATGTACCAGGAATGAAGGATGGGACAGTAGTAATAATGGACCACGAATGGGCCTGCGGATCCAGAGCATATATGAAGCTGCCCAGAAATCAGGGAGGACTATATCCTACGGTAATTATTCATGTTCCAGCATTAGTGATTCCAAAGAGTGACCTGAACATTGGCCTAGAGGGTGCCGTGATGTCTGCAGACATTGGACGCGCCCACTGATTGAATGGTGAAAAGCGTAAAGTGCGTCTGTTTTTTGGAAATGCCTGTTATGTTGGATTCGCGGTCATCCGCTGGTGTCAGGGACACTGCAGTAGAAACATATAATAAAACACAACATTGCTCTTGTCAAACTTATAAAACAATCTCTAGGTGAGGGTGATGAGGATGGGATGGGATATGGCCGTAACAAGCCAAAAAATAGGCACTTTTCATCCTCAAAGAACAGTCCGGATGTTCGGGTACAGTCCTGTGATGTTCACAAACACTTCAGATGTTGGGGGACATCTATGCCTGTTTCTGCATTACAAGGTTGGCGAAAAGCAGTTCTTGGATAGCTTATAACTTGTTATTCCAGACTTGTTTCTGAATGGTTTTGGAAAGTGTGAAGCTGTCTTGTCGAGAGGGAAGAAATTTAGAGGGAGGGGGTCAAAATATTGTAAAGGCTTATAAATGTTGTGTCATTTGACAAATGTGCACACAAGTTTGCAAAATAATTTTAAATCTAGATATAAAAGTTTTTGTACAGTTTGGTTGGCTTTTCTCAAGAGGGGGCTAAATTAGAGTTGGTCTCAACATTTTTAGATGGCTGTTTGACGAATGTGGACACAGGTTTTCAGAAAAATTATAGACCCAACCTTCAATGTTTGTTTAAATGCTGAATGGATTTTATTAAGTGGAGACTAAGTTATATGACTATTGCATGCACATACATTTTGACACTTTAAAAAAAATAAAACTTGGGCAGGTTTCTAGCAAACTCGTGTAAGGAGCATTGGGAAGGACCTTAAAGCATGTTTTTTTGCAAATGTGACCGTGTTTTATTTTTTGACAAGTGTCATAATGCAGGTACAAAAAATATACCTTTGGTGACTGAGGTATAGCCTGTGGCCATGGGCAGTGGTCAGATTGTCCGGGTCATGGTATAAGGTCATGACTCGGACAATCTGGCTACTGGCCATGACCGCGCGGGATGGAAAGTGGTGTTAAAGTGGCCATGTCCACTTGACCTGCAATGTGGTAAAGTTATTCGAATGTAGGATAGGTTTGAAAGGGAAAGAAAATGTGCTCATGGTAATATGGTAATATGGGCACAGCGTTCTGACTTCGCCTTCTTTAGGCTGCCATGGAAAGGGAACAGGGGGTCTTTACGGAGCCCCACCATCTCAGTTCATGGTGGCCATCGGCATCCCACTGTAGGAAGAAAAATCTATTTTTTAGCACCCCGCTTTGGGTACCCGGGGTGCTAATATCCTTTATCCCCCATTGCAGGGGGCGCAATAGAGGATAATGGTCCAGAACCCTTGTTATTTATTTATTTATAACATGCCGAAACCCACAGACACACTTCGCTTGGTTCGATAACTTGGGCTGCTGGGCCGTTTTCCCTCGTTCTGGTCCCTGGAACGGGGGATGAACGTCACATTTTTCCCATAGCATAACACAAAATGCTAATGGAATGTTGGATAAATGTATTGAGCATGCGGACCGCGTTCTGCAGAGTCCTAAAGGTTTGGTCAGGGACGCTGGTTAGGAGGGAGGTGAAGAGATACAGCAGACGCGGCAGTACATTCATCTTCACTGCCGTCATGCGGCCGTACCAGGACAGAATCATTGAGCCCCACCTCCTGAGGTCCGCGGTGATACCTGCTAAAACGGGTTCATAGTTGGTCGGGGCGAGTTTTGATAAATCCCTGGTGAGGAGGACACCCAGGTATCGGATATAGACCTTTCCCACTGCTATCCCGTTAAGTATGCCCTTCGGAGACAGGAGGGGGGGAGGGAGGAGCTGGGGTCCACCAGTTAAGCCAAGATGTCGTCCACGAACAGTGAAAGCTTCAATTCCACTTCGCCCCTCTTAACCCCTTTGATACCCGGATGTGATCTAACTGCTATGGCCAGGGGCTCCATTGTAAGGACATATAACAGGGGGGACAGAGGACATCCCTGTCTTGTGCCCCGTGAGAGGGGGAAGGGATCCGATAACCTGCCATTCACTTGTACCCTTGCCATTGGTGCTCTATATAATGCAGCCACCCATCCCCTGAAATGTGCGCCAAATCCCATTTTCTGGAGGAGGAGTTCCATGTATCTCCACTCGACCCTATCAAATGCCTTTTCCGAGTCCAGGGAGAGGACGCTCGCGTCGAGGTCCGACTCCTGGGCGTGGTGGAACAAGTCTATGATTTTACGGATGTTGTCTGAGCCCTGTCTTCCCCTTATAAATCCTACCTGGTCCCCGTGGATCAGTTTCGGTAGTATCTCCTCCATCCGCCTCCCGATCACCTTGGCTAGGATCTTAACATCGATGTTCAACAGGGATATCGGGCGGTAAGAGGAGCACTCTGTGGGTTCCTTCCCTTCCTTGGGCAATACCACAATTATGGCCTCCATCATGGAGTCTGGGAGGGTCCCCCCCTCTAGTACTGCGTTGAAGACCTTCACTAAGTGCGGGGCTAAAGTCGAGCGAAACCTTTTATAAAAGTAGACTGTGAAGCCATCCTCGCCCAGGGAAATGCCCACCTTCATTCTGCTGTTTGGTGTTCCACCTCGTCCTCGGTCACCAGGCCCTCCAACCCCTCTGCCATTTCCCTAGTTAGGGCCAGCATTTGCATTGAGTTCTGGAACCCTTCTATCTCCGCGTCACCCCCGTTGTATTCTGATGAGTATAGTTTTTTGTAGTATCGGCGGAATGCCTCTCCTATGTGGGGAGTGTTGTGGCCTATTAACCCCTCTTCGTTCTTTACTGCTTTCACCATTCTGCTTCTTTGCACCTCCCTCAGTTTCCAGGCCAGGATCCTATCCGCCATGTCCCCCTTTTCGTAGTACTTTTGCTTAACCAGCTGGAGACTCTGTTCCATTTTGTGCAGGAGGAGATCTTTCAACTGGAGCCTATAGTCGGCCAGAGTGGCGAGCTGGTCTCGATCCAATGGATCTGCAGGGGGACCCCCCGTTTGGAGTTGAGCTATTTTCTCTCTCAGTGATTTTTCCTGGGCCTCCCTTACTCTTTTATTTTGGGCACCCATTTTGATAAGGAGTCCCCTTAGGGTCGCCTTAGAGGCGTCCCATAGGGTGTGTGGACCTACCTCCCCATTGTCGTTAAACTCGAAGAATTCTGTTATTGCGTCTTGCACCTCCTGCGCGCGGACCTCATCCTTCAACAGAGAGTCATTGCATTTCCATCGTCCCCTTTGGTCGCTTAGCCAGCCCCTTGCAATGGTGGTTTGGACCATGTCGTGGTCCAACCAGGGGACGGGGTCGACTTTGTGGCCAGTGACGAATGGGTGCAGGGTCTCGTCCACTAAGATGTAATCTATTCTGGAAAAAGATGAGTGAATGGCCGAATAGTATGTGAAGGAGGGGGCTACTGTTCTGGGAGTTGGGACCGTGTCCACCAGACACAACCCTGAGTTAACCCTTTGGAAGGTCCGAGCCATGGACTCATCCGTTGCCCTGGAAGACTGGGGACCAACGCGTTTCCTCTCCTGGGTTGGATCCAGGACCATGTTGAAATCTCCCCCCACCACCAACACACCCCGAACGAAAATCTTGAGTTTCTCCCCCACCTCCTCCCAGAATTGGGCTTGACCTTTGGGCCATATACCACCACTAGGGTAAGTGGGGCGCCTTCCAGGTACCCTCGTACCAACATGTAACAGCCCTCAGGATCTTTCAGTATGTCCTCTTTTTCTAAACCAATGTTCCTCGCCAGGAGGATGGCTACCCCTCTTTTTTTTACCCTTGTGGGATACGCAAAAAACCTCCCCTATTCCTCCCCCCGCATCTTGAGCTCCTTCCCCCATGCCCAGTGAGTTTCTTTTAAGAAGAGATGGTCAAGGTTAGTTAGCCCTCCTAAATTCCCTACAGACCAGGGACCTCTTTGTGGGGGTGTTTAGGCCCCGCACATTAAGGGAACCCACTCCCAGGGCCGGCGGACTTTCAGCCATTATCTAAGATCGCTCCTCTCTCTGTCGACATATTCTCACCACCCTTTCCTGTGTGCTCCCTTGAATTCAAATTGTGCTCCCCCATTCCTCCCTCCCCGCGCCCCTGGGTGGGCCTGAAACTTTTCCCCAACTGCCCCCCAATTCCCGTCCCGAACTGAACAATCCCAACTGTCATGTATCCCCCTAACCCCTCCCCGGCGTCCAGCCAATTAGTTCTGCCATCGCTGGCTTTGGCCGAACCACCAGCCTGCTCACCTCGGACAGGCCATCTGTGTAAAGCTCATTGTCTTGAGCCCCCCTACCCCCTAATTGCATCAAGCCCTCCCTGGCCCCCTTATACTTGCTGTCCGTGGGGACACTGTGAGTATTTGAACTTCCGAGACACCACTACACCATTTTGGAGCCTGATGGGATGCCCCTGTCCTCAGTCCTTATAGTCGTTCCGCTCTCCGTCCTTCGCTGGCGATGGTGTATTCATTTTTCTGAACTTTCTTGTGCCCGTTTTCCTTCTCCTGTCTCCCGATGGGCCAGAGCCGCTTGGTCTGCCCGTCTCCGGGCCCGTTGGGCCCCTCCAGGGGTTCGAATCCACTACGTAGTCCAGGATGGCTCCCATTATGTCGTCCTCCGTGATCAGAGTTGACCTTTGACCCATATATTCGAAGGTCAGGGAGAAGGGGTAGCCCCATCTGTATCGCACCCCTTTCTCCTTAAGCAGTTGCGTTAGGGGGCGGCACATTCTGCGTTTGGCCAATGTGTAGGCCAAAAGTTCCTGGTATATTGAGATTTGAGCATTATTATAAGTGATCTCCCAGGCTTTTCTGGCCTCCTCCAACACTTTTGTCCTTTCTGAGTAGTAATGGAACCGGACCAGAATCGACCTAGGGCCCCCCGCTCTGCCCCCCGCCCGGTGCACTCCATCAAATGTGAGTTCCGTCGTCATCTTCTCCGCGAACAGGAGGGTGATGATGTCTCTCACCATGCGGGTGATGTCTCTCTCCGTTTCTCCTTCCAATTCCAGTACCCCAAAGATCCTGAGGTTGTTCCTCTGTTCCCTATTTTCAAAGAAGTCCATCTGCCTGACCCACTCTTCGTCTCTCTTCTCCAGGGCCGCTAGCCTCATGTCTATTTGTTTTTCTTGGGACGCAGATGAGGATTGGTTGGTCTCCACCTGTAGTAGTCTGTCCTCGACCTTATCCACCCTCTGGTCAATTTTCTCAAATTTCTGGGCGATGTCCGCGTGCATGTCCCTGATCTCCTGCAGGATCGAGGTGAAACCTTTTTCCATTGCCGCTGTGAAGGGTGCCGGGGCCTCCGGCTGGGCCATTTCGCTTCCGAGGGTCGTACCTTGGATGTTACTCACAGCCTCCTGAAAGCGAAATTCCTGCAATGTTCCACCATCGTGAGGCAGCCAGTGATTTTCCTCCTGGGGAGCCCCGGGGGGCCAGCGAGAGAGAGGGGGGGCTGGGGCCTACCAGTGCTGTGCAGGCACACGCCCCGCCGTTGCTGGGCGGGGGCCTCACACCCTCTCAAGTTTTACCGTGGCAGTCGGGGGTTCTTGGTGGCGCAGGCAACTGGGTCTGTCTGGCCAGGCCCAGAGAGGGTCTACGGGCAGGCACACGCCCCACCGATGCCGTGTGGGGGCCTCGCACCCGGGCCTCCTCGATGTCTCCCGCGGGGGAGGGAATGGTCAATGGGCCTGGCCATTCCACCTCACCGTCCTCACTTAGTGCTTGCGGATCCCTCCACGACTGAAGTCGGCGTGTTCCTGTTCCCTCCGCTCGCTCTTCTGGTGGGGGCAGCACCTCCTGGCCCACCTTAACTTTTTCAGGCTGTCCAGAGCTCAGCGATGACCCGTCTCAATAAGTGGGGGCTCCACCGCTCCTGTCCCCCAAGCCCCCACCTCCCGACGGCCTCGGGGTGGGGGGGGCAAGGGCTCATCTCGCGCTCCGGGTCCGAGCTCTCGGTCCGTGCCTCCTCGCGGCCTCGGTGAAACGCCTCCATTCCTCTGGAGCCGTGGCTGCCCAGGCCTCGTTTCCCTTCTCCCCTTGTGTGCATCAAGGCCACATCTCAGGCTCAACGGGGTTCTCGGGGGTCGCTCTTTCGAGCCTTGGGTGCCTGGGGGGGGTCCCAATGCCAAGTCGCCACTTTGAGTTCACCTGGGAGGGTTCGGGGGGGCTCAATCCTCTGAAACAGCCAGGCCTCAGCGGGAGCTGTACGCTCAGGCAGCCATTGCCTGTGCGCCCCCTGGTGGCCTCCTCGCATGTGTTACTTTTAAGGTAGTGGGCAGTGTTTCTCATGTTCCTTGGTTACAGCTTCAAAAGGTCATTGAAATTGCTTCCCCCTGCAGAGTGGTGTGTTGAAGTATATACAGAGCACTGTTGTCTTCCAAAGATATGGATCAACAACCTCTTTTATTGCTTGCTTGAAGATGATGTGGAGGAAGACAGCCTACTACTTGCTAAGAAAGGAACAATCTTTCTGAGAGCATTGCGGTAGTTGGATTTGGTGTGGCGGCGCATGGAGGTGGTCCCGAAGGAGTAATGTCCAGGCAGACAGCAACTGAGTACAAAGTTGCACTCAGTGCATTTCACTTTTGTAGCTTTAGCCTTTGGTACATTCCAACAGTGGTAAAGAACTACCACACCCTTGATTATCTCTAGTGCTAGAGGTAGGCACTCCATCTACCTTATCTTCTTTGTCCTATTCATTGTCTTTGGAAATATAGTGCTTTTTTTGTTGTGTGGGTCCTCCAGCTGGTGGTGGCTCTTTTTTAGTTTTTTGTTTGTTTATTTGTTATTGGTTTGGGTACATAAAACCTTTACAAATAATTCAATGTCAATAAGAAAACAGTTACAAGTTAATAAATTTACAATATATTTAAAAGTCTGTGATCACCATCAGATAGACTAAAACAGGGTACAAGATAGGAGGGATCCAACAGAGCAGGGCAAGAAAAACAAACAAGACACATCATTGCTAGGGTATTTTGCAGTCAACTAGCCGTTCCATGCGCTCTAAGAGGTCATTCGATAAAAGGAAGATGCAAACATAGCAAGTGTCAATACAATATAAGTAAGTTAAAAATATATAAACACCAAGTAAGATTTACTCTCTGTAAAGGTAACAACGCTTTGTCGGACCTTATACTAAAATCTTGTTAGGCTTCCTCATAAGCCTGCTATATACTTCAGAAGTTAATTACATTGCCTCAAGAACTATGTTATTTAAACAAACATAATCACAACACAATATTTTGAGAATAGAAAAATACTCAACATCAAAGTTCGATTTTAAACAGAAGATTCACATATGATTAAACAATAAAATACAATTTGTCAACTTGAGTACTTCATTAATATTTTTTAGCAACCTAGTGAGTGCTAAAAGCGAAAAGATATTATCACCCCACATTAGACAAGCCCATTGCAACTCCTTGGAAAATATTGTCGTTTCAAGATATTTTGCATTTTGTAAAAAAGCATGCAGTATAATACGAGATCTTTTAGGTTTTATAACGCGCCATTACTTTCACAAAAATTACAAAAGCAGATGTTAAGTTTTCCTGCATATTTATGGCAATGATGGATTTGCTCGATGGCATGGAGATGATTAAACCTAAAGTGCATAAATAGGGTACGAGCTTTGTCGCATGGAAACAGCATTGGAAACTGAGTGCGTGGTTTTCTTTTTTTTGGATACCGATCATATTCACTGTAAGAGTTGTAGGCATTTTTTGAATCGATAGTTGAAAGCCAATCAAATTTCGAAGTGCTTTTTTTTGGATCATTGGAAGTCCGAGACCAAGATCTTTATTGGTAACACTGATGCGAAGGAGAAGGGTCTCCATACGCCTCTCAAATTTGATCAATGGAGGTAAATTTGCAAGCTTCAACATCTGGTTTAATGTTACAAACAATGAATTACGGGGTGGGTTTAACATTTTAGCATGAATTGATCATTTGCGCCATTGAAATTTGGATGAGGGTCTGTTTCAACATCATTCCTTGCATACAATGTAGGGTGGAGTCTAGATCCATGAGAAAAGTGTCAATTCCATATAGTAATAATATGAGCTTGACTTTCAGAGTGTAGAAGTCAATGGTAGGTATTGAGGCATATTTGCTAGACCTTCTGAATATGATCTTCACTTGGGACAGCAAAGGTCTCAGTTCGTGCTGCAAACCTTGAGTCCACATTGCTATTGAGTTACAATCTAGTATTGGACCATTTATAGGTTTTGATGTACTTTCTATTGCTGACAATTATGATTTGAGATTTAGATGGATTTGCATGTAAGGTGTGCCTGTCTGCATATTCGGCAAATGCATTCAGCTTGTTTTGAAGTCCATATGGCATTTTATCAAAGAGGATAATATTGTATGCGAACCCTACCCAATGCAGGCAAGCCAAGCGTGATCGCAAACATATTTTCCTCTTGCCAAATTTGATCCAAATCATAAAGGTAGAGGTTGAATAATGTGGCTGCAAGGTTACATCCCTGCTTGACCCCTATATAAATGCATATCGGAGGAGTAAGCGCCCCTTCCTGATTAATACGGATTTGGAAACTAGTATCTTGATGCAAATCGCAATTACCGAACTAGTCCCGGCGGAATTTCCAAACTATTAATTTTTTTCCACCAAAGACTTCTGATTGCACAGTCGAAAGCTGCTGTGAGATCCAAAGCAGCCATGTAGATAGGACTAGTATTTGCAGACTTAAATTTAGCCAAGAAATGTGCAGTGATGGTAGCTTTTAAGGATGTTCCCCTGAATTTTCCCAAAGCCAATTTGGTATCTGGATAAGGTATCATGGCTGACGATAAATTCCTCTAACTTTTTAAGGAGAATTATGGTGAAGACTTTTGCGGAGGCATCCATTAATGCGATAGGCCGAAAGTTGGCTGGATCGCTCGAGTCACCATTCTTGTATATTGGTATTATAATTGCAGTCAAAAATGAAGCTGGAATTTTGTTGGACTGCATGATGTCATCAAACTTTTGTTTTAAAATGGTAGTCCAAAAAAAAGGGTCTGCTTTTGAAATACAAGAATGTAATCAGTCTGGACCTGCTGCTTTCGAGAATTTTAATTTGTATATTGCCCATCGCACATCTTCAATAAGAACCCGGTATTTCATTAAAGGTATTGTATTTACTACCATTTGAACGTTATTGTTACATTTTGCAGGTAGTTGAAATTTGTGCAGTATGTAGGAATTCCAGCCTGCAGCTGAGCTGGACGAGTGAAGGTTTTTTTGGGTGGAAAAATGTATACCTCTCAGCGTTTCCCAGAATTTTCTCGTGTTTCTTTTACACAAGTAAGAGATCATCCTTTAGTTGTCATCAATTTAAAGCTGATGTTTAATCTTTTTGAGTTTTTGTACCTTTTTGTACCTCTGAAGAAGGAGTTTTTTTTTAGCTTTTACTGAGGGGTCAGCCCGGATCAGTTTGTTAAGTTTGATAAGTCGCCCAAGTTCGGCATTTTTTGCGTGTTTCAGACAAGTCACATCTCCATTAAATATGTGTAAGTGGACATGTTTTTTTGGAAGTAGAATAAGCTTTTTTGTTTAGATGGTGCCTGATAATATTTATGTTCCAAACCTCGATTTGTTTCAAATCCATGCTGAGATGGTTTGCTTGGGAAGCAAAGCAAATGTCCAAGCTGACTCTATAAGTCAATTCGTGAAATAGCTTGGAATTCCAGTGCACAGAAATACACAGCCTATCAATGTCAATTGGAACTTGAATCGATGTTATAAGAGCAAAAAGACATGTTAATTGTTAAAGTAAATGCCATATGGTCTCCCAGTTTGAAGTCATCAATCATGATAGGTTCAGTGAAGCCAAACAGCATAGGGGAAACAAAACGTAGTTGATATAAGAGTGCAAAGAGCCTCTCTGCCAAGTGCAGGGGTGGAAATTATCTGCGAAATGAACAAGTTGTAGATCCCAATTTGCCAGGTATTCCAGCAATGTCTGCCCTCGTCTTTGAGAAGCTGTAGGATGTGAAGTTGAGAGTGGAGGAGCGTTGAATGGCATGGGGGCATTTAAGCAGGAGGAATTAAAATCGCCACCCAAGACCATGTGGAAAGATGTGTTGCGTAAGAATGCATTTTCAAGTAACTGATCTAATTGTGTAAATAGAATGATGGCAAGGCACGCACTCTGGTTCCCAGTCAAGTTTTCCTGCTGTAGCAACAAATTGTCTTCTCCTCCAAACTTTTTCTTGACTCCATCAATCATCAGGGAGGCTGTGTTTCTTTTCCTTTTCAGGCGTGTCTAGTTACATTGCCTTGCCATCATTCTTAACACTATGTTCCAGGAGTCCCGGGCTCAAGAGGCTGCAGCACCAGGGCCATCATGCCTTACTATGGAGAGCCATAAACATGGTTTTCCTCCCTCCCCCTATCAAGGGTAAGATTTGTGCTTTGGAGGGTGTTGTTACCCAGTCGCCTGCTATTGAAATAAAGTGCGAGAATACAAGTACCGGAATCCTTAGAGACATCAATGTAAATTAACCTGAAACACCTGAAAAGGAAATGTAACTAGACACGCCTGAAAAGGAAAAGGAACACAGCCTCCCTGATGATTGATGGAGTCAAGAAAACGTTTGGAGGAGAAGATAATTTGTTGCTACGGCAGGTAAACTTGACTGGGAACCAGAGTGCGTGCCTTGCCATCATTCTTAACACCAATTGTGTAAGTATGTTGTCCATAGACACACTACCGGTATTCCAGTAAATGCATATTAACACAAAAACTGACTTGATATCACACAGGGAAATAAATTCAATTGCGAGTAATTCGTTGGAGTTGGATAGTAGGGTGGTTGTTGCCATCAAGTTGTTATACACCAGGATGGCGAGACCAACCACAGGACAGCCCATTTTGTCAAGAATGGCTGGTTCAGTATATGTTGAATACCCATTTATGTGGAAGAGCTGTGATTTTATAGTCTCCTGAACAAAAAGAATAGAAGATTTGTTACTGGAAGACAGTACGCTGACCCAGGAGAATAAATTTCGTAAATCCTCAAGTATTCCACGATTGAATGGTAAGGGATTCTTAGCTACGCTTGGGCTTTAACCTTACTCATTGAGGCGAGACCCTTCATGAAAGGTTCGAGCCACGACCAGTCTTTGACTGTGCTTGAGATGGATGGAAAATGCACTAGCAGCTCCACATTAGCAGGGGAAGATAGACAAACTCTTTAGCCAATTCCTCCAAGTTAAACAGTTGTGGTACACGTTCTATTAAAACAAAGTCTGACTTGTGTTTCCACACTAATTTCATAATAATATGAGATTGGAACTTACAGATCATACAGTTGTTGTTGCAAGTGGACAACATAATCCATGCTTGAACAAGTTTAGCATGAAGGTGCAATTCAGACTGTTCCTGCCATTAATGGCACAATCACCTGTCCACCCCATGATGTTGAGTAAATCAGGTGCGAGTTCAAGAATGCTTGACATAGCAGGGTTTGCATTGGAAGTCTAGCACCGCCTAATATGTAAAATCTGAAAACATAGTGTGGCTAAGCCTTGGTCCTGCGGCATCCAGAAAAAGAGTTCTGAAATTGTACGAAGGCATAGAAAGAATAGCCAAGAACGATCCCAACACCCAGGACATTTTGAAAAACAACTTATTAGACACAAGTGTGGCAAGTATTGTCAGTACAAATACAAGAACAAGGCAAATACTACACCAAACGGCGCTTCGGTTTCCCTAGACGAGTTTCAGCAACAGGCCAAGTAAACAGCTTCATGTGTTCGGTTTGACACAGTGTGAAAGGAACATCTCCTAAGAACACATACTGCATAAAAAGAACTGAAGCATCAAAGTACATCAATGATTACAATGCAATAATTGCCCTCCTATGGAATGCAAATGTAGATGTACAGTACATTGCAGATAATTCCACTGCAGTTGCACTATATGTCACAGCCTACTTAACCAAAGCAGAAAAAACAGAGCTGAAAGACCGCTGGGATGAAATATCATCTGACAAAACACTTGCACAGAAATTGTACAGGTTTGGCATAAAAATGCTGTCCCATAGAGAATGTGGCAGCTATGAAGCCACTGACCATTTAACCGGCACCACCTTATATGGGAAATCTGAAAACATAGTGTGGTTAAGCCTTGGTCCTGCTGCATCCAGAAAAAGAGTTCTGAAATCATATGAAGACATAGAAACAGTAGCCAAACACAATCCCAACAGCCAGGATATTTTGAAAAACAACTTATTAGACACATTCTACCCAAACAGGAGTGTTACTTTAGAAATCATGTGCCTGTATCACATAGCCCAAAACTTCTCATACAAAAATAACATTAAACCAAATGAGAAAAAAGGTAGATACAGAGTCAAAAGTTGTGAAGGGAGTCTGGTGAAACTTACCAAATGCAGCCTGATCAATCATATGAAACTATCTTTGAAAACTCCTCAACACAAAGAACTGTACTACATGGCTCTACTGCAACCTTTCAAACCATGGAGAAAAGAGGAAGAGTTGTTAGGCACCCACGCCTCCTATGAAGATGCTTTCAATGCAACTGAAAGTATGATAACAGATATGCATGGTACAAAACAATAATGGACAATGAACACCACCAGGAAGAAGAACTTCAAGCACAACTAAATGTAGACACTTCTGAGAGCAGTGAACCTTCTGTAACAGGAAGCCAATAACTATTTGGACAGCTACTCATAGCAAATGAGGCAGAATTGGCCATGACAGAAGTAAAGACCACCATGTGTCAGCATGAGCAATCTGGAGAAGAGTTTGTTGTACTAAAATCCCAACTAAACAATGAACAGCATACCATTTTCCTAGAAGTAAGTGAACAAATTGAACATGGTATACAGCACAAAACTAAAACCTGTCTCTGTCAAAACTATAAACCTGTACTGCTATATGTAAGTGGTGAAGCTGGTTCAGGGAAAACATTCTTAATAAAAATGATCAGTAAATTCCTCGAACAATTAACAAACAACAACCTTTCAGCTGTTGTAACCGCCCCCACAGGTTTAGCTGCCTACAACATAGGTGGTTTCACTTTACACCGATTTCTACTGCTTCCACTAGAACTACAAAACAAATCAGAGTACTACAAACTTTCAGCAGTAGCTGCTATGGAGGTACGCAGAGTTTTGAAACAAATGAAAGTGCAGAGTTTTGAAACAAATGAAAGTGCTCCTAATAGATGAGGTGAGCATGGTTTCCAAGCTAATGTTAGCTTTGATTCACCTCAGATTGCAAGAGGTCCTCAAAACAGACTATGAAGAACTCTTTGCAGGAAAACATGTGATTGTTTTTGGAGATCTCCTTCAATTAACACCAGTGAAAGGCGAACCGATCTTTAAAACCCTAGGACACAAAGGGCCTCATTCCGAGGTGGGCGCAAAGGGATTACCGGCACCGATAAGGAGACCGGTGCGGGTAATCCCTTTGTGCCTTATTCTGAGGTCCCTTTGTGGTCCCGTCCTTAATGCCTGGTCTGACCAGGTCCTAAGGACGGGACCCGCAAAGGGACTTCAGAGCTAATAAAGTTACCGCAAATTGCGGTACCGTTATTAGCTCCTTCTCCATTCCCATTGAGCCCTATGGGGGCTCGAATGGGAATGGGGAATGGTCAGGCTGAATGGGGACTTACCGGGTCCTCCAGGGTCAGAATGACCCGGAATGCGCCCATCCAGCCAGACAGGACCCGGACCTGGTATGGGAGGTAGCCATGGTGCTAACAGCTTGGAGTGCCTGGAATGGATGGGGTACAGGGAACGGTTGAGTGCATAGAACTATTCGAGTGTGCTCGGTCTCAAGCACCTAAGGTAAACCACCATATCACATCTCCACGCTTACTCTGTTCTTTACACCACCACTCAACTAGAACACAGCGATACTATGACACCATTCGGTATAGCTGTTCTCATACCATCACTTGCCTCATACTCCACATCATCCTAACTAAAACACAGCTGGTTACACCCCCCCCAGCCTAGGCGTTCTCCTCAGGCCTAACACAGCCAGAATCGGTCTGGATAACAACCTCCCAGAACGAACACATATTCCAGATCTCCCAATCACCACACCTACCGCTAAAAAGCAGCTATCACACGAATGCCACACCTGCTGCACACATGTCCGGTGCTCACATGCACCGTACGACTCTCCCTCTCTCCCTCTACTGACTAGAACTTCGTTTCCCGAGGGCGTTCAACCTACCAGCGCCTTGAGATCATACCAATGGTACATAAGGCGCTATATAAATGCAAAATAACATAACAATATGCCGTACAGAGCAATTACCCATCTAGACAGTATAAACATGGAATTTGCAGAAGTTATGCAAGTCTAACTTTACCGTACATGTCTAGTGGGATTACAATGTAGTAGGACACAGGTCACTATGCATAATTATGAAGTTACCAGACCGTAGAGTTTGTCTGCGTACACTTTACAGGGGTTTGTAACAGCATTGGTCATGCTGCGTTAAAGTGCCTGTTTGGCAGAATCATATGCAGTACCCTTTGGGAGCACCACACACATTTAAGACTACAAGTGTAAGTACACATTCACCTTTGGGACAAGCCTGTACTTCACAGTAAAGTGGTAGCGATGGCTGAGCAGCTAGACTTATCTCAAGAGTAAAGTGAGCAGTGCAAGAGGTTACACAACAGACAACAATTGCTATGGTTTAAACAAAGACTGATTCATGGTTTCTGAGTAAAAGAATATACATTTATTTACACCATCAGTTATAAAACAGTTCACTATTATAAAGCAGCAGAAAATCACAATTTTGATATACTACAATAGCCCCCAATCAATTCTGGACAGGTTAAGCTCAAAATGAAGTGTGAGCAAAATGGCACTGCAGCAATTTAAAAAGGGAGAAAGCCTCATTACGACCCTGGCGGTAAGCGCCCGTCATTAACGCCATGGCGTAATGAGCGTTTACGCCGTGGGACGATGGCGTAAAGAGCGCCACATCACGACCCATCGCGCACGAGCATTACGCCATGGCGGTAATGCAAATAACGCCATGGCGGAAAAGGCCCCTACCGCCATCGCTAAGCGAGCAAGGTGCCCATCCGCCAGCGTAAGTAGCGGCCAGCGTAATTTACGGCCAGCGTAATTTACGGCCACCGTAATTTACGGTGGCCGTAAAAGGCCAAACCGGAAATAGCGTCATCGCGCCGGAACGGGAAGCAGCCTGTCGGCCATCTTTAAAAACACAATCCATCGCCATCCTACCAAACAACACCAGACCCAACCCTGACACCTGTCCCGACAAAACACCCACCCACCCAAGTTCCCGAAAATGCCGAAATGCGTGAAAAAGGCCTGTGACCGCCTGCGCCAGGAGCGATTCAGCAGGGAGGAACTCTGCATGCTAGCGGAGACCCTGCAGGACAACGCAGGTGTTGTTTTCTCCCCTGAAATGAGCCGGACAGCAATCGGGAAGAAGAAGGCCATCTGGGCCCTGGTGGCTGAGCGCGTCAGCGCGGTGGGGACCGTACCCCGCACCCCACAGCAGTGCCGGAAACGCTGGGATGACCTGCGCATACGGGTCAGAGCCATCATCTCGGCAAACCGCAACCTTGCCCAGGGAACCGGTGGAGGGTCAGAATCCCCCCTGAAACTCCAACCGTGGGAGGAGATCTGTGCTGCCACCATCGGCATGGAATCCATCGAAGGCGTTGGAGGGATGGAAAGGGGAGCCCCGACATCAGGCGATGAAGGTAGGTGCCTCATACAAGACACAGCAGTCCAATCATGTGTAGCACAAGGTTGCCCTAGAGTGTAAATGCAACACAAATCAATACTGCCCATAGCCACATGCGAGCACCACCCTGCATACACTGCTGGCACCCGCATACCTGCATCCACATGCCACACCAAAAGGAGACAACCTGCATGGCACTGCCTGAAATCTGCCTCATCCACTGGCCAAAATGATGTCAACCATTGTCATTCAAAAGTCCGTATACCCATCAATAACGCCCTCCCACCTTTGCTCCACCACAGGCACAGAATCACACCCAGAGGACCAGGAGACCCCTGCGCCGAAGAGGGCGAAGTCCACCAACAACCTCCCTGCACCCTCAACCTCAGCTGCAGTGAGGCAGACCCCACGACAAGCAGGTCCCACTGCAGGCATACCGGAGGTCCCACCGGCAAGCACCCCTGTTGGCAGCAGGCCAGCAGCTGCTGCTCCACCTCCACCGACATTGCCTGCCACAGAAGGCAGGGGGTCAGCGGCCAGCAGCAACATCGGGGAGACAGCTGCAACAGCTGCATGTTCTGACTCGGACATGGAGCAGGAGGTCAGAAGCCCCACTGACCAACTACATTCCCCCTGTTTCTCAGACGCCAGCCCCCATGAGGGCGACACACAGGGGCACACTGAGGCAGAGGAGTGGCCTTCCACCCCATGCCCTGTCCACACTCCACAGGAGGGGACCAGCCCCTCCATCACTCCACCTGCACTGGCCATGGGCCAGCACGGCCAGCCGTCCCTCGAGGACATCACTCAACGGCAGCATCAACTGTCCGCAATGCTGGATGAGCATGCAGCGGAATGTGTGGGGGCTAGGTGTAGCATTGAACAGGCCACGGAGACACTAAGGGCGGAAGTGGCGCAGAGCACAGCCACCCTCAGGGATGCCATGCAGGCCATGTCCAGGGACATCTGTGCAGAACTTGCGGCCTTGCGTCGTGCGGTCATTGGCCTCACCCACACACGACAGGACGTGCATGCACAGGAGCAGCCAGGGACATCCTCCACTGCCAGTTCTGCGCAGAGCAGCCCCGTGCGCCGTTCCGGACGCAACCTGCGCTCCACAGCCAGGGGTGCCCCGGGTGCCGGGAGAGGGGGCTTGTGACGGCCTGTGGACACTGTCACAGGCATCTGTTGACAGCTACTTGGGGTGTGTTGGGGTGTGCAGGGGGGAGGGGGGAGGTGGGAGGGGGTGTGTTGGGGTGTGCAGGGGGGAGGTGGGAGGTGGGAGGGGGTGTGTTGGGGTGTGCAGGGGGGAGGTGGGAGGTGGGAGGGGGTGTGTTGGGGTGTGCAGGGGGGAGGGGGGAGGGGGTGTGACACGACAGTTCATGGTTCCAATACACTTTTTTCTTTCAAAAAAAGGAAATGTGTGGACATTTTCATTGCGTATGTGTGCTTTATTGGTGTACAGTCCACAGTGTGCATGCCCCAGAGACACACAGTGCCCCAAGTGCAGTCTCCATGCGATGAACACCAGCCGTGTGTGCTAGAAGCAGTGGTTGATGATACTTTGGCGCATGGCACGCCCCTCCTGTACATCGCCTCCTCCATGTGGTGGCGCCCCATCTGCACCCTCCTCATCCTCATCCTCATCGTCAGGTGGTTGCAGTTCTGCGTCAGGGGGCAGGGGCACATTCCGTCTGACGCACATATTGTGCAGCACGACACATGCCATGACAATCTTTGCAACCTTCTCATGGCCATACAGGAGTGCCCCACCAGACCTGCTGAGGCTTCGGAACCGTGCCTTCAGGAGGCCGAATGTCTGCTCTATGACCACACGAGTACGTGTATGTGCACGGTTGAAGTCCTCCTCGTGCTGGTTCTGCGGGTTCCGGACTGGCGTGAGGAGCCACCTCTTCAGGGGGTAGGCTGCATCACCTGTATGTAGGCGAGAATGTATGTGTCAGTCATGTTGTCTGATCAGGAACATGATGTTCCACCATGGCTGGCATGGAACTGTTACCTTGGCTCACTTCTACATGCACTAATTGATTCACACTATGCAACCAGTATATGCTCATTGCTGCCATGGCCTGTTTTGCATGCCATCACCCTATGTATGCAGAGGGGTTTTGTGCATTGTGAGTGCCCTTCCTCTGTATCCGTTCTCTGTGTTACTCACAGGCCAGTGGAGTATGCATCATCCCCCCCCCCCTTTCTGCCAGGTGGAGTATGCATCATCCCCCCCCCCCTTTCTGCCAGGTGGAGTATGCATCACCCCCCCCCCCTTTCTGCCAGGTGGAGTATGCATCATCCCCCCCCCCCTTTCTGCCAGGTGGAGTATGCATCATCCCCCCCCCCTTTCTGCCAGGTGGAGTATGCCTCATCCCCCCCCCCCTTTCTGCCAGGTGGAGTATGCACTGGTACGTCATTCCCATGCCCACTTCCATGACATAGCACTCACCGAGTAGCCAGGATCTTGGGCCTGCATGTCGCTCCATGTAGCGTGGTATTGTGGAGTTCCTCAGGATCATGGAATCATGGGTTGATCCGGGGAATCGGGCACAACAATGTGTGATGATCTTGTTGGAGTCACAGACCATTTGCACGTTGATAGAGTGGAACTGTTTCCGGTTGCGGTACGGTACCTCCATGGCACGTGGAACCACCAATTCCACATGGGTGCAGTCGATGGCACCAATGCAACCGGGTATGCTGGCTAGTGCATGGAAACCCACTTTGGTGTTTGCAATCTCCTGGGCAGTCCGTGGTAATGAGATGTGGTCGTCTGTGTGCTTGAGGAGGGCATCGAGCACTTGGATGAGTGTTCGTGAGAATAATGGTTGTGAAATGCCATGCAGGTGCCCCACTGTGTGCTGGTAGGTGCCTGTGGCCAGGAAGTGGAGTACAGCCACTACCTTCAGTAGGGGGGGGATGGCGGTTGGACTTTCTATCATGCTGACGATGTCGTCGTGTATCATGTCTACGATGGCGGTGATGGTGTCCCGGTCCAAACGGTACAGGGTGTGGATCTGCTCAGCTGTGAGGTTGTTTGGATTGGCTCTGATGCGTGGGATTGGGGGCTGCCTGCGTGGTGGCACTGGCTGTGCTGGTGGGGCTTGCTGGGCCTGCCTTGCCCTCCTTCTCCTCCTGCGTCTCCTCTGTGCTGCCTGTTGTTGTTGTTGTTGTTGCTGTTGTAGTAGCACATGCATTGCTATCAGGTCCTCCAGCCCCAACATTGCTAGTCGTATTGGCATCATTGTGGAGTGTGACTGGGTGTGGGTAGGGGTGGGGTGTGCTCTTTTTGTACTCCCCTGAGTCTGTATTGCCTTCACCTGTGCTGTTTCTGTGCACCTGTGGCAGCTGCATTCACTTGAATTGGCCCTTTACGGTTGGTTCGCGATGGCGTTATTTGCACCATGGCGGTAAGGTACTTTGCGGCCTCGGTGATGGCGTTAGGTGCATGTCCGCTTGGGTCGGCATTTGCGTGCCTTTCCGCCATGGCGCTAAGTACGGTGTGGGCGGTCGCGTGCGCGCACCCTTAGCGCAGTTAGCAGCAGCGTTACCTACGATGCCGCTATTGGCATCGTAGTTTACGGTCAGGAGTCATGATCAAAGTTATTCAAAGGAGAAGAGAAGTAAAAGCCTTCGGATGGGCGAAAGATTTCAAGCACGTTCACTGCGGTCGGACGGAAAGAACAACCGGATTTGCACAGTACCTTAAATGGAGAAGAATGCTGTAGCTGAGGCAGTTGTTCCTGACAGTTCCTGCAGGCTCATGGTTCCTGAAGCTTCAGTCGAGGTGACGAGAAGGAGAACGTCTGGAGGGTTCTGCACTGCCCAGGGAAGAAGCCAGCAGCGGAGCAAAACGTCAAATAAAAGGGGCGCTCCTTGAAACCCAAACAGGTTCCTTTCCTCCTGGCTATCCGGTTCACTGCAGCGATGCACAGCAAATTTGACCAGGAGAGGGAGGCGGCGTTTGGTGTTTGGCGAGCTGGTTGGTCCCACCAAGCTCAAGGGAAGAAAATTCCTTGTAGATCTTCTCTTTCATCAGAGTTTCGGGCGATTCGGACCTGCAGCAGGGCTTCACCGGGATGTCCAGTAGTTGCAGCAGTCCTCTTCTTTCAGCTCCTCGTTGGTTCTCTTGTTCCAGTGGCGACTCTGCTTTCGAAGTCCCAGAGACCTGCTTTTATACAGTTTTCCCCCATTCATTCCAGCCTGGCTGTCATTCACACAGCAGGGTGGATGTCTTTGCCGGACAGCCACCTAGCCAATCAAACTAGAGTGCGACTTGGGTCTCCAAGGAGACCCTGTGCAGGGGGCCTCAAACCCCTCCCTCACATCCTGTCCACCCAGACATTCAGGTGCCTAAGGAGGGCTTCTTCACGAGAAAGGCCTTTACAAAAAGAAATGGCAAATAAACCCGACCGGAACCAAATAAAAATAAAAGGATTCCAGCGGATTAGAGTTTGAGGCTACCACCATAGCCTCTAACAGTACCGAGGCTATTTTCACAGTCCGTGGTAGAATACAAATGGTAGATACCACTGCCACCGTTTAATTTTGCAGTACCCCCCAAAACGTGGAAAAGTGAAGTAGGAAAGCTTATGTTTTGGGACAAATTTGTTTACATAACAGAGCGCTCTAAAATACATTGGAAAAGTACATTTGGATTCAGACATGGAAAGCGATAGAACAATAGTACCACATACACACATTTTTTTTAACAAGTGTAAAAACATTCCAGGAACCTGGTTACGTAATGTCAGACAGTACTTTTCTTTCAAATCCTCTAACTTTTTTATCAGAACTTTGAGGCCGATTCCTTGACATTTTGCATGGTTCAAAGCAATTTAGCACTGCTTAAAAATGACTTTCCACTACCGACACGAACCCTGATTCATGGAATTGTGAAAAGTGTATTTTTGCAGTGTAAACTCAGTACAAAGTCGCTCAGTACAGCAAACATAACCACATGCACTAACATTCAACTGTGCACATTTTCCATGATTCAGACCCTTAGTGTGTTGTATTGTTTATACACTGTCACTCTCACTATTGTGACGTTTTCTGTGACACTTTTCCCATGCTCTGTCCTGGTCAGTTGCTCATCAGGTAAGTGTTTGTACATGAGGGCGACATTACAGTGCACATATTTTGTTTCCCTTTAAAAAAACATAGACCACAAAAGTAAAATAACAACGGCAAACCAACAAAGCATGCTTTACTATGTGTTTTTTTATCAATTTTGTAATGCAACGCTTCCCAGCTCCAGGGCACAGTAACAATCATTCTGTCTGGTAAATCAATTTCTTAAAATTAGAATACAATGCTGTGCAAGTGTGCAGCATTTGGTGCTGCAGCTCTTTTGGACTCCAACATCCATATACCCTAGCTGTCACTCTCAATACAAAGGGATAGTGGAATGTGTAGTCCAAAACATCTGGCGATCCGAAAGGTGGAGACTCCGATAGTAGCTCTGGCCACAAACATGCTGTGCATCTCAGAGCTGCCTGTCCGAGCTTTTCTGTACATACTGTATGTTCAGAACTCCGGACCAGTGCTCTCTGTCAGTACAGCATCAGGGCCTTTCCACTCTTGCACTTGAAAGGAGCCCTGAGCCTGAGGGGCGTGGGGTACACCAACTGTCCCATGTTCCCAGCAGGAACCATTGCGGCTGTCTCTTCCTTTTGTGTATGCAGAAGTGTTATCACCTCATTACCTTTTTACACTGCCATACTTTCAAAAAATATTTGCAAGTGATGTCTCAAAGGTAGGGACGACATCATGGCCTTTCCACTCTTTCAGTGGAAAGTGTCCATGAGGCAGTGCAGTAGCTCTCTGAGAATGTGCGGCAATTGTTCCTTCGTGTAAACAGAGGACTGCAAAGGCAGCAGATGAGCATCAATAAGGGCCAGAGAGGGATATTAGCAGGGACTGTTGTCCCATAAGAAACATGCACTTAGAGTGAATGGAAGGGACAGTGGAATATGGTGCCTGGAAATTCAAAGTATAATTTGCACAGTAAAGTTTAAATTTTTCTCCACCATCACTGTGGCCAGTACTGCTGTACCTTCCATGGTGGATGGGGGGGGGGGTAAAACAATAACAGCATACTGATTTGCGTAAACATATTTCTGTTAACAATTGTGTACCGCAAGATGATATGATTGTGACTGGGATATGTTTTCTTTTCAGACCATGTCTAGAAGGCAACCATTGTATAAACATGTATGTGAAATACACCTTCAATTATATGTGGTCAGTTGTGTGCATTATCCATATTTGAAAATTGTGATGTTAAAGAACGCATTGGATATCACAGTATCTTACTGCATTGCCTTCATCAGGGGCAAACCACGCCAAATGCAAATGGTGCCATATCTCTCCATAAAGGCCAACACGCGCAATAAAGTGCAGCATATTTCGCTCTACAAAGTCTAAAATGTGCTCCACAACCATTCTGTTATAGTAACCACCCATGGAGAGATGCATATTTCAAAGGGTGTACAAGGGCTTATAAGTGCTTACCGAAACCAGCAAAGGAAAAAAAATACACTCCATAAACCGAATAGTGAAATCCATACACCAGTTTGACAGACTTGGTATGCATGGCTACATTGCGTTGTGGTGGGTGTGGCCAAGGCCTAGTCTCTTGGGTGCATGCAGAGGCCTACAGCCTCTGGCCATGCACCCAAGAGGCAAGGCCTTGGCCACACCCACCACAACGCAATGTAGCCATGCATGTGAACATGTGGCCACTTAACACAACCTGCAAACATCACACAGGCACTGACACCCCTACCAAACCCCACAGCATAATATAGCCATACATGCAAACATGTAGTCACTTAGTAATACCCACACACATAGCACAATTTCCCGCACCCCTACCCACTTACGATTACATACTATTAGTTGACTTCCAAGCAAACCACAAACTCTTAGAAACATTGCCCCTTCACCCCCTACTGTATTATATACTGATAATCAATACATCATAATACAGTAAAAGACTCAGTCATCTGGCTAATAGACAGAAGCCAAACACATAATCCATCCACTGAAAGCCTAGCCACCTCTATACACAGAGTATTGCACCACTTCACCCAGTAGACACAATACACAACGATTAACTACTTCACCTCCAGCCATGGTCTGAAAACTGTAGGATGTGCTAACAGTGACCACACCCATGCAACCAACAATGTGTACATGAGCCACAAATGACACACACAAGCCAACAGTGTGAAACATACTTGCCACCAGTGCACCGAAGGCGCTAGGTGCTTACCACAGTCAACACAGCACACTACACCCAATCCAAATATCCTGCTATCATCTCCAATGCACTCCCCACCCCCAATTCAGCCTCCCTGCAGTCACTACAGAAGCTAGTCGCCTGACGAGCTACCCGCCAATTGACACAGTACTCACGGACACTGCTTGCACACCACCGTTTTCTTGCACCTAAACAGATATATCATATTACCCGCTTTTCAGTCCCCCACCCTTTTCATCCCCTCTTCCCAGCACCAGATGTTGCAAACCATGTTTTCCAGCCCCTTTCAGCACCGCAGTATCCTCTGATACACCATGGCAACGTTTCCCTAAATTGTGACGCACATCACACTTCCCTCCAGCCAACCAGCTGGTGCGTCCAATGTTCGCCGACATCATGCCACACTCGAGGCCAATGAGACTTTGGACCGCGGAGCGAACAGGGAAATGGGACCGCGGAGCAGAGCCAGATATCACTATTTTTTAGAGGCCTCCATTTTTGCTGTTTTTAAAGAAAGTGCTAGACGGATTTTCACCAAATTTACAAAAGCACGCCTTCGGGACCAAGCTGCCGATCCTGCTGCACATCTGGTGAAAATCCATCCAGCCGTTTGCCCTCTAGGCCTGCGCAAAGTTTTTCTCCATTCAGTCTATGGAGAAAAAAAATGATGGGACCCCCCTATAACTTTGCCCCCCCTCCACGAAACCTCACCCAACTTCCCAGAAGAATTCAGAGAGGCCCATATAGTTTATTGCAAAGTTCGATGCAAATTCGTCCAGGTGGAGCGAAGTTATAAGCCGTCTAAAAAGTGGTCTTCCTATGAGATGAGCAACCTAACCATAACTACACGGACGCTACAGTGGGTCATGTAATATATATAGCACCATGATGCCCTAGATATTGTATGTGCACTCTAGAAATACAGGTAACACAACATTACACAACATAGTGTTCTTTTCAATAGGAATCATTCACAACAGCTTCTCTTACATGTGTTTCTATTTTTTCAGAATGCAGAGAGTTCAAACATGGAAGGTCTACCTAACCAGAGCAACGTAACATTCTTCATCTTCCAGGGATTCTCCAGCAAATACTGGGTGCAGAGAGGACTCTTCTTTCTGTTTCTGATGAACTACCTTCTTACACTCACTGGAAATATTGCCATAATCCTCATCATCCGGGCAGAGGCCGAACTTCAAAAACCAATGTACTTTTTACTTGGCCACCTGTCTTTTCTAGAGATCTGGTATACAACGTCCACTATGCCAAACTTGCTGGTTGGACTTTTGCAGGATGTGAAACGCATTTCCTTTACTGGCTGTTTTGCTCAATTTTATTTCATGTTCTCTCTGGGTACGACAGAATATTTCAACCTCACGGTAATGGGGTATGATAGGTTCCTGGCAATCTGCAAACCTTTGCATTATCATAAACTTATGAGCAGCCAGACCTGCCTGCTTCTTGCACTTTCTTGCTGGATGGCAGGTTTCCTTTGGTTCGTGGCTCCCATCATTATGATATCGCAGCTGCCATTTTGTGGCCCTAATATAATCAACCACTATCTCTGTGACAGAGGTCCTCTGATGGACCTGTCTTGCCAAAATGACTATGTCACAGAAGTCACCTTCTTCATCTTTGGAACCGTGCTGAGTCTATGCAACTTCCTGCTCATCCTGGTGACCTACGCATATATCATATCCACTATTCTGAGAATGTCATCTGCCACTGGGCGCAAAAAGGCCTTCTCCACCTGTGCCTCACACTTGACAGTGGTGTCTATGTTCTTCGGCTCTGTCATGTTTATGTATTTGAGACCTCCAGGGAAACATTCATTTCCGATGGACAAGTTGGTGTCCTTGCTTTATACTGTGGTTACACCACTTCTGAACCCACTGATCTATGCACTGCGCAGCAAAGAGTTTAAACAAGCCATGTGGAAGGTGCTACACAAGAAATAATCCCTGCTGCACCTTCACGTAAACCTGTAGATCGAATCAAATTACTTACTGCATTCCAATTTGTGAGTTAATAGTTGGGACAACAGGCATGGTTGTTACAGGCTGAAATTATCCAGTCATGATTGTTTAATTGTAATCCTTTTCACAAGAAGCTATGTTTGCTTAATGATTGAAAGGGTAATTAAATTCATTCATCCAACACTTAACTCAAATCCCATCTATTTTCAACTTTCAATCCTCATAATTGATTAATCAATCGCCAATTCATGTGACATATATCTACTCAAAGTGCAAACCCAACTAGATGATTGCTGTCCAAACTTGCTACCTGACATTCCTGGCATCTTCCTTTGGACTTTAGTGGCAAATAAATCTTCGACAATCAGGCATTTCTACCTATTGAGAGAGGTCAGAAATGCAAGGCAGACAATTTGATTAAGGTTTTTCACAAGAAGCCATTTTATTAAATTATATAGGTGTGATAAACGCCTCGCTTGCTCTACCCTAACAAGGATTTCCCTGACCATGAAACTAAGAAAACTAAGACTAAAGGAAAAAACTCTAATAGCAAAAGGTATCTGTCCCTCACACTGATACATACAACAAAATCATCTAGATATCATATGGCCATTCAAACTCCGATTCCACGCATGAACTGTAGAATCATAATTCCTTGTTACCTGGGTTG
The DNA here is from genome assembly GCF_040938575.1 of Ambystoma mexicanum. Taxonomy (NCBI): domain Eukaryota; kingdom Metazoa; phylum Chordata; class Amphibia; order Caudata; family Ambystomatidae; genus Ambystoma; species Ambystoma mexicanum. The sequence goes on from NC_090938.1 coordinate 417,654,488, forward strand.
GTTCCCCCTTCCCCAGGATTATAGCAGGATTGTCCATCTCAAAGTTACAGTCAATAATGTTATTTGCAATAATGCAGTTCGATTTCAAAGGCAATACAAAATGCCTCTCAATGGCCAAGTTCCAACCCAAAGTTTCTTCATCTCATTCACTGGGCACTTAGATTGACTAACAATCAAACAAGATTCATCACTTTCCAAAATAAACGTTTCCACAGCTCTTTTTTGTAAAGCCAACAAGTCTTTGTCTTTACACTTCTAATAAGTATTTCAATATAACTCTTCCTCTTTGGAAAAATACAACTTCTTCAACTTTCTTCTTAATAAACAACAATATGTCCATCGGGATGGTTTTACCAGAGTTCATCAAACATATTAGTGGACTTTCCACTTTCTTCCACAACAAACTTCCACCACAATGCAGTACTTCAATGTCTTCTTCGTGGGCCACTAACCTGCCAGGACTACCACTAACATTCCCTTTCATGGTATACTCTCCTGCCAGGACAAAACCTCATACCATTACTACAAAGTACTCTGTGTTGTGGTTTAATTCAAACTTTAAATAAAGTCATTGGCTTTCACCAACATTGGAATTCTGAAATACTTCCACAACCTCTTTCACAAGGATACAATACACATTGATGTTGTTTGTTCCACTGGTATATTTGCCAATTGTACTGCAAGCTAAATATCTCCCCTCCTTGAGGCTTTCCATAAGGGGGGCTTCTTTCCTGCCACCTTTGGTTTTCTGCTACTACAGCAGTTAACTGTGGATAATGTCTCTGATTCACAGTTCTCTTCTTAGGAAAATGATTTCCTCTTTTCGTATAATTGCCTTCTTTTGGCTTAGGCAATGCTGTTTTACACACTTGATCCTATATTGTCCATTATTTACTTTGGCAATGGTTGTTGTAATTTTGTTTAAAAATTGCCCTCTCTTTACTTTGGCAGAGGTTGTTAGAATTGTTCTCCTTTCGCTTTCCTTCAATAGGTATATCAGGCCATAAGTGCTTGTTTTATTTATTTATTGTGCATTTATAAGGCGCTTATACATCAAGTAAATTGTGTATTAAAGTGCCCAGAGGGCAACAGGGGGGGAACACGGGAATGAAAGGAAAATATAACAATGAAAGAGAGAGGCAGTCCTACTGGGGCTTGTGAGCATTCAGAACATGCAAGTGCAGAGCGTGCAAGAGAGAGAGAAAGAGATTGGGGGGGTAAGTGCTAGGAGTAGCAAGGAGGGAAGTGCTGGGGAGTAAGTTGCAAACTGTTAAGTGACTGGCAGAGATCACTTGGCGAGAGTTGTAAACTGACAAGTGCAGGCCTGTGATAGCACAGGCCAGTGGGCATCTAAGGCAAGTGCTGGGAGTGGGTAGAGGCTGAACACGATTGGGGGTGGGAGGCCAGGACCCAGGTTGACACACAAGGGCCCTGGTCAACAATCTCAGCGACTGTGGGGTTTAGCAAAGGAGGGGTGGGGGGAGGAGGACGTGAAAAGGAAAGTCTTGAGGAGCTCATGAAATTTGAGGAGATCCAGGTCAAGACAAATAGGAAGGGGGAGGCTGTTCCATATTAGGGAGCCAGCCGAGGAAAAAGATCGTCCACCACCACGCTGTTTAGCGAATCGCTTGACATGCAGAGAGTTGGTGCCGGAGGAAAGTAAAGATCTGGAGGGAGTGAATTTACTGAGAGCCAGTTGCAGATGGCATGGTCCCAGCCGCAGACAGCCTAATGGATGATGCAGAGGGATTTTAATTTGATCCTTGTAGCAACCAGGATCCAGTGGAGAGATTTTAGGGCTGAAGAGATACGGTCCCTGGGGTTAAGGCCAAGGATAAGTCTTGCAGCCCTATTCTGGATTAGCTGGAGGGCACATAGAAAGGAAGAGGGTATATTAAGGAAGAGGCTATTGCAGTAGTCAATCCTATATAGTGCTAGAGCTCTAGAGACATTGAGCTTCTAGAGAAAAGTGGGGAAAGGAAGGATACCACTGAGGAGGCATAGTTGAAAGTGGGCCTTCTTGGCATGGTCCTGGATGTGAGGGAGGAAGGAAAGAGAGGAGTGGAAGATGACTCCAAGGTTTTTGGCTTCAGATGAAGGAGAAGGTCGAGAACCCAAAGAGGGTGGCCAGAGTGAGGGGAAGAAAGAGGGAACAGGAGTCCCAATGGGAAGGATCTCTGTCTTGCTAGCATGGAGCCAAAGATCATTGGAGGCACACCAGTACTGGATGGCAGATAGGCAGTCAGGAATGATGTCGGAGGTAAGGAGAGGATCAGAGGAAAGTTTGAAGAAGAGTTGTGTGTCATCTGCATAACACTGGAAGTAAGGAGAGTAGATTGAAATTAGGTGTGCAAGCGGCACAAGATAGATGTTAAAGAGTCAGGGAGAAAGGTCAGAGTCCTGGGGGACAACACAGGTGGAGATAGAGGTGGGGGAGGAGAAAGAGCCCCAGATAACATGGGAGGGACGGTCATTGAGGAAGGAGGTCAGCAAGTCCAGTGCTCGCTCCAAGATACCTAGGGTATTGTGCAGCCATTTAATGAGGATGCAGTGGTTAACCATGTGAAATTCAGAGGAGAGATCAAGTAGAATGAGAATGGCAGGAGAATTAGCATCAGGAGATGCAAGCAGTTCTTCATGGGTGTTCAGAAGAGTAGTTTATGTGCCTCTGGATTCTCAGAATCCAGATTGATAGTCGTGTAGGCAACCAACAAGCTCAGAATACTGGGCCAGTTGGTGGAAGACCAGCTTCTCCAAGAGTTTCCCAAGGAAGGGAGGTGATAGAGATGGGGCGGTAGTTAGCCAGACAGGACGGGTATGCTGAAGGTTTTTGCAGGAGGGGGCACACAAGAGAGTACTTGAGGGAAGGGGGGAAAGACCCACTAGCAAAAGAGTGATTGCAGAAATCAGCAAGTGCAGGGGCAAGGAAGACAATATTGTCCTTAATAATTTGGGAAGAACAGGGGGAGACCTGTTTGGAGGAGACCTTCATAGATCGGACAACTCTAGTGACCTCGTCGGATGTGATAAGAGAGAAGGAGGAGAGAAAGGCAGAGGGGGATGGGATGCCATAGGTAGCAGGAGAGTGGGGTAAGAGGAGGGGTCAAGAGAAGCGAGGGTACTCAGGATGTACTGAGATTTTGCTGTGAAGTGAGTGGCCAGTGCATTGCAGAGGTCCTGGGAGGGAAGAGGTGAGGTGAAGACTGTAAAAGTGTGGCTAGTTTCTTGCAGATTATAGAGAGTTCAGCCATGTTGTTGGATGCACCTGTAAACCCCTGAGCCTGGATGTGAGCCCTTTTCTTGGAGTGAATGGAGAGTCTGTATTGCCTTTGGAGCAGGCAATAGGGCAGTTTGTCAGAGGGTGCACCTGAGGTCTGCCATTTCTGTTCCATAGCTCTGCACTTGCATTTCAGGGATGCAAGTTCAGAGTTGTACCAGGTGTTACGCTTGGAGGCATGTTTCAGGCGGGTCCTCGTGACTGGAGCAAGAATGTCAAGTGTTAGTGATGACAATATCGAGGTTACTGAGAGCAGACTCAGAGGTAAATTCTGCAGTGGGGCTAGAAGGGGGGATGAAGGTGGATGCAAAGGCAGTGCCTGACATTTGTTTTGTCAAATGAATGTTCATGAATGAGGTTGGCAGGGCTGGGGGTGGTGCAGTCAGACAGCAGAGCGGGCCCAGGTGAGAGGAGAGGAGAAAATTATCTGGCCAGGATAGTGGGGTGGTGAGTGGGGAGGAAAGCAAGAGATCAGTGTGGATGATGGCATCAAGAGTGTGTCCAGTTGAGTGGTAGGACCAGAGGGGAGAATGGAGAGGGAAAGTGAGGTGCAGAGGTCACAGAATAAAGTGGATGCTGTGATTGAGGAGTCAAGGTGGATGTTGAAGTCACCCAGGAAAAGGAATTTATTGATGGATGGGAGGAGAGAGGAGGAGAAATTAGCCCATTTGCAGAGGAATGGGGTGGTAGCGCCAGGTGGCTTGTAGATAGTGGCAATGGTAAGGGAGAAGTGGGAGAGATGACCAGTTTGCAAACCCGGCTCTCGAAGGAAGAGTAAGGCTTGGTGGGTATGAGAGAAGAAGGTACCCACTCAGGGAAGATCAGGACAACCCTACGACCAGTGCGGTTAAGTCACGGCATGGAGATGATCTTATAGCCATTAGAGAGAAGCGAGTCAAAAGCAGTGACTGAGCTGACATTGAACCAGGTCTCGGTAAGAGCAGGGATATCAACGTCAAGAACTTCAATGAGAAGGCAGTTGTCAGCTGAGTGCTTTATAGCAGAGGAAGCTTTAAGCATGACTAGATACAGTAGGTCAAAGTTTTTGAAGGTTTTCCGAGGAGGGGTACAGAAGCATGGGTCGTCGGAGGAGGAACAGAGAGAGTGGAAGAAGGAGTAGCGGGTGTGGGAAGGAAGTTTATGAGGACGGCAAGTGCCGGTCCAAGAGGAGGAGGTTGGGTTGAGGACCCTGAGCCGAGATAGTGCCATTGTGATAGACATTAATGAAACACCTGGGTGATGAGAAGCCTGCCAAGAGTTCTTCGCATCTAGTGCCACCAGTAATGGTTGAAGATGCGAGAGGAGAGTGAGAGGAGAAATAAGATGAGGAGTCTATAGATCTGGAAAGGGTACAGAAAAGAGAATATCAGTGAAAATCTGTCTGGACGTTTCGCTGACATAGATGTCTGTGATAGGTAGCCCAGGGTTGGTGGTCAGAAAGTATTTCTTTGGCTTATTTGTCCCAGACTTTGTGACAGAGGGAGGATAGGTGAAAGTATAGCCGTTAGAAAAGATAGGGTGAGTGCCATAGGTGCGGCGGAAGATGGGAGGAAGATAGAGGAGGGGCTGCACAGCAACAGTACACGCTCACTCACCAGCAGCCTAGTAGCCAAGGGAAGCAAGAAAACAGATACAATGGCAACACTTTCGAACTGAAATGGGACACAGAGATGTTAAAAAACACACCAGGGTTCCAATTTGCACAAGAAGCAAAGAATGGCAAGAAAAATGGTGAGCAGAGATGTTAAAAAACAAATCAGGATTCGAATTAGCAAAAAAAGCACAGAATGCAATGCTAAAATGGAATGCAGAGATGATAAAAAACACACCAGGATGCGAATTACACCAGAAGCACAGAATGCAATGTCAAAATGGGGTGCAGAGATGTTAAAAAACACAGCCGTATTCAATCACATCAGAAGCACAGAATGCAATGCAAAATGGGGTGCAGAAATGTTAAAACACCAGGATGTGAATGTGCACAAGAAGCACAGAAATGCATTGAAAAGAAGGATTAAGTAAGGCATGGGAGGCAGAATGGCATAGGCACACCTTGGTTCAACAGCTGTTTAGGTTCGTGGAAAAAGCGATAACAATGTCCAGCCATGTAGTAACAGGTTTCATGCCTCATGACTGTTCCTTCAAGTGCTTTGGGGGTGCAAGGAGGAGTGGGCCCTTCAAGCTCTCCAAGGCCCGGGCAGGCACAGGCAGGGGCCTCGGGAGAGTGCCTTTTGAGGGGTGCAGTGTTAACCTGTGGCTACCTTGATTGGAGCAGGTCGGGCACTCCAGTGTCTGCAATTTTAATGGCGCCCATGTTGGAGGGGAAGGCCAGAAATGTGTGTGGTTACAGAAGGGCAACGTTTTGCTCAAAATGTGGCTGCAAACAGTACCCGCCCACATGTGGGCCACAGTGGTGAGCTAATTACTGCAAAACACATGTGTCAGTTCTCTTGTTGCAGTGAGAAAATGGAGGAAATTAACTTTAGTTAATTAGTTCAGTATCCAAAAGGACTGTTAGCAGCCAGCGGTCTAGTGGGGAACGCACTGGGATTACCCACTGAAGGCCAATCACCGGCCTTCCCTTTTTCACATCTGCTCGACCCACTGCTGTTTCAGTCTTCTCTTCTTGCAGTGACCTGGGTTGTTTGACAGCTCCAGTCTGACTCCTGCAGTCCACGCTTACGGCAACAGGAGTTTTCACTTTCCTCCCGTGCTCCGATGAATGCCAACCAAAGAAGTGAGATGCTGGGCAGGGAGAGCTCCTCTCTCCCATGGGACAGCCAGCAACTTCACCACTTCCCACTGTGTTTTCTCTGCAAGCCAAACTCCCAGCTTCTATGACTCTCTCAGTACCACATTCTGCTGAAATCACAGCAGCGGTCCTGGTGTCTTCTCTCTGCTTCTCCCACAGATGCTGTACACTTCTCCTTCTACTGCATCTAATGGCCACACCTGCAGGGGTCTTAAATATTCAAATGTCCCACTCAGGTGTGGGTCATTAGAACCACTAATCTGCATATCACGGTTCTGCACCTCTGAACTCCTCTTCCTTGCCCCAGTACCTGGAGCCTTATTTGACTTGAAGTCCCCGATGTTCTTATGCTTATGTTCAAAAATGGTTTCAGTTTTGTAATAGGCCATTAACCCTGTGGGGTCACTAGGGAAGTTATTTAGAGGTTATCCCAATTCCCCTGAGCTGAATCCCCCCTCATGTGATCGTCCTGCAGAACACCATCCCCAGAATCAGGATCAGGAAGCATCTGCCTTTCCCTGACCACATGAGCAGGGTCCCCAGCCAGGGTTTGTGGGATGATGAACTCTGATTCATCACATACCCTTCCCCTAATGTTACTGTTCTGCATAGCCTCTATTGGGAATCCTGAAAGGAAATCAACATCACCCTATTCCTTCCCTTTATGATGTTCAACCTAGGAGCAATAGGGCTTTAAATCCAAAAACCAGCACATGACTCAGGTATTGGTGTCCTTTCTTAAACTCAACCATTTAAGGAGAGCATGATCGGTAACCAGGTGAGATTGTCTACCTCTCAGATCGTATTTCAAATATGTTATAGCACATTTAATAGCTAGGGCTTCAAGCTCCAGGGTGGCATAATTCTTCTCTCTCTCTCTCTCTCTCTCTTTCTAGGGAACAGTTTCCTGCCAATATAAAGAATTGGATATTCAATACCACCATGGGCTTGTGACAATAGAGCCCTGAAACCAGTATGTGATGCATCTGTTTCTAGGATGAATGGTCTATTGAAGTCTGCCACCTGTAGTTCTTTCTTGTTCTTAGAAGCCTGAGTTTCTTCAACTGCTCTATTTCAGTTTGTGGCTGAACTAATCCATTTCCCCAACGAAGCCGGGCTGTTTTACTGCAGAAATAGCAATATGACATTCCTTTGGATTGGCAGTAAGTCCAATTTGCCTTAGAGACATAGCTTCTGGTCAGGACCTACTATGAATGGTGATATCATGAATATAGGTGCCACAAAATGAAGTGTATGGCTTATGCAACACAAAAGTGGAGAACCTTAACTTGAAATAAGTCTATTGGAGTAGAAACGACTATTTGGGGGTTGTCTACAACGCAAACGGGTACTTGCCAATATCCTTTTGTTAAGTCATTGGTAGAACAATAGACTGCATTTCAAAAACTATCAATTAGATCATCTACCCTAGGCATGGGATAGCTATCAAACTGTGATACTCGATTAACTTTTCTGAAGTCAATACAAAACCTCCATGAATTATCAGGTTTAGCAAATAGTACAATAGGGGAACACCAATGGCTTTGAGAGGGTTTGATAATATCCGTTCTTAACATACCTTCTAGCTGTTCTTGAATAATCTTTTTTCTAATCTCAGTGATTCATTAAGATTTCTGATGGATAACCTTCCCTGGAGGAGTGTGAATATGATGATATATCCCTTTGACTTGATCTTTAACTATTTGTGTGTGTAGTCATTTTGTGAATTGACAAAAGTAGACCCGCTGAAGCACAAACTATTAAAACAAATTCAAATATACAGATTTAAGATATTGTACTTTTAATGGAAAATACATTTTTGTTTGCGCACAACATGTAAGATCAGGTGCTAGGCCATAGCAAATATGGTATGCACCTGTCTTGTATCATATCTGAACTTGAAACAAGCATTCTGATGTAATGATTCATACATTTACTGTAATAAAGTTATAGGCATTCTTTATTTAATTATTGAATGCCAATAAAGTGTTGACATTTGAAACTTCACTTTATTAGAATCACCAAACACCATTATACAAAAAAACACATTGGAAAAAGAGTCCATGTACCCCATTATGATCATGCCAGTCTGGAAAGATTGGCGGTAAAAAGTCTGGTAATACCAGCTCCAGCATTTTTTCCAGTGTCCTGCCGGTAGCTCAGGTCCCTACCAGCAGATACATCACTGAATTACCGGCACCGTTAACAGCAGTGCCAGTGCTTTAGTGGTCATGGGAATGGGAATTTACCATTACTTCGCCACCCGTAATATCCCAGTAATACCGGGGTACAGAAACAGTAATGCAGTTTTCCCGGTATCCTGACAGAATTACCAGTGGGATACTGGGAAAGCTGCAATGACCCTTATACTAATATACTTATATTTTGTGAAAACACTTTGGATAATACATAGTTAAAATGATTACCCCATAGATGTCCACATGACTTAATTTTGTATCTCATAGGTAATCACTGCTGTGATGTCATGTATGTGCTGAGGGGCAGAGTAATGGGGGATTCTCAGAGTTAAGATGGCCATCATTTGCCACACCCACTGAATTGCATGGGTTTGATTGTGTGAATCATCTTAACAAAAGATTTTTCTCTGAATTTCAAGGTTTTTGGTATCTTAGATTTTCTCCAGAGCAATTTAACCATAACTACATGTATATATATTTACTGAACAAATGTTGTTAAAGGGACGTTATGATTGCAAGTAAAACTGAAAAACCTCTGAAATTCCTTAGTTATGGTAAGCTAAGCAACCATAACTCGCACCACCACTGTGCACTTCTAAGACTGCGTGAAGCCTGAGTGTTGGCATGCCCGCACCTACACTGAACGTGAATACTAGCACAGGCCACACTTAGAATTGTGGACAATTGGCCTGCGTCGCATCTAGATGGGATTGATTGAAGGACAGCATGCCCGCGCCTGGATGAAACTTGAATGCTAGCAGGTGCCACACTTATAATTGTGAACACCAGCCTGAGTAGCATCCAGATTATGCATGAATGCTAGCATGCCCACACCTGGACAGATTTCTAGACACCAGCCTGCGCCGCACCTAGAAGGGTCTGTGAATGTTGGCATGCCCACACGCGAAGGCCAACAAGTGTCACAATTAGACGAAACTGTGAATGTTAGCATGCTAAAAGTCTTGTAACCCACTAACCAATATAAACTCAAATTCTGCATACCTATCTCACTCAAAAAACTCACACAACCATCTCTCGCACAACAAGCCGCATGCACTTCACAACACTGCAACAACACATAAGACGGAGCAACACCACACGCGGACTGACACCGATCCAATACCCGCACCAAAGTTCAGCACCCGGTGTACACCAAGTTGAAGCTGCCAACAGAACACCACTCCTCTCACTATCCTACTCCCTCTTCACCCTACTAACCAATCCCCCCCTTTTATCACTTACAGATCCGCCAGAGCGCCCGGGGACCAATTCCGTTGGTGACGGTGTGCGGTACAAATACCTTTAACATTTAACATTTAACATTTAACTCAGTACATCAAAGATGACATCACAATAATAAAAGGTTTTTATTAGTGTAACTTAACCATAAAGTCCCTTTAAGTTTTTTCATTGAATTTCATGGGTTTTTACCAGTGCATGCTATTTTCCTAAAACTTAGTAATATCATACTTACCCCAATATAGCAACATGTTTGTCCAATTTACAAAGTTTCACCTTAATACCCTGCCATTTCGGACCTTATAGCATCATTGTTAACCCTTCTATAAACTTTTTGTAAATTTTTCCATGGTTTTTGCATACAGTGACCTCCGCAAACATGTGACGTCATCGTGGACCTACCGAACAGGGCCACGTGACCATGCGCTCGTGCACTGCACGATGACGTGTCTGCACTTCGCAATCGGGTCCGTGCTTCGAGGACAGTTTAGGACAGCATTTTCTACTGATCTAGGAGCTTTCAAGCTCAAAATGTACCCCTGCACAGCTCCTACACCTATTCTTACTCATTATCCATTAACAATATAGTACAAAGCACATACTTGGAAGAATATTAGCAAAACTGCCATTTAGCTTAAAAATGGCATCAGCAATTGCCATCCCTCCTCCACAAGAGCCACCTACGGGACCACCGCCATGCGCCGCCACACCAAATCCAACCGCTGCAATGCTCTCAGAAAGGTTCTTCCTTTCTTAGCAAGTAGTAGGCGGTCTCAACCAGTACTGTAACCACACAGCCCACTTCTGTTGGACACAAAATCCCACCAGCTACCTTGCAAGCAATAAAAAGAGGCTGTTGATCCATATCTTTCGAAGACAACAGTCCTCTGAATATACTGCAACACACCACTCTGCAAGGGGAAGCAATTTTGAAGTGCTTTTGAAGCTGTAATCAAGGAGCATGAGAAACACTGCCCCTACCTTAGAATTAACACACACGCAACATCTTCCCCTGTCCACCTGCCCCATATTAGTGCGTGGTGCCTCTTCCCTCATTTCCTTCCCCACATTATATTCTAACCTCTCCTGCAAAAAAAGACATCAAAACACAACAAAAGAAAGGGTCCTTTAGGAACCACCTTTCACAGTTCAAAAACAGAACTAAAAATCTCATAGACTCCATCTACTTTACATTTCTCAGTAAAGTACATAGACTCAATAAGATTTTCCAACATTTACATTAGTATTTTTTATTATGCTAATGGCAATAATGGAGTGTTCATCCCCCGTTCCAGTGACTGGAATGGGGATCACGGCCCGGCAGCCCAAGTTATTGGCCCAAGCGAAGCGAGGGTGGATAACGGGGGCTCCAGAACGTTATCCTCCATTACAGCCCAGGCAATGGGGGATGAGGCCATTAGCAACTCAGGTTCCCAAAGCAGGAAGTCGGGGTGCTAAAAAAATTGATTTTTCTTCCTACACCGGGACGCCTGCACTATGCACTTTAGTACATTTCCACATGCTGCTTGCTGCTGATATGGATATTCTCCATGAGTAGATCATGCACCTTATTAAAATGTGGTATTGCCCTATGCACTTTAGTATATTTTAATATGCTGCTATCGCACTATGCACTTTCTGATCATTTGAAGAATATGTTTGGTATTTGGACTTGATTACATCTAAGTTGTTTTTGCCCATGAAAAATTAGTCTATGCACTGAGTGCTTGATCTGGGTCAGCAGACATATTAGGTTGGATGCACGCAATGTTCATATAAATCATGTACATTATAAAAAAGGGGGGTTAATATTATTAGCCCATTGCAATATCCCGTATATGGGCGAGTCACAACTTTTTCTGGATTATCGGGTTCATCCGACCATGGACAATAGTAATTAAATTGTGCAGTACACATTTGTTGTGCCCATTCTTTGGTAAATGACAAGGATGACTCCTGCAACGCGGACTGTGTGGGAACCTGGGTAGTGCAGATAAAGTAAGTATGCGGCAGCCCAAACTATATCATTATGATTAATATGGATATTGCAGGCGCCTCAGTGGAATGTAGATTCAGTGTTAGAATGCATCCAAAAACCCATTTCATTACCTATCATTGATATAGGAAACTAGGCTAACATGGCCAACGTGTTGAGCATGTCATTTGCAAAGCAAGGCAACCCAGTCCTCTTTTCCACCTTCAACCTATTTAATGAACTTCTGAGAGGAGGCACTCTGTTGTGAACAAGTGGCAAGTCAGCCGCAAAACGCGTAAACGTTGGGAGGACCATAGTATACTATGATGGTTTCTGTTTGCAATTTTGTTTGACGTGATTTTCCCTGATTTTTACTCAATAAAGGAAGAAATGGTTGTACGAAGTAATGCAGATCCAGATTATTTATTTTGATCGCTGTGGAGAGTGCTGCTCACTTTTGTTTGAACGAAGGAATCAGCACATTTTAAATATATATATATATATATATTCACTGAACAAACTTTGTTAAAAGTACATTATGGTTAAGTTGCACTAATAAAAACCTATGAAAATTAATGGAAGATCTGTAAACAAAAAAAAACAATGTGGTCCATAGGCTCAAACAAACTAAACCAGGTACCACACACTAGATATCTAGGGATCACGTTCAACTCTAGCATCAACGACACCCCAATGGTAAAAAAGCCTACTTCCGTGGGACACAAAATCCCAAAATCCCATCAGCTACATCTGCAGGGGGGGGCAATTTCGAAGTACTTTTGAAGCTGTAATCAAGGAGCATGAGAAAAACTGCCCCCTACCTTAGATGTAACACACAAGCAACATCTTCCCCCAATCACCTGCCCCTCCATATTATAGGGGGAGCAATTTTTAAGTGCTTTTGAAGCTGTCATCAAGGAGCATGAGAAACACTGCCCCTACATTAGATGTAACACACAAGCAACATCTTCCCCTGATCACCTGCCCCTCCATATTAGTAGTTGGTATATCTTCTCTCATTTCCCTCCCAACCTTACTTTCTAACATCTCCTGCAAAACACAGAAAAAAAGGTTCCTTTAGGAACCACCTTTCACAGTTAAAAAACGGGAAAGAAAACGATCTTGCGGACTCTATCTACTTTACATTTCTCAATAAATTAGGTAGACTCAATAAGATTATCCAACATTTCCATTAGAGTTTTGTGTTATGCTAATTGGAATAATGTGGCGTTCATCCAACGTTCCAAGGGCTGGAATGGGCTCTGGGTCGCTATTCCCGTTCCAGCCTCTGCAACGGGGGATGAAGGCCATTAGCACCCCGGGTTGCCAACATGGTAACCCAGGGTTCTCAAAGAAAAGGATTTTCCTTCCTACAGCAGGGCCTGCACGGCATCCCGGTATACAAAGGAAAATCATTTTGCAAGATGTCCGCCATGCAAAGGGAAGTCGGGGCTCTGTGCAGAGTCCCTCTTCTCTTTCCATGGTGGCCTTTAGGAGATGAAGAGAAGGAGTGAATGTAGCAGCGGCAGTCGCTGCTGCCAAAATAAGGTAAGTTGGGGGTGAAATAAATGATAAAATATGGGACCGAGGGGTGGGGGAAGTTGGCAGCGGGGAAAGGTGTCCATCAGGTGGCTTGGAACGCAGGCTTTTACCAGCATTTCAGGCCCGCGTTCCTAGCCAACTTATTGGCTTGCTTCCACGCCCAGGGTGCTAACGGACAATTGTATACTAGAGAAAAACAGAAACTGTCCCAAATACTTTTATCTAGCATACAATGAGGACCATAATCGATGAATCTTTATAATTATAATTGCAATCGTAATTGTTTATTTGAAGAGTGCTTATACACAAGTGAAGTGCTTTAAAGTGCTGCAAGGTGGGAAGGGAACATGGGAGTACAGTCGTCATTCTTAGGCCTTGAAGATTCTGAATGATTTACAACATTAGCTAGCATGCTAGGCCATAGTTATATATACTATTGAAGTGCTTGACACAGAGTGAGGGAGCAAGGGCGGAAGAGGGGAGATGAGCATACAGGTCAATAGCACCGTACGGAACTGGTCAACATTTTGGGATTGCTTGGTAGTTGGCCATCAATGCACCTATGCATGAGTAATTCAAGCAAGGCCCAGCTAGGGAGGGGAGACAGAGGGAGGAGCGGACAGCCAGACTTGCACAGGCTAGAACATTCAAGGAACATGCAAATGCACAAAACAGGAAGTGCGAAGGAGAAGAAGGGGGACAAGTGCGCCACATCTAGCAGGGTCCCGGGTTAAGTGCGTACAGACTGGGTTCCCCTCTCATGGAGCATATTGCAGTAGTGCCTGGCTAAGTGCGGAAGTCCAGAGGCAAGTGCATGACTGGTGGGGGAGCTTGGGACCTGTGAGGATCTGGAGTTGCACCAGGTGCCCAGTCAGCTACCTGAGAAGGTTGGGGAAGAGAAGGAGGGAGGGAAGCAAGCAAGGATTAAGGAGGTTAGCAGGGGAGAGGGAGAGAGAAGGAGATATCCATGGTCTCCACAGTCCCCTTTCCAGGCCATGAATCATTAAAAGACCCAACTGGCAGGTGCACACCACCGCACAGGGCAGCCCTTCTACTCTTTTTAATTTTATATTTGTTACACTCCCTCAATGCCTGCTTTCAAACAGTCACACATCCATCCACCAATCACTTCCAAAACTGTACATATAACCCTATGACCATATTAAGCTTCCACACACCAACTGCCACTTAACAATCTACTCCAAATCTACTGAATCTGCATTTCCCTTACTTATACAAAAAAAATGTACACAAAGCTCCTATACATGCACATATGCATTGTGCAGTGAGAGAAGTGCATGAATAGAATGAGCAGTATGAATGGGCAAGTTCTCATGAGAACCCAAGAGGGAAATGCCAAGGGATCCCAAGGTGGGACCGCCATTGGCTAACTATTGGAGTAGAGGAGTCCCAAGGGTGGGATGCATCTAAACCGTAACATCCCTTTAACAAAGTTTTCTTTGTCAATTTAATAGGTTTTTATAAGTCAAAATGTTTCATGGTGTTACATCACTGTATATAAGGTATTAACAATTCATTTTTCATATATATGAAAGAACTATGAACCTCCTTTAAAAATATATTTTTTGAAACACATACTTATGTCTGTCCTTATTAGCAGTGCATGCTGCGGATGGACATCATTGTTCAATTACCTGCGGCATAAGGCTCAAGCATGACCCCAGCCAACCAAACCACCCCTATTATTCACTGCACATACCCTGCATCCTAGCTCAGTGTCCACTATACCCTAATGATGTAACCAATGGCCAGTGCTTATGACTTGCAGCCATGGCTAGTCTCCAAATCCATGGGCCATAGGATTCTGCCATGCCGCATTCCCCAATAAGAAAATCACAGTACACATTTGCATTTACCAAGGGCCAGGCCCACTACCCACACACCAAATGTATATCACTAGTTGTTCTACTTACATTCTTACACTTTTCAAAAATAAAACACAATGCATATTTCCCCAAAACATGCTTTCAGGTCCTTGCTAATCCTCGGAGTGTATGTTTGTTGTAATTCAGTCCACCACTTCAGGCTGTAACCGCAAGCAGAATATTTTTTCCCATTCAAACCAACCGCTTCAGCCATGCTGCATGTCCAATTGCCAAATTACAGTACACATTTCTCCTTGCTATTGGCCAGTACCTTTGCCCAGACACCAATGTTATATCACTGTGTTGTGTACTTACATTTTACACTTTGGAAAAAATAAAACACAGGACATATTTGCAAAACCATGTTTTTAAATTCTTGCTGACCCTCCTTGTTCATATTTGCTGCAATCCCATCCAGCACTTCAACCTGTACCCACAAGCAGAGTTTTTATCCCATTCAAACCTATTCCAATTTCGAAAAACTTTACCACAAAGCCGGTCTCTGGTGGCCATGCTCACATTAACTCCATTGCTGGTCCATCGTGGTCATGGCCAGTAGCCAGATTGTCCAGGTCATGGCTTTAAGCCATGTCCTAGAAAATCTGGCCACTGCCCATGGCCACAGGCCTCACTCACCAAAGGTTTTCCACAATTATTTGTACCCACATTATGACACTTTTCAACAAAAAAAACACGGACACATTTGCAAAACCATGCTTTAAGGTCCTTGCCAAAGCTCCTTACATGGGTTTGCTGCAAATCCGCCCATGTTTTATTTTTTCAAAGGTGTTAAAATGTACATACATACAATAGTCATGTAACACTTGATAAAATCCATTCAGACTTTGCACAAACATTCAAGGTTGGGTCTATAACCTTTCTGAAAACATTTGTCCACATTTGTCAAACGGTAAAAAAGTTAAAAGCCATCTAAAATGTTGAGATTCACCCTTTAATTTTGCTCCCTCTTGACAAAATCCCACCAAACTTTGCAGAAACATTCATATCTAGGCTAACAATATTTTTGTAAACTGATGTGCAGATTTGTCAAATGGTACCACATCTATAAGCCTTTACAAAATGTTCGGACCGTCTCTAATTTTGTTCCCTCTTGACAAAACAGCACCACTTTGCAGAACCGTTCAGAGTCAGGTCTAGAATGAAAGTCAAAACTTTCATGGAGTTTCATTGAGTGGTGCCAACGTTATAAGCCATCCAAAAACAGTTTTTCACCAACCCTGAAATGCACAAGTAAGCATAGATGCCACCGAAGATCTAAGATGCTCGCGGACATCACATGACTTTCACGGACTGTCAGCGGACATCAGAGAAAAAAACCTGTTATTTGGCTTTTTAAGGCCATATCCCAGCTCATCCTCATCACCCCTCACCTCTCTCAAGATTGTTTCATTAGTTTGGCAAGTGCAATGTTGTGTTTTTTTAATATGTTTTTACTCCACACTTTCGGGATGAAGTCACTGCTCCTGCCGCAAATTTGTTGAAAATCTGTCCATTTTTTTGGGCTGTAGGCGTGAGCAAAATGCATCAATGGGAAAAACCACACATTTTGGGACCCCCCTGTGGTCTAAACTCAAAAGTTGGGGAATTCCAAACACTCTTCTGGACCTTCATGCCAATTCTTCAGTTAAACTTTGATTAAATAAAGAGGGAGATATGGCACATAGAATTTCCACCGAGTCAGGACTTTGTCAGGGGTGTACTCTTGCGGCATGTCTTTTTAATCATTACGTGTCTGATGCGAATGACTACTTAACATCTGTCACACTAATAGCTCCTAAGGTGGGCTCACAGCAGATGCCCTGGCTTGCATATGCGGATGATTTCCTTCTCTTTGATAAATCTCATGTTGGGTTGAGAAATTTGTTAAAGGCATTTTCGAAATTCGCCTTTGATAACGGGCTCAAGATCAATGCAAAAAAAAACATGTAGTTTAGCAGTGTCAAGAAACCTGAAAAAGTGACTGCAAACATGGTTATGGCAGTCCCCAAACTGATATATGGCCAGGAACTGTTCTGTTATGTTGTTATGTTATTTCATTTATTAAGAGCCAAAGCCTGAGGGCATCCAGGCGCTATACAGATAGATGAAACACCAGGTAAGGATGTTTCCATTCGAACAGTCTGGTTTTCAGCAATTTTCCAAAAACCAGTGTTTCTTCCTCCTCACGAAGACTCTCCGGCAGGTCATTCCAGATCCTTGCTGCCCGATAACGGAAAGCCTGGCCACTTACTCGGGCCCTTCTCACTCGATCAACTTTGAGATAGGAGGCCTGAGCCGATCGAAGATTTCTGTTTGGCTTATGGGTACTTATCTTTTCTCTAAGGTATTGGGGGCAAGACCAAAAATACAATTATGGTAGATTGTTAGAACTTAAAAAAAAAGATATTTCTGCAGAAACTGG
The DNA here is from genome assembly GCF_040938575.1 of Ambystoma mexicanum. Lineage (NCBI taxonomy): Eukaryota > Metazoa > Chordata > Amphibia > Caudata > Ambystomatidae > Ambystoma > Ambystoma mexicanum. The sequence continues at coordinate 417,671,779 of NC_090938.1, forward strand.
AAGCCAATGCAGCTCCCTAAGTGCGGCGGAAGTGTTTTCGTTTCGGTCCAGTTGATGAACCACCCAGACAGCCGCATTTTGAATTTTCTGCGGTTTCTTAATATTTTCCTTATTGGCACCACTCAACAGGGCATTACAATAGTGCAGTCAAGGGAGTATAATAGCTTTAACTAGTTTAGTCCGATTTTCCTTAGTAACTAGTGAGGCTACTTGCTTTAAAACCTTTAGTTGGTCATTGGTACTTCGGACAATTGCTTCTACGTGGGCCCCTGCATCCAGGCTTGCCTCCATGTAGGTACCTAGTGTTTTTACTTTGGCCGCCACTTTTATCTAGGTTGCCTTCAATATTAAAATGTTCATATTTTTTATCCAGGCTCTCTCTAGAGTGTTGGGAGGCATATATCATTAGATCCGTCTTTGTGGCATTTAAACACAGCCAGTTATGTGACATCCAATTCTGTATGCACTGATAAACCATGTTTAGCTTATTATGGTCTGTTTCGTGGTTACCACACAGCTCCACCAAGTATTGGAAGTCAGCATCATAGTTTGTGAAAAAAAAGCCAAGTTCTTCCAAAATCCTGCATAAGGGAACAATATATAATTTAAAAAACAAGGGAGACAGTCAAGCTCTCTGAGTGACTCCATAGATAATGATTTCTAATTCTGATGATGTGTCACCCCAGTAGGCTCTTGATTTGCGGCCTTCCAATAATGGTTTTAGCCAGCTAATGGCCTTTCCAGAAAGGCTGCTCACAAGGCGCAGTCTGTCCAGCAGTATTTTCTGATCGAGCAGATCGAACGCTGCCGATAAATCCAATAATACCAGCAGGCCCGATCTGCTCTTCTCTAGCATGGTCAGCATTTGTGTCTGGAGGTCCAGCAATGCACTCTCGGTCCTGTGGGAGCGTCTAAAACCTGACTGTTTCTTATGTAAAATACCTGGAGTTTCCAGGTGCAGTTGGAGCTGCATGGTGGCAGCTTTATCTATGAATTTTAATAAAATAACTCTAATTTGAAATGCCTAGAAGTGTGGGAAGGGAAACTATGAAGGGCAGTATTAGGAGTCCCCAACTGTGTGCCGCTTGCGGCTATCAGATTAAAATTAGGTCTATCTCCTATTGCTGTTAGGGTCGAATGGAATCTGCTCTCATTATTTCGGAAAATAGTCATGTCCTCCGGCGAATCGGTGTATGCAAACTTGAATGAGAGCTTGCAAATAACTCGTTATTTGAAGGAAAAAGAAACATTGCAATGTCAGTTCGGACGCATTGTGCACAAATTCTTGGCCAAATTAACACAAATATTAAACCCTTAATTCTAAATCCAGTCAAAGTAAAAGATAAACTATTAGATTTTGATTGGATTGTAAATTTGGAGAAATTCCATAGTTATCCCTCAATGACACATTTAAGTCATGAATATAAAAAACGAGGTGAGATTACTCTATATTTTGCCAGGTTTCCTGACACACATCATAGGCACATTGGGCCTCATTACAAGTATGGCGGCACAGTAACAACGGCGCCGGAAGTGCTACCGGCACCTTTGCAACCGTACCGCCATACTACGAGCTGTGCTTGCGGCGCCTGTCAGCCCTATTGGGCTCACATGGGAATGGGGATGTACCGGGCCCGGCACCCGCGAAAGGGCAATTACCGGAATAGCCTGGTAATTGCCCTTTCGCGGGTGCCGGACCAAGATGTGAGTTTGGAGGTAGCCATGCCGATTTACCACCAAGGCTACCTCCAACCTCGTAATGAGGCCTATTTTTATGCAATTATGGTGGAATCTGCTGTACATGAAAGACATTCTTGCACAACGCTCCCTAAATGAATCTAAAGAGTTGTTTTGCTGATTTTGCCTTCAGGAAGGAGCTGTTAATTCAACAAGACACCTAATCTTCCTTTGTAAGGAACTGAACACAAAACGGGAATGTTACTTGACAAAAATGTACCCTAATCATCAATGGGCTAATGAACAACAAATATGGCATCGATGTCTGAGTGGATGTAACACATCTGAAACCCTAGCCGTAGCTTCCTTTTTAAAATCTTTGAATTTGAATGAGGGTTATGTTAAACCGAATACTGAGTTTGACATAGTAGCACTATAGTATGAAATAATGACTTTTGTGCTTTTTACAAACTTTTTTTATGTATAAGTAATCAAATTTGTTTACATATGTTTTAGTGACTTTAAATCTCTTTTCTACTGAGTAGTTTAAAGTCTTTTATATTGGTTCAAGACATTTCTTTTAACCCTGGTACTGTTCCTTGATTTTTCTTGTTTTAACATCTATTGATGTATTGGTTTGTATTACTTTTGATTGTATAGTGGACATGTTGTAAAGGTTATTTAACCATAAACAATAAAAAAAAAATATATAACTTTGCCTCCCCTTGACTGAAACCTCGCCAAACTTTGTTGAATCAATCGGACGGTCCCATAAACCTTCTTTGCATAGTTTTGTTAGGATTCGTCCAGGGCAGGCAAAGTTATATGTTTCCCAAAAAGTGCTCTTGCTATGGGTTGAGCAACTTAAACTTAACTACAGGCCACTACAGCAGACCCTGTAATATTCAGTGAAAAAACGTTGTTAAAGGGACCTTATGATTAAGTTGTACTAATAAAAACCTATGAAATTTAGGGAAAAAACATTATAAAAGGGACATTATGGTTACAAGTAAAACAGAAAAAACACAGAAAATCGCTAGTTATGGTTAGGTAAGTAACCATAACTTGTGCCACCACTGTGCACTGATAAGACTAACACCCAGAACATAAACAATGACATCACAAATGTCATTGATGACATCACTGATGACATGACACATGAAATTCATTCTGATTAAATGTTTTTACAAGGGGTTGTGTTTACAATGTTGGTAGCAATAAATCAGGGCTGATCGAGAGTGCTCTCACAGAGTACTTAATCTATTAAAAAATTTACTCTTTGAAGAAAATGTTATATTGCAGTTTTCTTGTTAATACAGGAACCTAATCATACATACATATAGGCAATGGCTGCAGCATGCACCACCCAAGTAGAATATTTTGTATCTGGTAATTTTGGCTAGCAAAATAATGAATGCTACCTTATCAGAGTTTTGAGTAATATTAAACATGGAATAAATAGCTAAACATTCAAGACAATCCCAATACCAACTGCACATGATGAAATCATGATCTTATCTTCAATATTGGATGAACTTAGTAATGAATTTAAGAAACTTTTAAATTATGTTTAACAATCTTGTCATTAGAAATGTTGATTATCGCTGTACCTCTTGTACCTGTCCCCCTTTCCCCATCAATCACTTTCATCAAATTCACAAAATACAAATAAAATACGGTTTGATGAAACTTCTCTCCCTCCCTCCCTCTCCTGATGATGATTGTATAGAAATTCCAAATTCTTCCATTTTTGTTTCCCATTCCGATACCCCATTCCTTTCATAAATACATTCATTTTTTATACTATAAATATCTTGTAGATAATTCTGTGATACATTCTTTTATTTTTTTTAAAACCCAATAATATGTGAACTAAACGACTGTTTGGGGTGTCATTTTACGCATTGGGGTGTCTGTGGACATTGTGCCATGTCCGGGCATGTCCATTCTTGCATAACATACTTTTAATTAGTTTGCGGACAGAGTGCCCATTTGCGGACATCCATGCAACTGTGCCCTGCATCTTCCACTCAATGGATGTCCACGTACACTTGTCAGCCACCGTGGACCTCACCAGATGTTATTTTGTGACCGCACCCGCGCAGCGTGACTGCATGTCCGCAGACGCTGTCCAACACTGCGGGCAGTTTGATATTGCATTTTCAGACAATCAAGGATGTTTCAAGTTCAAAATGTACCCTTGCAGAGATCCTAGACCCATTCTTAGTCTAGCAGTCAACTTCGTTCAACTTTCCAAAGTCTATTTTTGTCTTGGTAGTCCGCAGACAGTCACCCAGTTCGCAGATGTTCCTCTGAAGGGACCCACCCATTACTGCAGAACTTTGACATCTTAATACACTGTCATCTGTCATGGCCATCCCTCCTTCCCAGGGGCCACCAACACCACAACCACCAACTGGATGGCCAGGACACAGGTACAGGCAAGGTGATGTGGAGGAAGATGATGAGGAACAGAAAGAGGAGGTAGAGGAAGTGCCTACCTCGATCGCCCAGAGAGAGTAATGGGTGTGGTTTTTTTTTTACCAGCATTGGGGTGTACTAAAAGCTTGGTTTGCCCGGGTGAAATTCATTGAGTGCGGGGTGATACTATGTCACGGGAAACCTGGGCAGTACTCTCTTGGGACCACCCCCATGTGCAGCCACACTTGTTTCAACCATCCATGTGCTCTGAGAAAGGCTGTTCCTCTACCTAATCTTCATCAACCGCTCCTACCACCACACAGGGTACTCCTCTGGGGCAGAGGATCCCACAAGCTGCCCTGCAGGCTATACAGGATGCTGTAGATCCTTTTCCTTCGAGGGGCATAGTTTTCTGTATGCACTTTGACACACCGCTCTTCAGGCGGGAGAAGCGCAGGAGTGCTTTTGAGGCCGCTGTCAATGAGCACAAAAAACCCTGCCCCCTATCTTAGATTTAAGGCCCACCAAACATCTTCCCTGTACACTTGCCTCTCTGCATCTGTGGTTGGTGCCCCTTCCCACTCTTCATTACCTTCCCTCCCCCACCTTACCTCCTTGTCTCAGCAACAAAAAAATTCTAAATCCCCCAAAAAAATATTTAAAAAAAAGCTTTGTTTAGGAGCCACTTTTCACAGCTAAAAAATAGAACTAAAATTAAAAATCACAGGACTGTGTGCAGACAGTACGAATGTATGCAGACACCTGGAACATTTCAGGGTGGGGTGGGGGAATAAAAATCAATGAACTTGTTTTTTGTTCTAAAATGGTGACTAACTTTCACAAAAAATTGCTTCTAATTTCTTTAAATACATCTTATTAAGCATTTTATTAAGCATTTCAACAAAGGCATACACTGACTTCAACGTGGCATTTAGTTCAGCAATTTGTTATTAAGCTGGGTCCTCAACCCTCGTCACAGTCAACTACAGGATAGGCGACATTAGGGGGTGATGGGGATTGCTTGACTTTGCCGTATCTCTGTATATTGTTTTTGGTTACCTCTACATCTCACCTCCTCCATCTGTGTAATAGTATGGATCGCTCTCCAGCCAGCATGTTAGCAGGGGTCTTCTGGTGAGAGCTGGGTATCTTTCTGAGCAGTCCATAAGTGGTGCCCACGTGTTTAGGAATGAGGTCAGATTCCCAGAGTGAATCGCTGTAATCTTTTCCACCACTACGATTTCCCAACATTTGGACCACCAGAGCAGTGGGGATTGGGACCCTCTGCATTCTTCCATAGCCGGGCCATAGCAATCTTTGCTTCCAGGAGGAGGTGTGTGCATAGGTGCGCCATGTGTCCTGACAATGGGAATTCTCGTCCCCTGGTTTCCCACAGGAGTATTATTCCAGGATCCCATGGGAGTGTGAGACCGGTAATTGTTTTGATGTGGTCCACTACCTCTTTCCAATACCCCTCTGCTTTTCGACAGGTCCATACCATGTGAAACAGGGTGCCTTTCTCTGCACATTCTCTCCAACAGATTGGGGGGATGTCCGGGTTAGATTTGTTTAGTTGGTCTCGAGTGACATAATACCAATATCAAAGTGTATAGCCCCCTTCCCTATTTGAGACGCACTGAGTGCTCTTGTGAAGCCCAGACCAAACCTTCCCCCATTCTTCAATATCTAATTCACGACCCAAGACCCTCTCCCAGTCGAGCATATATTTCGTTTTTTTCGTGGGATCTGTTCGGTCCAATAGGCGGTAGAGTGTGGATATTTCCCTAGTCGTTTCTGACCGAAGGTTGATCTCTAAAGTCGTCAGATCTCTGCAGCCCTTTTCCCTGAATGTTCTGTGTGATGCCCAGTGCCTCAGCTGGGTGTAATGGAACCTTTCTGCTTCAGTCATCTTACATTTTTCTTTACATTTTACAAAAGTGATAGCGGTGCCTCCCTCTAAGAAATCCCCCAGAGTTTGAAGACCACCCTCTTTCCATGCCACGAAACCATGTGGGGGGATACTAGGTGTGAATTCTGGGTTATTCCAGAATGGTGTGAGTGGGCCTTGTGTGCCCTTACAATCCCATTTCTGAGCTGCCAATTTCCATTTTTGGGTAGTGTTTATTGTTGCTGTGAGGGGTCCCTGATTTGCATGGGATTTTAGGGTTGGTAGGTGTGGGAGATCGGGTAGAGAGACCGGTCACCAGGCTTCCTCTATTTGTCACCAGCTTGGCTGATCCTCTGATTGGACCCACGTGTATGCATAGGATAATTGTCTGCGGAGCATGATTTTCTTAGAAATTCTAGGTTTCTACACACCCCAGATACATTTTTGTATATGTCTCTGCAGAGAGAGTCGCTCTTTTTCTGGGACATGGACCGGGAGGGCTGCACAGTAATAGAGTAATCTGGGTAACAGGTTAATCTTTACTGCAGCTATACGCCCAAGCCAGGAGATCTCCTGGACGTTCCAGTGCTCTAAGTCACGCTTGAGCTTGTTAAACAGCTGTGGGAAGTTGCTTTGGTAAACTCGTGAGGTATCCCTGGGCATCGGAACCCCCAGATATGTAATTGAGGAGTCCACTGGCGGAATCAGCAGGGAGGGGCCTAGGTCTACCCTCTGTATATTTGCGGGAGTGACTGCCATGGCAGCTGACTTCTCCAAGTTTACCCTGAATCCAGACACACTGCCACATTCCTCGATCTCCTCCCATAGGTGATCCAGAGATTGCCTTGGGTTTGTTACAGTCACAAGCACATCGTCTGCGTAGTGCGATCTTGTACTCACGGTCCCCCACTTTGAGGCCGTTTAGCTCCTTGTTTTGTCAGACCCTATTTGCAAATGGCACCATGGACAGGCCAAAAACCAACGGTGATAGTCTATTTTTGATTTTTAATTTACTATTACTACTAAAAATAAATACTTCATGACATATTTCACAAGTTCACAAAAATTGTTTCAGTGTATTTTGGATATTAAAAAGAAAAATCGAAATTTCTGATATTACTGAATTGCACTCCATCTCTTTGAAAAATATTCACAATATCAATCTTGATATTTTCATTGTGAAAATATGTAATTCCAACATCCTGCAAAAACGCACATACAGCTTTGTTTACATAGCGCCTTGTTTTCTCGATGTGTGACCGAAATAAAGTAGAACATTTTCACATTTGTCTTTGAGCTATCCAAGAAAACACAATCTTTGAACATGCAAACAGTTCCATTAACTTTGCAAATGTATCATTCATGCTTGATTGTAAACTGTAACAAAATTCCAGTCACATAGCCCAAACTGTTGCCTCCACAGTGAACTACAATTATGTCTGGATGCTTCAAAGTAACAATACTTTCATAAAATGGGAGCAAGTCGGCCGACTTCATTCTTCGAACTCCATAGCAGGAAACTTCAAATTCTTCAAATGAGAATACTTGCCAACATGACCTATCCAATCTGTATGTGCTTATGAAGTCTTGTTTTTTTCTTTGCATTATGTGTCTTGGAATTCCACCCCTCCCATTATAAAACTCAGACTACATGTCCCAGAATGTAGAGAGGAAGCCACTGCCTTACTCACTAACCCAAGCCCACCATTCCACTACAAAATCACACAACACTCTATTAATCTCTACAATTACACCCACACAGCCATGGATAAAACATGCACGTACATTCCACAACTTTCAAACCCAAATTTATTTTTTCCCAACGGACAGAACAGAAGGCTTAATAAAAAAAACTTTGTAAAAAACAAAGAAGAAATAGAGCAGATAAAAATAAAAGCAAAATATGTACTCATCCACCTCTAAATAAATGTATAGAAAACATTAAAACAAAACAGCTCGTAACCTCACTCAACAAAACTAAACCAGCCATCACTAAAAAAAAAGTAAGGCCCCTTTTGCAAAAACTAAAAGTAAAAAAAAGATATACAAACAAAAGCAGACCTAATAATGAACCTAACACTATATCTACCAATGTTAACGTAGCCGCAGTAAAGCATTCTAAAATCTTATAAAGACAGCTAAAAGTCACATTGTACCCTTAAAAACTACTGCAGAAGGCTAATCCTCGAAGCTCTAATCGACAGTGCATTTCTACTAAAGAGAAAGTTGTTTATATCAATTTAAACAGAATTAAACCACTAACTAAATTAATCAATACATTACAAAAATTACTTCTAAATATGTGCAATGCCAATATAGATACCTTTTCAAACTTCTGTGAAGGTGAATGTATTCACACAAGCAGCACAGAACCATATTTCAATGAAAAAGCTTATGAACAAGAAAAAAATAAACAATTGCCATAAACAGTAATGGCCGAGGGTATGAAATGGTAGAAGACACCATTATGGCAAAAGAAACACTTACAGAAAACATTTCACCAGCAAACTTTCAACCAAATGTTCCTTTCTCCCAAACAAACAGTACAGTGTACAAATGGACATGTATCTCAATATGTAACGTACGCCAACAATTCTTCAAATCCTTCTCTTACAGAAAGACAAGAACCAATTGGAAAACCACTCATTCTAAATGAAGCAGAAATAGTCATGACTGAGGTAGAAAATGGCATGTATCCATCTAAACAAACTGGAGAAGACTTGTCAGTTCTCAAATCACAGCTAAATGATGACCAATGCGCCATTTATCTAGAAGTCACTGAAGAAATTTAACATGGTTTTGAACATGATACCAAAACGTTTAGATGTAAAAATTATAATGCTCTGCACCTGTATGAAGCTGGTTCTGGCAAAACATTCTTAATTAAAATAATCAGCAAATGTCTATGCGACTTAATAAACAACAACCGTTCAGCTGTTCTAACAGCTCCACACAGGTTTAGCTGCCTACAACATAGGTGATGTAATTATACAACTACTGTTTCTCCCAGAAGAACACCAAAACAAATTGAATACAACAAATTATCAGCAGAAATACTGAAGTATGCAGAATTATGAAACAAATGAAAGTGCTTCTGATAGATAAAGTAAGCATGGTTTCCAACCTCAGGTTGGCTTTAATTCATCCCGGAATGCAAGAAATGTTTGGAGGAAAACATGTTATTGTTTTTGGAGACCACTTACAGTTAACACCAGTAAAAGGTCAACCAATTTTCAAAACATTAGCACACAAACAATGGCATAACACACTCAGCAGCATTGCAAATGTAAATCTCTGGCAACATTATCTCTACAGAGAACTAACTCAGAGCATGCGTCAGTCTGCAGATCTCACTGTCGCTAAAATTTAAAAAAGCAGTAGAACTTGTCTCTTTACTAAAGATGCAAAATCTATCTTAGATAGTAGACTAATCCATGAGCTATATGGATGAAACACATCTTCTCCTGATGTCATGAAAGAATGAATTTAACAAAATATAAAATGCATGTCCTTAATGCCAGCACTTGCAAGCTGTAGTACATTCAACGATACAATGTTGAAAAAATAAATACAACCCATACTGCATATCAGCGCCAAAGACGAATTAGAACTGCACCACGGCATGACACTCCCTATGTGTCAACATGAAACAGCATGACTAAATAGCTTAGAAAAATATATCTCCAACACAGATGGATTAGAAAAGGTATTAACTCTGTGTCTAAAATGCAGAGTAATTCAAAAATGTAACCATTACATAGAACAAGATTTAGTCAATAGAGCAATTGGTACAGTTTCTGGCTTCCTAACATATCCACATGACAACAACATTCAGTTTGTGAACATCCACCTTGAGAAACTTGCAGAAGTAAAAAAAATAGGCTGCATAATAGCATGTTTCCTGCTTTTTAAAAACATGTATGTACGTAGAGAACAACTATCTCTAGCTCTTGCATATGCTGTCACTATTCGCAAATCACAAGGTTTAACCCTAGATCATGCATGGATTGAAGGTATGAGCTACATAGCACTGTCACGTCTGTGCACACTCAATGGTCTATTCCTTGTTAGCTTTGATGCAAAGTCAATGCTGATGTTCCCTGCATCCTAGAATACAACAGGCTATGTGCACTGTAAACCCCCCATCTAGATATGTACCCTGTACCTCAAAAAAGAAAATCTTTAAAAAGAAAACTAATACAAACAGAACCTATAGCAAATCTCCCAGCAATAACGCTAAAGAAACAAAGAACAACTACTGCTTCATCAAATAATACAACCACAAAACTCTATAGTCCAAATCAACTGCATCTCCATGAGAGGGCAAAGAGACAAATGTCTCTTCTAAAAATAAAACTGCAGGACCATTAAAGGATACAGAGGCACAGAACTCTGGTCCATGTAAATTCAGCAACACACTGGCGTAAATTGCTATGCAAATGTAGCATTCAATCTTCTCTTCCAATTGCCACCAATTGTTCACAACATTTACTTAAATGGTTGGGAACAGGTTTGTTTGCAAATGCGTGTCCTTAATAGAAATGCCACAAATAATCCTCACAGCACTTATAGTGATTCAGGTATAAGACGAGAATTGGACTACTGTCCAGCAATGATAAAATTGAACATAAACACACAGGAAGATCCACAAGAATTTTCAATGTACTTACTACAAGTACAAGAAACCAAAAACATCCCTATGAATGAAATCTTCCAAATTTTATACACGTGAAAACCTGCATACTCTCTCTGCAACCATTCTACCCAAGAGCACATCGCTAATGAACCATTTGCGTATGTATCCATACCAAATTGTGAATTCCTTCCATTTCACAAGCTTCTACAGAATGCAAATCATGTTGTATTATGCCCTTTTTGTAATTCAATCGGTCCACCAAACAAATAAACTCACATGGCCACTATGTGATACTAATGCTTCTAAGGTATAATGCAAATGGTACCAAAAATAACTGTAAGCTCACTAGCTTCACAAACGGGCAAATATCTCTTGGCAAGCAAACCTTCACAACAGTGGGCATAATCTACTACACTGGTGCCACATCCACTTCAGGCCACCACACTGCTTATGTTAAAAAAGAAGTGGTTGGTTTGAATGTAACAACACTTCAGTTACTCCAAAACATAGGCTACCAGCAAATCTAACAAATGCCTACTTAATATTCCTTCACCCCAAATGTACTCACTAAAGTATAATACAATGAACAGTTAGAATACGCCAACAGGTATCTAACTACATGTAAAAAACTATATATAATAGTACTTTCAAAATCCAAGACAGTTAGAATATGTCAATGGGTATCTAACTACATTAAAAGTACCCTTTATTGTAATGCACTTCAAATATGCCATCACAGTTATTGTTACTGCAAAACTTCTTGTAAAGTACAATATAGTTAGAATACGCCAACAGTTATCTAACTACTATAAACATTCCCTTAATTACAACACATTTCAAACAAATATACTATCACACTTACACTCACATAATATATCCATTCTACCACACACACCTATTCTGTAACATGCACATTCATGTACATTCTTTAAAACTATGTAAATGCCAGAAACTGTATGTAATTACAGTAGATTTTCTTGAATCTACTATGGATTTTTGTTCCCAATAACACAATGATTATTTTCTCTCAATACAACAACAGTGTAGCAGACACTAATGTTGTACCAAACATAGTACAAAGAATGCACTATGTATGAGGGTCAAAAAAGTAAATCTATATGTACAATTGTATGCAATTAAAGGTTTTAATCTATCTTGTTTAACAAATTATACTGTTTTTTCACAGAAAAAGAACCAGAGATGACAGCTTTATTACCATATGCAACTAACTAACCATACAAAGTATTATCATATTTATTATCTTTCCAAAGAAATCCATATTCCACAAGCACTATCCTCAATTGTGTAAGAAACATAAATACCATATAGACTTCAATGATATCATTTCACTATATTACAAATACTGTACCTATAATTACTATAGATATCACTATAGGGTGTGTGGCCAGTGGCCACATGCCTCGGGGCACCAAGCATCTGCCACTGGCCACAACCACCACAATAGAATTAAACCACACAACAAATATGTACAATGCATCTTCAAAAAACAAGACTCACCCAGAAACCCCTCAATCCAAATGGTATCCGCCAATACTAAAATTGACCGCTGACTTGGCGACACCTGCACACTTTTTCCACCTATAAAAACAGCTCCATGTCAACTTTATTCCACTCCCCCACCCTTTCCAGGCCCTTTTCTGGTCACTAAATGACCCCAAATTAGTTTTCCAGGCTTTTTCCTCACTGCGCTGTCCGCGAACAGTAAAATTGACTACCAACTGGCGGCGCCCGCAACACTTTTATTCACCTATACAAACAGCTCCCTATCAACTTTTTCCACTCTCCCACCCTTTCCAGGCCTTCTTTTGGCCACAAAATAGCCCCAAATATGTTTTCCATACTCTTTCCTTACCTTGCTGTCCGTGAGGAACGGTGGCTGTCCACGGATCTAATATGGCAATCATTCCAAAAATGATGATGCAACTCACATTATTGTACATGTAATCAGCGTGCGTCTTTGGTGTCTGTGGACAACAAGCCACCCTCTGATTGGCCCAGAGGCATTTGCAGACTCTGAATCAGGAATTGAGTCGGTGAACTGGACCCAGATATCACTAATTTGTTTTACAAACTTGTTGGCCATTTATTTTTTAAAACGACTGGATGGAATTACAACAAATTTGCAAAAGCACAAGCTGCCAGGGCAAGTATGGTGAAAATCTGGCCAGTGGCATGGCCTTTTTTTCCATTGCTATGAGTATCACACAACTCTGGGATCCACGCTATAACATTACCCCCCTTGACAAAAACACACCAAACTTCATACAGTCATTCCGGTGGTATATACATTTTTTGCAGAGTTTGGTGAGGATTTGTCCACAGGCGGCAAAGTTATAAGCCATCCAAAAAGTGCTCTTTCTATAAATTGAGCAATTTAGCAATAACTACACGGCCACTACTATATATATATATATATATATGTATATATATTACATGGCCTGCGGTAGCGGCCATGTAGTTATGGTTAAGTTGTTAAACACATAGGAAGAGCACTTTTTGGGTGGTTTATAACTATGCTCTCCATGGACGAATCCTCACCAAGCTCTCCCTGGACGAATCCTCACCAAAAATTGCAAAAAAAGTATACGCCCCACTCTGAATTTGCAAAGTTTTGTGAGGTTTGGTCAACGGGGGGCAAAGTTATAGGTGGGTCCCAAAATGTATTTTTTTCCTATAGACATAGTGGGTAAAGAATTCTGTCGTGCTTGAAGCCCAAACCGCTGGATGGATTTTCACCAATTTATTTTTAAATTATCAAAATGTAAGGCAAAAAAATGTGTGATATCTATGTACGCTCGGCAGACACACTTCCCTGTTTGATCTGTGGACAGGACACCGATTGGTGTATTGACGTGTTCTCTGATTGGCTGGTATGACGTGTTCTCTGATTGGCTGGGATGAGGCGTGAGGTGCGTTATATTGTTTCGATGCGCCCACCATATTGGATCCGCAGACATCCGTGGAGAGCGCGGCGTGGAAGTGAGCTTAAACCCAATTTTGTGGAGTGTGTTGGTGTGTATGAGTGCTTGGAGAGGGTGCGGGAGTAAGAGATGGGTCAAATGCTGTATTTGTGTAGGTGGGAGAAGGCTGTGATGTGTTTGGGGTGTCTGCAGACACTGCGTTTGTCCGCGGACATACCAAACACTGGGCGCACTACTGGCAATTTTAGTTTAGTATGATGTTGGTTTTGGGTCGTTAGAAGAGCATTGGGTGAAGAGGGTATGTTGAAGAGTTTCTGCGTTGGTTGTGATTATTTTTTAGAATGTTAATTTAAGTGGATAGGTTTTGAGGTGGATGTAGTATGTTTTTGTGTTGTGGTGATTTGGTAGGTGTTTATTTTTATTGGTGTGTTATGCTGCGGTGGTTGTGGCCAGGGCTTAGAGTTTTAGGGTGCATGGCCGAAGTGCCGTATGCCTTCAGCCATGCACCCAAGACTCTAGGCCCTGGCTACAACCACTGCAGCATAACACACCCATGTTATCAAACATTTTGACTGTGGTATGCGGGCTGCTTCGGGGATATGTTTTCAAAAATGTGTGTACTTATTGGTAGTAGTGTAATAGTGTTTATCGGATAGTGAGATGATGCGTGTTCGTTTGTTTCTTGGATTGTGTTTGATGTTGGTATTGAAGACTCTAGGCATTTTGGGTTGTATTTATTGGTGAGGTGTTTGTTTGCATGCCTGTGTTATGTTGCAGTGTTTGTGAGTTTAATTATTATATACTTACTGTTTCTTTTGTTGAGGCTGTATGAAGAGTTTGGGCCAGGCCACGCAGTCAAGATTGTAGTGTTTGGCAACAAGCGCTGCAGCATAAGATACCCATGAAAGCAAACATTTTAGATTGTGGTTTATGGTCAGGTGTTTGCTTGAATTGATGTATTATGCTGTGGTGTTTGTGAGTCCAATCATTATATACTTACTGTTTGAATTTTTGTGGTTGTGTGCAGTTTTTTCATAACATGGGTAGTTGGAGCAGACATTTCTTTTCAATCACTGTGATAAAAGAAAACATCACATGTTAGTGTAGCTAGTTTATAATGAGTATTGCATTGCATAGTAGACATTTCTGTATTTTGTCGACCTTCATAGTTGGTACTTTAGAAGTACTATAGTTCAAACCAGTGTACTGTGCAGTTTGCTCAGTTCCTGTGTTTGTTGATTAAATCATTTGGTCTGGTGGGAAAAAAATCCATGCTGGATTAAAAAAAAAAATTCTATGTTGTGGTACAATATATTTCTTTCATTGAGTTCGGTAGGAGGAATTGAATGTGTGTATGGTTTTTGATTTGGAAGTGGTGGTAGTATTGTTGCAATTAGATTGCAGTTGGTGTATTCTATGTGTTATTTCTTTTTCCATTTTAGTGGTATCCATCTATCTGTTGCTCTGTTGCTATGCGTAGGAAATTGTGTAAATCTTCCAATGCATATTCTGCAGAACTTAATGCCACAAACCAAGTGGGTGGGCCAAGGTTTCTTATCATACAGCGTTCATCTCCATGACGTCGGAACCTGTATTATTTTGTACCATGCATGTTTGCTATAAGATTTGTAATGCATGACTGTAAAACCTCATCTTTTTCTTGCACTTTTTGTAGTAATTGCCTAGTTGACATATTTTGAAAATGGGTACCTGATTTCAATGTTTGTGCAACTCCTTAGCATAGAGTTGCTAGTTTACTTTCAAAGAGAAGCTGGAATATTTATTCCACGTTTTGTCTGATTCTGGGGTCTTCAGAATACATTCGTAAAGAGCGGTATTCTAGTCCAAAATCTTCCCCCTAATCCCTACCACTAGGTGCCCAAACCACATGCAAGGTCTACAGTGGTCTCCCATCAAGATAAGATACCTGGGAATTAATGTGTTGGGGGACAAAGCATCTCTATACTCGGACAACCACGCCTCACTGTTAAACACAATTTCCACCAAACTCCGCCTATGGGCTAAACTCCCCATCTCGCTTATCGGCCGGGTCGCTATATTGAAAATGGTCATTTTACCAAAGCTATTATATATATTCACTAATATCCCGATATGGCCTGGTAAACAGTTCTTTGATGCTCTTAGGTCCTTGGCTGTAGAGTTCGTTTGGTGCGGAGAGGCGGCCAGAATGAAAAGGGGGAAAACGGTGGAACCCTATAATGAGGGTGGCATTGCAGCCCCGTATTTTGAATTATATTGCTTTGTAGCGCAGGCCTAGTTTGTTAGACACTGGTACGATGATCAGGACACCTCACTGCACATCTGTTTAGAGAAACATGCAGCACACCCAACCAACGTAAATCCGCCATCTTTAAAGGTAAACACAAGGATGAATGCCCATTCGATCCAGTCAGCACAACAGTACATGCAGGGTCCAAGATCTACCGTAGGCTCGGACTGGAAACACCATATTATTCTGAGGCTCTGTTCTGGAGCTTCCCCGGTATAGCACCCACATACGATCCAGGTATACAGAAGACATGGGACACGGAGGGAGAATTTAAAATTAGAGACATTTTCCCCAACGGTAGATTTATAACATTGGAAGAGTTCAAAACGGGGATGGGGAGAAACCAATTGAAGATACTACAATATCACAGAATGAGAATGGCCTTTAAGGCTAGATGGCCATTGTTCCCGGACAAGCCTCCACCACACCCAAGCCTCGTGGCTCTGTCCACTTGCTCGGGAAACAGTGTCTCAGGACTTTAAACGGCTATATAGGCCAACACCCCGACGGTAAACACGATAAAGGCCTCCTGGGAGGCAGACCTGGGTATCACCATAACAGACAAATCCTGGGCGAGTTACTGTGAACTGACCAAGAGGGTATCCATGAACGCAGACCTCCGGTTGATCCAATTTAAGGTTTTGAACCAGTTACTTTACACCCACCAAAAAATGTGAAATCTACACAAAATTGCCCCGGTAGATGCCAGAAGTGTGGAGCTGAGCAGGCCGACTCGTTTCACATGTACTGGAGCTGCCCACATATAGGTGGGTTCTGGGGGGAGGTAGCGAGAATCCTGGAAGAGGTCACGCAGGTCCCCACAGACCTCACGCCTCAAAAATACCTATTCGGGGATATAGGAAAGAGATCTGAGGTGACCAGAAGGCTCTTCAATATTGCATGCGCAGTGGCCAAGAAGTGTATTCTGCAGAAGTGGAAGAGTGCACAAGCACCACATGTCAATCACTTCCTCAAAGAACTAATGTATGTTAATGAATGCGAGGAGCAGTATTTAATGTCACTCCCAAATACAAGTAAACCAAACAACATTTGGGCTCTGTTCAGGGTGTATCTATGTGAGCTGGGATCGACCAGTAGCAGCCTCACAGGACCCAGAAACACGTCAGATCTGTAAATATTGTATATTATGTTATTTACTCGAACTGAACATCTCTGTTGTAGATGTGTATGGAGTGGCGTCTTGTTTCAGCGTTGTGTACCGCAATCAATAAATAACATTTTTTTTTAAAAAAGAGCGGTATTAAGATGTTGTTATTTGTGTGGATCTATCATCGTACCTTCCTCCTTTCCCAGTAGGAAAGAGTAGAGGAAAGGCACGTGCTTCTATACTTTTTCCCCATATGCTGTTTGGAGCTCCTTTGGCTTGTCGCATTTGCTATGTTTCAAGTGCATCATCTATGGTGTCTTTAGAGTGTAAAGTATGAATTGTATAATGGTCTAAAAGTTTGGATTCTGTAGCAGGATATAGAAGTTGAAATTGACAAGTTTCTGAGGACTCTTGAATTTTTTCAGTGGTTTCCCTCAGGTTTTCTTCAATATTAATGTCTTTGTAGTATTCATTGTTGTCTTTTAGATATTGCAGGGCTTGTTTAACTTTATGTAAATCCACGAGTTGATGCCAAAAATGTTTGTCTTTTGTAGGTACGCCATTTACTAATTCAGAGGGAGGTAGTTTTGCTGTTTTTGGTTCAAGGCGTATTATTGCTTGAAATGGGTACACTGTTTGAATTATGATGCTCTAATATAAATTGAGTTGTTGCAGGGGTTTTGGTAATGGGAATAATTCCAAGGTTTTTGTGATAGCACTTGAGGGTGTTTGGTTGTTGTCAAGTTTTGTAGTGCAGTAACTGCAAAGTATTAAGGGGTCAGTAATCTCATATTTGTTTTCTGCTATAAGCTAGAGAGCTAATTGGAACCATTTGGAATCTTCATTGTCTTCTATTTTGTACGTTATGTCTACAGTTTGTGTGCTATTTTTATAAAAAAGTCATGCAGAAACACAAACACAAATGGATTGGTACTTTAGCAGATGTACTTTTAAACTTTAGTATTTATTTTTTGTATGTGTGTAATAGAAGGTTTCCATCTGTACAGTTGTTGCTTCTCTGTTGCAAACCTATTGCATTTTGAAAGTGGCTTTCAGTTTGAAAATATTTTCTCTGGATATACTCTATTTCTTCAAGTAGTTGTTTGGCTGTACCATGTAGAACATTGTTATTTAAATTGGCTAGTGCTAAAGCAGGACTTTTGGCATAGTACAGATAATTGACCAGCTTTCTTATAGTTGAATGATGTGTTGATATCATTTAGATATGATGCAAGGTGCTTTTGCAATTGGTCCAGAAATGCAGGCTAATGAATGTCCTTGTAGTCCTGTGTATTTGCGCATTGGACAGGAATCCATATTTTGTAGTTGTTTCATTTTGAATTTGTCTTTGCCTTTCACATACTGATTGAGGAGGTGGTGTAAAGATTTGAAAGATTTTTTGGCAATTTTACACATTGATGTGCACAGCCATTTGTAGACTGACAGGCCGATTCATGGAATAATTAGCGCGGCGCAAGTGGGCAAAAACGTGCGAATCGCAGTGGAATAGCGAAAATCGCAGTGCAAGTGCGAAAATCGCACGAAAAGCAGCGCACATCGATTCATGGAAGTCCGTGCGCGAGAAAACCAGCGGATGTGCGATAAAAAAGAGCGCGGCGCACGTTGGCGCACAGGCCATCTAACAGCGTGCGCCAGGTCACAGCGAAAATCGCACAGGCCACAGCAAAATTCGCACATAGCGCGGCGCACGCAACAAAAGTAGGCGGAACACGGGCGTAACACTCGGAATGGGGAACAACTTGCCAAAACGTGGGCGTCACGGGGGAAGTACAGGGCACAAGTGCGCGGAACACCCACACGCTCGCCTACAACACGTATTCATGGAATAGAATAGGGCAAAAAAGCGCACGCTCAAACCAGCGCACAGGTACAAACACGGCCGCCACAAGAAAGCAGGCGGTAGCGTCTCTGCGGCTGTAAGAAATGTGCGCCAAAAGGTGCGCCAACAAATAGCACCTATATACTGCCATGATGAATGTCCTATACTGTGGCCCTCCAGGACAAATGACGTGCAAAGGGGTACCCACAAACACGGACACCCGCTGACAAAAAATACGTGTGCGTGTATACCGGGGTGCGCAGGAATTTCCACACGCGATTTCAGCATGGTACGTGTATTTCAGGGGTGCGCGGGAAGTTCCACACGCGATTTCAGCAGGGTACGTGTATTTCAGGGGTGCGCGGGAAGTTCCACACGCGATTTCAGCAGGGTACGTGTATTTCAGGGGTGCGCGGGAAGTTCCACACGCGATTTCAGCAGGGTACGTGTATTTCAGGGGTGCGCGGGAATTTCCACATGCGATTTCAGCAGGGTACGTGTATTTCAGGGGTGCGCGGGAAGTTCCACACGCGATTGGCCCAGTGCGAGGAGGGTACGTGTATTACAGGGGTGCGCGGGAAGTTCCACACGCGATTTCAGCAGGGTACGTGTATTTCAGGGGTGCGCGGGAAGTTCCACACGCGATTGGCCCAGTGCGAGCAGGGTACGTGTATTTCAGGGGTGCGCGGGAAGTTCCACACGCGATTGGCCCAGTGCGAGCAGGGTACGTGTATTTCAGGGGTGCGCGGGAAGTTCCACACGCGATTGGCCCAGTGCGAGCAGGGTACGTGTATTTCAGGGGTGCGCGGGAAGTTCCACGCGCGATTTCAGCAGGTTACGTGTATTTCAGGGGTGCGCGGGAAGTTCCACACGCGATTTCAGCAGGGCACGTGTATTTCAGGGGTGCGCGGGAAGTTCCACACGCGATTGGCCCAGTGCGAGCAGGGTACGTGCATTTCAGGGGTGCGCGGGAATTTCCACACGCGATTTCAGCAGGTTACGTGTATTTCAGGGGTGCACGGGAAGTTCCACACGCGATTTCAGCAGGTTACGTGTATTTCAGGAGTGCGCGGGAAGTTCCACGCGCGATTTCAGCAGGGTACGTGTTTTTCAGGGGTGCGCGGGAAGTTCCACACGCGATTGGCCCAGTGCGAGCAGGGTACGTGTATTTCAGGGGTGCGCGGGAAGTTCCACACGCGATTGGCCCAGTGCGAGCAGGGTACGTGTATTTCAGGGGTGCGCGGGAAGTTCCACACGCGATTTCAGCAAGGTATGTGTATTTCAGGGGTGCGCGGGAAGTTCCACACGCGATTGGCCCAGTGCGAGCAGGGTACGTGTATTTCAGGGGTGCGCGGGAAGTTCCACACGCGATTACAGCAGGGTACGTGTATTTCAGGGGTGCGCGGGACATTCCACACGTGATTTCAGCAGGGTACGTGTATTTCAGGGGTTCTGGGGAGTACCACACGTGAATTGGCCGTGTGGGCCCTCCCAGGTGTACGCTCCACAACCTCCACGGACCCTGCAGGCAGCCCACACCACGGGGGACTACCCTGCACCCATGCTCATGTCCCGCAGGCAGCCCATCCACCATGGGCATGCCCCCCAGCCAACCCACATGTCACCTTGCACTACTGATCAACAATGCATGTCT
This sequence comes from Ambystoma mexicanum, assembly GCF_040938575.1. Taxonomy (NCBI): domain Eukaryota; kingdom Metazoa; phylum Chordata; class Amphibia; order Caudata; family Ambystomatidae; genus Ambystoma; species Ambystoma mexicanum. The sequence continues at coordinate 417,692,235 of NC_090938.1, forward strand.
ACCACCACCCCCACCCCCCTGCCACCATGGGCATCCTCCACCAGGCACCCACTCATGTCTCCCACCACCCCCACCCCCCAGCCACCAGGGGCAGCCTCCACCAGGCCCCCACCCATGTCTCCCACCACCCCCACCCCCCAGCCACCAGGGGCAGACTACACCAGGCCCCCACTCATGTCTCCCACCACCCCCACCCCCCTGCCACCATGGGCAGCCTCCACCAGGCCCCCACTCATGTCTCCCACCACCCCCACCCCCCTGCCACCAGGGGCAGCCTCCACCAGGCCCCCACTCATGTCTCCCACCACCCCCACCCCCCTGCCACCATGGGCAGCCTCCACCAGGCCCCCACTAATGTCTCCCACCACCCCCACCCCCCTGCCACCATGGGCAGACTCCACCAGGCCCCCACTCATGTCCCCCACCACCCCCACCCCCCTGCCACCATGGGCAGCCTCCAGCAGGCCCCCACTCATGTCACCCACCACCCCCACCCCCCTGCCACCATGGGCAGACTCCACCAGGCCCCCACTCATGTCTCCCACCACCCCCACCCCCCAGCAGTGCAGGGGCAGCCTCCACCAGGCCCCCACTCATGTCTCCCACCACCCCCACCCCCCTGCCACCATGGGCAGCCTCCACCAGGCCCCCACTCATGTCCCCCTGCACCCCCACCCCCTGCCACCATGGGCATCCTCCACCAGGCCCCCACTCATGTCCCCCTGCACCCCCACCCCCCTGCCACCATGGTCATCCTCCACCAGGCCCCCACTCATGTCTCCCACCACCCCCACCCCCCTGCCACCATGGTCATCCTCCACCAGGCCCCCACTCATGTCTCCCACTACCCCCACCCCCCAGCATTGCAGGGGCAGCCTCCAGCAGGCCCCCACCCCCACCCCCCTGCCACCATGGGCAGACTCCACCAGGCCCCCACTCATGTCTCCCACCACCCCCACACCCCAGCAGTGCAGGGGCAGCCTCCAGCAGGCCCCCACTCATGTCCCCCTGCACCCCCACCCCCTGCCACCATGGGCATCCTCCACCAGGCCCCCACTCATGTCCCCCTGCACCCCCACCCCCCTGCCACCATGGTCATCCTCCACCAGGCCCCCACTCATGTCTCCCACCACCCCCACCCCCCAGCCACCAGGGGCAGCCCCCACCAGGCCCCCACCCATGTCTCCCACCACCCCCACCCCCCAGCAGTGCAGGGGCAGCCTCTAGCAGGCCCCCACTCATGTCCCCCTCACCCCCACCCCCCTGCCACCATGGTCATCCTCCACCAGGCCCCCACTCATGTCTCCCACCACCCCCACACCCCAGCAGTGCAGGGGCAGCCTCCAGCAGGCCCCCACTCATGTCCCCCTGCACCCCCACCCCCCTGCCACCATGGGCATCCTCCACCAGGCCCCCACTCATGTCACCCTGCACCCCCACCCCCTGCCACCATGGTCATCCTCCACCAGGCCCCCACTCATGTCTCCCACCACCCCCACCCCCCAGCCACCAAGGGCAGCCCCCACCAGGCCCCCACCCATGTCTCCCACCACCCCCACCCCCCAGCAGTGCAGGGGCAGCCTCCACCAGGCCCCCACCCATGTCTGCCACCACCCCCACCCCCCTGCCACCAGGGTCACCCTCCACCAGGCCCCCACTCATGTCTCCCACCACCCCCACCCCCCTGCCACCATTGGCAGACTCCACCAGGCCCCCACTCATGTCTCCCACCACCCCCACCCCCCTGCCACCATGGGCAGCCCCCACCAGGTCCTCACAATCCCCAATCATGTGCGTAATGGTCAGCCTCCACAGCCAAAAAGCCCTACCAAGTAACCCATTCACCCACATGGAAATGGAAATCACATGTTACACCCCCAATGTTCATTAAGCTAATGAACCCATGTCCGTCACACACAATGGTTGCAATTGAATGGGAAAACACACAACATGACATGCATGAAACCAATGAGATGATACCACACAGTGAAGTATGCTAACAAAATTGTATTGAAAAAAATAAAGAATGCTAAAGAAAGAAAACTAACTACAATGTGAATTTGAAAAAAAAGAGCTGCATGTCCGTATAGAAACACAAAACTGCAAATCAGAATCCAAAAAAATTATGTCCAAAGTCAAATGTAAAAAAATCTCCATGCAAAAAATAACCATGTACAAAACTAACAAGGGTCCATGAGCCCAACTGAACAAAGGAAACCTACTAAAAAACCTACCTAAAAATCAACTATATACAAAAAGTGGAGCAGTGTCCGTCGACTCCAAATCATAATAAGAAAGAAAGGAAACCTAAAACTAAAGAACTATATACAAAGGCGGCGGGCAAGTCCAGCGGCTCACTCTGTGGTGTCCCGGGCCAGGGCATCATCGAACTCCTGTTCGATGTCCCGGAGGCGGTCCAGTTCCATGGCCCCGAGGGTCCTCAGGGACGACGCCGTGTCCTCCTCCAACCCCCTGCGGATTGCCTCGAGGCACTCGGCCCGCCTCAGGGCCCTCCGCATGGAGTTCTCTGCCCTGACCATTGTGAGCCGCGCCTCTTCCGCCCGCCGCCGCTCCGCACCTATGGCGTGGCCCAACCGCTGCCACACGGAAGACACTCTCTGTCCTGGGTCCCCCTGCCCTCCGGCCGATGCCTGCCCCTCCGATGTCGAAAGCCCCGAGCCTTCATGTCTCCCACCATGTTGCTGCTGCTGCTGCTGCTCTGCCTCTGCCCGTGCACTGCCTCCTGCTGCCTGCACATCCTCCGCCGGCTGGGGTGCACTTGTTGATGTGGCCACCCCTGCTGGACCTCCGACTCCCGACTGTGGCAGGGATGCCTCCTCCACCAGCCTGGCCGCACCGTCAGAGGCAGCTCCACAGGGCACCCAGGTGACTGATGGGTGGGAAGATGGCACAGAGGACGACTGGCGCGTAGGGGGTCCAGTTGAGGAGGGGGTCGAAGCAAGCCCCATCAGACAGCGGAATCCGGCCTGGGTGACCTGTCCCAGCAGGCTGACGTGGTCAACGAGCCATTCGAGATGACGTGCAGTCTCTCCATTAAAAGACTGCAGGTCACCTTGCATGGCCCGTTGACGAAACGCCACACCAGCCAGGACAGGCTCACCCCGGACCTGGATGGCCACGTCCGCAGGCAGAGGAAGGCCAGTTGACGTCAGCTCATCCCCTGCCTGAAAACAGGGCTGGACGTAGGCATCCCTGCTGGTGCAAGATGATGCAGGGACAGGATCGGGGACAGGATTGCACACAGGCACCTCCGCGGCCGCCTGTGCTGCCTCCTATCCCTGGTCCTGGACTGCACCACTAGCACCAGTGGGATCCCCACCTCCAGACCCCGTATCTGGTGCTTGCACGGCCTCCTCCTCCACCAAACCCCCCACCAACCTGGATGACTCCGTGCCATCTTCCCCTGTTGGGCCCTGTGGGGTCCCAGCTGCCCCTTCTGCTGCCGAGGAGTCCAACTGCAACCTCCGCCTCTTGGACCTCCCCCCGGCAGCTGCGGCCTGGGACGCGGCACCGGACTCCTCACTCCCCGACGAGATGACAACACGGGAGGGGAGCCGGGCCTTGCGTCTCCGGCTTGCGGTCGGATCCCCGCCGCTGTGCTCCACAGCACCTTCTCCGCCCTCTTCATCAGTTGACGCTGCAGACAGGGAGAAACAAAACACAGGCATCAGGGCACCGTACAATGGACACATACACGCATGACAGTTGCACATGAGTGGCATTGGCAAACCTGAGACATGTCATCACAATCCCCAACACACATGTCATTGCAACTCGCACACATGAGCCATACCACAGCCATATCGCAACTGCCACCACCATCCCTACACATACAACAGCATCAGCAGCCAAAGGGGAGCCAGACATCACATGCAACACAGGAAGTGCACCACACATGTACACACACCACCACACTTGCATGCATGTCTACACCTCTGCCAAGTGTCGCACTGTTCAGACGGGCATCCATGTCACATCTGCCAATCAGGCTTCCACATACCGCTGTCACATGCATCCATGTTGCATCACTGTTGCACCCTTGACAAATACACACACATGCACATGTACACAGTGCTCATACATGCAGCCGAAAACAACATACATGCCTGACATCACGGACATGTCTACTTACATGCACATTCATCCAAACATGTGTGCACGCACAACTGCATTTGCCATGCAAGCCCACACACACAAGCACCATCCATGTCTCACACATTACAGCCCTCGCATGTGTCAGACCCACGGCCCTGTACACCCCCACCCATACTCGACCCCATACAAACAGATGTGCAACCGGCACAATGCCGAATAATCACCACACGCACTGCTCACAATCAGAATGCATGTACACTCACCGCTCGACTCCAGACGGGTCTGCTTCTCTAGGACCTGGACGTGGAGCGCTGGGGATATGCGTTCCAGGACCCCCATCTGTTCTTCCGACAAGTGGCCCCGGCGCCCCTTGGCATCCGCTGCCTTCAAGAGGCGCCGGGCCTTGTTCAGGGTCCTGGACCTGAAGTCCTCCCAGCGCTTCCTGACATGTTGTAAGTCCTGGACTGCCACCCCCTCCGCGTTGATGGCAGTCACGATGTCAGTCCAGATCCGAGTCCGTCCTTCCTTGTCGGCGCGGGAACTTCCGAAGAGGGCATCATACTGCCCCAGGACTTGCTCCACCAGGACACCAACTTCGGTGGCACTGAAGCTGGTGCCCCTCTGCCTCTCTGGCCGGGGGTTGCCAGTGGTCACAGATGGTGTTTGCCCTGACATGACAACCCCAGAGGCAGGAGTGGGTGGGCAACTGGGTCCTGGGGCTGGGCTGTGGAGCGATGGAATTCCAGTCGGGAGTCTTCGGTTCCAGCAGGGGTGGTCACAGCAACAGCACCCCTGGCTGATGTGCAGGCAGCAAATGGCAGTGCACGTGGGCAGCAGGCAGTCAGGCAGCAGCAGATGGCAGGTGGGAGCGTGCTCGGGGCTCTGGGGGGCAGTAGTTCGGCCTTCTGGGCAGGAGCGTGGTCTTCCGTGTGCTTACGCGTGGCCAGCTTGGTACGGAGTGATTTGGCACGTGAAAATCCTGCACGTCAGCACGCATACGCGATTCTATTGGACCAAAGGCCCTCAGCGCGTAAGCGCGTCTGTGACTTGACCCGCACGGGTGTTTCCCACACAGCACATGATGACAGAGCACACGTGGAAAGACTGCATGTCAGAGTGTCATCGCGTGTAATTGGACAGCACGTCAGAGTCTCATCGCGTGTAATTGGACAGCACGGCAGAGTCTCATCGCGTGTAATTGGACTGCACGTCAGTGTGTCATCGCGTGTGATTGGTGGAAATGGCCCTACACGCAGAAGTGACAAAGCGTGTAATTGGTGGAAATGGCCCTAGCGCGTACACGCCGCGTAAGTGACGCTGGACGTGTGGGCCTGTATAAAAGGTACGCGTAGAACACCATTTCCTTGTACGTGCTTTTCGTGGAGAGCGAGTGGGTGAATTCTGTACTTCTTGTCGTTTCACACGCGATTTACTTCACGGCGTTTCAAGTTCGTATTCCCTGTTACCTCTGACAGCTTTTTCTCTTTTTTCACTTTTACTGGTTTACCTGGGCCTGTTCCCTCAAACAGTGTTCCCTACTACTGTTGTCCTGTCTCCTCAGACAGCGTACAAATCTTCTTTTGGCGGGGGTGTTGCCAACCAAACGCGCTCCTTTTTCACGCTCTTTTACCTGGCAGACGGTGAGTCACGCACGTATCTAACATCTGTGCTTGCCCCGTGTGTAGCCTACCCCTTTACCCATTCTAGGCTGCGTGTGACACGCATACGTTCATTCTTGTGTTACTGGGTGCCACAGCGTAGTGCAGGTTTTTCTTTCTGCACACGTGGTCTAGGAGGGGTTGCGTGCACGTCATCTCCCTTTTTTGGGGCTCCTGTGCGTAGCGTGACCCGTCATCTTTCCCCAGGGGTTACAATCAGCCTTGCAAGAGCACTAGGGTACAATTACCATCTGGTACCCAACCCCTTTGACCCCCAATTGCCCAGGACAATATTTTACACCCACTCCTATACGCACATTAACATCAGTGCCATGGCTGGGAGGCGAGGATTCCGTAAGGGTGGCAAAGGTGGAAGAGCCACAAGTGGTGGCCGTGGTGGATCCGGTAGGGGACGTGGTCGTTACTTGCAGGGTGAGCCTGTCCCCCCATGTGTGGAGGACCAGTCAAGGGCACCCATAATCCCCCCCCCCTCCCGTTGAGGCTGATGTGGCTGACACCATCCATGCTCAGCCCTTGTTGGACCAGCCCATTGTGGCACCAGACCTGGCTGACTCCATGGCTGACTTCCAGGTCAGCAGGCGTATGACACGTGCGCTGGTGCACGTTGATGTCACCATGCCACGTGCATCTGGGGCAGCAAGGTCATCTGCTGCACCAAGTAGGCAGGGCGGAGAGGCTGCAGGGGCAGCTGCGGCTCCATCCTACCCAGCCCTCACACACCCAGCCCGGACAGTGTCGGTCCTAGTCCATGCTGCTGACATTCCCCCTGACACCATCACACTAGAGCCAATGCCTGCACCAACTCCCATGCTGAGTGTGCAATCCCACACTCCTGATACAGAGTCCACCAGGGCTCCTGCCCCTAGTGTCCAGAGCGGCGCAGGACACTCAGGATCACCACCACTTTCCAAGCGGAAGAGGAAGAGTGCTCGTCCGGCACAGGCTGATGCCCCAGACACGGCTACACAGTCCGGCCCAACCAGGAAGCCCAGCTTCACGGATGACGAACTGAATGCACTTGTCGAGTATGTGTCCGCACATGACAACGAGATGGTCATTGTTGCAGGATCCAAGACCACACCTGCACAACGCCAGGCACACTGGCAGACCGTTGCGGACATCATAAGTGCCCTTGGAATCGTGAGGCGCACAGCCAATGATTGCTATAAGCGCTGGAATGACCTAAAGCGCAGGGCAAAGAGTAAGCTGGCCTCAAGTCATGCCGCAACTCTAGTGACTGGAGGTGGGTCTCCAGTAGTAGACATGGAACTCACTCCACATGAGTCAGTCGCTGGGACCTATGTCACGGAGGAACAGATCCAAGGCTTGGGAGATTTGGCTGATTACGAGGCATTGTCCGGTGAGTGCACATGCATGTGTGTGTCATCCATGTGCATGGTGTGTGTGAGGGCTTCTGTTTGTGTGACAGGTGAGAGTGTGTGCACCTGAGTCGTATGGGTCAGCCATGTGCTTCATGCAATACGTCCTGCGCAGCTGCATTTGGCCATAGCAGTATCCCTTCTGCCAACAGTAGACATCTAGCCCAACTGCACGCCAGTTGCCCTTGAAGTGTCACCTTGCCAGAACATTGTTGCTTGATTTTTCACTGTTCATTTAGTCAGATTGTTTGCATTCCACCACTTTTACTAGGCATGTCACAGTCCTCTAGTCACATGTCTGACATGGCTATGGTAAAGTGGAGTGACTTTGTTACCTGGATATCATTTGTTCAAACATGTCCCTGTGCAATTGCACCATTTCGGACTGGCAGCTCCAGGTGAAGAATCTGACCTGTTTGAATTAGAAAAGCTATTACATGCGGGAACTGGACTGAATGAATAGGTGCTGCCCTCCTCTCCATCTTCACTCAATAGCAATGGTACATGCCATCTGTGTGATGGCATGTATGTTTCACCTGCCAATCACAGGCCAATGTGTGATGCCACTGCCAGGCAGCATGCAGAAAATGTGTTCATCTTCCATCTTGGTGTCATCAGTGTGTGCCATTTGCCTGCCCTTCATACGCAGTGAGGGTGCATGCATGGGAGGGTTTTAGTCATGTGGGACATGTGTCAAACAAGTACTGGTTCTCTTGCTTCTCAGCCCTCATTGTGTGCCATGGTGCTAATGCCTGTTTCCGTTTCTTTGTGTTTATGTCTTTGCAGGGGAAGACGCACCTGATACTGCTGGGGTTGTGGAGATGGTGCAGAGCCAGGAGGGGTCCGAAGGCCGACCAACCACCAGTGAGGGACGTGGTGTGGTGGTGGGTGAGAACCCACAAGTGCTGCAGGTCCTGCTCTCAAGGGGTGTCTCTGGCTGCTCCTCCCCCGAGCTGTACTCAGGTGTTGATTCGGATGAGACCTACGTGCCGTCGCAGGTGAGTGTTCCAGGGAGGGATTCTGTTCTGTCTCACCCACCTGCACCAGGGTCAGAACCCTCAATGGGGATGTCAGTGTTGGCAGCTACGCCTTTGGTGGTTACGGATGCAGGGTCACACTCCCCGACATCTGATCCTGTTCCTGGGCCAGCAGATCAGAGGGGGAATGCAGTCCTGCAGCCTCAGGCAGTGCCGGCACAGCAAGGCGCAGTTTGCCTTGCCCCAGACAGGTGTGGTGCCCGCCGACGTGGTGGCCGTACGCCACCTGGCAATACCGCATGGGAGCAATCCATTTACGGTATGGCAACCCAACAGGCAGCATCATCCGAGATGATGGCTCAGGCCATGGATAGGGTGGCCACTTCCATTGTCCCCCCTGAAAGGCTGATGGAGCGACTAGAGCAGGCAACCGACTCCATCTGCCAGTCACACAGGGAGGACATGTTGGGGTCCAACAGGGAGAGGCGGGCGGCACTGGCGACGCTGCAGGAGGCCATCTCCATTGAGTCCCAGGGCCACAGGGAAGCCCTGAGGCAGGAGCTCCTTCACCTCAGGACGACTCTTGTTGAGCTTGAGGCTTCAACACACCAAAGGACAGAACAGCAGCTGGAGCGTCTCACCCGTACGCTCTCAGCTAAGATGCAGGCAACGAGGGCGGAGGTCCGGGCATCCCGTGAGTTGTTGCATGGGGACCCCCGCACACTCATCCTCCAGAACCAGACCTACCACACCCGCATGCTTGCAGCCATGGAGGAGCAGACTAGGGCCTTGCGTGGGGTGCCTCCCATAGTGCAACCACCTCCGGATGCAGCTGCACAGGGTGATAATAGCGACAGCAGTGATACTCCCACAATAGGGTAGCCGTGTGGGCCATGAGCCCATGGAGGTGTTTTTTTTTCCCAGGATCCACGCAGGTGGGTTCTGGTGTGCATCCTGTCCTCGGACCTCCTGGGTGGCCTCCCCAACCCCCCCGGGCCCTTCAATGGCCATTTTTTATTTTTTTTTATTTTTATTTTTATTTTTATTTATTTTATTCCCAATTTTTTTGGGACGATTTATTGGCTTCCGTGGTTCCTGTGGGCATACGCTGCATTGTGGCTGGGCACATGCAGGCTTGTAATGTATTTGGTTCAGATGCTTGGGTTTGAGTCACACACACCCCTCCTGCTTCCCGTTTCCATGGGCTTGCAAAGGGTGTGCCCAAGTGACAGTGAATTACACAGTGACGTTGGACTCCCATGAGCTGTGTGGGCAGTCTGTAGTCAATACTGTGTATACATTCCTAGTGCATATTGCTGTTGTGTTGTACACTGCATGTTGCATTGATGTGTAACTCATCTTCTGTGTCTACCTCCCAATTTGCAGGTCCCTTCCTCATGTCTACACAAGGACCTCTAGTCTGGAGATGTGGTCCCTGTTGGCAGCAGTGCACCTACAACTCTACATGGCGCCAACACTGCACAGTTGGTAGTGGTGGGAGTGCAGGCATTTCCAGGTGGTGAGACTACTAATATTTAACATTAGTGATGTCATGTTAATGGTAGTACGTGCTCAAGTTTGTTGTTGGTCCGGCATTACTGTGAGCATTTCAGGTGTTGCAAGTTTCTAATAGGGACACTGTACATTGTGACACTAGTGTCATGTTGTGGGGATTACTTTGTTTACCTGCAAATAGCATGACATGGCACGGTGTGTGGTGTGGCGGTGCTGGGGTTGGGTTGGCTGACATGGCACTGTCCTCTTGTTGCATTTTGCAAGTGGGTATTCATTTTAGCTGCTTGAATGTGTAACTTCACAAAAATGCATTGGTGGTGTCTGTGTGGGTAGGGATGCACACATTGTGACACTTCCAGGTGAACAATCTCAGGCTGATATGGTTTTCACGGTTCTTTCTCCAGACATTCAGGATCAGTGTCAGGTTGAGTCATCATTGATTGTCAGATGGAATGTGCCAGGGCAGTGTGCACTCCACAGGGGTGTGATTTCTATGTGAAGTAATTAGCCACTAGCTGTGTACGGGCTGCCTCCCCCCGTGCCCTTTCCCCTCCCATGTGCAGCGGCTGTGCATGTGGTTGGGGATGGGGGGGCACCACCATGTCCATGGCCAGGCCCCGGCGTGTTGCAACGTTGTGCAGGACACATGCTGCCACTATGATCCTGCACACTACTGGCGGAGCGTACAACAGCTGCCCGCCAGAACGGTCAAGGGAGCGAAAGCGTGACTTCAGCACTCCGAATGTGCGCTCCATTATGCCCCGGGTTGTAATGTGGGCTGCTTTATATCTTACCTGGGGTGGCGTGGTGGGGTTCCGAATTGGCATCATCATGTGGGGGCTGAGAGGGTAGGCACTGTCCCCTGTGGAGGTGGTGATTGGTATCATTGGTGGGGTTGTGACCTTGCTCAGTATCTGACATGCATGCATGTGCAGTGGCATTCATACTCACCAAGCAGCCATGTATCGCCATGCCGCCCAGCTTCTAGGTCCCGGCTTAGGGTGGACATTCGGTAAATGAAGCTGTTGTGGGTTGACCCGGGATAGTTGGCATATACTGAGGTGATGATTCCCTTGGCATTACATACTACCTGCACGTTGATGGAATGCCAGTGCTTGCGGTTCCTATAGATGTGCTCAGATGCCCTGGGGGGACGTAGAGCCACATGGGTGCAGTCGATGGCACCTAGCACTTTGGGGAATCGTGCCACAGCGTAGAAATCCAGGGCGGCAGCATGCCTTTCTGCAGGGGTTCTGGGCAGGTATATGTGCCTGCGGACTGATGGGCGTGCAGTGATGATGTTCAAGACCTGGTGTAGGCAGCGTGACTGGGTGGCCTGTGATACACCACCCACAATGGCACTTGTCCGCTGAAATGATCCAGTGGCTAAGAAGTGCAGTACATTGAGGACCTTCTCCAGGGGGCTGAGTGCTTGGGAGCACAGGGTGGGTGATGTGAAGTTATCCTCCCACTCACTCACCAGGTCCAGTATGATGTGTGGTGGAAACCTGTACCTCCCATGCACCTGGTCATCAGGCATCCCGAAAAGGCTGGTTCTGGGTGTGAATATTCTGGCCCTGACTATCCTCCTCCTCCTCCTTTGGTAGGCCACGCCCACTGCTGCTAGGAACGGTATGTTCATCCTGGGTCTGAGCTTGTTATTTTTTTGGCGCGCAAATTAATGCGTTGCGCGTTTTGTAGGCGAGCGTGTGACCCGCGCACCCCTGAAATCCAGTACCCAGTCCAATAGCGTGTGGAAATTCCCGCGCACACCGGGATACAGGTGCGCTGACGTACTTGCGTGTGTAAGTGTCCGCGCACACCTGATATACACGTACATAGGCCAATCGCGTGTACGCGCACTTTTGTCCAATTACACGCGATGAGACTCTGCCGTGCTGTCCAATTACACGCGATGACACTCTGACGTGCAGTCTTTCCACGTGTGCTCTGTCATCACGTGCTGTGTGGGAAACACCCGTGCGGGTCACGTCACAGATGCGCTTACGCGCTGAGGGCCTTTGGTCAAATAGAATCGCGTATGCGTGCTGACACGCTTACGCGCTAAGGGCCTTTCCTCGGTTTTCACGCTGACGTGCAGGATTTTCACGTGCCAAATCACTCCGTACCAAGCTGGCCACGCGTAAGCACACGGAAGACCACGCTCCTGCCCAGAAGGCCGAACTACTGCCCCCCAGAGCCCTGAGCACGCTCCCACCTGCCATCTGCTGCTGCCTGACTGCCTGCTGCCCACGTGCACTGCCATTTGCTGCCTGCACATCAGCCAGGGGTGCTGTTGCTGTGACCACCCCTGCTGGAACCGAAGACTCCCGACTGGAATTCCATCGCTCCACAGCCCAGCCCCAGGACCCAGTTGCCCACCCACTCCTGCCTCTGGGGTTGTCATGTCGGGGCAAACACCATCTGTGACCACTGGTAACCCCCGGCCAGAGAGGCAGAGGGGCACCAGCTTCAGTGCCACCGAAGTTGGTGTCCTGGTGGAGCAAGTCCTGGGGCAGTATGATGCCCTCTTCGGAAGTTCCCGCGCCGACAAGGAAGGACGGACTCGGATCTGGACTGACATCGTGACTGCCATCAACGCGGAGGGGGTGGCAGTCCGGGACTTACAACATGTCAGGAAGCGCTGGGAGGACTTCAGGTCCAGGACCCTGAACAAGGCCCGGCGCCTCTTGAAGGCAGCGGATGCCAAGGGGCGCCGGGGCCACTTGTCGGAAGAACAGATGGGGGTCCTGGAACGCATATCCCCAGCACTCCAGGTCCAGGTCCTAGAGAAGCAGACCCGTCTGGAGTCGAGCGGTGAGTGTACATGCATCCTGATTGTGAGCAGTGCGTGTGGTGATTATTCGGCATTGTGCCGGTTGCACATCTGTTTGTATGGGGTCGAGTATGGGTGGGGGTGTACAGGGCCGTGGGTCTGACACATGCGAGGGCTGTAATGTGTGAGACATGGATGGTGCTTGTGTGTGTGGGCTTGCATGGCAAATGCAGTTGTGCGTGCACACATGTTTGGATGAATGTGCATGTAAGTAGACATGTCCGTGATGTCAGGCATGTATGTTGTTTTCGGCTGCATGTATGAGCACTGTGTACATGTGCATGTGTGTGTATTTGTCAAGGGTGCAACAGTGATGCAACATGGATGCATGTGACAGCGGTATGTGGAAGCCTGATTGGCAGATGTGACATGGATGCCCGTCTGAACAGTGCGACACTTGGCAGAGGTGTAGACATGCATGCAAGTGTGGTGGTGTGTGTACATGTGTGGTGCACTTCCTGTGTTGCATGTGATGTCTGGCTCCCCTTTGGCTGCTGATGCTGTTGTATGTGTAGGGATGGTGGTGGCAGTTGCGATATGGCTGTGGTATGGCTCATGTGTGCGAGTTGCAATGACATGTGTGTTGGGGATTGTGATGACATGTCTGAGGTTTGCCAATGCCACTCATGTGCAACTGTCATGCGTGTATGTGTCCATTGTACGGTGCCCTGATGCCTGTGTTTTGTTTCTCCCTGTCTGCAGCGTCAACTGATGAAGAGGGCGGAGAAGGTGCTGTGGAGCACAGCGGCGGGGATCCGACCGCCAGCCGGAGACGCAAGGCCCGGCTCCCCTCCCGTGTTGTCATCTCGTCGGGGAGTGAGGAGTCCGGTGCCGCGTCCCAGGCCGCAGCTGCCGGGGGGAGGTCCAAGAGGCGGAGGTTGCAGTTGGACTCCTCGGCAGCAGAAGGGGCAGCTGGGACCCCACAGGGCCCAACAGGGGAAGATGGCACGGAGTCATCCAGGTTGGTGGGGGGTTTGGTGGAGGAGGGGGCCGTGCAAGCACCAGAGACGGGGTCTGGAGGTGGGGATCCCACTGGTGCTAGTGGTGCAGTCCAGGACCAGGGACAGGAGGCAGCACAGGCGGCCGCGGAGGTGCCTTTGTGCAATCCTGTCCCCGATCCTGTCCCTGCATCATCTTGCACCAGCAGGGATGCCTTCGTCCAGACCCGTTTTCAGGCAGGGGATGAGCTGACATCAACTGGCCTTCCTCTGCCTGCGGACGTGGCCATCCAGGTCCGGGGTGAGCCTGTCCTGGCTGGTGTGGCGTTGCGTCAACGGGCCATGCGAGGTGACCTGCAGTCTTTTCATGGAGAGACTGCACGTCATCTCGAATGGCTCGTTGACCATGTCAGCCTGCTGGGACAGGTCTCCCAGGCCGGATTCCTCCGTCTGATGGGGCTTGCTCCGACCCCCTCCTCAACTGGACCCCCTACGCGCCAGTCGTCCTCTGTGCCATCTTCCCACCCATCAGTCACCTGGGTGCCCTGTGGAGCTGCCTCTGACAGTGCGGCCAGGCTGGTGGAGGAGGCATCCCTGCCACAGTCGGGAGTCGGAGGTCCAGCAGGGGTGGCCACATCAACAAGTGCACCCCAGCCGGCGGAGGATGTGTAGGCAGCAGGAGGCAGTGCACGGGCAGAGGCAGAGCAGCAGCAGCAGCAACATGGTGGGAGACATGAAGGCTCGGGGCTTTCGACATCGGAGGGGCAGGCATCGGCCAGAGGGCAGGGGGACCCAGGACAGAGAGTGTCTTCCCTGTGGCAGCGGTTGGGCCACGCCATAGGTGCGGAGCGGCGGCGGGCGGAAGAGGCGTGGCTCACAATGGTCAGGGCGGAGAGGGCCCTGAGGCGGGCCGAGTACCTTGAGGCAATCCGCAGGGGGTTGGAGGAGGACACGGCGTTGTCCCTGAGGACCCTCGGGGCCATGGAACTGGACCGCCTCCGGGACATCGAACAGGAGTTCGATGATGCCCTGGCCCGGGACACCACAGAGTGAGCCGCTGGACTTGCCCGCCGCCTTTGTATATAGTTCTTTAGTTTTAGGTTTCCTTTCTTTCTTGTTATGATTTGGAGTCGACGGACACTGCTCCACTTTTTGTATATAGTTGATTTTTAGGTAGGTTTTTTAGTAGGTTTCCTTTGTTCAGTTGGGCTCATGGACCCTTGTTAGTTTTGTACATAGTTATTTTTTGCATGGAGATTTTTTTACATTTGACTTTGGACATAATTTTTTTTGATTCTGATTTGCAGTTTTGTGTTTTCATACGGACATGCAGCTCTTTTTTTCACATTCACATTGTAGTTAGTTTTCTTTCTTTAGCATTCTTTATTTTTTTCAATACAATTTTGTTAGCATACTTCACTGTGTGGTATCATCTCATTGGTTTCATGCATGTCATGTTGTGTGTTTTCCCATTCAATTGCAACCATTGTGTGTGACGGACATGGGTTCATTAGCTTAATGAACATTGGGGGTGTAACATGTGATTACCATTTCCATGTGGGTGAATGGGTTACTTGGTAGGGCTTTTTGGCTGTGGAGGCTGACCATTACGCACATGATTGGGGATTGTGAGGACCTGGTGGGGGCTGCCCATGGTGGCAGGGGGGTGGGGGTGGTGGGTGACATGAGTGGGGGCCTGCTGGAGGCTGCCCCTGCACTCCTGGGGTGTGGGGGTGGTGGGAGACATGGGTGGGGGCCTGGTGGAGTCTGCCCATGGTGGCAGGGGGGTGGGGGTGGTGGGTGACATGAGTGGGGGCCTGGTGGAGGCTGCCCATGGTGGCAGGGGGGTGGGGGTGGTGGGAGACATGAGTGGGGGCCTGGTGGAGTCTGCCCATGGTGGCAGGGGGGTGGGGGTGGTGGGAGACATGAGTGGGGGCCTGGTGGAGTCTGCCCATGGTGGCAGGGGGGTGGGGGTGGTGGGAGACATGAGTGGGGGCCTGGTGGAGGGTGACCCTGGTGGCAGGGGGGTGGGGGTGGTGGGAGACATGGGTGGGGGCCTGGTGGAGGCTGCCCCTGCACTGCTGGGGGGTGGGGGTGGTGGGAGACATGGGTGGGGGCCTGGTGGGGGCTGCCCCTGGTGGCTGGGGGGTGGGGGTGGTGGGAGACATGAGTGGGGGCCTGGTGGAGGCTGCCCATGGTGGCAGGGGGGTGGGGGTGGTGGGAGACATGAGTGGGGGCCTGGTGGAGGCTGCCCATGGTGGCAGGGAGGTGGGGGTGGTGGGTGACATGAGTGGGGGCCTGGTGGAGGCTGCCCATGGTGGCAGGGGGGTGGGGGTGGTGGGAGACATGAGTGGGGGCCTGGTGGAGGATGCCCATGGTGGCAGGGGGGTGGGGGTGCAGGGGGACATGAGTGGGGGCCTGCTGGAGGCTGCCCCTGCACTGCTGGGTTGTGGGGGTGGTGGGAGACATGAGTGGGGGCCTGGTGGAGTCTGCCCATGGTGGCAGGGGGTGAGGGGTGGGTGACATGAGTGGGGGCCTGCTGGAGGCTGCCCCTGCACTGCTGGGGGGTGGGGGTGGTGGGAGACATGAGTGGGGGCCTGGTGGAGGCTGCCCATGGTGGCAGGGGGGTGGGGGTGGTGAGAGACATGAGTGGGGGCCTGGTGGAGTCTGCCCATGGTGGCAGGGGGGTGGGGGTGGTGGGAGACATGAGTGGGGGCCTGGTGGAGGATGACCATGGTGGCAGGGGGGTGGGGGTGCAGGGGGACATGAGTGGGGGCCTGGTGGAGGGTGACCCTGGTGGCAGGGGGGTGGGGGTGGTGGGAGACATGGGTGGGGGCCTGGTGGAGGCTGCCCCTGCACTGCTGGGGGGTGGGGGTGGTGGGAGACATGGGTGGGGGCCTGGTGGGGGCTGCCCCTGGTGGCTGGGGGGTGGGGGTGGTGGGAGACATGAGTGGGGGCCTGGTGGAGGATGCCCATGGTGGCAGGGGGGTGGGGGTGCAGGGGGACATGAGTGGGGCCTGGTGGAGGATGCCCATGGTGGCAGGGGGGTGGGGGTGCAGGGGGACATGAGTGGGGGCCTGCTGGAGGCTGCCCCTGCACTGCTGGGGTGTGGGGGTGGTGGGAGACATGGGTGGGGGCCTGGTGGAGGCTGCCCCTGCACTGCTGGGGGGTGGGGGTGGTGGGAGACATGGGTGGGGGCCTGGTGGGGGCTGCCCCTGGTGGCTGGGGGGTGGGGGTGGTGGGAGACATGAGTGGGGGCCTGGTGGAGGCTGCCCATGGTGGCAGGGGGGTGGGGGTGGTGGGAGACATGAGTGGGGGCCTGGTGGAGGCTGCCCATGGTGGCAGGGGGGTGGGGGTGGTGGGTGACATGAGTGGGGGCCTGGTGGAGGCTGCCCATGGTGGCAGGGGGGTGGGGGTGGTGGGAGACATGAGTGGGGGCCTGGTGGAGGATGCCCATGGTGGCAGGGGGTGGGGGTGCAGGGGGACATGAGTGGGGGCCTGCTGGAGGCTGCCCCTGCACTGCTGGGGTGTGGGGGTGGTGGGAGACATGAGTGGGGGCCTGGTGGAGTCTGCCCATGGTGGCAGGGGGGTGGGGGTGGTGGGTGACATGAGTGGGGGCCTGCTGGAGGCAGCCCCTGCACTGCTGGGGGGTGGGGGTGGTGGGAGACATGAGTGGGGGCCTGGTGGAGTCTGCCCATGGTGGCAGGGGGGTGGGGGTGGTGGGAGACATGAGTGGGGGCCTGGTGGAGTCTGCCCATGGTGGCAGGGGGGTGGGGGTGGTGGGTGACACGAGTGGGGGCCTGCTGGAGGCTGCCCCTGCACTGCTGGGGGGTGGGGGTGGTGGGAGACATGAGTGGGGGCCTGGTGGAGTCTGCCCATGGTGGCAGGGGGGTGGGGGTGGTGGGAGACATGAGTGGGGGCCTGGTGGAGTCTGCCCATGGTGGCAGGGGGGTGGGGGTGGTGGGAGACATGAGTGGGGGCCTGGTGGAGGATGACCATGGTGGCAGGGGTGTGGGGGTGCAGGGGGACATGAGTGGGGGCCTGGTGGAGGATGCCCATGGTGGCAGGGGGGTGGGGGTGGTGGGTGACATGAGTGGGGGCCTGCTGGAGGCTGCCCCTGCACTGCTGGGGTGTGGGTGTGGTGGGAGACATGGGTGGGGGCCTGGTGGAGGGTGACCCTGGATGCTGGGGGGTGGGGGTGGTGGGAGACATGAGTGGGGGCCTGGTGGAGTCTGCCCATGGTGGCAGGGGGGTGGGGGTGGTGGGAGACATGAGTGGGGGCCTGGTGGAGTCTGCCCATGGTGGCAGGGGGGTGGGGGTGGTGGGAGACATGAGTGGGGGCCTGGTGGAGGGTGACCCTGGTGGCAGGGGGGTGGGGGTGGTGGGAGACATGGGTGGGGGCCTGGTGGAGGCTGCCCCTGCACTGCTGGGGGGTGGGGGTGGTGGGAGACATGGGTGGGGGCCTGGTGGGGGCTGCCCCTGGTGGCTGGGGGGTGGGGGTGGTGGGAGACATGAGTGGGGGCCTGGTGGAGGATGCCCATGGTGGCAGGGGGGTGGGGGTGCAGGGGGACATGAGTGGGGCCCTGGTGGAGGATGCCCATGGTGGCAGGGGGGTGGGGTTGCAGGGGGACATGAGTGGGGGCCTGGTGGAGGCTGCCCCTGCACTGCTGGGGGGTGGGGGTGGTGGGGGACATGGGTGGGGGCCTGGTGGGGGCTGCCCCTGGTGGCTGGGGGGTGGGGGTTGTGGGAGACATGAGTGGGGGCCTGGTGGAGGGTGACCCTGGTGGCAGGGGGGTGGGGGTGGTGGGAGACATGGGTGGGGGCCTGGTGGAGGCTGCCCCTGCACTGCTGGGGGGTGGGGGTGGTGGGAGACATGGGTGGGGGCCTGGTGGAGGATGCCCATGGTGGCAGGGGGGTGGGGTGCAGGGGGACATGAGTGGGGGCCTGGTGGAGGATGCCCATGGTGGCAGGGGGGTGGGGGTGCAGGGGGACATGAGTGGGGGCCTGCTGGAGGCTGCCCCTGCACTGCTGGGGTGTGGGGGTGGTGGGAGACATGAGTGGGGGCCTGGTGGAGTCTGCCCATGGTGGCAGGGGGGTGGGGGTGGTGGGTGACATGAGTGGGGGCCTGGTGGAGGCTGCCCATGGTGGCAGGGGGGTGGGGGTGCAGGGGGACATGAGTGGGGGCCTGGTGGAGGATGCCCATGGTGGCAGGGGGGTGGGGGTGCAGGGGGACATGAGTGGGGGCCTGCT
Organism: Ambystoma mexicanum; assembly: GCF_040938575.1. Classification (NCBI taxonomy): domain Eukaryota; kingdom Metazoa; phylum Chordata; class Amphibia; order Caudata; family Ambystomatidae; genus Ambystoma; species Ambystoma mexicanum. The sequence continues at coordinate 417,710,925 of NC_090938.1, forward strand.
GGAGGCTGCCCCTGCACTGCTGGGGTGTGGGGGTGGTGGGAGACATGAGTGGGGGCCTGGTGGAGTCTGCCCATGGTGGCAGGGGGGTGGGGGTGGTGGGTGACATGAGTGGGGGCCTGGTGGAGGCTGCCCATGGTGGCAGGGGGGTGGGGGTGGTGGGAGACATGAGTGGGGGCCTGGTGGAGGCTGCCCATGGTGGCAGGGGGGTGGGGGTGGTGGGAGACATGAGTGGTGGCCTGGTGGAGGCTGCCCATGGTGGCAGGGGGGTGGGGGTGGTGGGTGACATGAGTGGGGGCCTGGTGGAGGCTGCCCATGGTGGCAGGGGGGTGGGGGTGGTGGGAGACATGAGTGGGGGCCTGGTGGAGGATGACCATGGTGGCAGGGGGGTGGGGGTGCAGGGGGACATGAGTGGGGGCCTGGTGGAGGATGCCCATGGTGGCAGGGGGGTGGGGGTGCAGGGGGACATGAGTGGGGGCCTGCTGGAGGCTGCCCCTGCACTGCTGGGGTGTGGGGGTGGTGGGAGACATGAGTGGGGGCCTGGTGGAGGCTGCCCATGGTGGCAGGGGGGTGGGGGTGGTGGGAGACATGAGTGGGGGCCTGGTGGAGGCTGCCCATGGTGGCAGGGGGGTGGGGGTGGTGGGAGACATGAGTGGGGGCCTGGTGGAGGCTGCCTATGGTGGCAGGGGGGTGGGGGTGGTGGGTGACATGAGTGGGGGCCTGGTGGAGGCTGCCCATGGTGGCAGGGGGGTGGGGGTGGTGGGAGACATGAGTGGGGGCCTGGTGGAGGATGACCATGGTGGCAGGGGGGTGGGGGTGCAGGGGGACATGAGTGGGGGCCTGGTGGAGGATGCCCATGGTGGCAGGGGGGTCGGGGTGCAGGGGGACATGAGTGGGGGCCTGCTGGAGGCTGCCCCTGCACTGCTGGGGTGTGGGGGTGGTGGGAGACATGAGTGGGGGCCTGGTGGAGGGTGACCCTGGTGGCAGGGGGGTGGGGGTGGTGGGAGACATGGGTGGGGGCCTGGTGGAGGCTGCCCCTGCACTGCTGGGGGGTGGGGGTGGTGGGAGACATGGGTGGGGGCCTGGTGGGGGCTGCCCCTGGTGGCTGGGGGGTGGGGGTGGTGGGAGACATGAGTGGGGGCCTGGTGGAGGATGCCCATGGTGGCAGGGGGGTGGGGGTGCAGGGGGACATGAGTGGGGGCCTGGTGGAGGATGCCCATGGTGGCAGGGGGGTGGGGGTGCAGGGGGACATGAGTGGGGGCCTGCTGGAGGCTGCCCCTGCACTGCTGGGGTGTGGGGGTGGTGGGAGACATGAGTGGGGGCCTGGTGGAGGCTGCCCCTGCACTGCTGGGGGTGGGGGTGGTGGTAGACATGCATTGTTGATCAGTAGTGCAAGGTGACATGTGGGTTGGCTGGGGGGCATGCCCATGGTGGATGGGCTGCCTGCGGGACATGAGCAGGGGTGCAGGGTAGTCCCCCGTGGTGTGGGCTGCCTGCAGGGGCCGTGGAGGTTGTGGAGCGTACACCTGGGTGGACCCACACGGCCAATTCACGTGTAGTACTCCCCAGAACCCCTGAAATACACATTCCCTGCTGGTATCGCGTGTGCAACTTCCCGCGCACCCCTGAAATACACGTACCCTGCTCGCACTGGGCCAATCGCGTGTGGAACTTCCCGCGCACCCCTGAAATACACGTACCCTGCTCGCACTGGGACTATCGCGTGTGGAACTTCCCACGCACCCCTGAAATTCACGTACCCTGCTTGCACTGGGCCAATCGCGTGTGGAACTTCCCGCGCACCCCTGAAATACACGTACCCTGCTCGCACTGGGACTATCGCGTGTGGAACTTCCCGCGCAACCCTGAAATACACGTACCCTGCTCGCACTGGGCCAATCGCGTGTGGAACTTCCCGCGCACCCCTGAAATACACGTACCCTGATGAAATCGCGTGTGGAACTTCCCGCGCACCCATGGAATACACGTACCCTGCTCGCACTGGCCCATTCGCGTGTGGAACTTCCCGCGCACCCCTGAAATGCACGTACCCTGCAGAAATCGCGTGTGGAACTTGCCGCGCACCCCTGAAATACACGTACCCTGCTGAAATCGCTTGTGCAACTTCCCGCGCACCCCTGAAATTCACGTACCCTGCTTGCACGGGGCCAGTCGCGTGTGGAACTTCCCACGCACCCCTGCAATACGCGTTCCCCGCTTGGCGTTTGCTGTTTGCCAGCCCGGTGAACTGGTCCAGGGTTAGCGCAGCCCTTTGCGATGATTTAGCGATTTGGATGGCTTTTCCTTGCGCGAGGGCGTTCTTGGGGGCGTTACTGGCGCTGCTGCAGGGTCGCTGCGATTCTCTGCGCCACGGCTGGTTTGGAAGCCTGAAATCCATGAATACGCGGTGCGCGGAAATCGGTTTTAGCGCACGTGCCTGGCGCAGTCAATCGCACGCGGACACTCTGCGCCAGCCGCTTGCGACACTTTTCAGCGAAATTCTATGAATTACCCTGTGAATGTATTGGTTCAGTGGAATGGACAGTTGATACTGAGTTTTCTGTGGATATTTTTGTGAGCAGCGTTTCTTGTTCCACAATGGTATTATTAAGTTTTTCATACGCTCGTCCACTGCGATGTATGGCAATTGGGTTTATTTGCTTTTGTTTATATGCTTCTTCATTGAAATATGGGTCTGTGCTGGTGGTGTTGAGTCCATTCACCTTCACAGATGTTTGCAAAGCTATCTTTGTTGATATTCCGTTTATTGAGAAGTCTTTTTTGTAGTTTAGTATTTAGTTTTGTTAGTGGTTTCATTCTGTTTAAAACTAAAATAAATGATTTTCTTTGTAGGATTAATTTTCTGCGGTAGGTTTTAAGGGTTGTGCCTGATTTCTCTTCCATTTTTATAAGGTTCTGAAGGACGCTGTGGCGGAACATTTTTTTGTAAAATATTTTTTTTGGTATGCTTACTTGCCTCTACATCAAGATTTATACGTGCAGTGATAGCACTAGTGGTAGCTGCAGTCTTGTTAATCACTTTCTGTTTCGTTTTGCATTTTGAAAGAGGAGGCAAAGTTTCTGTAGTGGAAGCTTGTTTTGTTTCGCTTAATGACTGTATTAGCTGTTCTGTTTGAACTTTTTGTACAAATTTTGCTAGAGGTGGATGCTTATTTTGGAGAGTTTTAGTTTGATTTTGTTTAGTTTTGCGTTGCTTTCTACAGATTGGTTTATGGAAGGCATTCCTTGGAATCTGTTGGAGGAAAAAAAAGTGTGGGTTGGGATCTTGTGCAGTGTATGAGTGCTTTGTGCATGAGTGTCTGAGTATGATGGTAAGGATGTATGTAGGGGTGTGTGATTGTGTAATGAGCTGCTACATCAGGTTAGGAAGGCTATTCTTGTATTTGTGTGTTACTATACTGCTGTTCAGATTGCAATTCAACGTATGGGGCTGTTGAGGGGTAGTACTAATACTGAATCTAATGTTGCAGGGTTAATACAATTGTTTGTTCTAGAATACTAGAATTTTACCGTGTTTGAGTAATAGTTAGAACATTATGGCAGTTTTGCACTTATTTTCTTGGATGGAAAGAGTAGGTTTGTTCTAAGTTCTCCTTCGTACTTCAGATGCTGCTGCTTTTCAGGGGAGTGGTCTTCACTGCAATTGTGAATGTAAGAAGTTAGTAAATATGTGTGTTAATAGCACTGTTGTTAATGTAGACATGGATTTCTTTGTTTTTGCAGTAGTAGGGCTTTGTGATAACTGTGCATGGCATGTACATGCACTTTCCTTTCCCTATGTGCATTCTGTATATTTCATTTAGAATCTGTTAGTTGAATGTGCTTTAGAAATGAGTACAATAGTAAGCGCACAGAGCACAGGTGGTGTTATTGGATGTTAGAAAATAGAAGAAATAATTGTATGCTTTGTTTGCTATTTTTACAGTGTAAATGGCAGGAACTATACGGAAAAGTATGCAATGTATGCATTTGTGAAGGTGTGGGAAATAAAGCAGAAGTATTTGATGGGTCAGCAGCTTATTACTCAGTACGTCATTACCAAAGTACTGGGTGATTCTTTGGTGCTTGGAGATGGGAGAGTCTGAAATAAAGTAAGGGTTGCAAGGAAGGATCTGGTGCTTGTGTTGCAGACTGTAGGGAAGGGGGGAAATGTTGTATGTCTTGCTTTACAACACTGTACATAGTTGTAGATGATGTCATAGACATGACTGCGCCTGTGCATAGTTGAATGCTGTTGTAAATTGTACAACGGAATGGGCAACCAGCTGGAATGAGAGAGCTGTCTAGAATGGAAGAACAGTTGTAGAGGCAGTGCTGTTGTTTCAGCTGGGAGCCTTTCAAATGATATTGGCTATCTCTGTGCATAAATAAAGATGAATGTACTCATCATGGCTGTGTGTCATTTTATAACATACTAGAAAGCCTTTTTCCATAATTATACTGTTAATTCTACCATCTTTGAACATGAAATGACACTTTGTTAGATAGCTGTGTGTGTTGTGTCTGAATACTATTATTATCATTTGTAAAGGAAGTGGAAATGATAGAATGTATGTTAAATATGCAGAATGTATAGAAAGGAAATTGTATGTGCATCTTATGCACTATAATGCATTAAATGCTATTATGGTTGAAATAAATAGATGGCAGTTTTTACACAAATGATAGAATGAATGAAGAAAATAACAGTTTGCAAATTGCAGTTAATAATATGTGTAAATAAAAATGTGAAAAGCCGACAACTTTGCAAGTGACACTTGATCATAGCAGATGGGAGAAATGACAGTAAGCTTGTTGCACAGGTTATACAGGGTAAGTGGCAGTTACTCGGTTTATATGCATTTATAAAGGAGATGTACATGTACTTTGCAGAAAATGTTCATACCTGTAGTTTGAGTTCATGCATGTGGATGTGCATGAATCTGCAAGTAGAAATGTTGCAGAGTTTACTAGTAGTTTCTGTAGGTGCTTTGCAGTCACAGCCCAAATGTACTCAGAGTGATCAACAGTACATCTAAAGTGCTGAATTGTGATGATGGAGTTAGATGTAGAGGTCTTGGATGTGATTGCTGGATGGTTGTGTTACTGCTTAATAGTAGCCAATGAGGGAATGGTGCAGAGAGTGAAGTGGAAAGGGTAGAAGGTCTGCCCAGTGTTACGTGCTCTGCAGACACAGCGACTGCTCGCAGAGAGGGCGTGCCACATCCAGGGTTTCTCAGCAAGTCCAGCACGGAAAGGGGACTGTAGGGATTAGCCAATCAGGTGTTGAGGTTCTGCTTTGTATTGAGAGAGGCTGTGTGTAGTGAAGATGGCAGAGGTAGAAAAAATCAGGCTGTTGGTGTTTGGAGATATGTTTGTGAATGGTTTGGAGCAGTATGCACAATGTAGGAATGTGGGAAAAATGTTGATGTAAAAGTAGTGGAGGTGGTGTGGAGCACTGTGCCTGGTTTCAATTTGCAAGAAATGGTAGAAGTGTGTCAAGATATGGCTAGGGTTAACAGTCCACGTGTGGTTGCCCTGCACTGTTGTGCTTTGCACTTGGGTTATGTAAGTGCCCCTCCTTTGTTGGAAGATCTGCAAAACTTGGTTCAGGCAGTAATGAAACTACTTCCAAATGGCAAGATCATTTTTTCCGGTTTGATACCTAGGGCAATATGGAACTACAGTTCTGTTTTTTGTCGTCAGCAAAATGTTGCTAGGTGGTTAATCAACCGAGGCATGTTTGCTTTTATGACTAGAGCTGGCATGTTCTTTTGCAACAATGACAACATTGACTTTGGTGATGTTGATTACTTTAAAGAAGAAGGCATGTCTTTATCTTTTATGGGAAATTCCATGCCGTTTTGGAACTTAAGGGTTGCTTTGGAAAAGGAAAACAATACAAAATAAAAGGTGTTTCTGAAGCATCTGCAAAAAAAAAAAAGGTCTTTTCAGATCCAACCTCAAAATTTAAATTTTAATTCCCCACTCTCAGATTTTACGATTTGTCTGGGGACGCGCTTATGACATACATGGATTTTGAGGCTGAGAGGCATGCAAATGAGACTTGGCAGAGCATGGGAGTGGTGAATAGGGTTTACTGGGTGTGATGTGTGAGCAGAGACTTTATCAGAAAGTCTTTTTCTTGAGAGGAGTGCATATAGCTATCGCTGTGTGTTTCAGAAAGCAGATTGTTTGGATTTTGGGAGATTCCTGGATGAATTGGTTGGAGGGGCATGCAGATCACTGTCGAGTGGCTGTACATCTTGGATTCCCTCATGTTGTAGTGTTTATGATGATGCTTATGCACGAACGTCGAGCAACAGTTCGCCCTCGCAATCCAAGTAAGGAGTAAGTGTACTCTAGTTGTGATGTCACTTAGCCCACTCCTATATTGTCGTAATTTTGATATGTCAATGCCAAACAAATGTACTCTTGCAATTCTATACACTACTCGCAATTTGGGGAAATCATAGTGTTCTTCTTATGTGTATTTCATGTACAGCCATGAAGCAATATTTCTTTGTGTCCCAAATGCATTGGAATGCATAGTCGTTCAATATTGTACAGTGTCTAAGTAACATGTGCACTGGCAACAATGCCATTGGATACTATATTTGTCATTGTCAACAAAGGTTTAATAAACTTATTTTGTTTATTTAAAAACAGTTTGTATCTTTCTCTTTCACAGGTGGTACAGGCTGGTGGCCTATCGTTCGTTTACATGGTGGCTTCATGGGAGGCTTAGACCCTGCGTTCGACGAGTAATACCCGCCTGTGTCGTTGGTGCCATTAGAGACGCATTCCCCAGTGACAGCGGTCAGTACAGGGAATTTTCCCACACTGTGCTTCAACCCGAAGTATATAATGTGTAGTAGATTTGTGCCATCAAAATCAGCAACAAAATTAAGCACAACAGAACTTTCATCAATGGTTGTTTCAATTTTTTTTCGTTGACTTAAGTGTGTGTCCATTCAGCGGTGTTCTGGCCCTTGCTGCGTTCTGTATTGTATCTCTGATTCTGTCAAACTGACAATGTATTAATTTAAATCTTCCTCCGACATCACTTTCCTGTGTATGTCAGGGGTAAACTATGACTTGTAGTTGTTAATCTATCTGAACAAATGTTCCCCGCTGCTGGAAAATTACTGCTTGTTCAACCTTGTGCCCCTCCAAAGCTATTCTTTTCATGTACCAGAAGTGTGACACTTCCTTGCGGACCACCCAGAGTTCCTCCCAATGAAACAAGACCCCAGTCACAGTATATTCTGTCCTAAACTAACATGTGTCACTCCACCCCCTTTCTAGCTCTGATGTGCCAGACCTGGCAGCTATCAATTCCGACCCCGCCGGTTGTCTGAGGGGCAAGACCCCACGCCCTTCACCTCGCTACTGACACAAAGTGGGATAGTACAAACACACGTGTGCAACTTATAGGCCTCTAATATATAACTGCGGTCATGGGTTCAGTGGACCGCGACCTGGCTGGAGGGGGTTGTAGCAGGGCTTGCTTGGACATTCTTGTACAAGCACATTTTGTCAGGGCTCGAGACTTGTTCCTTGCGAAAAAAGCTTACCTGATTTACCGTGTAAACTGGAGATGGGCTGAGCTGACGGGTGGTGTGGGCTGGCTGTGGAAGTCGCTGGGAGAGTGCAAAGTTCTCCAGAGGAACAAAGTAAATCACTAGAAATGTTGCACACCATTGGTGGATAGTAGGAAACAATTCATGTTTTCCAAAAATATTTGCAATGCCACTATTGTCTGAAGGGCTAGTGGCTCCCATTGTGAGTGAAGGTCACCGGCTTTGAATTTCTGCTTGCGAGCTGAGCTAGCTCACGCATCATACACAGTATAAAGTTCAATTGTTTTTCAACCTTGAAAGAAAGGGAGGATTCCAAAAGGAATGAATGAAGAGACGGGTGGTGTAATACCGTCAAATATGATAAGGGTCACCATTCCAAAACTGGACAAAGAAAGATGTAATTTCATTTTATGAAAATTCATTGACTTGAACAGAGTCTCCTAGTTATGAGAGTATGGAAATGCCGAATATTATGTTACGTTTTACTTTCGATGATTTTATAGATGAACAAGTCAACTTATCATTCGTCAACCGTTATTGCTGGCTTACATTGTACTCGGTTGTTCTTTGTGGCATATTGCAACGACATGCAAATACAACCTGTGTGTGTACTTGTCTTTGTCCCGGGTACATGGGCAGTCTAGCATCGAGATGCATGTAGTCCAACACTGGGTTCCCACAGGTTCCACAAATGCCTAATTCAATGCTAATATTTAATTAAAATTCTGTCTATGTGTTCTTCTTGCACTTAACTTGCTCCTTGATTGTAGCGTCAGCCTCTGCATCCCTTTTCGAGCTGACCATACTCCATAGCACTAACTTCTGAAGCAAATTGTGGAGTACTTTCTACATTGTTTTCTCTGTGTTCCCGTTCCCATTGTTTCACGTCTGTGTTCATCATTAGTTTTAACATGGGGCTGAATTAATGGGTAAAATGATAAATTGTAATAAAGATTGGTTACTGATACACATCTCTGTTATGTTTTTGAAACAGCTACGTCCTGCCTATCTGCGATTGTCATCGATTCCAGATACCAAATGACAGGTTTTTTAACCGGCAGATGCAGATACACTTGAATGGGATGATCACCACGGGCCAATATGCCTTTACGCGGTACCAGCATTAAGGAGCAACCTGATATTGTTTACAGTGGCCTAGCGCCAAGCTGATTCCACAGCCTTCTGATTGAACACCGCGTGACTCACGATAAACATTTGTGGATGGAGAACAAAGAAAGAAAATACCCATTTGCTTGTATATGGCAATTGCCGGATGTTCTCGGAGGGTTTATTGTGAAATAAAAGTACTTTCCAAATTGTACAGTTTTGCTATTTCCTTTAAAAGTATACTTTCACATTCAAAATTGGGACGCACTTTGTTGTGAGATGATGTGTGTTGATATTCCGGGTTCTGCGTCAACTAACGTTAACACGTATGTGATGACTGGGTGCGTTTGTCTACGCTGCCCAGTAACATCCTGGAGATAGGCAGAGATTATCACTAGGTTTGGTGATGTCAGCCTCAGGGGCGGTGCATATGAATTAGTGCCACCAGGGCAGTCTACCTTGGGAGATGAGGCAACGGATAAGATTATCACAAGATGGCCGCACCCTGCTGCATGAGTTAGCATGTTTAAAAAAAAGGAAAAGTACAGTTAAGTGCATATGAAATGTTTGTACGATCGATCAACGTATGCTTAAAAACACATGCCCGAACCCTCCGGACAATAATATTTCTGAGCGCACTATTCCTTTAATAGATCCATTTTTGCTCCATTCGCTGCAGATGATTTTCTAAGGTCTCTGTTTCTGTATTATTTTTAATGTCTGTATGGTCTGTGAAAAAAAAATGTTAAGTACACATAAAGTAATGGTTATTAATTGGTTTATATAGAGAAGTTTAGTGTCTACCATTAGTATCACTGTTTTCACTAATTTAATTCTGAGGAAAATTGTACTAACATTTCTGTGTAAAAAAAATAATATTACTTTTAGTGTACCTAATACAGAAAGTTTATAAATATATACAATAAATGTAGTGTACTCATTAGTTTCTTGCCAAGTTTTGCTGTTACTGCTGCGTAGGTGTGCTGTTGATTTTTGCTGTGCAGTTTCTGTGAGGTAATTCTGTTTGAGGCAGATTTATTTTGTTTTAGTATATTCCATTATGTTGCATATGCTATGTAATTGAAAGGTTGGTGTCTTACATTAACAGTTTCCACTTCTTATTTATTATTGAATGCAAGGCCGGTATTACACCAGATTGCACCCCAGGCGGGAAGCTTTGTTGGCGCCGCCCACCCAACCGCCAAAACTGACAACCAAATAATTGAATGTTACAAATGTTGTAAATAGGGCACTTGATAAACAACTAGATGGAAATACAAATGCAATAGAAAATGCATACATTAGATACTAGGTGACAGTCTTACAATGTTAGCTGTATTATGTGTTCAAAAAATTACTTTTCTTCACTTTGCTTATGCAAATTGAAGCACAGCATCGGATAGATTCAGGGATTGCCCATGTCATTTTTGATTGATAAAATAGCAAGCGACAGCATAAGTGGTACCAAGATCATAAGTCGTAACAAGTAACCGAAAGATGTGGGGTCAGCTGTGCCAGGGGTTGCAAAAACATTAAACTATAAACACTAGAAGTGATACAGCGGGACATATCCCTACAGCCGCCACATGCCAAGGTTTCCCTGACATCTCACTGGGAGTCACCCTTAATCCAGGGACAGCCCATTTCATGCAGTGATATCACAGTGACACTTGCAGCCACAAGTTGCACGCTTTGGAGACAAAATCCAATGATGAGGACTTAGCAAAATATTTAAACACGTGACCATGTGCCATTAAAAACGCACGAGTAACGACAGGCCACCGACATACAACATTACATGCCCTAACACACTCAAAACCCACATTTGTATACACAGAGTATGCCATGTCAGGTGCAAATAAAAGAATAATACAATTCCATTAAACTTAAATACAAGCATCACTTGTGACATAAACGGTCTTCCGTCCAATGCCCAATTCAGGGCTTCCAGTTCTGCGCAATGTCATACTGTGCACACGTGATTGGCAATACCATCCCCATGGCGGGCCGGGTAGGATGGCTTGCCTGCCTTGTCTTGTGACATGACCTGCTGTTGGCTGTGCACCACTGGAGGTGATGCTGTCTCAACCATCTGACAAAGCCCTCCCTCCCCATGCATCACCAGGTGTCACTCCCAAATGCCTGCATCACTGCATGCCTAGAAGGTCAGAACAAAACCCAGAAAGTATAGGGGCGCGGATGAGAAATAGGGCTGCAGTCTGTGCCGGTACAAACTTTCAACTTGCATTTTTCAACGCAGCCATTGCTGCTCCCTCCCCAGCAGGGACATCATTTAGGGGTCACCAGGGGTTGCAACTGCTATCCCTGTGGTCTCCCTTGCTACCCCTAAAGAAAATGTTTAAAAAAAAGTATATATATTTGTTTTTAAATACGGGCTTCTGTGCTTTGGCCAGCACCATGTGGCTTTTTGCTTCTGGAGTGTCTGGTTTTCGTATTCAGGCCTCTTAAAATAAAATGAACAGGAGTTCCACAAGTCTAACACTTTCAGCAGTGACCCTAAATAAGAAAGAATAGGAATACCAAATAATGTGTCCTTCTGGAATTCTATACAATAATTGCTAGACTCATGTTTATTTTAGGCACACTTCAGGGGGTGAGTCACTGAATTAGTCTGTTCTTTAACACCTCAACTCAGCCTTTCATCCTTCTGAGGTCGATAAATGTGTACCAACACAGATTGGGTGACAATGGGTGTATATTTTTTCTATACAAAGCTCTTAAGCGTAAGGGCTATATAGTAACACATCATTATCGTTTGGCTTTGGACGTCTGCTTGCATTCACAGTAATTTGGTGATATGTCCTATACACACTGATCTTAACGATACATATGGCGCTGGCTTGTTGGTAAAGTTAGTACTTCTTTTTAACATCACCCCACTTTTGTGTTTTGATGAATGAATGCTAGAGTGCTCTCACCACGCAGTCCCAAACCGAATCCAGCCCCAAACCGAATCCAGCCCCTCTAGCACTGCCCTCCATAGCGTTTACTAGTAGTGAAGCACCGTGTTGCAGTGGGTTTCCCATTAGGATAGATTTTATGGCGATGAATCGGAAATGTGCGTAGGGTAATTGGTATGGAGAGAACCTGCTTGGCTATATTAGGTACTTTATCTGCACATCAGTATTATTGTTTTATTACAGGAAGTATGTGATGTTGATTTGTGTACGAGTAAAAGTGACACTATTTTTGTTTTTTTTGTTTTATATTTTTGTTGTTGAAATGTTGCCATCCTGGACCCAACGGGATTCGGAATGCGCGCTCAATGTTCATTCTGAACCTGGAGGACTACTGCCTCCAAAGCACATTTCACACATCCAGACACTAAACGGGAGCTCTGCATTGGCCCGTCCTGGAACATTCTTTTGATTTACTGTCACATCGCACTTCCAGACAGAGTCAATATCTCCCTTGAGTGGCAGCTGTTGAATCCCAATAAAAACAACCCTTTACTGTCACCCGAACAGCTAAACCAGGCCAAGCAAATTCTTTACAGTGAGCCGAGGGGAGCAGGGGGAGTGCAGGCGGGGGCCTCTTAATATGAAACGAAGTCGCCAAAGCTTTGATGACCGTAGCAAAATTGTGTTCATTAGAAAAGAGAAAACGGATTCATTCTTACAGGAGCGCAACAGCGAGTGGCTGATAAGAAGAATAAATAAACTGCCCCCATGCGACTCACCATTAATTAGCAATGCTACCAGATAAGAGCCCCCACCCCAGGCTCAGTGACATTGTGCGTCCATAAGCGCGCAGTCTGACTGTGCAGGCCAACTGACACAAGGTCACGGCAGCCTCAGGCTGCCCAATTAATCAACCCCCTGTGTCATGTGCGCCCAGGCCTGGCGCCTGCCTGGCTGGCTGGTGCCATGGTGAACAAATGTTGCTATTTAGCTGAGGCTGCTCTCTTTCTTTGGCAATACACATTATAAAAATCTATGTGGCTGCCTGGAACACCACAAGCCCTGCGTGAGAAAATGCAGAGACTGGCTGCTGTCTCTGCTTACAAGTTGCAAGTGAATGCTCGCCACTCAGTTGCCGCTCAAGTCTGACTTTGCCGTAGTGCAGTGTCACTCAGGGACTTTAAAGTATAAACGTATGGTACTGCTGCAAAACAGGGAAACATCATTTTTTTCACATGAACCCATTCTCTTTTGTTTGAGATTCGGACTCGTGCGCAGCACCCCCCTAGAGACTATCCTGTCACTGACGTCAGGCAGCCGTCTGGTCTGCCTGACACAAAGACCGGCCCTGATTGAATGTAATGTATTTAAGTGCTGATTTTTGAACATGTTCATTGTTTTTATTGCATGATACGACAATGTAAGATACCCCCTGAGATTTTGGATAGTGTTGCTGTTGGCCACATACGCATGGTCCGTAGACATCAGAACCTCTAGCGCAGGTAGGGGGTTCATTATGTTCTACGTTATATGTATATAAACTAAGGGAATCCTAGTAAACATTAATCAAATGTATATTATCTATATCTAAATTCAGTGAAAAGAATGTGTTACAGGAACATTATGGTTAAGTTGCGCTACTAAAAATCTATGAAATTCAGTAAAAAAACATTGTTAAAGGGACGTTATGGTTAAGTTGCGCTACTAAAAACCTATGAAATTCAGTGAAAAAAACGTTGTTAAAGGGACGTTATGGTTTCAAGTAAAACCGAAAAAACCCTGAAATTCGTCACTTATGGTAAACTAAGCAACCATAACTCGCGCCACCACCATGCACTGCTAAGACTAACACCCAGGACCTCAAAGATGACATCACAAATGTCATTGATGATGTTATCCTCCTCGATCTCTCTTCTGCCTTCGACACGATGAACCATACCATCCTGCTCAACCGTCTCTGTGAAAACCTGGGTATCACTGATCAGGCTCAGGCCTGGCAGACCTCTTTCCTCTCAGATCGACCCTCACAGGTCCAACTTGGGTCCTTCCTCCTTTCATCTATCTTACTCTCTACCTGTGGTGTTCCCCAGGGGTCTAACCTCTCGCCCTGGCTTTTCAACCAATACCTGGCAACTCTCGCCCACTGCATTGCCACTTTCTGCTCAAATTTCCACTGCTACTTTGACGACACTCAACTCATTTTCAGGTTGCCCTCTGCCACCTCCTCTCCCTCTCTCATCTCTGATTGCCTAACTGCCATTCAAGATTGGTGTGCCACCAACGATCTTTGTCTGAATGCCAGCAAGGCGTAGATCCTCCTCATTGGCACACCTTCACCATCCTTTCCCCTCACTCTCTGGTTGGCCTCCCTTGACCCTCCTCCTAGCTCCAGCTGCGAGGCCAAGAACCTCGGGGTCATCTTTGACTTCACCCTTCCCTTCTCCGCCCACATCTCTGAGGTATCTAAAAAGTCAAATTCCCTACTGCACTGGTACTCTGCTTTTCCTCTGGTTCCCCCAGAAGCTCATGGTATCCCAAGCTCTTGTTCTCTCTAGCTTGGACTATTGTAACAGCCTCTTTATAAATCTACCTGCCTCTACTCTCCGCCCTCTGCAACTAATCCAGAACAGGACTGCAAGACTTGTCCTTGGCCTCAAGCCCTGGGATCGCCCTGGGATCGTATCTCTCCAGCTCTGAAATCTCTCCATTGGCTCCCAGTGGATGCAAGGATTAAATTCAAAACCCTCTGCATTGTCCACAAGGCTTTCTGGGGTCTGGGTCCAAAATACCATCCGCTATCCCTCCGCATAGAGGGAGAAGAAGAGAGAGAGGACAGGATGTCCTGAGTTTTACAGATGAAATGAGAAGCCAGAGCCGTGCAGAGGGCCTGGGGAGGGACAGGAGAGGTAGAGACCGCAGCAGGATTGGCCAGGTCCTTGCAGATTTTAAAGAGTTTGGTCGAGTTGTTAGATGCTGCAGAGACACGGGCTTGGATGTGAGCTCTCTTCTTGGTGCAGACAGAGAGCCGGTATTGCCTTTGGAGCAGGCGGCAGGCCAGTTTGTCAGAGGATGTACCAGAAGCATGCCATTTCTGCTCTGCCACTTGCACTTGCACTTGCGTTTGAAGGTGTCGAGGTTGGAGTCATACCAGGAATTGCTTTGGGCTTCAAGTGGATCCTCATTATAGGGGTAAGAACATCGAGAGTGTCAGATATAGCAGAGTGGAGCATGGAAAGGGCTGTGTAAGGGTGTGAGTCAGTCAAAGGGGGACGGGGTGATGAAATGGTGGAAAAAGCCTCAACTGACACATGCTTCATGGGTCCGATAACCGAGAAGGTGGGTGGCAGTGCTGGAATTGGCTTAGCCTGGGGGAAGAGAGGGTGAGCTCGGAGGAAAGGAGAACGTGATCACTGCAGGAGAGAGGAGTGGTGAGAGGGATAGAAAATGGAAGGTCTGAGGAGAACAGAACATCCACAGTGTGCCCTGTAGAGTGAGTCGGTCCAGAGGGGAGAATAGAGAGTGAGAGAGAGTCACAGAGGTCACAAAAGAGTCTAGAGGAAGGACAGGAAGCATCCAGGTGGAAGGTCCCAGAAGGAGGAGTTGAGTGGTCGAGACCAGGAGGGAAGAGGAAAGGTCCTCCCATTCAGAGAGGAAGGAGGAGATCTGACCAGGTGGCCGATACGAAGCAGCCACAGTAACGGAATGGCTAGGAGAGAGAGAGAGAGCCTGCAGACAAGGCTTTTGAAAGAGGAGTAGGCCTGCGTAGGAATGACAGAGGCAGGAATCCACTCGGGGAAGATCAGGGCTACACCCCGTGTCGAGCGGTTGGACCTGGGCATGGAGAGGATCTTGTATCTGTCAGGGAGTAGAGTGTCAAAGCTTGTGACAGAGCTGGCCGTGAACCATGTCTCGGTGAGACCGAGGACATTGAGGTCAAGTTCCTACAGGAGGCGGCAGCCGTCAGAGGAGTGTTTGACAGCTGAGCGAGAGTTAAGAGTGGCAATATAGAAAAGGTTGCCATCCTTGAAAGACTTCCGGGAGGGGTACAAATCAGAGGTACACCCTGAGGAGGTGTAGAAGAGGAAGGAGGAGAGGGCAAGGTAGCCAGGGAGGAGACAGCAAGGGAAGGCGGGGAAGCCCTGGAGGGAAGAAAGGGGACAGCAGGAGAAGGAAGGACCTTGATGAGGCACGGGAAGCGTCTATAAAAGAGAAGATTGGCCTGAGGGCCTTGGACCAAGACAGTACCATTCAAGTAAACATTAATGATGACCTTAGAGGAGTGGAAGGAGGCCACCAGGGCCACCCACCGGGTGCCGCCATTGATTGGAGAAGAGAAAGGAGAAAGCACAGAGACCATAGGTCTGCCAAGGGAATGACAATTAGGATGTCGGTGAAGATTTGCCTAGAGGCGGCACTGGTGAGTAGGTAGGGAGAGGAGAGAAGAGGAGTGGAGTGGGAGGGGTAGGGTAGAACACTAAGGAAGGACACAGCGCAGAGTAAAAGCAGGCAAGACAGAGAGAGATGAGACTAGTTGACAATTGGAAAATATGAAAGGCACTCACACAATGGTAGACGGTTGCTAGATGATTCTTAGCTAAGAAGTCGACCACAGAATGGCAATACTATCACAGTGATATTTAGATACTGGAGAAACACAACTAACTCTGAGAGCTCTGTAAGGGGGAGGGAGGCCTAGGTTTCACAATGCAATTTTAACTACGTTCACAATGCAATTTTGTTTCAACACACCTAGAAAACACACCTAAGTCTGACAGTCCTGTAAGGGGGGAAAAGGTCTGGATTTTACAATGCAATTTTAAATACTTTGACAGTGCACTTTTGTTTGAACACACCTAAAAAACACACCTAAGTCTGAGAGTCCTGTAATGGGGAAAATGCCTAGGTTTTACAATGCAACTTAAATACTTTCACAATGCATTTTTGTTTGAACACACCTAGAAAACAAACCTAATTCTGAGAGTCCTGTATGGGGGGGAAAAAGCCTAGGTATTACAATGCAATTTTACATACTTTCACAATGCATGTCTGATAATCTTCTATGGGGCAGGGTTGTCAGGGTAGAGTGCAGTCTCTAATAATTAACCAGGGCCACTCCTATCTTGTTGATTCACTGCTGGTTGACAGCTGGCTACTGGCCTCCCCTGCGGACACCTGCAGACACTAGCTGGAGCCGCAATTTAAGTGGGAGCCGCCCTTTGCCTTGGGGCCCTTAGCCGCAATGGCTGCTGGGTACAGGACTGCCATGGGAGTGTCAGTAATGAGCAGTGATCCAACAAATCACAGGAGGAGGGAGGGCTGGGAGACGGAAGGAGGGCGGCTGGGGACAAGGGAAAGAGGAGCCCCAAGGACCACGAGCCCCGGCTCCTAGGCCAGGCTGAAGGTACACACGCCAATCACATGAGGAGGGTGGGTTGGAAGGTGGGAGGAGGGAGGGAGGGAGAGAGGGAAAGGTAAAGAGGAGCAGCGATGCTGCACATGGGGCTGAGGGGGCACTTGGAATGAAAAATTAGCCCCAAGATGTAAAAAGGACCGTGAGGATCTACGAGCCCAAACCACTCAATAGCAAGCCAAGGGGTGAAAGAGCCGCACAACACATGCAACCCTGGCTCCTAGGCTAGACTGGAGGAACACACACCAATCACGGGAGGAGGGCAGGCTGGGAGGTGGGAGGAGGGAGAGAGGGAGGGAAAGGAAAAGAGGGTCTGCAGATTCACTTCCTGATTTGGTGTCCACAGTCGCCCCTGGACCAATCAGAGAGTAGCATGATGTCCGCAGACATCATAGGTGCCCATTGATTGGATGGCGAAAAATGTGAGCTGCGTCAGATATTCTGAAATGGTCACCATGTTGGATCCACAGACAGCCACCACCGACTCCGGACAGCGCAGTGAGCAAAAAGCCTGGAAAACACATTTGGGGTTATGTGGTGGCCAAAAGAGGGCCGCAAAAGGGTGGGGGAGTGTAATACATTTGATATGGAGCTGTTTTTATTGGTGAAAAAATGCATGCAGGTGCCGCTGAATCCACAGACATTGCTGATGACCACGGACAACTTTGTGAACAAACAATTTGGAAAACACATTTGGGGTTATTTGGTGGCTGAAAGAGGGTCTGTAAAGGGCGGGGAAGTGGAATAAAGTTGAAATGGAGCTGTTTTTGTAGGGGGAAAGGGTTTGAAGGTTCCACCGAGCCCACAGTCAATTTTAGTGTGCATGGACATCATTTGGATGGCAGAGGGTTCTGGGTGAGTCTTGTTATTTGAAGGCGTATTGTACATACTTGTTATATGGTTTAATTATATTGTGGTGGTT
The DNA here is from genome assembly GCF_040938575.1 of Ambystoma mexicanum. Lineage (NCBI taxonomy): Eukaryota > Metazoa > Chordata > Amphibia > Caudata > Ambystomatidae > Ambystoma > Ambystoma mexicanum. The sequence goes on from NC_090938.1 coordinate 417,728,865, forward strand.
GTGGCCAGATTCAGCCATGCCCCGAAGAATCTGGCCACTGGCAACACACAGTATAGTAATATGTGTATAGTAATTATAGGTGCTGTAGGGGGAGTATACCGTATTTGTAATAAAATGGAGTGATATAATTGAATTGTGTGTGGTATTTCTGATTGTAGTTTAATTGAGTATAGTGCTCCTCAATCTTTGCTTCACCTTTTACACGGTCAACCATTGTATCCTCATTAAACGGCTACATGATACCTTCGGTATCACAGACTGGGCACTGGACTGGCTGACTTGTTTCCTCACTAACGACACTTCCCAGCTGCAACAGGGCCGTTTCTCCTGCACCATCTCACTCTCTACCTGCAGCAAATTCCAGGGTTGTGTCATAACGCTGTATCTCTTGAATATGTATCTCATCACTCTGGCTTACCTGATCTCCTTCTTCTCTCCTCATTTCCAGTGTTATTCTGATGACACACAGCTTTCCTTGAAACTTCCCTCTACTACTTTCTCCTCCCCGTCTTTCATCCCTGATCGTCTAACCGCCATTCAGGCATTGTGTGTGGCTAACAATCTCTGCCTCAATGACTGTAACATGTAGATCATTCTTATTGGGTCACCTATGCCCTGTTTCCCTCCTACCCTCTGGCTGCCCTCCTTGGTCCCTATACCGTCACCATCCTGTGTTGCCAAAAACCTGGGTGTCATGTTTGACTCCTCTCTCTCCTTCACTCCTTACATTTTGAACCTTGTCAAGAAGGCCCACTTTCAACTTCACCTCCTTACAGGCATTCTACCTTTTTGCCTTATCTTCCCCCAGAAGCTCAACATCTCTAGAGCCCTGGTCCTGTCTAGGCTGGACTACTGTAACAGTCTTTTCATTAACCTCCCCCTTTGTTTTCTACGCCAACTTCAGCTAATCCAGAATATGGCCGGAAGACTTATCCTTGGCCTCAAGCACAAGGATCATATCTCTGCAGCCCTAGAATATTTACATTGGCTACTGGTGGCTGCAAGGATACAGATCAAGGTACTCTGTATCATCAACAAGGCTTTCTGGGGCCTGGTATTACTATATCGCAGATTTCTCTCCCTAAATACTCCTCTGCTAGAACCGTCCAATCCTCTAACTGAAATTCTCTGCTTGTCAAATGCTTTTCCAAACAGAGAGCGGGAGGCAGAGGTCTTTCTTCAGCTGGTTCCTCTCTTTGGAACAGCTTCCATGCCCCTCTCGGAGTTGAGCTGGAACTCCTTAAGTTTCAGAAACTTGTGAAAACTCTGCTTTTCTCTTTCTCTTTCCCTGTATCCCTTCTCTGCTAACTCATAGCACTGCCACTGAGACTGGTGGCCTGGTCCCTCATAAAGCTCACAGGTTCCAGGCCCTATATGTAGTCGACATCGGTACCTCTCCCCTTCAGCGCTGCCCTTGAGGGTCTACTGTCTGGAGGCTGTGCACTCCACCCTTGGGACTCCTGCGCCCCAGCAGATTACCACTGACCTTCAACCTTGGTGTCCCTTGACATTTCCATCCTGGGCTCCCATCAGCACATGCCCATCCTTACTCCCCCTTACATTCATCTGCTTCTGTTACTGTAGAATGCATATATGCACTTATAGCAGTACTCTGTACATTTTTGTTGTATAATCAAGGGAAATGCAGATGGAAAAGATTTGTAGAACATTGTGAAGTGGCAGTTGGTGTGAAAGTTTAATAAGTTGATTGGGTATATGTAGAGTTTTTTGAAAGTGATTGGTGGATGTATGTGTGACGTTCGAAAGCAGGCAATGAGGGAGTGTTACAAACATAAGAGTAAAACGGGTAGAAGGGCTGTCCTGTGTGATGGTGTGCATGTGCCATCCAGGTCTTTTAATGATGCATGTCCTAGAAAGCGCACTGCGGAGACCGTGGATAGTCATGAAGGTCCATGGATAATGGCCACTATTGTATGCTAGAGAAAAGAATTAGGGACAGAAAATTGTTTCTGTCCTTTTATTTATTTGTCTAGTAAACATTATTTCCATTAGCATGGTACACAATGCTAATTAAAATGTTAGAGAATTTTATTGAGTCTAACTACTTTACTGAAAAATGTAAAGTAGATGGAGCCTATACGATTATTTTTTTAGTTCTATTTTTTAACTGTGAAATGTGGTTCCTAAATCAACCCTTTCTTGGTGCTTTTTGATTTCATTTTTTGTTTGTTTGCAGGAGAGGTCAGGAAGTAAAGTAGGGGAGGGAAATGAGGGAAGCGGCACCAACCACAGATATGGAGGGGCAGGTGGACAGGGGAAGATGTTGGGCATGTGTTAAATCTAAGGCAGGGGGCAGTGTTTCTCATGCTCCTTGATTGTAGCCTCAAAAGTACTTTGAAACTGTTGCCCCTGCCCAGTGGTGTGTTGCAGTATATACAGAATACTGTTGTCTTGGAAAGATATGGATCAACAGCCTCTTTTATGGCTTGCAAGGTAGCTGATGGGATCTTGCGCCCCACAGTTGTTGCCTGTGTGGTTAAAATATTGGTTGAGGAAGACTGGGTAGAGGAAGATAGCCTACTTCTCCCTGAGAAAGGAACATTCTTTCTCATAGCACCCAGGTGGTTGGATCGAGTGTGTCAGCACTTGGAGGTGCTACCAAAAAAGTACTGCCCAGGTTGTCCACGACTGAGTATTACTCTACACTCAGTGCATTTAAACTGGCCAGCCCCCAGTCTTTGGTACCCCCCAAGAGTGGTAAAAAACTACCACACCCATGACTCTCTCTGTGTGCTGGAGGCAGGAACTTCCTCTACCACATTTTCCCTGTCCTCTTGATCCTCCTCTGCATCATCGCACCTGTTCCCCTGTCCAGGCCCTCTGGCAGGTGGTGGTGGCCCCTGAGGAGGAGGAATGGCCATGAAAGATGCCATTTTAGCTGTCAAATAGGAGGTCTTTATTCAGGTGTCTTTCCTGGATTGCTCTCTCCTGGATAGCCAGATTGAGAATAAGTCAAAGTAATGTGTGGGTCCCTTCAGAGGAACCGTCTGTGGACTGCGTGACTGTCCGCAGACTATCAAGTAGAAAATAGGCCTTGAAAGTTGTATAAAGTTGACAGATCAACTAAGAATGGGTATAAGAGCTCTGGAAGGGTAAACATTCAACTTGCAACATCCTAGATTTGTTGAAAATGCAGTTTCAGACTGACCGTAGAGCACAGAGACTGTTTGTGGACAAATCATTACCCTGCATGGGTGCGATCACATGATGACATCCGGGGGGTGTCCCCGATGCTGACGTGTGTCCGCAGACCTCGGTGAGCTCAGGGATGTCTGTAATCAGGCGCACTGTCTGCAGACCAATTAAAAGTGCATCATGCAAGACCGGACATGTCCGGACACTGCGCAATGCCTGCGGACATTTCATTTAGTAAACAGAGCCCCCAAACAGTCATATAGTACACACACTATTGATGGGGGTTTAAAAAAAAAAAGGCATTCATGACAGAATAATATACAAGATATTTATAGTATATGAAATAAATGTATTTATGAAAGGGAAGGGGTGTCGGAATGGGACACATAAATGGCAGAATTTGGAATTTCTCTAAAGTCATCATCTAACCGACTTTGATTTGTGTGTTGTGAATTTGACTGTGGTGATTGCTAGTGGGACAGGTACAAGTAGAATAGTGATAATCAACATTTCTAATAACATGATTTTTAACATAACAATCAACATGATCACAGCCTTCTTATCAAGGCGCTTAGGGAGAGCGTTGGCTGCTCGGAGGGAGCTATTGATTGGCTCCTATCCTTTCTTTCCAACCGCCAAGCGAGAGTACACTGGGGTAACAGTTTCTCCGATTCATGTGACATCATATTCGGAGTGCCCCAGGGTGCTAGCTTATCCCCAATGCTTTTCAACATATATATGCGCACTTTGTGCACCCTTCTGGTGAAAGCCGGAGTGTCATTTACTAACTACGCAGATGACACCCAACTCATATTGGAGTTAGGGGGTAGGAACCACGCCACAGATAGCGAAGTGCTCACCAAGGTTTACAAGCTAATTGACGACTGGATGCAGGCAAACTGGATGTGCCTGAATGACTCCAAAACTGAATTAATGCTGTTTGGCTCTAGTCGTCAGTTGGAAAAACTGGGGGCAGAGTATAACTCTTTTCAAATTAAAAATGCCATTATCCAGGTGGTTCCCAAGGTGAAGACCCTGGGCATGATGGTCGATTCAGTTGTCGACTCTCACGCCCAAACTAACTTCCTCCAAAAAAACACATCATACTATCTTAGGCTTATGAAAGCAATTAAACCACTGCTTAACGAAGTTAACAGGGCTACGATAGCAAGAGCCATCATTCTCTCACGGCTCGACTATGGGAATGCCCTGTTGCTGGGGGCCGCATCCAAGGATCTATCCAGTTGTCAGGTTATCCAGAACAACGCAGTCAGAATAGTAAAAAATCTGAAAAGGAAAGACCATGTTACCGAAGAGAGGCTAGCTCTGCACTGGCTCAGAGTAGAGGAGCGTATTAAGTTTAAAGCTCTCTGCCTGGTCCACAAATGCCTTTATGGCACAGCGCCTTCTTATTTGAAATCACACTTAAGGCCCTACAACCCCACCAGAAACCTACGCTCGGGTGGAAAATGCCTTCTGCACGTGCCCAAGTTCAAGCTAAAAACAGGGCTGGGCAGATACTTTCTTGTGCTGGCTCCTAAACTGTGGAACAGTGTCCCGGAATCACTTAGGTCCGAAGTCAATCACTCAGTTTTTAGGAAGAGGCTGAAAACATACCTCTTTAGATAGGATCGTGGGCGTAGGACCTCAATCTGAGACCTTGCCGCTCAATAGCTAGCTGTACATTTGTCCGTCTCATACGTGTTGTCCGTCTTGTTGTCTCGCAGTTTCAGTGTTCTTTGTACAAGCGCCCTGATGCCCTCGGGCTAACGGCGCTATATAAAAACTAAATACATACATACATACATACATACATAATTTAGAAGTTCTTTAAAGTAATTTCTATGTTTATCCCATTTTGAAGACAAGGTCATGATTTCATCCAGTACATCTGGGGATTGGGATTGTCTTTCTGATTGTTGGGATTCTCCATTTTTAATCTGTGGTGTAGTTTCTTGTAAACTATAAATTATAAGAAAATAAGAAATTATTATTTCAATGAGCTCTGTATAAATTACATGATTTGTTTATATTGAAAGATGTCTTGTTTACCATTAGAGATTTCTTTATCACTAACTTCTTATTTGGGAAAGGTTTCTTCTAGCCACTCAAGTGTGTTTTCCATTTCTGTCAAAATAAAAGTTTTTGATTTTTGCTTATTAGAAATGTTTTTTATAATTAATGGTAATAATAGAGAAATACATGCATTGTACTTACTATTTGATAAGAGATTGTTTTGCAAGGAGTTCTTGCTGTATCTCAGTCTGTATGAAGAGTTGTACTAAACTGAAAATATGAGGTGTAGAGTTATGGTTTGTGCTAGGTACATTCCATAATATTGTGTGCTAAATGAACAAAATAATGATTACATTTTGAAATGTTGAATTGTACAAAAAGGTATATTTGCGTGTAGTAAATATAAGTAAGGAGAGACTGTCGCTCTATCATCTATCGTCGAAATGTCCTGGAACTTTAAATTTGAGGGTGGCAAGATTTCAGAGATTTGTCCATGACATAAATTGGTTGAACTCTGATTGCTTTTGGGACAGACTATCAGCGGGTAATGAAACCTTTCTAACCGCTGAAGTAGTCAGTCTCCTGAAAGATTTGAATTTGGGGTGAAGAGGGAAATCCCTAGTATAGTTTGAGATTATAGTATTTCGATGGAATCTCCCTATACCCAAATCTGTTTTTGACCGAGGGGTCTCTCTGTTTTTACTTAGATCAGACTGTTTTTGATGCTTTTCTCTCAAGGTCCGACTAACTGATAACTTTGGACCTCCACACTCTCTTCCTTCTTTCCTGTGAGTGCTTTATTCTTTTCTTCCTTTTTCTCTTTTCTATTTTCTCTCCTGTCTTTCACTCTTTATCTGTTAAGGATGTTATTTTTTCTTCTTTTTAGAGCACTTTATTTGTTTATTAATATACTGTTTTTACTTGAGTCTGTTATGGCTGCTGCAATAATTAGTGTTTTTTTTAGTATGTAATATGCTATTTTAACTGTTATTGATCTCTTGTGTTAAGTTGCTTTTATGTTTCTATATGTTAGGAGTGTTTTGGGTCTCTCTCCTGATCTATGAGTTCTTTTAGTGTTTTGATGTGTTAAAAGTCATACATTCTGTTTCATTGTTTGCTAATATGGCTAAAACATAATAAACATTTTTTGTAAAAAATAATTAAATAATAAAACATATGTAATGTTTCATGCATATGTTTTAGTTGGTTGAAGGGTGCAGAATGTTCTGTTGTTCCCTTGTGCATCTGGTTTTGGATTATGCTACCTGCTGTTGGCAAACTTATATTGTCCGCGGACTCTGCAGCTGCTACATTGGGGTGAGTATAATATAAGGAACTTGTAGAAAATGAGGGTACTCTGGTAAAAACCTACAAAATTTAGTGACAAAGCCTGTTAAATGGACATTATGGTTAAGTTGCACTAATAAAAACCTATGTAATTCAGTGAAAGACCTTTGTTAAAGGGACGTTATGCTTACAAGTAAAATCAAAACCCCCAGAAATGTGCCAATTATGGTAAACTAAGCAACCATAACTCGTACCATTACCGTCCACCACAGTCCACTTACAAGTAGTCCCCATAGTTCCATTTCCATTCCTAGCATCCTTAAAAAAAAGGATGGCATGTGCGGGTCTGCGGGCTACCCCTAAAATCACATACAGCATTAAAAGTAATGAAGCATCCAAGTACAAAAATAATTACAATGCAATCATTGCCCTCTTGTGGAATGCAAATATAGACATAGAATACATTGCAGACAATTCCAGTTGCAAGATATGTCACAGCCTATCTTACCAAAGCTGAGAAAACAGAGCTAAAATACCTCTGATATGATATATTTTATTTGTATCGCGCTCATACGCAAGTGTTTCAGAGTGTGACAAGGCAAGGGAGGGGAACAAGGGGGGACAAAACAATGATCTTACTAGGCCAAGTGACATTGAGAATGTGCAAGTGCAGGGGAGAGGGAAGGGAAAAATGGAAGGTACTGAGCATGGGATACAACAACACAAAAGGTATTGCAGCCAGCAAGGTGGCAAGTGCAGGTTGTGAGCGCAGACAAAGGGTATCTGGTAAGTGCAGGTGAGAGGTTTGTAGGGTAACAGATAAAAACCTAAGTGCAAGGGTTGCCAGGGGGCAGTGCGGGTGAGTGGCTGGTTGGGCATGGACCTGGGCCCAAATCAGAGGGTAAACTAGGTACACTGTGCCGAAGCTGACAGATCAGCAAGGGAGAGGGAGCGGGAATGCAGATGGTTCTCAAGTTTAAGAGTGGCAGAGAGGCTGTTCCAGAGGGAGGCCCCTGCTGAGGAAAGAGATCTACCACCAACTCGTTGCTTGGAGAAGCGACTCACCCTGAGGGAGTTGGAGATGGAGGAGCGAAGAGCTTGAGCAGGAAGGTATTTACGGAGGAATGTTGAATGTATTTTGGACCCAGGTGCCAGAAAGCTCTGGGATGCCATATCATCTGTCAAAACACTGTCACAAAAAATGTACAGCTTCGGTATACAATTCTGTCCCATAGCGAATGCGAGTGCTACGAAGGTGCAGACCATTTAAAAGTTGCACCCTTCTATGGGAAGTCTGAAAACATTGTCTGGCTACACCTTGGACCAGTTTGATCACAAAAAAGGGTACTAAAATCCTACCAATAGATAGAAACAATAGTCACAAATGATCGCAACAGCCAGGATATTTTAAAAACAATTTAATTGACACATACTACCCAAACAGAAGTACTGCTTTGGAAATAATGGGCCTCTACAGCATAGCCCCAAACTACTCCTACAATTACAATGTCATGCCAGGTAATACAACTGGCACATATTCAGTCTGAACGTGTGAAGGAAGCCTAGTAAAACTTACCAAACCCACCCTAATTTATCATATAAAGTTATCATTTAAATCTCTGCAACTTAGAGAACTTTATTACATGGCCCTACTAAAACTTTTCAAAGCTTGGAGAAAAGAAGAAGAATTATTAGGTGACCATGACTCATTTGAAGCTGTATTCAATGCAAATGAAAGCAGTATAACAAATGTAAATTTAAAACAATAAAAACAAATGTTGGACAATGAACATCAACAAGAGGAAGAAATGGAAGCTCTATTAGATAAAGATAGTCCTGAAGGCAGTCAAAATTCTCTTACAGGAAGCCAAAATCCACTTGGAGACCGACACATTCTACATGAAGCAGAAATAGCCATGACTGAGGTAGAAAATACCATCAATCTAAATAATTTGAAGAAGACTTGTCAGTGCTCAAATCACAGCTAAATGATGAACAACTCACCATTTATCTAGAAGTCACAGAGGAAACTGGACATGGTTTTAAACATGAAAATAAGGGGGTCATTACGACCCTGGCAGTAGGGGGTTAATGGGGCCGGTAGAGCTGCCGGCCCCGTTAACCGACTACCGCCTCATTACGAGGTCTCCTCGCGGGACCAGCTAAGGACGCCTGGTTTTACCAGGCGTTCTTAGCGGGTTCCGCGAGCACACCAGGATGCAAACAACGAGCCCGTCATTAACGGGCCCGTTGTTTGCATCCTCCCCATTCCCATTGAGCCTATAGGGGCTCGAATGGGAATGGGGATGTACAAGGTCTGGCTCCTGGAATGGGGAAATACCGGGCCATCCAAGGTTGGAATGGCCCGGTATTTCCCCATTCCAGGAACCCTGACCCGGTACCCGGAATGGGGGTAGCCATGCTGTAAATAGCGGCATGGCTACCTTCAAGGTCATAATGACCCCCTAAAACTAAAAGCTAAAATGTATAGCTGTAAATGTATAAACCTCTGCTCCTGTATGTAAACGGTAAGGCTGGTTCTGGCAAAACATTCTTAATTAAAATAATCCGCTAATTTCCACAAGAATTTAGTTACAACCACATTTCAGCTGTTGTAACAGCCCCCGCAGGTCTAGCTGCCAACAACCTAGGAGGTGTAAGTTTACACCGACTATTGCTCCTCCAAGTAGAACACCAAAACAAATTAGAATACTACACATTTTCAGCAGAAGCTGCTACTGAAGTACGCAGAATTCTAAAACAAAATATAAGTGCTCCTGATAGATGAAGTAAGCAGGGTTTACAACCTCATGTTGGCTTTAATTAATCTCAGAATGCAAAAGTCCTAGGAAACTGACTACGAAGAAATGTCTGGAGGAAAACACATTAGTGTTTTTGGAGACCTTCTATAGTTAACACCATTAAAAGGTCAATCTATTTTTAAAACAGGACACAAACAATGGTGTAACACCCTTGGCAGCAATGGAAATGCAAATCTCTGGCAACAATTTTGCTACAATTAACTAACTCAAAACATGCATCAGTCTGCAGATCTCACCTATGCTATAATTTTAAAAAGCATTACAACTGGTCTGCTTACTAAAGATGCAAAATCCATCTTACAAACTAGACTAATCCATGAGCTATATCGGGAAAACAAATCTGCCCCGATGTCATGGAACAATTAACTCAACAAAATATTAAAGGCATGTCCTTAATGCCAACCCTTGTAAGCTGTAGTGAATTCAGTGATAGAATGTTGAAAAAAGAAATGTGAACTGGACCTTCCAGCCCTTTAAGATGAGATAGCAATACCCTTGAGATAGATGGGGATGCAGGATTTTATTCAAACATCAATAATCAAAACAACTCAGGTAGTTGGCAAAAGGATAACTGTTTTAATATCAATTATCTAATCTAAAACAGGGAGTACAACCGACATCAGCAGACGTCTCTCATTATGATCTCAAAGCACTTCATAAAAAAACATTCTTTTATAGTAAATATTCATCATTGATGATGTCAACCTGCATATGACTAACGTTATCCTACGTGGCAAGACTCAAAAACCTATGGGTGAATGTGATAGGGTCTAAACGGATCATCTAGGTATACAATCCATACTTGTTTGGGCAGTGAAATAAAGTGATTGGCTTCTTAACATCAGGTGGGGCAACTAAGCCCTTCCCTAAAAATGTGTCACTATGAACGTCACTAAAGATACAACGTCTAATTGGCTACACAACTATAGGACCCTTGATCATTCGGTCCCCTATCATTGGTTACTTTCTAACCTCTGTCAGTACCCTCCCAACCTACGTTAGCAGCACGCAGGCTGAACTTCCATGTTCAGATAAGCTAGTCTTAACCAAAGCTTCCCACCAATTAACATGGCCATCCATCATCACCTCAGTGGTCTGCTGTCAATTAAGGCTTTGAATTTGTCCGTGGAAATGTTCCTTGCTAATGAAGAATTCAGGGGAGTGAAGGCACACTCATCCCTTGTGCGCAGGTGTGACCATCATCCTCGTCCGACTTCTGCTCCCCACGTGACTAAAGATCACAAAATTGAGCTTTCAGTCTATTAAAATGTTCTTTTCCAATAGACCTCTGACATCTTATTGTTCTCTTCCATGCCTTCTGAACAGGATGCTTCACTCTTTCATACGCTTTGTATCCAATGTCAGCTCACCCCAGTCTGATAGGGCCTTGGTTTCTTGGCTCACCCAACCTCGCCTTTGTGAATTTTCACCTTTAAGCAGCCTTCCTTCTTTTGCTCAGCACTGCTATTGTACGTAGTGGGAACATCCATCCTTTACTGACTCCACTATATATGTATATGTATGTACATGTTGGTGCATGCCACATTCTATTTACTATAAAGCTAGTCTCAATAATACTTCCTCTGCTTGCGTTTCTTTGCATATTTACACGTGTGAAATTGCTTAGCGTCTTCATTATTTTTGTAGCATAAGTGTCTTCACCTTTATCCCAAGATGTCATTCATCTCGATACTTTCTTAATGTCTTAAAGAGCCATCTATATCCTCTGGTCTCTGCATCTCTTCTCCGTATAGATAAGTTTTGCATATGTATGACGTCATTATTTCTCTTCCTTTCTTCAATTTGTCCTGCTTTCTTCTGGACTATCACTCGGACTGCCATCATACTGTCTCATATGCGGGTATGGTTGTCTCAATGGGAACCTTGCTTCCAGGATTCACCTCAGTATCTTTAGTTCAAAGGGCTTTGCACGTGTGTGGCATTCTGGTGTCCAGCAGATAGGCAATATGGGCGAAGTGATTGAGGTGGGGGTACTTAGCTCCTTCTCTACAAATGTAATCCATATTTCATATCAGCTCCACAGACAAACTAGAAGTGCATGGCATTACAATTAAAGTATTAATTCTGTGTCTAAACTGCAGAGTAATTGTAAAGTGTAGCCTTGACGTAGAACAGGGCTCAGTCAATGGAGCAATTGGTACAGTTGTTGGCTTCCAAACACATCCACATGACAAAAACATTCAGTTTGCCAACATCCACGTTGACAAACTTGCAGAAGTTAAAAAAATAGGCCACACAATAGCACGCTGCCTTCTTTTCAAAGACATGTACATACACAGAGAACAATTCTCTTTATCTCTTGCATATGCTGTCACTATTCACAAATCGCAATGTCTAACCCTGGATCAGGCATTGATTGACATTGGCAGCACAGTCTTCAAAGAAGGTATGAGTTATGTTGCACTTTCACGTCTCTGTACACTCAATGGTCTATTCCTAGTTAATTTTGATGCAAAGTCAATGCAGACATTCCTTGCATCCTAGAATGCAACAGGCTATGTGCAATTTAAACCCCATCTAGATATGTACCCTCTACCTCAAAAAAGAAAACCATTTAAAAGAAAGCTAATACAACAATCAGAACCTATAGCAGAGCTCCCTCTAATACCATTAAAAAACTAAGAACTACTGCTCCATCAAATAATACAATCACCAAACTCTCTAGCCTAAAAACAACTGCACGTTCATCAGAAAACAAAGAGACAAATGTCTCGTCACAAAAAACAACTGCCGGCCCATCAAAGGATACAGAGGCATAACTCTATAGTCCATTTAAATTCAAAAACACAACTTTAGTAAATTGCCACCAATTGTTCACAACATTTACTTAAACTACTCGGACCAATTCTGTTTGCAAATGCTCATCCTTCATAGAAATGACACAAATAATCCTGACAGCACTTACATCGTCTCAGGTATAAGGCTACTGGACAGGAATGGTAAAATTCACCATAAATGCACAAGAAGATACACAAGAATTCTTAATTTACTTACTACAAGTACTAGAAACCAGAAACATTCAAAAACAAAGCATTTTTCCCAGAAAGATTATAAAACCTGCTTCTAAGCGCATAGTGAGCCTGTGGTGCGCTAAGTGGTTGGCAAGTGGAGGCAGTCACAGCAGTCTCAGCAGGATCCAAGGTTTTGTGGGGCAGAGGCTTGTGATGTCAGCTATAAAAAAAAAGGAGTTGTGGAGGGTCTCGCAGTCGGTGTAGACGAGAGCCATGGTTTCCCTGCTTTACTTTCAGTGTCCTGGAGCACTGTACTTAGAGTGAAGTGAAATCCAGTTTTAATCGGGTGGCCTGCTATCACAACGAACAGTGAGTCACTGATTGGAAGTATTTTTATATCATTTTATATCATGTTACTTTCTGGATATTTTTAATTGTTTGGATTATTTGTAAGGTGGGCCAAATTCTGGTTTCCAGTTATGTCGTTTATGTACGACTTGACTAGTGGAAAAAATAAAATGCTTTCATGATCTGCTTTAACTTCGAGCTACATCACAGACGATGAATTGATGATGGCAGTACATCTTTCCCTCCCTCCATGTGGAGGTTGTTTTGCCTTTTGTAACATTTGAATCTGAATGTGCTCTGGACGGAGAGGCAAGCAATACTTCCCCAGCTCTTTGTTCTTCATTAGCCACAAACAAATACTCGTGAGGAAAAGATAACATCTTACTTTCCCTTTAAGAAAAGCTTGAAAGGAAAAGCTGTATCCTCAATCATTTTTAAAACACCAGCTCAGAATCGTTCAGTGACTCAATCAGGTTTTACTCCAGCTGGCTCAAATCAAATAGAAGTGAACCTTCCTTTAAACATTGACTTGAGTGTTAAATCAATGAGCGTTTTGGATACTCCACCTCTGGAGACATGCCATGTGCTGCACTTTGACTCTTACTTCCCTTTAATGGATTCTACACCTCCATTTGTTCCCTTTACTAGGTTTTCCACATCTGTGCCTCAGGTGGAAGGTCATCATGGGAATGTTACTAATCAAACTTTATAGGAAATTTACCAGGTCTTATGTATTCTGGTGTCACTGTACGAAGACCTTAAACTGGACTTGAAAAGTAATTCTGTTATCTTGGAATTCTTTTTATTTAAATTTGATAACATCCAGCTGTATGTTGCAGCTAAAGATGTATTAATTAATCATAATTTGTTGAAAGTGAATGAAACCAGGTCAAATTTAACATCAACTACGAAAGGGGACAATGTTGCTATATTGATGGAGCCTTCCAGTCTTTCTATGTCTCAAAATGAGAGGGCAGTAATGCAAATGAAAACTACAAGTGCCCTGGGTGGTGGCCTATCAACAGCTGTACGCCAGGAAGACTGTGTGATCATGGCTTCAAGTGCTCACCCGGGTAGACTGGATTTTTCTGTTTTAGAGTTGGTCTCGAACAATACTATACCACTGTCTATGTTTCCTCCACCCTCTGAGGTCATTTTAGTCGAGGGTGAGGCTGTGCAGATGGCATCTAGTATTTCCCCTACTGATCCCCATGTTGGGACTGGTAGAGCTAAGAGGGCACCTTTGACAAAAAACTAAAAATCTGCAGTGCTCAGAAGGAAAATCATTTGGCATCATGCCGCTTTTTTCAGAATTTGTTGTCCCAGTCTTCTGTTCTGTTAGGGACCTTTTGACTAATACCTCAACAAAAATTACATTGATTGATCCTGCTAGGAATCGGGATGATCAATCTATTCTTCAGTTACCAGGCCAAGCCAAATCCAGCAATGGGGTATTATTGGAGCGTGTGCCCCTTCTGGTTCCCCAACTAACATCTCTGGTGTTATCGACCACTTCAGTGGCGGAGAAGCCTTTTATAACATGCCACTTTCAATTATTCTGCAGGAAATGCTTCTTTAGCCAACACAGTGCTGCAAATGGTCTTGACAGAGGGCCTAGAAAATGGTGTAAGAAATACTTTTTGGGCTTCCTCTTTGGGGCTTCCCAACCTGGGTAAATCTGTCAGTCAATTCACTTAAAATCTGTTGGCAACCGGGGTTGGGTGGTGGTGACTGCTATCCATTGGCTCTAAGGGCCTTTTCAAGTGGTCTAAACACTGGCAAAAAGGGTGGGGAGCACAATGAAATGCAGGGAAACCACTTGGCTTAGAAGACCAAAGCATGGCTCATCCACATGCAATATTGTTGGAGAGATCTTATGTGTGCTCTCAGAGATCCCAAGGTTAAGGGACATTTCCTCCGCAGATATTCTGGGAGTCGGTTTTGTAGATCGTCATCATACCGACCGTTCACTTGTGTATTTCAACTCTAAGCTTGTCTTTGACTTGCTGTTGCAAGACTGAGAACTTTTGGTGTCAATGTAAAGCATTATAAAGACATTTCAACGTAAGGTAATCCATTTACGGATATGGGAAATGAAGATGCCCTAGGGAAGGACATGTATAATTGAAAGCGAAAAATGTAAATATCTGAAGGGACAAGGGATTGGTCCTGGCTTTTAAATGCAACACACTGCATGCAGTGATCAATCCTTATGTCGCCCTGTTATTCAAAACTCTTTTTTGGTTGTTTTATCTTGTAACACCAAGGGCATTCTCATCTGTTTACAAATACAGAAGTGGGAGCTAAATTTAGGTCGTACAGAATTATCTCCCTCCAGGAGGCTTGGCTGAAAACAGCACCATCACTTGATGGTTATGGTGTGTTTTGTCAGGCTGCTAAACAGAGAGCTTTAGCTCACCCTCACTATAGTGAAATCTTCTCCAAACATCTCAGTAAGGAGATCTGTGGATGTCTACTTTGAGGTTCTTGCAACACATGTCAAATATACATATGAACTATCCCTTGAAGTGTTGGTTATTAATGTGCATTGGCATGCCGGTATGAAAGATCTGGGAAGTGTACTTGAGTGTTTCAGCTATCGGGTGAATGACTGGCTAGAAAATGTGGAAGGTGAGCATATTATGCTGATGGGAGATCTGAACTCAGATTGCCTCACTCCAGATGATGAGGTTCACCTTGATGTAGCAAGATGTAAAAATATGCGTATACAAGGCCATCAATGGTTGTAAAGGTTGAGGGGACTGGGTCTGGCCTTCCCAAATGACATTTCTTCTGCTGCCGATGGCGCTACTTTGTCCTGGTCAAATGGGAACATTGACTCAAGCATAGGTAAGCTGGCTATAGTTGAATTGTACTCACTTTAAAATCATTCAGATTAGTCTGAGTGGTCATTCAATGCTTGAGGCCTCATTTTCAGTAAATTCAGAGAATTAGGCCACAGATATCCAGGCTTTGTCTGATGTAACAGTTAGAGCATCAGCTACTAGGATGTGGTAGAATGTTGTTAAAGCCAACAAAGTTAATGATCTGGTTGTTAATCTCTTGATACACTCCTCTGAGGAGTGGAAATGTAACACCTTTTCAGTGGATCAATTTGGGCCATTTGTTAACAAGGTTCTTAGTACTAGTAAATTGTTTAGAAAGAAGGGAGGTATGAAATCGGTTTTAAAGCATCTGCATGCTTATAATGAAGTTCTAGTTACTCGAAAGCTAATTGAAAGAACCTCAGACTTATAAGGAAAAGGTTTGATTTGAGGCAAAGAAGCATATCTGCCAAAAAATGCAACAGTCTTATCGTAATTGGTTACATCAGACCTGCATTAAAAGATCACAGGAGGACGCAGAGCTGATGTTGTCCATCTTGAGTAACAAAAATACCTCTGCTTTTTGGCACGTGATTAATGACATATATTCTTCTCAAGTGGAACAACAAGTGAATGATGTTATGGAGGCCGACTGGGTGGCTCACTTCCATGAATTATTTTTGTTACCCATGGGAGTAGAGCTCTCTTTATTTCTGGTTTCTCAGGATACGAATCAGACTAGCTCTATTGACTTTGGTTATGAGACAGTCCTAGATGTAATCCTTCGGCTTTGCTCTCTGCGTGCTCCAGGCCCCAATGGGCAATCAAACCTCTTGTTTCAATCAGATCCAGAAACGTTGGCTACGACCTTGTCCTATTTGTTTCAGAACATTGATAAACTCACATTCTTCCCTGATAATTGGTCCATTGTGTGTATCATTCCTATCTATAGAAATGGCTTGATATCGGACCCTTTTAATTATAGACCAGTTGCAGTAGTGGATGCTGGCAGTAAGGTTTTTGCCTCAATTTTGCGGTCTGATCTCGAACAGTAGGCAGTGGAAGCTGGAAGAGTGGAAAAATGGCAAATCGGATTTATAAGGAATATGTCAACATCATTAAACAGCCTCCTATTTAACTGTATTCATCAAGTGTCAAGTGGGAAGTATGAATTGGTGTATATCGCGTCAGTGGATCTAACTGCTGCTTTTGATTCAGTTGATCACAGCTTGTTGTGGTCCAAATTGAACGAACAAGGGATTCCAATGAGCTCATGAGGAATCATTAGTTTATACTCCAACACCAAGATTCAAGCTCGTCTTAATCATTCTGGCCATTTATCACTGTAGTCTTCTTTTGGGGCGTCAGACAGGGATGCGTTTCAAGTCCCTGCCTGTTCAACCTATATATTGCTGATATAGGTAAAAGCTTAACACCAGCTGCCTTTATCCCTCCCAAACTACATCACTTACACACAGTATGACTGGCGTTCCGGATGCCTTCCTTCTTTTCGATTGTAACCCAGTGGGCCTTCAACGTGGGACTTTGCGACTAAGCACTCATTGAACGTGAATCCTTTCAAAACTTAAATAATTCAGTGCTCAAAGTTCAGGAAAAAGAAACAGTATACATGGGTATACATTGCAACTATGCTCAGAACAAGTGGGGAAACTTGACAGTTTGATTTATTTGGGCTTTTTAATCACTTCTTGGCCCAGCACAGTGTCACAAGTGCCACAAATTTTCAGCAAGATTTGCTCCTGGATTCAAAGTTGGGTGGTAGCCTTGGCTACTCAACTCCAGAGAGCTGATTCTAAATATTGCTAATTTACTTTGAGGCCTGCCATACGGTACAATGAAGAGAAGGTAGTCCCTAAATTGCTTTATGGGATTGACACTTAGCCTATGGCAGCACTTACCTATCTGCCTGTAGTTGAGACTCTCTTGTGGAAAACTGTGCTAAGGTTACCTTCCTCTTTTCCAGTTACCGCCATATGGTATGAGTTGAGTTTTGTATCTTCAAAATGTAGAGCTCATTGGAAAATTCTATCCCTCCCCCGAAAAATGTTATGTCCCCCTGATAATTCATTTTATGTGGATCTCCATTTGATATTAGAGCTCAGAGGTAATACCTGGTTGGGGACACTTGCACCATTTTTGGCAGTTTATCGCGCTAGACTTACCAGGTCAATTTTTATTCATTTTCGGTGGAATTTGATATTGACAAAATCAATGTTGGCAAGATATGGTTTGGTATCGGTGGAGCACATCTCTTTGTCAAATTTGTAATGAAGAAAATATGTGTGAAACTTTAAAGCATGTATTAATGTTCTGTCAACCTCTCCGGGGTGTGAGATGGAATTATCTCAAGAAATATCAAGAAATGTTCTTATCTTCTGACACACAGTCACTTTGGCCAGCTTGTCTAGCTGGACGCACCTCCTCAATAATGATTGCTGTTACTGGCTTTCTCCAAGCATTGAAGTTAGATGTTACTTCACTTTAAGTACATGGAGATGTAATCGTATGTGTTTTTTTAACAAATAGAATTTGTGTTTATCAAATATGCAATGTAATGGTAATTGTTTAATGTTTTCAATGTTTGGTGAAATATCGTGTTTGATCTTGTTTTATTATCTTGAATTTGAATGAATTGGTATTTTATTGATTTGTTGTATAAAAATGTTAAAGGTTGATTTTCTGTTTTCAACCAAATAACAATAACCCCCACCTCCAAAAAACATCCCTATACACGTGGAAACATACATGAACTCTCAGCAACCATGTTTCACAAGAGTGCATTGCCTAATGAACGATTTGTGTATGTAGCCATACCAATTTAGGAATCCGTTCCATTTCACCAGATTCTGCAGAATGAAAATCATGGCATATTATGCCCTTTTTGAAATTCAGACAATCATTCCAGCATACAAATAAACTCACATGGCCAATATGTCATAATAATGATTCTAAGGTACCATGCAGATAATAGCAAAAATAACTGTAAACTGACTAGCTTTACACACGGCTAGGTATGTCTTGTCAAGAAAGCCTTCAAAACAGTAGGCATAATTTGCCACACTGGTACCACAACCACTTCCACTTCAGGCCACTGTAAAAAAAAGAAGTGGTTGGTTTGAATGTAACAACACTTCCGTAACTCCAAAACATAGGTTACCAGCAAATCTAACAAATCCCTGCTTAATATTCCTTCAACCCAAATTTACCCACTAAAGTACAGTACAATGCACAGTTAGAATACACCTATAGGTATCTAACTACATCCATAAAACTACAATAGATCCCAAAACATTATATTTGCATAGAATGAATTTACAAATTTGGGCCAGGAGCGGCGGATTGGTTCCGAAAGTGTGCTTTTGCAAATTTGGTGAAAATCTGTCCAGTACTTTCTTTAGGATTAGTTGAAATGTGTTTCTCCAAATAATAGTGATATGTGGCTCTGCTACGCGATCCCATTTCCCTGTTCGCTCTGCGGTCAAAAGTATCATTGGCCTGGAGTGTGGCGTGATGTCGGTGAACAATGGACGCGCCCGGTGGTTGGCTGGAGGGAAGCGTGATGTGCGTCACAATTTTGGGAAACGTCGCCATGTTGTATCAGAGGATAGTGCAGCGATGAAAGGGGCTGGAAAACATGGTTTGCGGTATCTGGTAGTGGGAAGATGGGATGAAAAGGGTGGGGGAGTGAAAAGTGGTTCATATGATATATCTGTTTAGGTGGAAGAAGACGGTGGTGTGGGAGCTGTGTCCGCAAGTACAAATGCTCCAGCAAATGCAGCTTGAAAGATGAGCGCTGCAAAGCGCACATTTAAAGCTCCACAACGAAAGTAATGTGGAGAGAAATATATTGCTGTGTTATGAGACTGCTGGCTCAGAAAATGGGCCAGTTGGTCCACCCCACCCCCTCGGGCTCAGGGCCCCTTTCAACTGAAAGAGTGGAAAGGGCCTGATGCTGTAGTGAGACAGAGCCCTGGCTCGGAGCTCTAAACAATAAGTATGCATGGAAGAGCTCAGACAGGCAGCTCTGAAGTGCACAGGATTTTTGTGGCCAGAGCTGCTACAGGAGTCTTCAACTTTTGGATCTCCAGATGTTTTGGAATAAACATCCCAATATCACTCTGCATTGACAGTGATTGCTAGGGCACATGGGAGCTGTAGTCCAATACATCTGGAGCGCCAAAGGTTGCAGACTTCTACGCTATTGTATTCTATATGAAACCATTTTAAGAAATTGGTTTAAAAGACAGAGGGCCTCATTACAAGTACTCCGGTCCGGAATTAACACTGCCAGTAAAACCATACCGGCACCGTTTCCATGTCCGCCCAATCATGACCCGCGGCCCCGGTAATAGCACCACCCTAAACCGCCACCGCGGAAATAGGGGTCCCGTTAAGTCCGTCTGCACGGAAACCCCTCTGTTACCGTCAACACAAGACACCGTGAGCATCACAACTAGCGCGGACACGGGAATACCGGCTAAAAAATGGCGTAAATACCGTGATCACGGTGGCGGAACCGCCACCACCGCGAACATGGCGTTATACACTGCCTGCTGAACTGAATCAGGGCACAGGTGCACCAAATCAGCCCAGCTGGACCTAGCAGGCCACTGGGAGCCTACAAAAGGGCCACACCCAGCCCAACACAACATAGAACCATGCAGGCAGCAGGTCTAGTAGCACTGGGACTGGGCCTACTCAACCAACAGGCAGCACTGCACATGGTGGCAGTAATGGCGCAGAGGAGGAGGCGTAGGCGGAGGAGGCGCAGGCGGCAACCAGCCAACCCTGCAGCTATGGCAAACCCCATTGCCCAGCCAGCCCGAACCCGCCGCCAGCCAGCAATACCATGCATCAGGGCCTCACCCTGGAACCTCACCCCAGGACAGATCCACACACTATACCGGCTGGACCGTGCAACAATCCTGCACATCATCGCCATGATTGAGGACAACATCAGCAGCCTAATTGACACCCCCACCGCCATCCCCCCCCTCTTGAAGGTTGTCTCAGTACTGCATTTCCTTGGCACTGGCACCTATCAACACACGGTTGGTGAGCTGCACGGCATATCACAACCCTGTTTCTCCAAAATCCTGGTACAGGTACTGGATGCCCTGTTGCGCCATGTGTCGGAACACATAGCCCTACCCCGCACCCTCCCTGAGGTCATTGCCACCAAGTTGGCCTTCCATGCCATAGCAGGCATGCCAAATTGCATAGGCGCAGTTGACTGCACCCACATTGAGCTGACAGTACCACGTGCTATTGAGGCGGTGTTCCGCAATAGGAAACAGTATCACTCTTTGAATGTCCAGATGGTTTGTGATGCCATGCAACTGATTACACACTGCTGGGCACGTTTCCCAGGATCATCACATGACTCAATGGTACTGCGGAATTCCACGTTGCCACGGTACATGGAACGCTATGCCGGACAAAGCACATGGCTATTGGGTGAGTACAGCTGACGATGCTACAACCCTGTCGAAGTGGTGTGTGTGTGTCCAGGCCAATGAGCATTGTGAGTGTTCCGCTGTGACCGCACATGCATCACCCCCCATCCATCTACCAAATACACAGCGGATGCCAAACATCATGAAGGAAGACATGACAGGGCACCACAATGTGCCCGTGCACACGCTGGCACAGCCAATCCTGTCACTGTCCCATGAACCCTGTGCCACTGCAGACACCCACCCTCAATTGAAACACTGCCTCAAAAGGCACGAGAGGCGTGTAAATGAGACGACGTGTATTTACTACTTCCGTACAGTGGAGTCACTCTGCCATGTGTGGACAGCACTGCACCGTGACATGCACACAATCAAATGTCACCCGCAGGGCACAGTAAACATGCAAGTTAATGTGTAGGCCCATATCCAGTCAGCGACATACATCGTGATGCCCAAAACATACCTCCATACACTGCATGGTACATATGCATGAATGAATGATGATACAAGAATGCACAGCAGCAGATGAGGACATGATGCCACAAACACTGACATGTTCCCCCATCTACATCCCATGTAGGTGATGCGGGATATGCACTCACGCCATGGATGATGACACCTGTACGGAGACCAAGGAACAGGCATGAAGAGGCATACAATAGGGCACATATCTGCACACGTGGAATGATTGAGAGGACATTTGGACTGCTGAAGGCCCGTTTCCGCTGTCTGAGCAGATCTGGCGGATCACTGCTGTACAGCCCAGTGAAGACGGGTAAAATCACGCTCGTATGTGCCATGCTGCACAATATATGCATGCGCAGGAACATCCCAATGCCACCAGACGCAGATGAGGAAGATGGGGATGGGGATGGGGATGGGGATGGGGATGGAGATGGGGATGGGGATGGAGATGGGGATGGGGATGGAGATGGGGATGGGATGGCACCGCCTCCCCCTGGGGGTCCACATGATGGCCAGAGAGCACGGGATGCCCTGATTCGCATTTACTTTTGAGTCACAGCACATTCACAGAAATGCACGAACATGGTGCTGACAATGAATTAATAGTTGCACTGCAAAATAAATGATCAATGTCCACACATGTATGTCTTGATTCGAAATGGTGATGTATTGATGTAATAACAAAAGGGAAGGAGGTGCATTGGTTAGGGAAGCTGTACACCCGGGGCCACCCACCACCCAAACGTGCCCACCCCCACCCAGACCCCATTGTTCAAACCCCCAAAACTACCTACCCCACCACCCAAACGTGCCCACCCCCACCCAGACCCCATTGTTCAAACCCCCAAAACTACCTACCCTACCACCCAAACGTGCCCACCCCTCTCACACCCTTGTAGTCCACATGTGTCCAGCGCTACCCAACACACATGCCATCACTTCCGTGTGCGCTTCTGTACCTGTGCAACCTTGCCCGAGGGACCCGTTAGCCTACTCGAGCGCCTCCTTGGACTGGCAGTAGTGGAGCTGGATGGGGTGGTTGTGTTTGATTGGGCAGAATCTGGAATTGAGGGCATCCGTGCCAGATTTGCCTGTTGGCCAACCAACATGGCCTCTACAAGCCTGGAGGTGTGGTCGTTGCCCTCCCGCACATGGCATGCAAGGGTTACTATAGTGCTCGCAAAGCGTCCAATGGACCTCGACAGGCGATGCACTGAGGCGCTGTAGCTGTCCCTCTGCAGCCTGGATTCCTCTTGCTGCCTCTCCACCAGCTGGGTGAGGGTAGCCTGCTGGTCCTCCATCCGCTGCATGCGGGCATTCAGTTCGGCCATGGATGGGGTGGGCGACCTCATGGGACTCCCCAGTGATGTGGGGCTGAACCCCAGCTCATGGAAGGAGCCCAGGTCTTCCAATGTGGGCATCTCCCCCTGTGGCCCCGTTTCCGAGTGCTCTTGCGGGGCACTGTTATCACTGCAGGCCGCCCCCTCTGCAGTGCTGCTGCCTTCAGTGTTGTGATGGCACCTGTCTAGACTCAGCCAGTGTGGAGACGGTGGGGATGTCGGTGGTGGTGGTGGGCCACACATCTGTAGTGGCTGGTAATGTGGCCAGAGGTGCAGAACTGCCGGCAGCATCCTCCTGTGTGGTGGCGGTGGCTTGTGTACTTGCCGGTGCAGATTGGCTGGCCTGTTGTGCAGTATCACTGTCACTTGAAACGGCTGTGGGGACACAAAGGGCATGCAATTAGTGTTGTTGTGGTGGCAGATGGGTGCATCACATGCGTCATTAAGATTGTACATTGAATAGTGTTAGTCACATGCATCTGATTGCTGGTGTATGCATTCTGTGATATTGGTTGCCATATGGATCATGATGGGTCCTTTGGCCCACACATGCACTGCCTGAGGGGGGGTTGTTAATGGGTCCTTTGGCCCACACATGCACTGCCTGGGGGGTGGTTGTTAATGGGTCCTTTGGCCCACACATGCACTGCCTGGGGGGGGTTGTTAATGGGTCCTTTGGGCCACACATGCACTGCCTGGGGGGGGGGGGTTGTTAATAGGTCCTTTGGCCCAGTACTCACAACTGCATATTTACATGTGGCATTCATGTTTGGGCACTTACCGGCATCTGCAGGTGGGCTCACTCCTGCCTCAGCCTCCCCGATCCCATGGATTCCCTATATGTGGAGGACG
The DNA here is from genome assembly GCF_040938575.1 of Ambystoma mexicanum. Classification (NCBI taxonomy): domain Eukaryota; kingdom Metazoa; phylum Chordata; class Amphibia; order Caudata; family Ambystomatidae; genus Ambystoma; species Ambystoma mexicanum. The sequence continues at coordinate 417,752,425 of NC_090938.1, forward strand.
CTGCTGCAACGCTCCTCCTATGCTTGCAGCCTCAGTGGGGAAGGGGGTCCTCCGCCTGTCCCACTGCTGCGTTGGCGGTGCGTGGAAATGAGGTTGCGTACCCTCAGCCTCAGGTCATCCCACCGCTTGTGGCAGTCCTCCACGCTCCTCACTGCCACGCCCACAGCGGTGCACTTGCGTGCAGCTTCGGCCCACACCTCCTTCCTCCGCTGCTGTGTGGCACGCCGTTGGTCGGCGCTGAACAGCATCTCTGCATTGTCCACAATGTGCTCCACCAAGACGGTTAGCTCCGCCTCGCTGAAGCGCTGTTTTTGCTGCCTCTGAGCAGGAATCCTGGCAGACATGCTGGTGGTCCCTTTTGGCTTCTCAGAGTTAGGATTGTGCTTGTGCTGGCTCTGGATGGCAATGGATTGTGCTTTTATATGATGGCCGCCTCTCTGTTTCCTGTTTTGGCGATCATGGTATTTCCGGTTCCGTGTCCGTGGCGGCAGAGGTGGAAACGGGTTTTGCGCCACTTGTGGCTGCGTTATTTCCATTTCCGCGGGGTTTTCCGTGACGGCGGCAACAACGTTTCCAAGTCCGTGTGGTGCGCGCGACCGACAGCGTGTAATCGGACGTTTTTTCCGCAACCTTGCGGACATGGAAACGTTTTTACCGCCGTCACGGATTTTGCACTGTCCCGGACTGGCAGGTTGTAATGAGGCCCAGAATCTTTGTTACTGCGCCCTGGAGCTGGGAGCCATTGCATTAGAAAAGTGTTTAAAAACAAATAGTAAAGCGTGCTTTTCTGGTTTGCTGTTGTCAATTTACTTTTCTGGTCTATGTTTTTTTTAAAGGGAACAAAAACATGTGCACTGTCATGTCCGCCTCATGTACAAACCCTTACCTGATGAGCTACTGAAAAGGAGAGAGCATAGTGTCAGAGAAGGCTTCACAATAGTGAGAGTGACATTGAACAAACACCACAACACACCAAGGGCCTGATTCATAGATTATTTGCACAGTTCAAAGTCAGTGCACATGGTTATTTTTGCAGTACTAAATTACTTTGCACTGACTTTGCATTGCAAAAATACACTTTGCACAGTTCCATGAATCAGGGTTTGTGTCGGCAGTGCAAAGTTATTTTTAAGCAGGTCAAAGTCAGTTTGAACCATGCAAAATGTCAATGAAACGGGCTCCAAGTTCTGATTAAAAAGTAACAGGAGTTGAAAGAAAAATACTTTCTGACATTACGCAACCAGGTATCTGGAATATTTTTATACTAGTTAAAAATTGTGTTTATGTGGTACTAGCGTTCCATCGCTTTCCACATCTCAAGCCAAATCTACTTTTCAAATGCATTTTAGACCGCTCTGTCATGTGAACAAATCTGTCCCAAAACATAAGCATTGCTACTTCACTTTTCCATTTTTGGGGGGGCCTGGAAAAATTGACCGTGAATGTAAACTTTGCCAAAAACTCCAACATTATCAGGGTAATTCATAGAATTTCGCACAAAAGTGGCGCACGCGGCTGGGGCACAGTGTGCGCGTGCGAATGTCTGCGCCAGCCGTGTGCACTAAAATCGATATCCGCGCACAGCGTATTCATGGATTTTACCCTCCAAAACCAGCCGTGGCGCAGAGTGGCGCAGCGACCCTGCAGCAGCGCCAGTTACGCCCCCAAGAACACCCTCGCGCAAGGAAAAGCCATCAAAATTCCCAATTCAGCGCAAAGGGCTGTGCTAACCCTGGACCAGTATACAGGGCTGGCAAACAGCAAACGCTGAGCGGGGAACGTGTATTACTGGGGTGCGCGGGAAGTTCCACACGCAATTTCAGCAGGGTACGTGTATTTCTGGGGTGCGGGGAAGTTTTACACGCGATTTCAGCAGGGTACGTGTATTACAGGGGTGCGCGGGAAGTTCCACACGCAATTTCAGCAGGGTACGTGTATTTCGGGGGTGCGGGGAAGTTCTACACGCGATTTCAGCAGGGTACGTGTATTTCAGGGGTGCGGGGAAGTTTAACATGCAATTTCAGCAAGGTACGTGTATTACAGGCGTGCGCGGGAAGTTCCACACGCAATGTCAGCAGGGTACATGTATTTCGGGGGTGCGGGGAAGTTCTACACGCGATTCCAGCAGGGTACGTGTATCACAGGGGTGCGCGAGAAGTTCCACACGCGATTTCAGCAGGGTACGTGTATTTCTGGGGTGCGGGGAAGTTTAACACGCGATTTCAGCAGGGTATGTGTATTACTGGGGTGCGCGGGAAGTTCCACAGGCAATTTCAGCAGGGCGCGTGTATTTTGGGGGTGCGGGGAAGTTCTACACGCGATTTCAGCAGGGTACGTGTATTTCTGGGGTGCGGGGAAGTTTAACATGCGATTTCAGCAGGGTATGTGTATTACAGGGGTGCGCGGGAAGTTCCACACGCGATTTCAGCAGGGTACGTGTATTTCTGGGGTGCGGGGAAGTCTAACACACGATTTCAGCAGAGTACGTGTATTACAGGGGTGCGCAGGAAGTTCCACACGCGATTTCAGCAGGGTACGTGTATTTCTGGGGTGCGGGGAAGTTTTACATGCAATTTCAGCAGGGTACATGTATTACACGGGTGCGTGGGAAGTTCCACAAGCGATTTCAGCAGGGTACGTGCATTACTGGGGTGCGCGGGAGGAAGTTCCACACGCGATTTCAGCAGGGTACGTGTATTTCTGAGGTGCGGGGAAGTTTTACACACGATTTCTGCAGGGTACGTGTATTACAGGGGTGCGTCGGAAGTTCCACACGCGATTCCAGCAGCGTACGTGTATTTCTGGGGTGCGGGGAAGTTTTACACGCGATTTCAGCAGGGTACGTGTATTACAGGGGTGCGCGGGAAGTTCCACAAGCGATTTCAGCAGGGTACGTGTATTACTGGGGTGCGCGGGAAGTTCCTCACACGATTCCAGCAGGATACCTGTATTACAGGGGTGCGGGCAAGTTTCACACGCAATAGGCCCTGTGCGAGTGGGATACGTGTATTTCGGGGGTGCAGGGGAGTCCTACACGTGAATTGGCAGTGTGGGTCCTCCCAGGTGTTCCCTCTATACCCTCCACAGCCCCTGCAGGCAGACCACACCACAGGGGACTACCCTGCACCCCTGGTCATGTCCCGCAGGCAGCCCATCCACCATGGGCAGGCCCCCCAGCCAGCCACATGTCACCTTACACTAGTGATCACCAACGCATTACCCCCTTGCACCCCCACCCCACAGCAGTGCAGGGCACCTGCCAGCAGGCCCCCACTCATATCCCCTTGCACCCCCACCCCCCAGCACTGAGGGGCACCTGCCAGCAGGCCCCCACTCATGTCCCCTTGCACACCCACCCCCCAGCAGTGTGGGGCACCTGCCAGCAGGCCCCCACTCATGTCCCCTTGAACCCCCACCCCCCAGCACTGAGGGGCACCTGCCAGCAGGCCCCCACTCATGTCCCCTTGCACACCCACCCCCCAGCAGCGCGGGGCACTTGCCAGCAGGCCCCCACTCATGTCCCACTCATGTCCCCTTGCACCCCCACCCCCCAGCAGTGCGGGACACCTGCCACCAGGCCCCCCACTCATGTCCCACTCATGTCCCCTTGCACACCCACCCCCCAGCAGTGCGGGGCACCTGCCAGCAGGCCCCCACTCATGTCCCCTTGCACACCCACCGCCAGCACTGAGGGGCACCTGCCAACAGGCCCCCACACATGTCCCCTGCACCCCCACCCCCCAGCAGTGCGGGGCACCTGCAAGCAGGCCCCCACTCATGTCCCCTTGCACCCCTACCCCCCAGCAGTGCAGGGCACCTGCCAGCAGGCCCCGACACATGTCCCCCAGCCAACATGTCATCACAATCTAGATCCCTGGCCCTTATGGCCAGCCTCACATGCCAAAGACCCACCCAAGTATTGCATTGTTAGGTAAGATTTCCACAGGGCTGGTAAATCTTCCTTGCCTGGTTCAACTCCAGAACTTTTTGCTTTTCTAGTGAGATATTTTCCATTAATACCTCAGTGAGTGGGAACCTTTTTCCACACTCACCTGTCTTTAACTCTTTTTATGGGTGTCATTTTTAAGACTCTCCATAGTGTCTTTTTAAAGTTATCATGTCTAACAACTTATTGGCAATAAGTGCCTGTTGTTGCTGGGTTGCCCTAGGGGCTCCCCCTTTAACTTTCTTGTGCTAACCTTGAGTGAACTACAGTTCCCAAGGGTAGAAAGGATCTTTGGATCCCTTTTACATTTACTTCTGTGAAACCAGCACACCCCACCTTATGTGGAGTGCTGGGGAGATACAATGTATCCCCTTTCACATTTAAACTGTAACAATTCTGTTACAGTGACAAGCTTACCTTTAATGGCTGGTGGCAGTAATACCTTTTACTAATTTGGTGCACTTTTACCGCGTGCTGTAATCACAGCTGCAGTAAAGGCACCTAAGGGTGCTCATTTTTACCAAAATGGCCCCTGTCTTCTTTTTCTGCCATTTTAGTGTTTCTTGTCGTTTCTTGTTCCTTCCCTTGACATCCAGGGTGGGAAAATCCTTTGTTTGAGTTTTGTCTTCGGCGGGAGTCCCCTGGACACCCCGCCCAGGCTCCAGTTAGTCTGTAAGCACAGGAAGTGGGGGAGGGGTCCCAAACTTCCCCCTCCTTTGTCTTAGGTCTTCCTTCAACTGGGCCAAATCCCAGTGGGGGGTTGGCTGTCCTGATTGGACAGCCAAACGCCCCTTTCTTGTAAAATGCGGGGAGAGAATGCAGAGGTTGTGTTGCAGTTCCTGATAAATACTGGAAACCTGGAAGCTGAAGTCATGTCGACCACTGGAACCAAAAACCGAAGAGGATGACGAAGGAAAAGCGGCGGGAATGATTTCCAGCGGCCGGAGAGCCTGCTTTGTAACCGGAGCCTGCTGCAGCCCTTCCTTCCGATCGACCTGGGGTCTCCGAAAACGACGACCCGAACCCAGAGCCTGGTGAGACCCACTATACTCAAGACGACCTGCATTTTGAACCATCCCACGGGTTCCTGCGACCTTGCATTCTTGCAATACCACAATACCCTGGGACCTCCTGCCACTGTACGGTGCACGGTCTTCCGAATTCCGAATCTCGCTGAAACTTCGTGGGCATCTTGGTCTATCTCCAGAGACACGAATCAAGTCCAAAAAGTCCCCTCACAAGAGTGCTGGACCTTTTATTAAATGACGAGAATTCAACCGCGATTTTCTGTCTTCTTCTGTGCTCCTTAAAAAGGCGCCAAACCCGCAGAACCGCATTCAGCAGCGAGAGAAATCTTGCCTAGAGCCTTCTTCATCGATCCCTGCTGCAAAGTCCCTTCTGAGGTCTTGTGTTCAGTCTGCAGGACAAGGAATCCAGTGACCGGGTATTTGGCTGCAGTCCCTGAAGTTCTCCTGCTGCAATCTCTTCTTCATTGCTGAGGTACTGTGTTGGCTTGGGTATATACTTACCTTAAGCCTGTTGGGATTTCTGTGTAGTCCTGGGGTGTTTTCTGTGATTGGGAGGTCCCTCGTCCAGTACACCCAGTCCCACTGCTAGAATCCTGCTGGGGTGTCTTCTGTGAAGCCCCTGGACCCTCTTCTAACCCTAGAAGTAAAGTACTCACTTGTTTGCCCAGTTTTCCTAAGGAAACTCTGGCTTTTGCTACTAAAGAACTTATTCTAACACTGCCTGTTGGTCACTAGTCCTAGTGACCCCCCTTCTGCCACTGAGAACACTCATGCTCTAAGGGAAAAGACTTTGAAGGGATTGGGACTTCTGCCTAGAAAAGAAATCAAGTGTTTTTACTTACTTGTAAAGAGTTGGTTGGTAACTGTAATTCTAAGAGTGAACAGTTACAAAAGATCTTACTGATCTTGGATGTGTGATGCACTATTCTTAAAAGTATGGTTAACATCTTTCCTTCCTTAGCCACTGTTTTGCCAGTCTAAAAGAAAGTAGATGTGAAGGTATTTTACTCTCCTGTGATTAGGTTGTGCCTCTTTACAAAAGTAATGTGTTGGTTTCACCAGATTATTCCTGAAGGGTAATTGTATGAGTGTCCTCCAACTGTTGGTATCACCAGGTTAGTCCTGTTAGGATAACTGTATGAGTGTCCCCCAACTGGGTCTTGCTTCCCCTGACTTGCTGCTAGCCTGTCTTTAATAAGTCTACATTAGGTTGTTGCCTACCTAGAATATCTATTTAGTAAAGTGTGACATTGGGTTTTACTTTTCCCCTTCATTGTGAAGTTAAAGTAAGTGGGTTTTACTTACCTTGTGTTAGCTGTGTGCCATCCAAAACAAGTTACAAGAGTTATTGCTTATCTCCATCTGGGTTTCCCTGATTTCCAAAGCATCTGTAATTGTATATTACATCCATTAGGTTTTGCTCACCTGGTATAACTGTGTGTTATGACAAAAGTAGTGATAGGTTTTTACTGCACCTAGAATAAGTGTTTCACTATTCACCAAAAGTATATTGTCCAGTTGACTGTTTATGTGATTTGTTCCAAGAGTCACTGTACAACTGGAAGGGCCTACTGTCCTTGATTTACCAAAAGTAATCTAAAAGTAACCATTGGTCTTTTACTCCCAAAGAATAGGCTTGACCTATACTAAATGTGTATAACAAGGTTTTGACTTCCCTAGAACTACTGTTAGGTGTTCCAAATAAGGTCTATACTTGGGTCTGTGTACTTTCAAGTATAGTGTTGTGTTTTATATTGTGATTTCATATAATGTTTCAGTATTTACTTAACCCCTAGATTTATCTGGGCCTACTTGTATTTAAATAAATCCTTTATTTTTATAATACATAGTGTTTCAGTGTTTCTTTGGATCATTGTTATTACAATTTTCACTTGTACTGTATCTACTGCCCTCTCTCCCTCCTAAGATAAGCCTGGCTGCTCTGCCTACGCTACCATGTACTCAGGTGGTACAGTCTTATACTAAGAGTGGAGTCTTGTACTGCTTCAGTTGAATGGTTTTACTAGGCCCTTAACTGGACTTCAGAAAAACTGACCTAACATGCATCCACCCACATAGAAATGCAAATTACATGATACAACCCCAATGGCAAGTATGTAAATTAACACATGTCCGTCACACACACACAATGGGTGCAAGTGAATGTCAAAACCCATATCATGACATGCATGAAACCAATGAGATGATACCACAAATGGAAGTATAAAAAAATATATATTAAAGACAACAGGAACGTAAATCAAATTAAACACACAACCATGGGAATAACAAAAGAAATGGTCCATGTCCGATAAATAATGAAAATCAAGAAAACATAAGCAAAAGAAATCCAAAAATAAATGTTGTCCAAAGTCACAGTTCAAAAAATCAAATCCAAGGGAAAATAAAAACCATTGCTCCATGGTGAAAAAAAAAATATATCAAAAAAGATGAATCCAATGTAAAACTATATACAATTGAAGAATCCAGGGTCCATGAGCCCAACTTAAGAAATGAAACCTACCAAAAACTACTACCTAATAAAAAAACTATATACAAAAATGTGGTCCATTGTCCAAGCGGTCCAAAATAAAGAAAAAACCAAAGGAAACCTAAAACTAACTAACTAACTATTTACAAGGGCAGCGGGCAAGTCCAACGGCTCACATGTTGATGTTCCGGGCCAGGGCATCATCGAACTCCTGCTCGATGTCCCGGAGGCGGTCCTCTTCCACGGCCCCGAGGGTTCACAGGGACGATAACATCTGGAACTCCAGGTCCCTGCGAATGGCCTCAAGGCACTCGGCCCACCTCAGGGCCCTACGCATGGAGTTCTCCGCCCTGATCATCGTGAGCCGTGCCTCTTCCGCCCGCTGCCGCTCCGCATCTATCGCATGGCCCGACCGCTGCTACACGGAAGACACTTCCCGTCCAGGTTCCTCCTGCCCTCCGGCCGATGCCTGCCCCTCCGATGTTGATGGCCCCGAGCCATCATTGCTCCCACCTACAGCCTGCTCCTGCTGCTGCTGCTGTCCATGTGCCCTGTCCGATGGTGCCTTCACATTCTCCATCTGCTGGTCTCCAGTTGTGGTGTCCACCCCTGCTGGACCGCCAGCTCCCGACTGTGGCAGGGATGGGATCGCCACCAAGCTGACTGTGTTGGTCAGGCCAGGTCCACTGGGGGCCCTGGTGGAATCTGGGCCGGAAGACGATGTGGAGAACGACCGGCGCACAGCCTCCACACGTAGGAACCCACCGACCAGGGCCCCTCCCAGCAGTGCCACGTCACGATGCTGCTCTTCGTGATGGCGTGCATTCTCCGCCCAGGAAGAACGCACGTCATCATGAATGACACGCGTGCGCAATGTGACACCCACCAGGACCCAGCAGGGTACGTGTATTTCTGGGGTGCGGGGAAGTCTAACACACGATTTCAGCAGAGTACGTGTATTACAGGGGTGCGCAGGAAGTTCCACATGCGATTTCAGCAGGGTACGTGTATTTCTGGGCTGCGGGGAAGTTTTACACGCAATTTCAGCAGGGTACGTGTATTACAGGGGTGCGTGGGAAGTTCCACAAGCGATTTCAGCAGGGTATGTGTATTACTGGGGTGCGCGGGAAGTTCCACACGCAATTTCAGCAGGGTACGTGTATTTCTGGGGTGCGGGGAAGTTTTACACACGATTTCTGCAGGGTACGTGTATTACAGGGGTGCGTCGGAAGTTCCACACGCGATTCCAGCAGGGTACGTGTATTTCTGGGGTGCGGGGAAGTTTTACACGCAATTTCAGCAGGGTACGTGTATTACAGGGGTGCGCGGGAAGTTCCACAAGCGATTTCAGCAGGGTACGTGTATTACTGGGGTGTGCAGGAAGTTCCACACACGATTCCAGCAGGATACGTGTATTACTGGGGTGCGGGCAAGTTTCACACACAATAGGCCCTGTGCGAGTGGGGTACATGTATTTCGGGGGTGCAGGGGAGTCCTACACGTGAATTGGCAGTGTGGGTCCTCCCAGGTGTTCCCTCTACACCCTCCACAGCCTCTGCAGGCAGACCACACCACAGGGGACTACCCTGCACTCCTGGTCATGTCCCGCAGGCAGCCCATCCACCATGGGCAGGCCCCCCAGCCAAGCCACATGTCACCTTACACTACTGATCACCAACGCATAACCCCTTGCACCCCCACCCCACAGCAGTGCAGGGCACCTGCCAGCAGGCCCCCACTCATGTCCCCTTGCACCTCCACCCCCCAGCACTGAGGGGCACCTGCCAGTAGGCCCCCACTCATGTCCCCTTGCACACCCACCCCAGCAGTGCAGGGCACCTGCCAGCAGGACCCCACTCATGACCCCTTGCACCCTCACCCCCCAGCAGTGCGGGGCACCTGCCAGCAGGCCCCCACTCATGTCCCCTTGCACACCCACCCCCCAGCAGTGCAGGGCACCTGCCAGCAGGCCCCCCTCATGTCCCCCTGCCCCCAGGTCATGACGATCCTCAATCATGGCCCTTATGGCCAGCCTCCCCAGATCAAAGACCCTACCAAGTATTGCACCCATCCACATAGAAAAGGTAGTTACATGATACAACCCCACTGGCAAGTATGTAAATGAACACATGTCCGTCACACACACACAATGGTTGCAAGTGAATGTGAAAACCCATATCATGACATGCATGAAACCAATGAGATAATACCACACATGGAAGTATGAAGAAAAAAATGTATTAAAAACAACATGAATGGAATTAAAATCAAACAAACAACAATGGGAATAAAAAAAGAAAAGCTGCATGTCCGCAAAATAATGAAAAACAAGAAATCATAATCCAAAGGAAAGGTGTCCAAAGTCACAGTCCAACAAAGCAAATCCAAGGGAAAAACAAAAGTGAAAACCATTGCTCCATGGGAAAACCAAAAAAAAAGATGAATCCAATAGTGAACTATATACAGATGAACAATCCAGGGTCCATGATCCCAACTGAAGAAATGAAACCTATGAAAAATACTACCTAATGAAAAACTATATACAGAAACGTGGTGCATTGTCCAAGCACAACCAAAAAAAAGAAAAAACCAAAGGAAATCTAACTATTTACAAGGGCAGCGGGCAAGTCCAACGGCTCACATGTTGATGTCCCGTGTCAGGGCATCATCGAACTCCTGCTCGATGTCCCGGAGGCGGTCCTCTTCCATGGCCCGAGGGTTCGCAGGGACTTTGACATCTGGATCTCCAGGTCCCTGCGAATGGCCTCGAGGCACTCGGCCCACCTCAGGGCCCTACGCATGGAGTTCTGCGCCCTGACCATCGTGAGTCGTGCCTCTTCCGCCCGCTGCCGCTCCGCATCTATCGCATGGCCCAACCGCTGCCACACAGAAGACACTTCCCGTCCAGGGTCCTCCTGCCCTCCGGCCGATGCCTGCTCCATTGATGATGAAGGCCCCGAGCCATCATGGCTCCCAACTTGTTGCTGCTGCTGCTGTGCCGCTGCCTGTGCCCTGGCTCCTGCTGCCTGCACGTCCTCCTCCAGCTGGGGTGCAGTTGTTGAGGTGGCCACCCCTGCTGGACGTCCGACTCCCGACTGTGGCAGGGATGTGTCCTTCACCAGCCTGGCCGCAGGGTCAGAGGCAGCTCCACAGGGCACCCAGGTGACACATGGGTGGCAAGATGGCACGGAGGACGACTGGCGCATAGGGGGTTCAGTTGAGGAGGGGGTCAGAACAAGGTCCAGAAAACAGAGGAATCCGGCCATGGTGAGCTGTCCCAGTGGGTGAACGCGGTCAACGAGCCATGCGAGAAGACGTGCACTCTCCTCATGAAAAGACTGCAGGTCAGCTCGCATGGCATGTTGACGCAACGCCACCCCACCCAGGACAGGCTCAACCCGGTGCCGGATAGCCACATCCGCAGGGAGAGGAAGGCCAGTTGGTGTAAGCCAATCCCCTCCCTGAGAACGGGTCTGGACATAGGTATCCCTGCTGGTGCAAGATGATGCAGTCACAGGATCAGGGACAGGATTACACACAGGCACCTCCGCGGTGGCCTGTGCTGCCTCCTGTCCCTGCCCCTGCACTGCACTACTAGCACCAGTAGAATCCCCACCTCCAGACCCCGTCTCTGTCCCTTGCACGGCCTCTTCCTCCTCCAAACCCCCCACCAACCTGGATGACTCTGTGCCATCTTCCTCCGTCGGGCCCTGTGGGGTCACAGCTGCCCCTTTGGCTGCCGAGGAGTCCAACTCCAACCTCCACCTCTTGGACCTCCCCTCAGCAGCTGCGACCTGGGACGCGGCACCGGACTCCTCACTCCGCGACGAGATGACAACCTGAGAGGGGAGCCGGGCCTTGCGTCTCCGGCGGGCGGTGCGATCCCTGCCGCTGTGCCCCACAGCACCTTCTCCGCCCTCTTCATCAGTTGACGCTGCAGACAGGGAGAGATAGGAGACAGGCATCAGGGCAATGGACTCATACACACATGACAGTTGAACATGAGTGGCATTGTCAAACTTCAGACATGGCATCACAATCCCCAACACACATGTCATTGCAACTCACACACATGAGCTATTCCACAGCCATATTGCAACAGCCAGCACCATCCATACAGATACAACAGCACGAGCAGCCAAAGGTGAGCCAGACATCACATGAATCACAGGGAGTGCACTAGACATGCACACACGCCACCACAATTACATGCATGTGTACACCTCCGCCAACTGTCGCAGTGATGAGATTGGCATCCATGTCACATCTGGCAATCAGTCTTCTACATATCAGTCTCACATGCATCCATGTTGCATCACTGTTGCACCCATGTCAAATACACACACATGCACATGTACACGGTGCAGATACATGCAGCTGGAACCAACATCCATGTGTGACACCACAACCATGCCAACTTACATACACAGTAATCCAAACATGTGTGCTCACACATCACACATCTGCATTTGGCCTGCATGCTTACCCACACATACACCATCCATGTGTCTCACACATGAAAGGACTTGCATGTGTCAGCCTCACAGCCCTGTACATACACATCCATACATGGCCCTACAAAACCACATGTACAACCTGCACACCACTGGCACACCACCACACGCACAGCTTCCAATCAGTATGCATGTACACTTACCGCTTGACTCCAGACGGGTCTGCCTCTCAAGGACCTGGACGTGGAGCGCTTGGCATATGCGTTCCAGGACCCTCATCTGATGTTCCGACAGGTGGCCCCAGCGCCCCTTAGCATCTGCTGCCTTCAAGAGGCGCTGGGCCTTGTTGAGGGTCCTGGACCTGAAGTCCTCTCAGCGCTTCTTGACATGTTGGAAGTCGCAGACTGCCACCCCCTCCGCGTTGATGGCAGTCACGATGTCCGTCCAGATCCGAGTCCATCCTTCCTTGTCGGCGGCCGACCTTCCGAAGAGGGCATCATACTGCCCCAGGACTTGCTCCACCAGGACACCAACTTCGGTGGCAGTGAAGCTGGTTGCCCTCTGCCTCTCTGGCTGGGGGTTGCCAGTGGTGCCAGATGGTGTAGTGCCCGACATGGCAACCCCAGAGGCAGGTGTGGGTGGGCAACTGGGTCCTGGGGCTGGGCTGTGGAGCGATGGAATTGCAGTCGGGAGTCTTCGGTTCCAGCAGGGGTGGTCACAGCAACAGCACCCCGGGCTGATGTGCAGGCAGCAAATGGCAGGGCACGTGGGCAGCAGGCAATCAGGCAGCAGGAGATGGCAGGTGGGAGCGTGCTCGGGGCTCTGGGGGGCAGTAATTCGGCCTTCTGGGCAGGAGCGTGGTCTTCCATGTGTGAACGTGTGGCCAGCTTGATACGGAGTGATTTGGCACGTGAAAATCTTGCACGTCAGCGTGTAATTCGAGGAAAGGCCCTTAGCGCGTAAGCGCGTCAGCACGCATACGCGATTTGATTGGACCAAAGGCCCTTAGCGCGTAAGCGCGTCTGTGACGTGCGGGTGTGGGCATTTCCCTGAACCCGGGTGCATGTTACAAGTCCAAGAACTGCACATCCGAGTGTCAGCTCGTGTAATTGGAGGATAGGGCCTTAGCGCGTATACGCGGAAGTGACGTTGGACGTGTGGGCCGGTTCAAAAGGTACGTGTAGGACGTCATTTTCTTGTATGTACTTTTCGTGGAGAGCGAGTGGGTGAATTCTGTACTTCTTGTCGGTTCACACGCGATTTACTTCACAGCGTTTCTAGTTCGTACTCCCTGTTACCTCTGACTGCTTTTTTCTGATTTTCTGTTGGGCCTGTTTCCTCAAACAGCGTTCACTTCTTCTTTTGTCCTGTCTCCTCAGACAGCGTACAATTATTCTTTTGGCGGGGGTGTTGCCAACGAGCACACGCGCATATTTTTCACGCTCTTTTTATAGGCAGACGGTGAGTCGCGGACGTATTTACCAACTGTGCTTGCCCCGTGTGTCGTGTACCCCTTCAGAGGTCATTGTAGGCTGCGTGTAACACGCGTACGTTCATTTTTGTGTTTCTGGGTGCCACAGCGTAGTGCAGGTTTATTTTTCCACGCACGTGGTCTACGAGGGGTTGCGTGCACGTTATTTTCTGTTTTTGGGGTGCCTGTGCATTGTGTGACCCGTCATCTTTCCCCAGGGTTCACATACAGCCTTGCTAGAGCACTAGGGTACGAATTCCATCTAGTACCCTACCCCTTCGACCCCCAATTGCCCAGGACAAGAGTTTACTGCAACTCCCATACGCACAACAACATCAGTGCCATGGTTGGGAGGCGACCAAGCGGTAAGTGTGGCAAAGGTGGCCGAGCCTCAAGAGGTGGGCGTGGTGGACGCGGTAGGGGATGTGGCCGGGATTTGCAGGGTACCCCTAGCCCCCCTGTGTGGAGGACCAGTCAGGGACACCCATGCCCCCCTGTAACGCTCACCTGATTCCCGTAGAGGCGCCGGTCTTGACTGGGCGTATACCGTATCTTCAAAGGTGATGTGTAACACACGGCTGGCTCTTTGGGCTGGACCTCTGTGCACTGTATGTCGGACTCGAAGGGTAAGATGTCTGCAGATAGAAAATATGGGATTAAGGAACTGGGTTATTGAATGTCTCTCTCTTCTTCCCTTTCTCTTCTCCTGTAGAACCCCAAAGGTTAACGCTCTCACCTTAGGTAAGTGAACGCCGTGCTCTCCATCTGCCTCGGGGCAGGGTGCTGTAACCAGTTTCTTCACTGGATAAGGGGAGCAGGCCTCTTGACTTCAGAGGACTGCTGTCCGTCGTTTACTGCACGAACGGTAAGTTTCGAGTAATCCTAATGTCTTTAAAGTCTTTAGTAATGATCTCTCTTGTTTTGCAGGGTTCCGGCGATGGCGGATGACGGGCTGAAGTGAGTTGAAGATGGAGCCCGTGTGATGAATAGAAGCGCCTGGAAGCACGTAAGTAAGCGCTTGTTGCCTGCTTCACGATGCGCTCTAACTGTCTTTTTATTTTGCAGTTACAAGTTCGGAGCGGCTGCAGGGTGCCGAAATACCCACTGGGTTAGATGTGGAAAGGAGTAATGGCACGTGAGTATTAAAGTTCCCCAATGTCTTTAAGCGCACCTTCTTTTGTCTTTCAGATGCGGGATGCAGCGCCGAAGGCCTCCGGAGCGTGCGAAGAGTTGGTAAGCTTTTGTCTTTCAGATGCCGGAATGCAGCGCGAGGCGTTGGTGACAGCCGATGGACCAGGTAAGTGAAGAGCTGTCACTGAAGACCGTAATGCTAACCTGTTCTTTCTTGTCTTTATAGGTGTTGCTGAAGACTGGATTCAGGATGGTAAGCCTTTTTCCTTAGGCCCAGGATCAGATGCAGAAGACACGATGAGCGTTCTGCTGCAGAGGATGCAGAATAACGCAAAGCAAGATTCATCCATCGGGTGTGGTTTAAATAGCCTCCTGTAGTGCTTAGGTCTCTCCTTCCACAGCCACGCCTAGGTAAGAAAAGAGTTCCTGCTTTCCAGAAGAGTTCCAGTGTTCTGAATCTAGGGAGTGGCTCCTGCCCCACCCAACAGGAAAAGTAGTCCCAAACAGAAGAGGATCAGAGGCTCAACTGGCAGGCAAGTAAGCAGCATGGTCTGCTGCAGGTAAGTCCACCCAAGCATTATGAGCCCGGCGCTTCCAGCGCTGGGACTGGGCATATTTATGAGCCTGGTGCCACTGGCGCCAGGACTGGGTCCAAAAGGTCCCAATTGGGACTGGTTGGCACTCGGAACCTGGGTTATGGATCTGCTTCCAAGGGAGTTGGGAAAACCCTGACCTTTTGGAAGCAGAGATCATGACAGTACCCCCCCTCAAGGCCCCTCCCAAACCGGGCTTCTCCGGGGGTTTTGGCTTGTCAGGAAATGTTCGGTGAAATCTTTTGATTAGGCGAGGAGCGTGGACATATTCAGCAGGTTCCCAGGATCTCTCTTGGGGGCCGCAGCCTTTCCAGTCAATTAGGTAAAATAGTTTAGATTTTGAGATCTTGGAGTCCAGAATGCTTTTGACTTCAAACTCGAGTTCTCCATCAACTAGGATAGGTTTTGGAGATTTAGTTAGTCGGGTTTGAGGTTGCACGGGTTTTAATAGAGAGACGTGGAAGACCGGATGTATCTTCATGTGCGGGGGCAAGTCCAACTTGACCGCTACTGGGTTTACTATGGTAGTGATGGAATAGGGACCAAGGTATCTTGGGTTGAATGTGCGTGGCCCTTTTAGAGGTAGATATTTGGTGGATAACCAGACTTGATCCCCTACTTGATATTGAGGGGCTTCCTTCCGATGTTGATCTGCTCCTTTCTTGTATTGTTCTTTAGCCCTTTGAAGGTAAGAAACAGCTTCCTTAAAGGCTTGGGTGATTGTAGAATGCAGGTAGTCTACTGCTGGTGTTTCAAGATCTTGGAGGGGATCCAACTCCGAGGTTCGAGGGTGACTGCCGTACAAAAGAAAAAACATGGTTTTCCCAGTTCCCGAATGGACAGAGTTATTGTAGGCATATTCGGCTATCCAAAGGATGTCTTTCTAAGTTTTTTCCGTCTGTTGCAGCATGCAGCGTAAATACTGTTCCAGAGTTTGATTGGTCCTCTCGGTTTGTCCGTCGGTCTGAGGGTGGTGACTGGTCGATAGTCTCACATCAATTTGAGCCGACCGACAGCAACTTCGCCAAAAATGAGAAATAAATTGACTACCTCGATCCGAAATTAGAACCGAAGGAAAACCGTGCAGTCGGACGATGTTTTCGAGAAATTCTCGGGCCAGAGTTGCTGCTGTTGGCAAGCCTTTGAGCGGAATGAAATGCGCCATCTTGGAGAATAAGTCCACGATTACTAGAATCGTATTGTATCCGGAGCATGGAGGTAGATCGGTGATGAAGTCCATAGAAAGCGTATGCCAAGGGCGAGGTGGGATGTCAATAGGGCGTAAGAGGCCTGCTGGTCTTTCCTTTTGACTCTTGTTTTGGGCGCATACTCCACAGGACATTATAAAGTCTCTGATATCTTTTTTCAAGACGGCCACCAGAAGTAGCGCTTGATCTTTTCTGAGGTCTTGGCCATACCGGGATGTCCTTCCATTAAAGAATCGTGATAACAAGAGATTACTTTTTTCTGTAAATCTGTGCTGGGTAGGTATAATCGTTCTTGGAAATACAATACGTTGTCCTTTACTGCAAAGTCCTTTCCCTGCAGATGCCAATTCTGTATGTCTGCTGGAGTTACAAGTTGCCTGGCTTTATCCTTAACTTCCTCTATGGATTCTGTGGCAATTACACCCAGAATTCTTTGTTTGGGAATGATTGGTACAGGTTTAGGGTTGATCAAGTGTTCTTCCACTCCCATCCGAGAAAGGGCATCAGCTTTACCGTTCTTTGTACCAGGTCGATAGGTAATTATGAAGTCAAACTCGGCAAAGAATAATGCCCAACGGAGTTGTCTAGAGGATTGGGCTTTTGCGGTTTTCAAATATTGCAGGTTTCGGTGATCCGTAATCACAGTAACGGTGTGTCGGGCCCCCAGCAGATAATGCCGCCAAGCCTTAAAGGCAGACTTGATAGCCAGAAGTTCCTTGTCAGTAATCGTGTAATTGATTTCAGGAGGCGAGAATTTGCGGGACCAAAATGCCACGGGATGCAACTGATTGGTTACCGGGTCCTTTTGTGATAGAACTGCCCCCATGGCAAGGCTTGAAGCATCAGTTTCCACGATGTAGGGGAGTTCGGGGTGAGGGGGTTTTAAGATTGGTGCAGAGATAAATTTAGTCTTCAAATCCTGGAAAGCTTGTTCCGCCTCGGTAGACCATTCAAAACGTTTGTTTTTCTTTAACAAGGCAGTGATGGGCTGGACTATTCGAGAGAATTCGGGGATAAACCTGCGGTAAAAGTTAGCGAAGCCTAACATGCTTTGCACACCTTTTACGGAGGATGGTGATGGCCATTTGAGAACTGCATCGACCTTCTTTGAATCCATACGCACTCCGCCAGGTGATAATATGAATCCCAAGAATTCAACTTCAGTCACGTTGAAAACACATTTTTCCAACTTAGCGAAAAGTTTGTGTTGACGCAATCTTTCGAGGACCATTTTCACGTGTTTCCGATGTTCAGATTCCGATGAAGAATAAACGAGGATGTCGTCAATGTAAACAACAACACACACATCTATGAGCTCTCTGAGGACATCGTTCATAAAATATTGAAAGGCGGCCGGGGCATTGCAAAGTCCGAAGGGCATGACCTGATATTCAAATAGCCCATACTTGGTGCGGAAGGCCGTCTTCCATTCATCGCCCTCTTTTACTCGTACCAAGTGGTAAGCTCCTCTAAGATCCAGCTTTGTATATATGCATGCTTTTCTGACTTGGTCCAGGAGTTCAGGGATCAAAGGTAACGGATATCTATTCTTAACAGTGATCTGGTTCAGGGAGCGATAATCTATACAAGTTCTAAGGTCTCCTTCCTTTTTTGGAACGAAGAACAAAGCTGAAGAAGCAGGGGGCTTGGAAGGACGAATAAACCCATTTGCCAGGTATTGATCCAGGTATTGTCGAAGGTGAAGGTTCTCAGGCTCGGTGAGGGCATAAATTCTACTACAAGGAGGAGTAGATCCAGGTATCAGGTCTATCTGGCAGTCATAAGACCTATGAGGAGGTAGAGAGTTAGCCTGATCCTTCCGGAAAACATCTTGGTATTCTAGGTATTCGGGAGGCAACTGGGAAGTCTCTGAAGAAATTGCTGCCAGTGCAACACCAGGTGGAGGGTGACAAGTAGAGACACATTCTGGAAACTGGACCGTTCTTGCTCGCCAATCGATCAGAGGATTGTGTTTCTCTAACCAAGGTATTCCTAGAATAATCTGAAACTGAGGGGCCTTGATCACATCGAACACGATCTTCTCATGGTGTCCATCTTGACTTACTAGCGTCACCTCTTGAGTGGTATGCGTTACTGGCCCGGAGGCTATCTCCGTACCATCCACCGTAGTAATGACGTCCTTTACAGCCTTGGGACAAAGAGTTAGATTCATCCTCAAAACCATTTCATGATCCACATAATTGCCGATGGCACCGCTGTCGACGTAAGCTTCAATTGCATGTAATCGATCCGGATTATCAGGGCTAATGAGGACCATAGGTATCACGAAATGCGAGGTCACGGAACTGGTTTTCACGCTCGGCAAGAGGACCTCTATTCTTGTCGGGCGAGGTCGTTTCCCTGCTCAGAGTTTGTAACTTTGGTAACTGCAGCTCCTACTGCCTTCTTGGCAGGTTTCACCGGACAGTCTCGAAGAAAGTGCCCTGAGTTTCCGCAATAGAGGCATAATTGCAACTGTTTTCTCCTTTCCCGCTCCTTTTGTGTTAGAGGACCTTTCAGACCCCCTATTTGAATGGGTTCCCCGGAGTCTACTCCTTTGGAAGGAGTTGGCGGTTTGGAAAATACTCGAGCATCAAACTTGGAACGATCGGCCTTCCTGTTCTGCAGTCTGTGATCTATTTGAACGACTAAGTCTATATAGTCTGAACAATCTTGTGGGGGATTCACTACTTGGGCTAACACATCTTTGAGCTCTCCACGTAGACCTCTATAAAACAGCGTAATCCTTTTGTCCTCAGGCCATTGAGTTTCCACTATCAGTCTGTTGAAAGACGCAATATAAGCCAAAAGGTCTTGATTACCTTGTCGCAACGAAAGAAGCTCATTGTCCAAGGCCTGCCCCTGTGAATGTCTTGCGAACAGTTTTTTCATACTGAGCTGAAAAGCTTGAAAATCATGGAGGACCGGATCATCTTGATTTACTAGAGGGATCGACCAGTCTGCCGCATTGCCACTAAGGTACGAAAGCACGAAAGCTACTTTAGCTTGATCAGTTGGAAAGGCTGCTGGCCGGCATAAGAAATGCAACCGGCACTGATTGATAAATACTGCAAACCTCTTTGGGTCACCAGAAAATCGTTCGGGCGGAGCCAGAGGTACATTCCCAGGTAGGTTGATCTGCACTGGATTCATAGAGGATGTAGAAGGAAGGTTTCCCCCAGATGCGGGTAACGGGGTCTGTCCGGCTTGTGACTGTAGCAATTGTCTAGCGAGATCATCTGTTCGCTCCTTGGAAATAATCAGTTCCCTTCTTAGAGCGTTCGTTTCCTGACGGGCTGCATGCACTTCTGCCCATAGTTCCCCAAGTAACTGGGCTAGCTGGTCGGTATCCGAGGTTTCCATAGCGCCTGGACGGGAGTTTTGTGGTAGGCTTTGCGTTCTGTAACGCTCACCTGATTCCCGTAGAGGCGCCGGTCTTGACTGGGCGTATACCGTATCTTCAAAGGTGATGTGTAACACACGGCTGGCTCTTTGGGCTGGACCTCTGTGCACTGTATGTCTGACTCGAAGGGTAAGATGCCTGCAGATAGAAAATATGGGATTAAGGAACTGGGTTATTGAATGTCTCTCTCTTCTTCCCTTTCTCTTCTCCTGTAGAACCCCAAAGGTTAACGCTCTCACCTTAGGTAAGTGAACGCCGTGCTCTCCATCTGCCTCGGGGCAGGGTGCTGTAACCAGTTTCTTCACTGGATAAGGGGAGCAGGCCTCTTGACTTCAGAGGACTGCTGTCTGTCGTTTACTGCACGAACGGTAAGTTTCGAGTAATCCTAATGTCTTTAAAGTCTTTAGTAATGATGTCTCTTGTTTTTCAGGGTTCCGGCGATGGCGGATGACGGGCTGAAGTGAGTTGAAGATGGAGCCCGTGTGATGAATAGAAGCGCCTGGAAGCACGTAAGTAAGCGCTTGTTGCCTGCTTCACGATGCGCTCTAACTGTCTTTTTATTTTGCAGGTACAAGTTCGGAGCGGCTGCAGGGTGCCGAAATACCCACTGGGTTAGATGTGGAAAGGAGTAATGGCACGTGAGTATTAAAGTTCCCCAATGTCTTTAAGCGCACCTTGTTTTGTCTTTCAGATGCGGGATGCAGCGCCGAAGGCCTCCGGAGCGTGCGAAGAGTTGGTAAGCTTTTGTCTTTCAGATGCCGGAATGCAGCGCGAGGCGTTGGTGACAGCCGATGGACCAGGTAAGTGAAGAGCTGTCACTGAAGACCGTAATGCTAACCTGTTCTTTCTTGTCTTTATAGGTGTTGCTGAAGACTGGATTCAGGATGGTAAGCCTTTTTCCTTAGGCCCAGGATCAGATGCAGAAGACACGATGAGCGTTCTGCTGCAGAGGATGCAGAATAACGCAAAGCAAGATTCATCCATCGGGTGTGGTTTAAATAGCCTCCTGTAGTGCTTAGGTCTCTCCTTCCACAGCCACGCCTAGGTAAGAAAAGAGTTCCTGCTTTCCAGAAGAGTTCCAGTGTTCTGAATCTAGGGAGTGGCTCCTGCCCCACCCAACAGGAAAAGTAGTCCCAAACAGAAGAGGATCAGAGGCTCAACTGGCAGGCAAGTAAGCAGCATGGTCTGCTGCAGGTAAGTCCACCCAAGCATTATGAGCCCGGCGCTTCCAGCGCTGGGACTGGGCATATTTATGAGCCTGGTGCCACTGGCGCCAGGACTGGGTCCAAAAGGTCCCAATTGGGACTGGTTGGCACTCGGAACCTGGGTTATGGATCTGCTTCCAAGGGAGTTGGGAAAACCCTGACCTTTTGGAAGCAGAGATCATGACAGTACCCCCCCTCAAGGCCCCTCCCAAACCGGGCTTCTCCGGGGGTTTTGGCTTGTCAGGAAATGTTCGGTGAAATCTTTTGATTAGGCGAGGAGCGTGGACATATTCAGCAGGTTCCCAGGATCTCTCTTGGGGGCCGTAGCCTTTCCAGTCAATTAGGTAAAATAGTTTAGATTTCGAGATCTTGGAGTCCAGAATGCTTTTGACTTCAAACTCGAGTTCTCCATCAACTAGGATAGGTTTTGGAGATTTAGTTAGTCGGGTTTGAGGTTGCACGGGTTTTAATAGAGAGACGTGGAAGACCGGATGTATCTTCATGTGCGGGGGCAAGTCCAACTTGACCGCTACTGGGTTTACTATGGTAGTGATGGAATAGGGACCAAGGTATCTTGGGTTGAATGTGCGTGGCCCTTTTAGAGGTAGATATTTGGTGGATAACCAGACTTGATCCCCTACTTGATATTGAGGGGCTTCCTTCCGATGTTGATCTGCTCCTTTCTTGTATTGTTCTTTAGCCCTTTGAAGGTAGAAACAGCTTCCTTAAAGGCTTGGGTGATTGTAGAATGCAGGTAGTCTACTGCTGGTGTTTCAAGATCTTGGAGGGGATCCAACTCCGAGGTTCGAGGGAGACTGCCGTACAAAAGAAAAAACAGGGTTTTCCCAGTTCCCGAATGGACAGAGTTATTGTAGGCATATTCGGCTATCCAAAGGATGTCTTTCCAAGTTTTTTCCGTCTGTTGCAGCATGCAGCGTAAATACTGTTCCAGAGTTTGATTGGTCCTCTCGGTTTGTCCGTCGGTCTGAGGGTGGTGACTGGTCGATAGTCTCACATCAATTTGAGCCGACCGACAGCAACTTCGCCAAAAATGAGAAATAAATTGACTACCTCGATCCGAAATTAGAACCGAAGGAAAACCGTGCAGTCGGACGATGTTTTCGAGAAATTCTCGGGCCAGAGTTGCTGCTGTTGGCAAGCCTTTGAGCGGAATGAAATGCGCCATCTTGGAGAATAAGTCCACGATTACTAGAATCGTATTGTATCCGGAGCATGGAGGTAGATCGGTGATGAAGTCCATAGAAAGCGTATGCCAAGGGCGAGGTGGGATGTCAATAGGGCGTAAGAGGCCTGCTGGTCTTTCCTTTTGACTCTTGTTTTGGGCGCATACTCCACAGGACATTATAAAGTCTCTGATATCTTTTTTCCAAGACGGCCACCAGAAGTAGCGCTTGATCTTTTCTGAGGTCTTGGCCATACCGGGATGTCCTTCCATTAAAGAATCGTGATAACAAGAGATTACTTTTTTCTGTAAATCTGTGCTGGGTAGGTATAATCGTTCTTGGAAATACAATACGTTGTCCTTTACTGCAAAGTCCTTTCCCTGCAGATGCCAATTCTGTATGTCTGCTGGAGTTACAAGTTGCCTGGCTTTATCCTTAACTTCCTCTATGGATTCTGTGGCAATTACACCCAGAATTCTTTGTTTGGGAATGATTGGTACAGGTTTAGGGTTGATCAAGTGTTCTTCCACTCCCATCCGAGAAAGGGCATCAGCTTTACCGTTCTTTGTACCAGGTCGATAGGTAATTATGAAGTCAAACTCGGCAAAGAATAATGCCCAACGGAGTTGTCTAGAGGATTGGGCTTTTGCGGTTTTCAAATATTGCAGGTTTCGGTGATCCGTAATCACAGTAACGGTGTGTCGGGCCCCCAGCAGATAATGCCGCCAAGCCTTAAAGGCAGACTTGATAGCCAGAAGTTCCTTGTCAGTAATCGTGTAATTGATTTCAGGAGGCGAGAATTTGCGGGACCAAAATGCCACGGGATGCAACTGATTGGTTACCGGGTCCTTTTGTGATAGAACTGCCCCCATGGCAAGGCTTGAAGCATCAGTTTCCACGATGTAGGGGAGTTCGGGGCGAGGGGGTTTTAAGATTGGTGCAGAGATAAATTTAGTCTTCAAATCCTGGAAAGCTTGTTCCGCCTCGGTAGACCATTCAAAACGTTTGTTTTTCTTTAACAAGGCAGTGATGGGCTGGACTATTCGAGAGAATTCGGGGATAAACCTGCGGTAAAAGTTAGCGAAGCCTAACATGCTTTGCACACCTTTCACGGAGGATGGTGATGGCCATTTGAGAACTGCATCGACCTTCTTTGAATCCATACGCACTCCGCCAGGTGATAATATGAATCCCAAGAATTCAACTTCAGTCACGTTGAAAACACATTTTTCCAACTTAGCGAAAAGTTTGTGTTGACGCAATCTTTCGAGGACCATTTTCACGTGTTTCCGATGTTCAGATTCCGATGAAGAATAAACGAGGATGTCGTCAATGTAAACAACAACACACACATCTATGAGCTCTCTGAGGACATCGTTCATAAAATATTGAAAGGCGGCCGGGGCATTGCAAAGTCCGAAGGGCATGACCTGATATTCAAATAGCCCATACTTGGTGCGGAAGGCCGTCTTCCATTCATCGCCCTCTTTTACTCGTACCAAGTGGTAAGCTCCTCTAAGATCCAGCTTTGTATATATGCATGCTTTTCTGACTTGGTCCAGGAGTTCAGGGATCAAAGGTAACGGATATCTATTCTTAACGGTGATCTGGTTCAGGGAGCGATAATCTATACAAGTTCTAAGGTCTCCTTCCTTTTTTGGAACGAAGAACAAAGCTGAAGAAGCAGGGGGCTTGGAAGGACGAATAAACCCATTTGCCAGGTATTGATCCAGGTATTGTCGAAGGTGAAGGTTCTCAGGCTCGGTGAGGGCATAAATTCTACTACAAGGAGGAGTAGATCCAGGTATCAGGTCTATCTGGCAGTCATAAGACCTATGAGGAGGTAGAGAGTTAGCCTGATCCTTCCGGAAAACATCTTGGTATTCTAGGTATTCGGGAGGCAACTGGGAAGTCTCTGAAGAAATTGCTGCCAGTGCAACACCAGGTGGAGGGTGACAAGTAGAGACACATTCTGGAAACTGGACCGTTCTTGCTCGCCAATCGATCAGAGGATTGTGTTTCTCTAACCAAGGTATTCCTAGAATAATCTGAAACTGAGGGGCCTTGATCACATCGAACACGATCTTCTCATGGTGTCCATCTTGACTTACTAGCGTCACCTCTTGAGTGGTATGCGTTACTGGCCCGGAGGCTATCTCCGTACCATCCACCGTAGTAATGACGTCCTTTACAGCCTTGGGACAAAGAGTTAGATTCATCCTCAAAACCATTTCATGATCCACATAATTGCCGATGGCACCGCTGTCGACGTAAGCTTCAATTGCATGTAATCGATCCGGATTATCAGGGCTAATGAGGACCATAGGTATCACGAAATGCGAGGTCACGGAACTGGTTTTCACGCTCGGCAAGAGGACCTCTATTCTTGTCGGGCGAGGTCGTTTCCCTGCTCAGAGTTTGTAACTTTGGTAACTGCAGCTCCTACTGCCTTCTTGGCAGGTTTCACCGGACAGTCTCGAAGAAAGTGCCCTGAGTTTCCGCAATAGAGGCATAATTGCAACTGTTTTCTCCTTTCCCGCTCCTTTTGTGTTAGAGGACCTTTCAGACCCCCTATTTGCATGGGTTCCCCGGAGTCTACTCCTTTGGAAGGAGTTGGCGGTTTGGAAAATACTCGAGCATCAAACTTGGAACGATCGGCCTTCCTGTTCTGCAGTCTGTGATCTATTTGAACGACTAAGTCTATATAGTCTGAACAATCTTGTGGGGGATTCACTACTTGGGCTAACACATCTTTGAGCTCTCCACGTAGACCTCTATAAAACAGCGTAATCCTTTTGTCCTCAGGCCATTGAGTTTCCACTATCAGTCTGTTGAAAGACGCAATATAAGCCAAAAGGTCTTGATTACCTTGTCGCAACGAAAGAAGCTCATTGTCCAAGGCCTGCCCCTGTGAATGTCTTGCGAACAGTTTTTTCATACTGAGCTGAAAAGCTTGAAAATCATGGAGGACCGGATCATCTTGATTTACTAGAGGGATCGACCAGTCTGCCGCATTGCCACTAAGGTACGAAAGCACGAAAGCTACTTTAGCTTGATCAGTTGGAAAGGCTGCTGGCCGGCATAAGAAATGCAACCGGCACTGATTGATAAATACTGCAAACCTCTTTGGGTCACCAGAAAATCGTTCGGGCGGAGCCAGAGGTACATTCCCAGGTAGGTTGATCTGCACTGGATTCATAGAGGATGTAGAAGGAAGGTTTCCCCCAGATGCGGGTAACGGGGTCTGTCCGGCTTGTGACTGTAGCAATTGTCTAGCGAGATCATCTGTTCGCTCCTTGGAAATAATCAGTTCCCTTCTTAGAGCGTTCGTTTCCTGACGGGCTGCATGCACTTCTGCCCATAGTTCCCCAAGTAACTGGGCTAGCTGGTCGGTATCCGAGGTTTCCATAGCGCCTGGACGGGAGTTTTGTGGTAGGCTTTGCGTTCTGTAACGCTCACCTGATTCCCGTAGAGGCGCCGGTCTTGACTGGGCGTATACCGTATCTTCAAAGGTGATGTGTAACACACGGCTGGCTCTTTGGGCTGGACCTCTGTGCACTGTATGTCTGACTCGAAGGGTAAGATGTCTGCAGATAGAAAATATGGGATTAAGGAACTGGGTTATTGAATGTCTCTCTCTTCTTCCCTTTCTCTTCTCCTGTAGAACCCCAAAGGTTAACGCTCTCACCTTAGGTAAGTGAACGCCGTGCTCTCCATCTGCCTCGGGGCAGGGTGCTGTAACCAGTTTCTTCACTGGATAAGGGGAGCAGGCCTCTTGACTTCAGAGGACTGCTGTCTGTCGTTTACTGCACGAACGGTAAGTTTCGAGTAATCCTAATGTCTTTAAAGTCTTTAGTAATGATGTCTCTTGTTTTTCAGGGTTCCGGCGATGGCGGATGACGGGCTGAAGTGAGTTGAAGATGGAGCCCGTGTGATGAATAGAAGCGCCTGGAAGCACGTAAGTAAGCGCTTGTTGCCTGCTTCACGATGCGCTCTAACTGTCTTTTTATTTTGCAGGTACAAGTTCGGAGCGGCTGCAGGGTGCCGAAATACCCACTGGGTTAGATGTGGAAAGGAGTAATGGCACGTGAGTATTAAAGTTCCCCAATGTCTTTAAGCGCACCTTGTTTTGTCTTTCAGATGCGGGATGCAGCGCCGAAGGCCTCCGGAGCGTGCGAAGAGTTGGTAAGCTTTTGTCTTTCAGATGCCGGAATGCAGCGCGAGGCGTTGGTGACAGCCGATGGACCAGGTAAGTGAAGAGCTGTCACTGAAGACCGTAATGCTAACCTGTTCTTTCTTGTCTTTATAGGTGTTGCTGAAGACTGGATTCAGGATGGTAAGCCTTTTTCCTTAGGCCCAGGATCAGATGCAGAAGACACGATGAGCGTTCTGCTGCAGAGGATGCAGAATAACGCAAAGCAAGATTCATCCATCGGGTGTGGTTTAAATAGCCTCCTGTAGTGCTTAGGTCTCTCCTTCCACAGCCACGCCTAGGTAAGAAAAGAGTTCCTGCTTTCCAGAAGAGTTCCAGTGTTCTGAATCTAGGGAGTGGCTCCTGCCCCACCCAACAGGAAAAGTAGTCCCAAACAGAAGAGGATCAGAGGCTCAACTGGCAGGCAAGTAAGCAGCATGGTCTGCTGCAGGTAAGTCCACCCAAGCATTATGAGCCCGGCGCTTCCAGCGCTGGGACTGGGCATATTTATGAGCCTGGTGCCACTGGCGCCAGGACTGGGTCCAAAAGGTCCCAATTGGGACTGGTTGGCACTCGGAACCTGGGTTATGGATCTGCTTCCAAGGGAGTTGGGAAAACCCTGACCTTTTGGAAGCAGAGATCATGACAGTACCCCCCCTCAAGGCCCCTCCCAAACCGGGCTTCTCCGGGGGTTTTGGCTTGTCAGGAAATGTTCGGTGAAATCTTTTGATTAGGCGAGGAGCGTGGACATATTCAGCAGGTTCCCAGGATCTCTCTTGGGGGCCGTAGCCTTTCCAGTCAATTAGGTAAAATAGTTTAGATTTCGAGATCTTGGAGTCCAGAATGCTTTTGACTTCAAACTCGAGTTCTCCATCAACTAGGATAGGTTTTGGAGATTTAGTTAGTCGGGTTTGAGGTTGCACGGGTTTTAATAGAGAGACGTGGAAGACCGGATGTATCTTCATGTGCGGGGGCAAGTCCAACTTGACCGCTACTGGGTTTACTATGGTAGTGATGGAATAGGGACCAAGGTATCTTGGGTTGAATGTGCGTGGCCCTTTTAGAGGTAGATATTTGGTGGATAACCAGACTTGATCCCCTACTTGATATTGAGGGGCTTCCTTCCGATGTTGATCTGCTCCTTTCTTGTATTGTTCTTTAGCCCTTTGAAGGTAAGAAACAGCTTCCTTAAAGGCTTGGGTGATTGTAGAATGCAGGTAGTCTACTGCTGGTGTTTCAAGATCTTGGAGGGGATCCAACTCCGAGGTTCGAGGGTGACTGCCGTACAAAAGAAAAAACAGGGTTTTCCCAGTTCCCGAATGGACAGAGTTATTGTAGGCATATTCGGCTATCCAAAGGATGTCTTTCCAAGTTTTTTCCGTCTGTTGCAGCATGCAGCGTAAATACTGTTCCAGAGTTTGATTGGTCCTCTCGGTTTGTCCGTCGGTCTGAGGGTGGTGACTGGTCGATAGTCTCACATCAATTTGAGCCGACCGACAGCAACTTCGCCAAAAATGAGAAATAAATTGACTACCTCGATCCGAAATTAGAACCGAAGGAAAACCGTGCAGTCGGACGATGTTTTCGAGAAATTCTCGGGCCAGAGTTGCTGCTGTTGGCAAGCCTTTGAGCGGAATGAAATGCGCCATCTTGGAGAATAAGTCCACGATTACTAGAATCGTATTGTATCCGGAGCATGGAGGTAGATCGGTGATGAAGTCCATAGAAAGCGTATGCCAAGGGCGAGGTGGGATGTCAATAGGGCGTAAGAGGCCTGCTGGTCTTTCCTTTTGACTCTTGTTTTGGGCGCATACTCCACAGGACATTATAAAGTCTCTGATATCTTTTTTCCAAGACGGCCACCAGAAGTAGCGCTTGATCTTTTCTGAGGTCTTGGCCATACCGGGATGTCCTTCCATTAAAGAATCGTGATAACAAGAGATTACTTTTTTCTGTAAATCTGTGCTGGGTAGGTATAATCGTTCTTGGAAATACAATACGTTGTCCTTTACTGCAAAGTCCTTTCCCTGCAGATGCCAATTCTGTATGTCTGCTGGAGTTACAAGTTGCCTGGCTTTATCCTTAACTTCCTCTATGGATTCTGTGGCAATTACACCCAGAATTCTTTGTTTGGGAATGATTGGTACAGGTTTAGGGTTGATCAAGTGTTCTTCCACTCCCATCCGAGAAAGGGCATCAGCTTTACCGTTCTTTGTACCAGGTCGATAGGTAATTATGAAGTCAAACTCGGCAAAGAATAATGCCCAACGGAGTTGTCTAGAGGATTGGGCTTTTGCGGTTTTCAAATATTGCAGGTTTCGGTGATCCGTAATCACAGTAACGGTGTGTCGGGCCCCCAGCAGATAATGCCGCCAAGCCTTAAAGGCAGACTTGATAGCCAGAAGTTCCTTGTCAGTAATCGTGTAATTGATTTCAGGAGGCGAGAATTTGCGGGACCAAAATGCCACGGGATGCAACTGATTGGTTACCGGGTCCTTTTGTGATAGAACTGCCCCCATGGCAAGGCTTGAAGCATCAGTTTCCACGATGTAGGGGAGTTCGGGGCGAGGGGGTTTTAAGATTGGTGCAGAGATAAATTTAGTCTTCAAATCCTGGAAAGCTTGTTCCGCCTCGGTAGACCATTCAAAACGTTTGTTTTTCTTTAACAAGGCAGTGATGGGCTGGACTATTCGAGAGAATTCGGGGATAAACCTGCGGTAAAAGTTAGCGAAGCCTAACATGCTTTGCACACCTTTTACGGAGGATGGTGATGGCCATTTGAGAACTGCATCGACCTTCTTTGAATCCATACGCACTCCGCCAGGTGATAATATGAATCCCAAGAATTCAACTTCAGTCACGTTGAAAACACATTTTTCCAACTTAGCGAAAAGTTTGTGTTGACGCAATCTTTCGAGGACCATTTTCACGTGTTTCCGATGTTCAGATTCCGATGAAGAATAAACGAGGATGTCGTCAATGTAAACAACAACACACACATCTATGAGCTCTCTGAGGACATCGTTCATAAAATATTGAAAGGCGGCCGGGGCATTGCAAAGTCCGAAGGGCATGACCTGATATTCAAATAGCCCATACTTGGTGCGGAAGGCCGTCTTCCATTCATCGCCCTCTTTTACTCGTACCAAGTGGTAAGCTCCTCTAAGATCCAGCTTTGTATATATGCATGCTTTTCTGACTTGGTCCAGGAGTTCAGGGATCAAAGGTAACGGATATCTATTCTTAACGGTGATCTGGTTCAGGGAGCGATAATCTATACAAGTTCTAAGGTCTCCTTCGTTTTTTGGAACGAAGAACAAAGCTGAAGAAGCAGGGGGCTTGGAAGGACGAATAAACCCATTTGCCAGGTATTGATCCAGGTATTGTCGAAGGTGAAGGTTCTCAGGCTCGGTGAGGGCATAAATTCTACTACAAGGAGGAGTAGATCCAGGTATCAGGTCTATCTGGCAGTCATAAGACCTATGAGGAGGTAGAGAGTTAGCCTGATCCTTCCGGAAAACATCTTGGTATTCTAGGTATTCGGGAGGCAACTGGGAAGTCTCTGAAGAAATTGCTGCCAGTGCAACACCAGGTGGAGGGTGACAAGTAGAGACACATTCTGGAAACTGGACCGTTCTTGCTCGCCAATCGATCAGAGGATTGTGTTTCTCTAACCAAGGTATTCCTAGAATAATCTGAAACTGAGGGGCCTTGATCACATCGAACACGATCTTCTCATGGTGTCCATCTTGACTTACTAGCGTCACCTCTTGAGTGGTATGCGTTACTGGCCCTGACCTTTTGGAAGCAGAGATCATGACACCCCCCCATAGTTGAGGGAAACGTGGCTGACACCATCTCTGCTCAGCCCTTGTTGGACCGGGCCATTGTGGCATCTGACCTGGCACAGGGTGACTCCCAGGCTGACTTCCAGGTCGCCAAGTCTAGGACACGTGTGGCGGTACAAGTTGGTGTCACCAGGCCACATGGATCAGGGGCAGCTATGTCATCTGCTGCCCCGAGTAGGCAGGGTGGGGAGGCTGTAGGGGCAGCTGCAGCTCCATCCACCCCAGCTCTGACTCTCCCAGCCAGGGCAGTGTTGGTCCCAGTCCATCTTGCTAACGTTCCCCCTGACTACGTCACACTTCAGCCAATGCCTGCACCAAGTCCCATGCTCAGTGTGCATTCCCACACTCCAACTACCCAGTCCACCGGTGCTCCTGCCCCTAGTGGCCAGAGCGGCGTAGGCCACTCAGGATCCCCACCACCTTCCAAAAGAAAGAGGAAGAGTGCTCGTCCAGTACAGGCTGATAGCCCAGACACAGCTACGCAGTCCGGCACGCCAAGGAAGCCTAGCTTCAATGATGCCGAACGTGATGCACTTGTGCAGTATGTGTCCGCACATGACAGCAAAATGTTGATCACTTCAGGGTGCAAGACCACACCTGCTTGACGTCAGGCACAATGGCAGACCGTTGCGGACATCATAACTGCCCTTGGATTTGTGAGGCGCACAGCTGGTGAGTGCTACAA
Source organism: Ambystoma mexicanum (assembly GCF_040938575.1). Classification (NCBI taxonomy): domain Eukaryota; kingdom Metazoa; phylum Chordata; class Amphibia; order Caudata; family Ambystomatidae; genus Ambystoma; species Ambystoma mexicanum. Next base: position 417,783,264 of record NC_090938.1, read on the forward strand.
GCGCTGGAATGACCTTAAGCGCAGGGCAAAGAAAAAGCTGGCCTCAAGACATGCCGCTACTCTGGTGACTGGAGGTGGGTCTCCACAAGAGGACATTGAACTCACTGTACATGAGTCTGTTGCTGGGACCTATGTCACAGAGGAACAGATCCAAGGTGTGGGAGAATTGCCAGATTAAGAAGCATTGTCCGGTGAGTGCACATGCATTTGTGTGATCCATGTGTATGTTGTGTGTGTGAGGGGTTCTGATTGAGTGCCAGGTGAGGGTGTGTGTGCCTGAGTGGTTTGGGTCACCCATGTGCTTCATCCAAAACATTATGCGCCCCTGTATTTGGGTATTACAGTATCCCTTCTGCCCACAGTAGACATAAGTGGCATCTTGCAACAACATTGTTCCGTATTTTTCAGTGTTCATTCAGGCTGATTGTTTCAATTCCCACACTTTCACTACGCATTTCTCAGCCCTGTTGTCAAACAATATGTGACATGCCTATGGTACATGCCATCTGTGTGATGGCATGTGTCATGTATGTGGATTGGACATGCCACTCAAAGGCCAATGTGTGATGGCACTGCTAGCCAGCATGCAGCTAATGTGTTGCTCTTCCATCTTGGTGTCATCAATGTCTGACATTTTCCTCCCCTTCAAACTCAGTGACAGTGCATGCATGGGAGGGTTATAGTCATGTGGGACATGTGTCAATCAAGTACTGGTTCTGTAGCTTGTCAGGCCTAATTGTGTGCCATGGTGATAATGCCTGTTTCCATTTTTTGTCTTTCATGTTTTTGCAGGGGATGACGCACTTGATGCTGTTGAGGGTGAGGAGATGGTGCAGACCCAGGAGGGATCTCAGGCACGACCGGGCACCAGTGGGGGACGGGGTGTGGTGGTGGGTGAGAACCCACTCTTGCTGCAGACCGTTCTCTCCAGGGGTGTCTCTGGGTGCACCTCCCCAGACCTCTATTCAGGTGTTGATTCGAATGATGAGACCTATGTGGCTTCGCAGGTAGGTGTTCCTGGAAGGGATTCTGTTCTGTACGACCCACCTGCACCAGGGGTACAGCCCACTATGGGGATGTCAGTGTTGGTAGGTCCGCCTTTGGTGGATACGGATGCAGGGCCACACTCCGCAACATCTGATCCTTTTCCTGGGCCAGCAGATCAGAGGGGGAATGCAGTCCTGCAGCCTCAGGCAGTGCCGACACAGCAAAGCCACAGTTCGCCTTGCCCCAGACAGGTGTGGTGCCCGCCGACGCGGTGGCCATTTGCCACCAGGCAATAACGCATGGGAGCAATCCATATACGGTATGGCAAACCAACAGGCAGCATCATCTGAGATGATGGCTCAAGCAATGGAGAGGGTGGCCACTTCCATTGTCCCCCCAGAAAGGCAGATGGAGCAACTACAGGAGGAAACAGACTCCATTTGCCAATCACTCAGGGAGGACATTTTGGCATCCAACAGGGACAGACGGGCGGCCCTGGACACTCTGCGGGAAGCCATTTCTTTAGAGTCCCAGGGCCAGAGGGAAGCCCTGAGGTTAGAAGTCCATCACCTCAGGCAGACTCTTGTGGACCTTGAGGCTTCCATTGTCACGAGGACAGAACAGCTGCTGGAACGGGTCACACGTATGCTCTCAGCAGAGATGCAGGCAACTCGGGAGGTGGTGCATGGGGATCTGCGCACCATATTCCTCCAGAACAAGACCTTCCACACCCGCATGCTTGCTGCCATGGGGGACCAGACTAGGGCTTTGCGTGGGCTGCCTCCCATAGCACCACCACCTCCTGTGGCGGCAGCAGCACAGAGTGATGAGAGCGACCACAGCGATTCAGAATCTCTCACCATAGCGTAGCCGTGCAGGCCATGAGCCCATGGGCTGTTGATGTGCACCCTGACCTCAGAACTCCTGGGTGGCCTCCCCCACCCCCTGGCCCCCACATGGCCATTTTTGATTTTTGATTTTTGATTTTTTTTTGTTACAGTGTGTTGCCTTGTATGGCTCCCGTGGGCATCCACTGTATTCCGGCTGGGCACATGCAGGCTTATCCTGAGTTTGGGTTAGATGCTTGGGTTCGTGAGACACACACCCCTCCTGCTTCCCGTTTCCATGGGCTTGCAAAGGGTGTGCCCAAGTGACAGTGACTTACACAGTGACGTTGGACTCCCACGACATGTGTGGGCAGTCTGTAGTCAATACTGCGTATACATTCCTAGTGCATATCACTGCATGGTGTATTGATGTGTGCTTTTGCATCCATGTCTCCCTCCTAATTTGCAGGTTCATTCCTCATGTCTTCACAAGGCCGTCTACTTTGGAGATGGAGTTCATGTCGTAAGCAGTGCACTTCCAGATTTGCATGGCACCAACACTGTACAGTTGGAAGTGGTCGATGTGCTAGCGTCACCAGGTTTTAAGACTACGTATCCTTTAACTTAGTACTGTCATGCGAATGCTATGTTTGGGGTTGGGTAGCTGCATTGCAGTGTGGTAAGTATTTGGTCATGTGTTTTGTCAGTTCTACATTAATGGGAGCATATTGTGTGTGGGGAGTTTCCATTCGGGACACTGTACTTTGTGACACTTGTGTCATGTTTTGGGGATTCCTTTGTTTGCTTTCACATAGCATGACATGCCATGGTGTGTTGGGTGGCGGTGCTGGGGAGGGGTTGGGTGATATGGCACTGTTGTCAGGTTGTATCTTGCAAGGGGGTAATGATTTTAGCAGCATAGAAGTGTGTCTTTTGATGACAGAGCATTGGTGGTGTTTGTGTAGGTAGGGATGCACACAATGGAACACTTCCAGGTGAACAATCTCAGGCTGGTATGGTTGTGACAGTTGACTGTCACTTGACTCATCATCATTGATAGTCAGCTGGTATGTGCCAGGGATGCGTGCACTCCACAGGGGTGTGATTTTAGGTGAAGTAATTATCCACCAGCGGCGTACGGGCTGCCTCACCCCATGCCCTTTCCCCTCCCATGCGCATGCGGGCGTTCATGTGGTTGGGGATGTGGGGGCACCACCATGTCCACGGCCAGGCCCCGGTGTGTTGCAACGTTGTGCAGGACACATGCTGCCACTATGATCCTACACACTACTGGGGGAGCGTATAACAGCTGCCCGCCAGAACGGTCAAGGGAGCGAAAGCGTGACTTGAGCACTCCGAATGTGCGCTCCACTATGCCCCGGGTTGCAATGTGGGCTGTGTTGTATCTTACCTGGGGTGGCGTGGTGGGGTTCCGAATTGGCGTCATCATGTGGGTGCTCAGAGGGTAGGCACTGTCCCCTGGGGAGGTGGTGATGGGTATCATTAGTGGGGTTGTGACATTACTCAGTATCTGACATGCATGCATGTGCAGTGGCATTTATACTCACCAAGCAGCCATGTATCACCATGCCGCCCAGCTTCTAGGTCTCGGTTTAGGGTTGACATTCTGTAAATGAAACTGTCGGTGGTGGACCCTGGATAGTTGGCATATACTGAGGTGATGATTCCCTTGGCATCACATACTACCTGGACGTTGATGGAATGCCAGTGCTTGCGGTTTCTATAGATGTGCTCAGATGCCCTGGGGGGACGTAGAGCCACATGGGTGCAATCAATGGCACCTAGCACTTTGGGGAATTGTGCCACTCTGTAGAAATCCTGGGCGGCAGCCTGCCTTTCTGCAAGTGTTCTGGGCAGGTATATGTGCCTGCGGACTGATGGGCGTGTAGTGATGATGGCCAAGACCTGGTGTAGGCAGCGTGACTGCGTGGCCTGTGACACCCCCCCCCCCACTATGGCACTTGTCCGCTGAAATTATCCAGTGGCCAAGAAGTGCAGTACATTAAGGACCTTCTCCAGGGGGCTGAGTGCTTGGGAGCACAGGGTGGGTGATGTGAGGTCATCCTCCCACTCACTGACCAGGTCGAGTATTATGTGAGGTGGAAACCTGTACCTCCCATACACGTGGTCATCAGGCATCCCAAAAAGGCTGGTTCTGGGTGTAAAAATTCTGGCCTTGACTATCTTCCTCCGCCTCCTGCGGTATCCCACGGCCACTGCTGCTAGGAACGGTATATTCATCCTGGCGTCTGAGCTTGTTTGTTGTTTGCGCTCACTTTTATGATGCGCGGGTCGACGTACGCCTGCTTCCTGCTGGCGTACGTGTTTCCGGATTGGCCCGTCTTTTTGGGCGCATGCCTTAGCCACGTTCGATTCCATGAATACGTGTTGTAGGCGAGCGTGTAAAACTTTCTGCGCACCCCAGTAATACACGTACCCCGCTCGGCCAGGCCCAATCGCGTGTGAAACTTCACGCAAACCCGTGAAATACACGTACCCAGGCCAATCGCGTGTGACACTTCCCGCGCACCCCAGTAATACACGTACCCTGCTCACCCAGGCCCGATCACGTGTGAAACTTCCCGTGCACCCCTGGAATACACGTACCCCGCTCACCCAGGCCCGATCGCATGTAGAACTTCACGCGCACCCCTGAAATACACATAGCCCGCTCCCCCAGGAACGATCGTGTGTAAAACTTCCCGCGCACACCCGGAATACATTGACATGCTATTTTTCACACAGCGGGTGTCGCTGTTTGTCGTGTACCCCTTTGCACGTCATTTGTTCTAGGGGGCCACATTATGGGACATTCATCAGAGCTGTATATTTGTGCTTTTTGTTAGCACACATTTTGGCACACATTTTTTTCCAGCGCAGGGACGCTACCGCCTGCCTTCATGTGGCGGACGGGTTTGGGTCTGTGCGCGTCTTTGCCAGTGCACTGGTTTGCCCTATTCGATTCCATGAATACGTGTTGTAGGCGAGCATGTGGGCGTTCCGCGCACTTGCCTCCTGTACTTCCCCCATGACGCCCACATTTTTACGAGTTTTTCCCCATTCCGAGTGTTACACCCCCTGTTCCGCCTACTTTTGTTGTGTGCGCCGCTCTATGTGCGCTTTCGCTGTGGCCTTAGCGCATGCCGTTTCAGCGCACATCCCTGATTTTACCCGCGCACGGACTTCCATGAATAGATGTGCGCTGGTTTCCCTGCGATATTCGCACTTGCACTGCGATTTTCGCTCTTTCACTGCGAATCGCACGTTTTCGCACACTTGCGCCGAAATTTTCAGCGCACATTAATTCCATGAATCGGCCTGTATAACAGTGTATACATTCTTGCAAGCAGGTAATTACAATAGCTATTACAAAGCGTGGGCAAGGATTTGGACACGCATTGGGTATGAAAGCCCATGAGTTTAACTCACCCCCGATAGTCTCTCTGTTGCCTCCTTTTTGCCTGTCAATAAAGCGACCAAAAACAGGTTGCTATTAACAGTACAATACTAAATGGAATGCATATATCCAACGTCTGATGCACTAATCACAAAGAACTTGTGCAGTGGTGCTGCCACATCTCTGAATCTGTCAACACGGGGAATGGGTTCTCGCAGATATTGAACTGCAGCATAATTTATGACACCTGTCACGCCAAAAAACTGGTAATTGCAAGTCTTCAAATATAGCAATATGTGGATCGAAGGCAAAGCATGGTCACTTGAGGGCATAGCATTAGCCGTAGCACCATCATTCAAGGAGATGAGTAAATTCTGAAATACAAGAATGCTTTCAACAAGGAGAAACGCAGCTTAATTACATGGAGCAAGAAGATAATTATTCAGGCAGCCCAATACGGCCACACTACCTTTGAAACCACCCCTGATATTCTTGAGATCCGAAGATTCTGCTGTTTACTTAGTTCTGCTTAGATTTAATTGTGTGGGAGTAACCAAGCAGCAACATTGATGCCATTTTCCAGACTGACTAGAGACTGTCACACTTGCAGTCAAATCCTTTCTCCAAATCTACAAACCGCAGGCGAGAACTTGACATTTTACCTCATGGTGCTCAGTGCAGAGATGGTCTGTCTGTTTCATGGCTCATGCAAGGGCAAGCAGCACATCAATCAAATTAATGGACCATTTAACTCACCCACTGTACACTGGAGGATGCTGTTCCTTGCTCCCACTGGGCCTCAAACTGCAGGCCTGCTGCAGCCTTAAATTGGTAGGTTTGTAAAGCAAAATACGTAGCCTGTAGCACTGCTTGAAATGCAGTAACCTACAGCATGAATCGGTAGGGTTGGCAAGTATCGTATTACTATTAGCTTTCTTTTGTGTACTTTCTGAGATGCGCACACAGCGTGGTTTGCATTGTCATTCTGTGCTATTGTTATGTGTGCATCGCTTGCACTAACTTTACGTGTGCGCACACCACAAGGTCACCACACTCACCTTCATAGCTGATATTATTTGTTGACAGTAGTGGCTCAAACCGTGCACTACAGGTATTTTCATAATGTGCGTGCCCAGCGTTGCCCAACCTGTCATGTGAGGACGTTAGGTCCGGAAACCAGCAACATAAAAAGAAGCTGAAGCAGACATGCGCACACAGAGCGTACGGTCACAGTTTTCTTGTATACAGTAGTTGCTCAGAGAACATGTGAATAATTTACGAACAACACTATGTACTGTTGCAAGTGGTTTTATTTTTCATGCAATGTTCACAAGAAAGTGTAAGATGCCTGCAGCCACTGCTTTTTTCATTTTGTGGATAAATTCCAGCGTAGAATGCTGTCTGTGCTTTTCTGCACTTGTTTTGTCATCTGGCAAAGTAGAAAAGGATTACTTTGTGGTTCTTGGTGGTTCGTGTGGGAGAACACACTTTCTTTGTAATTTAGGAAAGGTACCAGCCCTGTCTCTGTGATGCCTTACATCATAAAGGTTTGCACGTTGCTTCTTATTGCCGGAAACGCAAATGGACATACAGGCCCGTAGCGGTCGTCCCAGATAACAATGAGTGAAAACACACTGCTTATGCTAATCTTGCAATGATTGCTCCACCACCCGTCTCTTGGCATGTGAAAGGCGTGGCATGTGCAGTAAGCTTCAAGGTATCTGCGAATAAACAGGAATAAGAATACATTTAAGTAGCCGTTATCAGTGGCAGCATAAAGGACAAGGGTCTGCGGGAAGGATGTCGTAAACAGGCTCCAGGTGGCCGGTTTATGGACTTTTGGGTGACCTACTGTGTGTTATTGAGTAGCGTCATATGTTCATCCACAGCCTTACTCTCTGTTTTGTATGCGCCACTCCCCTTCTATGGGTACACACATGCAAATTGTTGTTCAAACGTTGCCAACACACCCTCCTTTTATGTGTTTGCTTTTCACAAAAGATGTCAGTGGCAGCGAGAGTCCTCAGACACACGGCACATTCTCTCTGTGTGTGCCCAAAGAAACATTAAAAAAAAGAAATTTTCATGGGGGTCTCCTCCAATTGCAGGACTACTATGCAGGAGCTGTTTTGCGAAAACATGCAATACTTCAATATTACCTGTCAACGTTTGTGTGCCGGTCGAGTGTTATATGGACCTCTGGGCGTTATTATTTTTTAAAACAATGAAGGCGCGTACAACTCTTAAGTGTTTGAAAGGTCATTGTAAGGACAACACAGGCTATTTAGCAGCACACGATTGAGCATATGGTATCCTGTTTCATTGCACGAGGTGCGTTCACTTTCAGTGTTGTGCTTTATGTATACATTTGCATGGGCTGGAGAATCATGTCAACAAAAGAAAGAACACTCATATCTGCCATTTACGGAGAATGATGGAGACATGGCACTGTAACGCAGCGTGACCACTGATGTTACAAACCCCCGTACAGTGCACACGGACAAAGTCTATGGTCTGGTAACTTCATAATTATGCTTACAGAACTGTATACTACTAAATGTTAGTCCCACTACACATGTATCGTAAAGTTGTACTTACATAACTTCTGCAAATTCCATACTATATACTGTGTGGACGGGAAATTGCTCTGGGTGGCGTATTGAACAGTTGCAGACTAACTTAACAGAACATGTGCACATCCACTTTACTGTACGTTATGTTTGATTTTTATTTTACATTTCATACAATGTCTGCCTTTGGAGCAAACCATGCATCCCACTCAAGGCTGTTTTACAATGAGCATTTCTCCTGTTGACAGAGAGGTATGTTAGGTTTTGCTTTCCGGCGACCATGCGGCTACAAAAAAGATTCAGGCGGCAACATGTTTCGATTTCACCGTGCATTTCCGAATGTCAGTAGTGTGGTTACGTTGACGTTACTATAACGCAAATGGAGAGATGATGGTACTGCACTGAATGCACAGATGACAAAGTACATAAATGTAAATGTACAGGCCCTATGTACTATTTATATATGCAGTGCCTTACGAAGCAACAGTGTACGATGGCAGATTGTGTGTGAGATGGCTCCACATAAGTGGGTGGCAGGGTCATCTCACGCAGTTTGGTGTCTTGTAGCACAAAGATATTTGGGACTCTCGTTCATCAAACAAAAGGAATTACTTAACACCTTCTTCAAACATTGTAAGGGGGTATGAAAAGAGAAGCAGAAGTTTGAATTTTAGGGAGTACCGCAGACTTTACAATATGGTTACCGAGTTGTACACAAATTGCTGCACTCTATTCTGTGTTCTATACCTTCCAGGGAAACGGTGTACATAACAACAAAGATGAACTAATGCCCTAAAAGGTGACAGTGGCATGCGAGGAGGCAGATCTTACAGCACATGGGACAGTAACGTAAGACATATGGATGCATTTTTCTGTTTGGGTTGTTGTGAATGTGCACATTATTGGGTAGGTTACTGTACTTTAGTGCATTTAATGTGTCCACTAATTACAGGCTTAGGTGAAGAGGGTATTCAGCAAAGAGGTTGTCCATTGTGTGGAACCAATGTAATACATTGTGAACTGAAGTGGCTAAGGGGTAGGTGGCTGTGTTATGTGTCGGGTTTGTGGTAAGTGGATAGATGTTTATATGTATGCTTGTACTGTGTTGTGGTAGTTGTGGCCAGGGTCTACAATATTGAGTGCATGGCTGGAGCCTGTAAACTGTACGGTGTGTAGTGAAGCGTGCAGGCCGTGGTCACAAGCAGCACAGTGTAATATAGCTCTAGATTGAACATTGTGGCATTCGTATGTGGATTTCAGAAATATGTGGACACATTACCCTTCGCAGATTCTGCAGAAGTATGATACCAATAATTTCATACTTAGTGTTTCTATTGTGGAGGGCCTGTGCAGTTTTTTGTGTATGGGATGTGAAAGGTTGTAATAATTGTTGCTTGATTATCTGTAGAAAAAGAGAACATAATATGTTAGAGTAGATATTTCGTCATTTTGCAGTTCATTACATTACCGACATGTTTACACTTTGTGGACCCTCATAAAAAGTACTGCATAAGTACTATGCTTTAAACAAGTGTACTGTGCAGTTCCTGTCTTTGCATATTTATTGGGTCTGTGGGAAAAGAAAATCCATGCTGGATAAAAAAATAAAACAACTTCCAAATGTATTTGCTGTTACATTGCACAGTCAATTACAGTTACGTTTGCACTCATTACAGCAATGCTTAAGATGCACTGTTGTAGTAGAATGAATTGAAATGGTGTACGATTTCTGTTTTGTACGTGTTAGTAGTATGGTTGCAGTTATATAGCAGTTGGTGAATTGTAACTGTTTACCTGCTTCCTTTTGTTAGCATTGTTTCTTTATGTGTTTGGTTGCTGTTGATGTTTTGCAAGTATTGTGCCATTGCACTGTGGTACTACAGAATTGTGAGGGCAGTTACGTACCTGTTGGCGTACTGTAACTGTTCATACTTTGGACGTGTTTGAGGATATGTTTGTAGCACAGTGGTTGCTGAAGGTTGACTCTGCCTGTTTCAATGCTGCAAGTAATATTGCAGTATTCTGGTAGCAGTTAGATACCAGTTGTCGTCTTCTAACTGTTTATCGTGTCCCATTTCTATAGGGTACGGTTTGAACCTCATGTCCTCCTGTTGGTAGTTTCACATCTTTCCACATTTTTAAGTGGTGGTGCACCATTATGGGTTTACTTACTGATATTTGTATATGAATTGAATTTGTATGGGCATTGTTAGACAGGTGGTGACACAATTGCGTAGTTGGTGGTTTCAAAGGTTACTGTGGATAGTTTTGAACCCTCATACATAGTAGTTTTTCTTTTACGTATGGTGTAGAAAACAATATTAGTGTCATTTTTGTACACTATTTGTTTCTCTGAGTGCAATCATTGGGTTCATTGGGTAAAAGTGTACAATAGACACATTGATGTATTTGTTAGATACTTACTGTATGCTAAGTTGTTCTAGTTCAACAGTGTCGAAGGTAATTCCTATTTTTCTGCAATTATGTGGGTACTGTTGGTGTTGGAGAGTAGGGTATTCTGATTTTGTACATCAATGAGTACAGTCTGGCTTCAAGAATATTAAGGAGGCATTTGCAAGATTTGCAGGTAATCTCTGATTTGGAATAATGGAAGTATCATTGCATTCCTACCATGAGCATTGCTTTCTAATGTATTCAGTATAGTGACCTGCACTGGCTGTGCCGCCTGTGTGGTAGATTATGGCTACTGTTGTGAAGGTTTTCTTGCCAAGTGATATCTGTCCATGTGTGAAGGTAGTACGTTTTCAGTTATTTTTGGTTCCATCTGCATTGTATCTTAAAAGCATCAATATTACACATTGACTATGTGATTGTATATGTAACATCAAACCATTATCGGAATTGCAAGAAGTACACAATATGCTATGGTTTGCATTTTTCACCAGTTGTTGAAATGGAATGGATTCACAGTTAGGTATTGATACATAGACAAAGCGCTCGTTAGGGACGTGTTCCTGAATGACATGGTTGCATAGAGTGCATGCATGCTTCCACATGTAGGAAATCTGAAAAAAGTAATTTATGGGTATGTTTTTGCTTTCCATGATTTGTAGTAAGTACATTAGACATTTCTGTGGATCTTCTTGTCTGTTTAATGTGAATGTCACCATTCCAGCACAGTAGTCCAATTTCTGTCTTATTCCTGAGACACTGTAAGTGTTGTCAGGATTATTTGCTGCATTTCTGTGAAGAATTAGCATTTGTAAACACGATTGGTTCGAGCCATTTAAATAAATGTTTTCAACAATTGCTGGCATTTGCAATAGAACATTGATTGCTACATTTGCAGAGCAATTTACATCAGTTGTATTGGAAAATGTGATGCAAGGAATGTCAGCGCTGACTGCACTTGCATCAAAATTGACTAGATATAGTCCTTCAAGTGTATGTAGGCGTGACAGTGCTACGTAACTCATGCCTTCTTTAAAGACTGTGCTGCCAATATCAATTAATGCTTGATCTAAGGTTAGACCTTGCGATTTATGAATAGTCACTGCATAAGCTAGCAACAGAGAAAACTCTTCTCTGCGTACATACATATCTTTGAAAAGAAGTAATCAAGCTGTTGTGCATCCTATCCTTTTAACTTCTGAAAGTTTGTCAAACTGGATGTTGACAAACGGAATGCTGTTGTCATGTGGGTATGTCTGGAAGCCAACAATTGTTCCAAGTGCTCCTTGCTCCATGTCAAGGTTACATTTTAGCATTACTCTACAGTTAACACATAATCTTAAAATTTTCTCCAAACCAGCTGTGTTGGAGACAGGGTTTTCTAAGGTATTTAGTCGTGCTATGGGGTTTTGACACATAGGTATTGTTATACCGTGTACGTCCAGTTTGTCTGTGTAGTGAATTTCCACTAGTGGTTACATTTCTTTTTTCAGCATTGTTGCATTGAATTGTGCACAACTTGCTAGATTTGGCATTAAGGACATACAGTTGCCATTTTTGTGAGCTAATTGTTCCATGACACCAGTAGCACATGTGTTATGCCCATACAGCTCATGGATGTATCTGGCATTTAGGGTAGACTGCGCTTCCTTTGATAGTACACCAATCCGCATGTTTTTTTAAATGTTGGCATAGGTGAGGTCTGCAGACTGATTCATGTTTTCAGTTAGTTTTCTGTATTGGAAATTTGCCAGAGATTTACATTCCAGATGCTTCCAAGACTTTTACGGCACAGCTTGTGTGCTAAGGTTTTACAGATAGGTTCACCTTTCACTGGTGTTAATTGAAGGAGATCTCTGAAAACAATGACATGTTTTCCTCCAAATAATTCTTCGTAGTCTGTTTTGAGGACCTCTTGCAATCTGAGGTTAATCAATGCTAACATTAGGTTGGAAACGATGCTCACCTCATCTATTAGGAGCATTTTTATATGTTTCAAAACTCTGCGTAGCTCCATAGCATCTTCTGCTGAAAGTTTGCAGTACTCTAATTTGGTTTGGTGTTCTACTGTTCTTCGTAGTCTGATTTGAGGACCTCTTGCAATCTTAGGTGAATCAAAGCTAACATTAGGTTGGAAACCATGCTCAACTCATCTATTAGGAGCATTCTCATTTGTTTCAAAACTCTGCGTAGCTCCATAGCAGCTTCTGCTGAAAGTGTGCAGTACTCTAATTTGGTTTGGTGTTCTACTGGGAGCAGTAGCAATCAGTGTAAAGTGACACCACCTATGCTGTAGGCAGCTAAACCTGTGGGGGAGGTTACAACAGCTGAAAGGTTGTTTGTTAATTGTTGGAGGAATTTACTGATAATTTTTACTTAGAATGGTTTTCCTGAACATCTTCACCACTTACATATAGCAGTACAGGTTTGTAGTTTTCATAGGTACAAGTTTTAGTTTCATGCTGTATACCATGTGTTAGGGAGAATTCTCATAAATGTGCTAATTCCCTTGACCTTAGATTACCCCAGCAACTTTGCTGGATTTTGAGGACTTGATTTTTTTACCTGGAAAGAGTGTGAGCCTTTTTTTTCCCACTCGTTCAAGTATTCTGATGTATGTTTTTCACTTGTGTTCTTTGATTATGAAGTTTTAGAAAACTTCACAGGCATCATCTTTTCATGTGTGTTACACAGCACCCTCAGTGCAGTGACACAGGGATGTGTTTTAGACTTCCCAAGGTTTAAATACCTTCTCTGGGATCAACTACTATTTCCCAGAGAATGTAAAGTGAAATTGACTTTACTAGTCTTTTCCAAATTCCTAGACTCAGCACACACCATCTTACAATCGAGTGCTGGAGGGGTTACATAGTATCCCCTGTGTCTAAACACTCATGTAGCAGGTCAAATTCTACCCTTTCCAATTGAAAACTACCATGATTTTTCCCGACCGTGAACACTGGTAGCTAAAAATAATGGGAGCCATGTTTTTCAAGATGGCACCTTGAGCCCCTTTGTTTAAATGGGTCCCGGTCTTCTTTTTTCACCATTTCCTTTTGGAAAGATCTTCTAGTGTTTGTCTCTGCACGCCAAACCAGATTTGGTCCCTTTGTTCATGTGCCTTTGGCGGGCTTCAGGACTGAAGTCCGCCCTTGGCGTCTGAGTGTCTGGGGTGGGCAGGAAGTGAGGGAGGTGCCCAAAACTCCCTGTGCTTAGTCACCTAGGAGACCCACATGCACTCTGGTGTGATTGGCTGGCTGACTGGCCGGCAAGGACAGCCACCCTGCTGGGTGAGTAACAGCTAGGCTGGAATGAAAGGGGGAGAACTGTTTAAAAGGCGAGTCTGGGGGACTGGAAGGCAGAGTCGTCCACTGGAACGAAAGGACCAAAGACGAGCTGGAAGAGGACGGCTGCTGCAACTCCTGGACCATTGGTTTGCCCGGTGAAACCCTGCGGCAGGAGGTCCGAATTGCCAAACTCCATTCGACAGAGATGTTCCTTCAAGGACAGCTTCTCCCTTTGAGTTGGTGGGACCAATCAGCTCATAAGACACCTGGACACCATTTTCAAAGCTGGTTAGGATTAACTAGGGAGAAGGACACCAGTTTGTGTTCTTGAATCTACAGCTACTGGAACTGAAGTGACTCCATTTTGTTTGCTTTCTTCAATGATCCCATGCTGTGCAGGAGTCCCCCGATGTCCTCCCTCTTGTCCCCACTACTGAGGCTCAGGAACAGCGAGATCTGCAGGAGCTGCCAGGAACCACGACTTCAGCAACATTTGTTTCTTCATATAAAGGTACTGCGCTAAACCAATTGAGAGAATGCCACTCTCGCGGTGAAAGTTTGTGAAACTTTCCCAACTTGCAGGCCTAATCAGCTTGTGACCCCACAAATGATTCTTTTTCAGCTAAACTGCTTCTGAGAACTTTTGCAAAGACTTTACCATTTGATACCAGGACTGCTCTTTCCTTTCCAGAACACCAGCCCCTTGACTTTGGCCTGGCTTATTGACTTGAATTGAACTCTTCTGGTAAACTGAAACTATTTGCACTGCCTAGAAAGTATATGTAATCTATTCTACTTACTTTTGTCCTTTTTGCTCACTGCTAAGTAACTGAAGGCCATTTTGCTCCTATTTCAGGGGAGCTCAAACTGTCTCAAAAACATAGGGGGTAATTCATAGAATTCAGCGCACAAGTGGCGCACGCGGCTGGCGCACAGTGTGCGCGTGCGAATCCCTGCGCCAGCCGCGTGCGCTGAAATCCATTTCCGCGCACAGCGTATTCATGGATTCCAGCCACCAAAACCAGCCGTGGCGCACAGTGGCGCAGCGACCCTGCAGCAGCGCCAGTTACGCCCCCAAGAACGCCTCCCACGCAGGGAAAAGCCATCAACATACCCAATCCAGCGCAAAGGGCTGCGCTAACCCCTTACCAGCACAGCAAGCGGGCTACGTGTATCACTGGGGTGCGCGGGAAGTACCTCACGCGATTGGCCCCGTGCGAGCAGGGTACGCGTATTTCAGGGGTGCGCGGGAAGTTCCACACGCGATTCTATCAGGGTACGTGTATTTCGGGGTGCGCGTGAAGTTCCACACGCGATATCAGCAGGGTACATGTATTTCATGGTGCAGGGGAAGTTACACACGCGATTTCAGCAGGGTACGTGTATTTCAGGGGTGCGCGGGAAGTTCCACACGTGATATCAGCAGGGTACGTGTATTTCAGGGTGCAGGGGAAGTTACACACGCGATTTCAGCAGGGTACGCGGGAAGTTTTACACGCGAATAGCCTGGGCGCGTGTATTTCAGGGGTGCGCGGGAAGTTTTACATGCAAATAGCCTGGGCGCGTGTATTTCAGGGGTGCGCGGGAAGTTTTACACGCGAATAGCCTGGGCGCGTGTATTTCAGGGGTGCGCAGGAAGTTTTACACGCGAATAGCCTGGGCGCGTGTATTTCAGGGGTGCGCTGGAAGTTTTACACGCGAATAGCCTGGGCGCGTGTATTTCAGGGGTGCGCGGGAAGTTTTACACGCGATTTCAGCAGGGTACGTGTATTTCAGGGGTGCGCGGGAAGTTCCACATGCGAATAGCCTGGGCGCGTGTATTTCAGGGGTGCGCGGGAAGTTTTACACACGATTTCAGCAGGGTACGTGTATTTCAGGGGTGCCGGGGAGTCCTACATGTGATTTGCCAGTGTGGGTCCTCCCAGGTGTTCCCTGTACACCCTCCACGGCCCCTGCAGGCAGCCCACACCACAGGGGACTACCCTGCATCCCTGGTCATGTCCCGCAGGCAGCCCACCCAACATGGGCATGCCCCCCAGCAAAGGCACATGTCTCCTTGCACCAATGATCACCAACACATGTCCCCTTGCACCCCCACCCCCAGCATTGCGGGGCACCTGCCAGCAGGCCCCCACCCATGTCTCCCAGCACCCCCACCCCCCCAGTCACCAGGGGCAGCCTCCACCAGGCCCCCACCCCTGTCTCCCACCACCCCCACCCCCCAGCAGTGCAGGGGCACCCACCACCAGGCCCCCACCCATGTCTCCCACCACCCCCACTCCCCCAGTCACCAGGGGCAGCCTCCACCAGGCCCCCACCCATGTCTCCCAGCACCCCCACCCCCCAGCACTGTGGGGCACCTGCCAGCAGGCCCCCACCCATGTCCAACTCATGTCCCCCACCACCCCCACCCCCCAGCACTGTGGGGCACCTGCCAGCAGGCCCCCACCCATGTCCAACTCATGTCCCCCACCACCCCCACCCCCCAGCACTGTGGGGCACCTGCCAGCAGGCCCCCACCCATGTCCAACTCATGTCCCCCACCACCCCCACCCCCCAGCACTGTGGGGCACCTGCCAGCAGGCCCCCGCCCATGTCCAACTCATGTCCCCCACCACCCCCACCCCCCAGCACTGTGGGGCACCTGCCAGCAGGCCCCCACCCATATCCAACTCATGTCCCCCACCACCCCCACCCCTCAGCATTGCGGGGCACCCTCCACCAGGCCCTCGCCCATGTCCAACTCATGTCCCCCACCACCCCCACCCCCCAGCATTGCGGGGCACCCTCCACCAGGCCCTCGCCCATGTCCCATCCATGCCCCCCTGCACCTGGGTCCCAACAATCCCCAATCATGTCCGTAATGGCCATCCTCCCCTGCCAAAAGTCCCAACCAACTATCACATCCACCCACATATCAAAGGCAATTACATGTTACACACCCAATGTAAATAATGCAAATGAACACATGTCTGTCACACACAATGGCTGCAAGTGAATGTTAAAACACCCAACATGACATGCATGAAAGTAATGAGATGATACGACACATTGGGCCTCATTACACGGTAGGCGGTAACCGCGCCATGGTTGCCGCCGGTACCGTACCGAGTCCGCCTTGGTGGATGGCGGAATTACCGCCCTACTCCAAGGTGAGCGGGGGCGGTAATTCCCCAATCCCCATTTACCCTTCCATATTCCCATTTTTGCCCCATAGGGCATAATGGGAATGGGGAAGGTGCTAATTACGGTACCGCAAATTGCGGTACCGTAATTAGCTCTGAGGTCCCTTTGCGGGTCCCGTCCTTAACGCCTGGAAAAACCAGGCGTTAAGGGAGGACCCGCAAAGGGACCTCGTAGTAAGGCGGTAAGGGTTTACCGGTACCGGTGCCCTTACCGGTACCGGTAAACCCTTACCGCCTACCGTGTAATGAGGCCCATTGAAGGATGAAAATAAAAATGTATTGAAAATCAACTCGAATGGAAATGAAATTAGAAAAACCACAAAGCAAAACAACAAAAAGAAGATGAATGTCCATGAAAAAAATCTAAAAAATCAAAAAATCCATAGAAGAACTATATACAAGACAATCCCGGGTCCATGAGCCCAACCAAATGAAACCTAACTATGTCAACTAACTAAAAACTGAACTATATACAAAAAAGTGGCGCATTGTCCAATCGCAACCAAATAAAAAAAAAAATAATTTAAAGGAAACCTACCACTAACTATATAACTATATACAATGGCAGCGGGCAAGTCCTGCGGCTCACTCTGTGATGTTGCCGGCCAGGGCATCATCGAACTCCATGTCGATGTCCTGGAGGCGGGACTCTGTCCTGGCCCCGAGGTCCCGCAGGGATAACCCCATGTTCACCTCAAACTCCCTGCGAGCTTCCTCGAGGCACTCAGCCCGCCTCAACGCCCGACGCATGGAGAACTCCGCCCTGACCATGGTGAGCCGCTCCTCTTCCGCCCGCTGCCGCTCCGCACCTATCCGCTGGACCAACTGCTCCCACACGGAAGACACTACCATCCCAGGGTTCTCCTGCCCTCCGGCCGATGCCTGCCCCTCTGATCTTGATGGCCCCGAGCCATGATGCCTCCCACGTCGAGCCTGCTGCTGCCTCCGACGCCACTGCCTCTGCCAGCACGACGCATCCAGAATGATGGAAACCATCGACGCCGTCGTGCACGTGCCCTGCCCGATGATGCCGTCACATCCTCCATCTGCTGGGGTCCAGTTGCTGTGTTGTCCACCCCTGCTGGACCTCTGACTCCCGACTGTGGCAGGGATGGGATCCCCACCGAGCTGGCTGCATTGGTCAGGGCAGGTCCACAGGGGGCCCTGGTGGCATCTGGGCCGGAAGACGGCAAGGAGAACGACTGACTTATAGTCTCCACAGAGGAGGAGAGAGCCGCCAGATTGGCCGACACATGCAGGAAACCCCCGAACATGGCCGATCCCAATTGGGCCACGTCGGCACGGTGCTCTTCGTGATGACGTGCGTGCTCCTCCTGGGAAGCACGCACGGCATCATGAATCACAGCCGTGCGCATCGCGACCCCAATCAGGACCTTCTCCACACGGCCAGGGGTCCGTCCCCTCGTCCGCAGGTGGAGGGGAGTCAGATGACATGGACATCCCCTCTACCTGCGGACGGGCCTGGGACGGGGCATCCCTGCTGGTGCAAGGTGGTGCACCCACAGGTTCAGGGACAGCGACATGCACAGGCCCCTCCACGGTGACCTGTGCTGTCTCCTGCCCCTGCCCCTGGACTGCACCACTTGCACCAGCAGGGATGCCCCCACCAGGCCCCATGTGCGCCTCAGTGGCGGCCTCCTCCTCCTCTGTGGAAACCACCAACCTGGATGGCTCCTCGCCGTCTACCACCGTAGCAGGCCCCTGTGGGGGCTCACCCACCCCTTCTGCTGCAGCCGTGGGGGCATCCCCGCCGCCTTGCTCCACAGCGCCGTCTCCGCCCTCTCCTTCACTAGCCGCTGCGTAGAGGGAGACATAGAACACAAGCATCAGGGTACTGTACAATGGTCCCCTAGACAGGAAGCAATAGCAGATGAGTGCCACTGTCAAAGTACACTTCCATCATGTCACACCACAACACATGTGTCAGTCCAGGCAAAACACACACAGTGACAGTCATGGTGCGTGCCATGGACATTTCAATGCATGTCCAATGGACTCTCGAATCATACAATGTAATGGGACTCACATGCATCATGGGTCATGCCTATCACATGCACACACTTCACCTCAGTCACATCCATCTGGCCCCATACACCCCAATCACAGTGCATACAAGGATGACTAGGCTGCATCAGTGAATCTGTACATTGTCACAGACATGTGTCATGCATCCATGGCACTCACAAGTCACAGACACGCAGGTCAGGCACACAGACATGGATACCACATATGTATCTGGCATCAGCACCCATCCCTCGCCCCCACCCATGTCCAGGAACAGAGACTGCCATGCTCTCATGTGTGCAATCTGCACAGGGCTCCCCATGTCGCATTCAAACACATGCAACAACCGTGCGGTTCACACATTACAGGTCGCACATGCATTCCCACGATGTCCCTGCACACATACATGCGTACATGGCCTATGTCACACATGCAGGCAAGTATCAGACAACCAGCACACTGCAACATGCCCTGTCTCACACAGCAATGCTTGGCCACTTACCGCTCAACTCCAGACGGGTCTCCCTCTCAAGGACCTGGGCGTGGAGCGCTGGGTGTGCGCGTTCCAGGACCCTCAACTGAATGGAACTCATGCGGCCCCGGCCCCCCTCCACGACGCGCCGGGCCTTCATGAGGGTCCTGGACCTCAAGTCCTCCCAGCGCTTCTTGACCTTCTGGATGGTGCGGGTTGCCACCCCCTCCGCGTTGATGGCAACCACACAGTCGGCCCAGATCCTATCCCGTCCTTCCCTGTTGGCGCGGGACGATCCGAAGAGGGCATCATACTGCCCCAGGACTTGCTCCACCAGAACACCAACTTCGGTGGCAGTGAAGCTGGTGCCCCTCTGCCCCTCTGGCCGGGGGTTGCCACTGGGGTCAGATGTGGATGTGCCCGACATGGCAACCCCAGGGGCAGGAGTGGGTGGGCAACTGGGTCCTGGGGCTGGGCTGTGGAGCGATGTTATTCGAGTCGGGAGTCTTCTGTACCAGCAGGGGTGGACACAGCAACTGGACCCCTGCAGATGGCTGATGTGCAGGCACCAAATGGCAGGGCACGGTGGCAGCAGGCAGGCAGGCAGGCAGGCAGAAGCAGATGGTACGTGGGAGGCTGCTCGGGGCACTGGGGGGCAGTGATTCGGCCTTCTGGGCAGGAGCGTGGTCTTCCGTGTGTTTTCGCGTGGCCAGCTTGATACGGAGTGATTTGGCACGTGAAAAATCTGCACGTCAGCGTGTAATTCGAGGAAAGGCCCTTAGCGCGTAAGCGCGTCAGCGCGCGTACGCGATTTCATTGGACCAAAGGCCCTTACAGCGTAAGCGCGTCTGTGACGTTTTGCGCACGGGCGTTGCCCTGGCAGGCCTTGGAGATCCCGCGTGCCTTTATGTTCTGTACGTGCTTTTCGTGGGGTGCGTGTGTTTTCCATCCGTTGGGGTTCACACGCTATTACTTCACAGCGGGTGTTGGCTACGCGTTCTACTACACGCAAATCAGACGGTGAGTGGTACCCCACTCCCCCAGGCCCGATCGCGTGAGAAACTTCACGCGAACCCCTGAAATACACGTAGCCCGCTCCCCCAGGCCTGATCGCGTGTAAAACTTCCCGCGCACCCCTGAAATACACACGCCCAGGCTATTCGCGTGTAAAACTTCCCACGCACCCCTGAAATACACGCGCCCTTGCTATTCGCGTGTAAAACTTCCCGCGCACCCCTGAAATACACGCGCCCAGGCTATTCGCGTGTAAAACTTCACGCGAACCCCTGAAATACACGTACCCTGCTGAAATCGCGTGTAAGACTTCCCGCGCACCCCTGAAATACATGCGCCCAGGCTATTCGCGTGTAAAACTTCACGTGAACCCCTGAAATACACATAGCCCGCTCCCCCAGGCCCGATCGCGTGAGAAAGTTCACGCAAACCCCTGAAATACACGTAGCCCGCTCCCCCAGGCCCGATCGCGTGAGAAAGTTCACGCGAACCCCTGAAATACACGTAGCCCGCTCCCCCAGGCCCGATCGCGGTAAAAAGTTCACGCGAACCCCTGAAATACACGTAGCCCGCTCCCCCAGGCCCGATCACGTGAAAAAGTTCACGCGAACCCCTGAAATACACGTAGCACGCTCCCCCAGGCCCGATCGCGGTAAAAAGTTCACGCGAACCCCTGAAATACACGTAGCACGCTCCCCAGGCCCGATCGCGTGAAGAACTTCACGCGAACCCCTGTAATACACGTAGCCCGCTCCCCCAGGCCCGATCGCGTGAAAAAGTTCACGCGAACACCTGAAATACACGTAGCCCGCTCCCCCAGGCCCGATCGCGTGAGTAAGTTCACGCGAACCCCCGAAATACACGTGCCCCGCTCGTACAATTGCTGTATGTTGCCACTTTTGTAATGCGCAGGGACGCTACCGCCTGCCTTCGTGTGGCGGACGTGTATCGGCTTGTGCGTGTCTTTCGCTGTGCGTGGCTTTGCCCTATTCGGTTCCATGAATACGTGTGGTTCGGGTGCGTGTGGGCGTTCCCTCTGCTTCCCTGCAGTACATCCCCAGTTACGCCCTTGTTTTCGCAAGTTGTTCCCCATTCCGCGCGTTACGCCCCGTGTTCCGCCCACTTTCTAGTGTATGCGCAGAGGTTGTGCGCTTTCACTGTGCGCGTCGCGCACGTCTTTCGGGATGTTGCAGTGACGTGTGCGCCATGCACGGGTTTGGCGCACATCCCGAGGAAGACACGCGCAGGGACTTCCATGAATCACACGCTTGCGCGTGCGCCTCTTTTTTTCCGCTTGCGCCTGCTTGCGCCTGCTTGCGCGTAGATTTCCGGCGCACGTTTGTTCCATGAATCGGCCCCTTAGAGTTTTGTATTGAAGTGTATTGGTATATAATATTAAGTTGTCTTCTTCTAGTGAAATGTTTTTTAAATGATTGTGTAATAAATTAATAAGCGTTTTACCAAGAAACCTTGAGTATAAGTGTTCACTTGAACCACTGTGATTGAAAGTCCTATGTGTAACTACTTGTACTGCGCACATTCATTCTTGAGATAAGCCTGGCTGCTCAGCTTGCTACCAACAAACTGTGTGGTACAGACTTATACCAAAGGTTGGTTTTGCTTACACCTGTAGTCCTAATTGTGTGTGGTAGTCCCAGAGGTTACTAAATGCAATTCTGCCTAACTCCATTTTCAATTTCGTTATTTACTTCTAGAAAAATGGGACACTGCTCATTGTTTAGTTGGGATTTTAGTACAGCAAACTCTTCTGCAGATTGTTCATACTGACACATGGTGGTGTTTAATTCTGTCATGGCTAATTCTGCCTCATTTCGTATTCGTGGCTGTCCAAGTGGTTCTTGGCTTCCTGTCACAGAAGGTTCACTGCTTTCAGGAGTGTCTATATTTAGTTGTGCTTGAAGTTCTTCTTCTTGTTGGCATTCATTGTCCAATATTTATTTGTACCGTGTATAATTTATATCTGTTATGGTGCTTTCACTTGCATTGAAAGAATTTACATAGGAGGCGTGGGTGGCTTATAACTCTTCTTCTTTTCTCCATGGTTTCAAAAGTTGCAATAGAGCCATGGAGTACAGTTATTTGTATTCGGGAGTTTTTAATGATAATTTCATATGATTAATCAGGCTGCGTTTGGTAAGTTTCATCAGGCTGCCTTCACCACTTTCAACTCTGTATCTACCTTTTTTCTCATCTGGCATAATGTTATTTTTGTATGAGAAGTTTTGGGCTATCTGCTACAGGCACATGGTTTCTAAAGTAATACTCCTGTTTGGGTAGTATGTGTCTAATAAGTTGTTTTTCAAAATGTCCTGGCTGTTGGGATCGCTTTTGGCTACTGTTTCTATGTCTTCGCATTATTTCAGAACTCTTTTTCTGGATGCAGGAGGACGAAGGCTTAGCCACACTATGCTTTCAGATTTCCCATATATGCTGGTGCCGTTTAAACGGTTGGCGGTTTCATAGCCGTCACATTCTCTATGCAATAGCATTTTTATACCACAGCTGTATAATTTCTGTGCCAGTGTTTTGTCAGATGATATGTCATCCCAGAGGTCTTTCAGCTCTGTTTTCTCTGCTTTGTTTAAGTAGGCTGTGACATATCATGCAACTGCAGTAGAATTGTCTGCAATGTACTGTACATCTACATTTGCATTCCATAGGAGGGCAATTATTGCATTGTAATCATTGATGTACTTTGACGCTTAAGTTCTTTTTATGCAGTATGTGTTCTTAGGAGATGTTCCTTTCACACTGTGTCGAACTGAAGACATGACGTTTTTCACTTGGCCTGGTGCTGAAACTGGTCTAGGGAAACCAAAGCGGCATTTGGTGTAGTATTTGCCTTTGTTCTTGTATTTGCGCCGACAATTCTTACCACACTTGTGTCTTTGAAACTGCAAAATGTGTGCATGTAGGTTACTATGTGAACTTACTGAAGGAATTTCGCAAGTGACATATTTTTGAATGAACTGCACAACAGTTGCATCAATGTCAACACCAAATTTAGGAGCATTTCTAATCCATAAAAGCATGTGGATGTGTTGTGCTCCTCTGGCTTGATATTCTTTTCTCCAAAAGAAGTGTTCCACTTCTCCGAGTGGAGGAAGTGCTTTATTTCAAATGAAGTGCAGCATGGCAATTAAGCGATGATGGAAGTACCTTAATACATTTACAGGATCTAGAGAGCAACGTTCTCCTGGTGTTTTCATGTCTACACCTGTTTTGTTTTTGTTTACTAAGTGTAGCAAATTGTGCAAATCTTCCCATGCATACTCTGCACAACTTAAAGTGACAAACCATGTGGGTGGGCCATGGTTGCGTAGCATACACCATACATCTGCGTGCCATCGGAACCAGTACTCTTTCGTACCACACATGTTTACCAAGAGATTTGTAATATTTGCCTGTAAAACTTAGTCCTTGTCTTGAACCTTTTGAAGTAGCTGTGTAGCAGACATGTTTTGAAAATGGGAACCAGTTTTCAATGTGTGTGCAACTCCATCACATAGCGTTACTAGTTCACTTTAAAAAAGGAGGTGAAATTTGTATTCCACATTTTGTCTAAATCTAGGGTCCTCAGAATACATTCGTAAAGAGCGGTATTCTGATGCTGTTATTTGTGTGCATCTTTCATCGTATCTCCCACCTTTTCCAGTTGGGAAGAGTAGAGGGAAGGCTTGTGCTTCTACACTTTTTTCCCATATACTAATTGGCGATCCTTTGGCTTGCCGCATTTGATATGTTTCTAGTGCATCGTCTATGGTGTCTATGGAGTGCAGTGGGTGAATTGTATAGTGATCTAAAGTATTGGAGGCTGAAGTAGGATCTAGAAGTTCAAATTGGCCAGTTGTTGAGGAGTCCTGAATTATTTTGGTGGTTTCCCTTAGGTATTCTTCATGGTTTATTTCTTTGTAGTATTCATTGTTTTCTTTAAGGTATTGCAAGGTTTTCCTAACTTTGTTTAAATCCACTAGTTGCTTTCAATTTTTATTATCTTTTGTAGGTACACCATTTACCAGGATAATCAAAGATTGTTCTATTGGTCTTTGCACTCATAGAGTGTCTACATTTTGTTTCAGATCTAATGATAAATAAACTACTTTCCCACAAATGGCTCTTAGTTTAATGGGTGCACTGTTTGGATTATAATGCGCTCATACAAATTAATCTGCTGCAGTGCGTTTGGCAGTGGAAATAATTCTAAATTATTGCTGATCGCCCGTGAAGGCATTTGGTTATTGTCAAGTTTTGCAGTGCAGTATGTGCACAGTATGTGTTAGTAATTCTGTATTTGTTTTCAACTATAAGGTACAGAGCTTATTGAAACCATTGGGATTCCTCATTGTCTTCTATTTTGTGCAGTATGTCTAAAGTTTTGGTGCTCTTTTTTATAGAAAGTTCTGCAACAACACACACAAACTTGGTTTGGCACTTCAGCAGATGTGCTTTTAAAGGTTTGTATTTCTTTTTTGTAAGTGTGACATAGAAAGTTGACATCTGCAAAGTTACTACTGTTGTCTGCAAGTGCTAGAGTTTGTAAGTGCTCTTCAGTTCCAAAATATTTCCTGTGGATGTGCTCTATTTCTTCGAGCAGTTCTTTGGCTGTACCGTGCAGGAAAATATAATTCAAATGTTGCAGTGCTAAAGCTAGAATTTTTGCATAGTACAGTTTGTAAACGAGATTTCTTACAGTAGAATGGTGTGTTGCTAACATTTTGATATGATTGAAGGTGCTTTTGCAAGTAGGTCGAGAAATACAGGCTAAGGAATGTCCTTGTACTCCCGTGTATTTGCGCACTGGACAAGAGTCCATAGTTTGTAGTATTTTCATTTTTCCTTTGTCGTTGGCTTTCACATAGTGATTGAGGAACTGCTCCAAAGATTTGATAGAGTACTGCTGAACGTTACACATTGATGTGCAAGGCCATTTGTACGTGAGGCGTATTGGTTCGGTGGAATGGTCACTGGCATCTAGGCTTGATGGGGATATTTGTGAAGGCAGGGTTTCTTCTTCCATTATGGTATTGTGTACCTTTTCATACCTTCGTCCACTGCTATGTATGGCAATTTGGTTTGTTTGCTCTTGTTTCTATGATTCTTCATTGAAGTATGGCTCTTTGCTGGTGGTGTGACTCCACTCACTTGTACAGATGGTGCCAAAAATATCTATGCTGACATTGCGTTTGTTTCGAAGTAGTGGTTGTAGTTTACCAATTAATTTTGTTAGTGGTTTCATTCTGTTTAAAATTAATATAAACAATTTCCGTTTCAGGACCACTGCATTGTCTACAAGAGCTTTCAGGATTACTTTTCTGCAGTAAGTTTTAAGGGCTGAGCATGATTTCACCCCTCCATTTATAAGGTTCTGAAGGACTCTGTGGTGGAACATTTTTTGTAAAATGTATTTTTTGTATTTTTTGTAATGGTTCCTTGTGGTGACATGTACCTGCTCTGTTAGCAGTAGTGCAAGATGCACTCTTTTTAGTACATTTCTTTTCATTTCTACATTTTGACAGAGGAATTACAGTTTCCTTACTAGGAGGTGATTCTCTTTTCGTTAGTGACTGTATTAGCTCTTCTGTTTGAACTTTGTGTACAAATTCTGCTAGGGGTGGATGGCTAATTTCTATTCTTTTAGGTTGCGCTGATCTATTTCTGTGTTGTTTTCTACAGAGTTGCTGTTGGGTAGGCATTCTGTAGTAGCTGTTCGAGAAAAAAGGAACGTGTGGGTGTTCAGATTTTGAAATGTATGTGTGCAATGTGCATAAGGGTAGGCATATAAATGGAAGTGTGTCACTGTGTGGTGGGCTGTAACTTTTGATTGGGAACACTATATCACTATCTGGGGGTTAGTATTATGTTGGCGTGATGACAATATACAGTGAGGAACTGTAGAATTGGCAAGAATGAAGCACATACCGGTGGGGTGACACAATTCTGTAGCTTACAATGCAAGAATACTGCACTCTTTTAGTAAGATGTAAAACACAATGATGGTACGGTACTTACTTTGTTGGTTTGTGAGATTAGGTGTATTCTAGGTTGTATTTTCAAGTTCACACGCCAGAGGTTTCAGGATACAGGTTGGCACTGCAACTGTATAAGAAGATGGTAAGAAAATAATACATTCTTTAAAAGTGTAGGGGGATGTCTTAGCAGGAAGAGTTAGTGTGTGTGTATATAAATGGATGGCTTAGTATATGAATGGGAACTTGAGAACATCAGCATTTTTGGGAAGGGGTAAGTGGGTTATTTGTAAGTGTGTTGTATGATGTGCTCTTTAGCAAGTGCCTGTAATGGTGTAGGACTATTTACTTTGAAAATAGATTACTTCTCATTGTTGAAGGGTGAGAATAAAGTTCAGAAAGATGTACAGATTGCAAAGGAGAATGTTTTTGTGTGTGCAATTACATTTACTTTTCTGCATATATATGCTTGCTACATGAGTGGAGCAATTGTTTCAGTTGTTTCTTTTATTTATGCACATTTATGAATGGTACTGTCGTCAATGCACACACACATTTTTTTGTTTTTTAAGTAATGTTGCAATCTGTGATGTGTGCAAGGTAAGTGGCAGGCAACCTGTTGTTATGCATGCAATGTATGTACTTGGCCCAATTTGGTAGGATGCATTCACTGATCCTTTTCTGTGAGATTTTTAAGAATTTCATAGGTGCATTAATGGGGGAGAAGGTCGTAAAATTGACTGAAAGGAGAGAGTAACCGTTTGCATATAACAATGGCTGATATGGGTAAATGCCAACTTTGCAAGCACATACCACTGTAGGTGGCATTTGATGGTAGGTGATGGGAGAAATGACAGTATGCTTTTTGAGTACATTATGGAGGGTCAGTAGCAGGTACCCTGTTGTGAGGCACTTATAACAGAGTTGCAAATGTACTTCATAAAAACTATTGATACCTGGAGGTTGTGGTGATGTGTGGCGATGTGGATCAATATGGATGCAGAAATCGTAGATAGCTTTCCAGTACTTTCCAGTGGAGGTGCTTTTCATTCACAGGACACTTGTACTCTGAGTGTTTAATGGTTAGTACGGAGAGTTGAACAGAGATGATACTGTTAGATGCAGAAGTCTTGGATGTGATTGGTTGAGGCATGTGTGACTGTTTAACAGTACCCAATGAGGGAGTGCTGGAAAAACAGTACTAGAAAGGGAAGAAGGACTGCCCCTGCTTTACTGGGACACGTCCCTCGCGCTAGTTGGGGATGCTCACGTGCCACATCCTGTCCTTCCTACTATGCTTCTCATGGAAGTGGCATAGCAGATTATCCAATCAGGTGTTGAGGGTGTGCTTATTGCTGTGTACCGTGATGATGGTAGAGATGCAGAGAGTGTGAGTGCTCATCGTCAGTGATTCGTTTGTGGGTCACCTGCACACATAGGCCCGGGGTAGCGGCGTTGATGAATATTTTGGTGTGAAATGAGTGCACGCTTTGTGGCGCAGTGTGGCTCTACCAAGTTTGGAAGCTGTGCTTGCAGAGTGCAGAGATGTGGAGTACTGTTGACATAGTAGTTCTGCATTGTGGAGCACTGCATGGGGCTTTTCGCACTGCTGCAAGTTTGCTTGGTGAACCGAAATAGATTTTCTCATGCATACTACCAAGACTAGTGTGGAACAATACTAATGTACTTTCTTCTGAGGTAGAGAAGGACAGGTGTCTTGTAATCAGCGGCATATCTGCTTTTCTGTTTGATGCAGGGATGTTTTTTTGTGGCCATCGAGAACCTTAGTGCTTCTAATGTGAGGATTTTCAGTGGAGCTGATTTATGCTTGTCGCCCTTTGAAAATGCTCTTGTGTTTGAGAATCTAAAAGCTATTTTGGAGAAGCTTGTGTAAAATGTAAGGAGGAGAAGAAGAGAACAATACCCAACAAATACAAAAAGAAAGGTGTTTGTTAGAAGCACTTTTACAAAAAGAAACCAGAAAAACACTTTTCACAGCTCAATAAAGAGGGGATCCTCTACCCAGCTTGAAATGTGTTCCTGCACCCACGCACAAAGGACAATATGTCCGGTGGCACTGCTGCATTTGGAGGTGTGCACGTGCCACATGTGGCTCTTTTCAGGGTGGCTGACATGGAAATGGGACTGTGCAGGCGTGGGGATTGGTCAATAAGGTTTCCTGGGTGTGGTGTGTAAGGACAGATTGTGCCAGAGGTGTGTTTGCAAATAGGAGTGAACATGGCTATGGTTATGGCTGTGCCGTGCAGGAGCCAGAGTGTATGGCTTTTGGGTGACTCCTGGATACATTGGGTGAAAGTGTATGCAGAATGCTATGGAGTGGCTGCTCACCTTGGGTTCCATATTGTGGATGTCCAATGGTACGGAGTACGTGGGATGTAGTGGCTGCATGTGGCTCCTCTTTGTGCTACTTTGGTGACGCTCAATTATCCAGACATTATTATTATTCATTGTGGAAGGAACAGTTTCGGACATGTTACCAGAATCTCACTGCACTTTGCGATGAAGGAGACACTTCAGCAAGTCAGCAAATGTTTCCAAAGTCACAAGTAGTTTTTTTCATTTGGGCACAAATGGATAAAGCGAGGCACAATGTGAACAAGGCTGTTTGCGCCTTTTTACGCGACGTTGGCATGTTCTCCTTCCACAATGAAAACATTATGTTTCGTAGTACCAACATTTTTTGTTCAGATGGAGTCCATCTTACTGATGCTGGCAATCAGCGGTTTCTGCATAATATCCAAAATGCAGTGCAGCGCTTCTTGCAAGTATAGCAAACATTTCCCTAGTAGGTGTTCACCACTTCAAACCTTCCAAAAACAAACAGCACAAAGTGGCTCTTTTCAGAGCCACCACTTCCTTTTTGGGAATGCATGCAATGTTTGTGAGTGAGACACACCTCACATTTTTTGTCATTTTATCACGCTCTCTGTGGAGCATATAGGTTGCGTGGTGACATGCATCGTTTCATTGGCATTCTATTTTTGAACTGTGAAAAGGTGGCTCTGAAAAGATTCTGTTTGTTTTGTTTTTCCCTTTCTGGTTGTTTTTGCTTTTCTCTTGTTCTTATAACACACAACACAGAAGGAAAGGAAGGGAAGGGAGGTTAGGGAAAGGGCACCAACCACAGGGATAAGAAAGGGCAAGTGGAGACAGGAAGATGTTGGGTGGTCCTCACTTAGGTAGGGGGCACTCCTTGTCATGCTCCCGGACCAAAGCCTTGAAAGCACTACAAAGTTGCTCTCCCCTGCAGAGTACTGCGTTGCAGTACATGCACAATACAGTCACCTTTGAAAGGTACTGACCTTCTGCTGTGTGTGTGGCCTGCAAGGCTGGTTTAGGGATCTGCTGCCCCACTGGAGTGTC
Organism: Ambystoma mexicanum; assembly: GCF_040938575.1. NCBI lineage: Eukaryota > Metazoa > Chordata > Amphibia > Caudata > Ambystomatidae > Ambystoma > Ambystoma mexicanum. Next base: position 417,812,832 of record NC_090938.1, read on the forward strand.
CCTAGTGGTGGCAGGAGCAGATGCGGAGGATGCTGTAGAGGAAATTAACCTACGACCCTCTGAACTGCTGCCTTGTGGGGGTGGTGCTGTAGCTGTACAAGCCAGGTTTTCCACGACTGAGTATTTTCTTGTACCCAGTGCATCTCACCTGGACCGCACGAGATTTGGGCACGTCTCCTACGGTGTTAAATAGATTCCACACCCACGAATCACGCTGGCTGCAGGCAATGGGGGAATTCCTCTACTTTATCCTCGTTCTCCTCTTGATCTCTATCTACATTACCATTCCTGTTACCTGGTCCAGGCCCTTCCGAAGGAGGTGGTGGTGGTGAGGGTGTGGGTGCTGCTGAGTTGGAGGCCTAGCAGCAGCCACAGTTGCTATTAGTTGCAAAGGTAATATAGCACAGCAGACTTGCTCACAAAGCAATTTGAGCATGAAGCAATGTGCACCGCTGCTCTGCTCCAGAAAGCCAAACACAGAATGCAGAGAACTTGACCTCTGGGGTGTGGCCTTTTATAGGGCTGCTGTGGAGCACTTGGAACCAGAAAGCGGCCTTAAATCTTTCCCAAAAAGATTTAGATGTACAAGGGCAGACTGTAGAACCTCTGTAAGGGTCCACTTTCATAGTTACACTCCATACATTGCAGAAAACAGTACTTTTCCAATGTCCAGGGGGCCGGATCATGTCCGGCAAATAAGAGCCCACGCACAGTGTGGGTGCGGTCCCATGGTGACGTTACAAATGTTCTCTATTGGGATGGCTGTCCGCAGGATGCGTATTGGGCAGAATACTTTGTGCGCATCTGCATAGGTATCCTACGGATACCGTTGGGTTCCACGGTCTATTTCACAGTGCTACATACGTAGGCCAAACATTTTGGAACAAGCTGGGTGTTTGTAGGGTACAGCAGGTGGGATGTTGAAGTGCACAGCTACCCACCGGACGTGGGTGGCTGCCTCGAACTACTAAAAGTATGTCACATGTTTCTTTGGATATGTTGCACATGGGTGGTGTTAACAGGACACATAGGAAGAGATACGCACGCGCGTAGTTGTGCAACAGACAAACGTGCGCTCACACACCTAATTACATGTGGTTCACAAGATGCAGACATGCAGACATGCGGCCTGTAGTGGCGTTCTACGGGAGCCACCATTGTGATTGCGGATAGGCCTAGCAGGTGCGGTGTCCGTAGGACACCTCCATGTTGCTTACTTGCGGTCATCCCCACCAGTACTGTGCCCCGCAGAGTCATAATGGGATGTTGAAAACAAAGGAAAAACCACATATACACTCAGCAACAATTTACAGATGAAACTTTATTTCCACACATTCATAGATACTATTAGGAAAGGGGAGGGGTAGCAGAAACAGATACATGTACAGAGGAATTGGGGATTTGTACCAGTTGGTCGTGAGGGGAGGAAGGGATTGAGGTCTCATCGTAAAGTCTCTGATCACATGGAATTTGCGGGGATGGCGGGCTTTTAAAGGGGGAAGGGGTACACGTGCAGGTGGGCCAGTGGTATCTTATTTTCTCCATTATATGTCCTTGTACGAAATCTTTTATGGCAGCAAAATTGTTCAGCAATTGGTCCATTTTGGCATCTAAGCTGTCCGGTTTAGTATTTGCAGCATTTCCTTCACGTCCTGTGGCCGTATGCTGTCCTGGAAGAGGTGCCTCTTGTGGTGCATTCCTTTCCTTTCCAGTATGTTCTGTTAATGAAAAAAAATGGTTTGGTGTACATGAAGTAATATGTATTATTTGTATTAGTTTCCACACAGCTGTGCCTACCAATGGTGTAACTGTAGTCCCTCGTTTCGTAATGAGGGAAATTCTCTTCCAGCCACACTAGGGTGCTTGCCATTGCTGCGTGAAAAAATAAACTTCATGCTTTTCTATTATTGTACACTGCACGTACTGTGCAATTATAATATAAACTTTACTGTACTTACCACTTTGAAGTGAAGTTCTGCTCTCACCATATGGCAGTTATTACTCTGGCAGTTTGTTCTTCATTCCTGTGTAAAGCAGCAGTGTGGTAGGATTGTTCAAGGCTTGACGTTACTTCTCTTGTTGGTGCATTCCATTATGGTGTATACCCTATGCCTTTGCTCTGTTTCTTTTATAAGTACTGAATTGGCAGACCTACTATATGTTCCCTTGCAATTTCCGTACATGGTGGTGTTTGTATATGTCCCATGACTTTGCTGCATGGTACTATTATGTAAGAGAACCCCTGTCTTTCTGAGCAGGTTGGATGCTACACGAACAAACAGACACATAGTCCGCGACCACTGTGCCCATTAACATGGAGCCAGCAGGTTCAGTATGCTGTATGGTACATCAATATAAACTAAGGGTATCCTGATAAAAACCTATGAAATTCAGTGAAAAAATGTTGTTAAAGGGACGTTATGGCTAAGTTGCGCAACTAAAACCTATCAAATTCGGTAAAAAAACCTTGTTAAAGGGACGTTATGGTTCAGCTGCCCTAATAAAAAGCTATCACATTCAGTGCTAAAGCTTTCTTAAAGGAACATTATAGTAACTTTGCACTAATGACAATCTATCCCTATTATGGTTACCAGTAAAAACCGTAAAACCCCACAAATTCACCAGTTATGGTAAGCTAAGCTACCATAACTCGCACCAACACTCTGCACTGCAAGGACTACCACCCATGACATCAAAGATGACATCGCAAATGTCATTGATGACATCACTGATGACATCATATTTCTGGCTCCCTCTTTTTTTGTGCACTGACATATGTAGGCTAGGTGGTTTTCTTCACTAACAGTCAGGAACTTAAAATGCAAAAGGTACTATGTTTGTAGCCCTTACCTTTCTCATATGTTTTTACAGTGCTTTCCTTAGGGTGCAGGCGCATCTTATGATATGTATACATAGGGGAAGAACAAAGCCTGAAACACATCAATCATTTCCGTGCATGAAGTTAATTAGTGAGGTTATGAACGCTGTCTGGTAATACTGCTGGTTTGTTAATTACTTTACTTTCCCTCTACATCCTCGTATTTGTATGCGTTGTAGTCTCGTTATGGTTTGTGTGTAGTAGTACAATTATGCATTAAGGAAGGCATTGTTAGGTACTTATTACATGTTTCACAATATGCAAAACTCTGAAACGAAAGCATTCATCATTTTACTATCCAACATAGAAGGTTTTGAATATTGCACCTCTATGGCGCGAATGCTGCAGAGAATGCCTTCGTGTGTACATTAGTGAGTTCATGTACTGGAAAGAACTCAGTAATGCAATGTTGTTTATACCAATGCAGCGCTTAATTAACTATTTGGCGCATGATAGTTCTTCCAATGATCTCAGATATTTTTCTTCCAACATTTCCACGTGTGGAGGCTGTGCATGAAAATTAAATGCACACTGTGATGTAATCTTTTGATGTCATGGGTGGTAGTCCTTGCAGTGCACATTGGTGGCGCGAGGCAGAGGCGTTGCTGGGGGGGGCTTAGGGGCTATAGCCCCAGGTCTTTTGGTTGAAGCCCCAGATAGAATCTCAGGGGCTTCAACCAAAAGGCTGGCTAGCCCCGAGTTCTGACAGTCCCGACATTAGCCCCGGATCTTTTAAAGACCTAGCAACACCCTGGCGCGAGGTATGGTTGCTCAGCTTACCATAACTGCTGAATTTCTGAGGTTTTTTGGTTTTAATTGTTACCATAATATGGATAGGTTATTATTAGTGAAAGTAGCTATAAAGTCCCTTTAACAATGTTTTTTCACTGAATTTGATAGGTTTTTAGTAGCGCAACTTAGCCATAATGTTGTTTTTTCCCTGAATTTCATAGCTTTTTACCAAGACATTCCTTAATTTGTATAGATGTACCAGATGTATAAATGTACCATACAACATACAGAACCCCCTGGTCCCATGCTGATGACCACAGGGTCTGTGGGCTATGCAACTGTTTGCGGACCTTGGGTAGCATCCAGACTGCCCAAAAGCTCAGGGTTTCTCTTACATTGTTGTAGTGTGCAATAAAGACACTCAACATGTTGAAAGAGCAGCACATGAGTGAATTACAACCAAAAATAAAGTCGGTCTACAAACTCTACACTTAAGAAAGCAACAGTGCAATTCCATATGAAAGGCAACATAATGGAATGCACCAAGAACAAAAATAACCTGTGCCTCCAGCAGAATGACCTCACTGCTGCTTTACACGGAAACTGCAAACCAACTGCCAACAGCACACCTGCAAAGCACTAACAGCGCAACTGAACTACAAACTGGTAAGTGTACTACATTGATTCCTATAACTACGCAGTTAGTTCAGTATGCCACACTAAAAAATAATTTCTTTTTTTTTACACAGAAATGGCTAGCACCCTGGAGCGGCTTGAAGAATGTTTTCCTCGGGATGAAATGAGTGAAGACAGTGATACTATTGGTACACACTGCAGTGTGCAAAGTAAGCCAATGAACAAACATTATTTCACATATACCTGACACATATTCTTTAACAGTAAAGAAAATAAAGGGAATGCCCCAGAAACAGTAAATCATCTACAAGTCCATGAGCATATGGAACAACAAAGTAACAGTGTACAAAATCATCTACTGAGCTTGGAAGAAAAAATGTATCAATTAATTAAAACTTTTGCCGATTTCAAAGATTTTGCACGAAAACATAGGATGGAGAATATTAAATATCACTGCCCCACCTGCACCTGTCCCCTTTCTCCCTGTCCCAGCCAACCATCTCCACAAATTCCCCATTACCAAAGACGTTACAATGATACCTCAATCCCTTCCTCCCCTAATGCCCAACCTCTAGAAAACCCCATTTCTGCTTACTCTTTTCTTTTATAATTTGTATATTTAGTGTGTAAATAAAGTTATATGTATACTGTTGCTGTATGTGTCTGTATTTTATTTTTTAAAACCCCTGTTAGGAGTCCGCAGACAGCGTGACTGTCCGGATTGTCCGTAATTAATCACAATGGAGGTGTCCTACGGACACTGCACCTGTCCGGGCTGTCCGCAATCACAATGGAGGTGCCCATAGAAAACTGCGCCTGTCCGCATGTCTGCAAAGTTGTGACGCACTTTTCATTAGTTCGGGGACCCTATCCCTGTCTGGTAGACACCTGGATGCATGCTCATCCCACCTTTGAGGTCCTACGAACAAGGAGACTGTCCGGAATTCTGTAATTAATTAAAATGGAGGTGTCCTCCGGACACTGCACCTATCCGGGCTGTCCGCAATCAAAATGGAGGTGCCCATAGAACACTGCACCTGTCCCCATGTCCGCAAAGTTATGACGCACCCCTAATTAGTTCGAGGACCCCACCCCTCTCCGGCAGACACCTGCGCACACGCGCATCCCACCTTTGTGGTCCTAAGAACATCGTGCCTGTCCAGCTCTGTCCGCTGCACGTGTGTCGCACTTTTAATTAGTGCAGGGAGCCCACCCTGTCTGACGGCTACCTATGCGCATGCGCACAACGGATCCCGCACAATAAGTGTCCGACGGACATTCGTCCCATTTGTGAACGTCCGCGATGTCACCATGTGATCACACCCACGCTCAGCTTAGACCATTGTCCACAGGCACTGTCCAGGCCCATGAACACCAGAAAAGTGCTTTTTTGAGCAATCCAAGATGTTTTAATGTGAAACTTCACCCTTGCACAGGTCCCAGACCATACTCCTGGCGATCTGGACACTTTTTGGAGCTTTTTGAGCCCGCTTTGGGGTCAGACATTTCAGCAAAGCGTGTGGCTGTCTGTGAAGCACACCGCAGCACCCCTATAGAAGGACACACCCCAGAGCTGCTCCTCATTCTGTTTTTGGATACCAAGGACTACTGAGCACTGCTACAGCTTGCTTTTTGCTGTTTCCTGTGTGCAGATTGCTTCTTCCTGGTTCCTGACACCTTTGGTGATGGCATCCATGGCTGCTCCTACTGCTGCTGCCTCTGCCTCAGCGCCAACCCCACCCCCTCCACCACCACCTTTCCAAGGGCCTGGGGAGGGCAACAGGCATGGTGATGTAGAGAGGGATCAAGAGGAAGACGAGGATGAGGTAGTGGAAGTACCCACTACTGCCGGCCAGCGCGAGTCTTGGGTGTGGAGGCTCTTTACCACCGTTGGAGCGGTACCCAAGGCATGTTCAGGCAAGGAGCACTGCACTGAGTGCAAAACTGTGCTCAGTTGCAGCAAACCTGGCCTGTATTGCTTCGGGACCACCTCCATGTGGTGACACCTGAGGTTGAAACACAAGGCCGCAGCTCGGAGGGTAGTCCCCTTTGGACAAAGTAGTAAGTTGAGTTCCTCTACAAAATCCCCTGTATCTGCTCCTGTCACCACAAGGGACACTCCTGTGGGCAGCAGATCCCTGAACCAGCCTGGCAGGCCATACGCACCGTGGCAAACCCTTACCTTTCCAGGGTCACTGTATTGTGCATGTACTGCCACGTGGTACTCTGCAGGGGGGAGCAATTTCTAAGTGCTTTCAAGGCTTCGGTCCAGGAGCATTAGAAAGAGTGCCCCCTACCTAAGTGAGGCCCGCCCAACATCTTCCTCTCTCAACTTGCCCTTTGTTGTCCCTGTGGTTGGTGCCCCTTCCCTACCCTCACTTCCCTTCCTTTCCTTATGTGTCATGTATAAAAACACCCAAAGAAATACAAAACAAAAACCCCCACCCCAAAAAAAGGCTCTTTTCAGAGCCACCTTTCATAGTTTAAAAATAGAAGTGCCAATAAAGTGGTGCAGGGCCCTGGGCATTCTGAGAAGTCCACGGACGGTCTGCGGGATTGGCACTTTCAAAAACATTGCACTCTTTTCCGGGAGAAACTGGTGGCTCTGAAAAGAGCCGTTTGTGGTGTTTGTTTGTTTTTGGAAGGGTGGAAGAGGCCAACACCTACTGGAAAAATGCTTCCTATACTTGCAAAAAGAGCGGCAATGCATTTTGGATATTTCACAGAAAAAGCTGATTACCAGCATCAGTAAGATAGACTCCATCTCTGCGAAATATGTTCATACTACGAAATGTAATATTTTCATTGTGGAAGAACGACATGCCAACATCTCTCAAAAAGGCGCAAACACCCTTGTTGACATTGTGCCTCACTTTCTCAATTTGAGGACCAAATGAGGAACAGCAATGCTGCATCTGTCTTTGCGCAATGCGAGAAAAAATTACTCAGGAGTTTGGAATCATGTCCATGACTTTCGCAAATTCCTCCATCATCGCGAACTGCAGTGTGATTCTGGTAACATGTCCTAATCTGTTCCCTCCACAATGAATAATAATAATGTCTGGATGATGGTGTGTCTCCAAAGTGGCACAAAGAGGAACCAAATCCAGCCACTTCATTCCACTCACTCCATACCAGTGCACCAGTGCACATCCACATGATGGAATACAAAATGTGCAGCCACTCCACAATGCTTTGTATACACCTGCAACCAATATACCCAAGATTCTCTCAAAATCCCGACACACTGCCTCCTGAAAGACACAGCCATATCCGTAGCCATCTGCACTCCTCTCAGCAAACAGATGTTCTGCCACAGTTGCTGCTTACACACCACACCCAGAACACCTTATTGATCAATCCCTTGTCCTCCAGAGTCTCATTTCTATGCCTGCCAGCCTCAAAAGCCCTGGATGTGGCACATGCGATCCGTGGACTACCGTGGTGCCCGTGGACATATCATGCAATTCACGAGGGTGGGGACAGAAATTTCAACCGGATGTGGCACGTAGCCATTGTCCCTGTTATGGACAGACAGACAGATGATGGGAGACAAATGTGAGTTTGGGATCTCACCGTTTCCTTTATTGGAAAAGGGAGGAGCAAGGCCACAATATATACCTTGGCCACAGATAGTTAGGAAAATTTAAGGTGTAAACTCCTGAGTTTAAGTTCCAGCGCTGGGAAATGGATACATGAGTTAGAGAAAATGACAGGAGGAAACACGTAAGCTATAGGGGACAGTAAAGGTCTCCTGATTGCTATCCTTGGGGAAAGGGCTGATGATGTTTGGACAGGAGCAGGCTATTCTAGTGTTACCCCGGTGAAAACTGCTCATGATGGGGCACCGTTCAATAACTGTAGGGCGGCGGTCTGGAAAGCACTTAGAGTACTGTATCCGGACACTTCAGATATAGGAGCTGAAAAAGATGCAGGAAGGATATGATTCTCTTGTTTAAATTCAAAATTTCCAAGAGCAGTGTGCTTTGGAAACATGGGAGGCTTGGGGGAAATCTATACCTGTATTTTATCATATATTATGTCAAGGGCTGCCAAAATCAGTACAGAATGGTGGGCATGGAAGCAAAGCCATGGTCAGAAATACAGTTCACCATTGCACATTATTGCAGACTTTTGCAAAAGAAGAATTGAAATAAAGTTAATGCTAGAAAAGGTGAAGAGGCAAAGTTAGTGCAGAAGAAACTGTCAAAATGCGCCATCAAAGGGGTGATGTTGACTAGTGGAGACGGATTAGGTTCACAGCAATCAGCGAACATGCTGCAGCTAAATAACCAAAGGCAGTTCGATCAAAATATTAGTGGATTTGCGCCACAGGGAAGGGGATGCTTTCGAGGTAGAGGCTTCCAGAATAATCAAGGAAACTTCCAGAACAATCAAAGTGGGTTTCAAAACACACAGACCGATAGTAAAGGCATGCAGGAGAGGCAAATTAAGAGACCTCCTCCTATATGTTGGACGTGTGGTATGCCAGGGCACCTTGCTCGTATGTGTAGAAGTCAAGGATTTGTGCAGAATGGGCAGTTCTCAAAAGGGGGGACAACAAACCGGCCTGCACTTTCGCAACAGAATGGAGATGGGTTTGCTCAGAATCAAACAGTGCAGCAGGCACAAGCGCCGAGAATGCAAAAAGATTTTGAAACACAGCAGGCAACAATGAATTTGCCACAAGGGCAGTCACAGCGGTCACCAATGGGGATACAGCAGAGCACAAGCGCAGGTCAGTTATTGACTCCTAGGATAGGGGGTGTCACTGTCGAAGGAGGAAATCCTTTCACAGGTACAGGGATGAGAATGTAGCCACAATAGGACAGCTCACTGGGAGACTTGATGTGTTCAATACAATCTGTGACGCCTAATCATCAAGAGGAACCAAGGGTTGACGTCAATATAGGAGGCAAATCTTTTTTGTTTTCAGTAGACACGGATGCAATATACGCTTGTGTATACGAAAGGAAACATTTTTGATGTCTGGAAATGCCATGAATACTCAAGATTTCACAGGAACTACATGCAGAGTTCCTTTTTCTGACACATTGCCAGTCTCTATAGGGGAGGATGTCATGTCTGTGCCATTGTTATATTCAAGGCAGACACCTGTCAATATATTAGGTTGAGATTTACTGACTAAGGTGAACATGACGATTTCATTCACTGATGAAGGCATAGTGTGTTCAACACCAGGAATGCATTATTTAAACATGAGTGAATTTATTATGGCATTTGCAGGGCAAGTGGTCATTCGAGGAGTACCGTTAGAACCAGAGGTTTTTCACTACGGGGTGCACATTCTGTTGACATGGCAGCCAGGTTTAGTAGGCAGGACTATGAGAATACCTGATGAATTCTTATTTAGGCCAAAGATACCTATGGATGAAGAGGAAGGGTGAATCTTTCCTTTAGAATTACAAGCAGCCATAGTGCAAGGAGAAATGGCTTTGCTTAACGGGAATGATCATGACGGTAGACAATGGTGCACAGTGATTGCCATTGGGGAATGTTACAGATTGACTGGCATCACTGATGAGGATATGTTTGAAGATCATCCATCAGATGATGAAGTAGTATTTGATATGAGCATTACTTATTGGGTAAGGGCAATCAAACGTGAGGTTCCTCAAAAAATCATGCTAGCACAGAAACGGTCCATGTATTTTGATGACGACATGGCAAAGTACCACTCTCATTATGGACAATAGGCCCCTATGACGTAGGCCTGCTGAAGGGAGCTGGGGAAGTGAAGATTAAATTGAACCCAGGAGTCATTTTACCTCGAGCATGACAGTATCCCATGTCTCAAGAGGCAGATGAAGGTATTTTGAAGAGAATGGGCCTCATTATGAGTTTGGAGGTAGCCATGAGTTTGGAGGCAGCCATGCCCTTAATAAGGGCATGGCTGCCTCCAAACTCGGGTCCGGGTTTCCTGAATGGGGAAATACCGGGCCATTACGACCTTGAAGGGCCCGGTATTTCCCCATCCAGGGAACCCGGACCCGAACATCCCCATTCCCATTCGATCCCCCATAGGGCTCAATGGGAATGGGGAGAATGCTAACAGCAGGCCCGTTAATGACGGGCCCGTTGTTAGCATGCTGGGCCGCTCGCAGTACCCACTAAGGATGTCTGGTAAAACCAGGCGTCCAGAGTGGGTCCCGCGAGTGGACCTCGTAATGAGGCGGTATGGGGTTACCAGCACCGGCAGCTCTACCGGCACCATTAACCCCATACCGCCAGGGTCCTAATGAGGCCAAATATCTGCTATGATGGAACAGGGCATCTTAGTGACATTAGAGTCACTGTGTAATACCACAATTTATTATTTAAAAAGGGAAAGGGGGGTCATGGTGTTTAATTCAAGATCTAAGACTGATTAACCAGATTGTAGAGGCTGAGTTCCCTCTAGTTCCTAATCCTGCAATGATCTTATGTAATATCCCTGTTGAAGCACGATATTTCACTGTGATTGATTTGAAAAATGTGTTTTTCTCAATCCGATTGCATAAAGACTCACAGATTTAACATAATTTACGTTTAGACAAAGTCGCCTGAAAAGCACTCCTTTACCCCAGGGGTACTGTGAGTCTCCATTGATTTTCAATAGACTCCTACAGATGGACTTAAGTAATATAGATTTGAAAAGTATTGTGTTGCAATACATGGATGACATATTGGTCTGTTTCACCTCAGATGAAGAGTGCAGACGCATTCAACTGATGATTATCCTTGCAGAGAAAGCATATAAAGTAGACAAGGAGAAAGAAATTGCAGTATTGTCAAGAGGAAGTGCTGTACATAGGCCAGATAATTTTGCATGAGGGAAAGAAAGCTACTCCTGAGAGGGCTGAGGCTATTTTGAAAACAGTAAAGCCACTCACGATAAAGCACATGCAAAGATTTTTGGGACTGTGTACCTATGTAAGAGCATGGGTCTTTGATTACAGTTAATACATAAGGCCCTTGTTGCAAGCTCTGAAAAAAGCACAGGTAATTCAGGAAAACATTATTTGGAATGAGGAGATGGAAGAAGGGTTTGATGAGTTAAAAAAGGCAATTTGCACAGCTCCAGTTTTAGGGATTCCCAATTATCCTGAGGAATTCTTTTTGTTCTTGCACACAAATGGTACTTTTATGACAGCTGTACTTACACAGAGAACTACGTTGGGGTACAAGCCCCTTGCATATCACAATGGGATTCTAGAGCCAGTAAAGAGGGGGCACTTTCTGCACGAACAGTCTTTGGCTGCGGCCGCGTTCGCTATTGAGAAGGCTGCCAGTATAGTGATGGGATGTTCCATGACGTTATTTGTTGAACATGCATTGTTTGCTATTTTGGAAAAACCTAAAGGCCCGATGACATCTCAAAGGGCTTCTGCCTACGAGGTAGTCATATCAAATCCGGCAATTAAAATAGTCCAATGCAGAATAGTGAACCCTGTCATGTTTGCAGCAGAACCCCTGGCAGAGGACGAGCATGCACATGACTGCTCGAATTATGAGGAATTCTATGATGAACTCCAAGGGTGAAGGAAAATGCATTGGCAGCTCGAGAGAGATACGCAGACCAGAAAGTAATGGTGTGCAGTGACTCCGCCTATGTGACGTCAACAGTGCACGCAGGGCTAGCACGTTGGAAATAGAGGGGCTACCTCCGCGCGGATGCCACTCCAGTACAGCACGCAGCCTTATTGGAAAGACTCATTAAAGCACTACAACTCCCAGTAGCCATTGCAGTAGTATGCGCAGCACACACTAAAATGGCAGACTTTATTTCACGAGGAAATCAAAAAACAGACGAGGAAGCCAAGCGAGTTGCATGTTCAGAAACTATGATGTCATTTGATACGCCTGATCTGAATGAAAGCAGGATGGTAATGATGAGTGTGTCTGAGTGTTATAATAATTTGTCTAGGACTCAATTAGCAGAGATTCAAGGGGAAGCACCTCAAGATGAGAAAGACTTGTGGACGCGGAGAGGGTGTTCTTTAAACCCCTCTGAAGCATTGTAGCAACAAGACAGCACTGGTAAACCGGTGATGCCTGTAGCCTTATTAAGGGTGGTGTTGGAACTGCTACACTACCCTGTGCACGTTAATGGAGAGAGCCTCGCTGCAACAATTGCAGAGGATTGGTTTGTTCCAAATATAGTAGAACACATTGCATTCTATGTAGTAAATTGTATCGTATGTCAAAAGTTTACTGCTGGGCACACATTGCGCACAATTAGAGGAGTTATTACAGGGCATAATGGACCCTTTCAGCATTTGCATATCGACTATGTCGACATGCTTGCAAGTATGTAATGGATATAGATATATGATCCTAGTGGTATGTCCTTTCTCAAGGTGGATTGAAGCTCGAACGTGTACATACCCAGACTCGACCTGTGCAGCAAAATGTTTAGTACAAGAAGCATTTCCTAGATGGGGAATATGTGAAGTATTAAGATCAGATAATGGCCCTCATTTTGTTAATGAAGTCTTTGAACAAATAAGCTTGTTGCTTAGCATAAAGCACAAGTTTTCATCGGCGTATCACCTGCAAGTGAATGGAACCTGTGAGAGACTCAACAGCTTGCTTAATGAGAGAATAGCCAAATTGAAGTTTACCCTGAAGAAAGGATGGTTGCATTGTCTACCACTGGCATTGTATGCATTGAGAAATCAGCCAGGTTCAGACTACCATCTTACCCCCTACGGGATAGTGACAGGGAGTGGAATGAGGACACCTCATTCACCTCCGTCTAGAACTAGAAGTGATGCCCAGACAACAGCAGAATTGTTAGGAAAGGAGTTACGTGATTATCTTACGTGTATGACTTCAAGTATCTCTGTCATTTCAGATCAGCTCAAGCGAAAGGGGTGTGGGGCAGCACAGAACACAGGAGATGTTACAATAACCGGAATTGAAAAGTTATGTCTTCCCAAACTTTTCACCGGAGATGCATTCCTAAACCGCAACTTCACTAGAAGGTGGCATGAGCCTCGTTTTAATGGCCCCTTCATAGTGGAGGACGTGACACCATCTGCAGTCAAAGTACAAGGCAGACACGCTTGGATCTTCCTTAGGGATGTGAAAATCTATGCTGGAGAACCCCCCACTCCCATCGGAAGCAAACATTGGGAAGAACCACAGCATGTGCAGACTAGATCTATGATAAGAACAAAGGACGCAGAAGCTGTTCAATAAAGATAAACAGTACATTGGTCTGTGGTTCATTTCGGGACACTCTTTTTAGTCACTAACGTTAAGGGAAGTTATTTGTTCTTGAGCCACAGGAATTTGTTGACATTGGACTGAGACATATTTCAGTATTGATCATAAAGGAGAGCATGCCAGATTTGGAGTTGCTTTTCGACGACTGGAAGAGGGAGCAGTTCCCCGATTCCTTTCTCACTCATTTCTTTTTAGAGGTGACTATGATGGTGCCTCATGACAATGTTTAACGGATCGTTCTTGAAGTTTTTCTGTTAATTTTGCACGCATACCCTGCACTTGTGGGGAGAACTGCTAGTGTTCATTTGTTTCTGCAAGAGCCTAAGAATGGCCCAATCGTGAGGAGATTGCTTGAAGCTATCATTGAAAAAAACTCTTCAGCTTCTTGAGTACAGTGGGGAAAACGTGAATGCCCCTGTCAGCGGAAAATGCTCATAGACTGGTCAGTTTGGTGTTCTACTATCTGATTGACAAATGTCTGCATCTTGTTGGGAGACACACTGAAGTCAGAACCTTCCTGAGAGACCCAAGGATAAATGCAGTGCTCAATGAAATACTGAGAGACATCATAATTCAAGTGAAGGGGTACTCTGAGAGAACACTGAGAACTGAATGAGACTTTCAAGGGAGAAGATCCAAAAAAGTCTACTGGTTAAGAAACTTTGTTTCATGCTGAAGGAGAATCTTCATGTCTTCTGGTACAGGCCAATTTGTGGCCTTCACTGTGAACTTTTGTTCATCATCCAATAGCCAGCTGTAGCTGATCAAAGAACTTGTGGAGCTGACTCGCCAGATTCCAGAAGTAGTGCATGGTGTTGCCCGATTAAAAGTTTGTTTTTCCTTCCTTAAAGAGCTAAATGAGCAGCATCAATAGCAACATTATTATGTCAGATCCTGAGAGACGTCCATGTTGTGCAAAAAGCTATTGCTGCAAATGGACGTTTCTGTATGTAATTTATTCATGCATTCTGCTGATAGTGATACTGCTCCCACTTACAGTACATACTGCTTACTATATAGACGTAAATGGAGCAAAGACTCCTGTGCATCTTCCTGTACACAAGGAGGGTACAGATGTGGCAACTACTAGGCAGCCAATACCTTATGTGATTGTTCCTAATCTAGAGAAACACACAAGAGCACCTGGTTCTATGATGGATAAGCCTGGGTTACCTTTTGGAGGGAGATCACATGCTGAGAATATAGCAGACTCCATATGGCCGGCCTTAGCTGCTGCTAAAATGAGGTTTCGGGATAATAAAATACTTTTAGATCGTTCTCCTACACAGATAGTACATGTAAGAACACTCAGTCCACTGACAAATGTTTCTAAAGTTGGTCCATTGAGAGAAACTATGCTGCTGTATTGAATAAAATGGTTAAAGAAACTTGTAAGAAAAGACCAAGATATAAGAGAAGTGCTAGACAGGATGATCATGAGCTGAATGATTACTTGGATGGTACAGCACACTTGGGGAATAACATATGGTATCAGCATATGAAGAAAGTGGGAAGGAGACCTCAAAGGAAGAATGGTTTGTATGTGCACTCCTGCCCTATAGCATGGGGAAATCTAAGATCTTCATAGTAATTGAAATCGACGTCGAGACAGCACATTGTCTATCACACATAGCACTCTGTCGTACAAGATGCCAGTTCATGGGCTGAGATGCCTATCTCAAATGGGCAACTGAATGTACAGATCCAGATGAAGATGACTATATTCAAGATACAAAGACAAGGCTAAGAGCTCATACTAAGAATCATGTGATCAGATACGAAACACCTGGGGTGAAAGGAGCTGGAATCAGATGGGAAGTAAACAAAAGAGTTGAGAGTCCAGGACAATCTGCAGAAGAAATTTGTAGATGGAAGAACAGAGGCCAGGTGCAGATTTGGGGATCAGTGTTATCACAGGATGGATGGCAAGAAGGAGTGGTGATCTGCAGAGCCTGGGTGGTTATTGGTTGTTATCAACCAGATATTGATATAGTGCAGAATGGCTGCGAACTTCTATGTCCAAGACATGCTAAGCTACTGACCTGGGTCAAAGATAGAGGATGAACCTTGTAGATAGTGCCTTTGAAGAGAACAACTCTGTGCTTCAGAAATAATGGCACAAGAAAAGTTGGAGAGAATCAGAACTGTGGCAGAATCTTTGATGTACCAGGAATGAACTTGGAACAGCAGTGATCATGAATCAATATTGGGCTTGTGGATCCAGCGCATATATGAGTCTACCCAAAGATTGGGGAGGACGATGCTCACTAGTGAATGTTCATGTTCCAGCATTGGTGATTCCTAAAAGTGATCTGAACCTTGACAGTTTCCGGAAAGCAGATGCTCACCTGAGGAAGAAGAGATCTGTAGAGCTGATTAATTGAATGAAGAGGGAAAGCTATGTCTCAGCTAAGTCAATAGAAGCTTTTGACTCCATTCCTTATGAGCACAAACTGTTCAGCCAGACTTTGTCGGTATTCACACTGATCTTCATGCTGAGAATCCAGGTTGGAGCAAATACCAAATGGCTGCATATTACCAGATGGGAATTGCTGCAGACAATCAACACTACCATAAAGGGAGTCAATGCTATCAACGAAGAGCTGAGAGCCATAAAACGGATGACTCTTCAGAATAGATATGTCCTGGTCATGATCGCAGCTATGGATGGAGGTGTTTGTTCAAAAATCGGAGAATAATTATGCAGGTTCATACCTTCTCACAATGATGAGAATGGCACCTTGACAGAGGCCATAGAGATGTTTACAAAGCTACACATCCAGATGATAGATGAAGTGGAAGACATTGCTGATGACAGCTGGTCTGGATCTCTCTTTTCTTGGGTTCCACAATGGATGGCAGACATGTTCAAGTTCCTTAGAGCCCTGATCGTGTTGGTGTTGCTCGGATTTTGTGTGATCAAGATAATAATCACACAATGCAAGAAGACTGCAAAGAAAGCCATAGGGAAGAAAATCATGATTGACGTTGAATCAGGATGGAAGTCCAGAGATTTGACAGATGAAGAGATCAGAGACTTTGGGAAGGCCAGCATTCATGAACCTGAGGGAACAAAGTTCCTGTATCCAAAGAACCATAAGAAGTATGTGGGAAAGTAGATTTATTGCAGCTCAAGTGGACAGTGCATGCCCATGACTTGGAACAAGGATGAGCATGTGAAATCAGTTGGATGCCTGAAGGGAGTCATAAAGATATGGATCCCAAAGAAGCATTTCTTCCGACAAGGATGTCTAGATGTGAAGGATGATGGGAGAGGGGTCGATGAATCGCCCAGAGGGGGGAGTGTAGAGATGGAGCTAAGTACCTCCACCTCAACCAGTTTGCCCATATTGCTTATACATTACGAGACATTATGATGGCCATTTAATTGAAATCCCGGAAGAAGCAGGACCAATGAATGGCAAAGAAGAATGGTGAAGTCACACAGAGCCGAACTGACGTACATAGAAGAGATGCAGAGGCTAGAGAATGAAGATATTATATAAGGCATCAAGAAAGTATTGAAGAAAAGTGACATCTTGGGATCAAGATGAAGAAACTTATGCTTCAGGACTAATGAAGATATCAAGTAATTTTACACGTGTACAGATGCAAAGAAACGCAAGCAGACAAAGTATTCTTGAGGCTATCTTTATAGTGAATAGAATGCGGTTTGCGCCAACATATACTTATATATATAGTCAGTAAAAAAACTTTGTTAAAGGGGCGTTATGGTTAAGTTGCGCAACTAAAAACCTATGAAATTCAGTAAAAAACGTTGTTAAATGACGTTATGGTTCCAAGTAAAACCGAAAAACCCTTGATATTCACCAGTTATGGTAAGCTATGCATCCATAACTCGTGCCAACACCCTGTACTGCTAAGACTAACACCCAGGATATCAAAGATGACATCACAAATGTCATTGATGACATCACTGATGACATCACATGTCTAGCTCCCTCTTTTTTTTGTTCACTGACATATGTAAGCCAGGTGGCTTTCTTCACTGTCAGTCAGGAAGTGAAAAAGTAAAAAGTGCTGTATGTGTAGTCCTTACCCTTCTCATATGTTCTTACAATACTTTGCTTAGGGTACAGTTACATCATATGATACATATACATAGTAGAAGAAGGAATCTTGAAACACAAGAATCTTTTCTGTGCATGAAGTTAATTAGTTCAGTTATGAACACTTTCTGGTAATGAAGATTACCCCTGCGAGCTGTGCAGGGAGTATTTATTCTATTAAAGACTAGGAGGCGAGCATTATGCTTCAACTTCTTTGATTTACCACTCTTCAGCAGTTTCATCAAACTCAAAAAACCATAACAAAATACTGAAAACAGTCCGAACAGACTTTTCCTCTTTTGAACTACAATCCCCATAGTCTCTGTAGTCCATCTCACTCCTTGCTCAGCTATGACTACATCCTGTCCCTAAGCTCCTCCTCTCTTTTACTCGCTCTGAAAGTCACACTGGGAACTCCACACTTAGAGCTGCAACAGGCAATGACTTGAACCACTCCAAACGAATGTCGAACTTCCTCGAATCAGGTGACTACCTCCACTAGTCTCTTACTTCAATTGTTCTTCTGCTCCTCTCCTAGGAATAACAGAAAGCAGAAAATCAGGGTGGTGTCCATGTATTGCCGCTAACATCATATTATTATCACATACGATCATTCAATATTATGCTCAATACATCCCTCGGGTGGGAATTTAATGCTCGCCTCCTAGTCTTTAATAGAATTAATACTCCCTGCGCAGCTAGCAGGGGTAATCTTCATTCTATGACAAGACTGGAGGCGAGCATTATGCTTGTTCAAAGCTTCCCAACACTGCGACCGCTAAACCCTCGGTCGGCGTGAAATAAAACTCTTTAAAAGTTTGATCATTCGACCAATCAGCAGCCACCATAATATCTCTAAGAGATACTCCTGTTTTAAAAGCCTTAGATGCCATAGCTCTGCGCACAGAATGCGCCCCATACTTCTCCACATCTATGCCTCCTGCCTGCATGATTTCCTTTACCCATCTGGCTATAGTTGCTGTGGATACACCTTTGTAAGGCTTCCTGCGCACTATTAGCAATTGCTTAGCACCCGCTGCTCTATACTCTGCAGTCCTGCTCTCGTACTCTTTTACGCAGCTTGCTACACACATTTAGGTCTACTCGGAAAATATGGATAGTGAACCGTGGGAGTCCCCGTCTTGGTTCTCCCCACTATTGTAAAGGTTACGCCCTCTGGTCCGAATGACTCCCTATCGACCTCCAGGGCTCTCACGTCTGACACGCGTTTACAAGAGACTAGACACAGAAGCATCGCTAACTTTCCAGACAGTTGTTTCAGCGATGAATATCTATTGCTTAGCATACTCTCTAACAGTTTAAGGACAGACAGCACATCCCAAACCGTCTTATAACGAGGCTCTGGGGGTACTGTAAACTTAACTCCTCTAATAAGCCGAACTACTGCCGGGTGCTCCCCCGCTGGCACACCCTCGATGGGGAAATGCCCCACGGATATGGCTGACCTGTATATTCCTATGGTACGGAACGCCTTCCCGCCTTGCAGTAATTGAGCTTAAAAGTTCAATATCATCACTACAGGTGCAGAAACGGGATGAACACCTCTCCCTCTGCACCAGCTAGTCCACTTGGCCCAAGCCACGTCGTAGCTTCTTCTAATGGATGGGGCCCAGGATTCTGCGATAAGCTGCGTAACCTGTGCCGAAATGCCTGGCAACGGCCAGCGTCTCTTGATATCCTGCACGCGATGAGCGGGAGAGTCCACTTCACTCTCGGAGGATGAAACGACCCAGCTGGGTCCGTGAGCAGGTGTTCTCCTTCTGGGAGAATCCTGGGGAAATCCACTGCTAGCTCCATGAGCGTCGGGAACCATACTTGCGACTTCTAGCATGGTGCTACTAATAGCAACTCCGCTGTCTCCCTCCGACACTCGCTAGGACTCTGCTCACCATCATAAACGGAGGAAACGCGTAGTGCAGACCTCCGCTCCACTCTTGCAAGAATGCATCCCTCCCTTGAGCTCCTGGGTCTAGCCTCCAGCTGAAATATTTCACTGTTTGGGTGTTGAACCGGGAAGCGAACAGGCCTATGTGAACTGGCCCCCATCTCTCGGTCATCCTCTGAAATACTGCCGGATCCAGCCTTCAATTGTTGGAACCTGTGAGGTAGAGTGAGTTCCAGTCCGCTATTACGTTCAGCGTTCCGGGGAGGTACTCCGCTGTGACCGACATCTCTGACTTTAGGCAGAGGTGCCAAAAGTCCTTCGCTAGCTCTGCTAGCATTCTGGATTTGGTGCCGCCTAGGTGGTTTATGTATCGTACTGCTGATATGTTTTCCATCTTCAGTAGGACACAGGATCTCATCTTCCCTTTCATGAAGGCTCTGATCGCGAAGGATCCTGCCAACAGCTCCAGGCAATTGATGTGCAATCGGAGCTCCTCCTCGCTCCATTTCCCCCTGTCTGCAGGTCTCCGCACCGAGCGCCCCAGCACAGGCGGCTGACATCAGATTCTATAATCAGATCTGGCTTGTCTCCGAAAATGGCACGACCATTCCAGGCGTCCATATTCTTCAACCACCATTCCAGTTCCGTCCTGGATTCCTGATCTAATGGTACTAATTGGTGGTATCGCAGACCCTGCTGCAGATGCCTTATCTTCAGCCTCTGCAGAGCTCGGTAATGTCAGGGTCCCGGAAATATGGCCTGAATAGAGGCTGCTAACAGCCCTACGATCCTTGCTAGAGTTCGGAGGGACAAAACCTGTTTTTGCAGACATATTCTCAATTCTCTCTTGATGTCGTGGGTCTTATGGGCTGGAAGTTCGAGCGTCACTTTCCTGGTATACAGGATGAAGCCTAGGAAGTCCAGTCTCTGTGCTGGCTCGGTATCCGACTTCTCTATGTTCAATTGGAATCCTAGGGAAGCTAGTAGTTCCTGAACCCAAAGCGTCTGGTACTTGAGGGACTCTCGATCCTCGGCCAGTAGCAGAAGGTCGTCTAGATAGATGATCAGTCTTATTCCCTTCTCTCTTATTGCCGCTGCTACCGGCTTCATTACCTCGGTAAAGGCCCAAGGCGATGAGGCAAGCCCAAAGGGCATAGTTTTGAACTGCCACAGCTGTCCTCTGCAGCGAAAAGCTAGGAAAGGTCTGAATTCTTCTGATATCGATATCGTTAGGTAGGCATCCTTCAGATCTAGTCTCTTCAGCCAATCCTTTTCTCTGAGCGAATCTCGGAGCTGATGGATGCCCTCCATCTTGAAATGACGGTATACTACCCAACCGTTCAGTTCTTTCAAGTTTATAGCTGGGCGCACTTTCTCTTTCCTGTGCACCAGAAACATATCGCTTATAAAATCGGCCTTCCCCCGGCATCTCTCTATGGCGTCCTTCGCCACTAACAGGCCTACCTCTTGATCTAGCAGCTTCTGCTCTGTGAGCTCCAGACGCTGCTGGTGAGGCCTGTGCTCTTGCACGGGCGGGTGAACGAATTCTAGGCTCATACCTGCAACCGTTTGTAATACCCAGGCATCGCTGGAAAGCTTGCGCCAGTTTCTCAGGAACATGCCAGTTCTCCCCCCTACTGGGGGATAATACGCTGCTCTCACCTTGAGTAAATCCTTGTCCACGACCAGATCTTCTTCCCTCTCGATTGCGACCAGTCGATCGTCCCCTGAAGCGACTGGTCCCTCCAAAAACTCGGTTGGGAAAGATTTTCCAGATGTTAGCCTGCGCCTTCTCCAGAGACATGTAGGTGCCCACAAAGCGACCCATCTCCTTACCGAAGGTCTCTCTGAAGAGGAGTCCTTGTGCTGCCTCTCTGGCCTCGTACGAGGCTAAATCACTAAGCTTCTCGTCGATCTTCAATAACAGACCTCTTCGGCGCTCCGAGGCGATGGCACAGTTTGCATTCCCTAATAGACATACTGCTCTTTGCGCCTAGCCTGCTAGGGCGTCGGGGTCCACTTCTTCCCCTGTATCCCTGGCTCTCTCTGCCAGGTCCATGATCTTTGCCAGAGGCCCGGCCAGGTCCAGCACCTTCTCCTGGCAACTCCTCCTGGATCTACGGATACCTTTACGGGGATCTTTGCTTGTTTTTGAAACAAAAGTCAGCATTTTGGGGTCCAGCTCTGGCATCTCGGCCACTTTCCCCAGCAGATCTGGCCTTGGCCACTCCGCTCGAAGCCTCTGTCAGACTTCCTTGCTTTCCTCAGTCTTTTGGTCATATACTGGGCCACTCTCGGTGAGGGCTGCCAGTCCGTCGACCTCGCATTCCGGATGCTGTCTGGATCGAACATCCCTTCCTCCTCCTTTTCGAGGTGTTTCTCCTTGCAGAGTTGTTTCCCTCCTCTGGGTTTGCACTCCTCCTCTTCTCTCAGCTCCTCTTCATCCTGAGAGGGAGGCTCCTCATCCTGGGGGTCGTGAGGTCTGGCACTGTCTGGCACCGCAAATACGCTTCACGAAGCTTTGCGAAGGCGTCAACGACCTCTGGGGCCTTCTCCTTTGCCCCTTCCAAAGGGCCCTGGGGGTCGAGAGGAGCTTTCCTCTTATGGGCATTAGTACTCCCCTGTGACCTTTTTTCTGAGGGTTCTGTGGGCGTGCGCTCAGTCCGAATGGTGCTGTCTGCTGGCTGTTGAAGCATCGCTTCTAAGGACTCCAGCCTGTCTTGTAGAGGTTTAACCCCTAGAGCCACTGCATCTATCAGTGAGTTCCCCAGCACCTCTTTGAAGCTGGCAGCCAGGTCTGATTGCTGCTCCTTTTCGCTCCACTCAAACTCGGACATTTTGCGAGGATGCAGTGTGCCTTAAAATACCTGCAAAGTTGTCACTGCACGCCCCTTCACTACAGATGCACTTGACGGGCTGGGATAGTACTGGCTATCTCTTCTTTCTCCCGTGTATGTAATGAACAGAAATATGAATCATATATAAATATATATATTTTTTTAATCTTTTGTGGCTGCACCGGACTATTCACATCCTCTGGTTGCCTGAACTAGGTGTGTTTCACTTGGTGGGCCCCTCTGCTGGGCACCGTGACTCAGGTAGGTCAAGAGCCTACTCCTGCTGCTCAAAGCACTCCGAGTGCCGCAGCTTGATGATCTGATACGGGCGCGTATCGTCGAGCGCTCCGCTCTTATTAATTATTGTGGAATCCCGGCTTCCGCTACAAATGTAGCTTATACTTTTCACCGCCGGGCCCGTCAAAACAACACTCCGCTTCATTCCACGTCACAGAGGATATGCAACGCGGAAACGGGCGGAGGTGAGGCCCCTCCTTCCCAAAGGAGGGGGCAGGGGAACTCGCGGACTCCGCGAGTTGCAGGCCCCGCCTCCGTGAAGGAGTGAGCCATACTGCCTTCGGAGCAGCTCTGCCCGCTCCCTCCTACGGCCGCCTTCGCTGCCCCGAAAGGGGCCGGCGATCTCTCAACTCTGTGGCTCGCTCCGCTGCTGGCTCTCCCGGTGACGGCTTGCCACCCCTGACGTGCCGGTCATATGGCACATGGTGCCCGCGCCGTGGGAGCTATCGCCGCGGTGGCGATCATACACACAAACGAAAACGAAAGTTACGAACTAACCAACCCTTCAATAGCAAGTGAACTTGTTCTAAATATTACATGTATTTAAACACTGCGCACTGTCCGCATAAGCAGTTCCTCTCACTGAATAGATGCACTCACTAACCCTACGCAATGCTGCTTAATTACACATTATCATAGGGAGATGCATAAAATAGTACTTATCTGCTTGAAGAGCAGGAGGAGCTCAGGGACAGGATGTGGTCATAGCTGAGCAAGGAGTGAGATGGACTACAGAGACTATGGGGATTGTAGTTCAAAAGAGGAAAAGTCTGTTCAGACTGTTTTCAGTATTTTGTTATGGTTTTTTGAGTTTGTTGAAACTGCTGAAGAGTGGTAAACTAAAGAAGTTGAAGCATAATGCTTGCCTCCAGTCTTGTCATAGAATTCTGCAGTTTTCTTTGATTACTTTACATTCCTTGTATATGCTTCTATTTGTATGCATTGTGGTCTCTTTATGTTTTGAGCATAATAGTACAATTATACAGTAAGGGAAGCATTCGTAGATACTTAAGTTTCACAGTAAGCAAAACTCTGTAATGGAAGCATTTATCAATTTAGTATCCAACATGGGAAGGTTTGGAATGTTGCACCTCTATAGCGCAAGCTGCAGACAATGCCTACGTTTCTTCATGAGTTTGTTGATGTACTGAAAGAACTCAGAAATGCAATGGAATTTTTTAGCAATGCATTGCTTAATGAACTATTTGGCATATGATAGTTCTTCAGTTATCTCTGATACTTTTCTGCCAATATTATAATGACAATTCCATGTGGAGGCTCTGCATGAAAAGTAAATGAACATGTGATGTCATCAGTGATGTCATCAATGACATTTGTGATGTCATCTTTGATATCCTAGGTGTTAGTCTTAGCAGTGCAGGGTGTTGGCATGAGTTATGGGTGCATAGCTTACCATAACTGGTGAATTTCAAGGGTTTTTCGGTTTTACTTCGAACCATAATGTCCCTTTAACACCGTTTTTTACTGAATTTCATAGGTTTTTAGTAGCGCAACTTAACCATAACATCCCTTTAAGAACGTTTTTTACTGAATTTCATAGGTTTTTATTAGCGCAACTTAACCATAATGTCTACGAACATCTGACTTCATTGCACACATTCTGGAGAATGCCACATGACAATATGCAGGTGCACAGCATGATGACATGTCCGAGAACCCGTATGCACTTCACAATAAGATCTGTGCTTCGTTGACAGTGGGGAACTACATTTTCTACTGATGTAGGAACTTGCAACTTCAACATTTCCCTTGCACAGCTCCAACACCTATTCGTACACAGCCATTTTCCAATCTAGTACACAGTACATACTTTTAGCAAAACTGCTATTTATCTTAAAATAACATGAGCTAAGGGCATGCCTCCTCCCCAAGAGACACCACCACTGCTGTAATCAAAGAGCATCAGAAACACTGCCCCCTACCTTAGAAATAACACACGCACAACATTTTCCCCTGTCCAGCTGCCCCTCCATATTAGTGTTTGGTGACTATTCCCTCATTTCCCTTCACGACCTTTCATCGTTAGCTCTCCCGCCCAAAAAACGCCATCCAAAAACAAAATAAATGTTCCTTTAGGAACCACCTTTCACAGGTAAAAAATAGAACTAAAAAAAAAACGCATAAGAATTTCGAACAATTTGCATTTTGTGTTATGCTAATGGGAATATTGTGGCATTTATCCTCCATTCCACAGACTGGAACGGTGGATAACGGCCCAGCAGCCCAAGTTATCACCCATCGAAGCGAGGGTGGATAACGAGGTCTTTGGACCATTATTCCCCCATTCCAGCCCCTGAAATGGGGGATGAAGGTCATTAGCAGCCTAGGTCTCCAAAGCGGTAACCCGTGCTACTAATAAAGAGGATTTTTCGTCCTATACCGGGACGCCTTTGGCATCCCGGTTTAGGAAGGAAAATCCTTTTCCAAGATGGCCACCAAGGAAAGGGAAGGCGGGGGTTCCATACAGGGCCCCTCTTTGCTTTCCATGGCAGCCTGCAGAAGGCAAAAAGAACACCCTATGACCATATTACCACGAGCACATTTGTATTCCCTTTCAAATCTATCCTAATTCCGAATAACTTTACCACAAAGCCAGTCCCAGGTGGAAATGGCCACTTTAAGCCTATGTTTTGTCCCTTCTGGTCATGGCCAGTAGCCACATTGTCCGGATCATGACCTTATACCATGACCCCGACATTCTGGCCACTGCCCATGGCTACAGCCTACTCCTCAGTCACTAAAGCTATACCGCTATTTTTTTAACTACATTATGACACTTGTCAAATAAGAAAACACTGCCACATTTGCAAAACCATGCTTTTCGATCCTTGCCAATGAGCCTTACGCAAATTTGCTGGAAATCCACCCACATTTTATTTTTTCAAAACTGTCAAATGAATGCACATACAACCGTCATATACGCACTGCACAAAATCTCGACAAACTTTGTAAAATCATTCGAAATCAAGGCAGAAATATTCCACCCATTATCATCACCCCTCCCCTCCCCAAACATTATTTCATAAGTTTCACAAGTGCTATGCTCAGAAAATATAATTGTCCCGAGGGTTCGACCATGTATTTTTAGACATATGTTGATCTATCGCAAACATTTCCAATTCACCTTACCTCATTTCTCCTCTTTTAGAAACATACGAAATCTGGCAGCAGGGCGCGTCCATCTTGTGCTATTCTTATCCATTGCTGCATCTGCCTAAGGTAAACTGCCGTGACATCACTAAATGATATGCCCCGCCCCTCCCATAACCACATAACCAACCCTAGTGATATTCAACACCTTTCTCGGTGACGTTCCTCTTCAGCATAGGCAAATGCGCCCATAATCACCTACGTGACGTGATGCAGAACCCGAAAATCAACACACATCGACTAACAACATAGCACGTCACAATTCGAAATATTAAACTGGTCTTTTAAAGAAAGCAATAACTGTACAATTTGTAAAGTACTTTTATTTCACAATGAACTCTCTGAGAACACCCGACTATTCCCATATTCAATCAAATTGCAAATTAGTTTCTTCGCTCGTGATCGAAAATGTTAATTGTGAGGCACACGTTGTTCTTTTTGCATACACAAAGTGTTCGTTTTCAATAATGCAACTGCTTGGGTCGCACAGTGAATTCCAGGGTGTCTGCATCAACTTGGGCCTAAAGCACCATAAAAGATGTTATGTTACTCCTAATCGCTAGTGCAGCGTACGGGCACACACGCCCTGGGCGATCGTCCCACAAAACAGTCACGGTGATCCAGCCGTTGACGACTACGTTCACCTGGCGAGTGAAGAAGCCATCAGTTGGCATCTGGAATCCATGGCAATCGCAGTAAGGCAGCATGTAGCTATTTTGAAAACATAACAGAAAATATGTATCAATACTCGACCTTCATCACAATATATCTATTGATTTCTTAATTCGGCATAGAGTTTAAACTAACGATTAGTATACACATCAAACAATCTCAAAAAAGACAAAAAGAACATGGAAACTGATACACAATTCGTTATGGTCATACATGACATTTTAAAGAAATATTAGCGTTCAACCTGGGTGAATCTAGTGATAGTCTACATACACCTAGATTCTGCACTCCCCATAGCTACATAAAAAAGACAACAACACAGAAAGATAGCACTTGAGTTACATTGCCAAAATTAATCTTCAGATAATAATAGGTTAATGCTTGTTTCGGTGTACAGTCGTCAAAAGCAAACTTACATGATATTCACCGTCTCCATTCTCTTCGCATAACTCAGACCGAAATGCTCAATGCGCTCACACCAAAGATTCTTCCTGAAGTGATTTTACATGTTCCTTACACCCTTTTGGAATGCATAACCTTATCAAATGTTCATTATTACAAACCTCCTCTCACTGCATTTCTCACAAAATATTCCCTTTCTCTCAAGGTCAAAAACAATTGACCCATATAGTTTCTGTCCCATGCGTGGGCTTCCTTAGCTCGCAACCAAAAAATCAAAGCTGCTGACCTTCACTCAGAATCTAAATACATTCTCACTTTGCAACAACATGGCCCAACGCATTAATGAGAACTTGTACTCGCATACACGTGCAGTGCCGCTGTTTCCATCAAACACTGCAGGTGGCTGCCTCAGATGCCAAACTCTAGGGGGCGCCAGTCTGACTCCAATATTATTTTAAATACATTGTTACACAGACACATTAGTCCTTCTCCTGTACTTTACACACATTATATTAAAGAACACCTCCAAATGTACCGTATGACTTTCGTGACAAAAAAACAACACTTTTTTGCTTCTTGCTGCCGCATTCCATCCCATCCTCATCAACCCTCACATTTCGAGACAGTATTTGATAAGTTTAACAAGTGCAATGTGGTGTTTTTTTATATGTTTTTGCGGAGATGTCCGCGGACACCAAAACACGGATCAAAGATGGCGGGCGCATCGGAACAATCTGACGCACTTCACGCTCTTCACCATCCAATGAGGGAATGCATCACATGTCCGCGGGCATGACGCGACCGATTAGCCAATCGTTATCTTGTCCGCAGAGCGAACAGGGAAGTGTGTCCGCGGAGCGGACATAGATATCACTAATTTTTTTAGACCTACTTTTTCATTGTTTAAAAAAAACTACTGGACAGATTTTCACAAATTTACAAAAGCACGCTTTCCGGACCAAACCGCTGCTCCTTCCGCAAATTTGGCAAAAATCCGTCCAGCGGTTTGATCTGTAGCCGTGCAAAAGGTTTTTTCCCCCATTCAGCCTATGGAAAAAAACACATTTTGGGACCCCCTTTAACTTTGCCCCCCTAGACTGCAAAGTTTGGTGAGGATTCGTCCAGAGGGAGCAAAGTTAGAAGCCGCCCAAAAAGTGCTCTTCCTATGGGATTAGCAACTTAGCCATAACTACACGGCCACTACTGTGGCTTTGTAATATTGACGTGAGTAAAGAATGGATGCTTCCACTAAGTATTATAGCAGAGCTGGACCAGAGAAGGAAGGCCTTGTTTCCAGTGTGTCACAGTTAAAAAAAACAATTAAAGTATAGAAGCAGATTTCAGAAAGGCGAGACTGGATGAGCCAATAAGCCAAGGTCTTATCAGGATGGGATGAGCAGACATTGGATACAAACTGTGTGAAAGAATGAAACTCTTGTTCACAGGACATGGACAAAAACAAGGAAGACGTCAGAGGTCTATTAGAAAAAATAGTATTTTAAATACACTAGGGCACGATTTTGTGGTCTTCAGTCATGTGGAAGGATGAAGTTGGACAAACACGTTGGTCACACCTACCCATGAGGGCAGAGCATGCCTTCACTCCCATGAATTCTCCAGAGCAAAAGAACACTCCAAAGGACAAATTCAAAGCCTTAATTGGAAGCAGACCACTGAGGTGAGGATAGATGAATATGCTAATTGGTTGGAAGCTATGGTTGAAGACTAGCTCACCAGCACCTGGAAGTCCAGTCTGCGGGCTGCTAATGTAGGTGGAAAAGTATTTGAGGAAGGTTAGAGTGCCAACCAATTTTAGGGGGCCGCATGATTAAGGGACCTATAGTTTGTGTAACCAATGGGACGTCTTGTATTTAGTGATGTTCACAGTGACCTGTTTAAGGTGAGGGCTTAGTTGCCCCACCTGATGTTAAGAGACCTATCACTTTTCTTCACTCTTTTAGATGAGTATGGATCGTATACTTAGTTGTTCCCTCCAGTCCTATCACTTTCTTCAATAGGTTTTTGTAGTTTGCAAAGTAGGATGACGTAAGTAATACGTAGGTTGACGTCATCAATTATGATTCTTTTGCTATAAAAGAATGCTTTCTTTAAGATGCATTGAGAGATCTTATGCTGAGACGTCCGTTGATGTCCGGTGTACTCCCTGTTTTAGATAATTGATATTAAAACAGTTATCCTTTTGCCAACTACCTGAGTCATTTCAATTACTGATGTTTGAGTAACTTCTGCATCCCCATTCATCTCAAAGGTATTGCGACCTCATCTAAAAGGGCTGGAAGCATCCAGTCCATGTGGATGATTGGTGGAAAAACGTCTGTCAATCTTGGCAAGACCACAACATCTCCTCCAGAATTGGGACACAAACTGGCTGCCTCGATCACAAATCACCACAGATGGGATACCATGAAGCTTGACGATTTGTTCCAGAAAGGTCTTGGCCAATGTGTTAGCATTCAGAATTCCCTTAAGGGCTATGTAGTGTGCCATCTTAGACATAAGGTCTGCAACAACCAGAACTGTGTTGTTACCACTGCTAGAGGTTGCAGAGGGCCGGTAGGTTTCTGTTTTTGAATTTTGTTTTGTGCGCAAATACTACACTTTTGGACATACTGAATACTATCTTTTCACAAGGTAGGCCACCAGTAATGCTGTTGCACCTTGGCCATGGTTTTTGCGATTCCTAGATGTCCTTCAATTAAAGCATTGTGATAGTTGGATAGTACCTGTTCCTGTTACTCTGGTCCTGGAAGATAAAGTCTGCTTTGGTAGTAGGGTAATCCATTCTTGACCTCTCATTGGGCATCCTGATTGGCCCATGCTTTCTGTTTGTCTGGTGTCATTGCTTGTTGTACAGCTGTGTGTAGCCCATCCAGTGGGGTGGCCATCGTGTTCACTACATCTAGAAGCTTGTCAGCAGGGATGATGGTCACAGGTTCTGGGGAAGCATAAGCACTGTCTCCTTCTCTCAAACGTGATAATGCATCTGCCTTGCCATTATGTACTACAGGTTGGTACGTTATCACAAAGTCGTACTCTGCGAAGAATAGGGCCCACCTCAACTGGTGCAACAACTGTGCCTTTGCGGATCGCAAATACTTCAGGTTCCGATGATCCATAATTGCAGTTATTGGATGTCTGGCGCCCAACAAGTGGTGCCTCCACTCCTTGAAGGCCAAGAGTTCCTTGTCGGTAATAGCATAGTTTAACTCTGCAGGTGAAAGTTTCTTCGACCAAAAGGCCACGAGGTGCAACTGATCAGTCGTCGGATTTTTCAGAGAGAAGACGGCTCCCGTGGCCACACTGGAAGTGTCGGTTTCTTCAACGTATGGGAGGTCTGGTTTTGGATGATGTAAAACAGGTGCCGTGGTAAATTTATGTTTCAGAACCTGGAATGCTTGCGCCGCTTCGGTGGTCCAGTCAAACTTCTTGTCCTTACAAAGTAGTGTGGTAATTGGATGAACCAAATTCGAGAATCCAGGAGTAAACCGATGATAAAAAAGGTGGGCATCCTAAAAAACTCTGGACTCCCTTAACAGATGTGAGTGACGGCCAATTGAGGATTGTGTCATCTTTTCGATTGTCCATGCAAATGCCCCGCTCGGTCAACACAAATCCTAGAAACTCGAATTCTGAAACATGGAAGGCACACTTTTCCAGTTTTACATACAACTTATGCTGCCACAGTTTCTCAAGAACTGCTCCTACATGGAGGACATGGTCCTGAACCGTGGCTAAATAGATCAGGATGTCAATATAAACGATCGCACACACATCCAACAGTTCACGCAAGACATTGGTCATAAAGTACTGGAACGCTGCAGGCGCATTACACAGGGCGAATGGCATCAACTAGTATTCGTAGAGGTCGAATTTGGTTCGAAAGGCGCTCTTCCACTCATCCCCGTCTTTGACCCGCACTAAGTGGTAAGAACCTCTGAGGTCCAACTTGGTGTAAATGCAGGCATCTTTGACTTGGTCCAGAAGCACGGGAATAGGTGGTAACGGTGGTAACGGATAGCGATTCTTTATGGTAATTTGGTTCAACGAGCGGTAGTCTATGCAAGTTCTTATGTCCCCCTCCTTCTTTGGTACAAAGAAGAGAGGAGAGGCCGCTGGTGACTTGGATGGTCGAATGAACCCAATGGCTAGATACTGGCCTAAGCAGGCCTTCAGATGGGTGTTCTCTTGTTCGGTCACGGCATAAATACAACTTCCAGGGTACTTGAGAACCAGGTACAAGGTTGATTTGGCAGTCGTACGGCTGGTGTGGAGGAAAGGAATTGGCCTGCTCTTTGTGAAACACATCTTGGTATTCTGAATACTCAGGTGGTAATACTCCTACCATGCCGAGGATGGAGCCTGTCTTCTTTCATTCAGACACTACCAGAGGGGCCCAAAAGTCAGACCCTCGCTGTAACACGTCTGTCTGCAGCTCTTGGAAAAGGTTGAGGTCCTGGCGCACCAATCAATGCCGGTATTGTGGGACTCTAGCCAGGGCATCCCCAGGATAATCTGAAACTGGCGAGCCCTGATCAGACCAAAGGTGAGGCTTTCACGATGTCCTTCCTGACAGATCAGTACCACTTCCTCCATGCATAAAGTCACTGGGCCCGATGACAGTTGGGTCCCGTCCATGGCAGTGATATTCTCAGCCTCTGGTTTTGGCCGGGAAGGGATACCTATCCTGCGGGCCATATATTGGTCCATGTAATTGCCCACTGGACAGGTGTCCATGTATGCTTCCAAAGCATGCAACCACGACAGTTGTTGGGGACAAATGAGTACCATTGGTAAGACCAGTTGTGAGGCCATAGATTTTCCTTGCTCGACAAGCTGACCTCTACACTTGCCGGGCTTTGAATTTTTCTGGCGAGTGGTCTCCATTGCCCTTGGCTGTCATTTCCATAGCCCCCACGGTCTTCCTGGGGGGTTTCACTGGACAATCCCGAACAAAGTGGCCCACTTTTCCGCAGTATAAACTTTTTGCCTCCTCTTCTCCCTTTCGTCTCGAGTGAGCGGGCCGTGGATACTTCCCAGCTGCATGGGTTTGGGGTGATTCTCAACAGTGCCTATTGGGCTTTACTTTGGGCAAATGTAAAAGGACCAGCCTTCGGACCGATCTGTTCTGCGGTCCTGTAACCGGTGATCTAACTGCAGGCACATGTATATATACCCGGCACATCCCTCTGGTGGGTTAACCACCTGCTCCAGGACATCTTTCAACTCTTCTCGGAGACCTCGGTAGAATAACATTGTTCGCTTCTCTTCTGGCCAGTTAGACTCTGCCACCAACCGATTGAATGTGGCCACATATGCCAAGATCTCCTGATTGCCCTGACGTAGGGACAGTAGTTCATTTTCTAGGGCTTGCCGCCGAGCTCGCTGAGGGAACAACTTCGCTAGCTCTCGTTGGAACCCCTGATAGTTGTGCAAGAGGGGATCATCACGGTTGACCAGCTGGATGGACAAGTTAGCTGCATGCCCAACCAGGTACAAGAGAATGAAGGTCACCTTGGATTGGTCGGTAGTAAAAACCCTAAATCTGCATAAGAAGTGAAGGCAACATTGGTTCATGAACAATGCAAACATATGGGGATGTCCTGTGAAGCGCTCAGGGGGAGCTAAAGGAACTGCACCAGGGGTGACCACCTGAACTGGGGCGGCTGGAGCAATGGGGGTAATGGGTCCTGGGAGCAGGGCTTGGCCTGCTTGGGCTTGCAATAACTGTCTGGCTAATTCCTCTGTAAGATCTTTATTTACCAACAAATTTCCACTGTAATGCACTCGCCTAGAAGCTGCGCCAACTGATCCACCTATGAGGAATCCATGACGCTCGGGCAAGGTGGTAACGTGGGCTTCGTGTTCCTGAATGCTTACCTTGTACCTTGCAGGAGCGTTGGGACCCTCTGGTGTCTCCTGTGGTCTGGTGGGCTGGAATACTCCCACCCTGTGTGGTGAATGCGATGCGGTCTGGCATGTACCTTCCGAAACAAGAACAAGTGTGTTAGGAGTGTCTGAGACCTGTGTGGGCCCCCCTCCCTCCTGACTCTCTTTTTCCCCAAGGAGATCACTCACTTCTTGTTTTTGGATAGGTACTCTCCTTCCTGCTGTCTGTTGCAGGGGTACTTTTCTTTGGTTTATTGTCTTTATTGTCTGCTTCAATTGACTCACTGTAGAAGCCCAAGCCTGCTGTGGCTTGAGAAATAAATGTCTTTAAGTTTGTGGTTTTTGTTATTTCCCGAAGTTCTATGTCTCTTTCAGTGTCCATACTGTTAAATTCACAATTCTTTATCAACTGTGTGCAGCTTGGTGCTTTAGCCAGGCTCAGCACTCCCCTGATTGTCTTTTCTTCTGCAGGTGTGGAGCCGGACTGCGGGGAGAGCTGCTGATCTGATGGATCGGGGAATAGCTGCAAGGCCGGACAAGAGGGAGAGCTGTGGAGCCGGCAGATCGGGAGATAGCTGCAGGGTGGGACTAGAGGGGGAGCAGCTGAGCCAGCGGTTCGGAGGAAGCTGCAGTGCCGGACAGGAGGGAGAGCTGCTAAACTGGTGGGTTAGAAGAGTGCCAGAGCTTGGATTTCGCTGTAGAAGATGGAGGATGCATGCCAAATGGAGCGGTGCCGCTGGTGAGTGGTTAAATGTCTTTGGGAGGGTTTCTGAGACTTCCTTCTAACCTTGTGTTTTTTCCTTTGCAGGTACTGGAGAGGCCGCAGGATTGCGGTAAGCGGTATGCTACTTAGGTAGAAATAACGCAAAGTGATGAAACACGTGTGGAAATAGCAGCCCACTCATGTGTGCTAGACTGAATCCAACATAATGTGCTGGCCAGACAGTCAGCCATATTGGGGGAATTTACCTGCAAGCATTTACCATGCCAACTGGATAGCTCGATGAGCACCAGGCGCGCTGTAATGTAGTCTGGCCTTCCTTTTCACTCACCCTACTAGCCCTCAGTGTGAAGTGGAAGTGTGAATGAATTCCAGTGGCAATCCCAGTGGTCATGACAGTCATTCCCTTGCATCTTTATGGGTCTGTGTAGCAGGAACCACAGTGTTGCACACCGTCTGGTGATACAGTTTTTCTCCTCTGTGCATTCTGTCGCACACCTGTACAATGCTTCCTTCATCAAAAATATTTTCAAATGCCTCCTTTCCTACCTCTGTGGTAATTCGGTTTTTCCATATTGTCACATTTTCTGAGGACCAAACTGCGTGGGCATAAAGTTTTGCCTTTAGGTAATCTGACAATTCAGAAAACTCAGCCTGAATCTGGGACATGGCGACACTATTGCCAATGAGACTTTAATGATATTCAGATGAGCACACAGTACTGCACTACCTCAAAGCACTAGTTCAATGAATGAGTGCACAGTAAGGTTATGCTTTAGGATGCAAGGCCAGGCCCATTGATTATTTTGTAGTTTCCTGGCCAGCGCACCAATTCTGTAAGATATATTTTTGGGTTGTATCTAGTACTTCGCTTTATTTCTATTGTGGTATTTTGCTATGGTGGTGTTTGTGGTATTTTGCTTTACTTTCCTATGGTGGTATTTTTATTGTGGTATTTTTCTATGGTGAGACTAATTTCAAAATTATGCCTAATAATTATTTCATCAGGGTCACTAAGAACAAACAAATACTGGACTTAATAAACTCTGAATAAATGGCTCATTCTCTCCTGTGATGATTTATATACAACATCACGGTTATGCCCTTTTGGCTGTGTTTCAACAAATGTAAAGCATGCAATTGAAATACAACACATTCATTCAGCCTCTCTTAGTAAAACAATTCACTGCGGCTACTTTGCTTTGAGATATTTCTAACAGCACATTTATCTCCCTATGCATGTCCAATCAATGAGACTGAATGCAGAATACGTACACTGACATTAAATGACCTTTTCAAACTTGTTCTTTATCATAAACTAGAAATATTCAAGTTACACAGAATGACATGTACACCCACATTATATTTCACAATTTGAGCGCATTTTTCTGCAGTGGCTTTCAATGCTCTATCTGTGCCAAGCTCTGCTAAATCAGCCTTGGCTTCGTAACACAATTGGCATGAGAGATATACTTTGATTTTCAGCAGAACTAAGAGAAACACAAACACATTTTTACAAGTACATTTAAAATCAAATCTCTGATGCAGCACCTAAAATGAACTTAACTATTTAAACTATGCCACGTAGTACCACTCACTCCCTCAATTAACTTATAATTGCCTAGATCAAGCTGGTGATGTTCCCCGACTCAGCTTGGCAGTGTTCCAGGGTCATTCACAGATAAGGTTGCTGGGGACATTTCAGGTCTGCTAAAGATTGCCAACCCAGGAGAGAAACAACTTCAACCTTAATCCGCTTGCAGTCAGCCAAGCAACATCCCACTGCTTCCTTCATCAGTCAGTGCAAGAAGAGGAATGCCTTTCTACTCTGCCTCAAAACCCTTTTTATGAAACAGCCTGGCACTCCAGAAAAACACATCCCATGACCAGATCCACCCACTAAAACATCACACGATTTCCTCTGTGCCTCTCATTGTGCTAACTGCATTACTGCAGAGCAAAAAGATACATCTCTCTTGCACTTCCTGATCTAATACAATGCCATGTTTTTAGTAGAACAGATCTTCACATTTTTCAGCTTACCAGATTCAGCCTGCATTTTTAAAGTTCATTTGTCTTCCCATTTTCAGAGCACCATACATTGTCTCTATCTGCATCCAGTTTATTTTATGCACTAATTTGCACTAAATGTTATTATGTGACTCAATTACATCTTAGATGGCGTTGGTTTAATTATTATGTTAGATTTATGTTAGTATTATATTCAGTACAGCTCAGTTCATTAAAATAGCATCATGGAGCAAAGTGATCATTTTCTAACATGTGCTCTGTGCATTGGCATCTATTTAAATCCAGCCTGACATTCATACTTAAAACTTAAGCCCTCACTAAAATGTGAATGATGAAATGCGGAGTCTAGATGTTGAAATGCAGAGTCTAGATTCCTATTCCTACTTTGTCCAGGTGTCCCTTATTATTTACTTTGATTATCCATTGGTTAGATTTGAAATCTGTTGCTGCTTCTCTACTTCACAAGCCATTGTTGCTTACATGTGCAGAGGCTGGACTGTGGCTTTAAAAAGTCCAGCCGGCATGTTGCGATTACCTACCAAAATATGCATTCACATACACGAGGGGCACTTAAGTGGTAGCAGAGCTGACCAGATGCCTTGTGGGGGACCAAATTACATTTTCCTTTCTATGGAATACAATTTTCTGGGTGAGAGAAGTACAAGCGTATTATTTACATGTTCTTTCTTCTCTGGGATGCTGCTGTACAGACCTTGGACCCTAGGGGTCATCTTTATTTCCCATCAATATAGGTCTTTCTCTTAACTGGGCGTGTTGCCCGCTGGAGGGGCTTAATTGGTGTGACATGAGGATTTGCCCATGCTGCCCCTCTGGCCCAACATCCATTGAGTCGTGGAAGTAACCAGCAATCTGAGGCACTCCACTATAAATCCTCAAAACAAGGCTGGGGATTTTGCCACAATGTTTTAACTTAGAATGAAACTTGATAAACCACTTTGTACCTCCCTGTGCAGACATCAAATGGATGGCTTATTCAAGAGAGTCAACCAGACCCTGGAGAACATCTAGTGAAAGTTAGATGATTAACTGGTATGACTTACTTCCATGTGCCTTGTTTTCCATGAAGAAGATGATAAGTGTCAACAGGACGTAACCCTTTCAACAGGTTTTCATGTAGATGCCAGAGAGGCCCTCAACATGCTCATAGAAGGGTGTGTGAAACAAGAAGAAAATTGGAACCTTGAATAGTCCATCGATAAATGTGGAGAGGCATTGTGAGATTCTACTCCATTTTACTCAGTAGAGCAAGAGACCCAGTAAACACTCCAGACGCTGAATCAATTGTTGCGCTAAGTTCAAACCACTTCCAGCAAGCATGGCCCAGAGGGGGTGCTACAGCCCAATAAAAGCTGCAGAGTCCTGAGCTTTGGTGTGGGCATTAGACTTTGGTAAGAGACACACTAAGACTGTGGAAAAGAGAAGGTTGCAGCCTAGTGGATTAAGGCGGTGGAAGGACTGTGGGGAAAGGAGATTGGTTGGAGGAATGGAGGAGAAGGAGGGTAATATATTGGGAGGAAGGTTGGGGAGAAAATTAGAGAAGACATCATCGGGAATTTTGAGGGGATGGTGAAGAGAACATTAGCGTGCAGTTTAGCAGAAGTTGTCAGGAGGTCTGTGGAGATAAATCAAGGCGGAGGTTGGATTAAGTATCTGGGGATGGGTGGAAGGAAGCATTCAGAAGGAGGCTGGAGGAAACCATAAGAAGATAGATTTGTAGTATTATGCGGAGGATGGTAGGAGGATCATCATAGCAGTATTAAGGAGAAAAAACAAAGAGGAGCAGGAAAAAGAAAGGAGAGTGAGGAGGAGAGAAGAGGAGAAAAATAGGTCCACTTCACACCAAGACCATTGCAAATCATTGAGGCTGATAATAAAGATAATGATTTAGGGGGTTAAAGCTAGGACCCCATCACAGGGAGGTGGTGAACAATATAAGTAAGAGAATGCCAGGTTATCAAATCCCTGGTAAAAGGCTTTGAAAGGCTTTGAGGTTTGCCGAAGCTGTCCTGAAACAAGTGCTGGTAATGGTTAACAGCACCTTTTCCGGACCGCCAAACTACAAGACTGCCGGTAAGGGCTGTGAACTACCAGCACACCTGACCTGCCGTTAGTTCTGGCCCCTACCAGCAGATTTTTCACTGAAGCACTTGCACCGTTACTAATGGGGCCGGTGCTTCAGGGTCCCTATTCCTATGAAGTCCTAAGGAACTCCATTGGAATGGGAACTTACCGGGATATCAGGAAGCGGAAACGGTAAGGCGAGTCTGCTGCTCACCCGCTGGTAGCACCGGCCGGTGACCGGCAGACTCGTAATGAGGGCTATTGTCACGCCATCGGTTTACTGTCTAGGTCTCTAGTAAAATGTAGGTTATATTTTCTTCAATGTCACTGAGGGTGAAGGAAGGTTCAGTGATACAGAATAAGGATTTCAGGAACAGATAAACAGAATGATATGTTTTTAAGGATGGGGTGAGCATATCAAACCCACCATAAGAGTCTCTGCATTATCCAAAGTGTTGTTATACACATGACAATGATGGATCGACAATGGAACACTTGTGCATTGGTAACCTTAATGGATAAGGGAAGATGATTGTTTTGGCTTAGGCTGCATGAAGAATTTGTGGCTATAGAATGTGCTAGTGGTGTGTACACAGATGTTTTGTCCCTGAGTTCAAGGAAACAAACTCTTTTGAAAGGTTACTCAGTGTCAGTGTTGACCATATGGTATTACCCAAATGATTGACCTTTTACAATTGACCTTTTGCACAATTGACCTAATTATAGCGGTCCTAATTGACCTTCTGCACAATTGACCTTCATATTATTTTAGCTATTTTATATATGTACTGGGTTGGTTTTGGATTATAAATAATATAAGGGGATTGGGTGGGGGGTCGCAGGGGGTTTTGGAGTGGGTTGGGGGCAGCAGGGGGTTTCCCCCCGCATATATGTCCTAATTGACCTTCTAAATTAGGTCAATTCTCCCGAGGTCAATTGTGAAAAGGTCAATTGTGAAAAGGTCAATTAGTATACAACCGATCATATATGCCAAACATCAGTAAGCTGTTCTAGAAATGCTGGTGGAGGTAAATACTGTCAAGTGAGAGCTAGTGCAACAGCAGCATTAGTTGTTCAAGTTTTCTACTGAAAATACCCAGTAATCTTCACGATTATGCTTCGCTTGCAGTTGCACAAGACGCTATTTTCGGATTTTAGCGAATGAGGCAGATTAATTATTCCCTCTGTGCTCAGTGACTCTGGTGCCCATGTGAAACCCAGGGGATATTGTGGCACAAAGGTTTGGGCTCAAGATCGCTCAGCATACGCTGGCATCTATATAACCGATACTGTCATAGACAGGTGTGAGAGATCAACGTTGTCCATGTTCTGTGACAGTGTGCATAGATGAGAGTTTCGCCAACGCTGCTTTTAAACTATTGACATCCTCTCATGGCACATTAACTAGCACTTCTACCAGAGGGTTTGGTCATATCACATGAGATGCCAGAGAGGTTGCTGTGTCCTTGAGGTAAGTAAACCCAATCGTTCCTTCTTACTTTGCTGTGCATGCGTTATCCAACTGCGTTTTGCTAAGAAAAAAGAGATTCGGAAAATCGTGTCTTGAAAATCAAGTACTCTTAGTCCCTCTTGTTTCATCCAGTATTTCAGGCAAAACAATGATGTGTCCACCTTTCTGTCATTAGGTTATTTGTTCTGAACATGATCTTACCATTGATTAAGATTTCATGACCACTGACAATCTTCTCTAGAAACCTTTTCTGTTCCATAGGAAACGAACCCTGTCATCGATCCATAGGATTGCTTTAGGAGAGCACTCTGTCCTTCACATATTGACATCATTACCTAAAAGCAAACGTGCAAAAGATGTATGTATTTACTGCATTTGGAACACACAGTAAAGTGCTGGGCAGATGGGTAGAATGGGGAGGTTGAACACTTGTATATAGTGTCATAGATGGCACCAAATACTCGAGAGACTAACTAAGGATTCAAGGGTATTTATTGAGGCTTATTGTGGGCCCTAGGGACACCCCTCTCTACCTCATTTCCCCTCCCAAACCTAGACATCCATAACCCCAGTTAGGTCTATTGATCGGTAATCCCTACTTTCTGGTTGCTGGCTTATGCTAAAAATGGTTTCCTATGAGCTGGTTATCTAACCACTTTGGGATTTAATTTCTACCTGTCCCTCTTTAGCCATAATTTAGTGTTTCTCCAGGGAGTTGGGGAAGAGTGCCTCTAACACATTGGCCCTCATTACGAGTTCGGCGGTAACCATGCCGCTATTGGCGGCATGGCTGCCGCCGAAATCGCGGCAGGGTCCGGGTCCTCGGAATGAGGACTTACCGGGCCATTCCGAGTTCGGAAGGTCCGGTAATTCCTCCCTCCAAGGACCTGGACATGGTCATTCCCCATTCCCATTTTAGCCCCCATAGGGCTGAATGGGAATGGGAGAGGGAGCAAACAACGGGCCATTACGAGATGGCCCGTTGTTTGCTCCCTCTTCCCCACGCGGGACCCGGTAAGCACGCCTGGTTTTCCCAGGCATGCTTACCGTGTCCCGCGAGGGGAACTCGTAATGCGGCGGTACGGAGTGAACGGCGCCGGCACCTTTTACGGTGCCGTTCACTCCGTACCGCCAGGGTCGTAATGAGGCCCATTATGTTTTAAACCACACGGTCTTTTCACTAACAGTCTCACCTCTCCCTGTCTACACTAACTGCACCTCCTTCCCTTCTTCCTCCACCCCAGTTCTTTCTATTCCTCAGATGCTCTACGCCTCCTATCACTTCATTTACTAATACTACTCCCTCATGCTACCATTGCTCTCCTCCTGTTGCTACCACTCTCCTCCCACTACTACCACTCTTCTCCTGCTACTACACTGTCCTCACAATGCTACCGCTCTCCTCCTGCTATTACCACACTCCTCCAACTACTACCACTCTCCTCCCACTACTACCACTCTGCTCCCACTACTACCACTCCCCTTGTACTCCACTACACAACCATCCACCTTCCAACAGACAACATTCACTTCCCATTCACTCCTGACACAAACTCCTTTTTCCAGCTGCCTCATACACACGCCCACTCAGACTGCAGATGAACAGTCATCCTCCTTCCTGTATTCTTCCAACGTCTTCGGCCGCAGTCCTCCACTCACTCCCCCCTGTCGGTTGTGTGGTCCTCCTCCACTCCTGCCTCTTACTTCACCCACAAAGCCCACCGGTTCATTTCCCATTGCAGCTTCATATGCCCCTCTCACTCACTTCATTGGACCACTGTCCCTGGCCAATCTGATCCCTGGCTCTCATCCATGGAAATGTATACGCGTTCTATGGGCTACACCAATGGTGAAGCCCTGCTACTCTCTCAGCCCGAGCTTCTACGGTAGCCAGGGAAAATGGCAATGTTCCCAGAGATGTTGAATTATTTGTGGGCTTACCAGGTCTGGGCTTCTACAGGTCAGGAGGCTCTGCAACTGATGGTGTGATTGTTTGGACCCGGTCAAAGCTCTCATGCTGGAATGGCTCCCGGTCGCACGCCTCCCCTCCCAGCAGCCCATCTTGAACATCTCTGTCTCAACTCTGGGTCCTCATCTGTGGCTGAGTGTGTAATGCTGGAGAGCCCATCTGCTCCCCAGGTCTGATGACAAATACCACCACTTCCCCTCTTGCAAGGTAAGGCGAGGGACTCATGGCTGCCCACAATTATTCGGGCACAAATAATGGCTCTGGGTACTGCCTCCCCTTCTGGGTAGCCCCCTTCTGCTCACAAAGTCACAGGGTGGTCAAGGGTCCTACAGAGTTCTGCAAGAGATGTGTTTTCAGTTCGTTTTAAAGTACAGAATTTATCAGGTGAGTATTATGTACAGTGGGATGCTATTCTGAAGTCTAGATGCCTAGTTTTAAAAGGTTTGGTTCTAGTCTAGTCTTGTGTTGGCCTCATGAGATGCACAGTTCTTTGGCCAGGTATGAAGATTCACTTGTTGTTATGTTCCTGTAGGGGATGCAGCAGCTTGCGGAGGTTGTGTGGCCTCGAAGAGGCAGCCAATGCAGGTCTTTCAGCATGGAGTGATAAGGGCATACTTGTTAAACCTTTCATGAGTCTTGGACTGATGTGGAGGATGCTCCTCAATTGGGTAAATTAGATGTCAGGCAGACCAGTGACAGCACTAAGTGGGCTGCTGGCACGCTGATGAATGCCTGACACTGAATCTAGCAGAGCTTTCTTGCTTGATTATTTGGTACTAAATGAAATAGGCGATTTTTAGTTTTGCCCTCATTCATGATCGATTGAAAATGACTGTTTAAATGCGATTATTCTGTTTTTCAAATCGATCATAGCAAACAGCCTTCACCCACCTCCCAAACTCAAAACCTGTGGCACCCCTTCACTTGCCTTACTCTCCACAATCGTTCCTCTCTGCGACACACGAGTGCCCATAGGGCCTGTCAGGGAGATCCTAGGCTCTGATGTGCTGTGAACACGTACACACAGGGCCTTTCAATGCTGACAGGTGGCAGAGGCGGAGGAGGACATTTGGGATGGTTCAGGCACGTTTTGTGTGAGTTTGTGTGTGTGAGTGTGTGTGTGTCTGTATGAGGGGGAATGATTGTGGAGATGAACAGAGGGGGCAGGGATTGTGTAAAGGAGACTGAATGGCTTCAACTGGGCTGGGAGCAACACAGAGCTCCCCCAACACCACTGGAAGCCTTCTTTCCATCTGCCTGAGGCTGCCTGCAGAGGTCGGGAGACCCAAAAGAAGCATCCAGGATCAATCTAGGGACTGGCTCTGTGACCTGTGACAAACTTACTTCTGGGTTATAAGCACTCCATTCGCCAGAGCGAAGGGAAGGCAGAGCTAAGGGTTGCTACTATATCCTTCTCCATTTCACTCTGTGTTCCCTGTTAGCAACTGATTGCCATAGTTTGCCACAAAAATGCCTTGCATACAGCACACAAACAACATTCAAATCTAACTCCAACATTCCACTTAAACAACAATTTGCATACACCTGCACCTGTGGGTACCACATGCTTCCTAAGTACTGTACAGTCTCTCCACAATGTGCACCTCACCTATAATGCATTCACTCCTGCTGCTTCTCCTACTCACCTCTCCCAACTCCTCCTATGGTCACGCTACTACTTCCTCCTTTCATACTACCCCTATTATAAAACTCACAACTCAAAACTCCCACTACTCCATCTCTTTTCCTCCTCCTTCCAACAATGAAAGCTGACAAGCTAACCATACCTCATCTAATACGGTTGTAGGTCATAGTTTCGAAAACAAAAGGATCGAATGCCTTTTGTTCGGCAGTCAAAGGACTGAAAAAAAGGATCTATTTTTTTTTTTATGGGGGTTCCCCCCAACCCTCTGTTTTCTTTATTAAAAACACTTTTTTACCAACCCAAACTAAAAAATATATAAATAAATAAATAAAAAAAAATAGATCATTTTTTTTCAATCCTTTTGCATTTGAGCAAAAGGTCATTCGATCCTTTATTTTCGATCCTTTGACTGGACACCATCTAATACCTATCCACTTTGCCTCTCTTTCTATGAGACCCAACTTCTATACTCTTCCTTACCACATGAACTGAACATTGTACTCTGGAATGCTCAGTCTGTATGCAACAAAACCTCCTTTATCACTGACTTCTTTCACTCCAGCTCTCCTCCCCTAGACCTTCTTGCTATCACTGAAATCTGGATTTCTCCATCTGACACTGCCACGTTGGCGGTCCTACACAACTCCAAACTATCCTTCATCCACTCGCCTCGACTGACTGGCCTCAATGCCTCACACAACTCCAATGCCCCCTTCTCTCCTACCTCTTTTCAATTCTCCATCCATACTATTGCTCTGCCTTATTCGGTTCACATCATCACCATCTATTGTGCTCTTGGTTCCCACTGGACTTTTCTTGGATGATATTGGGCAATGCCTTGATTCTCTTTCCCCTAAACATCACCTCTTAGGTGACTTTAACTTCCTCTCCAACCACTTCTCGGAAATATGAACTTCAGTCTTTTCTTAGTGATCATGCACTCCACTCTATCCATAACCTACCTACCCAAACAGGGGGTAACTCTTTGGATCTCTTATTCATCCCCACCTCTCTCACAGCCACGAATACTAGTGCCACTCCATCCATATCTGATCACACAATTGTTCCCACCACCATCTCCTTTCCACCCTCTGACTTTTCCTCAGTACTTGTTTCACCTATTACTCAAAGGAAACCTTGTGCCATTTCTCCCTTTCTCACCGACCTACAGTTCCCACTCGCCTCCTTCACACCTGATGCCTCCTCCACCAACACTACAACAAACTACCGGCCAATCACAAATGTGCACTTGCTTTTAATACTACTTGACAGACTTGAATGTTTACTACTTCAGGTACATTTGGAGGAGCAAAATCTTTGGGGCCATCACCAATCAGGGTTTAGAGCTGCTCATAGCACCGGATCTGCTTTGGTTGATCTTAAGACAAGACTCTTATCCAATATGGACAATGGTCAAGTCTCTTTGCTATAACTTCTAGATCTTTCAGCAGCGTTTGACTTGGTTGTTTTAATATTCTTTGAAATCAGAGGCATTTTTATCCAGATCAGCTGCGGATTGGATTTTATCATTTTTATCTAACAGATCATCCT
Organism: Ambystoma mexicanum; assembly: GCF_040938575.1. NCBI lineage: Eukaryota > Metazoa > Chordata > Amphibia > Caudata > Ambystomatidae > Ambystoma > Ambystoma mexicanum. Next base: position 417,857,041 of record NC_090938.1, read on the forward strand.
ATGTTTTTAGTAATGATGTATCAGCAATTCCAAGTGAGTTGTGTGAAATTTCTTAGGGCACCTGTTTTTCTCCCACCCTGTTCAATCTGTTTATGAACCCCTTATTTGAGTTGTTGGACAGTAAAGACATTTTGTATGCCAATTATGACGATGGCACTTAAATTGTACTTCATATGATGGATGATTACATTCCTGACCCAGAAAGGAATAATATGATTTGTAACATTATTCACTGCTGGATGGCTCACCATTGATTAGCTTTTAATGAGGCCAAGACCTAACTCCTCCTTGTTGGGATGCAACAAAGGCTTGACAGGTTAACAGCATCATATACAAGCTTCTCCATTTGTAGCCATTTAATTGACGTGCTGCCCAAGGTTAAAACACTCAGGATGTATTTTGACTCAACATTGTCTATGAAGGACCTCCTGATTTATGTGGTCTCCTCCTTTGAATATTATCTGAGCCTGCAATGCCAGATTCATACATTTATTGCAGAAAGGAATTGTGCTAACCTGGATCGTGCCATCGTAGGATCTAGAATTGATTATTGCGGTAGCCTACTCGCATGGCAATCTGTCCAAACTGCAAGTTGTGCAGAATAATGCCATAAGGATAGCGGTCTGTTTAAAACAACGAGCCCATGCTACGGCTGCAAGAAGGGTCTTAGACTGGATTCCAGTAAATAAGCTCCATCAGTTCATGCTGCTTACTATTGGACACAAATCATTGATTAGCAAAAGCCCAGTTTATTTGAAGGAGAGACTGGCATGGAATTTACCTGCACAAGTTCTTAGATCTAGCCAGAAAAATCTGCTAGCTTTACCACAGTGTAAGCTTGAGAAAGCAGGTAGGTTTGCTTTTAACTATATAGGTCAAGATTATCAAAGATTTGCACTGGTGCTAAAAAGTGAGCAAATTCTTTCATAATACAAAATGGCACAAACAGAATTTGTCCCAATCCATATTATCTAAAAATGTTTGTAAAAGGGCACAAATTAATTAGGCTGTTTTTTCCACTATATTTACTGCAGAACATACAACAAAAGGTGTCTACGACATTTCTTTTCATTTTACGCAGCAAACGTCCCAAATTAAACAACCTGCTCCAATTCCCCCTGGTGACATTTTTTTGGGATAATACCAGTTATGGCTAAACCTGTTTGCTTCATTCTATGTTATCAGCACAGCAAAATTGATGTTAAATTGATTTGCTTCACTTTTTTGCAGCACTGCAAATCTTTGATGATCTGGCCCATGGTTCCTTATCTGTGGAATATCTTTCATCCCAATTGCGCTATGATTAATCACTTGCACCTTTTAAGAAAGTTCTTAAAACCTTCTTTTTTGCATAATATGTTTTACTCTGTTGGTTATATGTGGGATTCTGAATTCGTCTTTCGATTTTCTGGTGTGATTATTGTATTTACTTTCTCGTAATCTCTGCTCTGCCTCCTCAATGCTCTTCTGGCTCCTTTCCCTCCCTGTGCTTCCTCTCGCTTCCGCTCCTTCTCTTTTCTTGCTCCACTTGCATGGAAAACTCTTCCCCTGGACATCCGAGAAACAGTCCACAGGGATTTGTTCAAAACCAAACTAAAAGCCTACCTCCATGCATCAGAATTTCTCTCTTAGTCTACTTCTCATCTGCCTACTAGCTAACATTTTCTCCTCTCTTGTAACCTGCCTCTGTCCCTAACTTCCGCTGCCTCCACTCTAGCACTTCACCCAGCAGAGTCACATCCCGAGCCCAGTAGGCCACACTGCCTACCTGCACTTACACATTTCCAATATTCATTGTCCTTAATCTATGTATGTCTACTAATGTATTGTCTTCAGTGACTGTTCCATTCACCCCACTCCACAACCTGGTCCGAATGTCCCTCAAACTCACCCCATTGTAAGAAGCTCATTGCTTCTGATCAAATCTGATTTCTTATCGATAGTATTTGTATTTTATTTGTATGTTATTATTTATATAGCGCTTTACACCAAAGCACTTTACAGCATGACAACCAAAATACATTAAACAAGGAACACAGAAGCAATAAAATAAACATGATTCAAACCAGAAAAACAGCATGTACAACAGAGATATGGGAAGAAAGAAAGGGAAAGGGGAGCGGGAGTAGAGGGGAGGGTGGAAGTCAAGGGGGGAGAGACAGGAAGAGGTAATGGAACAGGAAGGTGGAGGGGAAAGAAGAGGAGTAAGGGGAGAAGAGTCAGGGAGGGGGGTGCAGAAGGAGTGTTTTTTTTTGGAGCAACGGAAGGAGGAATAGGTGGAGATGGAGCAGATAGAGAAAGGGAGCAAGTTCCAATGTAAGGGGGCAAGGAGTTGGAAAGAGCAGAAACGAGAGGAGGCACAGGGAGGGTGGGGAACAGAGAGTAAAAAGTGATCAGCGGAGCATAGAGAGCAAGAGGGGGCATAGAAAGAGAGAAGAGAGGAGAGGTAAGGAGGGGCAAGGTCATGAAGAGATTTAAAACAAGACAAAGGAAGTGACATTTAAGTTGGGAGTGGAAGGGAAACCAGCCTAGGTTGGCAAGTGAATTGGAGATGGAGTCATAGGGAGAGAGAAGACAGAGAGTGCGGATGGCGGAGTGGTAAAGGGATTTAAGAGGGGCGAGATGGGAGGGGGGAGACTGAAAAAGATAAAAGAACAGTAGAAGAGGCGAGCAAAGATGAGGGAAGAGATTAAGAGTTTAGTGGCATGGAAAGTGAGAGAAGAACAGACTTTACGGATATTAAAGAGATGAAAGCGACAAGAGCGAGTAGTGAGGGAAATGTGGTAAGTGAAGGACAAGGAAGAGTCAAAGTAGATTCCTTGATTCCTTGCATGGGTGGAGATAGGAAGATTGGCAAGGGGGGAAAGAATGGAAGGAGGGGGGAGGGAGGAGGAAGTGTGTTGGAAGGGAAGAAAAGGACTTCAGTTTTGTCCATGTTGAGAGAGAGAAAATGCAATGACATTGAGTTTTTAATGGCAGAGAGACAGGAGGAGAGTTTAAGATGAAGGTCTGGGGTGAAGGAAGAGAAGGAGAGGAAGAGTTGAGTGTCATCAGCATAGAAATGGTGAGAGATTCCAAAAGAGGAGATGAGAGGACCGAGAAGAGAAGTATAGAGAGAGAATAAGAAGGGTCCGAGGGGGGATCCTTGGGGAACACCATAGTTTAGAGGGTAGGTCGAGGAGGTATGACCACCCAAAGAAACGACGAATGGGCAGTTGGAGAGGTAAGAGGAGTGCCAGTTGAGAACTGAGTCTTTGAAGCCAAAGGAGGCAAGAGTGTTGAGAAGTAGGGGGTGATCGACAGTGTCAAAAGCGGCGGAGAGGTCGAGGAGGACAAGGATTGAGGATTGCTTAGCATAGCGAGTGGTGAGGAGAGAGTTCAGGACATAGGTGAGGGCAGATTCAGTGGAGTGTTTGGGACGGAAGCCAGATTGAGAGGGGGGAAGGAGAGAGAGGTTAGAGATAAAGGTCGAGAGTTGAGAATAGGCAAGGCGTTTGAGTATCTTAGAGAGTAAAGGTAGAAGTGATATAGGGTGAAAATTGGACACAATAAGGGGATTGACAGAAGGCTTTTTAAGGATAGGGTTAATAGTGGCATGTTTGAAGGCAGTAGGGAAGGTAGCCGTAGAAAGACAAGTATTGAAGAAGGTGGTTAGATAGGGGATGAGTAGGGGGTAAACCTTAGGAATAAGAATGGAAGGGATGGGATCAGAGGGGGTGGCAGTAGGTGGGATTTGGATAGGAGGAGAGAAATGTCAGTCAGATGGAGTGATAGGAGAGAATTCAGACATGAAGGCCGAGGGGGAGGGCAAAGAAGGAGGGGAGAGGGAGTAAGAACGAGAGCAGATAATCTTTTGATGAAGAGAACACATTTTTACGGAGAAGAAGTTAGCGAAGTCTGAGGGAGAAAGAGGAGATGTGGAGGAGAAGTCAGGAGAGGGAGGAGAGAGGAGGCATGAGAGGGTTTGGAAGATATGACAACGATGAGAGGCTTGGGAGTGAAGAAGGTTGGAAAAGTAGGAGTGTTTAGCAGAATTAAGGCAGGAGTCATATAGCAAGTGATAAGAAAAGTAGGAGGTTTGGTTAGTGAGAGAAGGGGATTTGCGCCAGGAGCGCTCAAGACGACAAAGGAGACGCTGCATGGAAATGAGGTGATGGGAGAGCCAAGGTTGAGAAGGCTTATGAGTGGGGAGAAAGAAGAGAGGGGATATAGTTGATCGAGAGTAGAGGTGAGAGAGGAGGACAAGGAGGAGAGGGGTATGTCAGCAGGGAGAGAGGAGAAGTTAGAGAGGGGGGAAGGGATGAGGAGCAAGAATCAAGGAAGAGTGAAGGGTTAAAGTACCAAAGGTCACGCCACATGAAGGAAGTGGTGGGGGGTAGAGAAGAGGGAGGAGGGGAGCAAGGGGTAAGTGAGAAGGAAAGTAGAGAATGATCAGATATATAAGTAGGAAGAGAGGAAAGCGGGGAGGAGAAATAAGTCGAATTAAAGATGAGATCAAGTGTGGAGCCTGAGGAGAGGGTAGGAGAAGAGGGGAGAGGAGAGAGAAGGTAGGAGTCAAGAATTCAGAGAAGAGGAGTGGGATGTGGGGGAATGGGAAGGTGGAGATTAAAATCGCCAAGGACAGTGAGGTAAGATTGTGAGGGGGAGATGAAGGAGAGGAGGTGGTCAAGGTCATCGTAGATGGAAGAGAGGGGGCCAGGAGGTCTATAGATGATTAGGAAAGAAATGGGGTGAGGGAATGAGACGGATTTATATTGGTATTCAAAGGAAGAGAGAGTAGGAAGGGATGGGAGAGGTAGAAGAGAGGTATTTAGGATGGAAGAGAAGATCAACGCCCCCGCCACGACCAGAGGGACGAGAAACATGAGAGAAGGAGGAGGAGGAGGTAGAGAGAGAGGTAGGAACAGTGGAGTTGTGAGGAGGGATCCAGGTTTCAGTTAGGCAGAGGAAGTGGAGGTTGAGCCGAAATAACATATCTAAAATGGCAGCAGTTTTATTACAAAGGGATCTGGCATTCCAAAGAGCAATGTTAATTAGGTTAGAAGGTTGGCGGGGAGGGTGGATGAGGTTGAGCTGACAAGAAGAGGAAGTTAAGGAAGGGGGAGAGCGGGGAAGGGAGTTTATTACGGGAATGGACATGAGGATAAGGGCAGGGATAAGGAGGAGAGGGAGGAGGGAAGTGGGGGAGAGGGAGGGAGGAGAGGGGAGAACGATAGATGAGAAAGGAGAAATCTAGCAATGTTCATGACAGATTGTGGGAGGGATGAGGAGAAGGACAGCGATTAGAGAAGGAGGAGGAGAGTGAAAAGAATGAGTGTCAAAGGAGGGAGAGGAAGGAGATAGGAAAAGGACCAGCTAGTGTTAGTAGGAATAGGGCCAGGAGCAGACACGTCACCAAAGAGGATGAGGATGCTTGGTATTCACCTCACTGGAGAGACAAGGACGGAGGCAGAAAGAAGATAACACTGCGAAATAGGGAGACCGAACACAAAACACGTACTGGTGTGGTAAGTATGCAGGCCAAGGTAAACAATGGAGGGGCACTAGCAGAGGGGATTGGAGGACAAGCTAGGAGTAGGCAGAGAGCAGGGACAGAGGCAGGAAGTCCAGGAGCAGGTTAGGAGCACAAGGTGAGCAAGGTCCAGGAGTAAGAGGTTAATAAGGTCCAGATCACAGCGGGCAGAGTATGCAGGCTGTATGTAGCTAGTGAGCAGGGTCCAAGAGCAGGAGGTCCAGGAGCAGATCCAGTAGCAAGAGGTGTGAAAGGACCAGGAGTAGGAAGAGAGCAGGGACCAGTCCGCAATAGGCAGAGTAGGTAGGGGAGCAGGGACCAGGAAGAGGAAGTCCAGGAGCAAGAGGTAGAGTATCTAGGTAGTATAAGTGGAGCCAGAGGAAACACTGCATCAGGAGGTCAGCTGAAGCAGGCAGAGTAAGGCTTGTGGGTAGAGAAGACACAGCAGGTGTGGGGGAGTCACCAGGTGGAAGAGGGTGGGACGCCTATTGTAGGAACGACGGAGGGCCTGCAGTTTTGGAGTGGAGGTAGCAGCAGGCCGCCCGTAGAGGGAGTATTAGTGTGGCCAGATGGAAGGCAGCAGCAGAACCCTTAGTGGGGGAACCGTGGAGGGGCCAGCGGCCCCTATGGAATGCGGCCACGAGTCACCCACGAAGGAGCCACGGAACAGGCCCCAGATGGAGGCAGTGGCGGGTGCTCACAGGAGGAGACAGTGAGGAGCCAACGGGCCAAGGAGCCACAAGTCCTAGAAGGAAGCCACAGGCCCCACAAGTCCAAGCCCTAGAAGGAAGGCAGTAGCGGGATCTCACTGGGGGAGAAGAAGAAGTCCAGAAGGAGCCACATATTTTTAGTGTGGTCTGATGGAAGGCAGCAGCAGAAACCTTAGTGGAGGAGCCATGGAGGAGCCATCGGCCCTGATGGTATGCAGCCGCCGCAGGTCACCCGCAAAGGAGACATGGAACAGGCCCCAGATGGAGGCAGTGGCGGGTGCTCACAGGAGCTGCCAGTGAGGAGCCAACGGGCGAAGGAGCCACAAGTCCTAGAAGGAGTCCACAGGCCCCAGAAGTCCAAGCCCTGGAAGGAAGGCCGTAGCGGGTGCTCACTGAGGGAGAAGAAGAAGACCAGAAGGAGCCACAGAAAGAACACTCTGCGGAACAGGCCGCATAAAGGGGCAGCGGCGGGTACTCACAGGAGGAGTCACAGAGGGGAACGCTCCCCTGAGCAGGCCCCAGATGTAGGCAGCGGTGGGCACTTACAGGAGGAGCCAGTGAGGAGCCAACAGTCCAGATGGGTCACAGAGCAGCCCTAGAGGGAAGGCAACAGTGGGCGCTCACTGTAGGAGAAGGAGTCCAGATGGAGCCCAGGAGTGGTCTCAGGAGGGAAGCGGCAGCAGGTGTTCACAGAAGAGGCCGCGGTGAGCAGCCGACCAAGAGGATCCACGGAGCAGGCCCAGGAGTGAGGCAGGAGCGGGTGCTCGGAGGAGGAGCCGCGGAGCATGCAGCGGACCGGAGGGAGCCACTGCAGGAGAAGGAGACCAGAAGGAGTCCAGAAGCAGTCCCAGGAGGGAAGCGGCAACAGGTGTTCACAGAAGAGGCCGCAGGGATCCAGCAGACCAGGAGGATCACAGAGCAGGCCCAGGAATGAGGCGGGAGCGGGCGTTCAGAGGAGGAGCCGCGGATCATGCAGCGGACCGGAGGGAGCAACTGCAGGAGAAGGGGACCAAAAGGAGAACAGGAGCAGTCCCAGGAGGGAAGCGGCAGCAGGTGTTCACAGAAGAGGCTGCAGGGAGCCAGCAGACCAGGAGGGTCACGGAGCAGGCCCAGGTGTGAGGCGGGAGTGGGCGCTCAGAGGAGGAGCCGCGGAGCATGCAGCGGTCCGGAGGGAGCCACGGAGCGGGCCCAGGAGGGAGGCAGCAGCGGGCGCTCACTGGAGGAGCCAGGAATCCAGGGAGGCAATCACGGCCATGTACTGAAGGAGTCAGTGAGCGGGGATCAGGAAGGAGGTGGCGGCGGGAACGAGCACCGCAGGAGGAAAGACGAGGGCAGCCAGGACCAGCAACTGAAGGAGCCGCGGAGAGGATCCTTGAGGGATGCAGCAGCAAAAACGCTCTCAGCCAGAGCAGACCGGAGCCAGATGGTGGGCAGTCACAGCCCGCTTCAGGAAGAAGAAAGTGGTGGCGGGAACGAGCACCGCAGGAGTAGTCAGAGGAAAGACAAGAGGCAGCCGGGACCAGTCACTGAAGGAGCTGCAGAGCAGTTCATGGAGGAATGCAGCAGGGAAACGCTGTCAGCCAAGCAGACCGGAGCCAGGTGGTAGGCAGTCGCGGCCCGCTCACTGGAACAGCCGCAAAGGGATCAATAAGGCCTGAGCACCGGATCCAAGAAGCGAGCGGCAGGCCCGAATGTCCATGAGAGCCCTAACTCTGGCAGAGGGGTCCAGATTGCAGTGAAACTCAGTAGGGAGGTTCTCAGGAGGTAAGAGTTTCCAGGTGATAGGTTAGATCCAAAGAAATTGTAAAAAATGCTGACTTTTAAGCTTGAATTAGCCTGAAAGCGAGGAGACGTCGGTTCAGGCTACCGAGCTTCTACGCCCCCTGGTGGTGATAGTATTTTCTTACGAGATCAAAAGAGCATTGTTCCTCCTGTATATAAATAAATAAATGCATAAATAATTAAACTAACTATTTGTATGTCTGTGAATGTGTATGTGTTGAGGGTGAATGCTTTGGGCGGGGAATGGAGGTAGCGGGTGAGGTAAGGAGGGGGCAGTGTGTGAAATCCCCTGAATTCGAAGGAATCCACAACGCGGGTGGGTGGTGCAATCGCATTCTTGGGAGATTTGGGAGGGAGTAGAATGTGATAATTCGGCATTTTGCAGATCACACACAATCAGCTGAAATACATTTTTCTTTTTTATGTTCGGTCTTCATATTGCTGAATTATCACAAAGACCCAATTATTTGCTTCAAACAGTAGTATTTCATATTCCAAGGCACATATATATCCCTAATATGAGTGAAGATATCCGCGCACACAATTAAGGAAAGTCAACAACCCCAACTTGCTTGTAGATTTTGTTACATGAACCCCAATTGTTTCTGTTAGAGAAAAAGCATGAAGTACTTTCAGACACGCAATGGTGAAAACGGCAGGGAACAAATGCTGTAAAGCATTTGTACTTTGATCTTGTTTGGAAATAAGATAATAAACTGTTTACTGAATATTTCTACCATGACTCACAATGATTTAGTTTACCTTGATGTAGGCCCAATACTATTGACGGGCATATTGACATTTGTCTAATTTGAATTGTTTATTCCCCACTAGTGAAAAGACCCTGTGTTATTACTGGTTTTATATACTCTGGCCTGCTGGCAGATCTATAGGAGACCACCCTATGATTGGGACCTGGATAACCCTGGGAGATATAGACAAACCAGTTCCATGTATCTAGCCGTGTGGCAAGGCTAAGTCTCAGGAAGGGAGAACTTTGTAAGGGGAAAACAATGAGTCTAAAAGGTAAGTAGACAAGAATAACCCTTAGGTAATTAGTTATAAAAATAACATGTTTTGTATGGCCAAACACACACAATGGCACACACAGGCAGTCATTATCACGCACACTAATGTCAAACACATCCACTTAGATGGTGCAATCATTACAGAAATACTCCACATTACCTGAAATAAAAGGTAGGTAAGTCATGTAACACTGTCAGGTCCCAGTAATCACAAAAAACTATCTTTATAAGACCAGACACAGGTTTAATAGGGCGTTATGCCCAAGGAAGTTTGTGATATGGAAAATAACTAGGGTGGAGGTCCTGGGGACCTTGGAATTGTTCCGATAGTCAGGGTACACTCCGTTGTAATGTAAAAACAGTTCCCTACTTTTGGAAGATTGCATGAGCAAGCAAAGCCAAAAAGTTATAAAACTTTATAAAAGTTAACAAACATTTAAAAGTGGAGACGGGGGGCAGGTATGATATGATATGATATTTTATTTATATCGCACTCGTACACAAGTGCATCAGAGCATCTCTGTAGCTCCTCGTCTGAACTCTGATTCTTGTTAGGACTTGCCAGATCTTCAGAAGAGTGTCCAAAGTCACGTTTCCCACAGTCAGCTCTGGTCCTCGATGCCTAAGTCTTGCAGTTTCGAGCACTTCTCCGGTTAGCGACTATTGCTGGTGCAAGGTCTGCAGGATGCTGAACGCAGAAGAACTTAATGCAGGGCCCCTATCAGCACAGGACTGGATGCAGAAAAGCTGTTTCGGACAATGGCCACTGATGCACGGTGACCCAGGGCGACCAACTTGTCACAGTCAGACTTTGCCTCCTATCTCGGGCCCGCTCAATTCTGGATCCACGAAATATGGCAGCGTCAAGTCCAATAGAACAAGCTGTCGATCCCCAAAGTTCTGGGCCTGAACATGGAACGGCAACGTCTGCACCACGGTAGCCCAAACCTCGAGCTGGCCAGCGATATATTAGCTCAGGGGCACTTCCAAAGGCTCTGGTTCCCAGGACAACAAACAAATGTCTAGATGTTCCCTCCACTCTGAGGTTTGAACCTCCAACAGAGGACTTCTAAGATCTCTTGCCAAACAGGGCTCTTCCAGGACAACAGCAGAAGTTGGTCGCCAGGCCTTCTTCGAATTGGTCCACGGTCTCTTCACTTGTCTTTTGCACTGCAGGATACTTGGATCCTTGCAGGATTTCTTCAAGTATCTCTGGAGCATGGCTGCAGGGCTTTTTATCCAAAGCCGGCTGAGTGCTCAGACTCCATGCTCCAATGGCAATTTCTGCCCCACTCATGCACACCAGCAGTTATCCAATCAAGGACCACTTGGACCAATCGAGGACCAAGTCTCATGCAAGCATGCACACCAGACATTCAGGCACCAGTATGTGGATTGGGATCAGACAGTCTCAGCCTACTTTCTGGAACACACACAAATGACCCTGCACTAGCCTGTGAAAACAAACCAAAGCTTTCCTTGGCAAGTGCATGCCCTTAAAAGGAATTTCCCAACCTACCAGGGCAGGAAGAAGGTCACTGAACAAGATGGCAAAACAACAAGCAAAAACCTCATGGCACAGCCATGTTGGGACACTAGCCACAGTTAAGAGCCAAATGCAGTTAATGGGTAGGGCTAAATGAAAGTATTGTAAAAATAGTAAAATTGCAACTGCTGCCACCAGCTTGTCTTTTTAGGCACACAAAAGGTAACCAAAAAATCCTCTGAGTGTATGCTAGGGTCTTATAAAAATAATGATGTGTTATTTATATAGCGTCTTAATACAAAGTGCTTTATAGAGCATATATTTACATACAGTATCACCTAACCGAAATTGGTACTCATTTATCGACCTTGGAAGGATGACAGGCTGAGTTGGCCGTGCCGGGATTCAAACCTGTGACCTCCAGATCACGTTCAGATCGCAGCAGCGAGCGCTGAACCCACTGAGCTATTTTACTAGCTCTTTTATGGAATATAAAAATAATCCCATTGCACTGCATTGTAAAATGCAATGTGCAATGATAACAAGGTACCCACAATAGATAACGTGTAGCAACATAAGGGAAACGCCGGTTTCCCGGTACTAACAGCCTTGAGGTGTACCCATGACAAATGAGCAAAAAGTCAATGGAGTGTAGCAGAAGGCTTCACTTCACTAGAAAAAAGGTCAGGTCAGATTAAAAAATAAATGCAACAAGTTTGGAGATCCAAATAAAATGGAGGCAAATCTGCTTAAAACAGCCATCTTTTCTAACACCCTGGCTTTGTCTTGGTGAAAAGAAAATACGGCAACTTCTGAGCCTGAATTCATTTTGGTCAAATACAGCAATACATGTAACTGAAAATCTACATTAGTGAGGAAGGCTAGTCATGCTCATGGTCGTATACTTAGGCTTACGGTCACCGAGAAAGCACATTTTAATAAAGTCAATACCTAATGTTAGGAAAGATTTCGTAATTGTAGGTAATTTTCCTTCCATGTGGCAACCCCTAAACTTTTTGCTGTTGTTTTTCACCTTGTTCTTGACTTTGCCAGAGAAGTGCAGCCTTCTGCCGCACTCCTCTGGGCTTTCGCTCTTTTCTTACGGGGAAACTGACATGCCCTTAAGACAGTCAGTACCGGGGAACGCTGTTTCCCGTAGTTTCCTTTATCATGTTGCGGCTTTAGTGCAACAAGACACAAGAGGGCACTGTAAGCTAAGTTACAGCTCTCTTGGGTCTCTAGCCTTCTACAGGCCCTAGATACTCTTTTAGGATGGTATTTTGATCGGTGCAAGTCATTCAGGGACTAGAATGGTGGCAGCGATCGTTTTGTGTATTTTGAGCTCCTTTTGGCGTTCTGAGCACGTTTTTCGCACTGAACCCAAAATGGTGGCCTGGCTCCCAAAATGGCCAGATCACGAGGCTCCTTTGTCCTGTCCACTGACCGTCTTGCTCCCTTCACCTTCCCCAGGTCGAGCGACCCGGGGCCTTCCTTATTTGGGCATGTACTTTCCCGCGAAACGTGGTTGCTTTCGCGGGCTTCTACATGTCGTTTGTGTGCCTCCAGGGTGTGGGCTGGGATGTCTGGTCCCAATACACATCCTGGGTGCCAGAGAGTCTAGGGTGGTGTGAATGCCTGGGACCATCGTGGTCCGTGATTGGTCCACGTATAGTATGTGTGTTGATGAGCGGATCTCCCATTGGCTCCCCTCCGTTTTGGCGCGAAGGGAACCGTGGATAAGAGGGGGCTGGAAACACCACTACCATGTCGATCTCCTGAGTTCTCACGAACGAAGGAATACAGGAGCCAAGTATCCTGCAACCACGAGGCTGGACCGAGGAATCGCTGGTGACCCGCTGAAGGAATCCACCTTTGCACTGCTGTCGTCCTGTGAAACCCTTTCCTCCTTTGATCGAACCAGAAGGCCTGTACTGGTGCTTCGACCTTTGGAATAGCAGGAACAGCTATTCCCGGCGACTTCATCATCTCCTGCCAAGTAAGCCTTCGGAAGCGTCTCTGGGCCATCCAGTTGACTGACCAGCTTACAAGGGAGTCCTGCTCTGTAACCGCCGCCAGGTTGTGTTGTGTTTCGAGTCCTTGTCACTCTCCCACGCTTCGTACACTTGGCGTTCCCAAGTCTGAAGGGAGGAGTGTACATTTGGCTCGAATACACACGGCCGCTCCGTTGTCCTGCTGCGGCAACAAACTGTGCTGGTTTCGTCGATTGGGACGTCTTTTTGCTCTACACGACTACGAGGCGTTCCCTGCTCTTCTGAACCTGCCAGCTGCTGAAACTAACGTGGAGAAGCCTGGGTCTGCTTGCTTCGGGGACCGGTGAGTAGTTTAGCTAAGATCTGGTCGCCCTCCTGCAGTAGCCCATTGCTTTTCCCCGCTGTGTAAAAACAGCACCCTTTTGTCCGTACTCGCGCTCTGCTTCTGCTCGCTGTGGAGGCTGCGCTTGAGTCGCGGAACCTGTTCTCCTTCTGTTGTGCACTAACCCGAACTGCCTGACTTCCTCCGAAGAGCTTCTCCTTTTGCCCGTTGGCACCGGCGTGGCAGGTACTTTGAGCACAAGGCTCCACTCTTCGCAGGGCTCGGACTTCCATCTAGTTAGGTGCCTCTGAAGGCGAACTGAGTCTAAAGCGTTATCGCACTGCCTGTTTTCCTTCCCTTTCAGGTGGACTACACATTTCGTGCTTTTAACGCTAGCGACTGTTGTATTTGTCTATATATTGTGTTGATATGGTATGTGTTGGCTTAATATTGTGATATTGTGATTTTCTCGCTACGGTCGTTGTTTTAAAGGCCTTAAAATAAATGTGTATATATTTTTGATATAACAACTGTTTGGAGTAGTTTGTAAGCGCTCTTGCTTTGTGTGCTCATTGCGGGCTTTCAGTCACCCTCACCCCTCTTGAGACCTAGTCTTGACCGCTGCGATCGCTACCTTGATTGGTCTGGCTTGTCCAAAGGTTACCCTGTTCCAAGTAATTAGGTTGGCCTTCTGAACTTCTGCGCCACCAGGACAGAGTTCAGAAATCCGTTTTAACAAATTGGTGGCAGCGGTGGGATACGACTGAAGGTATCCAGTGTTGCGCACAAACTAAGGCATTTCAGGTTATTCCAACCAGGACACGTAGTGAATTGTTGTAGTATAACTTTAAAAAGGCCATAGTCCTATCAAACAGTATGGAAACAAATACCTTGTTAACTTTAAATGCTTCCAAATCAGAAACGCTGAAAAAGATGTGTGCGGAGAGAGGTGTTTCCTCTCAAGGCACAAAATTGGAAATGATCCAAAGAATCGTGGCGTGGCAAGAAGCGCAGCTTGACGCTATAACTTCTGAGGACAGTGCAGAAGGTGGTGGGGCTGCTCTCACTGGTAGAACCGACGGTTCTGCCGCTGCACTGATCCATCGCGACCACGAGGACAGGGAGGATGTGATGTCTAATGTTTCCTCTGCCAGTGCTGATGGGGAGGCTATGCTTGAATTCAAGAAGCAAGAGCTGCGGTTTAGGCAGCAGGAGCTTGAATTCAGCATAGCCAAACTAAAAATCGAACAGGCAGAAAAACAAAAAGACAGGGATCACCAGTTGGAACTGGCCAAGCTTGAGGTTGCAAATGGGTCCAAGGGTCCTGGACATGGGTCTGGGGCCTCCTCTCATCCACGGTTTCCGAAAGATCTGCTCAGTGTGTATGAAGAAGGGAATGACATTATGGACTGGCTGAATGCGTTTGAGTATGCATGCGAAGTTCAAGAAGTTGACAATGCTGATAAGATTGCGTGGTTGCTCAGTAGACTGCCCCATTCTGGCTGTAGTGCCATCATGGAAATGTCGAAGGCTGAGCGAGCTGATTTCGCAATGTTAAAGCAAACTCTCATTTTAAAGTTTGGGAAGACTCCGGCCCAATATTTAAAGCGTTTTCGAGAGTATAAGAAAAAGGAAGGTGGTACTTGGGTATCTTATGTCGCTGAATCTTTGAAAAACTTAACTGGCTGGGTCGAAGGTTATAAGGTTTCTACCTTCGAAGGCATGATAAATCTTGTCATGCTGGAACATATTTTTGCTTCTTCTTCCCCGGAGCTTAAGCAGCATTTGGCCGATTCGAAGGAGATAGATCCTAAGAAGCTGGCCATTGCAGCAGACTTATGGGTGTCACATCGAGTGTCCCATAAGGACAAAACTCATCCTGGTAAGCAGGAGGAAGGGAACAAGTCCAAAGATATGGAGGGTGGGGAATCTGCTAAATCTTCTTCCCATAAGGGCCACAAAAAGAAAAACAAGGGTAAGACACAAGAGAACTCACAGGGCAGTGGAGGTCCGCCTCCGAAACAGAACTCTGGTTACAATAAGCCTCCCTACGTAAACAGACCCACTGGGGCTTGTTTTTCTTGTGGAGCAACTGACCATGTGAAGGGGGATCCCCGGTGTAAGGTTAGACCTTTGGGGGTCCACTCCGCTAATCTGGCCTTCTCCTCCTACGAGGAAGAAGAGATTACAGGAGCATCCTTCTCCTCAGACTCATTTCCCAGCGGGATAGAGGCTGAGGTAGTTTTAGTGTCCCTGGGTTCCTGGGAGCCTAAAGTCGCAGAGGCTTATGCTAGGATTCCGGATAATACCAAGCACTACTTTAAAGACAGTGTGCTGATCAATGGAGTGGATACTCCAGCTCTTAGGGATAGTGGGTGCAGTCGCACTGTAGTGGATTCTACCTTGGTAGACTCAGAGGAAGTTGCCAGAGCTACTCTGATGCCCACTAATTTGGCTGACGGCCCCCTCCGTATGTTTCCAGTAATACCTGTAAATCTTACTTTAAATGGTACAGCAGTCAGGATTCCAGTGAGCATTCAGAGAAACGTCCCGGGAAAGGTCTTGTTGGGTAATGATCTCAGAGCTTTAGGGCTCGTAGGAGACACTGCCGAAAGACCCTACACACGGTCTCAAGCACGGGCAGCATTGGCCAAGTCCAATACGCCGCCCCAGCCAAAGGGGAAACCCAAGGCGAAAGGAGTCAACAAGTCACGACGAGGGAAAGAGAATATTCCCCCAAGCTCGCCTACCACTGCGGTGGAGGAAGTTGGTCAATCGCCCGGGCCTGACGAGGAGGTGGCGATGCCTGAAGTATTCGACCCCAACGATCATCCTGAACTAAAAGACTTGTTAGTTGAAGGAGGTCCTGATAGGGACGAATTCAGTAAAGGCCAACGTGAGTGCCCATCTCTGGAAGGCCTAAGGAGACAGGCCTGCTCCCAGCTTGCGGGTGAACCTCCTGGGATGCATAGGATTTACCAGGAAGGTGGACTCCTGTATAGTGAGCCCACAGAGTCTACAGAAGGAGACCATAGGAGGTTGGTGGTTCCCCTTGCTGTTAGGCCCTTCCTCCTGCAGTTGGCGCATGAAGTTCCCCTTGCTGGTCACCTCGGTATGAGGAAGACCAAGAAAAGGTTATCCATGCACTTCTACTGGCCCAAGATGGGGGAGCAAGTAGAAAGTCACTGCAGGAGTTGTGCCGCCTGCCAGTTGTCTGGTAAGGTTGGCGCGACAATCCAAGCTCCGTTGGTACTGCTCCCAGTTGTGGGGGTACCATTTGAAAGGGTAGGGATCGACATTGTTGGTCCCCTTGACCCGCAAACATCCTCGGGCAATAGGTTTATCCTGGTGCTGGTCGACCATGCAACCAGGTATCCTGAGGCCATCCCATTGAAAACTGTAACTGCCAAGTCAGTTGCAAAAGCTTTACTCGGCATATTTACTAGGGTTGGCTTCCCTAAAGAAGTTGTGTCGGATCGTGGCAGCAACTTTATGTCGAAGTATATGCAGGCTATGTGGAAAGAATGTGGGGTCACCTACAAGTTCTCTTCTGCATACCACCCCCAGACCAATGGTCTGGTGGAACGTTTCAACAGAACGTTAAAGAGCATGATTGGGGCTCTGGAGGAGCCTCAGAGAAGAAAATGGGATCTTCTGTTACCATGCTTACTGTTTGCCTACCGAGAGGTACCACAGGAGGGTGTTGGCTTCAGCCCCTTCGAACTTCTGTTCGGTCATCCCGTACGGGGACCCTTAGCCATCGTCAAAGAGGGATGGGAGATGCCCACTCCCCCTGTTACTACCAACGTAGTTGATTATGTGCTAGGGCTTAGAAAACGGATGGTACTTCTGATGGGCTTGGCTAGTGATAAATTGAAGGCAGTGCAAGCGCTGGTGAAACATTGGTACGACCAGAAAGCTTCCCTCATCAGCTTTACACCTGGTCAGCAAGTCCTGATCATGAATCCAATAAGGCCTCGCGCTTTACAGGACAAATGGTCAGGCCCTTACACAGTGGTGGAGCCCCTGGGTGAGGTTAACTATTTAGTGGACCTTGGAAGGCCTGGACAGGCTCCAAAAGTGTTTCACGTAAATAGGCTGAAGGCTTTCGTCCCAAGAGTCGAAATCGCAGCACTGCTACTGGCTTCAGACGTTGAGGAAGAGGAGTCTGAACCTCTTCCCGACCTGTTCCAAAGCGGTCCTTCAGATAGCTCCTTTGAGGGTGTCCGAGTGGCCCCTCACCTGACTTCTGATCAGCAGGCTGAGGTGAAACGTTTGCTTAGGCAGTTTTCCCCCCTGTTTTCACAGTCCCCTGGTTTGACACCTTGGTGCAAACATAACATTGACACAGGAGACAGTGTACCTACCAAAAGTAGGGGATACAGGATGTCAGACAAAGTACGGTCTTATATTAAGACCGAGGTCAACAAGATGTTAGATCTTGGGGTGATTGAACCCTCTAGTAGTCCTTGGTCCAGCCCAGTGGTGTTGGTTCCAAAAGCAGGCACTTCTGAATTGAGGTTCTGCGTGGATTACAGGGCTCTGAATGCTGTCACCAAGACAGATGCACACCCCTTGCCTCGAACAGATGAGCTGGTGGATACTTTGGGTGCCTCCAAGTACCTCAGCACGTTTGACCTCACTGCTGGCTATTGGCAAATAGCTTTAGCAGAACATGTCAAGGAGAAGACAGCATTTTCTACTCCAGACGGCCTTTACCAATTCCGGGTAATGCCGTTCGGGTTGAAGAATGCACCTGCCACTTTCCAGAGGCTTGTGAATCATGTGTTGAATGGGTTGGACGAATTCTGTCTTGCATGTCTGGACGATATAGCAGTTTTCAGTGCCACCTGGGAAGACCATGTGAAACACCTCGGGATTGTGCTCCAGGCTCTTCAGAAAGCCCACTTGACCATAAAGGCTAGTAAATGCCAGATTGGACAAGGCTCAGTGGTTTACCTTGGACATGAAGTAGGTGGAGGGAGGATACAGCCTCTACCCAGTAAAGTACAAGCAGTACAAGACTGGCCTACCCCCACTACGCAAACCCAAGTGAGAGCCTTCTTAGGACTCACGGGGTATTACCGCAATTTTGTGGCAGACTATGGCACCATAGCTGCCCCTCTGACTGCCCTCACAACTCCGAAGAAACCCAAGAAGGTAACTTGGACCGACGAGTGTGAGAAGGCCTTCAATGGCTTGAAAGACTCCTTGTGCCAGGCCCCTGTCCTCAGGGCCCCTGATTATCAAAGACCTTTTATCGTGCAGACGGACACCTCTGACACTGGGATAGGAGCGGTACTATCACAAGTAGATGAGAAAGGTAAGGAACACCCTATCGGTTTTATTAGTCGCCAGCTTAAGGACAGAGAGCTCAGATGGTCCACGGTAGAGAAAGAATGTTTCTCTGTTGTGTGGGCCCTAAGGAAGCTGAGGCCCTACCTCTATGGGACCCACTTCACTGTGCAGACTGACCATAAACCGTTAAAGTGGCTAATGAACATGAAGGGGGAGAATCCAAAGTTGCTTAGGTGGTCCATAAGACTACAAGGCTTCGACTTCACTATTGAGCATAGGCCAGGTGTCCAACATAGCAATGCTGATGGGTTGTCCAGAATGTTTAACCGACCTGAACAAGAGACTCCTCCAGGGGTGGATTAGTTCCCCCTGTCCATAGTCTGGGAGGGGCGAGTGTTAGGAAGGATTTCGTAATTGTAGGTAATTTTCCTTCCATGTGGCAACCCCTAAACTTTTTGCTGTTGTTTTTCACCTTGTTCTTGACTTTGCCAGAGAAGTGCAGCCTTCTGCCGCACTCCTCTGGGCTTTCGCTCTTTTCTTACGGGGAAACTGACATGCCCTTAAGACAGTCAGTACCGGGGAACGCTGTTTCCCGTAGTTTCCTTTATCATGTTGCGGCTTTAGTGCAACATGACACAAGAGGGCACTGTAAGCTAAGTTACAGCTCTCTTGGGTCTCTAGCCTTCTACAGGCCCTAGATACTCTTTTAGGATGGTATTTTGATCGGTGCAAGTCATTCAGGGACTAGAATGGTGGCAGCGATCGTTTTGTGTATTTTGAGCTCCTTTTGGCGTTCTGAGCACGTTTTTCGCACTGAACCCAAAATGGTGGCCTGGCTCCCAAAATGGCCAGACCACGAGGCTCCTTTGTCCTGTCCACTGACCGTCTTGCTCCCTTCACCTTCCCCAGGTCGAGCGACCCGGGGCCTTCCTTATTTGGGCATGTACTTTCCCGCGAAACGTGGTTGCTTTCGCGGGCTTCTACATGTCGTTTGTGTGCCTCCAGGGTGTGGGCTGGGATGTCTGGTCCCAATACACATCCTGGGTGCCAGAGAGTCTAGGGTGGTGTGAATGCCTGGGACCACCGTGGTCCGTGATTGGTCCACGTATGGTATGTGTGTTGATGAGCGGATCTCCCATTGGCTCCCCTCCGTTTTGGCGCGAAGGGAACCGTGGATAAGAGGGGGCTGGAAACACCACTACCATGTCGATCTCCTGAGTTCTCACGAACGAAGGAATACAGGAGCCAAGTATCCTGCAACCACGAGGCTGGACCGAGGAATCGCTGGTGACCCGCTGAAGGATTCCTCCTTTGCACTGCTGTCGTCCTGTGAAACCCTTTCCTCCTTTGATCGAACCAGAAGGCCTGTACTGGTGCTTCGACCTTTGGAATAGCAGGAACAGCTATTCCCGGCGACTTCATCATCTCCTGCCAAGTAAGCCTTCGGAAGCGTCTCTGGGCCATCCAGTTGACTGACCAGCTTACAAGGGAGTCCTGCTCTGTAACCGCCGCCAGGTTGTGTTGTATTTCGAGTCCTTGTCACTCTCCCACGCTTCGTACACTTGGCGTTCCCAAGTCTGAAGGGAGGAGTGTACATTTGGCTCGAATACACACGGCCGCTCCGTTGTCCTGCTGCGGCAACAAACTGTGCTGGTTTCGTCGATTGGGACGTCTTTTTGCTCTACACGACTACGAGGCGTTCCCTGCTCTTCTGAACCTGCCAGCTGCTGAAACTAACGTGGAGAAGCCTGGGTCTGCTTGCTTCGGGGACCGGTGAGTAGTTTAGCTAGGATCTGGTCGCCCTCCTGCAGTATCCCATTGCTTTTCCCTGCTGTGTAAAAACATCACCCTTTTGTCCGTACTCGCGCTCTGCTTCTGCTCGCTGTGGAGGCTGCGCTTGAGTCGCGGAACCTGTTCTCCTTCTGTTGTGCACTAACCCGAACTGCCTGACTTCCTCCGAAGAGCTTCTCCTTTTGCCCGTTGGCACCGGCGTGGCAGGTACTTTGAGCACAAGGCTCCACTCTTCGCAGGGCTCGGACTTCCATCTAGTTAGGTGCCTCTGAAGGCGAACTGAGTCTAAAGCGTTATCGCACTGCCTGTTTTCCTTCCCTTTCAGGTGGACTACACATTTCGTGCTTTTAACGCTAGCGACTGTTGTATTTGTATATATATTGTGTTGATATGGTATGTGTTGGCTTAATATTGTGATATTGTGATTTTCTCGCTACGGTCGTTGTTTTAAAGGCCTTAAAATAAATGTGTATATATTTTTGATATAACAACTGTTTGGAGTAGTTTGTAAGCGCTCTTGCTTTGTGTGCTCATTGCGGGCTTTCAGTCACCCTCACCCCTCTTGAGACCTAGTCTTGACCGCCGCGATCGCTACCTTGATTGGTCTGGCTTGTCCAGAGGTTACCCTGTTCCAAGTAATTAGGTTGGCCTTCTGAACTTCTGCGCCACCAGGACAGAGTTCAGAAATCCGTCTTAACACCTAACATTCTAGAATGATTTAATTACATGGCTGACCTAAATGTACTTTCAGTTGTGTGTAAATTGATGATTTTTTCATATTTTTGTTTTCCTTATGGAACTGATTTTTTCATGTTCTTTACTTGCTAGTTCCTGTTCTCATACTTTCCATGCAATTTCTCTTTCAAGTTATGTTGCACAGGGGACTTTTATTCCATGTTTTGTCTTTTAACATGCACGGCTATGGACAGATTCTCTAGTTTCTATGTTCATGTCATTGCATATTGGAAGGAATGCCAAGTGTTATTCTGATGTTATATGTTATTTCCACAAATGTAATGCTGTTTCGCAATGTTTTTCATTTTAATGCTCACATTGGTGTTCAAGCAGGTTACTTCTTGTCCATTTGGATTGTGAGTTCTATTTCATGCAAGTGATCTATTAATTTATACAATGTGCACAAGTGATTTCTATGCATATGTATGAATGGTCAGGAGCTCATGATTTCCTGTGTCAATGGCTGCGAATCCCATGATTTCTTAAGTGAATAGGCACACATTCCATGATCTCTCTTATGTGACTGGCCACTAATCCCTTGTTTTACGTTCTATCTTTTGTCACTGGATTTTAATTTGAGGGTTTTGTTTTCCATTTATGATGTAACACCAGTTTTCACACTGTATATTGGGTATCTCCTATGGAGCATATACCATACCTTGCTGTTTTTGTTGATGTGCCCATTTCTTGTGTTTTTCTGTGCTCGGAAATATACTTAGTTTTAAACTCTTTTCATATCTCATATTTACCATTATGTTTTCCATTTTGTCATGTGCATAATCAGCACATGTCTGAATGGCTTACAATTAGAATGCTCTCTTGCATTTGTGTTAAGTGTGATCTTTGTTGTTGTAAGTAACATTCATATCATTTCGCTGTTTTACATGTTTCTGAGTAGAAGGGGTGTGGTTTGCTTGCTTGCTCTTTGCTGATTTATTGGGATGGTTGACTGGTTTGCTTGGTGACGTTTGCTTGGGGTGTACGACTGGTTTGCCTATTGTCGACATGTGTGTGGTTGACAGATGGATTGCTTGTGTTTGACCGATTTTTTTAATGTTGAGTGATAATACCATGGTGATTCTGGAATGCATTTTTACTGTTCAAACATGTTGTCACTTCATGGGTGTGGTTGACTGATTACTTTCTGGGCTGCTTCTTTGTGTAAGGTGTAAAACTAGTTTACTTATAATGAGGGGAGATACCTGTGGGATATTTGCATTTGTTGATGGATGAAATAGGTTGAATGTGCATGCTGTGTTGTTTGTTAGGAGTGGGATGAGTTGGCAGAATCTTGTTATGTCAGTAGGTGAGCTACAAGGGTCTGGGCTGTATCAGCTGATTCCCGATGAACCTGAGATACGGTGGATGGAGTGGGATCCAGCTGGATTGCCATACCTCCAAGATTCAATATTTCCCCCATAGGCACATCAGTGGGCCTGTTACAAAATGCATAAGTATATCTGTGATTTGAGCAGCTTACCACCCAAGGCAAGATATTTACACCTTGTACTTATTTGCAATACTGCACATTGACTTTGACAGGGTTTAGTGAAATACATAGAGAGATGCATATAGAGCCTATTGGCTTTGATAGCCTTTCTATTTTTGCAGAACTAAAACTATACAAACAACTGTTAAGCCCTTTGCAATTGCATTCAATGCCCAGTAAAGAAAACACATACTCACTTCAGTGAGATGGGGCGAGTGGCTAGAAGCCAGAAGTGCTCGGCACATTTAAAAATACATCTTCCCTATGCTAAAAGCACAAGAGATGGAAGAACTATGAAAGTGTTCCTTTGTAACTTGTGCTGTTTCCAAATAATGTTGTCAAAGCATTGCTTCCTGCTCTCCGAAAATGAGTGTGTGCAGAGCAATTTATCTGTTATTTCTCTCACTTTATTATGAAAACAGAGAATGCAAAGATTCAAAACTTAGCACAACTATTTGTTAAACACAATGCCTATTTGGTGAGCAGGTGAAAGTGGATCTAGGTCAGGTGGCCTAATCCCAGCTCACCTGTCAATTAGAGGTAAACTGTTGGTGCCTTCCTTTTTTTAAGCCCTTGTTCCCTACTTAAGTAGCCCTACAGCTTATTTTCCTTTGCAGTTGGTGTGCAAGTTCAAGTGGATCTAGGTCACATAGCCTAAGCCCCACCCACTGTCATAGCCCTGCCTCTTCCTTTCTGTGCCTACCTCTTAGGACAAGGGTGTATCTCACCCGGGCGTCCATAGTGAAGGACAGATGAAGAAAAGGACAATTCCTATTCAGAACTGTTTGGACCGGGAAAACCCAGGAACCAAACCCCTGCTCAGACAACAGGTAAGCACGCGCCAACATGTGTTTTCTCCCTCTGTCCCCACAGGCTGTGCCCATCATCACCAGGCAACACCAATGGCATTGTGCCTCCGCTAAAGCACTGATGCTGCAATACAGCAACCTCACCCACATCAGCCTCAAGCCAATCAGCACCCTCGCATTGTCCACAACATGGAATTTGATGCTCGCCAACATCAGCTCAGCTATCACCCATGCAGCAGACATCCCCGGCCTCATCACTGCACACAAGCTTGATGCCATCTTCATCACTGAGACGTGGTTGACACCCACTTCCACCGCCATCCTAGATGTCCTTGGCCCCGACGGCTACAGCATTCACCAGAGAGTCCTTGTGGCCCTGTACCAGACTTGAAGTCGACAACATTGACTCCTTGGTAGTTCTCTCCTGCCACTTCACACTCGCCCCGATGGACACAGTCACCTTACATCTCATGTATAGACCACTCAAACCCAACATTGCCTTCATCAGAGACTTCACTAACCTGGTCACCACCATGTCCCTCACGCACGCCAACAACATCTTCATAGGCCACTTTAACCTACCAGGCAACAAAGCTACCAAACTGATGAAGGAAGCTCTCCTCGGCTTTTTGACGCCCTCAGCCTAACACAGCTCGTGAAAGACCCAACGCACAAGAAAAGTAACATCCTCAACTTAATCATCACTGCACTGCGTTCCCTTCCCTACAGCTCTTCTCTCCCGATTGGCTGGTCTGACCAACTTGACATGCCTTTCAACATCTTGCACACCACTCCAGTCAAGCACTCCCAGCAGAAACACATCAGACAAACCTTCAAGTCCTTCAAGAACTGCCAATCTCCACCGCACCTGGAATTAACACCCCAACCGAACTGCGAGTCGCTGCTGGAAGCACTCAATGCCACCCTCTTAGCCTCCTTCGACCGACAAGTGCCTCTGAAAAAATGCACTTGCAAACCGAAACCGAACCATGCAAGAACTCAACCTCAGACCACGTCCGCCCTGGTGCTCCTCAAGAAACTCAGAGGAACCCGCTGACAACTAATCAACACAGCCAAGGCCTCCTACTATCAGAACACCATAGCAGAAGCTGACAACAAAAGCAGAGCCCTCTTCAAAGTGGTCAAGCACTGCATCAACCCGCTACCTGACCCTGCTCTACCACACTCCATCGGAAAATTCACCGCCATCAACACCTTCTTCATCTACAAAATCAGCAAGATTCACCAGCACATAGATACCAGCTCTGCATCCACAGACTCACCTCACGTCCCTCCTTGTGACATTTCTACACCCTGGACAACATGCAAGACACTCGCTACAGAGGATCTAGTAGAAACCCTGGCCACCCTAAAGGCCACATCATGTACAGATGACATCCCCCCAGCATCCATCCTCAAGACCCTCCTTGCAGAAGCTCTCCTTCCATACCTGGAGATCATTAACAGCTCCCTAACACAAGGTACCTTTCCATCGACCCCCAAAGACAGGACAAATCCTGCCTCTAATAAGAAACCCACTCTGGATCCCGACAACCTATGTAACTATCGCCCCATCACCCATCCTCCCCTCATAGGTAAGGTCATTGAGAAAGCGGTATCGGCGCAACTGCAGCAACACATTGACACCAGCAATCACCTGCAAACCTACCAATCCGGGTCCCGATCCAGATGCAGCACAGAGCCAGCAAACATACAGACGGTTGACTGCGCTTACATTGTCCTTGATGATGGCCATCCCTGCCTCCTTGTTCTACTCAACCTCTCTGCCATTTCTTCGACACATTACACCACCAGTGCTCACAGACAGTCTACATTGGCACATGGGGATTAGTGACCTTGTCCTACCTTGCCAACCACCAGCATGTTGTTCAGTTGGCCTCCTCTGGATCGCCAATGCTACCCGTCACCTGCGGAGTCCCGCAGGGTTCAATACTCTCTCCAGTGATCTATAATATATACAAGGAGCCGCTTGGACCCCTCCTAGCCACACACAACATCCACATCCACCAATACACTGATGACACACAGCTATACTTATCGACTCCATCAAGGACATTCACAGACTCAAAACCTACCTCTCACTGATCCAGTCTTGGATGTCTAGTGCATACTTGAAGTTCAACTCCTCCCAGACCAAATTCCTACACCTCACCAACAACACTGAACACCCAGACATAGAGACCTGACTATCAACCATGAGCCTTGAGGGCTGCCCACCCGAGCTCACCTCCTGCGTCAAGTCCCTCGAGTTCTAAATCGACAAACACCTCTCCTTCAAGAAAAACACAGCTAAGAAAAAAACTCAGCTTGGTATCAGCTCTCCCTCCTGCGGAAAGTCAAGCCCTCCCTCCCTCCAGACAGCTTTAGATCCACAGTTCAAGGACTGGTACTATCCCACCTAGATAAGGGCAATGCCCTCCTCGAAGATCTCCCGTCCTCCTCCCTTGTGCCTCTAAGAAGTGTCCTACACACAGCTTCATGCCTCATGAAGAATCTATGCAGATGCAACCACATCATCCTGGCCCTCATTAACCTTCACTGGTGCCCACTGCACGCATAAAGTCTTGCTGCATCATCTATTAGGCAGTCGCCCTCAAGTCAGCCAGCTGTTTCACAGAGAAACTATGCATCTCCGGCAGACAGCGCACCACCAGAAGGCAGGATATGTGCAGACTTGAAATCTGTTGCTGCAAAAAGGAAAAGAACAGAAAACAAGCCTTCTCTGCCTGTGCCCCAACACTATGAAACCTCCTTCCTGTCAGCATCAGACTTGCCCCAAGCTCCTATAATTCAGAAAAGAACTTAAGACCCACCTCTTCCAAGAGTCTCTCCTCCTCAACACCTAGGCAATCACGTCGCTCCCCTTGCCACCTGAATTGCTAGACACTGTCCACCCCTCTCCTCCCTTCCACCATGCATGGTTGTACCCCTCCTCTTGGTCCCTCTGTATCCTACCAACTGCTGTATTGTTGTTACCTTTGAAATGCACTCTGTTATGCATCTGTACTGTTGTATACCTCTGTAAAGCGCTCTGTTGCTTCTCAAAGCTACGTCTGCGCTCAATAAATATAACAATAATAATAATAATAATAATAATAACAATAATATTAATAATAGTAATACTATTTGGAAAACATTTACTATACACACTGTAAGAGAAGCATGTTTGCACATTTGTAAATTTGTAAATAGTAAAGTGCTCAGTTTAAAACATTTTCATTTTAACGTATCCATGTTACAGAAAATATGAGAAATCCGCCATATTGAAAATGTAACATTATGAAAGACAAAATGATTAGTCATGTAATGTCAGTCACAAGAAGCAGATACTAACTGGGTGCATCTATCGTTAAGAAGTGTACATGTCTGAGTTTGCTCATGCAAGCATTTCTCGGAATTCATGTTAGTTAATGAGTAGTGGAACGGAATGGCATAGGCAGTTTTAAAATTAGCTGATGGCAGAGCTGTACAAAACAGCAGAAACACATTTCACAGAAGCAGCCAGAAGCCACATTGGTAAAACAATAATGGGGTTATAGTTTGCAGGACTTGACTGTCTGGATAAGAGGGAGAGCAAGCAGCTAACTTATTGGATTGGCCATGACTGTATAGTCTACAGGCTTAGAATTGGCTATTCTTTCGTTCATATACAGTTTTTAATTTAGGAACTTGATTCAAATTAAAAAGTGGGAAGTTTTCTGAAGTAATGACAGTACATGTTCCTTTGAACAAGGAATTGGTAAATATGGCATGCAGACGATTATTAAAAAGGGGAATGTTCTTAATCCTTAAAGCAACACAATGGGCCTCATTACGAGTTAGGCGGTAAAAATCCATCATTACTGGCAAGCCGGTATGAAAGTGTCCGCGTTGGACTGCGCCCGTAATGAACAGGAGATCACAAGTCTGCGTGCATGCGTGTACCGGCATGCCAGTAATGGATGCACCACCTTGCCGGTAAAATCCCCCAAACCCTCGATGGCGGCATCAAGGAATCTGTTGAAACCTCCCCTGGCACCGTTGGCACCCTAAATAATGGTACCGCTAATAACGGTACCGTCATTACCGGTACCGTCATTACCGGCACCGGAAGTAACGTCATTGCACAGGAATGGGAAATACTGCGGCGGCCATCTTTAAAAACACAATCCATTGCAATCCCTTCCCCACAGGACCTGG
Source organism: Ambystoma mexicanum (assembly GCF_040938575.1). NCBI lineage: Eukaryota > Metazoa > Chordata > Amphibia > Caudata > Ambystomatidae > Ambystoma > Ambystoma mexicanum. The sequence continues at coordinate 417,884,194 of NC_090938.1, forward strand.
AATTGGAAACTGTGAATCCTGCCTGCCAGAGAATGACTCAATCCATCCGCAAAGGCACACCTCGTCAGCGTAAATCACGGTTTAGCAAGGAAGAGCTAAACATGCTAACAGACATCCTGGTCCAGAATGCGGATGTGGTGTTCTGCACAGACCTGCGCCGTGCAGCACCAATGTTGAAGAAACACATCTGGGAGGAGGTGGCCCAGAAGGTGTCCAAAGTGGGGACTATACCATGCAGTGTAAAGGACTGTCGCAAAAGGTGGGATGATCTGCGGCTGCGTGTCCGCAACATACTGACAGCCAAGCGTACACAGGCCCAAGCAACAGGTGGCGGACCATCCTCGCCCATTAGGCTAGCGCAGTGGGAAGGAACGTGCAGCTCTGTGATTCACATGGAGGCCATCGAAGGGGTCTAGTGCATACTTGAAGTTTATAATATGCAAAGAGAAAAGATATTAATATACAACTCTGTTACATGGAAATGGAACATCAAGTTATCCCCTCAAGGTGCAACAATCTCACAAATACAAAAGTCCCATCATCGGCTAATAAAGATGAGTGACCGTTAGAACAATACAAAAGTAAACACACACCCAATACCCCAAACACAATGGTGGAGTCCAAATGGCAAGTAGATGACATCAAGCAGATCGCCCATCACCTCCCACCTAAAGTCTTCACCAACAGAAATGCCACATCCCTGTCACGGAAACACACAACCAACCCCACTGACACAAACGACATGAGTCCCCAATTGCAAACACAAACAACACCTGCATGCAGACACACACATGCATCACTGTAGCGATGCAGGCCTCACCAATGTGACATCTCATTGCATGGTGCTGACATATCCACCACCGAGTGCACACCTGAGCCCCAACAACAGCACATGGCACGCAGACCCTGAGGCATGCCTACCACATGCAATCCATGACACACCCGTAGGCCACTCAACAGACAGCATGTACAACTTGGCTGCGCTAGAAGGATGCACAGACACTGCACCCCACCCCCGACTCCTGTAAGCATCATGATTTCCCCTCCAACATGCGCACTGCAATGCACAGGACCCAAAATGTACAGACATAGATTATGTAGGATGTACCTTCACCCATGAATCATGTCCTGCCTCTCCATCCCCTACAGGCACAGGATCAGACAGCCATGCGGGGCCCACACAAAAACCAAGGCAACACCAGCACGCAGGAGTAGAGGGGATGGTGATGGGACCAGGCTGCCACGTCAAGGGCTGGCCCGAGGCGAACCACCACCACCAAGTCACAGCAGCCCCGGCAAACAGGTCCCACAGGCCGGAGGACCTGAGGAGCAGCCAGCTCCGACACCTAGCAATGTGCCGCAGACAGGGAAAACTGGTGCCATCATGGCACACATGCCACGAGGCACACCGGCCCCAAAGGCTACGGACAACACAATCCCTGCCCTACTGCAGCCACCTCATGTGGATGAGGAGGGTTCACCAGCGGGCAGCGATGCTGAGGGGCCGCAGTCAGCGGCCAAAAGTGATCTAGGGGAGGCGGCACAATCCACCCTACATAGCACAGAGGAGGACGGCCAACAGGACGAGGCTAACAGAGCAGGCCAATACATGTCAGAGGACATTGAGCAATCACCATCCCTGCCGCCCACACCACAGCACCACCTGGGACACGGGTCTGGTGGTCGCAGCTCTGGGGAGGAGATGCCTGAAGACATATTCAGCCCTCAAAGGAGTCCCACTGCACCTCACGTGCAACCACCAGCTGGTAACAACATATAGGACTCGCATGGAGGAGCGGCAGCAGACCATGCAGGATATGTTGCGACAATACCTGACAGAAGGGGATGCCACACGCCAGACCCACTGTGACAACAACCAGGCACTCACCCGTGCTATGTACCGTGTGGCCAGGTGGGTGCGCAAGAAAATGGAATCTGTGACACTGGCACTCACACAGTTGGCAGCCACCATGGCCCAACATCATGCTGCACCGGCGAGCCACAACCCCCACCATCGGGGCGCACAAACCCGGCAAGCTCCACTCAGACAAGCCCAGTGCGTAGGTCGCTACGCAGCATCCACCGGACAGAGGAGCAACAGCCTTGATCCAAAAGGGGCCGTCAGTAGCTGGACATACATGCAGCAGTGAGTCTGGTTGGACTTGTAGTGGGTGCAGGGACCTGAATGTGTGGGGGAGCTGAGGGATGGTGGGTGGGGGGCGTGGGTGTGTGGGGAAGTTGAGGGATGGGGGTAGTGGGTGGGGGCGTGGGTGTGTGGGGGAGATGAGGGATGGGGTGGTGGGTGGGGGGCACTTTCTAGAACAGCAAAGGGGTTTGGTGCACATGTATACCTGTTTCATGTACATAGTTAACATTTCCTTATTTCCTTAATACAACTGGTGTGCCCATGAGGAACTCATGACTGGACATTGATCATTGAGTGTGTGTCAATTTATTTGTCAACAGTGCCCAGTGTCCAACATTCAAAGTGCCATGTGTTACCGAGTACATCAGTAATATTGTTGAATCAAACATTGGCGTACAGCACATCCTTCAGGCACATTCACCTATTGCCAAAATGCAGCATCGTCCCCATCATCTTCCTTATCTTCCGTTGGATTTACGCCCATGTCAGGTGGCAGGGGTACATTGCGCCAGATGCATATGTTGTGCAGCATGGCACATACCAATACTGTCTTTCCCACCTTTTCAGGGACATATATGATTGCCCCACCAGACCTGCTGAGGCAGCAAAACCATGCCTTCAACAGCCCAAATGGCTGCTCAATCATCACATGAGTGCATGCATGCGCACAATTGTGGTCCTCTACGTGCCTGGTGACTGGATGCCTGACAGAGTCGAGGTGTCACAGCTCCAGGAGATACCCAGCATCACCTGTTTGGGAGCAATTGATATTTTAATTGTGAGGGTTTTTGGCATTCCTTGTGTACACTGGCTGTACATTGTTCATGGTCAGATGCAAGGGATCTTCACTGCCAGCTATTGCCATTTCATTACAGCAACATTCAGGTCCGTGCACTCAATGTTGGTCCACGGTAGGGGAGCATGGGTAACGGACAGGTCGTAAGGACCTTGTCACCCAATACAGCACTCGCACAGATGATGTCAGTAGGCCCATGATGTGCTCACATGTGAATGCTGTGTTGCAGTGGTAAATCCAGTATGCATGTAGGGCACTGGATGATGGTTTTCCATGATGTGCAACATGATACAAGTTGTTTTGCCAATCATGCTTCCATATACATGATGATTCCATGTACATGTCGATCACCACCTTCACCCACGTGACCATGGCACAAGGGAATTGGTGGTATGGTCCGTCAGTGTAGGGAGGCTGTTCTGTGATGGCTCTGGGTGTCAACTGGCATGGTGGAAGTGAGGTGCTGTATATTGGTCCTGCAGCAGTCTCACATGTGTCAGTGGTGTTCACCACTTGCCTGAATCTATTCTGTACAACCATGTCCCATTGGATTTTTGGATGTCCCTTCAGGTGCTGTGTATGGCATGGTGGTGTGTGGCGTACTTGTTGGGCAGGGGCAGTGAAAGGGGATTCCCTGAGAGGCAGTCGGATTAGGCTCAGTCATGTCTTATAACCTGCGCTGTACTTTGCTGTGCTCATGTGAATAATGCATTGTGACTGCAGGTTGGTGCATTGTCATACCTGTGGTTAAGGTCTGATGATGTACCTTGCGCATGTGCAGGGATGGGTGCTGTGTTCATAGCTACCATTTACACATGGCTGTGCGGTCATGGCACGTCTGCATCCATTGTCAGTCTCACACATCCCGTCATATTCATTGGGGTCACAGTGGTTGGCACCCAGGAGGGTGCTCCCCCAAAAACAACTCCCATGGCCCAGCCAGCAGACAGGTTACGTATGGTTGTGGTTCCCCCCCAACAACAAGTCGTTGGATTTACCCAGAAGCCAGGCACCTCAAGCAGCGTGACGTTCCATGTAGCGGGGAAGCGTGGAGTTGCGCAGCACTATTGCAAGGATATGGAGTACAGACAGTACCTTCAGTAGAGGGCGGATTACGGCCTCGATGTTGATCAGGCTGACCAGGTCATCGTGAATGAGATCCACAATTGAGCGTATTGTGTCCCTGTCCTGGCGGTACAGGGTGTGGATCTGTGCAGGGGTTAAGTCAAATGGACTGGCCCTTGTGCGAGGGATTGGTGACTGCCTGCACTGGTGGTATGTGCTGGCCCAGTCTCACCGTCCTTCTTCTGCGCCTCCCCTGCATCCCCTGGTTTAGTGCTTGCTGGAGTAGTGGCAGTGCAGGCATGTCCTTCAGCCCCTGTATGTCAACTGCTAGTAGTATCATTTTGGACTTGGAAGGGATGTGGTGTGTGGGTGCGCTACATTTGTGCTGTGCCTGACTACATTGCCTCCACCTGTGCTGATTGTGTGCACCTGTGGCAGTTGGGAACACAGCAATTTGCTATTAATGGGTGATCTGCAATGCCGGTGTTGGAGGCATCATGGATGCCCTTCTTACTGGCATCTGGATGCCGGTATGTGCATGTCCGTGTGACTCATGATGTCCTCTTCCTTGCGGCATGCCGGTGTTACTGGCACGGCGCTCGCGCGCATGTGTGCACACCGGTATGGTGGTGCATGGCCACAGAGGGTCCCTGTCGATGCCGGTAGCATCAGCATCTAGGGTCGTAATACACCGGTCCGGTAATGGATGCCGGTATTGCCTTACCAGTATCGTTATTACCAGAGCGCCAACCTTGTAATGAGGCCCAATGTCCTGCTCTATTAACCATTAAGTGTGTTAGGTGATTAAGACGAGAAGCTGCATAATTCACCTTTAATTCTGCACAAAGAAATTCATGATCACTGCAGGGGAGTTTTTTATACTCTAAAGGATTTTCATAATTCGATCAGACTTGGCGTTAAGAACATATAATCAATACAAGAGCTTGTAAAATGATTAAACCAGGCATTTTTGCTGGGGATGTCTCCCCTTATGTTCCCATTTAGCATCTGAATATCCCATGAATATACCAAATTGTGCCATCCCTTCTCATTAATAGTATGTTCTACCTAGTTATGAGTTGAAGGTATGTTTATGATCTCTTTAGCTTTTCTACAATCTGAATTCAGATCGCCTGCAATTAAGATATCTTGGTTTTAAGGCTCTTCACCTATAATGTTACCTATGTATTGAATAAAAGGCGTGATCAGTGATTGACGGGATTCCAATCAAGATTGATAATTAGAAACGTGTAAGGACCATTCCCCATCCTAATAGTGGCATTTGTGGCCAAAATGCTGTATTCTGACTCAGAGGTTAATTGACATTTCACCAGGGTGGAGTGTTTTACAGTAATAATAAGCCCCCACGATGGACGTCCACCATTAAGATGTATTACAAGTTGGGAAAAAATAACCATTGAAAATGAGCTCTGAGCGAATTGATACTTCTGGTAATAGCAGAATTGTAAACTGTTTAAGATACTCAGATAATTCCATATTTGAAAGTAGATGGATATGACCCGTAGAGTTCCCTGATAACACAGAAAAAGCGTGATTCGCCATATTATCCTAGAGGCTCACATCCCATCTCCCACATGGTTTAGAGTTGATGAAAGGGTAGTGGCAAGGCATGACGAATCTTCCCAATTACACATTATATTCAATGGATCGCTAACAAATTGGACTGATCGCTTTGTAGAATGGTCATTCACAAACTTTATAAATAACCCTTCACACCTACCACTGTTATTATCACCTTTTAACAAATTGTTATGTTAGGGTGCAGTAACAGTAGACAAAGGTTCACTACAAGGTGTCAGATCGTAGCCGTTCGTCTCTGTGAATCGCTCTCTCCTCAAGTAGAATGTTCCTAACACATTTTGATGACATTTTTAATTGGACTATATCAGTTCTCTTTACATCATCAAAATATACCTGATCCTTTGTAGTGAGGAACCTTAAACGTGGAATTTCATTAAGCTGTTTTAAAGTGTTCGTACAGTTTGGAATGATATCAGTAAATGGTTGCAAAACAAACTCCAGAACCAACACATCGCTATTAAAAAGTCTCAAGGGAAGCTGATTTTTGCCTATCAAATAGAGGTTATTTTTGACCTGTTGAAGGAAGCCATGGAACCGAGATAGCATTTAACTGAGACTGTGACTGACTTTCCACTGAAGATGCATTTGTTATGCCCTCCTTCGCTGTAATGTCCGAGATATCAGTACATGTTCCAAAGCTGACCTTATGGGGGACTGATTGCACTCCTTTGTCAGCTATCTGTATTGTTTGTATAGAGACATCAACTCTTTCTACAGTTTTCTGTGTAATTAGTTTACTCCTGTGGTCAGCATCAGCACATTGGGCTATAGCGCTGCTAGGAGAGTCCAGTACTTGGTTTACGACCAATATTTGACTAATGGTGACTGATTCTAGAGCCGCCTGTGCAGCTTCTTCAGTTAAGCGTAGATTGCGTAGAACATTTTTGGAACTTTTTTTGTTCTGGATGACTGCTTTTTTTATGTTGATTTATTTTTCTTGTCAGCCAACAAACCTTGTTGAACTGAAATTCTTGCCCAGATAAACAAGGACCACACTACAGACTGGTAACTAGGAAACTGTGCAGTGGCATCAATGACACTACACGCAGTTATCAAGGACTACAGGCACCGAGCAAGGATCTGTAGGCAAGGTAAAAGAAAGCGAGCAAGAGCCTGCAGGCAGGGAACCGAGAACTGCAGACATAAAGCAGGGACACTACAGGCAGAGAGCACAGGGTTGCAGGGCAATGGGCAAAATGTTGTATGCAGAGAGTACGGGACTGCAGTAAGAGAGTAATAGATTGATAACAGAGGCGCACAGGACTGCAAGCGGAGAGCACAGTGACTGCAACTGGAATAGATACACAGAGCGGGGCAGAACAGAAACCTGAATTCAAAGGGGATGGATGTGAACTCAATGCAAAAAAGCTCCTTAACTACTGGCACACCCAGGGCTGAAGCAGGCTTGTTGGCAGCACCCAAAGCACCACATCTGAAGGTTATCTGCCTCCTCCCTCTCTAGACCTGGGAAAGTAAATGCAGAGAAGGCCTATTTGGCACCTGAGGATTATCCTTATCAGACTTTTACATATGGATAAGCAGTCTTCCCAAACTGCCAAAAGGGCATTATGGGATATGTGGTTTGTCAGGTGTAATAGGAATTCTCAATGCCTCCCAAAGCGAATGCAATGCTAGAAACATGAATGGGTATAGTTCAGGCAGGAATTGAGATGAAATGTGAGCCCCAGCTAGTCCACAATGGGTATCTGCTCATGTTACAGTGACACGGTCATGACATCAGGGAGGTATCAGAGATAACCACTAATAACCACTAATAACAGCTCAAAAGCAATCACTTTCACTTTGTTCTTGGAATACCAGAGGCTCTGATCACATATTTCACACCAACATGGAGAACCTATGGAAACACCACTTTGTATGTCTCCAAGAAACTTGGATTTCTTCCCTTCCGGGATGTGATGGGTACAGTATTGCGATGAAACGGGCGATACAACGACACAAAGGATGCCCATCATCGGGCCAACTCACTCTGATTAAGAATGACTCAAATACACGAGTGGTTGAAACTAAAAATCTTAACCCATGGGTGTGATGCTGGAAATGCATCGGAGGGACAGGGCCTCCGTATCCTTGTCCTTTACTGCTTTTTATCGTGTGTTCTGTCATGTTTTCCGCGCAGGAGTTCATGTGGGACTCCTGGCGGTGCAGCTCTCTTTCTTTTGGTTTGGTGAACGGACCCGTGGGATACCCTTATGGCACCCATGGGTGGGGGTACAACCCTGTGCCCCTAGTGTATGTTTTTGGGCACCTGTGGGTGGCCCACAGAGCAGGGTATGGGCTGGTGGCAGCTCCATGCTGAATTTGACAGGTGCGCGGAGTATCCTCCATTTTGGGATACCCTGGCCCTGCCATTGGGATCAGTTGATCCCTGATGGAAAACAAGATGGCCCCGGTGGCCTCTTGCTTTCTATTACCCATTACCTTGTTTTCCCAAAGTCCTGGGAAGCCCTGACTCTGTCCCTTCCCCCTGACTGGCTGTTGGATGGAAGTGCCATATATGGTGTTGTTATGAAGGCCCAGTCAGACTAGCTGGAGCCTGCCCGGTGATATATGTTGTGGGTACCTCCTGTGGGTGGGACCTGGGTGAATAGAGTGTGTGACGAATATGCATTCTGTGTTGTGGGTGTCTAGTATCTGGTGGTTGACACAATGACTGAGACAACCCTGCCCGAAACTGGTATGAATGCTGCTTGGAGTGTTGAATGGTTCGGTACTTGTCCCAATACACATAACTTGTTGTGAGTGTCTGGAGAGAAGTGAATGGCCTGAATACCTCATGTGCCTGATTGGCTGCCTGCCTGCATGAATGCCCGTAGTCGTGATTGGATGCTTGAGTGTGACCCAGCTGAATGAATGGGAGATCAACAGTATATCTGGGGACCTCTCACTTCTAGGAATCGTGTTCAGAAGCTGAAGTCTCCACTACGACAAGTAACTGGATTAACTGACGCTTGACCTTGAAGTCCTGCTGGACGAGAAGAATTGCTGTTGCTCTCCTTCACAATCTGAAAGCTGTTGTGCCTCCAAGGACTGACCCAGAGAGGACCTGGTAAGGCGCCCTCTTCCCGAGCTACGAGGGACCATCGTGCACAGCTGATCTTTGCCAACGCTCCCTGGTAGACAGACCTACGACAGGCTGCCGACCCGATATGGGGACTGCGGCGGAACTCCAAGGAGAAGCACGCAGACTGTTGTCCGCCACTGTCGACGACCGCCGTCGCCGACCGGAGCCGCTGTGCTCCCGTTTGCCTAAGAACTTTCATTGATCATCGGACGCTCTCGTCTGCATCGTCACCCGCTTGTCTTCCGCTGGAGAAGGCTCGACCGTCGACGCACCGATGGGTATCCTGCGGTACAGACAGCAGAGACGCCGACGACTCGACGCCCTTGCTGGGCCACAGTTCCTCATCATCTCTTTGCGGTCCAGAACTATTGTCATCGAGGTGCTCTGCACGCCTCTTCCTTGCAGGACGCCAACGCTCTGTCGTCGACGAGCACCGCTAGGAACGAAGCTGCCACTTCCTTGCTGTAGTTCACCCGGTTCACCGTCAGACGTTCGACGACCCTTGACTCCCGCCTTAAAGGGAGGGCACTCAAGAAGGGCCGTCGATTCCCCGATACCAAACGCCAAGTTCCCCGACACCTCTCGGCGATCCGTGGCTCCCGCCTGAAATGGAGGCACTCAAGAAGGATCGGTCGGTGCATCGTCAGAGAACTCTACTCCACCAGGTACATTGGGGGGGTAAAACCTTAATAGGAAGAAGTAAGACGATTGAACATTTGGACTGGGCTTGTGCTATATATCTTTATTTACAGGTTGCCCAGGTGGGGGGATCTCCACACAGAACTGTGTCTAGGTAACGGGGCCAGCATTCTGCCTATTGTTTCAACCATCTTGCGTTCCTTCCTATCTCTATTGCTGGTTTCCTTGTTATTGACCTGTGTGACAATTTAACCGTACAGTTGATGCACTTAAATGAGATTTGATAACATGATTTCAAAAGATATACTCTCACCGCAAGCGAAAACTTGGACGAATGAAATGGACATCAGACAACTGACGACATCCAAATCATCCAAAATAGGAGAACAGGCCTCAAAACCCACACGGTCATGTGGGAAGTCATCCACCATGCTCGATTATATATTCCTGTCTCAAATATTAATAAACAAAATTACTGCGACTGGAAATATACAATCACTGAACAGTGATCACTATATTATCAGTGTGGAATGGCAAGCTCCTTGTGCACCTAGAGCTAAACTCATGCTAGTCGGGATAGAAGCTAATAGTGCGGTGACCAGACTACGGATTAATGAAAAGCAAATTCACCAACTAGTGGAAACATATCTAGGCTCATCTTGTGTTGATGTGGACAAGATAAAATATGATTGGATGCTGAGGCCATTCCTGCAAACTATAAAAAAGAACCAAGCGCCAAAGAAAATACATAGCCATTCATTCAATCCTGCTATGGCTGAAAGGAAAAAACAACTACGGAAAGAACTAGCACAAATAGAAAAATCTAATCAGATAAATCGAACATGCTTGATCAAAAAAGCAAAGCAAAAATATAGAAATTGGGTTAAAACAGCCAAATCACAAATCCTCCAACACGATGCAGAGTCCATTCTAAAAATGTTGAAGACGCATAATACAAGAGGACTATGGAACCTACCAAACCCCCAAGTTGATACACTAGACAAATTGATACAGGTCATTCCTGAAGATGTATGGATAACTCATTTTGCATCTATTTACAAAGAGAAAGGCTCCGGTATTGAGACCACGACACAACAACAACCGAAAATAAGCTGGCCATCCACATGTGAGCAAGAGACGATTTGGATGATAATAAAGAAGCTCAATGCATCCAGGGCCCCCCGGGCCGGATGGGCTATGTAATGCCATCATTAAGAAGAATCCCGCAGAATGGGGTACCCTCTGTCACCTTCTATTTACCACCATAAAAGAGTGCAAACAGATCCCCAATTCATGGAGGGTAGCCACATTGATTCCTATTCATAAAACCGAAGACTGGAAAGTGCCCACGACCTACTGTCCTATTGCTCTATTGGACCCTATTAGGAAAATATTTGCCACATTACTACTAAACAATCTGAATACAAGGATAAAAGCAACCAATAGACTTGACATTAGACAAACCAGATTCACAAAAAATCCGGGAACCAATGTCAACCTGATGACTTTGAACTTGTTAAAACATGAGTCCTTGCTCAATAACATTACAATTTATGCTGCCTTTACTGATCATCACCTGGCGTTTTTTTATCTGGTTAATAGGCAGAAATTATGGCAAATATTAAGATCTTGGAATTGTCCACCGGAAATTCTGGAGCCAATTAACCAATTGTATAGAAATACAATTGTCAAGATCAGACTATCCCAATATGGAACACTATCTGCCCCTATTTCCACCAAGAATGGACTAAAACAAGGCTGTCCTCTCGCAGCCACCCTTTTCAAGCTATATACCTCTGATATCTACAAAGAACACCGTTTCGAAACAGCAAACCCACTAAAACTCAATGCTACTCTGATTCCTCACCTCATATATGCCGACGACATTGTGATTCTTGATAAAACCCCAGTGGGCCTACAAAGAACTCTCAAACAACTGGGGAACTACATGAAAACAAATGAACTTGAAATTAATACGACCAAAACAAAAATGATGACCCTGACGAAAACTGTAAAATCAAAACAAAATCACCAAGGTTCTATATGGACGGTAAACTCCTGGAACAACAAAAGACAATTAAATACCTGGGATTTCTGTTGAGCCATTCAGAGGTAGAGAAAGACTGGGCGATGCAGTTAAAAACCAAAATCTCTTCTCTGGCCCGTCAAGGTGTAGTGAAACATCGTAAATATGGGAAATATTCTATGAAACCTGTTATCACATTTTATCGGCACAAGGTAATTGCAATTACAACCTATGGGAGTGAAACTATGATCAACTAGGACCAAACCATCTGGGACTCCATAGAAGGCCCCTTCTGGTGGAAAATTCTAGGGTTGCCCAAATCGTTCCCTGCAGTAAGAATACATCATGAGCTTGCAACCCATTCACTAAAAACGATAGTGACGTGGAAGAGACTTGATTTTTATAGGAAAATGGTAAATAGAGATGACATTCCAGCCTACGATATTCTGTGTGACAGACAGAACTCGATTGCAGGCACTGTGCTCAAAACTTGAAACAAGTGATAGAGGAAACAAGGCTAAGCAGTGAGATAACTTTGGAAATGCTCACTAACCGGCCGCAGGTAGCAAAGAAACGAATACAACAGAACGACTGGATTTACACCATAGCTGAAAAATCCAAATATCGTATGGACATATAATGTGATGTGGATATCAGACCAATCAATCAATTACCCCCATATCTGACCCTTTTTCCAGATCACCACATAAGAGACCAATTCATCATATTTCAGATGAACCAGTTACCAATGCGTGAACTCCTTGCAATAACCGGACAGATCCCCGAATCACTAGCATTCTGTCGATTCTCCGAACAAGAAGGCATAACTGAGACACTTCACCATGTAATAATGGTATGTCCTAATTTGAGCGAAAAAAGAAACCTATTCAGAGAAATGATTGCAAACCCTGGCTTCCCGTGAGATCCCAAAGAAAGATGACTCATATTTTATCAGGGAAAAACAAAAACCTGTATATCACTATAATTCAATTCTGGAACAAGATCATTGTATCCTAGAAAATCAAGACTAATGATAGGGAATAACTCAAAAGTAGATGAAGTATAAGGCAAACTTAAATTAATTACTGAGGCAAGTTCGGTTGACTTGGATATTTGTGCACCTGTAGAAGTTTAACATGCTAATGAATGCTTATTTTCTTTTATGGCAAACAAGTGGTGCTCACTTATAATTGAAAAGTGTTGTATATGAAACTAAATCATTTTAATAAAAAAAAAAGAAAATGTGTATGAGTGCATAAGACCCTGTCAAAATTTGGCCTTTTTCAAACTGTAAATAAAGGATGAATTCTATAGGGTTAGCATGAATTGTATGTTAGTATTTCAGTTGGATTTCCACAGCATAATGTAACTCCTGGGCCACTTTAAAGTCTTTGGACAGTTTCTTGGATCTTCTAATTTTTTAAAATGTATTTATAAGTTTGTAATGCACCAACAGCCCGCAGGCATTGGGGCACAACAAAAACACAACAGGACAACAAAGAAACAGCCAAGGCAAGACATGAAGTGCCTGTAGATTAGGTCAATTGTAATGGACATTCTATGTAAGTCTATGAAATATAGTGTCCCCCAAATACTGGGATGTCGCAAATTTTGACAGTTCTTACATTATGATAAATATTTTTTGTAGTTTATGCTATTATGCAATGCTGCATAACAGGCATATGCAATTGTATTCATGCAACCCGCCTGTCTTTCAGTGAAAAGCTTAGTATTTCCATCTGATGATGGATGTAGTGGAGAAGAATTTCACTCATGCAGGTCCTTTCTTCTGTCAAGGAAATGGCATTCATATTGGCTTCTTGTTTTTCTGCAGTGCAAGCAAGGGTTGTCCCCTGATTCCCCCTTCCTTTAGTTGGGTAATGGCAGGTGTCTGGCATTATTTTACTGAAGTGGTCATTTATCCTCCTCTCTCTCATCACGTTCTAAAAATATGTGCGTAATTTCACTCACCTGAGAGAGTGCCTCTCTGCACTGGCACTAAGGTGCATTCAGTGGGTTTGCTCATGGTCTTAATTAATTTTCTATGGATCCCTGATTGCAATCATAGTAATGTCTGACCTGTGGTTTTTTGGAAAGTATGCACTGTCATGAAGCAGCCTGAGAACAACACACAGACACCAGTTTAGGGCCTTTACTTACATCTTTATTGAATATTGGCCTAACACAAGACACTATGGGCCTCATCACGACTTGGGCGGTAACGGTAACGCTATTAGCGCGGGCGGTATTAGCCCTACCGCCGAACTCCCCGGCGCTAATAGCGCCGTATCACGAGTTCGGCGGTAATGTAAGCCCCCATTCCCCACTGAGCCCATTCGGGAATGCCCCATTCCCCTTTGGGCTCAATGGGGAATCTTCGCGCTAATAGCGCCGGCGGATTTCCCGCCGGCGGTAACAGCGTGAATTATCGGGTGTTTTCCCCCCAGCTCAGAGCTGGGGCTAAATCCGCCAAAGCCCTGATTCGGCAGACCCTTAAATCCGGCGGTAATAGCGCTACCACCGGATTTAAGGGTTACCGCCGAAGTCGTGATGAGGCCCTTTATTGGTTACACAAACTATAGAGCTCTTCGATTCATGGCCCTCTACCATTAGTTTAGCAACCTTGTACCATTCTGGAATATTCCACACGGTAGCACAACGCACAAGGCAGGCTACCATACCAGGTGCTGGGAGGGTCGGCATGATCATGCCTCCCCTCCAATTGGCCCAATACCTATCATCACTCTTGCGGTCTACCAGTTAATTAAGGCTTTGAACTTGGCCTTGTAGAAGCTCTCTGTGCCTGAGAATAAAAGGGAGTATCTTCTTGTATTAGGTGTAGCTCGACCCAATGTCGATTTTGATCTGATCATGTGACTTGGAGACCGCATTTTCAAGATCTTTGCAGAATTTAATTTTATTAAATGATTAACTTTTGACGCCTTCAGTGTTTTTCCATTCTACTTCAATCAGTAGTTTGTTTCTTTCTCACGTTGATGTAACTACTGTATCGACAACCAGGCTCACAGTGGCCTCGACTTCTTGGTGCTGGGCCAGCCAAGCCTTTCTTGAATTTTTCCATCGCCTTTAGTTATTTTCCAACCGTGCTACACTGAAAAACCATTTCCAATCACAGGGTTTCAAGCATTGCTTAAAGTGCACTGTGGAATATCCAGGTTCTATACATGCCTACGTACTATACATTGGCGCATTGCTGCAACTATTCACTACGTAGCCAGCCTTAAGATCACTTTGTGTCTACTTGCGTTACTGCTTCTGTACAAGAGTAAACTGATTTGTATTTTCTTCAGCATTTTTGTAGCATGAGCATCTTCATCTCGAGCCCGAAATGTTGCTCACCTTTACCATCTCATCTTCAGAAAGTTTATGTTCTTTTATCTCATGCATCTTTTCTAGGTGTGTCAGCTCTGCTCCGCATCACATCACCAGTCTTATCTTTCACTCATGTTCACTTTGGACTTTGTCCAACAGGCCATTATTTCTCTGTGAATGCATGTAGGGGTTTCTCAATGGATACCTTGTTTCCAGGATTTTCTGCAGTACAGTCATACTCACTGGTACTGCATGTGTCTCAATTTCTGGCTCTGAACATATAGGCAACATGGGTGCAGAGCTTTTGCTGGGGGTACTTGACTCCCCTCTACAAAAGGCTGGGAATTTCTCAGGGATACAATGAGTAGGTTAAGGCTTGGATCTGGTGGATTTTGAAAATCTCTGACATCAACACAAAACAAAGAGAAGTCTCATGGATGGGCAAACATGCTTACCTGTGGAATTTCCTGTATACAGGACTATCGGGAGAAAGAAACACTAAACATAAGATATCAAAAATGTAATACAACCCTGGGCTCGAGTCTTTCAAAGTCTTTGCAAAGTAAAGTCTCTCCAGTTCCATTATCCCGTCCTGAGAATGTCGTAGTCACTCAACGCCCGGTGTTTACATTTCTTTTCCATGGCTCCTGACATTTGTACTGGTTCCTTATTTTCTTGACCTGGTTTTGTCTCTCCTTTTTGTTCATGTTCTTGAGAAATGCCTCTGACTTGGTTTTAGGGTGTTGATGCACCTGAACTCTCAGCATAGTCAATAAGAGGAGGGAGAGATGCTTGCCACCAAGCAAAGGCCTCAGAGATTCCACCAAAGCCTGTGCTACTGAGGTTGGTCTACAAACTGGTGGTGTATGCCATCTCCTCTCCACATCTGGAGTCTCGGCTGATTCTCCAACAGTCCACCTTCCATGCCTTCTTCCCCAATTCACCATAGTCTTGTATCAGGCTTTGCAAAACCCTCCCTATTGTTCTCTTCTCCTGGTACTGTGATCTTCACTGTCTTCTCCTGTCATCTCCTCAATACCACACTGCATGATCAGCACTCCTCTCCTCCTTCACTCCATGATGCACTTTAGGCTCTTTCCTCTCCTCCCTGAGCCTTCCTTGGCTGAGTCTTATCCTCTCTTCTATCCTCATTGGTGTTTCATCCTTCTTTACATATTTCTCTCACACTTTTTGCCTGAGATTTCGCTCCACCTACTGTTATGTTGCCTTGTTCTCGGTCCCCCCACCCCAGCTGATCCCCATCCCACTTTTGGTCCTTATTCTCATTACTGTTTTCCTCTGTTACCATCCTTCTCCCCTCCTCCGCCTGCTTAGTCGTTACTTCTTCTTTAATCCCCACAACCCTTTTATGTTCTCTTGCTTCTATTCTCCAAAGTCATCTTCACAGCCTACTCTCCCCTCCTCCAACTTCACCTTCTCTTTCTGAGTCACCACATTCTGCTGCCTCCTGCTCTCTAAACTCCCTTCTCCAGCTCTTTCTCCCGCCTCTAACTTCACTTTCCCTGCTCTTCAGCCTTCACACATGAGTCTTCCCCGCTCCTCTCCAGCTCCTTCGCACTCCAAACTGTTCCAGCACCACACATTCACTATATCTGGATGCCCACATAGCAATGCCCCCAGCGACTACCCCATTCAATTATGTTCAAGTGCATACAATTTGTAAGTTTGATGCTAGATTGTTTAATCTCTATATATGTACTGCTTCCTGGCTTCTGGAAAGACCCACTACTACCTTCCTCTTCTCTGTAGACCAAGCCTATATATAAGCATGATGTCACCACCTTGATCTCTATAGGATGGGTGCATGACTCTTCCCTGCTCTGCCCACTTGTGCAGAGCCTGCGGTATGTCTGGGGTTCCCAGTGTACAGCACTTTGTTCTTCTTTGATCACACTCTCTCTGACTCTGATCAATACTTCAATGCAGATCTCAGAAATCCTTAAAAACGTTACAAACAATGGTTAGAACACCGAAGGTACTAGTAAAGGTAATTTCATCGTACATTGTTCCCTTGCGATTAAGATACATCACCAAAAGAAATTTAAAAACAGCCTGCCCTGACAATATAAATGTCCAATATTTTGGGCCGATGTGACCCGAAATCAATGATCATGACGTTTTTTTTTAATACAACTCCATTAATAAGCCCCCATTTTAACTACATTAAAGTGTGCAATGCAAACGTGTCATCTGTCAATGATCATATGAATGCATATGATCAATAGGACTATTCCTGTATATGAGTGATCAAATTGCATCCTCTTTCTCCTAATGTTCATTACATTAGATACAAAAAAGACAGCTTATGCAAGTTCTCCTTGGAATTCAAGGTTAGATGGTGTTCTGCCTCTCTATGCCCTCCAATATCTGTCACGCTTACACAGCAATTATCCATGATCTTTTTAGCTTTGTCTACCAACTACACAGAACATGGCTCTATCATCTTTGAGGGAGGCACAGTCATAATGGGCACATGGTGCCACATTGTCTGCCTGGACCATCTCATTAGATTTCACTGGAAGACGGTCCAGGTCAGTTAAGAAATTAGTATTTTGTGTTTACTCAAGGGCATTAAGTCCAAATAGAGTGCTGAGGAATTTACCACAGACTATTTGCCCTGGTGCTTTAAGCGGTGACTTTTAGCCCCCCCCCTCACCCCAGGTGATTGCAATGTGGTTTTTGCATTAGGTGGAATCGGGTGATGATTTTTTCACCAAATGTATCAGTCAAATTCCCTCAGTAGCAATTTCACATCATTTAATCTTGTCACTTTCTGAGACAGTTTGTGTACCATAATTCAGTAACAAATTTCCCAGCACTGATTTATTTGGAATGCTCCAAAGATCTACACAAAATGATACTTCTCTTAATGAAGCTAACTCTTAGATGGATTTTAATGATTGGTTAATTATGGATAAAATCATTAGTTGTACCTTTACTCACCCCCTTACCCCCAAGAGACTTTAATTTCTGTGCCTATATTTTTGTGATCTATGTGATCGCTGCAGAGTGTTTTACTGTGCATCCCAAAATGTCGATATTCATTTGATTTTACCCCATTTCACCGCAGTTATATGTGGGGGAGAGCCCCATTCCCCATACCGCCCCCACAATTATTATTTACTTAACCCACCCCCTCCCCACATAAATATGTGGTAAATTGGGGCTTTACAGTTGCAACATTTTGGGATGTGCAGCAATGGTGTGCACAGTAAAGGGGTGATACCTTTTTTTAAATCTTGTACCAGGATTATTTTTAATCTGAGACTGCCTTAAGTGTCCATTTCGCTTGAGACTGTGCTCTGAGTAACTATGGGTGCAGAACCTTTGATACTGGGAGCAGAGTTGTGTTTAAATCTCTTTATTCTGTAGCATCCAGATGGAATTAACTTCTCCACCGTTGGCCGAAGAGCTATCAGGTTTGTGAAATATCTGTGCATCCCTACCTTTCCTCACTGATAAAGTTCCATTGCGTGACTGATGATCCAGTGCAGACCGCACTCAGACCCTTGCTATGCCCCCTTTCCTCTCTGTCCCTTGTGCCCTCACCTGTGGTGTCCCCCAGGGATCCTCTCTTTCCCCTATCTTATTCAATATTTATACACTGGTCTGCCTTATCTGCTCGTATGGACTTAATTGTTATTCCTACGCGGATGATACTCAAATCCTGATCCGTTTGGATCAGGATCATACCAAGGTCTCAGCTTCTCTTCATGACTGTCTGACATCAGTCGGTGTCTGGATGGACCAAAATTGGCTCAAGCTCAATGGCGATAAAACTGAGGTGATGCTGGTGGGTTGTCCTCCTAGCCCATCATTATGGACCCCTGCTTTTTGGCCTACTTCACTAGGCCCCCTGCCCTGCCCAGTGGTCAAAGTAAAGAACTTAAGGGTCATTCTTTCCACCTCCCTGTCCATGATAAATCAGGTCTCAACGGTCTGCCAATCCGCCCACCACCAGATTAGGGTACTTAAGAGGGTCCTCCCTATGATCCCAGAGGCTATGCGCCCTCCTGTGGTGGCTGCATTAGTCCTCTCACGGTTGGACTATTGTAACTCCCTATACCTCGCTCAGCCGGCGGGCCTTCTCCAACGTCTCCAATGCATGCAGAACCTGGCAGCCAGACTGGCCACAGGTTCTCCCTATGGAGCACATATCTCGCCAGTGCTTCGCCAACTCCACTGGCTCCCAGTGGCCCAGCGAGTTAAGTTCAAGTCACTGTGTATTGTCCACCGAGCAATCCAGGGCCTAGGTGCTGAGTTTCTTTAAACCAAATTTGTCCGTTATATCCCGGAACGCAATCTTCGTTCCCTGAACACCAACCTCTTGGTGGTTCCTAGGTATAACCGGGAAAGACTCGGTGGCAGAGCCTTTTCCATTGCTTTGGCCAGGCTGTGGAACACCCTCCCACTACCACTCAAGTCTACCTCTAACCATTTGGCTTTCAGGAAAGCTCTGAAAACTACTTTATTTTAGCTCTTTGACTATTACTGTTTTTCCTGTTTGGTAGCTTCCTCATCCAGCGCCATGATACTCTTGGGCAACCGTGCGCTCTACAAGTTCAGGTAACATAACATAACTGGTGGCAGAAAGGCAGATTTCAGTGAAACAGATTGAAATCTTACGGATTTCTCCTCCGTGGCTGGCATAGCGCAATTTCACAATTTCAGCCAGCCCTAGTTCTGACAGATTCTGAGTAGCAGCAAATGGCTGAGCAAATGGAGAGCAGTGCAATGTGGTCAAATCCGGACGGTGAGCCGCGGGCAGCCGCAGGGAGCCTCGTGGAACAGTGGGAGCAGAACACTCACTGCCCTGCACCACTTCACTCCACTGAACTCCAGAGAGCAACCTAATCTGATTAAAATAACAGAGAGACAGCAGCTGGAACACTGGCTCACTTCCAGGGCATGCCTCCAATACAGGTAGGAAGTAGTAAACAATAGGGACCGTCCGCTCAGTGCCCCGCTCGGCTGAGCAGCCTCGTTTGGTTAAAATAACAGAGAGGCAGCCGCTGGAACACTGCCTCACTTCCAGGACATGCCTCAAAAACAGGTAGGAAGTAATAGACAGTATGGACCGCCTGCTCAATTCCCCGATCTGCTGAGCAGCCTGGTTCGATTAAAATAACAGAGAGGCAGCCGCTGGAACACTGCCTCACTTCCAGGACATGCCTCAAAAACAGGTAGGAAGTAGTAAACAATAGGGACCGCCCGATCAGTGCCCCGATCTGCTGAGCAGCCTGGTTCGGTTAAAATAACAGAGAGGCAGCAGCTGGAACACAGCCTCACTTCCAGGACATGCCTCCTGTAATGGTAGGAAGTAATAATGACTGGGAACACCCCGGTCATGCGCCTGATCTGCTCTGCTCTGCCGAGCGACCTGGTCCAGTTAAAATAACAGAGGTTAAAATAACAGAGAGGCAGCCGCTGGAATGCTGCCTCGCCTCCAGGACATGCCTCTGGTAAAGGTAGAAAGTAGTAAACAGCAGCAATAGCCCACTCATGGCCCTGCTCCAATGAGCAACCTGCTCTGGTTAAAGGTCATAATGGCAGACAGGGCATTAAATATGATATTCAAGTAGGATTATTGCACTCCCTATTTCGTGAATTAGGGATCAAAATGATTTTTTAGGGAGTAAAAAGTAATTCCCATTCTCAATGGGGAATTTGTAAAGTGAGGTGAGAAAAAACTATATTTACACTCTAAAAGAGAGACATTTTCGTTATCCATTCTTTTTTGTATTTATTAATTCATGCAAATTAATCTGTACATTTTTATCTTAGAGTTTTTCGGATGTGACCATAATAATTCACTCAACCATGTAGTGAGCTGTGTGGCTATAAAGCGCGAGATTGTCTGAGATGTCTGCCCTTTTCTATTTTTTGGGAAAATTTTTATTCCCTCTTTTTCGTTGAGAGTGTTTGTTTTTAGAGAGTATACTTACCTATTGACGGGTGTTAATTGCAGCAATATCTGTTTCTCATGCGTATGTCCCTTCGACAGCGGCAAACTTTTGATACCATAGTGTGTCTTCGTAGCAAACATCCCCAGGTTTTTTATTGTATTGATGCATTCTTTCATTACATTTTGCAATGCATCTAGATGAGCCTGTGACTATAATCATGTGAACACATTTGTTAAAAATATAATTTTGAACTCATCACCAAATAAGCCCATCATAAACTCTATTGTCCCATTTGAACTCTCTTAACCAGAGATACTCGCAAAACAGGTACCCAAGAATAGTTCCATTAATATTGCTACATCCTGTTGGCTCTTTCAATATAGAATGCCCTTCCTCTCACACTACAATCTATCCACATGTTCTCCTTCTGCTGCACTTTGAACATGTGGCTCCTTCTGCCTACTTTACCATAGTTTCTCAAATTCCCCCTGGCCCTCGTGCTCCAGAGACAAGACGTTTGTGTGAGGGTGCACATGTGTTCAATAAATGAACTAAGTATATCATAACATAACAAAGCAAACAGTCACACAACTTGTGATCCGTCAGTGAGCCCCGACCAACTACATCACATAGTCTGATATTTTGTGGTTTGTATATGTGGGATATAGAATAAACATGATTTAACAAGATCTCTAGATTTCAGAAAGAGGCTTCAACATACCCCGGTGGGTAGTTAATTGCCTCACTATGAAAGAAATTAATAAAGTAGTGTCTTTATGCACCTTTAAATAACACTTGGGCACAATAAATATGATTGTCATTCTAAATTGAATGGGAATTTTCAATGCCACTGGCTGAAACCACAGCTAACAGTTTGTTACTTTGTTGGAGGACTCTTTAAAACATGCAACCTTGATTAAGGATCCCATTCTTTTCCTTCAAGGAGACAGACTATTTTAAATACATTTATTTTCAATTCAAAGGCTATTTGTCCTAATATTATTCGTATTCATGTGAATCATAGCAATATTTCCAAGTGCTCCATCTGCAGGCTAGCGGCTCTGTAATATTGATTTTCAATGGTTCGCTAAGACGTCATATCACTGCTTTCCTTGCATGCCAGCACCGAATGTTAAACTCCTCAAAAGTTTCATCTACCTTCATTTTGACCCAACAACTACTTTCAGTCAGCCTATAAAAAGTACACACAATTCAAACGTTTGTGATATTTTTTAAACTTGTTTTACGACGTGACACACCTTGTTTGCACATTTTCAAGAATGACCCAAAATAGATTTGTCGTCACATGACTTCAAATTACACCCCAATCCTAGAAGAATTACAATGGGGCACACCACGGGTTTGGAGGTAATCCAGTGGTAATTCCGCCCTGGTGCTGTTACTGTTAGCGCCTAGATGACCGGAGAAATTATCTCCTTATCATGACCTCAGGGGCACGCACCTGGCCCCTGGCGGTAATGGTAATATTGTTACAATGATCATCGGCTGGTAATACAGCCCAAATACAATGGTATTACCGTTACCACCGCCACATCCAGCGGTAATACTGCAGGTGGAAACAGAGTCCCCATCAGAATGGGAAGCACGGCAGTGGCCATCTTTAGAAACTTTAATCTACTCTGAATCTCCTATTTTCTGTAGCCACCCAGACAGCAAACACACAAACTCAACATGTCCCAGGAAAAAAGAAAGGCACGCCTCCCAGACCTCAGCCCACGGAAGCCCAGATTCACAGAATCAGAGCTAAATGCTGAGCAGCTGTTTGACAGAAGGCAGAGGAAGACCTCTTCACAGAGGAAGGCAGCAATATGGGGTACCATCCAGGATAAAGTGACGGTGGTGGGAACTGGTCCACCAATGTAGAGGACTGCTGCACATCCTGGAAGGATTTAAAGTCCTGGGTCCAGAGCCTCATTGCACGCCACAGGAGGGAGAGTGCTGCCACAGGAGGTGTCACTGTGGAATCCCTCACCCTCATTCTGTGTTGCTGTGGGAGGAGAATGCCAGCTCATCCTCCACATAGAGGGCATAGAGGGTAATGGGAGTGTAGATTCGGGAGCAGTTAACCATAGAATGGCGGCAAGTCCATCAGACCCAAGGGATATGTGAATGTGGTGGCTAATAGCATGCCTCCCCCAGCATATATGAGCACAATGGTCAAGGAATGGGAAAACACATAGCAATCACAGCAAATGCACAGTGAGTATATGCATGTGCCAGGGGAGGTGGGGAAATATAGAAATGCACATGCATGGTTGGTGAAATGTGCATTTCAACGCATGGCAACATGGGAAGCAGTCATGTATGACATGATTGACCATGTTGGTAAGTGAAGTCCCACCACACACACACAACAACAAGCCACCTTGGCTGGCCAACAGACACTGTGCACATGCATGTACCATGTATACCCTCAGCTGGCACTACCGCCACCCTGTAGTAGCAGCACTCATAGGCCCAATACCACCCATGCCAATCATACTAAATGTGCGTATGTAGAACACACCAAATGTCTCATGTGTGTCTTGTTAGCCTGCTGACATGTCTGCAAGATGACTGACAGCATGTAATTGTACTCCCAATAGATACACAGTCCATTGACAGTGAGGGGGCCAGGCCCTCCACCGCTGGCACACCATCCACCTCCAGGAACAAGAAGCGAAGCAAGTCAGCAAAGCCACCACCACCAAATATCACCACAGTGGAAACTCGAGCAGGACTGGAGGGCGCCCCCATCCCCACGGTGGTGCACATTGGCCCCTCCACCAGCCCTGCCATATTATAGCCAGCATATGCAGCAGAGCACAATTCAGGGTACTAGCACAACCCCCTCTCTATCAGAGACAGTGCAGCCACAAGACCGTCATGGAACAGGCATCGTTTATACCACCGATGAGGAGAAGGGGGATGAGGAGAAGCAGAACATGGGTTTCCATTCCCCTTGCTTCAGTCCAAGCCCTCCAGACAGCCGACCACCTCTTCCCGTGCATAATGTGGCAGCTGTATGGGCGAAGCTAGATGCCATTGAGAGGTGGCAGGAATTGATTGAGGCACTGGTGGGCCAGCAGGTCCAACACATGCAGGTCATGAGAGACTGCCTGCAAGGGGTGTAGCCGCTGGAAGTTCCGTTCGCTCTGCCAGGCCACCACTGCCATGACCGCAGTTGGTCAGGGAATGTGGGAGCACACAGACGCAACGTCAGCTCACCCTGCAGTATTTCTGGGCCCAGGGGTTAGAGCCTTCCACCACTGTTACTTTCAACGAGGGGTCACAACCCAGAATCCCAATGCACTGCTCACAACACGACCTGATTCCCATGGTGCTAGAGCAGGCTTCTATGCCCAACAGGCGCTGGAAGTAACAGTCAGACACTGCAAGAGTTTTTGGGGTGGGCTTTTGGGGACGGGGAGGTATTTTGATTATGGTGTTTTGAGGGTGGTGTTCAGGGAGGGTTTTTAGCAAGGTGGAGGTATTTTGGGGATGGTGATTTGGGGATGGTGTTTAGGGAGGGTTTTTAGGGAGAGTCCTTGGGGAGGGTTGTTTGCATTTTCACATTGAATAGTTGTTCACTTAAAGCAATGCCAGGACATTCCTTATTGTGTGCAAGTGTTTCATTAATAATGTGACTATATACAGAGGTACATATCAAGTGCATTTCAATTGTCAACAAAAGAAATAGTCAATTAGTTCTTGCTGAACCAGATGTCCATCCCTACCCTCTTCCTGCTCACTGCGTGACAGCACAGCACCAACAGATGGCATGTCCTCATCAGGGGGTAGGGGAACATTATCCCTGATGCAAATGCTATTCAGCATGGCACAGGCAAGAACAATTTGTCCCACCTTCTTTGGCCTGTACATTAGGACCCTCTCCTTAATGGTTTAGGCACTGGAAACAAATCTTCAACAGGCCAAAGGTCTGCTCGAGTCTCGACTGGACATGTGCCCTGTTCTAGGCCACCTCCTGTGGCATCTGTGGATTCCGCACTGGTGCCATCAGCCATGGTAGCTAGGGGTATCAAGAGTCACCTGCAAGGGCAAAGGTCATAGGTGTCAGTCACAGTGCATTGTGGCTGTGTTGGAAATTACAACAGTATTTTGAAAGACAGAGTGTGCATGCATTTCACACAACATTATTTACCATACTAGTACTTGCGTTTGGAGTCATTCACTCAGGGGGTACATTTGCTCTGTCGTTGAACATCATGCACACAGCTCACAGCTAGCACTCACCACGCTCAGGGTCTGTGATTGACAGGGCAGCATGCCATGTTGCCTGTGCTGGGCCTGTGTGCTGCTCCCATGCATGTGCCCTGATGGGTGTTTAGTTGCACTAGTGCAGGTTGTGTCCATCTATTCCACAATGGCTTCACTTCCATGGACACATGAGTACATGGCATTACTTCTTCCTGTGTTGCATTCCTTTGTTGCAATGTTGTACTGTGTTGTCCATGTATAGGGATGTGAAATGTTGCATTGTGGTTCCTGTAGTCCTAAGCGTGTATTTCTAGCATGTTGGGCATATATTCATTGGCGATGTATTGCTGCATTGTCACTGATATCCTAGTCCTGTGGGTTGTAGTCCCTCATGTGTGGGGCTCTGCGGGCAGATCATGCATTTACAGGGCCTTGACATTGTTCATTTGTGGTGACCGCCCACTCACATGGCATGTCTATTGTGCTGCAAGAATAGTCTGGGTGATGGCACTTGTAACCACCCAATATCCATGTCCGTTGTCCTCTATGACTACTCCATGCATCCCGAAAGTGTGCTGTTCTGCATGACCATGGCAGCGTGGGTGGAACCAGGCAAGTGGGCACAGCAGTGTGTAATGAGGAGGTTGGGATCACAGGTGACCTGGACATTCAGGGAACTGTACTGCTTCTGGTTGTGGTGTACCTCTTCAGATGCCTGCTGTGCCACAAACTCCACATGGGTGCAGTCCAGAACAGCGATGATGTTGGGCATGTGGGCTGCTGCATGAAAACATGCCTTCATGGCATTCACCTGTGCCAGGGTGGTGGGCAGGGATATGTGCTGGGAGACATGGCGTAGGAGTGCTTCCAGCACCTGCACAAGCACATTGGAAAATGTGGGTTGGGACATTCCGTGCAGCAAGACCACAGTGTGCTGGAAGGTGCCAGTTACACAGGAGCATGGCATAATGGGTGGAACCAGGGAAGCAGGCACAGCTGTTTGTAATGAGGAGATCAGGATCACAGGTGACCTGGACAGTCAGGGAATGGCACTGCCTCCGGGTGCAGCATACCACTTCAGATTCTTGGAGTTGCCACCAGATCCACATGGGTGCAGTCCAGACCAGAAATTATTTTAGGCATGTGGGCTGCTGTATAAAAATGTGTGCTGGAAGGTGCCAGTTGCCAGGTGTGCAGGACAGTCACAAGCTTCAACGGTAAGGCTGTCCTGATGTTGATCCAGCTCTCTATGTCATCCTGGGTCAGGGTCAGCAGCTCAGGAAAGGACTCCCTATTCAGCCAGTATGGGTGATTAGCTGAGTATCTGTCAAGGTCCACGGTGAGGTCTAGACCTGGGGTATGGGTGCTCGCCATGCAATGCGTCTCCTCCTCCCCCTCCGCCTCTCCTCTGCGTCTTGCTCTTCCAGCCTCTGCAGCTCAATGCGGAGGTGAAGCAGCTGCAGGTCCATGTGCGCCAAAGCCAGTGGTAACCTGATGGTACTGGAAAGTGTTGTTAGGGAAGGTGTGGGCCAAATGTACCCTTCCCGAGTGGATTGTGTGCGTCTGTGGCTTAATCTCCATCTCCTGTATGCATTTACCCCACCTTTTAGGTGGGTGCAAATGCACTGTGATGTTGGCGTTATTACTGCCCATTTTCAACAGTATTACTGCCATTTCCTAACTTGTAATATGGCAGTAATACCATTTTGTAATTTCGGCAGTAATGCTGCCAACGTTAAATCCATTGGCATTAATTCTGACAACAGTACTATACTTCCCCAAGAACTGTATACATGAAACAAGGGGAGTAATGTTCAAATAGTATGCTCCAAATTAAACAAATAAAAGGAAACTTGCATCTAAAGTACTATATACACAGTCAGCGTGCTAGTCCATCTCCTCCTCTCCAATGTTACTCCAACTCTCCACCAGGGCATCATCCAGCGCTGCATCCACTTCCCCCAGGCAGGCATCCATTGTTTCCTGGAGGGCTTGCAGGGCCTCCAGCATATGTTTTTCCAACCCCTGCACCTCCCTGCAAGTTTCCTCCAGGATGGCAGCCCGCCTCCTTGCCCGACGCAGTGCAACTTCTGCCCTGGCCATCATCACCCTAGTCTCCCGAGCCTGCTGCCTCTTTGCTCCTATACGCTGCCCTTAGCGCATGAACACGGAAGACATCCTTGATTGTGGGTCCACATTAGCATCCTGCCTGACACGCAGTAGACTGCTGTTGCCATTATGCCTGGTGCCTGCTTTGTGTGTACACCCTCCGGACTGATGACCTTACCCGGGGGGTGTATGGCCCATGCCCTGCTCGTGGGTGCCTGCTGTCCCTCCATTGCCAGTGTTCCTGTCGATGCCTGAATCTGCACAGTGAGCACCTCAGCCGATTGACTGTCGACTCCCAACTCGGGCAGGGATGCTGGCTCCACCAGACAGGGCAATCTGGGTGGGACTGGTGCACAGGGGGCGGTGGTGGTATGTGGGCCAGAAGGTGCCCTGGAGGACGACTGGTGCCCAGAGGAGGAGGATGAGGAGGGGGTTGCATTACTGAGCAGCCCAGGCAGCACAAACTGGACCAGGACTGTTTCTAGCCATGTGAGGAGACACCTTACATAATCGTGATGATGTGCAAGCAGTCTACGGCAAGCCTGCACATCATCACGTATGACGCCGGTACGCCTCGTCGCACCGACCGGCAGGGGTACCACAATGTCCTGAATGACCATAGAGCAATGGCATTGGGGTGTCAACTGTGAGAAACATCCGATACCTGTGGCTGGGTCTGGGTTGAGGCATGCAGGCAGGTGCATATAGCTGCATCCGCTGACCCAGTGACAGGAATTTGCAAAGGCACCGCAAGGGTGGCCTGCACAGCCTCAAGCCCCAGGGGCAGGTCTGCAGTAGTCACACCCACCTCATCACCCCCGCCTGACTCCATGAGCTGTGTTCCTACAGCCACCGCCTCCCCCTAGCCCCCGCCAACCTGGATGACTCTGGAGTATCTTCCACACTGACTGGCCCCTGCGTTGTCAAAGCTGTCCCGCCGCTGCTGAGGAGTCCACTCCCACCTACGCCCTCTTGGACTGCATGGCTCCAGCCACCTCGCTCCCCAACGATGTGCTGTCATGGGGGCATGACTGGGCCTTGCTCCTCTGCCTGGTGGAGGCATCCCTGCTGCCATGCTCCACACACTGCTTCCGTCCTCTTCTTCCAACACAACTGTGGGAAAGGAGACACAGAAATCATCAGTGTACTTCACTAATGTGTGCGTGACAATACAAACGTTCACATGAAATTCACTAGTCAAGGGAACAACCATCATCTGCCACCACCACACACATGTACATGCAATCCACAAACATGCACATACATACTTGTCCATCACAACAGACAATCACATCAGGGTACATGCCACTCTCACAACCAATTAATTGCGTATGCCACACACACATACATCATGTGCTCATACACATGTTATGCACACACATCAACTGAGAGTCAACAAGCAGTGTGATGAGCAATCACATCAGAGTCCCGCCAACTGTAATCTCGCAACATGCCTATGTCACAGATTAAAAATGCACGTGTTGCATCCAGCCATGAGTGATGGCCAGTCACACATTCCCATCTTTTACATATACAAATGAACACCATGCATGCACATGACGTGGCCAGCACTACCTCAACTGTCACACTGGTCACACCGGCACGTCTCAGACACAAGTAACAAAACATGTGCGCTGTCTGAAAGGCAGCAGTACAACCCACAATGCAAATTACATCTCATTAAACTCACATATGGTTCACTGCACACATGGAGAGCACTTCCTGGGACATGCATGCAGACATCTGTATCAGAGGCATACTTGCTGTAATCCTAAAGTGCTCATAACATGCAGGAACACACACTTGCACTGTGGAGCATAGCAACATATGCATGCTTACCTGATGAATCCAGATATTGGTGCAACTTGCTAACCTAGGTGTGCAGCGCCGGGTAAAACTTCTCCAGGCCCCGCATGTTGGTGATGGTCAGCCGGCACCTGCGCCCCTCTACGGTGAAACCGGCATCGAGGAAGCGCAGGGCCTTGCTGTGAGTCCTGGATTTGAGGTCCTCCCAGAGCTTGTGCACATGTTTGAAGGCCCAGGATGCCACCCCCTTGGCGTTGATGGCATCCACTATCCCGTACCAGATCAGTTTACGTCCATCCTTGCCACATTGTGTCACTGGTTTGAAAAGGGCATCAACATTCCCCAGGACCTGCTCCACCAGGGTATCAACTTCCCTGGCAGTGAAGTTGACAGCCCTCTGCCTTGCTGCCATGGGGCTGCCACTCTGGTCAGTAGATGATGGTGCTGACATGGCAACCCCTAAGGCAGGTGTTGGTATGCAAGGGGGTCCTGGAGATGGGCTGTGGAGTGGTGGTGATGGTATGGCACATTGGAAGTCTGGTGAATCAGCTGAGGTGGTCACAGAGCCAAGGACAGGAGCATTGGGAATAGCTGGACAGCAGGCACTCAAAATTCAGGGCAGGTGGGCAGCAGGCACACACACTGGGCAGGCAGCAGCAGATGGCTCTGTAGGAGGCAACTCAGGGCAGTATGAGGCCGGTTCCAAGGCTTGTACAGAGGAGCGTGGGTCTTCCATGTGTAACACGTGGGCAGCCGGAAACAGAGTGATGGTTACTTTGTGCGTTCGAAATTAGCAAGCACACATGAAATCAGAGGAAAGGCCCTCAGCACATAAGTCACGTGACATATCAGGGATATAGAAGTACATGTAGAAGCAAATCAGACCGTACGTGCGAGTGGAAATAGACGGACGAGTGGATTCCTGCGATTTGCCACGCAATTCATTTACTTCTGGGACAGTATGAACTTCTTATTTTGGTAGGTGATTTGACTCAGCGCATACGCGTGTGTACTTTTCTTTTTTCAGAGGCTAACGGTGAGTCGCGTACGCATTTTTCTTACTCTGGGTGTCTCTATTCTTACCATTAGAGTAGCTTTCCGGGCTTCACATACACATTTTTTGAGTTGCTGTGTGCCATAGCATATCGCGTAACGTGTTTTCTTCTTACAGAAGCTATTGAGGTCTTGCGTATGCATTTCTTTTGTTTTTTGGGGTGCCCATGAGTTACGCGTCCCATTTTTTTGTCACCAGGGGTACTTTTGAGCCTTTCTGGACCACAAGAAGTATGTTTTCCATCACATACACTGCCGCCTGACTCAGATTGTCCAGAACAATTGCTTGGTGTGCCTTCAATTGTTCAAGTCCACCTGGACCATGAGTGGAAAGGTGGCAGAGGTTGCTGGGGTTGGGGATGGGGGCAAGGACCAGTGGGCAGGGACCTGCAGTGGAAGCTGATGCCCCCTCAGCGTCAGGGACTTGGAGTGGAAGCTGCTGTCGCCCCCCCCCAGGGTCAAGGACCTGCAGTGGAAGCTGCTGCCCCCCCCCAGGGTCACAGACCTGCAGTGGCAGCTGCTGTTCATGGCCCAAAGGGTAAGGGGCATGCAGGGAAAGCTATGGCCCCCTCCCCTCGCCAGGTTCAGGGGCCTGCAGTGGCAGCTGCTGTCCCCCCAAGGATCACAGACCTGCAGTGGCAGCTGCTGTCCATGGTCCGAGGGGTAAGGGACATACATCAGTGGGTGATGCCATGGCCCAGGCACTAGTGGTCCATCATATGGTGCCCTGAATGGTCCCAGTCACTATGATTGTGTTGCACTTGTGCCTGCATTTGAATGACTGCCCTGGGTGAACCATGTCATGCTGTACTGACTCGTGCACAGTGTACACTAGAGTGGATGCAATCCATGTGTCGTACATCCATTGCACATGGCATTTTGACAGTAGTCATCACCCACCAGCATACACAACATTTTCAACATGCTACACCAACATGGCATCTAGTCGCTTCCTGATGAAATACTCCCCTGCTATACTCCTGCATTCCTCTGGCAACTACTCCCTGTGTGTGAGGCACTTCAGTATTGGAAAGGATGGTGGTGTGTTCATGTACTATGCCTGATGCCTTCTGTGTAAAATACTCACTCTCCCTCTGCATAGTGAGCATGAACTCCTTAAATTCACATTAATCATCAAGTCCTTTCTCTTCTCCATTTACTTCACCCACTCTCTTCCGTGCTATTGATGCAGTAGCATGCCTCATGTCCATGGCCCTTATGTGTCCTTGGTGCCCTGACCCCCCACATGTATAATGTAATGTACTGTGTTTATACTGAACTTGCTCGTGATCAGCATCACCACGTGACTTATCACTTCCATTTGTGTATTATTATCTGCCCTTTCCACCACAAGATGTTCTCCATGCACTAATCCAAACCTTTTCCCCTAGCAGCATCCCCTGTACACTTGCACATTGGGAACCGTTAGAAGGCATTGTGCCCTTGTCTCTCCTCCCAGTTATTGTCATGATTTCTTGGTAGTATTGATTGTAGGATTGATCTCTGTTAGTAAATCATTGTCTACATTCACATGTCTCTAACCTGTTGCCCTCCTGTGCCCTTGGTGACTTTGGGGTTATTGGATGAATGCCTAAACAATGCGCAACACATATGTCAATTGATAATGTGCTTTCATGATTCTGTGCAGTGCACTGTCCCTATACTACGCAGGTGATGGACAGCCTTATCATGACATTGGTAGTCTTCCAAGGGTGGCCCATGGTTTGGTTGGGTTAAATTATATGTATATGTGCTGTCTTCACATGCAGCATGGGGAGTGAAGCATGCATTGTGTATGTGACATTGTGTAATGAACGGGGATATGTTGCATGCACATTTGCTGCATGTCATTGAGGGGGACAGGCAGTGTGGGTGATGTTGTGTGCAAGTGTGTGTATTGTGTGTTTGAACTGCATGCAGTGCGCAGGTGTTTGTGCATGTGTATAGGGACACATGTTGATGGCTGGATTAGGACTTGTGATTGGCATGTGTTTCATTTCACTTAGGGGTGCCCGTGGCTCTTCAATTAGTTATGGGCATGTATGTGTTACATGAACTATGTTTCATGTTTTTCTTTGTCTGCAGATACTTACGTCAGGTAATGATGGCTATTTCATGTCATGAAATTTGAGTGTCAACTGCATGGCAAGGGGGCAGGTAAGATCTTCTTTTATATTGATCGTTATGGAATGTTACACATTTGACCAGTATGTTAGTTATTCACATCCACCGCTGCAGAAGGGGTCCACTACAGTGGGTATGGTGCACAGGGTTTACGGATCAGGCAATGGCCTGGTTAACCTCCTTTCTTTCTGACCCCTCAACCCAGGTGGTCCTCAAAAATTTACCTTCTTCTATGGCTCTTTCAAAGTGTAGCGTTCCCCAGGATGTAAGCTATCCCCCTGGTTCTGCTACATGTGCATGGCAGCCTTTGCAAGTGAGATTAGCACTTTCACCTCTGAATTCCAGTGTTATGTGGATTACACAGCAAAGAACTGAAAAGAGCAGGGAAACTCTAGCCTCTGGACCAGAGTATAATAATGACATCAATAAACAGAAAAATATGTCCAGAGAAAAAATTAATTAATAGTGATGTATCAAAGTTTATTTAAAGTGATACAAAAATAAAAGAATGGTGAATAAATCACAAATTATTAAACACTGATCACTTAAACATAGCTAAACAGCAGCTACAATATACCTAAAATAGGCTAAAATATCAACACACATACTTGCCATTCATGGTGCAACATTCAAACACAACTCATGATACCGTGACAAAACATCCACAATGCTAAAAGACAAGAGAACAATGCTAAAAAAAAATGCTAAAAAGCAGGCGGGGAAGAGGAATTCATATCTATTCCCCACAATGACAAACATTAGTATTATGTTCACAAGCAATAGAATCAATTAAAAAACAATCTATTGTCAGGGTGGATCAAACAAGGAAAAAGTACAAAGATCACATCCCTATAAAGTTTAACTCGACCGGTTTCGACGTGTAGTGGTGGTTAACACAATGTCTTCCTCAGGAGGTAGATGTTACCATTCTGGTAAATATCAAGCTGCTGTAAAGGCCAATGCACAATGGTGCAGCCAGCCTCTCTGGAAATTACAGGACTGTATCCTGAAACTCGCTCAATAGCGCTTGGAGAAATCCAAAGGCTGCATCTGTCAAGGAGCAGCAAAACTTTGCTGGAAATGTCCAGGCCGTCTATTATTGCTTAATTAAACGATTGCTGTGTATAGTAATTACACGAGTTGAAGCAGGCTGTCTCTTCATCCTGCAGAAACTACGAATTGCAAGCGGATTACACAGAACTTTCTTTCAGGCTACCCTCATCAGCCTCCTCTTCATCACTCATATCTGACTGTCCACGATTCAGTCTCGGTGTGCTGCAAAAAACCTATGCCTTAACACCAGCAGGATTGAGATTGTTTGCACTGGGACCCCTGCTCCAGCTTTCCCACTTTCTCTCTGGCCAGACTCTCTTGGCCCTGCAGCAGAACCCACCTGCAAGGCTAAAAACCTTGGGGTCATCTTCGACTCCACTCTCTCCTTCTCGTGTCACATTTCAGTCATATCTCGACAGTTCAACTATCAGCTAAAGCTCCTCAGAGGTACGGTACCGTTTCCCACTTTACCCCAGCAGGTCACTGTCTCCACATCCTTGGTTATCTCCAGGCTGGACTACTGCGACTGGCTCTTTCTCACCCTCCATGCTTCAAATCCACACCCTCTATAACTCATGCAGAACATGATTGCAAGACTATCCTTGTGGTCAAGACCACGGACTGTATCTGTCTGGCACTGATATCCCTCCACTGGCTACCTGTGGCTTCAAGGGTCAAATGTAACAAATTATGCATTGTCAAAAAGGCTTTGTGGTGCCTGGCTAGCACCTTTCTGCAATGATTCATGCTGAAATACTGTACAGGTCCAAGCATAACAATGCCCAAAGCAAGAAACCATACAACTAGTCTCCTGGAACACTCAAGGGTTCAGACACTTTATTAATTCAAACGAAAGTGATCTAGATGCATATGATATCATCGTCCTCCAGGAGACGTGGTTAGTGGATACTCCTGTATGGGATGCCTTTAATATCTTAACGACTGCAGCTATAATACAACCCAGAGGACATCCCATGGCAGGATTATTGCCACCAAAAACTCGAAGAATTTCAGAACCTATTTGTATAAGTCACCAACCTGTACATACAAGTCGTAAAAATCGAAAAAGGACATCTACACAATGGTAATACTAAATATATATTGGGGTAGGGTCCAACTATCACCTGACATATTTTTCAATCATATTGAAACGATTCTTCATAATCTGGCCTTGGAAAGGAATATAAATTTCATCATGATTACAGGAGATCTAAACCTCCATATAATATCTACTGCGAGTAAGAGGCAAAATGCGGAAGAGACTAGAAGGAGCAAATTAATGGAGGAGAGACAATGGGGCCGATTCATGGAACAAACGTGCGCCGAAAATCTTAGCGCAAGCAGGCGCAAGCGCAAAAAACAGGCGCACGCGCACGCGTGCGATTCATGGAAGTCCCTGCGCGTGTTTACCTCGGGATGTGCGCCAAACCCGTGCATGGCGCACAAGTCACTGCAACATCCCGAAAGGCGTGCGCGACGTGCACAGTGAAAGCGCACAACCTCGACGCATACACCAGAAAGTGGGCGGGACACGGGGCGTAACACGCGGAATGGGGAACAACGCGCGAAAATAAGGGCGTAACTGGGGATGTACTGCAGGGAAGCAGACGGAACGCCCACACGCACTCGAACCACACGTATTCATGGAATCAAATAAGGCAAAGACACGCACAGCCAAAGACACGCACAAGCTGAAACACGTCCACCACACGAAGGCAGGCGGTAGAGTACCAGCGCATCACAAAAGTGGCAACATACAGCAATTGGGCCTGTGCGAGCGGCCTGTGCGAGAAAGTGGGCGGAACACGGGGCGTAACGCACGGAATGGGGAACAACGCGCGAAAATAAGGGCGTAACTGGGGATGTACTGCAGGGAAGCAGACGGAACGCCCACACGCACTCGAACCACATGTATTCATGGAATCGAATAGGGCAAAGCCACGAACAGCCAAAGACACGCACAAGCTGAAACACGTCCGCCACACGAAGGCAGGTGGTAGAGTACCAGCGCATCACAAAAGTGGCAACATACAGCAATTGGGCCTGTGCGAGCGGGGCACGTGTATTGCGGGGGAGCGCGGGAAGTAACACACGCGATCGAGCGGGGTACGTGTATTTCGGGGGTGCGCGGGAAGTTACACACGCGATTGAGCGGGGTACGTGTACATCGGGGGTGCGCGGGAAGTTACACAAGCGATTGAGCGGGGTACGTGTATTTCGGGGGCGCGCGGGAAGTTACACACGCGATTGAGCGGGGTACGTGTATTTCGGGGGTGTGCGGGAAGTTACACACGCGATTGAGAGGGGTACGTGTATTTTGGGGGTGCGCAGGAAGTTACACACGCGATTGAGCGGGGTACGTCGTGTATTTCGGGGGTGCGCGGGAATTTACACACGCAATCTCATCAGGGTACGTGTATTTCAGGGTGCGGGGGAAGTATCACACGCAACATCAGCAGGATACGTGTATTCCAGTGGTGCGCGGGAAGT
The DNA here is from genome assembly GCF_040938575.1 of Ambystoma mexicanum. Taxonomy (NCBI): domain Eukaryota; kingdom Metazoa; phylum Chordata; class Amphibia; order Caudata; family Ambystomatidae; genus Ambystoma; species Ambystoma mexicanum. The sequence continues at coordinate 417,919,666 of NC_090938.1, forward strand.
TCCACACGCAATTCCATCAGGGTACGTGTATTACAGGGGTGCGCGGGAAGTTCCACACGCAATCTCATCAGGGTACGTGTATTACAGGGGTGCGCGGGGAGCACCACACGTGAATTGCACATGTGGGTCCTCCCAGGTGTTCCCTCTACACCCTCCACGGCCCCTGCAGGTGGCTCACACCACAGGGGCCTACCCTGCACATGTCCTGCAGGCACACCATCCACCATGGCCATGACCCCCAGCCAACCCACATGTCAACTTGCACTACTGCCCACCAACGCATGTCCCCCTGCACCCCCAGCCACCAGGGGCACCCTCCACCAGGCCCCCACCCATGTCTCCCACCACCCCCAGCAGTGCAGGGGCACCCTCCACCAGGCCCCCACCCATGTCTCCCACCACCCCCACCCCCTAGCAGTGCAGGGGCACCCTCCACCAGGCCCCCACCCATGTCTCCCACCACCCTCACCCCCCAGCAGTGCAGGGGCAGCCTCCACCAGGCCACCACCCATGTCTCCCACCACCCCCACCCCCCCAGCACTGTGGGACACCTGCCAGCAGGCCCCCACCCATGTCCAACTCATGTTCCCCACCACCCCCACCCCCCAGCACTGTGGGGCACCTGCCAGCAGGCCCCCACCGATGTCCAACTCATGTTCCCTACCACCCCCACCCCCCAGCAGTGCAGGGGTACCCACCACCAGGCCCCCACCCATGTCTGCCACCACCCCCACCCCCCCAGCACTGTTGGGCACCTTCCACCAGGCCCCCACCCATGTCTCCCACCACCCCCACCCCCCAGCCACCAGGGGCAGCCTCCACCAGGCCGCCACCCATGTCTCCCACCACCCCCACCCCCCAGCAGTGCAGGGGCAGCCTCCACCAGGCCCCCACCCATGTCTCCCAGCACCCCCACCCCCCAGCCACCAGGGGCAGCTTCCACCAGGCCCCCACCCATGTCTCCCACCACCCCCACCCCCCCACCAGTGCAGGGGCAGCCTCCACCAGGCCCCCACCCATGTCTCCCACCACCCCCACCCCCCAGAAGTGCAGGGGCACCCTCCACCAGGCCCCCACCCATGTCCAACTCATGTTCCCCACCACCCCCACCCCCAGCACTGTGGGTCACCTGCCAGCAGGCCCCCACCCATGTATCCCAGCACCCCCACCCCCCAGCAGTGCAGGGGCACCCACCACCAGGCCACCGCCCATGTCTCCCACCACCCCCACCCCCCAGCCACCAGGGGCAGCCTACACCAGGCCCCCACCCATGTCTCCCACCACCCCACCCCCCCAGCACTGTGGGGCACCTGCCAGCAGGCCCCCACCCATGTCCAACTCATGTTCCCCACCACCCCCACCCCCCAGCACTGTGGGGCACCTGCCAGCAGGCCCCCACCCATGTCCAACTCATGTTCCCCACCACCCCCACCCCCCAGCAGTGCAGGGGCACCCTCCACCAGGCCCCCACCCATGTCTCCCACCACCCCCACCCCCCAGCCACCAGGGGCAGCCTCCACCAGGCCCCCACCCATGTCTCCCACCACCCCCACCCCCCAGCAGTGCAGGGGCAGCCTCCACCAGGCCCCCACCCATGTCTCCCAGCACCCCCATCCCCCAGCCACCAGGGGCAGCCTCCACCAGGCCCCCACCCATGTCTCCCACCACCCCCACTCCCCCAGCAGTGCAGGGGCAGCCTCCACCAGGCCCCCGCCCATGTCTCCCACCACCCCCACCCCCCAGCAGTGCAGGGGCACCCTCCGCCAGGCCCCCACCCATGTCCAACTCATGTTCCCCACCACCCCCACTCCCCAGCACTGTGGGGCACCTGCCAGCAGGCCCCCACCCATGTCTCCCAGCACCCCACCCCCAGCAGTGCAGGGGCACCCACCACCAGGCCCCCACCCATGTCTCCCACCACCCCCACCCCCCAGCCACCAGGGGCAGCCTCCACCAGGCCCCACCCATGTGCAACTCATGTTCCCCAGCCAGCATGTCATCACAATCTAGATCCCTGGTCCCTATGGTCAGCCTCCAAATGCAAAACACCCACCCGAGTATTGCATCCACCCACTCATAATTTGCAATTAAATCACAGAACACCAATTGCAAGTTCCGAAACAAACACATTTCCCTCACATACACCAAATGGGTGTCAGTGAATCTCAAAACCCATATCATGAAATGCATGAAACCAATGAGATACCACACATTGAAGTTCACCAAAAAAATATGTATTAAAGGAAACATAAATAGAATCAAAAATGAAGAAACAGAAATGTGAATGTACAAAAATTAAAAGAAGCATGTCTGTGAAAAATAGCAAAACCAAAAATAAAATTCCAAAGTAATGGTGTCCAAAGTCAATGACCACAAAACAAAATCCAATGGAAAATAAAAAAAGAAAGCCATTGCTCCATGGTTAAAATGTGAAAAAAAAATACAATCCAACTGTGAACTATGTACATGGGAACAAGCCAGGGTCCATTATCCCAACAAAAGAAAGGAAACCTATCTAACTACACTAACTAATAAAATAAACTATATACAAAAATGTGGCCAATGTCCGAAAGGTCCAAATAAAATCAAAACAAAAATGAAACCTAACACTACCTACATAACTATGTACAAGGGCAGCGGGCTAGTTTCACGGCTCACTTGTGGATGTCCCGGGCCAGGGCATCATCGAACTCCTGCTCAATGTCCCGGAGGCGGTCCTCCTCCATGGCCCAGAGGGTCCGCAGGGCCGTCGACGTGTCCACCTCCAAACCCCTGCGGATTGCCTCGAGGCACTCAGCCCGCCTCAGGGCCCTCCTCCGCCATGACCATTGTGAGCCGTTCCTCTTCCGCCCGCTGCCGCTCCGCATCTATGGCGTGGCCCAACCGCTGCCACACGGAAGACACTCTCTGTCCTGGGTCCTCCTGCCCTCCAGCCGATGCCTGCCCCTCCGATGTTGAAGGCCCCGAGCCTTCATGGCTCCCACCACGTTGCTGCTGCTGCTGTGCCTCTGCCCATGCACTGCCTCCTGCTGCCTGCACATCCTCCGCCGGCTGGGGTGCAGTCGTTGATGTGGCCACCCCTGCTGGACGTCCGACTCCCGACTGTGGCAGGGATGCCTCCTCCACCAGCCTGGCCGCACCGTCTGAGGCAGCTCCACAGGGCACCCAGGTGACTGATGGGTGGGAAGATGGCACGGAGGACGACTGGCGCATAGGGGGTCCAGTTGAGGAGGGGGTCGTAGCAAGCCCCATCATATGGAGGAATCCGGCCTGGGTGACCTGTCCCAGCAGGCTGACATGGTCAACGAGCCATTCGAGATGACGTGCAGTCTCCTCATGAAAAGACTGCAGGTCACCTCGCATAGCCCGTTGACGCAACGCCACACCAGTCAGGACAGGCTCAACCCGGACCCGGATAGCCACGTCCGCAGGCAGAGGAAGGCCAGTTGACGTGAGCTCATCCCCTGCCTGAAAACGGGTCTGGACGTAGGCATCCCTGCTGGTGCAAGATGATGCAGGGACAGGATTAGGGACAGGATTGCACACAGGCACCTCCGCAGCGGCCTGTGCTGCCTCCTGTCCCTGGTCCTGCACTGCACCACTAGCACCAGTGGGATCCCCACCTCCAGACCCCGTCTCTGGTGCTTGCACGGCCTCCTCCTCCACCAAATCTCCCACCAACCTGGATGACTCCGTGCCATCTTCTCCTGTTGGGCTCTGTGGGGTCCCAGCTGCCCCTTCTGCTGCCGAGGAGTCCAACTCTAACCTCCGCCTCTTGGACCTCCCCCCGGCAGCTGCGGCCTGGGATGCGGCACCGGACTCCTCACTCCCCGACGAGATGACAACATGGGAGGGGAGCCGGGCCATGCGTCTCCGGCTGGCGGTGGGATCCCCGCCGCTGTGCTCCACAGCACCTTCTCCGCCCTCTTCATCAGTTGACGCTGCAGACAGGGAGAAACAAAACACAGGCATCAGGGCACTGTACAATGAACACAGACACACATGACAGTTGTACATGAGTGGCATTGGCAAACCTCAGACATGTCATCACAATCCCCAACACACATGTCATTTCAACTCGCACACATGAGCCATACCATAGCCATATCGCAACTGCCAGCACCATCCATAAACATACAACAGCATGAGCAGCCGAAGGTGAGCCAGACATCACATGCAACACAGGAAGTGCACCACACATGTACACACACCACCACACTTGCATGCATGTGTACACCTCTGCCAAGTGTCGAAGTGTTCAGACGGGCATCCATGTCACATCTGCCAATCAGACTTCCACATACCGCTGTCACATGCATCCATGTTTCATCACTGTTGCACCCTTGTCAAATACACACACATGCACATGTACACAGTGCTGATATATGCAGCCGAAAACAACATACATGCGTGACATCACGGACATGTCTACTTACATACACATTCATCCAAACATGTGTGCCCACACAACTGCATTTGGCATGCAAGCCTACACACACAAGCACCATCCATGTCTCACACATTCCAGCCCTCGCATGTGTTAGCCCCGCGGCCCTGTACACCCCCACCCATACTCGACCCCATACAAACAGATGTGGAACCTGCACACTCCTGAAAAATCACCACACGCACTGCTCACAATCAGGATGCATGTACACTTACCGCTCGACTCCAGACGGGTCTGCCTCTCAAGGACCTGGACGTGGAGCGCTGGGGATATGCGTTCCAGGACCCTCATCTGTTCTTCCGACAAGTGGCCCCGGCGCCCCTTGGCATCCGCTGCCTTCAAGAGGCGCCGGGCCTTGTTCAGGGTCCTGGACCTGAAGTCCTCCCAGCGCTTCTTGACATGTTGTAAGTCGCGGACTGCCACCCCCTCCGCGTTGATGGCAGTCACGATGTCAGTCCAGATCCGAGTCCGTCCTTCCTTGTCGGCGCGGGAACTTCCGAAGAGGGCATCATACTGCCCCAGGACTTGCTCCACCAGGACACCAACTTCGGTGGCACTGAAGCTGGTGCCCCTCTGCCTCTCTGGCCGGGGGTTGTCAGTGGTCTCAGATGGTGTTTGCCCCGACATGACAACCCCAGAGGCAGGAGTGGGTGGGCAACTGGGTCCTGGGGCTGGGCTGTGGAGCGATGGAATCCCAGTCGGGAGTCTTCGATTCCAGCAGGGGTGGTCACAGGAACAGCACTCCTGGCTGATGTGCAGGCAGCAAATGGCAGGGCACGTGGGCAGCAGGCAGTCAGGCAGCAGCAGATGGCAGGTGGGAGCGTGCTCGGGGCTCTGGGGGGCAGTAGTTCGGCCTTCTGGGCAGGAGCGTGGTCTTCCGTGTGCTACGCGTGGCCAGCTTGATACGGAGTGATTTGGCACGTGAAAAATCTGCACGTCAGCGTGTAATTCGAGGAAAGGCCCTTAGTGCGTATGCACGACAGCACGTATATGCGATTTCATCCGACCAAAGGCCCTTAGCGCGTGAGCGCGTCTGTGACGTGACGCGCGCGGGTGTTTCCCTCATTGCACGTGATGACAGAACACACGTGGATTTCCACCAATTGCGTGTGAAAGTTCCCGGCCCCCCGGAACACACGTACCCAGCCTAATCGCGTGTGGAACTTCCCGCGCACCCCGAAACACACGTACCCAGGCCAATCGCGTGTATGCTCACTCCCCTCCGATCACACGCGATGACACTCGGACGTACAGTCTTACCACGTATCCGAATACGGGAAACCCACGCACGGCAAAAGACGTGCACAGGTGTCAACGCGTCCGCCCACACGAAGGCAGGTGGAGGCGTCCCCGCGCACAGCATAAAAGTGCGCGCAAACAACAAACGCGTATATACAGCTACGATGAATGCCCCATTTGTTGCTGCACTGATCGTGGGACACCGCAGGAGGAGGAGAATAGCCAGGGCACTCATTTTCGCACCACGAACAAGCCTTTTTGGGATGCCTGACGACCAGGTCTACGGCAGGTATAGGTTTCCACCCCATATCATCCTAGACCTGGTCAGGGAATGGGAAGATGACCGCACATCCCCCACCCTTTGCTCCCAAGCATTGAGCCCCTTGGAGAAGCTGCTCAATGTCCTGCATTTTTTGGCCACTGGGTCATTTCAGCGGACTACTGCCGTAGTGGGGGGGGTCTCAGAGGGCCACGCAGTCACGCTGCCTACACCAGGTACTGGCAATCATGACAGCGCGCCCCTCAGTCCGCAGGCACATATACATGCCCAGAACACCCGCAGAAAGGCAGGCCGTTGTCCTGGATTTTTTCAGGGTGGCACACTTCCCCAAAGTGCTCGGTGCCATAGATTGCACCCATGTGGCCCTACGTCCACCTAGGGCCACTGAGCACATCTACCGAAACCGCAAGCACTGGCATTCCATCAATGTACAGGTGGTATGTGATGCAAAGGGAATCATCACCTCTGTCTATGCAAACTACCCTGGCTCCACCCATGACAGTTTCATATACAGAATGTCCGCCCCGAGCCGGGCCCTGGAAGCTGGGCAGCATGGTGACACATGGCTCCTAGGTCAGTACAAATGCCCTTGCACATGCATGTAAGTCACACACAGACAAATATCCAAACCCTAATAATCTCAACTATTATCACCTCCCCAGGGGACAGTGCCTACCCTCTGAGCAACCACATGATGACGCCAATCCGGAACCCCACCACACCACCCCAGGTAAGATACAACGGCGCCCATATTGCAACCAGGGGCATAGTGGAGCGCACATTCGGAGTGCTCAAGTCACGTTTCCGCTCCCTTGACCGCTCTGGTGAGCAACTACTCTATGCACCACCAGTAGTGTGCAGGATCATTGTGGCAGCATGTGTCCTGCACAATGTTGCAACACGGCAGGGCGTCCCGGTGGACATGGTGGTGCCCCCACATCCCCAACCACAGGCACAGGCGCTGCCCATGGGAGGGGACAGGGCATGTGGCGAGGAAGCCCGGACCCAGCTTGTGGCCACATTTTTCACCTAAACTCCCACCCTTGCGGAGTGCACACAGGCCTGGCACATACCAGGTGACAATCGATGATGACAAAGAGACAGTCAACTTTCACAACCCTACCACCCTGAGATAGTTGCCATGGAAGTGCCACATCGTCTGCATCCCTAGCTACTTAAACACAAGCTATCCTGTGTGACCAAAAGGCACACATATGACATATGACATGATATGGCCCATACACAAGTATTTCAAGGCGCAATGAGGCAGGGAGGGGGGAACAAGGGAAGACAGACAACGGTACTACTAGGCCAGGTGTCATTGAGATTGTGCAAGTGCAGGGGTAGGGGGAAGGGAAAAGTGCAAGGGGAAGGGTGGGGGGGAGTCCAGTACAGGGGAAGTAGCCCAAAAAAATAATACATAGGTCGGCTGGTGGCAACTGCAAAGGTAAGTGCAGACAAGTGCTGGGAAGGGAGGGCTGTAGGGATAGAGAGACAGTACTGCAGTGCAGGGGTTGCCGGGAGGCAGTGCAAGTGGAGAGTGGCTGGGCCAGGGACCGAGGTCGGTGAGAGTGGCCCAGTTGCAGCTCCTGTGCAGTTCCAGTGAAGAATTCTGCAAGGGAGAGGCAGAGAGTAAGCAGAAGCAAAGAGGAAGGTCTTGAGGTGCTTCCAGAACTGGAGATGGTTCCCCTCAAGTTCAAGTCAGGCAGGAAGTCTGTTCCAGGGGGAGGGCCCTGCCGCAGAGAGAAATCTACCCCAGCTAGTTGCTCTGAGAAGCGGATGACCCTGACATGCAAGGTGTGCATCACACACACCTGCAAAACAGGCCATGGCCATCACTGTCATGTCACTCAAACCCTCCCAAACATCAACATGACATGGCAAGCAATACCCATACTCCAACACAGTAACGATAAGGTACACATTGCCATGTCCTAAATGTACAGTGGCATCAGACAATGATGCCTGACCCGGAATCAGATGAAATGACAGACCAACAAAATCTCCCACCCAAAATAAGTCATTTCCAAATGCATTACAACAGTCGTAGACGTAACATAACAATGAATGCCTGTCTACATGCACATTATGCATAGCAAAATCAACACTGCAGCTCATGTGTGCAGTGTCCTACTCCTGCAACACACTGCTCAGCGCACAGCACAGTGAACAGCCATTGTGTGTGATGCACACCCTGAGCATCACATCTAAGTGACAGACCACATCAAACATCAAATAAGGCATGTACTGGATCCATAATCGGTCACAGAACATGTGCTGCAGGGACACAGTGGGCACCAGAAGGCAAACAGTGTACACGTGGATATGCAAGGGTGGGAGTACATGTAGTGCATCAGAGTGCAAGTGTGTGGTTCTGCAAGGACATGCGCTCCACATATGCATGTGCACTCAAGTGACCATCAGTGTTCCCTACACATCACATGTGAACATCCACCATGTGTACACCCCAGCATGTCAAACCACAACTATCCCCTCGCACCTGAAAGGAAAACACAACACATGAACAGGCATTGATCAGTAGAACACAACATGTACATGGGATACCACCATTACTATGTCAGAGTTCCCATCACACTGCAGGGCAAGGCAACTATCAACAACAACCCCCCCCCCCTCCCTCACAAATGACCATGACCCACTGAACAACTGCACCTGGGTCATGGAGCCTCCAACCCTCAATTCCACCTGGCCACAGGATCACCTTTACCCTTCGTCACCATCTCCCACCTTGTGTGTAAAAAGATGCCTGAACCCTAAGAATCCACACTTATTTCCAAAATCACAAAATCCAAGGCATAAAAACGAACACGAACACCCTCCAGTAGATGACTTGACGTAGCAGTACCTCACAAAGGCCAAGCACTACCACAATGATGCAACAACCAAGGTAGCACAGCAAAACAATGTCACAACAGGATGTGAGACATGTGTGGTACATGACATAGGATGATGCACCATGAATGGATGTGTACTGTCACAGGTCCCCTGTACAGGCGCGGGAGTGTCACGAAACAACCACCCCCACCATGTCCCGGGTGCCTGCAAGGTCAAACTCACACAGGCCCCTGAGACCCTGGTGGGGAAGGAGGTTCAGGGATATGCAGTCGGGACAGGTGTTGACACACTGGATGACTGGAATGAGTGGCAGGAGAGGGGAGGAGGAATGACACATGAAACTAGGGAATGCACGAAAATGTACAACCTGCATGAACACATACACAATCCAAACAAACTTGGACATCATTGTCATGGCCTTCTGTAGTCCAGGCTCAGGAGTGGTACGAACCAACCACCCCCTCTAGGGTTTTGGCGCCTGCAAGTTCGGGGCTTACACAGGCATCCGCAACCCCAGCGGGGAAAGAGGGTCAGGGAACGTTGCTTGGATAGGTACGGGAAGCAGGAACACCGGTAAGAGGGTACAGGTTTCAAAATTGCATAGGATCACGGGTGATTAGGGAGAAAAAACATACCAAATTGAACCACACATACATCCATGCATCAGTACACTCCCCAGCAAGCCTATGCAGAGCAGTTTGAAAGAAAAACAACAAGACACTTAGCTCTGGTTTTAAGTGCTGGCCTCCTGTCTGCGCACTCTCAGGTCCGGTTACAGGAGCACTGCAATGCTGCAAAGAGAGCCACAGTCAACAACCTGTGCGTGCCAATTACACAAAAACACAACACCAAACATGCCCCATAGCAACAAACTACTCTACAAACAGACAATCTGGGGTCGATGCTTCGTACCCATATATAACATGACCCCTGTGACGGGTCATAGACAGTCAATGCAGTAAGTCAGCTGCTGGTGGGTGCGTGGCCAATGGTACACCAATGTGTCACAATTCACACAACATGCAATGTTCCCTGGGTAAGCAGACAGACCCATATAGCAAGCCATGACTACAGAGCAAGTTGCGTACCACCATGACCGAAACAAAGTTGGCAGTGCATTTATCATAAAGTACATGGAAAAGACATGCACTGCACCCAAGTATGTCCCTTGCTGTAGGTCCCTGTGAGCTGCCCCTTTCCATGTCTCGGAAGGCTACATGGTTGATACAAGTGCCTCAATGGACCTTGGTGTACCGGAGGGTATGTGCCACTGCCCCTGCATGTGTCCGAGACAACCCTACTATCAACAGCCATCAGTCCACAAACACATCTGAGCTGCAATGTGTGCTTCAACACCAATATTCGTCTAAGCTCACCCTCAGTGCTGTGACTAAGCCTGCATGTGCAACTCGCCTGGTGCAAGCTTTGCTGTGTCGTGGCCCCCCTGTGATGCTCACCTTGCCTGGAGTTCCTTGGAACATGTCAGCAGTTCTAGGATGTGGGTCTGCAATCACTGTGCCTCTGCTTGTGCACACATGTGCATGTGGGCACCAACAAACGGGTCCAGAATTCCGTCGTCCAATGGGCCATGTCTGCTGGCAAAGGTGCTCTGGAGGCTCATCCCCCTGCAGAAAGGGCATGAAACACATGATTAATGCTTCAAAGTCATCTGTGTGTGTCTCATCAGGCATCTCATTACTTGACCATGTCAGAGAGTCACATCACAAATCACACCATCAGTCCGTCTTTCACATCCAAAGTGTGGAACACTATCTACAGCATGAATTGCAACAAGCACGTGTACAGGAAAGATATGAAACATACTACACAATGCATAGCAATCAATGTACACATTAATCATGACACACCCCATCTAGCAAAAACTGAACAGTGGACAATAACACCTAAATCATCCCCACTAGGGTTGTCAATACAAGTCACACAGCACCAGACATGCCACAGATATGACAGTCCAAAGCCCTTGTGTAATATTCTGTAACACCGAACCATCCTTGCGAGCCCATGGATAAGGGAGGCAGGAGTGGCATATGTGAGTCAAGGACCGCAAGCAGCAAACACATACACAAGACAACCATGAAGGGCCCAGCTGGAACAGACAGTGGATGCCTTCAAAAGCCACAAAGCACTGCACCGTCACATGAAAGCACAATAGACTAGCAATTTTAAACTAAATCAACTATTAACTAATTACACTAACAATGGAAAACCTACATTACCTATTTAAACTAACTATCAAACAGAAACTTAACTAACTAAACTAAAAGAAAAATCAAAAATGGCCACATACGACCCGGGGGGGAGGGGAGGCACCCAGGAGGGGGGAGGTACAGGGTGCTGCTCAACATCCACATGCGATGATGCTGAGCCAAAAAAAAACCTCCATGGGCTCAACGCCTGCACAGCCCGACCTATGTGGGAGATAGATGGTGGTCCGAGTCTGGCTCATCCTGTAAAGGAGGACGTGGCACAGTAGCCTGGCCACACCTAGCCGCAGCTTGCCCCTCGTCGGCAGCAAGTCTGCCAGACGGGTGAGCCTGGTTCTGTGTGGCGATGTGACATAGGTCTGCATGCAGAACCTCACGTGATACACGTGCTTCCTCTTGCAAGGTAGCACGTGTAACAGGGAGTTCCTCCTGCAAGGCCTGGCTGGACAACCGCTGCACCTCCCGGCAAGCCTGTAGCTCAGCCGAGATGGTACGCTCAAGCTGTGCAAACCTCTCCTCTGCCTGCTGCCTCTGGGACATCATAAGGACACCCAGAGTGGATCTGAGGGAAGCATACTCCTCCCTCAGGGCATCCATGTGCGCCTCTGCGTGAGCAGCAATTGCTTGACGCAGAGACGACATTTCAGCCTGGCGTGCCCTGTCTGAGGCCGCCATGCCCCGCCTGAGCGAGCGGGCCGTGGACCGTGCCGCCTGCTGCTGGAGAAGCACCTGCCTAGCAGGGGGGAGCACAGATCGGGCCACACGCTCCATGCTCTCAGCGATGTTCTCCATTGCTGCCCCCTGCCGTTCGGAATTGGCAGTCATGTCTTGCTCCCACTCAGTATACAGCGGTTGCGCGCGGCGACCGCGTTGCCGGGCTTGACCCCTGCGGGACCCAAGAACCGGGGGTCCTTGCTGTGTTGGCACCGCCTGCGGCTGCACGACTACATGCCCCCGTCGACGTGATGTCCCAGTCACATCAGTGACTGGTGTGGAGGGTGACCCTGCGTCCCGATCCACCATGGGTGGAGGAACCAAGACTGTCTGATCCCTCAGTGCAGGTGTGGCAGACAGAGCAGTGTCCACATCAGAATTACTCACCCCTGACACATGGACTTGATGCTCATCCAACTCAACATGGACGTCAGAGTCGTCATCAAGGCTGGACTCATAGGCAGCCAGAGACAAGATGGACTGCAGCACTTGGGGGTTTTCGTGGCCTACCACCCCACAACCCCCACTAGTGCCGGGTTGATGTGGTGTTACCAACCCTGTGTCTGGCATGCCAACACCATCCTCCGCCTCCATTGCGTCATCACCTGAAAAATAGAGAGAAAAAAGGTCACTACACATGTCAGAAGCACACGACACACACACACACCGACAGCAAAGGCATCCGGCAGACATGTGACACACAACATATGACCTGGCATGCATGCTGGGTCTACTTTGAATAGCTTCTGTGATCAGACCTGTTGAAAGGTGGCAGTTTCCATGGAAGTGGGTCTATGCAGTGCAGAAAATGTGTACGCCACTCACTACCTACATGTACAAGCACTCCATGGTGTGTGCCAGGAAATGTGAAGGCAGTGCAATGTCAAAGTCACACATCACGTGCATTGTGCATTCAATGTGTACCATGTCTAGAAGCCAAGTACCCCTCCACCCCAGTACCAAAGCAGGGATGCGTAGCATGGTATCAAAAGGCTGACCATACACCTGTGTATTGACAGGCAGTGTTGACTGGCATCAACAGCTTAATGTGATTCAAATTACAACACTGCAAATGATGCTGGGACAGTGGGCAGGACACATGATGAAAACTCCGGATGCCGCCCACGTGTGAAGAAGACACAACAAGAGTTGGACAGAGTCATTGGCCATTGAACAGGCTGAGGCCTGTGAGCCACACAGATTGTCAGAGCCTAAACATGTGTGCAACGCAGGACTGAGCCACAGTTGACATGGGGAGGCCGATGAGATGGCAGGCAATGTATGTAACCAAGGACTCATATTACAGTGATCATCCAGTCAAGGACACATAGGGGCATGCGTGCAATGCACATGGAGCATGAATGGGCACTCATGTCCCTGCGGGACATCTGACCCATGCACAGTACAAGTGAGATACCCTGCATCGAATACTAAGGATGTACCACACGGCATATGTCTGGCAGTTTCTACGCAGGAAGTTAGTTTCTACACAGGACACATGAACAAGAAACTACACATTGGCAAGAATGAAGCAGACCAGTGCAAAGGTGGAACTGGGGTGCAGAGTGGCGGAGGAGGGGCAAGGGAGCATGCCCACATGGAGTCCCGCATGCAGGCAGAGGAGACATGCATGACGGAAGCATTGCATTACTTACACATCAGAACCATGTACACGTCACATGTAGCAGCAATCATGCACAACACATCCTCAACAAACACGCATCAACACTCACTGGACTGGGCATCAAAGTCCAGCATCTCTCCCACTCCTTCGACCAATTCAGGTGGTATGAACTCCGCAACGAGAGCCTCATGCGGTGTGAGTTCTTCCTCCTCTGGTGCAGGCCCACCGCCAGTCACCAGAGTCAAGTTGTAATTTGAGGCACGCTTAGTCTTAGTGCTGCGCTTGATGTCATTGCAATGATTTTTGCACTCCTGCGCCGTGCGCACCTCATGTCCGAATGAACTGACATGTTCCGCAACATGCTTCCAGTGGGTGTCACGTTGGGCAGCCGTAGTCTGACTATTGGCACCCACTAGCATGTCACGGCTGTGGCCCCGCACGTAGTCCACGAGGAAGTCCAGTTCCTGCTTACAGAAAGGCTTCTTCCTCGACGTGCAGGAGGTCGTGGTTGTGTGTGGGGTCCCAGCCTGTGCTGCAGGTGCAACCTACCTCCTCTTGGACTGTGGCGCAGACCCTGGCTGGCTAATGCCGCCCTGACCAGTATGGCCAGTGGGTTCGGTGGATTGAGCCAAGGGAGTGGCAGGTGGAGGGATGACCAAAGGCCTGACTTGTGTCAGTGGCAGCTGGGTGCCCACTAATGGACCCTGCGCAGCAACATCAGCTGTGACAGGGTCATTGACCGCAACGGTCCTGGTTGGCAGACTCACAACCGGGGTGCTGTTGGGTGCATCTGCCCCTGCACTTGCCAACACCCGGCTGTTCGGGGCAGCAGATGACATGACTGCCCCAGGGACATGTGTCTTGGTCTGAGCAGCCCGGCGTGCCCCTATGGTTTCCCCCCTGGCCTGTTGGAGATCTACCTAGGGCCCTTCAAGTGCCAACGCAGCCTGCGCTGGCAGACCCTGAGCCTGGGTGGCGGTGTCCACAGCTGCACCTGCAGCTACCACTACCCTTGGGCCTGTGGCAGTCGATGGAACGGACTGCCGGGTCGTACGGGTGCCAGTGCCAGATGCAGGAGCTGCATCCCCCGGAACCACAGGGGGTGGTGGCATGGCTGCACCGACACATGGCACAACATTGTGCTCAAGTGGCGCACCCCTGCCTCTTCCCCCTCTGTGGCTGCCCTGGACACCCTGGAGTCCCCCTACTCCCTGGTCACCACGGCCACGTCCCCGACCATGCCCGCCACGAGGAGGACGCCCAGCTGAGGCGCCCCTCACCTTTGGTGCCCTCCCAACCATGGCACAGATGGAGTGGTGCCAATGGGAGGTGTACACCACAATTGACCTGGGCAATTGGGGTGAAGGGGGTGGGAAGCAAGATGTTAACAGCCCCCCTGCATCTGCAAGGCTGTATGTGACCCCGGTGATGTGGTGACGGGTCACGCAATGCTCAGGCACCCCAAAACTGCAGTAAAACCGTGCACGCAACCCTGCAGCCTATGTGCGTGGATTCAACCTCCCGCAGTATGCGGTGGCACCCAGTAACACGAATAACGCGTACGCGTGGGACACGCAGGCTACTATGACATTGAAAATGGGTGCGATACACAGGGGCACCCGCAGTGTGAAAAAGAGCGTGTGCGACTCACCGTCTGACTAGCGCGATGCAGAAAAACACGCGTAGCCAATACCCCCGCCAAAAGATGAAATACGTCCTTGATAGCTGTGAAGTTGTGATGGCGCGCAAAACAACAGGAAGCAGCAACACACGTCGGTCTCCACGAAAGGCACGTACAGCGAACTGCTGGGCCCGCTCACCTTTAACCTGTGCTGAGGGAAACTCACGCGCGCGTCACGTCACTTACACGCATGGGCCCTTTCCTCGTATTACACGCGGACGTGCAGTTTTCCACGCGCGCTTACGCGCATGGGCCCTTTCCTCGTATTGCACGTGGACGTGCAGTTTTTCACGTGCGCTTACGCGCATGGGCCCTTTCCTCGTATTACACGCGGACGTGCAGTTTTTCACGTGCACTGAAATGCCCATGCACGTCTGTACGCGTCACGTCACAGGGGCGCTTGCGCTTGAGGGGCCTTCTGTCCAATGAAAATGCGTATGCGTGCAGACGCGCTTATGCGCTAAGGGCCTTTCCTCGAATTACACGCTGACGTGCAGATTTTTCACGTGCCAAATCACTCCGTATCAAGCTGGCCACGCGTAAGCACACGGAAGACCAGGCTCCTGCCCAGAAGGCCGAACTACTGCCCCCCAGAGCCCCGAGCACGCTCCCACCTGCCATCTGCTGCTGCCTGACTGCCTGCTGCCCACGTGCCCTGCCATTTGCTGCCTGCACATCAGCCAGGGGTGCTGTTGCTGTGACCACCCCTGCTGGAACTGAAGACTCCCGACTGGGATTCCATCGCTCCACAGCCCAGCCCCAGGACCCAGTTGCCCACCCCCTCCTGCCTCTGGGGTTGTCATGTCGGGGCAAACACCATCTGAGACCACTGACAAACCCCGGCCAGTGAGGCAGAGGGGCACCAGCTTCAGTGCCACCGAAGTTGGTGTCCTGGTGGAGCAAGTCCTGGGGCAGTATGATGCCCTCTTCGGAAGTTCCCGCGCCGACAAGGAAGGACGGACTCGGATCTGGACTGACATCGTGACTGCCATCAACGCGGAGGGGGTGGCAGTCCGCGACTTACAACATGTCAAGAAGCGCTGGGAGGACTTCAGGTCCAGGACCCTGAACAAGGCCCGGCGCCTCTTGAAGGCAGCGGATGCCAAGGGGCGCCGGGGCCACTTGTCGGAAGAACAGATGAGGGTCCTGGAACGCATATCCCCAGCGCTCCACGTCCAGGTCCTTGAGAGGCAGACCCGTCTGGAGTCGAGCAGTAAGTGTACATGCATCCTGATTGTGAGCAGTGCGTGTGGTGATTTTTCAGTAGTGTGCAGGTTCCACATCTGTTTGTATGGGGTCGAGTATGGGTGGGGGTGTACAGGGCCGTGGGGCTAACACATGCGAGGGCTGGAATGTGTGAGACATGGATGGTGCTTGTGTGTGTAGGCTTGCATGCCAAATGCAGTTGTGTGGGCACACATGTTTGGATGAATGTGTATGTAAGTAGACATGTCCGTGATGTCACGCATGTATGTTGTTTTCGGCTGCATGTATCAGCACTGTGTACATGTGCATGTGTGTGTATTTGACAAGGGTGCAACAGTGATGCAACATGGATGCATGTGACAGCGGTATGTGGAAGCCTGATTGGCAGATGTGACATGGATGCCCGTCTGAACACTGCGACACTTGGCAGAGGTGTACACATGCATGCTAGTGTGGTGGTGTGTGTACATGTGTGGTGCACTTCCTGTGTTGCATGTGATGTCTGGCTCACCTTTGGCTGCTCATGCTGTTGTATGTGTATGGATGTGCTGGCAGTTGCGATATGGCTGTGGTATGGCTCATGTGTGCGAGTTGAAATGACATGTGTGTTGGGGATTGTGATGACATGTCTGAGGTTTGCCAATGCCACTCATGTACAACTGTCATGTGTGTATGTGTCCATTGTACAGTGCCCTGATGCCTGTGTTTTGTTTCTCCCTGTCTGCAGCGTCAACTGATGAAGAGGGCGGAGAAGGTGCTGTGGAGCACAGCAGCGGGGATCCCACCGCCAGCCGGAGACGCAAGGCCCGGCTCCCCTCCCATGTTGTCATCTCGTCGGGGAGTGAGGAGTCCGGTGCCGCGTCCCAGGCCGCAGCTGCCGGGGGGAGGTCCAAGAGGCGGAGGTTGGAGTTGGACTCCTCGGCAGCAGAAGGGGCAGCTGGGACCCCACAGGGCCCAACAGGGGAAGATGGCACGGAGTCATCCAGGTTGGTGGGGGGTTTGGTGGAGGAGGAGGCCGTGCAAGCACCAGAGACGGGGTCTGGAGGTGGGGATCCCACTGGTGCTAGTGGTGCAGTGCAGGACCAGGGACAGGAGGCAGCACAGGCCGCCGCGGAGGTGCCTGTGTGCAATCCTGTCCCTGATCCTGTCCCTGCATCATCCTGCACCAGCAGGGATGCCTACGTCCAGACCCGTTTTCAGGCAGGGGATGAGCTCACGTCAACTGGCCTTCCTCTGCCTGCGGACGCGGCTATCCGGGTCCGGGTTGAGCCTGTCCTGACTGGTGTGGCGTTGCGTCAACGGGCCATGCGAGGTGACCTGCAGTCTTTTCATGAGGAGACTGCACGTCATCTCGAATGGCTCGTTGACCACGTCAGCCTGCTGGGACAGGTCACCCAGGCCGGATTCCTCCGTCTGATGGGGCTTGCTACGACCCCCTCCTCAACTGGACCCCCTACGCGCCAGTCGTCCTCCGTGCCATCTTCCCACCCATCAGTCACCTGGGTGCCCTGTGGAGCTGCCTCTGACGGTGCAGCCAGGCTGGTGGAGGAGGCATCCCTGCCACAGTCGGGAGTCGGACGTCCAGCAGGGGTGGCCACATCTACGACTGCACCCCAGCCGGCGGAGGATGTGCAGGCAGCAGGAGGCAGTGCACGGGCAGAGGCACAGCAGCAGCAGCAACGTGGTGGGAGCCATGAAGGCTCGGGGCCTTCAACATCGGAGGGGTAGGCATCGGCTGGAGGGCAGGAGGACCCAGGACAGAGAGTGTCTTCCGTGTGGCAGCAGTTGGGCCACACCATAGATGCGGAGCGGCAGCGGGCGGAAGAGGCACGGCTCACAATGGTCAGGGCGGAGAACTCCATGCGGAGGGCCCTGAGGCGGGCTGAGTGCCTCGAGGCAATCCGCAGGGGTTTGGAGGTGGACACGTCGACGGTACTGCGGACCCTCAGGGCCATGGAGGAGGACCGCCGCCGGGACATTGAGCAGGAGTTCGATGATGCCCTGGCCCGGGACATCCACAAGTGAGCCGTGAAACTAGCCCGCTGCCCTTGTACATAGTTTTGTAGGTAGTGTTAGGTTTCATTTTTGTTTTGATTTTATTTGGACCTTTCGGACATTGGCCACATTTTTGTATATAGTTTATTTTATTAGTTAGTGTAGTTAGATAGGTTTCCTTTCTTTTGTTGGGATAATGGACCCTGGCTTGTTCCCATGTACATAGTTCACAGTTGGATTGTATTTTTTTTTCACATTTTAACCATGGAGCAATGGCTTTCTTTTTTATTTCCCATTGGATTTTGTTTTGTGGACATTGACTTTGGACACCATTACTTTGGAATTTTATTTTTGGTTTTGCTTTTTTTCACGGACATGCTTCTTTTAATTTTTGTATATTCACATTTCTGTTTCTTCATTTTTTATTCTATTTATGTTTCCTTTAATACATATTTTTTTTGGTGAACTTCAATGTGTGGTATCTCATTGGTTTCATGCATTTCATGATATGGGTTTTGAGATTCACTAACACCCATTGGGTGTATGTGAGGGAAATGTGTTTGTTTCGGAAATTGCAATTGGTGTTCTGTGATGTAATTGCAAATTATAAGTGGGTGGATGCAATACTCGGGTGGGTGTTTTGCATTTGGAGGCTGACCATAGGGACCAGGGATCTAGATTGTGATGACATGTTGGCTGGGGAACATGAGTTGCACATGGGTGGGGGCCTGCTGGCAGGTGCCCCACAGTGCTAGGGGGTGGGGGTGATGAGGAACATGAGTTGGACATGGGTGGGGGCCTGCTGGCAGGTGCCCCACAGTGCTGGGGGGTGGGAGTGGTGGGGAACATGAGTTGGACATGGGTGGGGGCCTGCTGGCAGGTGCCCCACAGTGCTGGGGGGTGGAGGTGGTGGGTGACATGGGTGGGGGCCTGGTGGTGGGTGGCCCTGCACTGCTGGGGGTGGGGGGGTGGGAGACATGGGTGGGGGCCTGGTAGTGGGTGCCCCTGCACTGCTGGGGGGTGGGGGTGGTGGGAGACATGGGTGGGGGCCTGGTGGAGGCTGCCCCTGGTGGCTGGGGGGTGGGGGTGGTGGGAGACATGGGTGGGGGCCTGGTGGAGGGTGCCCCACAGTGCTGGGGGGTGGGGGTGGTGGGAGACATGGGTGGGGGCCTGGTGGAGGGTGCCCCACAGTGCTGGGGGGTGGGGGTGGTGGGAGACATGGGTGGGGGCCTGGTGGAGGGTGCCCCTGCACTGCTGGGGGGTGGGGGTGGTGGGAGACATGGGTGGGGGCCTGCTGGCAGGTGCCCCACAGTGCTGGGGGGTGGGGGTGGTGGGAGACATGGGTGGGGGCCTGGTGGAGGGTGCCCCACAGTTCTGGGGGGTGGGGGTGGTGGGGAACATGAGTTGGACATGGGTGGGGGCCTGCTGGCAGGTGCCCCACAGTGCTGGGGGGTGGGGGTGGTGGGGAACATGAGTTGGACATGGGTGGGGGCCTGCTGGCAGGTGCCCCACAGTGCTGGGGGGTGGGGGTGGTGGGGAACATGAGTTGGACATGGGTGGGGGCCTGCTGGCAGGTGCCCCACAGTGCTGGGGGGTGGGGGTGGTGGGGAACATGAGTTGGACATGGGTGGGGGCCTGTTGGCAGGTGCCCCACAGTGCTGGGGGGTGGGGGTGGTGGGAGACATGGGTGGGGGCCTGGTGGAGGCTGCCCCTGGGGGCTAGGGGGTGGGGGTGCTGGGAGACATGGGTGGGGGCCTGGTGGAGGCTGCCCCTGCACTGCTGGGGGGTGGGGGTGGTGGGAGACATGGGTGGGGGCCTGGTGGAGGCTGCCCCTGGTGGCTGGGGGGTGGGTGTGCTGGGAGACATGGGTGGGGGCCTGGTGATGGGTGCCCCTGCACTGCTGGGGGGTGGGGGGGTGGGAGACATGGGTGGGGGCCTGGTGGTGGGTGCCCCTGCACTGCTGGGGGGGGTGGGGTGGTGGGAGACATGGGTGGGGGCCTGGTGGAGGCTGCCCCTGGTGGCTGGGGGGTGGGGGTGGTGGGAGACATGGGTGGGGGCCTGGTGGAGGGTGCCCCACAGTGCTGGGGGGTGGGGGTGGTGGGAAACATGGGTGGGGGCCTGGTGGAGGTTGCCCCACAGTGCTGGGGGGTGGGGGTGGTGGGAGACATGGGTGGGGGCCTGGTGGAGGGTGCCCCTGCACTGCTGGGGGGTGGGGGTGGTGGGAGACATGGGTGGGGGCCTGCTGGCAGGTGCCCCACAGTGCTGGGGGTGGTGGGAGACATGGGTGGGGGCCTGGTGGAGGGTGCCCCAGAGTGCTGGGGGGTGGGGGTGGTGGGGAACATGAGTTGGACATGGGTGGGGACCTGTTGGAAGGTGCCCCACAGTGCTGGGGGTGGGGGTGGTGAGAGACATTGGTGGGGCCTGGTGGAGGCTGACCCTGCACTGCTGGGGCGGTGGAGGTTGTGGGAGACATGGGTGGGGGCCTGGTGGAGGCTGCCCCTGGTGGCTGGGGGGTGGGGGTGCTGGGAGACATGGGTGGGGGCCTGGTGGAGGCTGCCCCTGCATTGCTGGGGGGTGGGGGTGGTGGGAGACATGGGTGGGGGCCTGGCGGAGGGTGCCCCTGCACTGCTGGGGGTGGGGGTGGTGGGAGACATGGGTGGGGGCCTGCTGGCAGGTGCCCCACAGTGCTGGGGGGTGGGGGTGGTGGGGACATGGGTGGGGGCCTGGTGGAGGGTGCCCCACAGTGCTTGGGGGTGGGGGTGGTGGAGAACATGAGTTGGACATGGGTGGGGGCCTGCTGGCAGGTGCCCCACAGTGCTGGTGGGTGGGGGTGGTGGGGAACATGAGTTGGACGTGGGTGGGGGCCTGCTGTCAGGTGCCCCACAGTGCTGGGGGGTGGGGGTGGTGGGGAACATGAGTTGGACATGGGTGTGGGCCTGCTGGCAGGTGCCCCACAGTGCTGGGGGGTGGGGGTGGTGGGGAACATGAGTTGGACATGGGTGGGGGCCTGCTGGCAGGTGCCCCACAGTGCTGTGGGGTGGGGGTGGTGGGAGACATGGGTGGGGGCCTGGTGGAAGCTGCCCCTGCACTGCTGGGGGGTGGGGGTGGTGGGAGACATGGGCGGGGGCCTGGTGGAGGCTACCCCTGGTAGCTGGGGGGTGGGGGTGCTGGGAGACATGGGTGGGGGCCTGGTGGAGGCTGCCCCTGCACTGCTGGGGGGTGGGGGTGGTGGGAGACATGGGTGGGGCCTGGTGGAGGCTGCCCCTGGTGGCTGGGGGGTGGGGGTGCTGGGAGACATGGGTTGGGGCCTGGTGGTGGGTGCCCCTGCACTGCTGGGGGGTGGGGGGGTGGGAGACATGGGTGGGGGCCTGGTGGTGGGTACCCCTGCACTGCTGGGGGGTGGGGGTGGTGGGAGACATGGGTGGGGGCCTGGTGGAGGCTGCCCCTGCACTGCTGGGGGGTGGGGGTGCTGGGAGACATGGGTGGGGGCCTGGTGGTGGGTGCCCCTGCACTGCTGGGGGGTGGGGGAGTGGGAGACATGGGTGGAGGCCTGGTGGTGGGTGCCCCTGCACTGCTGGGGGTGGGGGTGGTGGGAGACATGGGTGGGGGCCTGGTGGAGGGTGCCCCTGCACTGCTGGGGGGTGGGGGTGGTGGGAGACATGGGTGGGGGCCTGGTGGTGGGTGCCCCTGCACTGCTGGGGGGGTGGGGGTGGTGGGAGACATGGGTGGGGGCCTGGTGGAGGCTGCCCCTGGTGGCTGGGGGGTGGGGGTGGTGGGAGACATGGGTGGGGGCCTGGTGGAGGGTGCCCCACAGTGCTGGGGGGTGGGGGTGGTGGGAGACATGGGTGGGGGCCTGGTGGAGGGTGCCCCACAGTGCTGGGGGGTGGGGGTGGTGGGAGACATGGGTGGGGAGGGTGCCCCACAGTGCTGGGGGGTGGGGGTGGTGGGAGACATGGGTGGGGGCCTGCTGGCAGGTGCCCCACAGTGCTGGGGGGTGGGGGTGGTGTTAGACATGGGTGGGGGCCTGGTGGAGGGTGCCCCTGCACTGATGGGGGGTGGGGGTGGTGGGAGTCATGGGTGGGGGCCTGCTGGCAGGTGCCCCACTGTGCTGGGGGGTGGGGGTGGTGGGAGACATGAGTTGGAAATGGGTGGGGGCCTGCTGGCAGGTGCCCCACAGTGCTGGGGGGTGGGGGTGGTGGGAGACATGGGTGGGGGCCTGCTGGCAGGTGCCCCACAGTGCTGGGGGTGGGGGTGGTGGGAGACATGGGTGGGGGCCTGGTGGAGGCTGCCCCTGGTGGCTGGGGGGTCGGGGTGCTGGGAGACATGGGTGGGGGCCTGGTGGTGGGTGCCCCTGCACTGCTGAGGGGTGGGTGTCGTGGGAGACATGGGTGGGGGCCTGGTGGAGGGTGCCCCTGGTGGCTGGGGGGTGGGGGTGGTGGGAGACATGGGTGGGGGCCTGGTGGAGAGTGCCCCTGCACTGCTGGGGGGTGGGGGTGGTGGGAGACATGGGTGGGGGCCTGGTGGAGGCTGCCCCTGGTGGCTGGGGGGTGGGGGTGGTGGGAGACATGGGTGGGGGCCTGGTGGAGGCTGCCCCTGCACTGCTGGGGGGTGGGGGTGGTGGGAGACATGGGTGGGGGCCTGGTGGAGGCTGCCCCTGCACTGCTGGGGGGTGGGGTGGTGGGAGACATGGGTGGGGGCCTGGTGGAGGCTGCCCCTGGTGGCTGGGGGGTGGGGGTGGTGGGAAACATGGGTGGGGGCCTGGTGGAGGGTGCCCCACAGTGCTGGGGGGTGGGGGTGGTGGGAGACATGGGTGGGGGCCTGGTGGAGGGTGCCCCTGCACTGCTGGGGGGTGGGGGTGGTGGGAGACATGGGTGGGGGCCTGCTGGCAGGTGCCCCACAGTGCTGGGGGTGGTGGGAGACATGGGTGGGGGCCTGGTGGAGGGTGCCCCACAGTGCTGGGGGGTGGGGGTGGTGGGGAACATGAGTTGGACATGGGTGGGGGCCTGTTGGAAGGTGCCCCACAGTGCTGGGGGGTGGGGGTGGTGGGAGACATTGGTGGGGGCCTGGTGGAGGCTGACCCTGCACTGCTGGGGCGGTGGGGGTGGTGGGAGACATGGGTGGGGGCCTGGTGGAGGCTGCCCCTGGTGGCTGGGGGTGGGGGTGCTGGGAGACATGGGTGGGGGCCTGGTGGAGGCTGCCCCTGCATTGCTGGGGGGTGGGGGTGGTGGGAGACATGGGTGGGGGCCTGGCGGAGGGTGCCCCTGCACTGCTGGGGGGTGGGGGTGGTAGGAGACATGGGTGGGGGCCTGCTGGCAGGTGCCCCACAGTGCTGGGGGGTGGGGGTGGTGGGAGACATGGGTGGGGGCCTGGTGGAGGGTGCTCCACAGTGCTGGGGGGTGGCGGTGGTGGGGAACATGAGTTGGACATGGGTGGGGACCTGCTGGCAGGTGCCACACAGTGCTGGGGGGTGGGGGTGGTGGGAGTCATGGGTGGGGGCCTGCTGGCAGGTGCCCCACAGTGCTGGGGGGTGGGGGTGGTGGGAGACATGAGTTGGACATGGGTGGGGGCCTGCTGGCAGGTGCCCCACAGTGCTGGTGGGTGGGGGTGGTGGGAGACATGGGTGGGGGCCTGCTGGCAGGTGCCCCACAGTGCTGGGGGGTGGGGTGGTGGGAGACATGGGTGGGGGCCTGGTGGAGGCTGCCCCTGGTGGCTGGGGGGTGGGGGTGCTGGGAGACATGGGTGGGGGCCTGGTGGTGGGTGCCCCTGCACTGCTGGGGGGTGGGGGTGGTGGGAGACATGGGTGGGGGCCTGGTGGAGGGTGCCCCTGGTGGCTGGGGGGTGGGGGTGGTGGGAGACATTGGTGGGGGCCTGGTGGAGGGTGCCCCTGCACTGCTGGGGGGTGGGGGTGGTGGGAGACATGGGTGGGGGCCTGGTGGAGGCTGCCCCTGGTGGCTGGGGGTAGGGGTGCTGGGAGACATGGGTGGGGGCCTGGTGGTGGGTGCCCCTGCACTGCTGGGGGGTGGGGGTGGTGGGAGACATGGGTGGGGGCCTGGTGGAGGGTGTCCCTGCACTGCTGGGGGGTGGGGGTGGTGGGAGACATGGGTGGGGGCCTGGTGGAGGGTGCCCCTGATGGCTGGCGGTACAGGGGACATGCGTTGGTGGGCAGTAGTGCAAGTTGACATGTGGGTTGGCTGGGGGTCATGGCCATGGTGGATGGTGTGCCTGCAGGACATGTGCAGGGTAGGCCCCTGTGGTGTGAGCCACCTGCAGGGGCCGTGGAGGGTGTAGAGGGAACACCTGGGAGGACCCACACGTGCAATTCACGTGTGGTGCTCCCCGCCCACCCCTGTAATACACGTACCCTGATGGAATCGCGTGTGGAACTTCCCGCGCACCCCTGAAATGCGCGTACCCTGCTCGCAAGAGGCCCAATCGCGTGTGGAACTTCCCGCACACCCCTGAAATACACGTACCCTGATGGAATCGCGTGTGGAACTTCCCGCGCACCCCTGGAATACACGTACCCTGCTGATGTCGCGTGTGAAACTTCCCCCGCACCACAAAATACACGTACCCTGATGAAATCGCGTGTGGAACTTCCCGCGCACCCCTGAAATACACATGCCCTGCTGATGTCGCGTGTGAAACTTCCCCCGCACCCCAAAATACACGTACCATGATGAAATCGCATGTGGAAATTCCCGCACACCCCTGAAATACACGTACCCTGCTGCAATCGCGTGTGGCACTTCCCGCGCACCCCTGAGATACGCGTACCGTGCTCGCACGGGCCCAATCGCGTGTGGAATTTCCCGCGCACCCCTGAAATACACGTACCCTGCTGAAATCGCGTGTGGCACTTCCCGCGCACCCCTAAGATACGCGTACCCTGCTCGCACGGGCCCAATCGCATGTGGAAATTCCCGCGCACCCCTGAAATACACGTACCCTGCTGAAATCGCGTGTGAAACTTGCCCCGCACCCCAAAATACACGTACCCTGCTGAAATCGCGTGTGGCACTTCCCGTGCACCCCTGAGATACGCGTACCCTGCGGAAATCGCGTGTGGAAGTTCCCGCGCACCCCTGAAATACGCGTACCCTGCTCGCACGGGGCCAATCGCGTGAGGTACTTCCCGCGCACCCCAGTGATACACGTAGCCCGCTTGCCGTGCTGGTAAAGCGTTAGCACAGCCCTTTGCGCTGGATTGGGTATATTGATGGCTTTTCCCTGCGCGAGAGGCGTTCTTGGGGGCGTAACTGGCGCTGCTGCGGGGTCGCTGCGCCACTGTGCGCCACGGCTGGTTTTGGTGGCTGGGATCCATGAATACGCTGTGCGCGGAAATGGATTTTAGCGCACGCGGCTGGCGCAGGGATTCGCAGGCGCACACTGTTCGCCAGCCGCGTGCGCCACTTGTGCGCTGAATTCTATGAATTACCCCCAATATGTAATGCGTAATATTGCAATTCAAGGTGATGTTCCAGCCCATCATACATAGCAGGGAGGTCCCTTAAAAGCCACGCTTGATTATATATATACAAATCGGGCATTTATGGATATAGCAAGTTCTTTAGTTATAAGATCAAGTGAATTGAGTGATCACAGTCAAGTGTGTTTGACTTGGTCTTGGAAAATACATAATGAATAAGAATTGAATTATTCTTTTAGGGGGCATATGCTAGCAAATAATGGGAGGAATCATTTAAGATGGTAGGAAGCGTCTCTGGTAGATTTTGAGAAGACTTTATCAGCTCAAAAAGAGAAATGCTACGTTACATCTATACAGAAGTATATACAACTAAAAACTAGTAACCGAAATTTATGGTTATACACATTTATAAAGATTTACATGCGTTTGACCGTACCATAAAAGATAAGAAATCTATACTAAGACGGAATATACAAGAATTAAAACATCTCCCATTATTAGAAAGATTATTGCAATCAAAACATCTAACCTACAGGAATTGGCTATGTGGAAGAAAGTCCCTCCAATACCAACAGTACAGTAAACAAATGTTAAAACATATAACATAAAAATCATCTGTGGGGGGCGTGGCCAGCGAGCAAGCAATGAGGATGTGAATCCTCTGAGCCCCCGGGATGCCAGCCTGATCCTGCCAATATCCTGGGAATAGTGCTGTAAAATTACTTATAAAGGCACTCATGTGCAGAGGAATCCCTGCGGGACAGCTTCGTGAAGTGTGGACCCAAACCGGCACAGATTCAACAAAATATTCGCATTGCAACGTAATGCCAATAAATGTGACAGCCTAGCGAAAATGGCCGATGGAGCTGATGGGCGGGGAGGAGTGCTTTGAGGCGGCCCAGACAAAACAGCGGCAAACACCCTGCACTACATGCTGGCAGACTGAGGGACCGTCGGAGGAACCCAAACTATCTGCATGGGGGCCTGACATCCACGACTGCAAGAGTCACGCAAACTTACGAAAGCGGGGGCGATGACTAATCTACTGATTCCCGTGGCACCGTGCATGGTTGGACCAAGGTGCCAATGAGGGACGGACCTGGCATTGAAACTTACCTGAACCGCTGCTGGCACACTGACACAGTGACGACACGACTGGGATCCTGTCCACTGAGGGCCAGGTTGGTCTGATGTACGGGCGGACATCCTTGGCTTCCCACGACTGTGATGCCCTGAGACGGACAGCAGCAACAGGAGACACTGGTAGGTGATGCTGTTCGCCACCATGCTACTGCGCACAACCCACTCTCACTAGTGCGTCTGGAAGGGCGAGAGGAGTCAGTTTGCCGCAAAAGGCGGACTATTCCACGAAAGTTCCTCCACCGCTTCCCCCCGAGGATAGGGATGGGCGATTCGAACAGGTAACGAGGGAGACCCATGAGGGCACTTCCTGACCACGGGCTGATTGCTCTGTGTGCTTCAGGGTGCAAAATTGTGCCAGTCATTTATAAACCACAATTACAGGAGAAACTAGCCAACTTTGCTTCACCAAGAGCTTCGCAGAAACACCCGAGGCGCAGAAGGACGACAGCAGTGATACATGACCTGGGTGCTACTGAGCACGGTGAACTAAAGGATCTCCTGCCACAGAACGGAAAGATAAGGCCCCACTCCTAGGTGATGAAACCTGCTAATCTGACGAATATACACGAGGATCGTAGCACACCCCAGAGGCAGACAACACAGTGCGACAGAAATCAGAGGTAGGCGAATGACACAGATGAGTGTATAGCGCAGAATAAATATATTATAGCGGATAACACCAACCAAGCAGTAAAACACTCATGAGATTATGGTCTGGTGGGAGACTGGGAGCAACCGCCATAGCCCTGTACAAGCTGTGAGGCAGTAGTATCACACACTATGTGCCAACAGCTGACTGTGCAGAGACCCGAACAACTGGCTGCTGATAACACCCACACAGTGCCTTTCCTGGGGACGTTGCACTCCTGCTCTGGCTGAGGCAAAGCTGAGATCCCCTGAATATACCACAGGAAGGGTTGTCAGCCCATAAACATACCCCAACTAAAACAAAGACAGTTCCCTGACTGGTGTATACCAAGCAAGGAAAGTGAGCCTCTGTGGGTCACCCAGGGTTGTCCAGTGAGGGACGCACTGGCTACTGGTGCCGCAGGCCTCCCCCCTGGTCAGATCCAAAGATTCCAGCCACAGGTAGGACATTACCCCTGATCTTAATATCCTTATAAAGTCTGCCTGTATGTGGGAACGAGTGGCAATATCTAACGACTCACCACACTCACATAGAGACGCAAGGTTAGATATAAGAAGTGACCCAAGATATGGAGAGGACCAACCACACGCCAACCAAGATCGGGTTATGGTGGTGCTACCCACTGGAAACAGGACTGTATTCAATGTCTGTGGGCACTCCGACATAACAATGTTACACATACGGGAGACATAGTGGTATCCCACGGACAGCCCAAGCACACCGCTTCGATCCAATGAGGGCGAACCTGAACTCAATCCGAAGCGCTGAATTTTCCAGCATGGGTAAAGATAAGGTCAAGAAAGTCACCACACAGAGCAAAATGGAGCAATACACAACAACTACCTCTACCCCCCCCCGGTGGAACATGCTAAATCTGGGGGACATGCTAGGTGAAGAGGATAACATCTCCCTCAAAGATGTGATGAATGCCATCACTGGCATACTAAACTCCATGAAGAAACAAATGGATGGCATAAGTATGGAGGTATCCCTAATGTGTCATGACCTGCAAAAACGTACCTCGCGTACAGGGGAGGCTGAAGCTCGTATATCCGAAACAGAAGACGATCTACGCACTGTAGGGCATCAAATGACCGGAGTAATGGAACGCCTCAAAACATTGGAGGAACGAGTGGAAGAGGGGTAGGGTAGATCGAGACGTACTAACATCCGGATCCTCGGTCTGCCGGAAAAAACAGAGGGCCCGAGTATGGAGCTGTTCCTCGAGCAATGGCTGTCAGATCTATTTGCTCCTAAGACTTTCTCGAAAAAAATTTCAATAGAGCGAGCCCATAGGGTGCCGACCGGCAGACAAATTCCTGGAGCACCACTGCGTACAGTAATCGCCAATCTCTTGAATTATAGAGATCAAGACGCCGTGCTTCAGATGGCAAGAACCAAAGGATCTATAATGTACAACGGCTCTAAGATCGCGTTCTTCCCGGACTTTACTAGGGAAGTGCAAAAGGCAAGACAATCTTTTGATCTGGTTAAAAAGTGCCTTCAGACCCTCAATAGTAAATATGGACTATTATTCCCTGCACAACTTAAGATCTACCATAATGGCACGACTGTACACTTCACAGACCCCAGGGAGGCATGGAACTAGGTGGAAGGACACCAAGAAGGAGACTGGAGACCACAAAGAAGGCACGAAAACAGCAGAAATAGGCCATGCAGGTCACCGCCGATACGACCAAGACAGGAGCCAGAAGAGATGCCTCATATTGTCAATGATTAGATTAAAAAAGCTGGCCCTACGTAGCCTCACAATCATCACAAGAAATGTTGCTGAGGTGCTGTTATTCTTACATCTGCAGTGCATTACTGAACTATGCTGCATTGTCAATGGCTGGCGGCCCACTGTAAGGAAACCCCCTTTGGTTACTTGAGAGATTGTTTAGTGATAGAGTCATTTGACTGTTGTAGATCAGTAGCTCAGATGTTGATATAACTAAGGTCACTGAGTGTTTGATTGCTTGTTTGCTTGTTTGGTTCTAGTTTGGGTGACAGATGCTTCAGGCTGGGGTGGAGTATAGGGAGGGGGGAAGGGAAGTTTTCTAGTCCTCTGTGCACGGGTCAGCTGACCACATCAAACACATACCACATGAAAATGGTCCACAATACGGCAAAAGAATTGCATTTCAATCATGGGACACATCACTGTGAGGAACGATTCCCACATACGCGCATATGTCCCTACCTAGAGACAACACTAAACATTTGAAACTCCTGACAAGGAATGTCAATGGGCTGCGTAGCGGTAATAAGAGCTGGCTGCTGACACAATTTATAAATAGACACACGCCTGACATAATGCTTCTTACTGAAACGCATCTAGTGGGCACAACATGCAACTTCTTCAAGAAGACAAGATACTGCACGGCGATACACGTGGGATTTTCCATGGCTTCGAGGGGTGTACTAATCTTACTACATAAGACACTTCCCTTTACAATCTCCAGCGTTGTGCAGGAAAAAGGCACGGTGTGGAACCAAACCCTCGCCATATTGGCGGTCTACTCACCTCCGGCACTCATATCTGCTTTGATAGAAGATATCACACCCATACTAACCAATGGCATGGCGGATACATAGATAATAAGGGGAGACTTCAATGAAGTCATGAATGTGGAAATAGATTGCACACACCTAAGAGCAAGAAAACCTACAATTCACACCAAACTAGCTAACTTTACTTCTGCACTGGGACTAAAAGATATGTGGTGAGATCTACACCCAAATGTCCTTGAATACTCCAACCACTCTGGAATGCATGCCTCACACTCGAGGCTAGATTATTTCTGTATGCCCCCGACGGACATCCACAAGGCCATTGACGCAACATTGCTCCCCCGAGGCATCTCGGATCATTCTCCCCTCCTGATGAATATTTAGAGGGAAAGGCTGCACCTCCCCCATCCTGGTGCCTCAATAATTACTATTTAGGGTTCGCGGACCTAGTGGAGCAAATACAAACTGCTACATCCACATACTTTGAGCTGAACACAGGGTCGGTAGACAATCCCAGAATGCTCTGGGAAGCTTATAAATCAGTCCTTAGAGGTGTGATCCTAGCTTGGACATCAGCACACAAAAATGCACATCCGAAAGCTGTGGAAGATGCTGAACTGGAGGTACAGTGGTATGAAACATAAAACATAATCAACAGCTCACCTTAGGCAAACAGAGCACTGACTCCAGCACAGAAACGATTGCAAAATGTAGCATTAGACTGTGCCAAACAGGCACACAGGGCAATAAGAGCAAGGTTATACGAGACCAACAGTAAGGCTGGCAAGCTGTTGGCATGGTTGGAATGTAGGGATGAGGGACACCATCAGGTTTGAAGTATCACAACAGATCAAGCAGCACAGGTGTCAACCAACAAGGATATTGCAGAAAGCTTTGCATCATATTTTGCGTAGCTATATATAGCCCCCAATACTCCCATAGACACCACAGTATTAGATGAGATCAATCTTCCCTCACTAGAAGCCAACCAAAAACCCGTCTTGAGGAATGCATCATGGAAGAGGATCTAGTGACCGCCATATCGCAACTCCAAACTCGGAAAACCCTGTGGCCAAACAGCTTCCCGATTGAGGTATGGAAAAAAATAGAAGGGAGCGAGCTAGCCACACATCTGCTTCGCATGTACCGGCACTCGAAAGAGCAAGGAATTCTGCCGGTGGATCTGAGGAAAGCCAGCATAATAGTAATACCTAAGGTGGGCAAACCCCAGACAAATGTAGCTCAGATAGGCTGATTTCTCTTATAAATAGTGAAACTAAAATTATAGCCAAGATACTGGCCAATAGACTACAAGGAGTAATAACATTCCTGATCCATCCAGACCAATGTGGCTTTATGCCAAAGAGGTCCACACGGATGAACATCTGTAGACTTCACCTGGCACTTGAGAGAGCAACGGCCCTTCAGGAGTCTCTTGCACTGCTAGCAGTTGACTTTGAAAAAGCATTTGATTTGGTCTATTGGGAGGCATTGTGGGCAATAATGAGATGTATGGGCTTTGGGTAACAGTTTATAGGTTGAGTACAACTCCTTTAGAACTCCCCTGAGGCAGAAGTTCAGGTAAATGGATCGTCATCACATAGCATCAAGTTGGGTAAAGGGACAAGGCAATGCTGCCCCTTGTCAGCAATGCTATTTGCATTAGTAATTGAACCTCTAGCACTGATGCTGAGAAATATGCAGTCATGGACTGGTGTCCGCTGGGCTCATAATTGGGAGGACAGGGTTTCCCTGTACGCTGATGACCTATTAATATACCCAGGTAGTCTGGCCGACTTCTGTCCCATAGTAACACAAATATTGGAAAGATACAGGCTTTTTAGCAGATTAAAGGTAGACTGGGGTAAATCAATCCTCTTTCCAATCAAGGGAGCAGATAATGTGGCTCCAGAAAAGTGTCTGTATCGAATCGAAACAGAGCATTTCCGATATCTAGGCATACAAATCACAATTAATCTCGATGACTACGAAACATGTACCCACTCATCAACAGATTCATAGAGGATGTGCGTCACTGGGTTTCATTGCCATTGACTCTACTAGGGCGAGTGGCGCTATTCAAAATGCTGGCTTTTCCTTGTTTTTTAAATATATCCTACAAAACGCCCCAGTACACATCCCCACAACTGAGTTCCGCAAAATTGACAGGACACTCCGAAAACTACTGTGGGGGGAGGACACCCACAGGAGGCGCTGCGCACCCTTCAACGCTCCATATGGGAGGGAGGTGTCGGTTTCCCACACCTACAAAAGTACTACTGGGCTAGCCAAATGGCGGTTATAAATGACCTGCTGCATGGAAATACAGAGTTACCGCACATCCAGGCAGAAATGGCTGCAAGGCAGGGAATAACCCCGCTACAAAGTCTTTATCAGGCCGTTCGCCTCCCACCTCCACGCACCATGTGAACCCACACAACACTAATCTGGGTGGAAACACACAAGCATATAGGATGAGACAGGAAAATCACCCTGATGCAAATGTTATGGAAGAATAAATATCTTCCTGAATTGAATAAGCTCCCGAAATGGCCGAACTGGGAATTAGCTGGGATAACGAAGATCACTGATCTAATTAAGGAGGGCAGACTTGTAACCTTTGAGGACCTAACAACTCGATTTAACCCCCCTGTGAATGAGTACTATTGTTTCATGCAGCTGAAACATGGTATACAAACACATCTGCCAGATCTCTCCAATATGCCTGAATGTACACCTCTAGAAAGAAATATAGTTCTGGATCATGTTGATGTTAAAACCACCTCAGTCATGTATAACGTAATTTCTTCCTTTGCTACACCGGAACTCTGCAGTTTCAAATCTAAATGGGAAAGAGATGTTGGCCCAATAATGCCTGAAGACTGGACCATAATCCTGATGTACCTCTGGGAAATTGCCGTATCAGCTAGGATCAGGCTCATACAATTGCTGGGGTAAAACTACAGATCCTAACTGCTTACGCTGTCATCGGGAGGAATGGGAATGCACCCGAATTCAACAATACTGGCAGCGGTGCTGTGATAGACTCTGCGGTCATGGGCCACACCATCCCTAGAGATCCTAAACTGATACTATTGGGGGTTGGGGAAAGTGAGAAATTACCCGTTTTCAGAAACTGTTGTTTTTAACGGCCCCCGGCCTGGCGAAAAGGAATGTTGCACAATTGTAGGGCTCAGATATTGTCCCACAATATGAACAATGGGTGACAGATGTGGACGCATGCATAGCAATGGAGCAACGGGTATATACAGCAAGAGGTTGCCCTGGGAAAGCCCACAACATCTGGGAAAAGTGGGAAGAGTGCTAATGATAGGCGAACTGCGTTTCACTAAGGAATCTAGCGTACAACTGAGTTATGGAATGAACGCATAGAGCAAGGACTAATGACGTGTAAACAATCTGGATCCATTGGTAATGTGCTGATGTGTAAGAACTTGTGTAATGTGTATGTGTTTTAGAATGTGATGTTTGTTGTTGTAAAAACAATAAAATGTGTTATAAAAAAAAAAGAAATCATTGACAGGTATATGGGCATTGTTAAACGAGGCTAACTTTAATTACCATGCATCGGTTCAAACAAATTCCATTGCAGAAAGAGTTTGGAATGAATATTATCAATTTGTTTATCAGCCCCCCAAGAATGTGGATTAAATACAGAAGTGGGCAAGTGGAATCATACACTAACCTTTGAGAGCGCCAACATATATTTTTTTCATATCTAAACAGAGTCTTTCACGTGCCCCTGGACCTGACGGTCTTGATAATAGCATATTAAGAAGGAATCCTGACATATGGGCCTGAATTTTAGAAAACAATTTCTCCCAAGTTATGTGTGAGGGGTCGATCCCATTGTCATGGAAAAGATCAATAGTAATTCCACTCTTTACGAAGGGGGCTAGAACAAATCCGACATCTTATAGACCAATAGGCCTATTGGACTGCCCTGGGAAAATGTTTGCCCGAATGGTATTAAGGGACTTTAATCAATGGCTAACAAAAGAAACCTACGAGACCCATACCAGATGGGCTTTATTGCAGGTCTTGGAACCTACTGACATTGAATGCAGTTAAAGCCCTCAATCAACAGAGAAAACAGCCTGTGTATATGGTGTTTGTAGATTTTCAGACTGCCTTCGATTCTGTGCCAAGGGATTTACATTTCAAAAAATTGATGGACTGTAAATGTCCATGGTATATATTAAAGTGGTTAATTGAATTCCAAAACCAGACTGCAATTCAAGTAAGATTGAGCCCTGATTGTGCGCTGTCTGCACCAATACTAACAACAAGAAGGTTGAAGCAAGGATGCATACTTGCTTCAGCCCTCTTTAACTTTTTTCATTTACAATGTGGGCATGGGTTCTGCAGACATTCTGACAGATTCACCAAAATTGGGAGGGCATGTTGTGAAATGGTTGCTTTACGCGGATGATCTTGTCATAATCTCAAAAACACCAAGAGGTCTAAGAAATATATAAAAAGAATTTAGATAAATATGCCCGTGACAATATGATTCCAATAAATACAAAGAAAATACAAATAATCCAGTTTGGGAATTTAGAACAGTGTTACAAGAAAAGCCACTAGCTGATTGAGAATGCAAATTTACAAATGGTTTCCAGTTATATGTATCTAGGAGTCAATGTGGATAATCATCATACTGACCAGCCCTATGTTACCAGTTTAAAAATGAAACTGGCCACAACTTTATCCCAAGCTAGTATCATTATTGGCAAGTATTGTAAATTCTCGATTTGCCCAATTTTAGTATATTATAATCAAAAAGTGATGCCAGTTTTACTATATGGTTCTGAGACAAAACAATGGAAATCTGAGACATTTTGGGATGGAATGGGGGAAATATTGGAAGATGTTATTAAATCTACCACTGTCTGTACTTATTGCAATAATTAGGCACAAATTGGGCCTGATATCATTACATGAGAATTACAAATGGAAAATGTGTACATTGTATCGCAAATGCATAGCCATGGACTATAATAACGGATTGTTACTAATTCTGTCAGACTATGTAAAAAGCTCTAATTATAATTTCATCAGATCTTGAAAACTAAAAGTACATGAGTATCTGCACGATGCAGACATTTCACATTAATTAGTCCTAGCTAATATTATGAGAGCTAAAACAAAACTATGGGAACATGATTGGATAAGGACCAGGGAACAATGTCTAACATATAAAGATTTTAGCAAAAATCCTTTTTTTTAAAGCAATATGGGTCAACAGAGACTTACCTAAAGAACTCACCCAATGTTCAACATCGTGTAGGTCTCATGCGCTTTAGGTTCAATATATGGCGAACTAAAGAAATTATAGAGAGATGGTACCCTTTAAAACAAATTAATCAGTTGTGTTGATACTGTCACAGAACGGATGAGACATTGAAACATATGATGGTCGAATGTACCGCATTAACAACACAGAGGAACACAAATTTTATGAAGTATTTTGAATCTTACATTGAGCTAGGTTTGCAAAAGGTATGGGAAAACATTTTTCATATGGGATCTAAAGCATTGAGATATGCAATTATACATTTTTTAGAAAAACGAAATTTGGAAGAACATGATGTAATAGAATAACAATTCAGTACAACATGATTGGAAGTGACGCTGTTCAAATATGAATTGTACACATAGATTTGTTTTTCTCTTTTTTCTAAAATATTTAACTCATTATTTTATTGATATTGATATTTTATTTCTATTGCACTAGTACACAAGTGTTTCAGAGCCCGAAAAGGCAAGGGAGGGGAACAGGGAAGAACAAAACAACCATCTTACTAGGCCCAGTGACATTGACAAACACGCAAGTGCATGGGAGAGGGGAGGGGGAAAGTGCGTGGAAGGGGAGAAGTGGAAATTACGGAACAAAGGAGAAACAGATAAATAAAAATAAATAAATAAATAATAACGGCAACAAACAGTGTTAGTGCAGCCAGCAATTGGCAAGTGCTGGGTTTATGGCAGCAGTCAGGGTAGGTCTGATAAGTGCAGGAAGAAAAGGGGGGTGAACTGTATGGGTACAGATACAGACCCCAATGCAAGGGGTGGCCGGAAGCAGTGCAGGAAGGTGGCAGGGTGAGCTGGTACCCGGGCCCGGAGGACAGAGGATGGCCAGGTGCACGATGCCAAGAGAGAACAGATCAGCAGGGCAGAGGGGGAGCGAAGGCAGAAGCAAAGAGGCCGGTCTTGGGGTGCTTCCGGAACCGGAGATGGTTCTCATCAAGTTTTAGAGTGGCAGGGAGGCTGTTCCAGAGGGAGGCCCCAGTCGAAGACAGAGATCTACCCCCAGCCCATTTATTTGAAAAATGGCTGACCCTGAGGGAGTTAGAGGTATAGGAGCGAAGGTCTCGAGAGGTATTTGTAGAGGGATAGCTGAAGGTATTTTGGACCAAGGCCCCAGCAAGCCTTGTGGACAATGCAGAGGGTTTTGAATTTAATCCTTGCGTCCACTGAGAGCCAATGGAGAGATTTCAGAGTTGGAGAGATACGATCCCAGGGCTTGAGGCCAAGGACAAGACTCGCAGTCCTGTTCTGGATTAGTTGCAGAGGGCATAGAGTAGAGACAGGTAGATTTAGAATGAGGCTGTTACAATAGTCCAACCTAGAGACAACCAGGGCTTGGGAGACCACGAGCTTCTGGGGGAATGAGGGGAAAGGAAGAGGATCCTCTGAGGAGGTGCAGTAGGAAGTTTGACTTTTTAGAGACATCAGCAATGTGGGCGGAGAAGGAAAGTGTGGAGTCAAAGATGACCCTGAGGTTCTTAGCCTCGTAGGTGGGGGTAGGATGAAGGCCAAGGGAGGCAGGCTAGAGAGCGAGGGGAAAGGATGGTGAAGGTGTGTCGATGAGGAGCATCTCCATCTTGCTGGCATTCAGACAAAGATCATTGGCGGCACAACAATCTTGGGTGGCAGTTAGGCAATCAGAGATGAGAGAGGGAGAGAAGGTGGCTGAGGGCAGCCTGAAAATGAGTCGCGTGTCGGCATTGTAGCACTTGAAATTTGAGCAGAAAATGGCAATGCAGTGGGCGAGAGTTACCAGGAATTGGTTGAAAAGCCAAGGCGAGAGGTTAGACCCCTGGGGAACACCACAGGTAGAGAGGAAGATAGATGATAGGAAGGGACCAAGTTGGACCTGGGAGGGTTGATCAGAGAGGAAAGAGGTCAGCCCTGCCAGAGCCTGATCAGTGATACCCAGGTTATCACGGAGGCGGTTGAGCAGGATGGTATTGTTGACCGTGTCGAAGGCAGAAGAGAGATCGAGAAGGATGAGGACAGAGGGAATGTTAGAGTCAAGGTTGGAGGGCAGATCTTCACGGATGTTCAGGAGAGCAGTTTCTGTGCTTCTGGCAGCTCTGAAGCCACACTGGTGGTCATGGAGACACCCAACAGAATTGGAATGAAGGTTAAGCTGCGAGATGGCCAACTTTTCCAGGAGTCTGCGCAGCAAGGGAGTAATGGAAATTGGGCGACAAGTAGCCTGACAAGAAGGGTCAGCTGTGGGTTTCTTGAGAAGGGAATGCACAAGGGAGTGCTTCAGAGGGAGGGGAAGGATCTTGAGGCAAAGGAGCGGTTGCAAAAATAAGCAAGGGCTGGAGCAAGGGTGTCAATGTGGTCCTTGATGGTTTTAGAGGAACAGGGATGAACCTGTTTTGATGAGGCTTTCATAGATCGACTTGTCTAGCGACCTCATCGGGGGATAAAAGAGGAAGGGATGAGAAGGAGGGTGGGGGGTGGCTGAAGGAGGGTCAGCAAGCACAGACAGAGAGGAGAGAGGAGGGGGAGGAGTGGATAGGATGCCCTGGGTTTTTGAGATAAAGTGAGAGGCAAGGGCATTGAAAAGAACCTGGGAGGCAACAGGAGGGGTAGAGACTGCAGCAAGAGTTCAGCCGAGTTGTTAGATGCCACAGAGACACAAGCTTGAATGTGGACTCTCTTCTTGGTGAGGAGAGAGAGTCGGTATTGCCTTTGGAGCAGGTGACAGGCCAGTTTGTCAGAGGATGAACAAGAAGCCCTACATTTCCTCTCAGCCGCCCTACACTTAAGTTTAAGTGTAGCTAGGTCAGAGTCATACCAAGAATCAATTGGCTTTGGACTTCAAACGCATCCTCATGACAGTGTCAAGAGCATCAAGAGTATCAGAAATTGATGAGTAGAGCAGAAACAGGGCTGTGTCAGGATGTGATAAAGCCAGAGGTGGAGGGGGGAGGTGGCAGTGAAACTGACACACGCTTCATGGGCCAGATGTCCGAGAAGGTAGGTGGCAGTGTTGGGGTAGGCTTGGCTTGGGGGGAAGAGAGGGAGGAGTCGAGGGAGTGATCACTCCAGGAGAGAAGAGTTGTCAGAGGGATGGAGAGGGGGAGGTCAGAGGAGATCAAGACTTTGAGTGTGTGCCCTGCAGAGTGAGTCGGGCCAGAGGGGAGGATGGACAGGGAGAGGGAGTCGCAGAGGTCAAGGAATAGTACAGAGGAGGAACAAGGAGAATCTAAATGGATATTGAGGTCACCGAGGAGGATAAGTCGAGTGGTAGAGGCCAGGAGGGATAGGAGAGGTCGGCCCACTCAGAGGGAAATGAGGTAATTCGACCAGGAGGCCGGTAGATGGTAGCCACAGTAAGAGAATGGGTAGGAGAGAGAGAGAGCCTGTAGACAAGGCATTCAAAATTGGAGTAGGTCTGAGTGGGAATGATAGAGGCAGGAATCCACTCAGGAAAGATCAGGGCTACCCCCCACCGGACCGGGAGGATCTGGGTGCAGAGAGGGTCTTGTAGCCATCAGGTAGGAGAGTGTCAAAGCTCGTGACAGAGCTGGCCCTCAGTAAGACCAAGGACATCAAGGTGTCGTTCTTCAAGGAGGTGGCAGATGTCAGAGGAGTGTTTGACAGCACAGTGAGAGTTGAGAGTGGCAATATGAAGAAGGTTGCCAGCCTTAAAGACCTTCCGTGGAGGGGTACAGATCAGAGGTATGCCCTGCGGAGGAGAAATTTTATGAAAGTTTCCTTTTTGTTTTTTGTTTTTTTTTCTTGTCTTTTTTTCTTTCCTCTCCTTTTCATTCGTTGTGTTTTATTGTATGTCTTGTATGAAGAATTATGTTTTAAACTGGTTTTTAATTTTGTTCATATTGTGTGTAATATATTGAAAGGGTGATTTTTTCAGCTAAATCAATAAAATAAAAATAAAAATAAAATAAAAGATTCATGCCGAAATACTCTCCCTCCCGAGCCCTCTCCTCATGTACAGCCAACCTTCTTCGAGTGAGCCAGTTCTGGAGAAGAGATTTGGAGGAAGATCTTTATCCTCAGCAGGGGCATACCCTCTGTAATGGCCTTCCTGCCGCCCTCCGTATGGAGCGTCATCTCCCTTAGTTCCTGGAACTCCTCAGGAGTTTCCTCTTCTACTCTTCCTTCTGTCTCCCTCTTCCTTGCTAACATATCCCTCTGCTCTATCCCTATCCCTCCTTTTTTCCTTACAGCTCAATGACTGCCCGTCTGATGTACCTCAGGGTCTCACAGGCCCATGGCTCACCCAGCAGTGTTTAGCACACTTGCCTCCGGGACCTGCACTAGCCTCATCATCACTGCACTTGGTGAATGACCCTAGAGAGTTGTATCTCTCTGTACTTACTCATGCCTACACTGACTGTATGCACTTGGACCACCCCCCAAACTTGTGCCAACACTCCACCTACCACTCCCCTGGAAACATCTGTGCACTTGCTTGATCTGATTGCACCATGTCTGTGGATCGTCTGTCTGTTCCGCCCTGTCCTGGCTCCCTGCATGGTGGCACATTCATGCACTTGGTAAAACTGTAGAATCATTGTCAAACATATTCACTGTTACCTCCACTGTTAATTATATAATATGCACTTACTCTGTCGGTACAGACTATTATTACTTCAGAAATGAAAGGGCTCTGAACAAGTGTTCTCTTTAACCTTGTTCCATCCATCCTTGACCGCTTTGAGGCACTTGCCTTGTGTATCGGTCCTTTATGAAAAAAACTTTTACATGACATTCCATACCATGACACAGTGTAATGATAATTTTACATGACTTAGCGGATGCTTTGGGTGACACAGAAGTGATTTAATGGATTGTTTGACATGGTGGTAGTGCCGTACTCCCTCTTCAATGTGCTTCTTTTGGCAACACACGATGATTGGTCTTTTAGTTCTAAGGGATGCACACAAATATACACTTCCAAGGGGACTTTCTCAGGGTAGTTTTGTGGGCACAGGATTGGCCCATTGTCATCATTGAATGGCACCTGGAATGTATCGGCCTCGTGTGCACTCCACAGGGGTGGGGGGAGTTTAGGTGAAAAAAGTTGCCACAATCTGGCTATGTGCAGCCTCTCCATGTGCCCTTTGCCCAGCCATACGCAAGTGGCAAGCCTGTGGGTGTGGATGGGGTGCCACCACCATGTCCACTGGGATGCCACGTCATGTTGCAACATTGTGCAGGACACATGCTGCCAAGATGATACTGAAGACTAGTGGTGGTGCATATAGCAACACACCACCCAAGTGGTCAAGGGAGCAGAAACATGACTTCAGCACCCCAAATGTGCGCTCTACTATGCCACGAGTTGCAATATGGGCAGTGTTGCATCTTACCTGGGCAGGTGTGTTGGGGTTGGGTATTGGCATCATCATGTAGGTGCTCAGAGGGTAGACACTGTCCCCTGTAGAGGTGAGGATGTTTGTTATTTCTTGACAGTGTATATTTGTAGGTGTGCAATATGCATGCATGTGAATGACCATTCCTACTCACCAATGAGTCATGTGTTCCCAGCTTCCAGGGCACGGTGTAGGGGGGACATCCTGTAGATGTAACTGCCATGGGTGCTGCCAGGATAGTTGGCATAGACAGAAGTTGACATAGACACACAACCTGCACGTTGATGGAGGGCCAGTGTTTTCCGTTGCAGTATATATGCTTGGTTGCTTTAGGTGGATGCAGAGAAACATGCATGCAATCAATGGCACCAAACACTGTTGGGAAGTGTGCCATCCCATAAAAATCCTGCGCCACTGCCTGGCTTTCTGCAGGTGTTCTGGGCATATATATATGCCGGCGGACAGAGGGACATGCAGTTATTATGGCCAACAACTGGTGTATGCAGCGTGACTGAGTGGCCTATGAAATGCCCCCAACTATGGCGTGGTCTGCTGGAATGAGCCAGTGGCCATAGAATGCAGCACACTGAGCATCTTTTGCAAGGGGCTCAGTGCTTGGGAGCACATGGTGGGTGAAGTCATCAGGTCTAAGATTATATGAGGGGCTGAACCTATACCTGGCCTTGACCTGGTCATCAGGCATCCCAAAAAGAGCGGTCCTTAGGTGGAAGATCCAGGCCGTGGCCATCCTCCTCCTCCTGCGGTGTCCCACAATCGCTGCTGCAACAAATGGTACATTCATCGTAGCTGTATATGTGTGTTTGTTGATCGTGTGGGCTTTTTATGCATTGTTTGTGTGCGCATTGATTTTTACGCCTGTTATCACGTGGCGTAGGTTTTTTGGGATTTGCGTGTGGTTTTTTTTCTGCATGCCAGTGATCCCTGTTCAATTCCATGAATATGGTTGTTTGGCACACGTATGGCCGGTGCGATTGTTTGACTGTGTAACGTCCCTCCTAAAGCCCACATTTTTGCTTGTTCTTCCCCGTT
Source organism: Ambystoma mexicanum (assembly GCF_040938575.1). NCBI lineage: Eukaryota > Metazoa > Chordata > Amphibia > Caudata > Ambystomatidae > Ambystoma > Ambystoma mexicanum. Next base: position 417,961,382 of record NC_090938.1, read on the forward strand.
CCACATGTTCCGCCCCTTTTTCGGTGCCTGCGCAGGGCCACCGGCCCTTCGCTGGGAGTCTCGCGCAAGGCCTTTGTGGTGTCCAGTGACGTGTTGGGCTGGCGCTTATTTCTCCAAAGATCCCAGGTGAGCCCTGTGCATTGTGTTCCATGAATCGTCAAACAGGGACTTGCGCGCAATTTCGCACGCAAGTCCCCGATTTTCAGCGCAAATTATTCCATTAATCGTGCCCACAGTGTAGTGCCTGTAGGCCTTTCCCTGGGTGTCGCCATCTTGATTGCAAGGAGGAAACATGGAGCCTCTCGTGTTGCCTCCCCAAGCCCCCACTCTGCCCCCACGCCCATGAAACATCATCCATCTTTCCCTACCCGCTCCCTCCCTCCCCACTTACCTGTTTTACCGGTGCTTTGTGCTCTAATACCGGCAATCCGTCATGCCTGTAGGTGCCACAATGGAAATAGAAAAGGGACTATGCCCCTTTTCTCTTTACTATGGCGTTGGCCATTTTGTTTTTTTTAAAGGGCCTTTGGGCTCTCTTGAAATTGAATTCATATATTTCACTTCACCAGCACATTAATCGTAAACTGGCTGAGCTTGAAGCAAAGACAAAATCTTTACATTGCAACATCTGTGGTTTGGCCATACAGCAAATCCCATGTTCATACAGGAAAGGCAGATCGCATTTGACAAATGGAAGCTTTCAATACTCGTTTGTTCCCTGACTGATTCATTGTATACTAAGTGTAGGCCTATTAATACATGTCTCACTTGCCCAGCTATATATTTCTACAACTTGGGGAAAGGTAGAAGAGATTGGCTTTTCCTTTTGCAAGATGGCAGCAGAACTATGGATGTCGAAGGACCAGGAAACCAGGTGGTAAAGACCAAAATGTGTCCTAAAGCAGTCTTCCACTCTTCTTTAGCCCTTATTTGCAGGGGGTAATAATCCCCCAATAAATCAAACTTGGCAAAAATCATTGCGCTTTGAGCTGACTTTGTACAATCACTAAGGGCAATTGATAATGCTCTTGAATAATAATGCTATTCAGAGCCTTATAATCCCATCAAGGGTGCAATTCTAGCATCATCTTAGTCACTAATAGTAGCAAAAATTCCGTCAGTAACTCATGAACATTCTCTCGTTCATAGTCCTTAAGAGTGTATTTTCCTGTTCAGTCAACGTCAGTATGTATTCAAATATAACCAGTGAGGCGTGCAAAATCTAATTTCCAATTAATACTGTTGATGAGGAGCCGCAGCATAACAAAACAAGTGCATTTGTAGAGACTCCTGTAAGAGATACATTAGTCACAGAACCCCTAGCATGATGACCTAGCTTTGGAAAATACTTTCTAACACTCATGATACTGAAATGAAGTTGCTTAACTATTTTAAATAATGAGTGGTCCTGCAGTGGTCAACGACAAGGAACATGTTTATAAAGGATGCAAGACAAACATATTAACATGTTGTAAGCAATCTGTTCTATTTCCACAACTGTGCCCTCAGCATAGGCTAGCTGGGTAGCCTCGGGGCAAACAACTCTATAGGTGACAGAGGTTGTGCAAGCTCTCACTGACATACACAGACAAAAATAAGACCTACTAAATGTAGACAAAGTGGCAAATTTGAAAATAGGAAGCACAACTTCTTTTCCTTATTGCCCACATACTTTAATTGAATTCTATAAAGATAGTTCCAAACACAATGTGAATGGGATATTCCTATGAAGTGTTCTAGGTGTTTTAAAGTAAATTGTTCAAATGAAAGAGCACTGCTGAAAAAGGTGGGGAGTACAAAGAGACAACAAAGACATATCAAGCAGGGGAGGGACGTTGATGAGGATGAGTACAAGTGCTATTAGGGCATCAGCGTGTGACGATGTGTTTCTTGAACAGAAGGTTCTTCCTTTTCTTCCTGAATTATAGTTTTAGTCCAAAACATCAGGAGAGCCAAAGGTTGCAGGTCCTTGGGGCTGTTGCAGAATCTGGTGCTGTTGAGGCTTCTGAAGAAGGTGATGCAAGCTTGGAGGCGTAGCCAGTGCAGACCTAACTTTTAATGGCTTTTGGAAGCAAAGGTTAGCGTTCAATTAATAATGATATAGTGTTGTTTTCAAAAACACATATGAGATTATTTGTAATCTTTGATGAGACAAATAAGTTCCTTCAGACTCAAATGAATAGTCCAGGTTGTATTAATATGTTAATATGGTTGTGTAAGAATTATTGTGAATAGGCTAACATAGACTAATGTTAGTCTAGGGCAAAAATACTGGTGATCAGAAATCTCATTCAAGTTTGATGTAAATTGAGCCCTACGCCTATTCAATAAGCTTCTCTGAATTCAAACAATTGGCGAGGCTAACATATGTTTGTATATCACCAACACTTTAAAATGTATACTACTTGAAATGATGAATAAGATCAAATAGGGAACTACCCACCAGTTGGATTAAAGGTGAGAAATGGGAGAGTCACGTGGCACTCCAGAGACAATCAACACGGTTCGAGATCAACAACCCCCATCCTTCAAGAAAGGTACTACCCCCTTGATAACATGTGTTGATAGGTATGCATAAAGTCTGACCAGCAGCAGCCCATAGTCTGTGGTTTCAAATGCAGTCGAGAGATTGAGTAGGTTGAACAGGTTGCACCGGCTCATATCCACTACCTCCACCACATCATCCTAGATGGCTGCCAGAGCCGATTCTGTACTATGTCCTTGCTTTGGTTTAATATACATATAACCACAAGGTTTTGTATATACAGTATAAAAACATTATACAAAACTTTAAAAATACACAACATTGGGGGGCGCTGTTGAGCAGCCGACAAAATGGCTGCTTAGCTTTCTAGCTCCGTGCGCTGCCGCTTTATATCTGTTTCCATCTGCGGTTTGACATCTTGCCCCATCTTCAAACCAGACTCCTGCCTTCCAGACACCTGGAGCTACCTGCCTGTGAAATTCTGACCCGATTCGGACCCTACGAGGTGCGGTTTGACTGACGGCGCTGCCCCCGTACTGGGCCGACTAGGCCGCTGTGCTGCTGACGAGTGGTAGACGAGGTCGGGGCCCGCCGCTGCCTGCGGCCCTGCGGCTCACGTGATCCTCCTGCCGCCTCCCTCGCTCGGTCGCTGGCCTGCTGTTGCCTGAGGGCTGGGGCTGTTCTAGAGCACTGGGGCCGCCTTCACTGCCTTGCTACGCGTGGATGGACCCCGCATCGGAATTCGCCGCCTGAGATCTCCTGTGGCCGTTCGCCGCTCAGCGCTCTCGAGGCGTCGGTGCCTGGCTCCCTTCCTGTGTCTCCGCGGGGCCTGAGACGAGGAAACGTCGCGGTGCACTGCTGTGCCGCCAGGCGCATGTGACATGAGTGGAATCGCTGGGGACCCTGCCATCTGGATTTATCACAGGCTTGAGGTGAGGAGTCGGGTGGCTGCCGCGTGCAGGCGGGCATCCCTGTAATCTCCGCTCCACTTGCGGCCCACTCGCCCTCACCTGTGCTACATGCCCCTGGGGCCCAGCCACACCGGCCTGTTCTCCTGTTACCCATTGAGGCACACTACATGGGTATCTGCCCTGACACTGCCGGCCCTGATAATACGCTCCGGACGATCCTGTGAGTTACTGCTACGCCCTCAGCGGTTTCCTCCATTTGACTTTTACTCTGCATAGCCCCAGGTCATATATAGTGTCTAAGTCCTCGTACCACATAATGTCCAACAGATCCAGGAATACCAGCAAGACTGGAGCTATGGATAAATTTGCAAAAGCCACCCCGAGATCTCAATCGGCCCATTCTTCATGCGACCAGACCGACACGCCGCTCCCTGCGGAGGGGCCTCAGGCGGACCTGACGGTCATGATGGAAACTATGGCCAGAAACTTCGCTGCATTTCATGAAAAGCTGGATGACATCAATGCAAAAGTGGCATCTCTTAAAGCCAAGTTGGATCAACAGGGGACTCGAATCACTGAGGCTGAAAATAGAATTGGTGCCAGCGAGGACACTATAGCCACACTGCAGAGTACAGTGACCACCCTGGTCACGGACATGAAATCAGTGAAGGCTAAGTGCGATGACCTCGAATCCAGATCGAGGAGGAACAATATGCGTATTATTGGGGTCCTGAAAACACGCTGAAAGGCCGACTCGAACTGGCTGTCGAGAACCTCCTGAAGGACCTATTGGGCAACCCGGATATGTCCCCCTTCTTCACGATCGAGAGGGCTCACAGGGCACTGGCCCCGCGTCCCAGTCGTGGAGACTTTCCAAGACCCATTATTGCAAAAATCCTGAGCTTTAAAGATCGCGACCAGATCCTCCGCCTCGCACGTGAGAAGGGCGAGCTCAGAATGGACTCACGGGTGATCCAAATTTTCCCTGACTTCTCGACTGGAGTCCAGCAGGAACGTCGCCAATTCCTTGGAGTCAAGAAACTGCTTAGGGAGAGAAACATTCTCTATGCCATCCTATTCCCTGCACGTCTGAAGTTCACATTTAACAACAAACTTTACTTCTTCACGGTGCCTGCGGAGGCGGTGAAATTCATAGAGGCACACATTCCCCCTCATCCACCCGCTGAGGATATGATGCAGAATGACTGAACTCCATCCGAGGCTTGCTCCCTCTGATCGTCCTATGGCCAGCCGTCCAGATGGCTACACCAGTATATGGTTGTTCTATTCACATTTCCTATGTAGCCCTGGCTATGCTCACAGCACCTAATCTCCTAGAAACGCACTGTCAAATTACCATAGTGCTGAACTACTCATCTTGACCATGTTGACTTCCTAATGTTGTTGAGCGTAACGTTCCTCTGATCCACACCCGGGCCCGGCACGGCCACTGATAGATGCAGCGACATGCACTTCTATACCGCAAACACTGCTTGTTTTCTCACGGATCCCTTGGGCTCTAAGCGTGCTAGCGCACGGCAATAGCGCACCCCCATTGCGATTGCACTGTTTTTTATACTTTTGTTATGGGTCCATTAAGTTTACACTGCACAAAAGCTACACCGACCTCGAGGGACGGTATGCAATACTGCACTGCACTCTGGCTAACAAAGAATATCTACTTGTTAATACCTACTGCCCCAAAGTGGATTCCCCCGAATCTTTCGACAATATCACCACCATAATGCTGGGATATGTGGGCGTACCTATCCTGTGGGGTGGGGATTTTAATCTTATCCTTGACACGGTCCTGGACAGAACCGGAACTGCTCCTCGTTCCTTTTCCGGTGCTGCACGCAGACTGCAAGCCCACATTATGACACTTGACATCTGCGACGCTTGGAGGAAGCTATACCCCCAACGGAGAGACTACACCTACTACTCATCAGTCCACGATAGCTCCTCCAGGATAGACCTATTTCTGGTATCAAAAGGTGTCGTGGGTGGGGTGGTGGAAGCCCAGATTCTACCTCGCACACTGTCTGATCACGCCCCGATTATACTCTCGGCAAGACTGGGGATACCTGTCCCGACGTTCACCACCTGGCGTTTGAAATCCGAGGCCCTTAGGGATGTTGTATTTAGGGCTGAAATACTTGCGGACATTCAGTCTTTCTTTGAATGCAACACTCTTTCGGACACCTCGGCTGCAGTTAGGTGGGACGCCTTCAAAGTGTATATTAGGGGTATGTCTATCTCCCGGGAGGCTGGGGTGTTGAAATCAATCAGAGCCGCATTGGGTCGATCTGAAACTAAATTGAAGCAATTGGAACTACAATGTGCCACTGGGGCGGACCCTGCCATACTTGCTCAGGTCTCTGATGAACTCCAGGGATACAACAAGCTAGCCGTCAGTGACACACAATACTTTACCCGCCCGCAGGCAGCCAGGAAGTATGGAGAGGGAGACAGGCCTGGGAAAACATTAGCGACGCTATTAAAGTGGGAATCTGGCAGGACGCAGATCACCTCTATTAAAGATAAACAGGTCAACGCACAATGGGCTGACCAACAAATCCTAGACACGTTCGCTGAGTTCTACAGATCCCTCTACTCTCAACCCGCTGAACACACAGAACAACATATGCGCGAGCTCCTCAACCAGATCCCCACCACAGAGATCTCCTCCGCTACTTGTGACGAACTGGACTCCCCAATCACACTAGATGAAATTGTAACAGCCATCTCTGACTTACCCAAAGGCAAGGCCCCGGGACCCGACGGCCTAACTGCCATTTTCTACCAAGAGCATGTCGGCATAATCGCCCCCAGGCTGCTTGAGGTCTGGGACGAGCCGCTCCGAGCCTCTATCCTCCCCCTCTCCATGCGCGAAGCAGCCATTACCGTGCTGCTCAAGCCTGGCAAACCTGACAATGAATGTGGTTCCTACAGACCCCTCTCCCTTATAAATCTTGACACAAAGATTTTCGCAAAAATTATAGCTAACCGATTCCTGCGCATTATGACGTATTTAGTTCATGAAGACCAGGCCGGCTTTGTACCCGGAAGATCTACCTCTAACAATATCAGGAGATTGTTCAACGTGATGTCCCGCATTGATCAAAATGTACAAGCTGTGGCGGTCACGCTTGATGCCCAGAAGGCCTTTGATATGGTCTCCTGGAAATACACATGGCTAGTGCTGGAGACCATGGGCATAGGCCCAAACATGATTAGGTTGATCAAATTGTTGTACACTTCTCCTGTGGCGCGGGTTAGAACCAATAGACTGACTTCTGACCTCTTCACACTCTTCAGGGGCACCCAACAGGGATGCCCCTTCTCCCCTATTCTATTTGCCCTAGTAATAGAACCGATGGCAGACTATGTACGTGCCCATCACGCCCGCAAGGGAATAAGACTGGAAGATAGTCCCGAAATGATTTCTCTCTATGCGGATGATGTTTTGCTGTACATCAGAGACCCTGCAACTCACCTTGACCCCATACTAAGGGACATCACCCGCATTGGCACCCACTCCGGTTTCACTATTAACTATTCCAAATCAGAGATCTTCCCGCTCACTACTTCCACCCAGCAACCCACCACTGAATACCCCCTCCGCTGGTCACCGAATGGTGTTCGATACCTGGGTGTGCAAATATCGCTAGACAAATCCACCCTCATCGCCGATAACTATTCTGCGATATCACAAATAGCTGAGACTAAACTCCTACGGTGGTGTGCCCTCCCACTATCCATTGCTGGACGGCTCTCCCTCATTAAAATGATCCTACTCCCCAAACTTCTATACACGTTTAGCAACGTCCCCGTATGGCCCGGGAGGCAATACTTTACTAGACTGCACGGACTATGTGCACAGTTCCTCTGGCACTCTGGCTCAGTATGCAAAAAATGGACGGACATGGCACTCCCATATAGACAAGGGGGACTCACGGCTCCAGACCTGTCACTTTATTGGTCCGCGGCCCAGGCCCAACATGCCACTCACTGGTACCCTGGCACTCCGGCGCGTCCCCATATCAAACTGGAACGACTGGCAGCTGCTGGTGTCAACCTAATGTCCCTCATACTACATTGGCACTACATACCTGACTCTCCCATTGATCCAATCAGCACGACCCTTCAAGCCTGGGCTCGCTTGCTGTTTCAGTCATCTGAAGCCTCTCCGTACTACAAGTGGCTTCCTGTGTGGGCCTTCCCCGGCTTAGAACCCACTCATGATGCGGCATTGGCCCGACACTGGGGGACGCTGGGCTACCAAGCACTGACAGACTTCTACCCCGAGGGCAGGTTCATCGACCCCCAAACTTGGAAACCGGGGCACACCCGGTCCGCTTTGGAGACCCTCCAATACTACAGACTGCGAGCTGCGTTTCGCACCAAATGGCCCACATTCCCCGATGAGCCCCCAGACAACTTAGCCATTGCATGTATTGCCAATTGTGGAGGTGCCCATGGAGTAGTCTCATCACTCTACAAGATCCTACAGGAGGCTACCCCTACTCCCACTCTCAGGGCACGTGATGAATGGGCTGGCGAATTAGATCTAGAAATATCGGACAGGGTTTGGGGAGATATGTGCCTACACACTCAGAAAGTCTCCCTCAATTTCCGCTTTCGTGCCATGCAGTACAAACTTTTAAACTAGACTTTACTACACTCCACACAGGACTTCGAGGTTCACCCGGGCCACGCCACTACTCTGCCCCCGCTGCGGAGCGACGGGAGCTGACCATTTACACATGTTCTGGTCCTGTGACAAATTGCTGGGGTTCTGGGAAAGCATTCTAGTAACCCTCACGGCTATTACTGACACAGTGATTGACCCTGACCCTTTAGCAGTCCTCTTTGGAGCCTGGAAAACGGATGACACCAGACGCCTGGCTAAGTTTCTTAATATTGGGTGCATGATAGCCAAAAAATGCATACTTCAAAACTGGAAAAGTCCCCTCCCCCCGGCCCACCAGAAATGGCTCCATATGCTTACTTGGTCACGGAACTGTGAGGAGGAATTTATATCCATGCTCCCCATCACTCCTCGACCCAAGAACATCTGGGTAGAATTCAATTCGTACCTTAACAGTCGTAGTGAAGACACACCCGGCTCTGGCTCATCCCCCACTCCCTCAGTGTCCAACACTACAACATAAACTTATATTCATATGTGTATTGTGTGATCATTTTCTGACATTACTGTGATGATGTATAACAGCTTATGCATTGCTCCACTTACTGTTTCTCATTTCTGCTTATTACCTTGATGTTGTTCCAAGTAACCTCTGCCACCAAAAATAAAAGTTTTAAAAAAAAATACACAACATTACACATTTAGAATCATAAAACCTAACTAATGCATTCCACTGGAGCAGTTTTGCATCAAAAATGCAAGAAGTATTAGATATATTCAGCATAAAACTCCATTTGATAACTCCTTTCAAATATCATTACACCTCCAATAAATCTTAAAGATATAAAATATAAAATTCCTGTCATTGCCTTCCATAACATGTTTCTAGACCATAGCTAAAACATTGCAAATATAATGATTATGATATGATTTTAAACAACTTTCTCTTAGACTTAGACAATCGGCCAGCAAGTGTTTGAGCATTTCTATTTTGTGTTCTCCACATAGGCAACACCACCTTTCTACTCATTTTATCCCCGGTTTTGCACCTTTTATTTCTCACTGCTATTAAATTTCATTAAAATGTACTGGCAAAATATCTTTGGACAGGGAAATGCTGTGATGTAAACCGGAGATGAAACGTGTTGCATTTTATAGGTCAGGTAGCTGCTACTATTGCTACTATTGCTAAGAGTAGCAAGTTGTACAATGCTAATCTCTGTGCTAAATTCCTTGCACTTATTTTTCAGGCAAGATTTAAACACTTGTACTCTCCTAAGTACGGGGATGCTCTCAAAGGTGTCTCGCAATGTTTTATGCAAAGACATCATTTTCCCCAATGTACTCATTCAAGCAGTTATCTGTGTAAAAATGCTGAAATAAAATGTACAGCAATAGTGTTAGTATCTAATCCATACAATCCATCATAGTACATCGCTGTTCTACAATAAAAAATCAGTGACAATACTCTGCAAACCAAATTCAAGTAGAATGTATTCCACTGAAACATTTTGTGGCAGCCAAAACAATTTGAGCAATATAAGTGCCTGAAACTTTTGCAATTCATGTAGATAATTTTGTCCCCAAATCTCAGCAACATACATTAACATTGGTCTTACTCTCGCAGTGTAAAGTGACAATACAATTTGAGCAGAAAAACCCACATTGTTCCAATAAATATGCTAATGCTATTTACTGTTTTTAAACATTTACATTTTGTTTCACTCTAATGGTTCTTCCAATTCAGATTGTCATCAATATGTAGACCAAGGTATTTTATATGTCCCGCTTGTTCCAAAGATACACCATCATATGTCCAAATATGTTTTTTAATGACAGTTCACTTGTGTGAAAAAATATTATTTTGCTTTTTGCTATATTGACCATTAGGTTATTACTTTTTTCATATTCAGATAAAGCATTGAGAGAAGTTTGTAGTCCATAAGGGGTACGATCTAGTAATACCAAATCATTGGCGTATGCGAGCCAATTCAGAACTATAGTTCCCACCTTTACAAGACACGTCAATAAACCGGCAAGGTGGTTATTGAGATCTGCCAAATAAAGATGAAATAGCTTTTCCGCAACTATGCACCCTTGTTTAACTCCTTGATAGGTATGGATGGATTTGGAAAGTCTCCCTTTACCATCAATCTTCCACTTGACTAATTTTGACCACAGTTTATTCCTATTCACTAAATCAAATGCTACACTAACATTGATGTATGCGTAAAACACATTTGATTCACACCTCCTCCAGGCGTATTCTACAGTTGAAGTCAAAATGATAATGTTTTGAGCAGTTTTAGATTATGCTCTAAATCCTGGTTTGGAGGCAAGATCTTATTTTCAAGAATCCAGTTGTTAAGTTCCACTAATTGCACCCTTACAAACATTTTAGCCAGTATATCAAGAATTGCCAGCAATCGATAGTTTACTGGATTAGTCCATGCTCCTTTCTTGTATGCCAGTAAAATATTGCTCTTCCGCCATGTCGCCAGGACCACACCCTTACAACCAATTTCATGGAATAAGATGGAAAGTGCATGGGCCCAACTAGCAGGGGAAGATTTTATCAGATTATTACAAACCCCATTGGGACCCGCTGGCCGCAAACTATTCAGGCATTCAATCCTTTTTGGGATGCCAATCTTAGATGCCCAACAGGTCCAGCTGCTATTGGGTATATCAACTGCAACCTCGTTTGGATAGAAAACTCCCAAGGTGGATTCAATATGTGATTCCCAATCTGTTTCGGGTACACAGTTGATCGGCCGTTCTCTTTTTAGAAGCCTGTATTACCTGACAGACTTCAGTATTATTACTTTTGATTGTGAGAAATTCTATAAGTTTCCGGTGTTCAGCCTCACCATTTTTTTGTAAGTCTTCAACCAATTTTGGTATGAGCGCTATACACTTTTTACATAAGTGACAGTCTTTTTACTCACAATGATACCAATACAGATGCTATCATATTTCGCATTTGTTTTTTTTGCTTCTGCAATCTTTTTTTCATAACATAATCTCCTATTCATATAAATATTAGAGCGTTCACAAGTCATTTTATACATACTCCTAGAGACACAACTGTCAACAATTTTCTTCAATAGTTGTGAAACACATTTATGATCCCATCTTTTGTAATGGTGTTTGGTTCATCATATTGTTGTATGAATACAGTAAGATGACATACTGCCACTAGATTACCCTTTGTCACATTCTTCTCGCTCAACTGAATACGGTTTTGTCCATTATTAAGGAAGATATTGCCAATCTCATCGTAGACTGGGAACAGGTTTGATGTGTCAAAGGGCATAATGAGGACACACAAAGGGAAATTGGCGCTCTCTTCACCTGGTACAATTCCCATGTCCTCTATTAGTGATAAACCATCCCTATTGAAAAATATGTAGTCTATAGTCGTGGAGCTTTTGCCCACTAAGTGTATGATATATATGATATGATATTTTATTTGTATCGCGCTCGTACACAAGTGTTTCAGAGCGCGACTAGGCAAGGGAGAACACAGCACAACATAAAAATGATCTTACTAGGCCCAGTGACATTGAGAACGTGCAAGTGCATGGGAAAGGGAAAAGGGAAAAACTGCATGGAAGGGGGAGAGTGGAAAGTGTAGACTCCGAGGAGCGCAGATAAATAAAATTAATAGAACATTGAGGCAAACTGTGGTAGTGCAGCCAGCAAGTGGCAAGTGCTGTGTTTAAGACAGCAGACTGGGTAAGTCTGAATAAGTGCAGAAAAGAAGAAAAATGGGGGCGGGGGCTGTATGGGTACAGATACAGTCCCCAGTGCAAGGGGTGGCCAGGAGGCAGTGCAGGAAGGTGGCAGGGTGAGAAGGTAACTGGGCCCAGGGGAGAGAGGGTGGCCAGGTGCACAGTGCCAAGAGAGCAGATCAGCAGGGGAGAAGGGGAGCGAAGGCAGAAGCAGAGAGGAAGGTTTTGAGGTGATTCCGGAACCGGAGATGGTTCTCCTCAGGTTTTAGAGTGGCAGGGAGGCTGTTCCAGAGGGAGGCCCCAGCCGAAGATAGGGATCTCCCCCAGCTTGTTTCTTTGAAAAACAACTGACCCTTAGGGAGTTAGAGGTAGAGGAGTGAAGAGCTTGAGAGGGCATCAACCAGACAGTAGCCATTTAACATCAGAAAACTATGTTCTTCCAGAATTCTAACACAGGTTTTGCCTTGGCGATTTATTTTAACCCAGTTCACTGGGGTTGATATCAATGTTACAGTGAGATCTGGTTTCATAATGTCAATTATGGCATTAAAATCTCCCATTAACTACATTGGATAGAGATGGGAGTAATTCTTAATCAATGTTTCAACCGTTTTTTTATTTGCTGTTGTTTCAATGTGATTTGGTGGATCACATTTATTTACAATTAATAACTTCCACGTACCATGGATGACAAATACTGCCTGTATGATGTTAGTGCATTCTTTAAGTACTTCTATATTCCAGGGCTGCTTCATAGAAATGAGTGACCCACCCTTAGGACACCCTCTATGTCCCTTAATGGCCGGTTGGTGCACCGTAGTCCATCCATCAATTTGTATGTTCTCTACAAGCCACATTTCTATCAGTGCCACTAACATACAAATCTTAATATTGGCGACCAGGCCATCCTCACCAAATATATGTACAAATCCTCTCATGTTACAAGAGTACAACAGGTAAGTGTCATCGAGGCAGAGAAGAGAAGTGGGTTTTAAAAGCTGATGGTAACCATTGCCAATATCCATCCCAGAGGGTGTCTAAGATCTCTCCAGTTCCTTTGTTTGGTATATTTACTGAACTTGGGGGCAGATATCGTATTGGAGCCTGTTGCCTATGTTCCTGAGTCGCACTTGAGTTTCAATGGTGGTGCGATTAGCACACTTCTTTTCTGAGCTATTTTAATTATATTTTTAGGCTCCGATAATACGGCCCGAGATTTTATTTGGGGGAGCATTACTACTTTGCATGTGTACCCCAATCTATATAATTCATCCTCATAACTCGGTACAAAGTCTAGTGAAGTATTAAGAGGGAACCATATGTTAGTGATATATTCTTTTATATTTTCGACCTGATCGACAATCCTTATATCTCCAGAAGATACTCCTCTTAATGGGACAATCATGTGAAAGATATTCAAGACTGCAGTTCTGTTCAGAGTGGGTAAATCAGGATGATATGATACAGGTTGCAACTGCAAAGCCAAAGTGTTTTGGAATCTTCTTTGGGGACAGTTGAGATGGGTCTCAAATGTGTTGGGTCGGTGAACACAAGTCTGCATATATTAGTATTCATTACATAAACCCCTATACATTCAATAGTAACATTCCAAAGTGCATGCCCTCAAAACACCCCCGCACACAGTGTACAAAATGTGCCAGCAACAAAGACCTGGGCATAAACCCACGATAAGGGCAGCACACTATTGCATAATAAATTGTGTTGATTATTTACAATATGGAAATGCAACTTAAATGCTTGTACTTATAATCAACATTAATTTGCAAGCATATTCAGGTGGTAAATATAAATATGTATTAAAATAACGGCAGATGCCAATTGTCCAATGCATTTCATACCCATAAAGTTCCTTCTTCGGGTGTGGTCTCTAGCCTGTGCACAAAGAAAGGATAACAACCCAACAATAAAATCATGTGTAATCAGTAGAAAGAATAATCTTGAAGATCACACAGACTGTTCAGCAAATAATACAAGAAGAATACAATGACACAAGAAGCTCAAGGGGCTAGAGGTACCAAGTTAGGCAGCAAGACAGAAAGAAGAGCAACCATTCTTGTTCTTTAAATAAACAGCCTTACGATCCATTCCCTGCTCCTGTCTGAAAATGATGGGTCTGAAATTTAACAAGTCAAGAGGGTCCGAGATAGGTTTCTTAAGAAGAGGGCATATCAAAATAAACTTAAAACTTGAGGGGAAGATACCTTCCCTCAAAGAGGTGTTGATGATATTTCCAATTCCCCCAACAATCAAATCTAGGAATTCCCTTATAATTGAGGAAAGGGCAAGTGTTGGCAATATAGTTGGTTGGCTCAGAATTCCGAATTAAATCGTTTTTGTGGGAGATGTGGGAAAAACATAACCCAAGTGGCATCTTGCATCCAGTATGGGGTGGTCAAGATTTACAGGTCCGCCCTCCTGCATTTCAAATGCAGAAGAGGAACCCTTCATATTGGAGGTTTCCTTTTAAAAAACTGTAAGGAGTATTTTGCATTATTTGTTACAGTGAGTAATAGATTTACGAAGAGCTGGGGTACTGGAGAAGGTTTGTGTGTCTAAATAGTTCTCTGCCTCTGCAGAAACACCAGTGAACCTTGTTTAGCCATGTAAATGGATTTTGAGAGGCAGGGTAGGGTTAATTCTATAGGTAATCTTATCCGTTTCCAAGTATGTCTTCTGAAATTTGGTCTTCACGTCTCTGGTGGTAGATTTCAGTATTTTAAGCTCATTTAAAAATCAATGGGAGGGTTATTTCATGGTTTTACACACTTTCATAGGATAAAGTGCATGGCATGCCTGTGTTGCTGTCTTATTGTGGAGATGTGCTCTCTTATTTAAATCATTGGACAACATGCTGATTTAGAGGTTTTTGCGGGGCCCGAGTTTCTACCAGGATTTCTTTAGAACAAAATACATGAATGCCATAGATTCGCAGATTGATTGGCTTAGTGAGGGGAATCTGAATCACAAATGTCAGGAAGCAATTATCTGACCATGTACGCGAAACTGAGGGCGGAGGGGGGGGGGCAGAATCGCCCTCCATTCCCTTACGGGTGACAAGGTTGAGAATACACCCATGAGTGTTTTTGTGGCTCCTTGACAACTATAGTCAAGATTGAAGTTTTCCCAGAGTTCTTGAAATCTGCAAATGAGAGGAGCATTGGGAAAAGTAAGGTGTAGGTTGAAGCCTCCCAGTAGAAGGATATGGTGCTGCTGCATGGAAAGAAAAAACAAGCAGGACTTTTCACTGATCTATGTGTTGCATTGAACGGTGCAGAGGAAAGTAGCATAACACACATATAATTGTGCTATTTACAAATGTATGGATTTAAAATGCTAGTAACTAAATATTGTTGACAGGCATAGGCCAATGCAGCTTGTAACTTGGCCAATGTTTATGGGTGTTGACTGCTACCCCTCATCCTATCCCACACCTACCATTAACCAATACAATGGCATAGTTTGGGGTTCCAAGGAAGCGATAGTAGGAAGTTAATGGTCACCCAGTTATCTCTCTGTGAGGCATTCAGGTCTAGAATATGGCCTAATTAAAACTCATGAGCTAGGAAGTAATTATTCACTGTAGATTGGCAGTTCAAAAGTTCACACTTAAGCTGTTTAACTATGCCCAGAGTGTGTATACATTGGAAGCTATCTTTGTAACGCCTCTCGATTCTTTGTTGTAGGACCAGCCAATCCTCATGATCAATTGATGGTCTAAGTAGGTTGCAAAGAAGAGTATGGATAAAGCCTCTGTCAACCTCCAAAAGGATCTAAGAAGCTTGAACTTTACCTCTTGGCCCTTTCCTTTCACACCCCTTCAAGCCAACCTCTAGGGAAGACAGGACCATTCACGTCCTGGCTTCAAAGCCTGACTGGCATGTTTGGCTAGCATGGAAGATTCTCTAGCATAGGGACTGCAGGGAACTATTGTATTTTAATCCATGTTTGTGGTTCCTCTGGTGCCTGAAAAATAACAGCCCAGTCTTTCATTCAATCCACTGATGAGGAGGGTAGACGAGGTGAATACTGGAATGCTGCAGGCTCTGCTTATCTCCAAAACAGTTCAGGCAACAGGTCAGAGAAGGTAGAGAACTTGTAGTTTCCCAGTAGTCTGTTCACTCAGTCCATACATATCCAAACCTTGATCTTGATTGCTAGTACCTTCTATTAAATATTGTGCTGTTTTTAATAGGACACATTCACAGTGGCTTCTCTAAAACGTGTTTCATTTTTTTTCAGAGTGCAGAAGGCATTCAAACATGGAATTCCTACATAACCAGAGCACTGTGACATTCTTCATCTTCCAGGGATTCTCCAGCAATCACTGGGTGCAGCGAGGACTCTTCATTCTGTTTCTGATGGACTACCTACTAACGCTCACTGGCAATGTTGGCATAATCTTCATCATCCGGGCAGATGTACAACTTCAAAAACCAATGTACTTTCTCCTTAGCCACCTGTCTTTTCTGGAGATTTGGTATACATCGTCCATCATGCCAAACTTGCTGGTTGGCCTATTGCAGGATGTAAAACGCATTTCCTTTGCTGGTTGCTTCGCCCAATTTTATTTTATGTTCTCCCTGGGTACGACAGAATATTTCATCCTCATGATAATGGGGTATGATAGGTTCCTGGCAATCTGCAAACCTTTGCATTATCATAAATGTATGAGCAGTCAGGCCTGCTTGCTTCTTGTACTTTCTTGCTGGATGGCAGGTTTCCTCTGGTTCCTGGTACCCATCTTTCTGATATCACAGCTTCCATTTTGTGGCATGAATATAATCAACCACTTTCTCTGTGACCGAGGTCCACTGATGGCTCTCTCTTGCCAATATGTTTACATCACAGAGGTCACCTTCTTCATCTCTACAACAGTGCTGAATCTATGCAACTTCCTGCTCATTCTGGTGTCTTATGCATTTATCATATCCACTATTCTGAGAATGCCCTCTGCTACTGGGCGCCAAAAGGCCTTCTCCACCTGTGCCTCACACTTGACGGTGGTGTCCATGTTCTTTGGCTCTGTCATGTTCATGTATATGAGACCTCCAGGGAAACATTCCTTTTCAATGGACAAAGTGGTGGCCTTGCTTTATACTGTGATAACACCAATGCTAAACCCACTGATCTATGCGCTACGGAGCAAAGATTTTAAAAAAGCCATGTGGAAGGTGCTACGCATGCAATAGCCCATCATGCATCTCTGCACACACACTTGTAGGCTACATGTGATGACTTACTGAGTTCTGACTGGAAAATATAATGCATAATATTTGAAACAATTCCATCATTTCAAATGCAGAACATAGTTGCTTATGGAAATGCATCAATTTAATGGTCCAGATTCAAACCTACATTGCACGTGTCCATATTATATATATCCCTTTAGCCTCCTATGTTTTTCTCTACTTTCAACCCTGAAGGTCAGCATCACTCACTCCACATATATGCATTTGATTTTCATGGCATGTTAATTTTGATAATTTTCTTTGTACTGTGTTTCCATTGGGTATTTGGTTTTATTATTCTTTAAAGCAATGGTGTATTCCTGTATGCAAGTTTTTAATTTTCTAATAGTACTTCCCATATATGTGCGTTGCCATACTCTTTTAGTCTTGTATATAGCATAACTGGTGCTGCAATTTATATATTGCCTGATTTTCTGTTTTGGACGGTCTGGCAATTGCGTTGCATATTTGTGCACCGCTAGTGGACATATGGAACAGATTCCACATCTGTAATTACCTTGTGGATTTGCTGGAAAAAGTTATTTATTCATTTGTCGATCTGGTTACAAAAAACATGGATTGATGATATTGCTGATTGTTGTCTCTTTGGGATACGCCATGCTCGGTTTGTCTCTGATTAATTTTTTTTTAACTCTTTGTCCGATAATAATGCATTCCAATGTCTTTGAAGTATTTTTGATAAAACAATGTTTTGCAAGCTTTGTGTGATCATAAATCTAAGTAGATATTATCCAGTTTTCTTGAATTTCTTAGACTAGTCCACCAAAGTTAGTCCTTGCACCGTGTAATGCTGTTCTAGAAATCTTCATTCTATAGCCTCTCTCATTACATATTAAGTTCTTCAGCTTTCCCTTTATAATCTTTAGCATTGCTGCAGTTCCTTTTATATGCACAAATTCTAAGATAAGCATGTTATTTTTAATTAGTTTAGGATGACTGCTTTCGGAATGAAGTATGGTGTCTAATGGTAATTTTATATACATTGTGGTTTAGATCCTATTGTTGTTTATCTGGAGTTCTGGATCAAAGAATGGGATTTTGCATTTGTTGTAATTTATGATTAATTATTTAGTTTTTTTTTAATTCAAATATGGAACAGAATTCTTAAGAGTTAGTACAAAACCATTTTATATTATCAAAGGTTGTCTATGCAACGTCCCCAATAACAATTGTGTTGTTTGTACTTTATTCTTGGTGAATCAATGATTATTCTGTTTCATAATTTCCCATAAATCAATCTGCATGCAGTGATACATATTTTGACCCCATAGCTCGGCATTGTGTCTCTGATGTAAGAACTAGATCTTGAGCTAGGGGATAAAAATTAAGAAATGTATGTCTGTATTCTAATAATGGTTCCGTAAGTGAACCTGTTTCATTTATCATTTTTCTGCATGGTGGTAATCTATCAACATTCTTATGCGTTTTCGGGACAAAGTAAATTGTTAGTCAGATTGAATATATTGTCTGAAGAAAATAATATTAATCTTTATCCAATAACCCCAACTTGTACCTTCTCTATAATTTGGCTTCCAATTTGTTTCATTTTATTCAATTGAGTTTTCTTCATTATTTCATAGAAGTTTGAATATGTTAATTGTATCCAAACTTCTAATATTTGTGCCTCATGATTTGCAACTACTTTTGACCTTCTTTATCTGCAGGGTTTAGGATCAAATATTGATTGTGTTGCTTACATCAGTTAAATTGTATCTTATATATTTAAAATGTGTTTTCTTATTCATTTTAATGTCCTCTGTTACACATTTTCAAAAGTTTGCTATCGCATTGCCTTGAGGCAGTGTAACGCTCACCTGGTATCCATGGGGACGTCACTCAGCCTGTTCTGAGCTCTTATGACCTCAAACCCTTCCCTGGAGTCTACTCGACTGGAGACTGGGCCTGAAACACAGCATTGGTAGAGTTTAACTCCTTATTGTCTCTGTGTGCTTGAACCCCTTCTTCCCTGGAGTCCAACCCTTCCCTTTGATCCACAGCTCACCTTGTTTTCTTGGAAAGTTTGCTCTCCGACCTGCTTTCAGCGCAGGGGCGCGTTGATTGATGCAGGCTTGTTGCTGCCTAGTTACTTCACTGGCAAGAGTCCGACAGGTAAGTATAATGAGTCTTTTGAACAGTTCTCTAGCTTCGTTCCTTTCCTTCCTTAGATGATGGCTGGCGTCCGGGGATGGCGACGTGCTGCTGAGATGAGTAGCGCTGAAGGTGAGTGAGACTGCGATGCGCGATGCGACCCTTTCGTATTTGTACTGAACTGAATTCTTTTTCTGTGTCTTTTAGGTGCCGCAGCGTTTTCAGCGTGGATTCCGGTTATGAAGAAGAAATGCGGTGAGTAAGCGCACCATGTGGCATCTCTAGATGTTTCCACGCTAACCTGGAGTGTCTTTTCCCTCTTGCAGATGGATGAGAACTTCCGGAGACAGAGATCCCGTAGAGCGGCTGGGATTCAAGTAAGTGTTTGAAACTCGTACAGTCTTTAAAAATAAGAGAAGATGACACCGCCGAAGATGCTCACAGAACAGAAGAAGCGATGAATGATGGGCAGAAGCACCGCAAGGTAAGGCTGTTCCTAACAGTGTTCTTGTTCTTGCAGGAGCTGAGTGCAGAAGAAATATGCAGGCCAACTGGAGACCGATTCGAACACAGCGAGTGTCACGCTGCATGTGCAGAAAACACAAAGCATGTTTCTCAGCCTGGGCGTGGCTTAAATAGTCTCTGGGTATCCCAGGTGTCTCTGAGTTGAACCACACCCAAAAGACTAGACTGCACATGTAGTTCTGGGAATCGAAATATGTGGGGGCATCCAGCTTGTCCCCATCAAAGCACTACAAGTCCAATCCCCAATGTTATCCTATGGGAGTGGTGCCACAAGCGCCAAGTCGGACTCCAAGTGGGTCTTTGGAGGGATGGAGAGGCCCTTGAGGGCCATGTAGGTGATTGTGGCCTGGCTCCAGCCTGACATCTTGGAGGGCTGGGGACATGAGGGGCAGGAATCATGACAGCACTCCCCCCCAAGGCCCCTCTCAAGGTGGCTCTTCTGTCTGGTCCTGGTTTGTTTGGATGGTTTTGATTAAATCGTCTAAGCAAGTGAGGTGCATGGATGTACTCACAAGGCTCCCATGTCCTGTCGTGTGGACCATACCCCTTCCAGTCTACTAAGTAGTATAATTTGGATCTGACATACTTTGAATCCAGGATGTCCTTGACTTTGAATTCTGGCTCCCCGGCTACTACTACTGGCTGCGGTGGCATTGTTACCCGGGTCCCAGGTTGA
Organism: Ambystoma mexicanum; assembly: GCF_040938575.1. Classification (NCBI taxonomy): domain Eukaryota; kingdom Metazoa; phylum Chordata; class Amphibia; order Caudata; family Ambystomatidae; genus Ambystoma; species Ambystoma mexicanum. Next base: position 417,981,722 of record NC_090938.1, read on the forward strand.
ACAGGTTTAAGGAGAGACACGTGGAACACGGGATGAATCTGCATGTTTGACGGAAAAGCTAGTCTGACCGCCACAGGATTTATCACAGAGGTGACGGTGAATGGACCCAGGTATCTTGGACAGAAAGTTCGGGTTCCTTTAATGGACACGTGTTTAGACGCCAGCCAGACTTTGTCTCCCACTTGGTAGTTGGGGGCCTTTGCTCGGTGTTGATCAGCAAACCTCTTTTGGCGATTCTTAGCTTGAAGTAGGTGTTCAGCTGCCCTTTTAAAGGTTTGAGAAATGGTCATGTGCAATGTTTTGACTGCTGGCATTTCCAGGGTTGTAGGAATGTCCAACTCGGAAGTACGTGGGTGCCTGCCATACATGGTATAAAAGGGTGTCTGCCCAGTGCTGGAGTGTAGGGAATTATTATAAGCATATTCAGCTATCCATAATAGGTCAAACCAGCTTCCTTCAGCTTGGTGTAACAGGCAACGCAGATACTGCTCGAGCGTCTGATTTGTCCTCTCAGTTTGACCATCCGTTTGGGGATGGTGACTGGTGGATAGCCGGATGTTGATCTGGGCCCTAGAGCAGCATTTTCTCCAGAAGTTAGATACGAATTGAGCACCTCGGTCTGAGACTAAAACTGAAGGAAACCCATGGAGCCGTACAATGCCTTCAAGAAATACCTTTGCCAGAGTGGAAGCATTTGGGAGCCCCTTAAGAGGAATGAAATGTGCAATTTTTGGTCCACGACCACAAGAATAGTGTTAAACCCTTGACTCGGTGGTAAGTCAGTAATAGGATCGAGGGACAACGTGTGCCAGGGTGCTGTTGGTATTTCCAATGGTTGTAACATCCCAGTCAGTTTCTGCTTGGGTGACTTGGTTTGAGTACACACTCCACAAGATGGGATGAATTGGATAATGTCTTTACGCCACCTGGGCCACCCATAATTTTGTTTTACCTTGGCTAGGGTTTTAGCGATTTCGGGTGGCCCTCGATAAAGGAATCATGATAACCGGACATGACTTGTTCTCGTAGTTCTTGGTTTGGTAAGAATAAACGATTCCTGAAGTAGGGCAACTGATCTTTTATCATGTAATGTTCTCCTTGTGCACTCCACGCTTGTAATTGCTCCGGACTCATCAGGTTTTGGATTTCTTCATGTAATTCTTTCTGAGTTATGGTTGCTGTGATTCCTAGGAGCTTGTCACTCGGGATGATTGCTATTGGGTCAGGGGTCTGATACCCTTGCTCTTCCACCCCCATACGGGAAAGGGCATCGGCCTTCCCGTTTTTCACCCCTGGTCAAAATGTAATCAAGTAGTCATATTCAGCAAAAAAAGAGCCCAACGTAGTTGTCGTGAGGATTGGGCCTTTGCCGTTTTTAGGTACTGTAGGTTCCGGTGGTCTGTTATTACTGTGATTGTGTGTCTGGCGCCCAAGAGGTAGTGCCGCCATGCCTTAAAGGCTGACTTAATGGCCAGGAGTTCTTTGTCTGTGATAGCGTAATTGAGATCAGGGGGTGTGAACTTACATGACCAGAAGGCAACAGGGTGTAACTGGCCCATTTCAGGGTTCTTTTGTGAGAGGACGGCTCCCATAGCCATGCTTGAGGAGTCCGTTTCCACCAGGTATGGGAGATCAGGGCGAGGGTGGCGTAAGATTGGGGCAGATGTGAATCTTGCTTTGAGTTCCTGGAAAGCTTCCTTGGCTTCTGTTGTCCACTGGAACTTTTTGTTGCTTTTCCTTAGCAATGACGTGATAGGATGCACGATTTGTGAAAATCCTGGGATGAACCGGCAGTAGAAGTTTTCAAAACCCAGCATACTTTGCACCCCTGTGAATGAATTTGGAAATGGCCAGTTCAGGATAGCATCTACCTTGTGTACATCCATTTGGATTCCATTTGGGCTGAGAGTAAAACCCAGGAATTCCACCTCGGAGACGTGGAATGAGCACTTTTCGAGCTTGACATAGAGCTGGTGTTGACAGAGTTTCTCCAATATGGATCGGACGTGTTTAACGTGGTCCTGCTTTGATGCGGAATATACTAGAATATCGTCGATGTACACTAGAGCACAGACATCAATCAATTCCCGTCGGACATCGTTCATGAAGTATTGAAATGCTGCAGGCGTGTTGCAAAGGCCAAAGGGCATTACTTGATATTCGTACAAGCCGTATTTGGTGCAAAAAGCGGTTTTCCATTTGTGCCCCTGTTTTACGCGAACAAGGTGATATGCCCGCCTCAGGTCTAGTTTTGTGTAGATTTGGGCATTTTTAACTCTTGATCAAGCAATTCAGGGATCAGTGGCACGGGGTAGCGTTTTTTTACAGTATCTGGTTCAGTGCGCGATAGTCGATGCACGTTCTCAAGTCCCCCTCCTTTTTCGGTACGAAGAATAGAGGACTGGCTGCTGGAGACTTCGAGGGACGGATGAACCCGTTGGCCAGGTATTGGTCAAGATAGGCCTTCAGGTGCTGGTTTTCTGGTTCCGTGAATGTGTAAATTCACCCACAAGGGATTTGTGCGCCATGTATCAGGTCAATTTGGCAATAATATGGTCAATGCGGTGGCAGGGTATTAGCCTGTTCTTTCTGAAAGACATCTTGAAAGTCCTGGTATTCACTTGGTAGGGTGCCGATTGCCACAGTCACAAGCGTGGAGGTTCTGGTGTCTATTGGTTGTTTCTCTTGGTGATAACATGTGTGGGCGCAAGTCTCGGGAAAGGCCTATTCTTTTGCACGCCAATCAATTCGAGGGTTGTGAGCTACCAACCATGGCATTCCCAAAATCAACCGGAACTGTGGTGCCTTAATGAGGTCGAAAACGATAGATTCTTGGTGTCCATCCTTGCACAGAAGCGTTAAAGCTGCAGTGCATTGGGATACTGGGCGAGAAGCTAATCCGTGCCGTCCACAGTGGTAACAGTTTTGGTGGTTGATTTAGGGCGTAACGGAAGCCCCATCTTTGCCGCAAGATCCTGGTCGATGTAATTCCCAACGGCTCCACTGTCAATGTACGCTCTTACTGCGTGCATCCGAGATGGTTGTTGGTGATTGATCAAGACCACAGCAAAATGGGAGGTCTGCAGTTCACTTTCTTCGCTTGACAAGTGGACCCCTACACTTGCCGGGCTGAGGAGTTTTTGATTCCTTGATGGTATCTTCCTTGTCCGTGGCCCCTACCGTCGTCCTCGGTGGCTTTACTGGGCACTCTTTAAGGAAATGATCTGAGCTTCCACAGTACAGACATAACTGCTGCTGTCTCCTTTTATCCCTTTCTGCTTTAGTCATGGGGGATCTGACCCCCCTGATTTGCATTGGTTCTCCTGAACCTTCCGTTGTGCGGGCAATATTGTCCTTTGAACGCACATACATGGGGCGAGGGTCCGGTCTGGTTCGATCTGCTCTTTAGTCCTGCAACCTATGATCCAGTTGAACAACAAGGTCAATTAATTCTGAGCAGTCTTTCGGGGGGTTCAATACTTGTGTGAGAACATCCTTGAGCTCCCCCCGCAACCCCTGATGAAATAACGTGGTTCTCTTCTCCACTGGCCATTCTGTTTCAACTACGAGTCTATTGAACGTAGCTATGTATGTTAATAGGTCTTGATTCCCTTGGTGTTGGGACAGAAGTTCATTGTCTAATGCCTGCCCATGAGTATGACGGGCGAACAGCTTTTCCATCTCCTACTGAAAGCCCCTGAAGTCATGCAGCAAAGGATCGTCTTGGGCCACAAAGGGTACAGACCAGAACGCGGTGCTACCACTCAGGTAGGATAGCAGAAAAGTGACCTGTGATTGGTCATTAGGAAAGGCCCATGGTCTGCAAAGGAAGTGCAGGCGGCACTGGTTCATGAACGTTGCAAACCTCTTGGGATCCCCGTAAATTGTTTGGGCGGGGCGAAGGGAACTGCCCCAGGAAGGGTTATCTGAACGGCCTTGGCTGATGGTAGTGGCATCGAGGGCACGCTTCCCGGCCATGGTGCATGCCCTGCTTGTGACTGGAGAAGTTGCCGGCTTAAATCATCAGTGCGTTCTTTGGCTGCTATCAGCTCTCTTCTCAGGGTGTTGGTCTCCTGCCTGGCTGCATGTACTTCGGAATGTAGCTGCCCCAACATGTGGGCTAACTGGTCGGTTTGGGCTAACTGGTCGGCTTCTGACATTTCCATGACGCCCAGGTGGATTTTGATGTGAGGCTTTGTGTTCTGTAACGCTCACCTGGTATCCACAGGGACATCACTCAGCCTGTTCTGACCTCTTATGACCTCAAACCCTTCCCTGGAGTCTACTCGACTGGAGACTGGGCCTGAAACACAGGATTGTTAGAGTTTAACTCCCTATTGTCTCTGTGTGCTTGAACCCCTTCTTCCCCGGGGTCCAAACCTTCCCTTTGATCCACAGCTCACCTTGTTTTCTTGGAAAGTGTGCTCTCCGTCCTGCTTTCAGCGCAGGGGCACGTTGATTAATGCGGGCTCGTTGCTGCCTAGTTACTTCACTGGCAAGAGTCTGACAGGTAAGTATAATGAGTCTTTTGAACAGTTCTCTAACTTCGTTCCTTTCCTTCCTTAGATGATGGCCGGCGTCCGGGGATGGCAACGTGCTGCTGAGATGAGTAGCGCTGAAGGTGAGTGAGAGCGCGATGCGCGATGCGACCCTTTCGTATTAGTATTGAACTTAGTTCTTTTTCTGTGTCTTTTAGGTGGATGCCGGTTATGAAGAAGAAATGCAGTGAGTAAGCACGGTATGTGGTGCCTCTAGATGTTTCCACGCTAACCTGGAGTGTCTTTTCCCTCTTGCAGATGGATGAGAAGTTCCAGAGACAGAGTTCCCCCAGAGCGGCTGGGATTCAGGTAAGCGTTTGAAACTCGTACAGTCTTTAAAAATAAGCGAAGATTTGCTGAATGCTTACTAATGCCTTTTTTCTGTTCTTTTCCCTTTTCCTTAGGAAGCGGCGTGCCGGGATGGGAATGACACCACCGAAGATGCCCGCAGAACAGAAGAAGCGATGAATGATGGGCAGAAGCGCCGCAAGGTAAGGCTGTTCCTAACAGTGTTCTTGTTCTTGCAGGAGCTGAGCGCAGAAGAAAGACGCAGGCCTACTGGAGACCGATCCGAACACGGTGAGTGTCATGCTGCAGGTGCAGAAAACACAAAGCATGTTTCTCAGCCTGGGCATGGCTTAAATAGTCTGTGGGTATCCCAGGTGTCTCTGGGCTGAACCACACCCAAAAGACTAGACTGCACATGCATTTCTGGGATCCGGAATATGTAGGGGCATCCATCTTGTCCCCATCAAAGCACTACAAGTCCAGTCCCCAATGTTATCCTATGGAGTTAGTGAGTCTGGTGCCACAAGTGCCAAGTCTGACTTCAAGTGGGTCTTTGGAGGGATGGAGAGGCCCTTGAGGGCCATGTAGGTGATCGTGGCCTGGCTCCAGACTGACATCTTGGAGGGCTGGGGACATGAGGGGCAGGAATCATGATAGGCAGACACAGAACACATTTTGATTGGGTTTTCAAACTTGAGCTTAAGATGTGTCTAAGTTTAAATCACTGAAGAAACTCTCAATATTGAGAATGTCTTCATGTTTTTCAAGGATCATCAGTGTAACAGTAGCTTCAATACATTTGATGGACATCTCTGAAATTGGTTGTCGTATCTGTTTTCTCCAGGGCTCTTTATCTGGTAAAGCTTCAAAAATCTTGATCTATCTGGATTTCAGAATAATTATGTGAATAATTTGTACTGAATGATCAACCTTTATTTTGTACAGATACCAAGTTAAAAATACATTGGGCCTCATTACGAGTTTGGAGGTGGGCATGGCTATCCCCAAACTCGGGTCCGGGTTCCCTGAATGGGGAAATACCGGGCCATTCCGACCTAGGAGGGCTCGGTATTTCCACATTCGGGGAGCCCGGACTCGGTACATCCCCATTCCCATTTGATGCAACATAAGACTCAATTGGAATGGGGAGCATGCTAACAACGGGCCCGTTAATGACGGGCCTGTTGTTAGCATACTTGGCCACTCGCAGGACCCGCTAAGGATGTCTGGTAAAACCAGGCATCCTGAGCGGGTCCAGCGAGCGGACCTTGTAATGAGGCGGTATGGGGTTAATGGGCCGGCAGCTCTACTGGCGCCGTTAACCCCATACCACAGGGTAGTAATGAGGCCCATTGTTTCCTATTAAATTGAATATTGCTGTGTTTTCATGTTCTGCTTTGAATTATTGCCATTAGATCCTTTTGTGAATACTATTTTATTTCTACCATTCTTATTCTTTCCTCAAAACTTTCCTCTTCTCTTTAGTGAGCCAACCTGCTTTTTGCATTTTTTTGTTTTTTGAGTTATACTCGTCTATTTTCTAAACGTGCTTTGTGCTTGGAATCCCATTGAACCTTCATTGTCATGTTATTTGTATAAAGTGAATACTCGTCCTTTAAATGAAATCTTTAGTAAATTGGTTTAGTATTTTATCCATGTTTGCTCTTTTTTAAAGTAGTCTCTATGTTTAATTTTTCAATTTAAATTTTTAGTTGGCCTTGTTCTTCCATTGTTGCTGAGTGTCTTTCTTTCTCTTGTTTATGAGTTTTCTAATACTTTTCCTTGTGTAAAATAATTGCTCTTCATATATCATTCATTTGATACTTGCTTGTCTTCAACTTAATTTGATGGAAATATGTTGAACATATTCTTAAATTTCTGTGGATATGCCCCACTTAAAGATATATATTTATTTTTTAATTTCACACCATTTCACCAGTTCAGATTTTAATGATGATCTTGGTTGTGTACTTTCCTCACTACTTCTGTTGTCTTATTTTACCAAATTACTGTACCGATGTGGCATCTCTTGGATCAGATTCTACATCTACAATATTGTTTTCCTGATGCTTGGCTTTCTCTTGTTTGTGACTTTTTTTAAGGTACACCTCACATTTTCTGGTGATATGTCAACTATGCAGAAAAAGAGCTTGCCTGTGCTGGATTCTGCAAAGCTTTATAGCTCAGCTGTTAGGCTGTACGTGTCATATATTAACATGCAAGGCCTGCAAGGCTTAAGGCCAATACAGTATCATTATTTATATGACAAGCATGCACTTCTTCCTAGTAAGCAAATCTTTTTCTAATAAATTAGTCTGAGTTTATTTCGGCTATGCTGCATCTGCATTATCTGCCAAGGCAAGGGACTTCACAATGCTGGACAGGTTCGGCTCAAGCAGGCACACCAGAGGATGAACATCACTGTGGGATGCACTGTGGTTATACCTCTTGATAGCCTTCTCAAAAGCAGCTGTTACTGTCACAGTGTCAAACATGTCCCATCTAGATCTCTTCAGTGAGTGTTGCAGTTACCTGTGATGACATTACACTGCTTATATAACCTGTCCAAAAGTGTGCACAGTAGAGTTCCAATGGGAGGCCACTACGGTCTTCGGTTTGTGCAGTGGCAACCTGTGACATGCCTGTAACTGAAATAGTACCTTTTTGCATGGTAAGCCCGATGAAATGTGAGCTGTTCTTCTGGGCCACATAACCATTTCTTTCCCAGACTGACAATTACTGATAAAGCGTGTGATGACAAGATTAAGGAAATGCCCAAATCAGGGGCTGTGCATTGTCTTGGCAACTCATCAGTCAGCAACAACATTTGATCCATTCCACCCACAACTAATCGCAAATGCATTCTAGGCATGTCAAGGCCTTTGCCATTGTGCCTTCACCTTTGCCATCTTCTCCTAGATGGCAACTCCCTTTTAGCTTCTGCCCTGAAATTCCTGCATGCCAAATGTTGCCAGATACCAAGCTGTATACAAGTGCTGTCCCCTTTCATAAGTCTGGGACCCTATTTGGCTGGTAAATGACGAAAACACCACTGCATGAGATGCGATTGCCACGTAGTCAATGCTCTGACCACTGGTCCACATGTGTATAATAAAGTTGATTTAGGGCCTAAGAACTGCTGTAGAACGTGCCCCACTGCAATCACAACTCCACTGTAAGAGTATAATTTGGTGGGAATAAAATAGTGGTAAAGAACTTCCCAGCAGTGATCAGGTTTTTCATGTGACTTGTGATATGTATGCCCTCACTCAAGCAATTCCACAAGACAAGTCTTGCGCAATAGGGGATCCCTTATATTCATCTCTGAGGTACTATGGGTATGGCTTGGTATTCCAAGCAATGACATAGCTGCAGTATTGTCAGGGATAATAGTGATTGCTCTGGTTGTGGTATCCTGCTTATCTTATGGTATTGGAAGGGTTGCATCTCAGACCTGTTCATTTCTTTCCATGTCTGTGTATGATGCTCCAGCATATGGGACGGCAGGGACGTGGTACACAAGTTGGCACCTGCATTCTCCTAGCACCCTGTCTTCTAGTCACATTTACAAGTGGCTAGATTCAGTTCCTGCTTTTTTGTGTAATGACACAAATTCATTTTTGATTGTGGGCTAACAGCACATAGGCTGGGCTAATCTTGGTGCAATGATGTTCTATCTGTGACAGAAGACTGGTTCTCGAGGAGACTTAAAACAGGTGGGGGTGAGCCTTCATTACTCTTCCTGCCTCTTCTGACATGGCCATTACCATGGAATGGGAGGCCTACCAGACAGAAATCCAGGAACCGTCCTTCACCTGAGGAGTAGGGAGGCAGCTGAGAGCCCCTTGTTCTTGACACCCTCCCTTTTGTGCCAGTATGCTCTTTTACAGTACAAGCGTGTCTCGTGCCAGGCCAGGCACTCTGTCCGCACCAAGAAGAAAGCCCACATTCAAGCTTGCATCTCTGCTGCATCTAAGAACTTGGCTGAACTCTTTAAAATCTGCAAGGAGCTGGCCAATCCTGCTGCAATCTCTACATCTCCTGTCCCCTCCGAGGCCCTCTGCATGGCCTTGGCTTCTCATTTCATTTCTAAAACTCAGGACATCCTGTCCTCTCCCTCTTCTCACCCTCCTCCCTCTACTCCCTGCTCTTCCCCTTGCCCTTCTTCGGTCACCTCTCCTCCCTCCTTCTCTGCCTTTCCCCTGTTCTCCCCAAACAAGGTTTCTAGTGAAGTCCGATCTATGAAAGCCTCGTCAAAACAGGTTCACCCCTGTTCCTCCAAAACCATCAAGGACCACATTAACACCCCCGCTCCTGCTCTCGCTGACTTCTGCAATCATTCCTTTGCAACTGGAGTCTTCCCTTCCCACCTGAAGCACTTCCTTGTTCACCCTCCTCTTAAGAAACCCTCTGCCGACCCTTCCTGCCCGGCTAACTATCACTCAATCTCCATCATTTCTTATTTCCTTGGCAAATTCCTGGAGAAGCTGCCCATCTCCCAGCTTAATCTTCACACTGAATTGGTTGGTTGGTTGGATGTCTACATGACCATCAGTCTGAAACTTGAGGAGAACCATCTCCGGTTCCGGAAGCACATCAAGACCTTCCTCTTTGCTTCTGCTTTCTCTCCTCCTCTCCAATGCTGATCTCCTGTCTGAAACTGAAACTGCACTGGTTACCTGGATACCCTCTGACCTTGGGCCCAGGTCTCCTCCCCACCAGTTGCACACCTGCACTGCCCCCCCTGGCAATCTTTGCACTCGGGGACTGTTTCTGTATCCCTACAGCCACCTACCAGCACTTGCCACCTGGTGCCTACCCTTACCCTTGCACTTGCCACAAGCTGGCCGCACTTTTGATTTATTGTCTTTATTTATTTTACTGTTATCCTATGTACTGCAATGCCTCCTTCCTCTTCCCTCCACACGTTTCCCTTCGCCCCTCCTCTGCACTTGCACAATCTCAATGGCACCTGGCCTAGTAAGATCGCTGTCTCTGTCTTCCTTCTGTTCGCCCTTCCTGTCTCGTCGCACCGTGAAACACTTGTGTAGAGGTGCGTTATATATCCCATATCATATCATATCATATCATATCATATCATATCATATCATATCAAAACCTTTCTATCTCTTTTAGGAACAATGTACCAATCCGAAGAGGCAACAGACCAGCACACACACACTCATTACATTAGGGGGTGTGGACTAAGACCCCCTAAAACAAACATGGGCAATGCACTATCTGGGCTGCCATTGCTAGCTCGTGGCGTGCCCATGCGGGAAACAGGGTGGGGCTAAGCCGATTCGGTAACAGCTTTGCTGTATCCAAACCCTTCCTGGTGGGGAGCATAGATAGGGCCACATTGCCATGGGGAAGTGGAACAATGGAAGCAAATAGAGAGCAAAAAAATCAGGGCATGAAGTAGTGGGTTTCATGGGTGCGGTCAGAGGAGATATAGGTGGCAGACCAAGAAACCAACAGGAGGAGGGACAGTGGTGTGGATGGTGGAGGGTCTTTATGGAGCAGGTGAGTTGTTGGTTAGTGAGTGCTGTGGTACTGCAGAGTGATATTGTGTGGAAGAGTAATGAATGTGATTAGGTGAGATAGTTTAAGGAATGACTGTGAAGTGGTTGGAAGTGATTGAAAGGAGAGTGATTGAGTATTGTGGAGTGTGGAGTAGTAGGGTAGATGAGGAAGTAGTACTGTGGAGGGGAAAGTAATAGTGTGGAGGGTGGAGTAGTGGTGTGAAGCAATGCTTAAGAGGGACTATTGTTGTGGAGGAGAAAGTAGTAGAGTGGGGGAAGGAGTAGTAGGGTGAAGGAGGGAGGAGTAGTCTGGTAACATCAAAGGGTGGTGGGGATATTTAGAAAGTGTGGGAGATCTACGGCAATAAGGAGAAAGTAGAAGGGAAAGTAACAGGTGGGAGGAGTGAGAAGGAGAAGAGTCAGTGAGAGGAAGATGTGGGTGTGTGAGAAAGGGGACTGAGTTGTCTGAGTGGTAAAATCCTCTTTTCCTTTTGAAAATGGACCCAATGATAGAGTAGGAAGAGTTTGGAAGTCGCTGAGGGAGATTAGATAGATAAGGTCATGTGCCTTGAGGTTAACACTGTAGCACTGTTGTTTATTTAGTCTCTAGCCTAATGAGGATAAAATAATAGGTATCTACTAACCAGAGGCTAAGGACGCCTGGGTTAGGGAGGAGGTGCATTTTAGTCAATAGAGAGAGAGAGGGGGGGGGGCAGAGAGAGTGAGAGAGAGAGAGGGGGAGAGCGAGAGAGAGAAAGAGAGAGAGAAGAACAATCTAATAAAAACCCTTGAAACATCTCAGAGACTTGGAGTATTTCTTGTGCCACCTGTGACACTCAGTATCCATGGTGTCATTTCCCTCTTCCTCAGTATCACTGCTTTTTTGTTGAAATGCACATTGCGGCCTGCATTCTGATGAACCACAATCGTTCTCATTTCATCATCTCATCAACACTCGCATTATTGCCATATGTAGCAGTGGATGGGGTTGGCAGAGTTACAGACCTGGAAATCGTATTTTCCTCTCACTGTTCAACTACGTCATGTGTTGTTCTTTCCTGATTTTCAGTAGATTAAGTCTGAACCCCTTCTTTCTGTGACATATTGGAAGCAACTTGAAGTGCACCCTCCTCTGCCTCAGTGGATATCAATCCTTGTTGTGAAATAATGCCTCTCTTCCCCCTTTCTCCAATATATTGATCCCTTCGGATCTTCTTCCCTCACCTTGTACTTCTACCTCTGACTGCTAAATCGATCTGTTGCTTCCCAAAGCTGCTAAATGCGAAATATTTATCATAATAATACTACTACTATTACTACTGCTGCTGCTAATAATAATAATATCTGTTAATGTATTTGTACTGGTGCATTTTAAAGTGATTTGTGTTGGGGATTGTGGAATGTGAGTTTTATGATACCTTCAATAGAGCACAATACAATTATGGCATCCCCAGTGCACACATAAAGTGCTGTTTGTTACAGGTGTGAAAACATCATGATCAGCACCTCTCCCTGAGCCAATGGCTCATTTGTGTGCTCCAAACATTATGTCCTGGTTTGCCATTCCCTCGCTGAATGCTATAAACTTCTTAAATCGCTGCTGCTTTCTTCCACAAATTCATGCAAGCATCACTACTACACAATCCTCTCTCAGGGATTCTCTGTTCTTCCTGATCCTCCTCGAAGTTTTACCCAATGGCACTTGTCTCATTCGCCCAGTTCAATAGAACAACACTGGCTGGAATCTTCCACCACCCTGTATCTCTGCCTCTTTCCACAACAATAATAACACAAGTATAAGTGTTCTGCAAGTAGCAATCAGAGATTCTCTGCTCATCCAGCTCACCAGGTGTTAGCCGTTGGCTCATTTTGCATTTGCTCACTTCATGGAGGGATATTGAATGGTGCCCACTTTCTTCCACAAAAATCACGCAAGCATGAGTGTTGCGCAAACTACCCTCAGAAATGCTGTGCTCCTCCTCCCATTTGTCACCAGATGGCACATATCCTGATCACTCACTCCAAGAGCTGGACAGTGACTGGTATCTCCCATCTCCCTTAATCTCAGTTACTTTCTTCAACAAAGGTCACCTGACAATCTTACAATTGGAAGTGGTGAAAACCCCTACCTAGCTCTTACTATGTCCAGTGCGGAGCACAAGTTGCACTTTGCCTCCCTGAGCGAGTCGATTTAGGGCTTGCATATGGTATGGGTAGGATTTCCTGTTTACCCCAACTTGTTCCATGCTCTGAGTAAGTGACAGCAACATAAGACCATTTAAGAAACCTGGGCCTCATAACAAGTGAGCCGGTCCGGAAATAAAGGTGCCGGTAACCACGTTACTGGCACCCTTTCCGGACCTGCTCACTTTGACCTGCCGGCAGGGGCTGTGGGCTATCGGCAGGTCTTACCTGCCGGCAGTTCAGCCCCCTACTGGCAAGTGTTTTACTGAAGCACCGGCACCATTTCTAACGGTGCCGGTGCTTCAGGCTTCCCATTCCCATGGAGTCCTATGGGAATTTACCGTTCCTCTGCCACCTGTGATATCCTGGTAGCACTGGGATGTCAGGCAGAAGAAATGGGAAGGCAAGGTTGCCGGTAGGCTGGCGGTACTGCTGGTACTGTAGCAGGAGTAAAGATGTGATGAAGAGGATGGCTGAACCGTAGGAGATTGAGGTCATAGAGCCTTCCTGAGCCCAACTGTAGGAACTTGGAAAGGTAAAGCAATTGGGCTCCATCTAAACATGGAAGTGACTGTCATCTAATACTACAGCTCATGGCAGAGATTGACAGACATTTACTAGAACCAAACAGCGCTTTGCAGTTGTTTGTGTCCATTCCAAAACTAAAGACAAGCACAAGGTCCAGAATGGGCACCTTTTAGGCTGTGAGTGACACGGAAGTAACCTGAGTACTGTGAACTTTATACAGGAAATCCATACCCTCTATCGAAAAGAAATGATCCTGCTCATTTTGGGCTTGATCCCGGAAAGAGCCATTGTTTGTTAAATAAAACCTGATTTCACCTTAGAATTGTGTTTAGCCTATTTGTAAACCCATTCAGGGTGATTCAAGGTTCTACTGAATAGGATCATCCAGGCCTGGTCCTGATTGTTCCACCTGTATGTGACAGATGAGAGAACATTGTGGTTGCAAAGAAAATGTTTTTGCAAATGTGTGCACATGAGACATATGAGAACGGAGGGTGCTTTACATCAGCCACAGCAACGGATGAGTGCAACAGGGATGCCAGATATGTGCGAGTTAAACTGAAGGCCTCAATGTCACACTCATCAGCATGATAGAAGTACATGCTCAGTTATTACAGTGGAAAAGGAGGCGCTTCAGTCCATCCAATACCTCTACGACAGAGGTTGGTGGGTTGCTGTATGCATTCAACATAAAGCTAGAAGACACAGCACACACAGCCTAATTTATACTGGGTGGTGTGTCAAATGTCAGAGGAAAAGTGAAGCAAAATGATTTTCAGCCTATGTTTAATGCACTGCCCCATTTTGATGTGATGCCCCAAGGAAGGCGGAGGGGGGCCATAAAGCAGAGAGAATGTATTTGCAATGCTGACCTCCTCTGTTCCATCAGTGCATTTGGTTGTATGCGTGCATGAAATTTTCATGCAGGCGTACAACAAGTGGGTTCCTATAGAATCCACATTCATTTTGCACCTGGACAAAACCAGGCAGATTCCATAAGAATCCATTAGTAAACGCTGAAAAGTCTATTTGTAATAACGGTTTACTTTTTCATGAGACGGAGTGGGGAAATTAAAGAATAAAGAGTTTGTCTTACATTTACTCTTTCCTTTGCGCTTACTGCACAAAATTACCCAGACTCGCTTTTAAGTATAAAAGGCTGCTTTAATGTGACAAGCTACAACTCATAAAAAATGCTAACCTGGCTCCCTGATCTTACAGACTAACATATCCATTTCAACAAATTGCCAAACAATCAAATAAATAAACAATTTCAATTCCCCAACAAATAAATAAACTATTCAAAATTCCTCCCTTACTGTCCCTTGCTCCCTCCCGTCCCCTTAAATTCCTCTCAATCTTCATTACCACGTTTTCCCATATTCTCCCCGAGGCCTTCAATACCTCGTCCCCCTCTTTGTACCCCTGGGGTAGCCCGTTCATGCAAACAGCACCACCACCCTCATTTACCATGCTAGTACCCCATTGTGCTTCCCCACCCCTCCTCCAAAGGGTGATGTCCCCGGCACTAATGCAAAGCCCCTTTCCCTCCACAAAACTGCCTTCAACACCAATCTCCACACCTATTCTATGACCTGCAGCCAGACTGGCCTGCCACATCAGCAACATAGAACACCTTACATCACATCGTCCCTTCTACCGCCCCAGCCTGTCACACCAAAACCACCGTCCCCCTCTAATCCCCCCTGACCATTTTCAAACCCTGAACTTAAAATAGGGGGAAACATAAAAGAAAACCCAGTACCCCCTGCTTAACAAAAAGGGGGTGGGAGGGCGGGGACAAAAGCTACGTTCTAACCGTCGCCTGCTCTGTCAACCTTCCTGGCCCCCTTAGGTACCCCTGTAAGGCACTCTATGCCAGTGAGCTGGGCCTTTTATATGGCTGCAAACCTCCCAAAAGATTGTCGGCCTGATTGGGCCACTGAATCGCTCTCAGAGGTTTGGGAATTCTGATTGGCCCACAAATTCATGTCTGTACAGTGATCCTGCAAGAACCTGTGAGAGCATGCAATCCCAAATACATTATTGTACTGCATAGGGCGAGTTTGGCCTGGTGCAACTTTAGCCAGCCTTAGGTATTTGTGAATATTGAGGTGTGACACATGTATGCACTTAAATGCACAGGTAGGCATGTACACACATCAGTGAACATCTGCATTTCCCATAGTTGAAATCTCTGTTTTAAAAAGTCCTCAATTGCTTAAAGAGTCACATATAACATGGTCAATATTGTAGGTCATGATAGTATACTGAAACCACCGTTCAAAAAGAAAAGACAAATGATTACGTCAGTCTGCTTTTTCTTCCTTGAAGTAAAAAAGAATTATAAGGCTTTCTGTTGTGAATTCTGTAACGATACAGCGGCATAGATAGAAATCAGGACCTTCAAAAACACACGAGTTGGGCGGTATCCTGGCTGTAATACCACCCAACTGTAATACCAGTCTGGCGGTATTAATGCCGGATCGCGGGTTGGGCATTAAATGTAAATCCCCATTCCCCATTGGGTCAATTGGATCCAATGGGACATTTATGGTGCTAATACTGTGCGCAAATACAGCCATCTGTAATACCGCAGAAAACAGGGAGCTAAATGGGATTTTCACCTCCAGAAAAAAGCTGGAGGTTAATCAGCGCATTTACCGCCCTACTCGTGATAGGGCCAACCTGTAAATGTGGCAGTAATACCATTACCACACCCCGGAATTACCACCACATTTAAGGGCTACAGCCCAACTCGTGATGAGGCCTTAGTGTCTGATTTACAAACATTTTTACAATGGGACTTTCCCATGTTGAAGCATTTCTGTACATCGGGCCCTTAGTGTACACTGTATGTCACACCCTGAAAAACTACCACTACTGTCCCTGTTTACGCTAATCGTGTCTGTGGGTCCTCACCATACAAGTCCCCGTATGTAACATTAAAGGGGTTCAAGCATTGCCGTGGAATATTGTGAGACAGTTTTAAATGAATTGGTCAGCATAATAATCAGTTTGTATTGCAACACACTCACCTGTTCTAAAAAAAGTATTTTTGCGAATGTCTTATGCACATGGGAATCAATGTACATGTGAGGGGAGGAACTGAATGTCTAAACAGTTTAGAGCTTAGTTGACTTCAAGAGCTGGGAATGATGGGTTGGTCCACATGATTGGTTGACCAATGATTCTAGCTTGCGGCTGTGGATGCCCCTATCTTCTGTACACAGGAGATAATAAGTTATTTCCAGGTCAGCACAATGAACCTGCTCAAAGAAAGTTGTCCAAATCATGTGCCTTTGTAAGAACCCTGTGACGTGTCGAGTCACCAGCAGCTATAATGATGATGATTGCGCTCCGATTGAAATCAGGATTCCCCTCTCACATTCAATGAACTTTAGTAATAAACATTGCACACACAGAAAACACACACTCTATACGAATTATCCATGTATGTATACCAACTGGTAAATACAGGACAAATACGTGTCTTTATTATGAGTCTTGAGGAAGCGCCGAGCATGAAACACATCAGTTCTGCTTTTTAAGAGCTCCTGCGAGGGAATACAATATACAAGCAACTCTGCACAGTATGTTACCACGTGATGAGCAGGGCGTATCAATTAAAACATTCCCTCTTGAGGAGTCATATATCAATCACACTGTTATAGACACTTGCTAAAGGTTTTTTTTTCTTCAGCGTTATGGCCAAAGGAGAAGCTTTCAGAACATTACACCATACACACGTTGGATGTGTGCACAGTAATACGGTGTAGATACACGTTGTCACAAGTAGAAGTAACATTCCTGTTAAAGCATGAATAAGTAGAGTATAGCTCAGGGGCAAAAGTGCTCACCTTGGCAGCAAGATGACATGGAGAAAAACTGGTTCGATCCCCAGTCCATTAGGAAACTCTGGGTATTCAACACGTTATAAATAACCAATTAGATCATTATCTACTAACAAAGATTGCTGTTTTTGATGTGAGAAAGATGGTTGGAGTATTCTAAACGCAAAGGCAAACAGGATGCAACCTTTCCTAAAATCCTTCTCAGCCAGGCATACCCAACTATGTGGGCTAGTTTCCTACATTAGGAATAGCTATCATTGATATTGGGCATCAGAGGCTTGGAATAAATAATTCCCACATTCCTTGCATATGACGAGTTTGAAAAATGAATGGCTGTGTTTCGAAGTCACCGAAATATGCAATGTTGTCCAAAAAACACCCAACCCCTCTCATGGTGCTAGGCTCTCATCCCCTGGATCCACACTGAATAGGAAGCGTACAGGCATTCCCACAGTCTCTGACCTCCACCCTGTCTTCTTTCCACAGATGGGCTTCGTAACGAGTTTGGTGGTAATTAAGAGGTAAATCTGCCAAATGAATGCTAAACTCGATTACCGTTACTGTCGCCTCTTCCCCTGGTTTCAGCACAAGACTGCAAGTGATGGTATAGCAGTCTAATTCCCCATTTTTGCAGTCCATAGGACATCCTGGGTATTTTTGGCAGATTTACCACGCTGTAAATCTGGCGATTTTTAGAGGTAAGGTGGATATAATACAGTGGTGTGGGTAAAATGACAGTGTTTCTGCTACTGCAAAAAAAAGTGACCGTAACTAAATTACCACCATTTTGTTCATGCACCACGGAATTTGTAATGAAGCCAATCGACTCAAGCACCAATGGTTCCCTGCACTGCCCCTCAGATCTTTGGCACTTACCCTTTTGTGCTACAGCTAAGGGGCCACCTCAAAAAGAATGGCAGTAGCAAACTGAATGGACTGAAGCCAAGGCTTTGAGCAGACTCTGCGCCGTTTTCTCACAAGAACCTGCATCTCCTGTGTACAAAAGTTAGGGGCATCCACAGCCGCAGGCTAGAATCATTGGTCAACCAATCATGTGGACCAACCCATCATTCCCAGCTCTTGAAGTCAGCTAAGCTCTAAAACTGCTTAGACATCCAGTTCCTCCCCCCACCTGTAAATTGATTCCCTTGTGCATAAGACATTTCACACAAATACCTTTTTTAAAAACAGGTTAGTGTGGTGCAACATAAACTGATTATTATTGTCTCGTGAGGATAGCTCAGGGGCAACGTTCATATCATTCGAAATTGGGAGATTTAATAATCCAGACATTACACTTTCCTAATTTTCCCTTCGCAACAGGAAAGGGTTTGGGAAATATTTTGGAAAGCCTCAGATACTGTTTGAGCAAGCCTTGTCCTCTTTTATCTTTTGTTTCCACAGCAGGGTGTTTCTTACTGTGTTACTATCTATATGCCTTTGGCTAAGGCAGTACTCCAAGCCCACCACCACAAACTGTCCCAGAGCTGTGGCCATGGCCCCTTAATCTGCATCATTCACTCAAGGCTTTCGAAGCTAACAGGCATACGGTGAAAGCCTTGAGTGACTGAGACGGGGATTTAACCCATGACTTTGGCTACACGGACGGAATTAAATTGAATAGATTAACACAATCTATATTTATTGTTTGAAAACTAGCCCTGATTTGAGAAAGGCGCAGTAGTCGCCGAAACATGTGTCATCATATAGGGCAATTCTATAAGGAAAAAAGGAACAAGACCATCCAACAAAATTTGGAGTGTGTTTTTACATGCAATATGGTGTGACACTTGTAATCTCTTTTGGCGCATAAATATATGAAACAACATAGTACTACCAATGTATTTGGCATATATGGATCTCTCTGCCGCCTTTGACATGGTGAATAGGGCTAGGCTTTGGGCGGTCTTAGAAGGATTAAAATACCCTTGCATTCTTTAACAGTGATAACGCTTCTACATTTTGACACCCAGGCAGCTGTTCGCTTTGGACCCACGGGCGAGTGTACTTATTTCTTCAACATAGGTAGCGTTATGAAACAGGGCTGTTTGCTGGCACGAGTCACGTTCAACCTCTACACAAACGTGTTGGAGTTCGAGTTGAAGGCTAAACTCGCCGATGTTCACATGTTTGCTGGCGCTCATACTCCAGTTCTGAGCTACGCAGATGGTGCGGTGTTAGAAGCCAGGACCCCAAAAGCACTGCAGGCCCTTATTTGCAAATATTCAGAATTTATGGGAGCAAGAGATTTAAAAGTCAATCCCATTAAGTCCAAGATAATTATGTTTGGGGAGAAAAAAGGATCTTATTTTCCCTTTTTTCAGAATAGCATTAGACTAAAGCAGGTAGACAACTTTAGTTATTTGAGATGGTATTTACAAATAAATGGCGAGGGACGGACCACCTATCTAAACAATCCCAATCTATGGGTCAATCATGTGGAGCCATTAATAGCTCCTGCAACTCTTTAGGTTATCAATCTGTTGCAACCATCTTGAAAATGTACAGGGCTAAACCCCACGCAATTGCAATGTATTGCAGTGACCTTTGGGGATTTGAGGACACACACTTAATTCAACTAAAGGAGGATGCCTTTATTAGATGCCTCCTCAACCTCCCATGCTCTGCCCTGCTTTTTGCCATGCACTCAGAACTGGAACAACCCTTTATAAGTGATGAGCTCAGGTTAAGACATGTTTGCATGTGGTTATCCCAATCGATCAACCCTGCGGCTGGTCTGTCCCAATGCAAAAGGAGCTTGTAAACATAGAATGTATTTATTTATTTCATTTCTTATAAGGTGCTACATGCCTGTAGGCCTCAGAGCGCTCAGATCCCTTGGATAAACTATGTATGTAAGACCCTGATGAAACTGGACGCAGGAGGACTGTTTACGGACCCAAACACCATTTCCAAAAATAACCTTGGGTGTTTACTGGGAAATTAAAACATACATGGGACGTAAAGAGGAGGGAAAATTAACTCTACAAACACTTCAACAGGAAGCACACAACTTCTTCTATCCCAGGGCAAAGAATGGACTATTTGGACCTGATTGCTTCATGCGATAGTAGGTCACAAATAACTTGCCTTAGGTTTAGTTTTCTGCCAAGTCCAAAGGTATCCAACTGGAGAATACATACATCGCCCCAAAGGATGGCCTGCCCGCATTGTCTGCAAGCAGAGGAGGGCACTGCACACAGCATGCTTTTATGTGAACTATAGAGAAACATTGGACAGAATACACTCCTCCCTTTGTTTAGATGCATGGGTATTAGAACGAATGGGCGGGCCCTGCAATATCTATTAGTTGTTTCAATTCGCATAGCTTCAGCTGCAATACAGAGTTATATTTGCATTTCATCAAGGCTGCACAAACGATATATAGCTGGGTTGTAGGCCTTCCCATAAGAACACAGTTTTACTTTTAGACCTTATACAGCACGATGCCGTAATAATTCCTTTCTGCATTTTATGAATGCTTTTATGTATAATGTTTTATATGTTTTGTTCTTTTATGGCTAGTGCCGAATAATGTTTATGATGATGATGCGTGGGAGTGTGAGGAAGGGTAAGAGTAGAGATAGGAGAGGAGGTTGGAGACAGAAGGGGGTAGTTGGTGGGAGAGAGATGGAAAGAGTGCAGAGAAAGTAGGGGAGGTTGTAGACAGGTTGGAGTAGCAGGTGGAGAAGAGTAAGCGAAGGAGTGGAAGAGTGTGATAAGATCAGAGGAATAGATGAGGAGAGAAGAGGAGACAGAGGGAGAGAGGAGATATGTGGGGGAAAGGAGAGGGATAGAGAGAAAGGAGGAGACAGGTGGGAGTAAGAGGAGACAGAGATATAGGAAGATCAGCGGTAGATAGAGGAAGAGAGACAAGGGGGAAGAAAGAGGTGAACAGGTGATAGAACTAGGAGGGATACGATCATGGAGACAAGAGAGATAGAGAGAGTGAAAGAGAGGAGAACCAGAGAGATAGAGTGGATGTGAAGACACAAACCCAGTCGTGTACCATATAGACACAATCCTGGGGAAGTATAGGGTACCCCAAGAATTCCCCTCCCATGGAGTAAGACAGAAAAAGGCCTCTGTCTTTAGGCCCTCACCGAAAGCTTAGGAGAGGTTAGAAAGTAGGGGTTACTGATCACTAGTCTTGGCTAACACTCTGGGAATAGGGAAGCTTGGGATAGAGTGGAGGGATCCCAAGGGGGGTCAAGGGACCAGTTAGAGAGACATATCACATTGGAACATCGGAATCCCATGATGAAAAGAGGAAAACCCTATTTTGACATTTTGTTAATAATAGTCCTTGACCTAGCTTTTGGAGATACAAGAATATCCCTGAAAGCCAAGTCAAACGTTAAGCAACCAAAGCACATCACTAGTACATGGTGAAGGTCGAGAAACTAAAGCACAAAAGGGAACGTTGAGACCAAAACATCATTTGGATCACCAAATTCAAATTTTCCAGACCACCGTGAAAATAGGGTTCAGGGCATGCCCTTTTCTGCTTGCTTGAGAGTGGATTTCCACAGTGAACCTTTGTATCTCAAAGTTCTCTATTACTTTTGACATCTCTCTATGGCTCAATAAGTCTACATAGAGGTGCATCACTATAGGGAGGAGTTTCTGTGACAGGGTCGATATGGCTTGGGTTATAATCTCAGTGAGGAAGGTGAGGCTATCATCTAGTAGCCGATAAAGAACTGTGCGTCCTGAAAGCTTATTTATGATAGCATCCGAGTGCAGTTGCTGGAGTTATCAAAAGCGTGAACCAGATATATCCATGCAACCTAGATTTCTAG
Source organism: Ambystoma mexicanum (assembly GCF_040938575.1). NCBI lineage: Eukaryota > Metazoa > Chordata > Amphibia > Caudata > Ambystomatidae > Ambystoma > Ambystoma mexicanum. The sequence continues at coordinate 418,003,441 of NC_090938.1, forward strand.
ATGGATCCCCACCACCTCACCACCTCTTTTGTACTAACCATGTATTCAAGTGATTATACAGTGTGGTGGAAGAAATTCAGCAAAGATGATAGGTGCCCTGCCGATTAAGTATGTTCACAGAAGCACTCTTCCTTGAGCATACCGTACATCTTAAGTGTGCATTTAACAACTGAATGAGTGGTGATGATGTGGATGTGGAAAGCATGACCCTTGGTTTTGACTGGGCTGCTCACGAGAGCTTGTGGTTGGGCCATGTGTGAAGACAAAGGGGAGACTGACTTCTGGGTATTAGCTGCAATGGCCTTGCAACTGGAGAGTGTGTGGCGTCTGGGTGAGGTTAACTGTGTTCTGGGAGTTCATATATTGTCTATGCTTGTTGGAGGTCCAAATTGTGCCCTGAACCTGCATTTCTATCTGCTCCTGCAAGTTTGTATTCTTTATGTTCATGCACTGTTTTACTAACCTTTATTCCAAAATAGACAACATCCTTCATTTCTAAATAATTTGCCCTTGATGGAAACACCTGCTTTTAGCTGTGATAGCAAAACCTGCTTCAGGGAGTTGGCAGTATTGCATAACGTACATCTGTCACATCACAAGGTGATGCCCTTGAACCCTCAGTCAGTGAACATACATGCATAAAGTGATTGAGGCAAGATATAAAGAGACTGAACTTGATGATGTGCTCATTATTATCAGTAGTGGATTAAGGTACAATATATACCACTATATAAGGCCAGAGGTTTGCTAATAAATGCCTAATCACATAGGGAAAACGAACAGAGACCCTAGCAGAAAGGAACCCTATGGATAGAGTATTAAAATCATGTACATATCATTGAAAGGACCAATTGCCCAGTTAGTATTTTCTTTTTATTGTTTATTGGTTAAAAACCTTAACAATAAAAATGTCAACAATTCGTCAAATTTCAATTCATTGGATAAAAGAACAAAGTAGTAATAATATATATGTAATATATTCAAATACACCTTTTCAATACGGAGCAGTGCATGTTTTATTATAACTTGACAATCAATAAAAGCAAGTACAAAACAGCAGCATTATTTTTTTAACCTTAACAGGAAGAATTCCTCAAAGTACCCGATCATTCATGTACATTACACGTAAGTATCCAGATTCAGATAATTAAAATGGTTGCCACAGGTTCAACAAAATCATGCAAGAAGGAAGGGTGCTAAAGAATGGACATGCATGGGTTCCCTGGGGCAATGCATGTGGCTGCATTCACAGAAGACTTACCCATTAAGATACATTGGTGTCACTATTGTTTTCAAAGGCAATGCAGGTAGAATTGTTGAGATTTGTAAGCAAATTGAACATGAAAATGTCATTTTCAGAGGAACGGGTATTGTGGTCCACACCAGGAATTTGTTTTGCTAGGGTCTTGGAGATAACATGACCATTGTTCAGTGATGGCACTACTAGGGGAGTACCCATGCTCCCGGATTTGTTTATCTTTGGAATAGCAATGTTGCTGAATTGGGTGCCAGGTGTTCAAAACAAGCCATGGGGATTGCCATCAGAATTTGTGTTCAGGCCATGTCCCAGGTACTATTTTCACTTTAGATTTGGAGGTGGTGTTGATCGCGGATAACTGAATAGTGCTCATAGGGACTAATGCAGAGGGAGGTGAGTGGCTAACAGTTGTGTGCATTGACTCTGCTCTACCAGTGAGTGGAGTGTTGGATGGACAGTTGTTTGAAGAAGCTGACAATGATGGCGAAATGATCCTGGCGGTATGCATTCCCAGTCAAATAATGATTCAGCATAGGAATGTCCCATGTCCTGTACTCATTGCTAAGAGCATGCCTGCACATGTACAAGATGACCTGCTACAGGTCCCAGGCACTTTATGGATGGACAACCCTCTTGACGCAGGGCTCTTAAAGAGCATGGGAGTAGAACATATTAAGTTTCAGCAAGGAGCAGTTACTTAGAGTGCGACAGAACCCATTGTCAAGAGAAACAGATGATGCGATACATGAGACATTTGTTGTACTATATTGGCAGGGCATTAACGAGCCCTCAGAGTCACTGTACAATACAGCAATATACCCTGTAAAAAAACAAAGGGGTTAGTATGGACGTTCATACAAGATTTACTCCCATTGAATAGCATAGTGGAAGCAGAGTTCCCACTTGAACTGAATTCCGCCATAATTCTTTGCAACATACCAAACTAGGCCACATGTTTTACTGTCATCAATTTGAAAAAATAACATTATTTTCTGTCCCATTACACCCTGATTCTCAATATCTTACTGTGTTCATATACCGCGGGCAGAGATTTCAACACACCAGACTCCCACTGGGGTACTGTGAATGCCCCAGTATTTCTAACCGAGTGTTACAAATTGATTTTGACAATTTACATGTACCAAGGACAATCATTCAGTGTGTAGATGATCTTCTAGTATGTAGCACCACAGAAGAGATGTGCAGAGCAGAGTCTGTTACACTATTAACATTTCTTACAGGCAAAGGATACAAAGTAGACATGGAGAAAAAGCAATATTGCCAGAAAGAGGTTGTGTATTGGGACAGATAATATCATCAGCAGGGAAAAGAGTAACTCCAGAAAGAGTTGTTGCAGTGCAGAATACACCGCAACCTACTACAGTTAAAGAAAAACACCAATTCCTGGGTTTCTGTAACGATTGTAAGACTTCATTTTTTTACTATTCTAGTTGAGCAAAACCTCTCTTGCAGGGACCCAAAGAAGCACAGAAGAGGAAGGTGTCACTGACATTGACAGACAAAATGGTGACATATTTAGCAGAATTGGAAAATGCTATAAGTAATGCTCCAGTACTAGCATCCCCTTGATTACACAAAATGATTGCATCTAATCTCACTTTCTAACTGACAAGTAATGACTGCCGTATTGGCTCAGCAAACATCCCTGTAAAAACAAGTCCTTAGCATATTACAGTTGTGGAGAGCCAAATTCCCTGTGAACAGCCACTGCAGCATTTATCGAGAAAAGCTCAACTGTCACTTTTGAGTGCTCAGTGACATTGCATGTAGAGCACACTGTGTTCACCATACTGGAGCGATCAAAATCCACATTGACTACAAAAAGGGCCTCAGCATATGAAGTAATTTTGAAGAGCCCATCCATTCACATTGTAAAATGCTGCACAGTAAACCCAGCCATGTTTTTGCTACACCCTGTGAGGAAGAAGAGGAAATGCATTATTCAGTCACATATGAAGGCCCCGAAGCTCATTGGAGGCGGGGGAGGTCCTTTTCAATAATGGTTCATCAACAATTGATCAGGAGAGGGGCCTGAGACACTAAAAAGAATATTCATAGCCTCCAAGTGGCACAGAATAATGCAATAAGAACAATTTGCACTCTAGACTCGCACTACCACAATACCCAGTCAAGACGAGATTTACGTTGGTTGCCCATTCAACATCGAATCTCTCATAAAATTTTAACTTTGACATACAAATTACTCTCCAATCAAGCACTTGGCTACATGGCTAATATAGTAGCTAAGAATCCCTTTACTCTTAATCTACTGTCCACTTGACAGTCTAGACTTCTTGTAACATGGTTCAAATTAAAGAATTTTGGAGGTCTTTGCTTTTCTGTTCAATCACAGACACTTTGGAACTCCATACCTCTCTCCTTTCTTAAGGAAGCATGCTTTTTGGGATTTAAGAAAGCCGTCAAAACATTCTTCTTTAACTCCAGGGATTATACTGCATGCTGCTATTTTTCTGGCTGTTACTTTGGGCGTGCTGCACTTTGCAAGAAAATTATAATTCACAATTCAATTAATCATCCATATATTTCACTAAATGAATGCTTCAGTTAATGTACAATTATGGGTTAGCTACTACCAATATATGCACACTTCTCAATTTAACACAAAATGTGCATCCATGCCTTTTTAAACTTTTAATGTGCTCTTAAAACAGCCTATATTCATATAACATCACCATATTACTTCATACAGTTTTAAAATGTCCAAGATAATTCACACAACAGTGCATAGTTCCACTGTTTGAGCACTAACAAGTACATTCTATATATTTCAAAATGAGGTTTTTTGTTTGTTTGTTTCTTTCTTTATTTATAATGCGCAGTTATACCCAAGGGTATCAGGGCGCAGCAGTTTATAAGAATATGCGAAGCTTAGTTACAGGTATAGAGGTACACAATGGCAGTAGGGAGTATATGCAAGCATAATAGGGAAGGTAGACAATGTAAGCACTAACAACAAAATTACAAGGGTGGGCACACAAGGTTACACGGTGTGCGGATAGCATAACTGAAGCCATAACATTTAGCTATCTTGGTGGTTCAGTTTCAACCATGATGTTACCTTGGCGCGGAAGAGTAGGTAGGGCATGTCTACTCTCAAGTTGGGAGGTAAGGAGTTCCATAGTTTGGCTGCTTTTACCGGGAAGCTGTTACCTCCTATAGTAGCAAGTTTAAAGTGTGGGACGGTGAGGCAGTCTTTGTACGCAGTTCTGAGGGGTCTCAAGGAGGCTTGTCTATGGAATCTGTTAGTGAGGTAAATCGGGGCTGCATTGTTGAGAGATTTATGGGTAAGTGATGCCGTTTTTAAGAGTATTTTGTTTCTGGTCGATAGCCAGTTGTTCTGTTGGCTGAATCCTGAGATATGTTCTCTTCTGGGGATGCCTAAGGCTGCTCTCAGGGCATTATTTTGGAGGGTTTGCAACTTGTTGGTAGTAGCCTTGGAGGTTCCAAGGTATAGGGCGTTGCAGTAGTCAAGGCGGGAAAGTATAAGAGCTCTAGCGAGTATAACGCAGCTAGTGTCTGAGAGAAATGGTTTGGCTGAGTGGATCAATTTGCAAGTGTAAGCCGATGATGATGCCAGGGAGCTCAGTTGTCTTTTGAAGGAGAGGTTGGAATCCAGGTAGAATCCCAGAGTTTTGATCTCATGTTCAACTTTAATATTGTTCCCATCTATCATGAATGAGTTTTAGGCCGGGCTAAGTTTCTTTAGGCTGGGCGCAGTACCCAAAATAATAAGTTCAGTTTTCTCATCATTCAGGCATAGTCCATGAGTGGCCATCCATGCCTGGATGATGATGTACACCCTATTTATCAAGGCCAAATCCTTTTCATAATCTCCTGAAAGCGGAAGGAGGATCTGGGTATCATCTGCGTAGTTTGTGTAGGTGATACCGAGATGATCCAAATCATCGAAGAGGGGCTTGGTAAATATGTTGTAAAGTGTCGGGGAGACACAGGAACCTTGTGGGACACCGCAGGTAATGGGTTTCAGGTCTGCTGCTGCAGTGGGAGAGAAGACCCTCATAGTTTTTCCGTTAAGAAAGGAGGTAATCCATGTGATGGCCTCAGAGGAGAAGTGTGCTGCCGTGTGGAGGTGAGAGCATAGGACAGAGTGGACGACCAAGTCGAAGGCTGCAGATAGGTCGAGGAGGAGGAGGAGTAGGGCAACTTGCCCTTTATCCCCGAGTGTATCAAGTTGAGCTTTCAAATCAATTAGGGCAGTCTCGGTCCCGTGTTGCGGGCGGAACCCTGATTGTCTGGATCCTAAGAGGTGGTGTTCTTCTAGGTGCTTCTGTATCTGCACATAGGCAACCTTGTCTAGGATTTTTAGTAAGAAAGGAACGGTGGTTATGGGTCGGTAATTTGTAGGTATGGCTGGATCAAGGGTGCTTTTTTTTAGTAAAGGCAGTACCCAGGATTGTTTCAGATTAGTGGGGATAGAGCCAGTGGTAAATGAGGCACTGATCAGTTTAGTGATGAAAGGTGACAGATCACGGGCGGCATCTTTGATAAGCTGAGCTGCACATAGGTCTCCCTGGCAGTTGGAGGGTTTCAAAGACAGGATGATTTTTTCCACTTCAAGAGTGTTGATTTTGGCGAACTTGAAGCGGGGGGGATCTGTGGTCATACTCTTATCCGGACTTTTCGATGGGAGCGTGTCTTTTAAGACAGCTATTTTACTGGAGATTTTGTTTTGAAGGGTCTTGATCTTGTTGGCCAGGGCATTTTGTATTTCTAAGCACCAATTTTGATCTTTGGTGCAAGTATCAGGGGGTAGTATAGGGGTTTCGACTTCTTTAAGAATAGAGAAGAGTTATTTCATGTTGGATTTAGCTGAGGATATGCGAGAGCCAAAGGAGGTTAGTTTAGCCATATAAATTTCTTTTTTATAGAGTGCGGTTATTTTGGATTGTTTGAGTTTGTTTTCAGCTGAAGGAACCTTTTTCCAGGTACCTTCGCTGTTTCTCTTTTGTTGCCTTAAGTTTTTGAGGAATGGTGTGTACCATTTGTTAAGGTGCGTTTTCGGTTTACTCGGTCTGAGTTTAAGTGGGGCGATGAGGTCCAGTACTGTAGCCATGACTTTGTTATATTCTTCAACTAGGATCTCTGGATCCAAGTTGTCCGAAAGTGTATCAAGTTTGGGGAGTAAGTTTGGGATGAGTCTTTCTGGTGTAATTTTCTTCTTGTTTCTGGTAAAGGAGGGGGGGGGCAGTTGTGATGGGCGGTGGTGTGGGTCTGTCAGTGGATAACCAGAATGAAACTAGGTGATGGTCCGTCCAGATTGGTGGTGAGATATTGGTGATGTTTGCTAGGCAATTGTGGTCGGCTACCCAATCAAGTATTCTACCTTTCGAGTGGTTGGGTACCATGCTTCTTTGCACAAAGCCTAGTTCAGCCAGAGTGGTGACTATGGTGCTAGATGTTAGGTCTGTTGGGTTGTTATATCCTATGTTAAAGTCCCCCAAAGTGAGGACTTGAGATGAACTTTTAAGATTGCTAGCTAATATGGCGTTAAGGTCTTCATCGAAGGTGCCGATGGGACCTGGCGGGCGGTAGATCAGATGGATAGTAAGGGATTGGGTATTAGTGAGTGAGACTTTGACTGATAAAATTTTGCAGGATTGGACATTAGCGGGAGATACTATTCTCATGGATAGACTACATTTGTGCATAATGGCGACGCCCCCTGCTCTGGAGTTGGGGCGATCTTGCCTCAAGATAGAGTAGTTATCTGGGACTGCTAGCATGAGCATGGGGCCTGCTGCAGGGTGTAACCAGGTCTCGGTAATGGTGAGGAAGTCCAGATCGTCTTTGAGGATCAAGTCTGCAATTTCTATGGCATGCGCTACTAAGGATCTGGCATTGATCAAGGCACCTTTTAAAATACTAAAACACTTGAACATTAGTGCTATAATCTGTATGCACAATACTGTATTATAACACCATTAAATATTACATATCAGTAAACACACCATGAAAAATAATGTCTTCTCAATTGGAACGCATGGAAAACCCTGCAGAACTGTGTTGATCAGGCACAGAAATACTTAGGTCAAACAGTATAACAATAAGCACTCCCCAATTATTTGTGAAGTCTCCGTAATGAGAAATAGACACATATTGTTAATGTTAGGCATGCATGTGAAATGTTACTTTTAAATGCTACTATGATACTGTAATATTTTTTCTGTGCCTCAATTACACTCTTTGTTGAACATTTCCACTCGATACGTTCACCACTCACACACCAGCATCACACCTCATCTCTTAAACATTCTCTTTATTGCTCTTTCCCATAAATCTGTATCACTATTCAGCCTAAAGTTGAACCTCAATTCAGAACGAATCTTGAAAACATGTACAAATAAAAAAAAACCTGAAGCACTTTATTCTCAATGTACTGGATGGTGCATTACTGTATTACTGTATGACACCATAGCCCGTGCCTGCAATACGGCTCTGCCCAGACAGGTGCCTGACGCATCAAAAACACATTGTGGTGGACTCTGCCGAATTGATGCATCATAATAAATTAAATGGAAAGAAAACCATCCCACTGGCATAAAGCCTTAACTTCAAACAGTCAATGTGAATGTGATATTCATATTAATGTACGAAGCATAGCCGATCACCTGAAAACCTCTGGCTTTCATCTTCCGTGCACAGAATGTTACCAGAAGCTCATAAAGGTATTTGATGATTTCTGTGTCTGTCATAAAGCATGGCACGTTAATAGCAACATTCCTTTAGGACTCGTGCCAACGTCACTCCCTCAGCCCTCCTTGAGTGCATAGAATCCCCTGCACCCATGCCTCGGGATTAACATTCTACAGACCCAAGGTCGCCAGACCCTACTGACGCACATTGACGTCATCATTCTTCGGTAAGCAGCAGGACAGCACGGAGCTCCCCACAGGCCAATGGATGAATTGGAATCTTCAAATGGAGCCCAATATCATGTGATGCTGTCCTTAAGGTAGTGAGGAGCAGCCCTATTAATGTATTTGAAGACGATGCAGAGATTTCTAAGTTGAATTCTCTACTCAACTGGTAGCCACAGTAGGCTACACTGAGCAGCTTGGACATGATCACTTGTCAAGAAGCGAAACAGTTTTGAGCCACCTGCAGTCTGCTAATAGGCTTCATTGAAGTACCTCCCAGGAGTGCATTAAAATTGTTGGCGGTGACCAACAGGTATTTGTAAGTAATGACATGTTGAATTATAGATGACATCATATCATCTAAGTTGCTCGGGAATGGGGGTACATGATATTGGTGGGATAAGAAATTATATCTACCATGGTTTGATGTGCCAAGAATTGGATGGTGGCATTAAACTCAGAGTCATATGAGCCTGAGGGTTTGCTTTCTTTCTTGAAATCTCAGCGGACATTTGTCAGGATATTCGTCATCTATCGACTGCAGGTAATGGTTGCACTCGAGAATCCTCAAGTGGGAAATGCGCAGCATGAATTACATAGGCAACATTTGAAGAGGTTCTCAGGTGCACTGGATGAAGGCCACCTAGGAACCATCTTTGAATCTGCCCAGCCTATACCGGTTACCACAATAGGACATTGTTTCAAAAAGGAAGTTCATCAGAGGGTGACGGACCAATGACCCGCATGTGCGAAGTCCAAGGGTAGAAGTCGCTATGCCGAGTAAATTGCCTTTGAAGAGGAACAGCAACTGATCACCCGTAATAGGACGGGTTGGGTTGGGTTGGGTTGGGTTGCGTGGTTGTTAGATGAGGGATGCTGTCTGTTTGTTGACTTGCAAGTCCATATAAATGGGCCCCGACTTGTCCATCCCTTTTCGACCTTCTTAGTCATTTTGTTTTCTATACTTCGAAATAATAGTGCAAGCAATTAGTCACTAATGTGACTACTAAAAATGCAGAATTGTCCAGTGGCACGAATGGACGCATTGCACATAGCCATTAGAAAGAAAGCCCTTGTGAATATCTGGACGTTTATCAATCATCATGTTTAAGTATTTAACAAGGTATCACAACTCAACACATTTTTCAAACATTCTGAGGGGTAAGGAGTGTGAGGAGGAATTCCTTCTTAGTGTTAGCAAGACATCCTCCATTTTCTCCTGGCTAAGATGAAGCCATCTGAAGTCCATCCAGGCTTTCTGGGTGTATTATTAAACAGGTTTCAGTTTAGCTCCCATTGCTAATAAGTGTAACACGAAGAGGTGTGCTTTAACACCATAAAGAACAGTTCTGAAATGGTGAAATAAGTAGTGGAACTTGGCTGCTGATAGCTCCCGCTCACTTTCAACATATGACCATATGTGCCACGACTATTTGCCATTGCTTCTTCTTACATCCCCTGATGTGTAAAACCCTTTTTCTTGACTGTCTATCTCCCTATCACCAGTCTTTTTACATCATTTATGATTATAACGAAGCGTAATATGATATGATTGGTCATTTATAACGCACGTAATACCCAGAGGTTTCTAAGCGCAGACCCGGGATCGAACCTGTGTTGCTCCTTGTCATCTTGCCAGCGCGTTGCCCCGGAATACCCAGAGGTTTCTAAGCGCAGACCCGGGATCGAACCTGTGTTGCTCCTTGTCATCTTGCCAGCGCGTTGCCCCGGAATACCCAGAGGTTTCTAAGCGCAGACCCGGGATCGAACCTGTGTTGCTCCGTGTCATCTTGCCAGCGCGTTGCCCCGGAATACCCAGAGGTTTCTAAGCGCAGACCTGGGATCGAACCTGTGTTGCTCCGTGTCATCTTGCCAGCGCGTTGCCCCGGAATACCCAGAGGTTTCTAAGCGCAGACCCGGGATCGAACCTGTGTTGCTCCTTGTCATCTTGCCAGCGCGTTGCCCCGGAATACCCAGAGGTTTCTAAGCGCAGACCCGGGATCGAACCTGTGTTGCTCCGTGTCATCTTGCCAGCGCGTTGCCCCGGAATACCCAGAGGTTTCTAAGCGCAGACCCGGGATCGAACCTGTGTTGCTCCGTGTCATCTTGCCAGCGCGTTGCCCCGGAATACCCAGAGGTTTCTAAGCGCAGACCCGGGATGGAACCTGTGTTGCTCCGTGTCATCTTGCCAGCGCGTTGCCCCAGAATACCCAGAGGTTTCTAAGCGCAGACCCGGGATCGAACCTGTGTTGCTCCGTGTCATCTTGCCAGCGCGTTGCCCCGGAGCTATCCTCCCGAGACTGCCATAGAGTGTAAAAATGTGAGTCTCTTCCTGTCTCTGGACCTCTGGCAACATGTATGAAGCCACTTCAGACCTTCTTGTTCTCATCCCAACCCTTTTAGTTGGTGGTGAGCTCAGTCCATACGGGCAATACATAATTGCTTTCATTTGCCTCGTTTCCAATGGCATGAACTGCACCAGAAAAAGTATCCCCAGAAGGTTATACATTAATTGTACACAGTGATTTCATTGCAGGATATTCACTACGGACTTTTTTCAGTGCAGAATATGCATTGCCAAGAAATTCACCGACAATATACAAGCTACAGATAGTAAGTGTGGGAAAGGAGCTAATGTTTTTTAGGGGTGACGCGTTCGTGGCTAATGGGGGTGGGGGGCTGCAGGGAATTCCCCCTGCATTTTGATGATGCTCAGAATTGAAAAACTGTAACTTTTATAAAAATGTCTGGGGAAAAACATCAGCAGTAAAACAACGTGGAACCATTTACATCTTACTCCAAAGAGGTTGGGTGATTCAGCTATCACAGAGCTTGCAGTGTATCATTATAGCATTTATTTTCAGAAACTAGCCATCACTGCTGCCAATGATTGGCACCACTGTCTCTCTGTCTGAGGAAGCAGGACCATGTGATGAGGGCTAATGAGTTAGCATAGGTTTGGCAACAGTGTGAGCAAGGTGAGACCGAATGACAGGCATAGGTAAGACAAGGGATTAAGGTCAGGGGAACGGTGGATCACATTTCTTGAGAACAGAGATTGGGAAGGCAGTGCCCAGGATCCCAATAGTAATTATGGATGGGAGGAATAGGAAACAAAGAAGGTTTGGTTTCTTCATGGGAATAAATGAGAGCACCAAAGCTATGGTAGGGATTCAGTCAAAATATGATATGATATGATATGGCATTTGTAACGCGCCTATACACAAGTGTTTCCAGGCGCGACGAGGCAGGGAGAGGGGAACAGGGGGGAAAGACAGACAACGATCCTACCACGCCAGGTGTCATTCAGATCGCTCAAGTGCAGGGGTAGGGGGAAGGGAAAAAATGCAAGGGGAAGGGGAGAGGGGGAAGTGCTGAACAGGGTAAGTAGAATAAAAAAGACTCAAAACCCCTCTTTCCCGCGGAGCGGCCGCGGAGTGGCTGCAGAGTGGCAGTCTCTGCAGTGTCTTGCGAGTTCCTGCTGGTTTCCTGTGTTTTGGAGTCTGTCTCCAGTTTCTACTACTGAGAGGATTGAACTTTTACTCAAAACCCCTATTTCCCGCGGAGCGGCCGCAGAGTGGCTGCAGAGTGGCAGTCTCTGCAGTGTCTTGCGAGTTCCTGCTGGTTTCCTGATTTTGGAGTCTGTCTCCAGTTTCTACTACTGAGAGGGTTGAACTTTTACTCAAAACCCCTCTTTACCGCGGAGCGGCCGCGGAGTGGCTGCAGAGTGGCAGTCTCTGCAGTCTATGGCAGCTAGGGCAGGGCGGCTTGTGAGTAGGAAAAGCCGCACTCCCCGAGTGACTCAATTGCCTGCCGCTGCGGTGACCAAAAAGACTTTGACGTCGGCGGGAGTTTCAATCCCCGCCACTCACCCGGAGTCAACGCCACTGCAACCTGATACCCCAGGTCCTCGATTGCGGAGCGCCAAATCAAAGATGATCCAGGTGCCTAACCAGCCCAACCAGCCTCACTCGGATCTCGAGGCAGACTCTTCGGTGCCAAGGCTGGCTTCCATCATACCCGGACCGTCTGCAGCAGTGAACCAGGGTCCGGGAGCACGCCAGCTGGATGCCCGGGATGCCCGGGAGTCTGTACTGTCGGCTTGGACACCAGTTTGTCTTCCTGCCGGTCCCCAGTCAATGGAGAAGTCCCCCGCGACCGCCAGTTACCGTCTGCCCTGTGAAGCATTTACGGAGTTGCCCCTCGGAGGAGAGGAAGCGCCGTCTGTCGCAGGTGAGGAGGGTCTGGTGGGTCTGGTGGGTGAAGACGGGACGGCGGGGGACAAGCTGCCTCCCGCTGACCCTCCGTGCCTGTCACGCCCAGGAGCCTGTAGCCCCAGTTGCCAGGCGGGCGATGAGGTCAGTGGAGATGCAGCGCCAGTAGAGGATCTGCCAGTTCCGATAAGTTTGGACGCAAACCGCCTTACAGTGGCAGCGATCCTGCACCCTCCCCCCCAGATGTTGGCGGCCCTCTGGAGGTGGACGTGTTGGAAGGAGCAAAACGAGCGGTTTCAATTGAAGCGGCTCCTCCCGACATGGGATTGTTCAACCCTCTGATAAGGGCTGCGAGAGCCGACAGGGCAACCAAATTAGCTCAGGTCCCCACACATGTCTCACATCCAAAAAAGAGAGGAAGACTGATCCGCAAGAAACGATGTGCACATTCACACCAAAAGCTGGGGATAAAAGCCCAGCAAACACAGCGCCCAAGACATTCCTGCGCTTCGTCAAACCCTCAGTATAATCAGCAGAAGGATGATACAACACGATTCTTCGCAAATCTCCTAAAAAAGAAAGCCTTACCCTTAGGGGAACTTTCGGATGCGGAGATTTTAGAAGTAACAGCGGATCAAAACGCTCCCTTAAATGTTATGGGAGGCTCTCCTGACTCGCGTCCAGCCTTCTCACTGAAACCTCCATGCTTCTCCTTTGCAGGACCTGTGGAAGAAGCAAACATCAGGTGGCACTTTGGCTCTCCCCGAACTGGTGCACCACCCCCGCTAATGCCACCTACCAAGATTACATCCGACCTGGAGAGAGCTACTAACTTTTCAAACCCCCAATCAGCATCGGCTGTTGGCACGGCCCTTGAAGCAACGGGCCCCCTTGCCAGGCCTCCGCCAGTTGGGTCGGTGGTCTCAGCAGCCACATCATCGATAGCCAAGTCTTTTCTGCAAAAACAGGCATGCTTAAGATCTCCGGTGACCACCCTCATCGACTTAAACGGTGTCGAAGATCCCGCTTTCACTTACTCTCATGGAAATGAAACAGAAATCAGTGTCTCAGCACCTTCGACTCTGGATCAATTTGATCAGGGGTCCATCGAGGTGCCTGGTTCAGAGAAGCAAGGGAAAGTCTCGGTTTCAACCGAGCCTCTTACGCAAGAAAAGGGCTCCGCAGTGGTGGCACAAACAAGCTATGGGACCCCCAGACCTTCTATTGGACAGCTGCATGGGAGCACCCAAACGGTATCTAGCTTAACGAGCCCCATACATTCAAACGAGAATGGAGGAAAGCCCACAAAAGACACCTCGCCTAAAAAAACGGACCTAAGACTTATTATGTCAACTGTAACCCTGGCCATGGCTCCTTTTTGTAAACTATATGAGTCAATAAACGACTCAATGAGAGACCACACCTCCATTATAGCGATGATGAATAGCCGTCTAATTTTTTTGGAAGGCTACATCAATGCTCTGAACAGCAAAATGGAAAAGGGCACTAAAGACGAGGAGTTCGGTCAGTCCTCAGTACAACCAACGAAAGGCCCCCTGGTGGATGCTAGTTCCCAGACCCCGGCCCCAAGTCCGCAACCTCAACTTGATGAACCGAGAACAACTGTCAGTTACGTGCCCCGGTGTGAGGGTCTGACTCTGACCAAGCCACAGCCCACCAAGGCCAAGGGAAATGGAGCAATATGTGAAGAACCGAATGAAATCACTATAGACCAGGGGCATGTTCCGGACAGGAAAGTAAAGGAGGCTGCTTCTGTAACAAAAGGTCATCCTACGACCCAAAAGCAAATGATTATAAAGTTCTTTCCCCCCCAACCGACCATTAACAAAGTACAATCGGCGAAAGACCAAGGCGAAAAGAACCGCAGGTCCGAGACCCCCCTTAATTGCGAAACACCAAAATCAGTGGCTGAACGGGAAATTCCAAGTCTGATGTCGGGGCACAACGAACTAGATAGTGCTCCCGTAAATAAGGAATCAGAGCATGTGATTGACGAGGACTTATTGAACTGTAGTGTTTATACACTATCTGATGATCAGGAATCAACAAATAAGGAGCCCTCGCCCTTTTGTACTTTGGAAAGTCGCTGTAAGAAGCTTCAAAAAAAGTGTAGCTGGGGGGCGGGACCGTCGAAAGACAGCAGCCCCACAAGTCACCATACTAACTTCCAAGAAGCGAAAAGGGGAGAGCCCAATTTCGAAAATCCTCGCTTAAGACCGGGGGTAAGAAGACCCGACTCTCCTCCAAGATCCAGTTCCCCGTCTGTAACTAAATGGGTGTACGCCACCCGGGACAAATGCTTTGCGGAAAATCGACTTTCCCCAGCTACAAATACGAAAGACAAGCACAAGCTGCACCTCTCCAAAGCTGATGTAAACAAAGGACGAGGGTCAACGGCATATGCTTCTAAATCAAAACGAAATTTCAAAATCGAACAGCTGCCAAATAACAGAAACTACGTGATATTAAATAGAAGCTACCTGTTACAACTGCTCAAATGTATACCATCGCTCAGGAAAATCGAATCAAATGACCTTACCAGGGTCGAACCTTTTCACCAAGGAAAAATGGCATGCGCTTATCTGCACGTGCAAACGAACTGGGCCAAAGTGAGAATTTCAGAGGCGGCGGAACAACTATTAAAAATGGGCTTTGACCTGTTTGAATTGGAAGAGAGTGCACTATTTACCCCTCCCACCAAATCTGCAGAATTAACAAATCCAGCTACACCATGCACCGTAGTTGTGAAAAGTAACAAATCACAATTGTGCTCTAGACCTGGCAAGGAGAGAGGATTCCGACAAATTTGTACACACAATGAACCAGCTTTACAGATGGCCTCCCCCCGGTCTTCTCTTTGGAATCCCAGTGGCAAAGAGGAGTGCCAGTGTCTTAAAATGGCAACAAAGATAGACGGAATTGCCCTAAATGATCCTTTGGGTACAGGAAGATGCCCTCAAGTACCCAGGTTGAGAATTGTAAGGACCATACATCAAGTACCGGAGGGCAAAGAGTCCGGTACCCATGAACTTCAACAACAAGTTCCACTAGCTGAACAATGGGCATGGTTGCCCAACGCACTGACGATAAACAAGAACAAATAGCAATTCGTCGCGTGTCTGTCCGCACCACTCGCCTCTACACAACAAACTGGTAAACCAAATATCTCCCTGGGGTCATGGAATACACGTGGTTTCCAGCATTTAACGAAACAAGGAGACCTAAACTTGGGATGTTTAGATATCATCTGTTTGCAAGAAACCTGGATGACAGAACGCCCCTCCATAGACGGATATGATTTGACATTCGCTCCAGCTGTTAAAGGACCTTTTGGCAGACCGTCATCAGGCCTTATAACTGCAATTCGCTGTGGATCCGGTCTACACTTAAAAAACACTTTGAGAGTGACATCTCACTTATTGATCACAGAAGTTATCTGGAGTGAGACAGAGGTGGAAAAGAGAACGTCCAGAACACAACCCTTAACCATCTTCAATGTATATTGGAACCCTGCGATTATGACTGATTCATTCTTCTTAGCACTGATTGAGGACTCAATCGATGAAGCACGAATAGGGTGTCCTGAGGCCCTGCTGATCATCTGCGGAGATTTAAACGCCACCTGGTCACCATGTGATTCTGCCGATGACCTACCTCTTTTTTCGACTCTAAGAAGTGAACGTGGCGTGGCTTGGCTGTTGTTGATGTCATCTCGTGATCTGCTCTGTGCTGAGGATTTATTCCCAAGAGATGAGAGGCCGCCCACCTGGGAAAGAGGTAACTCCTCAGCGGACCTGGACCACATCTTTGTAAGCAGGCTTTTGGCAGCGTTGGCCACTTCGTTCGAGGTACGCAGGTCCTCGGCCAGCGACCATAACCTGCTTGTACTGGAATGGAAGACTACAAGGCCTGTGAACTCAGTTATGCCAGCACAAGTGGAGCTAAATAACCAGCAAAATCGTTTAAGACTCTCAGAATCCTCAATCTCAAAGATACAGGCTAAATATCTGGCAATTGGAAATGAGGACAACCGTCTGAGTGACCCGCAAGTACCAGACTATCAACCTCTTCTGGTTCCTTTTAGAGCTAAATTTGCCGGCCTCAGACACAACAA
This sequence comes from Ambystoma mexicanum, assembly GCF_040938575.1. Taxonomy (NCBI): domain Eukaryota; kingdom Metazoa; phylum Chordata; class Amphibia; order Caudata; family Ambystomatidae; genus Ambystoma; species Ambystoma mexicanum. The sequence continues at coordinate 418,019,968 of NC_090938.1, forward strand.
CGACTGTGCTAGACATCAATACAGTCAAGAACTGGTCCTTAAACGGAGATCGGTAAGACAAGCTAGAAGAAAATTTGCTGCTTCTCCCTCACCTGAAAATCAGGCAATCTTGAATCAAGAAAAGAAATCCTACAAATCATGGCTTAAGCACCACCGTAGCAAATTTTACCAACAAGATGCCGAAGCGATGCTGAAGCTTGTAAGCGGCCACCACCCCCGTGAATTCTGGGCACTCCTAAGATCCTTTTTGTCGCCCCACGAGATTCTACCATCCAATCCTATCGGGGAAATAACTTGGATAACATTCTATTCAAACCTGTTCAAAGCACCAGCATCGTCAAGCGCCTATGAACTTAATACTAAACGGGCACCATGGATAGACTTGAGCAGGGAATCTGAGATTCTCAAAATCCTGCATAGACTAAAGCCATCGCGAGCACCCGGCCCGGACGGAATAACAAACCTTGACCTAAAGAAATACCCAAGTCAGTGGGCTGGGCTGATAAGTGAAATCTTCAAACGCTGCAAACAGGCAAGGCAAATCCCGTCTTCATGGACAACATCTATCATAGTCCCGATATTCAAGAAGGGCAGGAAAGAAGATCCAAAAAACTATCGCCCTATCGCACTTTTATATACGGTTGGAAAGGTGTTTGGTTCTCTATTACTAAAACATTCCAGGACTGGGCGAGGGAGGCCAAATGTGCGGACCCGTTTCAAACAGGATTTACAAAAAACAGCGGTACAACCACTAATATTATGTTCCTCAGCGCACTCAAAAGTAAGGTGTTGGGAGGAGGCCCACGAGTGTTTTTTGCGTTCATAGATCTGGCGCAAGCCTTCGATCAAGTAAACCGTGAGCGCCTATGGAGAAAACTGAGTCTCTGGAAATGCCCGGACGAACTCCTCCAACCGATTCAAGCTTTACATCAGAAACAAGGATGCGAGTGAGACTAACCCAGGCTGGTCTGTTATCATCTGAAATTCCAGTTGACCGCGGAGTGAAACAGGGTTGCCCACTGGCTCCGTCACTCTTCATCGCCTACCTCGGCGATTTCAAAACCTCGGAGCAATCAATCCGCTCTTTTCCACCAACTATGGGCAAGTTGAAAACATCGAGACTACTCTATGCTGATGACTTAATCTTAATGGACTTGACTCCTATCGGTCTCCAGCGTCAACTCGACCATCTGGCGACATACATCAGAGCAAATGATCTAACTATAAATACAGCCAAAACCAAGATCTTGATAATGGAAAAACACAAACGTCCTAAGGAAAAACTTGCCTGGTACTTGGAGGGGGCAGCACTGGAAAAGGTTGTAAATATTATATACTTGGGAGTAGCTTTGGACTGCTCGAGTATAAATGCAACCCTCCAAAGCAGCTTAATGACCAAGGCAAAAAACCTCGCGGCACAAGGCCGGGCATTGGACAACAAGTTCGGTGGTTTTTCCCTGTTACCTTTGATTAAATTTTACAAGATGAAGGTGGTGCCAACCCTCACCTATGCTGCAGAAGCCCTCCCTCATACACCGACAAACCTGTGGCTGAAGCTTGAGGGCTTATTTTGGCGCACCGTTCTAGGCCTCCCTAAGTCAACATCAGCCCCCTTGATCAGAAGAGAGCTTGGCCTATTATCGTTGGAAGGGACCGTGGAAATCAAATCGATGATACTGTACAGGAAGTTGCTGCTCTCGGACTGCCCTCATGTGCTAGCTATTGTACGCACGGAACTATTGACACCTTCCCCCTCTTTGCTAAAATCCTGGGAAATGGCTCGCAAAAAGAAGCTCGTGGAAATAAACTCTTCGGAGCAGGATCTTATCGGCAATGCGCTAAAAATAAAAAGGAAAATCAGTGAGCTTGACTGGATTGAAACCTTGAACATTGCTTCTAAAGCAAAATCTGTCAGTCATTTGCCTTCCTATCAGAACAAATTAAACACTGTACCGAACTATTTGAGCAAGTTCCCAAATAAAGCAGCTAGAAACCTGTTCTTGAGAGCGCGTCTGAACCTACTGCCGACAAATGAGATCTTAAAACTCAGAGGACAAAGTAACTCGAACACGTGTCGTTTTTGCAAAAACGAGACACACGTAGAAACCATTCGCCATCTTCTTTTAAATTGCCCCGGAACCAGAGCCGTAGGCGAGAAATTTCTGCTACCACACCTTTCTGCATCTTATACCAGGGAAGAAGAAACGTGGTGGACACGTTTGATGAGCGGAGAAAGAAATACCTGGACTATCGCCACTACACAGACTCTGAAGTTTATTCTATCTCTCTGAAAACCCCTTTCTTCTCTCCTCAACTTTCAGCCCTTAGCTCTACTCTGATTCTTCACTTCGTTTTGATTTCGATCTGTTGTAAAAATCATTAATTTGATTAAATCAACTAAATAAATAAAAAAAAAAAATTTAAAAAAAGAAATAATAAATAGGGCCAGCTGGTGGCAAGTGCAAGGTAAGTGCAGACAAGTGCTGGGAGGGGGGGGCTGTAAGGGATGCAGAGACAGTCCCGCAGTGACCGAATCCAAATGACCTACACCAACAAATTACCTAAAATAGATACTACCAAATGTCCTAGTGACTAAGGGGCTGATTCATGGAAGTTGTGTGCCAAAGAAAGGGGATTTGTGCGCCATTCTGCCCGCAAATCCCTGTTTAATAAATGGGGATTTGCGGGCAGAATTGGCGCACAAATCCTCGTTTTTCGGCGCACAACTTTCATGAATCAGCCTGTAAATGTTTGTAGGACATTTTGAAGTATCTATTTGGTGGTGTAGGTCATTTTTTTTTGTTTTTAACGGAACAGCTGTGGGGTATCCCCCGCAACACTCTGCTCACTATATTGTACAGTATAGTGAGGGGGGTTGCGGGGGATACCCCACAGCTGTTCCAAACCAAAAAAAAGGCTGTGGAGGTGTCCCCCGCAACACCGCGCTCACTATACTATCTAGTATAGTGAGAGGGTTGCGGGGGACACCTCTGCAGCTGACCCCGTAAAAAGAAGAAGAAAAGGACCCTGTAGTGCCGGGACCAGCGAGACGGAGGGAAAGGTAAGTAGGGGGTTGGGGGTGTGGGTGGGAGTGGGGTGGGTTGGTAGGAGGGGATAAGGGTTTCTATAGGTTTGGGGTTGTTTTACCTTGGATGACCGAATGGGAAATGTACAAACAATTTTGTATTACGTACATTTCTCATGCGGTTATTTCCGTCGCAAACTTTTCAGTCGTGGTAAAACAACCCCATATCTATGGTACGCGTCTAAAAATCGTTGTCACGTGTACTTTTAGTTGTCATAAAGACAAGAGCAATAGAGAAAAATAACTTGTGCAGGGGAAACCTACATGCTGGAGGTATTCTGGTCCCCTTGATGTAGGCTGCATACCCTTTGCAGAAATTGAACATCTTCAAAGATGTTTCTGAGTGAAAGTAGAGTGTGTGTGTGTGCGCCTGTGTGTGCATGTCTGTGTGCATGTGGCTGTGTGAGGCATTATGTGTATGAGTTGCGTATGACAGTGAAGCTCAGTTAAAGAGGTTCTTGTGTACACATGGTTTGTGGTAAGGTATGTGGTATGTGTGGAACATCCACGTGTGCACTAGGAATCGGGTGGTGACATGTTAATTGGCGGAAGTTGTGCACAGAGGAACCTTTTCAGTGTGCTTCAAGTGTGAGCATCTTTGGAGAACTACTTAGATGCGAGTGCTGACCCGCTATCCCACCCATCAGCAAGGCTATGACTGCAGGTGTAGGTATATGCTATCAGTGATGAGAACAGCTCTGATATTTGGTGCTGGAGATCTGCATGTGTTCCCTATGTAGGTAGATCATTTGGGTTTGTGCCGAATAATCAAGAGCCACTGTTTCCTGCTTTGAAAGAAGAAGGCAAGGTAATGATGCCATCTGTGTGTGGAACCCCTGAGGCCTCATGAAGCCCTGGGGAGAGCGTCTATATCTATATAAAAGCTACTATCGTGGAGAGGCAGGGGAGATGAGCACCCCCAGTGTTCTGTGACAGGGTGCACTGAGCCTGTCATGACAGGCCAACTGGAAGCAGAGGGTTCAGCCGCATCACAGTGCATGCCTTACATCTCATGGTGTTCTTGAGGTAAGCATTTTCAATCTGTCCCGCTTCATCTTCTATGTATTCGTTATCAAGCCACATCAGGGTAATACACTGGGATTCTGAAGACATGTCTTCTTAAGTATTAGTCTATTGATGAGTGGCCCTGTTTCCCCGTGCTTTATATTAGGCAGGCCAGCCTTTGTGCTCCTACCCCTCATCCCCCACACACAGGATGGCCCCATTGGATCACTGAAACCTTTATACACTGATAGAATTCAGTAAATGCACACATTCAAAAAATGTATGCATGTAGTTATGCACAGCCTTTATAGAGAACGACCAAAGATGGACAGCATCAGAGTTGTGTACATAGGTTAGGAACATTCCAAATCGTGTAGTACGGAAAGACAAGGACGTTCTGACATTAGGCTCACAGAATGTAAGCAGTGGCATTTTGGGGCAGACCGATGGATCCTGGGGTCTGCGTAGTTCTTTACCGGGAGCCAATGAGAGATAGGTTTTCACTTCATTCCGGAAGTGTAGGCTTGTAGGGTCTGATGTGTGGTGGAATTGTCTAGGTGGGCATCCTGACAACGCTTGTTTTTCTTCTCACACATCTTTATTTCAAGCCTGATGATTTTATGGTCACATGTGTTGCAATGGCACTCTGACATGATAGATTTTGTGGTGGGTAGGCAAGTGTGCTGGTTATCATGCCGTGGCAGGAAGATGATACTGGATTAGAGCGGCTTGCAACCCTCTCTTGAGGTATGAGTTTGAGTGTTAAGGAAACGTGAATTATTCAACTCTTCAAGGAAGATCGGCAACATCCCCCAGACATCCTGAGGTGATAGGCTTTGTCTCAGACACTGATGCGGTACATGCACAAGCAACTTGAGACTTCTTTTATAATCCCCTTTGCTCCCACACCAGCCACCCAGGATCTTTCTTCCCAATAAGGTCTTCACCAGCTACTCATTTTAAGAACCATACTAGTGATGGAAATTCAATATTTGTACATATGTTTTCTGTGGAACTCCATTGTCATTGTCTACTGGCCTCACTACCAGTTTGGCGGCATTACCTCGAGTAACCCCACCACATCAAATACTATTGATGCATGCAGTAACTGGGTAGGGTCTGCATGATTCTGAGTTATGTGGACCCTTCAGTTATTCCCTTATTTTGGAGTTGAACAGGGAAAGGCCATATTATGCCAGCAAATGCGGGATTTGGATTACCACATGTGGTAATATACCTATTGGCACTGCTTTTGTGTGGAGAAAATGTGGTTTCAATGAATTTCAGTTGGGAACTTCTGAGTTTAGGGGAGTGGTAAACATTTAGTATTATAAAGTACTAGCTGTTTAACGACTTTGTCCAATGAGGTTCTGTGTTTTATTAAAAAAATGCTAAAATGTTCAAATCATAAAATAGTTACGGGCCCACCCCAAAACTTTATGTACAACATATTTTCCTTCCGTTAATGCATAAATTCATAGCGGCCAATTCACAAAGAGGCTTCCATGAGCAACTCCCACTTACCCTTGAGTAACTCAAGGAGAGCTATTCGACTCTCAAAAGAAGTTACCTCAATCAAGTTTGAAGTTACCTCAATCAAACGGGACATAATCCATGAGTTACTTTTTTAAGTCAAGGGAAAATCAGAAATATTCATAGTAACTTCCTTAATGATTCAAATCACTTTCCACAGGACTAAGTCAAGGGCAAGTAAATGATACTCATAGTAACTTCTTTAAGCATTGAATAGCCCTCCCCATGAGTAACTCAAGGGCAAGCAGTAAGTCAAGGGCAAGTAAGAGATACTCATAGCAACTTCTTTAAGGAATTCAATAGCCCTCCCCATGAGTAAGTCAAGGGCAAGTAAGAGATACTCATAGTAAACTTCTTTAATGCATTGAATAGCCCTCCCGATGAGTAAGTCGAGGGCAAGCAGTAAGTCAAAGGCAAGTAAGAGATAATCATAGTAACTTCTTTGTGAATTTGCCCTATCATAATTTAGCAAACATATTCTATAACTGATGAGCATAATCAGGGGACTAACCAACCACATCTCATAGATGCAGTTCACCCCTTTAGTCCGTGAGGCAAAATAACAGTCAGCCCATCTGATCTGAGGATTAGTAGAAAGAGTATTAGGCTCTCGGTTAGGGAATCACATATTCCTAACAACCTCTGAAAAAATTAAAGGGCTCATTATGAGTTGGGCAGCATTCCAGGGGTAAATCTGACGGAAGACCGCCCAATGGAATTACTGTTACAACCACTTGGTCCGGTGAAAGTACTGCCAAATTAAAAACCCCCATTTTTTGAGAGTCCCTTGGATTCTATGGGACATTTTTGGTGGAATTACCACTGCAGTAAATCCACTGATTTTGCCATTTTTGGCAGCAATTGGGAGGATTTTAACATAGAAATACAACATTGTTTTTCATAACACAATTTACGAAACACAATTACTTTATGACTAAGCACCTTACAAATGCACAATACAATAAAATAAACGAATACATGTATTAGCTTCTTGTAGGCCTTTTATACCCCAAGCTTTTTAGAACTTGAAATGTGAAATGAGTGATTTTGAAGCAGTAAGGAAAAGACCATCATTAAATTAATTTGAGAAACTCTTCCAATAGCACATTTCCGACTCCCTGGCCTAACAGAGCTCAGACTGGCACACCGCACACTGGCAAACTTCATACTGGCTGACCTTCTGAGGCACAGATGATGTCTCATTTTATAATGTTCACTTCCATTATCACTAGTGGGAAGATTAATTCTACTGGGCACTCTCGGACTGCATATATTTCGATATGTTCTGCGTTCCCACGCCTAATGCTTCCCATGAAATCATCAAACTGTGGTGCCCTTCCATTTGATTAAGCGTGAACCTGTAAATTAATCTTCTGGAGCCTAGAAAAGGCCAGGTCACAAACTGCTTCAACAATGCTGCACATGTGTCAACCACGCCATGGGTGCAGAGACGTCTTTATAGGAGGGCAAAAGGGGCACGTGCCGGAGGCCCCCACTTTGGAGGGGGGCCCCACATGGCTGAATGATACAAAGACTTCAGTGACCATTATTCCTTAAATATAAATAGCACACCTCTATATATTTTTTGTGATTCCATGTTGAGGTTTCAAAACCTACTGCCTGATTGCTGTTGACAAGTATATCCGATCAATCATTCCTTGAATGTTTTCTGTGTTCACTCTGGCATAAATAGTTTGTGCGTTCACTATGGCACAAATCCTGCAGCATTCTCACTTTTCTTTTGGCAATATATTGAGTGCAATCACCAAAGTTGAAATGATAAATCTGAGTGCTGCTATGGTTCAGAAGATAGCTCAATGTGCGAAGCATTTGTCACAGAGATGGGTGTTAATATGCAACTTCAAAGTAGCAAATACTAACAGGGCTGACTCAGCCTTTCCAATGGCTAAAGCCTTTTGCACAGGTTGGTGAATGTAAAACCTGTTGTGCTACACAACAACCACCCTGCAATACACTGTGGAAGCTTCAAAAATGAACATAGCGTCGTTTTGGTGAAGACCTAGTACTCGGTTCTTCTAGATGGGGGTTGCAAAAACTGGGCGGAAACCTACAATGATAAGCTCAAAGGTTTAGTTGGTGATTAGGTAGCCACATTTGAGACTGTGGAACCAAATTGTATCCTGCCTTTGGCAGCGGACAACACAGTGATCTTGGCCTAATTATCTAATACCACTGTATAGTACTTTAAAGTCGTCCACGAAAAGGCTTGCCTTCTCACTTGCTGCTGGCATTATTTCACACATTATCTGACCTTTATTTGTATGTAGGCCATTTGAATAGAAGGGGTCCTAGACAGAAGAGAGCGGACCAAATGTCATGGCCTCTGGTGAGAATAGTTTGAGCTGTTTGCTTTTTTGTACAATTTGAAAGGCTCTTCCCCACATGACAAATAGAAATCCACAAGTCTGTGTATTGGGTTATTTAAAACTTGAAAGTACTAAAGAAAACACAGATGAGATCTTTTAAGCTGATATCATTTAATATTCTAGTAATTCTATACGGAGCTAGACGGATTTCGATTTTGCATAACAAGCTCCTATATGTTTAGTTTATAAACATTGTCATGTTGGTTTATGTCATTTGTGTACTTTCAAAGTCAGTTCTACAAAATGGGATTATTATAAATGGGAAGCAAAGTGGCAAAGTACATACATTTCAGAGTGGGTTCCAATCCCAGCTTCACCATTTAATGTATGTGATCATGGGCAACTCATTTAATCTCATATTGCCTAACCTGACAAAATTTCTCTTCCCTAAAAAGGATTAAATGATCAGGCCACAATAGTCCTTTTTTTCTCAGGATATGCTCTTTGAAAAAAAGCCTCAATCTTGGTTTAACTGTGTATATTGTTATCTCATATAAAATGATAGTGACCATTGCAATATTGCAATGTTGCACACCACAGCCATTTGTTTCTTTGCTCTCTAAAGATAACACCACTTAAAAACCATAGCCCTCTTCCTACTGCAGTCTATGTGCAGAAGTGTGGATGCATGTACCTTCCTTGTAGATTCTAATGTGTTTCTGCTATCTATGCTATGGTATGTGAACCTTTCTCGTTGCTTCCAGTTGGTCTCCTGTATCCATGTTTGAGAACTGTTACATTATGTGAGGCTGCTAATGAGTCATGTATCTATTCTGTGGTATGTACACCTTTTTCATATGACAACTAATCTGTGTCCTGCTTTATATGTCAGCCTGTGATCCTTCTTCGTGGGTACTATTGTTAAAAAGTGTCTGTCCCTATGCTGGGACACAAGTATCCTCGTCCCAGACTGCTAATGATCCCCTGAAATGCTCCTTGTTTTGTCTTGGAAGGAAGACAGCGTTGCACAACACCGGCTTCAAGCCCAGTCCCGCACTTAGAGACTGGTCTCTGGTATTAAGCGAGTAATACAAGATTAATTAAATCATTTGCTACATCCAAGGCCTGCTGCTAATGTGGTTTAAATAGAAAAAATGCCATATGTAGATAATTCTGATATGTGTAATATGTTTTCCATTTTGCAGCCCAAATGCCTTATAGGGATAAACATCAGGTATAGGTTTATTTGAACCCCATCTTTCCTTCCTAATTGGTGCCACACTATAAGCATGACCATAACAACTTGGTGCTCCTAATGTGTCATTTTTAAAATTCGTGAATGCTGGACCTTGGCAATTCGTTTTAGAAATAAAGTTCAATATTTCTAAATGTTCTTTACCTACATCACCACCCTGTCTTTGCTCACAGAATATTATTTCCGTAAGTAAACCAAAGATTGCCAGGGTGTTATCTAAATTAGGTCAATGTATATTGTAAAAAAAAAACATTATTTGTTAGATATATAATGTTACATTGCATTATCACTTGCTGGCATCTTGAGGGATGATCTTGTGATGGGTGGGCGTCTCAACCTTGGTATTTCACTGTGTGCATCCTCCACGGTCACTTTTTCATTTGCCGATGTAGGGTTCAGCTACACAGATTACATTAATGAAATGAAATGTCTTGAAATAATGCAAAAAAAAATAAGTATAATAAATATAGTGTTAACACTCTTTCAGGAAATAAACCCGATTGGGGTGAGACAAGAAACACTAAAACAATACTGGTTAGTTCATGTTAAATCAGTGTACGGGAAGTAGTAGAAGGGGCCCTCTTTTTTCTACATCAAAATTTTGACTGGTGGGCATGCCCCCTGTTTCCGGTCTTAGTCCGTCCCCCTTTTGATATGCGTTGATATAAACTTAATATAAATTTGATGTAAACATGATATCAAAAATGTTTGATATCGATTTTATATCAAATGTACATTTGTTATAAAGTGGGTATACATTATATATCATTTGATGTAAGTGAATATACATTTTATATAAAATCTATATGAAGATGGGAGCCTTGGTCGACGATGTTGCTTGGTCAAGGGCCGAGAGCGATGTGAGCTCTGAAAGACAGGTACTGTGAATCTAGGGATTTGCAGAGGGACATGGTGACAATGTCACAGATGGGCTGCGCCCCGATGTGATGGGAAGCGGAAAATGATATCAAACCATTTTGATATCTTTTTAATATAAAAATGTATATTAAAAAACATAACAATTAATATTTCTGATATAAAAGTGTATACACAAATTAATATAAAACATATTTTATATAGAAATGTATATACACATGTATATTAACAATAATATTTTCTATATCAAAATGTACACACAATTAATATTTTTTTATCTAACATTAATATAACATTTTTACATGAAGTCCCCTCGAAATATTGATATCAAAAAGTATATCACTTTTGAAATATAAATGTATATTAATGTTATATGAACTGGTTTTGATACAGAGTGTAAATAATGAAAAGCAGTTGCTTTACAAGTAACGTTTCCTTCAAAGAGCCTGTACAAAAGTTCAAACTATTGGCTTTGACATGGCATGTTTCTTTTAAATAATGAAAAACAGTTCACTTTATAAGCATACTGAGTTTCATAGACCCCTGTGGAGTTCTGTGTCCCCGCAAACAGCATGTGACATTGCTTCATCGGCTGCTCAGGTTTATCATTTTTTGATATTTGATATTGACTCCCTTTATTCCCTCTTTCTTTATATTTGACTTTTTAGGGTTTCTATGGACCACTAACCCCCGAAAAAAGCATTTTTCTTTTCTTTTTTCTTCAGAAAACCAAGCAGTACCAACACTCTGTGGTGATTGTAATTGGTAACTGGTGCTAACTGTGGTGTGTCCTTCTTTGGATCAAGGAGACCCAAGGAGGACAAAGTACAGCTTTTGGGGGGATTGAGAGGGTCCTGGTCACAAACAGACTGGTGATTATCTGCTCTGCTTTAAATATCTGCAGGTTGATCGGTTTAATGTGAATAACTCCTTTTCTCCTTTTGCTTTGGTCCCCCGGTCCCTCTCATTGGACTGATTTAAGGGGCACCACAGTGCACAGGGGCACTTAGCATTTTGGGAAGATGGTTGGTGTAAACAGAGAGGCAGTAAGTAGGACATGGTCAAATGTAAGGCTGTTTTCTAGCCTTATGGCTACTCAGGGCCCGAAAAAACCCAGGGAATCCAAGGATAAGTCTAAGTCTCCATCTGTGGGCAACACTGTGACAAAGGAGAATGGGGTTCCAAATTAGGGGGGACTCTGGACACATATTTACAAAAGGTGGCATGCCAATTGGATGAACAGATTAGAGTGGCAGAATTGGCTATATCGTCCACCTTGAGGAGTTTCCCCCTGCCTATGTTCCCGTTGTTGGGTGTGCCTGGGTTAGTCAGCCCTGTTACTCATATAGGGGATTGCCTTCGTATGATGGTGACTTTGGTCTGGCATTTGCCCCGGTTTCTGCCCCATTTCTACGGTAACATCTGCAGCAGTGTGCTCTGACAAAGTAGCTGGAGTTTCTCTGGAAGGTAATGGCACTGCGACTTTACAGGTGGGTGCCTCTGCATCTAGGGCTGTCCCCTCACTTGCTGCTTCCCTGGTGCCATCTGGCTCCCCAACCCCATCTAAACCTATTGGCCTTGATGTCTTGAAAAAGGTTTTATTATTGCCTATGTTGGATTTTATGAAGAAATCGGGTATTTTTAACACACTCTCGATCTTGGATGACTTGGTCAGATCTCTTTAAAAGGATGTAGCACTGCTTGGTACCTCCATTGGGCATTGCCAGAAGTGTGGCTCTATGGGAGCTCGGCATCCTCCGGTGCGAAGCAGAGGAATGAGCTTCAGAGGAAGAGGTAGTTTTCAGAATAATCAGGGTGGGTTCCAAAATAACCAAGGCGGGTTTCAGAATATGCACAACGATAATCAGAATGTGCAAGGAGGGCAAATCAGAAGAGCCCTTCCAATATGTTGGACATGTGTCATGACAGGGCGCCTCGTGCGAACATGTGGGAGCCAAGGGTATGTTCAGAAGGGGCAATTCTCAAGAGGGGGGACAACTTATCTTCCAGTATATAGCTCACAAAATAGGGATGGATTAGCCCAAGATCAGACAGTGTATCAAGCACAAGCGCCGCAAATGCAACAGACATTGCAACCACAGCAAGCACCATTGAATCCTCCGCAAAGGCATTCACAGCATGTACCCATGTAGATTCAACCGAGTGCAAACACGGGACAGTTATTAATACCTAGACTAGGGGGTATCACTGTTGTGGGAGGAAGTCCTTGTACAGGTACGGAGATAAGCATGTACCCACAATAGGACAGCTCACAGGGTGACTTGATGTGTTCAGTACAATCAGTGACACCGAACTCCCAAGAGGAACCAGGGGTTGATGTTACCATAGGAGGCAAAACCTTTTCTTTTTTAGTAGACACTGGGGCAACTCGCTTATGTATACTAGAGGGAACATTTTCGGTATCAGGAAATGCCATGAATGCTCAAGGGTGCTACAGCAGAGTTACTTTTATGAATGAATTACCAGTCTCTATAGGAGAGTGTGACGTGTCTGTTCCATTATTGTATTCCAAGCAGACACTGGTTAATATTTTGGGCTGATATTTAATGATAAAGCTAAATATGACGATTTCCTTTACTGATGAGGGCATAGTGTGTTCCACTCCAGGGATACATTATCTAAATGTGGGCAAATGTATAGTGCTGTTTTCAGGGCAAATGGCTCTGTGAGGAATGTCATTAGAGCCAGAAGTCTTTCTTTATGGGGTACTCATTTTGTTGACATGGCTATCCGGCCTACTGGGAAAGATTATGAGGATACATGATGCGTTCTTCTTCAGGGCACAGGTACCTATGGACGAAGAGGGGGGCAACTATTCCCCTAGAGTTACATGCAGCCATAGTGCGAGGGGAAATGGCCATGCTCGAAGGAACCGATGATGAAAGGCTGCCTAATAGCATACCTGTGGTAAAGTTGCATTTAGAAAGTCCACCTAATAGCATATCGGTGGTCTAGTTTGCATTTAGAAAATCTGCCAAATAGCATATCTGTGGTTTAACTGCATTCAGAAGGTCCACCCAATAGCAAATCAGCGGTTTGGTTGCACTTAGAAAATCTGCCTAATAGCATATCTGTGGTGTAATTGCATTGAGAAAGTCCACCTACTAACATATCTGTGGTCTAATTGCATTCATAATGTCTGCCTAATAGCATATCTGTGGTTTAGTTGCATTTAGAATGTCTGCTTAATACCTTATCACTGGCTTAGTTGCCTTTAGAATGTCTGCCTAATACCTTATCAGTGACTTAGTTGCCTTTAGAACACCTGCCTAATAGCGTATTCGTGGTCTAGTTGCATTTAAAAGTTGGCCTATTAACTATATCGGTGGTCTAGTTGCATTCTGAAAGTCTAAATAGAAACTGCGATATATAGTTGAACTTAAGAACACTGTGGTATAGTGATCACGAAAACGGTGAATAATCTCAGCCTGTGGTGTAGTTATACTTAGAAACTAAGAATAATATAACCCTGTGATATAGTTGAACTTAGAAACTGTGAATAATCTTACCCTGTGGTATAAATTGAATTCAGAAACTGTGAATAATCTGACCCTATAGTATAGTTGAATTTTAAAACTGAGATTAATCTCACCCTATGGTATAATTGAACTTAGAAATGTGAATAATATCACCCTATGATATAGTGGAATTTTAAAACTGTGATTAATCTCAGTTTATGGTATAGTCAAACTTAGAAAGTGTGATTAATATCACCCTGCGGTATAGTTGAACTTAAAATATGTGAATAATATCACACTGTGGTTTAGCTAAACTTAGAAACTGTGAATAATCTCACCCGGTGGTATAGTTGAACCTAGAATATGTGAATAATATCACCCTCTGGTTTAGTGAAATTTAGAAACTTGAATAACCTCACCCGGTGGTATAGTTGAACTTAGAAAACTGTGAATAATTCCCACCCGGTCCTATAGTTGAATTTAGAAAGTGAATTAGCAGTAAAGATAGTACAGTTAATCATAGAGGGTGTGTACAATTAACATCCGGTGGTATAGTTGAAGTGGGAAGGTGTGAACGAAATCATCCAACGCAAACCATAACACACTTCAAACTAATCCAAACCATGAGTCCACCCAACCCACCAAGGTCCATGACCCCCTTTCGTTGCCTCCCTTCCTGCCCTCCCTACCTCCCATCCCCCCTCCCAACCATCCTGCCCTCTACCACATCTCCTAACCATCCACTAGCCAAACACCAAGCCAGAGGGGCACGTTGGCGAGCCAACCATCCTAAAACCACTGCTCCTCCCATCCCCTCCTCCGACCTGCCGACTATCATCATACCCACTCCCTCGACTAATGGCCCACCTAGCCTCCCAAGCACACCCAGCCCCGCTACCATCCACCCCCCACTTCCCCCATCAACTCCCACCATCATCCCCCTCCGACCCCATTCCTTCCCCTCTCTAAAAAGTGCATGCCTTGCCCAGGCAAGAAAGTAGCTGCCTCCCTTTCCCCCTCTAACCCACATACCCAATCTCACACACCAACCACACCAAAAACACTGAAGAGAAAACGTACTGGGTTTCCCTCAATCTCTCAGTACTCATCGCCACTCTGTCTCGATCCACCTCCTTATCCTCCCAATCTCGATCATCACCACCCTCCCCCCTGCCTCACCCAACCTGAAACCCCTCTCCCTAGAATTCTCACTGACCACAACTGAAACTGCTAACCCCCCACACCCCACCTTTAAATCCTCCGACCCAAATCCAACCAACCCGTCACAACAGTCCAACACCTCCAACCAAACCTACCAACTCAACTGCCCGCCTACTCTTCCCATCGACCACCAACCACCCCACCCCTCTCGCTCCCCATTTTTCACCCTCTTTCCTCCCACCCCCACCTCTGCAACCTCCTGTTCCGAAGTAAATTGCATCCTTTTTAATGCCCGATCTGTAGCAAAAAACAGACACAGCATCTTTGACCTCCTCGCCTCTGACAAACCGGACCTGGTCTTTATCACGGAAACCTGGTTCTCTGACGACTTCGCCCCTATCGCCAATGAAGCCTTCCCCCAGACTACTCCCTCATCCCACTGAACCGTCCGTCTAGAGGAGGAGGAATAGCTATCGCCTTCAAGTCTCACTACCACGCCTCGATCATCGACAACCAGCCATCCATTCCTTCCTGTGAATCACTCCTCGTAAAACTATCCCTCCCCCCTTCATTCTCCCACAGCTTCCTAATCATCTACAGACCCCCTGGCTACGATAGACAATTCTCAAACAACCTCTGCGACTCTATTGCCACCCTACAACTAAACCATCCCACCCTCATCCTTCTAGGAGAATTCAACATATGGCTTGACATCCCCACCAACCCTATGACCCACTCTCTTGGGGACGGCCTATACGCAATTAACCTCCATACACACATAAACGGGCCGACTCACTATAAAGGACACACAATTGATGCCATCTTCAGCTCCCACAACCTGATACATCTAAACCCTTCCACCCCTATCATCTGGTCTGATCACTTCATTGTTTCTTTTGCCATTCGCTCACCCAACCCTCTCCCCTTGCCCAAACCAGAACCTCCAAATCTACGCAAATGCTGGTAGAAATGAAAACATTTTCCCAACCTAGCCGATGCACTCCTTCAAGCTCCTCCTCCTACCCGCCTACCCAATGAACTCCTAACCTCCGACGGCTTTGACTCATGGCTCAACACCTCACTAATCCCGCTCACCCCCTTTTGCAAACCATCAGCTCGCCATGGCCTTTTTCCTAGATGGTTCATACCAGAATTGAAGACCACTAAACAGCTATATAAATCCCTAGAACGCAAATGGCGGAAAGACAAAACAGCCCTGAGCAGAACTACCTTGGCCCAGCACCATCGCCACTACAAGGCCGAAATCCAGAAAGCTAAAAAAGCCCATTACAACTCCTGAATCCTAAACTATAAAGATCCCAGCAAAGAACTGCTCAAAATCATTGCCAAATTCACCAAACCATCATGTACCACCACCCTTCCCACACCCTCACAATCACTGTGCGACTCACTATCTCAACACTTTTAGACCAGAGCTCTGGAAAGAACAAACTCTCTAACCAACAAACTAGCTCTCTTACACCCACTAGGCAATCCACCCACCCTCCCTGCCATCCCACTGCCTGCGACCACTACCCAAACGACTTTTAACTCCTTCATTCCAATATCAACTGACCAATTTCTCAAACTTCTCTCTACCCGCAAACCATCCAGCTCCCCGCTGGACCCCTGCCCAGCCACAACCCTCAAAGAAATTTTCGCATCTACCTGCGCATGAGAACACGCAAGAACCATCATAAACGACTCCCGTTTCTCAGGAATTTTTCCCGATGCATTCAAAACTGTTCATGCCAAACCTCTTCTAAAAAAAACCTTCCCTCGACCCTCTCGAGCCCAAAAACTACTGCCCCATCTCAAACACCAGGTTCCTTGCCAAACTCATTGACTGAACTGTCTACTCCCCCTAAGTGGCCGATTCATGCAACAAACGTGAGCTGAAAATCCCAGTGCAAGCAGGCGCAAGGTGGCGCAAGCATGAGAAAGCAAGCGCACGCCCACGCGTGCGATTCAAGGAAGGCGCTGCGCTTGTTTCCCACTGGTTGTGCGCCAAATCCGTGCATGGCACACGCGGGCACACACGTCATCAAACGGCGTGCGCTACGCGCACAGCTAAAGCACACATAGCGCAGCGCACACAACAAAAGTGGGCAGAACAGTGGGCGTAACACGCGGAATGGGGAATAACGCGTGAAAAAGAAGGCGTAACTGGGGAAGTACTGCAGGGAACTACACGGAACGCCCACACGCATGCGAACAACCTGTATTCATGGATTCAAATACGGGAAACCCGCGCACGGCAAAAGACGCGCACAGGTGTCAATGCGTCCGCCACACGAAGGCAGGCGGAAGCGTCCCCGTGCACAGTATAAAAGTGCGCGCAAAGAACAAACACATATATACAGCTACGATGAATGCTCCATTTGTCGCAGCACTGATCGTGGGACACCGCAGGAGGAGAATAGCCAAGGCATGCATTTTTTACCACGGACAAGCCTTTTTGGGTTGCCTGACGACCAGGTCTATGGCAGGTATAGGTTTCCACCCTGTATCATCCTAGACCCGGTCAGGGAGTGGAAAGATGACCTTACATCCCCCACCCTCTGCTCCCAAGGATTGAGCCCCTTGGAGAAGGTGCTCAATGTCCTGCATTTTTTGGCCACTGGGTCTTTTCAGCACTGTTAGGACAGTTTTTCTGAAGTCCAGTTAAGGGCCTAGTAAAACCATTCAACTGAGGCAGTACAAGACTCCACTCTTAGTATAAGACTGTACCACCTGAGTACATAGTAGCGTAGGCAGAGCAGCCAGGCTTATCTTAGGTGGGAGAGAGGGCAGTAGATACAGTACAAGTGAAAATTGTAATACAAATGATCCAAAGAAACACTGAAACACTATGTATTATAAAAATAAAGGATTTATTTAAATACAGGTAGGCCCAGATAAATCTAGGGGTTAAGTAAATACTGAAACATTATATGACATCACAATATAAAACACAACACTATACTTGAAGGTACACAGACCCAAGTATAGACCTTGTTTGGAACACCTAACAGTAGTTCTAGGGAAGTCAAAACCTTGTTATACACATTTAGTATAGGCCAAGCCTATTCTTTGGGAGTAAAAGACCAATGGTTATTTTTAGATTACTTTTGGTAATACAAGGACAGTAGGCCCTTCCAGTTGTACAGTGACTCTTGGAACAAATCACATAAACAGTCAACTGGACACAATACTTTTGGTGAATAGTGAAACACTTATTCTAGGTGCAGTAAAAACCTATAACTACTTTTGTCATAACACACAGTTATACCAGGTGAGTAAAACCTATGGATGTAATGTATAATTACAGATGCTTTGAAAATCAGGGAACCCCAGATTGAGGTGAGCAATAACTCTGGTAACTTGTTTTGGATGGCACACAGCTAACACCAGGTAAGTAAAACCCACTTACTTTGACTTCACCATGAAGGGGAAAGTAAAACCCAATGTCACACTTTACAGAATAGATATTCTAGGTAGGCAACAACCTATTGTAGACTTATTAAAGACAGGCTAGCAGCAAGTCAGGGGAAGCAAGACCCAGTTGGGGGACACTCATACAGTTATCCTAACAGGACAAACCTGGTGATACCAACAGTTGGAGGACACTCATACAATTACCCTTTTGGAATAATCCGGTGAAACCAACACATTACTTTTGTAAAGAGGCACAACCTAATTACAGGAGAGTAAAATACCTTTACATCTACTTTCTTTTAGACTGGCAAAACAGTGGCTAAGGAAGAAAAGATGTTAACCATACTTTTAAGAACAGTGCATCACACATTCAAGATCAGTAAGAACTTTTGTAACTGTTCACTCTTAGAATTACAGTTACCAACCAACCAACTCTTTACAAGTAAGTAAAATACTTGATTTCTTTTCTAGGCAGAAGTCCCAATCCCTTCAAAGTGTTTCCTTTTGAGCATGAGTGTTCTCAGTGGCAGAAGGGGGGTCACTAGGACTAGTGACCAACAGGCAGTGTTAGAATAAGTTCTTTAGTAGCAAAAGTCAGGGTTTCCTTAGGAAAACTGGCAACCAAGTGAGTACTTTACTTCTAGGGTTAGAAGAGGGTCCAGGGCCTTCACAGAAGACACCCCAGCAGGGTTCTAGCAGTGGGACTGGGTGTACTGGACGAGGGGACTCCCAATCACAGAAAACACCCCAGGACTATACAGAAATCCCAACAGGCTTAAGGTAAGTATATACCCAAGCCAACACAGTACCTCAGCAATGAAGAAGATATTGCAGCAGGAGAACTTCAGGGACTGCAGCCAAATACCCGGTCACTGGATTCCTTGTCCTGGAGACTGAACACAAGACCTCAGAAGGGACTTTGCAGCAGGGATCGATGAAGAAGGCTCTAGGCAAGATTTCTCTCATGGCTGAATGCGGTTCTGCGGGTTTGGCGCCTTTTCAAGGAGCACAGAAGAAGACAGAAAATTGCGGTTGAATTCTCGTCGTTTAAAAGGTCCAGCACTCTTGTGAGGGGACTTTTTGGACTCGATTCGTGTCTCTGGAGATAGACCAAGATGCCCACGAAGTTTCAGCGAGATTCGGAATTCGGAAGACCGTGCACCGCACAGTGGCAGGAGGTCCCAGGGTATTGGGGTATTGCAAGAACGCAAGGTCGCAGAAACCCGTGGGATGGCTCAAAATGCAGGTCGTCTCGAGTCTAGTAGGTCTCACCAGGCTCTGGGTTCGGGTCGTCATTTTCGGAGTCCCCAGGTCGATCAGAAGGAAGGGCTGCAGCAGGCTCCGGTTACAAAGCAGGCTCTCCGGCCGCTGGAAATCATTCACGCCGCTTTTCCTTCGTCATCCTCTTCGGTTTTCTGTTCCAGTGGTCGACATGACTTCAGCTTCCAGGTTTCCAGTATTTATTAGGAACTGCAACACAACCTCTGCATTCTCTCCCCGCATTTTACAAGAAAGGGGCGTTTGGCTGTCCAATCAGGACAGCCAACCCCCCACTGGGATTTGGCCCAGTTGAAGGAAGACCTAAGACAAAGGAGGGGGAAGTTTGGGACCCCTCCCCCACTTCCTGTGCTTACAGACTGACTGGAGCCTGGGCGGGGTGTCCAGGGGACTCCCGCCGAAGACAAAACTCAAACAAAGGATTTTCCCACCCTGGATGTCAGGGGAAGGAACAAGAAACGACAAGAAACACTAAAATGGCAGAAAAAGAAGACAGGGGCCATTTTGGTAAAAATGAGCACCCTTAGGTGCCTTTACTGCAGCTGTGATTACAGCACGCGGTAAAGGTGCACCAAATTAGTAAAAGGTATCACTGCCACCAGCCATTAAAGGTAAGCTTGTCACTGTAACAGAATTGTTACAGTTTAAATGTGAAAGGGGATACATTTTATCTCCCCAGCACTCCACATAAGGTGGGGTGTGCTGGTTTCACAGAAGTAAATGTAAAAGGGATCCAAAGATCCTTTCTACCCTTGGGAACAGTAGTTCACTCAAGGTTAGCACAAGAAAGTTAAATGGGGAGCCCCTAGGGCAACCCAGCAACAACAGGCACTTACTGCCAATAAGTTGTTAGACATGATAACTTTAAAAAGACACTATGGAGAGTCTTAAAAATGACACCCATAAAAAGAGTTAAAGACAGGTGAGTGTGGAAAAAGGTTCCCACTCACTGAGGTATTAATGGAAAATATCTCACTAGAAAAGCAAAAAGTTCTGGAGTTGAACCAGGCAAGGAAGATTTACCAGCCCTGTGGAAATCTTACCTAACAAGCACCCTACTGCCATAGTGGGCGTGTCTCACAAACCACACAGTCACTCTGCCTACACCAGGTCTTGGCAATCATGACAGCATGCCCCTCAGTCCGCAGGCACATATACATGCCCAGAACACCCGCAGAAAGGCAGGCCATTGTCCAGGACTTTTACAGGCTGGCACACTTCCCCAAAGTGCTCGGTGCCATAGATTGCACCCATGTGGCCCTACGTCCATCTAGGGCCACTGAGCACATCTATCGAAACCGCAAGCACTTGCATTTCATCAACTTACAGGTGGTATGAGATGCAAACGGAATCATCACCTCTGTCTATACACACACACACAAATACACAAACCCCAATAATCACAACCATTGTCACCTCTCCAGGGGACAGTGCCTACCCTCTGAGCCATGATGACGCCAATCCGGAACCCCACCACACCACCCAAGGTAAGATACAACGCGGCCCATATTGCAACCAGGGCCATAGTGGAGCGCACAGTCGCAGTGCTCAAGTCACGCTTCCGCTCCCTTGACCGCTCTGGCGGACAGCTACTCTATGCACCCCCAGTAGTGTGCAGGATCATTGTGGCAGCATGTGTCCTGCACAATGATGCAACACGGCAGGGCGTACCGGTGGACATGGTGGTGCCCCCACATGCCCAACCACAGGCAAAGGCACTGCCCATGGGAGGGGATAGGACACGTGGAGAGCCAGCCGGGACCGAGCTTGTGGCCACATTGTTCAACTAAACTCCCAACCCTGCGGAATGCACACAGTCCTGGCACATACCAGGTGACAAAGAGACAGTCAACTGTCACAACCTTACCACCCTGAGATTGTTGCCATGGAATTGCCACATTGTGTGCATCCCTAGCTACTTAAACACAAGCAATCCTGTGTGACCAAAAGGCACACATGCAAGGTGTGAATCACACAGACCTGCAAAACAGGACACGACTATCACTGGTATGTCACTCAAACACTCCCAAATCACAACATGATATGGCAAGCAATAGCCATACACCAAAACAGTACCAATAAGGTACACATTGCCATGTGAAAAATGTAAATTGGCACCAGACAATGATGCCTGACATGGAATCAGATGAAATGACTGACCAACAACCTCCCACCCAAAATAAGTCAGACCCAAATGCATTCCAAATGTTGTAGTTGTAACATAACAATGAATGCCTGTCTACAAGCACAATGTGCATTGCAAAATCAACACTGCAGCTTCTGTGTGCCGTGTCCACCTTCTGCAACACACTGCTCAGCGCACAGCACAGTGAACAGCCATTGTGTGTGATGCACACCCTGAGCATCACATCTAAGCGACAAACTACATCAAAAAGCAAATTAGGCATGTACAGGATCCACAATTGGTCATAGAACATGCGCTGCAGGGACACAGTGGGCACCAGAAGGCAAACAGAGTGTACACGTGGACATGGAAGGGTGGTTGTACATGTAGTGGATTATAATGCGAGTGTGTGGGTCAGTAGGGAAATGCACTCAACATATGCATGTGCAATCAAGTGACCATCAGTGTCCTCTACACATCAAATGTGAACATTCACCATGTGTATACCCCAGCATGTCAAACTACAACTATCCCCGGACACCTGAAATGTAAACACAACACATGAACATGCATTGATCAGCAGAATGCATCATGTACATAGGATACCACAATTACAATGTCAGGGTGCCCATCACACTGCAGGGCAAGGCAACTATCAACAACAAAACACCCCCCCTCCCTCACAAATCACCACGACCCACTGAACAACTGCACCTGGGTTATTCAGCCTCATCCTTTAATTTCACCTGGCCACAGGATCACCCTTCCCCTTTGTCACCATCTCCCACCTTGTGTGTAAAAAGTTCCCAGCACCCTCAGAGTCCACCTTGATTTGCAAAAGCACCAAATCCAAAAGAACTCAAAGCAGGCAAACACAGAAGCCAAGCAAATAGCCTGCAGGCAGTAAAACAAACCAGAACAGCCTCCAGTAGATGACTTGAAGAAGATGTACGCCACAAAGGCCAAGTACTACCACAATGATGTTAACAACCAAGGTAGTACAGTAAAACAATGTCACAACAAGATGTGTGCCATGTGTGGTACATAACATAGAATGATGCACCACGAACGGATGTGTACTGTCACAGCTCCTGTGTAAAGGCGCAGAAGTGGCACGAACCAACCACCCCCACCGTGGTCTGGGTGCCTGCAAGGTCAAACTCACACAGGCCCCTGAGACCCTGGTGGGGAAGGAGGGTCAGGGAGATGCAGTCGGGACAGGCATTGGCATACTGGATAACCAGAATGAGGGGCAGGAGAGGGGAGTAGGATTGACACGGGAAAGTAGGGAATGCACAAAAATGTAGTGCTCACATTAACACATTCACAATTAGACCAAACTTGTTCATCATGTACATAGCAGCAAATTACTCAAATGGAAGTCAAAGAGAAACTTATCTCTGGGGTGAGTGCTGGCCTCCTGCCTGCGCACTTTCAGGTCCGGAGGGTATGTGCCACTGCCCCGGAGGGTGCCCCAGACCACTTTCCCTATCAACTAGCCATCAGTCCACTAACACATCTGAGCTGTATTGTGCGCTTCAACACCAATATTTGGCCAAGCTCACCGTCAGTGCTGCTATTAAGCATGCATGTGCAACTGGCCTGGTGGAAGGTTTGCTGTGTTGTGACCCCACCTGTGCTGCTCACCTTGCCTGGAGTCCCTTGAAGCACGTCAGCAGTTTTTGGATGTATGATCACAATCCCTGTGCCTCTGCTTGCGCACACATGCGCATGTCGGCACCACCAAACGTGTCCAGATTCCAGACGTCCAATGGCCCATGTCTGCTGGCAAAGGTGGTCTGGAGGCTCATCCCCCTGCAGAAAGGCCATGAAACACATGATTAATGCTTTAGATTCATCTGTGTGTGTCTCTTCAGGCATTTCATAACTGGACCATGTCAGAGACGTACATCAGAAATCACACCATCAGTCCGTCTTTCACAGCCAAATTGTGGAACACACTATCTATGGCATGAATTGCAACAAGCACTGTACAGTAAAGATAAGAAACATACTACACAATGCATAGCAATGAATGTACACATGAATCATGAAACACCCCATCTAGCAAAAGAAGAACAGTGGTCAATTACATCCCAATCATCCCCACTAGGGGTGTCAACACAAGTTCCACAGCAGCAGACATGCCACATATATGACAGTCCAAAGCCCTTGTGTAATAGGCTGTTACACTGAACCATCCTTGCGAGCCCATGGATAAGGGAAGCAGGAGTGGCATATGTGAGTCGAGGACCCCAAGCAGCAAACACATCCACAAGACAAGCTCTTGAAGGGCCCATCTGGAACAGACAGTGGATGCTTTCAAAAGCCACAAAGCACCACACCGTAACATGAAAGCGCAATAGACAAGTAATTTTAAACTATATTAACTAATTACACTAACTATGAAAATCCTACATTACCTATTTAAACTAACTATCAAACAGAAACTTAACTAACTAAACTAAAATAAAAAATGTCCACATACGACCCGGGGGGAGGCACCCAGGAGGGGGAGGTACAGGGTGCTGCTCAACACCAACATGCGATGAGGCTGAGGAAAAAAAAAACCTCCATGGGCTCAACACCTGCACAACCCGACCTATGTGGGAGATAGATTGTCATCCGAGTCTGGCTCTTCCTGGAAAGGAGGATGTGGCCAGGAGCATGACCACGCCTAGCCGCAATTTGCCCCTCGTCGGCAGCAAGTCTGCCGGATGGGTGAGCCTGGTTCTGTGTGCCGATGACACGTAGGTCTGCATGCAGAACCTCCCGTGATACACGTGCTTCCTCTTGCAAGGTAGCACGTGTAACATGGAGTTCCTCCTGCAAGGCCTGGCTGGACAACCGCTGCACCTCCCGGCAAGCATCTAGCTCAGCCGAGATGGTACGCTCAAGCTGTGCAAACCTCTCCTCTGCCCGCTCCCTAGTGGACATCAGAAGGACACCCAGAGTGGATCTGAGGGAAGCATACTCCTCCCTCAGGGCCTCCATGTGTGCCTCTGCGTGAGCAGCAATTGCTTGACGCAGAGACGACATTTCAGCCTGGCGTGCCCTATCTGAGGCCGCCCTGCCCAGCCTGAGCCAGCGGGCCATGGACCGTGCCGCCTGCTGCTGGAGAAGCACCTGCCTAGCAGGGGGGAGCATGGATCGGGCCACACGCTCCATGCTCTCAGCGATGTTCTCCATTGCTGCCCCCTGGCGTTCAGAATTGGCAGTCATGTCTTGCTCCCACTCAGTATACAGCAGTTGCACGCGGTGACCGCATTGCTGGGCTTGACTCCTGCAGGACCCACGGACCGGGTGTCTTCATTGTGTTGGCACCGCCCGCGGCTGAACGACTACATGCCCCCGTCGACGTGATGTCCCAGGCACATCAGTGACTGGTGTGGAGGGTGACCCTGCATACCGATCCACCACGGGCAGAGGTTCCAAGACTGTCTGACCCCTCAGTGCAGGTGTTGCGGACAGAGGAGTGTCCACATCAGAATCACTCACCCCTGACATATGGACCTGATGCTCATCCAACTTGACATGGTCGTCAGTGTGTTCATCAAGGCTGGACTCATAGGCAGCCAGAGACAAGATGGACTGTAGCACTTGGGGACTTCGTGGCCTACCACCCCACGACCCCCACTTGTGCTGGGTGGATGTAGTGATAACAACCCTGTGCCTGGCATGACAACACCATCCTCTGGCTCCTTATGTCATCGCCTGAAAAATAGAGAGAAAAAAGGTCACTACACATGTTAGAAGCACACAACACACACACACACCGACACCAAACACATCAGGCCGACATGTGACACACAAAATAGAACCTGGCATGCATGCTGGGTCAACTTGAACTTGCTTCTGTGATTAGACCTGTGGAAAGGTGGCAGTTTGCACTGAAGTGGGTCTATGCAGTGCAGCAAATATGTATGTTACTCACTATCTACATGTACAAGGACTTCATGGTGTGTGTCAGAAAATGTGAAGGCAGTGCAACGTCAACTTCAGGCATCACGTGCAATGTGCATTCAATGGGTAGCATGTCTACAAGCAAACCACCCCTCCCCCCAAGTGCAAAAGCAGGGATACCCAGCATGGTATCAAAAGGCTGACCATAGGCCTGTGTATTGACAGACAGTGTTGACTAGCATCAACAGCATCATGTGAGTCAAGTGACAACACAGCAAATGATGATGGGACAGTAAGCAGGACACATGATGAAACCTCTGGAGTACACCCACGTGTGACGAAGACACTACACCAGTTGGAGAGAGTCATTGGCCATTAAACAGGCTGAGGCCTGTGACCCACACAGATTGTCAGACTCTAAACATGTGTGCAACGCAGTACTGAGCCACAGTTGACATGGGAAGGCAGATGAAATGCCATGCAATGTAGGTCATCCAGGACTTGTATTACAGTGATCATCCAGTCATGGACACATAGGGGCATGCGTGGAATGCACATGGAGCATGAATGGGCACTCATGTCCCTGCGGGGCATCTGACCTCTGCACAGTCCAAGTGAGACACCCTGCATCAAGTACTAAGGATGTACCACACAGCATATGTCTGGCAGATTGGCCGCTGGATGTTAGCATGTACACAGGAGGCATGAACAGGGAAGTACCCAACGGCAATATTGTAGCAGACCAGTGCTAAGGTGGAATTGGGGTGCAGAGCGGAGGGTTGAGGGGCAAGGGAGCATGCCTACATTGAGTACCCGCTTGCAGGCAGAGGACGCATGCACGTCAGTCATGCTATGCATAGTCCCTGGGCTGAGAAGAAGGTCACCCCACGCTACATGCAGAAGTGCCAGTGAGCTGGAACATGGACCAGAGGGGCATACTGGAAACCAGCATGTGAGTAGGGTGCAATAGTGGTGATGTGGACAATCCCCATCTGTTCCACATGTCCACCATCCAGCAGAGTAGACAAGCATCAGGGAAGCATTGCATTACCTGCACATCAGAACCATGTACATGTGACATGTAGTGGCAGTCACGCACAACACATCACACAAGTAAAACACACACGTCCTCGACAAACACGCACCAACACTCACTGGACTAGTCATCAAAGTCTGGCATCTCTCCCATCCTTTGACCGATTCAGATGGTATGAACTCCACAACGAGTGACTCATGCGGAGTGTAGTCTTCCTCCTCTGGTGCAGGCCCACTGCCAGTCACCAGAGTCAAGTTGTAATTTGAGGCACGCTTAGCATTAGCGCTGCGTTTGAGGTCATTCCAACGCTTTTTGCACTCTTGCGCCGTGCGCACCTCATGGACGAATGCACTCACATGTTCCGCAACTTGCTTCCAGTGGGTATCACGGTGGGCAGCCGTAGTCTGACAATTAGCACCCATTAGCATGTCACGGCTGTGGTCCCGCACGTAGTCCACAAGGAAGTCCAGTTCCTGTTTGCAGAAAGGCTTCTTCCTCGACATGCAGGAGGTCGTGGCTGTGTGTGGGGTCCCAGCCTGTGCTGCAGGTGCAACCTTCCTCCTCTTGGATTGTGGCGCAGACCCTGGCTGGCTAATGCCACCCTGATCAGTATGGCCAGTGGGTTTGGTGGATAGAGCCAAGGGAGTGGCAGGTGGAGGGACGACCAAAGGCCTGACTTGTGTCAGTGGCAGCTGGGTGCCCTCTAATCGACCCTGCGCAGAAACATCTGCTGTGGCAGGGTCATTGACCGCAACTGTCCTGGTTGGCAGACTCACAACCGGGGTGTTGTTGGGTGCATCTGCCCCTGCATTTGCCAACACCCGGCTGTTCGGGGCAGCAGATGACATAACTAGCCCAGGGACACGTGACTTGGTCAGGGCAGCCCTGCGTGCCCCTACGGTTTCCCTCCTGGCCTGTTGGAAATCTTCCAAGGGCTCTTCAAGTGCCAACACAGCCTGCGCTGGCAGACCCTGAGCCTGGGTGGTGGTGTCCACAGCTGCACCTGCAGCTACCACTACCCTTGGGCCCGTGGCAGTCGATGAAACGGACTGCCGGGTCACACGGGCGCCAGTGCCAGATGCAGAAGCTGCATCTCCCGGAACCACAGGGGGTAGTGGCATGACTGCACCGACACATGGCACAACATCATGCTCAAGTGGCGCACCCCTGCCTCTTCTCCCTCTGGGCCACCCTGGACATCCTGGAGTCCCCCTACTCCCTGGTCACCCCGGCGACGTACCCAACCACGCCCGCCACAAGGAGGAAGCCCAGCTGAGGTGCCCCTCACCTTTGGTGGTCTCCCAACCATGACACATATGTAGTAGTTCCGGCTCATATGGAGTAGTCCCAATGGGAGGTGTACACCACAATTGACCTGGGCAATTGGGGTGAAGGGAGTGGGATGCAAGATGTTAACAGCCCCCCCTGCACCTGCAAGGCTGTATGTGACCCGGGTGATGTAGTGACGGGTCACGCAATGCTCAGGCACCCCAAAACTGCCGTAAAACCGTGCACACAACCGTGCAGCCCACGTGCATGGAATCAACCTCCCGCAGTATGCGGTGGCACCCATTAACACGAAAAAAAAAGTACGCGTGGGACACACAGGCTACTATGACCTCGAAAATGGGTGCAGTACACAGTGGACCCGCAGTGGGAAAAATAGCGTGCGCGACTCACTGTCTGACTAGCGCGATGCAGAAAAACACGCATAGCCAATGCCCCCGCCAAAAGAAGAGATACGTCAGTGATAGCTGTGAAGTTGTGATGGCGCGCGAAACAACACGAAGCAGGAACACACGTCGGTCTCCACGAAAGGAACGTACAGCGAACTTCTGGCCCCGCTCACCTTCGGGAAACGCCCGCGTGTGTCACGTCACTTACGCGCGTAGGCCCTTTCCACGGATTACACGCATTCACACGCGGACGTGCAGTTTTTTCATGCGCGCTGAACCCCTATGCCCACGTCACGAGGGAAACGCCCGCACGCGTAACATCACAGAAGCACTTACGCGCTAAGTGCCTTTGGTCCAATGAAGTCGCGTACGTGTGCTGACGCGCTTACACGCTAAGGGCCTTTCCTCCAATTACACGCTGACGTGCAATTTTTTCACGTGCCAAATCACTCCGTATCAAGCTGGCCACTCAACAACACATGGAAGACCACGCTTCGGCCCAGAAGGCCGAATTACTGCCCCCCAGAGCCCTGAGCACGCTCCCACCTGCCATCTGCTGCTGCCTGCCTGCCTGCTGCCCAGGTGCCCTGCTATTTGGTGCCTGCACATCAGCCAGGGTTCCAGTTGCTGTGTCCACCCCTGCTGGAACAGAAGACTCCCGACTGGATCCCATCGCTCCACAGCCCAGCCCCAGGACCCAGTTGCCCACCAACGCCTGCCTCGAGGGTCGCCATCTTGGGGCAAACACCATCTGAGACCACTGGCGACCCCCAGCCAGAGAGGCAGAGGGCCATCAGCTTCAGTGTGAAGGAAGTTGGTGTCCTGGTGGGGCATGTCCTGGGGCATTTTGATGCCCTCTTCGGAACATCACGCGCCAAAAAGGAAGGACGGGAGAGGATCTTGGATGACGTAGTGGTTGCTATCAACGCGGAGGGGGTGGCAACCCGCAACATCAAGCACATCAAGAAGCGCAGGGGGGACTTGAGGTCCAGGACCCTCTACAAGGCCCGGCGCCTCGCGGAGGGCGGCCGGGTCAGCATGAATGACATCCTGATGAGGGTCCTGGAACGCGTAGGCTCAGCGCTCCACGCCCAGATCCTGCAGAGGAAGACCCGTCTGGAGTTGAGCGGTAAGTGGCCAAGCATTGGTGTGTGAGACAGGGCATGTTGCAGTGTGCTGGTAGTCTGATACTTGCCTGTATGTGTGACATAGGCCATGTATGGATGTGTGTGTGCAGGGACATCATGTTCATGCATGTGAGACCAGCAATGTGTGAACCACATGGTTGGTGCATGAGTTACAATGCAACATGGGTAGCTGTATGGCAAATGCACACATGAAAGCATGCCAGTGTCTGTTCTTGCACATGGTGGGGGTGTGAGGGATGGGTGCTGCTGTCATGTACATGTATGGTGCACATGTGTGTGTGTCTGAGAAGTGTGTGTGTGACTTAGGTACGCCATGGATTCATGACACATGTCTGTGATGATGTGTACATTCACTCATGCAGTGCGGTCACCGTTGTATGCACTGTGTCTATCCACTGTGTCTGTGGTGTGCAAGGCATGATGCATGACCCTCCGGTTATGTGTGTGCATGGGATCAGTGTGAGCCATGATGCATGTGAGTTTGAAGGCAAGATTTTGGTTAATAGAGGCCCTTGTACATGAATGCTGATGTTGATTGCAGGCGCCATGCCTGTTCATGCATGTGTGCTGCATGCATTCAACCATGTATTGTGGAGGGACAGGATGGAAGTGACGTTAGACACTGCAACTCATGTGTTATTGCTTCCTGTCTAGGGGAATGTTGTACTGTACCCTGATGCATGTGTTCTATGTCTCCCTCTATGCAGCGTCAAGTGAAGAAGAGGGCGGAGACGGTGCTGTGGGGCCAAGCGGCGGGGATGCCTCCACTGGGCGGCGACGCAAGGCCCAGCCACCCTCCCAGGACTTGCCATCATCCAGGAGCAAGGGGGCTGGTGCCGCGTCTGCCACTACGGCTGTGGCGGAAGGGCCGGGTGAGCCTCCACAGGGGCTTACAATGGCGGAAGACGGTACAGAGACATCCAGGTTGGGGGTCTCCACAGAGGAGGAGGAGCCCACTACTGAGCCGGGGCCTGGTGGGGGTAGTACCACTGGTGCAAGTGGTGCAGTCCAGGGCCAGGGTCAGGAGGCAGCACAGGTCACCGCGGAGGGGCCTGTGCATGTCCCTGTCCTTGACCCTGTGACTGCACCACCTTGCACCAGCAGGGATGCCCGGTCCCAGGCCCGTCCGCAGGTAGGGGAGAGTGCCATGTCATCTGCCTCTCCACTACCTGCAGACGAGGGGTCCCATGACCGTATGTGCTCCGCCCTGATTGGTGTCGCGTTGCGCACGCGTGACATTCGTGATGACGTGCGTTCTTCCTGGGTAGAGAACGCACGCCATCACGAACAGCAGCGTCGCAACCTGGCACTGTTGAGAGGGGCCCTGGTCGGTGGGTTCCTACATGTGTCGCGCACTCTGGTGGACCTCTCCTCCTCTGTGGAGACTATGCGCCAGTCGTTCTCCCTGCTGTCTTCCGGCCCAGATTCCACCGGGGCCCCCTGTGGACCTGGCCTGACCCACACAGCCAGCTTGGTGGAGCTCACATCCCTGCCACAGTCAGGAGTTGGCGGTCCAGCAGGGGTGGACACCACAACTGGAGACCAGCTGATGGAGGATGTGCAGGCACCATCAGACAGGGCAAATGGACAGCAGCAGCAGCAGGAGCAGGCTGTAGGTGGGAGCAATGATGGCTCGGGGCCATCAACATCGGAGGGGCAGGCATCGGACAGAGGGCAGGAGGACCCAGGAATGGGAGTGTCTTCCGAGTTCTCCATGCATCGGGCGTTGAGGCGGGCAGAGTGCCTCGAGGCAACTCGCAGGGAGTTGGAACAGGCCATGAGTGCCTCCCTGCGAGACCTCGGGGCCAGGGCAGAGGCCCGCCTCCGGGACATCGACATGGAGTTCGATGATGCCCTGGCCCGGGACAGCACAGGGTGAGCAGCAGGACTTGCCCGTCGCCATTGTATATAGTTAGTGTTAGGTTTCCTTTCTGTTTTTGTTTATTTTGGTGCGCTTGGACAATGCATCACGTTTTTGTATATAGTTCTTTATTAGGTAGTCTTTTTTGTAGGTTTCGTTTCATTTGTTGGGCTCATGGACCCTGGATTGGTGATTTGTATATAGTTGAACAGTGGATTAGTCTTTTTTTTTTCATTTCACCATGGAGCAATGGATTTCACTTATTTTTTTCCCCTGGATTTGCTTTGTTGGACTGAGACTTTGGACACATTTTCATTTGGATTTCTTTGGATTCTGATTTCATATTTTTGATTATTTTCTGGACATGCTGCGTTTTATTTCTTCTTCACATTATTGTGTGTTTTCTTTTCATTACATCCATTTTGGGTTCAATACATCTTTGTTTCATACTTTGATGTGGGTTTTCACATTCACTTGCACCCTTTGTGTGTGTGTCACGGACATGTGTTCATTTACATACTTGCCATTGGCATGGGGTGTCATGTGGCTGGCCATAAGGCCCATGATTGAGGATCGTCATGACGTGGGGGCAGGGGGACATGAGTGGGGGCCTGCTGGCAGGTGCCCCTGAATGCTGGGGGGTAGGGGTGCTGGTGGACATGTGTGGGTCATGATTGGGGGCCTGCTGGCAGGTGCCCCTGAATGCTGGGGGGTGGGGGTGCTGGGGGACATGTGTGGGGGCCTGCTGGCAGGTGCCCCTGAATGCTGAGGGGTGGGGGTGCTGGGGGACATGTGTGGGGGCATGCTGGCAGGTGCACCTGACTGCTGGTGGTGGAGGTGCTGGGGGACATGTGTGGGGGCCTGCTGGCAGGTGCCCCTGACTGCTGGGGGGTAGGGGTGCTGGGGGACATGATTGGGGGCCTGCTGGCAGGTGCCCCTGAATGCTGGGGGGTGGGGGTGCTGGGGGACATGTGTTGGGGCCTGCTGGCAGGTGCCCCTGACTGCTGGTGGTTGGAGGTGCTGGGGGACATGTGTGGGGGCCTGCTGGCAGGTGCCCCTGAATGCTGGGGGGTGGGGGTGCTGAGGGACATGTGTGGGGGCCTGCTGGCAGGTGCCCCTGAATGCTGGGGGGTGGGGGTGCTGAGGGACATGTGTGGGGGCCTGCTGGCAGGTGCCCCTGACTGCTGGGGGGGTGGGGGTGCTGGCGGACATGTGTGGGGGCCTGCTGGCAGGTGCCCCTGACGGCTCGGGGGTGGGGGTTCTGGGGGACATGTGTGGGGGCCTGCTGGCAGGTGCCCCTGACTGCTGGGGGGTGGGGGTGCTGGCGGACATGTGTGGGGGCCTGCTGGCAGGTGCCCCTGACGGCTCGGGGGTGGGGGTTCTGGGGGACATGTGTGGGGGCCTGCTGGCAGGTGCACCTGAATGCTGGGGGGTGGGGGTGCTGGGAGACATGTGTGGGGGCCTGCTGGCAGGTGCCCCTGACTGCTGGGAGTGCTGGGGGACATGTGTGGGGGCCTGCTGGCAGGTGCCCCTGACTGCTGGTGGGTGGGGCTGCTGTGGGACATCTGTGGGGGCCTGCTGGCTGGTGCCCGTGAATGCTGGGGGGTGGGGGTGCTGGGGGACATGAGTTGGTGATCACTAGTGCAAGTTGACATGTGGCATGTCTGAGCGGCATGCCCATGGTGGATGGACTGCCTGCGGCACATGACCAGGGGTGCAGGGTAGTGCCCTGTGGTGTGGGCTGCCTGCAGGGGCCATGGAGGGGTTAGAAGGGACACCTGGGAGGACATACAGTGCGAATTCACGTGTGGGACTCCACGTGCACCCCACTGGATACACGTACCCCGTTCTGACAGCGAAATTGCGTGTGAAACTTCCCGCAGACCCCGGAATACACATACCCCTCGGCACAGGGCCTATCGTGTGTGAAACTTTCCGCGCACCCCGAAATACACATACCCCACTCGCACAGGGCCTATCGCTTGTGAAAGTTCCCGCGCACCCCCGAAATACACGTACCGTACTCGCACAGGGCCTATCGCGTGTAAAACCTCCCACGCAACCCCGGAGTACACGTACCCCACTCGCACAGGGCCTATCACGTGTGAAAGTAACCGTGAACCCCCGAAATACACGTACTCTGCTCCAATCGCTTGTGATACTTCCCGCATACCCCCACAATACACGAACCCCCCCTCACACAGGGCCTATCGCCTGTGAAACTTCCTGCGCACACCCAAAATACACATACCCCATTCGCACAGGGCCTATTGCATGTGAAACTTCCCGTGAAACCCCAAAAGACATGTACCCTGCTCCAATCGCATGTGATACTTCCCGCGTACCCCCAAAATATACGTACCCCACTCCCACAGGGCCTATCGCGTGTGCAACTTCCCGCGCACACCCGAAATACACGTACCCCACTTGCACAGGGCCTATCGCGTGTGAAACTTCCCGCGAACCCCTGAAATACACGTACCCTGCTCCAATCGCGTGTGATACTTCCTGCATACCCCCGAAATACACGTACCCCACTCGCACAGGGCCTATCGCGTGTGAAACTTCCCACGAACCCCCGAAATACATGTACCTCCAATCGCGTGTGATACTTCCCGCGTACCCCCGAAATACACGTACCCTACTCGCACAGGGCCTATCGCGTGTGAAAGTTCCCGCGAACCCCAGTAATACGCGTACCCCACTCGCAGAGGGCCTATCACGTGTGAAACTTCCCACGCACACCCGAAATACACATATCCTGCTCCAATCGCGTGTGATACTTCCCGCGTACCCCCGAAATACACGTACCCCACTCGCACATGTCCTATCACGTGTGAAACTTCCTGTGCAAACCCGAAATACACGTACCCCATGTGCACAGGGCCTATCGTGTGTGAAACTAACCGCAAGCCCCCGAAATACACGTACCCTGCTCCAATCGCGTGTGATACTTCCCGCATACCCCCGAAATACACGTACCCCACTCACACAGGGCCTATCGCTTGTGAAAGTTCCTGCGCACCCCCGAAATACACGTACCCCACTCGCACAGGGCCTATCGCGTGTGAAACTAACTGCAAGCCCTCGAAATACACGTACCCTGCTCCAATCGTGTGTGATACTTCCCGCATACCCCCGAAATACACGTACCCCACTCGCACAGGGCCTATCGCGTGTGAAACTTCCTGCGCACACCCAAAATACACATACCCCACTAGCACAGGGCCTATCGCGTGTGAAACTTCCCGCGAACCCCCGAAATACACGTGCCCTGCTCCAATCGCGTGTGATACTTCCCGCGTACCCCCGAAATACACGTACCCCACTCGCACAGGGCCTATCGCGTGTGAAACTTCCCGCGCACCCCCGAAATACACGTACCCCACTCGCACAGGGCCTATCGCATGTGAAAGTTCCAGCAAACCCCAGTAATACGCGTACCCCACTCGCAGAGGGCCTATCACATGTGAAACTTCCCACGCACACCCGAAATACACGTATCCTGCTCCAATCGCGTGTGATACTTCCCGCGTACCCCCGAAATACATGTACCTCCAATCGCGTGTGATACTTCCCGCGTACCCCCGAAATACACGTACCCTACTCGCACAGGGCCTATCGCGTGTGAAAGTTCCCGCGAACCCCAGTAATACGCG
This sequence comes from Ambystoma mexicanum, assembly GCF_040938575.1. Taxonomy (NCBI): domain Eukaryota; kingdom Metazoa; phylum Chordata; class Amphibia; order Caudata; family Ambystomatidae; genus Ambystoma; species Ambystoma mexicanum. The sequence continues at coordinate 418,054,792 of NC_090938.1, forward strand.
TACCCCACTCGCAGAGGGCCTATCACGTGTGAAACTTCCCACGCACACCCGAAATACACATATCCTGCTCCAATCGCGTGTGATACTTCCCGCGTACCCCCGAAATACACGTACCCCACTCGCACATGTCCTATCACGTGTGAAACTTCCTGTGCAAACCCGAAATACACGTACCCCATGTGCACAGGGCCTATCGTGTGTGAAACTAACCGCAAGCCCCCGAAATACACGTACCCTGCTCCAATCGCGTGTGATACTTCCCGCATACCCCCGAAATACACGTACCCCACTCACACAGGGCCTATCGCTTGTGAAAGTTCCTGCGCACCCCCGAAATACACGTACCCCACTCGCACAGGGCCTATCGCGCGTGAAACTAACTGCAAGCCCTCGAAATACACGTACCCTGCTCCAATCGTGTGTGATACTTCCCGCATACCCCCGAAATACACGTACCCCACTCGCACAGGGCCTATCGCGTGTGAAACTTCCTGCGCACACCCAAAATACACATACCCCACTAGCACAGGGCCTATCGCGTGTGAAACTTCCCGCGAACCCCCGAAATACACGTGCCCTGCTCCAATCGCGTGTGATACTTCCCGCGTACCCCCGAAATACACGTACCCCACTCGCACAGGGCCTATCGCATGTGAAACTTCCCGCGCACCCCCCAAATACACGTACCCCACTCGCACAGGGCCTATCGCGTGTGAAAGTTCCAGCAAACCCCAGTAATACGCGTACCCCACTCGCAGAGGGCCTATCACATGTGAAACTTCCCACGCACACCCGAAATACACGTATCCTGCTCCAATCGCGTGTGATACTTCCCGCGTACCCCCGAAATACATGTACCCCACTCGCACAGGGCCTATCGCTTGTGAAACTTCCCGCGCAAACCCGAAATACACGTACCCCATGTGCACAGGGCCTATGCGTGTGAAACTAACTGCAAGCCCCCGAAATACACGTACCCTGCTCCAATCGTGTGTGATACTTCCCGCATACCCCCGAAATACATGTACCCCACTCGCACAGGGCCTATCGCGTGTGAAACTTCCCGCGCACACCCAAAATACACATACCCCACTTGCACAGGGCCTATCGCGTGTGAAACTTCCCGCGAACCCCCGAAATACACGTGCCCTGCTCCAATCGCGTGTGATATTTCCCGCGTACCCCCGAAATACACGTACCCCACTCACACAGGGCCTATCGCATGTGAAACTTCCCGCAAACCCCCAAAATACACATACCCTGCTCCAATCGCATGTGATACTTCGTGCGTACCCCCGAAATACACGTACCCAACTCGCACAGGGCCTATCGCATGTGAAAGTTCCCGCGAACCCCAGTAATACACGTACCCCACTTGCACAGGGCCTATCGCGTGTGAAACTTCCCATGCACACCCGAAATACACGTACCCCACTCCCACAGGGCCTATCGCGTGTGAAACTTCCCGCGCACCCCCGAAATACACGTACCCCACTCACACAGGGCCTATCGCATGTGAAACTTCCCGCAAACCCCCAAAATACACATACCCTGCTCCAATCGCATGTGATACTTCCTGCGTACCCCCGAAATACACGTACCCAACTCGCACAGGGCCTATCGCATGTGAAAGTTCCCGCGAACCCCAGTAATACACGTACCCCACTTGCACAGGGCCTATCGCGTGTGAAACTTCCCATGCACACCCGAAATACACGTACCCCACTCCCACAGGGCCTATCGCGTGTGAAACTTCCAGCGAACCCCCGAAATACACGTACCCTGCTCCAATCGCGTGTGATACTTCCCGCGTGCCCCCGAAATACACGTACCCCACTCGCACAGGGCCTATCGCGTGTGAAACTTCCCGTGAACGCCCGAAATACACGTACCCTGCTCCATTCGCGTGTGATACTTCCCGCATACCCCCAAATTACACGTACCCTACTCGCACAGGGCCTATCGCGTGTGAAAGTTCCCGCGAACCCCAGTAATACGCGTACCCCACTCGCAGAGGGCCTATCACGTGTGAAACTTCCTGCGCAAACCCGAAATACATGTACCCCATGTGCACAGGGCCTATCGCGTGTGAAACTAACCGCAAGCCCCCGAAATACAAGTACCCTGCTCCAATCGCGTGTGATACTTCCCGCATACCCCGAAATACACGTACCCCACTCACACAGGGCCTATCGCGTGTGATACTTCCCGCATACCCCCGAAATACACGTACCCCACTCACACAGGGCCTATCGCGTGTGAAACTTCCCGCGCACACCCGAAATACACGTACCCCACTTGCACAGGGCCTATCGCGTGTGAAACTTCCCGCGAACCCCTGAAATACAAGTACCCTGCTCCAATCGCGTGTGATACTTCCTGCATACCCCCGAAATACACGTACTCCACTCGCACAGGGCCAATCGCGTGTGAAACTTCCCACGAACCCCCGAAATACATGTACCCTGCTCCAATCGCGTGTGATACTTCCTGCGTACCCCCGAAATACACGTACCCCACTCGCACAGGGCCTATCGCATGTGAAACTTCCTGCGAACCCCCGTAATACACGGACCCTGCTCCAATCGCGTGTGATACTTCCCGCATACCCCCGAAATACACGTACCCCACTCACACAGGGCCTATCGCGTGTGATACTTCCCGCATACCCCCGAAATACACGTACCCCACTCACACAGGGCATATCGCGTGTAAAACTTCCCACGCAACCCCGAAATACACGTACCCCACTCGCACAGGGCCTATCGCGTGTGAAAGTAACCGTGAACCCCCGAAATACACATACCCTGCTCCAATCGTGTGTGATACTTCCCGCATACCCCCAAAATACACGTACTCCACTCGCACAGGGCCTATCGCGTGTGAAACTTCCCACGAACCCCTGAAATACATGTACCCTGCTCCAATCGCGTGTGATACTTCCCGCGTACCCCCGAAATACACGTACCCCACTCGCACAGGGCCTATCGCATGTGAAACTTCCTGCGAACCCCCGTAATACACGGACCCTGCTCCAATCGCGTGTGATACTTCCTGCATACCCCGAAATACACGTACCCCACTCACACAGGGCCTATCGCGTGTGATACTTCCCGCATACCCCCGAAATACACGTACCCCACTCACACAGGGCATATCGCGTGTAAAACTTCCCACGCAACCCCGAAATACACGTACCCCACTCGCACAGGGCCTATCGCGTGTGAAAGTAACCGTGAACCCCCGAAATACACATACCCTGCTCCAATCGTGTGTGATACTTCCCGCATACCCCCAAAATACACAAACCCCCCTTCGCACAGGGCCTATCGCCTGTCAAACTTCCTGTGCACACCCGAAATACACATACCCCATTCGCACAGGGCCTATTGCATGTGAAACTTCCCGTGAAACCCCAAAAGACATGTACCCTGCTCCAATCGCATGTGATACTTCCCGCGTACCCCCAAAATATACGTACCCCACTCGCACAGGGCCTATCGCATGTGAAACTTCCTGCGAACCCCCGTAATACACGGACCCTGCTCCAATCGCGTGTGATACTTCCCGCATACCCCCGAAATACACGTACCCCACTCACACAGGGCCTATCGCCTGTGATACTTCCCGCATACCCCCGAAATACACGTACCCCACTCACACAGGGCCTATCGCGTGTGAAACTTCCCGCGCACACCCGAAATACACGTACCCCACTTGCACAGGGCCTATCGCGTGTGAAACTTCCCGCGAACCCCTGAAATACAAGTACCCTGCTCCAATCGCGTGTGATACTTCCTGCATACCCCCGAAATACACGTACTCCACTCGTACAGGGCCTATCGCGTGTGAAACTTCCCACGAACCCCCGAAATACATGTACCCTGCTCCAATCGCATGTGATACTTCCCGCGTACCCCCGAAATACACGTACCCTACTCGCACAGGGCCTATCGCGTGTGAAAGTTCCCGCGAACCCCAGTAATACGCGTACCCCACTCGCAGAGGGCCTATCACGTGTGAAACTTCCCACGCACACCCGAAATACACGTACCCCATGTGCACAGGGCCTATCGCGTGTGAAACTAACCGCAAGCCCCCGAAATACACGGACCCTGCTCCAATCGCGTGTGATACTTCCCGCATACCCCCGAAATACAGGTACCCCACTCGCACAGGGCCTATCACGTGTGAAACTTCCCGCGCAAACCCGAAATAAACGTACCCCATGTGCACAGGGCCTATCGCGTGTGAAACTAACCGCAAGCCCCCGAAATACACGGACCCTGCTCCAATCGCGTGTGATACTTCCCGCATACCCCCGAAATGCACGTACCCCACTCGCACAGGGCCTATCGCGTGTGAAACTTCCTGCGCACACCCAAAATACACATACCCCACTCGCACAGGGCCTATCGCGTGTGAAACTTCCCGCGAACCCCCAAAATACATGTACACTGCTCCAATCGCATGTGATACTTCCCGTGTACCCCTGAAATACACGTACCCCACTCGCACAGGGCCTATCGCGTGTGAAACTTCCCGCGAACCTCCGAAATACACGTACCCTGCTCCAATCGCATGTGATACATCCTGCGTACCCCCGAAATACACGTACCCCACTCGCACAGGGCCTATCGTGTGTGAAACTTCCCGCACACCCCCGAAATACACGTACCCAACTCGCACAGGGCCTATCGCGTGTGAAACGTCCCACGAACCCCCGAAATACATGTACCCTGCTCCAATCGCGTGTGATACTTCCCGCCTACCCCCGAAATACACGTAAACTAATCGCATAGGGCCTATCGCGTGTGAAAGTTCCCGCGAACCCCAGTAATACGCGTACCCCACTAGCAGAGGGCCTATCACATGTGAAACTTCCCACGCACACCCGAAATACACGTACCCTGCTCCAATCGCATGTGATACTTCCCGTGGACCCCCAAAATACACGTACCCCACTCGCACAGGGCCTATCGCTTGTGAAAGTTCCTGCGCACCCCCGAAATACACGTACCCCACTCGCACAGGGCCTATCACGTGTGAAACTTCCTGCGCAAACCCGAAATACACGTACCCCATGAGCAAAGGGCCTATCGCGTGTGACAATAACTGCAAGCCCCCGAAATACACATACCCTGCTCCAATCGCGTGTGATACTTCCCGCATACCCCCGAAATACACGTACCCCACTCGCACAGGGCCTATCGCGTGTGAAACTTCCCGCGCACACCCGAAATACACGTACCCCACTCCCACAGGGCCTATCGCGTGTGAAACTTCCCGCGAACCCCCGAAATACACGTACCCTGCTCCAATCGCGTGTGATACTTCCCGCATACCCCCAAAATACACGTACCCCACTCGCACAGGGCCTATTCTGTGTGAAAGTTCCTGTAAACCCCAGTAATACACGTATCCCATTCGCACAGGGCCTATCGTGTGTGAAACTTCCCGCGCACATCCGAAATACACATACCCCACTCGCAGAGGGCCTATCGCGTGTGAAACTTCCCGCGAACACCCGAAATACACGTACCCTGCTCCAATCACGTGTGATACGTCCAGCGTACCCCCGAAATTCACGTACCCCACTCGCACAGGGCCTATCCCGTGTGAAACTTCCCGCATACCCCTGAAATACACGTACCCCACTCACACAGGGCCTATTGAGTGTGAAACTTCCCGCGCACAGCCAAAATACACGTACCCCACTCGCACAGGGCCTATCTCGTGTTAAACTTCCTGCGAACCCCCGAAATACACGTACCCTGCTCCAATCGCGTGTGATACTTCCTGCATACCCCTGAAATACACGTACCCCACTCGCACAGGGCCTATCGCGTGTGAAACTTCCCGCGCACCCCCGAAATACACATACCCCACTCGCACAGAGCCTATCGCATGTGAAACTTCCTGCGAACGCCCGTAATACACGTACCCTGCTCCAATCGCGTGTGATACTTCCCGCATACCCCCGAAATACACGTACCCCACTCACACAGGGCCTATCGCGTGTGAAACTTCCCGCGCACACCCGAAATACACGTACCCCACTTGCACAGGGCCTATCGCGTGTGAAACTTCCCGCGAACCCCTGAAATACATGTACCCTGCTCCAATCGCGTGTGATACTTCCTGCATACCCCCGAAATACACGTACCCCACTCGCACAGGGCCTATCGTGTGTGAACCTTCCCACGCACCCCCGAAATACACGTACCCCACTCGCACAGGGCCTATTGCGTGTGAAACTTCCCGCAAACCCCCGAAATACACGTGCCCTGCTCCAATCGCGTGTGATACTTCCCGCGTACCCCCGAAATACACGTACCCCACTCGCACAGGGCCTATCGCGTGTGAAACTTCCCGCGAACCTCCGAAATACACGTACCCTGCTCCAATCGCATGTGATACATCCTGCGTACCCCTGAAATACACGTACCCCACTCGCACAGGGCCTATCGCGTGTGAAACTTCCCGCAAACCTCCGAAATACACATACCCTGCTCGAATCACATGTGATACATCCTGCGTACCCCCGAAATACACGTACCCCACTCGCACAGGGCCTATCGTGTGTGAAACTTCCCGCACACCCCCGAAATACACGTACCCAACTCGCACAGGGACTATCGCATGTGAAACGTCCCACGAACCCCCGAAATACATGTACCCTGCTCCAATCGCGTGTGATACTTCCCGCGTACCCCCGAAATACACGTACCCTAATCGCATAGGGCGTATCACGTGTGAAAGTTCCCGCGAACCCCAGTAATACGCGTACCCCACTCGCAGAGGGCCTATCACATGTGAAACTTCCCACGCACACCCGAAATACACATACCCTGCTCCAATCGCATGTGATACTTCCCGTGTACCCCCAAAATACACGTACCCCACTCGCACAGGGCCTATCGCTTGTGAAAGTTCCTGCGCACCCCCGAAATACACGTACCCCACTCGCAAAGGGCCTATAACGTGTGAAACTTCCCGCGCAAACCCGAAATACACGTACCCCATGTGCACAGGGCTTATCGCGTGTGAAACTAACTGCAAGCCCCCGAAATACACATACCCTGCTCCAATCGCGTGTGATACTTCCCGCATACCCCCGAAATACACGTACCCCACTCGCACAGGGCCTATCGCGTGTGAAACTTCCCGCGCACACCCGAAATACACGTACCCCACTGCCACAGGGCCTATCGCGTGTGAAACTTCCCGCAAACCCCCGAAATACACGTACCCTGCTCCAATCGCGTGTGATACTTCCCGCATACCCCCAAAATACACGTACCCCACACGCACAGGGCCTATTCCGTGTGAAAGTTCCTGTAAACCCCAGTAATACACGTACCCCATTCGCACAGGGCCTATCATGTGTGAAACTTCCCGCGCACATCCGAAATACACATACCCCACTCGCAGAGGGCCTATCGCGTGTGAAACTTCCCGCGAACACCCGAAATACACGTACCCTGCTCCAATCGCGTGTGATACTTCCCGCGTACCCCCAAAATACACGTACCCTAATCGCATAGGGCCTATCGCTTGTGAAAGTTCCCGCAAACCCCAGTAATACGCGTACCCCACTCGCAGAGGGCCTATCACATGTGAAACTTCCCACGCACACCCGAAATACATATACCCTGCTCCAATCGCATGTGATACTTCCCGCGTACCCCCAAAATACACGTACCCACTCGCACAGGGCCTATCGCTTGTGAAAGTTCCTGCGCACCCCCGAAATACACGTACCCCATGTGCACAGGGCCTATCGCGTGTGAAACTAACTGCAAGCCCCCGAAATACACATACCCTGCTCCAATCGCGTGTGATACTTCCCGCATACCCCCGAAATACACGTACCCCACTCGCACAGGGCCTATCGTGTGTGAAACTTCCCGTGCACACCCGAAATACACGTAACCCACTTCCACAGGGCCTATCGCGTGTGAAACTTCCCGCGAACCCCCGAAATACACGTACCCTGCTCCAATCGCGTGTGATACTTCCCGCATACCCCCAAAATACACGTACCCCACTCGCACAGGGCCTATTCCGTGTGAAAGTTCCTGTAAACCCCAGTAATACACGTACCCCATTCGCACAGGGCCTATCGTGTGTGAAACTTCCCGCGCACATCCGAAATACACATACCCCACTCGCAGAGGGCCTATCGCGTGTGAAACTTCCCGCGAACCCCCGAAATACACGTACCCTGCTCCAATCACGTGTGATACGTCCCGCATACCCCCGAAATACACGTACCCCACTCGCACAGGGCCTATCGCGTGTGAAACTTCCCGCATACCCCTGAAATACACGTACCCCACTCACACAGGGCCTATTGAGTGTGAAACTTCCCGCGCACAGCTGAAATACACGTACCCCACTCGCACAGGGCCTATCGCGTGTGAAACTTCCTGCGAACCCCCGAAATACACGTACCCTGCTCCAATCGCATGTGATACTTCCCGCATACCCCTGAAATACACGTACCCCACTCGCACAGGGCCTATCGCGTGTGAAACTTCCCGCGCACCCCCGAAATACACATACCCCACTCGCACAGAGCCTATCGCATGTGAAACTTCCTGCGAACCCGAGTAATACACGTACCCTGCTCCAATCGCGTGTGATACTTCCCGCATACCCCCGAAATACACGTACCCCACTCACACAGGGCCTATCGCGTGTGAAACTTCCCTCGCACACCCGAAATACACGTACCCCACTTGCACAGGGCCTATCGCGTGTGAAACTTCCCGCGAACCCCTGAAATACACGTACCCTGCTCCAATCGCGTGTGATACTTCCTGCATACCCCCGAAATACACGTACCCCACTCGCACAGGGCCTATCGTGTGTGAACCTTCCCACGCACCCCCGAAATACACGTACCCCACTCGCACAGGGCCTATCGCGTGTGAAACTTCCCGCAAACCCCCGAAATACACGTGCCCTGCTCCAATCGCATGTGATACTTCCCGCGTACCCCCGAAATACACGTACCCCACTCGCACAGTGCCTATCGCATGTGAAACTTCCCGCAAACCCCCAAAATACACATACCCTGCTCCAATCGCGTGTGATACTTCCTGCGTACCCCCGAAATACACGTACCCAACTCGCACAGGTACTATCGCATGTGAAAGTTCCCGCAAACCCCAGTAATACACGTACCCCACTCACACAGGGCCTATCGCATGTGAAACTTCCCGCGAACCCCTGAAATACATGTACCCTGCTCCAATCGCGTGTGATACTTCCCACGTACCCCGAAATACCCATACCCCACTCGCACAGGGCCTATCGCATGTGAAACTTCCCGTGAACCCCCGAAATACACATACCCTGCTCCATTCGCGTGTGATACTTCCCGCATACCCCCGAAATACACGTAACCCACTCGCACAGGGCCTATTCCGTGTGAAAGTTCCTGTAAACCCCAATAATACACGTACCCCATTCGCACAGGGCCTATCGTGTGTGAAACTTCCCGCGCACATCCGAAATACACATACCCCACTCGCACAGGGCCTATCGCGCGTGAAACTTCCCGCGAACCCCCGAAATACACGTACCCTGCTCCAATCACGTGTGATACATCCCGCGTACCCCCGAAATACACGTACCCCACTCGCACAGGGCCTATCGCGTGTGAAACTTCCCGCATACCCCCGAAATACACGTACCCCACTCACACAGGGCCTATTGAGTGTGAAACTTCCCACGCAGAGCCGAAATACACGTACCCCACTCGCACAGGGCCTATCGCGTGTGAAACTTCCTGTGAACCCCCGAAATACACGTACCCTGCTCCAATCGCGTGTGATACTTCCCGCATACCCCTGAAATACACGTACCCCACTCGCACAGGGCCTATCGCTTGTGAAAGTTCCTGCGCACCCCCGAAATACACGTACCCCATGTGCACAGGGCCTATCGCGTGTGAAACTAACTGCAAGCCCCCGAAATACACGTACCCTGCTCCAATCGCGTGCGATACTTCCCGCATACCCTCAAAATACACGTACCCCACTCGCACAGGGCCTATTGCGTGTGAAACTTCCCGCGCACACCCAAAATACACAATCCCCACTCGCACAGGGCCTATAGCGTGTGAAACTTCCCGCAAACCCCCAAAATACACGTGCCCTGCTCCAATCGCGTGTGATACTTCCTGCGTACCCCCGAAATACACGTACCCCACTCGCACAGGGCCTATCGCGTGTGAAACTTCCCGCGCACCCCCGAAATACACGTACCCCACTCACACAGGGCCTATCGCATGTGAAACTTCCCGCGCACACCCGAAATACACGTACCCCACTTGCACAGGGCCTATCGCGTGTGAAACTTCCCGCGAACCCCTGAAATACACAGACCCTGCTCCAATCGCGTGTGATACTTCCGGCATACCCCCGAAATACACGTACCCCACTCGCACAGGGCCTATCGTGTGTGAACCTTCCCACGCACCCCCGAAATACACGTACCCCACTCGCACAGGGCCTATCGCGTGTGAAACTTCCCGCAAACCCCCGAAATACACGTGCCCTGCTCCAATCGCATGTGATACTTCCCGCGTACCCCCGAAATACACGTACCCCACTCGCACAGTGCCTATCGCATGTGAAACTTCCCGCGCACCCCCGAAATACACGTACCCCACTCACACAGGGCCTATCGCATGTAAAACTTCCCGCAAACCCCCGAAATACACATACCCTGCTCCAATCGCGTGTGATACTTCCTGCGTACCCCCGAAATACACGTACCTAAACTCGCACAGGTCCTATCGCATGTGAAAGTTCCCGCGAACCCCAGTAATACACGTACCCCACTTGCACAGAGCCTATCACGTGTGAAACTTCCCATGCACACCCGAAATACGCGTACCCCACTCCCACAGGGCCTATCTCGTGTGAAACTTCCCGCGAACCCCTGAAATACACGTACCCTGCTCCAATCGCGTGTGATACTTCCCACGTACCCCCGAAATAACCGTACCCCACTCGCTCTGGGCCTATCGCATGTGAAACTTCCCGTGAACTCCCGAAATACACATACCCTGCTCCATTCGCTTGTGATACTTCCCGCATACCCCCGAAATACACGTAACCCACTCACACAGGGCCTATTCCGTGTGAAAGTTCCTGTAAACCCCACTAATACACGTACCCCATTCGCACAGGGCCTATCGTGTGTGAAACTTCCTGCGCACATCCGAAATACACATACGCCACTCGCACAGGGCCTATCGCGCGTGAAACTTCCCGTGAACCCCCGAAATACATGTACCCTGCTCCAATCACGTGTGATACATCCCGCGTACCCCCGAAATACACGTACCCCACTCGCACAGGGCCTATCGCGTGTGAAACTTCCCGCATACCCCCGAAATACACGTACCCCACTCACACAGGGCCTATTGAGTGTGAAACTTCCCACGCACTGCCGAAATACAAGTACCCCACTCGCACAGGGCCTATCGCGTGTGAAACTCCCTGTGAACCCCCGAAATACATGTACCCTGCTCCAATCGCGTGTGATACTTACCGCATACCCCTGAAATACACGTACCCCACTCGCACAGGGCCTATCGCTTGTGAAAGTTCCTGCGCACCCCCGAAATACACGTACCCCACTCGCACAGGGCCTATCACGTGTGAAACTTCCCGTGCAAACCCGAAATACACGTACCCCATGTGCACAGGGCCTATCGCGTGTGAAACTAACTGCAAGCTCCCGAAATACACGTACCCTGCTCCAATCGCGTGCGATACTTCCCGCATACCCTCGAAATACACGTACCCCACTCGCACAGGGCCTATTGCGTGTGAAACTTCCCGCGCACACCCAAAATACACAATCCCCACTCGCACAGGGCCTATCGCGTGTGAAACTTCCCGCGAACCCCCAAAATACACGTGCCCTGCTCCAATCGCGTGTGATACTTCCTGCGTACCCCCGAAATAGACGTAACCCACTCGCACAGGGCCTATCGTGTGTGAAACTTCCCGCGCACCCCCGAAATACACGTACCCCACTCACACAGGGCCTATCGCATGTGAAACTTCCCGCAAACCCCCGAAATACACATACCCTGCTCCAATCGCGTGTGATACTTCCTGCGTACCCCCGAAATACACGTACCCAACTCGCACAGGGCCTATCGCATGTGAAAGTTCCCACGAACCCCAGTAATACACGTACCCCACTTGCACAGGGCCTATCGCGTGTGAAATTTCCCATGCACACCCGAAATACACGTACCCCACTCCCACAGGGCCTATCGCATGTGAAACTTCCCACGAACCCCCAAAATACACGTACCCTGCTCCAATCGCGTGTGATACTTCCCACGTACCCCCAAAATACACGTACCCTACTCGCACAGGGCCTATCGCGTGTGAAACTTCCCGTGAACACCCGAAATACACGTACCCTGCTCCATTCGCGTGTGATACTTTCCGCATACCCCCAAAATACACGTACCCCACTCGCACAGGGCCTATTCCGTGTGAAAGTTCCTGTAAACCCCAGTAATACACGTACCCCATTCGCACAGGGCCTATCGTGTGTGAAACTTCCCGCGCACATCCGAAATACACATACCCCACTCGTACAGGGCCTATCGCGTGTGAAACTTCCCGCGAACCCCTGAAATACACGTACCCTGCTCCAATCGCGTGTGATACGTCCCGCGTACCCCCGAAATACACGTACCCCACTCGCACAGGGCCTATTGAGTGTGAAACTTCCCATGCACACCCGAAATACACGTACCCCACTCCCACAGGGCCTATCGCGTGTGAAACTTCCCGCGAACCCCTGAAATACACGTACCCTGCTCCAATCGCGTGTGATACTTCCCACGTACCCCCGAAATACCCGTACCCCACTCACACAGGGCCTATCGCGTGTGAAACTTCCCGTGAACCCCCGAAATACACATACCCTGCTCCATTCGCGTGTGATACTTCCTGCATACCCCCGAAATACACGTAACCCACTCGCACAGGGCCTATTCCGTGTGAAAAGTTCCTGTAAACCCCAGTAATACACGTACCCCATTCGCACAGGGCCTATCGTGTGTGAAACTTCCCGCGCACATCCGAAATACACATACCCCACTCGTACAGGGCCTATCGCGTGTGAAACTTCCCGCGAACCCCCGAAATACACGTACCCTGCTCCAGTCACGTGTGATACGTCCCGCGTACCCCTGAAATACACGTACCCCACTCGCACAGGGACTATCGCGTGTGAAACTTCCCACATACCCCCGAAATACACATACCCCACTCACACAGGGCCTATTGAGTGTGAAACTTCCCACGCACAGCCGAAATACACGTACCCCACTCGCACAGGGCCTATCGCGTGTGAAACCTCCTGTGAACCCCCGAAATACACATACCCTGCTCCAATCGCGTGTGATACTTCCCGCATACCCCTGAAATACACGTACCCCACTCACACAGGGCCTATCACTTGTGAAAGTTCCTGCGCACCCCCGAAATACACGTACCCCACTCGCACAGGGCCTATCGCGTGTGAAACTTCCAGCGAACCCCCGAAATACACGTACCCTGCTCCAATCGCGTGTGATACTTCCCGCGTGCCCCCGAAATACACGTACCCCACTCGCACAGGGCCTATCGCGTGTGAAACTTCCCGTGAACGCCCGAAATACACATACCCTGCTCCAATCATGTGTGAAACTTCCCGTGCAAACCCTAAATACACGTACCCAATGTGCACAGGGCCTATCGCGTGTGAAACTAACTGCAAGCCCCCGAAATACACGTACCCTGCTCCAATCGCGTGTGATACTTCCCGCATACCCTCAAAATACACGTGCCCCACTCGCACAGGGCCTATTGCGTGTGAAACTTCCCGCGCACCCCCGAAATACACGTACCCCACTCACACAGGGCCTATCGCATGTGAAACTTCCCGCAAACCCCCGAAATACACATACCCTGCTCCAATCGCGTGTGATACTTCCTGCGTACCCCCGAAATACACGTACCCAACTCGCACAGGGCCTATCGCATGTGAAAGTTCCCGCGAACCCCAGTAATACACGTACCCCACTTGCACAGGGCCTATCGCGTGTGAAATTTCCCATGCACACCCGAAATACACGTACCCCACTCCCACAGGGCCTATCGCGTGTGAAACTTCCCGCGAACCCCCGAAATACACGTATCCTGCTCCAATCGCGTGTGATACTTCCCGCATACCCCCAAAATACACGTACCCCACTCGCACAGGGCCTATTCCGTGTGAAAGTTCCTGTAAACCCCAGTAATACACGTACCCCATTCGCACAGGGCCTATCGTGTGTGAAACTTCCCGCGCACATCCGAAATACACATACCCCACTCGCAGAGGGCCTATCGCGTGTGAAACTTCCTGCGAACCCCCGAAATACACGTACCCTGCTCCAATCAGGTGTGATACGTCCCGCGTACCGCCGAAATACACGTACCCCACTCGCACAGGGCCTATCGCGTGTGAAACTTCCCGCATACCCCTGAAATACACGTACCCCACTCACACAGGGCCTATTGAGTGTGAAAGTTCCCGCGCACAGCCGAAATACACATACCCCACTCGCACAGGGCCTATCGCGTGTGAAACTTCCTGCGAACCCCCGAAATACACGTACCCTGCTCCAATCACGTGTGATACTTCCCGCATACCCCCGAAATACACGTACCCCACTCACACAGGGCCTATCACATGTGAAACTTCCCGCGCACACCCGAAATACACATACCCTGCTCCAATCGCGTGTGATACTTCCTGCGTACCCCCGAAATACACGTACCCAACTCGCACAGGGCCTATCGCATGTGAAAGTTCCCGCGAACCCCAGTAATACACGTACCCCACTTGCACAGGGCCTATCGCGTGTGAAATTTCCCATGCACACCCGAAATACACGTACCCCACTCCCACAGGGCCTATCGCGTGTGAAACTTCCCGCGAACCCCCGAAATACACGTATCCTGCTCCAATCGCGTGTGATACTTCCCGCATACCCCCAAAATACACGTACCCCATTCGCACAGGGCCTATTCCGTGTGAAAGTTCCTGTAAACCCCAGTAATACACGTACCCCATTCGCACAGGGCCTATCGTGTGTGAAACTTCCCGCGCACATCCGAAATACACATACCCCACTCGCAGAGGGCCTATCGCGTGTGAAACTTCCTGCGAACCCCTGAAATACACGTACCCTGCTCCAATCAGGTGTGATACGTCCCGCGTACCGCCGAAATACACGTACCCCACTCGCACAGGGCCTATCGCGTGTGAAACTTCCCGCATACCCCTGAAATACACGTACCCCACTCACACAGGGCCTATCGCATGTGAAACTTCATGCGCACCCCCGAAATACACATACCCCACTCGCACAGAGCCTATCGCATGTGAAACACCCTGCGAACCCCCGAAATACACGTACCCTGCTCCAATCGCGTGTGATACTTCCCGCATACCCCCGAAATACACGTACCCCACTCACACAGGGCCTATCGCATGTGAAACTTCATGCGCACCCCCGAAATACACATACCCCACTCGCACAGAGCCTATCGCATGTGAAACACCCTGCGAACCCCCGTAATACACGTACCCTGCTCCAATCGCGTGTGATACTTCCCGCATACCCCCGAAATACACGTACCCCACTCACACAGGGCCTATCACATGTGAAACTTCCCGCGCACACCCGAAATACACGTACCCCACTTGCACAGGGCCTATCGCGTGTGAAACTTTCCGCGAACCCCTGAAATACACGTACCCTGCTCCAATCGCGTGTGATACTTCCTGCATACCCCCGAAATACACGTACCCCACTCGCACAGGGCCTATCGCGTGTGAACCTTCCCGCGCACCCCCGAAATACACGTACCCCACTCGCACAGGGCCTATCGCGTGTGAAACTTCCTGCGAACCCCCGAAATACACATGCCCTGCTCCGATCGCGTGTGATACTTCCCGCGTACCCCCGAAATACACGTACCCCACTCGCACAGTGCCTATCGCATGTGAAACTTCCCGCGCACCCCCGAAATACACGTATCCCACTCACACAGGGCCTATCGTATGTGAAACTTCCCGCAAACCCCCGAGATACACATACCCTGCTCCAATCGCGTGTGATACTTCCTGCGTACCCCCGAAATACACGTACCCAACTCGCACAGGTCCTATCGCATGTGAAAGTTCCCGCGAACCCCAGTAATACACATACCCCACTTGCACAGAGCCTATCACGTGTGAAACTTCCCATGCACACCCGAAATGCACGTACCCCACTCCCACAGGGCCTATCGCGTGTGAAACTTCCCGCGAACACCTGAAATACACGTACCCTGCTCCAATCGCGTGTGATACTTCCCACGTACCCCCGAAATACCCGTACCCCACTCGCACAGGGTCTATCGCGTGTGAAACTTCCCGTGAACCCCGAAATACACGTACCCAGCTCCATTCCCGTGTGATACTTCCCGCATACCCCTGAAATACACGTAACCCACTCGCACACGGCCTATTCCGTGCGAAAGTTCCTGTAAACCCCAGTAATACACGTACCCCATTCGCACAGGGCCTATCGTGTGTGAAACTTCCCGCGCACATCCGAAATACACATACCCCACTCGCACAGGGCCTATCGCGTGTGAAACTTCCTGCGAACCCCCGAAATACACGTACCCTGCTCCAATCACGTGTGATACATCCCGCGTACCCCCGAAATACACGTACCCCACTCGCACAGGGCCTATCGCATGTGAAACTTCCCGCATACCCCGGAAATTCACGTACCCCACTCACACAGGGCCTATTGAGTGTGAAACTTCCCACGCACAGCCGAAATACACGTACCCCACTCGCACAGGGCCTATCGCATGTGAAACTTCCTGTGAACCCCCAAAATACACGTACCCTGCTCCAATCGCGTGTGATACTTCCCGCATACCCCTGAAATACACGTACCCCACTCGCACAAGGCCTATCGCGTGTGAAACTTCCCGCGCACCCCCGAAATACACATACCCCACTCGCACAGAGCCTATCTCATGTGAAACTTCCCGTGAACCCCCGAAATACACATACCCTGCTCCAATCGCATGTGAAACTTCCCGCGTGCCCCCGAAATACAAGTACCCCACTCGCACAGGGCCTATTGCATGTGAAAGTTCCTGCGAACCCCAGTAATACATGTACCCCACTCGCACAGGGCCTATCACGTGTGAAACTTCCTGCGCACACCCGAAATACACGTACCCCACTTGCACAGGGCCTATCGCATGTGAAACTTCCAGCGCACACCCGAACTACACGTACCCCACTTGCACAGGGCCTATCGCGTGTGAAAGTTCCCACGAACCCCCGAAATACATGTACCCTGCTCCAATCGCGTGTGATACTTCCCGCGTACCCCAGAAATACACGTACCCTACTCGCACAGGGCCTATTGCGTGTGAAAGTTCCCGCGAACCCCAGTAATACGCATACCCCACTCGCAGAGGGCCTATCATGTGTGAAACTTCCCACGCACACCCGAAATACACGTATCCTGCTCCATTCGCGTGTGATACTTCCCACGTACCCCCGAAATACACGTACCCCACTCGCACAGGGCCTATCGCTTGTGAAAGTTCCCGCGCACCCCCGAAATACACTTACCCCACTCGCACAGGGCCTATCACGTGTGAAACTTCCCGCGCAAACCCGAAATACACGTACCCCATGTGCACAGGGCCTATCGCGTGTGAAACTAACTGCAAGCCCCTGAAATACACGTACCCTGCTCCAATCGCGTGTGATACTTCCCGCATACCCCCGAAATACACGTACCCACTCGCACAGGGCCTATCGCGTGTGAAACTTCCCGCGCACACCCAAAATACACATACCCCACTCGCACAGGGCCTATCGCGTGTGAAACTTCCCGCGAACCCCCGAAATACACGTAGCCTGCTCCAATCGCGTGTGATACATCCTGCGTACCCCCGAAATACACATACCCCACTCGCACAGGGCCTATCGCTTGTGAAACTTCCCGCGCACACCCGAAATACACGTACCCCATGTGCACAGGGCCTATCGCGTGTGAAACTAACTGCAAGCCCCCGAAATACGCGTACCCTGCTCCAATCGCGTGTGATACTTCCCGCATACCCCCGAAATACACGTACCCCACTCGCACAGGGCCTATCGCGTGTGAAACTTCCAGCGAACCCCCGAAATACATGTACACTGCTCCAATCGCATGTGATACTTCCCGTGTACCCCTGAAATACACGTACCCCACTCGCACAGGGCCTATCGCGTGTGAAACTTCCCGCGAACCCCCGAAATACACGTACCCTGCTCCAATCGCGTGTGATACATCCTGCGTACCCCCGAAATACACGTACCCCACTCGCACAGGGCCTATCGTGTGTGAAACTTCCCGCACACCCCCGAAATACACGTACCCCACTCGCACAGGGCCTATCGCGTGTGAAACTTCCCACGAACCCCCGAAATACATGTACCCTGCTCCAATCGCGTGTGATACTTCCCGCGTACCCCGAAATACACGTACCCTAATCGCATAGGGCCTATCGCGTGTGAAAGTTCCCGCGAACCCCAGTAATACGCAAACCCC
Organism: Ambystoma mexicanum; assembly: GCF_040938575.1. Taxonomy (NCBI): domain Eukaryota; kingdom Metazoa; phylum Chordata; class Amphibia; order Caudata; family Ambystomatidae; genus Ambystoma; species Ambystoma mexicanum. The sequence continues at coordinate 418,073,486 of NC_090938.1, forward strand.
ACTCGCAGAGGGCCTATTACGTGTGAAACTTCCCACGCACACCCGAAATACACGTATCCTGCTCCAATCGTGTGTGATACTTCCCGCGTACCCCCGAAATACACGTACCTCTCTCGCACAGGGCCTATCGCGTGTGAAACTTCCCGCGCACACCCAAAATACACATACCCCACTCGCACAGGGCCTATCACATGTGAAACTTCCCGCGCAAACCCGAAATACACGTACCCCATGTGCACAGGGCCTATCGCGTGTGAAACTAACCGCAAGCCCCCGAAATACACGTACCCTGCTCCAATCGCGTGTGATACTTCCCGCATACCCCCGAAATACACGTACCTCTCTCGCACAGGGCCTATCGCGTGTGAAACTTCCCGCGCACACCCAAAATACACATACCCCACTCGCACAGGGCCTATCGCGTGTGAAACTTCCCGCGAACCCCCAAAATACATGTACCCTGCTCCAATCGCATGTGATACTTCCCGTGTACCCATGAAATAACCGTACCCCACTCGCACAGAGCTTATCGCGTGTGAAACTTCCCGCATACCCCCAAAATACACGTACCCCACTCACACAGTGCCTATCGCGTGTGAAAATTCCCGCGCACACCCGAAATACACGTACCCCACTCGCACAGGGCCTATCGCGTGTGAAACTTCCCACGCACACCCAAAATACACGTACCCCACTAGCACAGGGCCTATCGCGTGTGAAACTTCCCGTGAACCCCCAAAATACACGTACCCTGCTCCAATCGTGTGTGATACTTCCTGCGTACCCCCGAAATACACGTACCCCACTCGCACAGGGCCTATCGCGTGTGACACTTCCCGCATACCACCAAAATACACATACCCCACGTGCACAGGGCCTATCGCGTGTGAAACTTCCCCCGCACACCCGAAATACACATACCCCACTCGCACAGGGCCTATCGCGTGTGAAGCTTCCCGCGAACCCCCGAAATACACGTACCCTGCTCCAATCGCGTGTGATACTTCCCACGTACCCCTACAATACACGTACCCCACTCGCACAGGGCCTATCGCGTGTGAAACTTCCCGCGCACCCCCGAAATACACGTATCCCACTCGCACAGGGCCTATCGCGTGTGAAACTTCCCGAGAACCCCTGAAATACACGTTCCCCGCTCCAATCGCGCCTGAAACTTCCCACGAACCCCAGTTATACACGTACCCCGCTTCAATTGCGTGTGAGACTCCCCATGCAGCGGGGTACGTGTATTCGGAGGGGTGCGCGGGGAGTTTAACAGGCGTTTTCGTGGTTGGGGGCCTGTGCGCCATGTACGGGATTTGTGCGCTGTGCATGGCGCACGGGGGAGGGGTTGGGGGCGTAACTGGCGCTGCTGCATGGTCGCTGCGCCACTCTGCACCATGGCTGCTTTTGGAAGCTAAAATCCATGAATACGCTGCGCACAGGAATGGATTTTAGCGCACGCGGCTGGCGCAGAAAGTCGCACGTGCACACTGTGCGCCAGCCGTATTAGGGAGAATTCTCTGTTTAGGCTGAATTTCCTAACCTAGTGAGTCCCCCAGCAGCTTTGCTGGATTTTTGGGGTTTATTTTTTTCTCCTGCCAAGAGTGAGACTCATTACCCTCACTCTTGACCTTGATTTGAGTGTGTCTCTTTGACTCTAAATGTGTTTAATGGGCTATGGGGTCTTTTACGCCATAGGGCTTCATGTGTTTTTGTGATGTGTGTTACACAGCACCCTCAGTGCAGTAACACAGGGGTGTCATAGTGACCCCCCAGTATAGACTCCCTACCCTGGGACTGACTACTGTCTCCCAGGGCATGTAAAGTCACCATTGACTTTACTAGTCTCAAATTCTGAACAGAACCAGTACAAACCATCAGACTGTGGACGTACTGGCCGGAGCAATTCGATTGCCCTGGGGTCTGTTAGTCGAGGGGGAACGTCTCCGTCCCCCCTGATCGAATTTTTGCTGGTGGCAGTGGATACTACTTTTTATATTCGACCGCGAATATATCCCTATGGGATTTCCCATTGTTCGAGGCTACCAACTTTAATTATTTAATTCCTATGGCCTCGAACATACCGCCGGTTTATTTATTTCATATTAATTCTCCGGTTGGTATTTTATGCCAGAACTCGGTTCTGAAATGGCGTTTGTGTTCGCTTCTGTGACTCCAACCCAAGTTGAGCTCTTTGTTCCACTTTTTGGCGGGCTTCTCCACAGAAGCCCTCCAAAGTGGTGCCACTCTGTCTGGGGTACTCAGAGGGGTGGAGGGGGATTTAGGCACCCTGGACTGAGTTGCCTAGGCAACTCAAGTCGCACTCCGTCCTGATTGGCCCAAGTGGTGAGCCGGCCGGCTCACCCCCTAGCATGTTTGAGTGACAGCTAGGCTGAGTGAATGGGGGTTTTCTGCATAAAAGCAGGGCTTTGGGGACTGGAACTTTAGAAGTCACCACAGGACCTAAGAATATGACGAGGGAGAAGCTGAGCCGTCCTGCTACAACGACACCACCGGTGGAGCCCTGCTGAGCCGTCTCACCACTTTTCCCAACGACAGAGGAGATCTCCAGCCCGGAGAGTCTTCTTCCTTCGACTGGTGGGGATAACCAGTTTGCTTCCTGGAGCATTTCGTGGCCGCCTTGCCTGTGCCAAGCACCCCGGCAACCGAGATACCACGTTTTACCACTACCGCGAATCAAAGGGTAGTACCTTTAACCGGAAAACTCTGCGGCTGGGTTCTTCCTTGGCAGTGCAACAACCTTCATCTTTCCTCCACGTCGAGATCTTCTCTTCCTCTGGACGTCGCCGTGACTTGCAACTACTGCCAGGAAAAACTGCCCCCGCTGGAGGATCCTTTCCACATAAGGTACCATGTTCCGCCTGGCTTCCCTTGCAACCGACTGTACGGGGTAGATTTAGCCCCCGGCTTTCGACCCTGGGTTAGCCTGGGACACCCTGGCTAAACTTTTCTTAAACCTAACTAAAACCTTTCTGAACTCCCTGCAAGACTTTTTAAGCCTGTTGTCATTGTGTGATCTGAGTGCATTTGTGCCCTGCTCTCTCCAAGAGTGGGCCCGACAGATGGACTTTGGCTCACAAGTAACTTTTGACTTTCCTGCCTTGCTTAAGAAGTATTAGTGTGGTGTACTTTCCTACATTCTGCCTTTTTCCCTCCCTTTTTCGTTAACTTATTGGAGTGCCATCTATAGTTAAGTGCTCACCTCTGTCTGGAAATAAGTGGTGTTAACTAAGACTTGTCTGATAAGGAATAAGGAATGTATATATAATAATAGTAACTGTGTTTAGAGTGATTTACAATAATAGTGCTGGAGTGTTTCAATAAGTGTGTTTTTAAATAAGTAATTATATACCTTGATACCAAAGCTCTGGTCAGTGTTTGCTTGTGCTATTGTGTCTGAGTGCCTATTGTGTATACTTTGCATACTGCCTAACTCTTCTTGAGGGGAGTCTGACTGCTCAGCCACAGCTACCAGGTAAATCTGGGTGGTACAGACTGCTACCAAGTGGGTTTACTGCCAACACATGTAGTACTAAATATTTTGCAGTGGTCCCCAAGGGAACTGCACAGGTTTATGCCTAACACTGGTGTACAGCGGTGGGATTTGTAGTGAGTATACATTTTAGAGTGCTTTAAGAGACCTTAGTGCAACTAACCACAAAGCTTAGCACTGAAAAAGTAATCTTTCTAACATGTCAACTATGGAAAATTATAGTCAAGAGTCCCTTGCTACAGAAACTGCTGATTGTTTAAGAGTTCTCTGTAAGCATAAGAATCTCCTGACTAAAGGCGGCAAGAAAATCGAATTGATAGAAAGGTTGTTAGCTAACCAAAGTCTGGATGATGGTTCAGAGGAACCTACCATGCCAGAAACTGTAGATAACAGTATGGAGATTGATGTTGATCAAAATGTTGATACTCTTGAGGAAGAGTCAGAAGAGGAGGGTGAGGCTGCTGTGACTGTCCCCCCTAGGCCTCTGTCTGCTCTGCCAGCTGTACCTACTGGACCTTTACCAGGTCCCACACTTAGTCCTAAATATCTTGAGCTAGAGAAAATGAAACTTATATTAGAATTCAAGAGACTGAATACTCAGGCTGAACAAAGACACCAGGAACTGAATCAAAAACTCAGCCTAAGGGAAATGGAGCTCAAGCATGAGCTAGAAATGAAGAAATGATCTCTAGACAATGCTTCTCTCTCTGACTCCTCTAGAAGTTCCAGTCCTAAAAGACCCCGGATGCCTAAGGAATTGATTGGTATGTATGAGCCTAGGTTGGATGTGTTGGATTGGTTGTCTCTGTTTGAGTATAATCATGGGCTCCAGGACATCACAGGGAATGAGTTACTTCCCTGGTTGTTCTCTAGGCTTCCCCCTGTTGCAACTGATGTGGTAATGGAGTTGGGGGTGGAGGATAAGAAGGAATATGAATGTGGGAAACTAGCTTTGATAGCTAGATTTGGGAAGACCCCTTCCCAGTATCTTAAGAAGTTTATAACCCTCAAAAAGCATGATGGTACCCCTTGGGCTACCTTGGTGAGAGAAGGGTTGAAAAACTTAGAGGGATGGATTAAAGGTCACAAGGTGAACACTTATGAAGGTATGAGAAATCTGTTTATGTTGGAGTCAATTTATGATACCTGCTCTCCTGAGCTCACACAGCACTTTGCTGATTCAAAGGAATTAGCTTCCAGAAAGCTAGCTAAGGCTGCTGACTTGTGGGTTGCCAACAGGGCCACTCACAAGGATTCAGGGGTCACTCAGAAAAAGGATGAGGGAAAGCAGCCACCTAAAGGGAATCCAGAGAATTCTAATACCTCCCATACCAAAGAGGGCCACAAACAACAAAATAACCAGGGTAAGCCCCAGGGTAAACCGAAACAGGCTAGTGTACCTTCTGGTCAACAACCAGAAGGAGGTCAGAACAAGCCACCCTTTCAGAGAGCATTTGGACAATGCTATATCTGTAAGGCTACTGACCATATCAAAGGTGATCCCAGATGCAAGGGTAAACCTGCAGGTATCAGCACAGTCTCCTTCGCCTTCACTCCTGAGGATGAAGTACAGATGGCTAGTTCTCACTTTGAAGCTTTTGCTGAAGAACCCTTGGGTCTTCAAGCAACTACGTCTATAGAGTCCATGGATCTGGTTAAGTCCCAGAATAGGGGTGTGTATAACTCCCTACCTGAAAACTCTAAAGTGTATTATATGGACAGTGTTCTTGTCAATGGCCAGGATACTCCTGCCAGGAGAGACACTGGGGCCAGCAGAACAGTAGTGGATGAAAGCTTCTTTCAACCTGAGGATGTGGCAAAAGCACCCAAAGGTCCCACTAAGATGTCTGGAGGCCCTGTCCAAATCCAAATGGTTCCTATTATACCAGCCCTGATTCAGTGTAACAACATGACAGTGAGAATCCCTGTCAGTGTGCAGACTGAGGTGCCTAGGAAAGTCCTGTTGGGGAATAACCTGAGACCTCTAGGAGTAGTGTCACATACCCCTAGGCCTCCCAGTATGGAGAACTAGAACCTAACCAAATTGGCTAGAGAGGCCACCTTAAGGGACCACTCTAAGCCTGTGGGAACCTCTACTGAGACCCCCACTACAATCCCTGGTGTTAGTAAGTTGACCTCTAACCCAGGCACATTTTAGGCTAGTACATTAGGGAAATGGGAGCCCCAACCAAGCTCCATCATTGTTCCCCCAGTTTCAGAGTCTGTGACCCCCCCTGCTTCTGAGGAAGAGGAGGATAGACCTACTGGACCCTTACCTAGGCCTGAGAGAACTGGTAATTCTCAATGCTGGTGGAAAACCAGGAAAGAAAAGTCTAAGGCCAAAACCCTTCAGACTGTTTGACCTTCTACTGAAGACCCCAACCCTAATCCTAATATTAGGGGGGAAACTCCTAAAGTAGGTAAGGTTAGATCTTAGAGGAAGGGGAAGCAGGTAAATTGCCTAACCCTAACCCCTCCAATCAAGAGGCCTAAAACCCAACCTGCTCCCACAAGAGAGGTGGTGAGGAACCTTGGAGGCCCCTCTAGATCTAAGGGAATCCTTTATAAGGACCCCTTGAAAAAGCCTAACACAGGTTCAGAAGTTGTACCAACTTCTGAGGGACTGGTCAACCAGATCGCCTATAGTTTCAAAAAAAACTGATGCTCCTCCAAGGGTTTGTAGGCCATACAGCTTGCAAAGGAAAACCTTTGATTTGGCCATAGAACATAGGTCAAGGTGTCACCACCCAAATGCTGATGGTCTCTCTAGGATGTATGTCATTGACTAGAGGTATGAGATTCATCCAGGAGTGGATTAAATCCTCCTGTCCCTTAGTCTGGGGGGGGGGGGGAGTGTTAGGGAGAATTCTCTGTTTAGGCTGAATTTCCTAACCTAGTGAGTCCCCCAGCAGCTTTGCTGGATTTTTGGGGTTTATTTTTTTCTCCTGCCAAGAGTGAGACTCTTTTACCCTCACTCTTGGACATGATTTGAGTGTGTCTCTTTGACTCTGGATGTGTTTAATGGGCTATGGGGTCTTTTACTCCATAGCGCTTCATGTGTTTTTGTGATGTGTGTTACACAGCACCCTCAGTGCAGTAACACAGGGGTGTCATAGTGACCCCCCAGTATAAACTCCATACCCTGGGACTGACTACTGTCTCCCAGGGCATGTAAAGTCACCATTGACTTTACTAGTCGCAAATTCTGAACAGAACCAGTACAAACCATCATATTGTGGATGTAATGGCCGGGGCAATTCGATTGCCCGGGGTCTGTTAGTCGAGGGGGCACGTCTCCATCCCCCCTGATTGAGTTTTGGCTGGTGGCAGTGGATACTACTTTTTATATTCGACCGCGAATATATGCCTATGGGATTTCCTATTGTTCGAGGCTACCAACTTTAATTATTTAATTCCTATAGCCTCGAACATACCGCCGGTTTATTTATTTCATATTAATTCTCCGGTTGGTATTTTTTGCCAGAACTCAGTTCTAAAATGGCGTTTGTGTTCACTTCTGTGACTCCAACCCAAGTTGAGCTCTTTGTTCCACTTTTTGACGGGCTTCTCCACAGAAGCCCTCCAAAGTGGTGCCACTCTGTCTGGCGTACTTAGGAGGGGTGGAGGGGGATTTAGGCACCCCGGACTGAGTTGCCCAGGCAACTCAAGTCGCACTCCGTCCTGATTGGCCCAAGTGGTGAGCCGGCCGGCTCACCACTTAGCATGTTTGAGTGACAGCTAAGCTGAGTGAATGGGGGTTTTCTGCATAAAAGCAGGGCTTTGGGGACTGGAACTTTAGAAGTCGCCACAGGACCTAAGAATCTGACGAGGGAGAAGCTGAGCCGACCTGCTACGACAAAACCACCGGTGGAGCCCTGCTGAACCGTCTCACCACTTTTCCCAACGACAGAGGAGATCTCCAGCCCGGAGAGTCTCCTTCCTTTGACTGGTGGGGATAACCAGTCTGCTTCCTTTTTCGCTTCCTGGAGCATCTCGTGGCCGCCTTGCCTGTGCCAAGCACCCCGGCAAACGGGATACCACGTTTTACTACTACCGCGAATCAAAGGGTAGTACCTTTAACCGGAAAACTCAGCGGCTGGTTTCTACCCTGGCAGTGCAACGACCTTCATCTTTCCTCCACGTCGAGATCTTCTCTTCCTCTGGACAACTCCGTGACTTGCAACCGTTGCCAGGAACAACTGCCCCCGCTGGAGGATTCTTTCCACATAAGGTACTGTGTTCCGCCTGGCTTCCCTTGCAACGACTGTACGGGGTAGATTTAGCCCCCGGCTTTCGACCCTGAGTTACCCTGGGACACCCTGGCTAAACTTTTCTGAAACCTAACTAAAACCTTTCTGAACTCCCTGCAAGACTTTTTAAGCCTCTTGTCATTGTGTGATCTTGGGTGCATTTGTGCCCTGCTCTCTCCAAGAGTGGGCCCGACCGATGGACTTTGGCTCACAAGTAACTTTTGACTTTCCTGCCTTGCTTAAGAGTTCCTAAGTATTAGTGTGGTGTACTTTCCTACATTCTGCCTTTTTCCCTCCCTTTTTCGTTAACTTATTGGAGTGCCATCTATAGTTAAGCGCTCACCTCTCTCTGGAAATAAGTGGTGTTAACTAAGACTTGTCTGATAAGGAATAAGGAATGTATATATAATAATAGTAACTGTGTTTAGAGTGATTTACAATAATAGTGCTGGACGGTTTCAATAAGTGTGTTTTTAAATAAATGATTATATACCTTGATACCAAAGCTCTGGTCAGTGTTTGCTTGTGCTATTGTATCTGAGTGCCTATTGTGTATACTTTGCATACTGCCTAACTCTTCTTGAGGGAAGTCTGACTGCTCAGCCACAGCTACCAGGTAAATCTGGGTGGTACAGACTGCTACCAAGTGGGTTTACTGCCAACACATGTAGTCCTAAATGTTTTGCAGTGGTCCCCAAGGGAACTGCACAGGTTTATGCCTAACACTGGTGTACAGCGGTGGGATTTGTAGTGAGTATACATTTTAGAGTGCTTTAAGAGACCTTAGTGCAACTAACCACAAAGCTTAGCACTGAAAAAGTAATCTTTCTAACATGTCAACTATGGAAAATTATAGTCAAGAGTCCCTTGCTACAAAAACTGCTGATTGTTTAAGAGTTTTCTGTAAGCATAAGAATCTCCTGACTAAAGGCAAGAAAATGGAATTGATAGAAAGGTTGTTAGCTAACCAAAGTCTGGATGATGGTTCAGAGGAACCTACCATGCCAGAAACTGAAGATAACAGTATAGAGATTGATGTTGATCAAAATGTTGATAATCTTGAGGAAGAGTCAGAAGAGGAGGGTGAGGCTGCTGTGACTGTCCCCCCTAGGCCTCTGTCTGCTCTGCCAGCTGTACCTACTGGACCTTTACTAGGTCCCACACTTAGTCCTCAATATCTTGAGCTAGAGAAAATGAAACTTGAATTAGAATTCAAGAGACTGAATACTCAGGCTGATTAAAGACACCAGGAACTGAATCAAGAACTCAGGCTAAGGGAAATGGAGCTCAAGCATGAGCTAGAAATGAAGAAATTATCTGTAGACAATGCTTCTCTTTCTGACTCCTCTAGAAGTTCCAGTCCTAAAAGACCCCGGATGCCTAAGGAATTGATTGGTATCTATGAGCCTAGGTTGGATGTGTTGGATTGGTTGTCTCTGTTTGAGTATAATCATGGGCTCCAGGACATCACAGGGAATGAGTTACTTCCCTGGTTGTTCTCTAGGCTTCCCCCTGTTGCAACTGTTGTGGTAATGGAGTTGGGGGAGGAGGATAAGAAGGAATATGAATGTGTGAAACTAGCTTTGATAGCTAGATTTGGGAAGACCCCTTCCCAGTATCTTAAGATGTTTATAAAAAAGCATGATGGTACCCCTTGGGCTACCTGGGTGAGTGAAGGGTTGAAAAACTTAGAGGGATGGATTAAGGGTTACAAAGTGAACACTTATGAAGGTATGAGAAATCTGTTTATGTTGGAGTCAATTTATGATGCCTGCTCTCCTGAGCTCAGACAACACTTGGCTGATTCAAAGGAATTAGATTCCAGAAAGCTAGCTAAGGCTGCTGACTTGTGGGTTGCCAACAGGGTCACTCACAAGGATTCAGGGGTCACTCAGAAAATGGATGAGGGAAAGCAGCCACCTAAAGTGAATCCAGAGAATTCTAATACCTCCCTACCAAAGAGGGCCACAAACAACAAAATAACCAGGGTAAGCCCCAGGGTAAACCGAATCAGGCTAGTGTACCTTCTGGTCAACAACCAGAAGGAGGTCAGAACAAGCCACCCTTTCAGAGAGCATTTGAACAATGCTATATCTGTAAGGCTACTGACCATATCAAAGGGGATCCCAGATGCAAGGGTAAACCTGCAGGGATAAGCACAGTCTCCTTCGCCTTCACTCTTGAGGATGAAGTACAGATGGCTAGTGCTCACTTTGAAGCTTTTGCTGAAGAACCCTTGGGTCTTCAAGCAACTGTGTCTATAGAGTCCATGGATCTGGTTAAGTCCCAGAATAGGGTTGTGTATAACTCCCTACCTGCAAACTCTAAAGTGCATTATATGGCCAGTGTTCTTGTCAATGGCCAGGATACTTCTGCCAGGAGAGACACTGGGGCCAGCAGAACAGTAGTGGATGAAAGCTTATTTCAACCTGAGGATGTGGCAAAAGCACCCAAAGGTCCCACTAAGATGTCTGGAGGCCCTGTCTAAATGGTTCCTATTCTACCAGCCCCCATTCAGTGTAACAACATGACAGTGAGGATCCCTGTCAGTGTGCAGACTGAGGTGCCTGGGAAAGTCCTGTTGGGGAATGACCTGAGACCTCTAGGAGTAGTTTCACATACCCCCAGGCCTCCCAGTATGGAGAACTAGAACCTAACCAAATTGGCTAGAGAGGACACCTTAAGGGACCACTCTAAGCCTGTGGGAACCTCTACTGAGACCCCCACTACAAGCCCTGGTGTTAGTAAGTTGACCTCTAACCCAGGCACATTTTAGGCTAGTACATTAGGGAAATGGGAGCCCCAACCAAGCTCCATCATTGTTCCCCCAGTTTCAGAGTCTGTGACCCCCCCTGCTTCTGAGGAAGAGGAGGATAGACCTACTGGACACTTACCTAGGCCTGAGATAACTGGTAATTCTCATTGCTGGTGGAAATCCAGGAAAGAAAAGTCTAAGGCCAAAACCCTTCAGACTGTTGGACCTTCTACTGAAGACCCCAACCCTAATCCTAATATTAGGGGGGTAACTCATAAAGTAGGTACGGTTAGATCTTAGAGGAAGGGGAAGCAGGTAAATTGCCTAACCCCTCCAATCAAGAGGCCTAAAACCCAACCTGCTCCCACAAGAGAGGTGGTGAGGAACCTTGGAGGCCCCTCTAGATCTAAGGGAATCCTTTATAAGGACCCCTTGAAAAAGCCTAACACAGGTTCAGACGTTGTACCAACTTCTGAGGGACTGGTCAACCAGATCCCCTATAGTTTCAAAAAAACTGATGCTTCTCAAAGGGTTTGTAGGTCATACAGCTTGCAAAGGAAAACCTTTGATTTGACCATAGAACATAGGTCAAGGTGTCACCACCCAAATGCTGATGGTCTCTCTAGGATGTATGTCATTGACTAGAGGTATGAGATTCATCCAGGAGTGGATTAAATCCTCCTGTCCCTTAGTCTGGGGGGCGAGTGTTAGGGAGAATTCTCTGTTTAGGCTGAATTTCCTAACCTAGTGAGTCCCCCAGCAGCTTTGCTGGATTTTTGGGGTTTATTTTTTTCTCCTGCCAAGAGTGAGACTCTTTTACCCTCACTCTTGGACATGATTTGAGTGTGTCTCTTTGACTCTGGATGTGTTTAATGGGCTATGGGGTCTTTTACTCCATAGCGCTTCATGTGTTTTGTGATGTGTGTTACACAGCACCCTCAGTGCAGTAACACAGGGGTGTCATAGTGACCCCCCAGTATAGACTCCATACTCTGGGACTGACTACTGTCTCCCAGGGCATGTAAAGTCACCATTGACTTTACTTGTCGCAAATACTGAACAGAACCAGTACAAACCATCATACTGTGGACGTACTGGCCGGGGCAATTCGATTGCCCCGGGGTCTGTTAGTCGAGGGGGCACGTCTCTGTCCCCCCTGATTGAGTTTTGGCTGGTGGCAGTGGATACTACTTTTTATATTCGACCGCGAATATATCGCTATGGGATTTCCCATTGTTCGAGGCTACCAACTTTAATTATTTAATTCCTATAGCCTCGAACATACCGCCGGTTTATTTATTTCATATTAATTCTCCGGTTGGTATTTTTTGCCAGAACTCAGTTCTAAAATGGCGTTTGTGTTCACTTCTGTGACTCCAACCCAAGTTGAGCTCTTTGTTCCACTTTTTGACGGGCTTCTCCACAGAAGCCCTCCAAAGTGGTGCCACTCTGTCTGGGGTACTTAGGAGGGGTGGAGGGGGATTTAGGCACCCTGGACTGAGTTGCCCACGCAACTCAAGTCGCACTCCGTCCTGATTGGCCCAAGTGGTGAGCCGGCCGGCTCACCACTTAGCATGTTTGAGTGACAGCTAGGCTGAGTGAATGGGGGTTTTCTGCATAAAAGCAGGGCTTTGGGGACTGGAACTTTAGAAGTCGCCACAGGACCAAAGAATCCGACGAGGGAGAAGCTGAGCCGACCTGCTATGACAAAACCACCGGTGGAGCCCTGCTGAACCGTCTCATCACTTTTCCCAACGACAGAGGAGATCTCCAGCCCGGAGAGTCTCCTTCCTTCGACTGGTGGGGTTAACCAGTCTGCTTCCTTTTTCGCTTCCTGGAGCATCTCGTAGCCGCCTCGCCTGTGCCAAGCACACTGGCAACCGGGATACCATATTTTACCACTACCGCGAATCAAAGGGTAGTACCTTTAACCGGAAAACTTTGCGGCTGGTTTCTACCCTGGCAGTGCAACGACCTTCATCTTTCCTCCACTTCGAGATCTTCTCTTCCTCTAGACGACACTGTGACTTGCAACCGTTGCCAGGAACAACTGCCCCGCTGGAGGATCCTTTCCACATACGGTACTGTGTTCCACTTGGCTTCCCTTGCACCGACTGTATGGGGTAGATTTAGCCCCCGGCTTTCGACCCTGAGTTAGCCTGGGACACCCTGGCTAAACTTTTCTGAAACCTAACTAAAACCTTTCTGAACTCCCTTCAAGACTTTTTAAGTCTCTTGTCATTGTGTGATCTTGGGTGCATTTGTGCCCTGCTCTCTCCAAGAGTGGGCCCGACCGATGGACTTTAGCTCACAAGTAACTTTTGACTTTCCTGCCTTGCTTAAGAGTTCCTAAGTATTAGTGTGGTGTACTTTCCTACATTCTGCCTTTTTCCCTCCCTTTTTCGTTAACTTATTGGAGTGCCATCTATAGTTAAGCGCTCACCTCTGTCTGGAAATAAGTGGTGTTAGCTAAGACTTGTCTGATAAGGAATAAGGAATGTATATATAATAATAGTAACTGTGTTTAGAGTGATTTACAATAATAGTGCTGGACTGTTTCAATAAGTGTGTTTTTAAATAAATAATTATATACCTTGATACCAAAGCTCTGGTCAGTGTTTGCTTGTGCTATTGTATCTGAGTGCCTATTGTGTATACTTTGCATACTGCCTAACTCTTCTTGAGGGAAGTCTGACTGCTCAGCCACAGCTACCAGGTAAACTTGGGTGGTACAGACTGCTACCAAGTGGGTTTACTGCCAACACCTGTAGTCCTAAATCTTTTGCAGTGGTCCCAAAAGGAACTGCACAGGTTTCTGCCTAATAAGCTGCGTGCACCACTTGTGCGCTGAATTCTATGAATTACCCCGTAAATGCTTTTGTCAAAGCCAACAATCTCCTAGACCCCACTCAATCAGGTTTCAGAGCCCGACACGGAACCAAAACCACCCTAACCTCAATCTTAGATGACCTTAAAAACACTGCTGATTCCGCGGGATGCGCTGCACTGATCCTTCTTGACCTATCCGCCGCCTTCGACACAATCAACCACTCAATCCTCCTTGACCACCTCCACTCCCTGGGAATACATGGAAATGCTCTCAAATGGATAGCATCCTTCCTTGACAATAGAAACCAAATAACCCTACTCTCCACCTATGCTTCCCACGCCCGACCAGTCAACAGTGGAGTTCCAAAAGGAGCATGCCTATCAGCCCTCCTGTTTAACCTCTATATGTCCACCCTCCCACAAATAATCCACTCACACAATATCCTGTGCTACAACTGCGCCGATGACACCCAACTAATCCTAAAACTCCTGAATTCAAAACCCAACTGCCAACCCGACCTCGCTTCCTGCCTCCTCGACATAGATCACTGGATGACCACTAACCAACTCTTGCTAAACCCCTCCAAAACTGAAATCATGGTATGTGGCAACACCAAACTTCTTCCGCACCCGCTACCCTGGCCATCTGCCATGGGCAATTCCCTGACATCCTCAAATTCAGTAAAAAACATTGGATGCACGCTAGACTCAGACCTAACCCTCTCGCTCCAAGCCAACAATGTCTCCAAGTCCTGCTACTACCGGTGTCCGGACATTTGGTTGAAAGACATTTGGTCGAAAGACAAATGGTCGACGGAATTTGGTCGAAAACCATATGGTCGATTTTTTTTTTTAATTTATATATATATTTTTTAGGTTTTCGTTTAGGGAAAAAAAATGTTTTTTTAGGAAAAAAATGGGGTTGGGGGACCCCCCCCAAAAAAAACAAAAAAACAATGAAAATACAAAAAAAAAACATTCGACCATTTGGTTTTCGACCAAATGGTTTTCGACCAATTGTCCTATCGACCATTTTTTTTCCACCAAATGTCTAGTAACCGCTACTACCACCTTAAAACCTTTAGGCACATTTTTCCTTACCTCTCCTTTCCCAACAGACCCTCCGCAGTCCAATCAATTGTTATGTCAAGACTGGACTATGCTAACCCCCTCTACCTCGGAGTCCACGCATACCAACTGACTAAACTACAAAGAGCACAAAACGCTGCTGCCAAACTGCTCCTAGCACTTGGCCCAAGAGATCACATGTCCCCAGCCCTCAACACTCTGCACTGGCTTCCGGTTGCCCAAAGGGTGACTTTCAAAACCTTATGCATCTCTCACCGAGCAATGCATAAATCCGGACCTCAATATCTTCAAGACAAACTAAAACCCTACCATCTCCACGCACCCTAAGATTGAGCTCTGCCGGCCTCCTAGTCATACCAAAAACCAACTCAGTCAGGTTAGGTGGATCATCATTCTCAGCCCTGGCCCCCACTCTGTGGAACGCACTTCCACCCCACATCCGACTCACTGAGGACCTCATGTCTTTCAGCAAATTACTGAAAAAGTGGCTCGTCCCCTAAAATCGACTATTAATCAAACTCGATATCAGCAATCAATGACCGTAGCCCAAAGCTGCTTTATCATAAATAAAAATCCAACAGCATGATCCGAGTGAGAAATCGAAAACTAATAACTGCTAATCTAAATTAAATGGATAAACTGAATAAAACGAGTGAAGTGGATGAAAGTAGTGAGGGATGAAAGGAATAAACTGGATGAAAGCAGTGAAGTGGATGAAATTAACGAAATGATTGCAGAATTGTTAGGAAATGAGTTACGTACATATTTGACATGTATAATCGCTAGTATCCTTGTCATTTCAGATCAACTCAGGTGTAAGGGGTGTCGGTCTCAGGACACAGATAAAGGCCATTCAGCAACCGGATGTAAGAAATTACTATCTGTACCCAAGTTGTTTATTGGAGACTGCTTTTTAGTACGCAACTTCACAATGAAGTGGCATGAGCCCCGTTCTAGTGGACCACTTATCATCGAAGATATCACTCCCTCAGCAGTAAAACCCCAAGAAAGGCGTGCTTGGATTCACTTGGGCGACGTGAAGCCGTATGCTGGTGAGACCGATACACCCCACCCATAGATTTGGAAGCAAGAAAAGAGGAAGCAGTTCAGCACGTGTCGACTCGATCAATGACGAAGAAGAAGGAAGCTAAGAGAGCTGATTAAATAAATTCAAATGTGCATTTCAACTGTGGCTCACTCCGAAAACTCATAGATATTTTAGCCAGAGTGCAAAAATCAATGTTCTCGAGCCACAGGAATCTTTTTTATTGGAATTTAGAAAGTGCTGATGTGCTAAAAAATGCCAGATCTTGATTTTATAAACGACGACTGGAAAAAGGAGCAGTTCCCTGATTCATTCCTCACTGAGTTTCTTCTTGGGTAGATTCATGGCTCTATCTGATGTATGTCGATATCCATAGGCTCCTTCCCGCTGTCTTCATTTTTATACTCAGAGTTTACCCTGCTCTTGTTGGGTGTAGCACTGACATAATACTTTTGTGCAGGATCGTAAGAATGGCTCTGCGATTAGAAGATTGCTTGCAGCGATATTTGAGCAAATTCAGCAGCTGCCTGAGCATCTAACAAGGCTGCCTGATTAAAAAGGTTTTTTCCATCCTTAAAAGTAGACCGTTGAGAATGATGCAGTTCCAGAAAGTGAGCAGACTATACGATGTAGGGAGAGACACCTGTGGTGGGGTCTCATGTATTGGTGCATAATATATGCATGTTCAGCATCTATTATTGTGTTTCTGTTTTTGCTGATCCAAGCTGCTTACTTTGATGGTCCCAGAAAGGTAGGAGTCCCCTTGATCCTTCCCACTACAGTGACCTATGCAGAATTAGCTGTTGCAAAGAGACCAAGGGCATATGTGATTATCCCTACACCAGTAACACATGTAAGGTCACCCATTTCTCTGACACGTGTTCCTATGATTCCCCCTGTAGGAAGGATGATTACTGATATACTCCATGAGCATTATGCACGCATTCTCCTTGCAAGAAGGAGACCTAGGAGAAGTGCAAGGAAGGATGATTATGAGTTAAATAACTTTCTAGACAGTACAGCACATTTGGGGAGCAACATGTGATATGAACACATGAAAGAGGTGGGGAAAATAACCTCTGAGGAGGATTGCTATGTTTGCGCTCTACTACCTTATGCCATTGGGAAGTCCAAGATATTCATAGCTATAGAAATATACGTGCAGACAGCTCTTTGCCTGACTCACAAGAGGTCAATTCCAGGGTCGAACAGCATCCTTGGTATGGGTGACATACTGGTCAGCTCCAGAAGAAGATGATTATGTTCAGGATTTAAAGACAGGAGCAAGAGCACACACCAGAGATCATGTGATAAGATACAAGCAGCCTCGAATGAAGGGAGCTGGAATCAGATGGGACATAAATAAGAAGCTCCATTGCCAAGGAAACATTGTACGAAGAAATATGAAGATGCAAGAAGAGGGGACAGATGCAGATCTGGGGTTCAGTACTTTCTCCAGATGGCTGGGAAGAAGGCATCATTGTATGCAGAGCTGTGGCAGTTACAGAACATCGGAAACCAGTTATAGATTGTGTGAAAAAGGATGCAAACCTCCATGGCCGAAGCTTGCAAAACTGCTGACATGGGTCGAGGATAAAGGAGGCCCATTGCAGATGGTGCCTCTGATGCAGAGCTATGCTTCAGAAACAATGGCACAAGAAAAGTTGGAGGGAATCAGCAGTGCATTCAAATCTTCGATGTACTACGAATGAAGGATGGAACAGTAGTGATAATGGATCAATACTGGGCCTGTGGATTCAGAGCATACATGAAACTGCCCAGGGATTGGGGAGGACTATGTTCTATAGTGATCATTCATGTTCCAATATTGGTGATTGCGACCAGTGACCTGAACATTGGAGAATTTCCAAAAGCAGATGCTCACCTGAGAAAGAGGAGGTCAGGTGGATGCCTCAATCGAACAAAAAGGGAGAACTACTTCTCAGCTAAATCAATAGAAGCTTTCAATTACATTCCATATGAACAAAGGTTGTTCAGCTAGACTTCTGCGATATTCAGAATAATCCTCATGCCAGGGATTCAGACGATTGCAAATGCCAGGTTGTTACAGATAACCAGATGGGAGCTCCTGCAGACAATCAACACTACCATAAAGGGTTTCAATGTTATCAAGGAGGAGCTGAGAGCCATAAGACTGATGATATTTCCTGGATATGACTAAAGCTATGGATGGAAATGTTTGTGCCAAAATCGGAGGATCATGTTGCACATTCATACCTTCCAACAATGATGAAAATGGGACCTTGACAGAGGCCATAACGATGCTTACGAATTTACATGTCAAAATGGAAGATGAAGTAGAAGACATTACTGATGACAGCTAGTTTACATCAATCGTCTCGTGGGTTCCATAGTGGATGGCGAATATCGTCAAGTTTCTTGGAGCCTTGTTGGTGAGGATCATCATTGGATTCTGTGTGATCAGAATAATAATGTTATATCCTGCGCTCCAAGGAATTGGGAGACACACTCTTTCACCCTCACAAGTGACACACAAGTACAAGAATATGAAATCCTACCTGATCTTCAAACGATAGATTGAGGATAGGAGTGATTCACCTGGTGTTCTTTCACTGGGCTGCTATATAGTGCACAATGTGAAAACCCCAGGGAAACCCTTGAGAGGAAGAAAACCCTTGTAGATGGTGATTGTTGGAAGTGGAACGGAGCTTGCCTCAGGTGTGTGTCTTCAGGGGGTGGTTAGTCGCCGTTGATCGTCCTCAAGATGTCAGGGCATTCTATCCGGTTCCAATACTAGCTATCATAAAAATGGAAAAGTTATCCCGGATAAAAAGGAAACAGGTAAGTTAACTTGATGGAAAATATACTACCCTTGATGCTAGTTGTAGTCGAGGTTAAAGTAGGCTGAATTCTTGATGGAAATGGGAGCATCTAAATGGGGATACAAATATTAAGCAAACACAAAGAAGACGGGAAAAATAGAAATCACTAGTACTGGGAAATCTTCATACCGAAATCCAGAATGAAGATTGGACAGATATTCCTGAGGAAACGTTCCGTGAGGAAATAGATATGGTGGCTGAGAGATGCAGTCTGCGTAACCGGGAGTTGCATGTGCTGCTAAAGTAAAGGAGGAAATAAGCTGAGTTGGTATGTCCGAAGTCAGTTCTAATGGATGTGGAATAGTGGTATGTCTACCTACGTGGTGCAGTTCCCGGGAAATATTCGGGTTAGAAAATCCTCGTATGAGCGAACAGATGAACACAGGGGAAAAGAGTGGGTTCCAGCTAGCGGGAAAGAAAGAGAAGAAAAAGTGAATCAGGGCTTTAGATTGAAAGCAAAACGTCTAGGAGTCCCTAGTTGCGATACTCACGAAGCGTGACTGCTGAGATCAGTAGCAACGCAATGCCATTCTGTGTTTGTTCCCGGAAGTACTTTCACAGCACAGATGGGAGGAGCAGGATTGAATGCCTTCAGAACCACTGTACCGTCACCCTGCGATACAGCGGCCATCTTAGCTGGGTGAATTTGAATGCTCGAGATATGATGCCAAAAGCGCGCCAATGACCATTTCCTAAACATGCCCAGAGGGTTTGTAACAGTATGCCCCCTTTTTATGGGAGACAAAGCCCGCTTTACAGGGATGGAAGTGATAAAATGCATGCCCAAGTCTAGGCGCATGTACAGCCAAAGCGGGTTCCCAAGACCGTTCAGCTGGTGAATATCCTTTCCAATCCACTAAAAATTGCAAAACTCCCCTTCTGTAGCGAGAATCACAGATCCCTGTGACTTCATACTCAGGACTGGTGTCAGGACGGGTTGGAAGAGGTTTTTTGGTGGTGTGCGGATGGAAGTCATTCCGTAAATTAGGTTTTAATAGTGAGACATGAAATGTCAGATGAATGCCCTTCCATGAGTGAGGAAGTTTCAGTTGGAAAATTGCCGGACCCTTTTGCCTTAGCACCTGAAAAGGGCCAACAAATTTGGGTGAAAGTTTAGAGGAGACAAGTCTCCTTGGAAGAAACTTGTTAGAAAGCCATACGTGGTCTCCCACTTGTATTAATGGGGCAGTGGTCCGATGCTTGTCAACTTGTTTTTTACTTTTGAGTTGCGCCTCAAGCAAGGCTTCTCGGGCTTCTTTTTGTCCTTCTTGGATGGCATCTACCATTCTGTCGATATCCGGAAAGGTAGATGAGCCAGAATTGAGTGTTGTTAACACTGAACAGTGAAACCCGTAGGTACAGAAAAAAGGGCTGAGACGAGTAGCTGAATGTGTGGCACTGTTGTATGCAAACTCTGCTAGGGGCAGAAGTCCTTTCCAATTATCCTGTGCTGCAGAAATGTAACATCTGAGATAGCCTTCTAAAGTTTGATTTAGTCGTTCTGTCTGCCCGTTTATCTGTGGATGATATCCAGAACTTAAAGCTCTGGAGATCCCTAGGATATGACACCTCTGTTACCAGTAATTTGAGGTGTATTGTGTGCCACTGTCAGTCTAGAAATACGGATACCTCTAATTTGAGACCGCAAACGCATTTTGGTGGCCGTGGACCAACGGTCTCATGCACGATACGAAAGAATATAGGTTTTCGAGTTTGCCAATGAACGGCCATTTTGATGTAACAAGAATCGCCATTTTGTTTTTTAACCATTGCTCATTGCTTTCGGTTCCTATTGCTTCGCAGTATATTTTGCGCTTACACTGCTCGACTGTGGAACATTGTTGTCTGTATGTGAAAAGGACAAGGTCGCAGGCCGAGAGGATAACAAGAGTTCGCTGAAACACAAACGTAGGCAGCGCCAGGAAGAATTCCCGGCTCCCTCTTTAATGTAGCCTTGAAGCAGAGCTGCAGGGCATTTAATCATTTCACAGCTGCCAGCCAGTCTTGTTATATGGTAGAATATGTTAGAATAATACCGCTAAAGGCTTTAATTATGCTTTTCTAATGGCCCCCCTTTGCTGAGCCCGCTAAGAGCATGTCGCCTCCCAGGACGCGAATAGCACCTGATAGATAGCGAGGTCCGGAATGCAACTCCCCCCGTATGTAGTTCAATTCCAAGAACAGAAGCGCCGTGTTCTATTCAATAACCAAAAGATGCCTACGCACTCACAAATTGCAAATTGTTACTAGAATAGATGTTTGAAGGTGTCATAGTGGTCGGAGATGTACATCATCACACCAAGTTCAAAGAAACCCAATAAAGAGGGGTGTTAACCATGTCATAGCTGATTGTTTGATATGCATTTTGTATATATGTAACTGATGTACGTAATTCACTCTCTTGCGTCCCTCGAGGTCTAGAGATACACGTCGCGGGGCGTGAGACCGAGTTGGCCAACGGAGACTTTTGCTTTGCAGTAAAACCCTAGCTTTGGGAATACAACATTGTGTCTGGCGTCTCTATCGTGTGTGGTGACCCGCCTTGTTTCCATAGATGTCAGGGTCCCCTAGGGGCCCCTTTCAAGGTGGTGCCTGAATAGGGACCCTCCCCCACTTGTTCCTTCGCGTAACGTTGTAATTGAGAAAGGCAGAGAATGGCGAGGATGGGACGATCGAGCCGGGATCAAGAGGTGTTCGGGGCGCCCTGTAAAAGTGATGAGAGACTCCTTTGCAGATCTGCACACATCTGATCCCTGATCGACGTGCCTGGCTAGAGAACAAGGAGGCGAGGCTCCCGAAACGAGGTGGAAGCCAAGAAACGCAGACACAACATCCTTTGGTGCGTCAGTATACAGACGACTTGATTTATCAGGTGAGTCATTCCCCGATTCAACGTATCCTGATATTGGTTGAGAGTTGACTTTGCAAAATCAAACGCCCTAGGTAAGGTTGATTAACCAGGGGTAAGGTTGAAACATGCCTGGGGTATTGTCCACCTTAGCGGGGTTTTTTCCGCTGTGGTAGACAATCTTTGGAAAATGGCCAAATTGTACCACCTGGGGGAACGCCGCCGTATGAGATGTATGTGAAGTATGGAGTGGGTGCGATAATATTCTGTGAGACTTTGCATAGGCAAACCAGAAAGCAACAAGACCATCAGTGGCCGATTAATGGTAGTTTTGAGATGGCGAGGATAGATAACTTTGAAAGGGTGTTGATAAGAAAGAAAGCGCGTCCTGCAGCATTTGAAACTATTAAAGACTGGAGAAAGGAAGCAATGCTCTGATTTAAAAGCAGAGCAAAGCATGCGCGCAGGCATAAATCAAAAGGTGAGGTAGCGGAAGAAAAAGAAGAGGAGGAGTGGACTGAGAGTCTAAGAAGGGCAGGCAGGCGTGACCAGTTGAATATAGAAAAGATATACCCACAACGAGAATTACACATGACAGATGAATTGATAGAAAATATATTGACCCATACGAAACAAGGCCCAAGATCAGAAGTAAGACCAGATACGTCAGTAGCTATTGCCCAGACCCCGCCCGTAGCCCAAGCTCCCCCTCCGGTAGCTCAAGCCCTCGCACAGCCACAGGCCACGCACGTAACACTTCCTACTAGCCAACCAGGCCCACAACAGACACTCGCTGTTCCCATCGTCCCATCCACACCTCCCGCCTTAGACACAGACTCGGTACCGTCCGTTCCTGCCGGGGTTGAAGTTGAAACCACGGGGGCAAGAGGCGGGACTGACCAACGGGAGTGCACTAGCGTAACCCGCAGCGCAATCAGCAAGGAAAGGAAGGTGGAATTGCAGCAACAGGCAGAGATGTATATAGACGGGAATGATGGGACGGCAACATTGGCTTCGATATATGACTTTCGTAGAAGCAACGAAAGACAGGTAGTGTTGGAATGCATGGGTGAATATTTGGTGGAGAGATGGAAACAGCTAATTGGGAAATTACCACTGCAGCGATTGTTAGATTTGAATGCATTAGCACGCTGTAGGGAGAGGGATGAAGAAGTGAGAGAACATGTGTATAGACTTTTTGAGCTTAAAGATGAATTAGATAATGACTCTGCCGAAATGTTTACTACATCTGGGTACAGGAGTAGGGAAGTCAGGAGACCTGGGAAGGGAAAAAAAGGGGTCGCATAATAAACGGCAGCAGTTACCTTCGCCGGGGCAGAAGGAGATGGTGAACGAATTATCGGTGCTAAAACAGGTGGGGGCAGACTTGAAGGAATGTCTAATTAGAACACGAGTATTAATGCAGCAAGTAGTAGGACATAATAGAGGGCGAGGGAACGCACAAGGAAGGAGTAGTTTGAATATGCATGGGGGAACAGTGGGGCCGAATCAATGTGCATATCGTAACGAAGAAGGACATTGGCGAGCACAATAGCCGCATCTACAGAATAGAAATGGGTCTGGTCAGAGGAGACAGCATAGAGGACACCCAGGAGCGAATGGACCAAATAGGAATAGTATGCAGCAGCATCATAATAACGGAGGTAATCAAAACCAATGCCAAAACCAAAATGCCCGAAACCAGAGTCAGGGACAGCAAAATCAACAATATGGAAATCAGAGTGGGGGAAATAGAGGGAAGAGTGGAAATGTTTTCGATGCACAGCCAAACACGTATTACAGAAATAGTAATGATTACACATCGGACAATGTGTTATTTCCCCAATAGGACAGCCCAGGACAGGGGTCGGAACCAGTGTCTATTCCTGTGAATCAGAGAGGACCCTACTAGAAATAAGAGTCGGGAATGAGGAGCACCACTTTCTTGTAGATACAGGAGCGCAAAAGTGTTCAATAGACCACCACTTGGTTCCGAATATACCATTGTCAGGGCAAAAGAATGTTTCTGTAGGGTTTGCAGGTACACCAGTCATAAACCCAGTGTCCAAACCAGTCCCAGTTACCATAGGACCATTTACCGAACATTGTCCTTTCCTTCTAACAGAAAATTGTGGCGAAAATTTGTTGGGATTACATTTGTTGACAAAACGAGGTTCTGTTGTACATTGCATGGCAGACGGACTGTTTCTAACGATATGGCCACATGATGCCCCTGTGTCAGAATTCATGTCCGAAGCGTTACCAGGGGAACTAAGTAAAGTACCAACCTATAAATGGGCAATGCATGACAACGATGTGGGATGTTTAAAGATAGAGCCAGTAAAGATTATTTTAAAAGAAGGTGTTACCCTATAACGAATACCCCAATACAAAATTTCGGTTCAAGGTGAGAAAGGATTGAAGAGTATTGTTACCGATTTGATGAAATTAGGGGTAATAGAGGAAATCACAGGCAGTACATGTAACAGCCCGATTCTTCCGGTTTATAAAAAAGGATGTAATGAGGCACCCTACCGTTTCATAATTGATCTACACGCATTGAATAAGGTAGAAGATCCGCAATTTCCTCTAGTGCCAGACGTCACTACAATATTGACAATGATACCTGTTTCAGCAGAATGTTTTAGTGTAATAGATTTGAAAAACGCATTCCAGTGGACAAGGACAGTAGATATTTGTTCGCGTTCACATTAGGAGGACGATCATTTACATTTACGCAGATTCCGCAAGGTTATACGGAAAGTCCAAGTATTTACAGTAGAGCATTAAAAGAACAGCTAGACATGCTGGAATTACCCGTGGGTTGTGTACTTTTGCAATACATAGACAATTTATTGCTAGCTGCAGACACAGAGGAGATTTGTAAAGAAAGCACTGTATTACTACTGTCACACCTAGCGGCACATGGCCATAAAGCTAGTTTGAAGAAATTCCAGTATAATCGAAAGGAGGTAGCTTATTTGGGCTACCTCCTTTCGAAAGGAGGGAGAAGACTAACGCCAGAACGCATAGAAAGTATTTCTTGTATGCCTATTCCAAAGACACAAAAAGGAGTCAGAACCATAATAGGCATGGCTTCATATTGCCGACAATGGATTGGTAATTTTGCGTTAATTGTGAAACCATTAGTGAATTTGACTAGAAAAGATGCGGTTATGCCTTTGCAGTGGGATGAGGAATGTCAGAGAGCATTTGATGGATTGAAAACTGCATTATGCTCGGCTCCAGTTTTGGGTACGCCGAACTATAAGAACATTTTTAGACTATTTGTGTGTGAAAGTGAAGGATGTGCATTGGCGGTTTTGACACAAGAACAAGGTGGAAGAAATAGGCTGTGCGGCTATTTTTCTTCTGCGCTGCACCCTGTAGCGCGCGCACTACCACGATGTTTGCGATCTGTCGCGGCGGCTGCTGCGTCAGTGAAACAAACAGAAGGGATGGTATTGGGGCACACTTTAATTTTGATGGTGCCACATGCCATAGACGTTCTATTAAATAGGCCACAGACGCAACACCTCACCTCTGCTAGATTGACAAGATATGAGATTATCTTGTTCGCGCCCCATATCCAAATTATGAGGTGTAGCGCTTTGAATCCTGCAGAATTAATGCCACTAACCATAAAAGAAATTGGGAAGAATGAATCACCACCCCACGATTGCTTAATGGTCACTGAGGAAGAAACCAAGGGGAGAGTTGGTATAAGTGATATTCCACAGAAAGAGCCAGATGGAGAGTTATTTTGTGACGGCTCATGTTTTAAATTACCAGATGGCACGACAACTGCCGCATAAGCTATCACTACCCTAGAGAGTGTTGTAGAAAGTAAAAGAATCCCCTATAATTCAGCACAAGCCGCGGAAATAATAGCAGTAACCAGAGCCTGCAAGATTTCCGAAAATTTGAATGTGAATATATATACTGATAGTCAGTACGCGTTTGGAGTGGTTCATAACTTTGGTCGACTCTGGGCTGAGAGAGGGTTTCTGACTTCACATGGTGCCAGAATTCAACATGTCCCTTTGATTGTACGATTGCTGTTTGCACTCACATTTCCAAAGCGCCTAGCAATAGTGAAATGCGAGGCACATAAAAAAGTAACATGCAAAATAGGAGAGGGAAACGCGTTTGCCGACTGGATTGCGAAACAAACTGCCACTGATTTGAATACCAAGATGATGATGGTTCAGACAGAGGAAGTACCCTGTATGATAGAAGATGGAGTTGCGACTGTCAAAGAAATGCAGGCCTAGGCTACGGCGGATGAAATACAGGGATGGGCAGAGGGATCTGCTGAGTTGGATTTGGAGGGTTGTTGGGTGGACAAGGGAACTAGAATCTGGATGTTGCCAAATTCATTTGTGACTGCAATGGTCACAATGGCCCACAGCCCTACGCACATCTGTGCCAACAAAATGATACAGCACCTTTCTACAGTATGGCAGAATGTAAACATAAAAAAGAATGCAGAGAGGTTGGTGCAGAACTGTATCACGTGTTTACAACACAATGTAGGAAAGGGAACAGTGACACCAACAGGCAGTTTTGGCCCGCCCTCCATGCCATTTGAGGTAGTTCATTTTGATTTCATAGAGATGGAGAGGTGCCAAAACTTAAAATACGTCTTGGTGGTAATCTGTGCATTCAGTAAGTGGGTGGAGGCATATCCTTTAAAAGATTGCACAGCAATGACTACGGCAAAAGTAATGTTGAAGGAGTATTTTTCCAGATTTGGCTTGCCCCCTGTCCTATGGTCCGATAATGGACCACATTTTGTGGGTGCAGTGGTGTTACAGATATGTGCAGGTCTTCAGATTGATAAGAGATTCCATAGTTGAAGGCATCCGAGTTCTGCCGGTCTGGTGGAGAGGCACAACGGGATTCTTAAATCAAAGATTAGCAAGATTTGTGCGAGAAGCAAGTTGAGTTGGGTGGATGCATTACCAATAGCACTATTATGCATGCGTACGTCTGTACAGGCTAAAACTGGGCTCTCCCCGTACGAGATCGTGATGGGGAGGCCGGCAAATGTTTGGTGCGCACCTCAGCCAAAACGACTTAGTGAGATAGAACATCCTGTGCTTAGTACTTATTGTGGCCTTCTAATGCAGAAATTGCGTTTGATTCATCAGCAGGTGCAGGAGGCATTCCCCGTACGGTATACCGGTCCGGGGCACGCGCTGGAGCCAGGAGACTGGGTGCTGCTAAAAAACTTTGAAAGAAAGTCATCATTAGCACCCAGGTGGCGCAGGCCCCATCAAGTACTTTTGGCTACGCAGACGGCAATACGGGTGGATGGAAGGAAGTCGTGGATCCATGCTACCCATGCAAAAAAGATTCCAACTGCACTGAAAGTCTTGCCTGACACTGCTGGCCGGAAAGAGACAGCGGTCCCAGAAACAAAAGAAACTGTTGCCAGTGAGCAGCCACCTGATCTGCCAAAACGTGAAGTGAAACTCGAAACAAAGCCTGAGACGATTGCCAAAAAGGGGGAAGGGCAAAAAGTGCCCCAACGTTGCCCAGCAGAATCGACATCACTGCTGACCGACGTGAAATCTGCCTTGCAGATACCAGCAAAACCAAATCGTGTACCCCTTTGGCACCCACCAGCACTTGCCAGCACGGCAAAAAAGGGATTTGCATCATTGGCGCGGCGCACACCAGCACCTGCAGTAGCGCCACAGGCTGACTTCAAGCCTGAATCTGAAAGTGCACTGGCACTGTTCATGGATCATACGATACCAGAAGCAAGGTGATACAACCTGCGGCCTCGGAAGACAAAGTGATCCGCATTCTTTTTTTTGGTGTTTATGTCAACCTCTGGCTCAGCTCATGGACGGAGAAGGAACCAGGGGTGTAGAGGAGAGAAGCGTGAGAATTGTGCAAGTCGGACAATTCAAGACTCACAGCTCCTCGGTGCGATCATAAAAAGTACATGTGTCCTGAACCAGAACGGACAAACTGGGCGCACATGGTACTATAGCAAGTGAGATAATTGATTGACAGTACATGTGTCCGGAACCAGAGCGGACAAGCTGGGCGCACATGATACTGAGGCGATAACTGATCAAAGGTCCTCTGAGCAGTATAAGGAGGGACAAGTGATCTTGCCTAAAAACGAATAATCGAATCCAGGCTAAAAAGGACAGGCAAAACTGAATTGTGAGAATTCCATTGAACTTATAGACATCAGAGCAAGCGCGACGAAGAGAGATATCCACAACGAACTGTGATAAGGAAGAAGAAGGACGACGAGAAACATGCCGGGACCGGTTCCAGCCTCTTCCTGCACTACAACCGCTGAAAATGAGTCAGTTATAAAGACTATAAGTTTAAGAAAAACGCATGGTAAAACAAATTGTATGCTGACACTAACGATAATAACATGCTTCATGAGCGTGGTAGCACCAATATCGACAGCCCTAATATTATGGTGGGTAGAAACAATACACCCATTAGAAAATGTTTTTACCAATAATTAACATATCCACTACTGAAAGCCCGGTTCAGGTGATCACTTATACCCTACCCCAATGGAAGAAAAACACAGGGAAGGTTTTAGAAATAACACCTTACTTCTGATAATGAACATGACACATGCAATCCTAAAGAAAACAAATTGCTGGGTATGTGCCCATTTACCACCGCATGCCGGGAAAGGAATAGGGTGGTATGTGCAGCCATTACCATTAAGTTCTGCATGTAGTGCATCTTTAGGTGCAATGTTCAATGGGAAGTGGAATAAGAGTAATACGGGTCAATTAGACAGAACCAACATGAATGAGTTTGAGGAGATAATAATGAAGCCTGTGGGTTGTTCCATTTTCCATAAAGCACAAGCAATAGCCCCACAGCCCACGAGGAAAAGTACACAGAAGATAACACGACAAAATAGACGAGATAGATTGTCCCCGCCAGAAAAAACATCTGTAATAACGTTTCGTGTAAGAACAGAAGCGAACAAAGATACAATTCCTCTATCTTACACGGTGAATTATAGCCCAAGAACTGTCCTTTTTTGTCTAAAAAAGAAAGGCTCTTTTTCAGTCGGAACATATACTGGTTGTATGAATACAGTGGTACTAAAATGGGAAACAGAACCAGTATACGTAGGTGATCTAGTTTATTTTATATGTGGAGAGAAAGCATACCCTTGGTTGCCCAGAAACTGGGGAGGTACATGTTACCTAGGGCTACTGTTCCCAATGAGTATTCCTCTTAGAAACAGCAGCCATGGCCAGATTATCCAGAACTAGAGTCAAGAGGACTGACGAAGGTGTTTTAATAGCAACTGATGTAGCAAAAACATTAATTCCATTCTTAGGACAGATAGTGAACTCCTATAATAAAAGGCAACTGTCCAGAATCCTAAAGAATACAATAAACACAACAGATATATTATTTAACATGAGATTGGAAGAAAAAGGAATCAGGTTAATGACGCTGCAAAATAGAATGGCTCTCGATGTAATCCTGGTTGATCGTGGGGGAATTTGCAAAATAGTTGGATCAGCATGTTGCGTTTATGTCAATGACTATACCCCCACGATCTTTGAACCAATAAAGAAAATGCATTTTCTAAGCTCTGAACTCCCCACGGGAGAAGGGAGCTGGGGAATAGGATCTTGGTTTTGGGGAATACTACGATCTTGGGGATGGAAGTTGATCTCAAAATTAGTAGTGGTGTTCGGAATATTCCTAACGTGCTGTTGTTGTATACATTGTTTACCCATAGTTTGTGCAGAGGTAACTGAGGGATGTACGGAAGGATGCATGCATATGATAACAAAGAAAAATCAACCTCATGATCGAACTAGCCCAGACCCAAATGAGATGAGAGTAGTGAAAGAGTTGATTGCAATAGATATTGATGAAGATAATGATGTCCATGATAGCATGCATGACTCAGACATAAGTACTTCAGATTCATCATCACTAGAGGAGGTTTCAATAAATAGATGAGACGTTTGGCATACGGCCAAAGGAGGGTTTGTCAGTCTAAAAATACGGATACCTCTAATTTGAGACCGCAAACGCATTTTGGTGGCCGTGGACCAACCGTCTCATGCACGATACGACAGAATATAGGTTTTCGAGTTTGCCAATGAACGGCCATTTTGATGTAACAAGAATCATTGCTCATTGCTTTCTGTTCCTATTGCTTCGCAGTATATTTTCTGCTTACACTGCTCGACTGTGGAACATTGTTGTCTGTATGTGAAAAGGGCAAGGCCACAGGCCGAGAGGATACCAAGAGTTTGCTGAAACACAAACGTAGGCAGCGCCAGGAAGAATGCCCAGCTCCCTCCTTAATGTTGCCTTGAAGCAGAGCTGCAGGGCATTTAATCATTTCATAGCTTCCAGCCAGTCTCGTTATATGGTAGAATATGCTAGAATAATACAGCTAAAGGCTTGAATTATGCTTTTCTAATGGCCCCCCTTTGCTGAGCCCACTAAGAGCATGTCGGCTCCCAGGACGCGAATAGCACCTGATAGATAGCGTGGTCCGGAATGCAACTCCCCCCCCGCATGTAGTTCGCTTCCAAGAACAGAAGCGCCGTGTTCTATTCAATAACCGAAAGATGCCTACGCACTCACAAATTACAAATTGTTACTAGAATAGATGTTTGAAGGTGTCATAGTGGTCGGAGATGTCCATTATCACACCAAGTTCAAAGAAACCCAATAAAGAGGGGTGTTAACCATGTCATAGCTGATTGTTTGATATGCATTTTGTATATATGTAACTGATGTACGTAATTCGCTCTCTTGCGTCCCTCGAGGTCTAGAGATACACGTCGCGGGGCGTGAGACCGAGTTGGCCAACTGAGACTTTTGCTTTGCAATAAAACCCTAGCTTTGGGAATACAACCTCGTGTCTGGCGTCTCTATCGTGTGTGGTGACCCGCCTTGTTTCCATAGACGTCAGGATCCCCTAGGGGCCCCTTTCACCACAGTTGGATATGATGACTTCTGGTAGACCATGAAGGGAGAATATACGGTCCAGAAATACCTGAACCATGACAGCAGCAGATGGAATGGCTGGCAATGGAATGAAATGAGCCATCTTTGTTAGGGAGTCCACTGTACCCATGATGGTGTTACATCCTTCCGATTTCGGTAGATCAACTATAAGGTCTGTGGAAATAATTTGCCATGGTTTTGTAGGTATCTTTGTGCATACTTGTTTCCCTATGGGGGAATGTCTGGGGTCTTAGTTTGGAGACAAATGGTGCATGATGATATATAGTTCTGTACGTCAAGTCTGATGGTTGGCCACCAGTATTGTCTTTGAATGTGGTCTAGTGTACCTGCAAAGCGTCGATGCCCAGCTAAGCATGAATCGTGACAAAGACGTAACAGCTCTCGATGGAGGTCCTTGTTGGGGATGAATATCCTTTTGTCCTTGAATGGAAGACCTTGACTAGGTGTTAATTGATATTTTGCTACCAATTCTGGTTGTAAGGATTCTCAATCCTTTGAAGTGACCTCGATCTTTTGTAAGAAGTCTTGCACCACAGGCACACAAACCGTCTAGGGGAACATCGCTTCAGATTGGAACAGAGATTCTTCAACTGGATCTCTACGAGATAAGGCATCTGCCTTTAGATTTGTTCTGCCAGGGATGAATGTAAAGGTAATACGGAGGGTGAAAAATAATGAGTCCACCGGGCTTGGCGGCTGTTACATGTTTGAGCATATTGTAATATGCGTAGATTGCGGTGGTCTGTTCTTACTTCAATAGGGAATCGGGCTCCTAATAAAAGATGTCGCCATTCTTCGAAGGCACGTTTCATGGCCAACAGTTCCTTCTCTAACACTGTATAGTTGATTTCTGCCTTAAATAGCGTCATTGATAAGTAGGCAATTGGTTGTTCGATGTTATCAGCCCCGGCTTGGAGGAGAACCACTCCCAATGCCTGATGAGAAGCATCTGATTCCACAGTGAATTTCTTTTGTTGATCTGGCATGATCAGTATTGGGGCTCTTGTAAAAAGTTTCTTTAGTTCGTCAAAAGAATGTTGAACCTCCGAAGACCAATGAAAAGAGACTCCTTTCTTAAGGAGATGAGTTAAGGAATATGTAAGAGATGAAAAGTGGGGGATAAAACGCCTATAAAATTGGTGAATTCCAAAAACCTTTGAATGGATTTGACAGACTTAGGTGTTGGCCACTCTGTGATTGCAGAGATCTTGGCAGGATCCATGGAAATACCCTCTCCTGACAGTATGTACCCAAAATAGGCAACCGAAGGCTGATGGAATTTGCACTTCTCTATCTTACAGAAGAGATGATTTGTTGCAGGCGGGAGAGGACTTCTTGTACGTGGTGGATGTGTTCAGCCAACGTGGATGAAAAAACCAATATATCATCCAGATATACTATTACGTAGTGGAGGGATATGTCAGCGAATATGTGATCCATAAACCGTTGGAAGAGGGCAGGAGCGTTGGATAATCCAAACGGCATGACTCTATATTGGAAGTATATATAAGGGAGTAAGAAATGCCGTTTTCCAGTCGTCTCCGGTCTTGATGCGGATTAAATGATAAGCCCCGCGTAAATTAAGTTTGGTATAGATACGTGAGCCCTGGACTGCCTCCAGAATGTCTGGAATGAGGGGCATCAGGTACTTATCCGGAACTGTGATCTTATTTAGCCCTCGATTTTCGATACATGGGCATAGTTCTGTGGTGTTCTTTTTTGGAATAAAAAATAGTGAGGCTGCAGCCGGGGATGTTGACTCCATGATAAGGCCATTTTGTAAATGTGTACACAGGTACTCTTTTAGCACTTCCTTTTCTTTGACAGAAAGAATATACATTCGTCCGAATGGAAGAGGACTGTTTGGTACTAAATCTATAGCACAGTCATCCCTTCTGTGTGGAGGTAACACGGAGTACTCAGAGTGTGTAAATACTGATTGGAATTGTTGATATTCAGGAGATAGTATAGCAACCTGGTTTAAAAGGGTTCCCTCAGGACTTGAATTCCCTGGGTCTTGATCCTCTCCAGAATGAGAGTTAACATTCTTTAAACAGTGTTGGACACACATCTCTGAGCCCAAAAATAGAGTTCCTGCTTTCCAATTTATGTACAGGTTATGTTTTCTTAAACAGGGTAGACCTAGAATGATGGGATAATGCGCTGTTCGTATGATATCTAACTCTAGGGCTTCCAGATGAGTGGTTACAGTTATTATCAGGGATCTTGTATGATCCTAAATGGGGCCTGAAACGAGAGGACTTCCATCTACACTTTCTACTGGGATGGATATTGATTTAGAGGTTCTAGGAATGTCATGTTTTTCAGCCCATGCATCATCAATGAAATTACCCAAGGCACCACTGTCTACCAGAGCAGGCACGTTCTCCAGTCGGATGTTCTCCCATGAGATGGATACTCCTAAGACAACCATTCTGTTGTCTGATAGTGGACTTTAGGAATTTGGAAAGGCACTAAAGAGGGAACTGTTTGTAGACGATTTACCCTGAACCGTTTTTCCCCTTACGGCCGGGCACTGGCGTTTCCCGCCTTCTTGGTAGGGACTAAGAGACACTCTTTGACAGTATGTGTACTGGCTCCACAATACATACAAAGTCCAAGAGACTTTCGTCTAAAGCGCTCTTCTGGTGAGAGAGGACGGCAAGTGACTCCTAACTGCATGGGTTCTTCCGTTGACACATGTTTACTAGGTGTCGCACACCCTTCCTGTTGGTCAGCTATTCTTTCCCTTTCTTTTCTCACAGTTTCTTTCCTGGAGGCTATAATCCAGTTGCATCACTACAGATATGAATTCACTCATATTATGGGGACGAGGTACACGTGACACCTCATCCTTTAACTCCTCTGATAGGCCTCTCCTGAATATGGTTATTTGAGCATCATCTGCCCAGGCAGTATCAGCTGCCATCTGTTTGAAATGGGTGATATATGATAGGATACCCTGTGAGCCTTGTTAAAGATCTAGAAGATGTTCTTGAGCGGCTAAAGTTACTTCTTGTCTACCCAACATATTCTTTATGCTGTTGCAAAAAGCAGCATAGGAGTCCAGTATGGGATTGTTATTTGTGACTAATGGGGTGGCCCATGCTAATGCGGCTCCGGTCATTTGAGATATCATATGGCCAACCTTATCCCGGTCAGTAGGGAAAAATGAGGCTTTGAATGCAAACAGGACGGTGAAAGATTCTTAAAATTCTTTAACCAGATGGGGTTTTCCATCAAATCTACCAGAGGGGTGGGGGTCCCGAAGGTACCTCTGAATTCTGGGCTGATCTACCCACTTGACTCTTTAAAGAGGTATTCTCTTTTTTTAGAAACTGTACCTCTGCTGACAGGTTTTGCATGGCAGCCACAAGTTGTTGAACTTGTTGTTCCATGTTTGTTCCTTCGTATTCTTGTTACCCATGATGTGAAGGTGAATAGTAATAATCTTCTTTATGGGCGTTGCTAGCTGTTATATCCTGCGCTCCAAGGAATTGGGAGACACACTCTTTCACCCTCACAAGTGACACACAAGTACAAGAATACAAAATCCTACCTGATCTTCAAACGATAGATTGAGGATAGGAGTTATTTACTTGGTGTTCTTTCACTGGGCCGCTATATAGTGCATAATGTGAAAACCCCAGGGAAACCCTTGACGGGAAGAAAACCCTTGGTGATTGTTGGAAGTGGAACAGAGCTTGCCTCAGGTGTGTGTCTTCAGGCGGTGGTTAGTCGCCGTTGATCGTCCTCGAGACGTCAGGGCGTTCTTTCCGGTTCCAATACTAGCCATAATAAAAATGGAAAAGGTAACCCGGATAAAAAGGAAACAGGTAAGTTAACTTGATGGAAAATATACTACCCTTGATGTTAGTTGTAGTCGAGGTTAAAGTAGGCTGAATTCTTGATGGAATTGGGAGGATCTAAATGGGGATACAAATATTAAGCAAACACAAAGAAGACGGGAAAAATAGAAATCACTAGTACTGGGAAATCTTCGTACCGAAATCCTGAATGAAGATTGGACAGATATTCCTGAGGAAACATTCCGCAAGGAAATAGAGATGGTGGCTGGGAGATGCAGTCCGCGTAACCGCGAGTTGTATGTGCTGCTAAAGTAAAGGAGGAAATAAGATGAGTTGGTATGTCCGAAGTCAGTTCTCATGGATGTGCAATAGTGGTATGTCTACCTAAGTGTTGCAGTTCCCGGGAAATATTCGGGTTGGAAAATCCTCATATGAGCAAACAGATGAACACGGGGGAAAAGAGTGAGTTCCAGCTAGCGGGAAAGAAAGAGAAGAAAAAGTGAATCAGGGTTTTAGATTGCAAGCAAAAAGTCTAGGAGTCCCTAGCTGCAATACTCACGAAGCGTGACTGCTGAGATCAGTAGCAACGCAATGCCGTTCTGTGTTCGTTCCCGGAAGTACTTTCACAGCACGGTTGGGAGGAGCAGGATCGAATGCCTTCAGAACCACTGTACCGTCACCCTGCGATACAGCGGCCATCTTAGGTGGGTGAATTTGAATGCTCGAGATATGACGCCAATGGCGCCACAATGACCATGTCCTAAACATGCCCAGAGGGTTTGTAACAAATAATCACACAGTGCAAGAAGACAGCAAAGAAAGCAACAGGAATGAAGATCATGATTGATGTTGAGTCAGGGTTTGGACCCAAAGAGCTGACAGATGAAGAAATCAGAAACTATGTAAAGGCCAGTATACATGCACCTGAGGGAACAAAATTCCTGTGTCCGAGAAACCACAAGAAGCATATGGGAAGATGGATCTACTGCAGCCCGAATGGACAGTATAGTCTTATGGCCTGGAGTATTGATGAACATGTGAAATGAGCAGGATATCTGAAAGGAGTAATAAAGATATGGACTCCAAAGAAGCACTTCTTCAAACGAGGATGTCTAGATGTGAAGACTGATGGGAGAGTGGCCGATAAATCAACCAGAGGGGGGAGTGTATCTCTACCAGAAGTCCTGCCCCATTTCTGCCTATATGTTGGCAGCTGGAAATTGCGACATGCGCAAAGCTAGTAATGGTACCTGTACCACGAAGAGTCCTCGAAACAAGGTATCCATTGAGAAAACCCTATATGATGTATCCCCGAAGAAATGATGGTCTTCTTAAGGAAGTTCCAGAAGAAGTGTGAAGAAGAGTGAAAGAGGAGACTGGTGACGTCACATAAAGCAGAAATAACGCACCCAGAAGAGATGCTAATGAAGAAAGTATATAGACCTTATAGAATCTGATGGCAAAATAGCGAATTAAGCAACATTTTCGGAGCAAAATGAAGATTGTACGTGGGGAGAAGCACTGAAGAAAATGCAAAGCCATTTCATAAATGTACAGATGCAGTAACACAAGTAGACATAGTAATCATCATAAGGCTGACTATGCGTAGTGAATAGACTGCAGGTGGTGCCGCCAATATATATATATATATATTAATGTATCAATCAATATAATGTAGACTTCTAAGCACTAGTCACTTTATCCATTTCATCTATTTTTGTAATGTATGAAAGTTACATTTCAGGTGAATGTATTAAATCTGCATATGTCACCTAGAATTCCAAGCACTTTACCTAAAAGCCAGCTTTGCACAAAACCATCTCCCCCCCTTCCCTGTCTCTTTCCTTTAGCACGTGCACTTTATAATATATTGAAAACTGCTTTGCCTAAAAAACATACATATATATAATACATTATTTAAAAAAAAATGTATGCATTGAGAAAAAAGTCATCCAATATGGCCGCCATTTAAGGGCGAACAACAAAGGTAGAAGTATGGGTCTAGTGGTTCTAACACAGGAAAGAGTCAGATTTCAAACGGGAAATGAAATATAAGCAATTGCAAACATGGTGTCAGTTACAATCTGACGAAGCCCAGTTTGGGGTGAAACGTGTTATTGTGATTTTCTTCACGGGTGTGCTCTTGGCTGTCCACACCAAAGAATAAAGGACGTTTTACAATGGAGAAAGCACAGCAGTGTGGTGCACTTTTTGGAATGCAAGATGGAGCAGTGCCGCTGTGAGCTGCTGTTTTGCAGTTCATTTTTTGCCTTTTATATATATCGTGTTCTTTCATTTTTGTCCATGACATTTTATTAAATAAAACAATTTTTTGATTTCCCGGCGTCCTACTGGTGTTTTGGTTCAGTATTTGGAGTGTACTACTTTCTCCGGAATGTTTCTTGGAGTGCACTCCACATACTTTGTACCATGGTATAAAGTTTCTCTCATATATATGTATTACATGGCCTGCAGTAGCGGCCGTGTAGTTATGGTTAAGTTGCTAAACCCATAGGAGGAGCACTTTTTGGGCTGCCTATAACTTCGCTCCCCCTGGACGAATACTCACCAATCATTGCAAAAAACGTATATGGCCCACCCTGAATGTTTATGCAAAGTTTGGTGAGGTTTGGTCAAGGGGGGGCAAAGTTATGGTGGGGTCTCAAAATGTATTTTTTTTCCCATAGACATAATGGGAAAAAACTTTGCTCATGCCTACAGCCCAAACCGCTCGACGGATTTTCACCAAATTTGCAGCAGGAGCGGCGGCTTGGTCCCGAAAGCGTGCTTTTGTTAATCTGGTGTAAATCCATCCAGTAGTTTAAACGACCAAAACGTGAGGAAAAAAAAATGGTGATATCTATGTCTGCTCCGCGGACCTACTTCCCTGTTCGGTCTGCGGACAGGCTTCCGATTGGCCATGAAATTCGCTGACTTTTGTGTAGTCCGCGGACATCGGGACGTGGCCCCTGATTGCCTGGTGAGAAAATGTGAAATGCCTGCCATCTTGGATTCGCAGACTTTTTTGCGGTCCGCGGAAAGAGCAGTGATAACATTTTTAAAAAAGCAGCATTTCACTTGTCAAACTCAACAAACAATCTCTGGGGATGTGGGGGAAATGAGGATTGGATATGGGCATAAGAAGCCAAAAAACAGGTTCTTCACCCCCCCAAAAGTCCGCGAACACTCCAGATGTCCTGGGGTGTTTGCAGACACTTCAGATGTCCTAGGACATCTGTACCTATTTCTGCATTACAGGGTTGGGGGAAAGCAGTTTTTGGATGGCTTATAACTTTTGCGCCATCCAATGAAACTGCATGTAATTTTGCAGTTTTATTCTAGAACTAATCCTGAATGGTCTTGCAAAGTTTTGTCGGATTCTGTCAATAGGGGGCACAATTAGAGAGGGGAGTCCCAAAATATTGTAAAGGCATATAAATGTGGTGTCATTTGACGAATCTGCACAACATTTGGCAAAACGATTTTGGATCTAGATATAAATGGTTTTCTAAAGTTTGTTGGGATTTTCTCAAGAGGGGGTGAAATTAGAGGGGGGGTCTTAACATTTTTAGATGGCTTATAACTTTGTTGCTATTTGACGAATGTGGACAAAAGTTTTGAGAAAGATTATAGACCCAACCTTTGTGTAAAGACTGAACGGATTTTGTCAAGTGGGGGCTAAGTTATATGACCATTGTATGTACATACATTTTGACACTTAAAAAAAAAACAAAAAACATGGGCGGATTTCGAGCAAACTCGTGAGGAGTATTGGCAAGGACATTAAAGCATGGGTTTGTAAATGTGCATGTGTTTTATTTTTTTACAAGTGTAATAATGTAGGTAAAAAAAATAGTCATATACATTTGGTGACTGAGGTATAGCCTGTGGCCGTGGGCAGTAGCCAGATAGTCTGGGTCATGGCATAAGGTCATGACGCAGACAATCTGGCTACTGGCCATGCCAGCTAGGAACGAACATTGGTGTTAAAGTGGCTATGTCTACCTGAGACCAGCTATGTGGTAAAGTTATTCTAAGGAAGGATAGGTTTGAAAGGGAAAAAAAGTGCTTGTGGTAATATGTTCATAGGGTTTTGCAGGCTGCCATGGCAAGGGAAGAGGGGCTGTGTACGGAGCCCCGCCTTCTCTTTCCATGTTGGCTGTCTTGGAAAAGGATTTTCCTTCCTATAGCGGCACGCTGCAGGCGTCCCGCTGTAGGAAGAATAATCTATGTTTTAGCACCCTGGGTTCCCGCTTTGGGAACCAGGGGGGCTAATGGCCTTTATCCCCCATTTCAGGGGCAGCAATGGACGATAATGGTCCGTAGCCCTCCTTATTTATTTATTTATTCATTCATAACGTACAAATGCCCACAGACATCAGGCTGTGTGGGTACAGCATGTGTTGAGGAAGATGAGGTGGAGGAAGACAGCTTACTACTTGCTAAGAAAGGAACAACCTTTCTGAGAGCATTGCGGTCATTGGATTTGGTGTGGCGGCGCATGGAGGTGGTCCCCTAGGAGTACTGTCCAGGTAGTCTGCGACTGAGTGCACTCAGTGCAATTCACTTTGGTAGCTTTAGCCTTTGGTACACTCCCAACAGTAGCAAAGAACTGTCACACCCATGATTCGATCTTGGTGCTAGAAGTAGGCACTTCCTCTACCTCATCTTCTTGGTCCTCTTCATTGTCTTTGAAAGTACTGCGCTTTTTTGTTGTTGTGAAGGTCCTCCAGCTGGTGGTTGTGGTGGCTCTTGGGGAGGAGGGATGGCAATAACTGATGCCATTTTGAAGATAAGTTTTGATAAAATTCTTCCAAGTATGGGCCTCATCACGAGTTGACCGGTAAAGCGGCACTATTAGCGCCGGCGCTAATAGCCCTACCGCCAAACCCCCGGCACTATTAGCGCAGGATCACGGGTTTGGCGGAACGGTTATTGCCCATTCCCCAGTGGGCCCATTCGGGAATTCCTCATTCCCCATTGGGCCCAATGGGGAAAATTTGCGTTATTACCGCCGGCGGATTTCCCGCCGGCTGGTAAACGTGCCAAAAATCAGAAAATTTGCAGCGGATTTCACCCCAGCTTAGAGCTGGGGGGAAATCCGCCAAGGTAATGATCTGGCGGACCCTTAAATGCGGCGGTAATTGCGCTACTGCTGCATTTAAGGGTTACCGCCAGACTCGTGATGAGGCACTATGTATTGTGTACTAGATTGGTAATGGATAATGAATATGAACAGGTGTAGGAGGTGTGCAAGGGAAATTTTGAAGTTGAAAGTTCCTAGATCAGTAGAAAATGATATTTGGGTGCTAGTCTTGCTAGTCAGTGCACGGTGGTGGCATGAGTTATGGTTGCTTAGCTCACCATAACTGGCGAATTTCAGGTGTTTTTCGATTTTACTTGTAACCATAACGTCCTTTTAACAATGTTTTTTTACTGAATTTCATAGGTTTTTATTAGTGCAACTTAACCATAATGTCCCTTTAACAAAGTTTTTTCATTGAATATATATATGTGTATAGAATCTGGATGTTCCACAACGCATTTTAGCAAACTTAGACCCCATGAATGAAAGGGCTGAAAGTGTGGCGTAGCAGAATAGAACAGATGATGGTGAAGGAAGCTTCGAGAAGGCTTACCTGGCCCAGTGTCAAGAGTCAGGACCGCCAAGAGCCTGGTTATCTTCTCAAGAAGATACAATGAATGTGAGAAGCGAGCCAAGCTCCTGTTTGAGGTGTAAAGGAAAAACACTAGACGTGCCAGATTTTCTTCATTTAATAGTATTAAATACAATGAAGGCGTTCGAAACGTGGTCTCCAGTGACATGGTCAGATGAAAATATACTTTGCAGCAAGCTATACCGAGGCCAGAAGATAAGGCCATGCCTTGACTCCCTTTTATTCTCAGGCACAGTGAGCCCGTGCAAGGCCGAGTTCAAAGACAATTAATTGAATGGCAGACTGCAGGAGCGATGATGGAAGTTGGGCTAATTGGGTGGAGAGGCATGATGAAGGTAACCCCCCAGCACCTGGGGTAATAGCGTATGTGCTGCTAGCAAGTGGAATATTCCAGAAGGGTACAAATGTGCCAACCAATTATAGAGGGCTACATAGCAAGGAGCCCTATAGTTTGAGAAGCCAATAGAATGTTGTGTATTAGTCTGACACGGAAGATGACTTGCACTTGGGGTGGGCTTAGTTGCCCACCTGACCTTAGAGATCCAATCACGATCCCTGCTCTTATAGAAAGTATACTTAGATGTTCTCCTTAAGCCTATCACAAAACCTGTAGGTTTTCTTATTTTGCCATGTAGTATGACGTCACTCATGACGAATTTTTAGTATAAAAGTTCTGCTTTTTAATGACATTTTTTAGAACGTTTGAGAGAAAATGCTGTGCGGCGTCCGTTGATGTCCGTTGTACTCCCTGTTTTAACAAGTGTAATTAAAACAGTCGTGTTTTTGCCAAACTTCCTGAGTCGGTCTGATTATTGATGTATGAGTAAGATCTGCATCCCCATCTATCTCAGATACCGTTACCTTATCTTAAAGAACCTCTGGGTTCAAAGGTGTGGAGCTGCTGAAAACCAAAGAACAGAGGGCTTATCACCATTATGTCACCAGGCGTACAGACATATGTGTTGTGGGTAGAATCTCCTCTATATTGTTTTCTTCTAACCAGGGCACAGTTTGACTGTGTCCAATTATGGGCAGTGGTGGGAGCCTGGTCTGGGGAAGGTGGTATTTGGTCTGGCCCCCTGTGCAATGCTCCACATGAGGCTCTGTCCCATTTGCTATGTTTTGTCCTGCTTATGTCAATGTGAGAAGCTCTGTGTTGCGTCCATTGCTATGCGAATTGGGTATTTCCCAGTATCAACCTGCCCTAATTTATTTACTATGGGTGAACTCAACCCGGGTGGGCTAGTCTTTGCTAACGTATTTGAAGTCAGCACTCTATATGAGGAGATGTCTGCTTAGAAATATTAATTGTACTGAGGACTAGTATGTTTGTTAATCTAATGTGATGAAAATGTGGAGGGTGTCATTTGTACTGTATTTGAATATGTTTTATATTTTGTACTGTTTTTATGAAATGCTTTGCACATTTGCGAAAATAAGCATGATGTTGATTAACACATTCTGAATTGGTAATTTTTTTTTTTGCCAGAAACAGTGCTTTAGGACTGTTTTCGGCAAGATTTATTTGTTTTTGCAATGAAGTGGATTTTGCAAGTGTAATCTCGCTTTTATATACCTCCAAGGCCAATCTAG
The DNA here is from genome assembly GCF_040938575.1 of Ambystoma mexicanum. Classification (NCBI taxonomy): domain Eukaryota; kingdom Metazoa; phylum Chordata; class Amphibia; order Caudata; family Ambystomatidae; genus Ambystoma; species Ambystoma mexicanum. The sequence goes on from NC_090938.1 coordinate 418,114,769, forward strand.
CTGCCAGGCTGTGTTTCTAGTCTTAAGCCATCAATTTTCCTTTTCCCTATAATATTGCTTTAGTATTTTCAAGTTGTCACTGTACCACCGATTATTATTCATCCACGTTTTTTAAATATTTTTCAGAGGAGCAATGTTGTTACAGTTAGATTGTATCTGTGACATGAGATTATGATAAAGTTCAGTGTACTTGGTGGTAGACTGCACATGGGGTAGGTCGTGCAGCAAATCTGTGCTGGAGATAAGATCAAGGTCTTTCTTTCAGCGAAGCAATTGACCGCTAGTTATGGTATGTGACTAAGAATGGTGATTAATGGGAATTAAAAATCGTACTATGGAGTGATCTGACCAACTCACAGGGGTTGGTTCAGGGTCACCTAGCCTTAGTCCTCGATAAAGCACAGGGTCAAAGCAGCGACCCCCAATATGAGTAGTTAAGTTAGATAAAAGATGTAAGTCATTAATCTGCATAATATCATACAGGTGTTAACAGTCGACTTCCTCAAAAACATTGTACCACATGTTTAAGTCGCCCAAAATAATTAACTTTGCATAATGAAGGAAATCTGTCCCCAAATAGGAATCCAGAGCACCGAGAAAAAGGGAGGCTGAACCAGGGGTAGCAGAGTAGCAAATGATAGCCTTCATTGAGGGACTGGTGATAGGTACAAACCAGTGACTGAGATGTAGAATCCCAGTCAAGGGAATGGAAGTTTGTAACTTCAAGAGAACATCTAGTCAAAACTGCCACGCCTCGTCCTTTCTGGTTTACTCTATTATGCCATTTGATCTGAAATGACTCAGGTACTAAAAGGTGGAAATAGGTAGTGCTACTGTCCATGATTCAGGTATGGGGAGCATATCAAGCTTCAAAGTGGATATGACTTCATTTAAAGCAACAGCATTTTTTATTGCAGAACGTGCATTAATCAGCGCTACTTTCACTGAGGGTACCATAACAGTAGATTTTACCGGTGGTGTGTTAGCCAAAATATTAATAAGTCTACCCTTATTTAGAGTACATAGCAAAAGCATACCATGTGTAGTATTCTTGAAGGATTGTAAACAGACCTAGGGAAATACACAAGGACATTTGTTTATCAACTGAACCCAGCTGAAGGAATGCTGGTACAGACAAATCTTCAGGCTGAGCTTAATTTTCTGAGTATGCAGGAAATAGAATGCTGTTTTTTGTTGATAAGAAAAGTGTCTCTGGGCCCAGGAAACAGCTAAAATTAGATTGTTACAAATCCCATTTCCTAAGTAAGCACAAAATACATGAGTTCAGGAAATCTGCATGTGTTGATAAGAAAAGTGTTTATGGATGCAGGAACCAGCTAGAATTAGATTGTTACAAAACTCCCCAAACATGGGTACTGGACGCTCTGGTGTGTTGTTAGGAAAAGTGGTGCTGGACCCATGAAGCATCTACAACTAGATTGTTACAAATCCCATGTCCCAAGTAAGCAGACATACATGCATCGGAATGTGTTATTTTGACATTTATTTATTTTGGCATATATTTTCACTTTATTTATTTTATCGTTCATGTTTTTGAAATTCTGCTTTGGGATTTCATGTTTAATTTTCGAACGTTCCTGTCTATGTGGATGACTTATTACTTTATTTGTTTAACATGAAAAAATGTTTTTTGTTATGGTTATATGGTGCTATAACTGACTAATAGCCCTGGTTTGAAAAAGGTCTCAGGGAGACCGAAACACGTGTCATCACTTAAGGGCACTTTTGGAAAATAAAACAATCCCTTTGAACAGTGGGGCGCAGTCTCCTTCTGGATTATTCATACTTTATACTTATGCTCAAGGGGGTTTTTCTTGGCTAAACCCGGAATCCGGTGAGACGCGACCAGTTGCACTTAATGAATCTTTTTTGAAAAATACCTAATCTCAACAAGGCTAATGTCGCCATGTTAGACCAAACCGCTGCAGCCAAGAGTTTTTGAGAAAATATTCAATAAATAAGTACGATTAATTCTGTCATTACCATGTATCTGTGAATCACTGCTCCACCGAATAATCATAAACATTTCCTTGGGTATATCCTCACATGACTTGATGTGTACAGTATCAGACTGCTGCTGATTTCCATATACTTCAATAGTATCTTTTTTTTACCCAAGTGTACCCCCTGTTGCTCTGTTTCACCACCCGAACTATCTAGGTGCTTGTGAATTTGACAGTCATTTGAAGGCCCATATTTCTCAAAATTTGCACTGAGACTGAAAGTGTCTGTTTGACAAGGAATCTGTGTGGCCGACCTTTCAGTGATTCCATTGCCTGTGTTACTGTGTTTCAGGCATATATATGATTTTTTTTCTTGTGTTTGCATTTGTGGGCCTAACAAAGTTATCGTTTGTGCTTGGTCACTATTGCAACTATCTTTTTTAATGGTTTATTTATTTGTTGTTACCTGATAAAACCCAGCCAAATTAGATTGTTTCATAGTGGTTTTTTGAACAACAACATCTGCCAAGTCCGCCTTTCCCAAGAGAGACTTGACAGAGGGTGTTGTGTTGCAACATATATCACCTTCCTTATTACTATGCAAATGTACAAAGTCACATTGTCTTCTAGGGGTGGAAACTGGCATAGAAGGGCCTGAATATAGGCATACATGTCTGTCCAGTTCTGCCATAATCACAGGTGCTAACATAGAGACGACTGCAATCTCACCATTTGCTAAATTCTCAGGTTGATACAACATCTTGTGTTGTTGATCCTCACTGGATGTCATAATGGCATCCCCAATGTCGTATAGGCCATTAGGTTCCCTTAGATATAGTACCTTTTCCTCATTTGATGTGGTTTGGGGTATTTCAAATGACATACAACATGGGTTCTGTGCTTCAATATGTGTTACTGATGCATTATAACGTAATTTTGATAATTTTGGCATTATTGTGGGTATTGTAAAACAGAGCTCTCTTGCTACAGGGTCTATACCAATATCAGAACTACTCACATCCGCTACTATTTCTGAGTTGCAGTTTCAGGTGGACAATGTTCTTCTTTGCCACCAATGCCATCAAGCGTTTGCCATTTCTGAGACTTGTTTCCATGATGGTCTCTGTCAAAACGCCTAATGAGATTCAATTTGACCCTAGTACATTTGTGTCTCCACCTTGACACAATACTCTTCCAGCTTTTATTTAACAACACAGACATTGTCGCCCAATTAAATAAGGGCGCGTGATCTCCCTAAAGTCAATTTCTCATATACCTCTGTGTCTCAGAATGGGCGGGGCGCTCAAAGGCACTAGGGCCCACAGTCACTCCAAACGCGTGTAACACCCAGACCTTGCAATACCGTTATTTAAACGATGTTCTCCCAATGGTAGAGCATCTTGAGGCTCAAAGGCACTAAGGCCCGCAGTCACCCCAAAGTCCTGAAACAACAAGGTAAATAGGAAGGAAGCCACTTTGCGTGCAATGCACTCTCTATGCTGGATGACCTAGAGGCTCCAAGGCTCATATGCCAGCAGTGACCCCACGGTCCTATACCAAGACCTGTACCAGCAAGATTACAAAATGCTACTTTTCCGGCAGTGTACACTCTGTACTGTGTTGCCGGGAGGCTCCAAGGCTTTAGGCCCGCAGTCACCCCTCAGCCTTCCCCATAATGTACACACTTCAAATGTAAATACCAGGTATAACATTGAACAATATAGGCAATTCAAAAGAAACAATCAATGATTCTACGGTCTGTCCTTCCCCAGCTCACAAGATGTTCTTGGTACTGCATGGCAGACTTTTTTTCGAGATGTGGCCAACACCACGCCGATAAACAAACTTCTTTAAATTCAAAATAAGTCTGAAATTCGAGCGGTTAATTTGGCGCAATGCTCCCACCTTTCACAGTGTAGACAGTGATTAGCAAAGTTCTCCAGAGGCACAGTCAGTTTTTGACAAGGTACTCAATAACCTCTCAAACACTTTGCAAAGATCAGCTCTTGTCCTTCCACCTCAACGTGAGGCCGTGTAGCGCTTAACTTCCTGAAGCAGTGCGTGAGTAGCTTTCGCAGTACAGCAGCATCCACGCTTTACCACTGCTCCGCAAACCCCTAAACACCAAAACACACTGCTGGCACACCGTGCAGCGCTCTGTGCATGCACGGTGTGTTTGTAGTTGTTCTGTAAAAATTTGTGGGAATAGAAACAGGACTCCTCTGAAACTGATCTCCCAAGGAAAAAACACAGAGCTTAAAGTGAACAGGTCCTCCACCAAGACACACCAAAACACACTGCTGGCTCTGGTCTGGGAGGGGTTGTGTTTTCACCCCTTAAAGGGGTGTCTAAGTCCAGCAGGGGTATTGTCAACCCCAACTGTCAGAGTGCTGGCCTGGTGATCCCCTTGCAGTCACACTAATTGACTTCGAACAGCTGATTGCAACTTGCTGGGGAAAATGCTTTTTGGTTGGATTTGATTGTGGTACCAGGAGACCCCTGCAAAGCCTTTTGATTGCTAACTGGGTCTGCTGTTTATTCAGCGTTTATTTCAACATCAAAAAGGTGAACGTGGGGGTAGTTTAAGAAATGTGCTTTAATGTATTGTTTTTGTATTTTTCTAAAAAATGTACAATTTATGTGGTTTTATTCAAGCATTTATAAGGCTTTTTTGTACTGTATTTATTGACAGACATGACTTTTTATAGACAGTCCAGGGATGGGGAGGTGCTCAAACTAGGCTGTGCATTTTTAAACTAAACAGCTGTGTGCTTTTATTGACATGTTTTTACATGTACAGTTTTTGCTCAGAATGCTCTCGGGTTTTGCATGTCAGCAAGGATAGTATAGAGGTATTGGTAGAACTGGATTGTATTTCTGTAGTGTGTATGCATGTGTGTGTTAAACCCTAATTGCTCTTTTGGTGATGCAGCATATTTGCACACATACAATGCATTGTATTAGTTTCACAGCACCAATAAAGTTAATAGATATTTGTAGTGTGTAAAATATTCAGCAAAGAGGGATCAGTATGCACCAAAGATCCCACATGTTACACAAATGGTATACCGGAGATTAATCCGCACAAAGCACTAGAGTTGATATGAGTCAGGCCATGAGACAGGCCATGAGGCAGGCTGGTTAAAATATGTTTCATAGCAATACAAATGTGTTTAAAGGCCCTATCACCACCACCATTATAGCCATCCCAAACATTCAGTTTTAAAAAAAGCCAAAGTCTTTGCATGAAATAAACCCCAACTGCACTTTTGGTGCACGTGTCTTATTGTGATGCAGCATATTTGCAAAACACAATGCAGTGTTTTAGTTTCACAGTGCCGATAAAATATTTTGAGTGTGTAAAATATTCAGCACAAAGGGATCAGTACGTGCCAAAGATCACACATGTTGTGTTTAATAAACAAACGCTGGAATGCTGTATTTTTTTTCAAAGGGATGCAAATGACAGGGTGTTATACCGGGCTCAAGATGTTTGGGGATGTGTAAAACTCGTCTTCTTTTAAGTTTTCAAGACTGTACCAGTGCATGTTTTTGATTGTGTTGGACTCATTTTGTACTTGCAAGTAGGCGCTAAATTTTATTTTATTCCATAAGCAAAATGACCCAAAGTAAAACAGAATGTGTCTATTCTCTGTCTGCAAGGGAGGCACAGAGTTTTGGCCGTATCTTTATATGTGAAAACTGCAATGTGTACTTTAAAACATAATTGTGAGGTAGAAGTGTGCTAGGACTTTAAAAATATGGTTCTGGCTTTTGCAGTGTTTCATACAATTTTTACAATGGGCCTCATTACAAATTTGCCGGTCTGGTAACAACGGTGCCGGTAAGCTACCAGCACCGTTGTTACTGGACCGGCAAACTACGAGGTCTGCTCGCGGGGGGCTTTTTGCCCGCCAGGTCTGCGGCAGAGTGGCACCAGCGAGCACACCATGTTGGATGCACCGGCACCATTTACGAATGTATGGGCCTCAATGGGAATGGGGAGTCATATAATCCAGCTTCCGGGAATGGGCAATATTGGGTCCCCCAGGGCTGTAATGCCCCAGTAATTGGCCATTCCCGGGTGCTGGAAAAAAAATTACTCCGGCGGCAGCCAAGCTGATTTACCAGCAAGGCTTCTGCCGGACTCATAATGAGGCCCAATGTGTGCAATGTGAAGGCCAAATTTTGGCAGATCAGGCACTGCAGGACTCGAAATTCTGCCAAAATCAAACCTGAAGTGGTGTAGCTGAAATTAATTTTGAATAAACTGACAGCATGACAGATTTATTTTAAGGGGACATGTGCTTAGGTGTTACACCAGGCTTGAGATGTTTGGTGATGTGTTATGTATTGATGGAGGACTGTTTCTGTGTAAAAGGTGTTCTATTCTGATTCCATATTCTTTCTATTTAGAAACAACACATCTTCCTACAGATGAATGTCACAGCCGGCAGAGTCTCTGTATCTGGATTGTGACAACCAACAACCAGCATCTAACACAACACGTCCCATCTGGTTTAGGGGTCAGCAAGACCCAAGGATGATGGGGGGTAGGAACAGTTTCAGTATGACCTGTGGTGGTACTTTAACACGGCTGAACGGATGGGGCAGTTTAAAGAAGGAGATTGTTTTTGTTTTTTTTATTTCGCAATGGAGCTCAGTAAACAGTGTCTCTGCAATGTCTCGGCTTATGGATGAAGGCCAGAGAAACCACCCCAGATGTCTCTGCGTCGTTGTCACAAGGGGTTATTGCTATGAAGGTTCAATCATGGAATGCTAGAGGAAGTGGTATTGAGCCCCAACTGGCACACAGTGTGTGATGAAGACCACAACAGTTTTTAAGTGTAAAGCAATGTCCTGCAGGTTTTAACCCCCTCACTATTTCACAGCGCCCCTACCGTCTCTACCTTTAAATATCTAGGTCACGCAGACAATGCACCCGTCCCAGCTGAGTGTCTGAGAGTTTGCTGTTTGAATCTGCATGTTTATTTTTCTGTTGTATTGAAACTTTTCCTCTCTGCATTGACCTGATTGTGCATAATCTTTTTTTCCTTTTTGTATAAAATATGTCCTTTAATATAAATAAATATTTGTTTAAAATCATTAAATGGTCTGGCTCTTTATTACGTGTTCCTTTGTAGTATGTTTAATAACACTCATCGCTTGTTGATTTTTCAAAAGTTATTTTATTCAGAGGTGTAACGCTAGCATGTGGTGGGGACAAGCAATCCGATACAGGCTAAAGAAACAGTTTCTATTTTTTTTTAATCACACTTGGGCCTCATCACGACTTTGGCGGTAACCCTTAAATCCGTCGGTAGCACTATTACCGCTGGATTTAAGGGTCCGCCAAATCAGGACTTTGGCGGATTTCGCCCCAGCTCTTAGCTGGGGGGAAATCCGCTGAATATTCACGCTCATACAGCCGGCGGGAAATCCGCCGGTGCTATTAGTGTGAAATTTCCCCATTGAGCCCAATGGGGAATGGGGCATTCCCGAATGGGCTCAATGGGGTATGGGGATAAACATTACCGCCGAACTCGTTATTCGGCGCTATTAGCGCCGGGGAGTTCGGCGGTAGGACTAATACCGCCGGCGGTAATACCGCCGGCGTTACCGCCCAAGTCGTTGAGGCCCACAGAGTAAAACTCTGTTGATGTTGCAGATGCAGTTTTTTTTATTTTCACAGATGATGCTACAAGCTCTTGACGTCATTCCATACCTGTCAACTGTTAGGAAAGATTGCCATTTATGGGTCATTTTCCCTCTAGTTGTGAACCCCCCAATTTTTTGCTGTTGTCTGCCCATCCTAGCCTGACTCTTACAAGTGGAGCCCAGTCTTCTGCTGCACTCCGCTGGGCTTTTGCTCATTTTGTTATAAGGAAACTGACATGCCCTTAAGACTGTCAGTACTGGGAGACTTTGTTTCCCTTAGTCTTTCACTTTGTTGCTATTCTTTAGTAAAATGTTATCAGTGCACAAAGTACCTTAGTGAAGTGCACATGAGTCCCTTTTTCATTTTAAAGCCTTAGACACTCTCAAATGATTTTTGGAGAAATGTACAAGTGTGCCCTGGACAGAGCTGGTGGCAGCTGTTACTTTTTATGTATTTTCAACTCTTTTCTATGGTACAAACCACATTTACCGTATTTGGCCCAGGGCAGTGGCCAGTGCCTAAAATGGCCATGCCACAAGGTCCTTTCTTCTGTCCTTTGGCCATCTTGTCCCTTTGCCTTCACCAGGTTGAACAGACCGGGGATATTCCTTATTTGGTCATGCAGACCCCCGCACAAAGCAAAGCTTTTGCAGGCTTTTGCATGCCTTGTGTGTATGCACCTAGGGTGTGGGCTGGAGCAGTCAAGTTCCAATACACATCCTGGGTGCCAGGATACCTGGTGTGCTGGGACCATAGTGGTCCATGATTGATCCATGTCTGGGATGGCTGTATGTGAGCAGATCTCTTATTGGTTTCTCTTTGTTTTGGCACAAAGGAGATTTTGGATAAGAGAAGGCCTCTTACAACGATTCCAGGTCGATCTTCTGAGTTCACTCTGAACTTACTAAAGGAGCCAAGGATCCTGAAATGAAGAAGCTGATCCATGGAACCACTGGTGACCTGCTGGAAGGTTTGGCACCCTGACCCCGCTGTTGTCCCGTTGGACCCCCTGTTTCTGATCGAAGGCCTGCAAGTGTGCTTTGACCCAATGGAATAGTGGGACCAACTATTCTTGGCACCTCCTGCTTAATCTGTAAGCAAGCCTTTTCGGAAGTGTTCCTGGACCGCCCAGTGTACTGACCAGCTCTTACGGACCGTTACCCTGAAACTGCCACTGAAGACTGTAAACTATGGGTATAAGGCACTTTCCCACCAAGATTCATACAGCTAGCATTCGTAGGTCTGGAATTAGGAGAGTACGCCTGAACCCAAGCCTACGCTGTCACTGTGTCACCCAGCTGTGGTGACGAACTTCATGGGTGTCTTGCTGCTGTGCCCCCCTGCGCCCTCAGACTTGCTGCATTGCAACTGGCCTGATTCCTTCACCAGGAGCAGAGAAATCTCCACTTTACCAACACAGAATCGATTCCGTAACACAGCCCCTGAAAGCCGCAGAGCCGTGCAGCTGCAGGCTTTGAACCTGCCATTGACCTGGACTGGACTGTTGAAGTTTGGTCCAAATTGCACTGAGGGTCAGTAAGAACTTGCACCCCTTACCAGTGGCCCCTGTTGTATCCATAGACCTTTACGCACAAATGCCCCTGAGGGCCACTCTTCTTTATCGAAGTAGCCTGTGCTACTGAGCTATTCCCAATTCTTGGCTCCTGCTCTGCCCTTTTGGGGAGACCCTCCTCAAATAGTGGGAACTTATTCTTCACTGCCTCACCCACCTTCCTGAGTCGCTACAGCCCCTTGAAGAGACCCTGTTTTGAACTTAACCGCATGACCACCTGCACCAGTACCAAATGTACTTTTGAACTCAAGGCTCCACTCATCTTAGGAACTGGACTGCCTCTTAGCTAGGGTTTGAATTGTGAAGGGCTGCCTAAAAGATAATTGCACTGCATGACCCCTTTCTTCTCAGGTTGTCGATCTGTACTGCGTAATATTCCTTTAGGCCACTCCTTACTGTATATATGTTTCATAGTTAGTGTTGTGTTGGTTTTGTTAATACTGCTGAATATTTACTGGGCGTTTGATTTAGAAAGCCTTTAATAAATGTATATGTATTTTTAATATATACACCTGACTGACAGTAATTTGTGGTGTTGTTTACTGTGTGTGCTCATTGTGGGCTTTTGATCACCCTCACACCTCCTGAAACCTAGTCTTGACTGCCGCCAATGCTTCCTTGATTGGTCTGGCTTGTCCATAAGGTTACCCTGTTCCAAGAAACTAGGATGGCCTTCTAAACGTCAGCCCACCAGGCCAGAGTACAATAATCCATCTTAACCTATTAGTGTACAGCGGTTGGATAGGATCCAAGGTACTCACTGTTGCACACTGGTGAAGGTACCCAACTTACACTTACCCAGGAAAACATAGTGACCTTAGTAGTAACTTAGCTGTAAAGGCTAATGGCCTATCTTAAAATGTGGAAGCAATAACCAACATAACCTTGAATGCTTCCAAGTATGAAACACTGAGAATGTTGTGTGCCTGGAGAGGCTTATCCGTTCAAGGTACAAAAAGTGAAATGATCCAAAGGATCATGGATTGGCAAGAGGTGCAACTCGATGCCATTACCTCAGTTGAGAGTGCAGAAGGTGGTGGGGCTGCTCTCACTGACAGCTCTAGCAGAGTTGTTGCTGCACTCGTCCATGGGGTCTATGAATACAGGGATGAAGTAGAGTCCCAAGTTTTATCTGTTAGCTCTGATGCTGACGTCATGCTTGAATTCAAGAAGCAAGAACTGCAGTTTAAGCAGAAGGAGCTTGAGTCCAACATGGCAAAGCTGAAAGTCGAGCAAGCAGAAAAAAAAAGGACAGAGATCACCAGTTGGAGCTGGGCAAGATTCAGGCTGCATCTGGCTCCTCCAGGGGATCTGGACATTGGTCGGTATCCTCCTCTCATCCGAGATTTCATAAAGATCTGCTCAGTATGTATAATGAAAAGAATGACATCATGGTCGGGTTAATTGCATTTGAGTATGCATGTGAAGTACAAGATGTTGTGGATGCAGGCAAGATTGCATGGCTGCTCAGTCGACTACCCCATTGTGGCTGCAGTGCCATTATGGAAATGTCTAAGACTTATAGAGTAGATTTTGTGATATTGGAGCAAAATCTCATCTTCAAGATTGGGAAGACTCCTACTCAATAATTAAAGAGATGTAGAGAGTACAAAAAGAAAGAAGGTAACACTTGGGTGTCCTATGTTACCGATTCCTTGAAAATCTTGACTAGCTGGGTTGAATGCTATAAGGTCACCACCTTTGAGGGTATGGTATGTTTCGTTATGCTTGAACATATGTTTTGATCTTGTTCCCCTGAGCATAGGCAGCACTTGGCTGATTCAAAGGAGATCGATCCTAAGAAACTGGCTAGTTTAGAAGATTTGTGGGTATCACAAAGAGTGTCACATTAGGACAAGACTACTCCTGGAAAGCAGAAGGAGGGGAAAAAGAACAAAGATAAGGAGTGTGGAGGTTCTAATAAAACATCCTCCCAAAAGAGCCACAAAAAGAAATACAAGGGTATCCCAAGAGAATGTTCAGAGTAGTGAGAGTTATACTCCTAGACAGAACTCTGGTTATAGTAAGCCTCCCTATGTCCCAAGACCCAGTGGATCTTGTGTGGCTTGTGGAGCAAATGACCATGTGAAGGGAGAGCCCAGATGTAAAGTCAAAACCTTGGCCATCCACTCTGTGAGTCTGGCCTTCCCCTCCTATGAGGTGGAAGAGATCACAGGGGCATCATTCTCCTCAGACTCCTTCCCACTGGAATAGAATCTGAGACAGTCCTAGTTTCCATGGGTTCCTGGGAGCCTAAAGTCCCAGAGGCGTATGCTAGCATTCCAGACAATACCAAGCACTACATTAAGGACAGTGTGCTAATCAATGGAGTAGACACTCCTGCCCCTAGGGATAGTGGAGCCAGCAGGTGGTAGATTCGACTTTGGTAAGCCCAGAGGAGCATGCCAGAGCTCCCCTGATGCCCACCAAGTTAGCTGATGGTGCCCCTCTCAAGTTCCCAGTAATGCCTGTCAATTTTAATATAAATAATACGATGGTCAGGATTCCAGTGAGCATACAGAGGCAAGTCCCAGGTAAGGTCCTGCTTGGGAATGATCTCAGGGACTTAGGTCTTGTGGGTGACACAGCAGCGCGACCATGCACAAGGTCACAAACAAGGGCTGCCTTAGCCAAGTCTAAAGCAAAGGCCAAGTCAAAGGGGAAACCCAAGGCTAAAGCAGTCAAAAGAGACAAGAGAGGGAAAGAAAGCATTCCCCCTAACTCACCTAAACTGAGGTGGAAGTAGTTGGCCAAACACCTGAACCTGACGAGGAAGAGGTGTTGCCTGAAATTCTTAATCCTCATGACCATTCTGAACTCTAAGGTGTATTGGTTGAAGGTGGTCCTGACAGGGTGGAGTTTAGTAAGGGCCAACATGAGTGCCCATCTTTGGAAGACCTAAGGAGACAGGCCTTCTCCCAGGTTGATGGTGAACCTCCTGGGAAGCATAGGATCTATTGGAAAGGTGGTCTCCTGTGCAGTGAGCCCACAGAGTCTACATAAGGAGACTGTAAGAGGTTGGTGGTTCCCAGGGGCGTTGCTAGGGGGGGCTAAGGGGGCTATAGCCCCTGATCTTTTGGTTGTAGCCCCGGATAGAATCTCAGGAGCTACAGCCAAAAGACTAGCTAGCCCCCAGTCCCAACAGTTCCGACATCAGCTTAGCCCTGAATCTTTTCCAGACCTAGCAACTCCCCTGGTGGTTCCCCTTCATGTAGGACCCTTCTTCTTGCAGTTGGCACATGCAGTCCTCCTTGCTGGTCACCTTGGCATCAAGAGAATCAAGCAAAAGTTAGCTATGCACTTCTACTGGCCCAAGATGGGGGTCCAGGTAGAATGTCACTGCAGGAGTTGTGCCACCTGGCAGTTATCTGGGAAGAGTGGCACAACAATCCATGCTCCATTGGTACCACTCCCAGTTGTGAGGGTACCATTTGAAAGGGTAGGGATTGACATTGTTGGTCCCCTTGACTCTCAGATGTCCCCAGGCAATAGTTTTATCCTGGTGCTGGTCGACCATGCCACCAGGTTTCCTGAAGCCATCCCATTAAAAACTGTAACTGCCAAGTCAGTTGCAAAAGCTTTGCTTGGCATATTCAGTAGGGTTGGCTTCCCTAAATAATTTGTGTCTAATTGGGGCAGCAGCTTGATGTCCAAGTACGTGCAAGCCATAAGGAAGGAGTGTGGGGTTGCTTATAGGTTTTCCTCAGCATATACCCCAAACCAATGGCTTAGTTGAGAGGTTTGATAAAACCCTCAAAAGCATGATTGGGGCTCTGGAAGAGCCCCAGAGGAGAAAATGTGATCTCCTTCTTTCATGCTTACTTTTTGCCTACAGAGAGGAACCTCAAGAGGGGGTTGGTTTCAGCCCCTTTGACCTTCTTTTTGGTCACCCTGTCAGGGGACCCTTGGCTATAGTCAAATAGGGGTGGGAGATGCTTACTCCCCCTATCGCTACCAATGTAGTGATATGATATGATTTGATAGGTTATTTATAACGCGCGAAAGGTTTCTAAGCATGGACCCAGAGATCGAACCTGTGGTGTTCTGTGTCGTCTTGCTTCCAAGGCAAGCACGTTGCCCCTAAGCTGTCCCATTGAGACAATGTGCTAGGACTAAGGAAGAGAATGGTCCTCCTGATGGCTCAGGCTAGTGATAGGTTGAAAGCTGGCCAAGCTCTGGTGAAACACTGGTATGACCTGAAGGCTTCCCTTGTCAACTTTACACTGTGCCAGCAAGTCCTGATCATGAACTCTATAAGGCCCAGAGCTTTACAGGATAAATGGTCAGGACCTTACTCAATAGTGGAGCCACTGGGAGAGGTACACTATTTAGTGGACCTTGGAAGTGCTGGAAAGACTCCAAAAGTGTTCCATGTGAACAGACTGAAGGCTTCCATCCCTAAGGTTGACATAGCTGCACTGCCCTTGGCATCAAATGTAGAGGAGGAAGAGTCAGAACCTCTTCCTGATCCGTTCCAGGGCAGTCTTTCAGATAGCTCTATTGATGGTGTGAAAGTGGCCCCTCACCTGACTTCTGGTCAGCAAGATGGGGTGAGAAGTTTGCTGAGGCAATTCACCCCCTAGTTTTCCCTAGCTCCTGGTTTGACACCTTGGTGCAAACATGAAATTGACACAGGAGATAGTGTACCTACCAAACGTAGTGGATACAAGATGTCAGATAAGGTGAGATCTTACATCAAGACCGAGGTCAACAAGATGTTAGATCTTGGGGTGATTGAACACTCTAGTAGTCCTTGGTCAAGTCCTGTGTATGTAGTACCAAAGGCAGGTACCTCTGAGCTGAGTTTCTTTGTGGACTACAGGGCTCTGAGTGATGTCACCAAGACAGATACACACCCTTTGCCTAGAACTGATGAGCTGGTGTATACCTTGGTTTCCTCCAAGTACATCAGCACATTTGACCTCACTGCAGGGTATTGGAAATAAGCCCTAGCTGAGAATGCCAAGGATAATACAGCATTCTGAGCTCCAGAAGGCTTTTACCAGTTCAGGGTAATGCCATTTGGATTTAAGAATGCACCTGCCACTTTTCAGTGGCTTGTGAATCATGCCCTTAATGGGTTGGATGAATTCTGTCTATATCTGGATGATCCACAGTGTTCAGTGCCACCTGGGAGGATCATGTGAAACACTTTAGAATGGTGTTGCAGGCTCTCCAGAAGGCCCACTTGACCATAAAGGCCAGCAAGTGCCAGATTGTTCAGGATTCAGTGGTCTACCTTGGATATGAAATAGGTGGAGGGAGCATTCGGCCTCTACCCAGTAAAGTAAAAGCAGTACATGGCTGACCTACCCCCACTACACACACCCAGGTGAGAGACTTTTTAGGTCTCACAGGGTATTACAGAAACTTCATGGCGGACTCTGGCACCATAGTTGCCCCTCTGACCACTCTCACAACTCCAAAGAAACCCAAGAAGGTCTCCTGGTCTGAGGAGTGTGGGATGGCCTTCAATGGCTTACAAGACTCCTTTTCCCAGGCTCCTGTTCTCATGGCCCGTGATTACAAAATACCTTTTATTGTGCAGATAGATGCTTTTGCCACTGGGATAGGTGCTGTACTATCACATGTAGATAACAAAGGCAAGGATTGGATGCGTAAGTCGCCAGCTTAATGACAGGGAGCTCAGATGGTCCACAGTAGAGAAAGAATGTTGCTCTGTTGTGTGGGCCCTAAGTGACTGACGCCCTCCCTCTATGGGACTCACTGCACTGTACAAACTGACCATAAGCCCTTAAAGTGGCACATGAACATGAAGGGAGAGAATCCTAAGTTGCTCAGGTGGTCCATAAGCCTGCAAGGGTTTGACCTCACCATTGAGCACAGGCCAGGTTCCAACATAGCAATGCTGATGGGTTCTCCAGAATGTTTAACCAACCTGAACAAGAAGCTCATCCAGGGTGGATTATTCCCCCCGTCCTTGGTCTGGGAGGGGTGAGTGTTAGTAAAGATTTCCATTGATGGGTAGTTTTTCCTCCAGTTGGGAACCTCCCAACATTTTGCTGTTGTCTGACCATCCTAGCTTGACTCTTACCAATGGAGCTGGGAGTTTCTCATTTTGTTATGGGTAAACTGACATGCCCTCAAGACTGTCAGTACTGTGAGACTTTGTTTCCCTTAGTCTTTCACTTTGTTGCTATTCTTTAGTAACATTTTATCCATGCACAAAGTACCTTACAGTACAGTGCACGGGAGTCCCTTTTTCATTTGAAAGCTTAGACACCCTCAAAGGATTTTTGGTGAAATCAACATGTGTGCCTTGGACACAGCTGGTGGCAGCTGTTACTTCTTATGTCTTTTCAACTCTTTTCTATGGACCAAACCACATTTGCCGTGTTTGGCCCAGGACAGTGGCCAGTGCTTAAAATGGCCATGCCACAAGGTCCTTTGTTCTGGCCTTTGGCCATCTTGTCCCTTTGCCTTCACCAGGTCAAGCAGACCTGGGACATTCCTTATTTGGTCATGCAGATGCCAGTGTAAACCAAAGCTTTCACAGGTTTCTGCATGCCTTGTGTGTATGCCTCCAGTATATGGGCTGGAGCTGTCTATTTCCAATATACATCCTAGGTGCCAGGATGTCTGGTGTGCTGGGATGAATGGTACCACCCAAGGTCCATGATTGGTCCATGTCTGGGATGGCTGTATGTGAGCAGCTCTCTTATTGGTTTGTCTTCATTTTGGCATGAAGGAGATTTTGGATAAGAGAAGGCAAGAGAAGAGAATTTTCGGCGGATTTCCCCCAGCTCAGAGCTGGGGTGAAATCTGCCAAAGTCCTGATTTGGCGGACCCTTAAATCCGGCGGTAATAGCGCTACCACCGGGTTTAAGGGTTACCGCCAAAGATCGATCTTCTGAGTTCACACCAAACTTATTAAAGTAGCTAAGTATCCTGAAATGAAGACGCAGAGCCGTTGAACCATTGGTGACCCACTGGAAGGTTTGGCACTTTGACCCCGCTGTTGTCCCGTTGGACCCCCTGTTTCTGTTCAAACCTAGAAGGCCTGCAAGGGTGCTTCGACCAATTGGAATAGTGGGACCAACTATTATCGGCACCTGCTGCTTAACCTGTAAGTGAGCCTTTTTGGAAGTGTTCCTGGACCAACTAATGAACTGACCAGCTCATAAGGGACCTTTGCACGGGAACTGACTTGAGCCTCTGGAGATTGTAAACTCTGGGTATAAGGCACTCTCCTGCCGAGTTTCGGACACCTAGCTTTCCTAGGTCTAGAGTACACCTGAACCCAAGCGTACGCCCAGCTGTGGTGATGAACTTTGTGGGTGCCTTGCTGCTCTGACCCCCTGTGGCCGCAGACTTGCTGCTTTGGAACTGGCCTGATCCCTTCACCAGGAGCAGAGAAATCACCACAGTACCGCCACAGAATCAATTTCGGAATGGAGTCCCTGAAAGCTGCAGAGCCGTGCAACTGTAGGATTTGAACCTGCAACTGATCTGGACTGGACTGGTGAAGTTTGGTCTGAAGTGAACAGAGGGTCAGTAAGTACTTGCATCCCTTACCGGTGGCCCCTGGTGCATCCATAGACTTTTACACACAAGTAGCTCTCCTGGCTCCTTATGCACCCAGCTTGTGGGTTTAACATCGTGCCTGCTGCATTTCCACCTGCTCACATTAGATTTTTGGGCCCCTCCAAGATGGCCTCACTTTTTCTTCATGGGCCTGATGTCCTTTAGCCCTACCTGACTCCCACCCCCATTGGTTGCCTGGGCCTTCATTGCCCAATCGGAGCAACCGGGAGGCGGGAGCCGGCACCATCTACAAAGGCCCACTTCTAAGGCCCGGTCAGCTTCCCTATCAGCTTACCGGGACGTTACTACAACAGCCTGACCCTCCCTGGGGATGCTTGCTCCCTCAGGCATGAAACTGGACTTCCAAGACTCTCTTACTTTCCTTTCTACTGGTTAGTTTCCCTTTTTCTGCCTACCCTTTAGATTTCATCTCATTCACCTTCTTCTTGTTTACAACTGGTCCCTCCTTCATTCTCTTGTCTAAGCACTCACCTATAATCCTGACTCTTTTCTTATACCTATTGATGCTTAAGAAATTGCCTTGAAAGTCACATTTGGGCCTGTTTGGGAAAGTCAAATTTGGGTGTGTTTTAGGAAAGTCAAAATTGGGTTGTGTTTGGGGAAAGTCAAATTTGGGTGTGTTTCTGTAAATCAAAATTGGCTGCATTGTTTTTTTTCACCTTACTTTGGCTCTCAAATGTAACCTGCTAGCCCAGTGACTGTTCCTTACCTCTGATCTTGTATATTTCTCCTACTGCCTCCTCTCTCTACCAGGCTATGGGGTTATCTGTTTCTCCTATCTTTTCAAAGTGCTTCTCCATTGACTATCCTTCCCTTCTCACTAAGGGCCTGATCACGACTTTGGCGGTAACCCTTAGATCCGGTGGTAGCGCTATTACCGCTGGATTTAAGGGTCCGCCAAATCAGGACTCTGGCGGATTTCACCCCAGCTCTGAGCTGGGGGAAATACGCCAAAAATTCACGCTAATACCGCCGGTGGGCATCCGCCGGCGGTAAGAGCGTGAAAATTCCCCATTGAGCCCAATGGGGAATGGGGCATTCCCGAATGGGCTCAATGGGGAATGGGGATTAACATTACCGCCAAACTCGTGATCCAGCGCTTTTAGTGCCGGGGAGTTTGGCGGTAGGGCTAATAACGCCAGGGGTAATACCACCGGTGTTACCGCCAAAGTCGTGATCAGGCCCTAAGTCTGTTAAGAAGTTCAAAAAGGATATCTTGGCCTCTAACCCTGGTCTTCCTATTGCCAACACCTATTCCAATACTTCCTCCAGACAGACCCTTACCGACATCCTCTTTGTCGTTCCTTTGCCAGATCTATGGATTCTTCATATGATCTCTCTGCTCTGTCCTACCTCCTCCTCTCCCATTAATGGTGGCATTCGCTGGGAAGTTCTCATGGCTTCCTTCGACTCCTCTAAAGTCATCATAAATGTCTACCTTAATGCCACTGTCATGGTCCAAGGTGCTCAGGCCAATCTCCTCCTCTTTTATAGGCGCTTCCCTCGCCTCATCAATTTCCTCTCATCTCCTGCTGTCCCTTCCTCTCCCCCCTTGGCTACCTTGCCCTCTCTCTCCTCCTCCTCTGCCCCTCCTAGGGCTCTTTCTACTCCGCAGGGCGTACCTCTGATCAGAACCCCTCCCCGGAAGGTCTTTAAGGCTGGCAACCTTCTTCATATTGCCACTCTCAACTTTTGGTCTGCTTTCAAACACTTCTCTGACATCTGCCACCTCCTTGAAGAACTAGACATTGATGGCCTTGGTCTTACTGAGACATGGTTCACGGCCAGCTCTGTGACGAGCTTTGACACTCTCCTCCCTGATGGCTACAAGATCCTCTCTGCACCCAGATCCTCCCGGTCCGGTGGTGGGGTAGCCCTGATCTTTCCTGAGTGGATTCCTGCCTCTATCATTCCCACTCAGACCTACTCCTCTTTTGAATGCCTTATCTGTAGGCTCGCTCTCCCTCCTACCCATTCTCTTACTGTGGCTACCATCTACCAGCCTCCTGGTCAAATCACCTCATTTCTCTCTGAGTGGGCGGACCTCTCCTTCTCCCTCCTGGCCTCTACCACTCAACTCCTCCTCCTCTGTGACCTCAATATCCATTTAGACTCTCCTTGTTCCTCCTCTGTACTCTTCCGTGACCTCAGCGACTCCCTCTCCCTGTCCATCCTTCCCTCTGGCCCGACTCACTCTGCAGGGCACACACTCGATGTCTTGATCTCCTCTGACCTCCCACTCTCCATCCCTCTGACCACTCCTCTCGCCTGGAGCGATCACACCCTCCTCTCGTCTCATCTCTCTCTCTCTTCCCCCCAAGCCAAGTCTACCCCAACACTGCCACCTACCTTCTCGGACATCCGTCCCATGAAGCGTGTGTCAACTGAGGCTTTCGCTGCTTCACCCCCCCCCCTCCACCTCTGGCTGCCTCACTTCCTGACACAGCCCTGTCTCGGCTCCGCTATTCATTTTCTGATACTCTTGATACGCTTGCCCCTGTCATGAGGATCTGTTTGAAGTCCAAAGCCAAGTGTAATTCCTGGTATGACTCTGACCTAGTTATACTTAAACGTACGTTTAGGGCGGCTGAGAGGAAATGGAGGGCTTCTTGTTCATCCTCTGACAAACTGGCCTGTCGCCTGCTCCAAAGTCAATACCGACTCTCTGGACTCAGAAGAGAGTCCACATTCAAGCTCCTTTCTCTGCAGCATCTAACAACTTGGCCAAACTCTTTAAAACCTGTAAGGAGCTGGCCAACCCTGCTGCAATCTCTACCCCTCCTGTTGTCACTCAGGCTCTTTGCAATGCTCTTGCCTCTCACTTTATCTCAAAAACCCAGGTCCTCCTGTCCACCCTCTTCACCCCTCCCCCTCCTCTTCCCTCTCCATCTGTGCTTGCTGACCCTCCTTCAGATACCCCCTCACTCTCCTTCTCGTCCTATCCTCTTTTCTACCCTGATGAAATCTCTAGACAAGTCGATCTATGAAAGCCTCGTCAAAACAGGTTCATCCCTGTTCCTCTAAAACCATCAAGGACCACATTGACACCCTTGCTTTCGGCCCTTGCTGGCTTTTGCAACCACTCCTGTGCCTCAGGATGCTTTGCCTCCCCTCTGAAGTACTCCCTTCTGCATCCTCTTCTCAAGAAACCCACAGCTTATCCATCTTGTCTGGCTAACTATTGCCAAATTTCCATTACTCCCTTTCTAGGCAAACTGCTGCAAAAGTTGGCCATCTCTCATCTTAACCTACATTCTGATTCTGTTGGCTGTCTCCATGACCACCAGTCTGGCTTCAGAGCTGCCAGAAGCACGGAAACCGCTCTCCTGAACATCCGTGAATATCTGCTCTCCAACCTTGACTCTAACATTCCCTGTGTCCTCATCCTCCTCGATCTCTCCTCTGTCTTCGACAAAGTCAACCATACCATCCTGCTCAAGCGTCTCTATGATTGATAATGTGTACACACTTGTAAAAGTTGAGAGTTCTCAAATTAAATTGCAGCCTTTTGAGATGAATGAGGCCTTAAAATGTACAGAAAGGTTGGCTTTTTAAAAATTACAGTGCAGAAAGACCATGCCATGTAGTGGCTCATGCTACTGTGCATTTTGAAGCCAACAGGATCATTGTACAACATCTGATAACCCAAACTATTGTGAATAAAATCTGAATAAAAATGGTTGTTTTAAATGTTGATACAAATGTGTTGTTTATAACACCTAGTTTGTGTCTTTATGTTCAGCTGTTATTGGGTCAAACACGGGGAGGGCATGAAGTTGTTGTAAATATATTAACACAAAGGGACATTGACTGTAATGGAAGGACGTTAAGAGCATGTACCATCATCTGTGAAAATAAAAAAAGCAAGCATCTGGAACAGCAACAGAGTTCTATTCTGTGTCTTTACCTACAAAGTGTGATTAAAAACATAGAAACTGTTTCTTTAGCCTGTATCGGATTGCTTGTCCCCACCACATCCTAGCGTTACACCTCTGAAAAAAAATAACCTTTTAAAAATCAACACGCAATGGGTGTAATTATACATAATAAAAAGGAACATGTAATAAAAAGCCAAAGCATTTTATGATTTTGAGCAAAATATGTATTTATATAAAAAGACATTTTTAATAAATAAAGGAAAAAAGATTATGCACAATCTGGTCAATGCAGAGAAAAAAAGTTTTAATGCGATGAAAAGATAAACATGCAGATTCAAACAGCAAACTCTCAGACACTCAGCTAGGACGGGTGCATTGCCTGTGTGACCTGATGATTAAAGGTAGAGACGGCAGGGGCGCTGTGAAATAGTGAGGGGTTGAAACCTGAAGGACAATGCTTCACACTTAAAAAACGGTTGCATCCTCCGTCTCACTCTGGAGCACCTGTTGGGGATCAATACCACTACCTATAGTGTTCCCTGATTGAGCCTTGGTAGTGCCGCTGTCCCGAAAGTATAACCCATTGTGACAACAAAGCAATGCAATTCATGGCAGTTCCTTGGGCCCGCATCCATAAGCCGAGACATTCCAGAGACACTGATTACCGAGCTCCATTGAGAAACAAAAACAAAATCTCCATCTTTGAACTGCCCCATCCATTCACCCATCATAAAATGCCATCATAGGTCATCCTGAAACTGTGGCTGACCCCCTTCATCCTTGGTCTTGCTGGCCCCTAAACCAGATGGGATGTGTTGTGTTAGATGAATCCTTCACCATAAATCCAATGACTGCCAGTTGTTGGTTGTTACCGTCCACATCCAGAGACTCTGCTGGCTGTGCCATCCATCTGTTGTAAGACGTGTTAGTTGTAAATAGAAAGAATATGGAATCAGAATAGAACACCTTTTACACAGAAACAGTCCTCCATCAATAAATAACACATCACCAAACATCTCAAGCCCGGCCGGTGTAACACCTCAGCGGATGTTCCCTTAAAAATATCAGTCATGCCAGTAGTTTGTACAAAATACATCTTTGCTACACCACTTCATTAAAGGTGTGATCTTTGGCAGCAATTCGAAGCCCACAATGCCTGATCTACCAAATTGAGCCTTCACATTGCACGCATTGTCGAGATTGCATGAAAAACTGCAAAAGCTAGAACCATATTTTAAAGGTCCTACCACACTTCTACCTCACAATTGTTTTTTAAAGTACACATTGCAGTTTTTTACATGTAAAGATGCTGGCCAACTATCTGTGCCTCCCTTGCAGACAGAGAATAGATTATGTTTTACTTTGTGTCACTCTGCTCATGGAATAAAATCAAATGTAGAACCTAATTGGAAGTAAGAAACAAGTCCAACCACATCTAAAACATGCCAGGTACAGTCATAAAATCTTTAAAAATGCAGAGTTGTACACAACCCCAAACATCTCGAGCCCGGTATAAACCCCTGCTACTTGCAACACTTTAAAAAAATAACCCATAATTCTAACGTTCTTTTATTAAACACAACATGTGTGATCTTTGGCACATTCTGATCCCTCTGTGCTGAATATTTTGCACACTCAAATATTTGTATTGGCGCTGTGAAATTAAAACACTGCATTGTGCAGGTGCAGATATGCGGCATCACAAAAAGACAAGTGCACCAAAAGTGCAGTCAGTGTTTATTTCATGCAAAGATTTTCTTTTATTTTTTAAACTGAATGTTTGGGACGGCTATAAGGGTGGCAGTAATAGTGCCTTTCAGTGCATTCTAAGCGCTATGAAACATATCTTAACCACCCTTCCTCAAGGCCTGTCTCATGACCTGTCTTGTGGCCTGACTCGTATTAACTCTAGTGCTTTGTGCGAATAAATCTCGGTTATACCGTTTGTGCAACATGTGCGATCTTAAGCACATACTGATCCCTCTGTGCTGACGTGGACTCCCTGCTCACTGTGCTTAGAGAGGCTCAGCTTCACCTCACTGATGATGCCCAACAAGGCTGAAACATGTGTATGGGGTTGCTGGTGGTACTCCTGTTCAGAGAAGAATTGCCATAGCATTTCGGTGCTGGACTGCCCATGTGGGCGGGACAAAGACTGATATGCAAATGGATATTTCCCATATGTGAAAGGTACAGTGAGCAAAAAGCAGATGGCTGCACACTCTCAATGTGGTTAACAACCACTGAACAGGTTATCATGCCTTGTTCTTCCGAGAGAGGGGCGCCTGCTACCTTTGTTGAATTTGTTGAAGGAACATGGGGTTGGTCACCCTAGGTTACCTGGGGGCAACCAGACGTGGACTCCCTGCTCACTGTGCTTAGAGAGGCTCAGCTTCACCTCACTGATGATGCCCAAAAAGGCTGCAACATGTGTATGGGGTTGCTGGTGGTACTCTTGTTCAGAGAGGAATTGCCATAGCATTTCGGTGCTGGACTGCCCATGTGGGCGAGACAAAGACTGATATGCAAATGGATATTTCCCATCTGTGAAAGGTACAGTGAGCAAAAAGCAGATGGCTGCGAACTCTCAATGTGGTTAACAACCACTGAACAGTTTATCATGCCTCTTTCTTCCGAGAGAGGGACGCCTGCTACCTTTGTTGAATTTGTTTAAGGAACTTGGGGTTGGTCAGCCTAGGTTACCTGGGGGCAACCAGACGTGGACTCCCTGCTCACTGTGCTTAGAGAGGCTCAGCTTCACCTCACTAATGATGCCCAAAAAGGCTGCAACATGTGTATGGGGTTGCTGGTGGTGCTCTTGTTCAGAGAGGAATTGCCATAGCATTTCGGTGCTGGGCTGCCCATGTGGGCGGGACAAAGACTGATATGCAAATGGATATTTCCCATCTGTGAAAGGTACAGTGAGCAAAAAGCAGATGGCTGCGAACTCTCAATGTGGTTAACAACCACTGAACAGGTTATCATGCCTTGTTCTCCCGAGAGAGGGGCGCCTGCTACCTTTGTTGAATAGGATTTAAGACACACACACACACACACACACACACAATACAGAAATACAAACCAATTCTACCAAAACCTCTATGTTAACCTGGCTGACATTCTAAACCACAGTGCATTCTAAGCAAAAACTATACATTTAAAAACACGTCATTAATAGCACGCAGCTGTTTAGTTTAAAAATGCACAGCCTAGTGCCTTTGAGCGCCTCCCCAGCCCTAGCCTGTCTCAAAAATGGCCTGAATATCAATAAACAGAAGAAAAAAAAGCCTTATCAATGCTTGCATAAAACCAAATGAATTGTACATTTTTAGAAAAATACAAAAACAATACATTAAAGCACATTTCTTAAAATACCCCCAAACTCACCTTTTTGATGTTGTTGACATAAACTCTGAATATACAGCGGGCCCAGTTTTCAATTAAAAGGCTTTGCAGGGCCTCCTGGTACGACAATCAAATGCAGCCAAAAAGCAAGTTTTCCCCAGTCGTTGCAATCAGCTATTCCAAGTCAATTAATGTCATTGCAAGGGGATCATCAGACCAGCACTCTGACAATGGCGTTGACAATTCCCCTGCTGGAGTTAGACACCACAGGAAAACACAACCCCTCGCTGAACAGTTTTCTTATCAATGCATACAGATTCATGTATTTCTGCTTACTTTGGAAATGGGGTTTGTAACAATCTAAGTTTAGCTCTTTCATGGGTCCAGTGCCACTTTTCTTATCAACCCAACAGGATTTCCTGAACCCATGTGTCAATCAATCTAATTTTAGCTGTTTACTCGGTCCAGAGACACTTTTCTCATCAACACATATAGATTTCCTGAATTTATGTATTTTGTGCTTAAATGGGTACTGGTGTTTGTTACAATCTAATTTTAGCTGTTTCCTGTGCCCAAACACACTTTTTTGACTCAAGAAAACACACATTCTGTTTCCTGCATGCTTAGAAATTAAGCTTAGCCTGCAGATGTTTCCTGTGCCAGCATTGCAACAGTTGTGTTTAGTTGAAACACAAATGTCCTTGTGTATTTCCCTGGCTGTGTTTACAGAGCGGTTGCATAACAGCCTGTATTCTGGTGAACTAAATATAAAGACCCGTCTGTGTTTCCTGTTGCTGTCCCAACCTTGGTGTGAGTCATCAGAATTTCTGGGATTCCTGGCATTTCGTTGTGTATTATTCATCTGTGGTTGAGCAGTATAAAACCCCCATCCCACAGCAGTTCCCCTGTCACATGCTGTTTGCAGGGACACATAAAGGCAGAGGGGTATGTGAATCACAGTGTACTCATTTTTCATTATTTAAAAGAAACACACCTTGTCAAAGTCAATAGGTTGAATTTTTGTACCAGCTCTGTGAAGCACACTTTACTTGTAAGGTGAACTGCTTTTCATTATTTAGACTCTGTTTCAAAACCAGTACATATAACATTGACATACATTTCTGTATCAAAATTGATATAAAACATTTTTAAAACAACATTTTGGGGGAACTTTATATAAAAATATTATAATAATTGTATACAATAAATATTCATTTGTATATGCATTTCTATATAAAAATATGATTTTTAATATACATGTTTATATAAATATGTGTATAACCAATATTATATTACATTTTTATAGGAATTTTTATATCAGAAATATACATTGGTATATTGATTTTATATACATTTTTATATTGAAGAAATGTCAAAATTGTTTGTTATCATTTTCCCCTTCCTATCACATCTGGGCATATCCCCTCTGTGATGTCATCACTGCATCTCTCTGCACAACCCTTGATTCACAGTCCCTGTCTCCAGAGCTCACTTTGCTGTCAGCGCTCGACCAAGTAACATCATCGACCACTGCTCCCGTTTTTATATAGATTTTATATAAAATGTATATTCACTTGTATCAAATGATATGAAATGTATACCCACTTCATATCAAATGTACATTTGATATAAAATCGATAGCCAAAAAACGTTGTATCATTTTTAAATCAAATTTATGTTAAGTTTATATCAAAGCATGTCAAAAGGGGGAGGGGCTACGATCAGAAACAGGGGATGTGCCCACCTGTTTACATTTTAATGGAAACAAAAGCAGGCCCCTTCTTCTACTTGCTTAATATCATTAGTTTATTTTTTCCAGACTAGGGTGACAACCACATTTTTAAAGATGACTGCATTATAAAACATGTTGCATCCACCGAGGGAAAGTGTTGCAATTGGCCATTCTCCTTGAGCTTGTGCACATTCCCCAGGACCAGTGTTGATGCCAAGACATGTGACCCTTAACAGCGTTGCATAGTAGTCCTGGGAATAACACATATTTACAAACATGTAAGAAGAAGCAATGTTGGGAGAAATCATCCTCATCTGGCATTTAGCTTTCTGGGGTTCTACTCTTGACACTAATTGAATGAATGAATTTGGGGAACAGATTTGTAGATTACTTCCTCATGACTCATTGATATCAGGGAGTCATTTCTGCTGTTTATATTATCATCTGGATTGTTTAAGATTTCAAGCTCTATTGACAACCAGTACTATGAAGCCATCCAGACCCATGCGTGAATTTCCCACAACCTCTGGCATTGTTGGCCCATCTCGCAACTTGCTAGATTTTCAGGGACCTTTGCCATTGTAGTGTGATCTGGGTCATTGCTCGGGCTTCCCATGGTCTCTGGTGTTGTGGGGTCACCTGAGTTCCCGAGCCTCCCTTCTCCATGCTTCATTTGTGTGTCCTAGGACTTGGATGGCAGGAGACCCCATCCCCCTTTTAAAGGAAACTAATATTAGGGTTTCTATGATCTAAGGAAACATGGGGACAAGTTAATCATCACATTGTGATAATTTTTGCATTTTCAGGAATCCATTCCACCTCTATCTTTTGTCCTTAGGAAAGAGTTTTTGTAGTTAACATGCAATATTCTTTCTTTCATTCTGAATATGCTTACTGCACTGTAATACACATTGTGTGCTTAATGAATCTTTCCATAGTCATCATATACTTTTTAGATGGTTAGTACATACTCACTATTCTGTCACTTTTCTGGAGGCTGAGAGAAGATTTGAGGAGCTCTGCGTGGATGACAGGATTTCAATTAGATAATATGTACAAACTGCTGATCCCTTCTTCTCATTATTATTTTATGCACTACATATGAAAGCTTATCAAGACAAGAATTACATGAGGATCTGTCCAATAATATACCAAGCTTGATTTGTCTATGGTATTCCCCTTTTGTAATGGCTTCTCAGGCTAAGAAGAATGGTCTGGAGAGTTGCCCAGAGAAATTCCAGAGGTTAAGATTAATTATAAACCTTCCAGCCAACATTGCTTTTGTTTTGCTATTGTCACCCCAAGTGGGACGGGTCTTCCCAGGCGTGGGTTCTGTGCCTGATGGGCCTAAATACCCAAGCTACTCCACACTGATGAGGTCCAAAAAGGTTGAAACATGTTTGGGGATGCTTGTAGTCTCGTGCAGAAGGGGTGTGATCAAACAGTTTGGGCTGGACGGCCCCTTTTGGGGTAGGACCAAACCTGATTTGCATATGGTCTTTCCCCCTTTGTAATGGCTTGGCAGGTGAAGAAAGATGGTTTGGAGAGTTGCCCAGAGCAATGCCAGAGGATGAGATTGTCTTTTTATGCCAAACATGGCAGAGGTGCAATCTCCCCCTGTTTAGAATTAGTCCACAAACAAGCCATACAGGCTTCCACATATGGCTCAGAATTGTGGGCCATACAAACACTGCTGATTTGTCCATATGTGATAATTTCCTTAAGAAATTCTTGCTTTTGCATGTGTCAGCCCCATCGGTTCTGGTCCATCTAGAAATTGACAATATCAGGGTTTCGGCGCATATTTCATTCAAATCGATAATGTTGTGGGCCACGGTCTGGAATGGAGAGGGGCTGGAGAAATATAGGAATGCCCTGTCCAATGTCATGAATTCCGAAGGGGGGAAAAGCCAAAAGTGGCTTGTACACGTGAAGACACGCCTTTTTCAACTGGATATGCCAGATCTCTGGAATAGGCCCCAGGGACCCCATGTATGGGATCTGAACACCTTGAAAACTAAAGCAAATAGGCTAATGCTTGAATAACTCATAGTTGATGCCACAGAGTTGAAACTCTGTGTGGAATTCCTAGAAACAACAGTAGAACTAGGGTTTAAGGTTTATTTGGACACTATTCTCTCGCCAGGGGAGAACTCTCTCTCTGTTTTGATTTAGGCTTGGCTTCTTACCAGTTGCCTGTATGACCAAGAGATGGCAGGGGAGGTACTCCGACCTCTGCCCAATGTGTGGTTCTCACCCAGAAAGCATTGCACCCTTTTAATAATTTGCAAAAAAACTCATAGTCTGAGAGGTATGTACTTGGAACATATCCTGAATAACGCAGGCATTCGACATGTCATTTTTGTCACCAGGTACTTAAGAGAATGTGGTGCTATTTGGTATTTGGGACTGCACATTTTATTCTCAGGGCATGGCTGTTCAGAAACAGGATTTAGAAAAATGGTTCTGGTATTATGGTTAATGACGACTAAGTACCAGAGGCTGCAAGCATTTACTCTCCTTGGCCATTACTATGTCAACTTCCCACTAGCCCAAAAACGATGTCATGAAGAAGTACTGTTTTATGGAGGTTCCCTTAATTTATATTCTTAAAGCTTGGTTACTTTAAGCCAAGCAATTTTTCACATACCCGCACTTACCTCTCACCTCAAATTGAGAGTTGTGTATGAAATAGGTATGATTTGAATTGATTGATCTGTAATTTTATTGCCCCGTGTAATTTCCCATTTATACCCACACACATGAATAATGTATGGAACAATTTACTGAGCTGTATTTGATATTTGTATATATAGTCATATGTTCTTGGGCCTTCTTTTTACATGTACTAACTGTTTTATGGAACTTGAAAGTTATAAATCGAATAAAAGTATCTTGATGATTAGTATTTTATGCACTTCATATAAAAGCTTACTGAGACAAGAATTACATGTGGATCTGCACTTTCTTTTTACATATTGAAAATGAAAATGATTAATGTAATCACCCACGTGGTATTCTTTTATGAGATTCTCAGGTTAAAATATACTTGTGTGCACTGCAGTGTTTTTCCAAGTACTTTTACGAAAAAGAAAATGCATGTTGGAAATGCTTTCTTAAATTTTCTGATGTATTTCTATATAATGAAGTTATTAATTAGCATTCATTCATATCTTTGGTAAAGTAAATGTTAATGAAGAATTACCCTATTCCCAATAACTGGTTCATGGGGTGAGATGTTGATAGCTTAAGCAGGGGTAGCTCTCATTGCCATCATTGCCAAAGGTACAAGGATATCCCAACTCAGACTTTGCTCCATTTACATTTTCATCAACATGTTGACTATGGTTTGATCATCTCTCTTTACTTCTCCACTAGAAGCGGGGAGATGTGAGATATGCCGCTTTCACTTTAGATCTTGTATTTTCCCACTTCTTGGTTACAATAACAAAGTAAAATAGCTTCCACTATCTGATCCTACTCACTGAGGCAAACCAAAGCAAGATAATGCATCATTGATTAGCAATAGTGCTGCAGTTCAGCATTGCAATTTGGATCTTCGAGACATTCTACCGATTTTCTCATGAGACACGCTACTGGGCATGCATTTATCCCTCTGTGTGAGATGTGCACTGGATCAATGAAATCAATGTGTAAATCTGACCACAGCTAAGATAGCCCAGGTTTTAAAAGGGGGTTTGTTGTATAGACTAACTCCAGGAGGGAGCAGGTATGTTCACTCAGGTTCCTTCATTCGTGATGTTACATGTAGATGACTCAGTTAAGGAGCAGAGCCCCTGAGGGGATCCACTGACACCTATCAACCAGGCTAGCTCTGATCAACTGCCTGAGTTGCCTTTTTTTCCTGGTTTTTGTGTGCTGGCCTGCAGTGGGGTACAGGGCTAAGTTTATGTTTTGGGAGAATTGAACGTGCTTTGGTCAGCAAGACTGTTTAGTGTATTATATAGTTAGAACTCTGACAATTGAAAGGTTTTGTATTTCAGTTTGAGTCATGCTTAAATAAAGAATGTTCTCTTTGTATTTGCTCTTTCGTACCATTCTGCATCTTAACCACACTGTTTTTTGTGTGAAAGGCCTGATTTTGCATGCATTTTTTAAAGTTGGCACATTTGCCTCTCTGGGTTGGTGTGAGTAGGTTTCTTTCCCGTTGAAGGAACTTTGAAGGTTTTGTGCTGAAGTAGTATGGTTTGGGTGAGAGCATTCACAAACAGTGTGCCCACAGAGATAGAGTGGATTGTTGGTTGCGTTTGGCATAACATGTGAATTTATTGAACCATAGGCTGCCTGGCCACTGGTTCAGGATGAGACGTTGTGGTGAAGTTTTCTTTGAGAAATGTTTTGTGTGGTGTTTAAGTTACTCACCTGTATGCTTTGGTGCATATTTTTTTTAACAAGGGGAAAGTGTGTGTGTGTAGGTGAATGTGATATGTGTGTGAAATGTTGTGCTTACTTCCTGAGTGTTTTCTCCCTGAAAGTGGTTTTGGAGAAGTAGTGGTTTTGGCTTTATCTGACTGTGTCCATGTTCATTCTCATATCAGGCAGGACCTGTGGTCATTTATTTCTGCCTCTCATTTTCAGGCACACATAGCGGCACAGGGGCCTGTGAAACACAGTTTACTTATAAAGTGAACAGTGTTTCATTATTTAAAAGAAACACACATTGTCAAAGCCAATAGGTTGAACTTTATACCAGCTCTGTGAAGCACACTTTAATTGTTAAGTGAACTGCTTTTCATTATTTAAACTATGTTTCAAAACCAGCTCATATAACATCCACATACATTACTATATCAAAATTGATATAAACATTTTTTATATCAACATTTTGAGTGAAATTTATATAAACATATTATATTAAACTCACACCAGATTCAAATCAGAGTCTCACATCCCTTGCTGTCAGAGTCTGAGTTTACAAAATAATTCTGCCCCAGCTCTACTTGGGAGCCCCATTTTCCCTACATACTCCCCCATTTATTTCTGTTGAGACCAATGGGCTCCTACAGAAACAAGAAACAAACTCATCGACATTTAAAATACATGTGTGATCTTGTCCATGTCAAAAGAAAATAAAGTATTCTCATGGTTCGACTTCAAAATACTGTTCACCAAATCATTCATGCCATTTCTTGTTATCAAATTCATGCGATTTGTACCCAAAATCTTGAAAAAGCATGTTTTTGAATATTTTTGTGTTTTTTTATGAGATCTATTTTTGTAGGTTCTATATCTTTTGGTCTTTTCTTTTGATCACCTTCTTCTTGTTTTTGTCTCTTTTTCGTTTGTAGTGATGATTGATTGTTTTTTGAAATGTTATTTGAAACTTTTGTTTAACTTTTTTTAGCCAATAACTTATCTACACGCTAGAAATACCATGTCCTTTTTCTACAAATTATGATGTTGTCCATATTCTCCATAGTGCCAATTATATGACTGAAGAGCTGCATCAGTCCAACCCTAGAAATGAATCCATTGAATTTAATGTTTCTGTTGAAATCAATTTACTCCCAAATGAGTGGTCCACCTACAATTGTTGAATTGTTCGGATGAATCAAAACAAAGAATAAGATATGATGCATAATACCAAGTGCAAGATAACAGCTCTGTTAACTTGGTGGGACCGCCACAAAGCCTAACGCTGAACTTCCAATCAGGCCTGTGTCAATGCCACACCTTTCTTTAACGTGAAGCAAGCGTCCATCCTCAGTAAGTGGGGCTTCCTTCAGGGGTCTCCATCTTCTCCCCCTTCTTCAGTCCTGGGGGTTTTGTCCCGGGGACTCCCATTTATCCGGCAGGCTCCAAGGTTCTAGGATCTGGTGGCCAGCCCCAGGAGTGCTGGTGAAGCAAGGTGTTAATCAAAAAGAAATAGACCGATTACGAATCAAATACCCCAAACTCATTCATGTTCCCTTTCCTTTGAGGTTTACATGAAATAAAACTGTAGGCTAAGCAACATAACATATACAATATACACACTGATGATTTTTGAATCAAGGATATTTCTACACAACCACCTGTAAATAACACATGGATTAAGCACAGAAGACAATATAGTACATCTTTTATCATTGTAGGTTAAAAATAACAAAATTCAACACAGCATTTTCAATCAAGAAACAATAGATACAACTAATTCATTGCTATAAATATTCAACATCCACTCAAAACCTGCTATTTTAATCATACATCAACCTGTGACACTTACCAAACTAAACAAACACCCTTCTAGAACTCTTGATCCATTTCTATATATATATATATTTTCTTTTTACACCTTATAGTCATATTTCCAGTTTATTTTATTTTTATTTTGTACATTGTTGAAGCGTGGAAAACCCACAGGCATCTAGGCGCTGGTTAAAGGGGATGGTGGGGAAGTGGAGATAAGCTACATGAAAGTCATACATTAGTTGAATAGCAATGTTTTGAGGTGTTTCCTGAAGACATGGTACTAGGGTTTGTTTCATAGGTGAAGAGGTAGTTCGTTCAAGAACGCTGGGGCCCGGGCAAGGAAGCTGGCACCCCCTGCTCTTTTTCTGTTGTAGTGAGGAGTCAGGAGGCATTGTTTGTAGGAAGACCTGGTGGGTCTGGAAGACAAGTGTTTTTTGATGGTGTCCTTGAGGTATTGGGGAGCCTTGTTGGCAATGCATTTGAAGGTGATATAGAATGCCCTGAATTTGATTCTGTCCTTGACTGGGAGCCAGTGAACTGATTTTTTTCTGGCTTCTGAGATACGTGCATGCCTTTCAATGTCTAGTGCTGCATGTAGGTAATTGTTTTAGGTGGTTTGAAGTTTGTGGAGATTTATTTCTGAGGTTCCACATAGTAAGGCATTTCACTAGTCCAGTTTGCATCCTATGAGGGCTCATGCAATTTCTAGATGATTCTGTTTTGAGAGGAATGGCTTGCTAGAGTTGATTAAATTGATAATGGAGGCGGCAATATGGTTGACCCGGCGGGTCATGGTTAGAGAGGAGTCGAGGAAGACGCCAAGGGTTTTGATGGACATTGCTACTGGGATCTTGTGTCCATCAATGGTGAAAGTCTTGCAGAAGGTCTAATTTGACCAGGTGCAAAGCTGGGCCAATGATGAGGAGCACATTTTTATCATTATTGAGGCAGAGGCTGTGAGCTGCCATCCAGGCCTGGATGGTTTCGTAGATGGCATTGATGTAACGTGTGTCTACAGGGTAATCTCCAGAGAAGGGTATGAGGAGTTGTGCATCATCTGCGTAGTTGGTATATGAGATATTAAGGGCATCTAGGTGGTCAAAGAGGGGTTTGGTATACACGTTGTACAGTGTGGGCGATACACAAGGGCCTTGGGGGATGCCGCAGGATGTGGGAGTGGGAAGGTAAGTGGCCTCACCTGAAAAGACGCAGGTTGATCTGTTGGCTAGGAAGGATGCAATCCATTTGGCATCATCTGGTGAGAAGTGTGCCAAAGTAGACAGGGCATTGCATAGGATGTCGTGATCGACAAGGTCGAAGGCCACACAGAGGTTAAGTAGTAAGAGAACTGACACTGAGCCCTGGTTAATGGCTACATCATGTTGGTTTTTGAGGTCTAAGAGGGCTGTTTCGGTGCCATGTTTGGGGCGGAAGCCTGACTGGCTGGAGCCTAGGATGTGGTGTGTTTCTGGGAAGGATTGGATTTGTAGATAGGCAACTCTGTCCATAATTGTGAGCAAGAACGGGACTGTGTTGATTGGACGGTAGTTAGTAGGGGTGGCTTGGTCAAAGAGTATGGGTTCTGCGCACTCCTTGACTAAGGAGGCAGGGCGGTTATGACCCTTGCTGCGGGAAGGCTTGAGGCCTTTGATAATGTTGGTAAGGGTGGTTGTATCGACCGAGTGGAAGTGAAAGGGTGGAATGCTGGGGGCAGCATTGGGTGAGTGGAGGCTGGGCATGGGTTGAGGGGCCTGCAGAAGGATGGCTTGTTGTTTGAGTCTTATTTTGTCTTGGAGTTTGGCGGTTTTGTCCATGAGTGTGTTTTGGATACAGTTGCACCAGGCATTATCCTTGAGGATGGAGGTGGGTGGGGAGAAGGGGGGCTCTAGTTATTTTAGGATGGAGAACAGCTTGTGGGAGTTGGAGGAGGCTTTGGAGATTATGTCATTGTAGGATGCCGCTTTGGAGGCTAAAATGGTTTGTTTGTTTTGAAGTGAAGTGGTGGAGAGGCAGGTTTTGTTAAGTGTGGTTGGATCGTTGTGCCACAAAGCTGCTGCTGCTCTTTTAGAGTCTCTAGAGGAGCAGAGGTCAGGGGAGAACCAGGAATTATGGTATGCCGTATTCTTGGCTTTCGTAGTTTTGAGGGGATCTAGGTGGTTGACAGCTGTGCCTAACAGAGCGTTGTAGTGCTCCACTTGGGTAGAGGTATCTGATGTGGGTGGGACTGGCTGTTCGAGGAGGGGGGTGAGATGGTCACAAGTGAGGTTTCAAGAGCAGCGGGACAGGATAGTGGTAGGGGTGGCTAATGGTTCGGGCAGTGGTGAAGGGTGGAGATGGAGAAGGTGATAGTGTGGTGGTCGGACCAGGGGCAATGGGCAAGGGACAAGGCATTGAGATTGCTGTAATGGTCTACAATACAATCCAGTCCAGGATGTGGCCATAGGTATGGGTGGCCTTAGAGATGTGTTGGATGCAGCCTAGAGCTTGTAGTAAGTGGGCAACAGTGGTTGTGTTGTGGTCAGATGGATCATTGAATCCCAGATAGAAGTCACCTAGGAGTAGGGCTGCTGCGCGCTATATAAATATAAATAAAAAGTAGGAGTTGAGAAAAGAGGTTGAGTTTAGGGGAGATGAGCTGGGTGAGGTCATCATTGAAGGACATGCTATGGCCGGGAGGCCGGTAGAGGAGGTGGATGGTGGTTGATGTGGTGTGTGAGTTTAGCTGAGAGGAGTTTAGCTGAGCAGGTGAGTTTAGCTGAGAGGAGTTTGCAGTTGGAGAGGGCGATGGAATTAATGGCATGCAGTGGGAGGGAGTCCTTAAAGATAAGAGCAACTCCTCCTTTTTAAAGTGGTCTGTCATTTCATAGCAGAGTGTAGCCTCTGGAGATAACTATCAACAGGATGGAGCCAGAAGATCAGGTGAACCATGTTTCGTGAGTGCTCAGATGTCCAGGTTATGGTCTGAAATGAGGTCAAAGATTTTGTGTGCATGAGCTGGTAGGGATCTAGTATTAAGGAGGGCACATTGCAGGGGGGTGGGAGATATATTGGGTGGGATGTATCCAGGGTTGGTGCGTAGGTTGAGAAAGTGGTTACGCCTGTCGGTGTTGGGAGGACTGTTGATGTAGGGAAGGTGGGATGAGCGGGCGGCTAGGTGAGCCATCCTCTCACTCTGGGTTTGTGGGAGGGTTTTCATGTGTGGTGTATTCATCGTCTTGAGCTGTGGCCATGTAGTGGCACGTGTGGCACATTCCATGGAGGAAGTAGGCTCATCAGTGGCTAGAGTGGTGAAGTCCGGAGGTAGTAGAAGGTAGGTCCCTGGGTTTCGTGGAGGGGAGGTTGCATGAGTGGTGTGAGGGTCTTGCGGGGGGTGGCCTGCATGAGTTGTATGGTGGTGGAGAATGCATACCTTTTGGGGTTGGGTGGGGAAGGAAGCCATGGGGCATGGTGACAGATACTGACTGTAGCGGTAGCCTTCATGAGGCAGGGAGTGGGCTTGGCATGGATGGGCTGGTTTCCTGGTGGGTGAAAGGGTGACTTCTGTCCTGTGTTGAGAGGTTCTTGCAGATTGGTGGGAGGAAGGGAGTGACTGGTGGCAGAGGTTTGTTAGTGCTATTGTTAGAGGGTTGTAATGAGGTGCAGCAACCGTTGTGTAGGTCTCTCAGTGCAGGGAGGAAGGGGTGACTGGTGGCAAAGGTAAGTTGGTTGGGTGTGGGTTGTGTGGCTGTGTAGAATATTGCGGGAGCCGTGTGGTGATAACGTTATGCTGCTGCGGTTGGTGAGCCGGGATGGGGGTAGGGAGTGGTGCTGCTGTGCAGGATGGTCTGATAGCTAGTTGGTAGGTGCGGGTAAGGGTGGACATTCTCACAATAGGTGCATGCATTTGTGCTGCATACATTAAGGGTTGTAGAGGTGGGAGGAAGGGGGTGGGTTTGGGCAGGGGGGTCATGGCCTGAGATGGAAGGGGACAGTGTGAAAACAGATAATTAACATACATGCGCTGAGGTACGAGTGGCTTACCTGTGAGTGCGAGGTGTGCTTTAGAGGTGGCCGCAATCCCGCTTCTCCAGTTGAGACTGGCAGAGACACCATCAGCTGGCCTTGAATTCAGGCCTTCATTGAGGGCCCCCTGCTCCTCCTGGCTCAATGGTATGCTGGGGGTAGGTCAGGCCTCAACAAATGAGGATGTAGCTTCCACAGGGAGGCAAACGAAGCAGGCTGCGAGCCTGGTGTGTCCACAGCTTCGGTCATCTTAAGGTGCTGCAGGGGCTCCAGGGTGTAGATTGGAGTGGAGCAGGAGTTGCATCTAGCTAGGGGTGATGTGCCGGTCCCAAGATGGATAAAGGGACCGGCAGAGAGACCATCAGCAGGCATTGAATTTGGGCCTTCAATGAGGGCCGGCTGCGCATCCCAGCTTGATGGTATGCCGGGGGTAGGTCAGGGCTCGACTAATCAGGATGCAGCTTTCAAGGGGAGGTGAACAAACCAGGCTGAGAGCCTGGTGTGTCCAAGATGACAGTTATATACTCACCCCCCTTTTTACATAAATCTTAAAATATACTCACAATTACTTACCTGCTGCATGATTTTATACACCTCTTTTCCCACTTAAATCAATATTTACATTCATCCAACCTACCTGCTATGGTGCATCTCTTCGAGGTAGCAGTGCTTCATTTCCTGAATACAACTACACCTTTTACTCCCTACTAGCTTCCTCCAGTATGCTTGAGCCTTCTCACCTTATGCTTCGAGTGAAATAGTTTCATTTGATTAACATGAACAAATTGTTCCACAGTCAACTCTACCTCCTTTACAGCAATCTGGTACACCATAGGTGAAACCTTATCTACAATTTTAAATTGTCTGCACCAGGATGCGAGGAATATGTCATTTTTATGTTTACCTTTCCCAAAGTCAAACTTATAGACTTGATCACCTACTGTGCAAATGGAAACGCATGTGGCAAGTGCTTTCACAGCTCTTCCACATACTTCTGAACTGTGGCTGCAGTTACCAGAACCTGCTCATTGGTCCGATACAGTAAATTATCTGGCAAAACCATCTTCCTGCCTGTTAGAATCTCATGTGGGCTGATGTTTGTGGATCTGGGCGGTGTTGATCTAATAGCCATTAGCACCAAAGTGGGTCGCAAATACAAACTGAACCCTGTCTCAGCTGCCTACTTCTTCAAAATATCAACAATTGACCTGTTGCAATGTTTTACACCCACAGAAGAAGAGGGCCAGTATGAAACGTGCAATTTACTTTTTACACCCAGGATTTGCCACATCTTTGTCATCACTGCACTTGCAAAATGACTCCCATGGTCTGATTCTATCCTTTGAGATAAACCAAACCTACAGGAAGATGGTTGACTAGCAAAGTGGCTACCGTTTGTGCACTGCTATTCAGTGCTGGAACAAGTGAATGTCTACAAATACCTTTTTCCCTGGGCCAACTTTGGCACAGGAGCTACAAAATCAATTTACAAATCTGACCATGGAAGTGTCAGACCTCTTTTGATTAATGGCGCCCTGTGTGTTGGGAAAGTAGGTTGAAACTGTGCACAGATCAAGCACCCTCTTGTATCGAGCGCTACATCTTGGGACATATGTTGCCAATAGGCACAATCTTTTAAAATGTCCAATGTTTTCTGGGCACCACAGTTACCTGTAGTTATGGCAACATGGGTATGATGTAGCATCAATCCCCGAAATGTCCAAGGTACTACCCATTGGATTTGGCATGACAAAGATTCCCAAATCATCAGTCCATCCTGCAACTGAATACTGTTTTTGTTCTTTAGCAACACCCTCAGCTCTTCTTTTCCTTCAAAGTCCCCCTCAGTGAGAGGATGTTGTTCTGCATCAAGCAAATGATTATAGAAGAAGCATAAAATGGGGTCTTCTTTTTGTGCCTTGACCAGATCCTGATCAGGAGTATCAAAATTCCACTGTGCCACTGGCTGATCAACTGTTCTCTGAGTTTCGGAGCAAGTTATTGCATCCACTTGGATTTCACCAGGCAGGTGTCCAATAGGAAACAACTCCCCATTCACAGGCCCAATCTAGGCTAACTGATCTACCTTGTCATTCCCTTCCTTGTTTTCCCCTGGAATTTTCCGTTGGCCTCGTATTTTCCACCAATGAATGATCATGTCATTTTGTAGAACGAGCTCGTCTATGGCTTGGATCATTTTGCTGTGTTTGAGAGGTTTCTTGTTATAAGTGATCATTCCTCTCAATTTCCACCCTGGTAAATATTCCACAAAGCTATTTCAGGCACAATCATAATCAGTGACTAAAACTGTTTTTTTTAATTTATTTTCTACCGCTGTGGATATTGCTTTATAAAGGGCAGCCAGTTCTGCAGCTTGACTGCTTTTGGGACCTGATCTCATGCTTACCCTTGGAATGCCATAACGCTTGACCCACTCATTTCCTATTCCTGCCACTAACTATGTTTTAGAATCATCTGCCACGTGATATTCGCATCCATCTACATACACGATTGGGAGATCCTTACATGTTTCTTCATTGCATTTCTTGTGTGGGGTTTGTTCAAATCCAGTTACATTTGTTTCTAGCTCTGTGTTTTCAGCTGCACAATCATGTAAGTCTGCCATCCGGGGACAACTGGACTCTCTTTATTCTGTCCATATCTCACTTCCACTGGGTATCCTTGCAATGCCAATGCCCATGATGTGATTCTTGACTGGGCTAAATTCCCTGATTTGATCCTTTTACTTTGTAAAAATTGTAAAGATTGATTACTTGTTTCAGCAATCACCCTTTCCCTTTGAATAATGTGGCAGAAATGTTGTAATGCCCGGACAGTGGTCAAAAGTACTTTTTCACATTCGCCGAATTTAGTTTCTACCTGTGACAATGTCTTACTGGTATATGCAATGGTTTTGTTATTTACATCATGTTTTTGATATAGGAACACTGACATACGTTGATCTTTGAAACCTATCTCAATGAAGAAATACTGGTTGTTTATTGGATAAGCAAAGCAAGACAAGAAAGTTCCCAAGTTGTGGGACGGCCATAGACAGTGTGCAGGGGACAGGAGTTCCCACGCCTTGGGAACTTTCTTGTCTTGATTTGCATATTTTCATGGCCCATTGCCAGGGTTGTTATTTCTCCCCTGCAACATTAATGCTAATATGAACACACAAAGTCCACCACTGATAATTAACTCCATAAATTCTATTCACAAGGGAGTGTGGTGTATACCCCAATACTAAACTATTTATTGGATAAGACAAACATGGGGGTATCATCAAACAGTCCTTTAATTTGGCCACTGCCTCACTTTATTCCTTTTCCCATATCCAGGGTAACCCTTGCTTCAGTAACTTAGTCAAAGGATGTGTGATTAATGCATACTCTTCAATTCATTTTATGTTGTAAATTGTCATTTGTAACAAACAATTTAGATTGTTCAAATTGCTGGGATCTTTCAGTTTCTGAATGGCATGCATGTTTTTCTTTTGTCCTGTTACTGCATTCCCTAGAAAGTTTACCCTTTTTTTACACCACTGCACTTTCTGTAAAGCTACTTTTGCTCCGGCCTTTTGCAACTGACTGAGCACATGTTTAATTTTATTGAAGTTCGCTTTTAAGTCTTCATTTTTGATTAGCACATCATCCGCATAAATCACAGTTCCTTTCTCTGCTGCATCTGGAAGCGCTTTATTTAGGAATATCCCCAACTCTCTTCCCCTATTGTGAATAGCCAAAGGGGGCCCGGGACCATGCATGTTGCCATTGGCTAAAGTAGAGGGGAAATATCTGTTATATATCTTTAGCTAATGGCACAAACTAGTACCCAGCTGTAAAATCCAGAGTGGTCAATTTCTTTGACCCCTGAACTTTTGTTGCAAGACCCTGATCACTAAATAGGACATGCCACCTTATTTAGTTCTTTCAAGTCTGCAAACAAGAGCCATTGGCCATTAGGTTTTAGTACACCTAATATGGGAGTATTTGAGGTAATGTGAATAGGCCTAATAATGCCTCTGGATTCCAGATGTTTTATTATTTCTGCCAGGGACTCCATGCAGGCCAGCGGTAACCTATATTTTCACACAAATACTTGCTCCCTGCCATACCCTTCAGATAGTGCAGCAACATGTAAATCGGTCAGCCGACAGTCATCGGCATCTTTGACAAAAACCTCTTTGAACTCCATACATATCTTCCTCAACTGACCTTTCTCTTCTTCATTTGTGCAAGCACCTGCAGCTTGGATTTGTTCCTCTACCATTGTAGAACATTCCGGGAAAGCCTCCAAAGGAGGAACATCTGTGTTTCCGCTAGTTGTGTGGCAGTGTCTCTTTGGAGAGCCGCCACCCTTCAGTATCATGGCCCATTAACCTCCATCTCAATTTGTTGCATATCACCTTGCTATTCTTCTCTTTCAGATTCACTTGTTTTGAATAGGATGTAATTATCTGAATTACAGCATATCACATCTTTTGGTTCGTAGAGGTAAACAGACTGCTTCTTGAAGATCCCCTTTGGTTTATAATCCAATGACTTAGGCAATTCACCCAGTGAAGTTATATAGCCTTTGGGGATTTTCCAAATCACTGTGTTATTTAAATGAGCAGAGTAGTGATATTCCTGTATTTGACTGTGTACAGGGGGAACAAGACAAAACTGAGAGCTAGAACAAAGAGAACGGGAAGATGTATAGAATGATACAAGCAAGGAGAAATAGTCACGAGCAAGGCCATAAAGTACTTTAAAGACAAGACATAACAAATTAAATTTGAGCTGAGTTTCGAAGGAGAGCCAGTCAAGTGTTGAATAGAATTGTGTGGAATCAAGCAGAAAAGTACACGAATACCAACATTGAAAACAGATTTCAGAGTGGGGAGTCGGGAAATAGGGAGACCATAGAGCGTAGTAGAACAATAGACTAGGCGTGAGTAAATTAAGGAAGATATTAATACTTTGGTTGCATCAAACATCAAGAAAGAACACACTTTTGGGTGTTAAGTAGATGATAGCAACATGCGCGAGAGGAAATGGCGATGTGATAATTAAAGGATGGATCAGAATCAAAGTGCAGTCCCAGATTACGGGCGGCAGATGAGATAGGGAGTTGAGAGGGGGGGAAATTATATAGAAGAGGGAGGTAAAGGTGGGGAAATAGTAGTAGAAGGAATAAAGAGTACAACAGTTTTAGTGATGTTAAGTGTAAAATAGTGAGAGGACATCCAGGATTTAATGGCTAGTAAGCAAGAGGATAGTTGATTGTGTACATCAGCTGAAAAAGCGAAGGAAAGGAAAAGCTGAGTATCATCGGCATAGAAATGAAGGGATAGGCCATAGGACAAACTAACTTTAGCTAAGGGGGAAGATTGAGAATAGAAAAGGGCCAAGAACTGATCCTTGAGGGACACCATGGGCAAGCTGGAAGGAGTCGGAGGTTGTCCCTCACCATGAGACAGAGAATGTCTGCTGTGACAGATAGGATCTAAACCAAGAAAGAACAGAGCGCAAAAAACCAAATGATGAGAGGGCGGCTGGTAAGAGTGAGTGATCAACTTTGTCAAATGCTGCAGAAAGATCTAGTAAAATAGGGAATGAAGAGTGCTTAGAGTAGGGTTCTGTAAGCAAGGAATTTAAGACTGACAGGGGGGCGGTTTCGGTTGAGTGCATATAGTGAAAACCAGATTGAAACCGAGGAAGAATAGAATTATTTGACACAATTACATAGTGTTATGGTCTAATCTATCCTGGGCCCCTAGTGTCTGGTATGGACCGTTGTACATGGGTATTGGTATTCTGGGTGTTATTTAGCCCTGGCATATCATAGCGAAATCCCACCTTGGGAACTTTACCAAGGTACAGAGGACCAATGTATGAACTTCTGTCACTGGGATCTATAGATTGGAACACAGGGGTTTGGGGCTGCCCTTTGTGGAGCCACAGCCCTTTGATGTGTGGTGTGTCATTCTTTGCCTGAGTTTGAGCTGTTTATAGTTTGAGCTGTTTATAGTGGCATCTTTACAGACTTTACCTCTAGAACCACCGGAGTGCATTCTTTAGCTTTCAGTTTAGTTTTTCTACTCTTAGCTGTCTCCTTTTTCTCATTAGATATTACCTCATAGATTTTAGTTGCCTGTTCAATTATCCATTCTAGTGTTTTTTCCCCTGTCAAATTCATGTGTTAGCTATATCTCGCTGAAGCCCATAGAAGTAAGCAGTCATGAATTCTACTGAATGATGATTAAAGGTCACATCAAAGTGGGAGAAGGCCCTTTTTAAGTTTTGAAATAATTGGCAACGGGGAATCAATTGGCTGTGCTGTCATGCTATAAGCAGCACTTTTTGCCTGTTGAATGGAATGATAGGGTGAGAAGTGATGTCTAATCTCTTTCTCAGAATCCTCCCAAGATATGTTCTGCTGCTTATTAGGCCTCGAATAACACTGGCAGAGGCAGAGTCTAATGTAAGATGAAAATACTGACCATATTATTGGGACCAAGGGATTTGAAGCATCTTAAAAATATCAGATACAGCTTCAAGATGATCTTCAATACATCCATCACCCCCCTTTTTTCAATGGTTTGATCAAGCCCTTGGTAGACTTCATTATCTGTAATGCACTGAACTGAATGGTGCATTGTGGGGTGTATCATTTTCCTCCTCCTGTTCTCTTGTTGGTAAGCATGTGGGTGAGCAGTTGTGAGTGGTTCAAACTCGAACACTGGACCATAGCCAGGCCTTGTCAAGTGGATAGACACTGACAAGTTTCCCTGACTAGAGCTGCAATTAAATTCAGCTTCAGTGAACGTGGTGCACTGTTGCTTTCATGTGATTCAAAACTTGAGATTTGTTGTTTCATTTCTCTGCACCGAGCATGGAGCTGCTCTGCTTCATGACTAAGAGCAGCATTCCACCCTTCACTTTAGTAATTACCCCTTGCATCTCATACATTTTTTGTTTGGTAACGATCAACTGTTTTGGTTTTTACTTCAGTTTTGTCCAACAGCTTAAATATTTAATTTTCCATTGCTTGCAATTCTTAAGCTTTTTCACTATCATCCTTTCAAAAGGTCTTATCATGAGTGTGCCGTCCAGTAACAACGCTGCCGCTAAGCGTACCGGCAATGTTGTTACCGGACCGGCACACTCCGAGTTCTGTTAGCGGCCGACATCACGCCCACCAGGTCAGACCTGGTGGGTGGGACGGCAGCCACTAACAGACTTTGACGGAAGCACCAGCACTGTTGCACACGGTGCCGGTGCTTCCATCCTCCCCATTCCGATTGAGTCCTGTGGGACCCGAATGGGGAGTAATATTTTCCGGGGCCTGGCTACACGGACCAAAGGGGCTGTAATGCCCCAGTGGTTCCCCAAAGCCAAGCGCCGGAAAAAAACACAACTCTGGCGGCAGTCTGCTGTTTTTACCGGCACGCCTACCGCCAGAGTTGTAATGAGGGCCTAAGTGTCTGAATTTCTGAAATTGTCA
Source organism: Ambystoma mexicanum (assembly GCF_040938575.1). NCBI lineage: Eukaryota > Metazoa > Chordata > Amphibia > Caudata > Ambystomatidae > Ambystoma > Ambystoma mexicanum. The sequence continues at coordinate 418,158,171 of NC_090938.1, forward strand.
CATCTATATCTTTTCGGACACTTTCTAACACGGGTTTCAAGTGTATTAATTCTTCCTAACTCTCAGCAAATGGTTTGTCTTTCTGAATCAACTGTGCACTGAGATTGTTACATTTAGTTTGAAGCTGCATGTCCATCTCTCTATGTTTAAAATCTGCACCCATCTGTGTTAACCATTCACATTCTGCATCTAAACTACACTGTAACTCAGCAATGACACCAGCTTCTTTTCCTCGCAGTCTAATAAGCTTACATAAGGAAAACCACAACTTGGCTCATAACCAAATAATACAGTCAATCTCTTGTTTGCGTTCTTTTGCAGGAAATAGATGAAGGAGACATGTGTGTACAATATCCCCCTTTTCAAAAATCTCTTCTGGTTGTTCTTTCTCGCCACGTCAGTGCTAATCCTGTCTCGCCAGGTTAACAGATTTTCAGATGACCACGTGGCAAAAGCAAAACATTTCAGTCTTTGTCCTGCCACTGACCCAGTGGCCACTGTTGCTAATGGAATTAGTCCAAAGAACCGTATCTGGAACCGGGGTCTACAGATGGCGGTAGCGTCAATCAACGGCGCCAGCAATTGGTTACCGGAGCAGAAACGTCTAGCTAGACGCTTCTGGGCCACCGCCTTCACCTGACTTCCCGTATGGTCAAAGACTCTCAGAAGCCCTTACCGCTGCACTGCTTGTCGGTTCACGATACCCCATGGACAGTGCTTCATCCCTTCACCTCCATCCTGAAGAAGGCCATCCCAGTCACCTACGTCCAGTCTTCGTACCCTGTGGCTGAAACACTACAGTGTCGATCTATGACACAACTACACCCCTTGCACACTTGTACACACCTGTTGTTGTGTTTGTTTCCCTATGACAATACCAATGGACCAACTGAGGTCCTGGGCTGCTTTCACTCTTGTGTTGTAAACCCTTGTTAACTGTGTATCCAAGAGATCTTGCACCATCAGACGGCTTGCACCCTCCACACTCTTGAAGGTGGTACCTAGTGGTACACCTACATATCAAAAGTACAACTGTCCGTCTGTCTGTTATTATGCTAACAATTGATATATTATATGTATCGTCACCAAATTTCAGAGATTAAACTAAAATTATCCTGAATCTCAAAAGTGTGGGTCTCCCATCCTGATTTTTTGTTTGAATATGCGTTCACCCTCCTGGGCATATCAGGACCTAGCCAGGCGCCCTGTATTATTACCTATAATACACATTAGACAAAAATTGAATAACAAATTGATCCATGAATTATAGTTGTATAAACTTTGTTTGGTCCTAAAAACTGAATGATAATAACAAAATGACAACAATTCTTTACTGATAGCTCAATCAGTATATAAGGTGTGTTAAGTGACTTCAATTCAGCAATCCCACTAAGTCAGTGCCTCGTCTGGGACACCCAAGGGAAGCCCTTATTTATATATTTTTATGACAAGTTATACTCTGGATGATAAACCCTTATATAACACCCCTCTCTTTGAATCCCCCTGACCTCACTGAGCCAAGAAGTAGGTTTGTTTTGCAAATTAACAGATTTATTGGAAAAATTAAACAATATATATATATCACACTTTTATAATAAATTAATATTTGATATCACACTTAAGAATATGACAGTGATCAACAATGGATAATATTACAATTGTACGCTTATTTAATTACTTAGGAGTTGGTATAGGAAGGAAAAGGTAACTGAGAATGCTTTTATGGTTTCAAGGAAAAACAATGATGGAAAGAATGCAGTACAGAAATAAACTGATAGGGTTTCACAAGAGATAATATGTTCCCTTTTCCCCTGGTGGCAATTCACTCCCCCCCTATGCAATATAAGTAGATGGAAGTAAAGCACACAGTTTTCAGGAATACACTCACAATACAATACGAATTTCAGTTCCCCCCTAGCAAGTTTAGAGAAACAGGGATGGTTTTAACACAGGCAAAAGTACTTTTAAATGTGGTATGCAAAGAAGGGAAAAATATGCTAAAAATGATTTTAATTCCCTGTAGGAGGTTCAGGGTAGGTGATAGCTATTTAAGATTAGTTCAAGTCACAGAGGCAATGCTCAATGAGGGATTGGCAGGTTGAAAACGAATTTTAGCAGTTCAAGCAAAAGACGGCTATCTTTGACAGGAGCTAATTTTTCAATTTGCTGCAATTTTTCCAAATGTGTCGAGCGCGATTACGGAATAACTATAAGGAATAGAAAGGCTTGTTGGAAAGCTTAGCATCTTAGCTTTCAAATGAAAGTTAGATCTCGTTCCTAACACCCGCGGTTCCAAAGATACGGGCGATTTTGTGAAGGTAGTTTCTCGAAATTAAAGTAAACTTCAGAATGAAAAAAATGACACTTTTACAGCTTTGAAATGACAGAATGAACACACGATTCCTATGATGCAGTTCTGGACAGGTTCAAATGTTTTGAATTAGATTATTTTAAACTAAGAGATGGGTTCTGCACAGGCCTCAGAAAACTCACTCCTAATTTTGGAAGGAATGGGCCTCGTCACAGATCTGGTCAACAGGTTGGACTGGACTTCTGGCGGCTTCTGGTACTGGTTCTGCTCACAGCGGTCTGGTCTGGGTCTCCAAGCGGCACTGCGGTCTGGTCTGGGTCTCTGGTTCTGCTGGTCTGGATCAAGTGGATTCTGGATACAGCACTGCTTTCTGGGCACTGGCACAGGGTTCTAGGCCAGAATCAAACAGCTTGCCCGGCTGTTGAATAGTTTGGTTAGGTTTGCTGGATGCTGAGGCCCGCTGAGAAGAGTTCAGCTGTTTGGGTTAGGCCTCTTTGCTTAAAGTTCTGGCTTGGTTCTGGATCTATCTGGAGTTGAGTTCTGGATCTTGAAGTCGTCCGGCAAAATGCTTCGCAAGAAAATGGAAAGTGAGTCTGTTGCCTGTCCAAAGCAGTCTCTTTTTATGTGTTTTGAAAATGGGTGTGTGCGTGGGCATAACTAAGCCCGCCCCTCACAACTTATCATTGGCCAAGCTCTCCTCTCTCCCTTGATTGGGGGAAGGAATGGAGCGTAATCAGGCATCAATTTTATGGCATACAGAAAGAACACTCCCCTTGTCAATTTGCACACAAATCTATTTTTGATCCAAATACATATTTATCTATGTACCATTTTTCTAATATTATATGTCCAGTTAGCATATTTTCTGTAGCACCAAACCATCCGATCCCTGTCTTTGTAAGATGTTGTGTCCACTTATGACAGAATTCTGCCCTTTCATCAAGAACACCACCTCTAAACTTTTCCCGAATTTACACAAACATGCACAAGGAATATGGGCATCAGATGATAAAGTGTCAGATTTTTAACATGCAGACATTCAGAGTAATACCTTATTTTCCGCTACTACCCCCCAGAACATACCACAGAATCCTAACACCTCTTAAAATGTGCACAGAAAAATCACCAGAATAATGATATTAATTATATAATTTTGACAAGTCTGTACTATGAATTATCCATCTTTTTAAAATATGCTCTGTCCCAGAGGGGTGTGGTTTCCCAAAGCACATGGTGGAATTTCTGATTTATCCACTTCCTCCAACTCAGGTTGCTCACAGAGGCACTGCTCCTCCCAGTTTCTCCCAAGAGGAAGCCATTTACGACCCCCCCTAATTTAACTTTTGCCTGAGCCAAGGAAAGCTCATTGTTCTGTTTCCCTGCTCCCAGGTGCTCCTCCCCTTATTCAATCAGAGATGTGTAATCTCCTTTTGGTGGGAACAGCAGAAGGCAGCCAGGCCTGCAAATGCAGTGGCTGGGCAAGTTTCAACTCCTGTCAGGGGTAGTTGCCGGGCAGAATTCAATCTCTTCAAGCCAGGCTTCAGCTAAATGTCACTTTTGTTCCAGTTTTCTTCATTCAAATCAAACTTACAATTTTTACACATGCAGCTAGAACGCTGATTCTAAGTTCAATACTATGACATTGAAACAGTTGCAACCTATGTGACACTCAAAGTAGGTCACTCATTTATTTTAAACATTTCGATTTTAGTGGCTTTAAGTCCAATTTCACTTCAGCTGCTGACATCCACAGCTCAGCCAGTTTTGTTATAAACATTGTTTTGGGCTCTTCATCTTTCCAGATTTTGTATGCACACAAGACTACATTCTGCCAAATGTCTGCTGGTGTTCAGTGAGATTTTTGAATATCTTGCAATGTTTAAAATAGGCATTTTTAGCTTGCATTTCAGAGAAACAAAGGTGATTTCAAAGCGCTTTTTGAGCTAACAGGCACTGCTGTTTTTCCTTTGGCACCACGTTTCACTCATGGCGCTTCTGGCCCACCACACTTGCACTGGTGGGTGGCAGGTTAGGCGACCATTTTGGTGTGCGCAAAAACTGCACGGTTTTCCTGGATTCTGGCGCAATGTGGGCTTTTTGGCCATCTTGGATTTTCTAAGCCCACAGCACCAAATGTTGCAGCATAATAACTTGAACGTGGGTCAAGACACCCAACAGGTGTGTAGGAGATGCAAGTGTCCATCAGTTTAGGACACTTATTTTTCCGTATATAGCAGCGACGTCATTGTGCCAGAGTCACGTTTTCTCCCCTGCACCTTAGAATTAGTTTACATTTTTTCGAATTGTTATTTCAACATCTTCACAAGAGAGGTGCGTTCCCGATTTTCCTAGATGTCCCAGATCCCCAGGAAGTTGAATCCTCTAAAACAGAGTTCATCCTGATTTTGTCAATGAATAATGAGAATAGCCACAGGGAATTTTCAATGTCAACAACATTAAGGTCTTCCCATCCTTCTCTTTGAGAAGTTGAGAAATGGCTGTTGTTTTCTAGAAGCATTTGTTAAGATAATTGTGGAAAAAATATGAGGTGATTTACTTTCAATTACATCTACTGAAACCGACCTAGCCTGTTTGGCCTATAGAGAAGTTTAGAATAGTGGCTCAGCCTCTGGTGCTTGAACTGGTAGATGCAGGAAATAAACTGTCAATGTGCGTGTCTGAGACTACCTTTCTCATATTAAAAATGTGTTTCATAAAGCAGCTCAGTTAATTGTGGGAAAAGGAAATACTATCATGTATCTCCTATTTGGTAACTGTGGTACCATTGGATTGAATTTATTATTTAGAAAGCAATTAAATCTGTGAAACCTATTTAGATAGCGAACGGCAGATCTCTGTGGTTCACAAACACTGCTATGTAATTATTTCCATTCTCATTGTGTCTTTGCTCAACAAGGCTGAATTACATGTTGCAAGGTAGGAAGAGTTACCATGTTATACCTCTTAAGGTAATTAACCTGTTATGTATTTTTATGGGGAGCATGTACTTCAATTGGATACTAGGCTTCAGGGCTAATGAACAGGAATGTCCTTAAAAAAGTCCTTTATTTGTGCTAGGCATTTGAGTTGTGATTATGTTAGATATTGTATATTGTCACAGATGGCTCAAGGAATAAGAGTCTCAGATACGGTACAAAGTTTTCTATTACATTATTTTACAAGACCCTAGGGCCATCCCTCTCTCTCATCTAGAAAGCACCAACTCTCTGAAGCCCAGAAACCCCTGCTCCTGTGTTAGAATATGCAAAATATGTATTTATTTATTCATTTATTTATTTCTATTTGTAAAGCACGCCGAACCCAGAGGTATCTGGGCGCTGGTTGCAGTATATAGATGAAATGGTTACAGTGCATAATATAGGAGACGTAGGCATAGTCCGATATAGCAATGACAGAGTTGACGCACTTGATGGTGTGAGCTAGGGGTCTTGTGTAAAGAACAAGGTTTTCAATTTTTTGCAGGAGTATAGCGAGAGGTCTGATCTGAGTGAGAGAGGTAAGGTATTCCATTGTTTAAATGCCACTACTAGGAAGCGGCGGCCACCTGCTTTTGCTCGTTTCAATTTAGGCAGAGTGAGTAGGTAGGAGGTGATGGATCGGGTAGGTGTATCAGAGTAGGGTTTGCTGATTTTGCTAATGAGGTATTTAGGGGCTTTGTTTTTGATATGCTTGTGTGTGATGGAGAGGGTTTTAAATTTTAATGCTGTCTAGGGTGGTTAGCGAGTGGGCATTGTGTCTGGCGGTGGAGATGTATTCTTTTTTTTGGGATCTTCAGTGTTGCTCTCAGGGCATTTTTTCTGTATGATTTAGAGTTTTTTGGTGTTGCTTGTAGAGGAACCTGAGAATAGGGCATTGCAATAATCTAGTTTATTCAGAATTAGGGCTCTGGCTAGTTGATACAGTTGTCGGGTGTTAGGAATGGCCGGCAGGCATTAATGAGCTTAGCTGTGTAGGCTTCTGCCGAGGCCGTTGCACTGACTTGTCTGGTTAGGGAGAGTGAGGAGTCGAGATAGACCCCTAGAATTTTCACTTCCTTCAGGACGATGATTGGATTGCCGTCTATGGTAAAGGATTTATAATCACACTGCAGTTTGTTTAATTGGGATTGGGTCCCTACGACTAGGAGCTCTGTTTTACTGTCCTTAAGACAGAGTTAATGTTGCGCCATCCAGGCTTCGATGATTTGATAGATTTTATTGATGGCGTTGGTATCCTCAGTGTGGTTACTGGTGATAGGCACAAGGATCTGCATATCATCAGCATAGTTGGTATAGGAGACGCCTTGTTTGTCCAGAAGGTTGAATAGGGGCTTAGTGAAAATGTCATAAAGTGTTGGCAAAATACATGAGCGTTGGGGTACGCCGCAGAGGACTGGGGCTGGTGTCGCTGCCGCTAGATTGGAGAAGACCCCCATTGTGCAGTTGGAGAGAAAGGAATCATTCCAAGCTATGGCATGAGAGGAGAACGGGGCTGCGGAGGAGAGGTGTTGGCAGAGGACCTGGTGATTTACTAGGTCAAACGCTGCAGATAGGTCAAGTATGAGCAGTATGGCTAGGTTCCCATTGTCTATAATCGCATCTATTTGGATTTTGAGAACCAGGAGTGCTCCTCAGTGCTGTGTCCAGGACAGAAGCCAGATTGGCACAGGCCGAGGATATTGTTAGACTCTAGATGTTACTATGTTTGTAATTAGCCCGCTCTGTCTATAATTTTAAGGAGCAAGGGGACGGTAGTGATGGGACGGTAATTGGTCCGGGGTCTTAGGGTCTAGAGAAGGTTTTTTTAGGTGAGGGAAAACCCATGCATTTTTCAGGTTATTCGGAACAATCCCTTGTGCAAAGGAATTGTTGATGAGTGAAGCGATGAATGGTGCAAGTTCTGCTGTTCATTCTTTGATGAAGGGGGCTGGGCAGATGTGCCTTGGCATCTTGAAGGTTTGAGGCCATTGAGGCCATTGATCATATTTCTGAATTCTTGTATTGTAACAGGTCTGAATTCAAATAGTTTGTTGGGGATGGTTGATGTATTTGGAAGGGATCATTTGGCTTTTTGTTGGCAATTTTACATTGTGGTACAGCGGTATTGTCAACTTGTGCCTTCTGAATATTAGTGCACATAGAGGAATCCTTGTGGCAGCTTTCTGGTGGATGCACAGGGGATTCAAGTCCGCGCAGGATGGAGAAAAGTGCTTTTGGACCTGTTTTGGCTTTAGCCATGAGCTTGTTATAGGCGAGGCTCTTTGCCTGGATGATGGCCTGTTTGTACGTTTTTGGTACATTAAGGAACTTATTTTTGTTATCTTTTGACAGCGTGGTTTTCCGTGTGGCCTCTGCATTTCATTTGGTGGCTAGTAGGATTTTCAGGTCTGGTGTATACCATGATCTTAAGTGGGCTTTAGGTTTTGGTTCATGGGTACTTAGTGGGGCAACTTTGTCTGTAGCTAGAAAGAGAGTTTGATTATATAACTCCACCATTAGGTTAGGGTCACAGTCTGAGTGTTGATAGTTAGTGATAGGGCAGAGCATGGGGAGCATATTCTCTGGAGTGTTGTTGCGTGTGTTTCTGGAATGCGAGGCAAGAGCCAGTTGCTGTGAGGCTTTGGCTATGGTGTATTTTGGAATAGTGAAGGTGATGACGTTGTGGTCAGACCAGGGGCAGGGGTCGTTGGAAATAATACTATTATTGCCATTCATATCTGCCAACCAGTCTAGTGTTCGACATTTGATATGTGTGGGTGAGGTGATGCGTTGTGTGAATCCTAGTGATTAAACTGTGTTGGTTATGGTTTTAGCGTTAGCATCTGTGGGGTCATTGAGGCCTAGATTAAAGTCTCCCATAATAATAATTCTGGAGGAAGGTTTGACATTTGTGCCCAACAGGAGGGTGATGTCCTCAATTAAAGATAGAATTGGGCCAGGTGGCCTATATATTATGTGGAGGGTGAGTGATGCGGCATCAGCAAGGGAACGTTTTATAGATAGTGACTCCCCGAGTGGAGGGATGAGTTGGGCAGTTCTCTTAACATCAGGTTCTTTTTGGCAATGAGTACTACACCTCCTCCCTTGACCAGTGGTCTGTCTTTTCTGAGGATGGTGTAGCCCTCAGGGATAGCTAGTGAGAGGGCAGGGCCAGCAGCTGTATGCAGCCACGTTTCCGTGATGGCTAGTAGGTCAAGTTGGTTGGCGGTGATGAGATCTGAGATGTCAAGTGCGTGGGCTAGGAGAGATCTGGCATTGATTAGGCCTCCATGGATATTTGTTGAGGTGGAGCACTTATTATTTGCATTGTTTGCAATGGTAGTTGTGTGGATGTTAGGGCAGTAGGGCATATTGTGGGCTGTGACTGCCAGGTTAGGCTCAGACAGTTGTTCCGGCTCTGTGGGGTGTGGGACATTAAACATGAAATTGGCAGTAAGGTTAGCTGTGTATGGCTCAGATATGGTGTCTATGGCAGGACTCACTAGGCATAGTTCACACATTGTGGCAGCAATGGGATTCACTTGACATGGGTCACACATTGTAGCAGCATTGGGATTAGCAGCACTGGGGTTCACTAGGCATGGGTCACACATTGTAGCAGTGTTGGGATTCACTAGGCATGGGTCACACATTGTAGCAGCAATGGGATTCACTAGACATGGGTCACACATTGTATCCGCGATGGGATTAGCAGAAATGGGATTCACTATGCATGGGTCACACATTGTAGCAGTGTTGGGATTCACAAGGCATGGGTCACACATTGTAGCAGCAATGGGATTCACTAGGCACGGATCACACATTGTAGCAGCATTGGGATTCTCTAGGTGCGGACCACACATTGTAGCAGCATTGGGATTCACTAGGGATGGGTCACACATTGGGGCAGCATTGGGATTCACTAGGCATGGGACATACATTGTGGCAACATAGGTATCAGCAGCACTGGGGTTTGTTAGGCATGGGTCACACATTGTAGCAGCATTGTGATTCACTAGGCATGGGTGACACATTGTGGCAGTGTTGTGATTCACTAGGCATGGGTCACACATTGTAGCAACAATGGGGCTTGCTAGGCATGGGTCACACATTGTAGCAGCATTGGGATTCAATAGGCATGGGTCACACATTGTAGCAGCGTTGGAATTCTCTAGGCATGGTTCACACATTGTAGCAGCAATGGGATTCACTAGGCATGGGTCACACATTGTAGCAGCAATGGGATTCACTAGGCCTGGGTCACATATTGTAGCAGCAATAGCATTTAGTAGGCCTGGGTCACACATTGTAACAACATCGGGATACACAAGGCATGGGTCACACATTGTAGCAGCAATGGGGTTCACTAGGCATGGGTCACACATTGTAGCAGCCTTGGGATTAACAACAATGGGATCTGCTAGGCATAGGTTGCATACAGTATCTACATTAGGATTCTTCAAACAAAGTTGGACATTTTAACATCAGTGGGCTCTCGTAGGTGGGTCACATGTCTGTTGTTAGGGTTTGCAGTGGGGATGTTCTTGTGCGTGGAGCATTGCATTTGGGTGTTCCTCATTGAAGTTGCTTTATAATTTCTAGTAAGGAAGGGGATTGGGTGAGCAGTATACATCAGGTGAGTCAGGCAGTGGTGCGTTGGGCTGGTGTGATGGAGTTTTTTGTATCTTGGTTTGCTTGGCAAGGCATGCACGCATAGGCATGTGTGCGGCCCGATGGCCTTACTGTGGACTCTATGTAGTGGTGAGGGTATATTTCGGGGCGTTCTGTAGTTGTATATTGTCTGCTGCTGTCTAAATTCTGACTTATGCTAGAGGTGAACGCCTAAAGGCCAAATGCCTTATCTCTCTTATATCACTGACTTCCTACACTGACTCTACACTATCCAGTGGTTAGTTGACTAAAGAAAGGATAATAAATTGTGCCTTCCAGACACTCTGCCCGGCCTGGTATTATTTCTATCAAACCCATGCACTCCCCTCTTCCTTCCTCTTCAACTGGTGTTCTCCTCTTTCTAAGCCCCTACTCCCAACCCTACCCTCCTTGACTTGTGCTCCTTGTGTCTTGCTATTCTGTGCCTCCGATGTATTTCAATCTCTCTGCAGCCTCCACACTTTGATGTATCAACACTCTCCTCCAAAGTGCTACTCCCTTCCCCACACTACAACTCATCCCTTCACTCTACTATTCCCTCATCCACACAACTGCTCCTCCCTCCACACCACTACTCCTCCCTCCAGACTACTACTCCCTCCTCCAGACTATTACTCCTCACACCACAGTACTAATTCTCCTGCCACACCACCTTCTACTGAAACAACCTCCTTTCACTCACACAATCACTTCACATTCACTCCCTACACTCTAAACACACCTGCCACACTTTCATGCACATTCACAACTCAGTACTACATGCACTCACTAACAAATACCTCACCTGCTCCAAAAATCATTTCCAAACTATGTTTCTTCACCTGGTCCCTTGGTTTGCCACCTCCTCCTCTGACTTCACCCAAACAACCCACAACTTCCTGCTTCCTGGGTCTCATTTAACCCCCTTCCTATCCTTTGGTTGTTCCTTTGTCCCTGGTCAATCTGGCTTTGTCTTACCCGTCTAGGAGGTTTAACATACAGCAATGTTTTCATAAAGTGCTTTTAGCCCCATCCCCTTTTCCCATGCTGGGCAGCCATGGAACAACAATGGTGGTTTGTGGTGTGGAGTGTCCAAGTTCCTGTTAAGGGGTTCTGACCTAGCCGCCAGTAAGGTAATTCCAGTCTCTATGCTGTGGGGTTTTGCTTTTTATCCCTGGTGGTCTAGGGAGTTGCACTGGTCTAATGCCTGGACTGGCTTAGGCTGGTGTGCAGTGCACAGCATTTTCAAGAGCCATGTCAGAAAAGCGCTTTGTTCTTGCCACTCGGGAAGGTATCCTGACAGGTGAGCAGGGCATCCGGGTCTTTCCCCACAACCTCACTTTTTATGGCTGGGTTGTTAGAAGGATTTGCAGGAGGCCCTCCTTATTCTCTTATGGTAGTCTTCTTCCATTTCTGTTGTTTCACTGGAAAATTACAAGAAAATGTGGCCAGCACATGGTTTCAGAGGCATGGTTTGTATTAGGGAGAATTCTCATTTCTGTGCTAATTCCTTTCAACGTTAGAGACCCCCAGCTCTTTTGCTGGACTTTAGGGCATTTTAATTTTCACCCTGAAGAGAGTGAGCCCTTTTTCTCACTCTCTCATGTATTTTGATCTGGTTTGGATAATGTATTTGCTTTGTTTTTGCAGTCTGGCAAACTCTATAGGCATCTACTTATTGGCTGGTGACACACAGCACCTTCTGTGCAGTGTCACAAAGAAATGCTTTAGATTTCTCATAAGGTTTAAATACCTTTTCTTGTGAGAACTACGGTTCTCAGGAATAGTAAAATGAAATTGACTTACATTTCTCTCTGTAGATTCTGCACACCCCATCTTATGCGAGTGCTGGGGGGTGAATTAGTAGCCCCTTTTTCTACTTACTAATGTAACATTTTGTATGTTATCCTCACTACTTTAAATGGCTGGTGGCAGTGGTTTAATTTTCAAACCATTGTGCTTCTCTACCGCAGGCTGAATCCTCAGCTGCAGTATAGCACCCATATGTCAAAATGGCCACGGTCTGCTTTTTTTGCCATTTCTTGTTTGTGAGATCTTTCTTGGGTTTTACTTTGTGCGCCAAACCAGGTTTAAGCCCTTTGTTAATTTTGTCTTTGCTGAAACCTGCCTCTGGCTCCAGTGTGTCTGGCAGGGCAGGAAGCGTAGGAGGTGCCCAAAACTCCCTGTACTTAGTCTCCTTGGTTACCTAAATCCGCCCAGTCCTGATTGGCTAGCTGGCTTTCCTTGAAGGACAGCCACCCTGCTGTGTGAGTGACAGCTAGGCTGTTCATGAATGGGAGAAACCTGCAAAAAAGGCGAGACTTCTTGGACTGAAGACAGAGTCGGCCACTGAAAGAAAATTGTGAAGAGAAGCTTGTTGCATCTTCCTGGACCGTTGAACTGCTCAGCGAAGCCCTGCTGCTGTGCTGAAGCTCTTTTCCAAATCAACAAGAGAAGCCCAGGAAAGGACAACTTCTTCCCTTGGGTTAGTGGGACCAACTAACCCCAACACCAACTTTGCTGGAAGATCTTGCCCAACTGCTGTACTTATTTGCTGCTTCTGGAACCGAGTGCCAGGGGCCGAGAAATTAGTAGTCCAGAGAATGCAACATCTTTAAGCCGGAACAAAGCTCTTCGAAGATCTTGAGTACCCTCCCGAAGTAGGACGACCCAAGCTAAAGTCATCTCACCAGAGTGCCTGACTCAAGGAGTGAAGGAAGCCCATCCAGTGTCCAAAATCTGCAGTGGTGCTATTTGCCGGTAGCTGAAACTGCGATGTTCCACTGAACTGAAAAGATCCCCTAGCTGCCGCCAACCTCCGAACTGCTACGCAGGAGTCCTCCAGAAGTCCTCCCTCCTGCCCCCATGACTGTGGCCCAGGAACACAGGATCTTCAAGTCTGCAGCAGGACAGAATCCAGTTGGATCCTCTTCTTTTAACTTAAGGTACTGTTCTGACTCAGGGGTACTTACCTTGTTGCCAGTAGCTTGCTTGTCTCAGTTGAGATTTGCAGTAGCTGCCTTTCTAGAGTTATTCTAGCTCTAACTTTTCACAAGTGCAACAGCTTGTGGCCCAAAAGGGATTCCCTACAACACACTCTCTAACTTTGTGCAAGACTTTTTGATATCTCAGAAGGGACTCAGCTCCGTAGACTTTGTCCAAATTGATTTTGGCTGTCCTGGCTCCCTACAGACTCTTCTAACCCATTGACTTTGATTCTAACAGTCCCTAATAGGTGAGATACATTGGTTTTTAACTAATATTAATGGGAAAGGTTTTATCTAGACTTCATTGGGAGATTTTAAAAGTGCTCACATGCTCTGAGAACCTGTTAAACATGTTCCTACCTTTAACCTTTCCTTTTTGACCAACCCCAGAAATGATCAAGTACAAAAGTCATAAACAAATGTCATTACTGTCCTAGTTATTGCAGTCTCCTCAGGGTGTAGGAAGTGTTTATGAAGCATCTCTAAAGATTGTAGTCTTGCTTGTCTTGGTTCTGTGAACATATTTTGATGTATATTTGTATTGTTACCCATTGCCCTTTTTAAAGAATGTTTATTTAAAACTGACCGTTAAATAAATAAAGCGTTATTTTACTAGAAAACCTTGAGTCTAAGTGTTATTTGGATACTTGTTCGATGCTACAGCTCTACAGCTCACATTTACCCATCTTGAGATAAGTCTGGCTGCTTAGTCACACTACCAACTTGTGTAGTGCAGACCTATGCCAACAGGTGGGTTACCTATTACCAAGAGGACAAGGGTGGTGCAGTCTCCAACAGGGTTACTACTCCAATTCTTGCCTAACAGTGTGATACAAATCACTACTGCACAGATATAAACTAGCACTTGGGGAGGGAACAGGAAATTAGGCTCTCCCAACTGCCACCACCCCCTCTGGGCTAGGACTGGCTTTGGAGTGCTCACAGGTAAGCATCCCACCCCAGGCTGCACGGGTTCCCCATGCTTTCTTGACATGGTCAGATTACTGACCTCAACATCACATTTGAAATGGTGTTATTGTGGAAATGTTGTTCTGTGCTCCTACGTTTGTAGTGAGTTATGTTATACCTTATCAATTTCTAAATTAATATATGTTTCTGTTTTTCGGAGTGCCAACTTGCAGCAAACATGGAAGGAATGTATAACTTGAGCACTGTGCCTTTCTTCATCTTCCAAGGATTCTCCAACCATCAGTGGGTGCAGAGAGGACTCTTCATTCTATTTCTGATTGACTATCTACTGACTCTCACTGGTAATCTTGTCATAATCATTGTCATCCGGGCAGATGTCCAACTTCATAAACCAATGTACTTTCTGCTTAGCCACCTGTCTTTTCTAGAGATATGGTATACAACGTCCACCGTGCCAAACCTGCTGGTTGGCCTCTTGCAGGATGTGAAACGCATCTCCTTCATTGGTTGTTTTACCCAATTTTATTTCATGTTCTCTCTGGGTACCACTGAATACTTCATCCTCATGGTAATGGGGTATGATAGGTTCCTGGCAATCTGCAAACCTTTGCATTATCATAAACATATGAACAGCCGGGCCTGCTTGCTCCTCGCATTGGCTTGCTGGGTGACAGGTTTCCTCTGGGCCCTGATCCCCATCTTTCTGATATCACAGCTGCCATTTTGTGGCCCCAATATAATCAATCACTTTCTCTGTGACCGAGGTCCTCTGATGGCCCTCTCCTGCCAATATGATTACATAGCCGAAGTCACCTTCTTCATATTTGGAGCTGTGCTGAACATTTACAACTTCCTGTTCATCATGGTGTCCTACATCTGTATCATATCCACTATTCTGAGAATGCCCTCTGCCGTTGGGCGCCAAAAAGCCTTCTCCACCTGTGCCTCACACCTCACAGTGGTGTCCATATTCTTCGGCTCTGTCATGTTCATGTATATGAGACCTCCAGGGAAACATTCATATTCAATGGACAAAGTGGTGGCCTTGCTTTATACTGTTATAACACCAATGCTTAATCCACTTATTTACACGCTGCGCAGCAAAGAGTTTAAACAAGCTCTGTGGAAGTTGCTGCACAGAATATAGTGACTCTCGCATCTTTTCTAAGCCTTCAGATTGTATGTAATGCCTTAGTGAGCTCTGTCTTGAACATTCATATTTGAGAAAACAGACCTGGCTGTTGCAGGCTGAAGATATCCATGTATGATATCCATTAATCTAGTCCTTTAATCCAAACCCATACACTTTCAACCATCCATTGGCATGCCATCTGAATCAATCAACAATTCAGAGTACATATTTCATCAATGTGCCAATTTAAGTAGACGCTGACCGGCCAGATTTGCTCCTGACGTTCCTGGTGGTCATCTTCCTTTTGGATTTATGGACAATAAAATACTAGAAAAATCAGGTATTTTTACTTATTTTCCACCTAGAGTGGAGCTGATGCTTTTCCTGGATTATACCTGCTCATGATTTCCACGAGGTTGGAATCCTTTCTAACTGGGTGTGCTCAATCTGTTTCTCTTTCCTCCTTTTGTTCTGCTCCTCTTTCTCTTTCCTGTGGTGTTTTTATTTTTTTATTTGTTTGTACAGGGCTGGAGACCACAGGCATCAGAACGCTACAACATAACAATACATTTCAAACAGGAAAACATAAATCATACCCATAAAGGGAACAGCATATGTCGTCCTAAAGAAACATTCTTCACATGGGATTAATGTCCAGAATTTAACCCACTATAAGATTCAAGTTCGATGAGCCCCAAGGCAGGTATTTACAATTGCTAAGGAAAGCTGGCAAGTTGTCGCCCCACAACCGACCAAAACACAGTCTTCGCTTTCTTGAGTACACTATTCATTAATCTGAAGCCTTTTCAATATCTTCAAATCTAAAGATCTGACCACACCCGGCCCAGTTCTTTGTCACTCGGTTCTTTCCCACCTGGCTTTGCTATGTTGATGATAAGAACACTTCTGTTGTCCATAATGAAGTCTTTTAAAGTCTTATGCCTAAAAACCAGCATAGTCACTTTTGTTGCTCGTAAGTCTTTTAAAGTAGATGATAAAGTACACATTTTCACGGGTTGGCCCAAAACAGATTGGCATGTTAACTAGATTACATCCACAGATGGTAAAGGATTGGAGCCTCCTTAGCACACACCCACTTCTGGGGGAGAGACGAGAGGTTCAGCCAATGGCTGAGAACCAGTGATATCATTGGATACAAGCTGTATGGTTTGTGAGGCTCATTCTATTTTCTCCAATAAGGGCATCAATTGGCTACTATCATTCTGTTGACTTACATGCTGAAGGATCCTAGGGGGAATTATTGGATCTGTTTGACATATATTATCCACCTTGATTATGTGGTAGTTCCCTAAACAATTATCGAGGGAGTCCATCCATTTGCAGAAATCATCGAAGTTATTGCACATATTCAATTCTTTGATCATGTTAGCTTTTACCAACACCCATTCATCAGGTGGGATCTGTGTCTGTAGATTTTCTTCCAAGTCAGGCAATTGTACCATAGAGAGATCTTGAGACTTCGGATTAGACTCAATCCCTATTACATCAGTCAGAAATATTGGAGCAGGCAAATCAGAACTCATTACATTTGTGGGAAGAACTACATAGTTAATGGCCTCAACTCTTATGATATGATGTGGCATTTATAACATGCCTGTTCACAAGTGCTTCTAGGCACGACAAGACGAGGAGGGGGAAACAAAGGGAGGACAAAATAATGATCTTACTAGGCCTTGCATCAGTCAGATTGTGCAAGTGCTGGGGAGTAGTGCCAGGGGGAGGGGAAAGGGGAAGTGCAATTAATTCACAAGTGCAGCCATCGGGTGGCTCGTAAGTGCAGAGAGAAGGGACTTTAGGGTTGCAGATACAGACCCTTAAGTGCTGGGGAGCCCAGAGGCAGAGCAAGGCCAACTGGACATGCAGGAGCCTGGGCGTAAGTTCAGAGGGTGACCAGGTGACAAGTGCACCGAACAGTCAGGTGCATCAGCAGTGGAGAGGAAAAGAGAAAGTGAAAAGGAAGGTCTTGAGTTGCTTCCGGAATCGCAGGTGATTATGCTCAAGTTTGAGAGAGGCAGGGAGGCTGTTCCAGAGGGAGGCCCCAGCTGAGGAGATAGATCTGCCCCCAACTCTCTGCTTGGAGAAAAGCCTCAGAGAGTTGGAGGCGGATGAGCGGATAGCTTGAGAAGGAAGATGTTTTCGAAGAGAAAGTTGGAGGTAGAGCAGTCCCAGGCCCCAGAAAGCCTTGTGGATGATGCAGAGAGTCTTGAAGTTGTTTCTTGCAGCCATGGGGAGCCAGTGAAGAGATTTCAGAGCTGGATAGATAAGATCCCTGGGCTTGAGGCCAAGGACAAGTCCTGTTCTGGATAAATTGTAGAGGTCGAGGAGTAGAGGCAGGAAGATTTAGAAAGAGGCTGTTGCAATAGTCCAGCCTAGAGAAGACCAGAGCTGTGGCAGCAGTGAGCTTCTAGGGGAAAGTAAGGAAAGGAAGAATACCTCTGAGAAGGAGCAGCTGCTAGTTTGACTTCTTAGAGATGTCAGAGATGTGAGGAGAGAAGGAGAGGGTGGAGTCGAAGATGACCCCAAGGTTCTTAGCTTCACAGGAAGGAGCAGGAAGAGGGCCCAGAGTGGACAGCCAGAGAGAGAGAGTGGAAAGGAGGGAGCGGGTGTCCCAATGAGGAGGATATCAGTCTTACTGGTATTAAGGCAGAGATCATTGGTGGCATACCATTCCTGAATTGTGGCCAGACAGTCTGGTATGTGAGAAGAAGCAGAAGTGGCTGAGGGAGCCTGAAAGACAGCTGAGTGTCATCTGCATAACATTGAAAATTGGAGCAGAAAGTAGCGATGCAGTGGGAAAGAGGTGCCTGGTGGTGGTTGAAGAGCCAGGGAGAGAGGTTAGACCCCTGGACAACACTATTAGTAGAGAGAGAGATAGAAGAGAAGAAATACCCCAGTTGGACCCGAGAGGGTCGGTCGGTAAGAAAGGAGGTCAACCAGGCCAGGGCATGATCAGTAATACCAAGGTTGTTGCAGAGGCGATTGAGCAGGATGAGAGGGTTGACCATGCCAAAAGCAGAGGATAGATCGAGGATAATCAGGACAAAAGGCAGATTAGAGTCAAGATTGGAGAGAAAAACTTCACGTGTGTTCAGGGGAGCAGTTTCCTTGCTTCTGGCATCTCTGAAGCCGGACTGGTGGTCATGGAGGCAACCAACAGATGCAGTATGTATATTAAGCCGGAAGATGGCCAGCTTTTCCAAGAGTTTGCCCAGGATAGAAGTGATGGAGATGGGGCAATAGTGAAAACGGAGAGGAAGGATCAACCGAGGGCTTCTTTAGAAGGGGGTGCACAAGAGAGTGCTTAAGGGGAGAGAGGAAATTTTCAGTGGCAAAGGAGTGATTGCAGAACTTGGCCAAAGCTGGAGCAAGGGTGTCGATGTGGACCTTGATTGTTCTGGATGAGCAGGGGAGAATCTGCTTTGACAAGACTTTCATAGATCAGACTTGTCTAGAAACATTGTTATGGGTAAACAGGGGAAAGGAGGAGAATGGAGGAGGAGAGACGGCCTCGGATGGGCCAGGAGGGGTAGAGGAGGAATAGGAGGAAGAGGAAGAGAGGGTGGACAGGATGTCCTGTGTGTTAGTAGTGAAATGAGAGGCCAATGCCATGCAGAGGGCCTGGGAGCAAACAGGAGAGGTAGAGACTGCAGCAAGATTGACCAGCTCCTTGCAGATTTTGAAAAGTTTGGCCGAGTTGTTAGATGCCACAGAGATGCAGGCTTGGAGGTGGGCTCTCTTCTTAGAGAGGACAGAGAGTATGTACTGCCTTTGGAGCTAGCAGCAGGCCAGTTTGTCAAGAGGGTGCACGCAATGCCCTCCACTTCCTCTCCGCCGCCCCACACTTGCAATTAAGGGCAGTGAGTTCAGAATTGTACCAAGAGTTGCACTTGGTTTTGGGCTTCATGCAGATCATCATGGCAGAGGCAAGGACACCCAGAGTCCTAGAGATAGAGAGATGAAGGTTAGAGAGGGCTGTGTCAGGGTGCCAGTCAGCCAAAGGTGCTGGAGGAGGAGAGAAAGTAGCGGTTAAAGCCTCAACTGACACACGCTTCATGGGTCAGATGACCGAGAAGGTAGGTGGCAGTGCTGGAGTCAGTTTTACCTGCGGGAAGAGATAGAGAGGTGGGGAGAAAGGAGAAAGTGATCACTCCAAGAGAGAGGAGTGGTGAGAGAGTTAGAGAAGGAGAGGTCTGAGGAGATCATAACATCTAGGGGTTGCCCTGCAGAGTGTGTCAGGCCAGAGGGAAGAATTGAGAGAGAGAGAGATTTGCAGAGGTTTGCGAAAGAGTCCTGAAGAGGGCTCATAGCATCCAGGTGGATGTTGAAGTCTAAGAGGAGGAGAAGTTGAAAGATAGAGGCAAGAAGCGAGGAGGAGAGGTGCGCCCACTCAGAGAGGAAGAAGACGACCTGGCCAGGTGGCCTGTTGATAGTGGCCACAGTGAGAGAGAAGCCAGGAGAGATAAAGAGCCTGCAGACCATTCATTCAAAGGAGGAGTACTGCTGCATTGGAATGATAGAAGTGGGGATCCACTCAGGGAAAATGAAGGCTACACCCCCACCAGGCGGGTTGGTTCTGGGCTCACAGAGGATCTTGTAGCCATCAGGAAGGAGAGGGTCAAAACTTGTGACAGAGCTGGCCGTAAACCAAGTCTCTGTGAGACCGAGTACATCCAAATCAAGCTCTTCCAGGAGATGGAAGATGTCAGAAGAGTATTTGACAGCTGAACAAGAGTTGAGAGTAGTGATATGGAGCCAGTTGCCACATTTGAAGGACTTCCGGGAAAGGGTACAGGGCGGAGGTACACCCTGCAGAAGTTTTGGAGGTGCTCGAGGATGGGCAGAGGAGGAAGGAAGAGAAGGTACAGTAGTCAGAGAGGAAGAAGAGAGTGCCAGAGGGGTGGCAGAGAAGGGAGATGGCAGAGGAGCCAGAGACGGGTATGAAGGGATAGCAGGAGAGGAAAGTAAGTTGATAAGGTTCGGGAAGCATCTATTAAAGAGGAGGAGATTGGCCTGAGGGCCCTGGACCAAGACAGTGCCATTTAAGTAGACATTAATGATGGTCTTAGAGGAGTGGAAGAGGGCTAGGAGGGCCTCCCACCGGGTGCCACCATTAATGGGAGAAGAGGAAAAAGGAGAGAGAACAGAGACCATATGGGGGGTTCATAGGCCTGGAGAGGGAACGACAAAGAGTATGTCGGTAAGGGCCTGGGTTGGAGACCAGGATGACCCTTTTGAGATTCTTCTTGCCAGATATGTTGAGACCTGCTGAGAGGTTTAGGATTGTCTATAGAAAAGCAGTTAGAGAACATGGGTGACACAGAGAGCACCATAGTGGGTGAGGGGAGGAAAGAGGGGTGGGGGTTCAGAGAGGGAGGTTCAGGGGGAGAGGAGGTAGGGGAGGTTGCGCAGGTGTGGCAGACAGGAGGGAGACACAGGGGGGACACAAAAGGAAGGGGGGCACAACAAAGAACAAGAACAACAGACCTACAAATCAGATGCAATACAGAACCATCAGCAAAGAAAAGAGCACAACAGGGAATCTAGAAGTAGAGAATGCAGATGTAGTACAGAACCATGGCAAAGCACAAAGCACAACAGGGAACCTGGAAGTAAAGATTGCAGATGCAATACAGGACCAAAAGCAAAACACAGAGGTCAGCAGGGAACCTAGAAGTGAAGTATGCAGGCAATTGCAATGTTATGCCACAAACCGTGGATAGCAACACACTGTCAAGAGCCGTAGAGAGCAAACACAAAGTCAATACAGTCAACGAGGCACAGAACACAACAGGATTCTAGAAGAAGAATGCAGACAATATAAAGTAATGGCAGAAAAATAGTGGAGCACGACACAGTTTCAGAATAGTATACAATAGATCGAAGAGGGAAGGACTGAGATGCGGGAGGAAGGAAGGGAAACGTAGGAGGGGGAACGGAACAGGATGCAGGGACCTACAATGCGAGACAGCGCACGTGGTTAGAGATGCAAGGGAGCACACGCATCCGAACAAGATGAGGGGACCAACCATGCGAGGGAGCGCACGCGGCTATGGAAACAAGGAAGCGTACGTGGCCTGAAGTTGCGGGGGCACGTACGCAGCCTGATTTCAAGGGTGCACACAAAGAGGCGAGATGCAAGCGTGTGGGGTTGGGAAGATCGGTTGCAGGGGGAGCAACGCGTATGCAAGAGGACAAAGGGATGCAACACCAGGGGGGCTGTGTGGAGTGAAGCAAAGCTTGCACTCCCCAAACCTTCTTACTTTGCGGTCTGAGACAGGAGGGTGAAGTCATCCGTGTCTAGTCTGTGCCGCTACCCCATCATAGCCAAACACCTGCATAGCTCAACACTGCTGCCTTGTCCTGCAAGGACTTTGCAGCAGTGGGTGTGAAAATACCCAGATTCGACTTTCTTACAAGGGATAAAAGGCAATGTTTTTTAGCATAGTACAACACAACACACCCAGATTCGACTTACCTGATCAGTCACAGCAGGTTGACGGCTGCATAGCAGACACCGGCAGACACCACTGGAGCTGTCCTTCCCTCTGGTCCTTGGCCGTGGGGGCTGCCACAGAGCGGGGTGCCTTGGGTGGCCGATTTAAAGGGCCCACCAACCAATGGGAGCGTGGTGGGAGGGCTAAAGGCCAACAAACAAGGAAGCAAACCCGGGATAAAGGGAGGGGGAGCGGGCACACACGTGCTGCGGCGCGAGAATACAACTTTTACAAATGCACAATTTACTGTACCATTGAGCTGTCCTCACCCCAGAACCGGAGAAGTTGACGTTGGTGTTGCCTGATGATGGTGGGGATGGCCTGTGGGGACAGAGGGAGAAAACACCTGTTGGTGCATGCTTACTTGCTGTCTGAGTAGGTGTTCGAGCCCTGGGCCAAACAGGTCCAAACAGGAATTGCCCTTTTCTTCCTCTGCCCTTCTCTTCAGATGCCCAGCAAGAGACGCCCTTGATCTTAGAGTGAAGAGCAGAAGGGGAGAGGCAGGGCTAAGTAGGTGGGTGGTGCTAAGGCCAGGTGACTTAGATCCACTTGCACCTGCTCACCAACTGCAAAGGAAAAGAGGCTGGAGGGCTGCTTAAGTAGGGAAAAAGAGTGGCAAACCAGGAAGGCACCAATAGTTTAAAGTGATTGACAGGTGGGCTGGGCTTAGGCCAGGTAACCTAGATTTACTTGCATCTGCTCACCAACTGCAAAGAAAACGAGGCTTCAGGGCTTCTTAACTAGGGGAAAAGAGTGTCAAACAAGGAAGGCACCAATAATTCAAAGTGATTGACAGGTGGGAGGGGCATATGCCAGGTGGCCTAGATCCACTTGCGCCTGCTAACCAACTGCAAAGGAAAAGAGGCTATAGGGCTGCTTGAGTAGGGAAAAGAGCAGCAAACCAGGAAGGCACCAACAGTTCAAATTGATTAACAGCTGCGCAAGGTTTAGGCCAGGTGACCTAGATCCACTTGCACCTGCTCACCAACTGTTGTTCCTTTAACCATATTACTGGCCAACTCCTTATTTCCTTTTTTCAAAGCAGTGACATCACCAACATCGAGGGCCAGGTCCGTCTTCTCCGAACCCAACTCTCGCTTCCTCTGAAAACTCAGTGCCTGAACGTCAGAAAGGCTAACTTCATTCAGGGTCTGAAAAATAACTCTGAGGGTAGCCAGTGTAGTGGTCGGCAGCTGGGCCCCACTACCAGATGGATCAATGGCTGCTAAGGAGACAACTGGAGATATGTTTCCCAGAGCTGGTGCCAGGGGGAGCAGAACACATTGATCTTTTGTGAAGCATCCACAAAAGATTCCAGCTTTTTTGGAACGCCTTTATTTATGTTTTTCCTTCCCTCAGGCATAATATGTAAAGAGCAGGTCCCCCTAAAGCAAGTCGGAGTGGATGAGTGGCCATTTGAACCAATGGGATAATTGGGGCAGAAACAGTAGAAGAGGAAAAAGCCCGTTCACTGGTGACAGCCAAGTGCCAACAGAAACTCAACGAGCCGCACCAGGGCACAGCAAACACTGTATGTCAAGTGCCTCCAATGCCCGGAGATCGGCAGGTCAAATTAAACTCAAGACTAACTAATCAAGACAGTCAGAAAAGACTCACAGCGCTGTAGCGGCAGGGGTGATATAGTTGAGACTAAATGCGGGAATTGAAACCTCATATCATTTATTCTCGCACTGTTTAACGTGGAGATTCAGCCTTTGGTCAAGCTCTTCCATACCCATGGCCTGCGATGCAACTGGTGTGCTGATGATATGCAGATTATTGTCTGTATTGATCTTCATCAACAAGAGGCTGTGTCTCAGCTACAGGGGGGGGTCGGAGATGGGGAGAAGGTGGAAGAGTGATAATTGGCTTAGACTGAATGGGGATGAGACAGAGGTCTTGGTGGTGGGTCCCCCTTCTGTGGCTTCTCTCTGGACTTCTGACTTTTGGCCCGCTTCTCTTGGCACACTTCCAGTCCCTACCCTAGTGGTGAGGGATCTTAGTGCTAAACTATGTGCATCACTCTCTTTGGATGAACAGGTGGCAACTGTTTACCAGTCTGGGCACTTTAAACTAAAGAAAGTGCTCCGGTTCATTCCTCTTCATCTCCAGGCTCCTGTGGTTGCCTCACTCATTCTGAGTGGAGTAGACTACGGTAACTCACTCTACTAAGCTCAGCTGCTATATCTTCTACAACGGCTCCAGGTTTTACAAAACTCTGCAGCGCGTGCAGTGTCTCATGTCGCATTCTTTTTTCATATTTTACCTGTTCCTCGCCAGCTCCACTGGCTAGTTTTCATAGTTTCCAGTTTGTGTTTCCAGTAGTTCATAATACAGCATAATTGATAAGAGCAATCAAATATTTGTTTTCCCGAAATTTCACTTTATTGTCTGCATAGAGGGAACTTTAGCTCTCTGGAGGACCTCAGTCTTGTGTTAACCATCTGCTAATTGATGCGTGTTGAGCTTATGATTGGAAAAAACATTGTTGTAGTGTCAGCCATTTGTAGAAGCTAATGCAAATAAGTAAGCTGTGAAGACAATTATACATTTTGATTTTAACAGTTTCTTTTGTTTCCATGCTGCCTGATACACTAAGGTTTTTCCAACTTTGGGCTGCATGACACTGTGGTTAAATAATATAATTGCTAAGATCTCATTCCATAACAGCTAACTCCTCTTTGATGCAGAGAGTGCCTTTCATTGAGCCACTGCATCTTAACTACAACAGTTTTTTTATGTGCCATCTTGGAGTGGTAGGACATGCTGGACAGCCAGTTTTATGAAATGTTTCTATTCAGTGTCTGTTTTCCTTGTTTTTTCAGCTGCAGCCTGTAGCAATACATTATAGTGAAGGAATCAACAACATGATATTACAGGAAAACATGATCACTGTGTGTATTTAACTTTGAGCTGTGTGACATGCACTGCAGTGATTCTTTACAGTTGTTGAGTGTCTGCATTATATTGTTGGAGAGCATGTTTGCCAAGAGATTGTTTTTGTAATGCTATGCTGCACAACATCTGTTCCTCACGTCCGATGCAGCCCTTAAGGTAGCTGGAGCTTTACATTGATGGATCTCTAAACTTCAGTGGGCACAAAAAGGAAGACTAATACAGTGCCCCTCAAGGTGAAGAGAAACTTGAAAACTGAAAAAAGATGACCCAGCACTCGAATTATGAAAAGTGAAAGAAAATGTTAGTCCATAGTCCATGGTTTAAATCGGCCAATAAATCTATGTAGACACGGACATGAACAGTTTAAAATACCCATAAAAATGAGTGAAAATTCACCAGGCGTTCCATCCCAAACTGGACTTCCTCAGGCTGTTAGCTACTTGTTAAAAGCTCGGCATGGATGCGGCAGAAATAAAGATAGAAGTTCTAACTTCTAACACCAATAAAGCCAACAACTAATTGTGGCGAATAGATTGGATACACACCATAGAGCAATGTAAGCAATATTTGGTCTATAGATAATGTATTTCAAGAGAAAACATTTCGAGGTACTGAATCCTATCTATTGAAATTCCCTAATAGGTGATTCAGACAGATCTTTTTACGATACCGTCTAAATTTGGTAAAAACAAAGCAAATATTAGAACGGCAAAAGCAAATAAAAGAAGAAGAGAACTACTGTTGTTTCTGCCGCAATCAAGCCTGTACGGAGATTTTGCAACATCTGTTAACAGAATGTGAATCCTTGACAACTAAGCGTAATCTGTGTTTTAAATCCTATTTTGGTACAGGATTTTGACTGTTATGGAACAGACTCTACCATACAAAATGTATAACTGTTCAAATAGCAATAGCTAAATTCATAGTTGAGCTTGAAGAATTGGCTTCATTTGACATGATTTAAAAATAATGATGCCAACATTAGTAGAATTTTTGTTTGATCAGAAATCTAAATGTAATGATGATCTATATCTTCAAAGATTATTTATTTTATATTGAGTGATTACCAATTGTAGTACATGTTTGTATAAATGTATTTTCACTTTTTATACTTAATTGTATGGAATGAATTACATTGAAAAGTTGTTTTTCAACTAAAACAATAAAAGAACATTTTTAAAAAACCTCGACATTCGTAAATAAAGCAGCAAGCCTTCCATTTCAAAACCGGTCATGTGTTTATCACATGTTCCTTAGTGCCAGTCCTGAAATATTGTGCTACAAACATGGTGGACATCTTAACCTAACTCATTGGTGTATTAATGTAACTGCTAATGCAGATGGCTGTTTAACTAATGTATCTTTCTGTATAAGCATGGTGCTAATCGAATACATTCCATAATTGTTTTGATGGAAGGGTTGCCTCTTCTTGCATTAAATGCCAATTAGCCGAATAAAGTGCTTAATCTATAATTATAATGAACTCTGTGTATGCTATAGAATTTCAACATTTTTTCAATGTTTTAAACCAAATATGACTCATCAGCAGCAAATATAGGTATCAGTTGAAAACACAATCAGTACAAAGGTGATATCAGCAGACATTTTCACTAGATGAAAAGTATCATTGCCTGCTGCCCCAATGGGCTTGATTTATCACTATCTTGTATAGTTGAAACCTTGGCCATGATTCTTCTATGTTGCACAATTGAATTTGGACTGCCCAATGTAACAAAGAGGGGGGGTTATATTTCGGTTTAAATAAGCTGACACATTGTGATATGTGACAATTTTTCATTGATCATATATTTTTTTCCTCTCTTTCACAAAAATATGACCTCAAAAATACATACATTTACTTGTCTATGTTATGGCCTTGATCAACCTTGATTCTAGATATCTCAGCATTTTTACTGTATCACCTTTTTGAATGTGTGCCTTGACATGTGCCAGTGCTCCAAATCTCATTAGGTTCACGTCATTATGATGATGACTTTGAAAATGAACTGCCAGTGGGTAATTAGTATCTAGATTTTTGATAGCTCTGTAGTGCTGAAGTATTCTGAGCTTCAATGGGACCATGGTTGACCCTATCTATCTGTTTTTACTTAGACGGTCTATATAATAGACTACAAATCTAGCTGTACAATGAATAGTCTGTTTTACGTAACATGTTTGATGATTACCATATTCAAATGTTTTGCCTTTTTCTGCGGGTCCACAGACCTTGCATTTATTGCAGGGCAAATAACCTTTATTTGGTACCTGGTTATTAGACCCCAGCCATAGATTATACGTTGAATCTTGATGTAGCATACCAGGTGCTAATTTGTCTTTTAGAGATGGAGCTTTCGAATATGTTATTTCTGGATTACTGGCCAGAATTAATTGATGTCTTCAGTCATCCTAGATGACTACCCCTTCAACTTTGTCTCACTGGCGAATCACTACATCTTCGGACGATTGTAAATCTTTTATTGCTTGTTGTTGTGCCACACTGAGATTCTGTTGTTCAATTGGAATATTGTGTCTGAGTTGTTTAAGATCCTTTAATATTAGTTCTTCAAAGACATTTATATTTTCATTGATAATATTAGAACAAAAGTTTGATTTGGATTTTAAGTGACTTTCTGTGCTTAAATCCGTGCGTATTCCATTTTTGTCTAAGATTTACTTTGCACACAGATCTGTGATTTCCAGGTCATTATTTTGGAGATTGTCCAAACGTGAGAACTTTTAGATCTCCCACTGATAAAGGGCTGGCTTGATTCCTCTCAATACATGGTTTAAGCATTGATTTATAAATTCTTGACATGTGGAATTTAGCCAACTTATGCTTTCTCACAAACTTTAACAGATCTATCCTCAATTCTGTAAAGTCAAAGGGAGCTACTGGTGAAAATGAGAGCCTCAATTGTAACACTGACTGTTCTGTAGGAGTGATATTCCTCTGCGACACATTGAACATTTTGACTTTTAGGTCTTCTGTCATTGGCCTCTCACCCGGGATCTCTGGCCCCTCTCGTGTCGAGTCATGAGATTTGATGTTTGATCCTGAAGTTGATTGTTTGCCTCTTCTTGTGATCTTCTTGTGATGATGCCTTTTCCTCTTTTTGGTGGTCTGCCCCTTGCTTTTCTCTCTGTTGGTTTGTCCATATGGAGGAGTTTCAACTCCTCCAAGAAAGTTAAATGCACCGGCTGTATTTCACTGTCTCTGGATTCAACTTCAGAACTGGTGGGGTCTTCTGACAATTTGGATGGTTTAGGGAGCTGGTGTTGCATGTTGTTCAATCTCTGTTTGATTAGAATCATTGAATCTTTTGGCAAAGATGTACATTCAGCACAGGCCATAATCCTGTTTGTCTCGTTAGAATTTTGCATAGCCTGATTTCAGCTTCAAACCTTTCTAGGTTTTCTTCCAGTCTTCCCATTTTCTTTTTACATTCATCTCCCTCAGAGGAATTGAGGAGTTGTTCCTCCATTGTTTCTATTTCTGTGATACATTTTTCTCAATCACTTTTTGCATATTTCACCAATGTTGCCATCATGCCAAATGAACAATTGTTGGTGTGTTCAGACCATTCCTAAAATAATATTGGATCAACATCATTGTATGTCGGTATCATTAGGATTCTGACTCCTCTAGGTATTCTTTTTGCTTCTAAGTAAGTTTGCAATGCCATTGCTTGCCACCATTTGATTACTTCTTGTTTTTTACGTTTTTCTTATTTATCCATTTTTTATTGAGTGGTTAGTACTGCTGACAGAACTGTAGAAGCATCTTTGTTAATCGTGGTAATGTCTACTTTAAAAAGTACATGTGCTGCTGCCTGTCTTCTTGCTTCAACTTGTTCCACCATGTTGATTCGTAGGACATATAACACTTATGGTTACAATTAAATTACATGATGAAAAATGTACTTAAAAATTGCACTTGTGTAAGTCACTGCTGAAGAACTAGTATGCATCTTCACTTCTTAGTCCGGTTGCCCTTGTTGTTCACTGTATTATATGACTTCCTATTAATTCCACACTTGTGTTTTTTTAGCACTAGTACTTGTGCGTATTTTACTGTGGGCACTGCTACTATGGTACTACATCTTTTTATTCTAAGTACTATTCTCTACACGCAGAGAACCTGATACATGAAAAGTACAAAAAATATTAAAGATAGTGCTGTGCGCTCTTACCTTTGCGGGAGGTGGCTACTCTTTCATGGTTCCAAAGAAAAAAACTGCTTAAGTCCTTAGAGTGCTCAGCCTTCTTGGATTGCAGTGGGTTATAGAGTACTCTATTAAAATTCCAAGCAGATAAAATGCATCTATTACAATGCCCCTCAAGGTGAATGAAAACTGTAAATATGGAAAAAGATGACCCGGCACTGTGTTTATCACATGTTCCTTAGTGGCAGTCCTGAAATATAGTGCTACGAACATGGCAGCCATCTTAGTCTAACTCCTTGGTGTATTAATGTAACTGCTAATGCAGATGGCTGTTTAACTAATGTATCTTTCTCAATCAATCAATATGTTATATGTTTATTTGGATAAAAGCATCCATTAAACACACACAGAATAAATATGAGGAGAATTACAACAAAAAGATAATTCCTTCACAAATATGAAACATCAGTATCAGAACATCATTATCACACAGAAAAGATAATACATTACAATTACAGGTGCAAAGACTCATAGTACATACCCAGAAGCATATCCAGAGCCAAAATCTCCTTTCTCTGATACATCTCTCTTTTCAAGAAAGACAAAAGTGCCCATGCAGTCAATGTTGAGGGAATAGTAAATGCAAAAAGAGTAAAAAGAGCATTGCAGTGTAAGGAGGGAACTCAGTTTAATTGTGGATGCAAAAGGGGAGGAAAAACAAGATTTGGAAATGTCAATCAATCAATGTGTTTATTCGGATGAAAGCATCCATTAAAGGCATACTCTAGTAAAAAATGTTATTGTCCCTATGGGTCGGCCACGTTTTTTTAAGGCTAAGTGGCTCGATTTTAGAAAACTTTCCTATGGACCTTACCCGAGTTTTCGTCCATTAAACGCACGCGAAAACAAGCACCTGTGAGCCGCCATTTTCTGATAATCCTATCTTTTCCCCGATCGCCCTGGCAGACCTGCTTTTGCGGCACTAAATCAATTTTTGATTTCAGCAGACTCGTACCGCCCATTTCCCAACGCCAAAGCACGTCTCGTGTCAACATTCGCTGCGCTTCAGCTAATGACGTGTCGCCATGGAAATGGCAGGACGCCTCTCTCCTCAATAAGTATAAACAGACAGTTTCACAACACACAGCAGCCGATTTTCGATTCCATTCCTCTCTGTGTGTTACTTTGAGTATTCTGTGACTCGTTTCAGTGCTCTGGTCAGCTACCTTCGTCGCTTGTAGCCCGTGTAAACACCTGTACCATTTCGGTAAATTATTTTACTCTGTTTACCACACAATGGCTACAATAATGCCCTACATGTACGAGCCCGAGTATTCCGAGAAGGAACTACTGGAAAGGGAAGCACGCGAAAACGATGGGGATTCGGACGGCAGTTGGGAGGACGATTCAACAGATGAAGAGCCTGGGCCTAGTCGCATGGACGGCGTCTCCACCTGGTGCACATGCAATCGGTGCGAGCTAATTCCAACCGAGGACGAGAACTGCTGCTGCCGAGAAAACTCGGGATGCCTGGCCTACATTTCGGAAGGCGAGCCACGACCGCAATGCATCACCGAGCTGCCAGACTTCAGGGCAGCCTGCCTCACACGGGCCGTGTTGAGAATCTTGATGGTGCTTATGCACGAACTTCAAGCAACTGTTCGTCCTCGTAATCCGAGTAACGAGTAAGTATACTCTGCATGTCATGCCACTCCTATTTCATGTTCTTCTACTATATCCAAAATTACATCTACATATCATTGTAACGCATGTAAGTCGTTCAATAGTGTGCATTGTCTAGATAGCATTTGTCCGTGTAAAATGCCATTAGTCACAAGAATTGTCATTGACAACAAACGTTTATTAAAATTATCTGGGTCATTTAAAAACAGTTTGTTTCATTCCTTTTCACAGCTGGTACAGGCTGGTGGCCTATCGTTCCTATACATGGTGGCTTCACGGGAGGCTTGGGCACCACGTTCGAAGAGTGATACCCGCCTGTGCCGTTCGTGCCATTAGAGACACGTTCCCGAGTGACAACGGTCAGTACAGGGGATTTTCTCCCGCTGTGCTGCAACCTGACCTGTATAACCTTTAAAGTCTTCTAATTTTTTTTTTTCATGAAAATAAGATACAAAATAAAACACCACATTTATTTTAACAACGTTTGTCTCGATTTTTTAAATGAATCACATATATCTATACTATCAATTACCATTGGATTATACAGGCCTTCGGGTCTTGGCCACTATAATACACTGGTTGAAGTGTGGGTCTGTGCTCACAAGAATCTGCGTTATGTGGCATTTGTTATTGATAAGCAACGATATACTATCATTCATATAAAAGCGATATACTGTATATTCATATAAAGGCGGTTCGCGCCGGTGGATGCTCGCTGGCATGGGGGGGGGCTGTCCGGGGCGCGAAAGGCCAAGGTGCCAAAGTACATGTACACTTCAAAAGCTGTCCCACGCCAAGGGGCCATCGGTCACATGGTCTCCTCAGACCCCGTGTCTCCAGCCAGGCCTCCCCTTGAAGCAGGCCGCCCCCCTGCAATCCACATAAGTCTGTCTCCATTCAGCAGTCTTCCTGTGCCTTATCTGCGCGCCCCAGGCCCATCCATCCCACCCCCCTCTATCAAAGGCGGTTCGCACCCGGGGATGAGCGCTGGCATGGGGGGCTGTGACAGGTGCAAACGGCCAAGGTGCCAAACTACATGTACACTTCAAAAGGTGTCCCACGCCAAGGGGCCATCGGTCACATGGCCTCCTCAGACCCCGTGTCTCCAGCCAGGCCTCCCCTTGAAGCAGGCCGCCCCCCTGCAATCCACATAAGTGTGTCTCCATTCAGCAGTCTTCCTGTGCCTTATCTGCGCGCCCCAGGCCCATCCATCCCACCCCCCTCTATCAAAGGCGGTTCGCGCCGGTGGATGCTCGCTGGCATGGGGGGCTGTCCGGGGCGCAAACGGCCAAGGTGCCAAAGTACATGTACACTTCAAAAGGTGTCCCACGCCAAGGGGCCATCGGTCACATGGCCTACTCAGACCTCGTGTCTCCAGCCAGGCCTCCCCTTGAAGCAGGCCGCCCCCCTAAGACCACGACATACATACGTCATTCAACACACCCCTGTTCCAAATACTTTATAAACCACTTGATATGTCTCATGAGAACATCTTTGTGCTTTGCAAGTCAACTCCTGAACGTGTTACCTGGCAACCACCGAGATCTACGCTAATCTGGTCGTCGTCGTGCTATCCGTGAACTTCTGTGACCGCTTAGAGCAAACCCATCAGTGTGCTACCTGTGGCCATCCACCTATTCTCCTGCAACATACTGCTCTGCTTGCTGAATCCAACTGTTTGTTGGTCAAGGTAAGGCCATGTATCCTAGTCATATTTCGCAGATTTTTAAATTGCGAGTAGAGTACACAATAGTGCTATGTTCATTGGTCTCATTGCTATTGACTAGAGTTTCCATTGCTATGCTATCAATAGATCTATTTATTTTCATCTGTGTCTATTGTCATCGAATTGCATCCTTCGGGGGTCCAGTCTTTAATGTAAGCATGTTTCCTTCTCGTGCAATACAGAACAGCCAAGGGATGAGTCACATGTTCAGATTTTAGTCACATCATTTATACATTTCTGCAATTTATGCAAATACTAAGCTGCACATAATGAACTGGTACAGTTCCTGCGACCAAAACAAACCTTGCATTGATCATTGTATGATTCATTTACTTTTGTATCAAATCTTTATTCTTGAAGATTGTATAATAATGTCGATATTTACTTTTCAGATTTATCAACAATGCCTGCCTGTTCGATTAGCGGTTGCCCTTCGAAGACCCATGCGAAATCTGAAGGAACTACAATGCATGTATTCCCGAAAACTGTTGATCGAATAAGAGAATGGGTCAGACATTGCGGATTTCCACTGGATGAGCTGGAAAGTAGAGTCCAACAAGTCTTACAGGACAAGAGGGGCGATCGATACCGCATCTGCAGCCGGCACTTTTCCTTGGACATGTACACAACTTCTTGGGTAACAAAGAAGAATAAACGGTGAACTACACGGAAATTGCTCGAAAACGCTATTCCCACTCTATTCGTCCACATTCCGCCACCGGTGAGTCAAGTGTCCGGATTTAGCTTTAGGCCTTGCGGTAGTGTGTAGTCGAATGGACTAATAGATATTGTAGGTGTTCTATCCCTTGTAATAATTTCGATATTGATATGAGTGTATAGTTTTTTGAATAATGACATTTATCAATATATTCTTTTTCGATTTCATAACCCACAAACGCAATGTATATATATGGGAACAGGGAACTGTGCTGTATTGAGCATTTTTCAAGTATTCTGTCGGCTTACGTGGCTATTTTTTATATTGGCATTTCATTATCAATCATTGATTGACCTTTACAACTTCTTGACTATCCCTTGAATCTGAAGCAAGAACATTCTACATCCTTGACGTGGTCGCAGTTATCAACCACTTCTAGCGCGTATCAGGTAATCTTACGAGGCTAATCCGCTACATACTTGTGTTATGCATGTCAAGTAATAGTTTTATTCTATCGTGTAATTATTTTACCGAATGTTTGGTTACTGCTTTCCAATTAATATACACCTTAGTTATCGTCCACTGGTGTTTGTTTTCAGTTATAATTAGTGTTATCCATACTAATGCAAGTACTGTCTTTCAGGGAGATGCTGAAGCGTCCGCCACATCTACAACGTTTCTAGATGTTCCTCACCAGCAGGAGGTATGGATACTGACAGCTCCATCGAGCGTCATCTTCAGAGCCGGAATTCCTGTCGTTTGATTGTTCTGCACAATGTTTCATTCGTGGTTAGCCGTTGATATGTACCTGTGCTGTCGACCCCAGGTGTGTGTTATGTTTTCACAATTGTAATCCTCACTAATGCAAGTGCTGTGTTTCAGGGAGACGACGGAGCGTCAACACCTACACTTGATGCAGAGCCTGACATTCAAGTATACGAATCGGCGCAACAGCTTTCGGAAGTGCGCACTACATTTGCAACATCCATAGATATTCTTCAGCAGCACGAGGTATGGATACTGACAGCTCCATCGAGCGTCATCTTCAGAGCCGGAATTCCTGTCGTTTGATTGTTCTGCACAATGTTTCATTCGTGGTTAGCCGTTGATATGTACCTGTGCTGTCGACCCCAGGTGTGTGTTATGTTTTCACAATTGTAATCCTCACTAATGCAAGTGCTGTGTTTCAGGGAGACGACGGAGCGTCAACCCCTACACTTGATGCAGAGCCTGACATTCAAGTATACGAATCGGCGCAACAGCTTTCGGAAGTGCGCACTACATTTGCAACATCCATAGATATTCTTCAGCAGCACGAGGTATGGATACTGACAGCTCCATCGAGCGTCATCTTCAGAGCCGGAATTCCTGTCGTTTGATTGTTCTACACAATGTTTCATTTGTGGTTAGCCGTTGATATGTACCTGTGCTGTCGACCCCAGGTGTGTGTTATGTTTCCAATATTGAAAACCATACTAATGCAAGTGCTGTGTTTCAGGGAGACGACGGAGCTTCCACCACAATCAGAACATCTCATTTAGATGATGCAGATGTAAAGGAATCGTTGAAATAAGTCGATGAAATGTGATCATATTTGGATTTTCCTTGATTCTTTTGGACAATGCATCTTTCGCGGTTATCTCTTTATATGTACCTGTGCGTTCGACCCCAAGTGTGTGATATGTTTCCAATACTGAAAACCATACTAATGCAAGTGCTGTGTTTCAGGGAGACGACGGAGCTTCCACCACAATCAGAACATCTCATTTAGATGATGCAGATGTAAAGGAATCATTGAAATAAGTCGATGAAATGTGATCATATTTGGATTTTCCTTGATTCTTTTGGACAATGCATCTTTCGCAGTTATCTCTTTATATGTACCTGTGCGTTCGACCCCAAGTGTGTGTTGTGTTTCCAATATTGAAAAGCATACTAATGCAAGTACTGTGTTTCAGGGAGATGCGGATGCCTCCTCTCCAATACAACCATTCATGGCAGTCCATGCAGAGCCAGAGGTATGGATACTGACAGTTCCATCGAAATAGATCATCACTGGTCGAATACTTGTCGTTTGATTGTTGCACACAATGTTTAAATCGTGTTTGGCTATTGAGATGTACCTGTGTGTTCGTCCAAACGTGTTTTATGCTAACAATATTTTGATACATAGTAATGAAAGTACTATGTTTCAGGGAGACGATGGAGCCTCATTCCTTGCTGTCTATTCGGATACAGAAAATATAGTCCTTGCAGCGCAAGCGGAAGGGAGGACAAGCGGAAACGAATCGGAGCTACAGCGTGCAGATGTTGAAGGTCGAGTCAAAAAAGTTGCAAAGAAAAAAAAACAAAAAAAGGTTAGTTACAAACAGTTAATAACTTTAAAACAATTGTTGTGGTGGGGACTATTTTATGTTTTTTTCTATTCAATTCTACTACACTCCATCTTGTGTTTAAACTGAACATCCCTTTTCCAATCTCTCCTCCAGTTACCCGTCGGCGTCAGAACTTTACACACACAGACAGTGAAGCGAATGAGAGATGTGGCTTGCCAGACCATGTACACTATGGAGGAACTATTAATTGAGGCGAGGCGTGTTCAGGCTCAAGATGCTTATGTCCAATGGCCAGAACATGAATTAGCTCTGTTTGGAGACTACAGCAAAGTTGCATTGGACCATGGCTACTGTGAGACCGGACCACCACAAGAAGATGTTATTGAATGTTTTGGAGATAGCTCGGAAGTAGTTGCAGATCAATTTACACAATCTACACCAGCCAAAAAATTGCCACCAAAAAACATGTCGACATTGTTGTGTTCTCCCATCAATGTTGAATTAGCAGATGTTGAAATGAGAGAGAATGAACCAGCCGCAGCATCCATAGACGCAACAATACTTGATAGCAGCGATATTACTTTCCAATGTGTTGACATCTCCACAACGTCAAAGGCCGAAACAACGTTGACGCAGGATGACATTCTAATGAAAGAGAGCAAATACATTGTATTCGACAGTTGCTTGATGGAAATTATAAGTATGCTGAAATGTGTGCATTCCGTTAGAGGGAAAGTATGTGGGAAGCCATTCATTAATGTGACCCGTAAAATGAAAGGCAGTAACCTTAAAATAAATGCCGCCTGTAGATTAAATCATATGTTCTCATGGTTTGCACAACCAATGCTGGGGAAACTGCCAGCAGGCAATTTACTGTGTGCAGCGGCTTTACTTTTTAGTGGCTCAAGTTTTAGAAAGTTAGAGGCTTTCTTTCAGTTTGTGGGACTCGAATTCATTTCAAGTGCGCTGTATTACACATACCAACGTGATTATCTGTTTCCGGCCATTAGTGATGCTTGGAGAATTGAACAATTGTCTCTAGCAAGTACATTCGAAGGCAAACGATTCAGGCTAGCCGGCGATGGACAGTGCGATAGCCCTGGATTTTCTGCCAAGTACTGCACCTACCACTTTCAGGACATGGATAGTAAGAAGATTGTGAGTTCCGAGGTCGTGCAGGTAACACAATGTACCTCCTCAGTGGCCATGGAGAAACTAGGATTTATAAAATCAGTGGAAGATCTACAATCGAGGGGGATGCACATCGACCTCATAGCCACGGATAGACATGTTTCAATTGCCAAGACAATGAGAGAGCAGTTCCCACATATTAAACATCAATTTGACGTATGGCATCTTGCTAAATCAATCAATAAGAAAATCTCGGCTGCAGGAAAAAAAAAAGGTTTTGAAAGTATTTTGCAGTGGTCACATTCTATCACCAACCATCTTTGGTGGAGCTCAAAAACTTGCGAGGGGTCAGTGGAAATACTACTTGAAAAATGGCGGTCACTGATGCACCACTGTACCAACGTTCACCGCTGGACAGCAAATGAACATTTCCACCAATGTGAACATGGCCCTTTGTCCCCAGAGGAGGCACGGAAGAAGAAGTGGTTGATTCCATCATCACCGACACACAAAGCCATTGAGAAGATTGTTTTCGACAAAACTCTATCAAGAGATTTGAGAGGACTGACAGAATTCTGTCACACAGGAGATTTGGAGGTGTTCCACAATATGTGCCTAAAGTACAGGCCAAAGCGCTTGCATTTTAGCTTTCGGGGCATGAAACATCGCACCCTACTAGCGGTCTTGGCCCATAACAGCAATGTCGGACGAGAACAATCTAGGACTAGGGGCAAAGTAAGGATGCCTCGCTACACTAAGGTGTTTTCAAAAAGAAGTAAGCAATGGGTGATCAAACCAGTCTATGATGAAATGCAGTTCGACTTTGTGAAAGGCCTTATTGTTGCTGTGTTAGAGAAGCACAGATATGGAATTTTGGACGTTTCTGTACAGAGCAGTGATCCATTGCCACCAAACATTGCGACTGTGCCATGCCCACCCGAAGCACAGCTGATTGTGAAGTACAAATCGCGGTTTAAATAATTGCAATAGGATTGTATTTTTGTAAATAAATGTTATTGTACAGTGTACCTGTAAACCTAAGCTGGGTGTCATCTTTGAATTCTCTCTATTCACCTCACATATGTGTATGTATATATTTTTCTCATGTCTCATCTCATGTAAATGTAAATGCTGCGCACTGTTAACGGAGGGGAGGCTTGCGTATTGCAAAAAATAAAACAAACAAACAATAAATCTCACTTTTAACTCAACTCCTGTGGTACTTTATACTTTCCCTGACCTTCCGCCAAAAATTAAATGTCTCAATTTGGGCTGCAAAGCTCGCAGACAACGGGGAAAAAATTGGGGCACTTAGAACGCGCCAGCCAAGCAGGCCGTGGCATTTGGGAGAGAAGCCAGTTTGCATTTGCACATTGAGGCGCACTACATAGACGGGTTCAAAACTTCAAGTTCTCATAGATGCCTATACTACGTGATGTTGCAAATAAAGAATGCGAAGGACAGTGCACAGATGAGGCCCACAAGTCGCACTGGAAGTATAAGGGTCTATTGTTTTTTGACCTTGAGACAGGGACCATGCAGAAAGAACTACATTTGAAGGGAGTGCGCAATAACGTAAGAGACGATAAGGCAGAAAATTCAGAAACTAGACCGAGTTTCAGTTTTAGGTCAGTATACGAAAAATCATTGTCAAGAGCATGGTCCGTTTTACAGACTGCATTACGAAGAGACACAATGGAAATTTCAAATATAATGTAAGTAAATATTTACACGCTTTTATACCAGAATGAAGATTTAATGAATGGATGCATGAATAAATGAATGAATGAAGACTGTAAAAGATGTTAAAACTATTCGTAGTGGGCACATCGGCATGCAGGATCACTGGTGTCACCGATCTCGCTTCTTGGCCCAGCCACTTTTCCCTGCACCACGGGACTGTCTCTGTACCCTTCAGCCCCTTGTCCCGGCATTTACCTTGCACTTGCCAACAGCTGGCCCAATTATTTAAATTGTATTCAACTAACCATGTACAGCCCTTCCCCATGCGCGATCAGAAAGACACCTGGCCCAGTAGGATCGTTGTCTGTCTGCCCTTGTTCCCCACCTGCCTCGTCACGCCTAGAAACACTTGAGTATATGCGCGTTACAAATGCCATATCATATATCATATCATTCCTCATGCATGTAGAGTGTCGTTTATCATTGTGTGTTGCCCTCGATTCATCTCGTTACTTTTCGCATTTATGTTAGAGAACAACATACTCCATTGAACTACCCTTGCAAGCAAATAGTTTCTGATCGGCCGTAAAAAATGAAATGAGTAATATTAATGAAGTTCGGCTAGCGAGACTAATTATCTTTTATTTGTTTTCGTAACAGGTATTTGATCCCTTTCTGCAACTGCCACCTGTTTGAGACACCGCCGGACGGATTCTTCAGCAGACACCTGCAGCTTCGTGTCAACAACTGGAGCACGATCACCATATTATGGGACGATCGCCAAGGGCCCACATGCCCTTACGCTGTACTAGTGGCTAGAAGTAACATAACACATTTTAGGCTGGACTAGTGCCTAGTTGATGGAACAGCCTTGCGGTTCACCATGCTTACAAAAAGATTCTTTTTACGAAAATGAACACCCTGTGTGCCATAATGGAACAGCGCGTGACTCAAGATGAAACGGAACAGTTATTGCGGATACAGATAAAAGAAAATAAATGGCTTTCGGAGTTCATATGGCAATTGCTGAATATTCTCTAAACATTTAATGTCAAATAAATGTACTTTACCAAATGTACCGTGTTGCTGTTTCATTTTAAAGTACAGTTTCATATTCCGAATTGTGGCGCGCTGTGTTGTGAGTTGATCTGTGTTGGTTTCCGGGTTCTGTGTGGAGTCGCGCAGAAGACGACTGGGAGCGTTTACCTACGCAGCACAGAAACGTCACAGAGATAGTAGGGGAATATGAATGTTTTGATAATGTCAGGCTCAGGGGCGGGGGAATTGATTTAGTGCCGCAAAAGCAGGTCTGCCAGGGCGATCAGGGAAAAGATAGGATTATCAGAAAATGGCGGCTCACAGGTGCTTGTTTTCGCGTGCGTTTAATGGACGAAAACTCGGGTAAGGTCCATAGGAAAGTTTTCTAAAATCGAGCCAGTTAGCCTTAAAAAAACATGGCCGACCCATAGGGACAATAACATTTTTTACTAGAGTATGCCTTTAAACACGGAGATGTAGAAAGAGGGAAAAGGAAAGGTATTTTTTATTTACTGTATTCTTTTAATAGAAGGATTAACGCTTCAATATGAAACTGTGCCGGGCAACAAAAACAGTAAGCAGAGCAAACTTGAAAAAGGGTGGTAGTTGTACATTGGCAAGTAATGATCCAGGTAGTGGGGACGGCGGAGCAACAATATCAATTAGCATATTTACAGGGGATATAAACTGACAATATGACAAACATGCAATTTATTAATGTGACATATAAAAATATACAGAACACGCACCAGAGTATGTGAACAATGGTTACATGGATGAGATCAAATCTGGGCACAGTGTGGTGTGTTTGAGCAGTGCCCTTTTTTAGGAAGACAGGATGGTGTTTAATGGCAGATTTGAAAGCAAGGGTAGTGGTGATATTTTTGCTATCAGAGGAGGGTGTGTGAAGAACAGAGGCCATGTACAGAGTAGGATAGAAAGCGAGTGGCATCAGAGGAGGTGAGGTGGGCAGCATTGTTCAGGAGGGCGCTAGAGACTACACTGCAAGTTGGGGAGTAATGGGAGATTACGTTGGGCAGATATCAGAGTTAAGGTCATGTAAAGTTTTAATGACGATTAGGAAATTAAAGAAAGATCAGTGGCAAATGGAGAGCCACTGACAAAGGGTCGGTGAACCAACTTGGTAGAGGAGTGGGTGAGGATGAAAAGAGGGCATCTTGTAAAGTTGGGAATGTTTTAATGGGGGACAAAGGAGAAGAAAAAGAGACCCAGGAGAAGATGGGCACAGTAGTCAAGTCGATTGAGTACTTGGATGGAGATCAGAGTTTTAGTGGACGTGCAGGTGACAATGGGGCAAACAATAGGGCTGCCTCCTCCTCCTCGCTCATATCGGACTGTCTGTCCACTATTTAGTCATGGTGTGCTGCAAACAAACTCAGCCTCAACACCAGTAAGACTGAGATCATTCGCATTGGGACCCCTGCTCCTGCTTTCTCACTTTCACTCTGGCTGGCCTCCCTTTGCCCTGCGTCCGCACCCACCTGCGATTCAAAAAACCTTGGGGTCATCGACTCCACTCTCTCTTTCTCCTTTCACATTTCGGACATCTCTAAAAAGGCTAACTATCAGCTACACCTCCACAGAAGTACTCTAACTTTTCTCACTTTCCCGCAGCGGCTCACTTTCTCCAGAGCCCTGGTTCCCTTTAGGCTGGAATATTACAACAGCTTCTTCCTCAACCTCCCTTCTTTTGCCCTGCACACTTTGCAACTCATCCAGAACAGAACGTCAAGGTTTATCCTTGGCCCCAAGCCCAGGGACTGCATCTCTCCGGCACTGAAATCCCTTCACTGGCTCCCATTGGCTTCAAGGATCAAGTTCAGGACCCTCTGCATTATCCACAAGGCTTTCTGGGACCTGGGACATGCTTACTTGCAAAGCTGCCTACCTAAATACTGTCCCTCATGAGCCCTCCACTCATCCACCTCCAACCTTCTACGAGTGAGCCAGTTCTCCAATCAGAGATTTGGAGGGAGATCCTTATCCTCAGCATTTGCCTCCCTCTGGAATAGCCTCCCTGCCATCCTCCATCCTGTGCCTAATCTTTTTAAGTTCCGGAAACTCCTCAAGACCTTCCTCTTCTCCTCTTCCTTCTCTCTCCCTCTACCTTGCTAACCTAGCTCTCTGCTCTTTCTCTTTCACCCTCCTCTTCCTACAGCTTGCTGACTGGCTGCCTGGTGTACTTCAGAGTCTCACAGATCCTGGGCACAGCTGCCAGTCATCTCTCGCACATGCCTCGGGCCTCTACACCCCACCCACCCTCAATGCACTTGAGAAATAACCTTTGAGAGTGTCTCTCTCTGCACTTACCTCCACCGACCAGTTGCACTTGGACCGCTTCCTCCCTCCGTCCGCCTGTGCAATTGAACAATCCGAGTGCACCATGCCTCCAGATTGTCTATTCTGTTATCACTTGTCTTCACCCCTAATTGCACTAGGGAAACTGCAGAATCGCTTTCAGGCCTATTTGCTGCGTCTCAATTGTTAATTGTATTTTATGCACTTACTCTGCCTGTGCAGACTGATATTGTTTCAGAATTTCAAGGGCTCTGAGCGACTGTTATTTTTTCCCATGTTCCCACCCTCCTTGAGCGCTTTGAAACACTGCCTCTATATAGGCGCTTTATAAATAAACAATACCATACCAAACAATAGCATTGCAATGATATGTAGATTTAACATGGCCATGGTCACAGTGGATGTAATGCATTATTGGAGTTCGAGGTCACTGTCAATAAGCAACCAAACGTTTCTTGAGAAATGATGAAAGAAGGTCAGCGAGAGGGCAATGGGCATTGCAGTGCATCGTGAGGTACAAGGGTGTAAATGATTAGTCTTGGAAGAGTTTAGGATTAGACAAAAAGTCATCCACTGGTGGATAGCCAGAAAGACTGCGATACAAGAGGAGAGTTTGGGAGTAAATGTGGGAAAGAAGAAGATGATCCATCCAGCAAATAGGTGGTGGAAGAAACCAATGGAAAATCTGAGTTTTCCCACTGAGGAGATTTAAAAGGTGAAGAAAAGTGCTTCAAGAAAAGAATGTTGGGGCACCCCCAGCAAGATTCGCGGATGGGGATGTTCAAAAAGATGTCGATGAGACATTGAAAAGAAGAGAAACTAGCCAGGAAAGTCCACTGTGTTCCATGCCAAGGTTAGAAGGGCTGTGATGTCAATATCTGAGAAATCCAGGAGGATAGCAATGGAGGAAAGTCTTGAAGTATACGCCATGTTAAGAAAGTTGAAGACATGGGTCAGTGCCATTGCAGCAAAGGATGAATATGTTATCCAGCTTTTCAGGATTACAGTGATAGTTAGAAGTGGAGGAAAGGTTTGTTGGCAGACAGAGAAGAGGTAATAGAGTGAGGGTGGAATTTTGGCTTGCAGGATAGTGTGACGTGGGCAGTGTATTTGTATTTATATTTTTATTTTATTTATTTATAAAGGGTACCGGGCCCAAGGGCAACTGGGCGCGTAATGTTGTGGAAAAACGTTACAGTTACATACAGTATGGAATGGAACAAGGCTCAACCAATTTACAGACACATATTGGAATGAGCTAGATAACAGTAAGGTAATGTCAATTAAAAACAAGGCGATATGTACAATAACCATAAAGGCGTAGGGGTCTAGTGCTCGGTACTGCTGGACTAACCATGTTGCTGTCATAGAAGGTATGAACCAGCTAGCAGTGTGGCAGCATGTGTTAGGTACAGGGCAATATATTCAATAGGACAAGCAAGGCAGTATGGTCACGTACTCAGGGCTCGTAGCACAACAAGTATAACACTTTTGTGCGAAGAGCCATGATTTGGTTTTGTTCTTAAAAGCGTGGAATGATGGCTCAGTTCTAATGTCATTAGGGAGGGAATTCCATAACCTGGTGGCCGGGACAGGGAAGCTTGCACCCCCTGCTTTTTGTAGTTTGAATCTAGGAAGGGAGAGAGTGTAAGTTTGGGCTGCTCTCAAAGGTCGTGTGGACATGTGAAGTGTAAGGCGATTGGCAAGGAAGTAGGGGGCCTTGTTGGCCAGGCACTTGTGCATCAAGGCAAGAGTTTTCAGAGAGATTCTGTGCTTCACAGGCAACCAGTTAAGATTAATTCTGTGGTTGGAGATGTGTTGGTTTCTCAGGATGTTTAATGCCGCTCTAATAGCATTGTTCTGGGTAATTTGTAGTTTGTTAATGTTGGACTGGCTAGTCCCTAGATAGAGGGCACTGCTATAGTGTATCTTAGACATGATAAGAGTTCTAGCCAGTATGATGCAGTTAGGGGTGGACAGAAATGGTCTGCAGGCCGTGATCAATTTGCATGTGTAGGTCGACGCAGACCTGACTGCATTAGTTTGTCTTGTCAGTGATAGTGTGGAGTCAAGATACATTCCTAGCATTTTTGTATCCTTGGAGACCTTGATGACGTTGCCGTCAATGATGAAACACTTGAAGGCATGGTCTAGTTTATTAAGACATTGAGTGGAGCCCAGAATGAGGATTTCCGTCTTGTCATCATTGAAGCAAAGTTCATGCTGGGCCATCCAAGCCTGAATGACCATGTAGACACCATTCAAGGATTTTGTGTCC
Organism: Ambystoma mexicanum; assembly: GCF_040938575.1. Classification (NCBI taxonomy): domain Eukaryota; kingdom Metazoa; phylum Chordata; class Amphibia; order Caudata; family Ambystomatidae; genus Ambystoma; species Ambystoma mexicanum. The sequence continues at coordinate 418,201,587 of NC_090938.1, forward strand.
ACTGTATAATCACCCGTGATGGGGATAAGTATCTGGGTGCCATCGGCATAATAAGTGTAGGAGGCACCCAGATAGTCAAGAACATAAAAAAGTGGTTTGGTAAAAACATTGTAAAGTGTAGCGGACACACATAAGCCCTGAGAGACACCACAATGAATGGGAGCAGGGTCCGCGGCAGCTCAAGGGGAGAAAACCTGCATGGATCTATTGTTTAAGAAGGAACTCATCCAAGCAGTAGCAGAATCAGAGAAGTGGGCGGCTGATATGAGGTGTTGGCACAGGATTTGGTGATTGACCAAATCAAAAAAAGCGGAGAGATCAAGTAGTAAGAGCAAAGCTAATTTCCCATTGTCTTTTAAAACCTCAATTTGTGTTTTGAGGTCAATCAAAGCCGTTTCATTCCAATGCCTAGGGCAGAAACCAGTTTGTCTCAAGCCAAGAAGATTGTTGACTTCGAGGTATTCCTGGATCTGAAGGTAGGTTGCTCGATCTAATATTTTGAGCATAAACGGGACATTTAGAGCTGTGAGCATGGCATGATTATAGGTATCCGCTAAGATTGATGGATTAGAGCAAGAAACGGTAACTTTATTAAGGGTGGGAAGAATAAGGGGGAATAATTTGTCTTTTGTTATGTCCCTTTTGTTTCTAGTGGGCATGGCAGGCACAATCGTAGGTATGGGTCTATGGATGGTGTGCAGTCAAAATGTCGGAAAAAAAATGTTGAAAGTCATAATATAGAAAAACAAAAAGTAAAAAAAAAACAAAGTCGAATGCCTTTTTTTTAATTATATATTTATTTTGGGGTTCGGGAATAAAAAAAAATGGGCAAAAAAAAAAAAGAGGGTGGTTGGGGGGAAAACCCCCACATTTCGAATAAAATACGTAATAAAAAAAGCGACTTTTTTTTCCACATTTTTTTTCCTATATTTTGACTTTCGACTTTTTTGTTTTCGACATTTTGACTATAAACCTCTATGGATAGCTTTAACATTGAAAGTAATAATGTTGTGATCTGACCAAGCGCAGGGTGAATTCGTTTGTGAACTAATGTTGCAGTTAGCATCAGCTAGCCAATCAAGTGTCCTCCCTTTGATGTGGGTAGGATCTTGGATGTGATGGGTAAATCCTAGGTCAGTTAATGTATTGGCGAGGTCTTTCGCAGTAGGGTGGTTAGGATCTTGGTAGCCCAAGTTGAGATCTCCCAGGAGGATAATTTGTGAATTAGTTTTAGATTTGTCTAATACTAAAGATGTGATCTCATCCACGAAGGATGTCGCAGGGCCAGGTGGTCTGTAAATGAGGTGTAGTGTAACCATTTGATTCAGTGATAATGGTAGCTTTACCGAGAGAAGCTCAGCTGACTTGATGTTTAGATTAGGTATAACTCTCAAACCAAGAGTGTTTTTGTGGATGAAGGCAACTCCGCCCCCTCTAGATTGTGATGTGTTGCGGTTGCATCTAGTGATGGAATCATTTGAAGGAACGGCAAGAGAAAGTAGCGGTCTGGAGGCTGCATGTAACCATATTCCGATATCGCAATGAAGTCAAGCTCTTGTGTCTTGATAAGGTCAGCAATGTCTAATGCATGGGCAGTGAGGGATCTGGCGTTGACCAGGGTGCCCTTAATCAGAGTATTTTTACTAGAGGATGCTCGGATGTTAAAGTTAGACTTAAGAATTGAAGTAGGAAGCATCTGGTGGCTGGGACTAGGCGATGGAAGTTTGGAGATGGTGCAAGGATTCTTAAAGCGACCACTAGAGTGAGAGAATCTAGATCCTAATCTTTTGTTTCTCAGGTGTAGTGCACAGGGTTGGTTGGGTGTCGGTTTTTTAACCATATGGCAGGGGCGTTAAGACACCGGTTGGAAGGTACGTTGTTGTCACATATCAAGGGCTGTCCCATGGTGTGCCTATATGGGTGTGATATCATTTGAAGTAGTTGGTGCAGTGTTGCACTGTGAATTCGGGTCTAACATCATGGCATGGGGGTGTTAGATGAACGTGGGCTAGAGAGCTGTGGTTGGGCCGTGAGGCTAAATGCCCACGCTGTGATGAATAGAAATACGAATAGCATTAGGCAAGGATGCAGTAGGTTACCCAAAAGCATGTTAATCAATTGATAGGCACGTTATGAGGAAACCGCTAAAAACACTATTTAGAGCAGTCGTTTACTTTGCCTTATGAATGACTGAATAATAGTTAGGTGCATTGAAGGTCAGGCAACTGGGATTGCTGTTGGTACAATCTTAAAAGGCCGGAGTGTACAGGCACATTATGGAGAGGCAGCTAAACTAACTCAGGTGCCGTCACGTATGCCGCTGGGCAAAATGGGCACAATCATGTAGTAGCATTAAAATGGGAACAATCATGTAATGGCATCAAAATTCCTATAGGTGCAAACAGGCGTCAATGACCAAAAAATATGCAGAACCAGATAATAGCAATAACCGTTCCCATAGGTACCAGCGACCAAAAACAGTCTTGCACAGTCTAGTAATAGTGACTAAGATTACTGTTAGTGCATTCAAACAATCTTATAAAGGCAGCAGTGAACAAGTTGGTCACATTTATGAACAGGCAGCTGAGCTAACAAGAGGTACAGTCAAGTATGCAGCAACACAAAATCGGCACATTCATGTATTAGCACCAATCAATGACCAGGAAACAGTTATGTACAGCCACTCTACGACTGAGGTGTGCTGTCAACTAGGCTGTCATCAAGCTGAGCTGTAAGAGCACATAAATATCGGTGACTAAAACTAAACATATGTTAGCGTAGCGAGTGGGATTTGGCTACTTATAAGTGGAAGCAGAGGCAAGGGGCAAAGTAAAACGAGCAGCAGACATGTAAAAGGACGGCTATGCAGCCGATGGAGCCAATGCAGATAACAGTATGAACGTGCATGAACATACACGGAAAAGCAAAGTTATGCAATTTGATAGACACGCATAAGCTACGTTGTAGGCAAAAGTAGGGTTTTGACTAGAAGCGGAGCATGATACAGTAATAGGCCAATTATAGGCAAAGTATAGGATAGGCAGCGGAGCTATGGGAGGAAAGTTGCTAAAAACAGTGCACAGTGAAGAGTAAAGGGTGGTTTAGTGTAGGAATCAGTTATAATCAGCCGCAAGTCACGGGAATGGGAGTAGCCAATTGTGCAAGTCAAAGTCATAGGTGATAGTGCAGTAGGGTGCTTAGCCAGCAGCTCAGGATCAGGCAAGAGGGTTGCAGAGTCAGTTAAAACATAGCGTAACACGGGCAGAGTTCCTGGCCCTGGCCTCTGTTGTCTCTGGACAGGATTCGACTGTCGACGAAAGGGATTGGATCAAGTGGAATGCGACCTCCAATCAGTGCAGACTAAGTCTGGTGGTGGCAGTAGCTACAAACGAAAGATTTAGGCGGCATTGTTGAAGTTTCGTCGGCCTCATGGAGCCAAATGAAGGCTATAGGATAACGGGAGCCATCTCAGCATAAAATGAGAGCTTTGCCCAAATGCTGAATTATGGCATCAGCTTTCAAAATTACAGGCGCTCAGCAATATTTAAAGCAGCCCATGTCGGTAAACATCGTAGGTGGGTGCGGCAGCCTGGCAAATGAGGGAATACATACAGTGGTGGGCAGGAGGAATTATATTGGTGAATTATTTGGACTTGCTTCATCAAAAGGCAGTAGATAATGCAGATAGAAGTAAGGGGGTGTAATGTGACTGGTGTGAATTGCTAGGTTTTTGCTCTATCCCCATCGAAGATTTTATAAAACAAATGTATTATTTCATAATTTTTAAATCATCAAACGAGAAAAGCATAGTTACTTCAAGATGGATATAATATGAATAATGCAAATAAAAGATTATAAATAAGCACAGGGGAAGGCCTACCACAAAGTGTAATTTGTGTTCTAGGGCAATGATTGATCATGGACAGGCTCCGCCATGTTGTACAAATCATACAAACTAATTTGGGAAATACCACAAGACCAAACAAACATGAAGAACACGATATTTTAAAGGAGTATTCAGGATCTTGATGCTTCGAACAAACATCTGGAGGATCATTAGCATCAGAGTTATGTGAAGTCATGGAGTATGTCAAGTAATATGTATATTCTACTCAAATGTTTTTCCATGATGTAGGCGTTGCCACTCTAAAGCTATTCTCTGTGTAATTGCAAATCCCTATCTCTTTTAACCAATATTGTACCGATGGAGGTGTACCCTTTTGCTAGGCCACTGAAAAGCAGGAATAGAAAAAGACCAATGCATTTCTAAGAGTGGATAACAGGGGGTAGAAGTCACCAATATGAGTTGGGGAGAAGACAGTTTGAAAGACTATAGAAATGAATGCCAGAGAAGAAAGGGGGTCAAGATGGTAATCTCATAAAGAAAGGCAGGGATAAGGCTTATCTGCAACTGGGCAGGAGACACAAGTCTGTTTAATTTTCTAGGGCAACTTCACTAGGATGGCAACTGCAGCGCTTAGCTTCCCGAAAAGAGAACACATCTCGAATATTAGGAGAACCCACAACTGGCTCACCACCGCGGACAAAATCCTGCTTGAGGTAGCCTCCATCACTCACAAATGCCTTAACAATGCAGCTCCCCGTTACCACAAATCTATCACCAATTTAGACGCAGCTACATCCAGTGGCTAAAGAACAATGACCAGTAACCGACACCATTATTGTAACTAGTGCAAAAATGATCAACTTGTAACTCTCTTGATCTGTCTCTCGTATTTGTACTTTGACTGTCCCCTGCCTGTAACTGCATTACCTCACTGTGTCCTTCGCAATCGCAATACCAATGCTAACAATGTAAAGTAATGTGCAGTACTGTAACAAAGCTGTGAATATACTTGTAATGCCTGCGCCCTCATACCTTCTGGTCCGGTGCGCCATATAAATAAATAAACAAACAAACAAACAAACTGCAGCCCATGTCACGAGATTTGCTTTGGATTTTTTCAGCCTAGCTGACACTTTGCCTGCATCAATATACTGTGGCTGTAACAAAAGCAAGAACATTACAACTTAACACGTTCATTTTTAAGAAATGATGTAAACAATTGCAAATTATAATGAGAAGTTACATACAGCAGGTTGTGGAATGTTTGAAAATCACATTTGCAAACAAAGCTGCTGCTGAGATACAAATGTACTGAGATGTATGATATATATATATATATATATATATATATGCCAACAGGCATCATGACCTATATCAAAGAGAGTGTTTCAACACTATTTTCTCAGTGCTTTATAAATGATGCGTTGGTACCCAACTTATTGGTGCGACTTCCTTAAACAATGAGACAGGTCTATATTCTGGTAAGACTTTCACATAAGGAAACGGCAGTTGTGAAATAAAACAACCCCGGTTAAAACACCAGGCCGCAGTCATCCTAACCGTGTCTCGTACAACTGTAGAAGTGTGCTGCATTACATTACTACTTATGCAAGCGGGGCAGGGAGAAAAACTGTAATCACAGGCCTAAACCTCAGTCAAGATCAAAAAGTAGGGTGCAGAAAAAAAACAAAAGATCTGGGTGTTCGACATAGGGTAGAAGGAGTCCCTTAAACTAGGTCAGTCAGGGAAGCAGCATGAAGTGGGGTAGTGCTGGTTTTAGTGAGACTGAAAAATAGAAGTTTGAAATAGAAAAAAAAACAAAAGCCCATGTCGATTAATTCCAAAACTGTGCATGTTTTCCACAAGGAACTATATATTGGAGTAAAATATGAAGAGTATTGAACTATTGTGATACATAGTTCAAATATAAATATCTCCTTTATAGTTGGGATTGAGCATGAGGTTATCTCCTAAAACATGTTGGATCTGTTGTACGCAGCATGAAGCAATGCCTTAGTTTAGATATTGTCCCTACACCAGCACAGTGGCTCCCAAGGAGAATCCGTGAGGCCCTTTGGAGTTTTATGTTGGATGATATGATATGATATTATATGGCGTTTATAACGCACCTATACAGAAGTGTTTCAAGGCGCGACACGGCAATGGAGGGGCAACAGAGGGAAGACAGAGACAACGATCCTACTAGGTCAAGTGTCATTCAGATCGCGCAAATGCAGAGGAAGGGGGAAGAGGAAACGTGCGGACTGGGATGGTATGGGGCAGTGCAGTACAAGGGGTAATAGAATAAATAAACAATAAGAGAAGTAGGGTCAGCTGGTGGCAAGTACAAGGGTAAGTGCAGAAATAAAGTGTCATCTGCTGGTCGGGGACTGTCGGGATACAGTCCCCAAGTGCAGGGTCGGCCCGGGAGGCACTGCAAGTGTGTATCTGGTGGGGGAGGGCACCTGGGCCCGAGATCAGAGAGTGGCCAGGTTACCAGTGCAGATTCAGCCAGGAATTCAGCAGGGGAGAGGAAGAGAGAAAGCAGAAGCAAAGAGGAAGATGTTGAGGTGCTTCTGGGTGATTGAACAATGGAATCTGTCCTTCTGTGCTGAACTGACATCAGAAATGAAACAAGAAGCTTATTTTAGTAGCTGTGATGATCTATGTTTTACACCTCAAGTACTGGATCCCTCACAATGAGTGAGCAGTATTTTTACAAGGGATGGGCGAGACTTAATCTCGGCTTGACATGGCTCAAAAAGAGTTGAAGTTGCTTAAGCTTGTATAGTGGCCAGATGTCCTACATCCCATTCACTTTATGACAAGCGAAGCAATTCGAATCATAAACAAGCCGATTCTGGCATTTTGCGACTCAACTCAAATCAGCTTCTTATTCTGCTCAAAGGTGGCACGATAGAGCCGAGCTGATTCACCCTATTTTTTCAAGCAATAGCCATCAATTAGCTTGAAGAGTGTCAAATCAGCTGGAGGTAATGAAGTAACATGAAATACATAATATCCTGACGCTGGCCTGCCTCGATTCGACAGACTACAAGCCAAAAGGTAGCAATTTGTTGTGGGTTTGTTGGGTATGAAAACACAATGACCCAGGCTACTTAAGGTAAGTTTATTGGTCCGTGGTTACACATCAGGTAAATTACATAAGTAGGTATCCAGACAGTAAAACACTGGCACATCCACAACTTCCAGCTCCAAGATGTAACTTTCACACATAGAATCCCCAGCAGTCACCCACACACAACATTCTACAATGACCTAGCTACATTCCAAACCATATCACAACATTCCACAAACATAGTACTAACTCTCCCAGAGCAAGACTACTACACAATTGGCTCAAATCATGTCTACTTAAGTAGCAAGTTTGGTATTTTTGTACTGGCTCCTACAGAATTCCCACAATTGACTTGAATTGAATTGAATTGAATTGAATTGACTTGAAATGTGTCGATGTGGTTATATGTGTTAAAGCCACTGGTTGAAATAATTCCTGTTTCCTGATTGCAAATAGGGTGTGGCCGAGAGGGAGTAAGAGACAGCTTGCAGCTGGATCATAGAGCCAGGGAGGAGCACATGAAAAAAGCAGGGATAGATAGAAGAGGAGGAATGGAAATAAGGAAGGGAGGAAAGTAAGGCAGGAGAAGGATGTTGTGAAAGCTCTCTCAGCAAATAGCTGTAAACAAATCTGGTTGATTTATTGACTAACAAGTTACAAAGGTACAAGCCCCTGCAACATGATCCTTTCTCCCTCTGTTTCTCTTTCAACTGGCCTTCTCAGAACCTGTCTACAACACTCTTCTTTTGAAGTCTGCCATCATTCCTCTTTGGAAGTCTCACTTGCCACAAAGGCTAAAGCACCTATACAACACTTCTTCCTTTCTTCTCCACAGGACCAATTTAATTCAAGCCTTCACAAACCTCCTCAGATGCCACACTTTTCTCCCTTCCAAATGCACCGCCCCCAACGCCTTGTCAATTCTTTACACTGGTCCATACTTCACTGCACCCTTTCGACAAAAACAATCTCCTCTCACCCCAACCAGGTCTACCACATGTCATACAAACTACTTAAAACCTTTGAGGCAATCATACTTCTCCATTGCTTCCTCCATTTTCTGATGCATCCTTGCCTTCACCTCTCCAACATTTATATCCGCTATTCATGCCCGCCCCAGCTATGGGAGACACAAATGCGTACAACCCTTTCTACCCCTCATTAACTCTAACAGAATAACACCTTTGACCAAATGAGGAGACTGACACAAGCATTCTTTTCCATTAGAACCACTCATACTTGCCACATGGTCAGGTTTCATTTGGTACCAATTTATCCTTTCCAACGCACCATTTGTTTGAGGGTAATGTAGCATGGCCCTCTTGTGCTTAATGCAATGCGTCTCAAAAAAACATTTCCATCTCCCCACAAAAAGGCGGTGGACCATTATCCATCAGCATATTGTTAGGCAGCCCTTCCCTTCAAACACTTCATCCATACATTTCATCATAGTCCAAGCACTCATTTCGAACACCATTTTTACACCTACACGTTGTGAATTTAGATACTGTAGGACAAACACAAATCATCCCTCTTCACACTCCATCTCTTATGGGTCTAGAAAATTGATGGCCACTTCCTCCAACACTCATCCTGGGACATCAAGTGGAACCCTGGGCTGTTCTTGGGTAGTATGCCACTTCCATGAGTTTCCAGATCCTACACACTCCTTGAGCATAATGTCCACCAACCTACTATGCCCATACTATCAAGAATCTACTATCAGAATGCCCTTCATCTTTGTTATACCCATGTGGCTCTCGTGAGCACTAGTGATAAGCCTCACTCTCAGCCTGCTGAGGACAACCACCCTACCAGCTCTCTAAAAAATATAATTCTCTATACTCAGGTTCACTGCAGATTTCCCAAAAGCTCTGTTCATCTTCCGTTAAAAATGACTTCTTCGGCCATCTGTTCTCAACAAACCCTGTAATTCTTTCTAGCAGTTTATCGTTTTTTAATTCCCCATCCACACAGTCCATCCCATGATGCCATTGTGTGTCACAGGCAAAACAAAAGAGGTGATGGCTGGAAGGTTTAGAAAAAATCTTAACCTCTGGCATTGCTCTGGGCAACCCTCCAGACCATCGTTCTTCGCCTGCCAAGCCATTACAAAAGGGGAAAGACCATATGCAAATCAGGCTTGGTCCCACCCCCAAAGGGGTAGTCAAGCCCGAATTGCTAGGTCACATCCCTTATGCACGAGACCACAAGTATCCCCAGACATTTTTCAGCCTTGTTGGGCGTCATCAGTGAGGAGTAGCTTGGGTCTCTAGGCCCAGCAGGCACGGACCCACGTCTGGGCATACTCGTCCCACTCGGGATGACAATAGCAAAACAAAAGAGGTGATGGCTGGAAGGTTTAGAATAAATCTTAACCTCTGGCATTGCTCTGGGCAACCCTCCAGACCATCGTTCTTTTCCTGCCAAGCCATTACAAAAGGGGAAAGACCATATGCAAATCAGGCTTGGTCCCACCCCCAAAGGCGCAGTCCAGCCCTCACTGAGGAGGTCCGACAAGGCCGAAACATGTCTGGGGTTGCTTGTGTTTCTGTACAGAGGGGACCTGGCCTAGCAGTTCGGGCTGGGCTGCTACCATTGGTGTTGCGGCAGCTGACTGATTTGCATATGGCTGGACCCCTTTTGCAATGGCGCAGACGGGCTAAAAAACGGTGGTGTGGAAGGTTGCCTAGAGCAATGCCAGTGGTTCAGATTCATTCGAAACCTTCCACCCATCACTTTTGTGGTCACAGTTTGTCTCACCATGTGAGAGAGGGTATGCCCAGACGTGGGTCCCTTGCTCGCTGCCCCATAGGGAACCAAGCTGCACCTCACTAAGGAGGCCCAACAAGACCTAAACATGTCTGGGGTTGCTTGTGTTTCTGTGCAGAGGGGACCTGGCCTAGCAGTTCGGGCTGGGCTGGTACCATTGGTGGCATCAGCTGACTGATTTGCATATGGCCGGACCCCTTTTGCAAGGGGCAGACAGGCTAAAAAACGGTGGTGTGGAAGGTTGCCTAGAGCAATGCCAGTGGTTCAGATTCATTCGAAACCTTCCACCCATCACTTTTGTGGTCACAGTTTGTCTCACCATGTGAGAGAGGGTATGCCCAGACGTGGGTCCCTTGCCCGCTGCGCCATAGGGAACCAAGCTGCACCTCACTGAGGAGGTCCAACAAGGCCGAAACATGTCTGGGTTGCTTGTGTTTCTGTACAGAGGGGACCTGGCCTAGCAGTTCGGGCTGGGCTGCTACCATTTTTGGTTGCAGCTGACTGATTTGCATATGGCTGGACCCCTTTTGCAATGGCGCAGACGGGCTAAAAAACGGTGGTGCGGAAGGTTGCCTAGAGCAATGCCAGTGTTTCAGATTCATTCAAACCTTTCACCCATCACTTTTGTGGTCAAATTCCTCCTCTGCCTGTGTATTTTACCCCTCCTCCTCCTCACAGCTTTCTCTTCCCACTTGAACTCTTTAAAGGTGATCAGCAAAGACATACTCTCTCTTTGCCACCATTTTGACTTCAAACACATTGCACCGTAAGCGTGAAACCCCCAGACACCTTTTCTGTCCCTTTATGCTCAAAGACTGCCTTCACCAGTTTATGATCTATCCTCAAAAAAAATATCACTTCCTACACAAATGTTTTGAACCTTTCTACTGCCCCAATACATCCAAGTGCCACCTTCCCATAACCAAGTACTTATTCTCTACTCCTTTAAACTGCAGAGATGCATGCAGAATCACCTCAATTTTGCTTCAGTTGGGACAACATCTTCCCCAACCCACTCTCAACTTGCATTTGTTGCTATTATCGGCTTCATCCCAGTATCAAATTGCTCATAGCCCATTGCCAGATAAATCTCCTTCTTAATTCTCTCAAATTCCAAGGAACACTTAATGTTCCACACAAATTCCTCCTTTCCTTCAACATGGCTCTCAAACACTTCACCTTCTCAGAAGTGTTCCTTACAAATTTCTGATAAAACTCTGCTAAACTCTGAGCTCCCCTCTAGACATTGACAATGTTACTGTTCTAATCACATCTACAAGTTCCCCCTTTTGTCTAACACCCTTTCAAGACCTGTTGTAACCAAGGTATTCCATCGCTTCCCTCATGAAAGTACATTTCTCCTTTTTCAGGGTTACCACTCATTCTCTCAAGATATCTAACAATGTTTGAAGGTCCACGTCAAGCTCACCAGTATTTCTTTCACACACTAGGATGTAATCTTGAAAACAATGTAGCTTTCAGATGCACTGAATAATGCATACATTACCTTTTATAAAACAGACTCTGCAGGCACGAACAAAAAAGGCATTTGTTTGTACTGGAAAACACCTTCATGGAAGGCAAATGCTGTCTACAGTCGAGATTCTGGTTGGAGGTCTACCTGATGGTAGACAGACACCAAATCTAGTTTGGAGAAATCACGGAACTCCCCAATCCTAGACAACATCTCTCCAATATTTGGTAGTGGGTGGCGTTCAGCTATGACCTTGTTTAACTGGCGGAAGTCGACACATAGCCTCACTTCCCTATTTGGTTTCTGAGCTACCACCAATAGAGACAGCTTCTCAAGTTCACGTTTCACCATCACCCTCATTACTATCGGTAACCTTCACAACTTCACAGCCACAGGCACTGCCGCTTCTTTAAGCATTATTTTGTGTACAAACATCTTTAGTTTCCCCATCCCCTCAGTAAATACTGCAGAGTACTTCATCACCGTGTTTGTTCCTTCATCAGTTCTCCCTATTCAGCAGTACTTGTTCTTGCATATTAGCATCAAGTCAAATCCCCAGCACAACAAAGCTGCAACCTTCTTGATCACGTACAGTTTAGCAGTAGCTTCCTGATCCTTGAAACCTAGAGTTACATGAAAGTATCCTAATAATTTGATTCAATACATATTGTATCCCTAGTACTCAGATTGGGTGATAGTAGATGTGTGATCTTCCCTCTAACAGATGTTCCCAAACTCTGCAAGCTATTAACGAGCCTTTAGCAAACCAGCCATCATTTGTACCCTTTTTCACTGACCAGTACTTCGTCCATGGGAATCTCGTCATCACTGTCTTCCACTGTCTTCCTGTCTCACTATCTTTATGGGCAAGACATTAGCTCCAACATTCTTGCTTTCACTTGAATATACATCTCTATTTATATTCTCACAAACCACGCCCACACTCTTCCACGTTCAACTAACATGTTTGCAATAGTTTGCAAAGTGTTCCCACTTGTTCACCAAAGTTAAATAAAGCAGTGAGATGTCTCAATGTGGTAATGTACTCCTCTACATTCTCACCAGATTCTGGATTGCTCATAGCGAAGTTATACCATTCCAGTTTCGTGATGGTTTTAGGAATGAAGTGCGTGTCTAGTTTTTTAGGGCTATCTCCAATTCCATCAAGACTTCCACTCCAGCTGCTCTCTGTCCCTCATATCCCAGTCAGTTCATCAACAGGGATACTTCCTAGCCATGCTAATGCCTCCATCACATGTTGCCCTGAGGTAGTGTAGAATGCCCTTTTTCCACTGATAAGTAAAGTGTTTTGATTGTAATATTTTGCACCAAAACCTTCGTTATTTAGCACTAGCACTGAAACCTGCTAATGGCACTCAGACCTGGTCCCATTAATGAGTTATCAAAAAGATGTATCCACCAAAGTATATGTGCTCATCTAATGTTAAGGTGTTATGAACTGTGTTTAAATCAGAGATTATTTTCTAATATTGAGTGAATTGCCAATCCATATCAATCCATATTTGAAAATCAATTTATTTGCCTTCCGCACTTCAGTTGTAAATTGAAGTCAATTGTTAGATGCCAATTTATATTTGAAAATCATAAATTATTCACTCAGTTGAAAATTGCAGTTACGTTCTTTATCTTCCACATATTAATTGCAATTCAGACAATGAATTGTTTGCCTGCCACTCACTAGTTGCAAATTGAAATTATTTGCCAACATGTGTTTCACCCAACTATTGTTTTGAATCTGATTAGAGCCAGATAATCCATGCCTAATTTTGACGATTCCCTTTGCCTCTTCAAGGAAACATTTTCATGGAGGGACTCCAATGCCTAACCCACACCAAAGTGAGACAAACATCTTTTGTATGATCATGGAATGGTGTCCCATGAGAATTGAATATAATTATTCTCACTTCATCAAGCGCAGGTGGCTTGGTAATTGATGCAAACACAGAGTCCCAACAGGCCTGCCCTGGGGACTCGACTGCTTCTTATAAGCTTGCCTTAAAGCAGTTGCAGCGGCTACACAAAGAGCTTCATCACAGCACGTAGGTACATTAAGGGAAAACGGAACAGTGTACCAGGACATGTTGAGTAAAGGGTGTCAAGGCTTTGATTTAATGTTAAGCTGAATATGAAAATAATATCTTTGCAATCTGAGGGATAGCTTCCTTATCTTTGGCAGTGTTATGGTACTTTTGCAAATGAGAAATGCTGATTGCATACATGCAATCACAATAGCACCAGTGCAAATAGACTTGTCCTGTATTTGTAGTGCCAGGAATGTGTGTGTATGTTTAAACAGCATTTTTACAGATCCTAATTTGATTGCGCGTGCGCATTGTTTGCGCATGTGTGCATGTTCACAAATACGGTAGGATACTGTTAGAAGTGGAATGGCCAATAACTCAGGAATATCCAATGATTGACCCTTGTTAAACATGGGAAGCTGATGGATAACTAATCTGTGATGCTGGTTGAACTTTAGAAGCTGAGGAATAGCTCAGCAGTCAAGACATTGGCACTTTCCAAATCAAGGAAAATAGGGCTTCACTGCTGCCTCCTGCATGGATCTGTTTATACTTGAGTGTTATAACAGACACACTTGCTCTTTTATGTACATGCATTCTATTGATATAATGTCTGTGATAAACCGAGGGAGAGTTCTGTAAAATAATTGACTGAAAACGAAAGATCTTTAGAACCAGGGGAACAATTTTGATCCGCGGTGTAAGAAATGATTATCTCAGACGTAGCCAACCTGAGAAATAGCTCAGTGCTCCGAGCAACAATTCTAAATACTTGGTGGAAGGAAACTGGATGAACAACTAGGCATGACATCTAGAACGGAATGCCAGCAGATATGTGTAACTAAGGGGATAACTGCTGTTTAATGAATAGCCTGGAAGGTTTTTGTGTCTTCATAGATGGCCAAGCTCTCTGTCATGGGTAACCCAAGGGATAGCCTTTCTATCTAGGCCCATATTTATTCTGTGTTCGTTTGTTGAGTCAATTCTATAGGTTGATACACCTGTTGTGAAAATCCTTCTCTAATCTGAATGTCATAGTTTAATTCCAGGCACGGGTGACTCAGGCATTAATCCACTGACAGTAGTTAAAATGAACACCTTTTAGTTGAGTAACAAGAGAATATATTAATACAAGTAAAAACGTGACAATTACATTTTTGCATGTAAGGTGTGCATTTTGTCTATATGTCACAACTCAGCCCCATTGCATGGCCTCTTTTTGATTTCATGCCTGCGGGATAGCCGCTGTGCTTATGACCCTAAAACCATGATCTGTGTACAGAATGCAGGTCACAGGTTTCAATATGGGTAGGGATGACTCAACGTTTCTATCTATATCTATCTATCTATCTATCTATCTATCTATCTATCTATCTATCTATCTATCTATCTATCTATCTATCTATCTATCTATCTCTTATATGGCGCCACTCGCCCAAAGGCCTCAGGGCAGTCACAAGACAGACAACAAAAACATGGAAGAAGAGCGATCAGCCATAACTAAATGGGCTTGTTACTGTAGATTTCTTTGAATACCATTTCAACTAATGAAATTTCAGAGAATTTATTTCACCAAAAATGGTAGGGTAAATTGAATATGTGTAATGCATGATAGGTGGGGAGTGTGTTAAGGCTATACGTTAGGGGATGGAGGGCTAAAGGGGGCTGCAGGGGGTCTCCCCCGCATTTAAAAAATAAATAAAAGTAGAGTGAAATCTCCATTAGGTGAAATATTTTCTAAGAAATCACATACATCCGATGGGTTACAGCAGTAGCTGTATGATTTTAGCCTATCCCTCTATCAGTATTCACTGCATGGGATACGCAGAAAGTCCCACAGCGGTTAAATAGTGGCACTTTTTCCCGCAGCACTTTTCCTGCTTAATCCCAACTGATAATTACATGGGGTTTAGAATATACAGGGCTTCCAAAGCATCACATGTTTACCATGACAAACACACTCAGAACGAAGCCCTTTTTATCAATCTAAGGGGCCTACAATTCATACCGAAGTGCAAAGATGGTGTTACCTTTTTAAGAAATATGTTTGCATACCTTATTGCCAGAGATTCAGTTGACATGTTGTGAATGGAAGCAGCACTATTCCAAGGAAGTCGGTGTCGTAAATCTCCCCCGTCTCACCTGAGATCGCTTCTTGTTCTGTTCCGCGGGAGGGTTCCTCTTGTGGATGGATCAGGTCTTGTATAGGCTCGCTCGAGTCTCGTCCGTCTCCAGCGCGCGTTCAGAGTTCCAGGAAGGTCGCAGTTCCAGGATGTCCAGGAAGAAAGTAGCGGTCGCTAGGGTTGAGGATTCCGGGAGCAGACGTAGAGGGGGAAAGGTGGAAGGAAGGAAGAAGGGACCAGGAAACTAGGAATAGTGGATTTACCAAACAGCACACACACGTCTAGTCACTACCTAATGAAAGCGTTGAGATGCGCGGGGCTGTGGGGGCGTGGCCAATTTATAGAACGTGCCGTGTCCGACGTACAGGCTGGTGCGAGGCAAGTCACTTGGCACGGCCATGTTGGGAGTAACAAGGAATACAAGTCCCGTCTCGATAAGGACCAGGAAGTCCAGAAAGGGCAAGTTCTATGGGTCATGACAGCATGCCTTCTCCGAAAACCTGTTCCACCAGGTTTGCCCGGGTGTATGAGATGGAATCTTCTAAGCAATCGAGGGGTATTTAGGTTAGAAACTGGTTCCCAGGTTCTCTCGCTAGGAGGATATCCTTTCCATTCAACCAGGTATTGAAGTCGACCCCGTTTATACCTGGAATCGCATATTCTGGACACTTCATATTCCAGTTGTTTGTCCACCATCACAGGACTGGGTCTGCAAGTTTTTCCGGGTGGATTGGATGTAGGGTTTCAATAGAGAGGTGTGAAAGACTGAGTGTATTCTCTTCCAGGAGTCTGGTAGCTTGAGCCGGAATGAGACAGGATTGATGATTTCCTTTATGGAAAATGGTCCATAGTACCGGGGGGCTAATTTGTTTGGCCGTAGATGTCGTGGTAATAGTTTCGAGGACAACCAGACTTGATCACCAACGGAATAAGAAGGCGCTGGTCTTCTTTTGGAGTCTGCATAACGCTTAGTGCGTGTCTGGGCCTCTTCCAATTGCTCCTTGGCTTCTTTGTGTATGTTGATGAGAGTCTCAATCCATGAGTCGAGAGTAGGTACAGGTGTGGGATGTGGAAGAACAGAAGGTAAAACGGACGGGTGAAATCCTTGACTGCAATAGAAAGGGCTGACCTTCACTGCTGAGTGATCGAATTGTTGTAGGCAAACTCGGCCAAGGGTATAAGGAGAGACCAGTCATCCTGAACTTTGGTGGCAAAACAACGAAGATATTGCTCTAGAGTCTGATTTACACGTTCTGTGGCTCCGTTGGTTTGTGGGTGATAACCTGATGAGAGAGCGCGTTGGATCCCTAGAATACGACAGAGATGTTTCCAGAATTGTGAAACGCATTGAGGTCTTCGGTCCGATATGATCTTGGAAGGAAGTCCATGAAGACGGAAAATGTGTTGCAGGAAGATTCCAGCAAGTTCTGAGGAGGATGGTTGTTTATTCAGAGGCGTAAAATGAGCCATATGAGTGAACAGGTCTATGGTTACCATGATGGTCGTGTATCCTCGGGAAGGTGGTAATTCCACAATGAAGTCTGTAGCAATGAATTCCCATGGTCTTGTTGGCAGCGATGGTTGCAGTAGAAGACCCGCCGGTCTCTTGTTATCATGTTTGTTTTGACTGCAGACAGCACAAGCTTTGATGTACTGTTGTACGTCGGTCTTCATTCCAGGCCACCAAAACTGTCTTTGTATAAGACAGAGGGTGTTAGTTATGCCACGATGTCCGGAGTGATGGGTATCATGGCAGAGGTTTATCATTATTTGTTGTCATTTCTGTGTAGGAATGACCAGTGCATTGTCCTTGAATAAATATCCTTCCTTAACTCTTAGGTTCCATGGATTCTTCCTTGAAATATCCTTCCAGAGGTCAGAGGACTGGGTTTGCACTCGGATTTCTTCCAGGAGGTTGACAGCTTGAGCTACAAAGATCGTGTGGGGAAACATCTTAGGATAGGCCTTGTCTTCAGTGGTTACATAGTCAGGACGTCGAGATAAGGTGTCAGCAAACATGTTTTGTGATCCAGGGACATGAGTGATTTGGAATTGGTACTGGGCAAAGAAGTAGGCCCAACGCGCCTGTCGACTGTTCCTGCACTCCAATGACTGTAGAATTTGAAGATTCCAATGGTCCGTGCGGACCTGAACTGGATATCAAGCACCCAGAAGTAGATGTCGCCATTCAGTGAAGGCTTGGCGGATGGCTAACAGTTCCTTTTCCAGGACGGAATAGTGTGTCTCACTGGGAGTCAGGGTTCGTAAGAGGTAAGCAATGGGGTGTTCCAGTTTATCCTCAAGTACCTGTTTCAAGACCGCTCCTATGGCGTAGTTAGAGGCATCCGTTTCCACTAGGAATGGGCGATTTATGTCGGGTTGGGCCAGGATGGGGGCTTGCGTGAACTCTGTCTTCAATCGTTGGAACGCTTTATCTTGCGGCGTAGACCAGATAAAGGGGGCGTCTTTCTTCAAGAGGGCAATGATCGGCTGAACGATCTCGGAAAAGGTAGAAATGAACTTCCGGTAGAACTTGGCAAGCCCCAGGAAGGATTGAACTTGTTTCACAGATGTGGGAGCGGGCTAAGCCAGTATGGCTTTTACCTTTGAAGGGTCCATACCAATTCCTTCTGGGCTAAGGATGAATCCTAGGTAGTGAACAGAAGTAACGTGAAACAAGCATTTTTTGGGTTTGTCTAAAAGTTTGTGTTCACGGAGCCGTTGTAATACTGCCTTTACATGTTCTTCATGCTTCAGTGGATCCTTGGAAAAGATCAATATGTCATCCAGATAGACAATGACGAAGAGCAATAACATGTCAGAAAACACCCTATCCATAAAACGTTGAAAAACTGCGGGAGCATTAGCTAGTCCAAAGGGCATGACTAGATATTCAAAGTGACCAAAGGGTGTTCTAAAGGCTGTTTTCCATTCGTCTCCTTCCCGGACACGGATTAAATGGTAGGCACCCCGGAGATCCAACTTCGTGAATATTACGGCGCCTCTCACAGCTTCCAGGATATCCGAGATCTGGGGCAGTGGGTACCGATCTTTGAGGGTGCATTGATTTAAGCCATGATAGTCGAGGCAAGGTCTGAGTTCCTTGGTGTCCTTCTTGGGAACGAAGAACAACGAAGCACCCGCTGGAGATTTTGAGGGATTTATGGTGCCGTTTTCAAGATTGGTGTCCAGGTATTCTCAGAGGGCCTTTTTCTCAGGTTCAGAAAGAATGAATATTCTGCCGAAGGGAATCACTGCTGAGGGATCTGTATCTATGGCACAGTCTTCAGGTGTGTGAGGGGGTAAGACCTGGACTATGGCAGTTGAAAATACATCAGCATTTCCCTGATAGGCCTCTGGGACTTGTATGATATTGGAAACCATGAGTGGTGTTTTCTGGTCTGTTAGTGGTTCTTTAGGAGGTGTCGAGGAGGGATCCAGGGATAGACAGTGGGACATACAAAACTCTGAGCCCAGGAATAGTGATCCTGCTGTCCAATTGATATACGGATTGTGCTTTTGCAACCAGGGCATACCCAATACCATGGGGTAATGGGCTGACTTAATGATGTCGAATGTAATCAGCTCTTGGTGATGGTTTATGGAAAGTTGGATCTCTTTTGTCTGCAGGCTTATGGGTCCTGAAGAGAGGGGTCTTCCGTCGATTGCTTCTACCGGCTGCATGGTGCTTCGTGTCTCGTACGGAATATGATGACTAACAACCCAGTCTTGATCAATGAAAATTCCCATAGCTCCGCAGTCCACCAAGGCCAGAATGGGATAGGTCTTATTCTTGGAGGGCGACAGGATGGCCTGTAGTATCACCAAATTGTTTTGTCCAGGAGGGTTCAAGGATGGAATTGATGTGGAGCAAACATCTCTCTCCCGACACCTCGCTCCATCTAGGATCAGGAGCTTGCGTTTCGCGAACGCTGTGGAGGGGCTCGAGGACATTCTCTAACAAGGTGTTTATCCGAGGCACAATACATGCACAGGCCTGTGTGGATCCTTCTCATCCTTTCTTGTGGGGAAATAGGTCCACGGAAGGCTCCTATTTGCATGGGTTCCAGATCAATGTCAGGGGTTGGGCAGGATCGGTTTTTACAGAAGTCTCAAGGGAGTTCTTTTGAAAGGGTATCTTGGTCTTTCTTCTTTCAGCCTTTCTTTCCTGGATTCGGAAGTTTATTTGCATGGCTAGATCCATAAGAGCCTGGAATGAGCTAGGACGAGCCACTCTGGCTAATTCATCCTTTATATCCTCATTTAGACCCCTGCGAAATAGAGTGAAACTTGCTTCTGAGGACCAATCTGCTTCCTTGGCCAGTTGTTTGAATCTAGTAACATACGTTAGCATATCCTGGGATCCCTGTCGGTAATCAAGTAACCGTTCCTGAGCACTATAAACCTGTTCTGGGCGGTCGAACATAGTTTTGAGTGCCTGAATAAATCCATCATAATCATCCAGGATGGCATCTCCA
Source organism: Ambystoma mexicanum (assembly GCF_040938575.1). Taxonomy (NCBI): domain Eukaryota; kingdom Metazoa; phylum Chordata; class Amphibia; order Caudata; family Ambystomatidae; genus Ambystoma; species Ambystoma mexicanum. The sequence continues at coordinate 418,221,402 of NC_090938.1, forward strand.
GAGTTGACTAGGGGAGTGGCCCAGGTCAACGCGTTCCCTGTGAGGTGCGAGATTATGAAGCCCACCTTCGCCCTGGAAGTTGAAAAATTGTAGGGCTTAAAAGTAAAATGCACCAAACAGGAATCCAGGAATCCACGTAAGGACTTTGCCGAGCCATCATATTTGTCTACCACTCCACCCAGTAACACACTCTCCTTGTTAGGGAAGTCACGAGACAAAACAAGTTGCTTTAACGCAGCATTCTCCGCTTTTAAGTTCTGCACTTCAGTTGTTAGTTCTTGGCGTCTCAAACTGTCGTAAATCTCCCCCCATCTCACCTGAGATCGCTTCTTGTTCTGTTCCGCAGGAGGGTTCCTCTTGTGGACGGATCGGGTCTTGTATAGGCTCGCTCGAGTCTCGTCCATCTCCAGCGCGCGTTCAGAGTTCCAGGAAGGTCGCAGTTCCAGGATGTCCAGGAAGAAAGTAGCGGTCGCTAGGGTTGAGGATTCCGGGCGCAGACTTAGAGGGGGAAAGGTGGAAGGAAGGAAGAAGGGACCAGGAAACTAGGAATAGTGGATTCGCCGAACAGCACACACACGTCTAGTCACTACCTAATGATAGCGTTGAGACGCGCAGGGCCGCGGGGGCTTGGCCAATTTATAGAACGTGCCGTGTCCGACGTAAAGGCTGGTGCGAGGCAAGTCACTTGGCACGGCCATGTTGGGAGTAACAAGGAATACAAGCCCTGTCGCGATAAGGACCAGGAAGTCCAGAAAGGGCAAGTTCTGTGGGTCATGACAGTTGGTTCCTTTTTCTGAAAGGCAAAATGCGTTCATGCTTATTTTGGGAGTAAATGACTTTCCTGGCAAAAGTTGATAGTTAAGGACAAAGGTAGATTTAAGCTGTCTCCTGAGTTCCCAAACATGACAACAAATACCTGGACCTCTGTATGATTGTGATAGCAGCAATAGAACACTAGAATTACAAACCCCCATGTTTTAAATACCACCTGATTATGAGTTGGGATTGCATGGGATGTTATTGGCATTAAGTACAAGGGTGGCCATCCCCCCCAAAGCAACACGTTAACCTCCAACCCCTACCATGCCCCGGCTATGCTGTCTCAACAGCCCCTTTCCCAAATTAATCGTCTTTTTATTTTTAAAATACTCAGTGATGTTTATGCTGAATAATCTGCACTGAGAAATATGAGCGGTGAATATTCAGGAATCTTATCACCTCTTTGCGTATTTGCCCCAAGCAATGCAGTTGTTCTCCTGCATTCTACCCAACCTCGAGGTTGGGTTTCTAATTCAAATAACCGAGCTGTCATTTCTTCAGGGCGCTATTTGGCTAACTCGTTTTTCACTTTATTTGCGCAGGCTGTCATTTGCTGTTTGCAGCTCATTCCTTTTGTTCCTGATCACCTTCTGAATGACTTTATTATCACATGAACAGCCCCACCTGGCACCCTTCTATGAAAGCACGTGGGTTTTAAGGGGCTCCACCATTTTGTAGAGTGGATGTTCTGGCCTAAATTTGCACCACTTTCAAAGATTGACAGTCGTTTTCTGCTGCACCTCTGCGGGCCGGCAGACTGCATCCACATGTCCTCCTTGAAACACACATTTAACTTTCTGTCCTTTAAGAAGTAACAGAGAAGCTATTAGTTTTCATTTCTATGGATCTCTATGTTTATTCCTCACAACACCAGTGCCAAGAGGACATCAGTTATGAATGTGTGCTTTAGAAGGTTAATACAACACAGCAAACCATGAAAAGGTAAACATCTAAAATGCTCTTTTAGGTTTTTGCAATTTTGGGGCCACTTTAGGGCATGGAGATGGTGGAAGGGCCTGGGGGGATAGGGAAGAGGCTGGAAGGGCATCTCTTTCCACCTTGAGCATTTTGGGGTCTGTTCTTGGATGGTTCCGCTCCTATCTTTCTCAACTGTCCTACATTGTAACTTCAGCTGGACACTCTTCTCCTTCACTTCCTCTCTTACATGGTGTTCCTCAGGGCTCAGTACTTTGCCCTCTTCTTTTCTCTCCTTATACTGCTCCCCTCTCTGCTCCTATCTCTTCATTCAATCTTTCTTTTCATCTGTGGCAGATGACACTCACATCTTTCTCTCCTTCTCTTCCTTTGACTCTGCTTTGCACTCTATTGTTTCAAACTGTCTTTCTGCTGTTCAACACTGGATGTCTTCTCATGTTCTCCACCTCAACCCTTTGAAAACATAGGTTCTGTTCTTTCCTGCCTCTACTATTCCTCCTAGTGTTCCTCCTCCATCTCTCTCTCTCTCTCTTTTCCTACATCTTCTCTTCCTTTGTCATTATCTGCGTATAACTTGGGCGTTACTTTTGATCCTTCTCTCTCGTTCCCTCTTCACATATCTTCTTTTGCTCGTACTTGCCGCTATGTACTTTTCAACATTTGTCGTGCTCCATCATATTCATAAGGCAGCTGCAGTGTAGTACGATGAGAGTGAAACAAGTGACAGTCGTGGAAAGCAAATATATTAGCTGCTCCCTGGAATAGAATGTGTGAGACCCACACCTGCACGCCGCACGTGCATTTTGTGCACTGTGGGAGTTTTAGGACAAAATAAAGAGCAAAGAAAGACTTGTTCCTGTTATTCTATGTTTTGTTGGATGCGATATATTACTGAGCTCGATTCTACACCTTGCTGCTTCTACTAGGTTAAAGTGCATAGGTGGGTAAATGACAGCATATGCTGTAGTTTAGGCCCTATGTGACTTATCTTAACAAGACCCAAGTCTATTGATTCTGTTCTATTTTTTTCGAGATCTGTCTGGGTTATACATTTTGCTGTCTGTGATATTACAATTAACCTGATGTTCACACACCAGTTAAATACACTTTGCTAAAGAAAATTTGCTCTGCACGATGTTAAAAAAACAAAATTAGTCAACGCTACTTTACTGTTTGAAACAGAAACATAGCTATAGTTTTGTAGATGTCAGCAAATACACTCAGACATAATAATGACCTTTTACATGTATGTATGCCTTACTCGCAATTCGCTTATGGCGATGTGAAAAATTGAAGACTGGAAAAAATGCACCACATGGCATAACACCAGTGGGTATCGGGATGTTGGTGTGTTGTGCTAGTAATCATCACAAATGCTGGTGGGAGGTGTGTGGTGGGCAGAGGGAGCATGATGCGTGTTTGCCTCTGGATTGGGGTGATTTCAGAGGTAAGCTGATTGGTGTTCTGGCAAGGTTGTTTGGTAAAGGGGTGAGGAACAGGACGGGTGATGTCCCCTGTACGGTTAATTTGGATGTGGGGCCCAGATTGAAAAGTAAACGGTGCATATTCCAATACAGAATGACATGAAACCCTTATGCATCTGGCATCATGTTAAACTGTACAGTATAGCAATGGCCGTTGGAGAGTTTGGGGGTAATGAAAATGAATGGCATGCCTCCAATTTATTTATTTTTTTCTTTTTATAACAGCTTAATACCTTCGGTTCTTAAGCGCTATGCAGGATGCCAATCTCTGTTGCTCTGTGTGGTCTTGCTTCCAAAACCAGCACGTTGCCCCTGTGCTATCTTACCTGCATTGAGGCACAGCCAGATATCGCTAATCCATTCCTGCATCTGCAGCAAATAATCCACTATCAGTGCTTTACACCCAGCACACCAAACTAGCTGGACCAGCAATAGGGTATCATCGACATATATTTGAAAAGCCATGCTAAACCCCTTGATAGACCCAACCTAGTGATACAAGTAAGTACTGTAGGCAACAGGTGAGAGGACTGAGCCTTAGGGACCCTACACAGATGACACCCATGTGTCCCGACCAATGCTCTCCAAGTGTCATCTGCTAAAAAGCTCCCAGTCAGAAAGGATTGGATGCAGATTAGGGCTATACTCATAACCCTAAACATGTCAGCAAGACTGTGATGGAGCATCCCATGATGTAATGTATTATCAAATGTGGCAAATAAATCTAACAGGATCAGAGCTCTTGGATGGACATGGTCCCTCTGCTTTAATAATGCTGGTCTGATATCCAGGAAGGCTGTTTCTCTCCCTCTCCTTGGCTGAAATCCTGATTGTAGATCATGCAACAGACCATGATTAACCAGATAGTCCTAGAACTGAGAAGTGGCAATTGTTTCCAATACCTGTGCTACAGAATGAAGTTGGGACAGTGGTCATTAATTGTCCACCAATCAAGGTCATACAGCCGAGAGGAATAGATCAATACCTTTATTCATTTTCATCATTGTGAGGAGTACTTATCAGATTCGGGGAACTAACATAAAAGAGAAATCATCAGGTAACTGTGTCAGGATGAAGGACTAAATCAAATCAATTGAAGGGGTACTCATTTTAAAGGTGCCTCATGTTCAATGTCCAGTCCTATTCTAATCCCCTCAATTTTGGTTTCTCCAGACCAAGCAAAGTGGCCTTCAAAGTGCTCATAGTATTAGGGTGTATCAAGTGCCCCAGCACAGCTCTTCACCTGGCCTCTGCATTTGATACAGAAGATGCTCCATCCTCTAGGACTTTTGTTGCCTTTTGAAACATCCCTACTTGCTCAAAACCATTCAGATTGCCCTTCTTGTTTTTGGAATTTCCTTGAGCTTTTACCGGGGAAAGACTATGCAATTTTTCCTCTCTTGCCTTAGGAGTCTCCCTAGGTCCTCTTAATGCTGCAGTAATTATAACTCCCCAAGCAAAGGGTTGACAGATTCTCAAGGCTGCAAAGTATCCCTTCAGCTCTAGTGACTTTGAAGCTACTACCAGGACCTGGGCTTCAGAGCCAAGGCAGCTACTCTCTTACTCCTAATATTCAGTATTTTCTGGGCAATGTCAGCATCTGGGCCATTGCCTCCAGGAGTCTCTTAATTCTAGTCTCTTCTACAACCTGGCTCTCTCACAGTGAGAGTTCACTGGCTTAGCCACCTCCTGTCCCTTAACTTTATTACAATGTGGCCTTTTAGCGTGACTGGCTTTTGTACTGACACTCAGTTTCTCCTAGTCCTCTCACTGATTCAACACCAATTTGCTGTAAACTGCCTTGCGCCCGACACAGTAACTATGTGATTCTGCTTGTTTTTATAGTGAGACGTTGGCACTTATTGTTGCATTAAGAGTTTTTCTAGGTAGGTCCATTTCACCATCAGCCCTCAGTCTTATAACTGTTGTAAATTCAGTGGCTCCACATTCTCCCCTTTTGTGTCCCCATTTTCCTGACATACAATCAGGTATTGAGTTGCCTCAGACTCCTGTCTCAGTAGCCTGGGCTCTCGGATAGGGAATTCGTCATCTTGGGGTCAGCCACATGTGATCCGACTGATGATGTCTTCAGTAAATTTGTTTCCTTGCTAGGATCGATTTTGAAGTGTGCAGGTATCCAGTGTTTGTGTTCCTTTTCTCCTGTCAGCCATTCACTCAGGTGTCTACATACTCAAGGTGAACTCAACGAATCCTGCACTGTGAGAAGACTCATGGACTGAGCCCTGACGAGTGGTTGACTTCTAGCATATATAGTATTCTGATGCAAAAATATTTCCTTTTGCTGATTTTCTCAGGGGTTCTTCCCCCTACCTCTACTCAACCTCTACCTCTACTCCTCTCTGATTCTGCTAGTACATGGTGCTTTTCTTCATATTTAATGAAATGCATTTCTTGGTTGGCTACACTAAGGATATCTCCCTCAATTGGTTATTGCATGGTGCATGGCTGGCAGCCTATGGGGATATTGGGGAGCTCTGAGGAATTCCTCATAATCCACCTTCAGGGGCTGCATCACAAAAGGACTGGCTTCCTCCTGCTCACAAAGTATCCCAACAACCGCTTTATGGTCTCCCTAAAGGTGACTCAGTCACAGCTTGTGACACATTCACTTATTAAAGGTGGGGGTTGGGACTGTTGTGATGCTGAGGCCACAGAGCACCACTTGCTCCATAATGTGGGAAATGGAGGATGCATACAAAGTTCCACCAGTGCTTCCAACCCATCCCTAACTTTTTATGCTGTATTCACCAGAGCTGTAAGGAACCATCACTGGGGTCCTCGAACACAAGTCGTAGCAAGCATTTAGAAGAGGCTAGACATGGTGGGCCAGAGAAGGCCAGCTCGCACGCCTGGATGAATATTGTAAAAAAAAAGAAAAAAGAAGAAAAATACCAGGAGTGAACAGGTGTGCAAACATAGTTTGCAAAATATGCTGCAAGTCTTCTTCACTCTGGAGTAAGGGAGCTTGTGGTCTGAACAGCTAAACAGGTGAGCACCATTATGCAGAAGCCTGGGAGCAAGGTACATCAGCGACACAATTCTGGAGTTAGGGGGCTGAGACCACCTGACTACAAGATGGCAGACCACCATTTTGTACCTTCAGTATTCAAACAGTGTTCCGAAATGAATTCACATGAGGAATTGATAGACCCATCAGAGTCCCACCAATCAAAGATCCTGCTCCTGATTTTCTGACATTTATTATATAATCACCAGTCAAATTGTAGGTCAGGGAGGGATTTAAAAAGCTCCTTCACAGGACAGAACTGTAGGTGTTAGGAGTTGGAAGGAAAAGATGTAGTGTAGTGAGGAGAGAAAGAAGAGGAAGTGGGAGGAGGGAGGAGAGGAGGCTTGATTGGAGAGTGGGAGATAAAGAATTAGAAGGGGCACACAGAGTGGAAAGGAGGAGAGGACAAGAAACATCCCGAGGGGCAAAACATGAAGGAGAAGGAGGAATAGCAAAAGAGAGAGAGGAAGAGGGGAAACACCAAGAGACAAAATGATTTGCAAAGTGAAAGGACAGAGCGGGTAAGGCAAAGAGAGAGCTGAGAAAGAGGAAAACAATTGAACAAGGAAGACGTGAGTCAGTCTTATTAGGCAAGAAAGGTGCATGCAAGAAGGGAGATGAGTAGGTGTCTTTCCTTAAAAAAGGCAATGGCTGAGGAATTTATGATTCACGTTTGCTAATAATCTCAAACATGATTGTATGGTGTTGACTCCTTTAGGGGACTTCACTATATGTTTTTGCTGTGATGGTGTACTACTACTTGTATAGAAAGTTGAATAAAGGAGGCCACCAGGGGGCACGCTCATGGAAATTCCCTGAACGCGTTCTCTTGCCTACCCGGGACCGTTAAGTGGCATTAGCCCCCACTTAGTGTCCCCCCCTACTTGAAAATTGACGAGTGCGAAGGGGAACTGATGCGGCACAGTTGATCCATAAAATTGAAAGAATTGGCCCAGGGAAAGTGGTAAACAAGCACAGGGAACTTTGTGACACGGATCTCCCACTACGCCAGTTCGGAGAGGTGGTGTGTGGCATCCCAAATCCTTCGGAGGGAACCAGCACCGAGAGAAGAAAGGATGGCCAGTGGGAGAGCGTGAGAGAGGTGTCCGTGGGCTCCCCCCTTCCCCGAGACCCAGACAGGTGCTGTGCCCCACTGGTATGAGCGGCCATCCCTTCCGGTGGTCCCCACCCAGCAGCTGGCGGCTCACTGAGCGAGAGGCCCGTGGGGCTGCAATGCTGGAAGACGACCAGAAAGAGGGGCCTAGGTGCGCGCACCACAAGACCATTAGAGTCCAGCCCGTGGTGACATGGATTGCTCCTGTATGTGAGGGATGGGGCACCCCATGCATCGGAGCATGGAAGTGACAGAGAGCTAGGAGGCTAACGTGACTCCTACACTGTTCTGACCAAGTAAGTCGGGCTTGGCAGTAAGTAAGGAGAGTTTGGAGCCCTAACCAGACATGACAGAGGCCTTGTGAACACCCATACCCCACAAACGTTCCTGTGGCCTATAGTAATTGTGATTTTGGCAACACCCTGGCCACAGGGGAATGGAGAGGCACGAGCCCATGGAGGGAGCATTTGTCCACTAGCGAACAGACACATATGGCTATTTTAGGGTAACAAATGTGCAGTGCTCCACCAAGCATGGATACACCCCACCAAGGCAACCCATAAACAGGGGCAAGGCCCCCTCAACACGATCAAACAACCTCAGAGTAAATACTTGAAGGCATTGTGACACCTACATCTGCTGTGAATAATCTAAAGGGACAGGAGGAGCCCACCTGGCACAGACCACAATGGGGCCAAGCCAGACCACATGGATGAAGAGGTCAGCTTGTGGGTGTGGCAAGAGTAAGACTCAGGTTAGGACCCTCCCCTCACAGACTATAACTGGGAAGGCAGTAGTTTGGGGTTTCCTGATCCCCAGTGAAGAGGGTACTTTCCCACACATGGCAAAGGGGGGGTGTTGGCCCCCAGTTCTGGGGCGTGTGCCCGCCCCCCCGGTGCACAGGTGAAATCGGTGGTCAGTGCCAGAAGAAACTCTGGGGCGGTCCTAGATGGGGGATCGGACCCTAGGCTCCACAGAGGGTCCCATCCTGAAACAGAGAACACCACACTGAAGTGGGGACAGAGCCAGAGGAGGTTATTTGGTGGTCGGCCCAGCGCCCTACATGTGAGGAGGAGTGGCTCATGGTGGCACAGGGCACAGTGAGAGTAGACCACATGGCGTAGGTGGGACAGTGAGCACTTGAGGCTGAGCCGGCAATCACTCTAATCAGTATATTGGGGTAGGTATAGGGAAGCGTACTTCCACCTCCTGAGCTGTGACTTGAAACTGTAGAGCGGAGGAGGGTGCCCCCCACAGAACTGGAACTTTGTGGTGTGGACCCCCGAGTCGAGTGCGTGTGCCGGCCACGGGGGATTGCATCAGGGGGGCAATGGGCCAGGAGACGCACGTGCCTTTGGAGGGACATCCATGCCAGCTACCACCCAGTAGGTTGGCTAGGCGCCAAGGAGGGGCACGCATTGGACAACGTGCTCTGGTGCATGGAGGCGAAGGAGAGGTTAGCCACATACAAGTACAAGGCAAACCATCCAAGTCCTGATATTCTGGGGCAGTGCAAAATGGCAACAACATCAGAAGAATCAGCAGCTACCAAAAAGGACATGGTGAGCCTGATGGAAGAAATAAGGAACATGGGGCAGACATAGGAAGCCGGATCGACAAGATTACCCAGGGGATAGATAAGATGGAGGGGCGGCTTGAAGAGGTTGAAAACAATCAAACCTCCGTGGACACCTTAGAGACACATATGGACATGCAGATGTCGGCAATTGAAAGCCGGGAGGAGGAATTTCAGATGAAGATGGACAATTTGGAAAATTGCGAAAGGCGTAATAACCTTAGGCTCTTCAGAATCCCGGAAAGAGATGGGGAGTCGGAGCAAGACCTGAAAAGAACACTTCATGATATCACAAAGTTGGTTTTTGATGATGACCGGATTGACGTGGGAAAGATCGAGAGGATCCACTGGGTGGGAAGCACTGCTGGGGGCCCCAGGTCAGTCCTAGCTTGGTTTCATAATTACATAGACAAAATGAAAATCCTTGAGAAAGTGAAACAAAAGGGTCCAATCACCTAAGGCTCGGCTAGAATTAGAATTTTCCAAGTTTTATCCTCATTAACCCTGGCGAGGAGTAGAATGTGTTTGCCCCTGAAAAAATGGCTAAAAGAAAAGGGAGTGCGGTACAGATGGGGTTTCCCATTCTCCCTCACATTTAAATGAGATGGACACAAACACAGGCTGACAACAGAGGGAGACATTCCCAGGGCGAAGGACCAGGGGACGATAGACAATGGAGTATTAAAGGGCCAAGGAGGAGGAGGATTCCTGGCTCCAGAAAGTGCGGGAAGCTGAACACATCGCCTGTGGTGGACAGTTGAAGTTTGCTGTGGTCACGGTACTGTTGATAAGTGTACAAGAAGTGGTGATTGGTGAGGCGGAGGTGGCTTAATGACAATATGAAAGGTCAAGTAATGGACTGGGAGGAAAACAGCCCCTGCTGGTGGTCCCAACTTGCTTTGGTGATGTTAACTGTGGGGTGTCGGGCGCTTGGGAAGGGACGGAAGGGATGTGGGGAGGGGGGGAAGGGGTTCGGAATAGGGTCTTCTTGCAGTTGAGTTTTATCGGGTGTGAGACAGTGAAGTCCGGTGCTTGGCCGCCTTGGGAGGGGAGGAGGCATATTGGTGGTGAGAGGATATCATGGCAGTAAATTGGAGGGCCCAGGGGGGTGTACATTTTAGGGTGGGAACGTTGAATGTCAAAGGGATGAACTCACCCACGGAAAAGGTTGTTAGTAGCCAAGGAGTTCCGTAGAGCGAGTCTCGATGTGCTGTTCCTTCAAGAGACTAAATACACCAGAGGGGAGGAACTGAGGGTCATTGGAGGTGGACTGGGACAGGAATTGTGGGGCTCCGGACCACTGAGGGAAGCCAGGTGAATATTCTCTTTGCAAAGAGGCTGTAAATGGAGGTGACCAAGGTATGGGCAGATGTAGAGGGCAGGGCTCTCCTGGTGGTGGGCACTGTAGAGAAGGTGTGTTTTACGTTTGCTACAGTTTAATGCCCTAACCAGGGCCCAATAAGGTTTTTTGTCAAGAACCTTCCCGAAATTGATGCTAGTGGCCTCGGACCATATAGTACTGGGAGGCGACTTCAATATGTGGGCCGACATCAAATTGAATAGACAAGGGGGAGATGCTGGAACAGGGGACCCGCCAGGGATGGGGTGTGGGGAGGTCCTGGAAATGATGGAGGTTTGTGGGCACAGAGATGAATAGCAGCATTGTCAACTGAATGAAAAGTGGTATACTTTCTACTTGACCCCACACAGCACTTTTACTAGGATAGACTACGTGAACACCTCAAGAGGGCTGTGGGTGGAGATGCTGGGCTCCGAGATCACTCCGATCACATGGTCAGACCAAAATATGGTGACAGTGGGTTTCTATAGCCATGGTACATAAGGGGGTCCAAATGGAGGTGCAATTAGTCACTTTGGAGGGACCTGGTGTTCCACGTGGAAATGGTAATGGAAATCGGTGAATATTTTAAAATAAACAATACAGGAGAAGTTTCAAAGAGGATGGTGTGGGAGGCTGGGAAGGCGACATGGAGGGGGATACTGATCAGGGAAGGGGCAAGGAAGAAAAGGGAGCAGACGGTTAATTGAGAACAGACTGAGAGAGGAGATCATCCACCTTGATAGGAGGGCAAGGGCCGCCACCGAAGAAGGAGAGGATAGAGTTCTCAAGGCAAAGAAGAAAAGAGAAGAGCTTAAGCTCCTTGAGGAGGGACAAACAGTCAGGAAACTACAGTTCCTGAAACATAGGTTCTACGAGAAAGGAGATAAAGCGGATGCATTATTGGTCGCCAGGCTATGGGGACAGCGGGCCGAGAGATGGGTGGCAGACATAGAAGGGGAGGCTGGACACTGACCAGGTCAAGGAGGGGGTTCAGGAGGCATTTGGTCATTCTATGAAACCATACAGATCTGAAGCCAATCCAGGCAGTGAGGACATATCGACATATTTGGTCAAAACGCAGATGCCAAGGCTCTCCCATGAGGAGGCTGAGGCACTAGATGCCGTAATTACGGCAGAAGAAATTAGGAGGGCGGTGGCTAGTCTGCCATTGGCTAAGGCCCCGGGGAAAGATGGATCCACGACAGGGTTTTACAAGTCATTTATCTCCACTCTCCTCCCATTCATGGCGGAACTCTTTAATGATATTTTGGAGATGGGTGAGGCCCCAGAATCATTTTCACATGCACTGATATTGGTGATCTACACGAGGATACTGGCGGCCAGGTTAGAAACATATATGTCTCACCTGGTCCCCCCAGACCATGTGGGCTTTATATCGGGTAGGCAAGGGGCAGACACAATGATGAAAACCTTGCATTTGATTCACGAGTCGAGGGGAATAAGGAGGGACCCTGCTCTTCTCTATGTTGACACCAAAAAAACATTTGATTGGGTGTAGTGGGGCTTCCTTGAGGCAGTTCTGGGCAAGGTGGTTGGGGGTCTAGGTTCAGCAGGGGCATAATGGCAGTGTACATATCCCTCAGGGCATATGTGGCAGTCAATGGCGACTAGTCCCACTGGTTCACCTTGAGTAGGGGTACGAGGCAGGGTTGGCCCCTATCAACTATCTTGTTTGCCCTTTTCCTGGAGCCCCTGGCTCAAAGAATTAGAGGGGACCCCTGAGCGGAAGAAATCATGGTGGGAGGGGCAGAGCATAAAGTGGCTAAATAGCAGATGACATGCTCTTGCACTTGAAGAATCCCTCAACCTCCATACCAAGGCTGATTCAGCTGATTGAAGGATATGGAGAGCTATCTTGTTTTACGGTTAACATGGCCAAATCTGTCCAATTTCCTTTGAAGGGCGTAGAGGCGGAAGACAGGAATAGAGTTGCTCCACTGGGAGTAACGTTCAATTGGGACACACTGAGATACCTGGGGATTAATCTGAAAAGGGAGGTGGGAGCTTTGTTTGAAGCTAATTTCACTCATTGCTGCCTTTCGTGCAGACCTTGAAAGATGGGGAAACTGACTATGGGCCTCATTACGAGTCCGGCGGTAACCGAGGCGGTAAAACTGCCTGGTTACCGCCGGACTCGTATTACCATTCCGCCTCCGTGACTCCCGGAAATACCAGGGCATTACAACCCTGGTGTCCCGGGAATTCCGGAGGCGGAATGGTGTTAATCCCCATTCCCATTGAGTCCAATAGGACTCAATGGGAACGGGATCATGGAAACACCGGCACCATCTCGTGATGGTGCTGGTGTTTCCACGTCCGCCTGCAGGCGGGCGGTGTTAAACCGGCCAGGTCAGACCTGGCGGGTTTGACGCCTCCGCCTGCAGGAGTTGTGATCGCCCGGCATGGAAACAACGGTGGCGGCGGGGTTACCGCCACCGTTGTATCCATACTGGGCGATTTGTAATGAGGCCCTATATCTTGGCTTGAGCACCTAAATGCACTGCAGATGGTGTGCCTCCCAAGGTACTTATACACATTCCAGATGCTACTGATCTGAGGCCCTGAGTCCTTTTTATGGGAATTGAAGGGGGAGATGCTTAAGTTTTTGTGGCAGGGGAAGAAGGCAAGAGTAGCGTATGAGGTTCTCACCTTGCCGAAGGACAGAGGGGTAGTGGGATTCCTAAACTTGAAATTATATTATGCAGCGGTACAACTAAGGGTCCTCATTCTCCATGTTAGGATGCTAAGGGAACTCCAGTGGGTTGAAATGGACAACTGCAACTTTGCCCCTGCCACTGTCTCAGAGTGGCTGTGGCTACCGAGAAGTAAGCTCCCACGTAGGGTCAGGTATCACCCGATTCTAGGAACCATTTGGGAGATCGGACGGGATAAGGCAGGTATGCAAGGAGTAACTACATGGCCTTCCTCTGAGCCACATCTGGGCACTCGGTGTCTGGGATGTGATTCCAAACCCTGAGAGATTTCAAGCTTGTTTGAGGTGGGCCTGGAGCGGGAGGGCCAACTGTGGAAAGTGGGCACCTTTATAGCGATTAAGGAACTGGAAGGAGAATTGGGTATAGGCGCTCTCTCTGTCTTCTCTTACCTCCAACTAAAGGGAGTCCTCACGAGTGCAAAATGAAGGGAGGCGATACAGAGAGGTCTTACCCCCTTTTGAAAATCTCCTAGATAAAAGAAGGGCAATGAGGGGTTTGATCTCTGCTATTTACAGTGCATTGTTGATTGTAGGGAAAGGGTCCACGGAGCATCTGAGGATGAAGTGGGAAAGGGATATGGTGAGGGAAATAGATAAAGAGCTCTGGCTGAAACTGTGTAAAGTTGCCCCTCGGGCATTGATCTCCAGTCAATACAAACTGCATGCTATTAAGCTTCTCCATAGGTGGCAATACGACCCAGTTCGGCTCTCGAAGATGTTTCAGTCGGCAAGTCCCATGTGCTGGCACAGATGTGGAGAAAGAGCCGACTACTGGCACATGTAGTGGGGATGCCCTCATATAAAGGTGTTTTGGGATGAAGGGCTGGGGTGGGTTAAAGACCTAGATGGGATCCATCATAACAAAACACTGTTCCTGATATAATTTGGGCTAGAGGAAGTGCAGGGGGAACTCGGGAGGCGGACAGGAGTGGCAGCGCCCCTGCTGCTTACAGCTCGGGCCTGCCTGGTCATGAAATGGAAAGGAGTCAAGACCCCAAACAAGAAGGAATGGATTCATCTTATGCATAATGGAAAGGATAACCGCGGCGCTTAATGGGAAGGCAGGGACGTATGAGTTGATGTTGGGTGATTTTGTGGCCAATACATGCATAGTTAAGGCAGGAGAGGATAAGTATAAAAAGTGGGGATAGGAAAGATAGTATGGAAAGACATAGAAGGTGAGAGTGATTTGCCGCCCCTCCTGAAGGTACAATTTTAAGAGGTCGATCTCCCAATATGTGGTTTACCTTCCAAGAGGCGTCTAAAGAAATTGGTAAGAAACAGGGGATAATGACTCTCTACCCGGACATACCCGAAGTGTATCCATATGTTTATATTCAGCTGAAGGAGGGAGGGAATGGGGATGGGGTAACATTTTCAAACAATAGCAGAGAGACTTTGGGGGAGGTGGTGTCTAAGATTTGTGTTTTTGTTCCTTCTCTTTCACGGTTTAAACACCTCATGTCCACTGTTGATGTATGTTGATGTATTAAAACTTCAATAAAAACAAAGCATAAAAAAAAGAAAGTTGAATAAAAATACTATTATCTGTGTCTGCTTCAGAGTTTGAATCCATGTTTTGACTGCTCACTAATCAACAAGGTCACGATTTCAAGGGCGCTTCAAAGAGGGAGAGAATGGTTATCTGTATTTCTCCTTATGGTCCACATAAAGTGTTTACTATTTTACCTCTAGTTTGAGCCCCTTCCCTCTTTCCCTTGTTCTCCAGTCATTCACTCTATTTGACTGCTCTAAATTGAGACTACAATGGTATAACACCTATATACTGCTCCATTCGCTCTTTCTCTCTGTAGCTGTAGCGGCCATGTAGTTATGGTTAAGTTGCTAAACTCACAGGAAAAACACTTTTTCGGCGGCTTATAACTTCGCTCCCCCTGGAGGAATCCTCATCAAACTTTGCAAAAAAAGTATATGGCCGGATCTGAATTCTTTTGGCAAGTTTGGTGAGGTTTCGTGCAGGGGAGGGCAAAGTTATAGGAGGGTCCCAACATTTTGTTTTCTCCATAGACTGAATGAGCAAAACCTTTGTGCACGGCTACAGCCCGAACGGCTGGATGGATTTTCACCAAATTTGCAGCAGGTGTGGGGGCTTGGGTCAGAAAGCGTGATTTTGTGTGTATAGTGGAAATCTTTAGTAGCAAAGAACTGAAATGTACATCTAAAAAAATGAGTGATATCTGCGTCCGCTCCGCAGACCCATTTCCCTGTTCTTTCCACAGAGCGAAGTTTCATTGGCCTCCGGTACGCCGTGATGTCAGCGAACATTGGACGGACCCGGCCGGTGGTTGGCTGGAGGGAAGCGTGCTGTGCGTCAAAGATTTCGGGAAACACCGCCATGGTGTATCGGAGGATAGTGCCGCGCCGGAAGGGGTTGTAAACATGGTTTGCAGGATCAGATCGGTGAAGCGAAGAAATTGGCAATGTGTAGTGCTGTAGCCTAGTGCTGCTGGTGGTTATGTTGACTTTGTGCGTTTGCATTGTTTTATGACGGTGGGTTTGTGGCGAAATGTTCCCATGCTTGTCTGCCTTGCCTTGTAGTGGTTGTGGGTAAGGCATAGCCTTTTCAGTGCATGGGAAGATGCTGCAGGCCTCCCCTTGTACCCAAGAGCTTAGGGCTTGGGCACCATCCCTGCAATGCAATGCCTCCATGCATGGGAGAGCAGTGAGGCAATTTGCGTGTAGGTCACCAGGCGAGTACCTTCTGTGGTGACGGCATGGACGCTACCTTGGGAATAGGGAATGGATTGCAGATGGTGGAAAAGAATTGAGAATTGGTGACATGCCTACATGGAAGGTTGTTTTACCATCACCGTTTTGCTATATGGCCCATGCTCACAGCTACCCACAAGTACTTCATTGGTGGGTAGCTGCACAGGCGACTATCATATTTTGGTCAGTGCAGGCAGAGTGCAGTGGGGATGGGGAGTGCATTGGATACACTATGACGATATTTCCAATCGGTGTACTATGTTGTGTTTTGCCTGCAAAGTCCCTACTGGCTTGTGTGCATGGATAGGGCCCTTGCACCTAACAGCGCGGGCAGTGATTGGAAGTAGGTGTGAGAAAGTTGTCATGTGTTGGTCCGTTAGTGTACTCATACGTACCTGTAGTCAGGGAAGCTACGTGGCCACATGTTCCCATGCATGCCTCTATTGCCTTCTAGTGGATGTTCAAGGACTAGGCTTTTGTGTACATTGGCGGAAGCCGTAGGCCTTTGCATGTACCCAAGAGGCTAGGGCTTGCTGACACCCTATCTTCAAGGAAGGCCATTACGACATGGAGACATGGAAGAATTTTTTACCAGCACACATTTTACGATATGGACCATTCACGGAGATACTGACATATACTGCATTGGTGGTTAGGTGCACAGAGGACTATCATTTTTTGGTCAGTGCATGCAGACTGCTTTGGGGATGGGTGTGCATTGGAGATAATATCAGGATATTTGTAGTCGGTGTACTATGTTGTGTTGTGCCTGCAAAGGCCCTACTGCCTTGTGTGCATGGCTACAGCCCTTGGCCCTAACAGTGTGGCCACTGGTTGGAAGTAGGTGTGAGAACGTTGCCTTGTTTAGGTCCATTAGTGTACCTATACGTACCTATATTCAGGAAAGCTCCATGGCCACATGTTCCCATGCATGCCTCTATTGCCTTCCAGTGGGTGTGTACTAGGACTAGGCTCTTGGGGGCATGGGCGGAGGCCATAGGCCTCCGCATGTCCCCAAGAGTGTAGGTCTTCGGCACAACACCTGCAACGCAATGTAGGCATGTATGGGACCACTGTGATAATGGTGTGTGAATTGCACACCAACTTACAAAGAGTGTATTCCCTTTGCCAATGCTCATTCTCATACGTTATTATACCCATACCTTCTGACATCCCGCTGTTGGCTAGGGGTGCTGGTGGTTATGTTGCCGTTGTGGCGGTGGGTAGGGGTGTCGGTGGCTGTGGTACGTTTGTCAAGTATGGTGTGGGGCACCATGGTCCCATGCATGCCTCCATTGCCTTTGAGTGGTTGTGGGCAAGGCCTAGGCTTTTGGGTGCATGGGCGGAGGCAGTAGGCCGCCACATGTACCCGAGAGGCAAGGGCTTGGCAACAGCCTTGCTTCAGGAAGGGCAGTAAGACATTGGCACATGCAAGGATTGTTAACCATCAGAGTTTTGTGATATGGACCTTTTACACAGCTACTCACTTATACTTCATTGGGGGTAGCTGCACAGGCAATTATCATTTTTTGGTGAGTGCAGGTAAACTCCATTGGGGATGGGGAGTGCATTGGAGGCAATATGAGGGTTTTTGCAGTCGATGTATTATGCTGTCTTGTGCCTGCAAAGGCGTACTGGCTTGTGTACATGTCTAGGGCCCTTGCACCTAACAGTGTGGCCACTGTTTGGAAGTAGGTTGGATAATGTAGCCTTGTTTGAGTCCGTTACTGTACCCATATGTACCGGTAGTCAGGAAAGCTGCATGGCCACATGGTAGCATACATGCCTCTATTGCCTTCTAGTGGGTGGGTTGAAGGACTAAGCTCTTGGGTGAATGGGCAAAGGCCCTAGGCCTCGACATGTAACCAAGAGGCTAGGGCTTGGCCATTGCCTTGCTTCAGGAAGGGCAGTCAAACATTGGCACTTGGAAGGAATTTTTTACCATCACAGTTTTGCAATATGGACTTTTTACGCAGGTACTCACATATACTTCTTTGGCGTGCAGTTGTAGAGGCGACTATCCTTTTTTGGTGAGTGCAGGCAGACTCCATTGGGGATGGGGAGTACATTAGAGAAAATATTAGGCTATTTCCAGTCGGTGTGCTATGTTGTGTTGTGACTGCAAAACCCTACTGGCTTGTGTGCATGGCTGGGGCTCTTGGACCTAACAGGCTGGCCACTGGTTGGAAGTAGGTTTCAGAATGTTGCCTTGGTTGGGTTAATTCTGATACTGATATGGAACTCCAGCATACACTCTTGGAAATATGTATGTCTCCTGTGGGTGCTCACTATTACAGAATGGTTGTGGAGGCCATTTTGCAGTTAGTACACCAGTAGAGCGGTGTGAAGGGCCTGCACTTGTATATGGGGTATATCACGGACTGAGATGCCACCAATTATGTTTCGTATGGTGTGCCTCTCATAATACCCTGTACTTTGAGAGTGAAGGAAGATATTGCGACTTGACACGAGTTAATAAGCATTACACATGTAAAGTATGGATAATGTACTGACCAATCCACATACATTTGCAGCCGACAACATCATCAACGCTGATAAGTTCAGCCATATACAGGATGGCAGGCCATCTGACTGTTAGCTTTGTTTTGCATACTTGTTGAGATGGCCAACGAACGCGGTTGGTGCTTCTACTGTGTGCAATTGTAAAGTGTGCATCGCTTCCATTATCTATACCAGTGTGCGGCATACACCATTGCAGCAGTCACTGGCGTCAGTGACTTTACTTGTGTACAGTTGTTCCTCACGGCGTGCACTCCAGGTATTTTCTTTATGTGAGTGCCAAGCGTAGCGCACTATGTCATGTGAGCATCTAGCTCCGGAAACGAACAACGTAAACAAAAGCAAAAGCAGACATGCGCACACAGAGCATATGGTTCCAGAACATTCCCATAGTTTAGTAACACAGCAGTGAATTGTTGCAAGTGCTTTATTTTGCCACAGAATGTTAACAACTTGTCAGTTGGCTGCATTCACCGCTCTTTTATTTCGCTAACAAAATCCAGTAACCAATGCTGTCTGTGCACTTCTGTACTTCTGTTCTCGTCTAGCAAAATGGGAAAAGGAGTACTTAGTGGTGCTTGGTGGGCCGTGTGGAAGAACACATTTTCTTTGAAAGGTAGACATGGTAGCAGCTGGTGCCTCTGGGATGCCATACAGTATAAACGTGTGCAAGTTGGTTCGTATTGCAGGAACCGCAAATGGATATTCCGGCCCATATCGGTCGGCCCAGATAATAACGGTAATCTTCCAATGCTTTGTCCACCAACCGTCTATTGGAAAGTGGAAGGTGTGGCACACACAGTAAGGTGCAAGATATCTGAGAAGAAAGAGGAATAAGAGTAGATGTAAGTAGCCAGTATTAGTGGCAGCGTACAGGACAAGAGTTTGTGGGATGTATGTCGTAATAGCTGGCTGCGTAATGCAGAATGTACTGTGTGTTAGTGAGTAGCGTCATATGTTAACCCACTGCCTTGCTCTCTGTTTTGTAGGTGATACTGCGATTGTACGGCTCCACACAAGCAACATGTCTTGGCAACATTGCCACCAGACAATATTTTCATGTGTTTCCTTTTTACAAAACTTGACAGTGGTAGCGAGTGTTGTTCGACCCACGGCAAAATGTGTCTGTGTGTCTGCAAAGAAAGTAATAAGACAAGAACCGTCATGGGGGTCACCTCGGATTTCCGGAGAATGGAGGAGCTGCTTTGCTAAGAAGTGCGTCAATAACATGTGAGATGTCAATGTTTTTGTGCCGGTTGACCGCTGCGTGCGCCTGTGGTCGTTATAACGTTCAGTAGACTGAGGGTGCATAGACCTAGTAATTGTGTGGAAGGGCATAGAAAGGGCAAAACAAGGACTGTAGCACTGTGCGAGTGTGCAGAAGGTGTGCTGTTTCAGTGCACGACTTGCATTCCCTTTTCGTCTTTCCCTTTATGTCTGCATTTGAGGTGGTGGGGAAGAATGCTATCAAAAGGAAGTACAATCACAGTTGAAATTTACGGGGAATGGTGGAGACATGACACTCTAATGGCACATCTTTACTGCCGTCACAAAGCTCTGTACAATGTACAGAGAGAAAGTGTGTGGTAGAGTAAATGTATAAATATGCATAAAGAATAGCAGCTTTTAATGTAATACACATGTGATGTAAAGTTGTACTCTACATAACTTCGGCAAATTCCATGCTTGTATTGTGTGGCTGAGCATTTGCAGTGTACGGCGTAGGGGATCATTGCAGACTACCTTTGGGGCACATGGTCAGAGTAACGGCAGTGTAACTCATGTATCTTTTTTGCTATACTTCCATACAATGTCTGACCTTGGAGCTAAACATGCTTCCCCTTCAAGGCTGTTTTACAATGAGCTTGTGTCCTATTGAAGGAGAGGTATGATAGGATTCGCTTTACGGAGATGATGCTGGAAAAAAAAGAAATCAGCTGGCAACATGTTTCGATTGTAGCATGCATTTATGAATGTTGGTAGTGTCATTACGGTGAAGGTAGTACTACGTACAAGTAGAGATGATGGTGCCGTACACATGGTAAAGTGAATGCACAGATGGCAACATACATAAAATGTGCTTTTACAGTAGCTAAGGACCAGTTGTATGTGCAGTGTGTTACAAGGCAACGGTGGGTGATGGCAGACTGTGTGTTCCCTGCCTCAAAATACGTGGGTGGGTGGCCCATCGTACACAGTTTGGTGTTGTGCAGCATGAACTTGTTTGGGGCTGCCGTTGAGCAAAGAAAAGGAGTTAACGTGTACGCTCATCAAACATTGTAAGGGGGTTATGGTGTTCAAATGGTGTTTCCTTTATACAATAAGAAAGGGAAACAGAAGTTTGAAACCTTAAGCAGTAATGCAGTGGTTGCAATATGGCTGCCGAGCTATGACCCATGCGCTGCAGTGAAATATGTGTTGGATACCTTTTTATGAAATGGTGTACATAACAAGGAAAATGTCCTAATGGCCTAGACCGTGCCAGTGGAAAGCAAGGAAACAAATGTTGCAGCAGTTACGACAGTTACGTAAAATGTTTGGATGCATTCATCAAGTTGTATTGTTGTGATTGTGCAGATTGTCGGGTAGGTTATTGTAGTATTGTGCATTCAGTGTATCCATTTATGATAGGCTTAGGTGAACAGTACGTAGGAAACAGGTTATGTATTGTGTGTGAGAAATGGCAGGCAATGTCAACTGCAGTGGCTAAGGAGTAGGTGGCTGTGTATATGTGTGGGGTTAGTGGTACGTGGATAGATGTGTGTATGCATAGTTGTAAAGTGCAGTGGCAATTGTGGGCAGGGTGTACAATATTGAGTGCATGGCTGGATGACCTACACTCTACAGGGTGTAGTGAAGTGTGTAGGGTGTAGGCACAAGCTGCCTAGTGTAATATAGGTGTGCATTGCAAATGGTGGCATTGCTATGCATATAGCAGAAATAAGTGCACACATTGCACTGTGGACATTGTAGAGAAGTATAATAGCAATTGTTGCAAACTTATTGTTTGGATTTAGGAGAGCCTGTACTGTGTTTTGTGTATAGAGTGTGAAATGTTGTGGTACTGGTTGCTGCATTATCTGTGGGAAAAGAGAACAGAACCACTTAGATCAGGTATTTCGTTAGTTTGCATTCCACTACATAGCACACATTTCTTTATTTTGTGGACCCTCATAAATAGTACTACCTAAGAACTATGCTTTGAACCAGTGTACTGTGCAATGAGCGCAGTTCCTGTGTTTCTTTGCATAATCATTGGGTCTGTGGAAAAAAAAAAAATCCATGCTGGGTTAAAAAAAAAAACTTTCAAATGTATTTGCTACTATGGTGCATGAAGAATGATAGTCACGTTTGGAGTGGTTACAGCACTTTTTAAGGTGTACTCTTGAAGTAGGAGGAAATGTAATGGTTTACGATGTCTGGCCTATACATGTTGGTAGGATGGGTGGTGTTGTATAGCAGGTGGCATTTTGTAAATGTTTACCTGCTTCCTTTTTGTACCACTGTTTCTTTATGTGTTTGGTTGCTGCTGGTGGTTTGCAAGTATTGTGGCATTGTTCTTTGCTAGTGCAGAATTCTGATGGTAGTTACGTACCTGTTGGCGTACTGTAACTGCTCATACTTTGGAAGTGTTTGAGGATATGTTTGTAGCACAGTAGTTGTTGAAGGTTGAGTTGGGTTGTTTTAATGCTGCAAATAACATTGTCATATTCTGGTTGCAGTTAGATACCAGGTGGCGTATTATAACTGTTTACAGTGTCCCATTTGTAAAGGTTACTTTTAGAAGCTTGTGCATTCTTGTTGTTACTTGGACATATGTGTACATTCTGAAGTGGTAGTGTACCATTATGGATTTACGTGGTGATAGGTCCATATGTCTTGGAGTTGTATAACTTTTCTAGGGGAGCTGGTGACTGATTTGCCTACATGGTGGTTTCAGAGGTTACTAAGGATAATTTGAACCCTAATACTTAGTACTTTCCCTTCCACGTATCCTGTGGAAAAACTGCTACTGTGATTTGTGTATACAAATTGTTTGTGTGAGTGTATTCATTGGGTTCATTGGGGATAAAATTGTCCAACACACACTTTAGTGCATTTCGTCAATGCTTGCAGTATGCTAAGTTGCAGTAGGTCAACAGTGTGGAAGGAAAAACATTTTTTGTCCATGTATGAAGATACTGGTTGGTGCTGGGGAGTAAGTTATAGTAGGTTTGTACATCAATGAGTACATTTTGGCTTCAAGAATATTAAGTAGGCATTTGAAAGATTTGCAGGTAATCTCTGATTTGGACTGATGGAAGTATAATTGCATTCCCACCATGAACATTGTATGCACTATAGTGGCTTCCATTGGTTGAGCTGCCTGTGTGGTAGATTATGGCGACTGTTGTGAAGGTTTTCTTGCCAAGCGATACCTGTCTGTGTGTGAAGGCAGTAAGTTTTCAGTTGTTTTTGGTTCCATCGGCCTTGTATCTTAGGGGCATTAATATTACATATTGACTTTGTGAGTGTATATGTAGCGTCAAACGATTATCAGAATTGCACGACGCACACAACATGCTATTGTTTGTATTTTTCACCAGTTGCTGAAATGGAATGGAGTCACAGTTAGGTATTGATACATACACAAAGCATTTGCTAGGGACTTGTTCCTGAATGACATGGTTGCACAGAGTGCACATATGTTTCTACATGTAGGAAATGTGAAAGATTTCATTTATGAGTATGTGTCTCCTTTCCAGTATTTGTATTAAGTACATTAGATATTGCTGTGGATCTTCTTGTTGGTTAAAAGTGAATTTCACCATTCCAGCACTGTAGTCCAATTCTTGCCTTATTCCTGAGACACTGTTATTGGTGTCAGGATTACTTACTACATTTCTGTGAAGGACGAGCATTTGCAAACACAACTGGTCTGCACCATTTAAATAAATGTTTTCAAAAATTGCTGGCATTTGGAATAGAACATTAATTGTCACATTAGCATAGCAATGAACACCTTTTTTATTGGAAAATTTTAACGGGCCAGGTACTTCTGTGTCTGAGCACTTTGATAGAAGGGTACGTGGTTTCTTTGCAGAGGCATTTTTTGTGGGTGGAGTTGGGTATGTTTTGTCTGTTTTACTCCTTTTGTATGTGGTTTTGGTAGTTGATGTAGTATGAGTTGTTTTCAATTTCTTTGATGGTACTGTTGCCAAATCATTTACAACTTCTGATGAATGAGCCTTCTTTTCAAACCTTTTGGTTACTGAGGAATAGGGTACATTTTCAGATGGGGTGTGTAGAGTGCACGTAGTCTATTGTACTCTATGATGCAAGGAATATCTGTACTGACTGCAGTTGAATCACAATTTACTAGATACAGTCCTTCCAGTGTACGTAGCCATGACAGTACTGCGTAACTCATGCCTTCTTTAAGGACTGTGCTGCCAATTTCAATTAATGCTTGATCTAAGGGTAGACCTTGCCATTTATGAATAGTTACTGCATAAACTAGTGACAGAGAAAACTGTTCTCTGCATACATACATGTCTTTGAAAAGAAGGAATTGCGCTGTTGTGCGTCCTATATTTTTGATTTCTGAAAGTTTGTCAAACTTGATGTTTACAAACTGAATGCTGTTGTCCTGTGGGTACGTCTGAAAGCCAACAACTGTACCAAGTGCTCCATTAACTAAACCTTGCTCTACGTCAATGTTACATTTTAGCATAACTCTACTGTTGGCACAATGTTAACATTTTCTTCAAACCAGCTCTGTTGGAGATAGAGTTCTCTAAGGTTTGTAGTCGTGCTATGCCTTGGTGACACATAGGTATTGTCGTACCGTGTACTTCCAGTTTGTCTGTAACATGAATTTCCACTAGTGGTTGTTTTTCTTTTTGCATCATTGTTGCATTAAATTGTGCACAGCTTGCTAGAGTTGGCATTAAGGACATACAGCTGACATTTTTGTGAGCTAATTGTTTCATGACATCAGTAGAACATGTGTTACGTCTGTAAAGCTCATGGATGTGTCTAGTATTGAGGGTAGACTGCCCCTCCTTTGATAGTACACCAATCCGTATGCTTTTTAAAATGTTGGCGTACGTGAGGGCTGCAGACTGACACATGTTTTGAGTTTGTTCTCTCTATTGGAAATGTTGCCAGAGATTTACATTCCTGATGCTTCCAAGACTTTTACGGCACTCTTTGTGTCCTAAGGTGTTGAAGATAGGTTCATTTTTGACTGGTATTAATTGAAGGAGATCTCCGAAAACAATTACATGTTTTCCTCCAAAGAGTTCTTCGTAGTCTGTTTCGAGGACCTCTTGCAATTTGAGGTGAATCAAAGCCAACATGAGGTTGGAGACCATGCTCGCCTCATCTATTAGGAACATTTTCATTTGTTTCAAAACTCTGCGTAGTTCCATAGCAGATTCTGCTGAAAGTTTATAGTACTCTAATTTGTTTTGGTGTTCTACTGGAAGGTGTAACAATCGGTGTCGAGTGACTCCACCTATGATGTAGGCAGCCAAACCTGTAAGGGTGGTTAAAATTCTACAGCAGAAAGGTTGTTGTTTGTTCATTGTTGGAGGTATTTACTGATAATTTTTATTAAGAATGCTTTACCTGACCCAGCTTCACCACTTACATAAAGCAGTACAGGTTTGCAGTTGTCACAGGTGCAAGTTTTACTTTCGTGCTGTATACCATGTTCAATGGTTTCACTTACTTATACAAAAATGGTACACTGTTCATTGTTTAGTTGGGATTTCAGTACTGCCAACTCTTCTGCAGAGTGCTTATACTGAAACATAGTAGTGGTTACATCCATCATGGCTAATTCTGCATTATTTGCTATGAGTGGCTGTCCAAGTGTTCTTGGCTCCCTGTTTGAGAAGGTTCACTGCTCTGAGAAGTGTCTACATTTAGTTGTTCTTGAAGTTGTTCTTCTTGTTGATGTTCATTGTCCAATATGGATTAGTACCGTTAAAGTTTTCATCTGTAATTGTACTTTGACTGACATTGAAAGCATATTCATAGGAGGTGTAGGTGGCTGATAAATCTTCTTCTTTTCTCCATGGTTTGAAAAGTTGCAGTAGAGCCATGTAGTACAGTTCTTTGTGCTGAGGAGTTTTTAATGACAACTTCATAGGCTGCGTTTGGTAAGTTTCACCAGGCTGCCTTCACAACTTTCCACTCTGTATCGACCTTTTTCCTCATTTGGTTTAATGTTTTTCTATGCAAAGTTTTGGGCTATCTTTTACAGGCACAAAGATTCTAAAGTAATACTCCTGTCTGGGTAGTATGAGTCCAATAGCTTGTTCTTCAAAATGTCCTGGATGTTGGTATCGCTTTTGGCTATTGTTTGTATGTCTTCGTATGATTTAAGTACTCTTTTTCTGGATGCAGCAGGCCCAAGGCTTAGCCACACTATGTTGTCAGATTACCCATATAAGGCTGTGCTGGTTAAATGGTGAGCAGCTTCGTAGCTGGCACATTCTCTTTGGGACAACATTTTAATGACAAAGCTGTACAATTTCTATGCCAGTGTTTAGTCAGAGGATATGTCATCCCAGAGTTCTTTGAGCTCGGTTTTCTCTGCTTTGGGTAAGTAGGTGGTGACATATCATGCAACAGCAGTGGAATTGTCTGCAATGTACTGTACATCAACATTGGCATTCCACAGGAGGGCAATAATGCATTGTATTCATTGATGTACTTTGATGCTTCGCTCCTTTTTCTGCAGTATGTGTTCTTAGGAGATTTTCCTTTCACACTGTGTCAAACCAAATGCATGAAGCAGTTTACTTGGCCAGTTGTTGAAACTGGTCTAGGGAAACCAAAACAGCATTTGGTGTAGTATTTGCCTCTGTTCATATATTTGTGTTGACAATACTTGCCACATTTGATTCTCTGAAATTACAAAATCTGTGCTTGTAGCTCACTATGTGTACTTTCCAAAGGGATTTCGCAAGTGACATATTTGTGAATGAACTGCAAAACAGTTTCATCACTCTCCTCAACAAATTTAGGAGCATTTTTGTGTGATGCTTCCCTGGCTTGATATTCTTTTCTCCAAAAGAAGTGTTCCACTTCTCCGATGGGAGGAAGTGCTTTATTTCAAATGAATTGCAGCATGGCAAGGAAGCGATGATAAAAGTAGCATGACAAATGTACTGGATCGAGAGAGCAAAGCTCTCCTGGTGTTTTCATGTCAACACCTGTTTCGTTTTTGTTTGCTATGCGTAGGAAAGTGTGCAAGTCTTCTCGTGCATACGCAGCACAACTTAAAGTGAAAAACCATGTGGGTGGGCCAAGGTTGCGTAGCATACAATGTACATCTGTGTGCCTTCGGAACCAGTACTCTTTGGTACTACACATGTTTGCCAAGAGATCTGTAATACTTAACTGTAAAACTTCATCCTTCTCTTGCACCTTTTGAAGTAGCTGTGTAACAGACATGTTTTGAAAATGGTTACCTGTTTTTAATGTGTGGGCAACTCCATAACATAGTGTTGCTAGTTCACTTTCAAAGAGCAGGTGGAATATGTACTCCACGTTCTGTCTAAATCTAGGGTCTTCTGAATACATTCATAAACAGCTGTATTCGGATGCTGTTATTTGTGTGCATGTTTCATAATATCTTCCACCTTTTCCAGTCGGGAAGAGTAGAGGAAAGGCTTGTGCTTCCACACTTATTTCCCATATACTGATTGGCGCTCCTTTGGCTTGCCGCATTTGATATGTTTCTAGTGCATCATCTATGGTGTCTTTGGAGTGCAGTGGGTGAATTTTATAGTGATCTAAAATATTGGAGGCTTTACTAGGATCTAGACGTTCAAATTGGCCAGTTGTTGAGGAGTCCTGAATTATTACGGTTGTTTCTCTCAGGTTTTCTTGAACGTTTATTTCATTTAAGTATTCATTGTTTTCTTTAAGGTATTGCAGTGCCTCCTGCAATGTTTGTTTCTAGGTAGTGCGTGCAATTTACCAATTAATCTTGTTAGCGGTTTCATTCTGTTCAAAATTACTATAAACTATTTCCGTTCCACGCTCATTGCACTGTCTACAAGAGCTTCTAAGATGACTTTTCTGCGGTAGGTTTTGAGGTTTGAGCGTGATTTCTGCACTCTATATATAAGGTTATGAAGGACTCTGTTATGGAACATGTTTTGTAAAATTACTTTTTTAGAATGCTTGCTTGTGGTTACATTACCATTTGTACATGCTCTCTTAGCAGCAGTATGCATTGCACTGTACTTAGTGGTTTTCTTTTCATTCTCACATTTTGACAGATCAACAACACTGTCTTTACTGGAAGATGCATCAGTCTCCTTAATGACTGTATTAGCTCTTCTCCTTCAAGTTTCTGTTCATGTTCAGCTTGCAGTGGATGGCTACTTTCTGTGTTTTAGGTTGTGTGGCTGTCTTTCTGCGTTGCTTTCTATGGAGTTGCAGTTTGGTAGGCATTGTTTAGTAGCTGTTGGCAAAGAAAGGGAAGTGTGGGTGGGCACATTTTCAAATGTATATGTTTGCAATATGGATGAGTGGGTCAATGGGAAGGTAGGTATTTAACTACAAGTGTGTTAATGTGCAGTAGTCTCTAACTTTCATTTGGGGACAGTGGCCCTCATTCCGAGTTTGGAGGTAAGTAATGACTCTTACGACTTTGCAGGCACGAGCTTTGTGCCATGCCGGTAAGGCACCTAGCGCCATGCCGCAAAAGGCTCCCAAAAAGCCCTGACCGGCATGAAGGTAGGCGCAGATTACATTTCCTACATAATGCAATGCGTCATTAGCGGTGACCGTAAATAGCGTTGACCGTAATTAGCGGACACCGCTATTTACGGTCACCACTAAATAGCGGAACCGGAAATAGCGTCATCGCACAGGAACGGGAAGGAGCACGGCGGCCATCTTGAAAAACACAATCCATTGCCAGCTCAGCACACAGGACCCCTGGGAGACTGCTGATCTACTGAAAAGTACCCCTTACAAGCCAAGAATGCCTAAAGCTCTGAAGAAGGGATCTGCCCGCCTCCGAAAGGAGAGATTTAACCAGGACGAACTCAGATGCTTGTGGACACTTTGCATGATGAGCATTCAGGCACAGTCTTCAGCAGCAACATGAGGAGGGAGGCAGTGCTGCGTAAAACGGAGATCTGGGCACTTGTTGACCAGAAGGTTAGTGCAGTGGGCAACACACCTCGCATGGTTAAGGATTGCCGTAAGCGGTGGGATGATCTGCGCCTAAGGGTGCGCAACATATTATCGGTAAATCGCACCCAGGCCATGGAAACCAGAAGAGGACCAAGTTCACCCATAACGCTCACCCCGAGGGAGGACACATGTGCAAGCATGATTGGCCCTGAATCGATTGAAGGCGTAGGAGAGATGGAGTGTGGCGCCACGACATCTGCTGATGGAGGTGAGTGTCCAAAGTAAACACTGCTAAGCCAAATCTGATGAAAGTCAATGCCAATGTCTGTCCAAAGAGTCATGCCATGGTCGGCCACACACACACTCCCTGTAAGGTATGCCGAAGCAAGTGAGACACATGCTGATGCCTGCTGCAAGGACATATCGTACACGACACATACCACACAAAGTAGGAAATTCCACGAGGCACACAGCGTGCATGACCAAAATAGTGAGCATATCAGACAGCACTGTTCCTGGCCAACATGAGTGACACCAACATATGGCTGCATTCACCACCCATGTATGAAATGACGTGCCCTTCCCAACACAAATGCCTATTACCCACAATTGTGTGGATGAGCAATTGTCCCAATGTAGGTATGATGCCTATCCAAACATCACTCATGCTGTCCCTCTCTTCCACACCCACAGGCAGTGAGCATGACAGCGAAGAGCAGGACACCACCTCTGCACAAGCCACATCCAGTAAGAGGTCCCAGGAGGACAGCAACATCCGTCTACTTCCAGGGGACAAGCCAGGGGGCGCCGTGTCCCAGCAAGCAAGCCACCGCAGGGATAGATAGCACCTGCACCACCAAGGCCCGTGGAGGGCACACCAGCACCACCCTCCTACCCACTGTTCTGCCTGGAGACGCTTGTCAGACACCCCATTCAGAGGAGTCCAGTGTGGCTGGGGAGGTGGCATCCATGACACCCCTCACAGTGGAAGACAGCCAGGATGACATCTGGGGCACCATTGAGTGATGATACAATGGATGGGGTCCACACCCCAACCCAAATTGCATCCCCCCAGGTATCTATGAGCGATACTGTTAACACCAACAGTGTTGGGGAGGATGAGCAGGCTGGTCATGCCAGCCACATACCCAGCACACCCACAGGTGCAGCTGCAGGACCACAGCGGGCCGACGTGCTCACTGCACTCATCTGGGAGTTTGCAGAGGACAACTGTCAGGCCAGACTTGAGTGGTATGCAGAGTTGTCAGCACTGGGCCGGTCCTTTACAGACAACACCAACCGCCTCTGTGAGGAGGTCTCAGCCCTCCGGCAGGTGCTAGGGCGCATCGCTGATGCCTTGGAGGCAGGTCGTCCCGCCCCACCGCCTCAGCAGGAGGCTACACCATCCTCCAGCAGTTCAACCCAAACCAGCCTGCTCCGCCGGTCGTTCCGTGCACTGTGCCGACAGGACATGCCACCCCCTGGCTCTGGGAGTGCCGAGTGAATGTAATGGCAGCCTCATGTAGGCTTTGTGGACTCAATGGGACTTGTAAGGGGAGTTGTGGGGGGAGGGGGAGGGGGATGAGGGTGTGTGGCGGAGTTGTGGGGGGATGGGGGTGAGGGTGTGTGGCAGAGTTGTGGGGGTAGGGGGAAGGGGGGTGACAGTGTGTGGGGGAGTTGTGGGGGGAGGGGCAGGGGTGACGGTGTGTGGGGGAGTTGTGGGGGGAGGGGGAAGGGGGGGAGGGTGGTGGAGGGTTTTGACATTTACGTTACTATTGTTACATTCAATACACCAGTTGTGTGAAAAAGAAGACCTGAGTGGACATTCATCATTGCGCATGTGTTATTTAATCATTCACAGTGCATACTGTACATGTACCCCCACACCCAGTGCCCTATGTCCAAACATTATGTCACCCTCTGCTGACATGTGTGTCAGAAATATTGTGCGATCAATGACTGCCGCACAGCAAGTCCCTCCTGTGCATCGGCACCGTGATGAGGTCCTGCCACATCTACCTCCTCCCCTTCATCATCTTCAGGTGGTAGCAGTTCAATGTCATGGGACAGGGGCACGTTCCGGCGGATGCACATGTTGTGCAGCATTACACATGCCATGGTGATCTTGGCCACCTTCTCATGCCTGTAGAGGAGTGCCCTACCCGACCGGCTGAGGCAGCGAAATCCTGCCTTCAACAGGCCAAAGGTCTGCTCGATGACCACACGTGTAAGTGTATGGGAACGTTTGTAGTCCTCCTTGTGGGTTTCAGACAGGGGTGAGGAGCCACGGCTTCAAGGGATAGCCACTATCACCTGTATGAGATAAAAATGAAAGTAAATGTCACAGGAATCATGAAGGACAGCTGTACTAGTCACACATGCCTGCAGTTTATGCTTGCCCATATGCACATGTCCCTGGATGCATTGCCGCCATTTACTGTCCCTCCATGTGTCCTGTGCCATGGTCTAATGGTGTGGGTTTCATCTTCATGATGATGGTGTGCACTGACGTCTAGTTGCACATGCATGGTGTATGCATACAGCTGTGTAATTGTCAAAATAGTGAGGTGTTGTGTTCTGTGAGATTTGGCAGTAGTCTGTGCAATAATGGGCAATCAGCATTGACATTCCCATGGTGACATGCAGCACTCCTGTGATTTTGCCGGCCCTGTGCCGGACTGTGGATTCCCTAGTAGGTTCAGTATGTTGCACTCCCAGGGATGCTTGTCCTGTGTGGTGATATGGTGGAGATATCAAAATGGTGCATATGCATTGCATGGTGCAGGATGGCGTTACGGAGGGTGAGGGTCGCTGATGGGTGGTGCACATGTCGTGGGATGTGGGGTGGTTTCCTGTTGGTCATGTCGTGATAGGTGTGGACCTTACTTCATTCATATTGGATTTTTGTGTCTTGTACGGTATGTGATGGTTTGGGGCACAATTTGGTGATTTGCACATCGTGCAGTCTCATCAACATTGGCAGCATGGTGTTGTGTGCATCTCTCCCCCCTTTTCAATGCCATGTGTCAGTGCTGCTACTTACTAAGCATTCAGGAACGTCGTCCAGCATGTCGCTCCATGTAGCGTGGTAGCATGGAGTTCCGCAGGACCAAAGAGTCATGAGTTGATCCGGGATATCAGGCACAACAATGTGTGATGATCTTGCTGGCATCGCATACCATCTGCACATTGATGGAGTGGTATTGCTTGCGGTTGCGGTACACCACCTCCATGGCATGCGGGACCACCAACTCCACGTGGGTGCAGTCGAGGGCACCTACACAATTTGGCATGCCTGCTAGTGCATGGAAGGCAACTTTTGTATCAAATATCTCCTTTGATACAAGTCCCTTGTGTGCTTGAGGAGGGCATCCAGCACTTGGTTGAGGATCCGGGAAAATAGGGGTTGTGATATGCCATGCATGTACCCCACTGTGTGCTTGTAGGTGCCTGTGGCAAGGAAGTGGAGCACAGACACTGCCTTCAGTAGAGGGGGATGTCGGTGCGTATTTCAATGAGGCTCACTATGTCGTCGTTTATCAGGTCCACTATGGTGGTGATGGTGTTGCGGATCCCACGGTACAGGATGTGGATCTGCTCAGGGGTTAGGTTGAAGAGAGTGGCTCTGATGCGAGGGATGGGGGCTGCCGGCATGGTAAAGGTGGCTGCACTGGTGGGGCATGCTGGGCCTGTCTCACCCTCCTTCTCCTCCTGCGTCTCCTCTGTGGTGGCGGCTGTTGTTGTTGATGTTGAGGCATTGCAAGCAGGTCCTCCAGCTCCAGAAATGCTTCTACTATTGGTATCATCTTGGTGTTGGAGGGGGTGTGGTGTGTGGGTGTGCTCCTTTTATACTGGGCCTGACTCCATTGCCTCCACCTGTGCTTATTGTGTGCACCTGTGGCATTTGGGAATACTGCTCAGGGCTCTTTACGGAGGTCGGCGATGCCGGTATTTACGCCATGCGGGAAGGCACTTTTTCTGCCTTCATGAGACCGTTATTTGCATGTCCGCCTCACTTGTGACCTACTCCGGTTTACGGCATGGCTCTAATGCAGGCTTGGTGGGTCACGTGCGCTCGCCCAGCCCGCTATTAACGGCATCGTACTTTATGGTGCCGTTAATAGTGGTCTGGTTGGTCAGAACAGCCCGTAGCGGTAAGCAATGCCAGTGATCCTTTACCGGCATCGTTTTTCCCTTACCTCCAAACTCGGAATGAGGGCCAGTATCTTACTATGTGGGATTGAGTCTACTTGTGGCGACATAACAAACACTGAGCACCTATAGAGCTGTGATGAGCAACCATGAAGTACATACTGGTGGATGGCTGCACATCTATATGCTACAATAGAACAATAGTGTACTCTTTTAGTAAGACATACAACAGTATGCTGATATTGTACTTACTTTGTTGCTTGCTGAGAGTAGGTTTATTGCAGGCTGTATTTTGAAGTGCACACTCCAGTGGCTTTCCGGAGAGAGGTGGGTGCTGCATCTGTATAAGAAGATGGTAACAAAACATGTTGGCTAATGGCATAGTGCTTACATTTGTGCAATACATTCTTGAAAACTATTTGGGGATGTCTTGGCAGGAAGAAGAAGTGTGTGTGTATAAATGGAAGGCTTGCAATATGAATGGGCACTTGGGAGCATAAGCATGTTTGTTAAGGGGTTAGGTGGGTTGTTTGGGAGTGTATTGCATGAATTGTTATGAAACACATGTGTGTATTAGTGTAGGCCTATTTACTTTCAAAATGCAGTACTTCGCGTTGGGGAAGGATTACAAAAAGGTGCAGAAAGATGTATAGAGTACAAAGCTGAATATTTTTGTGTATGCATTTGCATGCACTTCTCTGCATATGTATGCTTTCTACATGAGTGCAGGCATTGCTTCTGGGCTTTAATTTCCTTCTGCACATTTATGAATGTTACTGTTGTAAATGCACACATACATTTTTTTATAGCTTAACTTCTGTTGTTATATATTTGATAGGAGGTGTATTAATGGAGGAAAGCATTGTAAAATTGATGGAACAAAAGAACAGAGTAAACGTTTCCATATACCAATGGCTGTTATGGGCATTTCACAACTTTTCCAGCACCTACCACTGTAGCAGCCATATGATGGTAAGTGATGGAAGACATAACAGTACAAATTTTGAGTATGTTATTGAGATTCACTGCTAGGTACCCTGTTGCTACAAACTCATAACACAGTTGCCACTGTACTGTACAGAAAATAGTAATACCTACTAGGCGGTCTGATGGGTAGGGATGCCGATGTATGTGGGTGCAGAACTCATAGACTGTTTTACAGTACTTTCTCGTGTAGGTGCTTTTGATTTACAGGACATTTGACCTCTGTGTGTTTAACGGTTGGTATGGACTGCTCAATAGATGTCATAGTGTTACATTTACAATTCTTGGATGTAATTGGTGGATGCGTATGTAATAGTTTAACAGTAGCCAATCAGGAAGTGCTGGTAAAAGAGTACTGGAAAGGGAAGAAGGACTGGTCATGCTTTCCTGGGCCGCGGCCCATGCGGTAGTTGGGGAAACCACACGTGCTACATGCTGTGCTTCTTAATGTGCTTGCCATGGAAATGAGACCATGGATTAGCGATTCAAGTGTATGTCTGCTTTTTTGTTCCATGCTTGGATGTTCTTCTGTGCCCATGAGAACCTTAGTGCTTCTAGTGTGACATTTGTCAGTGGAGTTGATATTTTGTTTCCCCCTTATTGCAATTAGTCATCTGTTGAACTATGTATAATGTACGCTGCAGACACATGTGTAGTAATGTAAGGAGGAAAAGCTGAGAGCAATCCCTAACAAGGAACACACAAAAAGGTGTTTACACGTCGCTTTAGCAAAATTAGAAAAAAACACTTTTCACAACTTCCACCAAGACGCCCATTTTCTATGTTGTTTAAAATGTGCCGCCCCCACACAGGGCAATATGTTCACAAAAGCCACGCCACATGCTACATTTTCAGGGTGGCTGCAATGGAAATGGGACTGTGCACGTGTTGGGATTGGTCAATATGATTTCCTGGGTGTTGTTTGTAGCAAAAGATTGTGCCAGAAGGTCTGCTTGTCAGTAGGAGTGGAGATGACTAAGGGGATGGGTGTGCAGTTCAATAGGTGGACTATATGGCTTTTGGGTGACTCCAGGATACATTAGGTACAAGTTTACGCAGAACTCTGTACACTGGCAGCACACCTTGGTTTCCATAATGTCGATGTGCACTGGTACGGAATACGTGGGATGAAGTGGCTCCATGTGGGTCCTCTTTCTACCAGTTTGGTGACGGTCACTCATACAGACATTATTATTGTTTATTGTGGAGGGAACAGTTAAGGCATGTTAGCGGCACTTCACTGCAGTTTGCAATAAAGGAGACATTACGGCAACTCATGGAAATGTTTCCAAAATCACACATCAATTTTTCTCGCATTGCCCAGAGAAAGATGTGGCTGCGTTCTTCCTTGATTGGCCCACAAATGGAGAAAGCGTGGCGCAATGTCAACAAGGCTGTTTGCGCTTTTTTTGCGACGTTTGCATGTTCTCGTTCCACAATGAAAACATTACCTTTCGTAGTAGGAACATTTTTCGTTCAGATGGAGTTCATCTGACTGAAGCTGGCAATAAGCTGTTTCTGCGTAATATCCAAAATGCTGTGCAGCACTTCTTGCAAGTCTAACATGCATTTTCCCTGTTCTTGTTTACCACTTCTAATGTTGCAAACACAAACGGCACAAAAAGGCTCTTTTCAGAGCCCCCACATTTTTTTTGCAAATGTGTACAATGATTTCGGCGGAGTCCCGCCGCCCATTGTTACCATCTCTGTACGCGGCGCTCATAGCTGCACCACCGCCTGCATGCTTTTATTTAATTTCTATTTTTCAACAGTACAAGGTGGTTCTGAAAAGAGCCTTTTTATCCCCCCCACTGGTTGTGTAGAATTTTTCCTGTTGTTATAAAACACTCCACAAAAGCCAGCAATGGAAGGGAGATATGGCAAAGGTTACAACCAAAGGGATAAGAAATCGTACATGGAGAGCAGAAGATGTGGGGTGCACCTCACTTGGCTAGGGAGCACTCCTGGTCATGCTCCCAGACTGAAGCCTCAAAAGCACTTTGCAAATGTTCTCCCCTACACAATACCGTGTCGCAGTATATGCACAATACATTGACCTTTGAAAGGTACAGGTGTGTTGCAGTATTGTTTGTCCTCCAAGGCTGCTTGTGGGACGCGGTGGCCCACTGGAGTGTCCCTAGTAGTGGCAGGAGCAGATGCTGAGGATGCTGTTCAGGAAAATAACCTACTACCTACTTGGAAGGGGACAACCCTCCGAAGAGCTACCTGGTGGTTTGCTTTCAGGTGCCGCCGCATGGAGGTGGTAACGTAGCTGTACAAGCCAGGTTTTCCACGACTGAGTACTCAGTGCATTGTACCTGGTTTGCACCAGATTTTGGCACATCTCCAATCGTTCTAAATAGTTTCCACACCCACGACTCACGCTAGCTGCAGGCAATTTTGATTCATTCTACTTTATTCTTGTTTACTTTTTGATGTCCCTGCACATTATGATGCCTGTTCCCTTGCTCAGGTGTTGCTGGTGAGGGCATGGGTGCTCCTGATTCAGAGGTAGTAGCAGAAGCTCTGGTGACCATTACTTGGAGAGGTACTATACAGGTACACAATTGTTGAGAAAGCAATTTCTGCACGAACCAATGTGCACCGCTGCTCTTCTTCGGAAAGCCACACAGAGATTGCAGCGCACTTGTGGGTGTGCCCTTTTATAGGACTGTTGTGGAGCATGTGACACCGCAAAGTGGGCCGAAGTCTTTCCCTACAATACCTACATACAGAAGGAAGAATGTAGGATCTCTGTAAGGGTGCACTCTCACTATGACACTCCATACATTGTAGAAAATTGTCCTCTTTCGAGGTGCACGGATCTAGATCGTGTCCATAAAATAAGGGACCACGCGCAGCTTTGACCCATTACCATGGTGACGTCGCCATTGTTCACCATTTGAACGCTTGTCTGCGGGACGTATATTGGTTGTTATACTTTGTGGCCATGTGCATAGCTCTCCTACGACTACTCTTGCCATCTCTAGACTACTTAAATGTACAGCACATGTGCATTGGCCATTTCTACATAAGCTTGGTGTGAGCATGATACAGTAGGTGAAATGTTTACGTGCAAAGGTACTCCAAGGATGTGGGTGCACGCTTCCACCTATTACAACTACTGTTAGGGAAAATTCTCCAGAATGGCTAATTTCCCTTACCTACTGAGTCCCTCAGCAGCTTTGCTGGATTTCTAGGATTTTATTTTTTCACCTGGTAAGAGTGTGAGCCTTTTTTTGCTGAGTGTTTTACATTTGTGTGTTCATAGACTATGGAGTCTCACCTGCTACATAGGCATCATCTTTTTACTGCGTGTCACACAGCACCTTTAGTGCAGTGACACTGGGTTGTCTTTTTCAGACTTCCCACTCTAAAATCCATTTTCTGGGACTGACTGTCTCCCAGCACATGTAAAGTTGCCTTTGACTTTATTAGTCCTTTCTAATATATAGACCCAGTACAAACTATCTTACATAGAGTATTGGAAAGGGTTAATAGTTATTGCTTTTTGTCTGTCTCTCATGCAACATTATTTTGTTCCCCTTTCATTAAGATTTGGCTGGTGGCAGGGGTATCTACCATATTTTTCCTACCGCGGTTTATTTAAATAGCCTTGGTACTATTTTAGGCTATCTTGGTAGCCTTGAACTTAAACCCGCTGGACCACATTTACTTTTATTTGGTTCCGGCTGGGTTTATTGCCATTTCTTTTTGTAAAGGTCTTTCTCGTGTTTTGCTGTGTGTGCCAAACCAGGTTTGGTTCCTTTGTTCTCCGGCCTTTGGGGGGCTTCTGCACAGAAGCCCCTCTTAGGCGCCTGAATGTCTGGGTAGGCAGAATGTGAGGGAGGGGATTTTAGGACCCCCTGCCATGGGTTCCCTTGGTAAACCAAGTTGCACTCCTGTTTGATTGGCTAGGTAACTGTCCGGCCAGGACAGCCACCCTGCTGTGTGATTGACAGCCAGGCTGTGTCAATGGGGGAAAACTGCATAAAAAGCAGGTCTCTGGGACTAGGAAGGCAGAGTCGCCACTGGATCGAGAGAACCGAAGAGATCTGAAGGAAAAGGACCACTACCATGACTGAACCTCCCGGTGAAGCCCTGGTGCGGGTCCGAATCTCCAAACTTCGATGACAGAGAAGATCTGCAAGGAATCTTCGTCCCCTGAGCTGGTGCGACAAACCAGTTTGCCCAAACACCTCTGGGACTAGGAAGGCAGAGTCGCCACTTGATCGAGAGAACCGAAGAGATCTGAAGGAAAAGTACGACTACCATGACTGAACCTCCCAGTGAAGCCCTGCTGCGGGTCCGAATCTCCAAACTTCGACGACAGAGAAGATCTGCAAGGAATCTTCGTCCCCTGAGCTGGTGGAACAAACCAGTTTGCCCAAACACCAAGCATGGCCTCCCTCTCCTGTGCGAATTTGCTGTGAACAGCTGCAGTGAACCGGATAGCCAGGAGGCTCGGACCCTGTTTGGGTTTTAAGGAACACACCTTTTATTTGTTGCTGTGCTCTGCTGCTGGTTTCTTTCCTGGGCAGTGCAGGACCCTCTAGTCTTCCTCCTTCGTGTCAGTCCGACTGTCGCTTCAGGAAGCGTGAGCCTGAAGTATATGCCAGAAACTTTTACCTCAGCTACAGCCTCCTTCTTCATTCAAAGTACTGTTTAATTCCGGTCATTCGTTCCGTCCGACCGCAGTGAAAATGTGTGAAATCTTTCTACACCCGAGGGATTTCCCTTCTCTACTTTTTTAAATAACTTTTCTTCCGACAACTTCGTTTTCGAACTCTTGGCAAAGACTTAAACTCAAACTACTCTGAACTGTGTGAATCTGAGCAAAGACTGTGCTGGCCTATTGATTTGAATCCTCATTGTAGAAAGCCTTTACTAGATTGCCTGACTATTCACTTGTTGGTGCTGCTTAATTTTGTATAACCTTGTCTTTCCCTCCCTTTTTAAATTGCTGGAGTGCCATTTTGCTCACACTTCATTTTGAGCTTGACTTGTCCAGAATTCGTTGGGTGTGGTGTAGTGTATTAAGACTGTGATTTTTCTGCTGCTTTACTTAGTGAACTCTTTTATAACTGATGTGTAAATAAATGTATATTATTCTACTCAGAAACCTTGAGTCAGTGTTAGCTTGAACCAAAGTGATTGCTGTCCTTTGTTTAACTTCTTATGCTGCTCACTTTACTAATGAGATAAGTCTGGCTGCTCAGCCATCGCTACCACTTTACTGTGTAGTACAGGCTTGTACCAAAGGTGAATTTGTACTTGCACTTGTAGTCTTAATTGTATGTTGTGTTCCCAAAGGGTACTGCATATGAGTCTGCCTAACAACTACAACACACTTTTCTTCGCATAGCTTCACCAGGGACAGTGTTACCAGGCGTCACTGGACAAGATGCGCATGTGCGCAGTTGTGTGACCGATAAACGTATGCTCCTGCAACTACTTGCAGGCTGTTCTGTGCATGCAAACATGTGGCCCGTAGTGGCGTCCTACGGATGCTTTCATTGTGATTGCGCATAGGGCAGCCAGGTGCGGCGGCTGTACGACTCCTCCATTTTCCTCCCTTGCAATCATCACCACTAGTGCTGTGCCCTTCACACTTACAATGGCCTTATTAAAACAAAGGAAAAGGCACAAATACAATCAGTACACATTAACATATGAATCTTTATTAGCACAGATTCATAGCCACTATTCGGAAAGGGAAGGGGGACCAGAAACAGATACATATAGTGGGGATTTTCCCATTTCAACAAGCTGCTGGTGAGGGGAAGAAGGGATTGAGGTCTCATCGAAGAGTCTCTCATGACATGCAATTTGCGGGGAAGTGGAGGCTGGGAAATGGGGAAGGCGGGCATGTGCTAGATGGGCAGTGATATCTTATTTTCCCCATTATATGTTCTTCTACAAAAATGTTCAAGGCACCAA
Organism: Ambystoma mexicanum; assembly: GCF_040938575.1. NCBI lineage: Eukaryota > Metazoa > Chordata > Amphibia > Caudata > Ambystomatidae > Ambystoma > Ambystoma mexicanum. Next base: position 418,260,907 of record NC_090938.1, read on the forward strand.
ATTGGAGGAGCAATTCATCCATTTTGGCGTCCAGGCGGTCTACTTGTATAAGTCCAGCGTTTCGGTGGCCATATGTTCCTGTGGAAAAGGTGCCTCTTCTGGTGTACTCCTTTGCATTCCGGTATGTCCTGTTAAAAGACAACAAATGTGGTTAATTTACATGAAGCACTATATTGTAATTGTCTTAATCTTGCCACCGCGTTCCCTACCTATGGGGTTACTATGTTTACTCATTTCGTCATGTGGGAAATTCTCCTCCAGCCATTCTAGGGTGCTGTCCTTCCAGTAACTCTTTCCCTTTTCACAGTGCGACGGGTACCAATGGGCCTATCGTCCTCACTCATTTCTTCATGAGGACAATTCTCCTCCAGCCAATCTAGGGTGGTAGCCATTGCTGCACACAAACAGAAAACATCATGCTTTCCTACAATTGTACACTACCGGACCTGTGCAATTACACCATAAACTTTTGTGTACTTACCACGTTGCAGTGACGTTCTGATCTCGGTAGTTGCCGTCTGCACCTCTGCGTCTGCGTGCTTTGTTGGATTGTGAATCAGGTGTGCGGTAACATTGATGAAGGCAAACGTCACTTCTCTTGTTGGTGCTTTCCATTATGCTGCATACCCTATGCCTTTGCGCACTTTGTTGCGAAAGTACAGAATGTGTACAGCTACTGCATTTTCCCTTCCCATTCACGCACTTGCTGCTGTTTGCATATGTTTTTTGTTTTTGCTGCATGTTACCACTTTTTATGACCACGCCTCCCTTTTTCAGCACGTTGGACTCCACCCGATGTCCGCAAACAGACGCAGTGTTCCCAACCTCTGTGGCTATTGGCATAGAGCCACCGGCTTCAGTATGCTGTACACTTCATATATACAAACTAAGCTTATGCTGTTAAAAAGTTATGGAATTCAGTGAAACAAACATTATTAATGGGACGCTATGGTTCAGTTGCGCTACTAAAACCCTATCACCTTTCCTGAAAAAGCTATGCTACAACAAAGTTATGTTTAAAGCGCCCTACTAAAAACCTATGGAATTCACTAACAAAAAACATTGTTAAAGCGACGTTATGGTTAAGTTGCGCTACTAAAAAAGTTTCCCTTTATTGAAAAAACTAGCCTCAAGCAACATAATAGTTAAAGTGCCCTACTAAAAACCTATGAAATTCACTAACAAAAAACATTGTTAAAGGGACGTTATGGTTAAGTTGCACTACTAAAAAACCTATGAAATTCAATGGATAAATGTTGCTACAGGGACGTTATGGTTACAGGTAAAACCGAAAATCCAAGAAAATCGGCAGTTATGGTAAGGTACGCAACCATAACTTGCCCTACCACTGTGCACTGCAAGGACTAACACCCATGACATCAAATATGACATCACAAATGTCATTGATGACATCACTGGTGACATTACATGTGTATTTAGTTTTCATGAAAAGCCTCCACAAGAGATTGTCATTGTAATGTTGGCAGAAAACTACCAGAGATCATTGGAAGAACTATCATGACATAAATAATGCATTGCTATAAACACCATTGCATTACAGAATTCTTTCCACTACATGAACAAACTCATGTAGAAACGTAGGCGTTGTCTGCAGCATGCATCATACAGGTGCAATATTCAAAATCTTCCCATGTTGGATAGTGAAATGATGAATGCTTTTGTTTCAGACTTTTGTGTACTGTGAAACATGTAATAGGTAGCTAAGAATCCCTCACTTACTACATAATTGTACTACTGTACACTAAACAGAAAGAGACCACAACACATACCAACAGGAGCATACACAGAGAAAGTAAAGTAAGCAAAAAAGTAGCAGTACTACCAGAAAGTGTTCATAACCTAACTGATTGTCTTCATGCACAGAAATGATTGCTGTGTTTCAGGCTTGCTTCTTCCACTGTGTATAAGTATCATATGATGTGACTGAACCCTAAGAAAAGTAGTGTGAGAACATATGAGAAGGGTAAGGTCTACAAATATAGTACCTTTTGAATTTTTTGTTCGTGACTTTCAGTGAAGAAAAGCACCTAGTGTAGATATGTCACTGAACAAAAAAAGAGGGAGCCAGGCATGTGATGTCATCAGTGATGTCATCAATGACATGTGTGATGTCATCTTTGATGTCATGGGTGTTAGTCCTTGCAGTGCACAGTGGTAGCGCAAGTTATGGTTGCGTACCTTACCATAACTGGCGAATTTCTGGGGTTTTTCGGTTTTACCTGTAACCATAACATCCCTGTAGCAACGTTTTTCCATTGAATTTCATAATTTTTTTAGTAGTGCAACTTAACCATAACGTAACCTTTAACAACTTTTTTTGTTAGTGAATATATATATATACATATATTTATATATTCAGTGAAAAACCTTCAGTTAGGAGAGCGTTAAGGTGATCAGATTTAATGATCTAATGTGAAATATACATAGCAAGAACACTTTGAACTGCAACAAGAATCCTGAAATTCAGCAATCGCATTTCAAGCAAGTCCACCCTAACTATGCGCCCCCTGGTGCGCAGTGTATTACCACAATGATACCACAGATGACATCACAGATGACATCACTGATACGATCATTGGTGACATCACTAATTACATCACACATTACAAATATGATATTACTGATTACATACATTAGAATATTTTGTTGACCCCTTTTGATAGATATTTTATTTTATTGCACTTAACAGTAATAACAACATGACATGTAACAATACACTGATAAAGAAGTATGATATGATTAAATGTGGAGCATTTATTTGTAGTACTTTTCAACTTTTAAAATATAAAATACATTTTTGTTAACATTATAAAAATTGCTTGAATTTAATGTATTCGTAAACAATTACATTGTTAGAAAAGAAATGAAGATTAGAAAGTACATATGTAATTATGTACGTAGCAATGATATTACTAATATTTTTTGTAATTTCTTTTGAAAATAAATGATGAGCTGAGCCATCTGCCTCACAGTTCAATGTATGATGACAGTTCTTATCTCTACCTAGGTTTCTCAGGTGTATCCCTTCAGCACTCCTCCTCCCTCCACAAACTGTTCCTGGGAACACAGCCCCCCTCCTGCCTGGATCCCCTATTTGAGTGGGAGCCAGTGGAGTGTGTGGAGTGCTGGGGTGTGGTGTTTGTGTTATTTCAGTCCACGTAGTAATCTGGCTGCAACATCTTTTTTGGAGTCCGTTGAGTAGATATTCTGGTAGTCAAAGGTAACGTTTCTTGGAATTGTTAATTCTTCATAGTATCAGAGAGATAACTTCTGTACTGTGTGTGTGACTATGGGGTGGGGGTTTGATGCATTGTAGAACACAAAGTTGGAAGAAGCAGCCTTTGGTTGTGGTTTGTTGTTGCTGTCCACTGTGACACTCAGAGTTCTCACTCTTAGTGTGAGGAGTGGGCAAGATCACATTACCTTCGACCAGGGGACTGCTGCAATATTCAGTTGTGCTGCACTTCCCAACAGTAGCTCTATTTTGGATACTTCTGCTTAAATCTGTTAGCAGTCATCCAGTAGCCCAAATGTGTGAGGTAGGTGTTGAGGTCAGTTACGTTTTTTGTCAGGTTGTTCGGTCATTGATGAATTTGTATGGAATGTGCTTGTTGACTGCATAGTGGAAACATGTGAAATCCATGTTGCTGATGAGTAACAGGCGGGCGGTCATGTATATGTTGAAGAGAAGAGGTGAGGGGCTGTGGCATTGGGGTACTCTGTATGTCAGGTTGCAGAAGCGTGAACTGATAGGAGCTATAAGTGTCTCTGCTCTCCCTGTTAGGAAGGATGTGATCCAGCTCAAGGTGATTCCTTTCTCGCAATGTCCTCTAGTCTCTGTAGAAGGATCTCGTTATAATGGAATTCATTTCTATGGAGATGTAGAATGTGGGATGAGTGCCCAAGTTACCTTGTTGTCTGCATTATACTTTAGCATGTACCAAATTGAGAAAAGTGTGGTTTTGGGCACCTCTCACTGGGCTGAATCCATGCTGGGAATATTGAAGGATGTTATTGATCTCAAAATATTCCCAGCGTTGTTGGTATAGACATTTTTTAAGGATTTTACAGATGGGAAGTGTGTTGAAGATAGGATGTTATTAGACTCCGTCGCTAGGGTCTGCCCTAGCTGTTTTAAGGAGGGGTTTAATTAACCCAATTCGTAAGGCAAGTGTAATGCAGCCCAGCTCAATGTAGATGTTGAGAAGCCATAGGAAGGTCGGGGCCAAACCTGTGAGTTGTGTTATTAATTTGCAGGTAATGGCAGGCACAGGTCTACCAAGAACCCTGCTGAGTTGTTGGAATTAATTGTGGAAAGTAAATCTTGAACGCAAAGAATGTGAAGATCAGCTAATGACAGTGTCAGATATACTCTATGTGACTCTTTTCTAGGTGGTAAATGCACAGTAGGTCCCTCCTTATGAAGGTGGTCTTGGATTTGTTGAATTATGTTGCTGAAATGTTATGTGATGGAATCGTAGAGTTCTTGCTTAGGTATAAAGCTTTGATTTCTGACTGTGGCGTTCTTGTATTCAGGGATGATTTTAAAGACTTCCTTCAGGCCATTTAATACTGATTCCATATGATATATGTTGTGTACTTTTTTGTGCTTTTATTATCCGTGCTTTCCAGTGCAGCAATTGATGAACGTAGTCTAGTTTGTCTTTTGCTCGGTTGCTTCTTCTATAGATGGGGTCTCTAAAGATTAGGTAGCACATGGATACCATTATAGAATTCCACTCAGCCTATTAGGAAGCTTGGAATCCAGCCTTTAATTACTGGTATAGACCTCATTCCAAACATTCTGACTTGAGGTGCAGCCTGCAATTATTTTCTTTCTGTTTAGTTGCATGACTCCATATTCTCATGGTCTAACAGACTTCTGAAGGGGTCATGATCGCTTGGAATATTGACCTCTTCCCAACATATAGCCCTTGGCTTCATCTCAGGATATGAATTGGGGTGGATTATCCTGCCATAATAATGACCCCTCCCACAATATATGCATCTACATTAGGCAAGCTCAGTTGGATGACCACCTACAAAGAGTACTGTACACAAAACTAATAGTAGGGGTGGGTTGAATGAAATCTCTAGGCAAAATAACCTGTACACAGTTTCACAGCAACACATTGCACCTTATAGAGAAGAGTAGATGCCAACCCTACAATTAATCTGCCACATATTATGGAATTGTACTCACAGTTGCTGAGGGAGGGCAGTTAATAAGCTTCTAATATATGAATCAAGTGTTTACCATTGATACCCTTAACCTAAACATTTCTTGTTTTCTAATAGATACGCTAATGTGGGCCATTCAGCAGTGAAGCCAGAAAGAGAAGGGAGATGGAGAAAGGTACAAATAAGAAATACACTCTTGACAAGTTGTGTTGCTGGGTTCACTTATACAAGTAATGAGTTGATAAACCAGTTTATCTCCTCCTCTATAGGAACCACGCCAAAGGACATTGGGAACAGGAGCACAGCTGGATTCATCTTGCTGGGGTTTCCAGATCAGGATTCTCATCTGTTGCTCCCAATCTTCATTTTGATATACCTCATGACCTTGACAGGAAATGCAACCATCATTGTATTGATCACGGTGGACACCCATCTGAAGACGCCCATGTATTACTTTGTGGGGCAGCTATCATTCTTGGAGATGTGTTATACCTCAGTCACAGCCCCAAACATGATTGTTCGTCTGGTGACAGGTCATAAATACATCTCCTTTGGTGGATGCATGGTGCAGCACTACATCTTTATCTCTTTGGGATCTACTGAAACTCTCCTGCTGGCTGCCATGGCTTTGGATCGTTTTCTCGCCATATGCCACCCTCTTCGCTACCATGCTATTATGAGCAGGCAGATATGCATCTGGCTGACAATTGGCTCTTGGCTGGTGGCTTTTCTGTTCACCTTGGCACCTTCCACCCTGATGGCTCAGCTACCCTTCTGCAACTCGCACGTTATTAACCACTTCTTCTGTGATTCTGTACCTTTACTGCAATTGGCCTGTGCAGACACCTTTGTGAATGAGATGCTAAACAGAGCATTTGCTTCTGCTATTGTTCTGAGCTCTCTTGTGGTAATACTTCTGTCCTATGTCAATATAATCTTCACTGTGGTCAAGATCCCTTCTTCCATCGGGCGATGGAGGACATTTTCTACCTGTGCTTCCCATTTGATTGTGGTCCTCATTTTCTTTGGGACCGTCATTTTCATGTACATTGGCCCAAAGGATCGCTCTTCATTCACCCTAAACAAAGCACTGGCCTTATGTTACACCATGTTGACACCACTCCTAAACCCCATCATTTACAGTTTCAGGAACAAAGAAGTGAAGCAGGCGCTACTTAAAGTGCTAAGGAAAAGAGTGTCTCTAAGAACACTTGCATGCTGAAGTTGATGTCAGAAACGTTAACAATTGCATTCAGAGAGGTTTTGATTGTGCAATCCCATATGTGAGCTGGAGTTGTGTCTTGGAGGGGAATACACATTATTTATCTTCTTAATGTCTGTGCCAAGCACGTCTTCCCAACACCTTGGAGGTCTTTTCTACTCTGAAATTGATTCTTATGATCACACATTATTACCATGGGTGGGGGAGCCAGCGAGTTAGGTAGCTAGGAACACAGGCTTGAACCGCCGGTGAAAGCTCCTGTTCCAAACCCCCTGACGGCCGTCTCCCTGCCACTATCTTTCCCACCCTCTGCACCTTCCTCTCAGCTTCCAATGGCCGCCATGGAAAGGGAAGAGGGGCTCTGTACGGAGCCCCGCCTCCCCTTTCCATGGAGGCCATGTTGGCAAAGGATTTTCTGTCCTACAATACGAAGCGGGTCGCGTCCCATTTTAGGAAGGAAAATCCTTATTTTTTTAGCCACCGGGTTGCCGCTTTGGTAACCCGTGGTGCCAATAGCCTTATGTACCTGTGCCACGGGCAACACCGGGAGTTAACGTCCCTGGGCCCACGTTAATGGCCTTTGCTTTGCTCGGGCCATTAACTTGGGTCATGGCCGTTACCCCCCGGAGTTGCCCATTGAACGGTTTCATAATGCCACATTAACTCTGTGAGCTCCTTCGCATTTCTCAAATGAAGCCATTTTATTATAGGAGGCACGGTCTGGTTTTTGTATTCAGCTGCTTCAAGAGCAACGTTTTCTACAGCATCTTCAGTCAATGCAGCATTTATTGTAAATTGTGGCCATATTATTCCACCCATCAGCCTGTAAAAATCATAGATGGCTGCAGGATGCGTTTTCACAGTCTAACACAGATGGCCTTGTGAGACACCTGAAGGTCTGGATCAGAGTGAGCCAAAGGTTGGGGATAATAATAATAATTCACATTTATATAGCACTACAAACCCTCAGGCATCTGAGCGCTGCTTATTATTACCCAGTGTGTGGTGCTCATTTATCGACCTCTGAAGGATGAAAGGCTGAGTTTGGCACTGCCGGCATTCTAACCTGCATCGGCAGCCTCTGCACAGATATCAAAGCGATTGCTCTACACGCTGTGCTATTTGACCACCAGCAGAGGGAACAAGTGGGCAATGGGGTTAAGACTGTAATAAGCATTCTTAGCCACAGTGATGATTTTTTTTTTCAAAAGAGAAGGCGGTCTCAAAAAGAACTTCCAAATTGTTTGAAAAAACACCAGTGCAGGGGAGGATCCAAGAATCTCATGCCAAGTATGATTATTGCTCATCTCTATTGCTTGGTCTCCCTGCCTTACATCTTCTTCCCCTCCATTCTGTTTCTAACTCCTCAATTCATCTCCTTTTTTCTTTACCCTTTACATCTTCTATACCCTTTATTTCACTGCTCCCTCTTGAATCATGTCTCCTCTACCACTTCCTCTCAATTGTACATACCCATGGTCTGGTCCCTCACCTTATCTTTCTTCCTTGCTCTCGTTCTATGTTCCGTCTCGCTCTCTCAGATCACAGAATGTATTTCTCTTAACTGTCCCCAAACCCCCACTGTGCTTCTTCTCATTTCTGTTCTTTGGTTCTTCTAGCTCCTAAACATTGGAACTCTCTTCCCCTCTCACTTCGCTCTGCCTCATCTCTTCGCATTTCACAGTTGAGTGCTCTATCAACAAAACGTTTGCTTCTGGGCTGGTTGTAAGAAGAGGAGGCTTTTTTCCTCTTCCTTTAGAAAGGGTCTTTGGCTTCTTGTGTATCAAAGTGATTGGCTGTCCTACCGGCTTTTAAAACGTACTTGTATTCTACTCCTTTATGAGAATTTCGACAAAGATGCGTTCATTTCTTTGTGTGTGTCCATTGTTAGATTTATCTTGTTGAAGCTAATGTATGTCTGTATGTTTTTTATTCTGTTAAAATGACACATCTGCTGATCAAATAAAGCACTGAACTTCCCAGAGTCTCTAACTACTGGAGTGTCCATCATATTCACAAGGGAGCTGCAGTCGAACAGGATTCTTATAGAATGTGTGAGACCCACACCTGAGCGCTGCATGTCCATTTTTGTGCACTGTGGGAGTTTTAGTAAACAATAAAGAGCAAAGAAAGACTTGTTCCTGTTATTCTATGTTTTGTTTGATGCGAGATATTACTGGGCTCGATTTTACACCTTGCTGCTTCTACTAGGCTAAAGTGTATAGTCGGGTAAATGACAGCATATGCTGTTTTAGACCCTATATGGGTTATCTTAGCAAGACCCAAGTCTATTGATTATGTTCTATTTCTTTCAGATCTGTCTGGTTTATAAACGTTGCTGTCTCTGATAATACAATGAACCGGGTAGTAGCATATCAGTTAAATACACTTTCCTAAAAAAAAAAAAGTTTGCTCTACACGATGTTTCAAAAACCAAAATGACTCAATGTTACTTTACTGTTTGGCATAGTAACATAGCTATAGTTTTGTAGATGTCAACAAATACAGTCAGAAATAATCATTACCTTTTACATATCTGTATGCCATACTCGTTTATTATATTGGCAATTCACTTATGCTGATGTGCAAACACGACAGCAAAAAAGTGCAGACTGGGAATAATGCACTGCATGGCATAACACCAGTGGGTGTCGGTGTGTTGTGTTAGTAAGCAGTACAAATGCTGGTGGGAGGCGCTTGCCTCTGGGTCGGAGTGATTACAGAGGTAAGGGGAGTGGATTGGTTGGTAAAGGGGTTAGGAACAGAAGGACGGACAGTGTCCCCTGTACGGAATAGCACATGGGACATTCATTTGGATGTGGGGCCCAGCTTGAGAAGGGCAGAGTGCATATTCCAATCCAGAATGACATAAAAGCCTTACGCATCTGCCATCATGTTAAACTGTACAGTATAGCAATGTTCATCAGAGTTTTGTTTTTTTATAACACGCTTAATACCTGAGTTCTTGAACCTTTGTTGTTCTGCGTGGTCTTGCTTCTACCACCATGATATTGCCCCTGTGCTATTCTCCGTTCACAGCAAAGTGGTGAGGAAAGCAATAAACGGGTTACTTGGGATCCCCCACCTCAGTTTGTGACAAAATGGGGTAGGGGGAACCTATTTTAGACAGACAGGAAATGGGGAAGCAAATTATGAATGGCAGGAAAGCCTGTTCAGAAGACACATTCCAGGCAAAATCAAAGTGAATGCAAACAATGAACACTGGACTCCCGAAATAGCAAACATGACACTAGCATAGAATTCAGAATAAACTTTAGTGACAGGTTTGCACAAAGAAAAACAAAAGAGTTGATGGCTGGAAGGTTTAGAATTAATCTGGACCTCTGGCATTGCTTTTGGCAGCCCTCCAGACCATTGCTCTTAACCTGCCAAGCCATTACAAAAGGTGAAAGATCATATGCAAATCAGGCTTGGTCCCACCCCAAAAGGGGCAGTTCAGCACAAACTGCTTGGTCACATTGCATCTGACAGACCATATGCAAAAAAGAGCAGAAAAGCAGCACACAAGAGGTCTCAGGACCTGCCAGAAGAGCATACTGCCTACAGCATGGCCTCTTGCAAGCCTGCAGCAGCCGAGGGAAAGGTCTCAGGCCGGTCTAATAGTGAAACACAGGCTGGCAGAGTCTCATCAGAGGGTCTCCAGGGACAAGCCACACCCAGTTCATAAAGTTAAATAAATAAATGCGGGTTCCAAAAAGTGACATCCTGCAGTTAGTTACATGTGGGGCATCTCGTCTTGAAGGGGAAAGGGACTAGAACAATTCTCCATTACAGAGAGAGGGAGAAATGTAACATTTTCCAACTGTCACAAATTGAGAAGCTTGGCAAACAGGAACTGAGTGAATGACTGGGCAGCAAAGTTAGAGCACTGGAATATTCCAGCCCTTTGAAGCTAATGCAGTTCATAGAACAGAATGAGGGTCCATAGGAGATAATGACTGTCCATGGGAATCATTGCAATGTAAACGTTCTATTAGTCCACAATACTAGTGCAAGCGCGCCATTTCTTATTTTCAGTTAATAATGTAGTAGGAACTCTATTAACTTCTCCTGCGTGATGCTGTCTGATTGAAACTGCATTTTCATGAGTTGGATACAACAGATGAATGAATGCAAATGCATTTATTAGATTCACAATTTACCTCAAAGCAGCATCGCAGCGCGTAATCCAGCAATCAATTATAAATGACCATAACAGTAGCATTCAAATAAATACAGAGGGTCAGGTTGCACACATAATCCAGATCATACTGGAACAAATGATGGTTCACGTCGAGCCATGTCCACGCAGATATCACTTAGCTAGTTGATAAAAAGTATTGTCGGATATCTGTTGATGCAGGCAGGTGGGCAAAAAGTTCTGCATTTTGACAACCCAGGCTGGTAAAGACTTCCCTTCCCATGATTGAGCAGACATCTTTAATGAGGTGAACTTATTGCAAAGTATTGAACAACATGTCTTTCCAGGCATATATAAGAAACGGCGCGCTTGCACTAGTTTTGTGGACTAATAGACATTTGTGCTCTCCACAAAAGAAAGAGTCATGGCCTTAAGTAAAATGTACTCTGCTGTGAAGAAGTGGCCCCCATGTGACCTGTGATGATTCACGTTATCAAGCTCCTCAGACGTAGATGAGCTCGAATAAGGACCCTGCGCAGACTATTAAGATTGTTTTGGGGTAATCCCTTGTACACATTAAAGACAGGAGAGGGCCAGAGCCGGGTTCAGAGAGAGCCAAATGTTGGGGATAATAATAATAATTCACATTTATATAGCGCTACAAACCCTCAGGCATCTGAGTGCTGCTTATTCATTCCCAGTGTGTGGTGCTCATTTATTGACCTCGGAAGGATGAAAGGCTGAGTTTGGGCCTGTCAGGGTTTAAACCTGCATCAGCAGCCTCTGCATGGATATCAAAGTGAGTGCTGTACTCACTGTGCTATCTGACCACCAGCAGTGGACAAACATGGGCAATGGGGCTAAGTTGGTAATGAACACTGTTTCAAAAGAGAAGATGGTGTCAAAAAGGACATCCATTTTGTGTGAAAAAAACACCAGTGCAGTGGAGGACCCAGGAATTTCATGCCAAATAAAATGAGATCTCTCCTCTAGACCTGTTATCAGGACAGAAGAATGTCTGACTTACCTGCATTTAGGCACAGCCAGATATCTCTAATCCATTCCTGCACCTGCAGCAAATAATCCGCTATCAGCGCTTTATAACCAGCACATCAAACTAGCTGAACCAGCAACTGGGTATCATTGACACATATTTGAAACTCCATGCTAAACCCTGTGATAGACCCAACCTGGGGATACAGGTAAGTAGACTAGGGAACAGGTGAAAGGGCTGAGCCTTGGGGACCCCCCTACAGATGACACCCATCTGCCCGACCAATGCTCTCCCAGTCTCATCTGCTAAAAACCTCCCAGTCAGAAAGGATTTGATGCCGTTTAGAGCTGTACCCATAACCCTACACATGGCAGTGAAGAGGCATCCCATGGTGTAATGTATCAAATGTGGCAAATAAATGTAACAGGATCAAAGCTGTTTGATGGCCATTGTCCCTTTGCTTTAATAATGCTGGTCTCATATCCAGGAAGGCTGTTTCTCTCTGTCGCTCTCTCCTTGGCTGATCATGCAACAGACCATTAACCAGATAGTTCTAGAACTGAGAAGTGTCAATTGTCTCCAATACCTGTGCTACAGAATGAAGTTGGGACAGTGGTCAGTAATTATCCACCAATCACGGTCATATAACAGAGAGGAATAGATCAATAATTTGATTCATTCTCAGCTGTGCGAGGATTACTTATCAGATTCGGGGAACTAACATAAAAGAGAAATTATCAGGTAACAGTGTCAGGTAACAGTGTCAGGATGGAGCACTAAATCAAATCAATTAAAGGGCTATTCATTTTAAAAGCACCGTATGTTCAACATCCAGTCCTATTCTAATTCCCTCAATTTTGGTTTGTCCGGTCCAAGCAAAGTGACCTTCAAAGTGAGCACAGTGTCAGGGTGTGTCAAGTGCCCCAGAATAGCTCTTTACCTGGCCTCTGCATTTGATGTAGAGGAGGCTCCATCCTCTAGGACTTTTGTAGCCTTTTGAAACATCCCTACTTGGTCAAAACCATTCAGATTACCCTTCCTGCTTTAGGGATTTCCTTGAGCTTTTACTGGGGAACGACTGTTCAATTTGTCCTCTATTGCCTTAGGTGCCTCCCTTGGTCCTAATAATGCTGCAGTAATTATACCTCCCCAAGCCAAGGGTTTACTTTACAGATTCTCAAGGCTGCAAAGTATCCCTTCAGCTCTGGTGAATTTGCAGCTACAACCAGGGATTCGTCATCTTGGGGTCAGCCGCAGGCCTCTTGCCTGCCAGGCAGTCATGTGTTCCGGCTGCTGATGCCTTCAGTAAATGTGTTTCCTTACTAGGATCGATTTTGAAGTGTGCAGGTATCCAGAGTTTGTGTTCCTTTTCTCCTGTCAGCCATCCACTCAGGTGTCTACATACTCAAGGTGAACTCAACGAATCCTGCACTGAGAGAAGTCTCATGGACTGAGCCCTGACAAGTGGTTGACCTCTAGCATATATAGTATTTAGATGCGAAAATATTTCCTGCTGCAGATTTTTTCAGGGTTTCTTCCCCCTACCACTACTCCCCTCTGATTCTGCTAGTACATGGTGCTTTTCTTCATATTTAATGAAATGCATTTCTTGGTTGGCTACACTAACGATATCTTCCTCAATTATTTATTGCATGGTGCATGGCTGGCAGCCTATGGGGATATTGGGGATCTCTGAGGGATTCCCCATAATCCACCTTCAGGGGCTGCATCAAATAACGGCTGGCTTCCTCCTGCTCACAAAGTATCCCAACAACCGCATTATGGTCTCCCTAAAGGTGACTCAGTCACAGCTTGTGACAAATTCACTTATTAAAGGCGCGGTGTTGGGACTGTTGAGATGCTGAGGCCACAGAGGACCACTTGCTCCATAATGTGGGACATGGAGGATGCATACAAAGTTCCACCAGTGCTTCCAACCCATCCCTAATTTCTTATGCCGTATTCACAAGAGCTGTAAGGAACCATCACTGGGATCCTCGAACACAAGTGGTAGTAAGCATTTAGAAGAGGCTAGACATGGTGGGCCCGAGAAGTCCAGCACGCAAGCCTGGACGAATATTGTAAAAAAATAACAGAAGACAAATACCAGGAGGCAACAGGTGTGCAAACATAGTTTGCAAAATACGCTGCAAGTCGTCTTCGCTCTAGAGTAAGGGAGCTTGTGGTCTGAACAGCTAACCAGGTGAGTAACCTAAACCTGGCAGCAAGGTACATCAGCGACACAATCCTGGAGTTAGGGGGCTGAGACCACCTGACTCCAAGATGGCAGACCACCATTTTGTAACTTCAGTATGCAGACAGTGTCCGCTCTACAGACAACATGAATTCTCTTGAGGAATTGATAGTCCCATCAGAGGCGCACCAATTAAAGATCCTGCCCCTGATTGCCTGATTCCTATTCTATGCTCACCAGTCAAATTGTAAATCACAGAGGGATATAAAAAGGACCTTCACAGGACAGAAATGTAGGTGTTAAGAGTTGGAAGGAAAACATGAAGTGCAGTAAGGAGAGAAAGCAGAGAAAGTGGAGAGAGGGGGGAGGGGAGGCTTGATTGGAGAATGGGAGATACAGAAATAGTAGGAGCACAAAGAGTGGAAAAGAGGAGAATGGGAGAAACATCACAATAGGCAAAGGATAAAGGAGAAGGAGGAATAGCAAAAGAGACAGCGGAAGAGAGCAAACACCAACCGAGAAACAGATTTGCAAAGTGAAAGGACAGAGCGGGTAAGGCAAAGAGAGAGCTGAGAAAGAGGAAAACAATTGAACAAGGAAGACGTGAGCCAGTCGTATTAGGCAATACAAGTGAATGTAAGGAGGGAGGTGAGTCTTTGATGAGGTTTGTCCTTAAAAAAGGCAATGGCTGAGGAATATATGATTCACATTTACTAAAATGTTCAAACACCATCACTATATGTTTTTGTTGTGATGGTGTATTACCTCTTACATAGAAAGCTAAATAGAAATACTATTCTCTGTGTCTGCTTCAGATTTTGAATCCATGTTTTGACTGTTCACTAATCAACAAGGTCATGATTTCAAGGGAGCTCCAAAGAGGGAGAAATTGGCTATCTGTATTTCTCCTTCATGGTCCACATGAAGTGTTTCTATTTGACTTCTAGTCTGATCCCATTCCCTATTTCCCTTGTTCTCCTGTCATTCTCCCCATTTGACTGCTCTCAATTGAGACTACAATGGTATAATAACACCAATATACTGTTCCATTCTCTCTTTCCTTTCTCTCTCTCTCTCTCTCTCTCTCTCTCTCTCTCGCTCTCTCTATATATATACACATATAGCTATTCAGTGAAAAACGTTGTTAAAGGAACATTATGGTTAAGTTGTGCTACTAAAAACCTATCAAATTCAGTAAAAAAAACATTGTTAAAGGGATGTTATGGTTTATTTGCCCTAATAAAAAGCTATCAAATTCAGTGCAAAAGCTTTTTCAAAGGGACATTATAGTTACTTTGCAATAATAACAACCTATTCATATTATGGTTAATAGTAAAACCGAAACCCCCAGAAATGTGCCAGTCATGGTAAGCTAAGCAACCATAACTCACGCCACCACCGTGCACTGCAAGGACTACCACCCATGACAGATGACATCACAATTGTCATTGATGGCATCACAATGGACAAACCCACTATGGGTTGCATGTCCGCATCCTGTGATCCACCTGAATTTATTGTGGGAACACACATTTGCCCATTGAATAACTACGTGCATGCGTATCTCTTCCTCTGTGCCCTGGTAACAGCGCCCCTGTCCAACATATGCAAAGAAACGCCTGTGGGTAGCTGTGCACCTCAACATCCCACCTGCCTTACCCTTCAAACACCCAGCATGTTCCAAAAAGGTTTGGCGCATTTGTGTAGCACTGTCAATTACACCGGTCATTCCAATGGTGTCTGTTGATAATTGCACACCCGTCCCAATGGAGAACATTTCCGACGTCACCATTGGACTGCACCAATGGTGCGCATGGACCCTTATTTGCTGAACATGATCCGGGCCCCTGGACATTGAAAAGGTACTGTTTTCTGCAATATATCGGGCCTCATTACACGGATGGCGGAGAACCATGGCGCTGTTAGCGCCATGGTTCATGCCGGTAAAATACCGGCACCGCCTTGGCGGAAAGGGGAATTACCGCCCCATTCCAAGGTTGGCGGGGCGGTAATTCCCCCTTCCACCATTGCCCTTCCCCATTCCCATTTTTGCCCCATAGGGCATAATGGGAATGGGGAAGGCGCTAATTACGGTACCGCAAATTGCGGTACCGTAATTAGCTCCCTGGTTCCCTTTGTGGGTTGGTTTTTAACGCCTGCAAAAAGCAGGCGTTAAATTCCCCAACCCGCAAAGGGACCTCGTAGTAAGGCGGTAAGGATTTACCGGTACCGGTAAAATACCGGTACCGGTAAACCCTTACCGCCATCCGTGTAATGAGGCCCATGGAGTGTTACAATGAAAGTGCACCCTTACGGAGCTCCTACACTCTGCCCTTGTAGATCTTACTTTTTTTAGGAAGTATTTAGGGTGCTTTCCGGTACCAAGTGCTCAACCCTATAAAAGGCCACACGCCAGAGGTCAAGGTCTCTGCAATCTGTTTGGCTTTCCAGAACAGAGCTGCGGTGCACATTGCTTCGTGCAGAAATTGCTTTATGAGCAATTCTGCTCTATTATATTACCTTTGCAACTAATGGCAACCATGTCTGCTGCTATTGTCTGCAATGCAGCAGCACCCACACCCTCACCCTCACCACCACCACCTCTTTCTGAAGGACCTAGAGAAGGGAACAAGCGTGGAAATCTAGGTAGAGATCAAGAGGAGAACGAGGATAAAGTAGAGGAATTCCCCATTGCCCATAGCCAGCATGAATCATGGGTGTGGAAACTATCTTGTGCGAACCAGGTGAGATGCACTGAGTGCAAGACAGTACTCAGTCACAGAAAACCAGACTTGTACAGCTACGGCACCACCTCCATGTGGTGGCATCTGAAAGCGAACCACAAGGCAGCAGTTTGGAGCGTTGTCCCTTTCCAACAAGGCAGTAGGTTAATTTCCTGAACAGCATCCTCCGCATCTGCTCCTGCCACCTCTAGGGACACTCCAGTGGGGAAGCGGATTCCTATACCAGCCTTGCAGGCCATTCACACTGCAGCAGCCCATACCTTTCAAAGGTCACTGTATTGTGCATGTACTGCGACGTGGTTCTGTGCAGGGGAGAGCAACTTCGAAGTGCTTTCGAGGTTTGATCTGGGAGCATGACAAGGAGTGCCCCCTACCTAAGTAATGGCCACCCAGCATCTTCCTGTCTCCACTTGCCCTTTCTTATCCACGTGGTTGGTGCCCTTTCCCCAATCTCCCTTCACTTCCTTTTCTTCTGTTTCGTGTCTTAGAAGAACAGGATAATTGCAAAAACAATCAAAAAGGGGGGAAAAAAGGCTCTTTTCACAGTCACCTTTCACAGTTCAAAAATGAGAATGCCAATGAAATGATGCATGTCAATGTGCAGACTATAAGCTCCGCGGGCATGGCTCCGTCATAAACATTTCATGTATTTCCAAAAGGAAGTGGTAGCTCTGAAAACAGCCTTTTTGTGCTGTTTGTGGGTGGAAGGTTTGAAGTTGTGAACACCTACTGGGGAAATGTTTGCTATACTTCTAAGAAGCGCTGCACTGCATTTTGGATATTACGATACATAATGGAGGTAATTCATAGAATATCGCGCACAAGTGGCGCACGCAGCTGGTGCACAGTGGGCGCGTGCGAAACTCTGCGCCAGCCGCGTGCTCTAAAATCCATTTCCGCACACAGCGTATTCATGGATTTTAGCTACCAAAACTAGCCGTGGAGCACAGTGGCGCAGCGATCCTGCAGCAGTGCCAGTAACGCCCCCAAGAATGCCCCTCGCGCAAGAAAAAGCCATCAAAATCCCCAATCCAGCGCAAAGGGCTGCGCTAACCCTGTACCAGTATACAGGGCTGCCACACAGCACACTGCAAGCGGGGAACGTGTATTACTGGGGTTCGCGGGAAGTTTCACACGCGATAGGCCCTGTGCAAGTGGGGTACGTGTATTTCAGGGGTGCGCAGGAAGTTTCACACGCGATTTGAGCAGGGTACGTGTATTTCGGGGGTGCGCGGGAAGTCTCACACGCGATAGGCCCTGTGCGAGTGGGGTACATGTATTTCAGGGGTGCGCGGGAAGTTTCACATGTGATTTGAGCAGGGTACGTGTATTTCGGGGGTGCGCGGGAAGTTTCACACGCGATAGGCCCTGTGCGAGTGGGGTACGTGTATGTCAGGGGTGCGCGGGAAGTTTCACACGCGATTTGAGCAGGGTACGTGTATTTCGGGGGTGCGCGGGAAGTCTCACACACGATAGGCCCTGTGCGATTGGGCTACGTGTATTGCAGGGGTGCGCGGGAAGTTTCACACACCATAGGCCCCGTGCGAGTGGGGTACGTGTATTTCAGGGGTGCGCGGGAAGTTTCACACGTGATAGGACCTGTGCGAGTGGGGTACATGTATTTCAGGGGTGCGCGGGAAGTTTCACACGCGATTTGAGCAGGGTACGTGTATTTCGGGGGTGCGCGGGAAGTTTCACACGCGATAGACCCTGTACGAGTGGTGTACGTGTATGTCAGGGGTGCGCGGGAAGTTTCACACGCGATTTGAGCAGGGTACGTGTATTTCGGGGGTGCGCGGAAAGTCTCACACGCGATTGGCCCTGTGCGAGTGGGGTACGTGTATTGCAGGGATGCGTGGGAAGTTTCACACGCGATAGGCCCTGTGCGAGTGGGGTACGTGTATTTCAGTGGTGCGCGGGAAGTTTCACAGGCGATAGGCCCTGTACGAGTGGGGTACATGTATTTCGGGGGTGCGCTGGAAGTTTCACACGCGATTTGAGCAGGGTACGTGTATTTCGGGGGTGTGTGGGAAGTCTCACATGCGATAGGCCCTGTGCGAGTGGGGTGCGTGTATTGCAGGGGTGCACGGGAAGTTTCACACGCGATAGGCCCTGTGCGAGTGGGGTACGTGTATTTCACGGGGGCGCAGGGAGTCCTACATGTGAACTGGCAGTGTGGGTCCTCCCAGGTGTTCCCTCTACACACTCCACGGCCCCTGCAGGCAGCCCACACCACAGGGGACTACCCCGCACCCCTGGTCATGTTCCGCAGGCAGCCCATCCATCATGGGCATGCCTTCCAGCCAAGCCACATGTCAGCTTGCACCACTGATAACCAACTCATGTCCAACCAGCACCCCCACCCCCCAGCAGTCATGGGCACCTGCCAGCAGGCCCCCACTCATGTCCCCCAGCACCCCCACCCCCCAGCAGTCAGGGACACCTGCCAGTAGGCCCCCACTCATGTCCCCCAGCACCCCCACGCCCCAGCAGTCAGGGGCACCTGCCAGCAGGCCCCCACTCATGTCCCCCAGCACCCCCACCCCTCAGCAGTCAGGGGCACCTGCCAGCAGGCTCCCACCCATGTTCCACTCATGTCCCCCTGCACCCCCACCCCCCAGCAGTCAGGGTCACCTTCCAGCAGGTCCCCACCCATGTCCCCCTGCACCCCCACCCCCCAGCAGTCAGGGGCACTTGCCAGCAGGCCCCCACTCATGTCCCCCAGCACCCCCACCCCCCAGCAGTCAGGGGCACCTTCCAGCAGGCCCCCACCCATGTCCCCCAGCACCCCCACCTTCGAGCAGTCAGGGGCACCTGCCAGCAGGCCCCCACCCATGTTCCACTGTTGTCCCCCTGCACCCCCACCCCCAGCAGTCAGGGGCACCTTCCAGCAGGCCCCCACCCATGTCCCCCTGCACCCCCACCCCCCAGCAGTCAGGGGCACTTGCCAGCAGGCCCCCACTCATGTCCCCCAGCACCCCCACCTTCGAGCAGTCAGGGGCACCTGCCAGCAGGCCCCCACCCATGTTCCACTGTTGTCCCCCTGCACCCCCACCCCCAGCAGTCAGGGGCACCTTCCAGCAGGCCCCCACCCATGTCCCCCTGCACCCCCACCCCCCAGCAGTCAGGGGCACTTGCCAGCAGGCCCCCACTCATGTCCCCCAGCACCCCCACCCCCAGCAGTCAGGGGCACCTGCCAGCAGGCCCCCACCCATGTTCCACTAATGTCCCCCTACACCCCCACCCCCCAGCTGTCAGGGGCACAAAGGAAACCTAAAACTATGAACTATATACAATGGCGGCAGGCAAGTCCTGCGGCTCACTCAGTGATGTTATCGGCCAGGGCATCATCGAACTACATGTCTATTTGCTGGAGGCGGGCCTCTGTCCTGGCCCCGAGGTCTCGCAGGGAGGCTCTCATGGCCTGTTCCAATTCCCTGCGAGTTGCCTTGAGGCACTCTGCCCGCCTCAACGTACGACGCATGGAGAACTCTGCCCTGACCATGGTGAGCCGTGCCTCTTCCGCCCACCGCCGCTCCGCACCTATCTGCTGGCCCAACCGCCGCCACACGGAAGACACTCCCATTCCTGCGTCCTCCTGCCCTATGGCCGATGCCTGCCCCTCCGATGTTGATGGCCCCGAGCCATCATTGCTCCCACCTAGAGCCTGCTGCTGCTGCTGCTGTCCATGTGCCCTGTCCGATGATGCCTGCACATCCTCCATCAGCTGGTCTCCAGTTGTGGTGTCCACCCCTGCTGGACCGCTGACTCCCGACTGTGGCAGGGATGGGATCTCCACCAAGCTGGCTGTGTTGGGCAGGCCAGGTCAACAGGGGGCCCTGGTGGAATCTGGGCCGGAAGACAGTGTGGAGAACGACTGGTGCATAGTCTCCACAGAGGAGGAGAGGTCCGCTAGAGTGCGCAACACATGTAGGAACCCACCGACCAGGGCCCCTCCCAGCAGTGCCATGTCACGACGCTGCTCTTCGTGATGGCGTGCGTTCTCCACCCAGGAAGAACGCACGTCATCACGAATGACACGCGTGCGCAACGCAACACCAACCAGGACGGAGCCCATACGGTCACGGGACCCCTCGTCCGCAGGTAGTTGAGAGGCAGATGACGTGGCACTCTCCCCTACCTGTGTTCGGGCCTGGGACGGGGCATCCCTGCTGTTGCATGGTGGTGCAGTCACAGGGTCAAGGACAGCGACATGCACAGGCCCCTCCGCGGTGACCTGTGCTGCCTCCTGACCCTGGCCCTGGATTGCACCACTTGCACCAGTGGTACTACCCCCACCAGGTCCCATGTGCGGCTCAGTAGCGGGCTCCTCCTCCTCTGTGGAGACCACCAACCTGGATGTCTCTGCACCGTCTTCCGCTATTGGAAGCCCCTGTGGGGGCTCACCTGGCCCTTCCGCTACAGCCGTAGTGGCAGACGCGGCACCAGCCCCCTCGCTCCCGGATGATGGCAATTCCTGGGAGGGTGGCTGGGCCTTGCGTTGCTGCCCGGTGGAGGCATCCCCGCCACTTGGCTCCACAGTGCCGTCTCCGCCCTCTTCTTCACTTGACGCTGCGCAGAGGGAGACATAGAACATTAGCATCAGGGTACAGTACAAAATTCCCCTAGACAGGAAGCATTAACACATGAGTGGCACTGTCAAATGTCACTTCCATCCTGTCCTTCCACAACACATGGGTGAATGCACGCAAAACACATGCAGAAACAGTCCCGGCGCCTGCAATCAACATCAGCATCCATGTACAAAGGCCTCTGTTAACCAAGATGTTGCCTTCAAAAAAACATGCAACATGGCTCACACTGATCCCATGCACACCCATCACCGGAGAGCCATGCATCATGGCATGTACACCACAGACACAGTGGATAGACACAGTGGAGACAACGGTGATGTCACTGCATGAGTGAATCTACACATCATCTGACATGTGTCATGCACCCATGGTGTTTCAAAGTCACACACACACTTTTCAGACACACACACATGTGCACCATACATGTACATGACAGCAGCACCCATCCCTCACCACCCCCTCCATGTCCAAGAACAGAGACTGGCAAGCTTACATGTGTGCATTCCGCATACAGCTCCCCATGTTGCATTGGAACACATGCACCAACCATGTGGTTCACACATTACTGGTCTCACATGCACGCCCATGATGTCCCTGCACACACACATCCATACATGGCCTATGTCACACATACAGGCAAGTAGCAGACTACCAGCACACTGCAACATGCTCTGTCTCACACAGCAATGCTTGGCCACTTACCGCTCAACTCCAGACGGGTCTGCCTCCGAAGGATCTGGGCGTAGAGCGCTGGGCCTACGCATTCCAGGACCCTCATCTGGATGTTGCTCAGGATGACCCGGCCCCCCTCCGCGAGGCGTCGGGTCTTGTAGAGGGTCCTGGACCTGAAGTCCTCCCAACGCTTCCAGACGTGCTTGATGTCGCAGGTTGCCACCCCCTCCGCGTTGATGGCAACCACTGCATCCTCCCAGATCCTCTCCCATCCTTCCTTGTTGGCGCGTGTTGTTCTGAAGAGGGCATCATAATGCCCCAGGACATGCTCCACCAGGATACCAACTTCCTTCTCACTGAAACTGGTGGCCCTCTGCCTCTCTGGCTGGGGGTCGCCAGTGGTCTCAGATGGTGTTTGCCCCGACATGGCGACCCCTGAGGCAGGCGTGGGTGGGAAACTGGGTCCTGGGGCTGAGCTGTGGAGCGATGGTATCCCAGTCGGGAGTCTTCTGTTCCAGCAGGGGTGGACACAGCAGCTGGACCCCTGGAGATGGCTGACGTGCAGGCACCAAATAGCAGGGCACGTGTGCAGCAGGCAAGCAGCAGCAGATGGCTGGTGGGAGCGTGCTCGGTGCTCTTGGGGGCAGGGAAATGGCCTTTTGGGGAGGAGCGTGGTCTTCCGTGTGTGTACGCGTGGCCAGCTTGATACAGAGTTATTTGGCACGTGAAAATCTTGCATGTCTGCGTGTAATTCGAGGAAAGGCCCTTAGCGCGTAAGCACGTCAGCACACGTACGCGGTTTCATTGGACCAAAGGCCCTTAGCACGTAAGCGCGTAAGTGAAGTGACACGTGCAGATGTTTCCCTCATAGCACGTGATGACAGAGCCCACGTGGAAAAAATGCACGTCTGAGTGTCAGCGCGTGTAATTGGAGGAAAGAGCCCGCGTACACGCGAAAGTGACATGTACGTGTGGGCCGGTTTAAAAGGTACGTGTAGGACGCCATTTTCTTGTATGTGCTTTTCGTGGAGAGCGAGTGGGTGAATTCTGTACTTCTTGTTGGTTCACACGCGATTACTTCACAGCGTTTCAAGTTCGTACTCCCTGTTACCTCTGACAGCTTTCTTCTTTTTTTGTTGGGCCTGTTTCCTCAAACACCGTTCACTTCTTCTTTTGTCCTGTCTCCTCAGACAGTGTACAATTCTTCTTTTGGCGGGGGTGTTGCCAACGCGCACACGCGCGTCTTTTTCACGTTCTTTTTCCAGGCAGACAGTGAGTTGCGCACGTATTTACCAACTGTGCTTGCCCCGTGTGTCACGTACCCCTTCAGGTGTCATTGTAGGCTGCGTGTATTACGCGTACGCTTATTTTTGTGTTTCTGGGTGCCACAGCGTAGTGCGGGTTCATTTTCCCACGCACGTGGTCTACGAGGGGTTGCGTGCACGTTAGCCTTGTTAGAGCACTAGGGTACGAATTCCATCTAGTACCCTAACCCTTTCACCCCCAATTGCCCAGGACAATAGTTTACTGCTCCTCCCATACGCACAACAACATCAGTGCCATGGTTGGGAGGAGACCAAGCGGTAAGGGAGGCAAAGGTGGCCAACCTTCAAAAGGTGGACGTGGTGGGCACGGTAGGGGACGTGGCCACGATTTGCAGGGTGCCCCTAGATCCCCATGTGTGGAGGAGCAATCAGGGACGCCCATCCCCCCCCCCCTCATGGTTGAGGGAAACGTGGCACCATCTCAGCTCAGCCCTTGTTGGACCAGCCCATTGTGGCACCTGACCTGGCACAGGATGACTCCCAGGCTGACTTCCAGGTCAGCAAGTCTAGGCCACGTGTGGCGGTGCAAGTTGGTGTCACCAGGCCACGTGGATCGGGGGCAGCTATGTCATCTGCTGCCCCAAGTAGGCAGGGTGGGGAGGTTGCAGGGGCAGCTGCAGCTCCATCCACCCCAGCTCTGACTGTCCCAGCCAGGACAGTGTCGGTCCTGGTCCATCAAACTGACGTTCCCCCTCCCATCATTGCACTTCAGCCAATGCCTGCACCAAGTCCTATGGTCATTGTGCATTCGCACACTCCTACTACCCAGTCCACCGGCGTTTCTGCCCCTACTGACCAGAGCGGCGTAAGCCACTCAGGCTCAGCTCCACCTTTAAAAAAGAGGAAGAAGGTTGCTCTAGCACTACAGGCTGAGACCCCAGGCACGGCTACACACTCCGGCAGGTCAAGGAAGCCTAGCTTTAATGACCCGGAACTTGATGCACTTGTGGGCTATGTGTCGGCACTTAAGCATAAAATGCTGGTGACTGCAGGGTTCAAGACCACAACTGGTCAACGTAAAGCACACGGGCAGATCATCACGGACCACATAAGTGCCCTTGGATTTGTGAGGCGCACAGCTGATGATTGCTACAAGCGGTGGAATGACCTCAAATGCAGAGCAAAGAACAAGCTGGCCTCAAATCATGCCGCTACTCTGGTGACTGGCGGTGGGTCTCCACCAGAGGACAATGAACTCACTGAACAGAGTCTGTTGCTGGGGCCTTCGTCACAGAGGAACAGATCCAAGGTGTGGGAGAACTACCTGATTACGACGCATTGTCTGGTGAGTGGCCATGCATGTGTGTGTAATCCATGTGTTTGTTGTTTGAGTGACAGGTTCTGATTGAGTGGCAGCTGAGGGTGTTTGCACCTGAGTGGTATGGGTCACCCATGTGCTTCTTCCCATACATTCACGTGCCTTGGATTTGGGTATGACAGTATCCCTTCTGGCGAGAGTAGCCGTTTAGCGCCACATTAGTGCAGTTGCCCTTGAACTGTCATATTGCAACAACATTGTTCTGATTTTTTAAGTGTTCATTCAGGCTGATTGCTTAAATTCTCCCACTTTTGCAACACATTTTTCACCACTAATGTCACATATGTGACATGCTTCTGTCATTGATTACACCCCACATTGGCCCACATTTGTTACCTTGTTAGGTCAATGATTTGACCATTCAGGCTGATTGAGTATTGGCCTGCTCACATTAATTTTTGGGGCCTGTTTGAATGTGGAACATGATAGTTGTTTCCTGTCATGTTGAAGTGCACAGCCATTGATGTGTACATCGGCCTGCAATCACTGTATTTTTGTACACTGGATGTGTTGCAGTGTGTGGCACATGCGTATTTTGTCGCACTATGTAGCATTTTTCATCTCATCATGTCCATCTCACATGGATGGCTGACAGTACTCATTCACTGACATATGGATGTACTTGTGGAATGTACCATGGCTATGGTACATGCCATCGTGTGATGGCATGTGTCATGTATGTGTATTGGACATGCCACTCACAGGCTAATGTGTGATGCCAGTGCTACCCAACATGCAGCAAATGTCTTGCTTTTCCTTCTTGGTGTCCTCTGTGTGTGCTTTTTGCCTCCCCTTCCAACTCATTGACAGTGCATGCATGCCAGGGTTATAGTCATGTGGGACATGTGTAAATCATGTGCTGGATCTCTGGCTTGTCAGGCCTATGTGTGTGCTATGGTGCTCATGACTGTTTCCATTTGTTGTCTTTCATGTTTGTGCAGGTGATGACGCACTTGATGTTGTTGAGGTTGAGGAGATGGTGCAGAGACAGGAGGAATCTGAGGCACAACCGGGCACCAGTGGGGGACGTGGTGTGGTGGTGGGTGAGAATCCAATCTTGCTTCAGACCATTCTGTCCAGGGGTGTCTCTGGGTGCACCTCCCCAGACCTCTATTCAATTGCTGAATCGGATGATGAGGCTCATGTGCCGTTGCAGGTGTTTCTGGCAGGGATTCTGTTCTGTCCAACCCACCTGCACCAGGGGTAGAACCCTCTATGGGGATGATGTGTTGATATGTCAGTGTTGATATGTCTGCCTTTGGCGGTTACGGATGCAGGGTCACACTCCACAGCATCTGATCCTGTTCCTGGGCCAGCAGATCAGAGGGGGGAATGCAGTCCTGCAGCCTCAGGCAGTGCCAGCACAGCAAGGTGCAGATCGCCTTGCCCCAAACAGGTGTGGTGCCCGTCGACGCGGTGGCCGTACGCCACCAGGCAATACCATATGGGAGATCTCCATGTACGGTATGGCGACCTAACAGGCATCATCAGTTGAAATGATGGCTCAGGCAATGGAGAGAGTGGCCACTTCCATTATCCCTGCTGAAAGACAGATGGAGCAACAACAGCAGGCAACAGACTCCATTTGCCAATCAGACAGGGAAGACATGTTGTTGTCCAACAGGGACCGACGGGCGGCACTGGAGACTCTGCGCCAATCCATATCAACAGAGTCCCAGGCCCACAGGGAAGCCCTGAGGGAAGAACTACATAACCTCAGGCAGAGTCTGCTTGACCTTGAGGCTTCCAGTAATTTTGGGCAGAACAGCAGCTGAAGCAGCTCACATGTTCGCTCTCAGCTGAGATGCAGGCAACACGTGAGGAGATCCGGGCATCAGGCGAGACCATGCGTGCAGAAATGCATGCAACCCGTAAGGTGGTGCATGGGGATCTCCGCACTTTAATCCTCCAGAATCAGACCTTCCAGACCCACATGCTTGCTGCCATTGAGGATCATACCAGGGCTTTGCGTGGGCTGCCTCCCATAGTGCCACAACCTCCTGATGCAGCAGCAGAGGCTGAAGAGAGCGACAGCAGTTCTCCCACAATGGCATAGCCATGCAGGCCATGAGCCCAAGGAGGTATTTTTTTTCCCAACATCCTCGAACCTCCTGGGTGGCCTCCCCCACCCCCCTGGCCCCCACATGGCTATTTTCGATTTTTTGTTATTCTTCTTTTTTTTTTTTTTACAGTGTGTTGACTTGTGTGGCTCCCGTGGGCATCCACTGTATTCCAGCTGGGCACATGCAGGCTTGTCCTGAGTTTGGGTTAGATGCTTGGGTTCGTGAGACACACACCCCTTCTGCTTCCTGTTTCCATGGGCTTGCAAAGGGTGTGCCCAAGTGACAGTGAATTACACAGTGATGTTGGGCTCCCATGAGCTGTGTGGGCAGTCTGTAGTCAAAACTGTGTGTACATTCCTAGTGGATATTGTTGTTGTATTGTACACTGCATGGTGTATTGATATGTGCTTGTGCATCCATGTCTTCCTCCTAATTTGCAGGTTCATTCCTCATGTCTTCACAAGGCCGTCTACTTTGGAGATGGAGTTCATGTTGTATGCAGTACACTTACACATTTGCGTGGCAGCAACACAGTACAGTTGGAAGGGGTCGATATGCTGGCATAATCAGGTTGTAAGGCTACCACTACTTTAACTTAGTACTGTCATGTTTTTGCTAATTTTGATGTGTTGCTGCATTGCATTGTTGGTAAGTATTTGGTCATGTGTGTTGTTGGGTCTACATTACTGGGAGCATATTGTGTGTGGGCACTTTCCATTAGGGAGAGTGTACTTTGTGACACTTGTGTCCCGTTTTGTGCATTGCTTTGTTTGCTTTCACATTGCATGACATGCCATGGTGTGTTTGGTGGTGGAGCTGGGGAAGGTTTGGGTGACATGGCGCTGTTCTCATGTTGTATTTTGCAAGGGGGTAATGAGTTTTTCAGCATAGATGTATGTCATTTGATGACACAGCATTGGTGGTGTTTGGGTAGGTAGGTATGCACACAATGTAACACTTCCAGGTGACCAATCTCAGGCTGGTATGGTTGTGACAGTTGACTGTCCCTTATGTCATCATCATTGATTGTCAGTTGGTATGTGCCAGGGCTGTGTGCACTCCACAGGGGTGTGATTTTATGTGAAGTAATTATCCACCAGCTGCGTACGGGCTGCCTCACCATGTGCCCTTTCCCCTCCCATGCGCAGTGGGTGTGCATGTGGTTGGGGATGTGGGGGCACCACCATGTCCACCGGCAGGCCCCGGCGTATTGCAACGTTGTGCAGGACACATGCTGCCACTATGATCCTGCACACTACTGGGGGCGCGTATAGCAGCTGCCCACCAGAGCGGTCAAGGGAGCGAAAGCGTGACTTGAGCACTCCGAATGTGCGCTCCACTATGCCCTGGTTTGCAATATGGGCTGTGTTGTATCTGACCTCGGGTGGCGTGGTGGGGTTCCGAATTGGCGTCATCATGTGGGTGCTCAGAGGGTAGGCACTGTCCCCTGGGGAGGTGGTGATGGGCATGTGCAGTGGCATTTATACTCACCAAGCAGCCATGTATCGCCATGCCGCCCAGCTTCTAGGTACCAGTTTAGGGTTGACATTCTGTAAATGAAACTGTCGTGGGTGGACCCTGGATAGTTGGCATATACTGAGGTGATGATTCCCTTGGCATCGCATACTACCTGCACGTTGATGGAATGCCAGTGCTTGCGGTTTCTGTAGATGTGCTCAGTTGCCCTGGGAGGACGTAGAGCCACATGGGTGCAGCCAATGGCACCTAGCACTTTGGGGAAGTCTGCCACCCCGTAAAAATCCTGGACGGCACCCTGCCTTTCTGCAGGTGTTCTGAGAAGGTATATGTGCCTGCGGACTGATGGGCGTGCAGTCATGATGGCCAACACCTGGTGCAGGCAGCGTGACTGCGTGGCCTGTGACAACCCCCCCACTATGGTAGTTGTCCGCTGAAATGATCCAGTGGCCAAGAAGTGCAGTACATTAAGGACCTTCTCCAGGGGCTGAGTGCTTGGGAGCACAGGGTGGGTGATGTGAGGTCACCCTCCCACTCACTCACCAGGTAAAGTATTATGTGAGGTGGAAACCTGTACCTCCCATACACCTGGTCATCAGGCATCCCAAAAAGGCTGGTTCTGGGTGTAAAAATTCTGGGCCTGACTATCCTCCTTCTCCTCCTGCGGTATCCCACGATCACTGCTGCTAGGAATGGTATATTCACCCTGGTATGAGCTTGTTTGTTGTTTGTGCGCACTTTTATGCTGCGCGGGTCCACATACGCCTGCTTCCTGCTGTCATACGTGTTTCCGGATTAGCGCGTCTTTTTTTGCGCATGCGTTGGCCCCGTTCGATTCCATGAATACGTGTTATAGGCGAGCGTGTGGGCGTTACGCGCACTTGCCTCCTGTTCTTCCCCCATGACGCCCACATTTTCACGCTTTGTTCCCCATTCCGCATGTCACGCCCCGTGTTACACCTACTTTTGTTGTGCGTGCCGCGCTATGTGCGCTTTCGCTGTGCACTTAGCGCACGCTGTTTGAAGACGTGTGCGCCAGCGTGCGCCAAGCAGGATTTTAGCGCACATCCATGGATTTCCACGCGCACAGACTTCCATGAATCGCTGTGCGCAGGTTTCACTGCGATTTTCGTACTGGCACCACGATTCGCACGCTTTCGCACGCTTGCGCTGACATTTTCAGCGCACATTAATTCCATGAATCGGCCTGAATGTTTTCTGTGTGGAAGGAGAACATGCCAACGTCGCACCAAAAGGCACAAATAGCCTTGTTCAAATTGCGCCTCGCTTTCTCCATTTGTGGGTGAAATTAGGAAGAACGCAGCCACATCTGTCTTTGGGTAATGCGAGAATAAATTACTTGTGACTTTGGAAACATTTCCATGATTTGCCAAAGTGTCTCCTTCATCGAAAACTGCAGTGAGATGCCAGTGACACATCCTAAACTGTTCCCTCCACAATGAATAATAATGATGTCTGGATGATTCTGCATCACCAAAGTGGCACAAAGAGGAGCCACATGCAGCCACTGCATCCCACATACTCCATACCAGTGGACATCCACATTATGGAACCCAAGGTGTGCAGCCACTCCACAGCGTTCTGCGTACACTTTCATCCACTGTATCCATGAGTCGCTCACAAGCCATACACTCTGCCTACTGCACGGCACAGCCATTCCCATATCC
The DNA here is from genome assembly GCF_040938575.1 of Ambystoma mexicanum. Classification (NCBI taxonomy): domain Eukaryota; kingdom Metazoa; phylum Chordata; class Amphibia; order Caudata; family Ambystomatidae; genus Ambystoma; species Ambystoma mexicanum. The sequence continues at coordinate 418,290,541 of NC_090938.1, forward strand.
TCCTATTTGCAAACAAACCTTCTTTCACAATCTGTCCTTACACGCCACACACAGGAAACCTTATCGACCAATCCCCATGCCTGCACAGTCCCATTTCCATGTCAACCAACCATGAAAAGACCCACATATGGCATGTGCGCATCTCCAAATGCTGTGGTGTCAGCGGACATATTGTCCTTTGAGCGTGGGTGCGGGAACACATGTGAAGCTGGGTAGAGGATGCCTTCCTGATGGTGGCTGTGAAAATGTTTTGTTTTTAAAACATTTTTTGTAAAGATGCTTCAAAACAAACACCTTTTTGTTTGTATTTGTTGGGTATTGTATATCTTCTTCTCCTTACATTATTACACATGCTTCTCCAAAATAGCTTTTAGATTCTGGAATACAAGAGCATTTTCAACGGGAGAAAAACGAAATGAGCTCCACTGAAACAACTCACATTGAAAGCACTAAGGTTCTCATGGGCACAAAAGAACATCCCTAAGTCGAACAAAACAGCAGACATGCTGCTGTTTACAAGACACCTTTCCTTCTCTACCTCGGAACAAAGTATGTTGGGTTTGTTCCACACTGTTCTTGGTGGCATGCATGATAAAATCATTGTTGCAGTGGGAAAAATGTGCGTCACTCCTTTCGGCACCTCCTTCAGTTCACCGAGCAAACTTGCAGCAGTGCGAAAAGCCACATGCAGTGCTCCACAATGCATAACTACTATGTCAACAGTATTCCAAGTGGCAACATCTCTGCATTCTGCAAGCAAAGCTTCACAAACTGGGTAGGGTAACACTGCACCACAAAGTGTGCACTCTTTCCGCATCAACATTTTCATCAACACTGCTACCCCGTGCATATTTGTATAGGTCACCCATAAAGGAATCACCGACGATGATCAATTTCACTCTCTGCATCTTTGCCATGATCACAAAACACAACAATGAAAACAAATGTTACCACCCCTCCCTGTTAAGGACACCCTCAACAACTGAGTGGATAATCTGCAGTCCCATTTCCATACTAAGCATAGTAAGAAGGACAGCATGTGGCACGTGCCCTTCCCCAACTACCGCGAGAGCCATGCCACAGTAAAGCAGAGGCAGTCCTTCTTCCCTTTCTAGTACCCTTTTTCCAGCACTCCCTCATTGGCTACTGTTAAACATTCACACACGCATCCACCAATCACTGCCAAGACCTTTGATTCTTACAGTATCATCTCTGTTCAAGACTTCATACTAACGGTTAAACACTCAGTGTGCAAGGGTCCTGTGAATGAAGAGCAACTCCACTGCAAAATACTGTAACGCTATCTACGATTTCTACATCTAGATTCATCTACACCCCCACCCATCACCACAACCTGCAGATATCAATAGTTTTTATGCAGTACATTTGCAACTGTATTATAAGTGCCTCGCAACAGGGTACCTGGCACTAAACCTCCATAACATACTGAAAAAGCATACTGTAATTTCTCCCTTCACCGACCATCAAATGACGCCTAAACTGCTATCTGCTTGTAAAGTTGGCATTTACCCATATCTGCCATTGTAATATGCAAATGGTTACTCTCCTCTTTCTTTCTGTCATTTTTACAACCTTCTCCCCCATTAACACACCTATCAAACTCATAAAAATCTCACAGAAAAGGATCTGCGAATATATCCTACCAAGCTAAACCAAGTGCATACATTGCATGCATAACAACAGGCTGCATGCCACTACCTAGCACATGCCACATATTGCAATATTGTTTAAGAAACAAAAAAATTTATGTCTCCATGGACAACAGTACCATTCATAAATGGGCATAAATAAATGAAACAACTGAAACAATTGCTGCACTCATGAAGCAAGCATATATATGCAGAAAAGTAAATGTAATTGCACATGCAAAAACATTCTCCTTTGCAATCTGTACATCTTCCCGAACCTTTCTCTTATCCGTGTACTATGAGAAGTAATCAATTTTCAAAGTAAATAGTCCTACACAAATACAAACACTTGTTACAGAGCACGTCATACAACACATTTACAACTAACCCACTTACCCCCTTTCAGACACATGCTCATGTTCCCAAGACCCCATTCAAATAGTAAGCCATCCATTTCTACAGACACACTATCTCTTCCTGCCAAGACATTCCCCAGCACTTTGAAAGAATGTATTCTCCAAATGCAATCACTATGCCATTAACAAATGTATTTTCTTGCGATCCTCTTATACAGTTGCTGTACCCACCTCTATCCTGAAACCACTGGCGTGTGAACTTGAAAATACAACCGAGAATAAACATACTCTCACCAACCAACAAAGTAAGTACAGTACCATCCTAGTATTTTATGTCTTCCTATGAGAGTGTAGTGTTCTTCCATTGTAAGCTACACAATTGCGTCAACCCACCGGTATGTGCTACATTCTTTATCATGCCACCTCTACAGTTCCTCACTGTATATTGTCATGACACCACCATAATACAAACCCCCAGATAGTAATATAGCATTCTCAACCGAAAGTTTAGAGCCCATTACAAAGTGACACACTTCCATTTATATGTCTACCCTCATATTCAACCATCTTGCACATTGCACACATATACATTTCAAAATCTGCATACCCACACTTCCCTTTTTTCTTCAACAGCTACTACAGAATGCCTACCAAACACCAACTCCACAGAAAACAACGCAGATATAGATCAGCGCAACCTAAAAGCATACAAAGTAGCCATCCACCCCTACCAGAATTTGTACAGAAAGTTCAAACAGAAGAGCTAATAAAGTCACTAACGAAAAGGGAATCATCTACCAGAAAGGAAACTGTAATTCCTCTGTCAAAATGTAGAAATGAAAAGAAATGCACTGAAAAGAGTGCATCACCCTCTACTGCTAACATAGCATCTACAAATGGTAATATCACCACAAGGAAGCATTCAAAAAAATTTATTTTACAAAAAATGTTCCACCACAGAGTCCTTCAGAACCTTATAAGTAGAGGTGTGAAATCACGTTCAACCCTTAAAACTTACTGCATAAAAGTAATCCTGGAAGCTCTTGTAGACAGTGCAATGGCCCAGAAACGGAAATTGCTTATATTAATTTTAAACAGAATGAAACCACTAACAAAATTAATTGGTAAACTACAGCCAGTACTTCGAAACCAATGCAAAATCAGTATAGATACCTTTGCACCATCTGTGCAGGTAAGTGGAGTCACACCACCAGCACAGAGCCATACTTCAATGAAGAATCAGACAAACAAGAGCAAACATACCAAATTGCCATACATAGCAGTGGACAAGGATATGTAAAGGAACACAATACCATAATGGAAGAAGAAACACTGCTCTCACAAATATCCCCATCAGACTTAGATGCCACTGTCCATTCCACCAAACCAATATGGACAGGTACAAATGACCTTGCACATCAACGTTCGCCAATACTTTATCAAATCTTTGCAGCAGTTCCTCAAATACAGTGTGAAAGCCAACGACAAAGGAAAAATGAAAATACTTCAAACTACGGACTTCTGTCCAGTGCACAAATGCACAGGACTACAAGGAAAATCCTTAGCTTGTATTTCTGGACCTGCTTGCAAATGCACCTTCCACCATATCAACATGTTAGCAACACACCATTCCACTGTACGAAATCTTGTTTACAAAATATACTATGCAAAATGTCCAGCTTCAGCATTGCAACATTTAAATTATATTCTCAGCCAAAGACCTGCTCGAAGAAATAGACCACATCCAAAGGAAACATTTCGGAACTGAAGAGCACTTACAAACTCCAGCACTTTCAGACAACAGTAGTGACAACTTTGTAGATATCAACTTTCTATGTCACACATACAAAAAAGAAATACGAAACTTCAAAAGCACATCTGCTGAAGTGCCAAACCAAGTATGTGTGTGTTGTCGCAGAACTTTCTATGGAAAGAGCACCAAAACAGTAGACATAATGCATAAAATAGAAGACAATGAGGAATTTCAATGGTTTCAATTAGCTATGTACCTTATAGTGGAAAACAAATACAACATTACCAACACCTCCATACTGTGCACATACTGCACTGCAAAACATACTCTCTCTTGGCCACCATATTGACATCAAACTCATTGCACCGTAAGCACGAAACCCCCAGACACCTTTTCTGTCCCTTTATTCTCAAAGACTGCCTTCACCAGTTTGTGATCTATCCTAAAAAGAAAATCACTCCTTACACAAATGTATTGAACCTTTCTACTGCCCCATTACATACAAGTGCCACCTTATCATAACCAAATACTTATTCTCTGCTCCTTTAAACAGCAGAGATGCATGCAGAATCACCTCCATCTTCCTTCAGTTGGGACAACATTTTCCCCAACCCACTCTCACTCGCATCTGTTGCTATTATCGGCTTCCTCCCAGTATCAAATTGCTCATAGCACACTGCCAAATCAATCTCCTTCTTAATTCTCTCAAATTCCAAGGAGCACTTAATGTCCCACACACATTCCTCCTTTCCTTCAACATGGCTCTCAAACACTTCACCTTCTCAGAAATGTTCATTACAAATTTCTGATAAAACTCTGATAAACCCCGAAATTATCAGAGCTCCCCTCTGGACATTGGCAGTGTTACTGTTCACATCACATCTACAAGTTCACCCTTTTGTCTAACACCCTTTCTGGACATGCTGCAACCAGGGTGTTGCATTGCTTCCCTCATGAAAGTACATTTCACCTTTTTCGGGGCTACCCCTCATTCTCTCAAGATATCTAACAATGTTTTCTGGTCCAAGTCAAGCCCACCGGTATTTCTTTCACACACTAGGATGTAATCTTGAAAACAATGTAGCTTTCAGATGCACTGAATAATGCATAAAATACCTTTTATAAAACAGACTCTGCAAGCACGAACCCAAAAGGCATTTGTTTGTACTGGAAAACACCTTCATGGAAGGCAAATGCTGTCTACAGTCGAGATTCTGGTTGGAGGTCTACCTGATGGTAGACAGACGCCAAATCTAGTTTGGAGAAATCACTGAACTCCCCAATCCTACACAACATCTCTCCAATATTTGGTAGTGGGTGGCGTTCAGCTATGACATCCTTGTTTAACTGGCGAAAGTCGACACATAGCCTCACCTCCCTATTTGGTTTATGAGCTACCACCAATAGAGACAGCTTCTCAAGTTCACGTTTCACCATCACCCTCATTACTATCGGTAACCCTCCCAACTTCACAGCCACAGGCACTGCCGCTTCTTTAAGCATTATTTTGTGTACAAACATCTTTAGTTTCCCCATCCCCTCAGTAAATACTGCAGAGTACTTCATCACCTTGTTTGTTCCTTCATCAGTTCTCCCTATTCAGCAGTACTTGTTCTTGCATATTAGCATCAAGTCAAATCCCCAGCATAGCAAAGCCGCAACCTTCTTGATAACGTACAGTATAGCAGTAGCTTCCTGATCCTTGAAACCTAGAGTTACATGAAAGTATCCTAATAATTTGATTCAATACATATTATATCCCTAGTACTCACATTGGGTGGTAGTAGATGTGTGATCTTCCCTCTAACAGATGTTCCCAAAATCTGCAAGCTATTAAGGAGCCTTTAGCAAACCAGCCATCATGTGTACCCTTTTTCACTGACCAGTACTTCGTCCATGGGAATCTCATCATCACTGTCCTCCTGTTTCACTATCTTTATGGGCAAGACATTAGCTCCAACATTCTTGCTTTCACTTGAATATACATCTCTATTTATATTCTCACAAACCACACCCACACTCTTCCACGTTCAACTAACATGTTTGCAATAGTTTGCAAAGTATTCCCACTTGTTCACCAAAGTTAAATAAAGCAGTGAGATGTCTCAATGTGGTAATATACTCCTCTACATTCTCACCAGATTCTGGATTGCTCATAGCGAAGTTATACCATTCCAGTTTCGTGATGGTTTTAGGAATGAAGTGCGTGTCTAGTTTTTTAGGGCTATCTCCAATTCCATGAAGGCTTCCACTCCAGCTGCCCTCTGTCCCTCATATCCCAGTCAGTTCATCAACAGGGATACTTCCTAGCCAGGCTAAGGCCTCCATCACATGTTGCCCTGAGTTAGTGTAGAATGCACTTTTTCCACTGATAAGTAAAGTGTTTTGATTGTAATATTTTGCACCAAAACCTTCGTTATTTAGCACTAGCACTGAAACCTGCTAATGGCACTCAGACCTGGTCCCATTAATGAGTTATCAAAAAGATGTATCCACCAAAGTATATGTGCTCATCTAATGTTAAGGTGTTATGAACTGTGTTTAAATCAGAGATTATTTTCTAATATTGAGTTAATTGCCAATCCATATCAATCCATATTTGAAAATCAAATTATTTGCCTTACGCACTTCAGTTGTAAATTGAAGTCAATTGTTAGATGCCAATTTATATTTGAAAATCATAAATTATTCACTCATTAGTTATAAATTGCAGTTACGTTCTTTATCTTCCACATATTAATTGCAATTTAGACAATGAATTGTTTGCCTGCCACTCACTAGTTGCAAATTGGAAAGTCAATAATTTGCCAACATGTGTTTCACCCAACCATTGTTTAGAATCTGATTAGAGCCAGATCATACATGGCTAATTGTGACAATTCCCTTTGCCTCTTCAAGGAATATTTTTCGTGGCGGGACTCCAGTGCCTGACCCACACCAAAGTGATGCAAACATCTTTTGTATAATCATGGAATGGGGTCCCATGAGAGTTGAATATGTTTTTTCTCACTTCATCAAGCGTAAGTGGCCTGGTAATTGACGCACACACAGAGTCCCAGCAGGGCTGCCCTGGGGACTCAACTATTTCTTATAAGCTTGCCTTGAGGTGGTTGCAGAGGCTACACACAGAGCTTCATCAGAGCAGGTAGGTCATTTAATGGGAAAATGGAAAAGTGTACCAGGACATGTTGAGTAAAGGGTGTCAAGGCTTTGATTTACTGTTAAGCTGAATATGAAAATAATATCTTTCCAATCTGAGGGATAGCTTCCTTATCTTTGGCAGTATTGTTGTACTTTTGCAAATGAGAAACTCTGATCACATATATGCAATCACAATATCTTCAACATCTGTTAAGATCTGCTCCTCCTTCACCTTTCATGTTTTTAAACTCTTAATCTCCTCCCTTATTTTCTCCCGTCTCTTCTACTGCTACTCTCTTCTCTTTGGACCCCCTGTCTCTCACCTCACTCCCCTAAAATCCATCTACCACTCCTCTATCCGCACTCTATGTCTTCTTGGCCCTCAAGACTCTTTTTCTACCTCACTCTCTCAACTCGGCTGGCTCCCCTTCCTCTCACAATAGAAATTTCAATTCCTCTGCCTTGTCTACAAATTTCTCCATGACCTCGCCCCCCCTTTCTTACCTCCCTCCTCTCATTTTACTCTCCCTCCCGCTCTCTCCGCTCAGCAGATCTCCACCTTCTCACTGTACCCCCAGCCCCTTGTGCCTCCTCGCGCTTCTGCTCCTTCCAAATCTTGGCCCCCCTCCACTGGAACTCCCTACCTCTCTCTACCTGCTCCACCTCCAGCTACCCATCCTTCCGCTCCTCCCTGAAAGCCCTTCTTCTCCACTCCCCCCGACTCTCCTTCCCTACCTCTCTCCCCCCTCATACCTTTCCCCCTTACCTTCCCCTTCCCCCTCCTCCCGATGGCCTCAAATTGGATACTGTAACCACCTTAGTGCTTAGGTGATTACCCGGGGGCTCCTCCTCTTCCCCCCCTTGCCCACTCTTCCCTTCCCTTCTTCCCCCTCCCTTCTTTCATGTTTGTAAATTATGCTTCATTCATTACTGTACCTGTTGTTATTCTGTAAATCGCTTTGATGTAAAGCACTATATAAACTCAATAAACATAAACATAACAATAGCACCAGTGCAAATATACTTGTCCTGTATTTGTAGTACCGGTAATGTGTGTGTATGTGTAAACAGCATTTGTACAGATCCTAATGTATTGCGCAAGCGCATTGTTTACGCATGTGTGCATGTTCACCAATGCGGTATGATACTGTTAGACTCAGAATGCCCAATCACTCAGGAATATCCAATGTTTCACCCTTGTTAAAGCATGGGAAGCTGATGGATAACTAATCTGTGATGCTGTTTGAACTTTAGAAGCTGAGGAATAGCTCAGCAGTCAAGACATTGGCAGTTGCCAAATCAAGGAAAATAGGGCTTCACTACTGCCTCCTGCATGGATCTGTTTATACTTGAGTGTTATAACAGACAGACTTGCTCTTTTATGTACATGCATTCTATTGATAGAAGTGGGCTACACTAGGTTTGTGGTAACCCGAAAGAGAATTCTGAAAATAATTGATTGAAAACGAAAGATCTTTGTAACCAGGGCAACAATTTAGGTCCGCAGTGTAAGAACTGATTATGTCAGACATAGCCAACCTGAGAAATAGCTCATCGCTTCAAGCAACAATTCTGAATACTTGGTGGAAGGAGACTGGATGAACAACTAGGCATGACATATAGAACGAATTCCAGGAGATATTTGTAACTATGGGGATTACTGCTGTTTAATGAATAGCCTGGAAGGTTTTTGTGTCTTGACAGGTGGCCAAGCTCTCTGTCCTGGGTGACCAAAGGGATAGCCTTTCTATCTAGAACCACATTTATTCTGTGTTTGTTTGCGGAGGCAATTCTATAGGTTGATACACCTGTTGTGAAAAACCTTCTCCAATCTGAATGTCATAGGTTTAATTCCAGGCACGGGTGACTCAGGCAATTAATGGTTAAAATGAGCACCTTTTAGTTGAGTAACAAGAGAATATATTACTACAAGTAAAAAAGAGACAATTACATTTTTGCATGTAAGGTGTGCATTTTGTCTATATGTCACAACTCAGCCCCATTGCATGGCCTCTTTTTGATTTCAAGCCTGCGGGATAGCCGCTGTGCGTATGACCCTAAAACCATGATCTGTGTACACCATGCAGGTTGCAGGTTTCAATATGGGTAGGGATGACTCAACATTTCTATCTATCTATCTATCTATCTATCTATCTATCTATCTATCTATCTATCTATCTATCTATCTATCTATCTATCTATCTAGCTATCTATCTCATATATGGTGCCACACGCCCAAAGGCCTCAGGGCACTCACAAGACAGACAACAAAAACATGGAAGAAGAGCGATCAGCCATAACTAAATGGGCTTGTTATTGTAGATTTCTTCGAATACCATTTCACCTAATGAGATTTCACTGAATTTATTTCAGCGAAAATGGCAGGGCAAAATGTATATGTGTAATGCATAGTAGGTGGGGTGTGGGGTAAGGGTATACGTTAAGGGAGGGAGGCGTAAAGGGGGCTGGAGGGGGTTTCCCCCTGCATTATAAGTGAAATCTCCATTAGGTGAAATATTTTCTAAGAAATCACATACATCTGATGGATTAGAGGAGTAGCTATATGATTTTAGCCTATCCCTCTATCAGTATTCACTGCATGGGATACGCAGGAAGTCTCACAGCGGTTAAATAGTGGCACTTCATCCCGCAGCATTTTTCCTGATTAATCCCAACTGATAATTACTTGGGGTTTAGAATATACAGGGCTTCCAAAGCATCACATGTTTACCATGACAAACACACTCAGAACGAAGCCTGTTTTGTCAATCTAAGGGGCCTACAATTCATACCGAAGTGCAAAGATGGAGTTACCTTTTTAAGAAATATTTTTGCATACCATATTGCAAGAGATTCAGTTGACATTTTGTGAAAGGAAGCAGCACTATTAAGTTGGTTCCTTTTTCTGAAAGGCAAACTGCGCTCATGCTTATTTTGGAAGTAAATGACTTTTCTGGCAAAAATGTGAAAGTTGATAGTTAAGGAGAAAGGTAGATTTAGGCTGTCTTCTGTGTTCCCAAATATGACAACAGATACCTGGACCTCTATATGATAATGATGGCAGCAGTAAAACAATAGAATTACAAACCCAATGTTTTTAAATACCAACTAATTATGAGTTGGGATCGCGTGGGATGTTTTTGCCATTAATCACAAGGGTGGCCATCACTCCCAAAGCAACCCATTAACTTCCAACCTCTACCCCGCCCCCGGCTATGCTGTCTCAACAGCTCCTTTCCCAAATGAACCATCTTTTTATTTTTAAAATACTCAGTGATGTTTATGCCGAATAATCTGCACTGAGAAATATATGTGGTGAATATTCAGGAATCCTATCCCCTCTTTGCTTATTCACCCCAAGCAATGCAGTTGCTCTCCTGCGTTCTACCCAACTTCGTGGTTGGGTTTCTAATTCAAATAACCGAGCAGTCATTTCTTCAGGGCGCTATTTGGCTAACTCGTTTTTCACTTTATTTGGCCAGGCAGTCCTTTGCTGTTTGCAGCTCATTCCTAATGTTCCCGATCACCTTCTGAATGACCTTATTATCACATGTCCAGCCCCACCTGGACACTCTTCTATGGAAGCCCGTGGGGTTTTAGGTGCCCTACCATTTTGTAGAGTGGATGTTCTCGCCTAAAACTGCACCACTTTCAAAGATTGACAGTCGTGTTCTGCTGCACCTCTGCAGCCGGTAGACTGCATCCTCACGCCCTCCTTGAAAGACACATGTAACTTTCTGTTGTTTAAGAAGTAACAGAGAAGCTACTGTTTTTCACAACACCAGTGCCAAGAGGACATCAGTTATGAATGTGTGCTTTAGATGGGTAACACAACACAGCAAACCATGAAAAGGTAAACATCTAAAATACTCTTTTAGGTTTTTGCAATTTTGGGGCCACTTCAGGGCATGGAGGTGGTGGAGGAGGGAGGTGAGGGGGCTAAGGAACATGCTGGAAGGGGCATCTCTTTCCACCTTGGGCATTTTGGGGTCTGTTCTTGGATGGTTCTGCTCCTTTCTCAACGGTCCTACTCTGTAACCTCAGCAGGACACTCTTCCCCTTCACTTCCTCTCTTACATGGTGTTCCCCAGGGATCTGTCCTTGGCCCTCTTCTTTTATCTCTTTATACTGCTCCTCTCTCTGCTCCTATCTCTTCATTCAATATTTCTTTACGTCTGTGGGCAGATGACACTCATATCTTTTTCACCTTCTCTTCCTTTGACTCTGCTTTGCACTCTATTGTTTCAAACTGTCTTCTGCTGTTCAAAACTGGATGTCTTCTCATGTTCTCCACCTCAACCCTTTGAAAAAGTAGGTTCTGTTCTTTCCTGCCTCTACTATTCCACCCTAGTTTTCCTCCTCCAGACCTCTCTCTCTCTCTTTTTGTCCATCTTCTCTTCCTGTGTCACTATCTGTGTGTAACTTGGGCGTTACCTTTGACCCTTCTCTCTCGTTCTCTCTTCACCTCTCTTCTTTTGCTTGTACTTGCTGCTTTGCACTTTTCAACATTTGTCATGCTCGCCCCTATCTATCTTTTCATGCTATGAAACATCTTCTTTTTTCTCGCATTGATTACTGCTCATCTCTGTTGCTTGGTCTCCCTGCCTCATATCTTCTTCCCCTTCATTCTGTTTATAACTCCTCCATTCATCTCCTTTTTTCTTTACCCGCTCGGTCTTCTTTTACATCTTCTTTACTCTCTATTTCACTACTCCATTTTGAATCATGTGTCCTCTACCACTTTCTCTGAATTGTCTTCAAATGTACCCATGGTCTGTCCCCTCACCTTATCTTTCTTCCTTGCTCTCATTCAATGTCCGTCTCGCTCTCTCAGATCACAGAATTGATGTCTCTTAACTGTCCCCAAACCCCCACTGCGCGTCTTCTCGTTTCCGTTCCTTTGTTCTTCTAGCTCCTAAACATTGAAACTCTCTTCCCCTCTCACTTCGCTCTGGCACACTTTTCGCATTTTTCAAATCAAACCTAAAAAGTTATCTTTTATCTACTCTTGTCAGTTAATTCTGCCTGCTTTTCCCTCTTCTGTTTTACCCATGTTTTCATTTTCTTGTGATTGTACTGCTTTTTTATATATTTTGTTCAGTGCCTTTGGCGAAAAAGGCGCTTTATGAATTCAATAAAATTAAATGAAAAGGAGGGAACGAGGCATGAGTCTGTGGTTGGGCTTCGACCTTCAACAGCATGTCATCCGTTAGAGATTGTGTAGAATCGCAGCAGCTGCTCCATAGATGGATTGAAACACTTGGTTATAAACTCCATTAATTCGTCTTCCCATCCCAGTGAGCGTGATAGTGAGTGCCAGAGGGGTTCACCTTGAAAGTCGGGTGCTCTATCAACAAAAAGTTTGCTTCTGGGCTCGCTGCAGGAAGAGGAGGCTTTTTTCCTCTTCCTTCAGAAAGGGTCTTCGACTTCTTGTGTATCAAAGTGTTTGGCTGTTTTACTGGCTTTTAAAACATACTGGTATCCTACTCCTTTATGAGAATTTCGGCAAAGATGCGCTCATTTCTTTTTGTGTGTCCATTGTTAGATTTGGCTTGTTGAAGCTCATGCATGTATGTATGGTTTTTATTCTGTTAAAAGGACACTTCTGCTGATCAAATAATGCACTGGACAGTTTTGAACCAAACACTTCCCAGTGTCTCTACCTATTGGATGTCTGTCATATTCATAAGGGAGCAGCAGTGGAATATGATGAGTTGAAACATGTAGCAGTCGTGGAAAGCGAATATATCAGCTGCTCTCTGCCTATAGGATGCGTGAGACCCACACCTGCGCGCCACACGTGTATTGTGTGCACTGTGGGAGTTTTAGGACAAAATAAAGAGCAAAGAAAGACTTGTTCCTGTTATTCTATGTTTTGTTGGATGCGATATATTACTGAGCTCGATTCTACACCTTGCTGCTTCTACTAGGTTAAAGTGCATAGGTGGGTAAATGACAGCATATGCTGTAGTTTGGGCCCTGCATGAGTTACCTTAGCAAGACCCAAGTCTATTGATTCTGTTCTATTTCTTGCCAGATCTGTCTGGTTTATAAACTTTGCTGTCTCTGATAATACAATGAACCTGATATTCGCACATCAGTTAAATACACTTTACTAAAAAAAAAAAAAAGGTTGCTCTACACGATGTTTCAAAAACCAAAATGACTCAATGCTACTTTACTGTTTGAAATAGTAACATAGCTATAGTTGTGTAGATGTCAACAGATACACTCAGAAATAATCATTACCTTTTATATATATGTATGGCATACTCGTTTATTATACTGGCAACTCACTTATGGCGATGTGCAAACACGCCAGTGAAAAAGTGCAGACTGGAAAAAATGGCATAACACAGCGAGTGTGAGGATATTGCTGTGTTGTGCTAGTAAGCAGCACAGATGTTGGTGGGTGGCACAAGGAACCTGGGGTGATTTGAGAGATAAGCTGAGAGGTGTTCTGGCAAAGTTGGTTGCTAAAGGAGTGAATAACAGGAGGACGGGTAATCTTCCCTGTACGAGCACAGGGGAAATATGTTTGGATGTGAAGGACAGGGTTCATATTTCAACCCAGAATTACATCAAACAACTGTATATGGCCGTCGGAGAGTTTGGGGATAATCATGTATTTATTTTTTTCTTCTTTTCTTTGTATAACACAATAAATACGGGTTCTAAGCGCAGATTCCGGAATCCAACCCCTTGCTCTGCGTGGTCTTGCTTCCAAGACAAGCACGCTGCCCCTGTGCTATCCTCCATCAACAACATTTTACAAAATAGTGCTGGGGAAAGCGATAAATGGGTTACTTGGCATCCCCAACCTCAGTTTGTGACAAAATGGGGTAGGGGCAACCTATTACAGACAGACAGGGAATGGGGAAGCAACTTATGAATGGCAGGAAAGCCTGTTCAGAAGACACATTCCAGGCAAAATCAAAGTGAATGCAAAAAATGAACACTGGACTCCCGAAATAACAAACATGACACTTGCATAGAAATCAGGATAACGTTTAGTGACAGGTTTGCACAAAGTAAAACAAAATAGATGATGGCTGGAAGGTTTAGAATTAATCTGGACCTCTAACCTCCAGACCATTGTTCTTCACCTGCCAAGCCATTACAAAAGGGGAAAGACCATATGCAAATCATGCTTGGTGCCACCCCATAAGGGGCAGCCCAGCACAAACTGCTTGGTCGCATCCCTTCTGACAGCCCATATGCAGATCAGGCTTGGTCACAATGGAAATCAATTGGAAAGTGAGAACAACGCCACATTTTAACAGCTGCGGTTACCGGACAAGGGTTGAGCAAAGCACAGAACTCAAAGCGAAGGAAAATGCTCTTGTAAGAAAGAGGATAATGCAGGCGTACAAAAGGCAAGAGAGCTGACAATACAGAGGGGCGGCAAAGAGCAGAGCTTGCCCAGGAATTGGGAAATTCTCAAAAGTATTTCATGCTGGAGTAGCTCCCACGTGTAGCTGTGATTCTAACATGATGTCCAGCACCACCACACCGACCGTGGTCCCAACAATGGAAGGGTGAAGAGCAGAAAAGTAGCACACACGAGGTCTCAGGGCCTGTCAGGGGAACAGACCACCTAGAACATGGAGGAAAAGGCCTCATGCAAGCCTGTAGCAGCCGAGGGAAAGGTCTCAGGCCGGTCTAATAGTGAAACACAAGCTAACAGAGTCTCACCAGAAGGTCTCCAAGGACAAGCCAAAGAAGGTACATAAAGTTGAATAAATGCAGGTGCCACAAAGTGACATCTTGCAGTTAGTCACATGTGGGATGTCTCATCTTGAGGGGGAACTGCGCCTAGAAAAATTCTCCATTACAGGGAGAGGGAGAAATGTAACATTTCCCAACTGTCACAAATTGAGAAGTCTGGCAAACAGGAACTGGGGAAATGACTGGGCAGCAAAGTTGGAGCACTGGAATATTCCAGCCCTTTGAAGCTAATGCAGTTCATAGAACAGAATGAGGGTCCATAGGAGATAATGACTGTCCATGGGATTCATTGCAACTTCAAATGCCATTTAACAGAGAGGTTTTCCTTTCAGCCCAAAGAAGTCAGAGAGTGCATATTTGCTCAGTCATTTCTGTTGGAGGAGTTACCTGTACCTGGGACAGGTCTTGTCCTTCCACAAGTCACAAAGTGCAGAAGGGTGCCTGCCCAAAAAGCTATTCTGCAGAGTTTGGGGACCCAAAGTCCATTGCCCTGGGGACCTTAGTCCCGGCCTACATTTGGGGGTGTTATAGTATGTTTCAGGTCAAAATATGTATTCAATTGAATGATTAAGAATATGCAAATAAATATGTATATTTCAGTTAGTAGGAACTGTGTTAACTACTTCTGCGTGATGCTGTCTGATTTAAACTGCACTTTCATGAGGTGGATACAACAGATGAATGAATGCAAATGCATTTATTAGATGCACAGCGTTCCTCAAAGCAGCATTGTAGATGCAATCCAGCAATCAATTATAAATGAACTAACAGCAGGGTCAGGTTGCACGCATAATCCAGATCAGACAGGAAAGGAAATGATAGTTGGCATCTAGCAATGTCCACACAGATATCATTTAGCTTGGTGATAAAACAATCAGAACAGGTTATCATGCCATGTTCTTTCTGGAGAGGAGCTCCTGCTACCTTTTTTGAAATATTATTGGATGTCTGTTGATGCAGATAGGTGGGCAAAAAGTTTCATATTTTGACACCCAAGGCCGGCAAAGACTTCCCTCCCCATAATTGAGCAAAGATTGTTAATGATGCAAACGTATTGCCAAAGATGGAACAAAATGTCTTCCCAGGCATATATGAAGCAGCCGACGTCCACTAATGTTGTGGACTAATAGACATTTGTACTCTCCGCAAAAGAGTCATGCCCTTGAGTAAAATCTCCTGTGCTGTGAAGAAGAGGCCCAAATGTGTCCTGTGATGAGAGATGTCATCAAGCTCCTCAGACCCCAGATGAGCTCGAATTTGGACCGTGTGCAGCTTATTAAGAATATTTTGGGGTAAACCCTTGCACACATTAAAGACCGGAGAGGACCAGAGCCTGGATCAGAGTGAGCCAAAGGTTGGCGATAACAATAATAATTCGCATTTATGTAGCACTACGAACCCTCAGGCATCTGAGCGCTGCATATTTTTACCCAGTGTGTGGTGCTCATTTATCGCCCTAGGAAGGATGAAAAGCTGAGTTTGGCCCTGCCGTGATTTGAACCTGCATCGGCAGTATCTGCTTGGATATCAAGCAAATGCCCTCCTCGCTGTGTTATCTGACCACCAGCAGAGGAAATACATGGGCAATGGGGCTAAGATGGCAATGAGCAATCTTGACCACAGTGATGATTTGCTTTTCAAAAGAGAGGGTGGTGTCAAAAAGAACACCCAGATTGTTTGAAAAAACACCACTGCAGTAGACGACCCAAGAATCTCATACCAAGGAAAAGGAGATCTCTCCTCTAGACCTGAGATCAGGACAGAAGAATGTCTGGTTTACCTGCATTGAAGCAAAGCCAGATATCTCTAATCCATTCCTGCATCTGCAGCAAAAAATCCACCATCAGCACTTTATACCCAGCACACCAAACTAGCTGGATCAGCAACTGGGTATCATCGACATATATTTGAAACTCCATGCTAAACCCTTTGATAGACCCAACCTGGGGATACAGGTAAGTAGCAAAGTAGCCTAGGGAAGAGGTGAGAGGGTTGAAACTTGGGGACACTCCACAGATGTGTCCCAACCAATGCACTCCAAGTCTCATCTGCTAAAAACCTCCCAGTCAGAAAGGATTGGATGCAGCTTCGAGCTACACCCATAACCCTACACTTGGCAGTGAGACTGTGAAGGAGCAGCCCATGGTGTAATTTATCAAATGTGGCAAATAAATGTAACAGGAACAAAGCTGTTTGATGCCCATGGTCCCTCTGCTTTAATAATGCTTGTCTGATATCCAGGAAGGCTCTTTCTCTCTCTTTCCTTGGCGAAACCCTGATTGTAGATCATGCACAAGGCCATGATTATCCAGATAGTACCAGAACTGAGAAGTACCAATTGTATCCAATATCTGTGCTACAGAATGATGTTGGGACAGTGGTATTTAGATGTCCACCAATCATGGTCATACAACAGAGAGGATTAGATAAATACCTTTGTTAATTCTCAGCTGTGTGAGGAATACTTACCAGTTTCAGGGAACTAACATAAAGGAGAAATGATCAGGTAACAGTGTCAATCAATTGAAGGACTACTCATTTGAAAAGCACATTGTGTTCAATGTCCAATCCTTTTCTAATCCTCTCAATTTTGGTTTGTCCGGACCAAGCAAAGTGGCCTTCCAAGTGCTCACAGTGTCAGGGTGTGTCAAGTGCCCCAGCATAGCTCTTTACCTGGCCTCTGCACATGATTCAGAAGAGGCTCCATCCTGTGGGACTTTTGTAGCTTTTTGAAAAATTCCTACTTGATCAAAACCATTCAGATCACCTTTCCTGTCTTAGGCATTTCCTTGAGCTTTTACTGGGGAAAGACTGTGCAATTTTTCCTCTCTTGGCTTAGGAGACTCCCTCAGTCCTATTAATGCTGCAGTAATTATACCTCCCCAAGCCAAGGGTTGACCTTACAGATTCTCAATACTGCAAAACTTCCCTTCAGCTCTGGTGACTTTGCAGCTACTTGAGAAGAAGAAAGTTCCCTAGTTGGGGTACTCGTGTCACCTGCACACTGTAGTTGTCTCAAAAAATGAGATTTGACTTATTAGAGTATCTCTTCTTTAGCATGTATCAGGTTATTTTTCAATGTCCAATATATCTATGTCCAATATATCTATGTCCAATATATCTAAATTCAACGTCAGAAAATATTCAGTTTTCAAATTCTTATGGTTTGCAAAAAAATGCTTTCAATTTGCTTGTTTCTTCAAACTTAATTCGTTAATGCCCAACGCGTTTCGAGATACTAATCTCTTCTTCAGGGGCTTTCCTTTCTCTGCATAATATATTCAAAAGATAATGATAATTATCAGTACATATCCATATCCATATTTGTAATCATTTATACAATCATTAGAAGTTAGGTCATCTTGGTCATTGATTTTGAACTTCAGGTGAAACTCAAGTATGTGTGAATACATTGTGGCTTTGGAAAAAATAATCATTCTTAACAATTGGTTAATCACTCATGTCAACGTATTCCTTCAGTCTCTGATATTGTGCATAAAAACTCTGATATCAAAAGTTATGTTCATAAAGATATTGAGAATGCTAACCTGGATAGTTTGCTCTTCTTTCTTAATCTAAAGTGCACAATCACAATCCCCTTTGTCCTTTCCTTCTAGACCATGATACATATATGTATTCTGTAGGGTTCCCTTCTTGTCACCTACAATGTTCAAACAATTCCGAAAGGATTTTATAAGTTATTGACACTTCATTTAAATAATAATGGTACCATAGTTACTATTTAATATATGAAATTCCTTACATATCCGTGTTTTTTCATTTGTGCGTCCTACTTATTTGTATAGATGCATTCCAATGCCCTCAAAAATGTATATACATGGGAAGTGCACCATTGTCTCAAGGATCTCAGTCCATGGTGTACAGGAAAGGTTATATATGCAGTTAATCCAATGAAGGTAGAAGCCTGTGTTATGTATCAAGGTTGTCCACGTGTTGTTCTATAAACAACCATGGTGCTATCAATTGAAAAGGTTCCTAAGTTATATGTCAGAGCCTAAAAAAGATTCAAGTGTCCTCTGGTTGAGCTCACTTATTGGAGAACATCTTACCTTGGCTCGTTTCACAGCAAAACATCTGACATTTCGGGCTGCCTCTATTGCAAATGAACACAAAATGGCTGCTATTTGTACATGCATCATTACGTGGTGATGACATCATCACGTTCCGTAAGCCACGTATGACTTCAACTGTAGGACCCCCGGGTACATCATCCTCTGCCAGGATAGACTTACACGGAAAGGTGGAGGGGTTGCCCTTATAATCAAAGAAACACTTAAGGCTAGACAAATTAAATCCACAACATCAGAGAACTTTGACGCCCTATCGGTAAAGATCTCCTTCTCTCCCAATGACACCATGACAATGCACCTCATCTACTGTCCTCCAGGCCCGTTTCTGGACTTTCAAGCCAGTCTTCTACACCTAATAGGTAACAACCTCAAACCGAATACTAGAGCCATACTACTAGGAGATTTTAATCTCGGATTTAAGGATACAAAAGATAAACACAGTAAAGCCTTTGCTAAAGCTCTCCAAGACCTAGAATTCATCCAGAAAGTCGACTCTGCCACCCACACTAAAGGTTGCATACTAGACTGGTTAGTCAACCATAATTGCGGGGTAGACATCAGCTCTAACACCCCACAACCTTAGACCGACCACCATCTCATCCATTTCTACATCCCAACAACTGCAGCATCCCTACAAAACTCTCCCACGCCAGCTGCCATAGCCAGATCTAAAAAACTACTCACAAAAGAGAGAATAGCCCCGCTCCTAGAAGTCTCAGCACTAGCATCAAAGAATTGGTTGATCTCTACAATGCTACTATTAAAGAGGTGATCAATGCAATCACCCCACTAGAGAGAAAAAAAGCAAAAAAACTCTTTCATGTTAACTCTTGGTACAATCAAGACCTATGTGACCTAAAAATACTCAAAATACAAGCCCTTAACAAATGGCAATCCTGCCCTTTAGCTCCCACTCGTGACTCCTACGTAGCTATAAACAATATAAAAATGCCCCAGCCAAAGCTAAGCCGCTGCCTATAACACTAGAATCGACAATGCTCAATCCCACTCGAAATAACTATTCGCCATTTTCAATGAGCTGGTCGTACCTCCCACGTCCAAACATCAAACTGTTAAGGATGAGAAATGGTGCAATGACATCCAGAAGGCTATGCTGGAAAAAATTGAACTACTTCCAAAAAAATCACAGCCAATTTTGACAACCTACCTAATATCGCCTGCACAACCCTGACTGCGCCTAATCCTAAACACCCTATCCATCACGACAGTAATCCACCACCGCCATTTACCTTTAGAAAGATAACTATTCCCGAAGTCCTCCTCATTATGAAGCAAATAAAACCCTCACTATGCAAAGGGGACATCTATCCAGCAAACATAATCAAAGACTGTGCTGAGTCGCTAGCGCCTTTCATCACAACCTTTATTAACGCTACATTTGCCTCTGGCTCAGTCCCCTCATCTCTTAAGGAATCATGGGTTCGGCCACTGCTAAAAAAGCCCACCCTAGACCCGGACTCTCCAACAACTATAGGCCAATTACAACCGTGACATTCCTGCTTAAAATTCTGGATAAGGCAGCATATCTACAGATACAAGCCTACCTAGAATTGCACAACATCCTAGGAAAGAGACAATCTGGTTTTCGTTCGCGGCATGGCACTGAATCTGCTTTGCTTGATTTAAAAAACCAACTGATAAGAAACACGGACAAGGGCAAATGTGCAATCCTCCTACTTCTCGACCCATCGGCTGCGTTCGACTTAGTTGACCACAAAGACCTAAAGACACACCTCACAGACACGGCTCATTTCTCCACTGAGGCCACTACATGGATTACATCCTTCCTGGAGGGCAGAGTTATGATGGTCTTCTCAGACCAAGCATCACCCACCCCCTCCCCTTTTAGTTGTGGAGTACCACAAGGTTCCTGCACCTCCCCTACGCTCTACAACCTATTTATCCTACCACTTTTTAACGACCTAGAAGAATTCAGCATAACCTTCACCAATTATACTGATGATACACAAATTCTTCTCCCATTATCTGGTGATTACGAGCAAGACCTAAAAACCTTACAAAACACATATGCTATCATCCAGGCTTGGATGGCAGCCAATGGCCTCTGTCTCAATGGTGACAAGACAGAGATCTTACTAGTTGGCCCTAAAGAAACCCTCAGTAAACTAGACAGCAAATACTGTAACTTCAAAATTGAGAGCACTGTAATTACAGTCTCCTCATTGGTAAATACTCTGGCAGTGTACCTAGATTCAATCTTGTCCTTGGATAGACATGTAAGCTATATCTCAGCAGCAGCACTGACAACTAAAACAATGAATACTGTAAAACCCCACTTATCCACTGAAAATTGCCTCAACATTGCCAGGGCCAGAATAGGTGCACAATTGGACTACTGTAACGTCCTCCTATTGGGCACTTCCACCAAAACATTAACAAATTACAAATCACACAGAACAACGCACTGAGAGCAGCCCTCAGTATTCCCAGGAGGGAGCACATCTCCCTAGCAAGACAAAAAGCCCTCTGGCTCCCAGTCAAAGAGCGCATCTTGTTCAAGACTCTCACTATAGCCGATAGATGCATATCCCAATCTGCTCCCAGCTATCTAACTGAACAAATACAACAAGTCCAGACACTTAGACCTAAAAGGGACTTATACACACACCAACTCTCAGTCCCTACCTTCAACAGAACCAAAGCCGGCGGCGCGAGTTTTGAATTTCTAGTACCAAAATCCTGGAACTCGCTGCCACCTAAATTGAGATCTGAAACATCCCTCTTGGCCTTCAGAAAGGATCTGAAAACCATTTTATTCAAGTAATTATGCGCCTAACCCACTACCCGGAACACAAATTATGTCTGTAACCAATCTTTTTCTATGTCCACATATTGTCCCTATGTCACTGTTCCCATGTAACCCTGGAACACAAGCAATGTTTGTAACCATTCGCCTATTGTTGTCCTCATACTATACCCATGTCAAGTAAGCTTCATGTAACAGCGCCACGATCCCGAAGGCAGTTGCGCGCTTTAAAAATGCAAATAAATAAATAAAATAAAAAATAAATAATGTTAACAAAGTGCCGGGCAGCAACAAGGTGTTTAAAGTTCTATAAAGATTTATAGAACAGATATGGTCAGTAATCATTTATATGGCAATCTTAATAAGTAAATGTAATCCATTATTGCAAGATGGAACCATTCCATAATTAAAGCGTTTGTGAATCTCAGGAGTATGTGCATTTGTACATGCAATGGGTTATAGATCACCAATCTGTTAGAATAAATAATCCCTACATTTTTTTTGTTGATGTGTATGAGTCTGATACTACTCAGAAGGATAATCCACTATCAATGTCTTCGTTAACTGCTAGTGTAAAATACAGTATTATAGGAAAATCTATCAGCTGATTCTCGGTTAAAGGAATCACTGTAGTTGTATTCTTATAGTTTATGGGCAAAAGGTAGTTGTCCCAATGAACATGTGTGTCAATGGCCCTCATTACAACTCAGGCATTAAGGGTTAATGCCACCGTTAACCCTTAACGCCTGATTCTGATTTTAACGCCTGCTTTTGGTCAGCACCTAATATTTTTACTCATTAGGCAAGAGTACTAATACTTACCAAGTCTTAGGAGTCCAGGTTGTCCAGAAACTCATTTGATGTGGTTAAGTATGTAGATTAAGTAACGTGGTCAGAGAGTTCTTTTGGATAAGGAGTTAATATCCACTGTTAAAGCTATAACACTGTGTTACTCAAACATAGTGTTATTATCAAATATTAACATTGTTTACATAGTATTCCTTATTGTAAATTGATATTGCCTCAAGAAGTAAGTAAACCTCTAGTTGTCACACAATCCTATGAATGATGCACATAACACTCGATTAAGACTTTCCCAACTATTTTAGAAAGAGCATTCCTCAATCCTCATGTTAGATTCTTATTTGTATACAATCATTACACGATAATTCTCTTAATGTTTTGTTCAAAACCAAGACATGATAATTCTCTTAATGTTTTGTTCTAAATTAAGATGGTGTGGACAACCTTGATTGTATATGCAAATTTGGCACAATAGTATTAAGCCCATCAAGGTTATTCAGCCAAATGTATGTTTTTAATGATATGTTTTTAAAGGTATGCTCACAACCAGTGTTCTTCATTCAGCCCCAATGGCGACATGGAGTCAGGTCTTGAATCCACATGTGAGTTTGTCCCAATAGTTCACAATGGGTCCAGAAAGGTTATTCAGCCAAATTTATGTTTCTAAAGGTATGTTCCCAAATATTATTCCTCATTCAGCCCCAGTGGCGACATGGAATCAAGTCTGTGGATCCAAAAGTGTTCTCTTTGGGAAAGAATGTTGGCGATGTTGCCCCCTATTGGCGGGGGATGTATTACTTCCAGTATTAAGCAACATAGTTGAGTTATTGTGTGTTTGTTGTCACGAAAATCTCTGTAAACTGGGGATTTAAGGTTTTTGGTCCTGATATTTGACTTATGCTCTGTCCAGCATTCTTTGGCTTTCCTCATTGTCTTGCCCACGTAATACTTTCCACAGGGATATTTCAGAGCATATATGACATTTTTTGAATCACATGTTGAAAAGTCTCCGATAGGTATCTTTTTGCCTGCGTTAGGATGTCTTATATGGTCACCTTTCATCAGATTAGAGCAATGCTGACAGTTCAAACATGCAAAAGTACCCTTATTTTGTTTTTTCAGTACAATCTCTTTCTTAATATTTGGTATTTTAGCTTTATCAATGAGTCTCTGAAATGTCTGCCTCTCTTGTAGGCTATTAAAGGAGGTTCTGGAAATAGACGATTCAAAGCTTTATCACTCTTGTTTAGCTCCCAGTTTTCCATTATAATGTTCTTAATTAGGAAGCTTTGGGAAAAAAACTTTAAAGAATGTATCAATCTAGTGTTTTCTTTTTTCTTACTGTATTTGAGTAGGTCAATTCTTTCTAATGGATCCATTCTCGTTTTGGCCTTCACCAGGATTTCGACTGGAAAACCTCTTTACAGGAATCTTGTTCTTGTATTTTCATATTCCGTTTGTAGATTCTATGTGTCTGATGTAATTCTTTTTAGTCTAAGCAATTGGCTATAAGGTAAATTCTCTTTGAGGTGGTTGCGGTGGAAGCTTTTATAATGCAGACTGTTGTTTACATCAGTTGGTTTACGGTATATGGAAGTTGTAAATTCTGTTGCTGTATGTTCAATCGTGACAACTAGAAAATGTATACTTAGTTTTCCAATCTCATGGTTAAACTTGATCCGTTTGTTACAACTGTTCACCTTCTGTTCCTGACCATATTCCAATGATATCATAAATAAATATCTTCCAAAATATTAATTTGGGTGTGCATGTCAATTGTTCATCAGAAAATACTTTTTCAAAGTAATACATGAATGTATTCGCATATGCTG
This sequence comes from Ambystoma mexicanum, assembly GCF_040938575.1. Classification (NCBI taxonomy): domain Eukaryota; kingdom Metazoa; phylum Chordata; class Amphibia; order Caudata; family Ambystomatidae; genus Ambystoma; species Ambystoma mexicanum. The sequence continues at coordinate 418,314,683 of NC_090938.1, forward strand.
GTGCTGCTGATGACCCCATCGTGGTGCCTGAGATTTGTAGATAATATTTGTTGCTGTGTCTAAAATAGTTGTTGTATAAAATAACATGTAGTAGTTCCATGACAAAAATCTTTTGAATGGTACAATTCTCATGTGTCAATAATAGCCACTCCATTGCCTCTAAGCCTTCTCCATGTGGAATTGAAGTGTAAATACTGGTGACATCCAGTGTGAAGAGGATAAGTGGGATGTTCATCAAATTCAATTCTCAGAGTAATTGTAGGAAGTGTGAGGAATCCTTAAGGTAGGTTTCAGTGGCCTATATGAGCGGTTAAATGGCTGCGTCCAAGTAGACAGCTAGGGGTTGATAAATGCTCCCTGTCGCAGCAAATATGGGTCTGAATGGAAGTTTGGTTCGATTCTTGTGTATCTTTGGTAGAGAGTAAAAAAACGGTGTTGTTGGAGTCTTGTTTATTAGAAATTCCATTGTGCGCTCAGAGATCCATTCTGAATCAAATGCCTTTGTAATTGTGCTTTCAACCAGCTTTTTTATTTCTATCATTGGATCATGGTCCAGTTGTGACTAGGTTCTCTCATCCTTAAACAATTGCATGCAACGTTCATTGTAAAATGTGGTGTCCATAATTGCCAGTCCTCCACCCTTGTCTGCAGGTTTCATGATTATAGATGTGTCTTCTGCTAACTCCTTGATCAGTCTTAACTGATGTTGTCTGTTCCCTTTGTGTTGAGGTTGAGGTGTCTAAGTTCTTTTGTCATCTTCAATTCAAACACATTTACAATGGGGTGGTTGACTTGTGGATGAAATGTACTTTTACCCTTCATCTTTAAATATTGTATTTCTTTGGGTCTGTATTGGGTCTCTGGTAAATTCTCAAAGAAAATGTTTAACTCCATTTTACGTATCAGTTTGAAGAGATTGACTTCTTCCTCAAAGCAAGTTGTATTAGTTGTAGGAATAAATGATAAACCCAAATTCAGTGTATCTGTCTTAGGTTTGGTTAAAGATTTACTCGAGATAATAACAGTGATAGAGTTATTTATTTCTGTCTTGGTCTTGGTTTTCTTTTGCCCTCTTCTGGTCGGCATTCTTCTAAAAAAGGTTGTAATTCTGGTGTTAATACTGTTGTGGTTGAGCTACGTGGTTGTGGCGGAGGTATGGGTGTCTTCTTCGGTATTAACCCTGTGGTTGGGGGTGTTGATATTCTGATTGTTGGTATTATCACTTTCGCCACTGGTTGTATCACTACTTGTTCCACTTGGTTTGTTGGGTGGTTGCCTGATTGGATTATATGGTGTTTGTCTTGAGTTTTGATAAAAGTCCTGCCATGTGTAGACAATATCTCTTGCATAATTGAGTGTGTCTCATTTGAATTTTCTGATTTTCCTCTGCTCTATATCTTTTTTTTTATAGATATCAAGTTTCTGGTTTGTGTAGTCTACGATCTTTTTAAGTTCAGTAGATGATTTAAGTGTGGACAATTGTTCACTGATTTCTTCTACCTCTGTTTTTATTGTGGACAGAGATTTAGCTAACTCCTCAATAGTTAGTAATCAGATCTAAAGAGCACTTATTTAGTATCTGTTCCCAACGTCTTTCAAATTCTTGATTCTCCTTGCACAATGTTGGGTGAAGATACACTCCGAGTCCTCGGGGTATTGCTTTTGCTTTATAGTATTGAACCAATGTTGAGACATGTAACTTCTGCAAGATGTCTCTCCTTTTGCAGCTACTACCAGGGGCTGGGCTTGAGAGCCAAGGCAGCTACTCTCTTACTCCTACTATTCAGTATTTTCTGGGCAATGTCAGCATCTGGGCCAGTGCCTCCAGGAGTGTCCTAATTCTAGTCTCTTCTACAACCGGGCTCTCTAACAGTGAGAGTTCGCTGGCGTAGCTACGTCACGGTTCTTAACTATAATGCAATGTGGCTTTTTAGCGTGACTGGCTTTTGCACTCATACTCGGTTCCTACTAGTCCTCTCACTGATTTAGCACCAATTTGCTGTAAACTGCCTTGAGCCTGACACAGCGCCTATGGGTTTATGCTTGTTTCTATAGTGAGACGTTGGCACTTATTGTTGCATTAAGAGTTCTTATTGGTAGGTCTGTTTCACCATCAGCCCTCGGTCTTATAACTCTTGTACATTAACTGGTTCCATGTTCTCCCCTTTTGTGTCCCCATTATCCTAACATACAATCAGGTATTAAGTTGTCTCAGACTCCTGTCTCAGTAGCTTGGGGGCTCAGATACGGAATTTGTCATCCTGAGATCAGCCACAGGCCTCTTGCCAGCCAGCAGTCATGTGGTCTGGTTGCTGATGCTTTCAGTAAATGTTTTTCCTTTCTAGGATCGATTCTGCAGTGTGCAGGTATCCACTGTTTGTGTTCCTTTTCTCATGTCAGCTATCCACTCAGGTGTCTACATACTCAAGGTGAAGCCAACGAATCCTGCACTGTGAGTAGGCTCGTGGACTGTGCCCTGACAAGTGGTGGACTTCTAGCATATATAATATTCTAATGCAAAAATATTTCCTGCTGCAGATTTTCTCAGGGTTTCTTCCCCTTACCACTACTGCCTATGATTCTGTTAGTACAGGGTGCTTTTCTTCATTTTTATGAAATGCATTTCTTGGTTGGTTGAACTAAGGATATCCCCCTCAATTGGTTATTGCAAGGTGCATGGCTGGCAGCTTCAGAGGATATTGGGGAGCTCTGAGGAATTCCCCATAATCCACTATCACAGGCTGCATCACTTAATGGCTGGCTTCCTCCTGCTCACAAAGTATCCCAACAACAGCTTCATGGTCTCCCTAAAGGTGACTCAGTCACAGCTTGTGACAAATTCAATTATTAAGGCGAGGGGCTGGTACTCTTGAGATGCTGAGGCCACAGAGCACCACTTACTCCAGAATGTGGGACATGGAAAATGCATACAGAGTTCCCCTAGTGCTTCCAACTCATCCCTAACTTTATATGCTGTATTCACCAGCGCTGTAAGTACCCATCACTGTGGTCCTCGAATACAAGTGCTAGTAAGCATTTAGAAGAGGTTAGACATGGTAGGCCCGAGAAGTCCAGCTCGCAAGCATGCACAAATATTGTAAAAAAAAGAAGACAAATACCAGGAGGCAACAGGTGTGCAAACATAGTTTGCAAATGTTGCTGCAAGTCTTCTTCGCAATGCAGTAAGGGAGCTTGTAGTCTGAACAGCGAAACAGGGGAGCACACTTATGAAGAAACCTGGCAGCAAGGTACATCAACAACACAATCCTGGAGTTAGGGGGCTTAGACCACCTGACTCCAAGATGGCAGACCACCATTTTGTACCTTTAGTATGCGAAGTGTCCCACTCTACAGGCAAAATTAATTCACATGAGGAATTGATAGTCCCATCGTAGGCGCGCCAATCAGAAATGGTGCTCCTGATTGTCTGACACCTATTCTATGCCCACCAGCCAAATTGGAGCTCAGGACAGTATATAAAAAGGACCTTCACAGGACAGAAATGTAGGTGTTAGGTTTTGGAAGGAAAACATGTAATGCAGTAAGGAGAGAAAGAAGAGGAAGTGGGAGGAAGGAGGAGGGGAGGCTTGCTTGGAGAGCGGGAGATAAAGAAGTAGTAGGAGCACAGAGAGTAGAAAAGAGGAGAGGAGAAGAAACTGCACGAGGGACAAAGGAAAAAGGAGAAGATGGATTAGCACAAGAGACAGAGGAAGAGGGGAAACTCCAAGAGAAAAAAAGATTTGCAAAGTGAAAGGACTGAGCGGTTAAGGCAGACAGAGAGCTGAGAAAGAGGAAAACAATTGAACAAGGAAGACGTGAGCCAGTCGTATTAGACAAAACAAGTGAATGCAAGGAGGGAGGTGAGTATGTGTCTGTCCTTAAAAAAGGCAATTGCTGAAGAATGTACGATTCACGTTGACTAAATATCTCAAACCATGATTATGGTGTCTACTCCTTGAGGGGACTTCACTATATGTTTTTGCTGTGGTGGTGTACTACTCATTGCATAGAAAGTTGAATAAAAATACTATTATATGTGTCTGCTTCCGATTTTGAATCCTTGTTTTGACTGCTCAATAATCAACAAGGTCATGATTCATATTCTTAGAACCACCAAGCACAGCATCGGTGTGGAAAAATCACACTCACAGCTTTGCAAATCCATTGATTCCAATGAGAAAAAATGGCGACACAAACATCACGGTCCAACCAGTTTCTTGATAAAATTATCTTTTATTCCATCAATTCATTAAAAACCATTGTTCAGCCGCCATTTCCCAGTAATGTATTAGGGAGGCAAAAAAACTGACACGTTTCGCAACTCCTGGTGGCTTGATCACATAATTATTGTCTTGGGTTACCATACAGAGTGGACTATTGTGCATTTTCATAGTTGTCCCTCCTCACTTTCATTGCTTATATCATTGTTTATACCAAAATCAGTGCAAATTTTCCGCCATCTTGTAGTATGGTCACAAAACTTTATGGGCATTATGATATCCCATAAATGCGGAAACCATTTCTGTAGGCATGACATATTATTGAATACAGAGATAATTAAAAATTCCTAGTTAAATAGCATTGTATTTCTATTCCTATTTTTAGAACTTTCAATCCCTACAGCCACGTTGTGATTTAATTTGTGTAGTGTGCAAAACATATTCATTGAAATTGAATTATGGATTGCCTTGTGATCTGTAAGAAAGTGCATTTAGTATGTCGCTCATTCTTGTGTGTGTTTTTCTAATGGTATTGTACTAACGCATAACAAATAACAAAAGGTGTAACTACAATTTCATTTCCATATTGAATTTTGAACATAGTCCATTTTCTAGGGATCTAATGCTTATTCTCTGTATCATTTATCTGCTTTACCTAAGCATATTGACCTGAATTTTAATTCTGATTATCATACATTTGACCAAAAATGGTGCATAGTGCATCTCGCTGCCTATAAAGTGACCAGCTGATTTATAAAGTGCATGTTGCTGAACTGCATAGTGCCTAGCAGCATCTATAAAGTGCAAATTGCTAAAGTGCATAGTGCCTAGCAGCATTCATAAAGTGCTAATGCCATCCATCAGTAATCCAAGAACTAATGCTTTTCTTTCCATATCAGTCTTCGTATCTACTGTTTATGGAATGCAACATCATAATCTGCCTAAAAAATCATAAATGTCTTCCTATTAAGTGACTATATTTGATACAAGCTGATCTTTGTAACCTTTGGCAATGTATGTGAAACTCAACAATTATTAGTCGACATATTAAAACCATAGCTAGAAAAAAGTTAAAATCAAAAGGAAAGATAACAAAGAGAAATGCCCACCGATTCAAAATAAGCTCTATATCATTTTTACCAATAGTCCTAATTTGGCCACCACAAATCAACTACTTTTGGAGTCTGTATACCTTAGCATTCGTTTCAACTCATGGCTCTTAAATAAATCAGAAATTATTTTCCTTCTTCCCAAAAAATTTTTAGTAATTTTTTAGGACATTATAGAGGGACAAATCCAGTTTTCAAGGGGCATAATGTGCGGAATTATATCACACTAAGTAGGATAGCAGTTATTTCCATATTGAGAAAACCACTACTCAAGAAAAATATCAATTTGGTTATTCCCCTAAAAAAGTATACAGTTCTTCATCAATATTATGTCCCTTGGGAATCTTGCTTTCAAAATCAATGATGTTTCTTGTTGTCTTAACAGTTTCTCTCTGTCTCCCCCTCTCAGTCCAAGCTCAATGTGTTGTAAGCCAAAAAATGAGAAGTCCTTCAGTTTACCCTCATGTTTCTCCCAGAAATGTTTAGCCATAGGATATATGATATCTTCATTTTTAATGGCCCTCACATGTTGCAGAATCCTGATCTTTAATTTACATTTTGTGCTCCCTACATACCATTGTTTACATGTACATATTAATATGTATACAACATATTCTGCTTCACATGTTATCCTACTTGTGATGTTCACCACAATGTCCAAAATAGGATGTAAACACATTGTGCAGTTTTGTGCAAATTTACATATCTTACATTTAGTGCATTTATGAAACCTTTTGTTCTTTTGATCCAGCCAAGTCATTTTAGTTTGACTGGTTTCACTCCCCATATAGCTGCTCACTAAATGGTCTTTTATTGACTTACATTTCCGATAACTCACATTAGGGCATTTTCTAAGGGCGCTATTCAAATCGTTATCTGTCATAAGCACCTTCCAATATTTTAACAGGATATCTCTTACACTTTTCACTGTTTGTCCATAGGTGAGTATGAGACAAGTTGCCTCTTCTCGTTTCTTTGTGTAGCTCATGTTGGATTGTTCAGCCAATAATGTGGCTCTCTTACATGTGCGTGCTTTGATGTATGCCAGTTTAATCACTTTTTTCGGAAAACATTGGTGTTTGAAACCACATGCTGTGAGTTGACTTTCTTTATCGTATGTTTCAATATTCGAGCAATTCCTCCTTAGCTGGGTAAATTCCCCATAAGGGTACTCCAAATAAGATTTTTGAAGAGTGCACTTCTGGCATTTAAGTGAGTATTGGCCCTCTTAGATTTCCTAAACAATTTACTTTGCTGTTGTCCTTTTTGAATATAAACAGTATAGTCGAGAAACACTACCTCTTCACTGCTGTGAGTTTCTGTAATTTCAAATTGAAGGCATTCTCATTCAAAGACTGTACAAACGTAACCCATTCCTTTGAACTTCCATTTCAAATGATGAACAGATTGTCAATATAATGATACCATATTATGATCTTACTGGTATATTTTTCATTTCTCTACTTCCATACTTCCTGCTTTTCTCAATGCACCATCATTAAGTTGGCATAAGGGGGGCAAAGTTTGTGCCCATGGCTGTGCCTTGTTTATGCGTATAGTAGTTCTGATTAAAAAGAAACACGTTATTGGTAAGGCATATTTCAATCATAGCAAGAATCATCTCTGTTTGTCTTGTATAGTTGAGAAATCTTGTATTTAGAAAATGTTCACAAGCCTTGAGGCCACATTCATGTTTTATGGATGTGTATAATAAAACTACATCCATTGTAGCAAGGATGTATTCGGGTACACAAGGTAATTCCTTAATTTTGGACAGGAAATCCTTTGGGAGGCTTAAGACAAAAGGAAACAATGTCTCAGGGTCTCCTGGTTAGAAATGAGCCTTGTTTATTTATAGATGATGAGGAATATAAAACACACTTCTCAGGAGTCGCGGCTAAAGGTAGTTGCGACTGGATATTTTTGACGATTAATACAGCCCTCAAGAAAAGCTCAATTATTGGAGATGAAATAGACAAAGCAGAAACATTATTTTTTCTTGACACTACCATCATTATTATTAAGGAAAAACTAGAACTTATAGAGAACCAGACTAAGGAATTTGTCAAAATAACTACTAACAAAAAGATGGTCAAATTAAATAAAGATATCCAAGCTTTTTCTAAAGAAATGGCCTATTCTTATCTTTCTCCCGATTATCAGGGTCCTCGGCATTGGCGTGACCCCATCAATCAACAATATGGACCTAATCCTTCTGATACATCTTTCGATGGTAGTGGATCACACCCTGTGAAGAACTTTAGAGGAAATAGGGGCCGCAATCGGAACAGGGGGTATAACAGGGGCCGAGGCAGACCATATTGGCAATATCAAAACTACACACGGCAAGCCAATTTTGTCCCCCATGGCCCAAACATTCCATTTCGCCACCGAATCTCCCTTTTCCCCTGCCAGATCAAGGGCCCCCCCCATTACCCAACTATTTCAAAACCAGGAGACGGGCTTACCGAAGGTAGTTAAACCTTCAGCTCTTTATAACATTTCTAAAAGACATCTTAATGAACAAGAGATAAGAGTGTTAGAGAAAGGTTTCTCTTTCGTCCCTATGAAGAACCCCATCAAAATGGAGGTTGAAATAGAAATACGCAGTTTGTTTCGGAAAATACGTTTGCGAGGTTTCTTTGGTAATTGTGCTTCCTCTGATGAAAGTGACAATCTCCACACACCATTCAAATGTAAATCCGCATTTACACCGACCCTCCAAATGGTTTCTGATGAAACAGCTATTTTTGAGAAGGCAGTCCTTAGGGATTTCAATTCCATCTATAATACATCCAATGAAACTACACAGGGACCTTGTTTCAATTTTAGCAAACAAGAATGGGCCAGCCTTCAGGATCTCAAGTCTGATTCTGCTATTGTGATCAAACAAGCGGATAAGGGTGGTGGCGTGGTAGCTTTGGATTCGGATCAGTATGACAATGAAGTTATGCGTCAACTCAGCAACCCTTTATTCTATTGTAAATTGCAGGGAGATCCTACAGACAGCATAGGAAATCAAATCATGACAGTTGCTTTACGTGCATGTGACACAGGAGCAATTAATGAGAAGGAGTTCTCATTTCTCACAACCAAAGGCACAAGGACTCCTCTCATATATATACTCCCTAAAATACATAAAGATCCATTAAATCCCCCTGGACGCCCCATTGGGTCCCTCTGTAGCTCTGTATTGGAACCTATTGGTCAATTTCTAGATCTTTTCCTCAAACCTCTGGCAGCCTCCACTATGACATATCTGGCTGACACCACTGATGCTATTACTCATTTAGAGGGCTTACCCTTTGATTCCAACACGGATATCCTACTGACACTTGATGTGAAATCTTTGTATTCCAATATATACCAACTTGAATCCCTATAGGTTATGAAAGACTTTTTTGACCAGAGACCCGGGGTTCATCAGGTTCCTAGTGAAGTTTTAATAGACACACTGGAAATAGCCCGATCACGGAATTACTTTCCATTCAAGTCCACTTATTACCTACAAGTTAAGGGTGCAGCGTTGGGGGATGCATTTGCCCCCAATTAAGCCACCCTTTACATGTGGAATTTTGAAAAGAGGACCATGCTGTCTAATACTAATCCTTTTACATCCGCTATTAGAATTTACAAGTGATACATTGATGATATTATCATTATATGGGATAAATCTAAAGGTGACCATCTGATGTTCCTCACATGGATCAATAATAGTTGACAGTAACCTCAAATTCACCATGTCGGCTAGTAACTCGTTTCTACCATTCTTGGACCTCCTCATTAAAGATGGGGGCGGGCACATTATAGTGGACTTGAAGGAAACTGACCGTAACACCATTTTGAGGTTTGATAGTTTTCACCCCCAATCGTTGCATGAATGCATCCCCTACGGCCAGTTCCTCAGGGCTATACGTAACTGTTCTAGAGTTGAGGACTACACGACCCAGGCTGATGTTATTCAAGATAGACTTCAGCAACAAGGATATCCCTCATATTTGCTTAGACAATCCCGCAAAATTGACGTCCGCAGCATTCGAGTGGAACTTTTAAAACGTGGCAATATATTTACAAACACGGTACATACACGTTGATACTGTTTAGCATGCTATGTTATTTTTCAATTGAAATCTAGTGAACCTTACATTTGGCTCAATTTATGGCCCCGCTGACCCTGAATATGCAATATCTACAATTTCACCTCTATGCTTTTCTCTACTGCAGAAGCATTGTTGACTATACAATCTCAGCTGCACTGTGGAATGGTTTAGTAACCTTATACATCTATGTATGTTACACATATGTGCCAATGTTAACTTTCGGGCATGTTCATATGACATTATGGATAATTGAAAGTGCTCTAGTTTCGAATTGCTTATTATAGCGCCCTTATAGTTTTTTTCATTTTTTTTATTGTTTGGCTGTAAACAACAACCTTTCAATAAATACAATTTACAGATCAATTCATCAATAAACATTTTTTAAAAAAAATCATCTCATACAATTTAAAAACAAGGTGTATACAGTCTTCCAGGTCTGCTCACTTTCTGAGATGAGTTCAAAATTACTTTTAAAACAATTCATTTAAGAAACCAGTTGTTGCTAATCTAATTGACATTCGTTTTGCACCAAAAATCAGCAGCCATAATTCCTCGATATCAGTTATGGTCTGATCTTTAAAACAGTGTAAAAAATATTCATGGCGTGCAACATACATTACTGGACAATAGACAATGACATGTTTCAGGGTTTCTTTAGTATTGCAATCTTTACAGAACCGGAAGATATTTTCACTAACATCTATTAATTTCTGCCTGGCTAATATATCTTTGGTATGCCAGAGGTTGAGACAGAATCGCATATAGTCGTCTCTAAATTTTGGAGATGGATATTTTAGAATATATGATTCTGTAACTCTAAACCCCTTATGGCCAAATTGAGCTGAATTCCAGTCTCTAAAATGGGAACATTTTTCAAGAGTATATATCCAGTCTCTTCGGTACAGTTTGATTTTGGCCTGTACTGGATCATGGATTAGAGTGTCTAAAGAAATATCCGCATCAGTAAGAATATATAAAGCGGTGTTAGCCAATGGCTAGGGTATTGATGTTCAGACTATATTAAGTATTGGCCTAAAATACAAGAAATATCCATGTATTGTAATGACAATATACACTTTCTTAAAAAGGCTATCAATTTCCATGCAACAGCACTAAATAGAGACAATAGTCCTAATTCGAATCGAAGCATTGCAATAGGTACACAGGTAGGAAAATTAAAAAGTGTGCGCCAATATTTGCCTTCCATACGGTCCCAGAATATCCGGGGCAACAGCGACGCCGCTTCTGAGCCATACGTGATAATAGGTTTGACTTTCATAGAATAAAATGATAATAAATGATTACACGTGAACTTTCCAAATGTATATCATAACCTTGGATTGAAAAATCAGGGCCTGTAATTTCGATTCAAGGTCCATTTGGAATACTTAATCATTATCATTCAAGCTAATCATAATACCTAAATATCTATATGATGGTGTAATAAGGATTTGATCACTTTTAATAGACCACTTAAATTGGGAATATTTAGTGGTTTTACGATTATGACATACCATAATTTGCATTTTAGTTAAATTGATGGTCATGGCATTTTCCAAAGTATACTCAGATAACCCATTAATCAGTCGTTGCAATCCAGCCGGGGTTTTTGAGAGCAGAATAAGATCATCTGCATAGAGAATCCAAGGTATCTGTTCCTGGCCTAGTTTAGGGGCATCAGAATTAATATTCTTGAATTTTTCACCCATATCCAGAATAAATAAGTTAAATATTGTGGCCGCCAGGATACACCCTTGCTTCAACCCTCGGTATGTTAAGAGAGGGGGGGTTAGCATCCCATCGAGGGTTAGGCGAACATAAACTGACGTATTTTCATGAAAGATAGCAATAAGTTTGACCAGTGAATAAGGGCAGCCCATTAGCAACAATTTATTCAGCATTAAGTTGCGATCTATAGAATCAAATGCCTCTTTGAAGTCTACAAAAGCACAAAAAAGAGATTGCTTTTGCTGGCAGCAGAGGGCCTTGATTGAGGTCAGAGTAATGATATTTATAGCCGTTCCCTTACTGACAACAAATCCCGTTTGAAACCTATCTCGCATGTTTGATGAATTAATCCATTGGTGAAGGTCTCTTAAAATTAGGGAAGCAAAGATTTTCCCCGGGACATCCAGTAGGGTGATAGGCCTATAATTGGTAGGATTGTGTCTATCGCCCTTTTTATAAATGGGTACAATCAATGAAGTGCACCACGAACTTGGGATCTTTTGGATGATTAGAACTTGCGAGAATATTTCAAACAGGATTGGTGCCCATAGATCTGGAAACTCCTTCAACATAACATTGGAAAGCCCATCCGGGCCCGGGGCTCGCAACCTACTGTCATTATGGATATAATAAAGAATATCATCATTTGTGAAAGCTATTGAAAAAGGGCCCTCTAGTTTTACAGGAGGTATACAGTGATCAGAAGAGAATGAAGCATAAAGTCGGGAAAAATTAGACCAACATCCTGCAGAGTTTTTTGATAAAACTTTGGCCAGCATAGCTTCACCATCTTTTTGAAATAAGGTAGATCGATATGTTCTTCTCCAATTCCCATATTGGGTCTTAATAGCTTTAAGAGCCGCCCAACGATGGTCGACTGGTAAAGACTGTGTCAGTTTCTTTTTTTTCCCGTTCTGCATATTTAGGTCATAAGAGTGAGATGCTACAGAAGAACTTATTCGCTTTGTTGATCCAGCAAACTGATACATTAATTTTGTGTAATCATAATCACAGCTCATGGCATTTCTCGGGCTCGTACAGGTGGCTTTGAGACGATCCGTGAAATGCGATAGCTTAGCTCTAGACCACCGTAATCGGTTTCGAGCACAATTTACCTGGATCGTACCTTCCATAGTCATAGGTATCGAAGGGGGAGCAATCTCATGACCACTAGAACTAGATGCCCAATTGAGATTCAGCATGTTGTGATCGCTGTCCGAGGTCACCAAAACTTGAAACCCCTTCAAGAGATGAAATAGTGACCGACTAATACAGATAAAATCGATGATAGCCATAGAGTTACCCCTCTTCCAAGTCGGGTGAGGGGGACAATCCTCAGGAAAGGAGCCATTCACCATAAGCATGTCTTTTGATTGGATAAACATATTCCAACATCGCAAGCGATCATCAGAGGATACTTTGAATTTATTTAAACAATGCAGGTTCAGATCCCCTGCTAAAATTATGTGACACTGCTTAGGATGTTGATATATTTTCTCCCATAAGTACTCCAAAGTTCTCAGATATGAGTTATTTGAAAGAGCTGCAGGGTTCCAATACATATTACTTATAAAATAATGGGTTTCAGCGATAGTCAATTGAACAAGTTGAATATATGGAGTCTGGGCCTCATATGTGATAATTGACATAGCCAGGGATGTTTTCAACAGCAATCCAGACATAGGGCTACCCTTAGTAGCAGAAATTGCAGGATTTAGGATGGAGTGATAGCCATCCCAGGACGGACAATGGGATAGCCATGTTTCCTGAAGTAGGATAATATCATAATCTCTTAATTTGGTAGCTGCAACAGAAAAAAGATGTCTAAAACCTCTAGTGTTCCAACTCAATAACGAAAGCTGTTTATTGGGAGATGATTTATGCTTGTGAAGTAGGACACCGACATTTGCACGGCTGTTTACTTTGTAAACCACTAAGGTCCAAATTAAGAGAGTCGCTTACTAATAGCTGCTCAACCTTACACGGGTCAGGCTTAGAAATTTCTCTTAGATGGTCGGTCGAGTGTTCGAATCCCATATCCCATAGCACTGGACGGGCAGCCCATAGAGTATTTAAAACTACTCTTGAGCGCAGCCAGAACCATGCTATGGAGAGATCATGACTAAATGGGAATTCAAGTTGCTCAATGTCACCCGAATGAATGTCCTCCAGAGCATAAGTGTCACCAAAGATGGCCAATACACTAGAGCGATTCCAATCATAAGAAGGGAACGGTAAAGGTCTGCATTTGATGATTAAAGACTGAAGATTATTCTTTACATCCATTTTTTTTTGCATGATTTGTTTACTATTGGTATTAATAGCAGGCGCAGGGGGGGGGACCCGCCCTTTCCAAAGAAGAGGACAAAATTTGATGTTGGATGGGAGTAGCAGTAGGTAAAGGCAGTCTCAGTAGACAATCATCACCTAAAGCAACACATCTGCCTGGAATCGAATGGTATTTTAGCATATATTGTTCAATGGTTGAGGTTATAATATAGTGTAAGGCAGGGGGCGCAGATGTAGAGTTGCATTGATCCATTTTATTAGTAGCCGTCAAGGAAGAGGGGGGTAACGGCTGAAGTACAACCTTTGAGGTAGGAAACTGCTGCGGTTGAGGCAGCCTAACTTCTTGCGGCAATGTAGGGCAACCATCTTTCAAATTATGAACATCAGAGATGTTGGTTTTTAATAGTGAAGGATTAGAGGTTTTAGCATTCAGACAGAGATCTATCTCTTTGCGCAACTCAGTACGCTTCAAGCACAAGCCAGCAATCGCTAAATCATTTATTTTTGGAATATTGGGTCGATCCTGCGGGCTATCCAAAACCACAGGCTTCTTCTCGATCAGAGCCACAATATCGTCCAAGGGAGAATGGTTCACCGGATTTCTCACAGTGAACGACTCCTTTGACTTTCTTTGCGCGGTGAGTTTGGCATATTTATTCTGTACTACTTTAGCAGCCATAGTAATTTTATTTTTAGCGGGTAACTTCAACCCCTTAAAAAATGATTTTGCAATAGATGAAGGGATTTGTTGTTTAGACCAATTTTTAGTTTTTTTTCTCATAGGGTTCGTATTGGTCGGCGTAAATTGTTTAGAATGTGCAGTAACCGCAAAAATTGTAAATAGTTCCTTGGGTGACTGAAGACCAGTCTCCGTCACATTAGTAGGTAAAGAGCTAGGTAACGGGCACTCAGACGCATGACTCTGAACAGAAGAACAAACTTCTTGTATTATTTGCGGGAAGAAAGGTAGAACAGTCGAAGAAGCGGTGGCCAGATTAGCTGCAGTTAATTGGGGTTTGTCAAATGGGGTAAGGGAAGTATCCTTAGTTGCTTTCTGCTGCAATAGATTTGCTAGAGGCAACTGTTGTTTTTCAGGTAAGGTGGGGATAATTTCCTTAGTTGATTTTCGTTGTTGCAGGATCAACCGCGATTGCCATCTGGTTAATTTTATAAGTTGTTTATCTTGCATTTGAAGTTTTTCATTTAAAGTTTCAAATAATTTAAATAACGAAGATATGGCCAAATTCATCGCGTGTAAGGTAGTTTCAACCAATATCGCAGAAGAGAGTGACACAGCAGATGGAAGTGGCGGGGAAGGGGAGGGAATAGAGGACTGAGTGGCAGCATTCGGGATAGTTTGGGGCCGTCGAGGTGTAGGGGCTGTGTAAGAGGAAACTGACATATGTTTCTCATCATCTGAGTAAATGTGAGAGATTTCAGGTAGCTCATAATTGGTCCCAGAAGCCACATTGTCATCAATAAAAGATGAATTAGAATGAATTTCAATTATGGCATGGTCCCTTATGGACACATCGGCCAATGCTGCGGATGTATGATTAGAGGATATGGCTGGCATAGATGAGATACATGGAGCAAATAGGGTTACAGGGCGTTTTAAACTTGGTATAATAGGGGGATTGCTCAAAGGGACCATGTTATACACTTGAGGCAGCATTGTAACTAATTGCGTTGAAGCTTGATTGTTATTAATACATGGGAATTTTTTCGGTGAGGCAACAAGGTAACCGGTAACTCAGGGCCCGCTTTAGGCTGTAAAGGTATCTCACTACCTTTCAGCATTGTTATAGCAGAGATAAAACACACAGAATTATGAGAAGCTAAAGCTGTATGTTTGTCAGTAACAGCATAATTGGAAGAAAGATCATTATTAAATACCTTCTTATCTTTACTCATGGTGGGTAGCATCTGTTGAATATCACGAGAAACTACTGTGGGTTTGGTTCTGTCAATTTTTGGGACTCGTGAACATGAGGTGGCACGCGGTCGCGGCGTACTTCCCATTAGCTTTCTTTTCTGCTTAGCAGGAGGAGGGGAGGGCGGAACAGACTCCAGCTTGTTTGACCTCAAAAAATATAATCGACGGCGCATTTAAGGCACAGCTAATAAACAGTTATTTTAAAATTGCAGTTATAATATTATAAAATCAGCTACCATCTAAAAAGAATAAGTGACACTGCCTACTGCATGGCTACACAGAAAACAGCCAACAGTCACTTAGGAATCACTTGTGAAGCGTGCGCTGAAGCACGTTCACAAGGTAGTTTTAGGAACGCTGGGAAAATGGGCGGGTGAAGGAGGAGCCAATACACTCTGCAAACAAAAAGCAATATATTAGCCGTGCACGGCATAGAAAAGTTCAAAAGTTCATTCGAAACGTTGAGAAAAGTTCATCACAGGCGCAGGGGGCGGGGCATACCATTCGCTCCAAGGCACGTCACACGGTCGCAGTCGCTGAAGCGAAGACCAAAAAGCCAAGGAAGCCGACAGCACAACAGCCCACAACAGCCAACAGTCACTTAGGAATCACTTGTGAAGCGTGCGCTGAAGCGCGTTCACAAGGTAGTTGTGGGAACGCTGAGAAAATGGGCGGGTGCAGGAGGAGCCAATACACTAATTCGCTCCAAGGCACGTCACACGGTCGCAGTCGCTGAAGCGAAGACCAAAAAGCCAAGGAAGCCGGCAGCACAACAGCCCACAACAGCCAACAGTCACTTAGGAATCACTTGTTTTATAGTTTTATAGTTTTATGGGGCCAATCAAGATTTAGTAATGTTATTCCTAAATATATCTACTATTGTCGTGTCTTTCTTCTAGGCCTTACCAAGTGGCTGCGTTCTTTACTTAATTCTATTGAAGTTCATTACTACCACACTGAGATGTCGTTTTGGATACCATATCTTCCAACACTAAAAGTGTATATACTTCAGTGATTCATTTGTGCATAAGTTTGGCAATAGCACAAATTAGAGGTTAGTATGCTTATGGACTTGTAGCTTTGTGCACGTTTTGGGCTAGTCTTCTTTGTGTAAAATGGTTAGAAGTGGGGATAAATTAGTTATATCTCCAACACTACTTTTTGTCTCTTCAGATACGAAATGGCTATCATCTGTTTACTCATTGGGCTGCATGAATGAAGTATTGGTTCTCAGCGCCCTTTTTGGATTAATCAAGGTGGACATGTTTTGTTTATTGTTGGTAGTCCATTAATTTGAATTCTACTTACGTGTGGGGTTTGTGGAGGTTCAGTCAGTTTTATTCTAATGTTTATTTTTTGTTTGTTTCCCAAAAATGTCTCTTTTTCTGTTGTTTTAAATTTGGGTTGATACTCTTATTAGAATTGAGATCTACAATCATCAAGTTTGGAATATAACATTGATACAACTATGGGACCCACTGGTCGAATTACAAATTGTATATAAATTCCAATATCAGTGTGTATCCAATGTTATATGTTTACTCAATAATGCGCCCTGACAAAGGCGACCATCGGTTCTAAAGATTGAGCTAGACAACATTTGGTCACCGAAACTGTGTTTTTGAAGATACTATGCTATTCTGGATCGACAGTAGGCACATAGCACTTTTGGCACTTAGCACTTTTTGTGACAACACCTCTAGCATGATTCAATGACAGTGTTTACAAAATATATATGGACATGTATCATATTAAGTAGCAATGGATAGGTTGCTTTTAGATTTAATTCTCCTTTTTTGATATATTTGATAACTTCTTGTATTGTTACAAAATTGAATTAATTTTTAGGAAGTTATTGTGTGAATGTACATATATATGTTTATGCTATTATGATGTTTTTTGATTAATATTAAAATATGAAGTTAAAATTGGTTATCTGACTGAGCCTCTTCCCTCTCCACATTTATTAAAATCAATTAGTACTGGAATAGTTTTTGTACTTACCCATGTGACCTTTGCTTGTGCTTTTTCGTCAATATATTTTGACATGTTTTCTAAAATCGAGCCAGTCAATGTAACTATGGGTCTAACTGGAGGTTTGGTCATATTTTTATGTATTTTAGCTAAGAAGTACACCAAGGGGACGGTCGAGTGGGCTTTATATAAGAATTTCCGATCTTGTTCTTCCAGCATTCCTTGTGTCTCCCAATTAGATAAAAATTGTTTTACCTTAGTCTCCAGATCTTTCATAGAGTTATTGGATAGTTTATCATAACAATCCTTGTCATTGAGTTGTTTATTTGCCTCAAAAATGTAGTTTTATATATATATATATATATATATATATATATATATATATATATATATATATATATATATATATATTCAGTGAAAAACCTTTAGTTAGGAGAGTGTTAACGTGGTTAGATTTAACGCAACAAAAATCCTGAAATAAAGCAATCGCATTTCTAGCAAGTCCACCTTAACTATGCGTACTTGGTGCGCAGTGTATTGCCACAATGATAACATCACAGATTACATCACTGATGCGATCACTGGTGACACCACTAATGACATCATACATGACATCACCGATGAGATCAATAATTACATCAAACATGACATTACTGATTACATAAATTAGAATATTTGTGTTGACCTTGTATTACTAATATTTTTAGTAATTTCATTTTGAAAATAAATGATGAACTGAGCTACCTCCCTCACAGTTCCATTACTAATGACAGTTCTTACCTCTACCTAGGTTTCTCAGGTGTCTCGATTGACCACTCCTCCTTCATGCTTAAACTGTTCCTGGGAACAGAGTCCCCCCACCCCTTCTGCCTGGATCCCCTTTTTGATTGGGAGCCAGTGGAGTGTGTGGAGTGCTAGGGTGAGGTGTTTGTGTTACTTCCGTCCACATAGTAATCTGGCTGTCACATCTTTTTTGGAGTCTGTTGAGTAGATATTCTGGTAGTCAAAGGTAACTTTTCTTGGAATTGTTAATTCTTCATAGTACCAGAGAGATAACTTCTGTAGTGTGTGTGAATATGAGGTAGGGGTATGATGCATTGTAGAACACAAAGTTGGAAGCAGCAGCCCTTGGTTGTGGTTTGGTGTTGCTGTCCACTGTGTCAATCATTTTTCTCACTCTTAGTGTGAGCAGTGGGCAAGATCACATTACCTTCGATCAGGGGACTGCTGCAATATTCAGTTGTGCTGCACTGCTCAACAGTAGTTCTGTTTTGGATACTTCAGCATAATTCTGTTAGCAATTATCCAGTAGCCCAAATGTGTGAGATTGGTGTTGTGGTCAGTTAGGTTTTTTGTTGGATTGTTCGGTCATTGGTGAATTTGTAAGGAATTTGCTTATTGACTGATAGAGGAAACATGTAATATCCATGTTGCTGATGAGTTACAGGGGGACGGTCATGTATATGTTGAAGAGAAGAGGTGAGGGGCTGTGGCATTGAGGTACTCTGCATGTCAGATTGCACAAGCGTGATCTGAAAGGAGCTATACACGTGTCTGCTCTCCCTGTTAGGAAGGGTGTGAACCAGCACAAGGAGATTCCCTTTCTCCCAATGTCCTCTAGTCTCTGTAGAAGAATCTCGTTATGATGAAATTGATTGCTGTGGAGAAGTAGGATGCAGGATGAGTGCACACGTTTCCAAATTGAGCAAAGTATGGTCTGGGCCCCTCTCAATGGCCTGAATCCATGCTGGCAATAATGTAGGATGTTGTTGATCTCACCATATTCCCAAAGTTGTTGGTATAGACATGTTTCAAGGATTTTATAGATGAGAAGTCTGTTGAAGATATATTAGACTGGGTTGCTTGGGTCTGACCTAGCTGTTTTAAGGAGGGGTTTAATTAACCCAATTCTTAAAGCAAGCGATACAGAGCCTAGCTCAATTGAGATGTTGAGAAGCCATAGGAAGATGGGTGCTAAACTTGTAAGTTTTGTTATTAATTTGCAGGTAATGGGAAGGCACGGGTCTTCCAGGAAACCCACTGAGTTGCTGGAATTAATTGTGGAAAGTACCTCTTGAATGGAATGAAGGTGGAGATCAGCTCATGACAGTGTCAGAGATTCTCTATGGCACTCTTTTCTAGGTGGTAAATGCACTGTAGGCACCTCCTTATGAAGGTGGTCTTGGATTTGTTGGATTTTGTTGCTGAAATGCTATGTGATGGAATCGTAGAGTTCTTTCTTAGGAATCAAGTTTTAATTTCTGACTGCACGGTTCTTGTATTCATGGTGGATATTAAAGACTTCCTTTAGGCCATGTAATAGTGATTCCATATGATATAGGTTGTGTACTTTTTTGTGCTTTTATTATCTATGCTGTGTAGTGCAGCAATTGATGGAAGTAGTCTAGTTTGTATGTTGTTCGGTTGCTTCTTCGATCGATGGGGTCTCTAAAGATTAATTAGCACATGGACATCATTATAGAATTCCTCTCAGCCAGTTAGGAAGCTTGGAATCCAGACTTTAATTACTAGTTTAGACCTCATTCCTAACATTCTGACTTGAGTTGCAGCCTAAAACTATTTTCTTTGTGTTTTGTAGCATGACTCCATTTCCAATGGTCTAACAGACTTCAGAAGGGTCCCTGATTGCGTGAGATAGTGACCTTTCCCTATCCTATAGCCCTCGGCTTCATCTCGGGCTATGACTTGGGGCGGTTTATCCTGCCATGATAATGACCCCTCCCTCATTGTATAAGTCTAAATTAGGCAAGCTCAGTTGGTTGAACACCTACATAGAATACTGTACACAAAACAAATAGTATGGATGGGTTGAAGTAACTTGTACACAGTTTCACAGCAACAAATTGCACATTATTGGGGATTGTAGAATCCAACCCTACCATTAATCTGCCACATATTATGGAATTGTACTCACAATTGAGCTGAAGAAGGGTAGTTAATAAAATTCTAATATATGATTCAAGTTTTTGCCATTGATACCCTTAAGCTTAACATTTCTTGTTTTCTAATAGATACACTAATGTGGGCCATTGAGCACCGAAGCCAGAATGAGAGGGGAGATGGAGAGAGGTACAAATAAGAACTAAACTCTTGACAAGTTGTGTTGCTGGGTTCACTTATAAAAGTAATGAGTTGATAAACCAGTTTATCTCCTCCTCTATAGGAACCACGCCAAAGGACATTGGGAACAGCAGCACAGGTGGATTCATCTTGCTGGGGTTTCCAGATCAGGATTCTCATTTGCTGCTCCCAATCTTCATGTTGATATACCTCATGACCTTGACTGGAAATGCAACCATCATCGTATTGACCAGGATGGACACCCATCTGAAGACGCCTATGTATTACTTCTTGGGGCAGCTATCATTCTTGGAGATGTGTTATACCTCAGTCACAACCCCAAACATGATTGTTGGTCTCTTAACAGGTCATAAATACATCTCCTTTGGTGGATGCATGGTGCAGCTCTACATCTTTATCTCTTTGGGATCTACTGAAACTCTCCTGCTGGCCGCCATGGCTTTGGATCGTTTTCTCGCCATATGCCGCCCGCTTCGCTACCATGCTATTATGAGCAGGCAGATGTGCTTCTGGCTGACAATTGGATCTTGGATGCTGGCTTTCCTGTCCACCTTGGCATCTGCCACCCTGATGGCTCAGCTACCCTTCTGCCACTCACACGTCATTAACCACTTCTTCTGTGATCTTGCACCATTACTGCAATTGGCCTGTGCAGACACGTTTGTGAATGAGATGGTAGACACTGCATTTGCTTCTGCTGTTGTTCTGAGCTCTCTTGTGGTAATACTTCTGTCCTATGTCAACATCATCTTCACTGTGGTCAAGATCCCTTCTTCCATCGGGCGATGGAGGACATTTTCTACCTGTGCTTCCCATTTGATTGTGGTCTTCATTTTCTTTGGGACCGTCATTTTCATGTACATTGGTCCAAAGGATCTTTCTTCATTCACCCTAAACAAAGCACTGGCCTTATGTTACACCATGTTGACACCACTCCTAAACCCCATCATTTACAGTTTCAGGAACAAGGAAGTAAAGCAAGCGCTACTTAAAGTGCTAAGGAAAAGAGTGTCTATAAGAACACTCACATGCTGAAGTTGATGTCAGAAATGTTAACAATTGCATTCAGAGTGGTCTTGATTGTGCAATCCCATATGTGAGCTGCATCTGTGTCTTGTAGGGGAATACACATTGTCTATCATCTTAATGTCTGTGGGCAAGCAGGTATTCTCAACATCCTGCCAGGTCTTTTCTACTCTGAAATTGATACTTATGATCACACATTAGCACCATGGGCAAGGGAGACAGCCAGTTAGGTAGCTAGGTATGCGGGCTTGAACCGCCGGTGTAATCGGACAGAACCCTGCCTTCCCTTTCCATGGTGGTCATGTTGGTAAAGGATTTTACGTCCTACAACGGGATGCATGCGGCGTCCCATTGTAGGAAGGAAAATGCTTATTTTTTAGCACCCTGTTTTGCTGTTTTGGTAACCTGGGTGCTAATGGCCTTATGTACTGTGCTATGGGCAACATCGGGGGTAACGGCTGTGGGCCCACGTCAATGGCCCTCACTACACTCTTACCATTAACTGGGGCCATTGGCCGTTACCCCCCGGTGTTGTCTGTGGAATGGGTACATAATGCCACATTAGCTCTGTGGGCTCCTTCACATCTCTCAAATGAAGCCATTTTATTATAGGAGGCACTGTCTGGTTTTTGTATTCTGCTTCTTCAAGAGCGAAGGTTTCTACAGAATCTTTAGTCAATACAGCATTCATTGTAAATTGTGTCCATATGATCCCCCCCCATCAGCCTGTAGAAATCATAGATGGATGCTGGATGTGTTTTCACAGTCTAACACAGATGACATT
Source organism: Ambystoma mexicanum (assembly GCF_040938575.1). Taxonomy (NCBI): domain Eukaryota; kingdom Metazoa; phylum Chordata; class Amphibia; order Caudata; family Ambystomatidae; genus Ambystoma; species Ambystoma mexicanum. The sequence goes on from NC_090938.1 coordinate 418,336,951, forward strand.
GTGAGAAACCTGAAGGTGTCCCATCCGTTAGTCCCCGGGGATCTGTCATGCAGGTGGTCAGGAAACAGCCATCGCTTTTGTATCCAGTTCCTGGGGGTGGACCAGTGTGGGATGATCACCTGGATGAGTGGTCATTGTGGAGTGGCTGGTGTCCCACTTCCACTCCCTACGGAGGGTGAGACACAGTATTCCTTTCCTTGTAACCCCTTTTCCCCATCCTACCAGGCAGCATATCTAGGAACTCAACTCCCCCCATGCCCCATTGCCAGACACAAATACTTTTTCACTGAGACAGCTCACTGTGAGAGAAAACAGACTAACACCTGAGCTGTATACCTGACATGTGCCAAAACAAGGGTCAGGCAGAGGCAGGCAATTACTGATACTTACAGACACCTAACTCCCATCACACTTCCCCACATGGATAAAAGGCAGAGTACGAAAGTCCACTCTGAACAAGGCAAAACACAAAAAGAAGCAGCAGTTCCGAGGTGGCAGTTTAATACGAGGAGAAAGACGGCAAGATCAGAAAGGGTTGCAAGGAGGGAATTGCCCTTGGCCTTTTCAGAGGAAGAAAACCACTACTTTCATGAGCCCTCGAGAATAAGAAACATAACATAGGGAATTAAGGCAGAAGAAAGGTGGATTGTGTGGTGAAGGTACCGATAGCCGTGGCTGGGAGGAGAGATTTCCGCCATTGTACTGTCCTTGGCTCCTACAACAAATGTGCTCCAGTAAAATCAGCACAGCCGGTGAGTCAGGGAGACTGATAGCAGACCGGGCTGTGTTAGAACCAAGGATCTAAGCGGCAACAGTGTATGAAGAAATCTGCAAAGAACAGAGAGTAAGGCATATGTGATAAGTGACACAAATATATTTGAATATCCAAAGAGTGACTGAACTTTTGAAACCAAGGTAGTTGCCATATACAGAGTGGTCTGCTACCACCTGATTGCTCATTCAAAGGTTTCTGTCAGGTATCCAACTGAGAGTGTAAAATTGTGAACTGTGAAATCATTGTGGTCATGCAATGGGTCAAGCCAAACCATGTGCACTTTCGAAAGTGTTCGATAGCTAATACAAACTGTAATTGGTCCGAGCCTGGCTGAGGGAGACTAATTGTGAAAAAGGGATTCAAGCCAGGCTGAGGGGGATCTGGGGTGAACCATGAGTCACCCGAGAAAAGATATTCTATAAGCATTGGAGAAGAGGACCTGAGCCCAGAACAGGGGGCTCCAAACTAAAGATTTTGGTAGAAAAGGGATCTGAGCCTGGCTGAGGGGGATCTAGGGTGAAGAGTGAATCGCCTGACTTGAATATTTACAAAGGAACTTTTCGCTGTTTTGGTACTCTGAATCAAGAGACTTTAATAATAATAATAATAATAATAATAATAATAATAATAATAATAATTATTATTATTATTATTATTATTATTATTATTATTATTATTATTATACATTAAGAGACTTGGGCACAGGAGGCCCTGGTGGTGGTAATGAAACTGTGTCCTTGTGCCGAAGAAGCCCAAGAGTGTGCTATGCTTGAGTGAACTGCCTTGTCCCGTGCTGAAAACGTGGGGAAGTGAGGCCAATAATACTTCTGGCTCTGGGTGTGGGGAAGAAAGGAGATGGGGAAATATCGAGAGGCTCTAAAATATATAATGTGACTGGGGGACTGGCAAAAGATCTGCTAGTTCATCCATGTAAGAAAATAGCTTGCACTTCTGGGTTTGTCTGATTTTTGGGAAACCCGAACACCACGGAAGGATGTGCAAAAGCCAAGGTGAAAGCTGCGTTTGCGAGATACAAGTGAAACAGGGGTTCAACTATGTGTCTCGCCTTGACTAGCAGACCAGACTATCTTAACCTAAAAGCAACCCAGGCTTTGAAGAATTCTTGACACAATAACTCCAGCATGTACTCTGTCTTTGTATCTGAGATTCCAACTAGGTTGCTTTCCATTGGGGGATTATACCAGCCACTGGGACAGGAACCTAAAGGGTCATTGCCCGCTACGTGGGGCAAATACGGAAACTACTCTCCATTTCATGGTAATATGCGAAGGTCTAAAAGACCTTAGGGTTAGGCATTTGAAGCCCCCGTTCCGTCTTTTTAGTATTTCGACAACTGGTGATGACAGGCAGTTATGCTGATACTCTGGCAACTTGAATGCAGTTCACTTTGCAGCAAAGTACATCCATAGGGACTGACTGCTAAGGGCCAAAGCAATGACAAGTGATGGGTGAAATCTGCTTTGAGGGCCATGTTTAATGCACCAGTATTTTGTTGCTGTGGGGTGCCTTAATTAATTGGATATGCCAATGTATTGCGGCAGGTACCATTTGGCTTGTGTGAAGCTCTCTAGAAACGCTTGTCTGAAACCTGAAGTGTGTCTTTTACGGTGGGTCCTGCAATTCGCTTACGTTCATTTTTATTGGTCTATCGTGGAATTATAAACTACGATGTGTGTAGACAACAGCTAGTGATGGGTTCTAGATATCTTATATGAATTAATGTTTTAGTTTGTGGTCTGTACTTTTATTAATGGTGATGTGATTTTGATGTATTATCGTTTTTAATAACTGCAAATTGTAATGTTTTTTGCTATTATGGCAACCACTGAATAAAGCTGTGTTAAAAAAAAAATAATAATAATCAGGTATTGCGTTGCCTCAGACTCCTGTCTCAGTGGCCTGGGCTCCCGGATAGGGAATTCGTCATCTTGGGGTCAGCCACAGGCCTCTTGCCAGCCAGGCAGTCATGTGATCCAACTGCTGATGCCTTCAGTAAATGTGTTTCCTTACTAGGATCGATATTGCAGTGTGCAGGTATCCAGAGTTTGTGTTCCTTTTCTCCTGTCAGCCATCCACTCAGGTGTCTACATACTCAAGGTCAACTCAACGAATCCTGCACTGTGAGTAGGCTCGTGGACTGAGCCCTGACAAGTGGTGGACTTCTAGAATAGTATTATGATGCAAGAATATGTCCTGCTGCTGATTTCCTCGGGGTTTCTTCACCCTGCCATTACTTCCCTCTGATTCTGTTAGTGGCCTGTGTGGATATTGGGGAGATCTGAGGAATCCGATTTCAGGGGCTGCATCTAATAACCGCTGGCTTCGTCCTGTTCACCAAGTTCCCCACTATAGCTTTATGGTCTCCCAAAAGGTGACTCGGCCACAGTTCTGCAACAAATGTACTTGTTAGAGGCGAGGGGTTGGGACTGTTGAGATGCTGAGGCCACAGAGCACCACTTGCTTCAGAATGTGGAACATGGAGGAAGCACACAAAGTTCCCCCAGTGTTTTCAACCCACCCCTAACTTTATATGATGTATTCACCAGAGCTGTAAGGAACCATCACTGTGGTCCTCGTACCAAAGTGGTAGTAAGCATTTAGAAGAGGTTAGACATGGTAGGCCCGAGAAGTCCAGCACGCAAGCCTGGACGAATATTGTGAAAAGAAAAAGACAAATAACAGGAGGCAACATGTGTGCAAACATAGTTCCTAAAAGATGCTGCAAGTCTTCCAAGCACTGGAGTAAGGGAGCTTGTGGTCTGAACAGCTAACAAGGTGAACACCATTATGCAGAAGCCTGGGAGCAAGGTACATCAGCGACACCATCCTGGAGTTAGGGGCTGAGACCAGCTGACTCCAAGATGGCAGACCACCATTTTTTAACATGAGTATTCAAACAGTGTTTGCTCTACAGACCAAATGAATTGTCTTGATGAATTGACAGTCCCATCGGAGGCGCACCAATAAAAGATCCTGCTCCTGATTACCTGACACCTATTCTATGCACACCAGTCAAGTTGTAGGTCACAGAGGGATATAAAAAGGGCACTCACATTTAGGGTTGGAAGGAAAACATGTAGTGCAGTAAGGAGAGAAAGAAAAGGAAGTGGGAGGAGGTTAATGGGGAGACTTGATTGCAGAGCGGGAGATAAAGAAGAAGTAGGAGCACAAAGGGTGGAAAAGGGTAGATGTGGAGAATCATCACACAGCACAAAGGTTAAAGGTGATGAAGGAATATGAAAAGAGAGAGAGGAAGAGGGAAACACCAAGAGAGAATAAAGATTTGCAAAGTGAAAGGACACAGCGGGTAAGGCAAAGAGAGAGCTAAGAGGAACACAACTGAACAAGACGTGAGCCAGTGGTATTAGAGAAGAAAAGTGAATGCAAGGAGGGAGGGGTCTGTCCTTAAAAAAGGCAATGCTGTGGAATTTATGATTCACGTTTACTAAAAATCTGAAACCATGATTGCATGGTGTCTACTCCTTCAGGGGACTTCACTATTCGTTTTTGCTTTGGTGGTGTACTACTCCTTACATAGAAAGTTGAATAGAAATATAATTCTCCGTGTCTGCTTCAGATTTTTAATCAGTGTTTTGACTGCTCACTAATCAACAAGGTCATGATTTCAAGGGTGCTCCAAAGATGGAGAGATTGGCTATCTGTATTTCTTCTCTGTGAAAGATAGTGAGCTAAAGATTCTGGGTAGGTCTCTCTTAACCAGGACTAATGTCCGTCAGAGGGACTCCCAAGACCCCCCCTTGTTTTTTGCATATTTAAGTAACTTTGGGTCTCACCCAAATTACTAGCGGAATACAGATGTGGACCCCTTGCTCACTATTCTTAGAGAGGCACACTCCACCCTACTGATGAGGGCCAACCAGACCGAAACACATGTCTGGCGTTGCTGTTGGTACTCTTGTTCAGAGGAGAATTGCTTAGCATTTCAGTGCTGGACTGCCCTAGGGCAGGACAAAGTCTGATCTGTTTTAGATATTTCTCCTCTGTGAAAGATAGTGAGGTAAATGGGTAAGTCTCTGGTAACCGGGACTAATGTCCAGCAGAAGGACTCCCAAGACCCCCCTTGTTTTTTGCATATTTAAGTAACTTTGGGTCTCACCCTAAATTACTAGGGGAATACAGACGTGGACCCCTTGCTCACTATTCTTAGAGAGGCACAGCTCCAACCCTACTAATGCGGGCCAACCAGACCGAAACATATGTCTCGCGTTGCTGTTGTTACTCCTGTTCAGAGGAGAATTTCTTAGCATTTCAGTGCTGGACTGCCCTAGGGCAGGACAAAGTCTGATCTGTTTTAGATATTTCGCCTCTGTGAAAGATAGTGAGCTAAAGACTCTGGGTAAGTCTCTCGTAACCAGGACTAATGTCCAGCAGAGGGACTCCCAGGATCCCTGTTGCTTTTTTCCTTTATGATCCACATAAGATGTTTATGTTTTACCGCTAGTTTTATGCCCGTCCCTCTTTCCCTCCTTCTCCTGTCATTCACTCCATTTGACTGCTCTCAATTGAGACTAAAATGGTCTAATAATACCAATATACAACTCCATTCCCTCTATATATGCACATATATTTAGTGAAAAAACCTTGGTTAGGAGAATGTTAAGGTGATCAGATTTAACGCAACAAACCCCCTGAAATACAGGAATAGCATTTCGAGCAGGTCCACCTTAACTATACGACCCCTATTGTGCAGCGTTTGACCACAACAATGAGATCACAGATAACATCCCTGCTGGGTCTACTAGCCATGGCTTTTCAGCCATGGCCACGGATAAACATGTTACATAGTTCTTGAGGTCTGACTAGCTGTGGCCCTCGGCCGTGGCCTCGGTGCATATTGCACCAATATCTTTCTTTTAGGCCACTAGCCATGACCACTGGCCATGCCAACCAATTACTTTGTTACCAAACAGCCATTGTGCCCTGCCCAGTAGATGTAGGCACTGCAGAGGTTACATCTTTTTTTTCTAACTTCCTACTCCAGTGATCATTCCATGGTAATCATTTCCAATAACATAAATTCCTGCGGTAGAGTTGCGTTTCTCTGATTCCTGCGATAACGGGAACATTTATCAGAATTAATAAACCAAAAATGTTCTGTTTCCCCAACCCAACGCTAAATCCCCAAAATCACATGTTTTTTTCTTTCCCACTCCCAACCTCAAGCCTAATGACACTGCTATTGCTATTGGTATTTATATAGCGCCTAGTACCAGGTCATCTTAGCGCTGTGGTTCAAAGCAATGCATGTTCCCATAGGAGTGACTAGATAAACAGAAGAGTTTTGAGTCTCCTTCTGAAGTTGAGAATATTTTTAGACTCTGTAAAGTCGTCAGGGAGTTCATTCCAAAGTTTGATGACATCCTTTTTCCTCCTCCAAATAAAGATTTGAGTTATTTCATTTGAGACTTCACCCGGCAATATTGCAAGAATTACTCGCATCCAGAAAGAAAAAAGGCAGGTTTTCAGTTCTGGAAAGCTTCTCAGCCTCTCTGCTGATATATATAAAGGTTTTAAGGAATGGTGGGTACCCCATGTCTCTGTCGATTATTTTAAACACTAATGGATGAATTTGCGCCAATCTAGTCAAGGAAATTAAGTCACTACTTTGTGCCCAAGTCGTTTCTTATTTGGTCCAAATCTGCTCAGCGGTTTTCTTGCTACGGCTGTTCAAAATCATTCAAATTAAACCACAAGGTTATCTGAATTTGTGTCCTTCTGACAATCTCAGAAGTTTTTTATTATTACTGCGTATTAACCATCTGCCGGTGTTAACGGTCAATGGACACGAGCGAGCAATCCCCAAAGAGGAGCGATACTGCCGGATATATAAAAGGAGAACTGTACCTGAAACTGCCAGACATGTTTTAATGTTATGTCCAAATTAAGGTTCATTATACACTAAAAATTACGGCAATTATGTACATCATTTGGATCACATTAAGGATGATGATTTCTGGTATATGTGTCTAAATACCCAAAATCCCAGTTTACATTTAGCGCTGTATAGAGTTTGGTGTAATGTAGCCAATCAGTTGAACAAATACTAATTATGAATGTCATGGGATATGAATGGAAGCCCAGTATAAACTGATAAGGGCAATCTATCATGAAATATCAAATTAGTCACACATTAGGAGGTTTAAATAAAAGGTACCACTAAGTGTGGAAACTGATGATATTAATTGGGAGTAGTGACTATTAGGTTTCCATTGGAAAGTGCTGTAAGACTTGGGTTAGTGATCGATGAATATGTGTATATGAGTATATATATGTATTATATTCTTAATCCCTGACCTATAGTTTGGATCCATCAACAGAAATAGTGAATGAATTGTCCTTATTCGTATGAAATGTATATTAGTAACATGATATAAGATTTATTTATTTATTTATTTTTTTCATGATATTTTATGGTTTTATTTTATAATTCTATTGTTGAAATGTATGTGTAAAGTTTTTGTTTATAAAACTATATCACATTAAAAATAAAATAAATAAATTCAAATTAAAAAGAAACATTTTATATTACTTTTAAACAGAGTAAAACCACTAAATAAATGAATTTAAAAAACTTCAATAACAACTTCTAAATATGTTCAATGTCAGTATAGATACCTTTTCCAACTTCTGTGTAGGTGAATGGTATCATACCAGTAGCACATAGTCATATTTCAATGGAGAAGCATGTAAACAAAAAACAAACCCAATTGCTATAGACAATATTGGACAAGGCTTTGAAATACTAGCAGACACCAGTATGGCAAAATAAATCTTAATAGAAAACTGTTCCTCAGCAAACTTTCAAACAGGTGTTCCTTTTGTCCAGACATGTTGTTCAGTGTACCAATGGATGTGCAGCTCAATATGCAATGTTCGACAACAGTCGTTCAAATGTTTATGACAATTCCTCAATCCCTATCTCTCTCTCTCTCCCTACATATATATAAAAGGGAAATTGTGAATATGTGTGTCTGTGTGACTTTTTCGAAATGTTCAGAATACTTCCCAACATGCTACAAACTTGAAATTTGGCATCTGGGTAGGTTCCATGGTGTAGACAATATCAAAAGTAAAAAGGACGAGCGGTCTCCAATGCTTACCCCTGCCATATGTGGATATGTGTGTTTGTGTCTGATCGAAATGTTGGCGTGTGGGTAGGTTCCATGGTATAAACAATGTAAATAAGTATAAAAGATACATTTTGCAAATTATTATAATTTTTTTTTAAATGGTCTGCAAAGCTTACCACGGCCATATTGTTTGCACCGTATTTCTGCCTTAGTCCTACATAAACTTCAGCAGTTCATTGTTCCTAAACTGTCCACACTATCAGCATTCTAGCTGACATTAGCAGTACTCACTTCTGAAGTAAAACAGCGACAAAAAGCAGTGCTTTTGTATTAATGCAGTTGACAGGAAATGGTGAATGTCTCTTCAATAGTGTTCACAATGACATTGTCTTTCACATCGTGGCAAACCTCTCATAGTAATTATAGGAACTTCATTTCCCACAGAAGTTGATTAATGAATGCCATCTCAACAGTATGAAGCTTACATGCTTCAGCTGTACACGTATGGGTACAATACCTCAAGCTTAAACACTTCAGCCCTACACATACAGCACTTATGTTGAGGTTGCTGCTAGCTTGAGTGTAGATCAGGACACCGAAATGTTGCTGTGCAATATCAATTCTTCAACTGAAAGTAGCTGGAATTGATTGCGTTGTTATTCGGGTAACGCAAACAACCATGTAACATCATCATCTATATCCGTTCATTGAATGAACTTCAAACTAGGACTGCAGTGGGAATTACCGTGCAAAGCACTGGTAAACCCGCTAATGTAAAAATGAAAGACAAAAGTACTATCAAAACTTTACAAACCATGTACTCCTGCCCAGTGCTCATCACATTGGACTACGAGGACATTCATTGGCACCTTCTATCATATTAAAATGTTATTGATGCATCATTCTATAATGAAAAACCTTGTTCATAGATTGTACAATGCAAAAGTCCTGCTCTATACCTACAGAAATTAAATGACAATCTCATAAATAGAATAGCCGAAGAACTCCTCAGATAAATACAACACGGAGAAAGTAAATATTTTAGAACTGAAGTAGACATAGCAAACACAGTTCATTTTGAAAACATAAACCGACAACTTTCCAACAGTAATCTCATTAGAAATGCATACAAAAAAGAAATAACGTTTAAAAACATGTTTGTTGAAATTCCAGACAAAGTATGTGCCTGTTGTTGCAGAACTTTCTATAAGAAAAGTACAACAATAGTAGATAAGGTCTAGCAATCTTGCACAACAACCACTGGGTAAGGTATGTTAGGGGCTGTTAGGGGCTGGCTGCTGGTTTTTGGAGGTTTGTGTGCTGATCTGCAAGTAGGGTTCCCTGGCTTTGTGTTGTAGACCTTTGTTTGATTCTAGCTTTCTTCCTCCCCCCCACCCGCCCCTTGGCAACTGCCTAAGACAGTCAGGTGTCCCTTTGCATTTGGCCCGACAGCTTTCTCTGAGTGCTTTCCCTCTGCCTTCTCCCACCCACCTTCATCCATTCCCTGTCCCTCCCACCTCCACTACCTCTGACCCCCGATTTGGTTCTCATTGGTCTGTGTCCCCTCACATGACCAGACAGCTGAATTTCAGAGGCCCTTCCAGGGCAGAGGGCGAATGGCTCCAGGCAAAGGCCACCTCCCTCCCTGTGTTCCACTGTTCACCCATGATCGCCTGATATAGCATCCTACAGCAACACAACTAACGTAAGGTGGTACGGACAGTGAGCACAGCAATTACTGTGCTCAATTAAAACCCTAACACTCCTTCATTATTTCCATCAAACCAGAACTTTGTGTAGATTACCTGCTGCACTCCTTAGATAGCCAGATAGATGGATTGGGGCACAGTCAATATGTAAGTCTTAGATGTTTCTTGGGACAGGAAATACATTGCACATAGACATATTTTAGGAGTTAATACTGTGCTACACCTAAATGTATGTTGGGGGTGGGCATTGTATTTCACTTAGATGTATTTGGGGGTATGCATTGTATTGCACTTAGACAGAATTTGGAGGTTACCAACGTGTTGCACTTAGATGTAATTGGGAGGTGGGAAATGTGATGTATTTCACTCAGACAGAAGTTGGGAGTAGTTATCATGTTGCACTTTCTGCATTTTGGGCAAGGCATTGTGGTACACATTGATGTATCTTGGGGTGGGCAATGTGCTGCACTTAGATGTATTTGGGAGGTGGGTAATGTGTTGCACTTACACTGATGTTGGGGTAGGCATTGTATTGTACTTGATGTATTTTGGGGGTAGGCATTGTGCTGCACTTAGATGTACTTTGGGGGTGGGAAATGTGTTGCACTTAGATGTAATTGGAAGGTGGGTAATCTGTGCACCTACATGGAGGCTGTGGGTAGGCATCATGTTGCACTTGATGTATTTTGGGGTAGGCATTCTGTTACACTTAGATCTATGTTGGGGTGGTCAATGTCTTGCACTTAGACAGAATTTGGCGGTAGGCATTGCGTTGCACTTAGACATAATTGGGTTGGGTAATGTGTTGCGCTTAGATGCAAGTTGGTGATGTGCCCTGTTTTGCACTTAGATTTATTTTGTGGCTGGACAATATATTGCACTCAAACGACAGCATTTCTATTATGCTAAGAAGATTTACGATGGTATCCTGTCCATAGCAGTCAGAAGATTATCAGGAGAATCTATCTAATGCGTCTTGAAGGTATATGAGGATACACTCTCTATTGCTCCTAGGTGATTTGTGGAAAGACTGCTTACTGTGCTTAATAGATGTATTAGGATAACCTCTCTATTGTATTTGGCTTGGTATAGCACCTGAAAGATTCATGATGTTAGCCTATCTCAGTGCCTCAGATAGCCAGTGAATTGAACAAAGTTGTATGTGGGTAGCCTAGGTATTGCACTTAGAAGATTCTTGAGGTAGATTATTGCACTAAGAAGATCTATTAAGACAACTCCTGACAATTTGAGGGTAGCCAGTACATTACACATGGAAAGTACTAGGATGGCATTCCCACTGCATGAAAAACGGACTGAGTTTTTCCTGCCTATTGCACATTGACCGCATACCTATAAGATCTTTCTTATTAGCCTGGCTGCTGTCGAAAAATGTGTGGGGATTGCTGATAAATGCACTTAATAGATACTTGAAATTGGAATCATGAGTTTTCAGGACAACAGCCAGTCTATTGCGCTTAGAAGATGTATCAGGCTAGAATGTCTTTTGCACCTAGAGATAACATGGCCTTCTACAGATGACCTTATCACTCCACTTCAAAGACAAGGTTCCAGCTGAGCCTCAAAACAGGTATACATGCACTACTTCAGTGAACTTTGGCTGCAGGCACGGCTACCTGCCCGCAAACATTTACTATGCAGCGACGACCATGACAAAATTCAATCTAGCTCGACACATAATGCTCCTCCAGGCTTAAACACAGCACACAACACATATGCCATCAGATTGCAGCGATGACCTGTGACAAAATTCTGTCTAGCTGAACACTTAATTAACTTCTTTTGCTATCGCACATAATCCTCTCCAACCAGCACCCATCCACGTGCCTGACTTGATGGGTGGCTTTATGGAGCCCGCCCCCCAGCTCCTCATCTTGGTCAAATGCATGCACACATTCTAGCCTTCACACAATTTCCCACACCTTGGATTTCGGTTACCCGATGGCGTTCCCACCGAAAGCGTGTTCACGCCATATTAATGGGATAAAGGCGCTATACAAATGACAACTACTACTACCACTACTAAATACTATAAAATAAAACACAATAAAGAATCACAATGGTTCCAATTAGCTTTATATTTAACAGCAGAATATAAATAAAAAATAACTGGTCATTTAATACTTTGCACATACTGCAATACTAAGCTTGATAATACCCAAATGCCATTACGTGCTCTCAATAATAACTTAGAAGTATTTCTGCTTCCAAAAGCTCTGCAACACCTTAATCTGTATGAAAGTATCATAATTTAAACCGTACCCCCATTCCAAGCTATAATACGTCTCCAACCCAAAACTGCCAAATTGCCTCCATCAGAGTTACTCAAAGGCATTCTTAGCAAAATAGTATACTCACCAATAGACCTTAACTAAAATGTAGAAATGCTAGCATTAAGGTGGCCAGTACAACAATCTCTGATTGTACTAGTTAATCGAGTGCCAAAAACATACACAAAAATATGGCAACAACTAGTTGAGTTAAACAAAGTTAAAGAAGTCCTAGAATATCTTAAACAAAACAAAGAATACTACAAAGATATAAACTAAAAAGAAAGCACCCTATATATGAAGGTGCACCTCAAACTGGCCAATTTCAATGTGTTGATGCTATCACTACAGACAACATTCTAGGCCAGTATACAATTCACCCACTGCATTTCAGAAACACCACAGAAGATGTATTAAAACCATATCAAATGCATCAAGCCAAAGGGTCTCCAGTGAGAATATGTGAAAAATGTTTAGGTCAGATGTTTTTCCACTACTTTTTCCTACAGGAAAAGAAGGAAGACATGATGAAAGACTCATACAAATCAGAATATCGTTCTCTATGAATTTATCTGAAGATACAAGATACCCGCAAAATGTAGAATATGTTTTCCACCTCTTGTTCGAAGGTGAACTAGCAAATCTATGTTATGGAGTTGCACACACATTAAAAACAGGCACCCATTTCCGAAACATGTCAGCTACTCAACTCCTTCAAAATATAAAAATAAAGATGAAGTGTTGCGGTCAAGTATTACAAATCTCTTGGCAAATATGTGTGTACAAAACAATACTAGTTCCGACGCATGCTGATGTATGTTATATGTTAAGGAAGCTAGGCTCACCCACATGGTTTGTTACTCTAATTTGTGCAGTATATGCATGGGAAGACTTGCATGACTTTCTATGCACTGCAAAGCAAAATAAAGAAGGAATAGCCATGGAAAGCCCAGAAGAACTCTGTTCTCTTGATCCTTTCAATGTCTCAAGATACTCTGACCTTTGTTTCATTGCCATGTTATGCTTCATCTTTAATAAAGAAAAATGTCCATCCAGCAGAGAAGTAGAACACTTCTTTTATAGAAATGAATATCACTTCAGATGAGAACCACACATCTGCTTGCTTTGTGGATAAATAATGCTCCCAAATTTGGCCATGACAGTGATGACACTGTTATACAATTTATTTATTTGACATTACCTGTGAGATCCCTTCAGAAGACATTTGTAATTACCTACGTACACAAATTGTACTTTTCCTAAGACATAAATGTGACAAAATCGGCCGAGTCAATATAAAAACAAAGGGACATTCTTCACCAAATGTCACTTTGGATTCCCTAGACCCGTTTTTAACAAGGGTCAAGTAAATAGTTTCATGTCTTCAGTTAGGCACAGTGTCAAAGGCAAATCTCCCCAAAACACATACACCACTATGAGGCATCCAAGTACATCAATGATTACAAGCCTATCCTTGCCCTCTTGTGGAATGCTATTATAGACATTCAATATATTGCAGACGATTCAACTGCCATTGCAAGATAAGTCACAGCCTAACCCACCAAAGCTGAGAAGAATGAGCAAAAAGAACTTTGGTGTGACATATCATCCAACAAAACCCTTTCTCAAAAATGTTACAGCTTTGTTATCAAAATGCGGTCACAAAAAGAATGGAGGTCCAACAAAGCTGCAGATCATTTAACAGGTACAGCCTTATTCGGGAAATCTGAAAACATTCTCTGGCTCAACCGTGGTCCAGCTTCATCATGATAAAGAGTATTTAATCCTATCAAGACATTGAATCAATAGCCACAAATGATTGCAGCAGCCAAGATATTTTGAAAAATAATTTGATAGATGCATACTTTGCAAACTGAAGTACTGCTTTGGAAAAAATGTCCCTATATGATATAGCCCTAAACTATACCAACACAATTTATGTTATGCCAGATGAGACAACTGGCAAACACTCAGTGTTAAATTGTTAAGGAAGCAAAGTAAGGCTTTCAAAACCAAGAAAAATTAACCATGTAAAATTGTTGTTTAAATCTAGAGACCATAGAGAACTTTATTACGTCGCCGTACTACAACTATTCAAACCTTGGAGGAAAGAGCAAGAATTGTTAGGTGACCATGACACTTTTGAAACTGCATTCAAGGCAAACGAGAGCACTATAACAAATGAACATTTTAAACAGTACAAAGAAATGTTGGATAATGAACGTCGACAAGAAGAAAAAATTGAAACAATACTTGATAAAGACACTCTTGAAGCGAGCCAGTCATCTCTTACAGGAAACCAAGAGCCACTCAGAGAATCATTCATTCAAAATTAAGCAGAAATAGCAATGAATGAAGTAGAAAACAACATGTACCAACACAAACAATCTAAAGAAGATTTGTCAGTGCTCAAATCACAGCTAAATGATGAACAACTCGCCATTTACCTAAAATTCACTGAAGAAATTGAACATGGACTGAAATATGAAAATAAAACTTGCTCTTGTATTTAAGTGGTGAAGCTGGTTCTGACAAAGCCATCTTAATTAAAACAATGAGAACATCTGTAGAAGAAAAAACCAACAAGCTTTCAGCAGATGTAACAGGACCCTCAGGTCTAGCTGCTTACAACATAGCAGGTGTAACTTTACACATACTACTCCTCCTTCAAGTCGAACACCAAAACAAATTAGAATAATACAGATTGTCAGCAAAAGGTGTGACTGAAGCACACAGAATTCTACAACAAATTAAAGTCCTCCTTGTAGATGAAATAAGCATAGTTTCCAACCTCATGCTTGCTTTAATTTATCTAAGAATGCAGTAAGTTCTAAAAACTGGTTACAAAGAACTCTTTGGAGAAAAACATGTTATTGCTTTTGGAGACCTCCAACAGTTAACATCAGGCCAACCCATATTCAAAACATTATGACACAAGGAATGCCATAGTACACTCTGCAGCTTTGGCAATGTTAATCTCTGATGTAATTTTCGCTACAGAGAAAGTATACAAAACATGTATCAATCTGCAGCTCCAACATATGCTCACATTTTAAAAAGAATTGGAACTGTCTGCTTACTTATGATTGAAAATCCTCCTTAAAAAGTAGACTACCACATGAGCTGTATGGACGAAACACATCTGCCCATCATGTAATGGAACAATTAAGTTAACAAAAACACTACTTCATGAGCTCAATGCCAACCCGTGCAAGCTGTAACCAATTCAATGAAAAAAAGCTGAAAAAGAGATGCAACCCATGGTCCATACCAGCACCACAGACAAACTAGACGTGCATGACATGGCACTCCCTATGAGTCAACAAGCAACAGCATGGCTGAATAGTCTAGAAAAATGTACCTCAAACACAGATGGACTAGAAAAACAATTAACTCTGTGTCTAAAGTGCAGAGTGATACTAAAACATAACCTTCATGAAGAACAAGGTTTAGTCAATGGAGCAAATGGAACTTCAAAACATATGCAAATAAAAACAATATCCAGTTTGTCAACATCCATTTTGACAAACCTGCAGAAACTAAAAAAATCTCCTGCACAACAGCATGCTTCTTTCTTTTCAAAGGTATGTATGCATGCAGAGAACAATTTTCTCTGTCTGTCTCTTGCACATGCTGTCACTATTCAAAAGACAAAAGATCTAGCCCTTGACCACACACATGTTGACATTGGCAGGACAGTCTTCCAAGAAGGTATAATTTATGTTGATCTTTCACGTCTTTGCACACTTAAGGGTCTATTCTTAGTGAACTTTGATGCAAACAAACTCAATGCTGACATTCCTTCCATCCGAGAATACAACAGGCTGTGGGCACTGTACACTCCACATTTCTATATTTATCCTAAACCTCAAAAGGACCACTTTAAAAAGACAACTTGTAGAAACATAAGCCATAATGGATCTCCCCAAAATCCAAACAAAAAAAAGAAAACAAAAATGCAGGACCATCAAACGAAACAGAGAAAAAATTCTCTGGTCTGTTTAAATTCAGCAACACAACTAGAGTAAACTGCTATGCAAATGTAGCAATCAATCTTCTCTTCCAATTTCCACCAATTGTGGACAATATGTATTTAAACGGTGCAGACCAGTTTTGTTTACAAATGCTCATCCTACACAGAAATGCCACTAACAACCCAGACACTTTCTGAATTGTCTCAAGAGTAAGACTGGAAAAGGACTATTGTGCAGGAAAAGTTACATTTACCATAAACACACAGGAAGAGCCACAAAAATGTATTATGTAATTACTGCAATTACTAGAAACAAAGCACATCCCTAAAAATGTAATTGATCAGATTTCATACCCGTGGAACCCTACATGCACTCTCTGCAACCATGTTTCACAGGAGCACATGCCTAATGAAGGATTTGCGTATGTATCTATACCAAATAATGATTCAATTCCAGTTGAACAGCTTTTGCAAAATGCAGATCATGGCATATTATGCTATTTATGCAATTCACACAATCAATCCAACATACAAAGAGATTCACATGCCAATATGTACCATTAATGGTTTTAAAATACAATGCAGATGGAACTAAAAATAACTGTAAAATTACTAACTTTACACACACCAAAGTATCTCTTGGCAAGACAACCTTCACAACAGTAGGCATAATATACCACGCTGGTGCCACAACTACTTCAGGCCACTATAATGCATATGTGAATAAAAGAAGTGGTTGGTCTGAACGTTACAACACTTCTGTTACTCAAAACATAAGTTACCAGCAAATCTAACAAATGCCCACTTAATTTTCCTCCAATCAAATGTTATTAAATTACACGTAAAATTGACAATTACAATAATATGCAGTTACAATACACCAGTGGGTATCTAACTACTTTAAATATAACTGCACACAAAAAAAACGATATTCCTTAATTACATTGCACTGAAAACATGATATGGGAGTGTTTGAGCATCGAAGGGCTGCCCAGTGTTCAGATGTTCGCAGATGTCAATGACTGTTCGCGAACATATTGCACCTGCCATGTGGGCCCTTTCCTCGTTCCCTGCATGGAAAGAGCACTGGAGAGGCCGCGGACATCACAGATATCCGCAGATGGCAGGAGGCTCAACCAATCAGGATTTCTGTTTGTGGAGGAGGAGTTCAACTGCACAGGAGGATAGGGGTGGAAGTGATTCATTTATTGCTTGAATATCTGAAAGCATGGACATTTACAAGAAGACTGTTAGGATGTTAGGAGATTTGTGGATTCATTGGCTGAAGATATATGGTGAGCAGCTTGCCATCTCACATAATCTTAGATTAGAAAAAGTGGAGATGGTATGGGATGGAGTTTTTGGAATTAAATACAGTCAATTATCACCCATGTGTGAAGAAATTGTGCATTTGAAAAATCCAAAAATGATTATAGTACATTTTGAAGGCAATCATTTGGGATATGTAACTGGAATGTCTTTGCAGGTTGTTATGAAAGATACTTTTAGAAGACGATTAGAACGTTTTACACACAATGTTTATTTTTCCACAAATTACTCAAAGACAAATGTGGAAGAGATCAAACTTGTTTTGTCCAGATATTGAAAGCAAACAGGCAGAATGTCAATAAAGCTGTATCTGCATTCTCACAAGATGTAGGAATGGCATCTTTTTACAAGAAAAATATACAACATGATGAAGTGAATATTTTTTGTAAAAATGGAGTACATCTTACAAATATTGGAAATCAGCTTTTTCTTTCTAATAATCAGAATGCAGTGAAACAGTTTTTGTGAAAGAAAAGAAACGAAAAGAAAAGAAAAGAAGAACAGTATATATTAAAATATTTGTTAGTACATACGGTATATATAAAATATTTTTTAAAAAGGCTCTTTTCTGATCCAACATTATAGTAAGAAAAGAAGCAAAGATAAACCCCCTTTTTTCACTGTGTAGTCTGTGTACATATTCTCTGTCCACAGACTTAAATGGGCAGAAAAGTAGTGGAAGTCATTGTGTTGGGTGGTGTAATGTGAATGGGAAGTGTAAAAGCCTCCAAATCACGTAACAATTTGTATTTGATATTTTGCATGGCAGACAAAAGGGGATGTACAGAAAATGCTTACTGTCGCCTTTTGTTTTTCTCTGCTATACAAATGCTCCAGTATTTGCATTAGCATATATTGTAATGCTAATGCATATATTGGAGATTCTTATGGAGTCTAACTACTTTAAGCATCATGATAAAGTAGATGAAGTCTAAAATACTAAGCATTTTTTTCCATTCTATTTGTAAACTTTGAAAGGCTGTTCCCCATTGAAACGTTTTTGGTGATTATTTAGTTTCCTTAATTTTTGGGGATTTTTTTTTGTTGGGGAGTGTGATGAATCTGGCAATGGGCCTCATTACGACCCAGGCGGATTTCGCGGTGCTAAATGCACCGCGAAGCATGGCGGAAAGCCGCCGATAGCGCCATGGGGGTTGGCGGATTTACCGCCCCATTCCGACCTCGGCGGAGCGGTAAATCCCCAATCCCCATTCTGCCCTTCCCCATTCCCATTTTTGCCCCATAGGGTATAATGGGAGTGGGGAAGGAGTTAATTACGCCACCGTAAAATACGGTGGCGTAATTAACAACGAGGTCCCGTAGCGCCATGGTTTTCTCCGGCTGGTAAAACCAGGCGGAGAAAACCTCCATGGCGCTACGGGAACTCGTAGTATGGCGGAGAGGTACGCCATGCACTACGCTGGCGTAATACCCTCTCCGCCAGGGTCCTAATGAGGCCCAATGTCACCACTCCCTCTCTGGGAAAATTCTCTTCCCAAGGGCAGCCATTACCTGATCCCGACACTGATCTAACTCTCTCTTAGACTTTATCCAAGTGGTAGAGAGTTGCTACAGCCCAAACTAAGTGCTGTTTTTCTTGGATAATCCACTGGTCACCAAGGAGTCTGGAAGGGGACAGAAAGTCAACACAAAAAATTCCCAGTGACTTTACAAGACCAGCAGAACAGACTGTAGATAACAACGTTTTGTGTAACATGCAGTGATCTTAATTTCTATCTCGGAAACACTTCACTGCTCCTCTTTTTAAAATAAATCTATTGATGTGAGTTTTAATTTGACGAATTGTAAAGGTTTGTTTTAAACCATTAACAACAAACAAAGCAAAAAAATATTATAACAGAAAATAAGTGTGCGAGAAACCGTCAAATCCAAGCTAGTGAAAAGGAGTGACATAGACTATCAACTTCCACCTGGACTTGTTAGACAGGCTTTGTGTGGGAACTTTATCAGCGAAGGAAGGAGATTCCCCAAAAGTGAAAAGGCCTCTTGATTTATTTTAGCATACCTCGATCTTTTAGTATTTTGAGGCTTTCAGTTTTTGCAGAACATTTAGTTCATGATAAACATCAGATTAATCCTAACATTTATCTTAGGTAAGTTTAGCTGCAACCCTTTTTTTTGTTATTTTTTCCGACTGTCCAATGAGCCCTTAACAAATAACACAAAACCTGAATTCAGAGTCTACTCTAGCTCTTTGATATCTGTCACTGGATTAAAAGCCTTTTTTGCACAAGAAAATGGTGTGTTTTGGCCATGGAAAATGTGCTTCCAGACTGGAACTACAGATGGCGGGAGCACTGTTGAAAAGTATTATGTAAGGGGTTGTTTATGGTAAGTTAGACGTTATGATCAGTCATTGTGAAATGTGGTTTTCAGAAGTGGAATAAAAATGCTTGCCACGTGGCTTCAGTGGAACTTTTACAGATCCACAGTTCCTTAGGCATCAATCCATCTCTGGGTTAAAAAATGCTAATATTGGGGTTATGTATATTGAGATATATTGGGGCTTTGCTATGTCATTTCTGTGTTTTTTATATGATTGTCAATATGGACGTGGGTTATGGTATGTATGTAGAATTCTATGGCCACCCTGATTGTGATGAGTGAAACAGAGTATATGTGTCTCACGGTGCACTTTACAAAATTGTGTTGATTTGTGACTTACATTTTGGCCTCCAATTCCGCCCATCTGGTGGTTTCCGTGGTCCCCTGCCCCCCTCGATAGCCCATCCGCCTCCCTCTCCCTCCCCGCATCCTTTTCCTGATTCCCCGGCCCTCCCCGCCTCCCGCTCCCGCCCACCCCCTCCCATTGGTCAATCCACCTCACGCTCGGACCCTAACGACTCACGTGCCTACCCCGGCTCCCTTAGCCCCCAGAGCCAGGTGAGTGCAGCCGCCTACATTTTGGCCTCCAATTCCGCCCATCTGGTGGTTTCCGTGGTCCCCTGCCCCCCTCGATAGCCCATCCGCCTCCCTCTCCCTCCCCGCATCCATTTCCTGATTCCCCGGCCCTCCCCGCCTCCCGCTCCCGCCCACCCTCTCCCATTGGTCAATCCACCTCACGCTCGGAGCCTAACGACTTGCGTGCCTGCCCTTAGCCCCCAGAGCCAGGTGAGTGCAGCCGCCTACATTTTGGCCTCCAATTCCGCCCATCTGGTGGTTTCCGTGGTCCCCTACCCCCCTCGATAGCCCATCCGCCTCCCTCTCCCTCCCCGCATCCATTTCCTGATTCCCCGGCCCTCCCCGCCTCCCGCTCCCGCCCACCCCCTCCCATTGGTCAATCCACCTCACGCTCGGAGCCTAACGACTCGCGTGCCTGCCCCGGCTCCCTTAGCCCCCAGAGCCTGGTGAGTGCAGCCGCCTACATTTTGGCCTCCAATTCCGCCCATCTGGTGGTTTCCGTGGTCCCCTGTCCCCCTCGATAGCCCATCCGCCTCCCTCTCCCTCCCCGCATCCATTTCCTGATTCCCCGGCCCTCCCCGCCTCCCGCTCCCGCCCACCCCCTCCCATTGGTCAATCCACCTCACGCTCGGAGCCTAACGACTCGCGTGCCTGCCCCGGCTCCCCTAGCCCCCAGAGCCAGGTGAGTGCAGCCGCCTACATTTTGGCCTCCAATTCCGCCCATCTGTTGTTTTCCGTGGTCCCCTGCCCCCCTCGATAGCCCATCCGCCTCCCTCTCCCTCCCCGCATCCATTTCCTGATTCCCCGGCCCTCCCCGCCTCCCGCCCACCCCCTCCCATTGGTCAATCCACCTCACGCTCGGAGCCTAACGAAACGCGTGCCTGCCCCGGCTCCCTTAGCCCCCAGAGCCAGGTGAGTGCAGCCGCCTACATTTTGGCCTCCAATTCCGCCCATCTGGTGGTTTCCGTGGTCCCCTGCCCCCTCGATAGCCCATCCGCCTCCCTCTCCCTCCCCGCATCCATTTCCTGATTCCCCGGCCCTCCCCGCCTCCCGCTCCCGCCCACCCCCTCCCATTGGTCAATCCACCTCACGCTCGGAGCCTAACGACTCGCGTGCCTGCCCCGGCTCCCTTAGCCCCCAGAGCCAGGTGAGTGCAGCCGCCTACATTTTGGCCTCCAATTCCGCCCATCTGGTGGTTTCCGTGGTCCCCTGCCCCCCTCGATAGCCCATCCGCCTCCCTCTCCCTCCCCGCATCCATTTCCTGATTCCCCGGCCCTCCCCGCCTCCCGCTCCTGCCCACCCCCTCCCATTGGTCAATCCACCTCACGCTCGGAGCCTAACGACTCGCGTGCCTGCCCCGGCTCCCTTAGCCCCCAGAGCCAGGTGAGTGCAGCCGCCTACATTTTGGCCTCCAATTCCGCCCATCTGGTGGTTTCCGTGGTCCCCTGCCCCCCTCGATAGCCCATCCGCCTCCCTCTCCCTCCCCGCATCCATTTCCTGATTCCCCGGCCCTCCCCGCCTCCCGCTCCCGCCCACCCCCTCCCATTGGTCAATCCACCTCACGCTCGGAGCCTAACGACTCGCGTGCCTGCCCCGGCTCCCTTAGCCCCCAGAGCCAGGTGAGTGCAGCCGCCTACATTTTGGCCTCCAATTCCGCCCATCTGGTGGTTTCCGTGGTCCCCTGCCCCCATCGATAGCCCATCCGCCTCCCTCTCCCTCCCCGCATCCATTTCCTGATTCCCCGGCCCTCCCCTCCTCCCGCTCCCGCCCACCCCCTCCCATTGGTCAATCCACCTCACGCTCGGAGCCTAACGACTCGCGTGCCTGCCCCGGCTCCCTTAGCCCCCAGAGCCAGGTGAGTGCAGCCGCCTACATTTTGGCCTCCAATTCCGCCCATCTGGTGGCTTCCGTGGTCCCCTGCCCCCCTCGATAGCCCATCCGCCTCCCTCTCCCTCCCCGCATCCATTTCCTGATTCCCCGGCCCTCCCCGCCTCCCGCTCCCGCCCACCCCCTCCCATTGGTCAATCCACCTCACGCTCGGAGCCTAACGACTCGCGTGCCTGCCCCGGCTCCCTTAGCCCCCAGAGCCAGGTGAGTGCAGCCGCCTACATTTTGGCCTCCAATTCCACCCATCTGGTGGTTTCCGTGGTCCCCTGCCCCCCTCGATAGCCCATCCGCCTCCCTCTCCCTCCCCGCATCCATTTCCTGATTCCCCGGCCCTCCCCGCCTCCCGCTCCCGCCCACCCCCTCCCATTGGTCAATCCACCTCACGCTCGGAGCCTAACGACTCGCGTGCCTGCCCCGGCTCCCTTAGCCCCCAGAGCCAGGTGAGTGCAGCCGCCTACATTTTGGCCTCCAATTCCACCCATCTGGTGGTTTCCGTGGTCCCCTGCCCCCCTCGATAGCCCATCCGCCTCCCTCTCCCTCTCCGCATCCATTTCCTGATTCCCCGGCCCTTCCCGCCTCCCGCTCCCGCCCACCCCCTCCCATTGGTCAATCCACCTCACGCTCGGAGCCTAACGACTCGCGTGCCTGCCCCGGCTCCCTTAGCCCCCAGAGCCAGGTGAGTGCAGCCGCCTACATTTTGGCCTCCAATTCCGCCCATCTGGTGGTTTCCGTGGTCCCCTGCCCCCCTCGATAGCCCATCCGCCTCCCTCTCCCTCCCCGCATCCATTTCCTGATTCCCCGGCCCTCCCCGCCTCCCGCTCCCGCCCACCCCCTCCCATTGGTCAATCCACCTCACGTTCGGAGCCTAACGACTCGCGTGCCTGCCCCGGCTCCCTTAGCCCCCAGAGCCAGGTGAGTGCAGCCGCCTACATTTTGGCCTCCAATTCCACCCATCTGGTGGTTTCCGTGGTCCCCTGCCCCCCTCGATAGCCCATCCGCCTCCCTCTCCCTCCCCGCATCCATTTCCTGATTCCCCGGCCCTTCCCGCCTCCCGCTCCCGCCCACCCCCTCCCATTGGTCACATCAAGAGGACTTCCACTCATAGCCAATCTCCCCAGGGCAGCCCCTGCCCGGCAGCCCCACCGGCTAAGGACCCCAAGGCAAAGGACGGCTCCAACTGGACGGCTCCAGATCGTATCTGCAGGTATCCGCAGGAGAAGCAAGAAGCCAACAACAAGTAAGTGTGGCAAGGGCAGGGCCAGAAGCAACTACTTCAGGCCATACTACCCTACCACCCCTCTAACTCAGCATCAATCCCTCTATAGTCAAACTCGGAATCCCAGCATTGCATTGTTCCCAATTACATTTTTGAAGTGTCCCAATCGCATTCAGGCGCTGCGTCCAATAGCCTCTCCGAGGAAAGCTGCATTTAGAAATGCTCCCAATTGCCTTCTGAAGTTGCGCGCAAACGCCTCCCTGAGAAAAGTTGCATCTAGAAGTGTCCCCAATTGCATTAGCAGTGTTCCCAATTTGAATTTAGGTGCTGCGCCCAATAGCCCTTGAGGAAAGTTACATTTAGAAGTGTCCCCAACTGCATATAGAAGTGTTCTCAATCGCATCTAGAAGTGTTCCCAACTGCATTCTTGAAGTGTTCCCAACTGCATTCTTGAAGTGTTCCCAACTGCATTCTTGAAGTGTTCCCAACTGCATTCTTGAAGTGTCCCCAATTGCATTAGCAGTGTTCCCAATTTGAATTTAGGTGCTGCGCCCAACAGCCCTTGAGGAAAGTTACATTTAGAAGTGTCCCCAACTGCATATAGAAGTGTTCTCAATCGCATCTAGAAGTGTTCCCAACTGCATTCTTGAAGTGTTCCCAACTGCATTCTTGAAGTGTTCCCAACTGCATTCTTGAAGTGTTCCCAACTGCATTCTTGAAGTGTCCCCAATTGCATTAGCAGTGTTCCCAATTTGAACTCGGGGAATGGCCGAGTGTGGGGAAGGGCCGAGTGTGGGGAAGGGCCGAGTGTAGGAAATGGCTGAGTGTGGGGAATGGCTGAGTGTGGGGAATGGCTGAGTGTGGGGAACGGCTGAGTGTGGGGAACGGCTGAGTGTGGGGAACGGCTGAGTGTAGGGAACGGCTGAGTATGGAAATCGACTGAGTGTGAGGAACGGCAGGGTGTGGGGAACGGCTGGGTGTGGGGAACGGCTGAGTGTGGGGAACGGCTGAGTGTGGGGAACGGCTGAGTGTGGGGAACGGCTGAGTATATGGGAACGGCTGAGTATGTGGGAATGGCTGAGTATGTAGGAATAGCTGAGTATGTGGGAATGGCTGAGTATATGGGAATGTCTGAGTATGTGGGAAATGGCTGAGTGTGGGAAATGGCTGAATGTAGGAATTGGCTGAGTGTGAGGAACATACACAATATGCATTGATATGCGGGAACATTCGAATGAACATATATCATACCACACCTCACGCCTACTCTCCTCCTTACACCATCACTCAAATAGAACACAGGGATACTATGACACCATTCGGTATAACTGTTCTCATATCAACATCTCCCGCTCACTCCCCATCACTCTAAGTAACCACCGCTGGTTTAACACCCCCAGCCAGGCGTCTCTCCTCAGGCCTAACGCAGCCACTCTCGAGCTGGATTAATTCTGCCAGAGCGTACACATTCTCCTGACCTCTCAACCACCACACCTACCGCTAAGAAGCAGCTACCACAATAACCCCGCACCAGCTGCACACATACTCTGTGCGCACAAGCACCTTTTGTCTCTCTTCACCCTCTCGACTGACTCGAACCTCGGTTCCCAAGGGCGTTCAACCTACCAGCGCCTTCAGACCATACCAATGGTATATAAGGCGCTATATAAATGCAAAATACAATACAATACAATACTTGTGGGCATATTTTCTACATGTCTAATGACTTTGACAAGCATGGGTACATGAGGGAGTGTGATGTCACTGTTAAAATGCACTGTGTGGCTGTGTTAGGTATAGTGCTCAACCCAGTGGCTACTTTGGTTGACTTGGCGGGGCTTCAGACACTGTTCCTAAGTAATCCGAGAAATAAACTGTTCAATGGGCCTTGTCATCGCCATTTTTGGCATCTTGCTGGGGCCTCTGGCATGGTAGCCATGCCAGGAGGGTACTGTTGATATAATATTGCACTTCGAAGAATTGTTATGGTTAGCCATTGTAGTGCGCTTGGAAGAACTATGAAGGCCAGCCAGTGTGTTGTACCTCGATGAATTGTGAGGATTAGCCAATGTGTTGCACCTGGATGAATTTTCAGGACAGCCTATATTCTGACTTTGAAGAATTGTGAAGGTTGCACTTGGAATGTAGAATTTCGCATCGATAATAACTCTAGATTAACAAAGAATTTAGCATATGCTTTGAATCGAGGACAATGTGGCCAGCTAAGGAATCTTGACATTTGTAGAATGTAGTGACTGAATCAAATATAGGTTAGAATGTAGCCAATGTATTACATGCATTGAACCTTTCACACTCCATGTATATGGAAAGCTAGCCGAAGGCACGACTACCGACCCGTACGCATCTGCCATCATACACCACTCGAACACACTACGCACAACACATCTGCCATAAGAATGAAACTTCTGTTCACAACAAAAATTCAATAGGTAGCTGCACACATAATGACTATCCCGCTCTTGCATACCACCCATCCACATGCCACCTCAACATGGGTAGATAGCAGGGACTTAGCCACCCTTTCATATGTTCGTATTGGCCAATATGTACACCTGCATACTCGCATCTCCTCGAACTTCCCATACCTGGACTCCAGTCCCCCGGGGGCATTCAACCTACATCGTGTTGTGGCCATACTAATGGTGAAAGGTGCCATACAAATGACGCATTCCATTACAGTATTTAGAATATTGAAATTTTGTGAAAAAAAACATTAATTAAAGTGATTTGCATTAAGTCATTCTAATGAAATTCAGTGAAAAGCCTTTCTTAGGAACAAAAATGTGCCTGTTTTTATTTCTAATGCAACTATGACTACACCACCCCATCGTAAAACAATCATAAGTTGGCTACCGCCATGCACTGCTCATACTGCCACATATGCTAAGGCAATTATCATATATACAACCAAAATGTGAACTGGGCTTCAACAACGAAAGGTACATAATAGCAAAACGCCAAATAGTTTTTTTTACATTGAATGTGTGGGAGGTGAAAGAAAAACTTTGATGGTATTTTTACATTTCACGTGAGGGACGATACAAAAAAAGAACTAAAACATAGTAAATAGAGACCTGATCACCCAGGCGATTTATCATGAAGGGAGAAGTGCATGGCTGTTGCCCAGCTATGTTTTATTTTTCATTTTTAATGGTGGTGCTTTAGAAACCTCAAATTGTGATGTCTTTTCTTTCTCTGCAACCCTAATGGCCCCTTAAGAAAGTTGTTTCACTGACGTCCATAGGTTTTTAGTAGATAGTTAAGGGGAAAACTATGATGCATTCGGCCTCATTATGACCCGGGCGATAAGGGATTACCGGTACCGGTAAGGGCACTGGTGCCGGTAATCCCTTACTGCCCAATTATGAGGTCCCTTTGCGGGTCCCTACCATAACGGCTGGTTTTACTAGCCGTTAAGGAATGGACCCTCAAAGGGACCTTGGAGGTAATTACAGTACCAAAATTTGCGGTGCCGTAATTACCACCTTCCCCATTCCCATTGAGCCCTATGGGGGCAAGAATGGGAATGGGGAAGGGCCAATGGTGAATGGGGAATTACCGCTCCGCCAACCTTGGAATGGGGCGGTAACTCCACCATTCACCATGGCGGAATCCGGCGTCAACCATGGCGCTAATAGCGCCATGGTTAACGCCTGGGTCGTAATGAGGCCCATTGACTTTTTGCAAAATTCTTTTTCTAATAACATTTCACGTATTTGACGAATCAAGATGGCATTTTCAATAAATACCTGATTGACTCGGGAGCATATGAACTGAAACATCTAGTGCCAATTCATCAAATGGTTAAAAAGCAGCAAAAAAGGTGCGTTTGACTTTTTGCATTATTTTTTGCAATGGAAAATGTGCAGATATTGGTCATGCCCATATTCTGAACCCTAGACAGATTTTCGTCATATTTGTTTTGGGAGGAGCAGAATGCTTGTGAATAATTTCGTAGTTTGGTTTGGGGAAAATCACTCCAGTATTTATTTTCAAAATTAAGTGGAGAGTAGTACAAGTATCGTTTTTTTTTTTTTAAATGAGTTTCTTTATTTGGTTTTAACAAAAAACAAAAGCACTTGCCATACAATAAAAAATAAACGGCATGAATGATAACCTTTCCAATTTCACACGCTATGAACCACTCCCCAGCCCAAAGGATCCTCCCTGCAGAGTGACATACCGCTAACCCCCCCAAATCTTCCCCCCTCTTCCCGTCCCAGCTCTCCCCTTCCCAACCTCTCAACACCCCTCCCCACACGCGTTTGTCAGGTCTCACCTTCCTCCCTTGTACGTTCCTTCCAGGAGGTCGTGAATCCTGGAACAAGGCCAGTTTGTCCCAGATCTTGTGCCATAGGGTGTTGCGGTCCCTTGTGCCCTACTCCCCACGTCCCTGCGCACTTACATCCCTTTCTGCTTGCAGCCACTTGCGCCAGCTCCTGCATCAATCCCCCATTCTGGCTCCCTCTGGTCCCTTCCATGCCATTGCTATCACCCTCCTAGCCAGCAGCAGGCCCAGCACCAGAGCCCTGGCCAACGCCTTACGTCTTCTTTCCCTCCTTGAGGATGTAAACCCTAAGAGGCAGTTTTTGATTGTGAAGCCGACCCGTGTCCTGATCAGTTCAGATGATTCTGTACATACACCCTTCCAGAACCCCATCACACGTGCAAACTCCCACCCAGGGGTGTTACTAGGTCTGGAAAAGATCTGGGGCTAAGCAAATGTCGGAACTGGTGGGACTAAGGGCTAGGTAACACTTTGGTTGTAGCACCCAAGCTTCTATCCGGGGCTACAAACAAAAGACCCAGGGCTATAGACCACTCAGCCGCCCCCGTAGCGATGCCTCTGCCCCCACCACATGTGCAAAAAGGTCCCAACCACATTTCTACAACCCTGCAGGTCAGATCTCTGCCCCACTATCTTGGCCACCCTAATTGAAGTAATATATGCCCCCCACACTATCTTATACTGTATCCATTGGAACTTGGCATTCCTGGAGACCCTCTTTGTATGCTCCAGCGCCCTCCCCCATTCCGCATCCGTAAATTGCTCCCCATATCCTGTTCCCACTTGGCTTGGAATTACACTCCCCCCAATTGGCATACACTTCCGTCGCACAATTCCCCCCCTCAACTAGGTGCAAAAGAGTCACGTTCAACCCGTGAGTGCCTGTTTTCTCTGGGAACCCCCTGCAGGCCGTACTTACTCCCACCATCAACGTGTCAAATTGCAGGAAGTTGACACGAACCAGGGGGTGCACGTCCCTGAATTCGGCACTATCCTCACGTACAAATCATCCAGAATTCCTCCCCTCCCCAGTCGTCCCAATTCTCTCGCAGCCATCACCTGCTTTAACCTACTGCAGCTCAGGGCGTTTAATTGACAATTAAGGAAATCTCTGTCCCACCCTTGCCATGACCCTCCACCGAACTATGATGAAAGTGTCCATCGGGGAGAGGAGACCCCCAAAGATCCGGTTCCCTACCTCCAAGCAACTCCGGCAGCCTGTGTGGCTCCACCTCCTTCTCAATCCAGTTTATAATGCAGGTCCAAATGAGGCTGTGAAAACCAGTCCACCATGAGCAGGAGGACCAACGCCCAGAAATATGCCCTGAATTCAGACTCCTGCTGGTAGTTGAAGTTTGGCCAGAGCAATCCTCAGGTTCTCCCCTTTCCAAAGCAGTGTAGTAAGAGCGGCATGCAGAGACCGAAAACATGTGCCACTTAGCACCGTCAGCATCACCTGAAACCCATACACTAAGCCCAGCAGCACAATCATTTTTGCAAATGACATCCAACCCATCAAATAGATGTAGAATCTAATCCAAAAACTCGCGAGACTCTCAAGCATTCTCCTCACATTCTGGGCATATATACAGCTGAGCTTAATTATCTGTCTGGCAGGACCAAGGAGGCAGCGGCCACAGGCTCCCTCTCTCTTTGCCCAGCAGTCCCCTGCACATCTTCTTGAGTAGTACAAATATCTTTAACTTATATTCTATGGTGCATTGCAACTGCCATTGTTTATTTGAAAGAATTTCCTCAAGTAAGGCAAATTACTGTAGGACAGATATTCAAAATGTAGGGCAAAAGGAAGGAGTGCAGAAAATGTGTGTTTTTTTTTTTTTTTTAGAAATGAGCAAGTCACCGTATTCTCAAAGGTGACTTGCACATTTCAGGAGGTGCTGGACAGTAGCGCAAACATGAACTGCTCATGCCCTTGCATACATAAGTGTCAGGAGTGCCTTCCCAACACTTATGTGTGTCAGGCTCCAGGGAAACCACATGATTAATGGGTCCGTCTCTGTTAAATGCTTCATAAAAATGCATTTCCATCACTGTTTGGGGCATACAAAGTGTGGGAGCAACGGTTTAAACCATGGCTATCACACTCAAAGAAAGATTTGTGACAGGGACAGAAATTGAACTTTTAAATGCACAGAAAAGCCCCTGATATATATATATATAAATGCACAAAGGGGTGAAAAAGGTCATTTGAATGAATGCATGTTAGATGCGTTCATATGCATGTCCTTTGTGGGTTGAGCTACACCTGTTTTTGGTGCTAGTGATCCAATGTGGTAGCACATCTCATCACTTGCACCAACAAAAGGTTTTGGGAATGTGCCCCAAAATGTTAAAAGAATATTTGGACTGGGGCACTGTGATGTTTGACCACAAGGAGAATGTGGGAAGGATGAAACATCTGTGAAGTTTTGCAGAGTGTAAGCAGTCTGGAAATGCATTTATATTGTCAGTATTATCACAGTAATCACACATATAATATTGAGTCTATGAAACAAAACCTGATTTTAGGTACTGAAAAGCAAACCTATATGCATATAAACTAATTGCATCCTAATCAGGGGTCGTGATGAAATCCCTCCTGGCTCTGAGGATCCCATTAGATGGCAGTGGACCATCATAGATGACAATTATGCAGTTTCCCTCCCTACCTGGAAGAGCCTAAAGGCCACTTTAGCCACATTCAAGGTCCCTGAGGAAAGGAATCAAACATATTGATTAATTGACAGGAAATCATACTCACTAGACACTTTTAAAGCTGTAGCAACACCTCCCAGGGTAGAAAAAGTAATTTCAATAACCCCAAGACATGCTCCCAGAGACAAAATGCACTAGTGTGATACAATATTGCCAGTGGCTAACCTGCTGAGGGCGGCAGAGTGTTTCCTTGCAGAGGAAACAAGGTTGCGAATTTACAAAGAGCAAGATGTACTTTCTTATCCAGGAGGGATTTAGAAAATTGACCACACTAGAGAAGCAGAGGATCTGCGTCGTTCCCTGGCAGTACCATAAAGCATGAACAATGGGGAACTGTATTCCAAGATGGAGGCTGTTGGGGTGATCAGGAAAGGTCCCAATGAGAAACAGGGGTTTATGTTGCACGTGCCATACTTGTGACTGGTAGAGCAGTGAAGTTGGAGCTATGTTGCAATTTTATATGTATCCAGTGTAGTTAATGTGAATGGGATATGTGCTACTTTCATTGTTACTTTGTGTTTAAGTTGATACATTTTAGATTTTTTATGCAAGCAGCATTATGAATGTTAAAATCGCTGATGAAATATAAAAACAATCTAGATAGGGTGTGTTACGAAGTGTCTACAAGCTGGGCAACGAGGAGTTTCATAATGCGCATGTGAGGAAGGGGACTTGTCATGAAAAACCCACTGTCGAGAAGACACAATAGTTATTAAACATGTATGCACTGATATACACATATGGGTAATTTACAAATTCATATGCAGTGTGCTCTTTTTATAAATAGGTTAAACTCTGCAGTCAGGGGTTTGCAAGGTGAATTCTGAGTGACTGGGAAAATCTAGGTTTGCAGGGTTGGTGGCCGAAAAAGAGGTAATGATTAACTGCCACACTAAGCAGATGGTCAGCCAACAAGCAGGTCATGGTGTTTATATCTTGGCAGTATCGCAGTAGGAAGATGTCATCTTTTAAGTGCATGGGAGCTTGTTATTTATTGTTCAGAGGGATCCGGGCCATTTGAATTTTGACCTGCAATAAACTTGGGGCGAAGAGACCGTCGAGGCCAGAGTGACCGATATTTCATGGGTTTAGATTCTTTTGTTAGGACGTCACCTGAGGCCATGCGTGTTGAATTGGTAGTCATTTAGATTAGGGTTTGCTGAAGATGCCAGAAAGTCTGAACGTGTGAAATGGTCATCAGCAGTTCAATCTGAACCTGTTTATTGTGCCCCTCCTTGTTTGAAGTACTCTTGCAAACCATGTGAAATTATGTTCGGGGTTAGGAGGACTCAGGCCAGTGGGACCTGTAATAGATTATGTTCGTATATGAATGTGTAACTGTGATGATGTCATGGCCTATGATGGATAAATCCTAAAAGAGGGCGTGTTGAGCTCATGAACTGAAGATGGTAGTTAATATAAAATGTGACCAATGAAAATGGATGCATTGGAGACAGATTGGATTTCTTTTTTATACATCTTGACCAATCACATGTGCGGGGTGGATTGTAATAAAATATATGGGCGTGGTTTAACTGTTGCTTAACTGTTGCAAAAAATATATAATGTGTCAATTTGTTTTTCACAGAGTCTTGGGTTAGTTCGACTACATGGCGTCATCTAGCTCCTCCCATCCGAATGTAAAATAAACTTGCTTTACATACAAACGTGCAATCGCTTGTTAAGTGGTGGACCTGCTTTGGGTTAAGGTGCTTAGAGGCCCATCCACAAATGTGGTGACAACGAAGAGACACCAGGCTTTCTGAGACATTGGGGGGTCTCCCGGCTACACAACTCTGCTGCAGCACCTCTCTGCGGGGACCAGTGTTCTGTGCATGGTAAAAAAGAGAGGTTTACAGGCACCCTATTGGTCAAAGGCCTGTCTCTTGCCTGGAAGCGGGGTACCATGGTCGAGCTGTGTAAGTGGATTGAAGGAGTACCACTTAAGAGCACTTTGGGTTGACATGAGTGCACATTGGAGGGTAAAGCAAGAGGAGAAAAAGGGGAAAATTAGGGTTGTTACTTTGATTTAAATAATTTGGTAAGGGTAGAATTGGAGTGAGTGTGTGGAGTTACCGGGACTGAAAGGGTGAATGAGTAAAGGAGTGAGTGAACTGTTTTACATTGTAAGAACTTCTGTATATATTATTACCTAGTTTATTATTTTAGAGGTGTGAGGTAGTATCCCCAACAGCGCATCCATTGTGAGGTTTGTCCTGATACTCTTCAGTTTGCGTGTCTGGTTTGCTGCAGCCCTCACCTAGGGGTAAGGTGGCATCTTGTGGTAAGTCCATCCATGAATACTTTCCTGAAGTATACCCTCGACACCCTGCATTTTGTACTGACTGTGCGAACGGAGCCTTCACATCGCTTTTATGTATTAGTCGAAGCAGTGAAGGATATCTTTCTGTAATCAGGACAAGACAGTGTTGTAGTAGAAAATACGGCACTAGTAATGAAGAGAGCGAGAGCAGGCATGTTGCTAAAAACAGTGTGCTCGTTCTATGCTTGAGTGAAGGAGATATCAGATATATTGGCTGGCGTGTGTTTTTGGATAAAGATGCTGTCTTTTGTGTAAGAGTGAGAAGTGTAACTAAAGTGAATCGCTAAGCAGGGTGATTGCAGTGAAAGCATGCAAGGTGAGTGATTGTGGGGGAAGACTAACAAACTGGGAAGGGGAAAAAGGGTTTCTTTTGGTTGAAAGTATGTGCTGCGTGTTCGGCTTGAAACATTTGTGTGAGTACTTACTGGCTACAATGTAAAGATTTTAAAGTACCATTGGTAATGGGTGCGGGAAACTAAGGGTAAAATGCTAAATTCTTGGCCTACTGAGGGTACCTATGACAAGGGGTAGTGGAAAATCGACAACTTTTTCCATGCTTCTTTAGTTGTAAGACATAAGCGTTCAAAGTTAGAGAAGCAGTTAAATGTCTTAGAGCTTTGGAGGATGTATGAGTATGATATGAGATGTATAACACGCCTGTACACAGCTTTTTCTAGGTTCCACAAAACAAGGGAGATGAGACAGGGAGGGGACAAGACAAACCATCCAAATAGGCATTGCAACATTGTGATTGTGCAAGTGCAGAGGAGCAGACGTATTTATCCACAGGAGACACTACCCCCTGGTTCCCCAGTATGGGAGCCATGAGACCGTGTCCTGTTTAAGATTAGTTACAGTACCAATGTCACAGCAAGCATATGGAAGACGGTATCCATTGA
Source organism: Ambystoma mexicanum (assembly GCF_040938575.1). Taxonomy (NCBI): domain Eukaryota; kingdom Metazoa; phylum Chordata; class Amphibia; order Caudata; family Ambystomatidae; genus Ambystoma; species Ambystoma mexicanum. The sequence continues at coordinate 418,370,408 of NC_090938.1, forward strand.
GACGACCATATTGAATGTATCCTCGAGTTAATGACAGACTGCAGGAGGAATTCCTTGAAGGATTATGAGAAAGGGCTTAGAAAATGAAATAATGACGCTATAAGAAAGTGTTCAGAACTTCCAGACACATTGAATGAAGACGATGTATGGATCCCAGAGGACAAATGAGGAAGTAAAGAATCAAGTGAACACAAAGATGTAAAAGAAGATTATATGTTAACAAAGTGCTGCAGAAAACAGAAGTTTAATGAATGTACAGATGCTGAAACACAAGATAGATCACGTCATCATGTGGGCTGGCTACATTTAGTGAATAGAATGCAGGTGAAGCCACCAGTGAATGGAAACTGGACATTGGTATCATGAAATAAAAAGCCAGAAAATCACTGAGAAAGAATGAAAGGCTGTGTAACAGTAGAATAGCAGGTTATTGGAGCTGCGTGGAGAGGCTGTATGGCTTGACGTTAAGAACTGAAAAGCGAGGTCAGTCTGCTCTGAAGAAGAACGTCTGTGCAGAGGACGAATCCTCTCAAGTTAAGGTACAAGAAAGAACACAGGAGATGCAAGTTTTAATTTGTTAAAACATTTAAAAGCTTGCAGAATTAACAGAATCAGTCTCTTGTCACGTGAGTCAAAGATGGAAATAGTGCCTGAACTTGAAGTTCCAGACACAATAGCGAGCACCCTCACTCCTGTGCATTCCCAGGACAATAACACTCTGCAAGTCCAGCTACAAAGATAATTTCATGGCAGAAGACAGGGGTAATGAGAGATGCTGGGCTAATTGGGTGGTAGAGAAGTTTCATGTCATTTCTACTTGCACCTGGATCTTGGCTTACGTGCTGCTAATTGAACCGAAACCAATTTTATAAGTCTGTATAATGAAGGAACATATAGCTTGAGAAACCAATGAAATACTGTGTAACTGATTCATCTTAAAATGACACGTTCAAAGAGGTAGTCATGAGTTGTCCACCAGATATCAGACAGCCAATAACAAACCTTGCTCCTATATGATTGTATAACTAGTTGTGTCCCTTAATCAAACCGAAACTTTGATAGGTGTTTCACTATTGCCATATAGTATGACATCACTCTGACGCATAAAGAAGTACATAAAAGAGAATGAGCGTACGTCAGTCGATGGTCGTTGTAAGCGCCCTCTTTTAGATAACTGTTAATAAAACAGCAACTTGCCATCTTCTTGAGTTTGTCTGGTTATTTGGACTCAGAATTATTTTGGTGTAATCCCATCCGGTAACAGATGCCTGTTCCAGGGGCCATAAACTCACAAATGTGAAAATTAGATGTGCAGGTGGAAGGAAGAGGGGGAGGTACAGGGGATAGTAGGGGGAAGTACAATCAGGGTAGCAAGGCTCAGAGTAAGTGCAACCAGGGCACTACAGCTGTGGGTGAGTGCAAGGAGGCAGGGGGGCAGTGCAAGAAAAACTGGTCATGGAGGAGCCTGGTACCCACTAAGAATCTGAGGGTACCAAACAACCAAGTGGATCTACACACAGGTAAGTTAGCAAGGAATGCCTGGTACGACTCAGACCTAGCTACATGTAAACACAAGTGTAGGTTGGCTGAGAGGAATGGAGGACTTCCTGCTCATCCTCTGACACACTGGCTCCAAAGGCAATACCGTCTCGCTGTCCGCTCCAACAAGAGAGGCCACATTCAAGCCTGCATCTCTGCTGCATCCAACAACTCAGCCAAACTATTTAAAATCTGCAAGAAGCTGGCCAACCATGCTGAAGTATCCACCCCTCTTCTCACCTCCCAGGCTCTTTGCACTGCCCTTGCCTCTCACTTTAATTCCAAAACCCAGGACATCTTGTCCACCCTCTCATCCGCACACCCTCCTCTCCACTCTCCACCCCGGCTTGCTGACCCTCCTTCAGCCTCCCCCTCCCTCTTTCTCATTTCTTCTTTCCTCCCCGGATGAGGTTAGCCCAATCTATGAAAGCCTCAGTAAAACAGGTCTATCCCTGTTCCGCTAAAACCATTAAGGACTATATTGATACCCTTGCTCCAGCCCTTGCCGATTTCTGTAATCATTCTTTTGCCTCTGGATTTTTCCCCTCCCCTCTGAAGCACTCCGTTGTGCATCCTATCTTCAAGAAACCAACAGCTGATCCTTCTTGCCCAGCTAACTATCGCCCAATTTCCATTACTCCCTTCTTGAGGAAACTTCTATGAAAAGCTGCCCATCTCCCAGCTTAACCTTCATTCCGACTCTGTTGGCTCTCTCCATGATAACCAATCTGGATTCAGAGCTTCCAGAAGCATGGCAACTGCTCTCCTGAACACCTGTGAAGACCTGCTCTTCAACCATGACTCTAACATTCCCTCTGTCCTCATCCTACTTGATCTTTCCTCTGCTTTCAGCCCAGTCAACCATACCATCCTGCTCAATCATCTTTGTGACAACCTGGGTATCACAGATTACGCTCATGGCCTGGCGACCTCTTTCCTTTTTGATCAACCCTCCCAGGTACTACTTGGGTCCTTCATATCTTCTATCTCCCTCTCTACCTGTGGTGTTCCCCAGCGGTCTAACCTCTCACCCTGGCTTTTCAACCAATACCTGGCAACTCTCGCCTACTGCATTTCCATTTTCTGCTCAAACATCCAGTGCTATGTCGATCACACCCAACTCATTGTCAGGCTTCCCTCTGACACCTCCTCTCCATCCCTCATCTCTGACTGCTTAATCGCCAATCGAAATTGGTGTGCCGCCAACGATCATTGCCTAAATGCCAACAAGACTGAGATCCTCCTCATTGCTACACCTTCAACAACCTTTCCCCTCACTCTCTGGCCGCCCTCTTTTGGCCCTCGTCCTACCCCTACCTGTGAGGCTAAGAATCTCGGGTTCATCTTCGACTCCACACTTTCCTTTTCTGCACACATCTCCAAAAAGTCGAACTTCTTACTGCACCTCCTTAGAGATAATCTGGCTTTTCTCTCCTTCCCTCAGAAGCTTAGTCTCCCAAGCTCTGGCTCTCTCTAGTTTGGACTACTGTAACAGCCTCTTTCTAAATCTACCTTCCGCTACTCTCCGCCCTTTCCAACTAATCCAAAACAGGACTGCAAGACATGTCTTTGGCCTCAAGCCCTGGGATCGTATCTCTCCAGCTCTGATATCCCTTCATTGGCTCCCAGTGGATGCAAGGATTAAATTTAAAACCCTCTGCATTGTCCACAAGACTTTCTGAGGCCTGGGTCCAAAATCCCTTCAACTATCCCTCCATAAATACCCCCCCTCTCGAGCACTTCACTCTTCTACTTCTAACTCCCTCAGGGTCAGTTGATTTTCAACAAAATGAGGTGGGGGCAGATCTCTTTCTTCAGCTGGGGACCTTCCTTTGGAACAGCCTCCCGGCCACCTCACAACTTGATGAGAACCATCTCCGTTTCCGGAAGCACCTCAAGACCTTCCTCTTCACTTGTGCCTTTGCCCTTCTTCCCCCCTGCTGATATGTTTTTCTCTCTCTGCACCATGCACCTGGTCACCCTCTGTCCTTTCGGCTCAGCTACCTGCTCACCCTACCTCCCTCCTGCACTGCCTCAGGGCCACCCCTTGCACTGGGATCTGTATCTGTACACATACAGTCCCCCATTTTTCTCTTCACTTATCCGATATACCCTATTTGACTAATCACACACTTGCCAGTTGCTGGCAGCACTACCACTTTTCACTGCCTTTTTTATTTACCTTTTTTATTTATTAATTGCACTTATTATTTATTCTGTTTCTCTGCTTTGTTCTGCAATTTCCACCTCTCTGCCTTCCTCGCACTTTCCCTTTTCCCTTTTTCCATGTTCTTGCGCATTCTTAATGTCACTGGCCCTAGTAAGATTGTTGTTTTTGTTTCTCCCTTGTTCCCCTCCCTTTGCTTAGTCGCGCTCTGAAACACTTGTGTATGAGCACGATATAAATAAAATATATCATATCATAAGGAAGCAAAAGAGAGAAGGCAGAGGAGAAAAGGACAGACTTAAGCCGCTTATGGAAATTCAGGTGGTCAGGCTCAACTTGAAGAGGTCCAGGGAGGCCGTTCCAGAGGAAGACACCTGCAGAGGAAAGAGATCTACCACCACTCTCTGCTTGGACAAACCTCTGACCCTCATAGAGTTAGAGGTAGCTGAAAGAAGGGCTCTAGAAAGGAATGTATTCAGGCAGAGAGAGTTGGAGATAGTGATGGCCCAGGCCCAAGAAAGCCTTGTGGACGATGAAGGGGGTCTTGAACCTGATCCTTGCCACCACTGGGAGCCAGTGGAGAGATTTCAGATCAGGAGAGATGCGGTACCTGTGCTTGAAGCCAAGGATAAGTCTTGCAGTCCTATTCTGAATTAGTTGCAGGGGATCAAGAGTAGAGCTAGGAAGATTGAGAAAGAGACTGTGGCAGTAGTTCAGCCTGGAGAGAACCGGGGCTCTGGAGACAGTGAGCTTCTGGGGGAAGGTTGAAAAGGTAGAATAACTCTGATGAGGTGCAGCTGGAAGTGTGCCTTCTTGGCAAGGTATGTGATGTTAGGAGAAAAGGAGAGAGCGGACTCGAAGATGACACCAAGGTTTTTTGTCTCAAAGGAAGGTGAGGGGAGAGGGCCCAACGAGGGCGGCCATTGTGCGAGAGCGAAAACAGGAGAAGCAGTCCCAATGAGAAGGATTTCAGTCTTACTGGCATTAAGGCATTAAGATAGAGATCGCACCATTCCTGAATCCTGGATAGACAGTCAGGAATGAGCAAGAGATGAGAGGAGGCTGAGAGAACCCTGAACAAGAGCTGAGTGTCATTCGCATAACACAGAAAGTTAGAATAGAAGGAGTTGATCAGGTGAGCCAAAAGGCCCAGTATTGAAGTACCAGAGTGAGAGGATAAAGCCCTTGGGAACACCACATGCAGAGAGAGAGAGAGAGAGAGAGATGGTGGAGAGAACTGACCCAAGCTGGAACTGGGCGGGTTGCTCCAGCAGGAATGAGGTCAGCCTGATCCATGATTCCCAGGCTTTTTAGGAGGGGGTGAACAAGCGAGTGCTATGGAGAGAGGGGAAGATCCTGTAGCAAAACATTATTACAGAAATTGGCTAAGGCTGGTGTGAGGGTGGAAACATGGTCCTTAATAGTTCTGGAAGATCAGGGGAGAACCTGTTTGGATGACTAGATCGGATTTGTCTGGAAACATTGTCAGGTGTTGTCGGAGAGAAAGAGGAAAAAGGAAGAGGAGAAAGGGAGGTGGTCAAACGGGGTCTGAGAAGGTAGAGGGAGAGAGGGGGAGGAGTGAGAACAAGATGTCCTGAGTTTTAGTGGTGAAATGGGATGCCACAGCCGTACAATGGGCCTGGAAGGGAACAGGTGAGGTGGAGACTGCAGTAGGATTGGCCAACTCTCTGCAGATTTTAAAGATTTCAGCTGTGTTGTTTGAGGCCGCGGAGACACAGGCATGAATATTGACACTCTTTTTGGAGAAGACAGAAAGTCTGTATTGCCTATGGAACAGGCTGTAAGACAGTTTATCAATAGATGAGCCTGAATCCCTCTACTTCCTCTCAGCCACCCTGCACTTGTGTTTCAAGGCGGCGATGTCGGAGTCATACCAAGAGTTGCACTTCAAGTTGGGCTTCAGACGGATTCTCATGACAGGGGCAAGGATGTCCAAGGCGAAGAAGAAAATAATCATCAAGCAAGACCACTCAGATCAAGGTACGTCATTCGCCTAGAAACACAACCATACAATAAAAGAAAATTCGGAGGAGAATCTTTCTCACACCTGACTCCTAAAACATAGAATTCCCTACGAAAAAACATACACAATGCAAGGGATAATCTGGAATTCAGAAAATGACTCAAAACTTGGTTCTTCACCCAAGAATCAGAAGGGAACAAGTAGGAATCATATATTCTGGCAGAAACATGAAGCCCAGTGAGGGATCTACAATTAGTTGCCTAATCATCACCAACTGATGGACATAGGGAGGACATTTTGGACCTCTCATGCACACACACCACCAAGTTTACAGAGGAATACCACAATAGGCAGGGACCCTCCACTAAAAGTCAAGGGAGATACCCATAACCTTCCTAACCTAACTGTATCTAACCCTAGGGCGGAGGGGACCACACCTCCATGACCCATGTCCACATAACGCTACATTTCTACAGAAGATAATTAACACACCGCAACGTACCTGCTGACTAGGAAGCCAAACAATATCAAAGCAAACAGGATGGTCATAGATGCCAACCACAGAAACCAAAGCAAAGAGGTAAGAAAAAAAACTGCTCACCCAATACTAAAACCTAAATTTTCCGCAAACTCTTCTCCTACAGAAACTCAGCCGACCACATCTCTGCACAGCAAACCATACATACTTCACCACACTGAAACGACATACAAACAGCACACAACCATGCACAACAGCCCATGGGAATCGCTCAGACTCGAAAATCGCACCTTAGCTCAGCGAACGGTGCAAACCAAACTGAAGCTGGCGTCAGAACTTCATATCTCACTTTCCTATTCCCATTGCACCCTACTAACCGCTCTCACAGCCCACCCTGTTTCACACTGTCCTTTTTCAGATCCGCCAGAGCACCAGAGAATCACTCCGGTGGCGATAGTGCGTGGTACAAGTAAACTTTAACATTAATATTAACATGTTGAGCAGAGAGAGTAGGGTGTAGCAGACCCACCTTCTGTTCCAGTAGCAGTGACAGAGAGTACACCATGGCATGGTAGGATGTACTGTGATACTCACATGGCCGAAGTAAGCCATAGGAGAGAGATGGGGAAGCCCCAGTAAAAGTAGACGTAACTCAATTTAAGTTGCTCCAGAAGGATCAGTGAAAGGCGTATTATGTCAAGTGCTCATTACATGGACTGGAATAATTTGATGAAGACACTCCCTTTGCTCACTGCAGGGGCGGGCAAGTGGGTTTATGCTTTAGAGAAACACACTGCTCGTGTCATGTTGGCCATAGAAGATATGAAAAGCTTATTCACAGCTCTAATGTGTGAACGCTCAGATGAGCTTTGGAGGCGAGCAGGGTATCTGGGAGTTCAGTTGGATACAGATACCCAAGTTAGAGCAGCATTTAATAATTACAGGGCACAGGTATGGAGGAGCTCTGCAGGTTATGTATCCCAATATGCATTCTCTTATGGCCAAAACTATCAAGTTAGATGATGATATTGCCACACACATCCAGTTATTTCAGGAGATGGGGAGGGGAGCAAGTGTTTTGCAAGGAAATTCTTTCCCACTCTCCAATGCTAATATGTGCAAGAGTAGGACAGCCCACGGCAATCTCTGATATGTCCAGTCCTGTCCATTACCACTGACCTGGAAGAGGAACCAGGATAGGTGGGCAGGAAGGTGACCAAACATTTTCTTTCATGGTCGATACAGTGGCTACACAATTTTGCATCACAGAAGGCAAGGTCCCCTTGTCAGGCAAAATTATGGAAACACATGGATTCTCTGCGGCTATCCTGTTGGTTTGTTACACAAAGATCTATGTATTAAGGTAGGTACACAAAATGTATCTGCTCTTTTGTTGTATTGAACATATACCACAGCGATTCTCTTGGGCAGAGATCTTCTAAGAAAGCTCCCCGTGTCGATCGCTTTCACAGGGGAGCAAGGTATAGTATGCTCAAGTCGAGGTTCGTATCCAGTAAGAGAAGTGGCACGTTTGCATTCATACTTTAGTGACAGCACAATAAGGCTGTGCCTGAACATTCAACTTTGTTTCTTTACAGGGAAATGGTTTTGTTGAGTTGGGTCCCTTAAATCAGAGATCAGACATGGCGTTTACTGATGGGTTTTTGTTTCGACCTGTTCTGCTGCAGGAGGTACCACCAGGCAGTATTGTTATGATTCTCCTAGATGCAGTAGTCATCAAAAAGAACAGGGTGCTTCTCTCAGGCACTGATGAAGAAGGTGGAGAGTGGTGCATAGTTATGTTCATCGATCCAACATTATCGCTAAGGGAAGGGTCTGAAGAGCAATTCTACAAAGACACAGAAGACACAGGAGAGATGGTTTTTGAGATTTGCGTGTCTTTCCACATAGCGATAGAGCAAAGGGAACTACCACAGACCAAGGAGCATTTGGAAAACGTGTTGGAACATTTATGTACCAGCAATCCTCATGGTGTAGGGCTGTTATTGGTGCAGTGTATATAAAATTGAAACTTGGTGCGATATTACCATGGGTTAAGGCGGATGAGGGGATTTTTGAGACATTATGGAGTTTCTCAGTACCTCTCTCCGTTTACATATCGTGGTCAGTGATTCAAGCACACAAGGTTGCCCAAGAAGTACTGTGAATCTCTGACTGTTTTCAACAGAGTGGTTTGAATGGAGTTGGGGAATTTACATGTGTCCAGTACAGTAATGCAGTTCATGGACGATTTGCTAGTCTATAGCACTACAGAAGAGCAGTATCAAGGAGATTCAATAATGGTCCATACCCTGCTTGCTGTGAAGCGGTACAAAGTTGACAAATAAAAATTGCAGTACTACTAGACAGTGGTAGTATATTTGGGGCAAGTGATATTGCCCACAGGAAGGAAGGTAATTCCAAAGACGCAGTTCAAAATACGCCTCAACTGGTCACAGTGAGACATATGCTGCAGTTTTTGGGACTCTGTATCTATTGTAGATCTTCGATCTTTGGCTACTCTAGTTATGTGAGGCCCTTACTGCAACTGCTTAAGGACGCGCAGAAGGTAAAGTGTCTGATAGAATGGTCTGAAGAAATGGTGACTTGAAATCGGGAACTCAAGGCTGCAATCAGCATAACTCCAGTCATGGCGAACCCGAATTACGAGAAATCATTTTATCTTTTTTTTCAATCAAATGGGAAGGTGATCACAGTGGTACTGATCCAGCAAACATTGCTCGGCCATAAATCTTTACCATACTATAGTGGACCCTGTGAAAAACCTGAGGGTATACTCACTCCTAAACCCCTTGGATCCACTGTGCAGGTGGCCAGGGAAATGTAATCACTCTTGGATCCTGACCCTGGGGGTGGAGAATTGGGGAGGATCACCTAGGTGGAGGGTCACTGGGAACTGGAATTGGGGAACCCTTGGGTGAGACATGGTATCCCCCTTTCACTAGTAATGACCAACCCAACCCTTGCCCCATTTACATGAGCTGTTATAAACCAGTTACCCTCTTTTCTCCACATTTGACATTTCAAAATAATGGGACAAAGAAGAGGCAAATCAGAGCAATGAAGACTGCATATTTTTAGCACTCTGGTACTGGGATGAAGAAGATGGATGCCAGGAGCTGAAGAGGTCACGCATGTCCTGTTAATTGTGGTCAGGAAGGGCTGATTGGACATCCATTCCTGCCACCTATTAAGGTGCTACTGGTGTATAAAAGGTGACTAGACCCACAATATAAGAGAGAGCAGGGAAACCTGAGTGTGAAGGAGCGACCGCAGCATCAGGAAGGCCAGTACATGTGTGACATGGGAGCTAGGACTCAGTGGAGCCAACTTAACACTAAGATTGCAGCCGTTTGGAGAGACTGTCCATTTTATATGCTTTCAGGATGCTTGTTTTCCTTTATTGGAGCGTAGACACAGGGGTGACTGATTGGCAGGAATGGGACCACTGAAGTGAGGAGTAGGAGGCCAAGCAATCCATTCTACTGGGAAGTCTTCACTCCCGATCGGTGAGTTTATAATCATTGAGAAACCCGGTGCGCAAATGTTTGGTTGTTCAAGGAAAATACTCTAGGCCTCATCACGAGTTGGGCGGTATCCTGGCTGTAATACCGTCCAAGTTTAATAGTGTTACTGCTGACCAGTCCAGCAGTATTACTGCCGGATCACAGGTTAGGCGTTAACGGTAAATCCCCAATGCCCATTGGGTCCATTGGATCCGATAGGGGATTTTCGGCACTAATAGCATGCACTTATATAGCTGGTGGTAATACCGCCAAAAACAGGGTGCTAAATGGGATTTCACCTCCAGAAAAAAGCTGGGGTTAAAACAGCCTATTTAGTGCCCAACTCATGATAAGGTCAGCTCTTAAATGCCGAGTTAATACTGTTACCGTCGCATTTAGGAGCTACAGCCCAACTCGTAATGAGGCCCATTGTATCGGAGAAGTGGTATGTTTGCTGAAACACATTTTTCGAAGGTCTCTGATCCAATTCAAACCCAGAGAGTGAAATAATATTAATACTTTGTATCGGAGTGGATGTGTGTGGGAAGAAGCGCGTTCTTAAAGTCTCTAAGAGCACAACCCTTGGTTTGAAGTGAATTAAAGGAATAACACCCTGCGGGTTTAATGGAAAGTGTGCTCCAGGCACAAGCTATGTCTTTTGAATACCAAACTAGATTAAAGGAATAATACCAAACAGGTTCCATGGAAAGTATGCTTTAAGCGGAACCTGCGTCTTTTGAATACCAAACAAAATGAAAACCGTAACCAATAAAACCAACATCTATTGAATACCGAGCTGAATGAAAACCTTATTAAATGTTACTCATTAAGTTCAACAATGAAACAAAACTTTACATTCAATGAAAACAGCATCAGATGCTTAATTCTAAATAAAATTTAAAAACAAGTGAAACCAATATATGCTAAATTTAAAGTCAAATCATGTGAAAACTACATATCACATTTAAAGCAGAATTTATTGAGTCTTTAAAGCGTATTCCAACACAGCTGCAATTTCTATATGAAAGCCAACCATACAATGAAGGCACATGAGCAACAAAGACACTTAAAAAGACAAAGGACATTTTGATGCTGAAATTAAGTCTTGGGTACAGGAATCCTGAAACTTGGACCATTCATTGTCTTGGAATTCTTAAGGTTCTTTTGTGCTGGGAAATTTGTTATTTGGTACTTAGGGTAGGGATCAATGAGTATTGTGTAAAACTGTATCATCCTGTACTCAAGAGAGGCAATTTTGAAACTCTTCCATTTGAACAGCTTTATACTTGGGGAAGGGAGCTGCGACCTGGAAGAGGCTCAGAACGTTATGTTGGAGACTGTTTCTTTTGGTTGCTGACACCCCTGTTGCTGTGAGTGCAAGGATGGGTTTTGGATACACACAGATTCTTCAGTTGAACTCTGTGACTCAGACTTTCCTTAGTTTTACTTACATAGGGAGATCCCACGTTAGCATAGGGCAAGTTAGGCCTTTTTCCATCCTGACATTTAAGTTCATAAAAGTGTTTATTTTGAATTCAGAATCTGTTGTCTGTGTCTTGCTTCGTGATGCCTTCACAACTCCTAGACCCAGCGATGCAGAGAAAGTTCTCTTGTGAGCAAGTTTTAGCGGCAGTGGCTTTTGCAATTCAAAAGTCTTCAACCATTACTATGGGTTTCCCACTGACATTGTACATGGAGCATGCAGGCTTTGAAAAAATCTAAGTTGACTTTGATGAAAACCTCATACCCCAAAGAGGGTCGGGGTATGAGGTTATTCTATCCAATGTGGCCATACATTCCGTACAGTTTCACCTAGTCAATCCTGCAACATTTGTAGCTGAGCCAGTGAAACCTGATGACATTGTCCACAATTGTGCAATGAAGGAGGGAGAAGAGGAAGAGAGGGCGAGTGTTAAGATGAATGCTTTGGTGGCAGGTGAGATACTTTTTGTTGATGGGTCCTCTATAATCAATCAGGACACTGGTGAGAGGCATAAAGGTGCAGCCGTTGTGGGCCATATGGATGTGGAATACTAGGTCAGACTGAAGAATTCTGCAATTCAGATTAATCAAAGTGCTAACATTGTCCACAGAGGTAGGAATTGCAAAATGTACTGCACATACTAATCGTACTAACTCAATAGCACTAAGAAATGATGCTGCAGACAGGTCGGCAAAAGAAGCTGCATATTTGCCATTCCCAGATCCCCAGAAAATTGAATTTGTGTCCCAACATGTAGAGTTGCCAGCCCCATACACAGCAGTCCATTTGCTACAAATTATAGAAATGCAGGGAAAAGCAGCTAAAGAGGAACGGGAGCTTTGGGCAAAGAGATGATGTGCACTCACGCCCATGGATTTGCTGTGGAGACAGGAGCTGACAGGGAAGGTAGTAATGACTGTAGAATTGCTTCTTGTAGCTCTGGAGCAACTACATTGCCCGTCACACAGTTCTCTGTGACAAATCTTAGCAGAGGTCCAGGAGGAATGGTTCATACCAAACCTCCAGAAAAGGTAACTAGATTTGTAGGAAACTGCATAGTCTACAACCTCATGTTGTTTCCAGGAATTCAATCCTGGAAACAACATGAGGTTATTAAGGCGAATTTTGCCTGTGACCCCTGGGCCATTTTGTAAACTCCATATTTATGTTGTGAATATAATTGTGAAATGTAACAACTACCAGTACATTATAATCATAGTTTGCCCATTCTCCAAATGGATTGAGGTTGGTCTCAGTGTACACCCTGATTCCAAATCTGCTGCAACATTTCTGGTGAGGGAGGTATTTTCACAGTGGGGAATTTGTGAGATCTTGAAATCGACAATGGAACCACGTGTTTAATGCCTTGCTCTCAGGAATCACTTTGCCTTGGAAATCAAGCAGAGGTTGTGTTCAGTATACCACGCACAGGTCAACAGTCTCGGGGAACGGTTAAACAGAATTTTCAAGTTATGTTGATTTAAGTAAAAAGCATTTGGACTGTCTTCCACTGGTTTTGTTTTAATTTGAGGAATCAGCCAAGGAATGAGCACCACCTCAGCCCTCACAAGCTCATAATGGGACATAGATTACACACAGCGCTCTCATCTGCATGTACTGCATTAAATCCACACAAGTCAGCAGAAGTCCTGGGTGAGGAGTTTAGGGAGTACCGTCGGGTCTTTACCAAACATCTCATAATTATAGCTTCACAGGTTGTGTCTTTTCACCAGCAGCATACAGGAGGAGGATGCAAAGAATCTGTTGATCTGTACAAGCAACTAATCTTCATCCAGATCCTGATCTTTATTCGATCCTTCATGCATCGCTGGAATGAGCTTCAATTCCATGGGCCACAACAAGTGATTTTTGTAACTTTGTGAAGGTGGAGGGCAGCAAGAGCTAGGTCTATATCAGTGACGTACAAAGGGGTACCAGCACCCATCTGCCGGCACATGAGCAGGAGCAAACTCAAAGTTAAGTATGCCCTGGAGATTTGCTGTTCATTCCAGTGGAAAATGGGGAGAAAATGTATATTAGAATGATTGTGTATATGTCTTTCTCAAGTATCTTGTCACCATCACAATTCACAACTCCAAACAACATGGTGATGAAGAGGCTGAACGGCCTGAGGGCAATTACAAAGAACAGAACAAAGACAGACTACATTGCGCGCTACCTCTCCGCATACAACTGCTTTGTAAATAAAGATGGACTACCAGCAACAAACCCGCAGACAAGAAGCGAAACAAATACAGACGCCACCGGGACTCCAAATGCAGCACAACAATTAATGAAACACCCCAACCCTGAGAGCACCATGCACAATACTCCGACAAAAATCAGGGACAAACTTGAAACCATTACCGTCTACACACCTAACATCACCAAAGACAGGAACAAAGGGCGGGCACCAACCCAACTCACCGGACGGGAACGAACGGAAACCAACAAACTCTGCAATCAATTTAATCAGACTACTTGACGCAGAGACTGACCACCAATGTACTCACCCGCCCAACAGTTACAACCAGGAGAGAAGCACATGCAACGGAAACCCGACCAACAGCATATCAAACCGAACTGACAATAGAACAAACAACAACCCACAAGGAAGGAAAATTAAGCAAACTACACTGCAGCCTGCTCAACTTTAGAACCAATGCAAAACACTCAACAGAAATCAATGACCTACTAAGCGAAGGAGGCACAGGCATGCTCTTTATTACACAAAACTCTTTATCTTTCAATTAAAAAGCTATCGCGAACAAACCCATATTTCAAATTAATACTTCCCAACAGAGAAAACCGAAGAGAATTGCGGAATCCCAATCATAGACAAAGAACATATCCAAGCTGCTCTGCTCAGCCCAAACTACGTAGAAGACTGTGAATCCCTCCTCATCAAGATCAAACTCAATGACCTAACTAACATAGTGTTCCTCCTTATCTACAGACCACCACCCCACAATCCCAACTTCCCGATAAAACTAGCAGACTCTGCCATGATTCAATCAACCTACAAGGACAGCTTAGTCATACTGGGAGTCTTCAACATTTGGGTCAAAAAAGAAGATTAAACCTCATCAAAATCACTCTGAGGACTCCTGGAAACATTGCACTTCAAGCAAATAGTAAATTGATCCACCCAAAATTCCAGGCACACCCTGGGTGCAATATTTTGCAGAGAAGGACTATGCACATCCACACCACCTATACCGCTGTTATGGAGCAACCATTACCTGATATCATTCTACATCACACTCCAAACCTGCCTACTGGCTGGAAAGGCAATTCTCCATGCCAGCAAGAAAAAAACTGGAAGAACCTAGACCTGGAGGCCTTAGCAAACTTACTACACTCAACCCTACCTAGCACCACAGTCAACACACGAAAAAACCATCCTTAATGCAGTGGAAAACACACTTAGCATCTGGGTCATGGAAGCCCTAGAACGCCTGGTACCAGTAAAGCATTTCAAACCAACACCAAAAAAACTTCCCACAAAATGGTTCACAGAAGAACTAAAAGAACTAACCCAAAAATGGAAAAAAACATGCAGAGAACAGCCAACAGGACACAATAAGATACCAAAGACAGCACATACTATATAAATGAACAGCACAGAAAGCAAAAAATCAATACTATGCCACAAGAATTGAATCACAAACACTCCAGAGAAAGAACTCTTCAGGATCATTAAAGAGATACAAAACTCTCGTCCCCCTGACAGCATCACCAACCACCTGAGATCAAAAATAGAAACAATCCAACTGACCATATGCACAACCCGGGCTAATACAACCGCAACCGCCGTACCACACACAAGGGTGAAACACAGACTACAGCAAAACTCACCTGCCTAGATTCAATCAGAGAGGAAACCTTCACCCCATTGATCAAGGACCCAAAACGTGCTGGATCCCCAAGGGACCCCTGACATATTCAAAGAAATCCTGAACCACAGAACCCCAGTTACACACTTCCGGAACATAGTGAACATATCACTCAAAAAAGGAACCATAACAACCGCCTTCAAATCAGCATACATCAAACCACTGGTAAAAAAGGAACAAGAAAGCATATAAGACCCGAGCAACTACAGACCGATATCCAACTTACCCTACCCAGTGAAGATCTTGGAGAACCGTGTGTAAAAAATCGTACTTAAATACATCGAAACAAACAGAATTCTCGACCTGCCATAAATTTGGTTCAGACCAATGAGAGAAACAGAATCAGCGCTCCAATCGATATGGGATGACCTGAATATAAATGCTGACAGCGACGCTCAATTAGCTCTCAAACTATTGGACATATCTGTTGCTTTCGGCACAATTAGCCACACAACACTAAAAAAAAGACTGATGGAATGTGGCATACGGGATTCCGCACTAAGTTGGCTTATCTCATTCCTCACAAACTGAACCAAAAGAATCTGCTTACCACCATTCATCTCAAACACCAAAAATATCTCCTGCGGAGTTCCACAGGGATCCAGCCGCTCTCCCCTGTTCTTCAAGATTTACATTTGCCACCTAAAGAAAATTACTCAAGCCCACAGACTAACTGCATACAACTATGCAGATGACACACAACTGATTGAGAAGAAAACCACGGTCCCAGAAGAAAATAACCACCTCAACAACTGCCTCACAGACATCGACAACTGGATCAAAACAAACAACCTCAAACTGAACCCAGCAAAAACATAAATAATGGTCTCACCCACAGAAATCAACAAAGCCAACACAGAACTTGACTAGCCGGCCGGCATGGGAACACAACCAGAGACTTCCCATGTAGTAAATAACCTAGGAACAATCATGGACAATGCACTCTGGAACTGCAAGTCAATGCAATTACTAAAAAATGCTTCTTCCACATATGACTACTCAGAGGACTACAGCCATTCCTCTCGGTTCCTCACAGAACCCTCACAATCATATCCCTGATACTTACAAGAAGTTACTATGCAAACAGCTTCTACCTAGGAATGCCGGAAAGACTCAGTAATTAACTACAAAGGGAGCAAAACACAGCAGCCAGGATTCTAAGATTAAACACAAGAGACCACATCGGTCCAACTCCTTCCTACCAGAGTGCAACGGTGCACATTGTTGGGGTCAGAGCAGGAGTTCCCCCATCAGCAATCTGTGCTGCTGGAGCAATACGTAGGCCCCTCTTCCCTCGAGGTAAGCCTGTGGGCTCATCTGGGATATTCATCCGGTGGGTAATTTTTTATCGTCAAGCTACGGAATTACTAGCGTCAGCCTGCCACGACTCCTTGAGCAAGCGGATCAGCTGCAGTTCCCAACATCGCTTATTTTATCTACATGTACGGCCGCATATTCTCGTGCAGAAGGCACCTGTCCTGAGACTGGGGCCCGATCAACACTGACAAGACTCTCCAGGGTAAGAAGTCTCCCAGACTCTTCCAACCGTGGTACATACTTTCATCCCTACCTGACCTTTCATCTGTGCACCCCCATCAATTACTGCATATTTATTCCACTTCCGTGCCTCACCGTAATGCTACATTCCGTACCTACTATTTGTTTTCCCAACTGCTGTACCCTCCCACTTCCTTTGCCATCCTGCTGCCTCATGCATCTGCACACTTGAGTTCCCTCACAGCATTCGCGCATACTCTCCTTGAGCCAAAATGTTGTTTAACATGCATGCGTATTGCCACACAAACAATGTTGTTTATTATGAATGCCTTTTAACAATGTCCACTCTCGCCTGCTTACAATTGTGCTGAATATATTTTGCCTGCCATCTGCCCCACATCAGGCCTCGATCTGTTTGCACCCTTTACAGTGGCAAGCGCCATTCTATGTACCTGATACAGTCAGTCACCACTGCTACTCATTGCTTATATTGTGTTTGCCAATATTTCGGTTGTTGCCTCTACCGTTACCCCTGTACTCTGCCTACCTAAGCTTGTGCCTTCCCTCTTTATCTTACCTCGCAGCAAGTGTTAATGTTTACATCTTGACCTGCACCTACCATGCTGTCCAAGGTCATACGCAAACACCCAAGAGCTTGCCTTACCACTTCAAACTGGCATCTCACCAAATCCGCAGTGACTGCCCTCCTCCATACCTTCTCCATCATTTCTCTAACCTCAAACCCTACTAGCTCCTCCTGCTTACTGCTACAACATCACAATCTCACCTTTGAGCTCCTCCCCTTTACCATGTACACACACAGGACCGCACACAGGCCCATCCATGCCCCCATAGCGTCTGCGTCATCACTGTCTTGCCCACTCAACGTAGCCATCGGACTCACAAGACTTAGGGCCCGCACTCGACTTCTGCAACTAATTTGCCTTCCTATACTCATGGCTTCCAGGAATCTCAGATTATGCACCCACTTGTCCCCTAGGCACACCTCACACCTCACTTGCCTCTCTGCGCTGGAATCACTGTCATCCACTACACAAGGGATTTCTGCTACTAAACGCACACGCACCACCTCTACTCACTTCAACAACTCAACCACAGCCATGCCCTCCATAATACCAGAGAAGAAAAACGTACACACACCACATCTCAAATGTGCTCTACTCTACGTTCGCTCCCTTCCTGCCCATGCCCTGGAAATAAATGATCTCCTATCCAGCCATGACCTCGACCTACTTGCCATCACTGAAACATGACTACATGAGGCATCCAGCCCTGCTGTTTCTCTAGCTCTTCCACCAGGTTACACCATCCTCTGACAAGATAGACCATCTTGTATAGTAGGTGGAGTAGCACTCCTCTCCAGGAAGCCCTATCCCTCATACTGAACAGATGCCCGAGGGAGGGCAATTAGGATACCCAATCTGGCAAACTATCCCAGTCCCCCAATAGTACCATCAACATTCACATCTTATACGGGCCCTGAGGCCTCCCATCAGACTTTCAGGGACTCCTCATCCACCTACTTAGCAACAACATTAAAAGCTCCACTAAAACTCTACTTCTTGGCAACTTAAATCTAAGGTTCAATGACCCAAAATACAAAGCTGCCGCTACTCTCGCCAAAGGACTCAAGGACTTAGGCTTCATACAAAAATTCAGAAGCCCTACCCACTCTAAAGGCCACACCCTGGACTGGGTTTCAGACTACAACTGCTCCTCCACCATCACCTCCAACATTGCTTATCCCTAGACTGCCCACAAATGTATTGAATTCACAATACCTGTAACTTCAATCACTTCAACTCTCCCCATGACCCTCTAGCACAAGTGAAATGTTCTAAAAAACTCAATAAGGACAACCTCCACCCGTACCTGGATGTCCCAGAATTAGCGGCCCCCCTCTCCAATGACCCTAACATATTAGCAGATATATATAAGGACACCCTCATTAAAGCTATCAACTCTATAAAAAAGTCACTACACTCCAATTCATGGTTCACTGAAGAACTACAGTCTTTACGCTCCAGCAAACGGTAGGCCCTCAACAACTGGCACACCAATCCAAGTGAACTTACCAAGAAAAGCTTTAACTAGATCTCCCTTCAATATAAAGACGCCATCACCAAAGCCAAATCCAACTCCTTCAACGTTTGTATCACTAATGCTAACTCCCAATCCAAGGAAATCTTTGCCATCTTCAATGAACTCATCTCTCCTCCTACCAGCCCAGACGAGATCATAAAAAGTTGAGGCATGGTGTACAAGAATACAATCTGCCGTGCTTAACAAAAATGACCTCCTACAAAGAAAAATCAGGATCACCATAAAGCCCTACCTCACCAAGACATATCCTCTCAAACAGTTCCCATGCCCACAAACCCTCTCAACCCCCTGTTCTCCTTCCGAGACATCACTGAACCAGAAGTCATCAATCTCCTCAAGCACCTTAAACCATCTATGTGTAAAGAGGACATTTGCCCGCCCAAGGTCATCAAGGACTGTGCCGATTCCCTCGCCCCTCTCTTGATGTCCTTCCTTAATTCCTCCTTCAAAACAGGCATCATCCCTGCAAGTCTCAAAGAAGCATGGGTATGCCCCCTCCTTAAAAAACCTACTCTAGACCCTGCAGAGCTTAATAACTACTGGCCCATAACCACCATCCCCTTCCTTCTCAAAATTCTGGATAAATTGGCCCACAGCCAGATCCAACACTTTCTTGAAGCTAACTCTATCTTAGGGAAAAGAAAATCTGGCTTTCGCAAAAGGGCATGTCACTGAAACTGCCCTGGTAGATTTAAAAAAACAAATCACACAAATCATGGACAGAGGCAAGCCAGCACTTCTGCTACTCCTAGACCTCTCGGCTGCCTTTGATCTTGTAGATCACAAGACACTCACCTCACACCTCACTCACACAACCACATTCTCCAAAGAAGCAGCTTCTTGGATTACCTCCTTCCTGGAGGGCAGAGCAATGAAGGTATTCTCTAATACAGCTAGTGCAGCTCCCACCACCATCCACTCTGGAGTCCCACAGGGCTTAAGCACAGCCCCTACACTGCACAACTTGTTCATGAAGCCCCTTTTTGACAAGCTCGATGCACTCGGCATACAAACTACGCTGACGACACTCAAGTACGCCTATCACTCTCCGGCTCCTATAATCAAGATGCTAAAGCACTTCATCTAATTTATGCCACTATCCAAGCTTGGATGGCGGCCAAAGGCCTTTGCCTCTATTGGGACAAGACTGAGATCATTATTCTTGGTCAAAAAGCCACGCAAACTCAACAACCTCTACGCCAACTTCAGCATTGACAACTCTATCATCCTGGTCTCCTCATCAGTGAAGACCTTAGGGGTGGGAATAAACTCTACCCTATCCATGACAAGGCAGGTCAGCGCCATTTCCTCAGCCTCTGCCCACACCACCAAGCTCATTAGCGCAATAAAACCTTACTCATCCAAGCCTAACTGTCTCTCAATAGCTAGAGCAACTATTGGGGCCAAACTAGACTATTGCAATGCCCTCCTAGCCGGAACTTCTGCAAAAAATCTAAACAGACTTCAAATTTCTCAAAACAATGCTCTAATAGCACCATTAGGTATTCCTAAAAGGGACCATATTTTTCACGCCAGGTAGGCAGCACACTGGCCCCCTGTTAAAGAACACATTACTTTAAAAATTATCACCCTCACACACAAATGCCTCACCCTCACAGCCCCTTCATACCTACCAGAGACCATTGCTAAATCCAGATCTACACGCCCCAGTAGAACCTGCTATTCCAACCAACTGTACACCCCCCACATCAACAGAGCTAACGCAGGTGGGATCTGCAACCACTACATAGCCGCCAAACTCTGGAACTAGCTCCCCACAGCTCTCAGAGCAGAGAACTCCCTCCGTGCATTCCAGAAAAAACTGAAAACATCTCTCTTCAACTAACATTTTGAATGCATTGTATGTATTTTTTTCTCCCTGTGCAAAATGTTTTAAAATGTATGACTCCTGCAACTAAGATTCCTTCTGTAACAAGCGCCACAATGCCTCCAGGCTGTTGTACGTTCTACAAATATGAATAAATAAATAAGTAAAAGCCTACACTGGCTACCTTACACAAATAAGCATTATATTCAAAACACTCTGCATCATTCACAAAGTCTTACAAAACAGGGAGCCAAATTCCTCCAAGCCAAGACCAGTCGCCACAAGTCGGTAGAGACACAACAATACGAAGAAAAGGAATTTCAGAGGAACAGCATTCGCACCTCTAATTGTTGACCTCTGGAACACCATGCCCAATGAAATTAGAACCACAGAAGACCACATCACCTAAGGAAATGACAAAAAATCTGGTTATTCAACAGGCAATGACAACCGCAAAGGGACATTGTCAGCAATAATATTGCAAACCAAAATAGAAATATATTATGGGACATGGTCAAAGGTAACAGCAGCAATATCTTAGAGGACCAGAACACTGCACCAACCCCCTACCTCCCGCCCGCCCCCAACCAAGCCCAAAAACAAGAGTGATCGATGGAGAGAAGGTTGCCGGAACAACGTACAGATTTAGGGATAACACCACGTAATATATGCACCAAGGATACTCACATAGGTAAACCACTAAAACCCATGTGGTACCCCAACTTGACCACCCAAAACTAGGGCCCCCCCTAACCTGCCAACCCATAACTATAGCCTCCCGGCCAAACACCTTCCCTCTATCTTTATAACTCCTTCTGCACATTGTGCAGAATCCTATGGACCCCTCAGTGAAACACTACCTAACGTCTCCTCCCAAGTGACCAGGAAAAGGCAGACACTTCCTTTTCCTGACTTTGGGGGTGGTCTACAGCGGAAGGATAACCTGGGAGGAGACAGGGCCCAGTGTAGTGAGTAGATCCGATGGGATGAGATGCAGTATTTGTCCTCTGCAAGGAAGTGCCCTTCTGGATTGCCAAAACAGGTAATGGCATATAGTCATTATGTCTCTGGCACTCATATAAGATCTTTGAGGTACACGTTCTGTTAAATCTGAGCAAGCCTTGTTAACAGAATGATCTTTTAAAGTGTTTCAGGATGAACACCCTCCTTACTCCCAAAGGTATAAGGTATAATGTTAAAAGAATCAGACAAAAATCCCTTAGGTCAAATATCTTCCTCTGTAACCACAAATACTAAGAGTCCATCTTTTAATGAGTTTAATAGAAATACATCCACCCTTAAAATTAACACAATCGTTAAAAGAAACAACTTTGTTGAAGTCAACTACATGTCCCATAATCCCATTAGTACTGGGATGAGGAAGAGGGCTGAAGAGGCATGCTGTAGCAGTAGCTAGGCAGTAAAGCCTAACAGCCCACACCTGAATGAACCTGGGATCCATACAAGGCCCCCTCACGTGCAGGCAATTGGAAGGAGCTGGAACTGTGACTGAAATGCGAGATGTAGCAGTAGTAGTAAAAAGAAGAAAACATGAAGCTGGTAAATGAAGCAGAAGTGGGGGACAAGAGGGACAGCAGAATGTGGAGACAGCAGATTTAATCTGCTTGTTCTGAGAGTGTCATGTTCCCCCAAACTCCTAAGTACAGAGGCTACACAGTGGAAGGCCTGCAGGAGAGCTATCTTTCCCCATGTGATCCTGATTGCTGTGGTTGCCATGAAGCAAACGTGTTGGAAACCAAGCCGATGAGCAGTTGTCAAGATGTGGGTCTCAGGAGCAAGAGGGGCTCCATAAACGTTTAGCCAGATTGAAGACACCTCCAGAGTGGAAGGATGCAGGTCTGTAAGAGCCAGAAGCAGTAGAAGCTGTGGCAGAAGTCATGGGAGTGCTGCTATCTGCACAGTAAGTGTTAACAAAGCCAATGAGTGAAGCCTGCCATTCTAATACATTCCGCAAGTATTGCTGGCAACAGTCTCCAGTTGCCTATTCACTTGTATTTGATTTAAAGCGAGTTGAAGTTGTTTGTTGTTATAATACATAAATGGAAAAATAGCACTCACGTATATGAGTCTTTTTATTCGCATGAAGAGCAAACGCTGCTTAAATCCAATATTAAACCCTTAACATACCGTATTTATCAGAAGGAGGGATTGCATGTCACTAGTTTAAGAAGAATTAATTTTACCAAGAGCATTACCGAAAACCTAACCTCGATAAAACAATTCTTGAAGTCTTTAACTTGTGAAAAACATATCAAAGAGTGGTTGCTTCTGCCTAATTGATGATTCCCAAAGGAAGACAGAACTCTATCCTTTACTTTCACATGGGAATACAAAACAATACACGTGTTTAACCTTTGAAAACTACCTTGAGAAGTGGTCATGTGTGCCCAACTGTGATTCCTAAAGAAAAACTGAACTCTATTCTTTACTTTAACGTGGCACACCTTTTCACATCTAAAAAGTTTATTTACTATTGAAGAGAAAAAGCATTGCCCAAGCCAAGAGCCTCACAATATTAAAAGTGAAACTTGCCTTTCTCAGAGCTGAAAAGCAATCTAACTGTTACTATGAAGTTAATAACCATTCAACTGGCCTAAGATACATATGTGCAATCGTTATCTGAAGCTAAGAGAGTGTCACCAAGGCTTCTGGATAGTTACTTGGGCTGATAATGTTGGGGAAAGGAAACTGGCTGCTTGTAAAGACCGTATTGCAGTTGACACAACCTGTAGTGCCAAAGACTGTGGAAGACAGAGATAAGTGAGTCTTAAAGGCAAACCGTGGCTGTTATTGTGGCAGATCGACAAGAAAGGAAAAGAGGCTGCCCCTTTTGAAGAGAGATATTCAGAAGAAGAGTTCCTTGCCTACTAGAAGGTGTTGAAGTACTTGAAAGTGAATCTTGTCGAGACCTGTCTAGAAGTACAAATCACTAAAGATGTAGTAGTAGTCCAAATTACTGAAGCTGTGGTGGTATCTCTGGTTGTCAGTAGATGCCACATTGTAGAAGCCTAAACAAAGTTGAGTACCTTGAGACAAATGTGACTGTTATCATAGTGAATCAATTTGAAGTGAAGTTGTTGAAGTTGATGAAGCAGCACAATGAAGTCAGCCTGACAAAAAATCCATTGTGGATTTAAATCATGTAAATAAGGAATTACTAACTGTTAACAAAGAACTGTGTATCACTGATAGTTGTGGATACATCATTGGTTTTGAACTGTTTCAAGTCTTCTTGAAGAGTTGACAAAACTTCGTGGTTGAGATTACCATTGGTGCTATTTGGTCGAAATTTAAAGTGGATATTTCACCAAGGTGAAGAGATTTGTTAATATTGGAACTTTGGATAACAAATCTTACTTTGACTTTGAAATTGAAGCATGCCACTGTACGTTTCTTGCAAGGATAGCAAGTTGCAATCGCACAAAAAAAGGATTCCGAAAAGTAGTACAAGCAGAAGCTTATAATGCATCACAGCGTCATCATTGTACAGTAAAAATCTCAGTGACTGGTTGGTGAGACCCTATACCTGGGTCTGCTCCATAGGGAGTGCCAGGCTATGATTGGTTCCGGTCTCAGCCGTCTGTCTTCCGTCACATCAGGTTAGCAGGGCTCATCTATCCAGCGACTGAAGGTCAGACTCTTTGCATGTTGCTATTACAGTTACTATTGTGATACTATTACATTATCATGCCATATACCTGGGAATCTTTAGGACTGGCACAGGGGGAGGAAAACGATCATGCTGACCCACACATTCTTTGCTTAGTTCATATCGCACCCTCCACACCCAAGTCTACCACCCTCGTTTTGAACTCTAATTTATTCCTCCCTGTACCTTGTATTGCAAATGGTGTATTTATGGGATAAGGTGAAATGGTTGTGTTCATTTAGATATTTTATGGCCATTGGTTTTATGGTTGTGGTCTGAGGTTACCTACGATCAGGGAATTCATGGGTCCTGGACTCAGTTAGTGGTGGCTGCAATTACCCCTGGTGTGCTGGGTGGCGGTTGGAGGTCTGCTGGTGGCCTGGCTGTGATGAATGCATGCAGCAAGGAGCCTGGTGCTGTCTCATGGCCTTGCAGGGTGCATTCCACTCTTGGATAATGAGTAATTGCAACAGTTAAGGAACAATAGGAAGTTTCTGTGGGAATTAGCAGCATGGGTTTGTCTGCCCTCAGCGTGTGGGCCTTTTCAGGATTCCCCACCAGGCCCATGTTTTACTTCACGGCCATGCAGGACTGAATGTGTCTACCTTAACTACAAAATTGCATCTCTTTATTTGCATGAACTAAGTATATACATTGCAACATTGTGTTTGTGCCACATTTCTTAGCATGGCTATCTCCCCCCTGGTATATTGCACATTTGTCTATGGGACTTGCATTATCCTAGAATGCCTAGGGGGCGTGGTTAAGGTTAATTTCCTTCCCAGCACAACATCAAACTGATTTGAGACATTTCTTTCGTTGGTTGAACATTAGCAGAGTCGATCTTGAATCCTGAGTAATGAATGCACCCAGGACATCGGAAGGTTATTCAGAAACTGTGAATGTTGTTTATGATATGTTGCATTGCCATATATTTTCTTTGTGTATTCTTTGCTTAGTGTGAGGGCCAGATATCCTGTGTTAGAATGTTTTCCCTTAGCTTTAGTTAGGCAGGGAAATCCTCAGCAGAGTAGGGATAGTGAGGCATTTTGCTACATTCATTTTGAGAATAAAATGGAATGTTTTGATAAATATTCAAACAGTTGTCCACCTCACATTACTGACCCCTCACAACATACTTTCGGCAACTGCCCAGACAGCAGGTCCATACCCAACGGCCACGACTAACCTAGACGAGTAACCAGGAACACACTAAGGCACAACCATCCTCCTGTGACCATAGCCCGCTGGGAAGTCAGCACCCTGACCTAAAGAGGAGGTGAGATGAGCCGACAAACTACAAACAAGAATGTTGCAAAATACAATTAGGCTATTTTAAAACAAATCCAGATAAATATTGTAAATAAAGCTGCTCTTGTTGGAAAAAAGGTTTTGTGTGCAAGGCATATAATATTATGTACTAGACCATTACAATATTGCACATATCTGCTGTTTCAACATACTACATACTTGAAACTAACATTCAGTTGTGTTGCTTCATATGTTTACTGCAAGTGGTTTGCCATTTTTAAAAGTTAATAATTCATTTTTAATGGCTGCTTACTTTCATTATTTGCATTTAGTCTGTTTTTTTTAAATATTTTTCCCTCTTTTTTCTCTCCTCATGGGCTGCTTCCTGCCTCCCATCCCTCCCTCTATATGGCTATTCCACATCCCTGCCTTTAAAGCCTTGTTCACTAGCGGATACCTCACCCAGGCACCCTGTGCAAAGGGACGAAAGAGACACACTATTTAACCAATACAATACCAATTTGGTCCTGTTAAGGCTTGGAAAGGACCAAGGACCAGAAACCTTGCACAACACACCCCCCATAACCTTACGACTATGTGCGTCGCTCCCCATATACCTTGGCCTATCCCCACCCTAACTCACACATCAACACTCAGCAAGTACCATGCACCATCCCAGCTCTAACAGATACAATCTCATCAATATCCCACTTCCAGCCACTCAACTTGTTCCACCCAAAAACACAGGCAGCCTCAAGCTCAACAATGCTCGCTCCGCTATACTCCACATAACAGACATTTCTGATATCACTATACACAACCTTGACACACTCTTCAAAACAGAATCATGTGTCACCTCTACTTCCTACCACATCCTAGATGTCTGTGTACCTTCCGACTACAGAATCCATCATGTCAACAGAGAGATACGGCGCGGGTCCTAGCAGTCGCCAACAGGTCTTCATAGACATGTGCCATCCAGGATCCATCAGACCTAACAACCGTGTCACTTTCTGCTCTCCAACATAGAAACTGCTATTTTCCATCTGATCTACCATCCATTACAGGGTAATAAAGCCTTCCTGGATGAAATAACTGATCTCATCACTGCATCAACTTTCAAACATTCCATTAAGTTCTTTCTTGAGACTACAATCTGTCTGGAATGCAAGGAATCAAGAAAACCAAATAAGCTTTCCCCGATCTCATGGGCACCCTTCACATCAGTCTGTCTTCCTTGTTCTTGCAATTCAGGAAATATTTGAAGACCTTGACCGATAATTAAGCACTATACACCGACAAGACGATCCCCCCAACTATGTTCCAATTTCTTTCATGAGCAGAGCTCTGTTGCTTTCTGGCTAGTTTTGCGGTATGTAAATCACCTATTGTCAGGAGTTGGGTCCTAACATTGTAGGACTCTCAGAAACCATCAAGTGCACTCCAGCGTAATATACCTGCAAGGACTGCAGTTTTATGACACCTAAAAACATACAGTCTACATGCACACATATACCATGCCAATGAATTTCATATTACTTTTAATTCAAATCATCAAATATGCATTATACACAAATGTGGACATGGTAGAAAACACATGAACTGTTACAATTTTGAATGTTTGAATATATTTCTTCTCTAAATGTTTTTGACTGGTTCATAATAAAGAGGTCAGATTCTTAAGAGCAATCAAATATTTGTTTTCCCGAAATGTCACTTTATTGTCTGCATAGAGGGAACTTTAGCTCTCTGGAGGACATCAGTCTTGTGTTAACCAGCTGATAATTGATGTGGGTTGAGGTTATGATTGGAAAAACATTGTTGTAGTGTCAGCCATTTTGTAGGAGCTAATGCAACTATGTAAGCTGGGAAAACAATTATCCAGTTTGATTTTAACAGTTTCTTTTGTTTCCATGCTGCCTGGTACACTAATGTTTCTCCAACTTTGGGCTGCATGACACTGTGGTTAAATAATATAATTGCTAAGCTCCCAATTCATAATAGCTAACTCCTCTTTGATGCAGAGAGTGCCTTTCATTGAGCCACTGCATCTTAACTAAAACAGTTTTTTCATGCGCCATCTTGGAGTGGTAGGACATGCTGGACAGCCAGTTCTATGAAATGTTTCTATTCAGTGTGTGTTTTCCTTGTTTGTTCAGCTGCAGCCTGTAGTAATACATTATAGTGAAGGAATCAACAACATGATATTGTAGGAAAACATGATCACTGTGTGTTTTTAACTTTGAGCTGTGTGACATGCACTGCAGTGATTCTTTACAGTTTTTGAACTGTCTGTATTATATTGTTGGAGAACATGTTTGCCAAGAGATTGTTTTTGTCATTCTACGCTGCACATCTGTCCCACACGTCCGATGCGATGCAGCCCTTAAGGGAGCTGGAGTTTTACTTTGATGGATCGCTAAACTTCAGTGAGCACAAAAAGGAAGACTATTACAGTGCCCCTCAAGGTGAAGAGAAACTGAAAAGCTGAAAAAAGATGACCCACGACTCGATTCAGGAAAATTGCAAAAAAAAGTTTATTATGTTGGTGCATGGGTTAAATGACCCAATTCAGCCGTAAAATTGAAGGTCGAGATAGAAAGTGAAATCAAGAGTCCAAGTCGTTTAATTCCAAAACAGAGCATGTTTTTCTCAAAGCATTAGACATTGGAGTAAAACATAAAGAGTATTGCACTTTTGTGATACATAGTTCAAATAGAAATATCTCCTTTATAGTTGGGATTGAGCATGAGGTTATCTCTTAAAAATTGTTGGATATGTTGTACACTGCATAAAGCAATGCCTTAGTTTAGATATTGTACCTACACCAGCACAGTGGCTCCCAAGGAGGATCCTTGAGGCCCTTTAGAGTTTTATGTTGTATAATTGAACAATGGAATCTGTCCTTCTGTGCTGAGCTGACATCAGAAATTAAACGGGACACCCCTTTATGCGCCTATAATGATGCATGTTTTACACCTCAAGTACTGGATCCCTCACAATGGGTGAGCAGTATTTTTACAAGGGATGGCCGAGACTTAAAGAGCTTGACTCAATCTCGGCTTGACATGGCACAAATAGAGTTGAAGGTGCGTAAACTAGCATGGTTGCCAGGTGGCATATATAGCATTCACTTTATGACAAGTGAAGCGATTCAAATCATAAACAAGCCGATTCTGGCATTTTGCGACTCATCTCAAATCAGCTTCTTATTTCACTCAATGGTGGATCAATCAAGTTGAGCTGATTCACCTTTTTCTTTTAAGCAATAGCGATCAATTAGCTTGAAGAGTGTAAAATCAGCAGGAGTTAATGATGTAACATGAAATACATAATATACTGACGCTACCCTTACTCGATTCGACAGACTACAAGCTAAAAGGTAACTTTTTGTTGTGGGTTCATTGGCATAGCTCTCAACTCACACGCTTTTGGCGGGTGTCACCCGCCTTGTAAAAGGCTGAC
The DNA here is from genome assembly GCF_040938575.1 of Ambystoma mexicanum. Classification (NCBI taxonomy): domain Eukaryota; kingdom Metazoa; phylum Chordata; class Amphibia; order Caudata; family Ambystomatidae; genus Ambystoma; species Ambystoma mexicanum. Next base: position 418,399,317 of record NC_090938.1, read on the forward strand.
TCACCCGCCAAGCCTCCAGAACTCCCATTCATTTCAATGGGCGTCTCACCCGCCAAAAACAAAATCAGGTGGTTTCACCCGCCTTTGCAACACAAATGGTTGAGAGCTATGTCATTGGGTATGAAGACACAGTGACCCAGACTACTTGAAGTGAGTTTATTGGTCGTAGGAACACATCAGGTAGGTTACATAAGTAGGTATACAGACTATAAAGCACTGGCACATTCACACCTTCCAGCTCCAAGATGTAGCTGCCACACATAGAATCCCCAGCAGTCACTGACACAAACCATTCTACAATGACCTAGCTACATTTCAATACACATCACAGCATTCCATAAGCATAGTACTTGCACCTTCAGAGCAAGACTATTGCACACGCCCTTCTGCTAGAGATCCAAAAACACAAATGCATAAACATGAAGGACCTCTAATTGTCGCTGCAAAATAGCCTGCAAAACAAAGATCACAACTAAATTAGCACCAACTCTCTCACACTGTTAACCACGCTGAGCATCTCCACAGCAAACAAATAAAAGCCAACTGTGAAGCATAGAACACACAAAACAGACTAAAACTAAATACGCACCAACTCTCTCCCATCGATAATATTCCACCAACCACACACACAAAAGACACAACACCAAAATTCGCCATACACAACACAAGGTTCAGCTCCCTCGCAGAAATTAACGTTTGCCCACCACGCAAACTCAATGGAAAAAACACAAATGAGGCAAGAACAAGAGGTGGGCCCACAACTGCAGCCAGCTGGAACCCTGTTGAGCATCTCCAGGGCAATCAAATAAAAAACAACTGTGCAGCATGGAACATACAACACAACACAGACCAATCTTTGAGTGCAGCAACAAACTGTCACACTGTGCAAACCACTCGGATAACACAAAAGGCATGAAAACCATTGAACAGCCCCTGCAGCTCCTCACTGCAAAACTGGTAAGCAGCATAGCACCGAAATGCAACCGTTACCCCAAGCCAGCTACTGAAACGCCCTCTGATGCCAGTAAACACAACATCTAATTTAATTCCAAAACAAAAGCAAACAAAACCAGAACTCCAACACACAAAGCAAACCCCGGAATGCAACTCCCAGTAAGCAGGCAAACAACAGAGCATGAAAAATGCCAAGAACACAGCACAACCCAAGCAAGTCCATGACCTGAGCCGGACGTCTGGCTAGGAAGATTAGAAAATAATTGCTAACACAAAACCAAAAAAAAAAAAAAAACACTCTGAACCCACTTAGCCATTCTGAACCCCAGCAGCACCTCACTGCAAAGCACACCACACTCTCAGAAGTCAACAGGTTAGTCTGGCCCTGGCAGCACCTCACTGCTAAACACTCAAACCTCTGAGAACACATCACGGGAAAAAAGTCAAAACTCTCAGAACCCACCTAGCCATTCTAGACACTGGAAGCACCTCACAGCAAAATGCCTATTGCTCTCAGAACCCACCAGGCCATTCAGAGAAAATCGCAAAACCCAACAAATCCATCAGGGGAAAGACCCATACGAACAGTACACAAAAAATAGAAACATGCAAACACATTTCATATGCCTCGCCCAAAAATATGTCCTCAAACCCACAAACTTGAGTTCCAGTGCACCCGCCACACCTTATGTCCAAAACCCCAACACCAAACATTCCAGTGCTTGCCTTGTACCCCAGGTCCAAAATAGTTAAAACACAAAAGCAAAAGGTCCAATGCAGAACCCGTGCATCCCTGCACCCAAATGTCCATCAAAAGTCCCAGAAACCAGTCTTGTGCACCCCACACCTTCACGTCTGTTAGGCAGAATCATATGCAGTACCCTTTGGAAACACCACACACAATTAAGACTACAAGTGACAGTACAAATTCACCTTGGTACAAGCCTGTACTACACAGTAAAGTGGTAGCAATGGCTAAGCAGCCAGACTTATCTCAAAAGTAAAGTGAGCAGTATCAATAGTTACACAAAGGACAGCAATTACTATGGTTCAAACAAACAATGACTCAAGGTTTCAGAGTAAAAGAATATATATTTATTTACACATCAGTTATAAAACAGTTCACTATTATCAAGCAGTCGAAAAATCACAATCCTAATACACTACACCACACCCAATAGATTCTGGACAAGTTAAGCTCAAAATGAAGTGTGAGCAAAATGGCACTCCAGTAATTTAAAAAGGAGGGAAAGACAAAGTTAGACAAAAGTTGAGTAGCACCAGCAAGTAAGTAAGCAGGGCAATCTCGAAAAAGTTAATACAGTGAGGAAATCAAATCAAGAGGCTTGGGCCAAAGTCAATGGACCAAAGTTGTTTGTGGTTAAGTCTTTGCCAAGAGTTCAGAACGAAGTTGGTCGGACGAAAAGTTACTTTAAAGAATAGAGATGGACAAGCCCTCCGATTGGCAAAAGATTTCAAGCACTTTTACCACGGTTGGACGGAATGAACGACCGGTTTTGAACAGCACCTTAAATGGAGAAGAAGGCTGTAGTTGAGGCAGACGTTGCTGTCAAGGTCCTGCAGGCTCACGGTTCCTGAAGCGACTGTCGTACTGACATGAAATAGGAAGACTGGAGGGTCCTGTACTTCCCAGGGAAGAAACCAGCAGCAGAGCAAAGAAACAAATAAAAGGTGCGCTCCTTAAAACCCAAGCAGGGCCCGATCCTCCTGGCTATCCAGTTCACTGTAGCTGTGCACAGCAAATTCGACCAGAGGAGGGAGGCCTGCCATGCACTTTGGGGAACTGGTTGTTCCCACCAGCTCAAGGGGAGAAGATTCCTTGTAGATCTTCCCTGTCATTGAAGTTTGGAGATTCGGACCCGCAGCAGGGCTTCACTGGGAGGTTCAGTCGTGGTAGAGGTCATCTTCTGTCAGCTTCTCTTCAGTTCTCTCGATCCAGTGGCGGCTCTGCCTTCTCAGTCCCAGAGACCTGCTTTTTATGCAGTTTTCCCCCATTCACACAGCCTGGCTGTCAATCACACAGCAGGGTGGCTGTCCCGGCGGGACAGTCACCACAGCCAATCACACAGAGTGAGACATGGGTCTCCAAGGAGACCCTGTGTAGGGAGTCTCAAACCCCTCCCTCACATCCTGTCCCCCTCAGACATGCAGGCGCCTAAGGAGGGCTTCTGTGCAGAAGCCCACCAATGGACGGTGAACAAAGGAACCAAACCTTGCTTGGTGTGCAGAGTAAAACACAAGAAAGACTTTTACAAAAAGAAATGGCAAATAAAAGTAAATATGGTCCAGCAGGTTTATGTTAAAGGCTACTAAAATAGCCTACAACAATACCAAGGCTATTTAAAATAACCTTGGTAGGAAAAATAGGGTAGATTCCACTGCCACCAGCCAAATCTTAATGAAAAGGGAACCAAATAATGTTACATGAGAAATAGACAAAAAGGGATAACTATTAACCCTTTCCAGAACTCTGTGTAAGATAGTTTGTACTGGGTTTGTGGATTTAAAAAGACTAATAAAGTCAATGGCATCTTTACATGTTCTGGGAGACAGTAGTCAGTTCAAGAAAATGGAGTTTAAAGTGGGAAGTCTGAAAAAGACAACCCTGTGTCACTGCACTGAAGGTGCTGTGTAACATGCAGTAAAAAGATGATGCCTATGGAGTAGGTGAGGCTCCACAGTCTATGACCACAAAAATGTTAAACACGCACAGCAAAACACATGTAAGAGTGGGAAAAAAGTCTCACACTCTTACCAGGTGAAGAAAATAAATCTTAGAAATCCAGCAAAGCTGCTGAGGGACTCAGTAGGTAAGGGAGATTAGCCATTTTGGAGAATTCTCTCTAACACTCGCCCCCCCAGACTAAGGGACCAGAGGATTTAATCCACTCCTGGGTGAATCTCTTCACTCTAGTCGGTTATAAACATCCCAGAGAGACCATCAGCACAGAACACTGTCAGATAATCCACCCCAATGCACTGCCATGCTTCCCATCCTAGCACCTGGCACGAGCCCTCGCCAACATTGTCCATTCTTTAACTACTCAGGCACTGACCTCGGCTTACTCAAGAACAGGGCAGACTTTAGCCCCACCACCTCCAACAACCCAGGACCAACTGGGCTGATCAGACACTCATGCACCAAGCATAGATGAAGACAAACCCTTGCCTATCACCCACAAGGTGAGCTCTAGCCATTAACACACCAACAACCTGTAATCTATGCAACTCTACAACAAAACTAACAGTCTCGCCCAAATCTTTTTTCTCTCCCTCTTGTTCAAAAATCTCTGTTGTTCCAAAATGATAAATGTTGCACTTATATGTATATGCCAATATGCAACTGGATATATGATGATTATACCTACATTTTGTAAAACCTCATCAAAACACTATATTATATCGCACACTATGTCAACTCACTTGCTAATATGATCACAATGGCTGAATACCCCACACGGGGGGCCTACACTCACCATGCACTATGCACGACTCATATTTTGTTATCGTATCCATTGTTATGTACAACAAAAAAACTAAATTGGTAGCCTAGAAAAAGACCTGTTAGGTTGAAACGCGTGTCGGCACCACTTGTTGTACCACATTTGATGGATTCATGAGAATAAAATAAGAAAATGGAAACCATGATCTTTGTGGACCTATACTCTTCATGCACCTAAGCTGAAAGCAAAGGAGGAAACCTCTGTAAACTAAACAGCACATGTGTATGACACTTTCTACATCTCATTAACTCTAACAGAATTACACCTTTGACCAAATGAGGAGACTGACAGAAGCCTTCTTTTCCATTAGAATCACTCAAACTTGCCACATGGACAGGTTTCATTTGGCACCAATTGATCCTCTCCAACGGACCATTTGTTAGATGGTAATGCAGCATGGCCCTCTTGCTCTTAATGCCTTTCATCTCAAAAACATTTCTATCTCCCCACAAACAAGGGGTGGACCATTATTCATCAGCATATTCTTAGGCAACCCTTCCCTACAAACACTTCATCCATACATTTCATCATGATATGATATATGATATTTTATCTGGATCGCGCTCATACACACTCATAGTCCGGGTATTCATTTCCCTCACAATTTGTACACCTACGCTTTGTGAATTTAGATCCTCTAGGACAATCACAAAAAATAACTCTCCACACTCCATCTCTTACGGGTCTAGAAAATCTACAGCCACTTCCCGTCACACTCATCCTGAAACATCATATGGAACCACGGGCTGTTCATGGGTGGCTTGCCATTTCCCTGAGTTTTCACACCCTACACACTCCTTCAGCATCATTTCCACCAACCTACTCTGCCAAGACCAGCAAGAATCAAATGCCTCCAAGTCCATGTCTTGGTTCTATCTCGTAGAACTAACTTCCGGTGTTATGTCCGGACTATGGGACACGATAGTGTGGAACAAGTCAAGACTCTCATCTATTTGGGCTATCATCTATCAAACAGGGTTAGTATTGAATAGTGGAAAAACATCTTGGCCGATAAAGCTAAAAAACGTACTGCTCAAATGAGGTTTTAGTTGTTGGCCTTGAGGCGCTATTATCTAGCCAAATTTGAATCTATTATTCTGTACGGTCTTGACCTATGCTCCCACAATATGGGTAACATCTTAAACATTCTTCAAGGAAACCTCTGGAAGGACGTACTTGGCCTTTCAATAGCTATTCCTAACACAATCATTAGACATGAGTTGTGTCTTGTGTCCTTGAAAGCCAGGTTTGTCGGGAGACGGCTTTCCTTATTTAGAAGAACGAAATTTAGCTAGGCATGCCAGTACTGTTCCGTCCATAGGAGAGTTTACAGAAAAGATGAGGTCAGTACTGGCTGGCATTAAGGGTTCTCATGAAGATTTGGTGCTAAGACTGGGGCAGATTAAAAAGATCTTGTTTAGGACAGAGTGGGTTGAGACATTGGACTGTATTTCTTCTTATGCCAGCTATGAGGAATACTCCCAGTTTGTTCATGCAAAGGAATGCTTGCCGTTGTATCTTCAGCAATTTCCCTGTTCCAGCATACACATGAATTACATGTATTTTAGGCTACATCAAATGCCTGTTTATGGGAGTGAGCTGAATATTTCGGCTGCTTTGCATACATCCGAGAGCAAATGCAGGTTCTGTGGACTAATTGACTCTGGGGAAACCCTGAAGCACTTGTTTGTTGTCTTCCCATTTTTTGTCAAGGAACATGCCAAATGCTTCAGGGATAAGATCGCTGACATTTCAAAAGTGTCCAGGAACTTGTTCTGGTGCCGCTGCATTTGGGGTACTAGCATTTCTTTGGTCCTAGCTTTGAATCTCTTTCTTACCTTTCTTAACTCTGAATTGGATAATAAAAAACCTAGGATTGGTTTTTCTTAATGTGATTAGATTCTACTGAATAGACTATACTGAAAGGAATGTGTTTCCTTTAATTAACTTAATTAATTTTAGAATGATGAATTGTGTTTTCTTGTGATTCAATGTGCGATTTAAGAACTTTTTATATTTTTATGGAAATATCTATGTTCTTTTGTTCTTTCATGGATGTGTTTTTCTTTGTTAATGCTATTATGTTGTGTAAAGTTTCCTGTAAACTACATATGCAACAATAAAAAAAATAAAAAAGACCACCAATAATCTACTATCAGAATGCCCTTCATCTTTGACATACCCATGTGTCCCTCGTGAGCAATACTGATGAGCCTCCATCTCAGCCCGCTCGGGACCACCACCCTACCAGCTCTGTAAAAAATATAATTCTCTTTACTTCAGCTCACTGCAAACTTCCCAAAAGCTCTGTTAATCTTCCGTTAAGAATGCCTTCTTCGGCCATCCATTCTCACCAAACCATGTAACTCTTTCTAGCTTTTTATCATTTTTGAATTCCACATCCACTCAGTTCCTCCCATGATGCCATTTGCATCACATGCACCTTTATATTTCCCCCTCCTCCTGTGTAGTTCACCCTTGCTCCTCCTCACAGCTTTCTCTTCCCACCCCTTCACCATCCCTCTTCACCACATGCTGCCGACATATGCAGGGCAGAGAAGGCCATTTAATCTACCCCTCCCCTGCCCAGCATGAGTGATTACGAAAATCGCTGAATTCGGCAGCATAATTTATTTACTGCCACGACGCAGAAGCTGGTAAGATTTCACCCAGCTACCAGGCCAAAGAAAGGTCTTGCCTTCCTCTGCAGCCACCAGATGCCATTTTCCCCATCTGAAAAGCACAAGGTTTTTGCCACTCCAAGATGGCCGCCTCTAGTGCCTCCACCTCCTCACCCCTCTGAGAATGCTTCAACATGACCTGATTGGCTCCCTCTCCTGCTAAGATGCCAATCAGGAGACCGTCAGGTGAGAGCCAGCATCCGAGAGAAGGCATTGAGAAAAGGCTCAGATCCTGACTGAGCTGACTGAGCTGCCAGCTGCATCAGGGCACTAAGCTCAGCCCCCTTTCACCTTGTGTACTGCCATACTTGCCTACAAGTTAGCCCTTGCCTACCTAGAACCTGAGCCTATCCAGGACACCCAGGTCTAGAGCTTTGGCCCCTGCCCTCGCAGTACACCAGACTTCATTGGGGCTCCAACCAGGACTTAGCAAACACAGTACTGTACATCACAGAGGTAACCTTAAATGTGAGTACTTCCTCCTTGTAAGTGTACTACCACGTTTCCCCCATCTGTAGTACAATTTGATAATTGCATCCAAGTTTATGTATTGCCACATGTTATCTATACCCAGCCACCTGCTGCATCAATGTCTGTCAGTTATACCTATTGTATTGCCTTAACAGTTGCACATGCATTATACTGCCATTTGCTAGCTGCATTAAGCCTGTTAGTGCATCACCACCTGATGGTTGAATCGCCATTTGTTAGCTGCATCTAGCCTATTAGTGCATTGCCATTTGATAGCTGCATTTAGACTGCTACTACATTGCTATTTGATAGTTGAATTGCCACTTGATAGCTGAACCTAGCCTATTAGTGCATTGCCATTTGATAGTTGCATTTAGCCTGTTACTACATTGCTATTTGATAGCTGAACTGCCATTTGATAGCTGCATTTAGCCTATTAGTGCATTGCCATTTGATAGCTGCATTTAGCCTGTTACTACATTGCTATTTGATAGCTGAACTGCCATTTGATAGCTGCATTTAGCCTATTAGTGCATTGCCATTTGATAGTTGCATTTAGCCTGTTACTACATTGCTATTTGATAGCTGAACTGCCATTTGATAGCTGCATTTAGCCTATTAGTGCATTGCCATTTGATAGCTGCATTTAGCCTGTTACTACATTGCTATTTGATAGCTGAACTGCCATTTGATAGCTGCCTTTACCCTATTAATGCATTGCCATTTGATAGCTGCATTTAGCCTGTTACTACATTACTATTTGATAGGTGAACTGCCATTAGATAGCAGCATGTATCCATTTGATAGCTCCACTTAGCCTGGTACTACATTGCTATTTGATAGTTGAATTACCATTTGATAGCTGCATCTAGCCTATTAGTGCATTGCCACTTTACTACATTGCTATTTGATAGTTGAACTGCCATTTGAGAGCTGCATTTAGCCTGTTAGTGCATTGCCATCTGAACCGTCACACATGCCCTCAATGCTGTGTGAACAGCCAACCACGGCCAGGCCTTTACAGCCACTCTGCTGGTACCCTACTGTCTGCATCTAGTGCACCAGCCTGCCTGACTATTTGCCATGCCACTCAGCATACTAAGCTGTTAGTCCTTGTACTTGCACCTTAACTGACCCTCCCAAAATGTATCCACTTTTCTGATAAAGCCACTGCCTGGATCAGTTCATTCTTGGACAACAGATCAATGCATGTCTTCTCTCCACTAGCAGCAGCATCCCCAGCACCCGTCACCTGCGGGGTACCACAAGGTTCTTGAGTCTCTCCCACATTGTACAACGTGTTCACAAAACCTCTATTTGATATTTTGGACTATCTGGGTGTCACATATACCAATTATGCTGACGACACCCAGATACTCATTGCAATCTCAGGAGACTACGTCGCCGACTCTCTCTCTATAAATGCTATCTACCTAGTCTTCCAAGCCTGGATTGCGCAACACAGACTTTGTCTAATTGACGAGAAGACTGAGCTCCTCATTCTCGGCTCTCCTCAAAAACTATCCAAATTGGCCCCTGATTTCAACTCCTTCATCATTGATGGTAACACTATCAAGGCCTCTAAGGACACTAAAACGTTAGGGATTTACTTCGACTCTACTTTATCCTTGGCCAGACAAACAAATGCAGTTTCCTCTGCAGCGGCATACACCTGCAATCTTATTACAGCCAGCAGCTCTTTCCTTTCACCAGCCAACTGTGTCACACTTGCTAGGACTCTTGTGCTGTCAAACATTGACTACTGTAATGCCCACTATCTGGGCACCAACATATGTAACTTAAACAAGTTACAAATCATCCAAAACAATGCTATCAGAGCTGCTCTCAACATCCCTAGGAACCAACACATCTCAGACACCAGACGTAACCTGCGCTGGCTCACTGTCCCTCAACAAATTACTCTGAAAACTGTTGCTCTCACTCATAGATGCCTAATCAACCAAGCTCCCTTCTACTTAGCCAACAGATTCTCCCTCCACAATACCATCAGACCTCGCACAACTGCTCAGACTAACTGCCTCTCTATACCATTCTTCAACCTTCAAAGATCTGGCGGAGCCAGTTTCCCTGTAATGGCGACAAAACTCTGGATCTCGCTTCCTAACTTGCTAAGATCTGAACCGTCCTTCCACAGTTTTAAAAACATGGCTAAAGCTTGGCTAACCACCCAAGACCCTTCACCTACTTGCCAACCACCTCCCATGCGCTAGCCACCTCTTATACATAGGCGATGTCCTCCCTATCAACTGCAACTGCATTATGTATATATGTTTATAAATGTTATTGTAATTTTAAACTGTAATTTAAACTGTAATTGTATTGCCATGTCTGCCTTATCATGTTGTAACTAAAATATGCGCCCGGATGCCCTCGGGCCTGGGGCACTCTATAAATAAAATAAATACAAATACAAATTCCTGATCTCTTGAAAGGTGATCAGCAAAGACATTCTCTCTCTTCACCACCACTTTGACTTCAAGCTCATGGCACTGTAAGAATGTAACGTCCCAGACACCTTTTCTGTCCCTTTATGCTCAAAGACTGCCTTCACCAGTTTATGATCTATTCTCAACCAAAATATCACTCCGTACACAAATGTCTTAAATCTTTCTACTACCCATATGTATCTAAGCGCCTCCTTCTCATGATCAAGTACTTATTCTCTGCTCCTTTGAACACCAGAGATGCATGCAGAATCACGATCTCACTTTCATCTGCCTTCCCCAACCCACTCTCACTCACATCTGTTGCTATAACCGGGTTCCTCCCAGTAGCAATTGCTTATAGCATGTTGCCAAATCAATCTCCGTCTTAATTATCTCAAATTCCAAGGAGCACTTAAACTAAACCCAATATGATGTGAGCTCCTCTCTAGACATTGGCAGTATTACTGTTTTAATCAATCACATCTTCATTATCAATACCTCTCTGATCGGCCCTCCCAGGTCCAACTTGGGTCCTTCCTATCATATGACTTCCTCTCCACCTGTGGTGTTCCCCAGGGGTCTAACCTCTCGCCCGCTGTATTGCCATTTTCTGCTCAAACTTCCAGTGCTACGTAGATGACACTCAACTCATTTTCAGGCTGCCCTCGGCCACCTCCTCCACCTCTCTCATCACTGATTGCCTAAATGCCATTCAAGATTGGTGTGCCGCCAACAATCTTTGTCTTAATGCCACCAAAACAGAGATCCTCCTCATTGGCACACCATCACCTTCCTTTCCTCTCACTCTCTGGCCGGCCTCCCTTGGCCCTCCTCCTATCCCCACCAGCGAGGCCAAGAACCTTGGTGTCACCTATGATTCCACACCCTCCTTCTCCGCCCACTTCTCTGATGTATCAAAAAAGTCAAACATCCTACTGCACCTCCTCATAGGTATTCTTCCTTTCCTCTCATTCCCCAGAAGCTCACTGTCTCCCAAGCTCTGGTTCTACCTAAGTTGGACTATTGCAACAACCTCATTCTTAATCTACCTGCCTCTACTCTCCGCCCTTAACAACTTATCCAGAACAGGACTGCAAGACTTGTCCTTGGGCTCAAGCCCTGGGATTGTATCTCTCCAGCTCTGAAATCTCTCCATTGGCTCCCAGTGGATGCAAGGATTAAATTCAAAACCCTCTGCCTTGTCCACAAGGTTTTCTGGGCCTGGGTCCAACATACCTTCAGCTATCCCTCCACAAATACCTCCCGTCTCGAGCACTCCGCTCCTCTACCTCTAACTCCCTCAGGGTCAGTCGTTTCTCAAAGAAACAAGCTGGGGGTAGATCTCTGTCTTCAGCTGGGGCCTCCCTCTAGAACAGCCTGCCTGCCACTCTAAAACTTGAGGAGAACATTCCTCTTTGCTTCTGCCTTCTCCTCCCCTCTCCCCTGTTGATTCTACTCTCCCTCGGCACCATGCACCTGGCCACCCTCTTTCCTCCGGGCTCGGGTACCTGCTCATCTTGCCACCCTCACGCACAGCCTCCGGGCCACCCCCTGCACTGGGGTCTGTATCTGTACCCATGCAGCCTTCCCCTTTTCTTCCTGCACTTTCAGACCTACAGGCCTGCTACATTAAACCCAGCACTTGCCACTTGCGGGCTGCACTTGCCTTGTTTGTTGCCTTTTTATTTATTATTTCATTATTATTTTAGTTTTTTCCTTCTCGCTCCGCACTCTCCTTTTGTTCCCCCTTCCATGCACTTCTCCCCCTTCTCCCTCTACCCTGCACTTGCACATTCTCAATGTCACTGGGCCTAGTAAGATTGTTGTTTTTGTTCTCCCCTGTTCCCCTTCCCTTGCCTTGTCGCTCTCTGAAACACTTGTGTATGAGCACGATAGAAATAAAATATCAATATCAATACCAATATCTACAAGTTTCCCGTTTTGTCTAAAACCCTTTCTGGACATGCTGTAACCCAGGTATTGCATTTCTTCCCTCATGAAAGTACATTCTCATTTTTCAGGGTTACCCCTCATTCTCTCAAGATATCTAAGAATGTTTGCAGCAGTAGGTCGAGCTCACCCGTATTTCTTCCACACACTAGGATGTCATCTTGAAAACAATGTATCTTTCTGATGCACTGAATAAGGTATATATCACCTTTTATAAAACTCACTCTGGGGGCACCAACCTAAAAGGCATGTGTTTGTACTGGAAAATGCCTTCATGGAAGGCAAATGTTGTCACCAGTCGAGATTGTGGTAGACCGACATCAAATTCAGTTTGGAGAATTCTCTGCACGACCCAATCCTACACAACATCTCTCCAATATTTGGTAGTGGGTGGGATTCAGCTATGACATCTGTGTTTATTTGGTGGAAGTCGACATATAGCCTTACTTCCCCATTTGGTTTCTGAGCTACCACCATTAGAGACACCAACTCCACTCCCCCAGTTCTTTCAATGAATCCCTTTTCACATAGCTCCTTAAATTCACGTTTCACCATCACCCTCATTGCCATAGGTAACCCACACAACTTCACAGCCACATTTACTGTTGCTTCCTTAAGCATTATTTTGTTTACAAAACCTTTGGTTTCCCCATATCCTCAGTAAATACTGCAGGTTACTTCTTCACTTCGTTTGTTCCTTCATCAGTACTCCCTATTCAGTAGTACTTGTTTTTGCGTATTAGGATGAAGTCAAATCCCCAGCATAGCAAAGCCCCCAACCTTCTTGGTCACGTACATTTTAGCAGTAGCTTCTTGACCCTTAAAATATAGAGTCACATGAAAACATCCTAATCATTTGATATAATATAAATTGTATCTCCAGGTCTCACATTGGGTGGTAGTAGATCTGTGATCTTCCCCCTAACAGATGTTCCCAAACTCTGCAAGCTATTAAGGAGACTTTTGCAAACCAGCCATCATGTGCACCCATTTTCCATTGACCAGTACTTCGGCCATGGGAATCTCGTCATCACTGTTCTCCTGTCCAACTACCTTTATGGGCAAGACATTAGCTCCAATAGTTTGCAAAGTGTTCCCACTTGTTTTACTTTTTGCACATCACTCTTCTCCCTGGGCAGCTGATAGTTCCTGCCAGGTGCATTTTGCTTTCACACCTGAAACATGCTCTTTCCATGCATCCCCTCCCTTGCCACCCAATTCTTTCCTATTTCTGTTTTTGTCTCCTTTCCATGTATCCCTCTGCCTGCCCTTAGGGGCTTTCTCTGTCCTAAAAACTTCTTTGATCAGTTCCTTCTGTTTTACTTTCCCATTGTTGAGGTGTTCTAAACACGCCATCAAGTGTTCTACTTTTTTGCAATTTGTATTACTTTGTCTAGGTTCAGGGCATCCTTCGATCACAGTTCTTTCCTTATTCTGTACTCATAAAACCTCTCCATTAGCTCATCCCTGATATGTTCATTAAGTTTTTCACCAAAGTTAAATAAAGCAGTGAGATGTCTCAATGTGGTAATATACTCCTCTACATTCTCACCAGATTCTTGATTCCTCATAGCAAAGTTATACCATTCCAGTATCGTAATGGTTTTAGGAAAGAAGTGCATGTCTAGTTTTTTGGGGCTATCTCCAATTCCATCCAAGCGTCCACACCTGCAGCCCTCTGTGCCTCATATGCCAGTCAGTTCATCAACAGGGATACCTTCCTATCCATGCGCATGCCTCCAACGCATGGTGCCCTGAGGTAGTGTAGAATGCCCTTCTTCCACTGATAAGTAACGTGTTTTGATTGTAATATTTTGCAGAAAAACCTTAGTTATTTAGCATTAGCACTGAAACCTGCGAATGGCACTCAAACCTGGTGTCATCAATGAGTTATCAAAAGATGAATCCTCCAAGGTATGTGTGCACATCCAATGTTAAAGTATTATGTACTGTGTTTAAATCAGAGATTTCCTAATATTGAGTTAAATGCCAATCCATATCAATCCATGTTTGAAAATCAAATGATTTGCCTTTCGCACTTCAGTTGCAAATTGAAGTCAATTGTTAGTTGAACGCCAATTAATATTTGGAAATCCTACATTTCTCACTCAGTTGATAATTGCACAGTCAATAATGTGCAAGTTCTTTATATTCCACATATCAATTGCAATTTAGATAATTAATTGTTTGCCTGCCACTAATTAGTTGCAAATTGGAAAGACAATAATTTGCCAACATGTGTTTCACCCAACCATTGTTTGGAATCTGATTAGAGCCAGATCATCCATGGCTAATTTTGACGATTCCCTTTGCCTCTGTAAGGGACATTTTTCATGGAGGGACTCCAATGCTTGACCCACACCAAAGTGAGGCAAACATCTTTTGTATAATCATGTAATGGGGTGCCATGAGAGTTGAATATGTTTTTTCTTGCTTCATCAAGCGCAGGTGGCTTGGTAATTGACGCACACACAGAGTCCCAGCAGGCCTGCCCTGGGGACTCGACTGCTGCTTATAAGCTTGCCTTGGGTTGGTTGCAGAGGCTACACACAGAGCTTCATCAGAGAAGGTAGGTCCATTAAGGGAAAATGGAACAGTGTACCAGGACATGTTGAGTAAAGGGTGTCACGGCTTTGATTTACTGTTAAGCTGAGTATGAAATAATATCTTTCCAATCTGAGGAATAACTTCCTTATCTTTGGCAGTGTTATGGTACTTTTGCAAATGAGAAACGCTGATCGCATACATGCAATCAAAATAGCACCAGTGCAAATGCACTTGTCCTGTATTTGTAGTGCCAGGAATGTGTGTGTATGTGTAAACAGCATTTGTACAGATCCCAATGTGATTGAGCGTGTGGATTGTTTGCGCATGTGTGCATGTTCACCAATACAGTATGATACTGTTAGCAGCGGAATGCCAAATAACTCAGGGATATCCAATGTTTGACCCTTGTTAAAACATGGGAAGCTGATGGATAACTAATCTGTGATGCTGTTTGAACTTTAGAAGCTGGGCAATAGCTCAGCAGTCAAGACATTGGCACTTGCCCAATCAAGGAAAATTGGGCTTCACTGCTGCCTCCTGCACTGATATGTTTCTACTTGAGTAATCTAACAGACAGACCTGCTCTTTTATGAACATGCATTCCATTGAAAAGTGGGCTACACTAGGTTTGTGGTAACCCGAGAGAGTTCTGAAAATAATTGATTGAAAATTAAAGATCTTTGCAACCAGGGAAACAATTTAGGTCCGCTGTGTAAGAACTGATTGTGTCAGACGTAGCCAACCTGAGAAATAACTCAGTGCTCCGAGCAACAATTCTGAATACTTGGTGGAAGGAAAATGGGTGAACAACTAGGCATGACATCTAGAACGGAATTCCAGGTGATATTTGTTACCAAGGGGATAACTGCTGTTTAATGAATGGCCTGGAAGGTGTTTGTGTCTTGACAGATGGCCAAGCTCTCTGTCCTGGGTGACCCAAGGCATAGCCTTTCTATCTAGGACCACATTTATTCTGTGTTTTTTGTGGAGGCAATTATATAGGTTGATAAACCTGTTGTGAAAAACATTCTCTAATCTGAATGCCATAAGTTTAATTCCAGGTGTGGGTGACGCAGGCATTAATCCACTGACAGTGGTTAAAATGAGCACCTTCTAGTTGAGTAACAAGAGAATATGTTACTACAATTAAAAAGGAGACTATGACATTTTTGGCATGTAAGGTGTGCATTAGGTCCATATGTCACAACCCAGCTCCATTGCATGGCTCTGTTTGATTTCATGCCTGAGGGATAGCTGTGCTTATGACCCTAAAAACATTATCTGTATACAGCATGCAGGTGACAGGTTTTAATATTGGTAGGGATGACTCAACGTATGTGTCTATCTATCTATCTATCTATCTATCTATCTATCTATCTCATATATGGTGTCACTCGCCCAAAGGCCTCAGGGCGCTCACAAGACAGACCACAAAAACATGGAAGACGAGTGATCAGCCATAACTAGATGGGCTTGTTACCATAGATTTCTTTGAATACCATTTCACCTAATGAGATTTCACTGAATTCATTTCACTGAAAATGGTAGGGCAAATGGTATATGTGTAATGCATGGTAGATGGGTGCGGGGTAAGGATATAAGTTAGGGTAGGGAGGAGTGAGTGGGTGTGTGGGGGGTCTCCCACCGCATTATAAAAAAAATCAAAGTAGAAAAAGTAAAAAGTAGATTTCGTTTTTTCAGTTAAATGGATTCAGTGAAATCTCCATTAGGTTAAATATTTTCAAATAAATCACATACATCTGATGGGCTAGATCAGTAACTATATGATTTTAGCCTATCCCTCTATCAAAAAGGAGGGTCTTCAGAATCTTCTTAAATTGGGTCATTGATACACAGCCTTGATATCGAGGGAGAGCGAGTTCCATAAGATGGGTGCCCACGCATTAAAGCCTGTGCAGCAATCATTTTTAGAAGGACTTGCGTTTGATGAAGTCTAATGCTAATATTCACACATAAGGTCCACCTGAAGGCGATTCTTTTCACTCTTGACAAAGATACACAGGAGCTTCACTTAAAGGTGCACTTAAACACCAAAATGGAGCCCTTTAACTGAATTCTTTGTTCAACAGGAAGCCAATGCTATTTCCTGCAAGACTGAGACACCTGAGATCGATGACCTAGCCCACAAACTGCACACACTGCTCCATTCTATGTCACCTGCAACCTTCTTAAATTTGCTTGGGATGTGCCTACCAGAAGACTATTGCAGTAGTCTAGGTTTGAATTAACAATGGCTGCTGCAATCAAGGCTCTATTTGCCTCTGAAAGATTGGGGCAGATGTGCTACAATAGTTGAACATAGTAGGAGCAGGAAGACCTAAGATGGGAGACATGTTTCTTAGGAGATAGGTGTGAGTCAAAGAAAACTCCTAGTGTTTTAACAGAATCGGAGTCTTTGATGGCATTACCAGCAACTATGAAACTTTTGTAATGTGCGTTTACTTTTTTAAACCTTTGTTGGGTGCCAAGAATGAGCAACTCAGTTTTGTAATCGTTCGAGGCCAAGGAGTTAACAATCATCCACCTACATATGGCCTTAAAGACTTTGTTTATTCTTGCTAGGTCATTCATTGCTGTATAGCCCAGATAGTTCAATCACTATCTGGGTGTCATCAGAATAGTTTGCAAACTGGACTACTAAGGAGCCAAGAAGGTCATATAGAGGTTTGGAATACACATTAAAGAGTAGAGGCGACAAGCACGATCCCTGTTGGACACCACAGATAAGAAGCGTTCTTTGTGATTGAGCATTTCCCTTAACCACATTCGCCGTCCTAGGTCCCAAAAAAGATTTGAACCAACACGCTGCAGAGGTCTGCCTGATCAACCAGAATAAAGGCGGAAGAATGACCCAAAAGCAAGAGCAATGCTTTGTTACCTTTCTCATTTATTTCTGTTATATTTATTTTTAAATCCAGAAGTGCAGTCTCCGTCCCGTGATTCACACGAAAACCCGGACTGTTCATTTGCCAGGATTTCATGCTGCTCCATGAAGGTTTGGTATTGAGAACAAGCTATTCTATTGATTATTCTCTGGAATATAGGCCTTCTGAAAAGAACGGTTAGTAAATCTTGTGACCCAGGGAACGTTGGTCCTAGAGAAATCCTTGAATAGTGAGGCAGGAAAAATATTCCCCTTACATGATGTAGGTTTCATCCTCTGTATTGTCTCCATCATTGCTATTTCCGATAACTCATTAAAGGTGAATAGAAAAGTCTCTGGAATAGTTATGCTACTAGAAGCGAGCAAAACACATCTGTGGGCTGTATAACTTTAAACTGGTGCAAAATATGTTGCTGATGTCGTGTTGTTTTCAGAACGAAACCTTCATAAATGTGTTGTGTATAGTCGTTATCTATAACAATAGATGACTCAAGCGCGCTTCTGTTTAGTTCCTGTAGGACTGTAATCACTTCTTTTGGTCTTGATTTGGCCATTTCTATCCTTACATTTAAATTCTCTTCTTTAGCCTTAGACACTGCAGTCTTAAAAGACCTAGCTGCAAGTTTGTAGGCCTCAGCCGTGTCATTGGAAGGATGTTTTCACCAGTTGTGTTCTGCCTTCTGTTTAACCCCTGTGGCACGCAAAACCTCTGAGGTAAACCACTGGTTATTATAAACATCCGCTTTATTCTGCTTTACAGATCTAAATGGAGCCAGAGAATCAAAGAATGTATGAAATCTTCAAGCAAGATGTTATCTGCCAGTGAGGGTAATAAGGGTATAACTAATGAGTCAAACGCCTCATGTGTAACCTTTCAACAGTTTCAAGTGAGGACCGACGACTTGACCAATTTCAAGGTTTTATTTGGAGAATGAGGAATAGGAACCTTAAAAAGAAGAGAGTGATGATCAGACCAAATGCACTTCGCGACAGAAATTAGGGACACATTCTGATTATTTGATAGAGTTCAGTCCAAGGTGTTACCAACATTATGTGTTGAGGCATTAACATGTTGAAGAAGACCAATGGAGTGAAGGGTCTGTAACAATCATGACGCCTCATGATCCAGTGGATTGTTAGCCCACAGGTTAAAATCGCCCAGAATGAAAAGTGCTGTTTTGTCTGTTGCAAAACTGCCAATAAATGCTAATAGTTGCTTTTCAAAAAATGGTGTTTTACAGGAAGGTCTATATAATAATAGAATACTGCGTGAATTGACACTAGACAATAGACAATAGAATAATCAGTGAATTGAGTTTAATTTTTTTAATAGATAAAAGGAGCACTATTGAGGTGATTTCAGTTGTTCTTTCGGGAATTGAACCTATGACTTGCAGGCTACAAACAGATTCATGCAACAACTACTGTCAGAGGCTGAGGGATCAATGGACAACTTGACACAATAGGCCTCATTACGACCCAGGCGGTAAGGGGTTAACAGCACCGTAAAAGGTATCGGCGCCGTTAAACCCTTACCGCCTAATTACGAGGTCCCTTTGCGGGTCCCTACCTTAATGGCTGGTTTTACCAGGGACCTTGGAGGTAATTATGGTACCGCAATTTGCAGTACCGTAACTACTGCCTTCCCCATTTCCATGAGCCCTATGGGGGCAAAAATGGGAATGGGGAAGGGCCAATGGTGAATGGGGAATTACCACCCCGCCAACCTTGGAATGGGGCGGTAATTCCGCCATTCACCATGGCGGAGTTGGTAAAATACCGGCTAATAGCACCATGGTTAACGCCTGGGTCGTAATGACCCCCAATATGTTTGTTTACTCCTTTCTTGATTTTCAAGGAAGGCAGATGCTGTGCCCACCGGAAGAGTCAGTCTTATCCTTGATCACAGGCTTGCTCTTGATAGGCCAATTAGTTCTCTGTCCTTCCCTTTCTCTAATTTGCATCCTCCTTCCTGGTTCCCCAGAGTTTGTTTAAGTCTTTAGGGTTAGACAGCAATTCTTTCTGTCTTGTGTTGCTGCCATTTCCCCAGTTTGCAGGATGGTTCTGGTGTACCTCGAATTATTGTCCTCCACCATCCCGGACC
Source organism: Ambystoma mexicanum (assembly GCF_040938575.1). Lineage (NCBI taxonomy): Eukaryota > Metazoa > Chordata > Amphibia > Caudata > Ambystomatidae > Ambystoma > Ambystoma mexicanum. The sequence continues at coordinate 418,418,900 of NC_090938.1, forward strand.
TTGGGTCTTCTTGACAGGGCTTAGGCATCGGACTGCTATTATCTTTGGACCCTGTCTTACTATATATGTGCTGAAACTAGCAAGTCTAAATGTCATAACCATCTTATGCTTTCCACGCGCAAACCCTCCTGAGTGTACCAACACTCAGCGCTGATAGGGCTAGGCAGGATCTTTAGTAACACACACTCCTGAACTCCTGTTGAGCCGAACAACCATGCTGCCCACCTGTGTTTAACTCTGCCTTTTTTTGTCAGTCGCCTTTCCTCCCCTCTTTAGGGGTTCTTTCTCATCTATACCTATACCCCTTCTTCTCTCTATTTATCCCCTGATTTCTCTTGGTTGCACACTCTATGCTAGGTTAGCTTGTAGCCGTCCTCCTCTTCCTCCTCTTGTCATGCCACACTCCTCACCTGGGCTTTGCTTTCTATAGTTTAACACTCTTGCATTCTCTCCTCTGCTTTCTGGGCTTGCACCCCCCTTTATTTATCCAGTTGTTCATCCTCATTGTCTCCTGTCCATATGGGGCCCTGCTTTCCCTCTGTGTTGATCTCTATCTTTTCTTCTTTCATTGATTTTTTCTGGGGTTCATCTTTCTCCTTTCTCCTTCATTTGTACTCTTTTAATGTCTTCCTTTTTACCTTTCTCTTGTTTCATTGCAGTTTCTCCTGGGTGATTTGTTTTGTCTTTCCTCTAGCTATACTTATTTTCTTGCTTCTCCCGTCCTCCAGTTCCCATTTCAACTGGTTAGCTCCTTACTTCTTGTCTCACTTCCTCTCTGTTTGCCTTACTAGTCACCTAGCTGCCTTCTTTCTTACAGTGCTCCTTTGAAACTCATGTTCCTCTTCTTAACCACCACATTTCCATTTGTATCCCTTCCTTTCTGGACCCATTTGCCCCAGCTTCACTTCTCTCCTGTTCTGCGGTTTTTCCCCCTCTACATTTTAGCATTCCAGTCTCTGCCTCCTCACAGTTCCACACCACCCTCACTCTAATTCCTTCCATCTGCTTCCTCTTTTCTCTGCCTTCTCTCTCTAAATGCACTCCTTTGTGCTCTCTTCTTTCCCTCCCTCTCTGAGTCTTCCTCGCCCTCTGCTTCATGAGACTCTGTCACGTGCCTTCTTTTTCCTTTTCCTCCTCCCATAGTGTCTGTGCAGCCTCCTCGATACCCCTTCACTTTCCTCTCTGTCTCTTTTTCCTTCACTTCTCCCTTTTGTTTCTCCTCTTAAGCGTCTCTCTCATCTCGCCTCTATGTCCCTCATGCTGCTCCTGCTTTGACTCTTTTCCACTGCTACCTCTGCGCCATCTCCTTTCAAACCTTTTCTCTCCACTGTATCTCCTTTATTTTCTTAACCTCCTCAGGTGCCCTCCAACCTCCTTCTACTGCTTTCCACCTATCCGTCCTTTCATACCCCTCATCTTCTTCCATTTCCAGCACGGCCCTGTGGTGGGCCCATAGTTCAAATGCCACGTATGTAATAAAGAGGCCACCGAGTCGCACAAACTATAGCTGCAGTTTTCAAACCAGCAGTTTTAAAATCCGGAAATCACCACATGAGTCCCAGACATTCCACCAACAGAACCATTACGGTTGTGGGGACCCATTATAAGGACTGTTGTAACAGTAAAACATGTGGTATTTTAAATATTTATATTCACTGCATGGGATGCACAGAAAGCCCCACAAGGGTTAAATAGTGGTCCCACGGCACTTTTCCTGCTTAAGCCTCACTGATAATTACATGGGGTTTGGAATATACAGGGCATTCAAGGCAACACATGTTTACCATAACAAACACAGCCATAACAAAGGCCTTTTTGTCAATCTAAGGGGCCTCCAATTCATGCCGAAGTGCAAAGGTGGTGTTACCTTTTTAAAAAATATGTTTGCCTACCTTATTGCCAGAGATTCAGTTGACATGTTGTGAAAGGAAGCAGCACTATTCCAAGGAAGTCGGTTCCTTTTTCTGAAAGGCAAAATGCGTTCATTCTGATTTTGGGAGTAAATGACTTTCCTGGCAAAAGTTGATAGTTATGGAGAAAGTTCAATTTAGGCTGTCTCCTGTGTTCCCAAATATGACAACAGATACCTGGACCTCTTTATGATTATGATGGCAGCAGTAAAACAATAGAAAGTTACACACCAATTTTTTAAATACCACCTAATTATGAGTTGGGATCGCGTGCCATGTTATTGGCATTAAGCACAAGGGTGCCCATCCCCACCAAGCAACCCGTTAACCTGGAACCCCTACCACGCCCCCACCTATGCTGTCTTAACAGACCCTTTCCCAAACTAACCATCTTTTTATTTTTAAATTACTCCGTGATGTTTAAGCTGATTATTCTGTACTGAAAAATATGTGTGGTGAATATTCATCAATCATATCACCCCTTTGCTAATTTACCCCACACAATGCTGTTTCTCTCCTACCTTCTACCCAAATTCGTGGTTGGGTTTCTATTGCAAACAACTCAGCAGTCATTTCTTCGGTGGGGGGCGGGGGGGGCTATTAGGCTAAACAAGGTTTACTGCTCATTCCTAATGTTCCTGATCACCTTCTGAATGACCTTATTATCACGTGTCCAGCCCCACCTGGACACCCTTCTATGGAAGCACGTGGAGTTTAAGGGGCTCCTCCATTTTGTTCAGTGGATGTTCTGGCCTAAAACTGCACCACTTTCAAAGATCCACAGTCGTTTTCAACTGCACCCCTGCAGGCTGGCAGACTGCAGCCTCACGCCCTGCTTGACACACGTGTTTAACGGTCTTTCCTTTAAGACGTAACAGAGAAGCTTCTGAAGCCGGCGCGAGCGACTGTTTTTCTTATTAGTTCGCTTCATAATGGGATTTGACCCAATACATCTAATGATTTAATGAGGACCTAATGACCCCGTTTGTGGCATGATTACACTAGCCCTGATTTGAGGCAGGCCGGTAGGGGCCGAAACACGTGTCATCATAAGGGCCAATTTATGATCATAGATGATGACAAAAAATAATGAATAATAAAAAACAAAAATAAAAATACAATTTTTCAAAAACTTTAAAAGGGCATTGTCCTGGATCTTTTTGGATGCTTTTGCATTTTTGTATTCCCGTGACAGAGAAGCTATTGTTTTTCATTTCTATGTATCTCTATGTTCAGAGGGTCAGTGTGCCTTACAACACCAGTGCCAAGGGTCAGTGTGCCTCACTACACCAGTGCCAAGAGAATATCAGTTATGAATGGGTGCTTTAGATAGGGTGCACACCACAAAACAACAGACCATGACAAAGGGAAATATCTAGAATGCTCTTTTAGGTTTTTGCAATTTTGGGGCCAAATCAGGGCATGGAGGTGGTGAAGGAGCACACGGGGGGATACAGAAGAGGCTGGAAGTGGCATCTCGTTCCACCTTGGGCATTTTGAGGTCTGTTCTAGGATGGCTCTGCTCCTATCTTTCTGAACGGGCCTACTCTGTAACCTGGGCTGGACACTCTTCCCCTTCACTTCCTCTCTTGTATGGTGTTCCTCACGGCTCTGTACTTGGCCCTCTTCTTTTCTCTCCTTATACTGCTCTTCTCTCTGCTCATATGTCTTCATTCAATCTATCTTTTCATCTGTGGGTAGATGACGTTCAGATCTTTTTCTCCTACTCTTCCTTTGACTCTGCTTTGCACTCTATTGTTTCAAACTGTCTTTCTGCTGTTCAAAACTGGATGTCTTCATATGTTCTCTACCTCAACCCTTTGAAAACTCAGGTTCTGTTATTTCCTGCCTCCACTATTCCTCCTAGTTTTCCTCCTCCATCTCTCTATCTCTTTTCCTCCTTCTTCTCTTCCTTTGTCACTACCTGCACATATCTTGGGCGTTACTTTTGAAACTTCTCTCTCATTCTCTCTTCACTTCTCTTCTACTGCTCGTTCTTGACAATATGCACTTTTCAACATTTGTCGTGCTCTCCCCTATCTATCTTTTCATGCTAGGAAACGTCTTCTTTTTTCTCTTGTTTCTTTTCGCATTGGTTACTGCTCATCCCCGTTGCTTGGTCTCGCTGCCTCATATCTGCTGCCCCTTCATTCTCTTTATAAGGCTTCAATTCATCTCCTTTTTTCTTTACCCTCTCGGTCTTCTATTACATCTTCTTTATTCTCTATTTCACTACTACTAGCTTCTGGGCTAGCTGCAGGAAGAGGAGGCTTATTTCTTCTTCCTTCAGAAAGGGTCTTGAACTTCTTGTGTATGAAAGTGATTGGCTGTTTTACCGGAAAATTTCGGCAAAGATGCGTTCATTTCTTTTTGTGTGTCCATTGTTAGATTTATCTTGTTGAAGCTAATGCTTGTGTGTATGTTTTTTATTCTGGTAAAATGACACTGCTGCTGATTAAATGAAGCACTGAGCTGTTTTAAACCGAACGCTTCTCAGTGTCTCTACCTATTGGATGTCCGTCATATTCATAAGGCAGCTGCAGCGGAATACAAAGAGAGTGAAGCATGTAGCAGTCGTGGAAAGCGAATATATATCAGTTGCTCTCGGCTTATAGGATGCGTGAGACCCACACCTGCGCGCCGCACGTGCATTTTGTGCACTGTGGGAGTTTTGGGAAATAATAAAGAGCAAAGAAAGACGTGTACCTGTTATTCTATGTTTTGTTGGATGCAAGATATTACTGAGCTCGAGGTTACACCTTGCTGCTTCTACTAGGCTAAAGTGCATAGGTGGGTAAATGACAGCATATGCTGTAGTTTAGGCCTATCTGACTTATCTTAGCAAGACCCAAGTCTATTGATTCTGCTCTATTTCTTGCAGATCTTTCTGGTTGATAGACTTGGCTGTCTCTGATATTACAATGCACCTGATATTCGCACATCAGTTACATACACTTTCCTAAAAAAATGGTTGCTCTCCACGATGTTTCAAAAAACCAAAATTACTCAACGCTACTTCACTGTTTAAAATAATAACATAGCTACAGTTTTCTAGATGTCAGCAAATAAACTCAGAAATAATCATTACCTTTTACATATCTGTATGCCATCCTCGATTATTATACTGGTTTATTCACTTATGCTGATGTGCAGACACGCCAGTGAAAAAGTGCAGACTGGAAACTATGCACCGCATGGCATAACACCAGTAGGTGTCAGGGTGTTGTGCTAGTGAGCAGCACAAATGCTGTTGGGAGGTGTGTGGTGGGCACAGAGAGTGCTTGCCAGGGAGTGATTGCCTCTGGGTTGGGGTGATTTGCTCAGTGGTGTTCTGGCAAGGGTAGTTGGTAAAGGGATGAGGAACAACAGGAGGGCTAATGTCACCTGTAATAGCATGACCGTGTGCATATTCCAATCCAGATGACATAAGACCCTTATGCATCTGGCATCATGTTAAACTGTACAGTATAGCAATCGGAGAATTTGGGGACAAGGAAATCAAAGGACTACAACGACAAATGACTAATTTACAAACTTACATGCAAGAAAACAAGCTGGACATTAAGGAAAAAAAAACAAAGCTATTGATATTTGAGGCACCTTCTAGAAAAAGGGAAAAAACACGACTAAACCTGCAAAGGACGCCGATTGAAAAAGTGCTCGACTTTAAATATTTAGGAGTCATATTAGACTCCACAAAACAAGACAAAGCTATGCAAGCATTATTAACATTGAAAGTCAACAAAATGGCAGCCCAAGCCAGGGCCATAGACAGACAATTTGGCAGATACTCATTGATTCCAGTTCGAGAATTCTATAAGAAAAAGGTGGTGCCAACACTAACATTTGGAGGAGATGCAATGATAAACTTGCCAATGAACATCTGGTCTAAAATGGAGGCAACGTTCTGGAGGAAAGTGCTCATGTTACCAAATTCAACACCAGGTGCTTCGATTCGTAAAGAGCTCAGCCTGCCGTCTCTTAAAAGCACAGTGGACCAGTCAACACTATTGCTATACAGGAAATGCCGGATGGCAGAGCCGCCTTCTATCTACAACTTAATAAATCAAGAAATTGAACGAAGGAGTACCAAAAGGCTCAACAAATGGAAAGAAGAAAACATTAGAATGCTAGAACTAATCCAGGCGGACAAAGAAATGTTAATCAACAACCCAAAGAAAATCCTCACAAAACTAAGAGAGCTCGACTGGATACTCACTTTGGAAACTGCAGGGAAAAACAAATAAACTACACAACTACCGCCAAATGCCAAAAAAGTAAATGAGCTCCAAGAATACATAAAAAAGCCCATGCAGGAAGGGGAGAGACATGCTGTTACGTGCTTGCCTCAACCTTCTGCCTACAAATGAGATTCTGGCAATTAGAGGCAAAGTTCCATCTAACCTCTGCCGCTTCTGCAAAACACAAGAAAAGGAATCTATTCATCATTTACTTCTAAAATGTGCCACCAGCCAACATGTAAGAGAACGTTACCTAAGATCTATCTTCTTGGATTTTACCATTGCGGATGAACAAACAAGTTGGGCTTGTTTAATCGGAGGAGACGGAACGAAATGGCAAATAGCAACGTACAAGATTTTGGAAGCAGTAAATCTACCAAGGCCATAGTTAAAAAAAAAAAAAGAGGGCACATTTTAGTAAAAATCTTTTGATTAAACACAGAAAAAAATACAAAAAAAATATTGATTTTTGTTTTCTGTTTATAACACGCTTAATACGCGAGTTCAGTTTCTAAACGTTGATCCGGGATTCGAACCTCTGTTGCTCTGCTGGTCTTGCTTCCATGAATCCTCTGTTCACAACATGGTGTTGTGGAAAGCGATAAATGGATTACTTGCGGTCCCCCACCTGAGTTTGTGACAAAATGGGTTAGGGGCACCCTATTACAGACAGAGAGGCAATGAGGAAGCAAATTATGAATGACAGGACAGCTGTTCAGAAGTCAAATTCCAGGCAAATCAAAGTGAATGCAAAAAATGAATACTGGACTCCCGAAATAACAAACATGACACTTGCATAGCAATCAGAATAACTTTTAGTGACAGGTTTGCACAAAGCAAAACAAAATAGGTGATGACTGGAAGGTTTAGAATTCATATGGACCTCTGGCATTGCTCTGGGCAACCGTACAGACCAATGTTCTTAACCTGCCAAGCCATTACAAAAGGGGCAAGACCATATGCAAATCATGCTTGGTCCAACCCCATAACGGGCAGTCCAGCAAAAACTGCTTGGTCACATCCCTTCTGAAATACCATATGCAAATTAGGCTTGGTCACAATGGAAGTCAATGGGAAAGTGAGAACAACACCACATTTTAACAGCTGAGGTTACTGAACCAGGGTTGAGCAAAGCCCAGAACGCAAAGCGAAGAGAAATGCTCTTTTAAGAAAGAGGAAAATGCAGGCGTACAAAAGGCAAGGCAGCTGATGCTAACAGGAAGTCCAGGACCACCACGCTGACTGTGGTCTGAACAATGGCAGGGCGAAGAACAGAAAAGCAGCACACAAGAGGTCCCAGGGCCTGTCAGGGGAACAGACCACCTAAAGCATGCAGGAAAGGCCTCATGCAAGCCTGCAGCAGCCAAAAGGTCTCAGGCAGGTCTAATAGTGAAACACACGCTGGCAGAGTCTCATCAGAAGGTCTTCAGGGACACGCCACACCCAGTTTATTAAGTTAAATAAATAAATGCAGGTGCCACAAAGTGACATCCTGCAGTTAGTCACATGTGAAGTCTCGTCTTGAGGGGGGAAGGGGCCTAGAACAATTCTCCATTACATGGAGAGGGAGAAATGTAACATTGTCCAACTGTCACAGACTGAAAGGTCTACCAAACAGGAAGACTGGACAATTCCAGCCCATTGAAGCTAATGAAGTTCATAGAACAGAATGAGGGTTTAGAGGAGATAATGACTGTCCATGGGAATAATTGCAACGTAAAAGGCCATTTTACAAAGAGGTTTTCTTTCAGCCCAAAGCAGTCAGAGAGTGCATATTTGCTCAGTCATTTCTGTTGGAGGAGTTACCTGTACCTGGGACAGGCCATTTCCTTCCACAAATCACAAAGTGCAAATGGGTGACTGCCCGAAAAAAACACTTCTGCATAATCTTGGGGCCCATAGTCCATTGCCCTGGGATCCTTAGTACCGGCCTACATTTGGGGGTGTTACAGTACTTTTCAGCTCAAAATATTTATACAACTGAATGATTAAGAAAATGCAAATAAATATGTCTATTTCAGTTAGATCGAACTCTGTTAACTACTTCTGTGTGATGCTGTCTGATTGGAACTGCATTTTTTTATGAGGTGGATACAACAGATGAATGAATGCAAATGCATTTATAAGATGCACAACTTACATCAAAGCAGCATCGCAGCGCGTAATCCAGCAATCAATTATAAATTACCATAACAGTAGCATTCAAATAAATACAGAGGGTCAGGTTGCACACATAATCCAGATTAGACAGGAATGGAAATGATAGTTTGCATCTAGCCATGCCCACACAGATATCATTTAGATAGTTGATCCAAAATATTGTTGGATGTCTGTTGATGCAGACAGGTGGGGAAAAAGTTCTGACTCCCAAGGCTGGTAAAAACCTCCATCCCATAATTGAGCAGAAATCTTTAATGAGGCGAATTTATTGCCAAAGATGGATTAAAAGGTCTTCCCAGTCACATACGAAACAGCCCGCTTGCACGAATATTGTGGACTAATAGACATTTGTGCTCTCCCCAAAAGAGTCATTGCCTTAAGTAAAATCTACTGTGCTGTGAAGAAGTGGCCCCCATGTGACCTGTGATGATTGACGTGATCAAGCTCCTCAGACGTAGATGAGCTCAAATAAGGACCCTGCGCAGACTATTAAGATTGTTTTGGGGTAAACCCTTGTACACATTAAAGACAGGAGAGGGCCAGAGCCGGGATCAGAGCGAGCCAAATGTTGGGGATAATAATGATAATTTGCATTTATATAGCGCTTCGAATCCTCAGGCATCTGAGCACTGCTTATTATTTCCTGATGTGTGGTGCTCATTTATTGACCTCAGAAGGATGAAAGGCTGAGTTTGGCCCTGCTGGGATTTGAACCTGCCTTGGCAGTCTCTGCATGGATATCAAAGTGAGTGCTCTACTCGCTCTGCTATCTGACCACCAGCAGAGGACAAACATGGGCAATGGGGCTATGATGGTAATGAGCACTATTGACCACAGTGATGATTTGCTTTTCAAAAGAGAGGGTGGTGTCAAAAAGGACATCCAGATTGTTTGAAAAAACACACTGCAGTGGAGTACCCAAGAATCTCATACCAAGTAAAAGGAGATCTCTCCTCTAGACCTGAGATCAGGACAGAAGAATGTCTGGTTTACCTGCATTGAGGTAAAGCCAGACATCTCTAATCCATTCCTGCATCTGCAGCAAATAATCCACAGTGCTTTATACCCAGCACACCAAACTAGCTGGATCAGCAAATGGGTATCATCAACATATATTTGAAACTCCATGCTAAACCCTTTGATAGACCCAACCTGGGGATACAGGTAAGTAGCGTAGGGAACAGGCAAGAGAGCTGAGCCTTGGGGACCCCCCACAGATGACACCCATCTGTCCCAACCAATGCTCTCTAACTCTCACATGCTAAAAACCTCCGAGTCAGAAATGATTGGATGCAGCTTAGAGCTATACCCATAACCCTAAAAATGACAGCGAGACTGTGAAGGAGCAGCCCATGGTGTAATTTATCAAACGTGGCAAATAAATGTAACAGGATCAGAGCTGTTTGATGACCATGGTCCCTCTGCTTTAATAATTCTGGTCTGATATCCAGGAAGGCGGTTTCTCTCCCTCTCCTTGGCTGAAATCCTGATTGTAGATCATGCAACAGACCATGATCAATCAGATATTCCTAGAACTGAGAAGTGGCAATTGTTTCCAATATCTGTGCTACAGAATGAAGTTGGGACAGTGGTCATTAATTGTCCACCAATCAAGGTCATACAACAGAGAGGAATAGATCAATACCTTCATTCATTCTCAGCTGTGTGAGGATTACTTATCAGATTCTGGGAATTAACATAAAATAGAAAATATCAGGTAACAGTGTCAGGATGGTGGACTTAATCAAATCAATTGAAGGGCTACTCATTTTAAAAGCGCCGTATGTTCAATGTCCAGTCCTATTCTAATCCTCTCAATTCTGGTCTGTCTGGACCAAGCAAAGTGGCCTTCAAAGTGCTCCCAGTGTCAGGGTGTGTCAGGTGCCCCAGCATAGCTCTTCACCTGGAGATGCAGATGAGGCTTCAACCTCTCCAACCTCTAGGACTTTTGTTGCCTTTTGAAACATCCCTACTTGGTCAAAACCATTCAGATTGCCCAGCCTGTCTTATGCATTTCCTTGAGCTTTTACTCGGGAAAGACTATGAAATTTTACCTCTCTTGCCTTAGGAGTCTACCTGGGTCCTCTTAATGCTGCAGTAATTATAACTCCCCAAGCAAAGGGTTGACAGAGTCTCAAGGCTGCAAAACATCCCTTCAGCTCTGGTGACTTTACAGCTACTACCAGGGCCTGGGCGTCAGAGCCAAGGCAGCTACTCTCTTACTCCTATTATTCAGTATTTTCTGGGCAATGTCAGCATCTGGGCCAGTGCCTCCAGGAGTCTCTTAATTCTAGTCTCTTCTACAACCTGGCTCCCTAACAGTGGGAATTCACTGGCTTAGCCACCTCCTGTTCCTTAACTTTATTACAATTTGGCTTTTTAGTGTGACCGGCTTTTGCACTCACACTCGGTTTCTCCTAGTCCTATCACTGATTCAACACCAACTTGCTGTAAACTGCCTTGAGCCCGACACAGTGCCTATGGGATTCTTCTTGTTTTTATAGTGAGATGTTGGCACTTATTGTTGCATTAAGAGTTTTTGCATGGTAGGTCCATTTCACTATCAGCCTTCGGTCTTATAACTGTTGTACATTAAGTGGCTCCAGGGTCTCCCCTTTTGTTTCCCCATTTTCCTTACATATAATCAGGTATTCAGTTGTCGAAGACTCCTCTCTTAGTGGCCTGGGAGCTCAGATAGGGAATTCGTCATCTTGGGGTCAGCCACAGGTCTCTTGCCGCCCAGGCAGTCATGTGATCCGACTGCTGATGCCTTCAGTAAATGTGTTTCCTTACTAGGATCGATTTTGCAGTGTGCAGGTATCCAGTGTTTGTGTTCCTTTTCTCCTGTCAGCCATCCACTCAGGTGTCTACATACTCAAGGTGAACTCAAAGAATCCTGCACTGTGAGTAGGCTCATGGACTGAGCCCTGACAAGTGGTTGACTTCTAGCATATATAGTAATCTGATGCAAAAATATGTCCTGCTGCTGATTTTCTCAGGGGTTCTTCCCCCTACCTCTAATCTACCTCTACCTCTAATCCCCTCTCATTCTGTTAATACAGGGTGCTTTTCTTCATTTTTAATGAAATACATTTCTTGGTTGGCTACACTAAGGATATCTCCCTCAATTGGTTATTGCATGGTGCATGGCTGTCAGCCTATGTGGATATTGGGGCGCACTGAGGGATTCCCCATAATCCACCTTTAGGGGCTGCATCAAGTAACAGCTGGCTTTCTCCTGCTCACAATGTATCCCAACAACAGCGTTATGGTCTCCCTAAAGGTGACTCAGTCACAGCTTGTGACAAATTCACTTATTAAAGGAGAGGTGTTGGGACTGTTGTGATGCTGAGGCCACAGAGGACCACTTGCTCCATAATGTGGGACATTGAGGAAGCATACAGAGTTCCCCCAGTGCTTCCAACCCATCCCTAAGCTTTTATGCTGTATTCACCAGATCTGTAAGGAACCATCACTGTGGTCCTCGTACACAAGTTGTAGTAAGCATTTAGAAGAGGTTAGACATGGTGGGCCCGAGAAGTCCAGCTCGCAAGCATGCACGAATATTGTAAAAAAACAGAAGGCAAATACCAGGAGGCAACAGGTGTGCCAACATAGTTTGCAAATGTTGCTGCAAGTCTTCCATGTACTGGAGTAAGAGAGCGTGTGGTCTGAACAGCTAAACAGTTGAGCACTCTTACGAAGAAACCTGGCAGCAAGGTACATCAGCGACACAATCCTGGAGTTAGCGGGCTGAGACCACCTGACTCCAAGATAGCAGACCACCATTTTGTACATTAAGTATGCAAACAGTGTCCCGCTCTAGAGACCAAATGAATTCACTTGAGGAATTGATAGTCCCATTGGAGGCGCACCAATCAAAGATCCTGCCCCTGATTGCATGACAACTATTCTATGCTCACCAGTCAAATTGTAGGTCAGGGCAGGATATAAAAAGGACATTTGCAGGACAGAAATGTAGGTGGTAGGAGTTGGAAGGAAAACATGTAGTTCAGTAAGGAGAGAAAGAAAACCAAGTGGGAGAAGGGAGGAGGGGATGCTTGTTTGGAGAGCGGGAGATAAAGAAGTAGTAGAAGCACAAGGTGTGGAAAAGGAGAGAGGAGGAGAAACATCACGATGGACAAAGGTTAGAGGAGAAGGAGTAAAAGCAAATGAGACAGAGGAAGAGGGGAAATGCCAAGAGAGAAACAGATTTGCAAAGTTAAAGGAGAGAGTGGGTAAGGCAAAGAGAGAGCTGAGAAAGAGGAAAACAATTGAACAAGGAAGAGGTTAGCCATTGGTATTGGACAAGAAAAGTGAATGCAAGGAAGGAGGTGAGTATGTGTCTGTCCTTAAAAAGGCAATACAGAGGAATTTATGATTCACGTTTACTTAAAATCTCAAACATGATTGTATAGTTTTGACTCCTTTAGGGGACTTCACTATGGGCCTCATGACGAGTTGGGCGGTAACGTTGGCGCTATTAGTGCCAGCGTTAATAGCCCTACTGCCAAACTGCCAGGCACTAATAGCGCCGCATCACGGGCTTGGCGGAGCGGGTATTGCCCATTCCCCACTGAGCCCATTCGTGAATTCCCCATTCCCCATTGGGCTCAATGGGGAATTTTCACGCTCTTACCACCGGCGGATTTCCCGCTGGCGGTAAGAGCGCGAAATTTCAGCATATTTCCCGCCAGCTCAGAGCTGGTAAGAAATCTGCCAAACCCGTGATTTGGTGGACCCTTAAATGCGATGGTAATATCGCAACCGCCGCATTTAAGGGTTACCACTAAACTCGTGATGAGGCCGTATATGTTTTTGCTGTGGTGGTGTACTACTGCTTGCATAGAAAGTTGAATAAAAATACTCTTCTCTGTGTCTGCTTCAGATTTAGAATCCTTGTTTTGACTGCTCACTAATCAACAAGGTCATGATTTCAAAGGAACTCCAAAGAGGGAGAGATTGGCTTCTGTATTTCTCCTTCATGGTCCTACCTCTAGTTTGATCCCCATCCTTCTTTCCTTTGTTCCCCTGCCATTCACTCCATTTTACTGCTCTCAATTGAGACTACAATGGTATAATATCATTAATATACTGCTCCATTCTCTCTTTCTCTCTCTCCCTCACTCTCTCTCTCTCTCTACCTCTCTCTCCATATATATCTATATAGGCTGCCCTGTGCCACCTCCTCTCTCTCTCTCATCTCTGATTGCCTAACTGCCATCAAAGATTGGTGTGCCACCAATGATCTTTGTCTGAATGCCAGCAATATGGAGATCCTCCTCATCGGCACACCTTCACCATCCTTTCCCCTCACTCTCTGGCTGGCCTCCCTTGGCCCTCATCCTAGCCAGACCTGCGAGGCTAAGAACCTCGGCGTCATCTTTGACTCCACCCTTTCCTACTCCTCCCACATCTCTGAGGTCTCTAAAAAGTAAAATTTCCTACTGCACCTCCTCACGGGTACTCTGCCTTTCCTCTCCTTCCCCCAGAAGCTCAGGGTATCCCAAGCTCTGTGTAGTGATGAGGCGGACACAAGTGAAAGTAAGATTTTGCTAGTATATTGTAACAGAGCCCGTCGGCACAACCGCTCCTTCTACCTCTCAGTCAACCGTCGCTCTCGCCTCGCGAACACCCGTCTCCCATGGTAACTATGAGACAGGATTTCGCGTGATGACGCACGGGGCTCATCACATGTATTGAATCTTATTCTCTACATAACTTCCTTTTGGAATAAAATAAACATTTCACACAACAAACTTAAAAAAGAACATGTTACATCATTTTTCCCAATAGGAAACTATCAAGACAGAACTGTACTGTAAAGTATACTAGAAACCTAAGAAAATGTATTTAATAAATACCATTGTTGAACGCTTTATTTGATATAGTCTCTTAACTAGATGGGTTTTGACCTCGACCTGACTGTATTCTTGACTTTGTCCTCCCTCCACTCATCTTTCTTGCCACAGTCACCTCTACTACTATGCTCTACTCTCCCTTCACTCTCATTCACTCCCCTCACTTTCGCAATCCTTCCTTTAGACCATACTTCTCCCCCTTCCAAAATTACAAAAGACTTCTTTACTGCAGAAATTTTCTTGGGCCCCAAATATTTACTTTCTAAGCATTTGTTCACCACCCTGGGGTTCTTCACATATACTCTCTCCCCTGCTTTCCACTCACATTATTTCACTTTCTCCCAAACATTGAAACTTGCTATATTCCTTTCTTGGTTGACCTTTATGAGTCTCATTATGTGTGCTCTATCTACATGAACCACCTTGGCCACCCCTAACCAACCCGGACACAATTTCATTCATGGTTCCCTCCCTTTGAGGAATACAAACGGTGACACTCCCGTCACCAAATGTGGCGTTGTAACATAACTCCATGTCATTACATTCAAAACCTCTCTCCATGGTTGATTCCCTCTCATAGCCAATTGCAAACCATCCTTCAGCCAACGGTTCACCCTCTCAACCAGCCCATTCGCTCTGGGATGATACAATGCCGTTTTGACGTGTTTTATACTTTAACTACTAAGAAAGTTCTTCAGAGCTTCTGACACAAATTGAACACCATTGTCCGATACCAGTTCAGTTGGAACTCCTTCTCTAAGAAATATCCTTTCCAGAAATGCTATTAACTCTCTTGCAGTGACTTCTCTGACCGCTTTCCACTCAACCCATTTTGAATGGTAATCCACAAGTTAAATAAAAACCTTAGACCTCCACCTAACCACTTATAGGCCCCATGATATCCACTGAAACCTTTGAGCAAGGTTGACTGGGAACAGAATTGGGAACTAATGGGGTCTCACGTACTACTTTGGTCTTGTCACTCGCTTGGCATAACACACAATCCTTCACCCACCCCTCAGTCATTTTGTCAATTTTAGGCCACCAATAATCCTTTCGCAATTTCCTTTTCACAACGCCTTCACCAGGGTGACCCTCATGAGCCAGTTCCAATAGACTTCGTCTGACTGACTCTGGAGGAACAAACCACCTCCCTCTCCTCAGTTTATTCTCATACATGTTCAATTCCTCTTTTAGCTCCCACCAAACATCAAACTTCCTCTCCAAATCCTTCTTCTGAGGCCATCCCTTCACAGTCCACTCCTTGACTAACTTTAACTCTAAATCAGATTCCTCTCCCTTTGACCACATCTCCTCGCTAATAGCATCCAACACTTCAGCCACAACTGAACAGTATTATTGACAGTATTATTCTCGACAGGCAGCCGGGAAAGGCAGTCTGCCACTACATTTTTCTTCCCCTGCAGAAAACGCATCTCAAAATGATATGCCTGTAATCCTAATCCCCACTTGCTTATTCTAGGAGAGTCTAAGGCCCACCTTCCACTCTCAAACAACTGCACTAAGGGTTTGTGGTCAGATCTGACTGTAAAACGTCTGCCCCACAAAAAGTATTTAAAGTATGTGATGGCCCAGAAAATATCTAACGTCTCTCTTATGATGACAGAGTATCTACTCTCTGGTGTCTTCAATGCTCTGGATGCAAAAGCAATTACCCTTTTGTCATTTCCTACACCACATTGACTTAATGTTGCTCCTAATCCCAACACACTGGCATCTACTACCAATATGGTCTTATCTAAAGGGTTGAATTTTCCGATCGAGGGGGATGCGCTGATTGCATCATTAATGCTTTGAAATGTGGCGCAACACTCTGATGACCATTCAAATCTGGCACCTTTCTTCAACAACATTCTTAATGGGCTAGAGGCTATCGCGAAATCTTTAACAAATTTATGATAATATTCACTTGATCCTTGTTGGAAGGTTCCGGTGCGTTCTTTACCGCTTCAACCAAACTCCTTTTAGGTTTCACACCACATTTATCAATTTCATGTCCCAGATACTCCACTCTGTCAACTCCTATTTTACATTTCTCTCTCCTTACAGTCAATCCCACTTCAGACATTCTGCTCAACACTCTCGACAGCACCTCTCTTTGTTGGTTCTCTCTTTGTTGGACTATTGTAACAGCCTATTTCTAAATCTACCTACCTTTACTCTCTGCGCTCAGCAACTAATGCAGAACAGGAATGCAAGGCTTGACCTTGGCCTCAAGCCCTGGGATCATATCTCACCAGCTCTGAAATCTCTCCATTGGCTCCCAGTGGATGCAAGGATTACATTCAAAACCCTCTGCATTGTCCCCAAGGCTTTCTGGGGTCTGGGTCCAAAATAACTTCAGCTATCCCTCCGCAAATACTTCTCCTCTCGAGCTCTTTGCTCCTCTACCTCTAACTCCCTCAGGGTCAGTCGTTTTCAAAAAAACACGCTGGGGGTAGATCTCTGTCTTCGGATGGGGTCTCCCTCTGGAACAGCCTCCTTGCCACTCTAAAACTTGAGGAGAACCGTCTCCGGTTCCGGAAGCACCTCAAGACCTTCCTCTTTTCTTCTGCCTCCGCTCACCCTCTCCCCTGCTGATCTGTTCTCTCTTGGCATCGTGCACCTGACCACCTTCTGTTCTCCAGGCCAAGGAACCTGCTCACCCCACCACCCTCACGCACTGCCTCCAGGCCACCACTTGCATTGGGGTCTGTATCTGTACCCATACAGCCCCCTCTTTT
Organism: Ambystoma mexicanum; assembly: GCF_040938575.1. NCBI lineage: Eukaryota > Metazoa > Chordata > Amphibia > Caudata > Ambystomatidae > Ambystoma > Ambystoma mexicanum. The sequence goes on from NC_090938.1 coordinate 418,435,816, forward strand.
TCTTCCTGCACTTATCAGACCTACCCTGTCTGCTGTTTTAAACCTGGCACTTGCAAATTGCTGGCTGAACTACCACTGTTTGCTGCCTTTATTATTTATTTATTGTTATTTATCTGTTTCTCCTCTGCTTCACACTTTTCACTTCTCCCCCCTTCCATGCACTTTTCCCCTCCACCTCTCCAAGGCACTTGCGTATTCTCAATATCACTGGGCCTAGTAAGATCGCTATTTTGTTCTCCCCTGTTTCCCCTCCCTTGCCTTGTCGCACTCTGAAAAACTTGTGTATGAGCACGATAGAAATAAAATATCAATATCCATAACGCTGTTAACAAAACTTGCTACACACATCCTATTTTAGCAATATCAAGATCGCATCCAGAATCACCTGCGATACTGATTATGTGGTTTATGTTCTGACCTGTCCTTGCAACATGTGGTATGTGGGTAGTACCAAAGGCAAACTTAAATTGAGAATACTTCAGCATATTCGAGCCATTAGAAATATTGATTCTAACTATCCGATGGCTCTGCATTTTCAGTCCCAACATGACAGTAAATTGGAGGGTTTCTCCTTTTTTGGAGCACAAACTGTGCCTAAATCACCCAGGGGCGGTAATCGGGAGCTACAGCTGAGTCAATTGGAGACTAAGTCCATTCTGGATTTTGAGACCAAGAAACCTAGGGGTCATAATCTTGATGAAGAATTATATACCTTCTTAGGAGCCTAATATTTTACATTTGTATTTTATCTTTGATGAATTACTTCTGGATTTTAGGTACCCTGTATGTTTTTTATATGACCCCGTTAACATCTGCCCTTGTCCTTCAGTGTTTTCTTCTGATTTCAATCATAAAGTATATTCCCTCATGTTTTGACATATTTTTCAGGTTGATATTTCATGACATTGTTTAGTCTTCCTTGTACAATTTTGGTTTAAACATGTAGGGTGAAAATATTCTTACACAGTATGTTTGTTGGATTCCTTATACGTTTTCACTCTGTTTTTTACTCTGTCTCGCCCTTAACCTCCCTTTTTGCTTTGAAGAGGGTTATGTTACATCTTTAGAGATGCAGATACATACTTAGCAAGGGTTACTTAGGTATGATACCTCTTGTTTAGGTCTATTATAACCTAGGTTTTTTATTGGGATTATCAAGCACATGTACCAACTTTTAGCAGTAGAAGGTTTATGAGGAAGGAAATTTGCCTTTAAAATCGGGGCATTTTAGGGTTAAAGTACTTTTCACTTTATTGTGGATTAATTAGTTGACTATTCTTCAGCTGTCCATGGATGCACATTTTTTCTGCCATTTATTCCTTCATAGTGAGCAGGGTTATTTTTGAATATTTTTACACTTTATGTCATTTTATATATTTTATGATTTTTCAATTGATCTCTGCTTACCTTGTGTATGGTCTTATGCTTTGAAATATCAGTATATTTAAATATATATGAGTGCATCCATGGACGTAGAGCACTGTGCACATTATTATTGCTGTTGAATTTGCAACTCTTATCCCTTTTATTACTCTCCCTCTTGTTTCCCTTATCCTGGCTGCTATGCACTCTTGCACCTTGTTGGCTGCTAATGCACTATGCACTTTATACGGCCCATATACTGCTACATTTGCCTGAAATGTCCCATTTTTACCCTTGTGCATGTATGATGTAACTTATATGTTTAGGCATTTAAAGACTATAGAACTTATTGGGGCATGCCTATATGTCAAACAATCAATTACACGTCTGAAACTCACACTGTGGGACTGTGTTGAGGGGATGGCAATATAACTGCGTGTGTGCTAATTTCTAGCGCTATTTTTTATTTTTATTTCTATCTTTATTTTTCTGGCCGGCATTTTCAGACTGGGCTTCTTTTTTATCCATATGAATGTTTATATTGTTTAGAGGCAAGTCCCAGTCTGTTTTGCCCCCGTAGAATGTTTACACTGTGGGAGTACCTTATATTTTTTATATTAGGTTCCTTTTATATAGCGGTGACTTCACCAACTGGTTACCTCCCATGGTTATGATTTCCCTTCCTTTTTTCTCACACGTTATATGCCGTCTCTTCCACATTCCCTACTCTGTTGACTTTCGTGGCACTTGTGGCAGCATTTTTGATTTCAAGATGTTATTCAATGTCCAGATTACTATGATGTTGTCTCTGTTTTGTTGTACATTAATGAATGCGTTGCCTTTGGTACACTACAACATGGCCGCCTTGTGTACAATACATTGTATTGACTTGTGCAATGTGACGCTCTATACATTGTTACCATAGAGTTTGAAGAACGTTTTAAGGAGTCCCTTGTCTGTGTTTTCCCTACCTATGTGAACAAGCGGTCGGAGTACCGCGAAACGCGTCGTCATGCTATTTCAGGTTCCTCTTTCCTATGCACTTGTGATAAATAAAGAACATTTGGTGCTGCCTGATTTTGCCGTCAAGACTTTCATTTTGCTGAAGATTGGATTCTCTTTATTCAGCTGCTCTCGGGAGTGCACCCCGCTGGTTTTGCCCTGTTCAGGGGCTCAATTTTCGTTTGAAAATATGCATATTACACTGCCACATTAGTGGCAGTGTAGTTATGGTTAAGTTGGTGTTTCCATAGGAAGAGCACTTTTTGGGCGGCTTATAACTTCGCTCCCTCTGGACAAATTCTCACCAAACTTTGCAAAAAAAGTATATAGCCCACCCTGAATTTTTTTGCAAAGTTGTTTTGCATGCGCCTACAGCCCAAACCGCTGGACGGATTTTCACCAAATTTGGACCAGGAGCAGCGGCTTGTTCCCGAAACGTGCTTTTGCAAATTTGGTGAAAATCCGTCCAGTAGTTTTTTTTAAAATGACCAAAAAGTAGGTAAAAAAAAATTTGTGATATTTGTGCTCACTTCACGGACAGGACCGTGATTGGGCAAGCAGCTTGCGTGAGGTCCGCGGACATCTGACGTGCTCTCTCATTGGATGCGGTGAAAGCGTGAAGTGCGTCTGGCTTCAGAGACGCCCGCCATCTTTCTTTCCCACATGAGGGGCTTTGTCAGGTCAGCAGGAGTGTGTCTGTCTCCTGTTCCTCCCACCCCCCGTTCATGCCCCATGTCTGCCCCACCCCCCGCTCATGCCCCGTGTGTCCTTCTGTCCCCCACTCCCGCTCATGCCCCGTGTGTCCTTCCTGCCCCCCCACCCCCGCTTATGCTCCGTGTCTCCCCTGTTCCTCCAGAGGGCCGAGGAGCCGGAGCTGCCGCACTAACTCATGTCCGTGTTGTGTTTGTGTTTGTCTCCTGACATACAAACCCCCCACTCCCTGCTCATGCCCTGTGTGTCTCTCTAAATCCCCCCACCCCCTGCTCATGCCCCGTGTGTCTCTCTCCCTCCCCCCACCCCCCTCATGCCCCGTGTGTCTCTCCCCTCCCCCACCCCCTGCTTATGCCCCGTGTGTCTCTCTCCCTCCCCCCACCCCCGCTCATGCCCCGTGTGTCCCTCTCCCTCTCCCCACACCCCCGCTCATGCCCCGTGTGTCTCTCCCCTCCCCCCACCCCCCGCTCATGCCCCGTGTGTCTCTCTCCCTCCCCCCACCCCCCGCTCATGCCCCGTGTGTCTCTCTCCCCTCACCCCCTGCTCATGCCCCGTGTGTCTCTCCCCAACCCCCCACCCCTGCTCATGCCCCGGGTGTCTCTCTCCCTCCCCCACCCCCGCTCATACCCCGTGTGTCTCTCCCCTCCCCCCCCACACCCCGCTCATGCCCTGTGTGTCTCTCCCCTCCCCCCACCCCCGCTCATGCCCCGTGTGTCTCTCTAACCTCCCCCCCACCCCCGCTCATGCCCCGTGTCTCTCTCCCTCCCCCGCTCATGCCCCGTGTCTCTCTTCCCTCCACCCCACCCCTGCTCATGCCCCGTGTGTCTCTCCCCTCCCCCCACCCCCCACTCATGCCCCGTGTGTCTCTCTCCCTCTCCCCCACCCCCTGCTCATGCTCTGTGTGTCTCTCCCCTCCCCCCACCCCCCGCTCATGCTCCGTGTCTCTTCCCCTCCCCCAACCCCCCGCTCATACCCCGTGTGTCACTCCCCCTCCGACCCACCCCCATTCATGCCCGTGTCTATCGCTTGTTGCCCCCCACCCCCGCTCATGCACCGTGTCTGTCTCTGTTGTTCCCCCCCACTACCCCGCTCATGCCCCGTGTCTGTCTCCTGTTCTCTCCACCCCCCCACTCATGCCCTGTGTCTGTCTCCTGTTCCCCCATCCCCCGCTCATGCCCCGTGTCTCTCCTGTTGCCCCCCGCTCACCCCTGTGTCTGTCTCCTGTTGCCCCCCACCCCCCGCTCATGCCCCGTGTCTGTCTCTGTTGTTCCCCCACCCCCTCTGTTCATGCCCCGTGTCTGTCTCCTGTTCCCCCAACCCCCGCTCATGCCCCGTGTCTCTCTCCTGTTGCCCCCCACCCCCCGCTCATGGCCCGTGTCTGTCTCCTGAACCCCCCACCCCCTGCTCATGCCCTGTGTCTGTCTCCTGTTCACACCACCCGCTCATGCCCTGTGTCTCTCTCCTGTTTCCCCCCACTCATGCCCCATGTCTGTCTCCTCTTCCCCCACCCGCTCATGCCCCGTATCTCTCTCCTGTTGCCCCCCACTCCCTGCTCGTGCCCCATGTCTGTCTCCTGTACCCCCTCCACCACCCGCTCATGCCCCGTGTCTCTCTCCTGTTGCACCCCAGCCCCTGCTCATGCCCCGTGCCTGTCTCCTGTTCTCCCCATGCCCCGCTCATTCCCCGTGTCTCTCTTCTGTTGGCCCCACCCCCTGCTCCTGCCCCGTGTCTGTCTCCTGTTGCCCCCCACCCCCGCTCATGCCCCGTGTCTCTCTGTTGTTGCCCCCACCCCCCGCTCATGCACCGTGTCTGTCTCCTGTTCCCCCACCCCCCGCTCATGCCCTCCTGTTCCCCCCACCCCCACTCATGCCCTGTGTCTCTCTCCTGTTGCTCCCCACCCCCCGCTCATGCCCCGTGTCTGTCTCCTGTACCCCCCACCTCCCTGCTCATGCCCCGTGTCTCTCTCCTGTTGCCCCCACCACCGCTCATGCCCCGTGTCTTCCTCTTGTCCCCCCTCCTATGATGCCCTTTGTTGACCTCTTGTTCCCCCACCCCCCGCTCATGCCCCGTGTCTTCCTCCTGCACCCCCCACTCCTCGCTGATGCCCTGTGTCTTCCTCCTGTTTCCTCCCACCCCCCGCTCATGCCCCGTGTCTTCCTCTTGTCCCCCCTACTATGTTGCCCCTTGTTGACCTCTTGTTCCACCCACCCCCCCGCTCATGCCCCGTGTCCCTCTTCTTTCCCCCCACCCCCCGCTCATGCCCCGTGTGTTCCTTCCCCCCCTCCCCGCTCATTCCCTGTGTCTCCCTTCTTCCCCCCCACCCCCCGCTCATTCCCCGTGTCTTCCTCTTGTCCCCCTACTATGTTGCCCCTTGTTGACCTCTTGTTCCACCCACCCCCCCGCTCATGCCCCGTGTCCCTCTTCTTTCCCCCCACCCCCCGCTCATGCCCCGTGTGTTCCTTCCCCCCCTCCCCGCTCATTCCCTGTGTCTCCCTTCTTCCCCCCACCCCCCGCTCATGCCCTGTGTCTCCCTTCTTTCCCGCTCATGCCCCGTGTCTCCCTTCTTCCCCCCCACCCCCCGCTCATGCCCCGTGTCTCCCTTCTTTCCCACTCATGCCCCGTGTCTCCCTTCTTTCCACCCCCTGCTCATGCCCCGTGTCTCTCTCCTGGTCTTCCCGACCCCCGCTGATGCCCTGTTGTGTTCTCTTTATACATCCTCCCTTCCCTTTCCCTGGTGTCCATCTTGGTAAAAGATTTTCCTTCCTACACCGGGATGCCTGCCTGCGGCGTCCCGGTTTGGGAAGAAAAATCTTTTTTTTACCACCCCGGGTTCCCACTTTGAGAACCTAGGATGCTAGTGGTCTTCCTCCATTGAAAAGGACATTATGGTTACGTTGCACTAACAAAAAACTATGAAATTCAGTAAAAATAATAGTTAAAGTGACTTTATGGTTAAGTTGCACTAATAAAGACCTATGAAATTAAGTAAAAAGCTTGGTTAAAGGGATGTTATGGATAAGTTGCGCTACTAAAAACCTATGAAATTCAGTAAAGAAACTTTGTTAAAGAGACATTATGGTTAAGTTTCGCTACTAAAAACCTATGAAAATCATTAAAAAAACATTGTTAAAGGGACGTTACGGTTAAGTTGCGCTACTAAAAACCTATGAAATTCAGTAAAAAAAAATGTTTTAAAGGGACATTATGGTTAAGTTGTGCTACTAAAAACCTATGAAATTCAGTGAAAAAACTTTGTTAAAGGGACGTTATGGTTCCAAGTAAAACCGAAAAACACTTCAAATTCGCCAGTTATGGTAACCTAAGCAACCATAACTCGCGCCACCACCATGCACTGCTAAGACTAACACCCACGACATCAAAGATGACATCACAAATGTCATTGATGACATCACTGATGACATCACATGTGTATGTACTTTTCATGAAATATGTGTACAAGGGATTCTTATTATAATGTTGCGAAAAAAGTGTCAAGGATCATTGCAATAAATATCATACCCTAATCAGTGCATTGAACGATGCATTGATACAAATAGCATTCTATTATGGGGTTCTATCTAGTATACTAAGTTACTAATGCAGAAACATAGCATTGTGTGCAGCGTACAAGATGAGGGTATAATATTCGTAATGTTAATATGTTGAATAATTAAATGATAATTCTTTTCTTAATAGATTTTTGTGTACTGTGAAATATGTAATAAGTAGCTAATAAAACCCATATATTACATAATTGCATTACTATAGACAAAACACAAAGAGACAAGAACACATACCAATATACATATACATAGGGTAATAGCAGCTTTGAAACAGAGCAATCATTTATTTGCATGAAAATAATGCTGTCTTTAAATCTTGTTTCTTCCCCTATGTATATGTTTCATATGATGTGACTGGACTCTAAGGGAATTACTATAAAAACCTACTTGTAGGATACGTCTACAAACAAAATACAATTTTTAGTTTCTGACTGTTACTGAAGAAAACCATGTGGCCTAGATATATCAGCAAAAGAAAAAAGAGTGAGCCAGACATGTCATGTCATCAGTGATGTCATCAATGCCATTTGTGATATCATCTCTGATGTCGTGGGTGTTAGTCTTAGCAGTGCACGGTTGTGGCGCGAGTTATGGTTGCCTAGCTTACCATAAATGGCGAATTTCAAGGGTTTTTCGGTTTTACTTGGAACCATAAAGTCCCTTTAATAATTTTTTTTCACTGAATATATATATATATATCAGTAAATAAACTTTGTTAAAGGGACGTTATGGTTAAGTTGCGCTACTAAAAACCTATGAAATTCAGTAAAAAAAAACTTTGTTAAAGGGATGTTATTGTTCCAAGTAAAACCGAAAAACCCTTGAAATTCGTAATTTATGGTAAGCTAAGCAACCATAACTTGCGCCACCACTGTGCACTGCTAAGACTAACACCCAGGACATCAAAGATGACATCACAAATGCCATTGTCCCACATGTACGTGTTCCCCCTCTCCATGTCCCAGTCAACTATACCCAAACCTTCCCCACCAAGAAAAACGTTACAATGAGACTTCCATCCCTTCATCTTCTCCCATCCATCCTCTCCAATCCCCTAATTCCCCTGTGTTTTTGTCAGTTTCTGCTTCCCCCTCTCTTTCATACATTATATATATATATATATATATATATATATATATATATATATATATATATATATATATATATATGTTTTAATTCAGTCCTTTGTGTCTTATTTTTTTTTAAAGGCAGTTAAAATGTCCGCGGACAGCGTGGGTATTCGGAATGTTCATAATTAACCAAAATGGGGGTGTCCTAAGGACAATATGTCTGTCTGTAATGTCTGCAGTCAAGTTGAAACTGCTCTAAGAACACTTGCGGTGTCCAGGTTGTGCGTAATTAACCAAAATGGAGGTGTCCTGAGGACACTATGCCTATCCGTACTGTCCGCAGTCAAGTTGAAACTGTTTTAAGAACATGCTCGGTGTCCGGGTTGTCCGAAATTAACCAAAACGGAGGTGTCCTAAGGACACTGTATCTGTTCTGACTGTCCGCAAGCAAGATGGAACTGTTCTAAGAACACACTCGGTGTCCGGAATGTCCGTAATTAACCAAAATGGGGGTGTCCTAAGGACACTATGCCTGTCCGTAATGTCTGCAGTCAAGTTGAAACTGTTCTAAGAACATGCGCGGTGTCTGGGTTATCCGTAATAAACCAAAATGGAGGAGTCCTAAGGACACTATACCCGTCCCTGCTGTTCGCAGGCAGTTGAAACTGTTCAAAGAACACACGCGGTGTCTGGGTTGTCCGAAATTAACCAAAATGGAGGTGTCCTAAGGACACTATTCCTGTCCGTACTGCCTGTAGAACATCTACGCACATGCCACCACACCCATAAATCCTACGAACATTGCGCCTGTCCGTAACTGTTCGTCTCACTTGTGTCGCACTTTAAATTAGTTTCAGGACCTGAACACTGTCTGTAGAACACCCACGTGCATGTGCACAGCCGTTCCCATACTTTTGGTGTCCTGTGACTGGACTCTAAGGGAATTACTATAAAAACCTACTTGTAGGATACGTCTACAAACAAAATACAATTTTTAGTTTCTGACTGTTACTGAAGAAAACCATGTGGCCTAGATATGTCAGCAAAAGAAAAAAGAGTGAGCCAGACATGTGATGTCATCAGTGATGTCATCAATACCATTTGTGATATCATCTCTGATGTCGTGGGTGTTAGTCTTAGCAGTGCACTGTGGTGGCGCGAGTTATGGTTGCCTAGCTTACCATATCTGGCGAATTTCAAGGGTTTTTCGGTTTTACTTGGAACCATAAAGTCCCTTTAATAATGTTTTTTCACTGAATATATATATATATATATATAAATCAGTAAATAAACTTTGTTAAAGGGACGTTATGGTTAAGTTGCGCTACTAAAAACCTATGAAATTCAGTAAAAAAAAACTTTGTTAAAGGGATGTTATTGTTCCTTCATGGACGTGTTCTTGACATCATCATGTGACCGCACCCATGTTGAGTGTGTGTCCTGAAATGCGGACACTGTCTGGGTACCCAAACATCAAAATCACCATAACACATGTGCCAGACAATGACCCTGACTTTCTACATACTTTTTGAGCCTTTTTGGGGTGTTCGATCTGTCTGCGGACAGCGTGGGTGTCCGCGAAGCATGCATCTACACCCCTATAGAAGGCAACAGCCCAGAGCTCATCTTCATTGTGCTTCTGGCTATCTGACAGAACACTGTCTACTTTTGATTGCAATCTTCCAGATTTTGCTGTCTTTGCTGAAACCTGATGGCATCCATGGCTGCTGTTCTTCCACCTGGTGCCACATCTGCCTCAGCACCACCCCCACCCACTCCACCACCACCACCTCCCCAAGGACCTGAAGAGGGGAACAGGTGTGAGGATGCAGAGGAGAATGAAGAGGATGAGGTAGTGGAAGTCCCTACTACCAGCACTCGCCGTGAGTCTTGGGTGTGGCGGTTATTTACCATTCATGGTGACGTACCCAAGGCACGTGCGAACAAGGTCAACTGCAACCATTGAAAAGGAGGCCTGGTTCGTACAGCTTTGGTATGACAACAATGAAGCGACACCTAAGGTCATTCCACGGTGGGGCCATTCGCAAGGTTGTACATTGTGATCAACGTAGTAGGTTGAGTTCCTCTACTACATCCTCTGTTTCCGCTCCTCTCACCACAAGAGACACTCCTGTGGGAGAGCGCATCCCCCCAGTTGCCTCACAGGCCATTCATGATGCTGATGACCCTTACCTTTCGAGGGTCACAGTTTTGTGTATGTACTGCGACACATTACTCTGCAGGGGGAGAGACTTTGAAGCACTTTTGAGACTGCAGTCTCGGAGCACAAGAAGACCTGATACCTACCTAAGTAAGGCCCACCCTAAATCTTACTCTCTCCACCTGCCCTTTCTTATCCCCGTGGTTGGTGTCCCCCCCTTATCCTCCTTTCCCCTCCTCTCCTAGGGTGTCGTGTATAAAAAACCAAAAAAAATAAAACAACAAAAATCCAAAAAAAGGCTCTTTTCAGAGCCGCCTTTCACAGTCTAAAAATAGAACTCACAAATAAATGGAGCATAGCCCTGAGTATTTTTAGAAGTCTGCGGACAGTCCGCTGACATCTAAAGTTTTAGGGCGCTACCCTATCAAAACCATTGCACTTTTCTCTGTGAGGAAGTGGTGGCTCTTTTTGTTTTGTGTTTCAAAAACTTGCAATAGTCAACATCTACTGCAAAATGGATGGTTGTAATTCAACAAAAGGTTGCAATGCATTTTGCACATTTTTCGGAAAAATCTGATTGCCAGCATTAGTAAGATGGACTCCACCTCTGTGAAAAATATATGTGCTACGAAACATAATATTTTCATTGTGGAAAGAGAGGACATGCCATCATCTCTTAGAAAGGCACAAACATCCTTATTAACATTCTGCCTTGATTTCTCCATTTGTGGACCAAATGAAGAAGAACACAGCCAAATTTGTCTGTATGCAATACGAGAAAAAATTACTTGGGAATTTGGAAACATATCCATGACCTTCCCAAGTCCTTCTTTCATCGCAAATTGCAAAAAAATTCCTGACACATGTCCTAAACTTTTCCCTCCACAATGAATTAGAACTATGTCTGGATGAAGCTCTTTCTCCAAAGTAGCACAGAGATGTACCAAGTCCAACGACTTTATTCCATGCACTCCATGCCAGTGCACTTCCACATAAGGGAATCCAAGATCTGCAGCTACTCCACAGCGTTCTGCATGCACCTTCAACCAATGTATCCTTGAGTCTCCCAAAATCCAGATAATCTGTTTTCTGAAACATTCAGCCATAGCTAACTGTTCTTCTCTCAGGAAAAAGACGTTCTGACAAACTCTCTCCTTACACAACACACCCACTAGACTTTACTGACCAATCACTTGCTCTGCTCATTCTCAGTTACATGCCTCTCCACCCCAAAATCCCCATATGTAATATACGGTGTCCGCGGACTACAGCCATGTCCGCGGACATATAAAAAAATCTGAGCATGGTGAATGCAAACTGAAATACTGTGCCCCATTTCCCCTTTGAGGTTGGCTTTGCAGATGCTCGACAAACACCTGTTATTTACTATTTTTTGGTGAGGGGGTTCTTACTTTACTCCTAAAATATTCACATAACCTTTTCCAAAGCAACCCTTGCATTCCAAAACAGTATGGAATTTCCGAAAAAAGATAAGGAAATATCATCTTCTTCAAAATTAACAGCATTACTGGAATCAATGTTCTCATTATTACAGAAGAACATACCAGCTCTAAGCACGAAAGCACACATGCCCCAGTTGATTGCACACCTAGCAATGTTTTGCTGAGGACAAACAACAGAACTATTGTTCCATATTGGCGCATGTACTAATCCAGAAAAAAATACTTTGCAATTTGGAAGGATGTGCATTACTGCTTGAACCAAGTGTTCCAAATATGCCAACAAAGTAGGGGCACTGACAAAGTCCAAATGGAAAAGTCCATAATGCAAAACTAACACATGGGGACTGTTCATCCAGCCCATATCTACAAAAACGTGTACAATTCCCTGTACATTGCAATCAGGCACAGTGCTCCACAACACCTCCACTCCTTCAACATCAAAATTATTTGCCACAGGCCTGCATTGAGCATACTGCTGTTAACCATGCACAGACATATCTCCAAGCACGAACACCCTGACTTTCGCCACCTCTGCCATCTTCACTACACTCAGTCTCTTTCAACACAAATCCACAACCTCAACATCTGATTGGCTGATCCCTACAGTCTCCTTTCCATGCTGGATTTTCTGGAAAACCCTGGATGTGGCACGCCCTGTCCGCAGACAGGCGCTGTGTCCGCGGCCCGCATAACACTTGGACAGCCCTTCTACCCTTTCCACTTCACTCTCTCTGCCATTCCCTCATTGGATACAGCTAAGCAGTCACACAACCATCCACCAATCACATCCAAGACCTCTACATCTAACTCCATCATCAGAGTTCAGCACTTCAAATGTACCGTTGATCACTCTGAGTACAAGTCTCATATCACTGGAAAGCACCTACTAGAAAAAGTACTCTACAAGTCTCCAAGATTTCTACTTGCAGCTGCATGCATATCCACATGCATGAATACAAACTACAGGTATGTATATTATCTGCACAGTACATGTACAACTCTTATAAATGCATATAAACAGAGTAACTGCCACTTAAACTGTATAACCTATAAAATGAAAATATTCTCAATTTTTCCACCTGCTATAATCAACTGCCACTTCCAAACCTGTTTGCTACCTAATCTTTACACACACACACCTATCTAAAAAATTATAATATTAGAATATGGAAGAAATAACAACATAATTGTGGAAAAACACTTAGTAGTGTATCATAAAATTACACACAGCCAGTAGAAATGTCATACATCTTCATAAACTCACACGCATAGACACTATCATTGAAATGCTCCCAGCTGCAATACCACCACTACCTGTAAATCACATCGTTCTACTTTATTACCCACACCTTCACAAATACATATATTCCATGCTTTTGCATGCAGTTACCTTATAAAAATTGCAAAATAAATATATCATTATTTCTTCTTTCTCCTAACATTCTATAACACAGCTTTAAAAAAACCAAGTGAATTTCATACACTTAATATTCTACTCATTTGCAAAGCATGTTGAACTAACATAATATAAATAAAATATAAAGGCTGCACATAGTCAAATGAAACTGCATGCATACACTATGTTCAGAAATCAAACAAGAATATTACTACAGAGACATAAAAATGAACCTCTCAATTAACATCACTGCTATAAACACACAAAATTATTAACTTATTTCTTTTACAATTGCAATGAAGAACACTCTCCTGGAAAACAGCAACATCTGAACTACAAACACCAACTACAAAGAAACCTGCTCATTTCACAAAAAAGAGTAAGTACGATACTACCTTAGTTTCTCTGGCTAGTCTTTAAATCTCTCCACGATATTGCTCCCCTTACCTCTCCCTCCTCCTTTCTTTCTACACTCCCTCCCACTTCCTTCACTCTGCTGACCACTTTCTTCTCACTGTTCCTCCTTCCTCTTGTGACACATCCCATTTCCACTCCTTCCATCTCTTAGCCCCCTGCACTGGAACTCCTTACCTCTCTCACTCAGCTCTATTTCTACCTTTTCCTCATTCTGCACTTTCCGCAAATCTTTCCTTCTCCATTCCCCACCATGAAACCCCTCCCTCCTTCTTGCCCACTTCCCCCTTGCAGTATCTCATTAATCATCTCCCTCCCCTGCCCCTCCCCCATTCTCACCATTCACCCCATCCGTTTACCTACTCCTCCTCTTCCCCACGCCTCCCTCTCTCACTTCTACTGCACTACTCTCATTCTCCCCTTCAGTTTAATTGCTCTACTTTCTGTTTTGTTGGTCTGATTCTCAATGTTAAATTGCTTCTATTCTCAAGAATTGTTTTAATTTAATACCATTTGATTTACTATTACTGCTTATCCTCACCACTAGCTCACTTTCTACTGTCATCTGAACCGCAATATAGTAACACACAAAAGGAAGAATAGACTTCCCAACTAATTGTAGCTGCAGAATGCACAATCACACACCACCAGATACATCTTTGCCATCATACTCAGACACTCATGCATACAGCACACATACAATGCACAACAGCCCAACCCATACCTTCTTTTTTTTGTTTCAACAGACCCCACAAAATGCCTACCAGAAAGCAAGTCCGTAGAAAGCAACGCATAAATAGAGCAAATGAAAATGTCTAAAATAAGCATCCATCTCTAGCAGAGTTTGTACAAAAAGTTCAAACAAAACAGCTAATACAATCATTTAGCAAAACAAAACAATCTTCCAGTATACTTGGCATCCTCTATAAAAATGTAAAATAAAACAGAAAATGATTAACAAGAATGCAGCAACCACTACTGCTAAAACTGCTCCTATAAATTTTGATATAGTAGGAAGTAACCATACCAAAAAAAGTATATTAGCAAAAACGTTCCACCACAGAGTCCTTCAGAATCTCATAAAAACAGGAGACAAATCATGCATAACCCTTAAAAACTACTGTAGAAAATTAATCTTAGAAGCGTTTATAGACAGTGCAATCCTTCTCAAAATATAGTTATTTATTTTAGTGTTAAACTGAATGAAACCACTAACAAAACTAAGTACGAAATTACAAAAAAGACTTCTCAATAAACGGAATGTCAACAAAAATAACTTCTTAAATATCTGTGGAGGTGAATGGAGTCACACCACAAGCACAGAACCATATTTTAATGAAGAAGCAAACAAACAAAATCAAACAAACACAATTGCCATACATAGCAGTGAACGAGGTTATGAAAAACGTAATAATACCATAATGCAACAAGAAATACTGCTTACAAAAACATCCCCAGAAAACTCAGTATCAATTCTCCATTCGACTGAACCAGAACGTCCAGTATACAAATGGCCATGCATGTCAATGTGTAACATTGCCAAAAAGTCTTTCAAATCTTTACGCCAGTTCCTCACTCAATAGGTGAAAGGCAAAGACAAAATCAAAATAAAACTGCAGTAAAATATGGATACCTCCCCAGTGTGCAAATACACAGGACTGCAAGGACGTTCATTGGCCTGCATTTCAGGACCTATTTGCAAAAGCACCTTCCATCATATCAAAATGATATCAACACATCATTCAACGATAAGACATCTAGTCTATAAACTGTACTATGCTAAATGTCCTGCTTTAGCACTAGCCAATTTAAATAACAATCTTCTACATGGTACAGCCAAAGACCCACTAGAAGAAATCGACCATATCCAGAGAAAATATCATGGAAGTGAAAGCCCCTTACAAAATGCTACAGCTTTACAACAGACTAGCAACAATTCTACTACACACATACAAAAAAGAAATATTAAAATTGTAAAGTACATCCGCTGAAGTACCAAACCATGTATGTGTGTGTTACTGCAGAACTTTTTATAAAAGTAACACAAAAACAATCGATGTAACATACAAAATAGAAGACAACAAAGATTCCAAATGGTTTGAATTATCTCTCTACCTTGTAGCCGAAAACAAATGTGAAATAACTGACCCCTTGATACTTTGCAGTTACTGCACTACACAACTTGACAACAATCAAACTCCTTCACGTGCTATCACAAATAATTTGGAATTATTCCCACTACCAAAACCCCTGCAACAACTCAATTTATATGAGAGCATCATAATACAAACAGTGCACTGATTTCAAGCAATAATACACCTTTAACCAAAAATAGCAGAATTACCTCCCTCTGATTTGATTAAAGGCATTCAGGGCAAAGTAGTGTATTTACCATTAGATCTAAAAGAAAATGTGCACACTCTTGGAGTGCAAAATCCAATATAGCAATCTTTAAATGTCATAGTAAATGGTGTACCTACAAAAGACAAAACAATTGTAAAGTACATCCGCTGAAGTACCAAACCATGTATGTGTGTGTTACTGCAGAACTTTTTATAAAAGTAACACAAAAACAATCGATGTAACATACAAAATAGAAGACAACAAAGATTCCAAATGGTTTGAATTATCTCTCTACCTTGTAGCCGAAAACAAATGTGAAATAACTGACCCCTTGATACTTTGCAGTTACTGCACTACACAACTTGACAACAATCAAACTCCTTCACGTGCTATCACAAATAATTTGGAATTATTCCCACTACCAAAACCCCTGCAACAACTCAATTAATATTAGAGTATCATAATACAAACAGTGCACTGATTTCAAGCAATAATACACCTTTAGCCAAAAATAGCAGAATTACCTCCGTCTGAATTGATTAAAGGCATTCAGGGCAAAGTAGTGTATTTACCATTAGATCTAAAAGAAAATGTGCACACTCTTGGAGTGCAACATCCAATATAGCATTATTTAAATGTCATAGTAAATGGTGTACCTACAAAAGACAAAACAATTGGCAAAAACTTGTAGACTTACATAAAGTTAGACAAGCCTTGCAATATCTAAAAGACAATAATGAATACTACAAAGAAATAAATATTGAAGAAAACTTAAGGGAAACAACTGAAATAATTCAAGAGTCACCAGAAACTGGTCAATTTGAACTTCTAGATCCTGCTACAGTATCCAATATTTTAGACCATTATACAAGTCATCATTACACTCTAATGACACCATAGAAGATGCACTAGAAATGTATCAAATGCGACAAACAAAAGGATCACCAATCAGCATATGGGAAAAAAGTATAGAAGCACATGCTTTTCCTCTACTCCTTCCTACTGGCAAAGGAGGAAGGTACGATGATAGACCTATTCAAATAACAGCATCAAAATACCGCTGGTTACGGATGTATTCTGAGGATCCCAGATTTAGACAAAATGTGGAATACAAATTCCACCTACTCTTTGAACCCACTTTCAAAATATGTCAGCTACGCAATTACTACAAAAAAGTGCAAGAAAAAGATGTTTATAATCAAGCATTATAAATCTATTAGCAGACATGCGTGGTACTAAAGAGTACTGGTTCCGATGTCATGGAGATGTACTTTGTATGATAAGAAACCTTGGCCCACCCAATTGGTTTGTTACATTAAGTTGTGCAGAATATGCATTAGAAGATTTATATGATTTCCTATGCATATCAAATAAAAACAAAACAAACATAGATATACTAACATCTGGAGAACTTTGCTCTCTAGATCCTGTTAATGTTTCAAGATATTTCGGAGAAGTGCAACACTTCTTTTGGAGAAAAGAATACCAAGCCAGAGGAGCACCACATATCCACATGCTTTTATGGATTAAAGGTGCTCCTAAATTTGGTCAAGACAGTAACGCCACAGTGTTACAGTTTATCGAAAAATATGTCACTTGTGAAATTTCATCAGAAGCAACAAATAGTGATCTTCATGCACAAATTGTACAATTTCAAAGACACATATCTGGCAAATATTGTTGTCACAAATACAAAAACAAAGGGAAATACTACGCCAAATGCCACTTGGGTTTCCCTAGACCAGTTACAGAAACAGGTCAAGTGAACAACTCCATGTCTTCAGTTAGATATAGTGTTAAAGGTAAATCACCTAAAAATACATATTACATAAAAAGAACAGAAGAAGCAAAATATATCAATGATTACAATGCAATCATTGCCCTATTATGGAATGCAAACACAGATGTGCAGTACATTGCAGACAATTCCACTGCAGTTGCACGATATGTTGCAGCCTACTTATCAAAGCAGTAAAACATAGCTTCAAGACCTCTGGAATGACCTGTCATCAGACAAAACACTGTCTCAGAAATTGTACAGTTTGGGCATAAAAATGCTCTCCCATAGAGAGTGTGGCTCCTATGAAGCTTCAGATCATTTAACCGGTACTGCTTTGTATGAAAAATCTGAAAATATAGTATGGCTAAGTCTTGGTCCTGCTAAATCTAGAAAAAGAGTTCTCAAATCATATGACGACATAGAAACAATAGCCAAAAATGATCCCAACAGCCAAGACATTTTGAAAAACAATTTACTCGACACATACTACCCAAACAGAAGTACCACTTTGAAAACCATGTGTCTATACCACATAGCCCAAAACTTCACATACAAAAATAATATAAAACCTGATGGAAAAAAAAGGTAGCTACAAAGTCACAGATTGTGAAAGCAGCTTAGTAAAATTTACCAAACCAAGTTTAATTAATCATATCAAATTGTCATTAAAAACTCCTCAACATAAAGAACTATATTACATGTCCCTGCTACAACTCTTTAAACTATGGAGAAAAGAAGAAGAGATACTAGATAACTATGACTCCATTGAAGACACTTTAAAAGAAAATGAAAGCTATATAACTGATGTAAACTTTACACAGTACAAAATAATGTTGCATAATGAACAGCAACATGAAGAAGAACTGCAGGCTCAACTAGATAAGGACACTCCCGACAGTAGTCAACCTTCTGTAACAGGAAGCCAAGAACCACTGGGACTGCCACTAACAGCAAATGAGGCATAATTAGCTATGACAGAAGTAGAAAACACCATGTGTCAGTATGAAGATACAGAAGACTGAACTGTACTACAATCAAAACTAAACAATGAACAGCATAGGTTTTTTCAAGAAGTAACAAAAGAAATTGCACATGGTGTACAACATGAAAATAAAGAATGTACCTGCCAAAATTACAAACCTATACTGCTATACGTCAGTGGTGAAGCTGGTTCAGGCAAAAACATTCTTAATCAAAATCATCATCAAGTTCCTTCAACAATTGACAAACAACAAATTGTCAGCTGTTGTAACTGCCCCCACAGGTTTAGCTGCCTACAACATAGATGGTGTCACTTTCCAGCAATTACTACTCCTGCCAGCAGAACACCAAAACAAATTAGAATATTACAAACTTTCTACAGAAGCTGTAATTGAATTATGCAGTGTTAAAAGAAATGTAAATGCTATTAATAGATGAAGTGAGCATGGCCTCCAACCTAATGTTGGCTTTGATTCACCTCAGATTACAAGAAGTACTTAAAACAAACTATGAAGAGCTCTTTGGAGAAAAACACATTATTGTTTTCGGAGATCTTCTTCAATTGACACCAGTGAAAGGTGAACCTATTTTAAAACCTTAGGACACAAACGCTGCTGTAAAACTGTTGGCAGCATAGGAAATGTTTACCTTTGGCAACATTTTCAATACAGAGAATTAACAGAAAACATGTGACAGTCTGCAGACCTCACCTAAGCCAACATTTTAAAAAGTATTAGAGTTGGTGTACTATCTCAAGAATCACAAACAATATTAGAAACCTGGCACATCCATGCACTTTATGGCCATAACTCATGTGCTACTGATGTCATGGAACAATTAGCACACAAAAATGTCAATAGTATGTCCTTGATGCCAACTCTTGCAAGCTGTTCCAAATTCAATGAAACAATGTTGAAAAATGAAATGCAACCAATAATTGAAATTTCCGCAACAGACAAACTGGACGTACATGGTATGACACTACCCATGTGTCAACAAGCCATAACAAGACTAAATACCTTGGAAAATTCAATCTCCAACACAGCTGGTTTGGAGAAAAAATGAAAATAATCTTTAAACTGTACAGTAATGCTTAAACTTAACGTTGATATGGAGCAAGGACTAGTTAATGGAGGACTGGGTACAGTTGTTGGCTTTCAAACATACCCACGTGACAACAACATTCAGTTTTTCAATATTCTCTTTGACAAACTTTCAGAAATAAAAAAGGTGTCATGTGCTCAACAGCTCGATTCCTTCTTCTCAAAGACATGTATGTACGCAGAGAACAATTTTCTCTAACTCTAGCATACGCAGTCACCATTCACAAATCACAAGGTCTAACCTTAGATAAAGCATTGATAGATATTGGGAACACAGTCTTCAAAGAAGTTATGAGCTATGTAGCACTATCACGCTTACTTACACTTGACGGTCTATTTCTAATAAACTTTGATGCAAGTAAAATAAACACTGATATTCCTTGCATTTTAGAATACAATAGACTATGGTCACTATACACACCCCATCTAAAACATATCCTGTTCCACAAAAAGCAAAACATTGTAAAAGAAAACTACTTCAAACAGAAATGCAACATGATGTCACTACAAATCCTCCAAAGAGAGTAAAAGAAATGAATACTTCAATAATTAGTACAAACAAAGAAGGATCTATTACTCAAAGTTACTCAGGTACTTCTTCAAAGAAGCAACACACACTCCAGAAAATTGACTTGGACACAGATCTATCCGGTCCATTCAAATTTTAAAATGTAACTGGTGTAAATTGCTATGCAAATGTAGCAATCAATATTCTTTTTCAATTGCCATCAATTATTGACAACATTTACTTACACAGTACAGACCAATTGTGTTTGCAAATGTTAGTCCTTCATAGAATTGCAAGCAACAATCCTGACAACACCTACAGTGTTCATGGAATGAGACAAGAATTGGACTACTGTGCTGGAATGGTGAAATTCACTATTAAATCGCAAGAAGATCCACAAGAATTTCTAATGTACTTGCTTCAAGTACTGGAAATCAAAAACATACCTATAAATGAAATCTTCCAGATTTCATACATGTGGGAACATGCATGCACTCTGTGCAACAATATGCAATATGAGCAAATCCCTAATGAAGGTTTTGTGTATGCATCCATACCTAACTATGAATCTGTTCCATTTCAGCAACTTGTACAAAATGCAAACCATGGCAGATTATGTACTACCTGCAATTCAGATAATCGCTCCACCTTACTAATACAAACACATAGTAAATATGTAATATTAATTCTTCTACGTTACATTGCAGATGGTACCAAAAACAACTGCAAGCTGACTGGATTCACACATGGTCAAGTATCACTTGGTAAGAAAACATTCACAACAATAGGTACAATCTACCACGCAGGAGCCACAACCAATGCAGGTCACTACACTGCATATATAAAAAAGAATTGTGGATGGTTCAAATGTAATGATAATACCATTACTCTAAAGCAGAGATTACCAGCAAATCTTATAAACGCTTATTTAATCTTCTTAAAACCAACATTTTATAACTAATCTGTACTTAAAAATTAACAAAACTTCAATTACAAAACTGTAAACAGTTAGAATACGCCAACAGGTATCTAACTGCTCCAAGATTTTTCAACAACCAAACAAATAAATCAATACCACTAATAGCTAATCTGTGCATAAACATTAATAAAACTTCAATTGAAAAACTATAAACAGTAGAATACGCCAACAGGTATCTAACTGCCCTAAGATTCTATAACAACCAAACAGATAAATCAATACCACTAAATTATAACAAGAAATAAACAGTTAGAATACGCCAACAGGTATCTAACTGCCCTAAGATTCTATAACAACCAAACAGATAAATCAATACCACTAAATTATAACAAGAAATACACAGTTAAAATACGCCAACAGGTATCTAACTGCCCCAAGATTTTGTAACAACCCAAAAGATATATTAACAACTTGAGACTATAAATAAAAATTATAATCAGTTACAATTCAACAAGTATCTAACAATCTGCAACAAGCCAACATTAGCCAGAAACAACAAGTAAACACCGAAAACACAAAAATAAATGTACTATACCAAAAGGAAAAAAAATGTTTTTTTAATCCAACATTGATTTATTTTCTCCCACAAACCCAATGATTTAACAACAAACACAGAAACTGAGCAAATTGTACAGTACACTGGTTTGTAATCTACTATATATGAGGGTCGAAATGAAAAAAAAGATCTATTATTCAGTGTTATAAGCCTTACAAACTACTGACACTAACATGATCTTTCGTTTATCACAGAAATTGACAAAGAACATATGTACTCCAGTTATCAACCCAACCAGTAAGTATATTATAGTAAGTACAACTCATAAATACTGCTCCATAACACAACAATTGAAGCAAACATGTAAACGTACACCACAATGCAAAATGTTTACTTCCATGGATATGTTATACTGCAGTGCTTGTTACCAATCTCTACAATCTTAATGGCATGACGTAGCCAGAATTTCACATACAAACTATACAAATCAAACAGTGCATAAACTATAGATTTGCAAATATTTCATACATATTTGATTCTACGGATGTGATCTTTGGGAGTGATATGCTGCGGTGGATGTGGTCAGGGTCTAGAGCCTTGGGTGCATGGCCTACAACCTACGGCCTTCGGCCATGCACCCAAGACTCTAGGCCCTGGCCACAACCACTGGAGCCTATCACGCCCATAGATCACACCCATAGAATCAAACTTTTTAACCATGCAGCATGGGCATTTTTTTATGTCCGCGGACACCTAAAGTGTTCTAAGACAAGTTTTATTTTGCTAGCGTACAGTGCGGACAGGAATAGTGTCCTTATGACACCCCCATTTTCGATAAGTGTGGACATCCCGGACACCAGGCCCGTTCTTAGAACAGTTTCAACTTGCCTGCAAACAGTACAGACAGGAAAAGTGTCCTTAGGACACCCCAATTGCCCAATTACGGACATGCCGGAAAGCGCGGCTGTCCGCGGACATTACGAACACAACAGGGGTGCCTGCCATTTAAATAAATACAGCATTTGACCCATCTCTTACTCCCCAAACGTGCTTACACGCCCAAGTTTTATTTCTCTACCATTTGTCAATGCTCTGTCCGCGGATCCAAGGTAGCGGGTGCTTCCAAAAATCTGATGCACATCACGATCTTCACCATCCAATCAGCGAACACGTTGCATGTCCATGGACATGACGCAAGTCGATTAGCCTATTAGGACACTGCCCGCTGAGCGAACAGGGAAATGTGTCCGTGGACTGGACATAGATATCACTAATTTTTTGTGACCTACTTTTTGGTTGTTTTTAAAAAAAAACTCCTGGATGGATTTTCACCAAATTTACAAAAGCACGTTTTCGACAGTAGCCACTGCTCCTGCCGCAAATTTGGTGAAAATCCGTCCAGCGGTTTGGGCTAGAGGCGTGAACAAAGTTTTTCCCCATTCATTATATGGAAAAAAAGTTTTCGAACCCCACTATAACTTTGCCCCCCCGAATCAAACCTCACCAAACTTTGCAAACAAATTCAGAGTGGGCCATATACTTCTTTTGGTGTGGATTTGTCCAGGGGGAGTGAAATTATAAGCCTCCCAAAAAGTGCTCTTCCAATGGGAATAGCAACTTAACCATAACTACACAGCCACTACCATGGCTGTGTAATGTGTATGTATATCCATATATATATATATATATATATATATATATATATATATATATATATATATATATATATATATATATATATATATATATATTATATCTATACATATATATATGTGTATATATATATATATATATATAGTGAAAAACTTTTAGTTAAGAGAGCATTAAGGTGATCAGATTTAATGTGAACAATACATAGCAAGGAAACTTTTGAAAATTCAGTGAAAGGAAACCTTGGTTAAGAGAGTGTTAAGGTGATCAGATTTAACGCAAAAAAATCCTGACATTCATCAATTGCATTTCAAGCAAGTCCACCTTAACTATGCACCCCCTGGTGTGCAGCATATTGCCACAATGATACCATCACAGATGATATCACTGATGTGATCACTGGTGACACCACTAATTACATCATAGATGACATCACTGATGAGATCAATAATGACATCACATGTGATATCACTGATTACGTAAGTTAGAATATTTTTGTTGACCTATTTCGATAGATATTTTATGTTATTACACTTAACAATAATAACAGCATGACATGTAACAATACACTGATAAAGAAGTATGATATGATTAAATGTGGAGCATTCATTTGTAGTACTTATCTTTTAAAATGTAAAATAGAAATATGTAACATTATACAAATTGGTTGAATTTCATGTATTCATAAACAATAAAATGTATTGAAAAGAAATTAAGATTAGAGAATACATATGTAATTATGGACGTAGCAATGGTATTACTGATATTTTTAGTAATTTCTGTTGAAAATAAATGATGAACTGAGCCACCTGCCTCACAGTTCAACGTATGATGACAGTTCTTATCTCTACCTAGGTTTCTCAGGTGTCTCCCTAAAGCACTCCTCCTTCCTCCACAAACTGTTCATGGGAACAGAGTCCCCCTTCTCTCTAGATCGCCTTTTTGAGTGGTAGCCAGTGGAGTGTGTGGAGTGCTGGGGTGATGTGTTTGTGTTACTTCAGTCCGTATAATAATCTGGCTGCCACACATTTTGTGTATTCTGTTGAGTAGATATTCTGGTAGTGAAAGGTAACTTTTCATGGAATTGTTATTTCTTCATAGTACCAGAGAGATAACTTCTGTAGTGTGTGCATGAATATTAGGTAGGGATATGATGCATTGTAGAACAAAAAGTTGGAAGAAGCAGCCCTTGGTTGTGGTTTGCTGTTGCTGTCCACTATGACACTCAGATTTCCCACTCTTATTGTGAGGAGTGGGCAAGATCACATTACCTTCAACCAGAGGACTGCTGCAATATTCAGTGGTGCTGCACTGCTCAGCAGTAGTTCTGTTTTGGATACTTCTGCTTAAGTCTGTTAGCAGTAATCCATTTTTGTCGGGTTGTTCAGTCATTGGTGAATGTGTAAGCCCAATTCAATGTAGATGTTGAGAAGCCATAGGAAGATGGTTGCCAAACCTGTGAGTTGTGTTATTAATTTGCAGGTGGACATGCACAGGTCTTCCAGGAAAGCGGCTAAGTTGCTGGAATTAATTGTGGAAAGTAAATCTTGAATCGAAAGAAGGTGAAGATCAGATAATGACAGTCTCGTAGAAGCTCTATGTGACTCTTTTCTAGGTGGTAAATGCAGAGTAGGTCCCTCCTTTAGAAGGTGGTCTTGGATTTGTTGAATTTTATTAGTAAAATGTTATGTGATGGAATCGTAGAGTTCCTGCTTAGTTATAAAGCTTTCATTTTTGACCGTGGGGTTCTTGTATTCATGGATGATTTTGAAGACTTCCTTTAGGCCATGTAATACTCATCCCATATGATGTAGATTGTGTACTTTTTGTGCTTTTATTTTCTGTGCTCTGTAGTTCAAGAATTGATGGAGGTAGTCTAGTTTGTCTGTTGTTCGGTTGCTTCTTCTATCAATGGGGTCTCTAACGATTAATCAGCACATGGACAGCATTATAGACTTCCTCTCAGCCAGTTAGGAAGCTTGGAATCCAGCCTTTAATTACTGGTATGGACCTCATTCCAAACATTCTGACTTGAGTTGCAGCCTAAAATTATTTTATGTATGTTTAGTTGCATGACTCCATATTCTAATGGTCTAACAGACTTCAGAAGGGGTCATGATCGCTTGGGATAGTGACCTGTCCCTATCCTATAGCCCTCGGCTTCATCTCAGGCTATGACTTGGGGTGGCGTATCCTGCCATGATAATGACCCCTCCCTCATAATATAAGTTTAAATTAGGCAAGCTCAAGTTGGATGAACACCTCCATAGAATACTGTAGACACAATGAATAGTAGGGATGGGTTGAATGAAATTTCTAGGAAAAGTAACTTGTACACAGGTTCACAGCAAATCATTGCACCTTATAGAGAAGAGTAGATGCTAACCCTACAATTAATCTGCCATATATTATAGATTTGTACTCACAGTTGAGGGAGGACAGTAAATAAACTTCTAATATATTATTCAAGATTTTACCATTGATACCCTTAAGCTAAACATGTCTTGTTTTCTAATAGATACGCTAATGTGGCCATTGAGCATTGAAGCCAGAATGAAAGGGGAGATGGAGAGAGGTACAAATAAGAAATAAACGCTTGACAAGTTGTGTTGCTGGGTTCACTTATAAAAGTAATGAGTTGATAAACCAATTTATCTCCTCCTCTATAGGAACCATGCCAAAGGACATTGGAAACAGCAGCACAGGTGGATTCATCTTGCTGGGGTTTCCAGATCAGGATTCTCATTGGCTGCTCCCAATCTTCATTTTGATATACCTCATGACCTTGACAGGAAATGCAACCATCATCATATTGATCAAGGTGGACACCCATCTGAAGACGCCCATGTATTACTTTGTGGGGCAGCTATCATTCTTGGAAATGTGTTATACCTCAGTCACAGCCCCAAACATGATTGTTAGTCTCTTGACAGGTCATAAATACATCTCTTTTGGTGGATGCATGGTGCAGCTCTACATCTTTATCTCTTTGGGATCTACTGAAACTCTCCTGCTGGCCGCCATGGCTTCGGATCGTTTTCTCGCCATATGCCACCCTCTTCGCTACCATGCTATTATGAGCAGGCAGATGTGCATGTGGCTGACAATTGGCTCTTGGCTGGTGGCTTTTCTGTTCACCTTGGCACCTGCCACCCTGATGGCTCAGCTACCCTTCTGCCACTCGCACGTCATTAAACAATTCTTCTGCGATGTTGTACCATTACTGCAATTGGCCTGTGCAGCCACCTTTGTGAATGAGATGGTAGGCACTGCATGTGCTTCAGCTGTTGTTCTGAGCTCTCTTGTGGTAATACTTCTGTCCTATGTCAACATCATCTTCACTGTGGTGAAGATCCCTTCTTCCATCGGACGATGGAGGACATTTTCTACCTGTGCTTCCCATCTAATTGTGGTCCTCATTTTCTTTGGGACCATCATTTTCATGTACATTGGCCCAACAGAGCTCTACTCATTCAGCCTAAACAAAGCACTGTCCTTATGTTACACCATGTTGACACCACTCCTAAACCCCATCATTTACAGTTTCAGGAACAGGGAAGTGAAGCAAGCGCTACTTAACGTGCTAAGGAAAAGAGTGTCTCTAAGAAAACTTGCATGCTGAAGTTGATGTCAGAAACATTAACAATTGCATTCAGAGAGGTCTTGACATATATGTGAGCTGGATCGTTGTCTTGGAAGGGAATTTGTCTATCATTTTAATGTCTGTGGGCAAGCAGGTCTTACCAACACCTTGCCAGGTATTTTCTACTATGAAATTGACACTTGTGATCACACATTAGCACCATGGGCGGGTGAGCCAGCCAGTCAGGTAGCTAGGAACGCAGGCTAGAACTGTTGGTGTAAGCCCGCATTCTAAGCTGCCTGAGGGCTGGCTCCCGCCACCGCCATCTTTTTGCCCCCCTCTGCACCTTCCTTTCAGCTTCCCATGGCTGCTATGTTGGTAAAGGATTTTCCTTCCTAAATGGGAAGCATGCAGCATTCCATTGTAGGAAGGAAAATCCTTTTTAGCACCCCCGGTTGCCGCCTTGGTAACCCAGGTGCTAATGGCCTTATGTACCCATGCCACGAGCAACACCGGGGGTAATAGCACAGGTCCCACGTTAATGGGCCATTAGCCCACAGTGTTGCCAGTGGAACAGGTACATAATGCCACATTAGTTCTGTGTGCTCCTTCTCATCTCTCAATGAAGACATTTTATTATAGGAGGCACTGTCTGGTTTTCTACAGAATCTTTAGTCAGTGCAGCATTAATTGTAAATTGTGGCCATATTATTCCACCCATGAGCCTGCAGAAATCATAGATGGATGCTGGCTGTGTTTTCACAGTCTAACACAGTCCCCTGGGATCTGTCATCAGGTGGTCAGGACACAGACATTGCTTTGGGATCCAGTTCCTGGAGGTGGACTAGTGCGGGAGGATCTCCTGTATGAGGGGTCCTCTGGAAGTTGAAGTGGGACACCGCAGGGTGAGACGCAGTATCCCCTTCCTTGTAACACCTTTTCCCCATCCTGCCAGGTAGGATACCAAGGACCTCAACTCCCCCCCAACACCCCCATTGCCCATCACAAATACCTTTTCACAGACATCTCACTGTGAGAGAAAACAGACTAACACTCGAGCCGTATACCTGACATTTCCCAATACCAGGGCACCAGGGTCAGGCAGAGGCAGGCAATTACTGATAATGACACACACCTGACTCCCAATACAACTCCCCACATGGATAAAAGTCAGAGCACAAAACCACACTCTGTGCAAAGCAAAACACACAAAGAAGCAGCAATTCCGAGGTGGCAGTTTAATACGAGGAGAAAGATGGCAAGGCCAGAAAGGATTGCAAGGATGGAATTGCCCTTGTCCTTTAAAGAGGAAGACAACTGCTACTTTCACGAGCCCTCGAGAATAAGACACATAAGACAGGGAAATAAGGCTGAAGAAAGGTACATTGTGTGTCGAAGGTACTTGTGGCTCTCCTGCATCGATGTCCGACATGGGGAGGAGCGATTGCCGCCATGGTACTGTCCTTTAATCCTACAATATAGCCTCTCCAGAAAAGTCAGCACAGCCAGTGAGTCAGGGAGACTGATAGCTGACCAGGCTGTGTTAAAACCAAGTTTGCAGGGAAGGGGGGAGGAAGAAAGAAAACACCTGAATCCCTGATGGGGGAGAATGGCAGCTGCCAGTCGTGTGGAAGCTCAGAGCAGCAACTGCCACATTTTGAGCCTTCTCATTGGCTGAGGGGCTGCCCCCCAACCCACTGGGAATGAAGATTAGAGGTATTCTGAGTGGGCATGGACCGGGCGAGTGCCAATCAGATTGTGTCTAACAATCCCATTCTCTCTCACTGGGTATTAATAGCTAATACAAACTGTAATTGGTTTGAGCCGGGCTGAGGGAGACTAATTGTGAAAAAAGGATCTGAGTCTGGCTGAGTGGGATCCGGGGTGAACCATGAGTCACCTGCGAAAAGATATTCTATAAGCATTGGAGAAGAGGATCTGAGCCTGGAAGAGGGGGATCCAAACTAAAGTTTCTGGTAGAAAAGGGATCCGAGTCTGGCTGAGGGAGATCCAGGGTGAATAGTGATCACCTCACTTAAATATATTTGTAAAGGAAATTTTTGTTGTTTTGATACGTCAGGCCCTCTGAATCAAGAGACTTTGATACCTTAAAAGACTTGGGCACAGAAGGCCCTGATGTTGGTAATGGAACTGTGTACTTGTGCTGAAAACATGGGATACGCTGTAACAGAAATCATTTCTTTATGAAGGCAGTGTGACTAGAAAAAGAAAACAAACATTTATTTTTTTTAAAGTCTAAGGGGGCTCTCCTCCCAGGGCATGAGGTAGTGGGGATCCCCAAACCACAGGGGATGTGGGAGCCCACATTATGCCAGTGACACAAGGTAAACAAGCGATCTGGCGCTCTGAGATGTTCTGCCTTTCAACATGGGTGAGTGGCTAATCCTGGGGGCGTGCACATTATTCGTACCTAGGTCAAAATGATGCAGAAAACTTGATCAGGGGGCCTGTCCGCTGCACCCCTAAACGTAGCCTACTTTCACATGCAAGGTCTGATACAATGATACAAACCATGTGCAGACTGCAGCAATACATGACCGTGGAAGAAGAGACCAGTCTGAAAAGAGATCACTCCGCTCTGCGTCAAAAGTCACACAGACAGGGGTGCTTAGTACCCACCTCCCAGGAAAATCCATCTGCGTAAAAGTCCTGATACTTTAAACTGGACCTTTTTTTTTTTACCCGCTGGCACCCCCCAGGAAGACCTGAAGTTGGTGCCCCTGCACACAGACACGTAGCATGTGACAGTCCTCCAGATTTTGAGAAAATACATTAAACAAGCCCGTTTTGGATTACATCCCTGTAATACAATAAGAATGAACACTTGCGTTGGGAATTGGATGCCACATCATTTCCAGTTGTCATGCCAAACACAAAAACTGCTTCTTGGAACCCCTTTCTTCTTCTAGCAATTGTTTTGGGCGCTATTTGGTGGCTAACAGCACCAAAACTAAAAAGGTTGCTCTGCACAATGTTTCAAAAACAAAAATGACTCAGTGCTACTGTACTGTTTGAAACAGTAACATAGCTATATTTGTGTAGATGACAGCAAATATCCACAGAAATAATAATTACCTTTTATATATCTGTATGCCATACTCGTTTATTACACTGGCAATTCACGTATAGTGATGTGCAAACACGCCGGTGAAAAAGTGAGGACTGGAAAAAATGCACTGCATTGCATAACTACAGAGGGTGCGTGATGTTGATATGGTGTGCTAGTAAGCTGGACAAATGATGTTGGGAGGTGTGTAGTGGGCACAGAGAACCCGATGCGTGCTTGCTTGCCTCTGGGTTGGGGTGATTTGAGAGTTAGGCTGAGTAGTGTTCTGGCAAGGTTGGTTGCTAAAGGGGTGAGGAACAGAAGGATGGGTAAAGTCCCCTGTACGGAGAAGCACAGGGGAAATATCTTTGGACCTGGGGCTCAGGTTGAGAAGGATGGGGTGCACTTCCCAACCCACAAGCTACTGACAGCATGAAGTTGCTTTGTTGCCAGAATGACATAAAAAACCTATCATCTGGCATCCCCATTTACTTCACAGACAGTTTTTGTTTCCTAAATTGCAGAGTATAGCAATGGTCGTCAGAGGGTTTGAGTATAATTAAAATGGCATGCCTCCACAAACATAGTGGTGGGGAAAGTGATAAATGTGTTATCTGGAAACCCGTACCTGAGTTTTTGACACAATGGGGTAAGGCCAGTCAGGGAATGGGGAAGCAAATACTGAATGGCAGGAAAGCTTGTCGGAAGACACATGCCAGGCAAATCAAAGTGAATACAAAAAATGAATACTGGACTCCGAAGTAACAAAAATTCAGAACAACATTTAATGACAGGTTTGCACAAAGGAGCACAAGACAACACACTAGAACAGGGTGGGTCGATTTGCATTTAAGCAGACAGTAGGTATAGCAACCCAGTAAATGGGTTTTCATATGCATTTTACCGATAAAGGTCGGTTTACACTGAAGGATTTTGCATTATGGCATCTATAACGCATACGAATTCCAACCATTTTCCTTTTGGTAATTATGAACACTTAGCATGCATAAGACTTGAAATTAACTCAAGAGTTCATTTTTGCATACAGTTATCTCTTTTTTTTAAAAAACAAGACAGCGTTGGGGGCTGTCCTCCTGCATGTGGCAGTAGACATTTATTTACTTGGGCTGTGATATGATATGATATGGCATTTATAACGCGCCTATACACAAGTGTTTCAAGGTATGAGTTTTTAAGGGGCAGTCTAGAGAAATAGCTGACTTTCAAGGATTTGGCAAAGAGCACAACACAATGAATAATCTAGGACTACAAGGTAATGACATAACTTAGGGTGCCTTTCAACATAAGCTCCCTTTTGTAGGTTTAATTGGGTTTTTAATTAAAAAGGTACTTTATGCACAGATTACAGGACTCCTGCACTAGCTGGCCACCCCCTGAAACTAATAGGGACAAGCCAACCCACAAATCTATCCAGTGCAGTGCATAATAATGAGCTTTATGGGTCCCAGAAGCAATTTGCAGCACAATTCAGCCGCAGAGTAAAGGTATTTGAAGCATATTTACACTTGAGAGGGCCACACAAGTCAGGCATACAGGCTGGACAGTCCAAATCCCAGGGGAACTGTCTAAAACACCCATACCCCAAACAGTGTTCATCCTTTAGAAACAGCACCATACATACATTAAATGGCAAAAAGGGAGTGACCTCTAGATGTGGTTCCAGGCACTGCATTGAAACTAAATCTCAAAAATATATCCCACAATGGAAGTCAATGGGAAAGTGAGAACAGCGCCACCTTTTTAGACAGCTGAGGTTGAGCACAGCACATAATTCAAAGCATAGAAAAATGCATTTGTAAGAAAGAGGAAGGAAAATGCAGCAGGCAAGGCAGCTGAGTATCCAGAAGGCTGCAAAGAGCATAGAGTCTGCCCAGGTCGAAGTGTACGAAAAGAAGTAGTGGAACTACGTTCCCTGCTGGCCTGCCCCCGCTGCCCACAAACCCCATCAACACGTCCCCTCCAACACACAATACACACCCCAAACATTTACACCTGCTGTTTAAGGGAATGTTCACTGCAATGCACTGAAAGTGCAAGTTTCAACTTCTTCCTACACTTTTATTTTAAAACGAACCCATTCCGGAACGGTTTCATTTTAAAATAAAAGTATAGGAGCTGTAAAAGGTAATTATAAAAGGTACAGGACCACCGCTCCGGCTCACTTCGACCACTGATTACTCTCTGCCCAGGAATTGGGAAACACTCAAAAGTATATTATGCTCTGGTAGCTGCCACGTGTAGCTGCAATGCTCACATCAAGTCCAGGATCACCAAACCCACTGTGGTCTCAGCAATGGCAGGGTGAAAAGCAGCAAAACAGCACATTGGGCGTCTTAAAGCCTGTCAGGGGAATAGACCACCTACAGCATGGAGGAAAGATCTCATGTCGGCCTGCAGCAGCAGAGGGACAGGTCCCAAGCAGGTCTGATAGTGGCTCACAGGCTGGCAGAGAATCACCAGAACGTCTCCAAGGAAAAGCAGCACCCAGTTTATAAAGTTAAATACATAAATGAAGGTTCCACAAAGTGACATCTTGCAGTTAGTCACATGTGGAATGTCTTGTCCTGAGGGGGAAAGGGGCCTGGAACGATTCTCCATTAAAGGCTATTGGAGAAATGTGTCATTTTACAACTGTCACAAACTGAAAAGTCTGGCAAACAGGAACTGGGTGAATGGCTGGGCTGTAACCTGGAACACTGGACAATTCCACCACAATTCCACCCCAAGCAAGACAACGCATAGCAGCACAGGTTAAAATCCCGGGCTTACGTTTAGAAACTTGTCCCCGGTATTAAGCGTGTTATAAATGAACAATTATTATAATTATTTCAAAGAACAGTATGAGGGTCTATAGGATATAATTGTCCCTGGGAATCATTGCACCTTAAAAGGCCATTTTGCAATGAGGTTTTCCTTTCAGCCCAAAGCAGTCCTATCGTGCATATTTGCTCAGTCATTTCTGTCCAAGGAGTTACCTGTACCTAGGACAGGCCTTGTTGTGCTACAGTTTTCACAGTGCAAATGGGTGACTGCCCAAAAAAACACTTCTGCAGAATCTGGTGGCCCACAAACCACTGCCCTGGGTGCCTTACTACTGGCCTACATTTGAGGGTTTTACTGTACGTTTTAGGTAAAAAATATGTATTCATCTGAGTGATTAAGAAAATGCAAATACATATGTTTATTCCAGTTAGTAGGAACTTCTTCTGCGTGTTGCTGTCCGATTGAAACTGCATTTTCATGAGTTGGATACAACAGATGAATGAATGCAAATGCATTTATTTGATGCAGAACTTACCTCAAAGCAGCATCGCAGCGTGCAATCCAGCAATCAATTATAAATTAACATGACAGTAGCATTCAAATAAATACAGAGGGTCAGGTTGCACGCATAATCCAGATCAGAAAGGCAAGGACATGATAGTTGGCATCTAGCTTCACTTGGGCATCGACGTACGCAAAAACAGTGGAAAAAGTTGCAAAAAGTGTAAAGAAGTGTTAAAAATTATGCTAGAAGGTTGGAAATGGCTTGGAGTTTTAAGGTGAAACTTTGTAAATTGGACAAAAAATGTTGCTATATTGGGGTAAGTATCATATTTGTAAGTTATAGGAAAATAGCATGCACTGGTAAAAACCATTGAAATTCACTGAAAAAACTTTGTTAAAGGGACATTATGGTTCAGTTTCACTAATAAAAACCTATGAAATTCAATGAAAACCTTTGTTAAAGGGACGTTATGGTTACAATTAAAACCGAAAAACCTCTGAAATTCTGCCATTTTGGTAAGCTAAGCAACCATAACTCGCACCACCATCGTTCACTGCTAAGATTTACACCCAGGACATCAAAGATGACATCACAAATGTAATGTTTGACATCACTGATGACATCACATGCAAAATTAATTTGGATGAAAATTCCCTACAACGGGTTGTGTTTATAATGTTGGTAACAATATGTCAGGGGTGACCGGGAGACCTATCATGAGCTACTTAATCTATTAAAGAATGTGCTCATCTAAACAACATTGTATTGGAGTGTTGTTGTTGATACAGGAACCTAATCATACATAAACACCATAGAAGTACAATGTTTATAATCGTGTGATTGTGGATAGTACAATAATGAATACTACCTTATCAGAGTTTTGAGTAATTTTAAACATTTAATAACTAGCTAACAATTTAAGACTTACTACACACTTGTAGTAGTACAAACAATACATATGAAAACCCACATTACATATAAATCAGAGGCACATGCAGGAAAACTACAGTAAGGATTAAAGAAACAGTATCATCAGAAAATGTTAATAACAATGAAGTTTGTCTTCTTGAATACAAATGAACTGTGTGTTTGAGGCCTGCTTATTTCCCTTGTATGTGCGCCATGAGCTGAGACCAAACCCTAAGGAAAATACTTTAAGAGCATACGACAAGGTTAACATCTAGATATGTAGCACTTTTTGAAGTTTAATATTATGACTGTCAGTGAGCAAAACCACCTGGCCGAGATATTTCAATGAACAAAAATAAGTGGCCCAGATATGGGATATCATCAGGGATCTCATCAATGGCATTTTATATGTCATTTTTGATGTCCTGGGTGTTAGTCTTCACAGTTCACGGCGGGCGGTGGCACGAGTTATGGTTGCTTAGCTTGCCATAACTGGCAAATTTCTGAGATTTTTCAGTTTTACTTGTAAGCATAACAACCTTTTGACAAAGTGTTTTCATTTAATTTCATAGGTTTTTATTAGTGCAACTTAACCATAACGTCCCTTTAACAAAGTATTTTCAGTGAAAGTTGCCCTACGAAAAACCTGTGCATTTTACTAAAGAAAAATGGTCGCCCTCCCCATTGTGGTTCAAATTAAAAACGAAAAACCCCTGAAATTCGCCAGTTATGGCAGACTGAGCCCCCTTACTTGCCATCGCCACTGTGCACTGCTAACACTAACACCCAGAACATGAAAGCTGTCCTCTGAAATGTCACTGATGACATCACTGACAACATCACATGTTTAGCCTATTTGTTTTCGTTACCTGCCAAATATATATATGTACATTCAGTAAAAAAAAAAACTTTGTTAAAGGGATGTCATACTTCACAGTGAAACCAAAAAACACTGCACATTCCCCTATTATGGTAAGCTAAGCAACCATAACTGCCCGCACTACTGTGCACTGCTAACACTAACACCCAGGACAAGAAAGATGACATCACAAATGGGTGTAACCATACATAATTGCACAAACATTTCTGTCCATACGGCATCTGGGTGACAGAAATTGGGCTGACGGTGCCAAAAATTGGCCTGACGGCACTAATGCATATGTTGTGGGCCAGATTCTCCCGTAGCCAATGTAAGTGGTATCGAGTATCTTTCTCCATAACGTTCATTGGCAGCTTTAACAAATGCGTCCATATGGACGTACGTCTCATGATGTAGCACATACAAAAGAATATATTACGACCAGCAACGTAGCATGCCACATTGTGCAAACAGAGTGTAAAATTGTAAAGAAAAGACTAACATGTAACAATTTTCCCAGTAGTTTTATTACACAATAAAGTGAGCAAAATCATCGCCCTATGCAAGTAGTAAAGTAGTTTTGTTTCACAATTAACTGTGCGAAAAGATGGCACTATTCACTTTTCCATAGAATTATTAAGTTTGTCTCTTTGGTCGACAATGACATTGTTAAAGGTCACGTTCTTTTTTTCCACACACAGAAAGTAAGCGTTGCCGCCACAATAGTCGTTTTCCTCCCACATTGATTTGCAAAACGACATCAACCGCTGTGATCTACAGCACCAGAAAGGATGGAATGTTACTTCATATAGAGACAGCAGCGTAAGGACACAAAGGGACCACAGGATCAACCCAGTGAATTATGATGCTGAGACAGCCGGTTATAAACAGTTGCATTTGATGGTTGAAGAACCCATCACTTTGCATCTGTAATCCGTGACAATCACAATAGGGAAGAAAGTATCTGAGGAGGAAATGTGAATTAAAAGATGCATGAATACACAACCTTTGGATAAACTACAGTTGTACTGCATAACATTTTCAGTAAAAAAAGGTATTCAATAGTAGGAAATGTAGTGGGACCGTAGGGACATCGACAATGTGCAATCTCCATAATTGGAAAAAATAAATCGAACAGCACAGAAAGCTGGAACATCGCTATTAATAATACAACTTTTCTTTGGAAGTAGCTGCATGGTTGAAGGGGAAATAAAACATGTATCACTGCACAACCTCTGCACAAAAAACAGATACCTTTCTTATTAAATATTATTTTAATTAGGGGAAATGTAGTGGCACCCCACAAATGACGACAGTGTGCAATGTTCATAATAGGGAAAAAATTGCAATGGCACATAAAACTTGTAAAAGCTTACGGAAATTTTTTTTTTTTTACAAACTAAAACAAAATGTCAATTCGGAATAGAGGCGGCAAAAATACTTTACATGATGGGGAGCGTCTCCATTGTGTTCGCTGTAGTCAGACACTAGTGTTTCTGGAAGACTGCCTGTTCAGGAACTAATTTCTCATGGTCGGCGCAAAGGTTTTTGAAGCATAACCTTATCAAACGATCTGTTTTTCAAACTGTTACTCCCTACATTATTTCTACTCTTTCCCTGTACCTTAAGGTTAAAAAACACAGGACCCTTATGGGTGTCGACAAATATGCGGCCGTACTGAGCTTGTGTTGAAAAGAGAAAATGCAGTGGCCTTCACTCCGAATGCTAATACATTCTCATTTTGCAACAACATATCAGCGTCTATTTATGAGAACCGCTACTGGCGTACACGTGCAGAAGGGCTGTGTGTACGAAATAGATCAGGTGGCTGCCTCAGAATCCCGCCACTCTGACCGCAGTAATGTTGTTCATGGATTGTAAAATGTACGAAGTAAGTTCATTTCGTACAATGACTAGCAAGTCCCACTGTACCGTATATGACAGTGATAACAAGAATACTTCAATGTTTGACTTTCTAATCCCATGTCTCATTAACGCTCACCTTTCGAAACAGTGTTCCATAAGTTTTATAAGTGCATTGGTGCCTTTTTCGTTAATGTATGTTAGCGCCAATGTTCGCGTTCAACAGAAAACGAAGTAAACATGGCGGACGTATGGAAAGATTACGATGCACTTCACGCTGTGCCACAACCAATCGGTGAAAGCGCAACATGGTCGCAGGCAACACGCCATGGAATAGCCAATTGCAATGTTCTCCATGGAACGGAGCAGACATAGATATCACAAATTTTTAGAGACATACTTTTTGATCGTTTTTAAGGGAATGAATAGAAGGATTGTAACAAAATTTGCAGAAGAACGCTTTCACACCCAAGCCCCTGCCACTGCCTCTAATTTGGTGCAAATCCATCTAGCGGTTCGCCTGTAGCCATGCGCAAAGTTTTCCCCCATTCAGTCTATGGGAAAAAACATGTTTTGGGACCCCCCCTATAACTTTTCCCCCCCTGGACCAAACATCACCAAATAAATCAGAGTGGCCCATATACTTTTTTTGCAAAGTTTGGTGGGGATTCGTCCAGGGGGAGCAGAGTTATAGACTGCCCAAAAAGTGCTCTTCCTATGAAAACAGCAACTTAACCATAACTATACGGCCACTACCATGGCGTTGTAATATATATATCATTTTTCTAGTGAAAGAAACCTTGGTTAGAAGAATGTAAAGGTTATAAGATTTAACACAACAAACCTCCTGAAATACAGCATCACGTTTTGAGCAAGTCCACCTTAACTATGCGACCCATTTCAGCTACGGCGAGTGGCACGGATAAACATGTTCCATAGTTTTTTTTAGGTCTGACTAGCTGTGGCCCTCAGCAGTGGCCTCTGTGCATGTTGCACCAATATCTTTCTTTAAGGCCCACTAGCCATGACCATTGGCCATGCCAACCAATTAATTTGTTACCAAACAGCTATTGCCCTCTGCCCAGTAGATGTAGGCACCACAGATGTTAAACCTTGTTTTTTTTCTAACTTTCCATTCCGGCCATCTTTCACAGTAATCATTTCCAATAACATAAATTCCTGCGGTAGAGGAACGTTTCTCTGATTCCTGCGATACGGGAACATTGCTCAGAATTAAAAAGTATTCTATGTCCTCACAGACACATGCTGACTGCCCCCTTCTTTTTTCCAGGTTCACTCACTACACTCAATTGTTTTTACTCTTTTCCATTACCCCCTATCACTCATTGGGAATTACTGTGCAAAGCACTGGTACACCTAATAATATAAAAATAAAAGACAAAAGTAGAATCAAAACATTACAAACCATGGACTTCTGCCCAGTGTGCATCCACAATGGGCTATGAGGACATGCATTAGCCTGCATTTCAGGAACTACTTATGAAAGCACCTTCCATCATATTAAAATGTTAGTAGCGCACCATTCTACGATGAAAAACCTTGTGCATAGTTTGTACAATGCAAAAGTTGTGCTGTAGACCTGCAAAAATTAAATGACAATTGCCTGAATGGAATAGCCGAAGAACTCCTCAGACAAATACAACACATACAAAGTAAATATTTTAGGACTGAAGTAGACTCAGCAAACACAATTCATTTTGAAAACATAAAACAACAACTTTCTAAAAGTTATCTCATTACAAATACATACAAAAAAGAAATAGCAAACTTTCAAAAAATGGCTGTTGAAATTCTGGACAAAGTATGTGTCTGTTGTTTCAGAATTTCCTATAAGAATAGTACAAAGATAGTCGATGTGGCATAGCTATCTTGCACAACAACCAGTGGGTAAGGTGTATTCGGGGCTGGCTGGAGGTTTTGGGAGGTTTTTGTGCTGATCTGCAATTAGGGTTCCCTGGGGTGATTTGTTTGATTTTGGCTTTCTTCCTCCCCCCACCGCCCCTTGGCAACTGGCTAAAACAGTCAGGTTTCCATCTGCATTTGTCCTGGCAGTCTGCTCTGAGTGTTTTCCCTGTGCCATTCCTGGTTGTAATCTGTAGCCATCATGCACAACTACCACTGGCAATGGGGTGTTAGAAGCTGGCTGGTGGTTTTTGGATGATTTGAGTGTGTTTATCTTAGATTTCCAATCCCTATTTTGGCCTGTAATGTGCCTTTACGAGGGATGTTTTGTGTGTTTCAATCCGTTTTTTGCCTGGTTGCAGGTTTCTAGAGTTTTATTTCTCTGTGTTTTAATGTGATTTGCAATCTGTTGTTGTGCTGATATGCAGGTAAGGTTCCCTGGTTTTGTGCTGTAGTCCTTTGTTTCTTTTTTGTATTTTTGTATTTTTATTGTTATTTATATAGCGCCTTTATCCACAGCGCTTTACAAAAGCTCTTGTGACAGGCTTCATCCCCATACCTACCCATTGGCAACTGGCTAAGGCAGTCAGGTGTCCCTCTGCATTTGTCTCGGCAGCTTTCTCAGAGTGCTTTTCCGATGCCTTCTCCCACCCACCTTTATCTATTTCCTGTCCTTCCCTCCCCACTAGCCCTGAAAGCCGATTTGGTTCTCATTGGCCAGTGTTCCCTCACATGACCGGAACAGCTGAATTTCAGAGGCCCTCCTAGAGCAGTCGGTGAAGGGCTCCAAGCAAGGGTCACATCCCTCTGTGTTTTGACTGTTCGCCCATGAATGCCTGACATACCACCCTACAGCAACAACTAATGTAAGGTGGTACGGGCAGTGAGCACAGCCATTACTGTGCTCAATTGAAACCCTAACACTCTTTCATTATTACCATCAAACCAGAACATTGTGTAGATAATCTGCTGCACTCCTTAGATGGCCGGATAGATGGATTCAGGGGGCAGTCAATATGTAAGACTGTTTTTTGAGGTAGAAAAATACATTGCACTTAGACAGATTTTGGGAGCTAATACTGTGCTAAACTTAAATGTATTTTGGGAGTGGGCATTGCATTGCACTTAGATGTATTTATGTTTAGGCATTATGTTGCACCTAGACAGAATTTGGGGGTTAACAAGTTGTTGCATTTAGATGTAATTGGGAGGTGGGTACGTGTTGTACTTAGACAGAATTTGGGGGTAGGCATCATGTTGTACTTGATGCATTTTGGGGGTAGGCATTGTGGTACACATAGATGTATCTTGGGGTGCGCAATGTGCTGCACTTAGATGTAATTGGGAGGTGAGTAATATGTTGCACATACACTAAAGTTAGGGGTTGGAATTGTGTTGCACTTGATGTATTTTGGGGTAGGCATTGTGCTTCACTTATATGTACTTTGGGGTCGGAAATGTGTTGCACTTAGACAGAATTTGAGGGAATCCATGTGTTGCACTTAGATGTAATTGGGAGGTGGGTAATGTGTTGCACATACATGGAGGTTGGGGGTAGGCATCGTGTTGCACTTGATGTATTTTAAGGCAGGCATTCTGTTGCACTTAGACAGATTTTGGCAGTAGGCATTGTGTTGCACTTAGATATAATTGGGGTGGGTAATGTGATGCACTTAGACGCAAGTTGGTGGTGGGTACTGTTTTGCACTTAGATGTATTTGGGGGTGGGCAATGGTATTGGGTCCATAGCAGTCAGAAGATTATAGGGACAACCTGTCTAATGCACCTAGAAAGTATTTGAGGATAAACTCTCTATTGCCCCTAGAAGATTTCGTATAGAATGCTAACTGCAGTTATAAAATGTATTAGGATAGATTTCATTCTTCTTAGTAGATTTATCAAGATCACCTCTCTATTGCATTTGCCTGGTATAGCACCTGAACGATTGATGATGTTAGCCTTTCTCGGAGCTCAGAAAACTGTGAGGATAGCCAGTGAATTGAACAAAAATGTATGCGGGTAGTCTAGATATTGCGCTTAGAAGATTCCTGAGATAGATTATTGCACTTAGAAGATATATTAAGATGCCTCCTGACAGTTAGAAGGTTGCCAGGATATTACGCATGGAAAGTACTAGGATGGCGTTACCACTGCATGAAAATCGAACTGGGTTTTTCCTGCCTATTGAACATTGACTGCACACCTATAATATCTACGTTGTTAGCCTGACTGCTTTAGAATGATGTATGGGGATTGCTGATAAATACACTCAATAGATACTTGAAATTAGTTTTCAGGGCAACAGCCTGTCTATTGCACTTAGAAGATGCATCAGGCCAGTATGTCTATTGTACCTAGATATAACATAGCCCTCTACATATGACCTTATCACTCTACTTCAAAGACAGGTTTCCAGCTGATCCTCAAGGTACGTATGCATTCACCACTTCAGTGAACTTTGGCCGTAGGCACGGCTACCTGCCCACAAACATTTAAAATGCAGTGACGACCATGACAATATTCAATTCAGCTGGACACATAATGCTCCTCCAGGCTTAAAAACAGCGCACAACACATATGCATATCAGAATGCAGCAATGAGTTAAGACAAAATTATGTCTAGCTACACACTTAATTAATTTCTTTTGCTAACACACATAAAACTCTCCACCCAGCACCCATCCACATGCTTGACTTGATGGGTAGCCTCATGGAGTCCGCCCCCCACCTCCTCATCTTGGTCAAATGCACGCAGCATTCTAGCCTTCACTTAATTTCCCACACCTTGTACTTCGGCCCTTGAGGGCATTCCCCACAAAAGCATATTGAGGCCATATTAATGGAATAAAGGCGCCATACAAATGACTTCTACTATTGCTGCTACTACTACTACTATAAAATAAAAGACAATAAAGCATCACAATGGTTCCAATTAGCTTTATATTTAACAGCAGAACATAAATACAAAATAACTGATCCCTTAATACTTTGCACATACTGCAATATTAAGCTTGATAATACCCAAATGCCATTCTGCTTTCAAAACAACTTAATCTGTGTGAAAGTATCATAATTTAAACCATACCTGCATTCCAAGCTATAGTATGTCTCCAACCAAAAAAGGCCAAATTGCCTCCATCAGAATTACTTAAAGGCGTTCATAGCTAAATAGTGTAATTAGCATTAGACCTTACTTAAAATATAAAAATGCTAGGCGTAAGGTATCCAGTACAACAATCTCTGATTGTACTAGTTAATGGAGTGCCAACAACAGACACAAATATTTGGCATCTGCTAGTTGACTTAAACAAAGTCAAAGAGTCCTAGAATATCTTAAGCAAAACAAAGAATACTACAAAGATATGAACTCAAAAGAAAACCCTCAAATATATGAAGGTGCACCACAAACTGGCCACTTTCAACATGCTGATCCTATCACTACAGAATTTCTTTTAGACCAGTATACAATTCACCCACTGCCTTTCAGAAACACCACTGAAGATGTATTGAAAACAAATTAAATGCATCAAGCCAAAGGGTCTCCAAAGAGCATATGCAAAAAATGTTTACAAGCAGGTTTTTTCCACTACTCTTTCCTACAGGAAAAGGAGGAAGACATGATGAAAGACTCATACAAATCAGCATGTCGTTCCCTACGAATGTATCTGAAGATCCAAGATACTGGCAACATGTAGAATATGTTTTCCACCTCTTGTTCGAAAGTGAACTAGCAACTCTAAGTTATGGAGTTGCACACACAGTAAAAACAGGCACCCATTTCCTAAACATCTCAGCTAAGATAAAAGACAAAGTGTTGCAGTCAAGCATTACAAATTTCTCGGCAAATATGTGTGTACAAAAGAATACTGTTTCCGACGTCATGCTTATGTATGTTGTATGTTAAGGAACCTAGGCTCACCCACATGTTTTGTTACTCTAAGTTGTGCAGAATATGCATGGGAAGACTTGCATGACTTTCAACGCACTGCAAACCAAAATAAATAAGGAATAGGCATGGAAAGTCCAGAAGAACTCTGTTCTAGTGACACTGTCAATGTCACAAGATACTTTGAACATAGTTTTCATTGCCATGTTATGCTTCATCTTTATCTAATAAAAAAACTGTCCTCCACTCAGAGAAGTGGAATACCGAAGGCCCACACGAGGCCCCTGCATTCTCCTCCTTGCCTCTTTCCTGCTACTCTGCTCATGAAGAACTCGCCCACCTGCCCCAGCATGCTGTCCTGCCTGGAACAAGTAGGGTAAGCACTGGTATGGATTTTAGAACGCTCGCTGGTGTCTGTAACATCATTTGTGACTTTGATCTGAAAAATGCATTCAAATATGTGGAAAGTTCATCTCTTTGGACTAATCTTCTGGCTACCTCCTTTGTTTCCCTTGTTACTGGGCATCTTGCAGCGCTGCCTGTGTACAAATGTCATTTCAAAAATGGCTGCATTATTTTTACATCTAACTCTGTTTGTGTAGTCTGGCCCTTCTCCCACCTCCCATTGGCTGCCCTTGGACCATCTGTGACTTTGATCTGAAAAATGCATTTAATTATGCCCGACGGCCTCTGCACATTGAAAATGCTTCTCTTCTGGACTAATCTTCTGTCTACCTCCTTTGTTTCCCTTGTTTCTGGGCATCTTGCAGCCTTGCCTGTGTACAAATGCCATTTAAAAAATGCCCACATTATTTTTACATCTAACTCTGGTGTGTGGTCTGGCCTTGCTCCCCCGTCCCATTAGCTGCCCTTGGGCATTAAGCCAATCAGGGCAACCGGGAGGCGGGAGCCGGCCACCACTACCACGGTATGCTGCAAGCCACCCCACTAGTCCTCCCGTTTGCCCCCACTTGCTCCCTTGTCCTCCTGTGTACCCATACTTGCCCCCTTGTGCTCCCATGTGCCCCCACTTGCCCCTTGTCCTCTTGTGTGCCCCCACTGGCACATTTGTGCTCCCGTGTTCTCCCCTCTTGCCCTCTTGTTCTTTCGTGTGCCCACACTGATCCCCTTGTCCTCCTGTGTGCCCCCACTGCCCATTATCCTCCAGTGTGCTCCCACTTGCCCCCTTGTCCTCCGTTGTGCTCCTGCTGGCCCCCTTGTCCTCCCGTATGCCCACACTTGCCAACTTGTCCTCATGTGTGCCCCCACTGGCCCCCTTTTCATCCTGTCTGCCCCCACTGGCTCCTTGTCCTCCCATGTACCACCACTGGGCCCCTTGTCTTCTTGTGTGCTCCCACTTGCCCCTTGTCATCCTGTGTGCCTCCACTTGCCCCCTTGTCCTCCTGCGTGCCCCTACTGGCTCCTTGTCCTCCAGTATGTCCCCATTGGCCCCCTTGTCCTCCAGTGTGCCCCCACAAGCTCCCTTGTCCTCCCGTGTGCCCCCATTGGCTCCCTTGTCCTCCAATGTGCCCCCACTGGCCCTTGTCCTCTTGCATGCCCCCACTTGCCCCCTTGTTCTCATGTGTGCCCCCACTGGCTCCTGAGTCCTTCTGGCAGCTTCCCTGCCCTCCTCCCCACCTTTCACCTTCATTTTCTTATCACTTACTCTTATCATTGTCCCTGACCTTGATAATAGCTTGTCTGTCCCTCCCCTTTTTCACCCTTGTCCTTCTCCCCCCTCTCCCTCCCAGCACTATCTGAACAGTCGCTGACCATCTAAGATAGTCACTTGTTTTGTTCCTCTACTCCTCCCTTTCTCTCCCCTCCCCCCTTCCCCTCCCCCTCCTCTGGTCATTCTTGCACTGCAACAATTGTTGTCAGACATAGTAATGTTACTGCTTGTATTGTCTCCTTTTTTTTCCTCCCCTCCTCCCCCTAAATGTTCCACACACTTGTACTATCTTTTATGATAT
This sequence comes from Ambystoma mexicanum, assembly GCF_040938575.1. Classification (NCBI taxonomy): domain Eukaryota; kingdom Metazoa; phylum Chordata; class Amphibia; order Caudata; family Ambystomatidae; genus Ambystoma; species Ambystoma mexicanum. The sequence continues at coordinate 418,480,150 of NC_090938.1, forward strand.
GATGGTTATTCTCACATTCTGATTTGTTACAAGGACCTGTAAGAATGTAACTGTATTTTCCCATGTTCCCTCCCTCCTTGAAGTGCTTTGAAACACATTGTGTATAGGTGCTATACAAATAAATAATCAATCAATAAATCATTCAAACACTTTTTTTTTGTACAAATGAATATCACTCCAGAGGAGCACCACACATCCACATGTGAACTGCCATTGCAAGATAAGTCAAAGCCTATAAGTCAAAGCCTATCTCATTGAAGCTGGAAATACTCAGCAAAAAGGCCTTTGGGATGACATATAATCTGACAAAACCCTTTCTCAATAATTGTACAGCTTTGGTATCAAAATGCTGTTACAAAGATAATACAGGTCCAACAAAGCTTCAGATCATTCAACAGGTACAGCCTTATTTGGGAAATCTGAAATAATTCTCTGGCTCAACCGTGGTCCAGCTTCATCATGAAAAAGAGTATTTAATCCTATCAATAAATTGAATTGATAGCCACAAATTAGTCCAGCCTCCAAGATATTTTAAAAAACAATCTGATAGATGCATTTTATCGGAAACTGAAGTGCTGTTTAGTAAAAACATGCCTGTATATGATGTAACCCTAAACTACACCAACAAAGATTATGTTATGACAACTGGAAAATACTCAGCGTTAAATTTGAAGGAAGCCCAGTAAGGCGTTCAAAACCCAGGCACATTAAACATGTAAAGTTATCCTTTAAATGTACAGACCATAGAGAGCTTTATTATGTGGCCGTACTACAACTATTCAAACGTTGAAGAAAAGAGGAAGAATTGTTAGGTGACCATGACACTTTTGAAACTGCATTCAAGGCAAATGAAAAAACTATAACAAAGGAACATTTTAAACAGTACAAAGAAATGTTGGATAATGAATGCCAACAAAAAGTAAACATAGAAACAATACTCGATAAAGACAGTCTTGTAGTGAGCCAACCACCTCTTTTAGGAGGCCAAGAGCCACTTGGTGAACCACTCATTCAAAATTAAGCAGAAATAGCAATGAATGAGGTAGAAAACAACATATAACAATCCAAACAATCTAAAGAAGATTTGTCAGAGCTCAAATCACAGCTAAATGATGAACAGCTCACCATTTACCTACATGTCACTGAAGAAATTGAACATGGACTCAAATATGAACATAAAACTTGCTATTGCATGTAAGTGGTCAAGATGAGTCTGACAAAGCCTTCTTAATTAAAGCAGTGAGAACATTTGTAGAAGAAAAACAAACTACAACCTTTCAGCTGTTGTAACAGCACCCTCAGGTCTAGCTACTTACCATACAGCAGGTGTACATTTACACCTACTACTCCCCCTTCAAGTAGAACACCAAAACAAATCAGAATAATACAAATTGTCAGCAGAAGCTGTACCTGAAGCATACAGAAGTCTACAACAAATTAAAGTACTCCTTGTAGATGAATTCACCATGGTTTCCAACCTCATGCTTGCTTTAATGCCTCTAAGAATACAGTAAGTCCTAAAAAGTGGTTACAAACAACTCTTTGGCAAAAAACATGTTACTGTTTTTGGAAACCTCCTACAGTTAACATCAGGACAACCGATATTCTAAACATTATGACACAAAGAATGCCATTTTACACTATGCATCTTTGGCAATGCTAATCTCCAATGTCATTTTCGCTAGAGAGAATGTACGCAAAACATGCATCAATCTGCAGCTCTAACATATGCTCACATTTTAAAAACAATTAGAACTGTTTGCTTACTTAAGATGCAAAATCTTCCTTAAAAAGTAGACTAATACAAGAGCTGTATGGACAAAACGCATCTGCCCCTTATGTAATGGGTGTATTAAGTCAACAAAAACACTATTCCATGTCCTCAATGCCAACCCTTGCAAGCTGTAACCAATTCAATGAAAAAATGCTGAAAAAAGAGATGCAACCCATGGTTCATATCAGCACAACAGACAAACTAGAAGTGCATGGCATGGCACTCCCTATGTTTACACAAGCAACAGCATGACTGAATAGCCTACAAAAATGTTTTTCAGACACAGATGAACTAGAAAAACGGTTAACTCTGTGTCTAAAGTGCAAAGTGATACTAAAACATAACCTTCACATAGAAAAAGGTTTAGTCAATGGAGAAATTGGAACAGTTGTTGACTTCCAAACATTTGCAAATGAAAACAATATCCAGTTTGTCAACAACCATTTTGGCAAACTTGCAGAAACTAAAAAAATCTACTGCTCAACAGCATGCTTCTTTCTTTTCAATGATGTATATGCATGCAGAGAACAATTCTCTGTGTCAATTGCATATGCTGTCACTATTCACTTGACACAAGATTTAACCCTCAACCACACACTTGTTGACATTGGCAGCGCATTCTTCCAAGAAGGAATCATTTATGTAGCACATTCACGTCTCTGTACACTCAATGGTCTATTCTTAGTTAACTTTGATGCAAACAAAGTCAATGCTGTCATTCCTTCCATCCTAGAATACAACAAGCTGCATGCACTGTACACCACACATCTGGATATTTACCCTGGACCTCAAAAAGAAAAATTTAAAGAGTCAACTTGTAGAAACAGAAACCATTGCAGACCTTCCCACCATCCCAAAAAAAAATGAAAACAACAATGCAAGACCATCAAATGAAACAGAGACAACATTCTCTAATCTGTTTAATTTCAGCAACACAACTGAAGTAAACTGCTATGCAAATGTAGCAATCAATCTTCTCTTCCAATTGCCACCAATTGTACACAATATGTACTTAAACGGCTCAGACCAGTTTTGTTTACAAATGCTCATCCTACACATAAATGCCACTAAGAACCCCGAGGCTATCTGCAGTGTCTCAGGAGTAAGACCAGAATGGACCGGAAAGGATTCCTGTGCAGCAATGGTTAAATTTGCGATAAACACACAGGAATATCCACAAGCAAGTAATATGTACTAACTACAGATACTAGAAACAAAGCACAACACTATAAAATAAATCATACAGATTTCATACATGTGGAAACATACATGCACTCTCTTCAACCATGTTTCACAGGAGCTCATCCCTGATGAACGGTATGTGTATGTATCTATACCAAATAGTGATTCAATTCAATTTCAACAGCTTTTGCAAAATGCTCTTTCTGCAATTCAAACAATACAAAGAGATTCACATAACCAATATGTAATATTAATGGTTTTAAAATACAATGAAGAAGGAAGTGAAAATAACTATAAAATCACTAACTTTAACCACTCCCAAGTATCTCTTGGCAAGACAACCTTCACAACAGTAGGCATAATATACCACACTGGTGCCACAACCACTTCAAGCCACTATACTGCATATGTGAATATAAGGAGTGGTTTGAATGTAACAACACTTCCATTACTCAAAAACATAGGTTACCAGCAAATCTAACAAATGCCCACTTAATATTCCTCAAACCAAATGTTGTTGTTAGATTACATGTAAAATTGACAATTACAATAATATGCAGTTCGAATACACTAATGGTATCTAACTACTTTAAAAATACCTGCGCACAAAAAACATTCAGGGTAATTCATAGAATTTAGCACACAAGTGGTGCATGCAGCTGGCGCACAGTGTGCGCGTGCAAATCTCTGCGCCAGCCGCGTGCGCTAAAATCCATTTCCGCACACAGCGTATTCATGGATTTTAGCTACCAAAACCAGCCGTGGTGCACAGTGGCGCAGTGACCCTGCAGCAGCGCCAGTTACGCCCCCCAAGAACGCCCCTCGCGCAAGGAAAAGCCATCAAAATCCCCAATCCAGTGCAAAGGGCTGCGCTAACCCTGTACCAGTATACAGGGCCACCACACAGCACACGGCAAGCGGGGAACGTGTATTACTCGGGTTCGCAGGAAGTTTCACACGCGATCGGAGCGTGGTACGTGTAATTCGGGGGTGCGTGGGAAATTTCACACGCGATAGGCCCTGTGCGAGTGGGGTGTGTGTATTCCTGGGGTGCGTGGGAGGTTTCAAACGCGATCGGAGCGGCGTACGTGTAATTCGTGGGTGCATGGGAAGTTTCACATGCGATTGGCCCTGTGCGAGTGGGGTATGTGTATTCCTGAGGTGCGTGGGAGGTTTCACACGGAATCGGAGCAGGGTATGTGTAAATCGGGGGTGCGTGGGAAGTTTCACACGCGATTGGCCCTGTGCGAGTGGGGTACGTGTATAACTGGGGTGCGTGGGAAGTTACACACGCGATTGGCCCTGTGCGAGTGGGGTACGTGTATCCCTGGGGTGTGCGGGAAGTTTCACACGTGATTGGCCCTGTGCGAGTGGGTTATGTGTATTACTCGGGTTCACGGGAAGTTTCACACGCTATTGGCCCTGTGCGAGCGGGGTACGTGTATAACTGGGGTACGCGGGAAGTTACACACGCGATTGGCCCTGTGCGAGTGGGGTACGTGTATTCCTGGGGTGTGCGGGAAGTTTCACACGCGATTGGCCCTGTGCGAGTGGGGTATGTGTATTACTGGGGTTCACGGGAAGTTTCACACGCTATTGGCCCTGTGCGAGTGGGGTGCGTGTATTTCTGGGGTTCTCAGGAAGTTTCACATGTGATCGGAGCATGGTACGTGTAATTCGGGGGTGCGCGGGAAGTTTCACACACGATTGGCCCTGTTCGAGTGGGGTACGTGTAATTCGGGGGTGCGCGGGAAGTTTCACACGCAATTTTGATGTCAGAGCGAGGTACGTGAATTTCGGGGGTGCGCAGGGAGTCCTACCCATGGATTGACAGTGTGGGTCCTCCCAGGTGTTCCCTGTACACCCTCCACGGACCCTGCAGGCAGCCCACACCATAAGGGACTACCCTGCATCCCTGGTCATGTCCCGCAGGCAGCCCATCCACCATGGTGATGCCCCACAGCCAAGCCACATGTCACCTTGCACTACTGATCACCAACTCATGTCCCCCAGCACCCCACAGCGGTGAGGGTTACCTGCCATTAGGCCCCCACTCATGTCCCACTCATGTCCCACTGCACTCCCACCCCCAACAGTCATGGGCACCTGCCAGCAGGCCCCCACTCATGTCCCCCTGCACCCCCACCCCCCAGCAGTAAGGGGCACCTGCCAGCAGGCCCCCACTCATGTCCTCCAGCACCCCCATACCCCAGCAGTCAGGGTCACCTGCCAGCAGGCCCACACTCATGTCCCACACATGTCCCCCAGCACCCCCACCCCCAGCAGTCATGAGCACCTGCCAGCAGGACCCCACTCATGTCCTCCAGCACCCCCATACCCCAGCAGTCAGGGTCACCTGCCAGCAGGCCCACACTCATGTCCCACACATGTCCCCCAGCACCCCCACCCCCAGCAGTCATGAGCACCTGCCAGCAGGCCCCCACTCATGTCCCACACATGTCCCCCAGCACCCCCACCCCCAGCAGTCGGGGGCACCTGCCAGCAGGTCTCCACTCATGTCCCACACATGTCCCCCAGCACCCCAACCCCCCTGAAGTGAGGGTCACCTGCCAGCAGGCCCCCACTCATGTCCCACTCATGTCCCACTGCACCCCCACCCCCCAGCAGTCAAGGGCACCTGCCAGCAGGCCCCACTCATGTCCCCTTGCATCCCCACCCCCCCAGCAGTCAGGGCACCTGCCAGCAGGCCCCCACTCATGTCCCCCAGCAGCCCCTCCCCCCAGGAGTCAGGGGCACCTGCTAGCAGGCCCCCACTCATGTCCCCCAGCACCCCCACACCCCCAGCAGTCAGGGGCATCTGCCAGCAGGCCCCCACTCATATCCCCCAGCACCCCCACCCCCCAGCAGTCAGGGGCACCTGCCAGCAGGCCCACACTCATGTCCCCCAGCAACCCCACCCCCCAGCAGTCATGGGCACCTGCCAGCAGGCCCCCACGCATGTCTCACACATGTCCCCCAGCACCCCTACCCCCCAGCAGTCAGGGGCACCTGCCAACAGGCCCCCACTCATGTCCCACACATGTCCCCCAGCACCCCCACCTCCCAGCAGTCAGGGGCACCTGCCAGCAGGCCCCCACACATGTCCCCCAACACCCCCACCCCCAGCAGTCAGGGGCCCCTGCAAGCAGGCCCCCATTCATGTCCCCCAGCACCCCCACCCCCCAGCAGCCAGGGGCACCTGCCAGCAGGCCCCCACTCATGTCCTCCAGCACCCCCACACCCCAGCTGTCAGGGGCACCTGCCAGCAGGCCCCCACTTGTGTCCCCCAGCACCCCCACCCCCCAGCAGTCATGGGCAGCTGCCAGCAGGCCCCCACTCATGTCCCACACATGTCACCCAGCAGTCAGGGGCACCTGCCAGCAGGCCCTCACTCATGTCCCACACATGTCCCCCGGCACCCCCACCCCCCAGCAGTCAGGGGCTCCTGCCAGCAGGCCCCCACTCATGTCCCACAGCAGTCCCTCCACCCAGCAGTCAGGGGCACCTGCCAGCAGGCCCTCACTCATGTCCCCCAGCAGTCAGGGGCATCTACCAGCAGGCCCCCACTCATGTCCCCAAGCACCCCCACCCCCCAGCAGTCAGGGGCACCTGCCAGCAGGCCCACACTCATGTCCCCCAGCAACCCCACCCCCCATCAGTCATAGGCACCTGCCAGCAGGCCCCCACTCATGTCCCACACATGTCCCCATTACCCCGAGCCCCCAGCAGTCAGGGGCACCTGCCAACAGGCCCCCACTCATGTCCCACACATGTCCCCCAGCACCCCTACCTCCCAGCAGTCACGGGCACCTGCCAGCAGGCCCCCATTCATGTCCCACACATGTCCCCCAGCACCCCGAGCCCCCAGCAGTCAGGGGCACCTGCCAACAGGCCCCCACTCATGTCCCCCAGCACCCCCACTCCCCAGCAGTCAGGGGCACCTGCCAGCAGGCCCCCACTCATGTCCCACAGCAGTCCCTCCACCCAGCAGTCAGGGGCACCTGCCAGCAGGCCCTCACTCTTGTCCCCCAGCACCCCCACCCCCAGCAGTCAGGGGCATCTACCAGCAGGCCCCCACTCATGTCCCCAAGCACCCCCACCCCCCATCAGTCATAGGCACCTACCAGCAGGCCCCCACTCATGTCCCACACATGTCCCCCAGCACCCCGAGCCCCCAGCAGTCAGGGGCACCTGCCAACAGGCCCCCACTCATGTCCCACACATGTCCCCCAGCACCCCTACCTCCCAGCAGTCACGGACACCTGCCAGCAGGCCCCCACACATGTCCCCCAACACCCCCACCCCCAACAGTCAGGGGCACCTGCCAACAGGCCCCCACACATGTCCCCCAACACCCCCACCCCCAACAGTCAGGGGCACCTGCCAACAGGCCCCCACTCATGTCCCCCAGCACCCCCACCCCCCAGCAGTCAGGGGCACCTGCCAGCAGGCCCCCACTTGTGTCCCCCAGCACCCCCAACCCCCAGCAGTCATGGGCACCTGCCAGCTGGCCCCCACTCATATACCACACATGTCCCCCAGCAGTCAGGGGCACCTGCCAGCAGGCCCCCACTCATGTCCCACACATGTCCCCCAGCACCCCCACCCCCCAGCATTCATGGGCACCTGCCAGCAGGCCCCCACTCATATCCCACACATGTCTCCCAGCAGTCAGGGGCACCTGCCAGCAGGCCCCCACTCATGTCCCACACATGTCCCCCAGCACCCCCACCCCCCAGCAGTCAGGGGCATCTGCCAGCAGGCCCCCACTCATGTCCCCCAGCACCCCCACCCCCAGCAGTCAGGGGCACCTGCCAACAGGCCTCCACTCATGTCCCACACATGTCCCCCAGCACCCCCACCCCACTTCAGTGAGGGTCACCTGCCAGCAGGCCCCCACTCATGTCCCACTCATGTCCCACTGCACCCCCACCCCCCAGCAGTCAGGGGCACCTGCCAGCAGGCCCCCACTCATGTCCCCTTGCACCCCCACCCCCCAGCAGTCAGGGCACCTGCCAGCAGGCCCCCACTCATGTCCCCCAGCAACCCCACCCCCCAGCAGTCAGGGGCACCTGCCAGCAGGCCCACACTCATGTCTCCCAGCAACTCCACTCACCAGAAGTCATGGGCACCTGCCAGCAGGCCCCCACTCATGTCCCACACATGTCCCCCAGCACCCCCACCCCCCAGCAGTCAGGGGCACCTGCCAACAGGCCCCCACTCATGTCCCACACATGTCCCCCAGCACCCCACCTCTCAGCAGTCAGGGGCACCTGCCAGCAGGCCCCCACACATGTCCCCCAACACCCCCACCCCCATCAGTCAGGGGCACCTGCCAGCAGGCCCCCACTCATGTCCCCCAGCACCCCCACACCCAGCAGTCAGGGCCACCTGCCAACAGGCCCCCACTCATGTCCTCCAGCACCCCCACACCCCACCAGTCAGGGGCACCTGCCAGCAGGCCCCTACTTGTGTCCCCCAGCACCCCCACCCCGCCAGCGGTCATGGGCACCTGCCAGCATGCCCCCACTCATGTCCCACACATGTCCCCCAGCAGTCAGGGGCACCTGCCAGCAGGCCCCCACTCATGTCCCACACATGTCCCCTAGCACCCCCTTCCCCAGCAGTCATAGGCACCTACCAGCAGACCCCCACTCATGTCCCACACATGTCCCCCAGCACCCCGAGCCCCCAGCAGTCAGGGGCACCTGCCAACAGGCCCCCACTCATGTCCCACACATGTCCCCCAGCACCCCTACCTCCCAGCAGTCACGGGCACCTGCCAGCAGGCCCCCACTCATGTCCCCCAGCACCCCCACCCCCCAGCAGTCAGGGGCACCTGCCAGCAGCCCCCCACTTGTGTCCCCCAGCACCCCCAACCCCCAGCAGTCATGGGCACCTGCCAGCTGGCCCCCACTTATATACCACACATGTCCCCCAGCAATCAGGGGCACCTGCCAGCAGGCCCCCACTCATGTCCCACACATGTCCCCCAGCACCCCCACCCCCAACAGTCATGGGCACCTGCCAGCAGGCCCCCACTCATGTCCCACACATGTCTCCCAGCAGTCAGGGGCACCTGCCAGCAGGCCCCCACTCATGTCCCACACATGTTCCCCAGCACCCCCACCCCCCAGTAGTCAGGGGCATCTGCCAGCAGGCCCCCACTCATGTCCCCCAGCACCCCCACCCCCAGCAGTCAGGGGCACCTGCCAGCAGGCCTCCACTCATGTCCCACACATGTCTCCCAGCACCCCCACCCCCCAGCAGTGAGGGTCACCTGCCAGCAGGCCCCCACTCATGTCCCACTCATGTCCCACTGCACCCCCACCCCCCCAGCAGTCAGGGGCACCTGCCAGCAGGCCCCCACTCATGTCCTCTTGCACCCCCACCCCCCAGCAGTCAGGGCACCTGCCAGCAGGCCCCCACTCATGTCCCACAGCATTCCCTCCACCCAGCAGTCAGGGGCACCTGCCAGCAGGCCCTCACTCATGTCCCCCAGCACCCCCACCCCCAGCAGTCATGAGCACCTGCCAGCAGGCCCCCACTCATGTCCCACACATGTCCCCCAGCACCCCCACCCCCAGCAGTCGGGGGCACCTGCCAGCAGGTCTCCACTCATGTCCCACACATGTCCCCCAGCACCCCAACCCCCCTGAAGTGAGGGTCACCTGCCAGCAGGCCCCCACTCATGTCCCACTCATGTCCCACTGCACCCCCACCCCCCAGCAGTCAAGGGCACCTGCCAGCAGGCCCCACTCATGTCCCCTTGCATCCCCACCCCCCCAGCAGTCAGGGCACCTGCCAGCAGGCCCCCACTCATGTCCCCCAGCAGCCCCTCCCCCCAAGAGTCAGGGGCACCTGCTAGCAGGCCCCCACTCATGTCCCCCAGCACCCCCACACCCCCAGCAGTCAGGGGCATCTGCCAGCAGGCCCCCACTCATATCCCCCAGCACCCCCACCCCCCAGCAGTCAGGGGCACCTGCCAGCAGGCCCACACTCATGTCCCCCAGCAACCCCACCCCCCAGCAGTCATGGGCACCTGCCAGCAGGCCCCCACGCATGTCTCACACATGTCCCCCAGCACCCCTACCCCCCAGCAGTCAGGGGCACCTGCCAACAGGCCCCCACTCATGTCCCACACATGTCCCCCAGCACCCCCACCTCCCAGCAGTCAGGGGCACCTGCCAGCAGGCCCCCACACATGTCCCCCAACACCCCCACCCCCAGCAGTCAGGGGCCCCTGCAAGCAGGCCCCCATTCATGTCCCCCAGCACCCCCACCCCCCAGCAGCCAGGGGCACCTGCCAGCAGGCCCCCACTCATGTCCTCCAGCACCCCCACACCCCAGCTGTCAGGGGCACCTGCCAGCAGGCCCCCACTTGTGTCCCCCAGCACCCCCACCCCCCAGCAGTCATGGGCAGCTGCCAGCAGGCCCCCACTCATGTCCCACACATGTCACCCAGCAGTCAGGGGCACCTGCCAGCAGGCCCTCACTCATGTCCCACACATGTCCCCCGGCACCCCCACCCCCCAGCAGTCAGGGGCTCCTGCCAGCAGGCCCCCACTCATGTCCCACAGCAGTCCCTCCCCCAACAGTCAGGGGCACCTGCCAACAGGCCCCCACTCATGTCCCCCAGCACCCCCACCCCCCAGCAGTCAGGGGCACCTGCCAGCAGGCCCCCACTTGTGTCCCCCAGCACCCCCAACCCCCAGCAGTCATGGGCACCTGCCAGCTGGCCCCCACTCATATACCACACATGTCCCCCAGCAGTCAGGGGCACCTGCCAGCAGGCCCCCACTCATGTCCCACACATGTCCCCCAGCACCCCCACCCCCCAGCATTCATGGGCACCTGCCAGCAGGCCCCCACTCATATCCCACACATGTCTCCCAGCAGTCAGGGGCACCTGCCAGCAGGCCCCCACTCATGTCCCACACATGTCCCCCAGCACCCCCACCCCCCAGCAGTCAGGGGCATCTGCCAGCAGGCCCCCACTCATGTCCCCCAGCACCCCCACCCCCAGCAGTCAGGGGCACCTGCCAACAGGCCTCCACTCATGTCCCACACATGTCCCCCAGCACCCCCACCCCACTTCAGTGAGGGTCACCTGCCAGCAGGCCCCCACTCATGTCCCACTCATGTCCCACTGCACCCCCACCCCCCAGCAGTCAGGGGCACCTGCCAGCAGGCCCCCACTCATGTCCCCTTGCACCCCCACCCCCCAGCAGTCAGGGCACCTGCCAGCAGGCCCCCACTCATGTCCCCCAGCAACCCCACCCCCCAGCAGTCAGGGGCACCTGCCAGCAGGCCCACACTCATGTCTCCCAGCAACTCCACTCACCAGAAGTCATGGGCACCTGCCAGCAGGCCCCCACTCATGTCCCACACATGTCCCCCAGCACCCCCACCCCCCAGCAGTCAGGGGCACCTGCCAACAGGCCCCCACTCATGTCCCACACATGTCCCCCAGCACCCCACCTCTCAGCAGTCAGGGGCACCTGCCAGCAGGCCCCCACACATGTCCCCCAACACCCCCACCCCCATCAGTCAGGGGCACCTGCCAGCAGGCCCCCACTCATGTCCCCCAGCACCCCCACACCCAGCAGTCAGGGCCACCTGCCAACAGGCCCCCACTCATGTCCTCCAGCACCCCCACACCCCACCAGTCAGGGGCACCTGCCAGCAGGCCCCCACTTGTGTCCCCCAGCACCCCCACCCCGCCAGCGGTCATGGGCACCTGCCAGCATGCCCCCACTCATGTCCCACACATGTCCCCCAGCAGTCAGGGGCACCTGCCAGCAGGCCCCCACTCATGTCCCACACATGTCCCCTAGCACCCCCTTCCCCAGCAGTCATAGGCACCTACCAGCAGACCCCCACTCATGTCCCACACATGTCCCCCAGCACCCCGAGCCCCCAGCAGTCAGGGGCACCTGCCAACAGGCCCCCACTCATGTCCCACACATGTCCCCCAGCACCCCTACCTCCCAGCAGTCACGGGCACCTGCCAGCAGGCCCCCACTCATGTCCCCCAGCACCCCCACCCCCCAGCAGTCAGGGGCACCTGCCAGCAGCCCCCCACTTGTGTCCCCCAGCACCCCCAACCCCCAGCAGTCATGGGCACCTGCCAGCTGGCCCCCACTTATATACCACACATGTCCCCCAGCAATCAGGGGCACCTGCCAGCAGGCCCCCACTCATGTCCCACACATGTCCCCCAGCACCCCCACCCCCAACAGTCATGGGCACCTGCCAGCAGGCCCCCACTCATGTCCCACACATGTCTCCCAGCAGTCAGGGGCACCTGCCAGCAGGCCCCCACTCATGTCCCACACATGTTCCCCAGCACCCCCACCCCCCAGTAGTCAGGGGCATCTGCCAGCAGGCCCCCACTCATGTCCCCCAGCACCCCCACCCCCAGCAGTCAGGGGCACCTGCCAGCAGGCCTCCACTCATGTCCCACACATGTCCCCCAGCACCCCCACCCCCCAGCAGTGAGGGTCACCTGCCAGCAGGCCCCCACTCATGTCCCACTCATGTCCCACTGCACCCCCACCCCCCCCAGCAGTCAGGGGCACCTGCCAGCAGGCCCCCACTCATGTCCTCTTGCACCCCCACCCCCCAGCAGTCAGGGCACCTGCCAGCAGGCCCCCACTCATGTCCCACAGCATTCCCTCCACCCAGCAGTCAGGGGCACCTGCCAGCAGGCCCTCACTCATGTCCCCCAGCACCCCCACCCCAGCAGTCAGGGGCATCTACCAGCAGGCCCCCGCTCATGTCCCCAAGCACCCCCACCCTCCATCAGTCATAGGCACCTGCCAGCAGGCCCCCACACATGTCCCACACATGTCCCCCAGCACCCCGAGCCCCCAGCAGTCAGGGGCACCTGCCAACAGGCCCCCACTCATGTCCCACACATGTCCCCCAGCACCCCTACCTCCCAGCAGTCACGGGCACCTGCCAGCAGGCCCCCACATATGTCCCCTAACACCCCCACCCCCAGCAGTCAGGGGCACCTGCCAGCAGGCCCCCACTCATGTCCCCCAGCACCCCCACCCCCCAGCAGTCATGGGCACCTGCCAGCAGGCCCCCACTTGTGTCCCCCAGCACCCCCAACCCCCAGCAGTCATGGGCACCTGCCAGCTGGCCCCCACTCATATACCACACATGTCCCCCAGCAGTCAGGGGCACCTGCCAGCAGGCCCCCACTCATGTCCCACACATGTCCCCCAGCACCCCCACCCCCCAGCATTCATGGGCACCTGCCAGCAGGCCCCCACTCATATCCCACACATGTCTCCCAGCAGTCAGGGGCACCTGCCAGCAGGCCCCCACTCATGTCCCACACATGTCCCCCAGCACCCCCACCCCCCAGCAGTCAGGGGCATCTGCCAGCAGGCCCCCACTCATGTCCCCCAGCACCCCCACCCCCAGCAGTCAGGGGCACCTGCCAGCAGGCCTCCACTCATGTCCCACACATGTCCCCCTGCACCCCCACCCCCCTTCAGTGAGGGTCACCTGCCAGCAGGCCCCCACTCATGTCCCACTCATGTCCCACTGCACCCCCACCCCCCAGCAGTCAGGGGCACCTGCCAGCAGGCCCCCACTCATGTCCCCTTGCACCCCCACCCCCCAGCAGTCAGGACACCTGCCAGCAGGCCCCCACTCATGTCTCCCAGCAGCCCCTCCCCCAGCAGTCAGGGGCACCTGCCAGCAGGCCCTCACTCATGTCCCCAGCACCCCCACCCCCAGCAGTCAGGGGCATCTGCCAGCAGGCCCCCACTCATGTCCCCCAGCAAACCCACCCTCCAGCAGTCAGGGGCACCTGCCAACAGGCCCACACTCATGTCTCCAAGCAACCCCACTCACCAGCAGTCATGGGCACCTGCCAGCAGGCCCCCACTCATGTCCCCCACATGTCCCCCAGCACCCCCACCCCCCAGCAGTCAGGGGCACCTGCCAACAGGCCCCCACTCATGTCCCACACATGTCCCCCAGCACCCCCGCCTCCCAGCAGTCAGGGGCACCTGCCAGCAGGCCCCCACACATGTCCCCCAATACCCCCACCCCAATCAGTCAGGGGCACCTGCCAGCAGGCCCCCACTCATGTCCCCCAGCACCCCCACCCCCAGCAGTCAGGGCCACCTGCCAACAGGCCCCCACTCATGTCCTCCAGCACCCCCACACCCCACCAGTCAGGGGCATCTGCCAGCAGGCCCCCACTTGTGTCCCCCAGCATCCCCACCCCCCCAGCAGTCATGGGCACCTGCCAGCATGCCCCCACTCATGTCCCACACACGTCCCCCAGCAGTCAGGGGCACCTGCCAGCAGGCCCCCACTCATGTCCCACACATGTCCCCCAGCACCCCCATCCCCAGCAGTCATAGGCACCTACCAGCAGTCCCCCACTCATGTCCCACACATGTCCCCCAGCACCCCGAGCCCCCAGCAGTCAGGGGCACCTGCCACAGGCCCCCACTCATGTCCCACACATGTCCCCCAGCACCCCTACCTCCCAGCAGTCACGGACACCTGCCAGCAGGCCCACACTCATGTCCCCCAGCACCCCCACCCCCCAGCAGTCAGGGGCACCTGCCAGCAGGCCCCCACTTGTGTCCCCCAGCACCCCCAACCCCCAGCAGTCATGGGCACCTGCCAGCTGGCCCCCACTCATATACCACACATGTCCCCCAGCAGTCAGGGGCACCTGCCAGCAGGCCCCCACTCATGTCCCACACATGTCCCTCAGCACCCCCACCCCCCAGCAGTCATGGGCACCTGCCAGCAGGCCCCCACTCATGTCCCACACATGTCTCCCAGCAGTCAGGGGCACCTGCCAACACGCCCCCACTCATGTCCCACACATGTCCCCCAGCACCCCCACCCCCCAGCAGTCAGGGGCATCTGCCAGCAGGCCCCCACTCATGTCCCCCAGCACCCCCACCCCCAGCAGTCAGGGGCACCTGCCAGCAGGCCTCCACTCATGTCCCACACATGTCCCCCAGCACCCCCACCCCCCAGCAGTGAGGGTCACCTGCCAGCAGGCCCCCTATCATGTCCCACTCATGTCCCACTGCACCCCCACCCCCCCAGCAGTCAGGGGCACCTGCCAGCAGGCCCCCACTCATGTCCCCTTGCACCCCCACCCCCCGGCAGTCAGGGCACCTGTCAGCAGGCCCCCACTCATGTCTCCCAGCAGCCCCTCCCGCAGCAGTCAGGGGCACCTGCCCGCAGACCCTCACTCATGTCCCCAGCACCCCCACCCCCAGCAGTCAGGGGCATCTGCCAGCATGCCCCCACTCATGTCCCCCAGCAACCCCACCCCCCAGCAGTCAGGGGCACCTGCCAGCTGGCCCACACTCATGTCTCCCAGCAACCCCACTCACCAGCAGTCATGGGCACCTGCCAGCAGGCCCCCACTCATGTCCCACACATGTCCCCCAGCACCCCCACCCCCCAGCAGTCAGGGGCACCTGCCAACAGGCCCCCACTCATGTCCCATACATGTCCCCCAACACCCCCACCCCCATCAGTCAGGGGCACCTGCCAGCAGACCCCCACTCATGTCCCCCAGCACCCCCAACCTCCAGCAGTCATGGGCACCTGCCAGCTGGCCCCCACTCATATACCACACATGTCCCCCAGCAGTCAGGGGCACCTGCCAGCAGGCCCCCACACATGTCCCCCAACACCCCCACCCCCATCAGTCAGGGGCACCTGCCAGCAGACCCCCACTCATGTCCCCCAGCACCCCCAACCCCCAGCAGTCATGGGCACCTGCCAGCTGGCCCCCACTCATATACCACACATGTCCCCCAGCAGTCAGGGGCACCTGCCAGCAGGCCCCCACACATGTCCCCCAACACCCCCACCCCAATCAGTCAGGGGCACCTGCCAGCAGGCCCCCACTCATGTCCCCCAGCACCCCCACCCCCAGCAGTCAGGGCCACCTGCCAACAGGCCCCCACTCATGTCCTCCAGCACCCCCACACCCCACCAGTCATGAGCACCTGCCAGCAGGCCCCCACTCATGTCCCACACATGTCCCCCAGCACCCCCACCCCCAGCAGTCGGGGGCACCTGCCAGCAGGTCTCCACTCATGTCCCACACATGTCCCCCAGCACCCCAACCCCCCTGAAGTGAGGGTCACCTGCCAGCAGGCCCCCACTCATGTCCCACTCATGTCCCACTGCACCCCCACCCCCCAGCAGTCAAGGGCACCTGCCAGCAGGCCCCACTCATGTCCCCTTGCATCCCCACCCCCCCAGCAGTCAGGGCACCTGCCAGCAGGCCCCCACTCATGTCCCCCAGCGGCCCCTCCCCCCAGGAGTCAGGGGCACCTGCTAGCAGGCCCCCACTCATGTCCCCCAGCACCCCCACACCCCCAGCAGTCAGGGGCATCTGCCAGCAGGCCCCCACTCATATCCCCCAGCACCCCCACCCCCCAGCAGTCAGGGGCACCTGCCAGCAGGCCCACACTCATGTCCCCCAGCAACCCCACCCCCCAGCAGTCATGGGCACCTGCCAGCAGGCCCCCACGCATGTCTCACACATGTCCCCCAGCACCCCTACCCCCCAGCAGTCAGGGGCACCTGCCAACAGGCCCCCACACATGTCCCACACATGTCCCCCAGCACCCCCACCTCCCAGCAGTCAGGGGCACCTGCCAGCAGGCCCCCACACATGTCCCCCAACACCCCCACCCCCAGCAGTCAGGGGCCCCTGCCAGCAGGCCCCCATTCATGTCCCCCAGCACCCCCACCCCCCAGCAGCCAGGGGCACCTGCCAGCAGGCCCCCACTCATGTCCTCCAGCACCCCCACACCCCAGCTGTCAGGGGCACCTGCCAGCAGGCCCCCACTTGTGTCCCCCAGCACCCCCACCCCCCAGCAGTCATGGGCAGCTGCCAGCAGGCCCCCACTCATGTCCCACACATGTCACCCAGCAGTCAGGGGCACCTGCCAGCAAGCCCTCACTCATGTCCCGCACATGTCCCCCAGCACCCCCACCCCCCAGCAGTCAGGGGCTCCTGCCAGCAGGCCCCCACTCATGTCCCACAGCAGTCCCTCCACCCAGCATTCAGGGGCACCTGCCAGCAGGCCCTCACTCATGTCCCCCAGCAGTCAGGGGCATCTACCAGCAGGCCCCCACTCATGTCCCCAAGCACCCCCACCCCCCAGCAGTCAGGGGCACCTGCCAGCAGGCCCACACTCATGTCCCCCAGCAACCCCACCCCCCATCAGTCATAGGCACCTGCCAGAATGGCCCCCACTCATGTCCCACACATGTCCCCATTACCCCGAGCCCCCAGCAGTCAGGGGCACCTGCCAACAGGCCCCCACTCATGTCCCACACATGTCCCCCAGCACCCCTACCTCCCAGCAGTCACGGGCACCTGCCAGCAGGCCCCCATTCATGTCCCACACATGTCCCCCAGCACCCCGAGCCCCCAGCAGTCAGGGGCACCTGCCAACAGGCCCCCACTCATGTCCCCCAGCACCCCCACTCCCCAGCAGTCAGGGGCACCTGCCAGCAGGCCCCCACTCATGTCCCACAGCAGTCCCTCCACCCAGCAGTCAGGGGCACCTGCCAGCAGGCCCTCACTCTTGTCCCCCAGCACCCCCACCCCCAGCAGTCAGGGGCATCTACCAGCAGGCCCCCACTCATGTCCCCAAGCACCCCCACCCCCCATCAGTCATAGGCACCTACCAGCAGGCCCCCACTCATGTCCCACACATGTCCCCCAGCACCCCGAGCCCCCAGCAGTCAGGGGCACCTGCCAACAGGCCCCCACTCATGTCCCACACATGTCCCCCAGCACCCCTACCTCCCAGCAGTCACGGACACCTGCCAGCAGGCCCCCACACATGTCCCCCAACACCCCCACCCCCAGCAGTCAGGGGCACCTGCCAACAGGCCCCCACTCATGTCCCCCAGCACCCCCACCCCCCAGCAGTCAGGGGCACCTGCCAGCAGGCCCCCACTTGTGTCCCCCTGCACCCCCAACCCCCAGCAGTCATGGGCACCTGCCAGCTGGCCCCCACTCATATACCACACATGTCCCCAGCAGTCAGGGGCACCTGCCAGCAGGCCCCCACTCATGTACCACACATGTCCCCCAGCACCCCCACCCCCCAGCATTCATGGGCACCTGCCAGCAGGCCCCCACTCATATCCCACACATGTCTCCCAGCAGTCAGGGGCACCTGCCAGCAGGCCCCCACTCATGTCCCACACATGTCCCCCAGCACCCCCACCCCCCAGCAGTCAGGGGCATCTGCCAGCAGGCCCCCACTCATGTCCCCCAGCACCCCCACCCCCAGCAGTCAGGGGCACCTGCCAACAGGCCTCCACTCATGTCCCACACATGTCCCCCAGCACCCCCACCCCACTTCAGTGAGGGTCACCTGCCAGCAGGCCCCCACTCATGTCCCACTGCACCCCCACCCCCCAGCAGTCAGGGGCACCTGCCAGCAGGCCCCCACTCATGTCCCCTTGCACCCCCACCCCCCAGCAGTCAGGGCACCTGCCAGCAGGCCCCCACTCATGTCCCCCAGCAACCCCACCCCCCAGCAGTCAGGGGCACCTGCCAGCAGGTCCACACTCATGTCTCCCAGCAACTCCACTCACCAGAAGTCATGGGCACCTGCCAGCAGGCCCCCACTCATGTCCCACACATGTCCCCCAGCACCCCCACCCCCCAGCAGTCAGGGGCACCTGCCAACAGGCCCCCACTCATGTCCCACACATGTCCCCCAGCACCCCACCTCTCAGCAGTCAGGGGCACCTGCCAGCAGGCCCCCACACATGTCCCCCAACACCCCCACCCCCATCAGTCAGGGGCATCTGCCAGCAGGCCCCCACTCATGTCCCCCAGCACCCCCACCCCCAGCAGTCAGGGCCACCAGCCAGCAGGCCCCCACTCATGTCCTCCAGCACCCCCACACCCCACCAGTCAGGGGCACCTGCCAGCAGGCCCCCACTTGTGTCCCCCAGCACCCCCACCCCGCCAGCGGTCATGGGCACCTGCCAGCATGCCCCCACTCATGTCCCACACATGTCCCCCAGCAGTCAGGGGCACCTGCCAGCAGGCCCCCACTCATGTCCCACACATGTCCCCTAGCACCCCCTTCCCCAGCAGTCATAGGCACCTACCAGCAGGCCCCCACTCATGTCCCACACATGTCCCCCAGCACCCCGAGCCCCCAGCAGTCAGGGGCACCTGCCAACAGGCCCCCACTCATGTCCCACACATGTCCCCCAGCACCCCTACCTCCCAGCAGTCACGGGCACCTGCCAGCAGGCCCCCACTCATGTCCCTCAGCACCCCCACCCCCCAGCAGTCAGGGGCACCTGCCAGCAGGCCCCCACTTGTGTCCCCCAGCACCCCCAACCCCCAGCAGTCATGGGCACCTGCCAGCTGGCCCCCACTCATATACCACACATGTCCCCCAGCAATCAGGGGCACCTGCCAGCAGGCCCCCACTCATGTCCCACACATGTCCCCCAGCACCCCCACCCCCAACAGTCATGGGCACCTGCCAGCAGGCCCCCACTCATGTCCCACACATGTCTCCCAGCAGTCAGGGGCACCTGCCAGCAGGCCCCCACTCATGTCCCACACATGTCCCCCAGCACCCCCACCCCCCAGCAGTCAGGGGCATCTGCCAGCAGGCCCCCACTCATGTGCCCCAGCACCCCCACCCCCAGCAGTCAGGGGCACCTGCCAGCAGGCCTCCACTCATGTCCCACACATGTCCCCCAGCACCCCCACCCCCCAGCAGTGAGGGTCACCTGCCAGCAGGCCCCCACTCATGTCCCACTCATGTCCCACTGCACCCCCACCCCCTCCAGCAGTCAGGGGCACCTGCCAGCAGGCCCCCACTCATGTCCTCTTGCACCCCCACCCCCCAGCAGTCAGGGCACCTGCCAGCAGGCCCCCACTCATGTCCCACAGCATTCCCTCCACCCAGCAGTCAGGGGCACCTGCCAGCAGGCCCTCACTCATGTCCCCCAGCACCCCCACCCCAGCAGTCAGGGGCATCTACCAGCAGGCCCCCGCTCATGTCCCCAAGCACCCCCACCCTCCATCAGTCATAGGCACCTGCCAGCAGGCCCCCACACATGTCCCACACATGTCCCCCAGCACCCCGAGCCCCCAGCAGTCAGGGGCACCTGCCAACAGGCCCCCACTCATGTCCCACACATGTCCCCCAGCACCCCTACCTCCCAGCAGTCACGGGCACCTGCCAGCAGGCCCCCACATATGTCCCCTAACACCCCCACCCCCAGCAGTCAGGGGCACCTGCCAGCAGGCCCCCACTCATGTCCCCCAGCACCCCCACCCCCCAGCAGTCATGGGCACCTGCCAGCAGGCCCCCACTTGTGTCCCCCAGCACCCCCAACCCCCAGCAGTCATGGGCACCTGCCAGCTGGCCCCCACTCATATACCACACATGTCCCCCAGCAGTCAGGGGCACCTGCCAGCAGGCCCCCACTCATGTCCCACACATGTCCCCCAGCACCCCCACCCCCCAGCATTCATGGGCACCTGCCAGCAGGCCCCCACTCATATCCCACACATGTCTCCCAGCAGTCAGGGGCACCTGCCAGCAGGCCCCCACTCATGTCCCACACATGTCCCCCAGCACCCCCACCCCCCAGCAGTCAGGGGCATCTGCCAGCAGGCCCCCACTCATGTCCCCCAGCACCCCCACCCCCAGCAGTCAGGGGCACCTGCCAGCAGGCCTCCACTCATGTCCCACACATGTACCCCTGCACCCCCACCCCCCTTCAGTGAGGGTCACCTGCCAGCAGGCCCCCACTCATGTCCCACTCATGTCCCACTGCACCCCCACCCCCCAGCAGTCAGGGGCACCTGCCAGCAGGCCCCCACTCATGTCCCCTTGCACCCCCACCCCCCAGCAGTCAGGGCACCTGCCAGCAGGCCCCCACTCATGTCTCCCAGCAGCCCCTCCCCCAGCAGTCAGGGGCACCTGCCAGCAGGCCCTCACTCATGCCCCCAGCACCCCCACCCTCAGCAGTCAGGGGCATCTGCCAGCAGGCCCCCACTCATGTCCCCCAGCAAACCCACCCTCCAGCAGTCAGGGGCACCTGCCAACAGGCCCACACTCATGTCTCCAAGCAACCCCACTCACCAGCAGTCATGGGCACCTGCCAGCAGGCCCCCACTCATGTCCCACACATGTCCCCCAGCACCCCCACCCCCAGCAGTCAGGGGCACCTGCCAACAGGCCCCCACTCATGTCCCACACATGTCCCCCAGCACCCCCGCCTCCCAGCAGTCAGGGGCACCTGCCAGCAGGCCCCCACACATGTCCCCCAACACCCCCACCCCAATCAGTCAGGGGCACCTGCCAGCAGGCCCCCACTCATGTCCCCCAGCACCCCCACCCCCAGCAGTCAGGGCCACCTGCCAACAGGCCCCCACTCATGTCCTCCAGCACCCCCACACCCCACCAGTCAGGGCCATCTGCCAGCAGGCCCCCACTTGTGTCCCCCAGCATCCCCACCCCCCCAGCAGTCATGGGCACCTGCCAGCATGCCCCCACTCATGTCCCACACACGTCGCCCAGCAGTCAGGGGCACCTGCCAGCAGGCCCCCACTCATGTCCCACACATGTCCCCCAGCACCCCCATCCCCAGCAGTCATAGGCACCTACCAGCAGTCCCCCACTCATGTCCCACACATGTCCCCCAGCACCCCGAGCCCCCAGCAGTCAGGGGCACCTGCCACAGGCCCCCACTCATGTCCCACACATGTCCCCCAGCACCCCTACCTCCCAGCAGTCACGGGCACCTGCCAGCAGGCCCACACTCATGTCCCCCAGCACCCCCACCCCCCAGCAGTCAGGGGCACCTGCCAGCAGGCCCCCACTTGTGTCCCCCAGCACCCCCAACCCCCAGCAGTCATGGGCACCTGCCAGCTGGCCCCCACTCATATACCACACATGTCCCCAGCAGTCAGGGGCACCTGCCAGCAGGCCCCCACTCATGTCCCACACATGTCCCCCAGCACCCCCACCCCCCAGCAGTCATGGGCACCTGCCAGCAGGCCCCCACTCATGTCCCACACATGTCTCCCAGCAGTCAGGGGCACCTGCCAACACGCCCCCACTCATGTCCCACACATGTCCCCTAGCACCCCCACCCCCCAGCAGTCAGGGGCATCTGCCAGCAGGCCCCCATTCATGTCCCCCAGCACCCCCACCCCCAGCAGTCAGGGGCACCTGCCAGCAGGCCTCCACTCATGTCCCACACATGTCCCCCAGCACCCCCACCGCCCAGCAGTGAGGGTCACCTGCCAGCAGGCCCCCTATCATGTCCCACTCATGTCCCACTGCACCCCCACCCCCCCAGCAGTCAGGGGCACCTGCCAGCAGGCCCCCACTCATGTCCCCTTGCACCCCCACCCCCGGCAGTCAGGGCACCTGTCAGCAGGCCCCCACTCATGTCTCCCAGCAGCCCCTCCTGCAGCAGTCAGGGGCACCTGCCCGCAGGCCCTCACTCATGTCCCCAGCACCGCCACCCCCAGCAGTCAGGGGCATCTGCCAGCATGCCCCCACTCATGTCCCCCAGCAACCCCACCCCCCAGCAGTCAGGGGCACCTGCCAGCTGGCCCACACTCATGTCTCCCAGCAACCCCACTCACCAGCAGTCATGGGCACCTGCCAGCAGGCCCCCACTCATGTCCCACACATGTCCCCCAGCACCCCCACCCCCCAGCAGTCAGGGGCACCTGCCAACAGGCCCCCACTCATGTCCCATACATGTCCCCCAACACCCCCACCCCCATCAGTCAGGGGCACCTGCCAGCAGACCCCCACTCATGTCCCCCAGCACCCCCAACCTCCAGCAGTCATGGGCACTTGCCAGCTGGCCCCCACTCATATACCACACATGTCCCCCAGCAGTCAGGGGCACCTGCCAGCAGGCCCCCACACATGTCCCCCAACACCCCCACCCCCATCAGTCAGGGGCACCTGCCAGCAGACCCCCACTCATGTCCCCCAGCACCCCCAACCCCCAGCAGTCATGGGCACCTGCCAACTGGCCCCCACTCATATACCACACATGTCCCCCAGCAGTCAGGGGCACCGGCCAGCAGGCCCCCACACATGTCCCCCAACACCCCCACCCCAATCAGTCAGGGGCACCTGCCAGCAGGCCCCCACTCATGTCCCCCAGCACCCCCACCCCCAGCAGTCAGGGCCACCTGCCAACAGGCCCCCACTCATGTCCTCCAGCACCCCCACACCCCACGAGTCAGGGGCACCTGCCAGCAGGCCCCCACTTGTGTCCCCCAGCATCCCCACCCCCCCAGCAGTCATGGGCACCTGCCAGCATGCCCCCACTCATGTCCCACACATGTCCCCCAGCAGTCAGGGGCACCTGCCAGCAGGCCCCCACTCATGTCCCACACATGTCCCCCAGCACCCCCATCCCCAGCAGTCATAGGCACCTACCAGCAGGCCCCCACTCATGTCCCACACATGTCCCCCAGTACCCCGCGCCCCCAGCAGTCAGGGGCACCTGCCAACAGGCCCCCACTCATGTCCCACACATGTCCCCCAGCACCCCTACCTCCCAGCAGTCATGGGCACCTGCCAGCAGGCCCACACTCATGTCCCCCAGCACCCCCACCCCCCAGCAGTCAGGGGCACCTGCCAGCAGGCCCCCACTTGTGTCCCCCAGCACCCCCAACCCCCAGCAGTCATGGGCACCTGCCAGCTGGCCCCCACTCATATACCACACATGTCCCCCAGCAGTCAGGGGCACCTGCCAGCAGGCCCCCACTCATGTCCTACACATGTCCCTCAGCACCCCCACCCCCCAGCAGTCATGGGCACCTGCCAGCAGGCCCCCACTCATGTCCCACACATGTCTCCCAGCAGTCAGGGACACCTGCCAGCAGGCCCCCACTCATGTCCCACACATGTCCCCCAGCACCCCCACCCCCCAGCAGTCAGGGGCATCTGCCAGCAGGCCCCCACTCATGTCCCCCAGCACCCCCACCCCCAGCAGTCAGGGGCACCTGCCAGCAGGCCTCCACTCATGTCCCACACATGTCCCCCAGCACCCCCACCCCCCAGCAGTGAGGGTCACCTGCCAGCAGGCCCCCACTCATGTCCCACTCATGTCCCACTGCACCCCCACCCCCCCAGCAGTCAGGGGCACCTGCCAGCAGGCCCCCACTCATGTCCCACACATGTCCCCCTGCACCCCCATCCCCAGCAGTCATAGGCACCTACCAGCAGGCCCCCACTCATGTCCCACACATGTCCCCCAGTACCCCGTGCCCCCAGCAGTCAGGGGCACCTGCCAACAGGCCCCCACTCATGTCCCACACATGTCCCCCAGCACCCCTACCTCCCAGCAGTCATGGGCACCTGCCAGCAGGCCCACACTCATGTCCCCCAGCAGCCCCACCCCCCAGCAGTCAGGGGCACCTGCCAGCAGGCCCCCACTTGTGTCCCCCAGCACCCCCAACCCCCAGCAGTCATGGGCACCTGCCAGCTGGCCCCCACTCATATACCACACATGTCCCACAGCAGTCAGGGGCACCTGCCAGCAGGCCCCCACTCATGTCCTACACATGTCCCTCAGCACCCCCACCCCCCAGCAGTCATGGGCACCTGCCAGCAGGCCCCCACTCATGTCCCACACATGTCTCCCAGCAGTCAGGGACACCTGCCAGCAGGCCCCCACTCATGTCCCACACATGTCCCCCAGCACCCCCACCCCCCAGCAGTCAGGGGCATCTGCCAGCAGGCCCCCACTCATGTCCCCCAGCACCCCCACCCCCAGCAGTCAGGGGCACCTGCCAGCAGGCCTCCACTCATGTCCCACACATGTCCCCCAGCACCCCCACCCCCCAGCAGTGAGGGTCACCTGCCAGCAGGCCCCCACTCATGTCCCACTCATGTCGCACTGCACCCCCACCCCCCAGCAGTCAGGGGCACCTGCCAGCAGGCCCCCACTCATGTCCCCTTGCACCCCCACCCCCCAGCAGTCAGGGCACCTGTCAGCAGGCCCCCACTCATGTCTCCCAGCAGCCCCTCCCGCAGCAGTCAGGGGCACCTGCCCGCAGGCCCTCACTCATGTCCCCAGCACCCCCACCCCCAGCAGTCAGGGGCATCTGCCAGCAGGCCCCCACTCATGTCCCCCAGCAACCCCACCCCCCAGCAGTCAGGGGCACCTGCCAGCCGGCCCACACTCATGTCTCCCAGCAACCCCACTCACCAGCAGTCATGGGCACCTGCCAGCAGGCCCCCACTCATGTCCCACACATGTCCCCCAGCACCCCCACCCCCCAGCAGTCAGGGGCACCTGCCAACAGGCCCCCACTCATGTCCCACACATGTCCCCCAGCACCCCCACCTCCCAGCAGTCAGGGGCACCTGCCAGCAGGCCCCCACACATGTCCCCCAACACACCCACCCCCATCAGTCAGGGGCACCTGCCAGCAGACCCCCACTCATGTCCCCCAGCACCCCCACCCCCAGCAGTCAGGGCCACCTGCCAACAGGCCCCCACTCATGTCCTCCAGCACCCCCACACCCCACCAGTCAGGGGCACCTGCCAGCAGGCCCCCACTTGTGTCCCCCAGCACCCCCACCCCCCTAGCAGTCATGGGCACCTGCCAGCATGCCCCCACTCATGTCCCACACATGTCCCCCAGCAGTCAGGGGCACCTGCCAGCAGGCCCCCACTCATGTCCCACACATGTCCCCAGCACCCCCACCCTCCAGCAGTCAGGGGCACCTGCCAGCAGGCCTCCACTCATGTCCCACACATGTCCCCCAGCACCCCTACCCCCCAGCAGTGAGGGTCACCTGCCAGCAGGCCCCCACTCATGTCCCACTCATGTCCCACCGCACCCCCACCCCCCAGCAGTCAGGGGCACCTGCCAGCAGGCCCCCACTCATGTCCCCTTGCACCCCTACCCCACAGCAGTCAGGGCACCTGCCAGCAGGCCCTCACTCATGTTCCCCAGCACCCCCACCCCCCCAGCAGTCAGGGGCACCTGCCAGCAGGCCCCCATTCATGTCCCCCAGCACCCCCAGCAGTCAGGAGCATCTGCCAGCAGGCCCCCACTCATGTCCCCCAGCACCCCCCCACAGTCAGGGGCACCTGCCAGCAGGCCCACACACATGTCCCCCAGCAACTCCACCCCCAGCAGTCATGGGCACCTGCCAGCAGGCCCCCACTCATGTCCCACACATGTCCCCCAGCACCCCCACCCCCCAGCAGTCAGGGGCACCTGTCAACAGGCCCCCACTCATGTCCCACACATGTCCCCCAGCACCCCCACCCCCCAGCAGTCAGGGGCACCTGCCAGCAGGACCCCACACATGTCCCCCAGCACCCCACCCCCCAGCAGTCAGGGGCACCTGCCAGCAGGCCCCCACTCATGTCCCACTGCACCCCCAGCACCTGCCGGCAGGCCCCCACTCATGTCCCACCCATGTCACACTGCACCCCCACCCCCCAGCAGTCAGGGGCACCTGCCAGCAGGCCCCCACTCATGTCCCCCTGCCCCCACGTCATGACGATCCGCAATCATGGGCCTAATGGCCATCCACATCACATCCCATGCCACCCCAGCCCAAAGACCCAGCCAAGTATTGCATCCACCCACATAGAAATGCCCATTACATGATACAACCCAAATGGCAAGTATGTAAATGAACACATGTCCGTCACACACACACAATGTGTGCAAGTGAATATGAAAACCCACATCATGAATGAGAGAATACCACCCACCGAAGTATGAAAAAAAATGTATTGAATCCAAAATGAATGTAATGAAAAGAAAACACACAATACTGTGAAGAAGCAATAAAACGCAGCATGTCCAGAAAATAATCAAAAATATGAAATCAGAATCCAAAGAAATCCAAATGAAAATGTGTCCAAAGGCTCAGTCCAACAAAGCAAATCCAAGGGAAAAAAATAAGTGAAATCTATTGCTCCATGGTGAAATGAAAAAAAAAAAAAAATCCACTGTTCAACTATATACAAATCACCAATCTAGGGTCCATGAGCCCAACAAATGAAATGAAACCTACAAAAAAGACTACCTAATAAAGAACTATATACAAAAATGTGGTGCATTGTCCAATCGCCCCAAAATAAACAAAAACAGAAAGGAAACCTAACACTATCTAACTATTTACAATGGCAGCGGGCTAGTCTGACAGCTCACTTATTGATGTCCCAGGAAGGGCATCATCGAACACCCGCTCAATGTCCTGGAGGCGGTCCTCTTCCATGGCTCCGAGGGTTCGCAGGGACAATGACATGTTCACCTCAAACTCCCTGCAAATTGCCTCGAGGCACTCGGCCCACCTCAGGGCCCTCCGCATGGAGTTCTCCGCCCTGACCATTGTGAGCCATGCCTCTTCGGCCCGCTGCCGCTCCACATCTATGGCGTGGCCCAACCGCTGCCACACGGAAGACACTTGAAATCCAGGGTCCTCCTGCCCTATGGCCGATGCCTGCCCCTCCGATGTTGAAGGCCCCGAGCCATCATAGCTCCCACCATCACCATATTGCTGCTGCTGTGCCTGTGCCTGCGTCTTAGCTCTTGCTGCCTGCACGTCCTCCTCCGGCTGGGGTGCAGTTGTCGTGGTGGCCACCCCTGCTGGACGTCCGACTCCCGACTGTGGCAGGGATGTGTCCTCCACCAGCTTGGCCGCTGGGTCAGGGGCAGCTCCACAGGGTACCCAGGTGACACATGGGTGGGAAGATGGCATGGGGGACGACTGGCGCATAGGGGGTTCAGGTGAGGAGGGGGTTGCAAGAAGGTCCAGCACACAGAGGAATCCTGCACTGGTGACCCGTCCCAGTAGGACAACGTGGTCAAAGAGGCATGCAAGACGATGTGCAGTCTCTCCACGAAAAGACTGCAGGTCACCTCTCATGCCCCGTTGATGCAACGCTATCCCACTCAGGACAGGCTCAACACTGTCCTGGATAGCCACATCTGCAGGGAGAGGAAGGCCAGTTGTCGTGTGCTAATCCCCTCCCTGAAAATGGGTCTGGACGTAGGCATCCCTGCTGGTGCCAGATGATGCAGTGACAGGATCAGGGACAGGATTACACACAGGCACCTCAGCGGTGGCCCGTGCTGCCTCCTGTCCCTGCCGCCGGAACGTGCACCACTAGCACTAGTGGAGTCCCACCTCCAGACCCTGTGTGTGTACCTTCAGCGGTCTCCTTCTCCACCAAACCCCCCACCAACCTGGGTGACTCCGTGCCATCTTCCTCCATTGGACCCTGTGGGGTCTCAACTGCCCCTTCTGCTGCCGAGGAGTCCACCTCCGACCTCTGCCTCTTGGACCTACCCCGGCAGCTGTGGCCTGGGATGCGGAACCAGACTCCTCACTCCCCGACGAGATGACAATCTTGGAGAGGAGCGGGCCTTCTGTCTCCAGCTGGTGGTGCGATCCCTGCCGTTGTGCTCCACAGCAACCTCTCCGCCCTCTTCATCAGTTGACGCTGCAGACAGGGAGAGATAAAACACAGACATCAGGGCACTGTACAATGGACTGATACACACATGACAGTTGCACATGAGTGGCAGTGGCAAACCTCAGACATGGCATCACACTCCACGACACACATTTCAACTCACACACATGAGCATTTCCACAGCAATATTGCACCAGGCAGCAACATCCATACACATACAACAGCATGAACAGCCGAAGGTGAGCCTGACAACACATGAGACACAGGGAGTGCACTAAACACACACACACGCCACCACACTTACATGCATGTCTACATCTCCTCCAACTGTCGCAGTGATGCGATCACCATACATGTCACATCTGGCATTCAGCCTTCTACATATCAGTGTCAAGTGCATCCATGTTGCATCACAGTTGCACACTTGTCAAATACACACACACGCACATGTACACAGTGCCGATACATGCAGCAGGAACCACCATCCATGTGTGACACCACAACCATGCCAAGAACATACACAGAAATTCAAACGTGTTTGCTACCAGACCTGCATTTGCACAGCATGCTTACCAACACATAAACCATCGATGTGTCTCACACCTAAGAGGACTCACATGTGGCAGCCTCATGCCCCTGTTCATACACATCCCTACATGGCCCTACGAAAACACATGTGCAACCTGCACACTACTGGCACACTACCACAAGCAGAGCGTCCAATCAGTATGCATGTACACTTACCGCTCGACTCCAGACGGGTCTGCCTCTCAAGGACCTGGACATGGAGTGCTGGGCATATGTGTTCCAGGACCCTCATCTGGTGGTCGGACAGGTGGCCCCGGTACCCCTTGGCATCTGCTGCCTTCAAGAGGCACCGGGCCTTGTTGAGGGTCCTGGACCTGAAGTCCTCCCAGCGCTTCTTGACATGGTGTAAGTCACGGACTGCCACCCCCTCCGTGTTGATGGAAGTCACAATGTCCATCCAGATCCTGGTCCGTCCTTCATTGTCGGCGCGCAAACTTCCAAATAGGGCATCATACTGCCCCAGGACTTGCTCCACCAGGACACCAACTTCCCTGGCACTGAAGCTGGTGGCTCTCTGCCTCTCTGTCTGGGGGTTGCCAGTGGTGCCAGATGGTGTTGTGCCCGACATGGCAACCCCAGAGGCAGGAGTGGGTGGGCAACTGGGTCCTGGGGCTGGGCTGTGGAGCGATGGTATCCCAGTCGGCAGTCTTCAGTTCCAGCAGGGGTGGTCATAGCAACTGCACCCCTGGCTGACATGCAGGCAGCAAATAGCAGGGCACGTTAGCAGCAGGCAGTCAGGCAGCAGCAGATGGCAGGTGGGAGCGTGCTCTGGGCTCTGGGGGGCAGTAATTCAGCCTTCTGGGCAGGAGCGTGGTCTTCCGTGTGGAGGTGCATGGCCAGCTTGATACGGAGTGATTTGGCATGTGAAAATCTTGCACGTCTTCGAGGAAAGGCCCTTCGCGCGAAAGCGCATCAGCACACATACACGGTTTCATTGGACCAAAGGCCCTTAACGTGTAAGTGCTTCTGTGACGTGACTTGCACGGGCGTTTTCCTCGTGACATGGCAGCGCGCGTGGAAAAACTGCACATCCGTGTGTGAATGCATATAATCCGAGGAAAGGGCCTATGCGCGTAAGTGACATGATGCGCGCAGGCGTTTCCATCAACACGGGTGCATGTTCATCATACACGTCCAAAAACTGCACGTCCGAGTGTCAGCTTGTGTAATTGGAGGAAAGGGCCATAGAGCGTACAAGGGTAAGTGACGCTGTACATGTGGGCCGCTTTAAAAGGTATGTGTCGGACCCCATTCCCTTGTACTTGCTTTTTGTGGAGAGCGAGTGGGTGAATTCTGTACTTCTTGTCGCTTCACACGTGATTACTTCACAGCGTTTCAAGTTCGTTCTCCCTGTTACCTCTGACAGCATTCTTTATTCTTTTTGGGCTTGTTTCCTCAAACAGCGTTCACTTCTTCTTTTGTACTGTCTCCTCAGACAGCGTACAATTCTTCTTTTGGCGGTGGTGTTGCCAACGCGCACACGCGTGTCTTTTTCACATTCTTTTTCCAGGCAGACGGTGAGTCGCGCACGTATTTACCAACTGTGCTTGCCCCGTGTGTCGCGTACCCCTTCAGAGGTCATTGTAGGCTGCGTGTATTACGCGTACGCTTATTTTTGTGTTTCTGGGTGCCACAGTGTAGTGCGGGTTCATTTTTTCATGCACGTGGTCTACGAGGGGTTGCGTGCACGTTATTTTTTGATTTTGGTCTGCCTGTGTGTTGCGTGACCCGTCATCTTCCCCCAGGGGTCACAGACAGCCTTGTTAGAGCACTAGGGTACGAATTCCATCTAGTACCCTACCCCTTTCACCCAATTGCCCAGGACAATAGTTTACTGCTGCTCCCATACGCACAACAACATCAGTGCCATGGTTGGGAAGCGACCAAGCGGTAAGGGAGGCAAAGGTGGCCGACCTTCAAAAGGTGGCCGTGGTGGGCGTGGTTGTGCACGTGGTCAAGATTTGCAGGGTACCCCTAGACCCCCATGTGTGAAGGACCAATCAGGGACACCCATTCCCCCCTACCCCTTTGTTGAGGGAAACGTGGCTGACACCATCCCAGCTCAGCCCTTGTTGGACCAGCCCATTGTGGCACCTGACCTGGCACAGGATGACTCCCAGGCTGACTTTCAGGTCAGCAAGTCTAGGCCACGTGTGGCGGTGCAAGTTGGTGTCACCAAGCCACGAGGATCTGGGGCAGCTATGTCAACTGCTGCCCCAAGTAGGCAGGGTGGGGAGGCTGCAGGGGCAGCTGCAGCTCCATCCACCCCAGCTCTAAGTCTCCCAGCCAGGACAATGTCGGTCCAGGTCCATCAAACTGACGCTCCCCCTGCCAACATCACACTTCTGCCAATGCCTGCACCAAGGCCTATGGTCATTGTGCATTCGCACACACTTACTACCGAGTCCACCGGTGCTTCTGCCCCTACTGACCAGACTCAGGCTCCGCTCCACCTTTGAAAAAGAGGAAGACGGGTGCTCTGGCACAACAGGCTGAGACCCCAGACACAGCTACACACTCCGGCACGTCAAGGAAGCCTAGCTTTAATGACCCAGAACTTGATGCACTGGTGAGCTATGTGTCAGCACATAGCCACGAAATGTTGGTGACTGCAGGGTGCAAGACCACACCTGGTCAACGTAGGGCACACTGGCAGACCATTGCGGACCGCATAAGTGCCCTTGGATTTGTGAGGCGCACAGCTGATGATTGCTACAAGCGGTGAAATGACCTGAAACGCAGAGCAAAGAACAAGCTGGCCTCAAATCATGCCGCTACTCTGGTGCCTGGCGATGGGTCTCCACAAGAGGACAACAAACTCAATGAACAGGAGTCTGTTGCTGGGACCTTCGTCACAGAGGAACAGATCCTAGGTGTGGGAGATCTACCTGATTATGATGCATTGTCCGGTGAGTGCCCATGCGTGTGTGTGTGTGTAATCCATGTGTATGTTGTTTGGGTGACGGGTTATGATTGAGTACCAGGTGAGGGTGTGAACACCTGAGTGTTATGGGTCACCCATTTGCTTCCTCCCATACATTCACGTGCTTTGGATTTGGGTATGACTGTATCCCTTCTGCCCACAGTTGCCAATTAGGCCCACATTAGTGCACTTTACCTTGAACTGTCCTCTTGCAACTACATTGTTCAGATTTTGTAAGTGTTCATTCAGGGTGATTGTTTCCACTCTCCCATTTTTGCTACGCATTATTCTGCCCTATTGCAACCTATGTGATATGCTTCGGTCATTGTTTACAGCCCACACTGGGCCACTATTTTTACCTGGTTATGTTAATGATTACACCATTCAGGCCGATGGAGTATTGGGCTGCACATTTTTTTTATTAGGGCCAGTTTGCATGTGGAAGATGACAGATGTTTCCTGTAAAAGTGACCAACCATTGATCAGCCCACAATGACTGTGTTATTGGACACTGGATGTGTTTCAGTGTGTGGCACATGCATATTTTGCAACACTATTCAGCATCAATCTTCGCATCATATCAATGTGACATGGATGTGTGACAGTACTCATTTACTGACATATTGCTGTAGTTTTGTAATTTACCGTGGCTATGCTACATGATATCTGTGTGGCGGCATGTGTCAGGTATGTGTATTGGACATGCCACTCACAGCCTGATGTGTGATGCCAGTGCTACCCAACATTCTGCAAATGTGTTGCATTTCCATCTTGCTCTCCCCAGTGTCTGCCTTTTTGACTCCACTTCCAACTCTTTGACAGTGCATGCATGGCAGGGTTATAGTCATGTGGGACATGAATAAATTATGTACTGATATCTGGCTTGTGATGGCCTATGTGTGTGCTATGGTGCTCATGCCTGTTTCCATTTGTTGTCTTTCATGTTTTTGCAGGTGATGACACACTTGGTGCTGTTGAGGTTGAGGAGATGGTGCAGACCGAGGAGGAATCTCAGGCACGACCGGGCACCAGTGGGGGACGTGGTGTGGTGAAAACCCAATGTTACTGCTGACCATACTGTCCAGGGGTGCCTCTGGGTGCACCTCCCCAGACCTCTATTCAGATGCGGAGTCGGATGATGAGACTTATGTGCCGTTGCAGGTAAGTGTTTCTGGCAGGGATTCTGTTCTGTCCAACCCACCTGCACCAGTGGTAGAACCCTCTATGGGGATGTCAGTGTTAGTAAGTCCACCTTTGGCGGTTAGGGATGCAGGGTCACACTCGGCAGCATCTGATCCTGTTCCTGGGCCAGCAGATCAGAGGGGGAATGCAGGCCTGCAGCCTCAGGCAGTGCCAGCACAGAAGGTGCAGAACACCTTGCCCCAAACAGGTGTGGTGCCCGTCGACACGGTGGCCGTGTGCCGCCAGGCAATACTGTATGGGAAAACTCCATGTACGCTATGGCAACCCAACAGGCAGCATCAGTAGAAATGATGGCTCAGGCAATGGAGAGGGTGGCCACTTCCATTATCCCCCCTGAAAGGCAGATGGAGCAACAACAGCAGGCAACAGACTCCATTTGCCAATCA
This sequence comes from Ambystoma mexicanum, assembly GCF_040938575.1. NCBI lineage: Eukaryota > Metazoa > Chordata > Amphibia > Caudata > Ambystomatidae > Ambystoma > Ambystoma mexicanum. The sequence continues at coordinate 418,513,709 of NC_090938.1, forward strand.
CACAGGGAAGACATGTTGGCATCCAACAGGGACAGATGGGCGGCACTGGAGACTCTGTGCGAATCCATATCAATAGAGTCCCAGGGCCACATGGAAGCCCTGCGGGTAGAACTCCATAACCTCAGGCAGAGTCTGCTTGAACTTGAGGCTTCCCGAAATGTTAGGGCAGAACAGCAGCTGGAGCAGCTCACATGTTCGCTCTCAGCTGAGCTGCATGAAACATGTGAGGAGATCTGGGCATCATGCGAGGCCATGCGTACAGAAATGCAGGCAACCCGTGATGTGCTGCATGGGGATCTCTGCACTTTAATCCTCCAGAATCAGACCTTCCAGACCTGCATGCTTGCTGCCATGGAGGCCCATACCAGGGCTTTGCATGGGCTGCCTCCCATAGTGCCACCGCCTCCTGATGCAGCAGCAGAGGATGAGCAGAGCGACATCAGTTCTCCCACAATGGCATAGCCGTGCAGGCCATGAGCCCAAGGAGTTTTTTTTTTTTTTTGCAACATCCACGCAGGTGAGTGTTGGTGTGCACCCTGTCCTCCAACCTCCTGGGTAGCCTCCCCCACCCCCCTGTCCCCCACATGGCCATTTTTGATTTTTGATTTTTTTTTTACAGTGTGTTGCCTTGTGTGGCTCCCGTGGGCATCCACTGTATTCCGGGTGGGCACATGCAGGCTTGTCCTGAGTTCGGGTTAGTTGCTTGGGTTCGTGAGACACACACCCCTCCTGCTTCCCATTTTCATTGTCTTGCAAAGGGTGTGACAAAGTGACAGTGAATTAAACAGTGATGTTGGGCTCCCATGAGCTGTATGGCCAGTCTGTAGTCAATACTGTGTAGACATCCCTAGTGGATATTGTTGTTGTATTGTACTCTGCATGGTGTATTGATATGTGCTTGTGCATCCAGGTCTTCCTCCTAATCTGCAGGTTCCTTCCTCATGTCTTCACAAGGCCGTCTACTTTGCATATGCAGTTCATGTTGTATGCAGTACACTGAGACATTTGCATGGCAGCAACACTCTACAGTTGTAAGGGGTTGATGTGCTGGCGTATTCAGGTTGTAAGACTACCACTACTTGAACTAAGTACTATAATTTTTTTGCATTTCTCCATGGTGTGTTGCAGCATTGTGTTGGTGGTAAGTATTTGGTAATGTGTGCTGTTAGTTGTACATTACTGGGAGCAAATTGTTTGTGGGCAGTTTCCCTTAGGGACAGTGTACTTTGTGACACTTGTGTCAGGTCTTGTGCATTGCTTTGTTTGCTTTCACATTGCATGACATGCCAGGGTGTGTTTGGTTTTGGAGCTGGGGAGGGGTTGGGTGACATGGCACTGTTCTCATGTTGTATTTAGTAAGGGGGTAATGAATTTTGCAGCATAGATGTATGTCTTTTGATGACACAGCATTGGTGGTGTTTGGGTAGGTAGGGATGCACACAATGTAACACTTCCAGGTGACCAATCTCAGGATGGTATGGTTGTGACAGTTGACTGTCCCTTAGGTCATCATCATTGATTGTCAGCTGGTATGTGCCAGGGCTGTGTGCACTCCACAGAGGTGTGATTTTAGGTGAAGTAATTAGCCACCAGCTGCGTACGGGCTGCCTCAGCATGTGCCCTTCCCCTCCCATGCGCAGCGGGGGTGCATGTGGTTGGGTATGTGGGGGCACCACCATGTCCACCGGCAGGCCCGGCGTGTTGCAACGTTGTGCAGGTCACATGCTGCCACTATGATCCTGCACACTACTGGGGGAGCATATAACAGCTGCCCACCAGAGCGGTCAAGGGAGCGAAAGCGTGACTTGAGCACTCTGAATGTGCGCTCCACTATGCCCCGGGTTGCAATATGGGCTGTGTTGTATCTTACCTCGGGTGGCGTGGTGGGGTTCCGAATTGGCGTCATCATGTGCGTGCTCAGAGGGTAGGCACTGTCCCCTGGGGAGGTGGTGATGGGTATCATTAATGGGGTTGTGACATTGCTCAGTATCTGACATGCATGCATGTGCAGTGGCAGTTATACTCACCAAGCAGCCATGTATCGCCATGCCGCCCAGCTTCTAGGTCCCGGTTTAGGGTTGACATTCTGTAAATGAAACTGTCGTGGGTGGACCCTGGATAGTTGGCATATAGTGAGGTGATGATTCCCTTGGCATCACATACTACCTGCATGTTGATGGAATGCCAGTGCTTGCGGTTTCTATAGATGTGCTCAGATGCCCTGGGGGGACGTAGAGCCACAAGGGTGCAGTCAATGGCACCTAGCACTTTGGGGAATTGTGCCACCCCATAAAAATCGTGGACGGCAGCCTGCTTTTCTGAACGTGTTCTGGGCAGGTATATATGCCTGCGGACTAACGGGCGTGCAGTCATGATGGCCAACACCTGGTGTAGTCATCGTGACTGCATGGCCTGTGAAACCCCCCGCACTATAGCACTTGTCCGCAGAAATTGTCCAGTGGCATACATTGAGGACCTTCTCCAGGGGGCTGAGTGCTTGGGAGCACAGGGTGGGTGATGTGAGGTCATCCTCCCACTCATTCACCAGGTCGAGTATTATGTGAGGTGAAAACCTGTACCTCCCATACACCTGGTCATCAGGCATCCCAAAAAGGCTGGTTCTGGGTGTAAAAATTCTGGGCCTTACTATCCTCCTCCTCCTCCGGTATCCCACGACCACTGCTGCTAGAAATGCTATATTCATCTTGGCATCTGAGCTTGTTTGTTGTTTGCGCGCACCTTTATGCTGCGCGAGTCCACGTAGGCCTGCTTCCTGCTGGCGTACATTTTTCCAGATTAGCGTGTCTTTTTTGGCGCACGCATTGGCCCCATTCGATTCCATGAATACGTGTTGTAGACGCGTGTGCGGGCGTTCCGCGTATTACGCCCCCTGTTCCACCTACTTTTGTTGTGTGTGCTGTGCTATGTATGCTTTCGCTGTGCGCTTAGCGCACGATGTTTGGAGCACATCCAGGGATTTACATGCACACGGACTTCCATGAATCGCTTTGCATGGGTTTCGCTGTGATTTTCGCACTTGCACTGCGATTCACATGCTTTCGCACACTTGCGGCAAAAATTTCAGCGCACATTAATTCCATGAATCGGCCTCATTATTCCTTAATTACAATGCCCTGAAAACATGATGTGGGAGTGTTTGGCAAGGGCGTTTTCCTTCCTTGTAAAAAATTAAAAAATGTTAGCGCTGCTAATGCATAAGCCAAAACCATTGCATTGGATTACAGATAGGGAGGAATGGAATATGTGGGACACAGAGGAATGACTTATGAGGAGAAACAGAGAGTTTGTAGGTGTTGCTTGGTTATGTGCCCACCGATTGCATGCCCATGGCCTTGCTAATCTCTTTAGCTGTTCACACCCACCCATTGCTGCCTCTGCCCGCAGAAAGTCCTCCTCATAGGAATTCTTTGAGCTCACCTTAATCATGCCTTGCCATCAGGCTGTGTATTCAACCTGTGTGACAGTGTTTTCTGAAAGCACTCTTCTGAAAGTTAATGACTTAATTGAAGTTGTAAACATGATACTGATGTAATAAAAATAAATTCTGCCTTCAGCCATGTGATGTATAAGCATTTTGTCTGTCCTTAAAGGAAGTCCTGTTAAAAACAAGTATTTGCAAAGCCACAATTTTTTGACTGTGCATAGTTTTTAAGCTTTTGTCAGGCACAGCTACATGATGCCCATGTACTCGCAACTGTTTACACCTGCTACTAACAATAGGTAGTTAATACCACTATGGTTATGCCTGGAAAGTGACTTTCCCATGCCTACAGAAAAGACCAAACTGTTGGCAATGCTTGGCTAAATGCTTGTTTAAAGTAGTCATTGGTGCTGCAGTGTATTGTGTAGTGCAGCAATAGACAATATTTGTTGTTTAAGTTATATTAATAAAAAGAGGTGGTACAAGAATATAATTTAGAAAATGAAAGCATGTCTGTAGTATGTCTTCTTAGATGTAGATTGTGGAATTTAGATGTTGAATCTGTAAATAGAAATCTGTAGAAATGTGTTCGGTACTTTGCAATAGAGGAAGATCTGAATCATCACTGCACAAATCCACTCTCAGAGTTGAAAGATACATCTGAACGGTTGAGCTGAGATGACAATGTTACATGTAGAGTTTTTGGATGTGGTTGGTCTATGGATGTGTGACTGTTTGAATGTTGCCAATCAGGGAGTGTTACAGAGATAAAAGTCATAAGTGTTGAAAGACTGCCCTGTGTTCAGATGTACATAGATGTCCATGACTGTTTGCAAACATATTGCACCTGCCACCTGGGCCCTTTCATCATTATCTGCATTGAAAGAGGACTGCAGAGGCTGCGTACATCACGGATAGTCGCAGACGGTGGAAATCTCAACAAATTAGGATTTCTGATTGTGGATGAGGAGTTCAACTGCAGAGGAGGATAGGGTAGGAAGCATGTCATTTCTTGCTTCAATTGATGAAAGCATGGACATGAACAAGAAGACTGTTAAAATGTTAGGAGATTTGTGGATCCATTGGGTGAAGATATATGGTGATCAGCTTAGAATCTGTGATAATCTTAGATTAGAAAATTTGGAGGTGGTATGTCTTGGAGTTTGTGTATTTAAATTAAGTCAATTATTACCCATGTGTGAAAACATTGTGCATTTGAAATATCCAGAAATAATTATAGGACATTTTAAAGGCCATAGTTTAGGATATGTAACTGGAATATCTTTGCAGGTTGCCATGTAATATACTTTTAGAAGACTAATGAAATGTTTTTTACACAAAGTTTATTTTTTCACAAGTTACTCAAATACAAATGTGGAAGAGATCAAACTTGTTTTGTCCACAAATAAAAAATTAAAAAAGGCGGAGTGTCAATAAGGTTGTATGTTTATCCTTACAAGATGTAGGAATGGCATATTTTTACAATGAAAATATACAACATGATGGAGTGAATATTTTTTGAAAAGATGGAGTACATTTAAGAAATGTTGGAAATTAACTTTTTCGTTCTAATAATCAGAATGAAGAGAAACAGTTTTTGTGAAAGTAAGGAAAATGAAAGAAGAAGAGTATGTTTTGAAAAATGTGTTACTACATATGGTATATATACAATATTTCACAAAAAGGCTATTTTCAGAGTGAACATTATAGTAAGAAAAAAAGCAAAGTTAAACCCCTCTTTTTTCACGGTGTAGTTTGCGGTCATATTCTCCGTCCGCAGAATTAAATGGGCAGAAAAGTAGAGGAAGTCATGGTGTCGAGTGGTGTAATCTGAATGGGAAGTGTAAAAGCGTTGAGTATGGATGAAACACCTCTGAATCGCGTAACACTTTACGTTTGATATTTTGCATGGCAGAGAAAAGGGGATGGTACAGAAAATTATTACTGTCACCTTTTGTTTTTCTCTGCTTGTCAAATGCTCCAGTATTTGTATTAGCAGCATAGATTGTAATGCTAATGCATATATTGAAGATTGTTATAGAGTCTAACTACTTTAAGCATCATGGTAAAGTAGATGGAGTGTACAAGACTAAACTATTTTTTCCATTCAATTTGTAAACTTTGAAAGTAGGTTCCCCATTGAAACTTGTTTGGGGATATGATATGACATGACATTTATAACGTGCCTACCCACAAGTGTTTATTTTGTTTTTTCAATTTTGGGGGACCTTTTGTTTTTTGTGGAGTGTGATGAATCTAGCAATGTCATCACTGCCTCTCTGGGAAAACTCTCTAATTTTGTTGAGGCAGGCAAACCCCATTGTAGTGCTACGGCGAGACAAGCCTTTTTCCAGCCCTGCTTTACTTTAATAAAAGTCTAAAGCAACCATCATTATGCCCCTGTGTCTGAGTCTTACTCCTGATTCATTACATAAGGCAGATGGAGGTAAGAAGGGAGGGTCGGGGTGGAAAGGACCACCAACCACCGTACAGAGGGCGGGGGGGTCAGGTGCACAAGGGACGATGTAGATCTAGCTTTAAAAAATGAAAATAGGGAGCAATGTGAAAAATTGGGATAGATATTTAGTAGCCTCTTGTGGACTCTCATGACCTCAACCTGGGTGAAAAGCGTGGGATATGGCTTTGTTTGCAGCAATTTCTAACTGAATTTGAGCTGCTGACAAAATGGCTGAATTGGGGTTTAACCTAATTGTGAAGAGTTCCTTTGAAGCTAGAAGGAGGGGGTATGATAAATCGGAGTGGAATGTGTTTTTATGAAATTGAAAAAAAAAGTGTGTCTGCTTTCCAGGCCTGCTAACCATTACCCATGTTCACTGCAAATCAAGTACAAAGAGTGTGTTCACAAATTTTAAAAAGGTATATAGGATCCTTCTGTTGATTGTCCTGAGCCTAGGCTAGATGAGTGGCAGTGTATGGCTTGTGGTGAGGTCCCCTCTTAACACTTGGGACATCTGGTGGGATAACCAAAGGTACCAGTTGCCTCCCAAAGCTTATGGAGGATTGCCCAAGCCACCCTAATTTAGTCCTTGTTCCAAAGCCGGGACTACCACCTGGCAATGCTGTCTCCTTAAGACACACGTATCTCACAAATGAATGGAGTAAATTATATATTTTTTTCTGGGCACGATCAACGTGTCTTTCATGCCTTAGGGAGCTAAGACACTCATGGACACTGTCCTTTTAAGGGAGAACAAGCCATAGAAGCAAATACATCATATAGTGTATTCATCTTTTTTCCAAAGTAAGCAATAGGAGATTGCTTAGAAAAGAGAGACAGTCTGATTGTTTGTACAGAACCCACAGCAGGGCTCAGCGTATACATCCGAGGCCCTATCTGCAGCTCTTGAAAACAACCTTAAATTCTCATCAGCATAAACCGCCAATGCTCATGCAGTCACACTGCAAACATATCACAACATGCTTTCAAAACAGTTGCCTTCAACAAGCAGCCCCATAGACTGCAAATAAATGTCATGACTGTATTGACAGGTAGTTTCACGGCTCTGCATTCTGTGTATGGGTGTTGGAGAGATAATTGTCAATTCCAATATGGCTGCCCGGTGACTCCACGGCACCCATTCCAACACAGGCACCTGGGTGCCTCCATGGCGCCTTTTCCAACACAGCTGCCCGGTGCCTCAACACACCGTGATGTCAGACGCTAGCTACTCGGAAGTACATACGGTCTGGCTGCCTCATCTTTCTGGTCTCAATGATCTATTGTTTCCTCACAGAGGGTATGCTCCTGGTTCCCACTGTGTGTTCCCCTTGTGTCCTTCTTTGTTCTTGCCTTCTTTTCAGTCCTTCAGCCTCATTTGTTCTTGGCCTGCTATTTGCTCCTTCAACTTCTACCCTTGCCTTGTTGTTGTCTTTGTGGAACCTCTGTTGCTGATTCATCAGTGCTCTTCTTTTCTTTGCTACTGCTTGTGGCTTCTGGTGTGTTCCCTATTTGCCACAGATTTCATTCTAACCCCATTAAGAAGACCAGCTTTATTCATCCTGGAGCTTTGTTTAGCCAATGCTTTTTCCCAAAATTTCCAATGTCTCTAGTGTGTCACGGGATGTGAGGAGTTCCATATTCATCCTTGTAACCATCGCTACCCAGAAGGACTAACCTTACCTTACTTCAGCTCCCTGGTCAGGTACCCAGGCAAGGCCGGTTGCTAGGATGCAGATGCTGCAGGAGGAAAGGGAACTGATTCCAAGATGCTGGATTCACTTTTAAAAGCTTTGTTCACACTCAGAAGCTCACATTCAGAAGAGGTGAACACATTACCAGTAGTTTATCCCACACCCAGTCTCGTTTCCCACCAGAGATGGAGACCCTCCAGGCAATCTAGCCCAAGGGGAGGTGCTAGAAAACTATACAAGCCCATATTCCTAGTTAGTGGGTGTAAAAGTCTGATGACAAGAGGAGTGAGTTAGAGGCCGATTTAGAAATGGTTGGTCTGAGGAGAAGGAGCTGGAGCCAAGACTGGAGCTGGAGTCAAAAACGATCCCAAGGGCCAAGAGCTGGAGAAGAGCCACAGGAGAGTGGAGAGTGAAGCAATCCAAATGAAAAGTGGGGAGTGAGAGTGGTGGCCAACATTATTGCAGGGATTCACCAGTAGATTGAATTAAGTTGAAACAACATGTGGTGAACGTTTTTCTTGTCAGGAAGTGAACAGATGAGGGTACATATGGAGGTGCAATGGGCACAACTGCAGGATATTATAAGTGTTGAATACCAGGATGTCGTACGTATTAAATACCAGGAGGTTGAAATTATTGACTATATTTATTGAAGGACGATATTTGGAATGAATGACGTGCCAAGAGGAGTGCAAAGTGGGATGGAAGGAGACAGTTGGGGTATAGTATATAAAAGCCCAAAAGCTGTGAAGAAGGTGAAAACCTGAAACATCTAGCAATTGTCAACCGAAGATGGTCAAGCTGAAAAAGGGTGAAGAAGGAGAGGCAGAAAGTAAGAGGGGGATGACAGAGAGGTGAATTAGAAGGGAAGGCGAAGATGAGGAGTCTTTCCACTAGGTATTAAATTAGGTTGAAGAAAAAAATGCAAACAACAGGAACCATGAGGACAGCAAGGAAGGCTAGATTATCACAGGACTGGGCCTAGAAGTAGACATAGTAAAACTAAAGGAGAAGCTTCGTGTATTTGCCCACTCGCTCTTCCTACAACTCTCTCTTAGACTTTATCCAAGTGGTTGAGAGTTGCTACAGCCCAAACTAATAGCTGTTTAACCTGGATAATCCACTAGTCGTCAAGGATCCTGGAAGGGGACAGAAAGCCAACACAAAAAATTCCAAGTGACTTTACAAGACCAGCAGAAGATACTGCAGACAACTACGTTTTGTGGAGCATGTGATAATCTTAAATTCTATTTGGGAAACACTGTACTGCTCCTCTTTTAAATAAAAATCTGCTGATTTGAGTTTTAATTTGATGAACTGTAAAGGTTTGTTTTAAACCATTAACAACAAACAAAACAAAAAATAGATAACAGAAAAGAAATATGCAAGAATCTGTCAAATCAAAGTTTGTAAAAAGGAGTGACGTGGAGCATCAACTTCCATCGGAACTAGACATGTTTTGTGTGTGAACCTTTTCAGCGAAGGAAGGCGATTGCCCCAGAGTGAAAAGGCATCTTGATTTATGTTAGCATACCTCAATTTTTTAGTGTGTCAAGGCTTTCAGTTTTTGCTAAACATTAACAGGGTAATTCATAGAATTTCACACAAAAGTGGCGCGCGCTGCTGCCGCACAGTGTGCACGTGCGAATGTCTGCGCCAGCTGCGTGCGCTAAAATTGATTTCCGCGCACAGCGTATTCATGTATTTTAGCCCCCAAAACCAGCCGTGGCGCAGAGTGGCGCAGCAACCCTGCAGCAGCGCCAGGTATGCCCCCAAGAACTCCCTCGCGCAAGGAAAAGCCATAAAAATTCCCAAATCAGCGCAAAGGGCTGCGCTGACGCTGGAACCGTATACAGGGCTGCCAAACAGCAAACGCCAAGCGGGGAACGTGTATTACTGGGGTGCACAGGAAGTTCCACATGCGATTTCAGCAGGGTATGTGTATTTCTGGGGTGCGGGGAAGTTTAACACGTGATTTCAGCAGGGTACGTGTATTACTGGGGTGCGCGGGAAGTTCCACATGCGATTTCAGCAGGGTACGTGTGTTTCTGGGTGCGGGGATGTTTAACACGCGATTTCAGCAGGGAACGTGTATTACTGGGGTGGGCAGGAAGTTCCACACGCAATTTCAGCAGGGTACGTGTATTTCTGGGGTGTGGGGAAGTTTAACATGCAATTTCAGCAGGGTACGTGTATTTCTGGGGTGCGCAGGAAGTTCCACACGTGATTTCAGCAGGGTACGTGTATTTCTGGGGAGCGGGGAAGTTTAACACGTGATTTCAGCAGGGTACGTGTATTTCTGGGGTGCGCGGGAAGTTCCACACGTGATTTCAGCAGGGTATGTGTATTTTTGGGATGGGGGAAGTTTAACACGCAATTTCAGCAGGGTACGTGTATTTCTGGGGTGCGCTGGAAGTTCCACACACGATTTCAGCAGGGTATGTGTATTACTGGGGTGCGTGTGAAGTTTCACACACGATATGCCCTGTGCGAGTGGAGTACGTGTATTTCGGGGTGCAGGGGAGTCCTACACGTGAATTGCCAGTGTGGTTCCTCCCAGGTGTTCCCTCTACACCCTCCACGGCCCCTGTAGGCAGCCCACTCCACAGGGGACTACCCTGCACCCCTGGTCATGTCCCGCAGGCAGCCCATCCACCATGGGCATGCCCCCCCAGCCAAGCCACATGTCACCTTGTACTAGTGATCACCAACACATTACACCCTTGCACCCCCACCTCCCAGCAGTCAGGGGCACCTGCCAGCAGGCCCCCACTCATGTCCCACTCATGTCCCCTTGCACTCCCACCCCCAGCACCGAGGGGCACCTGCCAGCAGGACCCCATTCATGTCCCCTTGCACCCCCACCACCAGCAGTTCAGGGCACCTGCCAGTAGGCCCACACTCATGTCCCAATCATGTCTCCTTGCACACACTACCCAAGCAATGCAGGGCACCTGCCAGCATGCCCCCACTCATGTTCCCTTGCCCCCACCTCCCAGCAGTGCAGGGCACCTGCCAGAAGGCCCCCACTCATGTCCCCTTGCACCCCGACCCCCCAGCAGTGCAGGACACCTGCCAGCAGGCCCCCACACATGTCCCCTGCACCCCCACCCCCAAGCAGTGCAGGGCACCTGCCAGCAGGCCCCGACACATGTCCCCCAGCCAACACGTCATCACAATCTAGATCCCTGGCCCTTATGGCCAGCCTCCACAGGCCAAAGATCCACCCAAGTATTGCATCCACCCACATAGAAATGCCAATTACATGATACAACCCCAATGGCAAGTATGTAAATGAAAAGAGTAAAAAGGACAATAGAAGCACACCCTATTTAAACAGATAGAGAATAGTGTGTAAAAAAGTCTAGGTAGTAGGTACATTACTGAAAGAACATTTTTAAGGTGCAGGGGAGAGAAATACAACCTTGACACCTAGGTTGAGCTAAGTACTCGAAAAAACAAACAAGTTCCCAATTTGGGAACTCACGTCCCCTGCACACTTATGTATGTCTGGAATACCAGACCAACAAATCATAATTTTGAATAAGTCATATTTAAGAAAATTACATCTATTAGAAAAAGAACACTTTTGTAATAATGATCGTTCAGTCAATTTTGATCACAACTGCAACAGACATTCTGGTAACGATACCAAGAGCAACAGATACTCCGATCCTTTCTAATCCAATACAACCTTTTTTAGGCGACGTCCGACCAGATGAGGGCAAAAGAAAGCCACGCCAAAAGAACAAATAAAATCACCCCTAATTGTTAACATCTCTTGTAAACAACTATCAAAAGCTCAAATAGATACTTTGAGCCTTGGCATTTCCTTTATACCCACAAATTCGACCAACTTGTTTGAAGAAGAAGTGAACTTGTTTAAGCTAATACTCAAAATGAAGTTAAAGATCTTCTTTGATATCCTCGGAGAGATGACCACACCTAAAGAACATGATTACCTCGATATGAGAAATAAAAGTATGTTCCACCCACAAATTAACAATCCGCTGGTCAATTTGTTTAAAATGAAAACTACAAAAGATTTAAGACGGATTAAATATGATGGACCCATGAAACAAAACATACGTAGACATCAACTCAAAATAATCAGAGACCTTGCCGAGGATAGCTCTTTAACTATCAAACAAGCTGATAAAGGAGGAGCCTTGGTACTAATGGACACTAACTTTTACAATGCTGGTTGTTTGAGATTATTGGAAGACAGACAAACATATCTCCCATTGGATAACGATCTGACTAACAATATATGTATTGGAATAAAACAGGTGGTGGAAAAAGCAAGCTCAATGGATTGGATATTTGATAAAACTGAAGAATATTTGATCAAAGCCAACCCTATGATTCCAGTTTTCTATGGATTACCGAAATTCATAAAGGCTTAAACAACCCACCCTTCAGACCAATCGTAGCATGTACCAATAGCATTTTCCAACCTTTGGCTGTCTATCTAGACAATGCACTCCAACAACTCGTGCAGACAATACCGACATATCTGAAAGATACAACACACTTTCTACAGACAATAAACTCACTTAAGATCGAATTTCCAAATCCTCTAGTGTTCTCTATGGACGTAAGTAGCCTATATACTTCAATTCCACATGATGAAGGAATAGCTGCCTTAGAATGGTTTCTTCTAAGAAATGATAATATTCAGATTCAGAAAACCTTTGTGATTGAACTCATTAACCTTATCCTATACAGTAACTATTTTAGGTTTAATGAGCAATACTACGTACAGATCTCGGGAACCTCCATGGACTCAGCTATGGCCCCGTCTTATGCTAATATCTTTATGTTTTTCTTTGAAAAAACTCATGTTTTGGACCACCCTCATTGGAAAAACAAAATACATTGCTGGATAAGACACATTGGCGATATATTTGGTATCTGGAATGGCACAGAACAAGAATTGATCGAATTTTGGGAATACATCAACCAATGTAATCCTCGTATAAAATTTACGATTGAAATTGGCAGACCTCAGGTTAATTTTTTTGGACGTCACTGTGGAATGGAAAAACATGGAATTAACAACATCAATGTACAGAAAACCACCTGATGTTAATAACTCCTTTCACTATAACAGTTTCCACCCAAAGCACCTAAAGGAAAATCTTCCCTACAGTCAGATCTTACGGGCTAAACGGATTACTTCAAATACTGAAACACTTCAGACTGAGTTTGAGAATATGTGAGAACATTTTTGAAAAGAGGATTTCCAGAGGAAGTGGTTGCACAAGCAATCACAAGGACAGCCACTAACCCAAGGGAATCTCTACTATCTAAACAGACCAAACAAACGAAATACAATCTGATCTACACCTTAATATACTCAGCACAAAGCTTTCAAATTAAGAAGATTATTACCAAAAACTGGGATTTGATCAAATCTGACCCCAATTTGAATCAGCTATTTCCAGCCCCCCTATGCTAACATACAAAAGAGGGAAAAACTTTCGAGACACTCTGATCAAAGCAGAAAGAGTAAAGAAACCTACTGAGAGGATACTCACTAAACAAAAAAATGGAACCTTCCCATGTCTTAATTGCTAGCACTGTTCCAACGTTATAAAGGGAGACCACATTAGGCATCCAAACAATGGGAAAAAGATCCCCCTGAAACACTACTCAACTTGCGAATCTAAAAATGTCATCTATACCATCAGATGCCCCTGTGGCAAGTACTATGTGGGCAAGACAAGTAGACGTGCGAAAGAAAGATGGACCGAACATAAGTCCCAGATTAGAACAAAAAATCTCAAATCTCCTGTCTTCCAACATTTCAGGGACAACAACCACAACATCTCACAAATGAGATTTGCAATATTGGAAGTAGTACATCCACTCCCAAGGGGTGGGGACCTACCCAAAATACTTTCCCAAAGAGAACTCTATTGGATTCAAAAACTTGATGCCATGTCACCTCTTGGCCTCAACAAATATTATTATTTGGGAACCTTTATATAAGGAAAACAGGTTCTCTCTGTCCTTTTACCTCTCTTCTCTACAAAGTATTATACACTTGCTACTTAGACACTTGCTGTACTCTAAATTACCCATCAGAATGTGAACCATGTCCTGGGCAGAATAATTAACCAATTACTAAATATGGTTCTTTGTTTGACTAGAGTTCTTGGCTATTATAAGGTATTACATGTGAAGTATACATGCGTTGAAACACTTGTGTATAGGCACGTTACAGATTCCATATCATATCATATCAAGTACATGGGTGTATCTCCTGATTGTTCCACACTTAACTTTTGCAAAATGATCCCCCTAAGTGTACACAAAGGTTTGACTCTTTATTATAGTGAAGGAACCCCCCTTTTTTCACCTTCAAGTCCATTTGGGTAGTATGTATTTCATGTGAGCTACTCACCAAGGACACGCCCTCTTATGAGACCAGAACTACTGATGAGCTCTTTTGATAGTCTCGAGTACCCCTCTTTTTCCATTATGCCGACTAGTTCCGCCATGATTATTATGTTACCTGGGCACCTTATGTGCTTTTGATCAAGATGATGGACCTCCTGTTAATGTCCTCTTCCTTATCCACTAATTTCTTTTAACTATCACATCATTTTCTTTACTCGTGCTTTGTTTATATATGACGTCACTCACGCGCCGGCGTGATGACATCACTATGTAAACACCACAAAATACAAGTGACTCTCAGTAACTTCTACTATTTAGTACTTACCTTGCTGCAATGATTATGCGCAGCACCCTTCCTTCTGAATCCACCTCATGACAGCATTTTTGAACACTTTAAAGATTTCTTTTAACCACTCCACTGCGTCACACGCGCATGCGCGTAGTGACGTCATGATGTGTATTTAAGTGGCCTGAGCGGAGCGAAGGGAATCTGATGTCCTCCCCGGATCTCTTGATTCCTTTGGCAACTCTGGAAGCTGCAGGTAATTTTTTGTTACTTTTGGTACATAGCTCTAAGGAGCTCTTATAACTCTACCTCTTAATAACTAGCCTTTATCTTGACTAGTTTACTTACTTTTTGCAGACTTATTGCTGAACCCTGCCCTGCACTGGAGTTTGGCCGAGCTATCCTAGCTTGTATTGCAGACTGCCCCTACTGGACTCTGCATTTCTGCTTGAAACACCCTTCATTTCTGAGTGAGTGCTAGTATCACCCTTTTATGATTCCTAGATATTTAAAAAGTTCGATTCAGCTAACTATTACATTACTCCTCACTTTTGTAGAGAGTCTAGTGCCCTGGATTCCCTGAGCACTGTCATCCTGTGTTCCAAGATCTTGAAGATTTCTCTTATACTTCGTGAATCACAGATATATCACAAGGTTAGCATTTCAAACTTTCCTTAGACTTTACTTTCCAGAGCCGATTTATATACCTTCCATAGTTGATTCTTATAATCTCTATTCCCAAAATAAACACATTGCTGCAGTTATTGGTATTAGCATTGATGTGATTTTTCCTTTTTCGATGCTGTTAGACACTTTTCCATCACTATTAAAGTTGTCCAATAAATAGACAGGGAACCCTACTTCACCGCACTAGTCGTGCATTTTGGCATTTACTAACTCCGTTCTAATGGGATTGAATTTCCCTATTACACTGATGTTGGTCTTGAGTCTTTAACTGAGTTTTTTTTAAGATAATATCTCATAGTACACGGGTATGTTTCACTTAAGGCTGTTGTGTATAAAACTGTTTTTTCAAAAATGTTGTTGAATGTAAAACTTTTTGAATGTAAATATTGAATATATATATATTGTTTTCCAGAATTTGTTCTTGCCCCTGATGAAGAGTGTTTCCACTTGAAACGCGTTGGGCCCTCCACAGCTCCACCATCATGAATAAAACGAAGATTTATTCTTGTGATCAAAATTGACTGAACGATCATTTTCACAAAAGTGTTCTTTTTCTAATAGATGTAATTTTCTTAAATATGACTTATTCAAAATTATGAATTGTTGATCTGGTATTCCAGACATACATAAGTGTGCAGGGGACGTGAGTTCCCAAATTGGGAACTTGTTTGTTTTTTCAAGTATGTAAATGAACACATGTCCGTCACCACACACAATGGGTGCAAATGAATGTCAAAACCCATATCAAAACATGCATGAAACCAATGAGATAATACCACAAACGCAAGTATAAAAAAATATATATTAAAGATAACATGAACGTAAATCAAATTAAACACAAAACAATGGGAATAACAAAAGAAATGGTCCATGTCCGATAAATAATGAAAATCAAGAAAACATAAGCAAAAGAAATCCAAAAGGAAATGTTGTCCAAAGTCACAGTCCAAAAAATCAAATCCAAGGGAAAATAAAAAGTAAAAACCATTGCTGCATAGTGAACACAAAAAAAATATTAAAAAAGATGAATCCAATGTAGAACTATGTGCAATTGAAGAATTAAGAAATGAAACCTACCAAAAACTACTACCTAATAAAAAAACTATATACAAAAATGTGGTGCATTGTCCAAGCGGTCCAAAATAAAGAAAAAACTAAAGGAAACCTAATACTAACTAACTATTTACAAGGGCAGCGGGCAAGTCCAACGGCTCACTTGTTGATGTCCCGGGCCAGGGCATCATCGAACTCCTGCTCGATGTCTCGGAGGCGGTCCTCTTCCATGGCCCTGAGGGTTCGCAGGGACAATGACATCTGGATCTCCAGGTCCCTGCAAATGGCCTCGAGGCACCCGGTCCGCCTCAGGGCCCTATGCATGGAGTTCTCCGCTCTGACCATCGTGAGCCGCGCCTCTTCCGCCCGCAGCCGCTCCACACCTATCTGCTGGCCCACACCACACCCACACGGAAAACACTCCCATTCCTGGGTCCTCCTGCCCTATGGCCGATGCCTGCCCCTCCGATGATTATGGCCCCGAGCCATCATTGCTCCCACTTACAGCCTGCTCCTGCTGCTGCTGTCCTTGTGCACTGTCCGATGGTGCCTGCACATCCTCCATCTGCTGGTCTCCAGTTGTGGTGTCCACCCTACTGGACTGCCAACTCCCGACTGTCGCAGAGATGGGATCTCCACCAAGCTGGCTGTGTTGGTCAGGCCAGGTCCACAGAGGGCCCTGGTGGAATCTGGGCCGGAAGACGATGTGGAGAACTACCGGTACATAGCCTCTACAGAGGACGAGAGGTCCACCAGAGTGCGCGTCACATGTAGGAACCCAACGACCAGGGCCCCTCCCAGCAGTGCCACATCACGATGCTGCCCTTCGTGATGGCGTGCGTTCTCCGCCCAGGAACAACGTACATCATCACGAATGTCATGCGTGCGCAACGCGACACCGACCATGACGGATCCCATAGAGTCGCGGGACCCCTCGCCCGCAGGTCGTGGAGAGGCATATGATATGGCACTCTCCCCTACCTGCGCACGGGCCTGGGACAGGGCCTCCCTGCTGGTCCCATGTTCAATGCTAACATGTTACACGTTGTCTAGAGCCCTATTTGGCGTGGAGAACGTTTTTTTTTTTTGATGGTGCAGTCACAGGGTCAAGGACAGCGACATGCACAGTCCCCACCGTGGTGACCTGTGCTGCCTTCTGACCCTGGCCCTGGACTGCACCACTTGCACCAGTAGTACTACCCCCAACAGACCCCATGTGAGGTTCAGTAGCGGGCTCCTCCTCCTCTGCGGAGACCACCAACCTGGATGTCTCCACACCCTCTTCCGCCATTGGAAGCCCCTGTGGCGGCTCACCCGGCCCTTCTGCCACAGCCGTTGTGGCAGACGCAGCACCAGCCCCCTCGCTCCCAGATGATGGTAATTCCTGGGAGGGTGGTTGGGCCTTGCGTCGCCGCCCCGTGGAGGCATCCTCGCTGCTTGGCTCCACAGCGCCGTCTCCGCCCTCTTCTTCACTTGACGCTGCGGAGAGGGAGACATAGAACACAAGCATCAGGGTACAGCCCAAAATACCCTAGACAGGAAGCAATAACTCATGAGTGGCACTGCCAAATGTCACTTCCATCCCGTCCTTCCACAACACATGGGTCAATGCATGCAACACACATGCAGAAACACTCCCGGCGCCTGCAATCAACATCAACACCCATGTACAAGGGCCCCTGTAAACCAAGATGTTGCCTTCAAAATCACATGCATCCATGGCGTTTCAAAGTCAAACACACACTTCTCTGGCACACACACATGCACCATACATGTATATGACATCAGCACCCATTCCTCACCCCCCTCAATGTCCAGGAACAGAGACTGGCATGCTTTCAGGTGTGCATTCTGCATAGAGGTCCCCATGTTGCATTAAAACACATGCACCTACCATGTGGTTCACACATAACTGGTCCCACATGCATGACCATGATGTCCCTGCACACACACCTCCATACATGGCCTATGTCAAACATACAGGCAAGTATCAGACTACCAGCACACTGCAACATGCCCTGTCTCACACAGCAATGCTTGGCCACTTACCACTCAACTCCAGGCCGGTCTACCTCCGAAGGATCTGTGCGTGGAGCACTGGGCCTACGCATTCCAGGACCCTCATCTGGATGTTGCTCAGGCTGACCCAGCCCCCCTCCGCGAGGCTCTGGGCCTTGTTGAGGGTCCTGGACCTGAAGTCCACCCAGAGCTTCTTGACATGTTGGTAGTTGCGGATTTCCACCCCCTCCGCGTTGATGGCAACCACTGCGTCATCCCAGATCCTCTCCCGTCCTTCCTTGTTAGCGCGTCTTGTTCCGAAGAGGGCATCATAATGCCCCAGGACATGCTCCAACAGGACACCAACTTCCCTGGCACTGAAGCTGGTGGCCCTCTGCCTCTCTGGCTGGGGGTTTCCAATGGTGCCAGATGGAGATGTGCCCGACATGGCAACCTCAGAAGCAGGAGTGGATGGGCAACTGGGTCCTGGGGCTGGGCTGTGGAGCAATGGAATCCCAGTCGTGAGTCTTCTGTTCCAGCAGGGGTGTACACAGCAACTGGACCCCTGCAGATGTCTGACGTGCAGGCACCAAATAGCAGGGCACGTGGGCAGCAGACAGATAGGCAGCAGCAGATGGCTGGTGGGAGCGTGCTCGGGGCTCTTGGAGGCAGGAAAATGGCCTTCAGGGCAGGAGCGTGGTCTTCCGTGAGTGTACGCGTGACCAGCTTGATACAGAGTGATTTGGCACGTGAAAATCTTGCACATTAGCATGTAATTTGAGGAAAGGCCCTTAGCGTGTAAGCGCGTCAGCACACGTACGCAATATCATTGGACCAAAGGCCCTTAGCACGTAAGCGCGTCTGTGACGTATTGTGCACGGGCGTTGCCCTTTCATGTGTAAAACTTGCTGCGCACCCCTGAAATACACGTACTCCCTCGAACAAGGCCCTTTCGCGTGTGAAACTTCACACGAACCCCGTAATGCACGTACCCTGCTGAAATTGTGGGTGAAACTTCACGCGAACCCCATAATACACGTACCCTGCTGAAATCGTGGGTGAAACTTCACGCGAACCCCGTTATACACGTACCCTGCTGAAATCGCAGGTGAAACTTCACGCGAACCCCAGGAATACACGTACTCCGCTCAACAGGGCCCTTTCGCGTGTAAAACTTCACGCTGTACCTGCGAATGGCCTCAAGGCACTCGGCCCGCCTCAGGGCTCTATGCATGGAGTTCTCCGCCCTGACCATTGTGAGCCACGCTTCTTCTGCCCGCTGCCGCTCCGCATCTATAGAATGGGACAACCGCTGCCACATGGAAGACACTTCCCGTCCTAGCTCCTCCTGCCCTCTGGCTGATGCCTGCCCCTCCGATGTTGAAGGCCCCGAGCCATTATGGCTCCCACCTTGTTGCTGCTGCTGCTGTGTCCCTACCTGTGCCGTGGCTCCTACTGCCTGCACATCCTCCTCCGGCTGGGGTGCAGTTGTTGATGTGGCCATCCCTGCTGGACGTCCAACTCCCGACTGTGGCAGGGATGTCTCCTCCACCAGCCTGGCCGCAGGGTCAGAGGCAGCTCCACAGGGCACCCAGGTGACACATGGGTGGGAAGATGGCACGGAGGACGACTGGCGTCTAGTGGGTTCAGTTGAGGAGGGGGTCGTAACAAGGTCCAGAAAACAGGAATCCGGCCCTGGTGAGCTGTCCCAGTGGGTCAACGCGGTCAACGAGCCATGCGAGAAGACGTGCAGTCTCCTCATGAAAAGACTGCAGCTCAGCTCGCATTGCACGTTGACGCAACGCCACCCCACCCAGGACAGGCTCAACCCGGTGCCGGATAGCCACATCCACAGGGAGAGGAAGGCCAGTTGGTGTAAGCCGATCCCCTCCCTGCGAACGGGTCTGGACGTAGGTATCCCTGCTGGTGCAAAATGATGCAGTCACAGGATCAGGGACAGGATTACACACAGGCACCTCCACGGCAGCCTGTGCTGCCTCCTGTCCCTGCCCCTGCACTGCACCACTAGCACCAGTGGAATCCCCACCTCCAGACCCCGTCTCTGTCCCTTGCACAGCCTCCTCCGCCACCATACCCCCCACCAACCTGGATGACTCCGTGCCATCTTCCTCCGTTGGGCCCTGCCCCTTCGGCTGCCGAGGAGTCCAACTCCAACCTCCGCCTCTTGGACCTCCCTCGGCAGCTGCGACCTGGGACGCGGCACCGGACTCCTCACTCCCCGACGAGATGAAAACCTGGGAGGGGAGCCGGGCCTTGCGTCTCGGGCTGGCGGTCCGATCCCTGCCGCTGTGCTCCACAGCACCCTCTCCACCCTCTTCATCAGTCGACGCTGCAGACAGGGAGAGATAGGACACAGGCATCAGGGCACTGTACAATGGACTCATACTCACATGACAGTTGCACACGAGTGTCACTGTCAAACTTCAGACATGGCATCACAATCCCCAACACACATGTCATTTCAAATCACACACATGAGATATTCCACAGCCATATCGCAACAGCCAGCACCATCCATAACATACAACAGCATGAGCAGGCAAAGGTGAGCCAGACATCACATGAGACACAGGGAGTGCACTAGACATGCACACACGCCACCACACTTACATGCATGTGTACACCTCGACCAATTGTCGCAGTGATGAGATCGGCATCCATGTAACATCTGGCAATCAGTCTTCTACATATCGGTCTCACATGCATCCATGTTGCATGACAGTTGCTCACTTGTCAGATACACATACATGCACATGTACACAGTGCAGATACATGCAGCTGGAACCAACATCCATGTGTGACACCACAACCTTGACAACTGACATACACAGTCATTCAAACATGTGTGCTCACACATCTGCATTTGGCCTGCATGCTTACCCACAAATACACCATGCATGTGTCTCACACATGAAAGGACTTGCATGTGTCTGCCTCACAGCACTGTACATACAAATCCAAACATGGCCCTACAAAACCACATGTGCAACCTGCACACTACTGGCACACCACCACACGCACAGCTTCCAATCAGTATGCATGTACACTTACCGCTCGACTCCAGACGGGTCTGCCTCTCAAGGACCTGGACGTGGAGTGCTGGGCATACACGTTCCAGGACCCTCATTTGGTCTTCCGACAGGTGGCCCCGGTGTCCCTCAGAATCCGCTGCCTTCAAGAGGCACCGGGCCTTGTTGAGGGTCCTGGACCTGTGGTCCTCCCAGCGCTTCTGGACATGATGGAATTCGCGGACTGCCACCCCCTCCGCATTGATGGCAGTCACGATGTCCGTCCAGATCCTGGTCCGTCCTTCCTTGTCGGCGCGTGACCTTCCGAAGAGGGCACCATACTGCCCCAGGACTTGCTCCACCAGGACACCAACTTCAGTGGCAGTGAAGCTGGTGGCCCTCTGCCTCTCTGGCTGGGGGCTGCCAGTGCTGCCAGATGGTGTAGTGCTGGACATGGCAACCCCAGAGGCAGGAGTGGGTGGGCAACTGGGTCCTGGGGCTGGGCTGTGGAGCGATGGAATTCCAGTCGGGAGTCTTCGGTTCCAGCAGGGGTGGCCACAGCAACAGCACCCCTGGCTGACGTGCAGGCAGCAAATGGCAGGGCACGGGGGCAGCAGGCAATCAGGCAGCAGCAGATGGCAGGTGGGAGCGTGCTCGGGGCTCTGGGGGGGCAGTAAGTCAGCCTTCTGGGCAGGAGTATGGTCTTCCGTGTGTGAACACTTGGCCAGCTTGATACGGAGTGATTTGGCATGTGAAAATCTTGCAGGTCAGTGTGTAAATCGAGGAAAGGCCCTTAGCGCGTAAGCGCATCAGGCACGTACGCAATTTCATTGGACCAAAGTCCCTTAGCATGTAAGCGCGTCTGTGACGTGACGCGCGCAGGTGTTTCCCTCATAGCACGTGAAGACAGAGCACACGTGGCAAAGCTGCACGTCCGAGTGTCAGCGCGTGTAATTGGAGGAAAGGCCGCGTACACGCGTAAGTGACGTGTACGTGTGGGCCGCTTTAAAAGGTACGTGTAGGACGCCATTTCCTTGTACGTGCTTTTTGTGGAGAGCGAATGGGTGGATTCTGTACTTCTTGTCGGTTCACACACGATTACTTCACATCGTTTCAAGTTCGTACTCCCTGTTACCTCTGACAGCTTTAATTTTTCTACTTTTTTTGGGCCTGTTTCCTCAAAGAGTGTTCACTTCTCCTTTTGTCCTGTCTTCTCAGACAGCGTACAATTATTCTTTTGGCGGGGGTGTTGCCAACGCGCACACGCATGTGTTTTTCATGTTCTTTTTCCAGGCAGACAGTGTTTTCCGCAGGTACTTAGCAACTGTGCTTGCCCTGTGTGTTGCCCTTCAGAGGTCATTGTAGGCTGTGTTTATTACGCGTATGCTTATGTTTGTGTTTCTGGGTGCCACAGCGTAGTGCGGGTTAATTTTCCCACGCACGTGGTCTATGAGGGGTTGCGTACATGTTTATTTGTGTTTTTGGCCTGCCTGTGTGTTGCGTGACCCGTCATCTTCCCCCAGGGGTCACAGACAGCCTTGTTAGAGCACTAGGGTACGAATTCCATCTAGTACCCTACCCCTTTGTCCCCTAATTGCCCAGGACAATAGTTTACTGCTCTTCCCATACGCACAACAACATCAGTGCCATGGTTGGGAGGTGACCATGCGGTAAGGGAGGCAAAGGTGGCAGACCTTCAAAAGGTGGGCGTGGTGGTTTGCGGTAGGAGATGTGGCCAGGATTTGCAGGGTGTCCCAAAATCCCCATGTGTGGAGGACAAATCAGGGACACCCATGCTCCCCTCCATGGTTGAGGGAAACGTGGCTGAGACCATCCCAGCTCAGCCCTTGTTGGACCAGCCCATTGTGGCACCTGACCTGGCACAGGATGACTCCCTGGCTGACGTCCAGGTCAGCAAGTCTAAGCCACGTGTGGCGGTGCAAGTTGTCACCAAGCCACGTGGATCTGGGGCAGCTATGTCATCTTCTGCCCCAAGTATGCAGGGTGGTGAGGCTGCAGGGGCAGCTGCAGCTCCATCCACCCCGCTCTGACTCTCCCAGCCAGGACAGTGTCGGTCCTGGTCCATCATACTGATGTTCCCCCTGCCAACATCACACTTAAGACAATGCCTGCACCAAGTCCTATGGTCAATGTGCATTCGCACACTCCAACAACCCTGTCCACCGGTGATTCTGCCCCTGCTGACCAGAGCGGCGTTAGCCACTCTGGCTCCGCTCCACCTTCAAAAAAGAGGAAGAAGGGTGCTCTGGCACGACAGGCTGAGACCCCCAGGCACGGCTACACACTCTGGCACGTCAAGGAAGCCTTGCTTTAATGACATGGAGCTTAATGCACTTGTGAGCTATGTGTTGCAACATAGCCACGAAATGGTGGTGACTGCAGGGTCCAATACCACACCTGGTCAACGTAAGGTGCACTGGCAGACCATTGCCAACCACATAAGTGCCCTTGGATTTGTGAGGCACTCAGCTGATGATTGCTACAAGCGGTGGAACGACCTGAAACGCAGAGCAAAGGACAAGCTGGCCTCAAGTCATGCCACTACTCTGGTGACTGGTGGTGGGTCTCCACAAGAGGACAACAAACTCACTGAACATGAGTCTGTTGCTGGGACCTTTGTCACAGAGGAACAGATCCGAGGTGTGGGAGAACTACCCGATTATGACACATTGTCCGGTGAGTGCCCATGCGTGTGTGTGTAATGCATGTGTATGTTGTTTGGGTGACGGGTTCTGATTGAGTGCCAGGTGAGGGTGTGTGTGACTGAGTAGTATGGGTCACCCATGTGCTTCATCCAAAACATTCTGCGGCCTTTAATTTGGGTGTGACACTATCCCTTCTGCCCACAGTATTAATTTAGCGCAACATTACGGCAATTGCCTTTGAGGTGGCATCATGCAACAACATTGTTTGTATTTTTCAGTGTACTTTCAGGCTGATTGTTTCAATTCTCCCACTTTTGCAACACATTCATCAGCCCTATTGTGACATATGTGACATGCTTCTGTCAGTGAAGAATCCTACATAGGCCCTCATGTGTCACCTTGGTAGTTGAAAGCTTTGACTATTCAGGCTGAATGAGTATTGTCCTGATCACATGATGTTTTTGGGCCTTTTTGAATGTGGAACATGCTTGTTGTTACCTGTCATGTTGAAGTGCACAACCATTGATGTGTACATGGCCCTGCAATCATTGTATTTTGGTACACTGGATGTGTTGCTGTGTGTGGCACATGGCGTATCTTTTCACACTATGTGGCATTTTTCATCTCTTCATGTCCATCTCACATGTACTCATTCACTGACATATGGATGTACTTGTGGAATGTACCATGGCTATGGTACATGCCATCTGTTTGATGGCATGTGTCATTTATGTGTATAGGACATGCCACTCACAGGCCAATGTGTGATGGCAGTGCTACCCAGCATGCAGCAAATGTGTTGCTCTTCCATCTTGGTGTCATCAGTGTCAGACTTTTGCCTCCCCTTCCAACTCTGTGACAGTGCATACATGGGAGGGTTATAGTCATGTGGGACATGTGTAAATTATGTACTGGTTCTGTAGCTTGTCAGGCCTATTTGTGTGCTATGGTGCTAATGCCTGTTTCCATTTTTTGTCTTTCATGTTTTTGCAGGGGATGACGCTCTTGATGCTGGTGAGGTTGAGGAGATGGTGCAGACCTAGGAGGAACCTGAGGCACAACCGGCCACCAGTGGGGGACGTGGTGTGGTGGTGGGAGAGAACCCACTCTTGCTGCAGACGATTCTGTCAAGGGGTGTCTCTGGGTGCACCTCCCCAGACCTCTATTCAGGTGTTGATTCGGATGATGAGACCTATGTGGCATTGCAGGTAAGTGTTTCTGGAAGGGGTTCTGTTCTGTCCAAACCACCTGCACCAGGGGTAGTACCCTCTATGGGGATGTCAGTTTTGGTTAGTCAGCCTTTGGCGGTTTCGGGTGCAGGGTCACACTCCACAACATCTGATCCTGTTCCTGGGCCAGCAGTTCAGAGGGGGAATACAGTCATGCAGCCTCAGGCAGTGCCGGCACAGCAAGGCACAGATCGCCTTGCCCCAAACAGGTGTGGTGCCCGCCGACGCGGTGGCCATACGCCACCAGGCAATACCGCATGGGAACAATCCATTTACGGTATGGCAACCCAACAGGCAGCATCAGTTGAGATGATGGCTCAAGCAATGGAGAGGGTGGCCACTTGAATTTTCCCCCCTGAAAGGCAGATGGAGCTACTACAGCAGGCAACAGACTCCATTTGCCAATCACACAGGGAGGACATGTTGGCGTCCAACAGGGACAGACTGGCGGCACTGGAGACTCTACGCCAATCGATATAAATAGAGTCCGAGGGCCACAGAGAAGCCCTGAGGGTAGAACTCCATCACCTCAGGGAGACTCTTGTTGACCTTGAGACTTCCACTAACTTGAGGACAGAACAGCAGCTGGAGCGGCTCACACGTTCGCTCTCAGCTGAGATGCAGGCAACTCAGGAGGAGATCCGGGCATCACGTCAGGTGCTGCATGGGGATCTCTGCATTATAATCCTCCAGAACTAGACCTTCCACACCTGCATGCTGGCTGCCATGGAGGACTTTACCAGGGCTTTGCGTGGGCTGCCTCCCTTAGCACCACCACCTCCTGTGGCAGCAGCAGAGGGTGTTCAGAGCGACAGCAGCAGTTCTCCCACATTGGCATAGCCGTGCAGGCCATGAGCGCATGGAGGTGTTTTTTTTTCCCAACATCCACACTGCCGGCTGATGGTGCGCACCCTGTCCTCTGACCTCCTGGGTGTCCTCTCCACCCCCCGAGCCCCCACATGGCCATTTTTGATTTTTGATTTTTGATTTTTGATTTTTTGATTTTTGATTTTTGATTAATTTCTAACAGTGTGTTGCCTTGTGTGCCTCCCGTGGGCATCCACTGTATTCCGGCTGGGCACATGCAGGCTTGTCCTGAGTTTGGGTTTGATGCTTGGGTTCGTGAGACACACACCCCTCCTGCTTCCCGTTTCCATGGGCTTGCAAAGGGTGTGACCAAGTGACAGTGATGTACACAGTGATGTTGGGCTCCCATGAGCTGTGTGGGCAGTCTGTAGTGAATACTGTGTAGACATTCCTTGTGTATATTGTTGTTGAATTGTACACTGTATGTTGGAATTATGTATGCTTCTGCTTCCATGTCTCCCTCTGAATTTGCAGGTTCATTCCTCATGTCTTCACAAGGCCGTCTACTTTGGAGATGGAGTTCATGTTGTATGCAGTACACAGACAAGTTTTGAAACATGCAAGACTACAGTTGGAATGGGGCGATGTGGTGGCATATTCAGGTTGTAAGACTATGACTACTTTAACTTAGTACTGTCATGTTTTAGTTATGTTTGAGCTTGTGTAGCTACAT
This sequence comes from Ambystoma mexicanum, assembly GCF_040938575.1. Taxonomy (NCBI): domain Eukaryota; kingdom Metazoa; phylum Chordata; class Amphibia; order Caudata; family Ambystomatidae; genus Ambystoma; species Ambystoma mexicanum. The sequence goes on from NC_090938.1 coordinate 418,540,196, forward strand.
TGTAATGTTGGTAAGTATTTGGTCGTGTGTTGTTAGTTTCACATTACTAGGAGCATATTGTTTGTTGCCAGTTTCTATTAGGGACACTGTACTTTGTGACAGTTGTTTCAGGTTTTCGGGATTGCTTTGTTTGCTCTCACATAGCATGACATGCCATGGTGTGTTGGGTGGTGGTGCCGGGGTGGGGTTGGGTGACATGGCACTGTTCTCATGTTGTATTTTGCAAGGGGGTAATGCATTTTGCATCATATGTGTCTTTTGATGACACAGCATTGGTGGTGTTTCTGTAGGCAAGGATGCACACATTGTGACACTTCCAGGTGACTAATCTCAGGCTGGTATGGTTGTGACAGTTCACTGTCCCTTGTGTCATCATCGATTGTCAGCTGGTATGTGGCAGAGCTGTGTGCACTCCACAGGGGTGTGATTCTAAGTGAAGTAATTAGCCATCAGATGCGTTCAGGCTGCCTCAACCTGTGCCCTTTCCCCTCCCATGCGCAGCGGGCATGCATGTGGTTGGGGATGTGGGGGCTCCACCATGTCAACCGGCAGGCCCCAGCGTGTTGCAACGTTGTGCAGGACACATGCTGCCACTATGATCCTGCGCACTACTGGGGAAGCGTATAACAGCTGCCCACCAGAGCGCCCAGCTTCTAGGTCCCAGTTTAGGGTTGACATTCTGTAACTTAAACTGTCGTGGGTGGACCCTGGATAGTTGGCATATACTGAGGTGATGATTCCCTTGGCATCACATACTACCTGGACGTTGATGGAATGCCAGTGCTTGCGGTTTCTATAGATGTGCACCGATGCCCTGGGGGGACATAGAGCCACATGGGTACAATCAATGGCACCTAGGACTTTGGGGAATTGTGCCCCCCTGTAGAAATCCTGGACAGCAGCCTGCCTTTCTGCAGGTGTTCTGGGCAGGTATATGTACCTGCGGACTGATGAGCGTGCAGTCATGATGGCCAAGACCTGGTGTAGGCAGCGTGACTGCGTGGTCTGTGACACCCCCCCACTATGGCACTTGTCTGCTGAAATGATCTGGTGGCCAAAAAGTGCAGTACATTGAGGACCTTCTCCAGGGGGCTGAGTGTTTGGGAGCAGAGGGTAGGGGATGTGAGGTCATCCTCCCACTCACTGACCAGGTCAAGTATTATGTGAGGTGGAAACCTGTACCTCCCATACACCTGGTCATCAGGCATGCCAAAAAGGCTGGTTCTGGGTGTAAAAATACTGGGCCTGACTATCCTCCCCCTCCTCCTGTGGTATCCCACGACCACTGCTGCTAGGAACGGCATGTTCATCCTGGTGTCTGAGCTTGCTTGTTGTTTGCGCGCACTTTTATGCTACGCGAGTCCACGTACGCCTGCTTCCTGCTGGCGTACGTGTTTCCGGATTAGCGTGTCTTTTTTGGTGCGTGCGTGTGGGCGTTCCGCGCATTTGCCTCCTGTACTTCCCTGCCCACCCCAGTAATACACGTACCCCGCTCGCCCAGGCCCAATCACGTGTAAAACTTACAGCAAGCCCCTGAAGTACACGTACCCCGCTCACCCAGGCACAATCACGTGTAAAACTTCCCGCGAACCCCTGAAGTACACGTACCTCGCTCACCCAGGCACAATCGCGTGTAAAACTTCCCGTGAGCCCCTGAAGTACACGTACCTTGCTCGCCCAGGCACAATCTCGTGTGAAACTTCCCGCGCACCCCCGCAATACACGCTATTTTTGACAGAGCGGGTGTCCGTGTTTGTCGCTTACCCCTTTGCACGTCATTTGTCCTAGAGGGCCACAGTATGGGACATTCATCAGAGTGTATATATAGGCTTTTTGTTAGTGCAGGGACGCTACCGCCTGCCTTCGTGAGGCGGACATGTGTTGATGTACATATTTGACTTTTGGTTTGTGTCATGAGATCGCCATTTCACTGCTGGGGGTGGGGGTGCAAGGGGACATGAGTGGGACATGAGTGGGGGCCTGCTGGCAGGTGCCCTGCACTGCTGGTGGGTGGGGTGCAAGGGGACATGAGTGGAATATGAGAGGGGGCCTGCTGGCTGGTGCCCTGCACTGCTGGGGGGTAGGCTGCAAGGGGACATGAGTGGGGGCCTGTTGGCAGGTGCCCCTCAGTGCTGGGGGTGGGTATGCAAGGGGACATAAGTGGGGGCCTACTGGAGGTGCCCCTCAGTGCTGGGGGTGGGGGTGCAAGGGGACATGAGAGGGACATGAGTGGGGGCCTGCTTGCAGGTGCCCTCCGCTGGTGGGGGGGTGGGGGTGCAAGGGGACATGAGTTGGGGCCTGCTGGCAGGTGCCCTGCACTGCTGGGGGTGGGGGTGCAAGGGGACATGAGTGGGACATGAGTGGCGGCCTGCTGGCAGGTGCCCTGCACTGCTGGGGGGGTGGGGGTGCAAGGGGACATGAGTGGGGTCCTGTTGGCAGGTGCCCCTCAGTGCTGGGGGGTGGGTGTGCAAGGGGACATGAGTGGGGGCCTGCTGGCAGGTGTCCTTCAGTGCTTGGGGGTGGAGGTGCAAGGGGACGTGAGTGGGACATGAGTGGGGGCCTGCTGGCAGGTGCCCTGCACTGCTGGGGGGTAGGGGTGTGAGGGGACATGAGTGGGACATGAGTGGGGGCCTGCTGGCAGGTGCTCTGCACTGCTGGGGGGTGGGGTGCAAGGGGACATGAGTGGGGGCCTGCTGGCAGGTGTCCTGCACTGCTGGGGGTGGGGCTGCAAGGGGACGTGAGTGGTACATGAGTGGGGGCATGCTGGCAGGTGCCCTGCACTGCTGGGGGGTGGGGATGCAAGGGGACATGAGTGGGGTCCTGCTGGCAGGTGCCCTGCACTGCTGGGGGGTGGGAGTGCAAGGGAACATGAGTAGGACACGAGTGGGGGCCTGCTGGCAGGTGCCCTGCACTGCTATGGGTGGGGGTGTAAGGGGACATGAGTGGGACATGAGTGAGGGCCTGCTGGCAGGTGCCCCTCAGTGCTGGGGGGTGGGGTTGCAGGTAGACATGAGTGGGACATGAGTGGGGGACTGCTGGCAGTTGCCCTGGGGGGTGGGGGTGCAATGGGACATGAGTGGGGCCTGCTGGCAGGTGCCCTGCACTGCTGGGGGGTGGGGGTGCATGGGGACATGAGTGGGGGCCTGCTGGCAGGTGCCCTGCACTGCTGGGGGGTGGGAGTGCAAGGGGACATGAGTGGGACATGAGTGGGGGCCTGCTGACAGGTGCCCTGCATTGCTGGGGGGTGGGGGTGCAAGGGGACATGAGTGGGGGCCTGCTGGCAGGTGCCCTGCACTGCTGGGGGGTAGGGGTGCAAGGGGACATGAATGGGGGCCTGCTGGCAGGTGCCCCTCAGTGCTGAGGGGTGGGGTTACAAGGGGAAATGAGTTGGGGCCTGCTGGCAGGTGCCCTGCACTGTTGGGGCTGGTGTGCAAGGGGACATGAGTGGGACATGAGTGGGGGCCTGCTGGCAGGTGCCCTGCACTGCTGGGGGGTGGGCATGCAAGGGGACATGAGTGGGGGCCTGCTGGCAGGTGCCCTGCACTGCTAGGGGGTGGGGGTGCAAGGGGACATGAGTGGGGGGCCTGTTGGCAGGTGCCCCTCAGTGCTGGGGGCTGGGGGTGCAAGGGGAAATGAGTGGGGGCCTGCTGGCAGGTGCCCCTCAGTGCTGGGGGGTGGGGGTGCAATGGGACATGAGTGGGACATGAGTGGGGGTCTGCTGGCAGGTGCCCTGCACTGCTGGGGGGTGGGGATGCAATGGGACATGAGTGGGGACCTGCTGGCAGGTGCCCTGCACTGCTGGGGGGTGGGGGTGCAAGGGGACATGAGTGGGCATGATTGGGGGCCTTCTGGCAGGTGCTCTGCACTGCTGGGGGGTGGGGGTGCAATGGGACATGAGTGGGGGCCTGCTGGCAGGTACCCTGCACTGCTGGGGGCTTGGGGTGCAAGGGGACATGAGTGGGACATGAGTGTGGTCCTGCTGGCAGGTGCCTTGCACTGCTGGGGGTGGGGGTGCAAGGGGACATGAGTGGGACATGAGTGGGGGCCTGCTGGCAGGTGCCCTGCACTGCTGGGCAGTGGGCGTGAAAGGGGACAAGAGTGGGACATGAGTGTGGGCCTACTGGCAGGTGCCCTGCACTGCTGGGGGGTGGTGGTACAAGGGGACATGAGTGGGACATGAGTGGGGGCCTGCTGGCAGGTGCCCCTCAGTGCTGGGGGGTGGGGGTGCAAGGGGACATGAATGGGACATGAGTTGGGGTCTGCTGGCAGGTGCACTGCACCGCACTGCTGGGGGGTGGGTGTGCAAGGGGACATGAGGTGGGGCCTGCTGGCAGGTGCCCCTTAGTGCTGGGGGGTGAGGGTGCAAGGGGACATGAGTGGCTGCCTGCTGGCAGGTGCCCTGCACTGCTGGGGGGTGTGGTGCAAGGGGACATGAGTGGGACATGAGTGGGGGCCTGCTGGCAGGTGCCCTGTACTGCTGGGGGGTGGAGGTGGAAGGGGTCATGCGTTGGTGATTAGTAGTGCAAGGTGACATGTGGCTTTGCTGGGGGCATGCCCATGGTGGATGGGCTGCCTGCAGGACATGACCAGGGGTGCAGGTTAGTCCCCTGTGGTGTGGGCTGCCTGCTGGGGCCGTGGAGGGTGTAGAGGGAACACCTGGGATGACCCACACTGCGAATTCACATGAAGGACTCCCCTGCACCCCAGATATACACGTACCCCACTCGCACAAGGCCTGTCGTGTGTGAAACTTCTCGCGCACACCCGAAATACACATACCGCTTGCCCAAGGCCAATCGCGTGTGAAACTTCCCGCGCACCCCAGATTTACACGTACCCAGGCCAATTGCGTGTGAAACTTCACGTGAACCCCAGGAATACACGCACCCCACTCGCACAGGGGCTATCGCGTGTGAAACTTTCCGCAACCCCAGATTTGCACGCACCCCGCTCGCCCAAGGCCAATCGCATGTGAAACTTCCCGCACCCCCGAAATACACGCACACGCTATTTTTGACACAGCGGGTGTTCGTGTTTGTCGCGTACTCCTTTGCACGTCATTTGTCCTAGAGGGCCACAGTATGGGACAATCATTAGAGCTGTATATGCATGCTTTTTGTTAGCGCACATTTTGGCGCACATTTTTCTCATGCGCAGGGACGCTACCGCCTGCCTTCGTGTGCCATACGTGTTTAGGCCTGTGCGCGTCTTCGCCGGTGCGCTGGTTTGCCCTATTCGATTCCATGAATACGTGTTGTAGGCAAGCGTGTGGGCGTTCCGCGCACTTGCCTCCTGTACTTCCCCGTGACGCCCACATTGTTCCCCATTCCGCGTGTCACGCCCCGTGTTATGCCTACTTTTGTTATGTGCGCTGTGCTATGTGCGCTTTCGCTGTGGCCATAGCACATGCCGTTAGATGACCTGTGCGCCGGCGTGCGCCATGCAGATTTTCAGCACACATCCCAGATTTTACTTACTCACGGACTTCCATGAATCGATGTGCGCAGGTTTTGCTGCGATTTTCGCACTTGCACTGCGATTCGCACGGTTTCGCATGCTTGCGCAGGAATTTTCAGCGCACATTAATTCCATGAATCGGCCTGTAAGTAAATGATGAACATCAGATTTATCCTGACAGTTATCTTAGATTAGTTTAGCTACAACACGTTTTTGTTATTGTTTCCGACTGTCCAATGAGCCCATAAAAAATAACATGACACCTGACTTCAGAGTCTAGTCCTTTGATCACTGTCACTGGATTAAAAGCCACAGAAACTGTGGTTCCAGACTGGACCACAGATGGCAGGCGCACTGTTGAAAAGTATTATGGAAGGGGTTGTTTATGGTAAGTTTATGGTAAATTAGCGGTTATGATCAGTCCTTGTGAAATGTGGTTTTCAGAAGTGGAAAAAAGTGCTTGCCAAGTAACTTCAGTGAACCTTTTACAGATCCACAGTTCCTTAGGCATCAATCCATCTCTGGGTTAAAGAAAATGCTAATATTGGGGTTATGTATATATTGGGGCTTTGTTATATCAGTTGTGTGTTTTTTATATGAATGTCAATATGGACATGGGATATGGTATGTATGTAGAATTCTATGTCCGCCCTGATCGTGATGAGTGAAACAGAGTATTTATGTCTCACGGTGCACTTAACAAAATTGTGCTTATTTGTGAGTGGTGGGCATATTTTCTACATGTCTAATGACTTTGGTAAGTATGGGTGTATGGGGGAGTGTGATGTTACTGTTAAAATGCACTGTTTGATTGTGTTAGGTATAGTGGTCAACTCAGTGGCTACTTTGGGTGACTTGGTGGGTATTCGGATACTGTTCCTAAGTATTCAAAACACTAAAGTGTTCAATGGGACTTGCCATGGCCATTTTTGGCATAATAGTGGAGCCTAGGGCATGGTAGGGTACTGTTGATATAATATTGCACTTCAAAGAATTGTGAGGGTTAGCCATTGTAGTGCGCTTGGAAGAACTATGAAGTCCAGCCAGTGTTTTGTACCTCGTTGAATGGTGAGGATTAGCCAGTGTATTGGACCTGGATTAATTTTCAGGGCAGCCTACATACTGACTTTGAAAAATTGTGAAGGTTGCACTTAGAATGTAGAATTTCACCTCGATAACGACTCTAGGTTAACAATAAGCTTAGCCTATACTTTTAATCAAGGAGGATGTAGCTGTGACGCTCACCTGACTCCCACGGAGACGCTGGCCTGGGTAGCGCTGCTGTGACCTCTTCTAAGGTGATGCGCAGGGTTCGGAAGACGGTCTGGACCGGGCCCCCAAATCTGGCTTGTCTGGCTCGCAGAAGTATCCTTCTGTAGGTGAAAATAGGGGATTAACTGTCTGCGGGGTAATGCAATCGGCCTCCCACTTTCCCCTCTCACCCTCTTCGAAACCCTTCTGTGATTCCCCGTAGCGTCTCACCTTAGGGTCTGGAAGGACGAGCTCTCCATCCTGCTTCTGATGCAGGGGCGCGTTGGTATCCAGTTACTTCACTGGATTTTCGGATTGGTGAGAACCAAACTTGCTTGGCTTCCAGGTAAGTTTTTTTGATAAGAGGTTGCCCTTGTGTCCATGCATTAATGTACTAATGCTAGTGTCTTTTTCCCCAAAGGGGCCGGGGTACGGAATGCCGGGGAACAGGCACCGACCCGAGATGAGAGGTGAAATCCTCGTAGAAATCAGGTAAGTCTTTAATGAGCATTTTTTGGGTAATGCCTTTTCATTCGTTCATTAACGATGATTTCCTTTTTCCCCTTAGGGGCCGGGGTCCGGAAATGCCAGGATGCGGCGCGGACCTTAAATGAAGAGAGAATGAATCAACTGGTAAGTCTTAACATGGAGCTTTAGCTTTCCTTATTCGCTTCTCTCTCTCACCTTTTGTTCTTGCCTTTTTCTCTCTAGGTGCTGGGGCGTGACTGCCAATCCGGATGGTCGCTGCTGAACATGGAGGCGCCCTGTAAAGGTGAGTGGAAAGCGGCGCTGCAGCGATCGTCGCGATGAGCTTTTAAATAAAAGTCTTCCTTTTCAGGATTGTCGGCGAGATGTCTCCGGGATGCAGATTTAGCAGGTAAGGACTTTTCCTTCTTCTGTTCTCTTTTTCTCTTCCTTTGCAGGTGATCCAGGATGCTGGCAGGCGTGGCAGAAGTCAGGATTCAGGAGCAGACACGGTGAGCGTCCAGCTGCTAGATGCAAAACAACGCGAAGCACGTGTGGCTGTTCGGGTGGGGTTTAAATAGCCTTGGAAGAAGTTCCAGGTATGTATCCTTCCTCCAATCAGGTATGTATCCTTACCCGACCACGCCCGGATGGTAAATTAGTCCCTCAGGTAAAGTAGTTCCCTTCAGGCCTCAAGGAGGACGGGATCCTGCAGCATGGTCTGCATCAGGTAAGTGCACCCAAGCACTCCCATAATGAGCCTGGCACCTATGGCGCCAGGACTGATGTCTTTCATGAGCCTGGCACCATAGGCGCCAGGACACTGTCCAAAGGGCCCCTACATGGGGTTGCTGGGTCTTTCCTTGGGGACTGGATGTCCGCTTTCGGGGACGCAGGGCTTGAACCGGCTCCCCGGGAGCTGGCATCATGACAGTAGCCAGCTAAGGAATCTTGACATTTGTAGAGTGTAGTCACTGAATCAAATCTAGGTGACTTAGAGTGTTGACAATGTCTTACATCTGGGTTACTTTAAGATTGTAGCCAATGCAGTGAACCTTTCACACTCCATGCATATGGAAAGCTAGCTGAAGGCATGGCTACCGACTCGCACGCATCTGCCATCATACACCACTCGAATACACTACGTACAACACATCTGCCATAAGAATGCAGCATCTTTTCACAACAAAAATTCAAAAGGTAGCTGCCCACGTAATGACTATCCTACTCTCGCATAACACCCATCCATATCACAGCTCGACATTGGGTAGATAGCAAGGACTTAGCCACCCCCCATGTATTTGCCAATATGCACACCTGCATTGCCGCATACCTTTGAACTTCCCATACCTGAACTCCAGTCCCCCGGGGGCATTCAACCTACAGCGAGTTGTGGCCATACTGATGGTGAAAGGCGCTATACAAATGACCCATTACATTACATTATTTACAATATTGAAATTTAGTGCAAAAAATGAATTAAAGTGGTATTATACATTCAGTCTTTGTAATAAAATTCAGTGAAAATCCTTTCTTAATGGAACACAAATGTGCCTGTTTTTATTTTTAATGCAACTATGACTGCACAACCCCCATCGTACAACAATCGTAAGTTTGCTACCGCCATGCACTGCTCATAATGCCACATGTGCTAAGGCAAATAACATATATACGTCATATATGATATATTATTTTATTAGTGAAAAAACCTTGGTTAGGAGAATGTGAAGGTTATCAGATTTAACACAAAAAAACCCCTGAAATACAGCAATCACGTTTTGAGTCCACCTTAACTAAGCAACCCATTTCAGCCATGGCCAGTGGCCAAGGATAAACATGTTCCATAGTTTTTTTTAGGTCTGACTAGCTGTGGCCCTCGGCCGTGGCCTCTGTGCATGTTGCACCAATATCTTTCTTTAAGGCCCACTAGCCATGACCATTGGCCATGCCAACCAATTACTTTGTTACCAAACAGCTATTGCCCTCTGCCCAGTAGATGTGCCACCGCAGATGTTAAACCTTGTTTTCTGTCTAACTTTCCATTCCGGCCATCTTTCACAGTAATCATTTCCAATAACATAAATTCCTGCTGTAGAGTGCCATTTCTCTGATTCCTGTGATACGGGAACATTGCTCAGAATTAAAAAGTCTTCCATGCCCTCACAGACACATGCTGACTGCCCCTCTTCTTTTTTCCAGGTTCCCTCACTCCACTCAATTGTTTTTTACCCTTTTCCATTACCCCCCCCCTCCATCATTCATTGGGAATTACTGTGCAAAGCACTGGTACACCTACTAATATAAAAATAAAACACAAAAGTAGAATCAAAACATTACAAACCATGGACTTCTGCCGAGTGTGCATCCACAATGGACTGTGGGGACATTCATTAGCCTGCATTTCATGAACTACTTATGAGAGCACCTTCCATCATATTAAAATGTTAGTAGCGCACCATTCTACAATGCAAAACCTTGTGCATAGTCTGTACAATGCATAAGTCGTGCTGTAGACCTGCAAAAATTAAATGATAATCTCCTAAATGGAATAGCCGAAGAACTCCTCAGACAAATACAACACATACAAAGTAAATATTTTAGGACTGAAGTAGACTCAGCAAACACAGTTCATTTTGAAAACATAAACCAACAACTTTCCAATAGTTATCTCATCACAAATACATACAAAAAAGGAATAGCAAAGTTTTAAAACATTTCTGTTGAAATTCTGGACAAAGTATGTGCCTGTTGTTGCAGAATTTCCTATAAGAAAAGTACAAACATAGTAGATATGGCATAGCTATCTCGCACAACAACCACTGGGTAAGGTGTATTAGGGGCTGGCTGGAGGTTTTGGGAGGTTTTTGTGCTGATCTGCAATTAGGGTTCCCTGGGGTGATTTGTTTCATTTTGGCTTTGTACCTCCCCCCACTGCCCCTTGGCAACTGGCTAAGACAGTCATGTATCCCTCTGCATTTGTCCTGGCAGCCTTCTCTGAGTGTTTTCCATGTGCCATTCCTGGTTGTAATCTGTAGCCATCATGCACAACTACCACTGGCAATGGTGTGTTAGAGGGTGGCTGGTGGTTTTTGGATGATTTGAGTGTGTTTATCTTAGATTTCCAATCCCTGTTTTGGCCTGTAAAGTGCCTTTAGGATGGATGTTTTGTGTGCTTCAATCCGTTTTTTGGCCTGGTTGCTGGTTTCTAGAGTTGTATTTCTCTGTGTTTTAATGTGATTTGCAATCTGTTTTTGTGCTGATATGCAGGTAACTTTCCCTGGTTTTGTGCTGTAGTCCTTTGTTTCTATTTTGTATTTTTGTATTTTTATTGTTCTTTATATAGCGCCTTAATACAAAGTGCTTTACATAAGCACTTGTGACAGGCTTTATCCCCCCACCCACCCCTTGGCAACTGGCTAAGGCAGTCAAGTGTCCATCTGCTTTTGTCTCAGTAGCCTTCTCAGAGTGCTTTCCCGATGCCTTCTCCCACCCACCTTCATCCATTTCCTGTCCTTCCCTCGCCACAACCCCTGAAAGCAAGTTATTGCACTCAGATGTAATTGAGAGGTAGGTATGTGTTGCACTTAGACAGAATTTGGGGGTAGGCATCATGTTGTACTTGATGCATTTTGGGGGTAGGCATTGAGGTACACATAGATGTATCTTGGAGTGGGCAATGTGCTGCACTTAGATGTAATTGGGAGGTGAGCAATGTGTTGCACTTACACTAAAGTTAGGGGTAGGAATTGTGTTGCACTTGATGTATTTTGGGGTAGGCATTGTGCTGGACTTAGATGTACTTTGGGGTGGGAAATGTGTTGCACTTAGACAGAATTTGAGGGAATCAATGTGTTGCACTTAAATGTAATTGGGAGGTGGGTAATGTGTTGCACATACATGGAAGTTGGGGGGAGGCATTGTGTTGCACTTGATGTATTTTTAGGCAGGCATTCTGTTGCACTTAGACAGATTTTGGCGGTAGGCATTGTGTTGCACTTAGATATAATTGGGGTGGGTAATGTGATGCACTTCGACGCAAGTTGGTGGTGGATACGGTTTTGCACTTAGATGCATTTGCGGGTGGGCAATGTATTACACTCAAACGACAGCATTTCTATTATTCTTAGAAGATTTACAATGGTATCGGGTCCATAGCAGTCAGAAGATTATAGGGACAACCTGTCTAATGGGCCTAGAAAGCATATGAGGATAAACTCTCTATTGCCCCTAGAAGATTTCGTATAGACTGCTAACTGCAGTTATAAAATGTATTAGGATAGATTTCATTTTGCTTAGTAGATTTATCAGGATCACCTCTCTATTCCATTTGGCCTGGTATAGCACCTGAACGATTGATGATGTTATCCTTTCTCGGTGCTCAGAAAACTGTGAGGATAGCCAGTGAATTGAACAGAAATGTATGTGGGTAGCCTAGATATTGCACTTAGGAGATTCCTGAGATAGATTATTGCACTTAGAAGATATATTAAAATGCCTCCTGACAGTTAGAAGGTTGCCAGGATATTACGCATGGAAAGTACTAGGATGGCGTTACCACTGCATGAAAATCGAACTGGGTTTTTCCTGCCTATTGCACATTGACTGCACACCTATAGTATCTATGTTTTTAGCCTGGCTGCTTTCAAAAGATGTATGGGGATTGCTGATAAATGCACTCAATAGATACTTGAAATTGGAATCATGAGTTTTCAGGACCACAGCCTGTCTATTGCACTTAGAAGATACATCAGGCCAGTATGTCTATTGCACCTAGATATAACATAGCCTTCTACAGATGACCTCATCACTCTACTTCAAAGACAAGTTTCCAGCTGAGCCTCAAAGTACGTATGCATGCACCACTTCAGTGAACATTTGGCCATAGGCACGGCTACCTGCCCACAAACATTTAAAATGCAGCGACGACCATGACAATATTCAATCTAGCTGGACACGTAATGCTCCTCCAGGCTTAAAATCAGCGCACAACACATACGCATATCAGAATGCAGCGATGAGTTAAGACAAAATTATGTCTAGCTGCACACTTAATTAATTTATTTTGCTAACGCACATAATCCTCTCCACCCAGCACCCATCCACATGCTTGACTTGATGGGTAGCTTCATGGAGCCCGCTCCCACCACCTCATCTTGGTCAAATGCATGCATGCATTCTAGCCTTCACTTGATTTCCCACACCTTGGACTTCGGCCCCCGAGGGCGTTCCCCACAAAAGCATATTGAGGCCATATTAATGGGATAAAGGCGCTATACAAATGACTTCTACTATTGCTGCTACTACTACTACTATAAAATAAAAGACAATAAAGAATCACAATGGTTCCATTTAGCTTTATATTTAACAGCAGAACATAAATACAAAATAACTGATCCCTTAATACTTTGCACATACTGCAATATTAAGCTTGATAATACCCAAATGCCATTCTGCTTTCAAAACAACTTAATCTGTATGAAAGTATCATAATTTAAACCATACCGGCATTCCAACCTATAGTATGTCTCCAACCAAAAAAGGCCAAATTGCCTCCATCAGAATTACTTAAAGGCGTTCATAGCTAAATAGTGTAATTAGCATTAGACCTTACTTAAAATATAGAAATGCTAGGCGTAAGGTATCCAGTACAACAATCTCTGATTGTACTATTTAATGGAGTGCTAACAACAGACACAAATATTTGGCATCTGCTAGTTGACTTAAACAAAGTCAAAGAGTCCTAGAATATCTTAAGCAAAACAAAGAATACTACAAAGATATGAACCCAAAAGAAAACCCCCAAATATATGCAGGTGCACCACAGACTGGCCACTTTCAACGTGTTGATCCTATCACTACAAAATTTCTTTTAGACCAGTATACAATTCACCCACTGCCTTTCAGAAACACCACTGAAGATGCATTGAAAACATATTAAATGCATCAAGCCAAAGGGTCTCCAAAGAGCATAAACAAAAAATGTTTAGAAGCAGGTGTTTTCCACTCCTCTTTCCTACAGGAAAAGGAGGAAGACATGATGAAAGACTCAAACAAATCAGCATATCATTCTCTACGAATGTATCTGAAGATCCAAGATACTGGCAACATGTAGAATATGTTTTCCACTTCTTGTTCGAAAGTGAACTAGCAACTCTAAGTTATGGAGTTGCACACACAGTAAAAACAGGCACCCATCTCCTAAATATCTCAGCTACTCATCTCCTTCAAAAGATAAAAGACAAAGATGAAGTGTTGCAGTCAAGCATTACAACCTTCTTGGCAAATGTGTGTGTACAAAAGAATACTGTTTCCAACGTCATGCTTATGTATGTTGTATGTTAAGGGACCTAGGCTCACCCACATGGTTTGTTACTCTAAGTTGTACAGAATATGCATGGGAAGACTTGCATGACTTTCGATGCACTGCAAACCACACTAAAGATGGAATAGGCATAGAAAGTGCAGAAGAACTCTGTTCTTGTGACCCTGTCAATATCACAAGATACTTTGAACATAGTTTTTGTTGCCATGTTATGCTTAATCTTTAATAAAAAAACTGTCCTCCACTCAGAGAAGTGGAATACCGAAGGCCCACACGAGGCCCCTGCATTCTCCTCCTTGCCTCTTTCCTGCTGCTCTGCTCATGAAGAACTCCTCCACCTGCCCCAGCATGCTGCCATGCCTGGAACAACTAGGGTAAGCACTGGTATGGATTTTAGAACGCTGGCTGGTGCCTGTAACATCATTTGTGACTTTGATCCAAAAAATGCATTTAAGTATGTTGAAAATTAATCGCTTTTGGACTAATCTTCTGGCTACATCCTTTGTTTCCCTTGTTACTGGGCATCTTGCAGCCCTGCCTGTGTACAAATTCCATTTAAAAAATGGCTGCATTATTTTTACATCTAACTTTGTTTGTGTGGTCTGGCCCTGCTCCCACCTCCCATTGGCTGTCCATGGCCCATATATGACTTTGATCCAAAAAGTGCATTTAAATATGCCCCACAGCCTCTGTACATTGAAAATGCATCTCTTCTGGACTAATCTTCTGGCTACCTCCTTTGTTTCCCTTGTTTCTGGGCATCTTGCAGCCCTGCCTGTGTAGAAATGCCATTTAAATAATGACCACATTATTTTTGCATCTAACTCTGTGTGTGTGGTCTGGCCCTGCTCCCCCCTCCCATTGGCTGCCCTTGGGCATAAAGCCAATCAGGGCTACCGGGAGGCGGGAGCCATCCTCCACTACCACGGTATGCCCCAAGCTACCCCACTAGTCATCCTGTTTGCCCCCACTTGCTCACTTGTCCTCCTGTGTGCCCCCACTTGCCCCTTATGCTCCAGTGTGCCCCCACTTGCCCCCTTGTCCTCCTGTGTGCCCCCGCTGGCACCTTTGTGCTCCCGTGTTCCCCCCTCTTGCCCCCTTGTCCTCCTGTGTGCCCACACTGACCCCCGTGTCCTCCTGTGCGCCCCCATTTGCCCCCTTGTCCTATGTGTGCCCCCATTGGCCTGCTTGTCCTCCGGTTTGCCCCCCTTGCTCCCGTGCCCTCCTGTGTGCCCCCACTTGCCTCCTTGTCCTCATGTGTGTCCCCACTTGCCCCCTTGTCCTCCAGCTAGCCCCCACTGGCCCTGTGGTCCTCCTGTGTGCCCCGACTGGCCCCCTTGTCCTCACGTGTGCCCCCACTTGCTCCCTTGTCCTCCTGTGTGCCCCAACTGGCCCTCTTGTCCTCCCGTGTGTCCGCACTAGCCCCTTTTCCTCCTGTGTGGCCTCACTTGCCACCTTGTCCTCCAGTGTGCCCCCACTTGCCCCCTTGTCCTTCGGTGTGTCCCTGCTGGTTACATCCTTTGTTTCCCTTGTTACTGGGCATCGTGCAGCCCTGCCTGTGTACAAATTCCATTTAAAAAATGGCTGCATTATTTTTACATCTAACTTTGTTTGTGTGGTCTGGCTCTGCTCCCACCTCCCATTGGCCTTCCTTGGCCCATATATGACTTTGACCCAAAAAGTGCATTTAAATATGCCCCACAGCCTTTGTACATTGAAAATGCATCTCTTCTGGACTAATCTTCTGGCTACCTCCTTTGTTTCCCTTGTTTCTGGGCATCTTGCATCCCTGCCTGTGTACAAATGCCATTTAAATAATGACCACATTATTTTTGCATCTAACTCTGTGTTTGTGGTCTGGCCCTGCTCCCCCCTCCCATTGGCTCCCTTGGGCATAAAGCCAATCAGGGCAACCGGGAGGCGGGATCCGTTCTCCACTACCACGGTATGCCCCAAGCTACCCCACTACTCATCCTGTTTGCCCCCACTTGCTCACTTGTCCTCCTGTGTGCCCCTATGAAAAAAATGGTGTTCCCATTAACAATGGGAACTCCCGTCCCCTGCACACCTCTGGGTATTGGATAACAGGATCCAAACGAAATATACTTTTTAGTTCACTTATTGTTGATTTTTCGTATTGCAAAGTAACAATTAAACCACTCTTTTGTACCAATATTACATATGAAAACATGCAATGATTTGTTTCAATATACATAAAAGTTTCAAAAAGTCTTTATGAAGGCAGGATAGTGTTTTAGTACCATATACATGATAATAAAGAATGTTCAAATTCAATTCACTTAAAAACAATATACAATAATTCAAAAAAATTCAAGAAAAAAAAAATTCAAGAGGAAAGCCTTCCTAATTCAAAGCTCTACGCGTTTCGAGAGTGTACCTCTCTTCTTCAGGAGCAATAACTTTTCAATACGGACACAATATTTTCATATCCTGTTATTAATTCACAGTCAACAAATAAATTCAAAGTATGTCCATTTCAATTTTCTTTCATTTTTCTCTATGTCTTTAGAACTTCAAGCATCCCTTCTTGTTGTGGAATGGTGAAAACGTCATCTAGTGAAGTAGCAATATGATGTGCTGTAAATAACAATAATATGTGTATTAGCTAGTGATTTAAATGGGGAATTAAATAAATATAAACCCATGTGGGAAACGGTAATCCTACCTGTATTTCTTGTTCATATCCTGTATGTTTCTCAATTCAAAGATGACCACTGTTAATGGCTGGCATCTGTGGCTTCTAATCAGCCTTCGTTCTGTCACAAATAATAATTTGATAATTTCTATCAGAATGTAGTTTGCACATTATGCTTTTATCTGATTCCTTAACTTAAGTTCAAAAAAATTCAAAAGATTTTACCTCAATGCCCTGCTGGTAGTGTTTGTTGTAGTGCTGAGCCCCTCGTGGTCCCGAGGGGCTCAGTGTGACATCCCATTCAGTTGGTGTGGTATCAATACGAAATTAGCACCCCACCTTTCCTGAAGTTATTATTTTTGTTTCCCCACTAGAAAATGTCATTTTCGAAAATTAATGCATTAACGAACAAACATGCAAAAACTCTAGCATTCACGGAAGAAGAAGCTGTACGAATATTAGGTTTAATTAAGAGTACAGGTAAATTATCTACAAATCAAGATAAACCGGATAGAATTATTAACAATCTAGAAAAACTTATCAGACGAGAAATCGCACAGAAATTGCATGCCACAACCTTAACTGAATATTACAAGTCACAAAAAATACCTAGAAGACTTCAAATTTATTTAAAACCTACACTCTGTAAGGACAATATTGAATTTGTGGCTAGGTGGGAACGAATTCTAAACAAATGTTCATTAGATCTCATTTTGTTGACGATTGAAGAATTAGCTGCATCATTATCTAAATTGGACACGGAAACAACAGAATTAAAAGAACAACTTGTCTCGTTAACCTCAGCAGATGAATTAAAAAACATCTTGTCCTTCACAAATGAGAAACTTGATTCATACAAAAAGGACATAGAGCAGAGAAAGATCCGAAAATACCGTCGTGATACATTGGACTACTCAAGAGACATAGTCTATACGTGGCAAGAGTACTACCAACAGCAAAATCAACAATTCCAGAATTCAAAACAAAGAACACCACAACAGAAAATACCGAGAAGAGGAAGCAAGAGTACAGAGCCATCAAGTGACGCATCGAGTGAGGGGAAAGACCCAGCTCCAACGCAACAACCATCAACATCAGGGACTGTACCCACAGGATTAATCCCAAGTGCTCAGAACGAAGAAGGTTTACTAGACGCACCTGATTTTTTAGAAGACGGCGGGCGCGAAGAGGGAGGAAGAAACCTAAGGAGCAAGAAGAAAATTCAAATTTGATCATCAATATTTCGAGCAAAATCCTCAATAAACAACAATTGGACCTACTGAGTTTAGGCCTTTCTTTTGTACCAACAAACCAAACAAATCTATTTGCAGAAGAAGTGAACTTATTCAAATTGGTAAGGAAAATGAAATTAAAATTATTTTTTGATTCCATACCCGCAATACAAGAAAGATCAACAACATTTGAATCACTTGAAATTAAGTCAAAAAGTACGTTTACTCCTAATGTTAAGAACTCAACATTAGATTTGTTTGAAATGAAAATGAAGAAAGATCTACGCTCAATAAAATTTGCAGACATGAGACAACAAAATCTCCGGAAATACCAATATAAAATACTCAAAGAGTTAGCAAATGATAGAACAATTGAGATTAAACCAGCGGATAAAGGGGGTGCTATTGTAATTATGGATGCAAATTTGTACAAACAAGGATGTATATCTTTACTCGAAGACACTAACACATACATGACTCTACAACATGATCCGACAAGAGAGACCCAACAGATGATTGAGGAAGTGGTGAACAAAGCAGCAGAAGAAGGCTGGATAACAGAGAAAACTAAGGAATTCCTATTAAATAAAAATCCAATTCTCCCAGTATTCTATGGACTACCGAAAGTACACAAAAATTTAAGAAATCCTCCTTTCAGACCAATAGTTGCAGCAACTGAAAGTGTCTTTGACCCGTTGTCCAAATATTTAGACAAACTTCTTCAGCCCATTATCCAATCTACATCAACGTATTTAAGAGACACGACCCACTTACTTAATATACTGAACACGTTTCGTGAAGTAGAAGATAATTGGATATTATTTACACTTGACGTACAATCCTTGTATACCTCAATTCCCCATGAGGAAGGACTGGAGGCCTTAGAATGGCTATTACTCCAACAAGAATTCTTTCCATCTAACAAAATGTTTGTCATCCAACTTGCTAAAATGATCCTTTACAATAATTATTTTAGATTTCAAGGTCAATATTATTTACAGATTGCAGGAACTTCAATGGGGGCAGCTATGGCCCCAGTGTATGCCAATACATTTATGTTTTATTTTGAAACTCAGTACATCCTAGATAACCCAAGATGGTCAGAGAAGTTAAAGATGTGGAAACGTTACATTGATGACGTGCTTGGCATATGGTGTGGCACAAAAGAAGATCTGGAAAACTTTTATGGATATCTAAACTCATGCAATGACCGGATCAAATTCACATTAGAAATTGGAACACCAGCAGTACACTTTTTAGATACAAAAATATATTCTGAAAATGGAAGACTACACACAACAGTTTATAGGAAGCCCACAGATGTGAACAATAGCTTATTTTTTACGAGTCACCACCCTCAACACTTAAAAATAACTTGCCTTTGAGCCAATTACAAAGAATTAAACGGATAGTCTCAAAAGAGGACACTTTCTTGGAAGCAGAAAAAGATCTTATGTCACGATTTGAGGAGAGAGGATTCCCTCAAAACATTCTCACAGAAGCAAAAGAAAAATGCCATCAAAAGACAAGATCAGACTTGTTAATGCACAAGACCATAAAGGATAAGGACAATCCTCCACTGATCTATTTATCACAGTATTCTACCAAAAGCACACAAATCAAAAGGATTTTACATAAAAATTGGAAAATTACTAGGTTGGACACAAAACTCAGTAGTTTATTCCCAAAACTGCCATTAATGGCCTATAATAGAGGGAGAAACCTACGGGATTCACTGGTCAAGGCAGAAAGGGTAAACACGGTACAACAACAATTCTTGTCTAAAACAAAGAAAGGTACATTTCCCTGTTTGAATTGCAGTCAATGTAATAATGTTCAGAAAGGACCAACAATTAGACATCCATACACAGGCCAGAAAATTAATTTGCAAAATTTTGCTACTTGTGACAATAAATGTGTAATTTATGGACTTATATGTCCATGTGGTAAATATTATGTGGGTCAAACATTGAGACGTGTAAAGGATCGTATCTCAGAACACAAGTCTAATATAAGAACAGAAAACCTAAAGTCACCAGTCACAAGACACTTTAAGGAGCATAACCACACAATTTCACAACTTAGATTTGTAGTTTTGGAAACAATTACACGCCCAGCCAGAGGGGGCAATTTACAGCAAATTCTATCTCGTAGAGAGATGTTTTGGGTACACAAATTGGACTCTCTTGAGCCTAGAGGTATGAACGAGGAGTATTGCCTGAATGTATTCTTGTGAAAAGAAAAGAAAAAAGCAATAATAATGATGTTAATGTTCCTTGTATAAATTATCAACTGCCATCATAATTTCGTTGATCTACTACTGTCACACTTGTATATTGATACACATTTGAGACACACATAGATAAGCAATAGATTTCACAGGACAATGACTATTAAAACTAAATATACACGGCCAGCATGTATTTGCGCATTATTTTGTAATTAACACTACGACTCCCAAAATGCTAATCCGATCACATGATCTACACAGACATACGACCTCAAGTCACATGACAATAAATAGGGAGAGAGGATCGAAAACACGCGCGGCTCGGGCAGAGATTGCAGATCTTGTGTTGGAGTGAAGGAACATCACTAATCAGGTATTAAAGAAATGAGAGAGGTTATAATATCTATTAGTGACATGGGAAAAGTTACATATATTGACACAATGTTTTTCGCGTAGATTATCTTTGAAAAGCTTGGGACGGGACCACGAGGGGCTCAGCACTACAACAAACACTACCAGCAGGGCATTGAGGGAAACATTTTTGAATTTTTTTTAACTTAAGTTAAGGAATCAGATGAAAGCATAATGTGCAAACTACATTCTGATAGAAATTATCAAATTATTATTTGTGACAGAACGAAGGCTGATTAGAAGCCACAGATGCCAGCCATTAACAGTGGTCATCTTTGAATTGAGAAACATACAGGATATGAACAAGAAATACAGGTAGGATTACCGTTTCCCACATGGGTTTATATTTATTTAATTCCCCATTTAAATCACTAGCTAATACACATATTATTGTTATTTACAGCACATCATATTGCTACTTCACTAGATGACGTTTTCACCATTCCACAACAAGAAGGGATGCTTGAAGTTCTAAAGACATAGAGAAAAATGAAAGAAAATTGAAATGGACATACTTTGAATTTATTTGTTGACTGTGAATTAATAACAGGATATGAAAATATTGTGTCCGTATTGAAAAGTTATTGCTCCTGAAGAAGAGAGGTACACTCTCGAAATGCGTAGAGCTTTGAATTAGGAAGGCTTTCCTCTTGAATCTTTTTGAATTATTGTATATTGTTTTTAAGTGAATTGAATTCGAACATTCTTTATTATCATGTATATGGTACTAAAACACTATCATGCCTTCATAAAGACTTTTTGAAACTTTTAGGTATATTGAAACAAATCATTGCATGTTTTCATATGTAATATTGGTACAAAAGAGTGGTTTAATTGTTACTTTGCAATACGAAAAATCAACAATAAGTGAACTAAAAAGTATATTTCGTTTGGATCCTGTTATCCAATACCCAGAGGTGTGCAGGGGACGGGAGTTCCCATTGTTAATGGGAACACCATTTTTTTCATAGTTTCACTGACCTATGATACCAGGGTCTACTGTTTTTCTCCCCAGCACCCCATAAGATTATCCAACACAGTGACAAGCCATTGGAGCTTTCAATCGCTAGATGAAATTAGATTTCTCGTTCAAAGCATAGGGTGTGCAATTTCCTTTTTCTCTTGCAAATTCCTCCTGTGTGCCCCCACTTGCCCCTTGTGCTCCTGTGTGCCCCCACTTGCCCCCTTGTCCTCCTGTGTGCCCCTGCTGGCACCTTTGTGCTCCCGTGTTCCCCCTCTTGCCCCCTTGTCCTCCTGTGTGCCCACACTGACCCCCTAGTCCTCCTGTGCGCCCCCATTTGCCCCCTTGTCCTATGTGTGCCCCCACTGGCCTGCTTGTCCTCCTGTTTGCCCCCCTTGCTCCCGTGTCCTCCTGTGTGCCCCCACTTGCCTCCTTGTCCTCATGTGTGTCCCAACTTGCCCTCTTGTCCTCCAGCGTGCCCCCACTGGCCCTGTGGTCCTCCTGTGTTTTCCCCGTCTGGCCCCCTTGTCCTCATGTGTGCCCCCACTTGCTCCCTTGTCCTCCTGTGTGCCCCAACTGGCCCTCTTGTCCTCCCGTGTGGCCCCACTGGCCCCTTTTCCTCCTGTGTGCCCTCACTTGCCCCCTTGTCCTCCAGTGTGCCCCCACTTGCCCCCTTGTCCTTCAGTGTGTCCCTGCTGGCCCCCTTCTCCTCCTGTGTGCCTCCACTTGCCAACATGTCCTCCTGTGTGCCCCCACTGGCCCCCTGTTCCTCCCATGTGCCCCCACTGGGCCCCTTGTCTTCTTGTGTGTTCCCACTTTCCCCCTTGTCCTCATGTGTGCCCTAACTTGCCCCCTTGTCCTCTCGTTTGCACCTCGTATGGCTCCTTGTCCTCTAGTGTGCCCCCCACTGGCTCCCTTGTCCTCCAGTGTGCACCCACAAGCACCCTTGTCCTCCCGTGTGCTCCAACTGGCCCCCTTGTCCTCCAATGTGCCCCCACTGGCCCTTGTCCTCCTATGTGCCCCACTTGCCCCCTTGTCCTCCTGTGTGTCTCCACTGGCCCCTGAGTCCTTCTGGCAGCTTCCTTCCCTCCTTCCCACCTTTCACCTTCATTTTTCTTATCACTTACTCTTATCATTGTCCCTGACCTTGATAATAGCTTGTCTGTCCCTCCCCCTTTTCACCCTTGTCCTTCTCCTCCCTCTCCCTTCCAGCACTATCTGAACAGTTGCTGACCCTTTAAGATAGTCACTTGTTTTGTTCCTCTCCTCCTCCCCCTCTCTCCCCTCCTCCACTTCCCCTCATCCCCTTCCTCTTGTCACTCTTGCACTGCAACAATTGTCGTCAGGCATAGTAATGTCACTGCTTGTATTGTCTCCCTTTTTCCCTCCCCTCCCCCCCTAAATGTTCCACACACTTGTACTATCTGTTATGATATGATAGTTGTTTTCACATTCTGATTTGTTTCAATGACCTGTAAGAAGGTAACTGTATTTTCCCATGTTCCCTCCCTCCTTGAAGTGCTTTGAAACACATTGTGTATAGGTGCTATACAAATAAATAATCAATCAATAAATCATTCAAACACTTTTTTTTGTACAAATGAATATCACTCCAGAGGAGCACCACACATCCACATGTTTTTGTGAACTGCCATTGAAAGATAAGTCAAAGCCTATCTCACTGAAGCTGAAAATACTCAGCAAAAAGGCCTTTGGGGTGACATATCATGCACAAAACCCTTTCTCAGCTTTGGTATCAAAATCCTGTTACAAAGATAATACAATTCCAACAAAGCTTCAGATCATTCAACGGGTACAGCCTTATTTGGGAAATCTGAAATCATTCTCTGGCTCAACCGTGGTCCAGCTTCATCCTGAAAAAGAGTATTTAATCCTATCAAGAAATTGAATCAATAGCCACAAATTAGTCCAGCCTCAAAGATATTTTAAAAAACAATCTGATAGATGCATTTTTTCGGAAACTGAAGTGCTGTTTTGTAAAACATATCTGTATATGATATAACCCTAAACTATACCAACAA
Organism: Ambystoma mexicanum; assembly: GCF_040938575.1. Lineage (NCBI taxonomy): Eukaryota > Metazoa > Chordata > Amphibia > Caudata > Ambystomatidae > Ambystoma > Ambystoma mexicanum. Next base: position 418,563,223 of record NC_090938.1, read on the forward strand.
AAATGATGTTATGCCGGATGAGACAACTGGAAAATACTCAGTGTTAAATTGTGAAGGAAGCTGTAGTATCATTTAATGTGTTTTGGAGTGCAGCGTCACTGCATGGAATCACAATATTGCTATAATGTGGCACACATATCGCCAGCCAGATCTTGCCAGTGTAACATACGGATATGCAAATGAAGACAGGTTACAGATTTAAAAGCATAATATCATTTTTTTTCTCTTCTCTCACTTGAAATGCCTCATTCACAGGAGACCACATTAGCTAGCTAATTGACTAACTTAATTAACAATACTAACACTAATTCTAACTAATTAACATTATAATGTGCTCTCCATGTAGAAAAAGGAGGCAGGAAAGGACTATTCTGTGATTCAGTTTAAACGTGCATTTTTCTCAGATTTTTCTGGCTGAGCTGAAATGTGAAGGACGGAAAGGCAACAGGAAATCTAACAGAAACAGTCATTACAGTATGAAGATCCCATTGTATGTGAAAGAGGGGTGGCAACCTAATACACTTTCTGTTAATATGATTGGAGGGAAGTATATCTGAAGACAGGTTGCGTAAGCAACAGAGCTTTGCTGGACGAGCTCCGACTGTCATGATCTCTGCTTCCAAAAGGTCAGGGTTTTCCCAACTCCCTTGGAAGCAGATCCATAACCCAGGTTCCGAGTGCCAACCAGTCCCAATTGGGACCTTTTGGACCCAGTCCTGGCGCCAGTGGCACCAGGCTCATAAATATGCCCAGTCCCAGCGCTGGAAGCGCCGGGCTCATAATGCTTGGGTGGACTTACCTTCAGCAGACCATGCTGCTTACTTGCCTGCCAGTTGAGCCTCTGATCCTCTTCTGTTTGGAACTACTTTTCCTGTTGGGTGGGGCTGGAGCCACTCCCTAGATTCAGAACACTGGAACTCTTCTGGAAGGCAGGAACTCTTTTCTTACCAGGAACTCTTTTCTTACTTAGGCGTGGCTGTGGAAGGAGACACCTAAGCACTACAGGAGGCTATTTAAACCACACCCGGTGGATGAATCTTGCTTTGCGTTATTCTGCAACCTCTGCAGCAGAACGCTCATCGTGTCTTCTGCATCCGGTCCTGGGCCTAAGGAAAAAGGCTTACCATCCTGAATCCAGTCTTCAGCAACACCTATAAAGACAAGAAAGAACAGGTTAGCATTCCGGCATCTGAAAGGCAAAGGCTTACCATCCTGAATCCAGTCTTTAGCAACACCTATAAAGACAAGAAAGAACAGGTTAGCATTCCGGCATCTGAAAGGCAAAGGCTTACCTACTCTTCGTGCGCTCCGGAGGTCTTCACACTGCATTCCGGCATCTGAAAGACAAAAGTTTACCAACTCTTCGCACGCTCCGGAGGCCTTCGGCGCTGCATCCCGCATCTGAAAGACAAAACAAGGTGCGTTTAAAGACATTGGGGAACTTTAATACTCACGTGCCATTACTCCTTTCCACATCTAATCCAGTGGGTATTCGGCACCCTGCAGCCGCTCCGAACTCGTACCTGCAAAATAAAAAGACAGTTAGAGCGCATAGTGAAGCAGGCAACAAGCGCTTACTTACGTGCTTCCAGGCGCTTCTATTCATCACACGGGCTCCATCTTCAACTCACTTCAGCCCGTCATCCGCCATCGCCGGAACCCTGCAAAACAAGAGACATCATTACTAAAGACTTTAAAGACATTTGAATGACTCGAAACTTACCGTTCGTGCAGTAAACGACGGACAGCAGTCCTCTGAAGTCAAGAGGCCTGCGCTACCTATCCAGTGAAGAAACTGGTTACAGCACCCTGCCCCGAGGCAGATGGAGAGCTCGGCATTCACTTACCTAAGACATCTTACTCTACACGTCAGGCATACAGTGCACAGAGGTCCAGCCCAAAGAGCCAACCGGGTGCTACACATCACCTTTGAAGATACGGTAGTCGCCCAGTCAAGACCGGCGCCTCTGCGAGAATCAGGTGAGCGTTACAGAACGCAAAGCCTACCGTAAAACTCTCGCCCAGGCGCTATGGAAACCTCGGATACTGACCCCCTAGCCCGGTTACTTGGGGAACTAAGGGCAGAAGTGCATGCAGCTCGTCGGGAAACGAATGCTCTAAGAAGGGAACTAATTATTTCCAAGGAGAGAACAGACAATCTTGCTAGACAAGTGCTACAGTCACAAGCCGGACAGACCCCGTTACCCGCATCAGGGGCAAATCTTCCTTCAACATCCTCTATGAATCCAGTGCAGATCAACCTACCTGGGAATGTACCTCTGGCTCCGCCCGAACGATTTTCTGGTGACCCAAAGAGGTTTGCAGTATTTATCAATCAGTGCCGGTTGCACTTCTTATGCCGGCCAGCAGCCTTTCCAACTGATCAAGCAAAAGTAGCTTTTGTACTTTCGTACCTTAGTGGCAATGCGGCAGACTGGTCGATCCCTCTAGTTAATCAAGATGATCCGGTTCTCCATGATTTTCAAGCCTTTCAGCTTAGTATGGAAAAACTGTTCGCAAGACATTCACAGGGGCAGGCCTTGGACAATGAGCTTCTTTCGTTGCGACAGGGTAATCAAGACCTTTTGGCTTCTATTGCATCTTTCAATAGACTAATAGTGGAAACTCAATAACCTGAGGACAAAAGGATTACGCTGTTTTATAGAGGTCTACGTGGAGAGCTCAAAGACGTTTTAGCCCAAGTAGTGAATCCCCCACAAGACTGTTCGGATTATATAGACTTGGTCGTTCAAATAGATCACAGGCTGCAGAACAGGAAGGCCGATCGTTCCAAGTTTGATGCTCGAGTATTTTCCAAACCGCCAACTCCTTCCAAAGGAGTAGACTCCGGGGAACCCATACAAATAGGGGGTCTGAAAGGTCCTCTAACACAAAGGGGGGGCGGGAAAGGAGGAAACAGTTGCAATTATGCCTATATTGCGGAAACTCAGGGCACTTTCTTCGAGACTGTCCGGTGAAACCTGCCAAGAAGGCAGTAGGAGCTGCAGTTACCAAAGTTACAAACTCTGAGCAGGGAAACGACCTCGCCCGACAAGAATAGAGGTCCTCTTGCCGAGCGTGAAAACCAGTTCCGTGACCTCGCATTTCGTGATACCTATGGTCCTCATTAGCCCTGATAATCCGGATCGATTACATGCAATTGAAGCTTACGTCGACAGCGGTGCCATCGGCAATTATGTGGATCATGAAATGGTTTTGAGGATGAATCTAACTCTTTGTCCCAAGGCTGTAAAGGACGTCATTACTACGGTGGATGGTACGGAGATAGCCTCCGGGCCAGTAACGCATACCACTCAAGAGGTGACGCTAGTAAGTCAAGATGGACACCATGAGAAGATCGTGTTCGATGTGATCAAGGCCCCTCAGTTTCAGATTATTCTAGGAATACCTTGGTTAGAGAAACACAATCCTCTGATCGATTGGCGAGCAAGAACGGTCCAGTTTCCAGAATGTGTCTCTACTTGTCACCCTCCACCTGGTGTTGCACTGGCCGCAATTTCTTCAGAGACTCCCCAGTTACCTCCCGAATACCTAGAATACCAAGATGTTTTCCGGAAGGATCAGGCTAACTCTCTACCTCCTCATAGGTCTTATGACTGCCAGATAGACCTGATACCTGGATCTACTCCTCCTTGTAGTAGAATTTATGCCCTCACCGAGCCTGAGAACCTTCACCTTCGACAATACCTGGATCAATACCTGGCAAATGGGTTTATTCGTCCTTCCAAGTCCCCTGCTTCTTCAGCTTTGTTCTTCGTTCCAAAAAAGGAAGGAGACCTTAGAACTTGTATCGATTATCGCTCCCTGAACCAGATCACCGTTAAGAATAGATATCCGTTACCTTTGATCCCTGAACTCCTGGACCAAGTCAGAAAAGCATGCATTTATACAAAGCTGGATCTTAGAGGAGCTTACCACTTGGTACGAGTAAAAGAGGGCGATGAATGGAAGACGGCCTTCCGCACCAAGTATGGGCTATTTGAATATCAGGTCATGCCCTTCGGACTTTGCAATGCCCCGGCCGCCTTTCAATATTTTATGAACGATGTCCTCAGAGAGCTCATAGATGTATGTGTTGTTGTTTACATTGACGACATCCTCGTTTATTCTTCATCGGAATCTGAACATCGGAAACACGTGAAAATGGTCCTCGAAAGATTGCGTCAACACAAACTTTTCGCTAAGTTGGAAAAATGTGTTTTCAACGTGACTGAAGTTGAATTCTTGGGATTCATATTATCACCTGGCGGAGTGCGTATGGATTCAAAGAAGGTCGATGCAGTTCTCAAATGGCCATCACCATCCTCCGTAAAAGGTGTGCAAAGCATGTTAGGCTTCGCTAACTTTTACCGCAGGTTTATCCCCGAATTCTCTCGAATAGTCCAGCCCATCACTGCCTTGTTAAAGAAAAACAAACGTTTTGAATGGTCTACCGAGGCGGAACAAGGTTTCCAGGATTTGAAGACTAAATTTATCTCTGCACCAATCTTAAAACACCCTCGCCCCGAACTCCCCTACATCGTGGAAACTGATGCTTCAAGCCTTGCCATGGGGGCAGTTCTATCACAAAAGGACCCGGTAACCAATCAGTTGCATCCCGTGGCATTTTGGTCCTGCAAATTCTCGCCTCCTGAAATCAATTACACGATTACTGACAAGGAACTTCTGGCTATCAAGTCTGCCTTTAAGGCTTGGCGGCATTATCTGCTGGGGGCCCGACACACCGTTACTGTGATTACGGATCACCGAAACCTGCAATATTTGAAGACCGCAAAAGCCCAATCCTCTAGACAACTCTGTTGGGCATTATTCTTTGCCGAGTTTGACTTCATAATTACCTATCGACCTGGTACAAAGAACGGTAAAGCCGATGCCCTTTCTCGGATGGGAGTGGAAGAACACTTGGTCAACCCTAAACCTGTACCAATCATTCCCGAACAAAGAATTCTGGGTGTAATCGCCACAGAATCCATAGAGGAAGTTAAGGATAAAGCCAGGCAACTTGTAACTCCAGCAGACATACAGAATTGGCATCTGCAGGGAAAGGACTTTGCAGTAAAGGACAACCTATTGTATTTCCAAGAACGATTATACCTACCCAGCACAGATTTACAGAAAAAAGTAATCTCTTGTTATCACGACTCTTTAATGGAAGGTCATCCCGGTATAGCCAAGACCTCAGAAAAGATCAAGCGCTACTTCTGGTGGCCGTCTTGGAAAAAAGATATCAGAGACTTTATAATGTCCTGTGGAGTATGCGCCCAAAACAAGAGTCAAAAGGAAAGACCAGCAGGCCTCTTACGCCCTATTGACATCCCACCTCGCCCTTGGCATACGCTTTCTATGGACTTCATCACCGATCTACCTCCATGCTCCGGATACAATACGATTCTAGTAATCGTGGACTTATTCTCCAAGATGGCGCATTTCATTCCGCTCAAAGGCTTGCCAACAGCAGCAACTCTGGCCCGAGAATTTCTCGAAAACATCGTCCGACTGCACGGTTTTCCTTCGGTTCTAATTTCGGATCGAGGTAGTCAATTTATTTCTCATTTTTGGCGAAGTTGCTGTCGGTCGGCTCAAATTGATGTGAGACTATCGACCAGTCACCACCCTCAGACCGACGGACAAACCGAGAGGACCAATCAAACTCTGGAACATTATTTACGGTGCATGCTGCAACAAACTGAAAAAACTTGGAAAGATATCCTTTGGATAGCCGAGTATGCCTACAATAACTCTGTCCATTCGGGAACTGGGAAAACCCCGTTTTTTCTTTTGTACGGCAGTCACCCTCGAACCTCGGAGTTGGATCCCCTCCAAGATCTTGAAACACCAGCAGTAGACTACCTGCATTCTACAATCACCCAAGCCTTTAAGGAAGCTGTTTCTCACCTTCAAAGGGCTAAAGAACAATACAAGAAAGGAGCAGATCAACATCGGAAGGAAGCCCCTCACTATCAAGTAGGGGATCAAGTCTGGTTATCCACCAAATATCTATCTCTAAAAGGGCCACGCACATTCAACCCAAGATACCTTGGTCTCTATTCCATCACTACCATAGTAAACCCAGTAGCGGTCAAGTTGGACTTGCCCCCGCACATGAAGATACATCCGGTCTTCCACGTCTCTCTATTAAAACCCGTGCAACCTCAAACCCGACTAACCAAATCTCCAAAACCTATCCTAGTGGATGGAGAACTCGAGTTTGAAGTCAAAAGCATTCTGGACTCCAAGATCTCCAAATCTAAACTATTCTACCTAATTGACTGGAAAGGCTACTGCCCCCAAGAGAGATCCTGGGAACCTGCTTAATATGTCCACGCTCCTCGCCTAATCAAAAGATTTCACCGAACATTTCCTGACAAGCCAAAACCCCCGGAGAAGCCCGGTTTGGGAGGGGCCTTGAGGGGGGTACTGTCATGATCTCTGCTTCCAAAAGGTCAGGGTTTTCCCAACTCCCTTGGAAGCAGATCCATAACCCAGGTTCCGAGTGCCAACCAGTCCCAATTGGGACCTTTTGGACCCAGTCCTGGCGCCAGTGGCACCAGGCTCATAAATATGCCCAGTCCCAGCGCTGGAAGCGCCGGGCTCATAATGCTTGGGTGGACTTACCTTCAGCAGACCATGCTGCTTACTTGCCTGCCAGTTGAGCCTCTGATCCTCTTCTGTTTGGAACTACTTTTCCTGTTGGGTGGGGCTGGAGCCACTCCCTAGATTCAGAACACTGGAACTCTTCTGGAAGGCAGGAACTCTTTTCTTACCAGGAACTCTTTTCTTACTTAGGCGTGGCTGTGGAAGGAGACACCTAAGCACTACAGGAGGCTATTTAAACCACACCCGGTGGATGAATCTTGCTTTGCGTTATTCTGCAACCTCTGCAGCAGAACGCTCATTGTGTCTTCTGCATCCGGTCCTGGGCCTAAGGAAAAAGGCTTACCATCCTGAATCCAGTCTTCAGCAACACCTATAAAGACAAGAAAGAACAGGTTAGCATTCCGGCATCTGAAAGGCAAAGGCTTACCATCCTGAATCCAGTCTTCAGCAACACCTATAAAGACAAGAAAGAACAGGTTAGCATTCCGGCATCTGAAAGGCAAAGGCTTACCTACTCTTCGTGCGCTCCGGAGGTCTTCACACTGCATTCCGGCATCTGAAAGACAAAAGTTTACCAACTCTTCGCACGCTCTGGAGGCCTTCGGCGCTGCATCCCGCATCTGAAAGACAAAACAAGGTGCGTTTAAAGACATTGGGGAACTTTAATACTCACGTGCCATTACTCCTTTCCACATCTAATCCAGTGGGTATTCGGCACCCTGCAGCCGCTCCGAACTCGTACCTGCAAAATAAAAAGACAGTTAGAGCGCATAGTGAAGCAGGCAACAAGCGCTTACTTACGTGCTTCCAGGCGCTTCTATTCATCACACGGGCTCCATCTTCAACTCACTTCAGCCCGTCATCCGCCATCGCCGGAACCCTGCAAAACAAGAGACATCATTACTAAAGACTTTAAAGACATTTGAATGACTCGAAACTTACCGTTCGTGCAGTAAACGACGGACAGCAGTCCTCTGAAGTCAAGAGGCCTGCGCTACCTATCCAGTGAAGAAACTGGTTACAGCACCCTGCCCCGAGGCAGATGGAGAGCTCGGCATTCACTTACCTAAGACATCTTACTCTACACGTCAGGCATACAGTGCACAGAGGTCCAGCCCAAAGAGCCAACCGGGTGCTACACATCACCTTTGAAGATACGGTAGTCGCCCAGTCAAGACCGGCGCCTCTGCGAGAATCAGGTGAGCGTTACACCGACTGAATTATAGTCAGTTCACTTTGGCAGAGCTGCTGTGAGGTCGCCTTTGCTGGGCTGCTGGGAGGAGTCATTCCAGCTGCACTGCTGACCTCCAGAGACTGGGGGTTCCTGGTCACTTGGCACCAGGTTGAGAACTGCAGATTGCAGATTGAACTGCATGTTCTCGCTGTGCACTTTAAAAAGAAAACCCCAGGCCCATTCATCGGAGGCCACGAGCCAAGGGAGATTGCATGTGGGAGAACTACAGATAACTGGTAATTATCAAAGTGAATGGAGATTATTGTGACTGCTGTACGAATGACCTAATATATATCAGGCAGGCAGAGTAGAAAAAAAGGAATCCCCTTTGTTTAATTGACACTTTATAAGTGAATATTGTTCTTTTGCTGCATGTTTTCTTGTTTTTCTTTGTTACAGATGATGTAAAGTGAATCTCGGTCTGCTGCTGTACATTTTTCTGTTTATTTCTGTAAACAAAACAAGGGTAAAATGGTGTTCTGAAATGCAACTGTTTATAAAACACAAAAATACATGAAAGCATACATGTAATGTGTTTTTGTTTTTCTCTTTTCTTAGGTCATCTGGAATAGCACTTGTGATATGGGGAAGATTTTGAGGTAGTGCATTTGCCATTTTTCCAATATAGATAAAACAACAGAAAGAATAAGTTGTCTAAAAGTAATACTTAGTAATTATAAATAGTTGTGTGCGTGATTCCACTCAGGTGTGTGTGTGTGCTTTCTGAGTGGAATACAATACAATAGTCCTTGCTGGGCGTACATGAATCAGCAAAAAGAATTGTATGGAAACATAATTCACTAATGTAAATAAATTAGTAATAATACCACATGTTATTGTGAATACTTCATGGAAACATAGTTCACTGGTGTAGATAAATCAGTGATAACAGCAATAGGTGGCACTTTATATTAAAATGTGGTGTTTCTTAATAATGCAGGTCCGAGGACTCTAGAGATCACACAAAAGTCTAAACAAAAGAAGGGGGTTTTGTATGTTGGGGCAACAAATAAAACAAAGAAATTATGCTCACCAAAATACCACCAACAAAAATGTATACCACTAAATGATCCTATATAATGTAATAAGGAATGCTCACTGAAAGGAAGTGAGGCCAGACCCAATCTAAATGTAAGGAGTAGTCATCACCAAATGACCATTATTTTCGTGGTAATAAAATACCCCCAGACCCCAAATCTACACAAAATACCCTACATATTTATGGTGCATTGGCCGGAAATTGAACCCGGGTCAACTGCTTGGAAGGCAGCGATGCTCACCACTACACCACCAACAAAGATGTATACCACTAAATGATCCTATTTAATATAATAAGGAATGCTCACTGAAAGGAAGTGAGGCTAGACCCAATCTAAATGTAAGGAGTAGTCATCACCAAATTACCATTATTTTGGCAGTAATAAAATACCACTAGACCCCAAATCTACAAAAAATACCCTACAAAGCCCAGTAAGGTGTTCAAATCCCAGACACATTAAACATGTAAAGTTATCCTTTAAATCTACAGACCATAGAGAGCTTTATTATGTGGCCATACTACAACTATTCAAACGTTGAAGAAAAGAGGAAGAATTGTTAGGTGACCATGACACTTTTGAAACTGCATTCAAGGCAAATGAAAGCACTATAACAAAGGAACATTTTAAACAGTACAAAGAAATTTTGGATAATGAATGCCAACAAGAAGTAAACATAGAAACAATACTCGATAAAGACGCTCTTGTAGCAAGCCAACCATCTCTTTTAGGAAGCTAAGAGCCACTTGGAGAACCACTCATTCAAAATTAAGCAGAAATAGCAATGAATGAGTTACACAAAACATAAAACAATCCAAACAATCTAAAGAAGATTTGTCAGTGCTCAAATCACAGCTAAATGAACAACTCACCATTTACCTAGCAGTCACTGAAGAAATTGATCATGGACTCAAATATGAAAATAAAACATGCTCTTGTGTGTAAGTGGTGAAGCTGAGTCTGTCAGAGCTTTCTTAATTAAAGCAGTGAGAGCATTTGTAGTAGAAAAAACAAACTACAACCTTTCAGCTGTTGTAACAGCACCCTGAGGTCTAGCTGCTTACAATACAGCAGGCGTAACTTTGCAAAGACTACTCCTCCTTCAGGTAGAACATGAAAACAAATCACAATAATACAAATTGTCAGCAGAAGCTGTAACTGAAGCCTGAAGAAGTCTACAACAAATTAAAGTTCTCCTTGTAGATGAATTCACCATGGTTTCCGACCTCATGCTTGCTTTAATGCTTCTAAGAATGCAGTAAATCGTAAAAAGTTGTTACAAAGAACTCTTTGGCAAAAAACATGTTACTGTTTTTGGAAACCTCCCACAGTTAACATCAGGACAACCTATATTCTAAACATTATGACACAACGAATGCCATATTACACTCTGCAGCTTTGGCAATGTTAATCTCTAATGTCATTTTTGCTAGAGAGAATGTACACAAAACATGCATCAATCTGCAGCTCTAACATATGCTCACATTTTAAAAACAATTAGAACTGTTTGCTTACTTAAGATGCAAAATCTTCCTTAAAAAGTAGACTAATACATGAGCTGAAAGGACGAAACATATCTGCCCCTTATGTAATGGATGAATTAAGTCAACAAAAACACTATTTCTTGTCCTCAATGCCAACCGTTGCAAGCTGTAACCAATTCAATGAAATAATGCTGAAAAAAGAGATGAAACAAATGGTCCCTATCAGCACCACAGACAAACTAAAAGTGCATGGCATGGCACTCCCTATGTTTCAACAAGCAACAGCATGACTGAATAGCCTACAAAAATGTTTCTCAAACACAGATGGACTAGAAAAACAGTTAACTCTGTGTCTACGGTGGTTTTATACAAAAAACAGGCAGCCGACCTGGTTTTGGAAAACAGACTAGTTTTGGGTTTCTTTCACTCAACTTATACCACAGTTGGAAATTGCCCCAGATTTTTGTGTTACACAGTTGACTAAATAAGGGCAATTCCCTGTTAACTATATGTTCTGCCCCCCTATATTTTGTTGAATAACTCTGTGTCTAAACTGCAAAGTGATACTAAAACATAACCTTCACGTAGAACAAGGTTTAGTCAATGGAGAAATTGGAACAGTTGTTGATTTCCAAACATTTGCAAACGAAAACAATATCCACTTTGTCAACATCCAGTTTAACAAACTTGCAGAAACCAAAACAAATCTACTGCACAACAGCATGCTTCTTTCTTTTCAATGATGTATATGCACGCAGAGAACAATTCTCTGTCTGTCAATTGCATATGATGTCACTATTCACTAGACACAAGTTCTAACCCTTAACCACACACTTGTTGACATTGGCAGTGCGTGAAGTGGCAAGAAGGAATCATTTATGTAGCACATTCACGTCTCTGTACACTCATTGGTCTATTCTTAGTTAACTTTGATGCAAACAAAGTCAATGCTGACATTCCTTCCATCCTAGAATACAACAGGCTGCGTGCACTGTACACTACACATCTGGATATTTACCCTGGACCTCAAAAAGAAAACTTTAAAGAGACAACTTGTAGAAACAGAAACCAAAGCAGACCTCCCCACCATCCCAAAAAAAAATGAAAACAACAATGCAAGACCATCAAATGAAACAAAGACACCATTCTCTAGTCTGTTTAAATTCAGCAACACAACTGAAGTAAACTGTTATGCAAATGTAGCAATCAATCTTCTCTTTCAATTGCCACCAATTGTGGACAATATGTACTTAAAAGACTCAGACCAGTTTTGTTTACAAATGCTCATCCTACACAGAAATGCCACTAACAACCCCGAAGCTATCTGCATTGTCTCAGGAGTAGGGTGTCGGAAAGGATTGGAAAGGACTACTGTGCAGCAATGGTTAAATTTGCGATAAACACAAGCAAGTAATATGTACTTACTACAGTTACTAGAAACAAAACACATCACTATAAAATAAATCATACAGATTTCATACACATGGAAACATACATGCAACCATGTTTCACAGGAGCTCATCCCTGATGAACGGTATGTGTATGTATCTATACCAAATAGTGATTCAATTCAATTTCATCAGCTTTTGAAAATGCATATCAGGGCATATTATGCTCTTTCTGCAATTCACACAATCAATCCAACATACAAAGTGATTCACATAACCAATTTGTAATATTAATGGTTTTAAAATACAATGCAGATGGAACTGAAAATAAATAACTATAAATTCACTAACTTTAACCACTCCCAAGTATCTCTTGGCAAGTCAAACTTCACAAAAGTAGGCATAATATACCACACTGGTGCCACAACCACGTCAGGCCACTATACTGCATATGTGAATAAAAGAGTGGTTGGATTGAACGTAACAACACTTCCGTTACTCAAAAACAGAGGTTACCAGCAAATGTAACAAATGCCCACTTAAAATTACTCAAACCAAATGTTGTTGTTAGATTACATTTAAAATTGACAATTACAATAATATGCATTTAGAATACACCAATGGTATCTTACTACTTTAAATATACCTGCGTACAAAAAACGATATTCCTTAATTACAATGCACTAAAAATATGATGTGGGAGTGTTTGGCAAGTGCATTTTCCTTCTTTGTAAAAAATGTAAAAATGTTAGCGCCGCTATTGCATAAGCCAAAACCATTGCATTGGATTACAGATAGGGAGGAATGGAATATGTGGGACACAGAGGAATGACTTATGAGGAGAAACAGAGAGTTTGTAGGTGTTGCTTGGTTATGTGCCCACTGATTGCATGCCCATGGCCTTACTAATATCTATAGCCATTCACACCCATTGCTGCCTCTGCCCGCAGAAAGTCCTCCTCATAGGAATTCTTTGAGCTCGCCTTAATCATGCCTTGCCATCAGGCTGTGTATTCAACGTGTGTGACAGTGTTTTCTGAGAGCACTCTTCTGAAAGTTAATGACTTAATTGAAGTTGTAAACATGATACTGGTGTAATAAAAATGCCGTAAATTCTGCCTTCAGCCATGTGATGTATAAACACTTTGTCCTTAAAAAAATCCTGTTAAAAACAAGCATTTGCAAAGCCAACATTTTCTGACTGTGCATAGTTTTTAAGCTTTTGTCAGGCACTGCTATTTGATGCCCATGTACTCGCAACTTTTAAACCTGCTACTAATAATAGGTAGTTAATACCACTTTGGCTGTAGCTGGAAAGTGACTTTCCCATGCCTACAGAAAAGACCAAACTGTTGGCAATGCTTGGCTAAATGCTTGTTTAAAGTAGTCATTGGTGCTACAGTGTATTGTGTATTGCAGCAATAGACGATATTTGTTGTTTAAGTTATATTAATAAAAAGAGGTGGTACAAGAATATAATTTAGAAAATGAAAGCATGTCTGTAGTATGTCTTCTTAGATGTAGATTGTGGAATTTAGATGTTGAATCTGTAAATAGAAATCTGTAGAAATGTGTTTGATACTTTGCAATAGAGGAAGATCTGAATCATCACTGTACAAATCCACTCTCAGAGTTGAAAGATACATCTGAACTGTTGAGAAGAGATGACAATGTTACACGTAGAGCTTTTGGATGTGGTTGGTCTATGGATGTGTGACTGTTTGAATAAGGCCAATCATGGAGTGTTACAGAGATAAAAGTCATAAGTGTTGAAAGACTGCCCTGTGTTCAGATGTACATAGATGTCCATGACTGTTTGCAAAAATATTGCACCTGCCACCTGGGCCCTTTCATCATTCCCTGCATTGAAAGAGGACTGCAGAGGCTGCGTACATCATGGATAGCCGGAGACGGTGGAAGGCTCAACAAATCAGGATTTCTGTTTGTGGAGGAGGAGTTCAACTGCAGAGGAGGACAGGGTAGGAAGCATGAACATGAACAAGAAGACTGTTAAGATGTTAGGAGATTTGTGGATCCATTGGGTGAAGATATATGGTGATCAGCTTAGCATCTGTGATAATCTTAGATTAAAAAATGTGGAGGTGGTATGTCATGGAGTTTGTGTATTTTAATGAAGTAATTATTACCAGTGTGTGAAAACATTGTGCATTTGGAATATCCAGAAATTATTACAATACATTTTAAAGGCAATAGTTTAGGATATGTAACTGGAATAACTTTGAAGGTTGCCATGAAATATACTTTTAGAAAACTACTTGGAATGTTCTCCACACAAAGTTTATTTTTTTCATAAGTTACTCAAAGACAAATGTGGAAGAGATCAAACTTGTTTTGTCCACAAATAACAAATTAAAAAAGACGGAGTGCCAATAAAGTTGTACGTGCATTCTTACAAGATGTAGGAATGGCATCTTTTTACAATGAAAATATTCAACATGATGGAGTGAATATTTTTTAAAAGATGGAGTACATCTAACAACTGGTGGATATTAACTTTTTCGTTCTAATAATCAGAATGGCCCTCATTATGACCCTGGCGGAGTGGGTTTACGCCAGCGTTAATCGCGGCGGACCCGTCCGCCCTACTACGACTTTCCGTAGCGCCATGGAACGTTTTCCGCCTGGTTTTTCCGGGCGGAGAAATCCATGGCGCTACGGGACCTTGATGTTAATTACGCCACCATATTTTACGGTGGCGCAATTTACGCCTTCCCCACTCCCATTATACCCTATGGGGCAAAAATGGGAATGGGGAAGGGTAAAATGGGGAATGGGGATTTACCGCCCCGCCAAGGTCGGCATGGTGCGGAAAATCCGCCAACCTCCATGGCGCTATCGGCAGCTTTCCGCCGTGCTCCGCGGTGCATTTAGCACCGCGATTTCCGCCAGGGTCGTAATGAGGGCCAATGAAGTGAAACAGTTTTTGTGAAAGTAAGGAAAGTGAAAGAAGAAGAGTATGTATTAAAACATTTGTTACTACACATAGTATATATCCAATATGTCAAAAAAAAGGCTATTTTCGGAGTGAACTTTTTAATAAGAAAAGAAGAAAAGTTAAACCCCTCTTTTTTCACGGTGTAGTTTGCGGTCATATTCTCCGTCCGCAGAATTAAATGGGCAGAAAAGTAGAGGAAGTCATGGTGTTGAGTGGTGTAATCTGAATGGGAAGTGTAAAAGCCTTGAGTATGGATGAAACACCTCTGAATCGCGTAACACTTTATGTTTGATATTTTGCATGGCAGAGAAAAGGGGATGGTACAGAAAATTATTACTGTCACCTTTTGTTTTTCTCTGCTTGTCAAATGCTCCAGTATTTGCATTAGCATAGATTGTAATGCTAATGCATATATTGAAGATTGTTATAGAGTCTAACTACTTTAAGCATCATGGTAAAGTAGATGGAGTCTACAAGACTGAACATTTTTTTCCATTCAATTTGTAAACTTTGAAAGTCGGTTCCCCATGGAAACGTTTTTGGGGATATGATGACATGGCATTTATAACGTGCCTACCCACAAGGGATTATTTTGTTTTTAAATTTTGGGGGACCTTTTGTTTTTTGTGGAGTGTGATGAATCTAGCAATCCCATCACTGCCTCTCTAGGAAAACTCTCTAATTTTGTTGAGGCAGGCAAACCTAATTGTAGTGCTACGGCGAGACTAGCCTTTTTCCAGCCCTGCTTTACTTTAATAAAAGTCTAAAGCAACCATCATTATGCCCCTGTGTCTGAGTCTTACTCCTGATTCATTAGATGAGGCAGATGGAGGTAAGAAGGGAGGGTTGCGGTGGAAAGGGACACCAACCACCGTAGGGGTAGGGGAGGTGGGGGGGTTTCAGGTCCACAAGGGATGATGTAGATCTAGCTTTAAAAAATGAAAGTAGTGAGCAATGTGAAAAATTGGGATATTTTGCAGACCCTTGTGTACTCTCATGACTTCAACCAGGGTGACAAGCGTGGGATATGGCCTTTGTTTGCAACAATTTCTAACTGAATTTGAGCTGCAGACAGAATGGCTGAATTGGGGTTTAAAGTAATTGTGAAGAGTTCCTTTGAAGCTAGAAGGAGGGGGTATAATAAATCAGAGCGGAATGTGTTTTTATGAAATTGAAAAAAAATGTTTGTCCGCTTTGCAGGCCTGCTAACCATTACCCATTTTCACTGCAAATCAAGTACAAAGAGTGCGTTTACACAATTTAAAAAGGTATATAGGATCCTTCTGATGATTGTCCTGAGCCTAGGCTAGATGAGTGGCAGTGTATGGCTTGTGGTGAGGTCCCCTCTTAACACTTGGGACATCTAGTGGGATAACCAAAGGGGCCAGTTGCCTCCCAAAGCTTATGGATGATGGGCCCAAGCCACCCTAACGTAGTCCTTGTTCCAAAGCAGGGACTACCACCTGGCAATGCTGTCTCTTTAAGACACACGTATCTCACAAATGAATGGAGTAAATTATATGTTTTTTCTGGGCACGATCAGCATGTCTTTCATGCCTTAGGGAGCTAAGACACTCATGGACATTGTCCTTTTAAGGGAGGACAAGCCATAGAAGCAAATACATCATATTGTGGATACATCTTTTTTTTTCCAAAGTAAGCATTAGGAGATTGCATAGAAAACAGAGACAGTCTGATTTTTTGTAAATAACCCACAACAGGGCTCAGCATATACATCAAAGTCCCTATCTGCTGTTCCTGAAAACAACCTTAAATTCTCATCAGCATAAACTGCCAATTCTCATGCAGTGACACTGCAAACATATCACAACATGCTTTCAAAACAGTCGCCTTCAACAAGCAGCCCCATAGACTGCAAATAAATGTCATGACTGTATTGACAGGTAGTGTCACGGCTCTGCATTCTGTGTATGGGTGTTGTAGAGATAATTGCCAATTTCAATATGGCTGCCTGGTGCCTCCACAGCACCCATTCCAACACAAGCACCCGGGTGCCTCCATGGCGCCTTTTCCAACACAGCTGCCTGGTGCCTCAACACCACTGTGACATCAGACGCTATCTACTATGAACTATGTACTGTCTGGCTGCCTCAGCTTTCTGGTCTCAATGCTCTATTGTTTCCTCACAGAGGGTATGCTCCTGGTTCCCACTGTTTGTTCTCCTCCATGTCCTTCTTTTTGCTTGCCTTCTTTTCAGTCCTTCAGCCTCATTTGTTCTTGGCCTGCTCTTTGCTCCTTCAACTTCTACCCTTGCCTTGTTGTTGTCTTTGTGGAACCTCTGTTGCTGATTCGTCAACGCTCTTCTTTTCTTTGCTCCTGCTTGTGGCTTCTGCTGTGTTCCCTATTTGCCACAGATTTCATTTTAACCCCATTAAGAAGACCAGCTTCATTCATCCTGGAGCTTTGTTTAGCCTATGCTTTTTCCCAAAATTTCAGATGTCTCTAGTGTGTCACGTGATGTGAGGAGTTCCATATTCATCCTTGTAACCCTCGCTACCCAGAAGGACTAATCTTACCTTACTTCAGCTCCCCGGTCAGGTACCCAGGCAAGGCTGGTTGCTGAGATGCAGATGCTGCAGGAGGAAAGGGAACTGATTCCAAGATGCTGGATTCACTTTTAAAAGCTTTGTTCACACTCAGGAGCTCACATTCAGAAGAGGTGAACACATTACCAATAGCTTATACCACACCCAGCCTCGTTTCCCACCAGAGATGAAGACACTCCAGGCAATCTAGCCCAAGGGGAGTTGCTAGAAGCCTATATAAGCCCAAGCACGTTCACAGATAAGTTCTGCTTTGCCGTTCTAGAGGACTGCTCGCTCACTTCACTTGATCTGGTGTTTTTCGTGGACTCTGAGGACTTCGCTTTACATAAACAGGTGATCTGATCAACTTGAACTGGAACATTGAACCTATTGGAACTTAGTGGGCGTATCACCATCAAGCTTGACCCTCCTGTTTGTTTTTGTTTGTTTTTGTGGCGTTTAGCGGTGTGTGCTCGAGCGGACTGCTTTCTGTGCTACTCCATTTTGATTGACATCCTCACTCAAGCCCCGCCTAGGAAACGGCGTGTCTCCTCTCCGATAACGTGGATTTGCACGCACACAGCGCGCGCGCACGAGCAAGTTCACAGATAAGTTCCGCTTTACCGCTTTGCTGCGATGCAGTGGCCGTGGCACATCCTTTTTAGAGTGTCTGGTGACATGCTTTAAATAACCTGCCACCATCGTCTATTCTTCGACGCCTGCAGTAAGGGAACATTCTGTTCAAATCTGTGTGGTTGTTACGTTTTGGTGACTAAGGCTGGTACGTTGTTCATGGTTTTTGTGCCTTACTCTTTAAAAACTAATATGCCTGATAATTCTGCAAAACTTAGTGCAACATGCACAATTCCAAAAAAATGTCAGTGTCAGCTACCTCTTTTTACTCTCTCACCTAGAGTACCAGACTCCCACCGCCTTGCACCTCATAGCGCGATCATGTCTCAAAAAATTACCCTTGAGCTGAACTCGCAAAAACCCCTACTTGAGGTGGCTTGTGAGAGACGGAGGTGACTCCTAACTTTGCAGCACAAATGGCACATCAGACTCCCGGTCCACCTCCTGTGGGTTCACATATAGAGCAATCCATTTCTGACAAATCGATTCTGGCTTCTTTGAAACAAAGAAAAGTAAAAAGAAAGTTTAGTGAAAAATCTTTAGCTAGCATTTCTCCAATCTCCCCAATGGCATTGGACAGCTCTAGCATATCAATTTATGCAAGTCAGTGTGAATCTCCCACCTCCATGCAAACTGAGCACCTCTGTGCCCCAATTGCGGGTATATCGCAAGATTCATACTCAACGCCGGCAAATTCCGCTATTACTTCTTTTGCGCTTCACACACTGAGTGCCGGAAAACCGCCCTCTTGCGATCTGCCTTCTTTAACACCTAATATGCTAGAATTAGCCCTTAATGCTGTCAATATATCAGTTCTTGGTTTACACAAAATTTTTGAAATGAGGCAAGAAAAAATGAACACACAGGGGGCGCACTTGGAGGAGATTATCTGCTGGATCCATCTGCAAGATTCCCTGTTAAGGGTGGCAGTCGCTCCCCTTGAATGTGTGTCACCTGATATGGAGGCATCTATACTAACCTGTGGTAGTTTTACTGTTCAATCTCATGCACCAATAGCAGCTCCATCTACATCTGATGACGGGGCACAGAGCACTATCGTGGATTTTGCTACTTATTTACCACAGTTCACCAATGTTGTTCGAGCCATTGAAGGCGTTATAACCCCTGAGGTGCCCCTTACCCCCCCTGTCCATCACTCTGTTGAGAACTCATCCCATGGAGAGGATGAGCGCCTGCCTCCCCTGCCCCCGACGGGGCATGTTTCAGGCACTCGTGGTAAAAGACCGTTGAGACAAAAACCTCAAAAACCTTATTCCATCATTAAAAAAACAAAGAATCAGCCTATGTGAAAAGGGAGCAAAAACACCCTTAATGCCTTTTTTAAAGCAATCGGAGGCTCGATCCCTAAGGTTTCGAAAAAAAGTGTCCAAGTCCCAGCCGGTAGCAGCGCCCCTGCCACCGAGACTCTTCTCGCCCCGAAAACCACTACTCCTTTGGCTAACCCCTCAAAGGAATCTGCTTCTAAAAACTGTTCTTCATTTCATATGCAACCTACATCATATCAACCGTTGGATGAGACTTTGACACATCTAGAACAGGGAGTGCCGTTGGTCACAGAAAATGGCTTGATTAAAAAAACTGTATTGTTTTGTCCCACCCAACAATTACTGCCTTATCTGCTGTGGAACAAAACCATGGAGTGGCAACTCAATTGAAACAAGCAGTTGATAAGTACCTTCAGGACAAGTTCCCTGATGTTGCCAACCGCAATGTGCCCTTAGTACCTCAACATCAAGAGAGGGATATCTCTCTCACTACTGATGCACGCAGATTTACAAGAAATGACCACCACACATTTGAGACTCGCACGCCAACTGAAAAAATGTCCTATATACAACACACTGACTTGGGGCAATCTAGAAAGAACAGTGTCTCCAATGGACACTCTGATCGAATACCACAATCTCTGTCGCATGCCTCAAAAACTCCCAATTTCTCTTTCCTCTTAAAAATGTAGAGAAGGGCCTTATCCTTCTTATGATCTTAATAGAAGGAGTGTTTTGAACATCTTTAGAGATGTGGTCGAGTTACAAGACGTCAGCTCTAGAGACATCAAACAAATTGAGTTTATTTCTGACACCTCTAGCTCTATCATTCGCCTATGAATCCCATCAGGGATAGTTGCAAACACAATCTGGCAGGCAAAAATTTCTCTTTTGAGATGGGTTTTTTGTTGGCCCAGGATCCCAAATAAATACCAAATCAACCAAAGGAATACATCTAAAAACTCAATATATATGAAAGCTTTCTGTCTGCTAATTCAACTAGTGCAAGAACACAAGGGTCCTCTCTTAGTTCACGGCATTAACCATTAACGGAAGAAAAGGCAAATCTCTTAAGAATTGCTAGCTGGAATACTAGAGGGCATAATCACTTGCAAGCCTCCATTAAAGATCTTCCTTATGTGTATCATATTTTGGCTCTGCAAGAAACATGGCTCACTGTGTCACCCATGTGGGATGGTTATGATGTTATTCTCCTCCCTGCATTACTCACTAGAGGCAGACCATCTACGGGTCTTATTGTAGCGACAAATCGCAAATTAGATTTTTCAATCACATCTTAGGCTGCTTTTAATATTCATCTGCAATTGGTTAAAGGTACTACTGCTTCACTATACCTGGCTGTTTTGAATGTTTACAGAAATCCCATTGCTTGCTCAGATGAAGATTTTTATAATGTCTTAACATCTTTGCTAGATATAGTAAAAATCTCAGCATCTACAGCATACACCATTATAATGGGAGATCTAAATCTGGACTGCTCCATCTCCAGTCGCCATTCCAAGGAAGGTGACCATTGGTTACACTTTATGAATGAGAGGAATTTTGTTATGGTCAACGGATCCACCAAGGGCGACATTCCACCTCAGACAACTTGGTATCGCAATTGTGGGCACAAGTACCATAGATTATATTTATGTTGACCAGAGTCTGTTTAGAATGACCCAAGAGCTGCTAATCACTGCTTACCCCTGCAGTGATCACAAAATGTTAACTCTTTCCATTGCATGGCAGCTACCTAAAACAAGAGCCACCACGCTAAATTGTGGTTTCGGGATTAACAGTGCAAGGTCTGGACTAAAATGGACAGGTGCTAGAGTTTCTGAGTTTGAGAATTTGATAATGTCTAATCTGTCCCATGTGGGTGTGCAGTACACTGAGGTACTTGCCCCTTTTGCCCTCACAATCACTGTTCCAAGTAAAAAATACATAAAGGATTGTCATAATAATGATTGGTGGTTAAAGGTAGAAAGACAGAGTTTAGACAAATTAAACAACGTATTCTCACATCAGACAATAGCGAACGTTGGCATTTATTAAAAAATGCCAAAACTCACTTTAAGAATTGTTTAAAGAGTCATAAATCGTTAATGTTTCAGAAAGATAGTGAAGCAATTGCCAAGGCAATGTCAAATAAGAATTCTGCTCAAATGTGGCATCTTCTTGGAAACTATGCATGTAATAGAGATGCCGATGCCCAACTAAATTCGGTCAATGAACAACAGTGGGTCGAATACTTTCAAGATCTTTATGCAGATCCCAAATTTGATCATAAACTATTTCTGCCAATTCAATGGCATTTAGATTTTACCATTGCAGATATAGAAGAAATTATCAAAAAAGCAAGTGCATCGAGGGCCGCAGGCCCTGATGGTATCTCCAATGCCATGCTTAAAGCCAATCGGGCGGAATGGGCACGCATACTATACCGCATATTCTAATTAGTCGTCAACTCCTGTACCATTCCAAAATCGTGGAAATCTTCAATCATTATTCTAATTTTTAAGAAGGGGGACAGATGTAAGCCTCAATTGCGCTCCTAGATTCCCCAGGTAAGATCTTTTCTAACATCATTTTGAACTAATTTAACAAATGGACCCTGACAAACTCTCTAAGAGATCCTCATCAGACTGGGTTCATTGCGGGGATGGGCACTCAGAATAACCTGTTCACATTAAACTCTATTATCAAAGCTCACTGTTGAAACACAAAACAAGCATTATTCTTAGCTTTCATTGTTTTGCACTCGGCATTTGATTCCATCTCACGAGTGCTTCTATTTGATACATTGAACCGCAACTGTTGCCCGCCAACATTATTTGAAATCATCCTTGCTTTTCACTCTGAGAGTTCTATTTGTGTTCGTCTCTCACTGGATAGGGTTCTCTCATCGGCCATACGCACAGCTCGTGGGCTAAAGCAAGGTTGCCTTTTGACATCTTCGATTTTTAACTACTTCATTCATGATACGAAACAAATATTTCAAAATGTGACCTCAGACACTCCAAAAATAAATAACCAGCCTATCAAAAGCTTGTTCTACGCAGATGACATGGTTCTCATGTCGAAAACTCAAATTGGCCTACAAAAACGTCTTACAGCATTTAACCCCTATATTGTGCACAACGAATTGAAGATTAACACTAATAAAACCCAAATAGTTCTGTTTTTTTCCAAAAAGGAAATCCAATTTGTTCGTGTGGATCATTAGTCAAACAAGCCTTACGTTTGTTCCACAATACACATACCTGGGCATGATATTTGAACTGGTTAACCAATCAACTGCACATCTGGAAAGAATGGAGAAGAAAGTGGATACAGCTATCTCGCTAACTAGGTTCATTGAGTTCAAATATGGGAAATTTTCAATCAAACCAGCACTAACCTACTGGAATCAGAAAGCAGTCCCAGGTTTGTTATACGGCTTGGAAACATTATCCATAAATACTCATTTCAAATTTGACAAATGGGAAAGTAAATTTTGGAAAAGCATGTTAAGATTACCACTTTCTATTCCGGTTACCTGGATTCGTTATGAGTTGGGTCTAATATCGTTGCAAGCCTTGTACAACTGGTGCCTATGTTCTCTCTTTAGGAAATGTCTAATATCATCTGAACATAATAACCTTCTAAGAGAGCTTACCACATATATGTTTGCCACAACTCATACCTTCTTTATGCTATGGCTCAGCACTGTGTATTTTGTCTTGGTTAATGCGAACATCTCAATTGACACTGTAATCAACAATCCGGATAAGGCGAAATTCCAAATTTACACTAATGACTGGATCCAAACATGTGAGCTATGTTTGACTTATGTGGATGGGGATTTAACACGATTTCCCCCTAATAAAATGCAAACTTTACCTCTGTACCTCATTAGAGCACCTGCTGTTAAAATTCGCTCAGCAATTTTGCGATTGTGATTCAATATCTGGCCGACAATAGAAATATTGTTGAAACGAAGGCTAATCTCAGCTTCAGAAAACTATTGCCGCTTCTGCGGCATTGCAACCATCCCTGAAACATTGCAACACCTAATTACACAATGTCCGGCATTAGTCTCCCTCAGATCAAAGCAATTTGGAAGACATTGTCGGTATTTGGGCAATTTAGACTCTGATCAATGTTGGTCAGTGATACTGAACTCCTCCTATTTACCAATTCAAATAGCAAGAGTAGGTTTCTTGGAATGTTTGCACCTAGACAAAGAGCCTGCTGCCAATAAATATCTTAATTTGGGCCTTTTTTCCTTTCTAGGGTTAAATAATTTGAGAGGTTAATTACAGTTTATTCCAGTTGTTTGTGAATGACGTGTTGCCATACCTTGATTTTTGTTAACAGGTTTTAATTTGCTTAACATCAATTCAAATCGATTCACTGTTTTAAGTGTTCTTGTAGATCAGAATTAATTGTGTCAAGAACTAATGTTTAGTGTTTTAAATATCGATACAATGCGAAATGTATATAGTGTCGAAATTTTTAATGACATTTGTTTGTTTTTTGGTTTTTCTGTAATGTGTGCTAAAATGTTTTTTGATGTGTAATGAAAGACACTTTGAAAGGTTAATTTGTTTCAACAAATGTAATAAAAAATAAATACATAAATAAGCCCATATTCCTAGTTAGTGGGTGTAAAAGTCTAATGACAAGAGGAGTGAGTTAGAGGCCGATTTGGAGATGGTTGGTCTGAGGAGAAGGAGCTGGAGCCGGGGCTGGAGTCAAAAACGATCCCAAGGAGCAAGAGCTGGAGGAGAGCCCCAGGGGAGTGGAGAGTGAAGCAAACCAAATCAAAAAGTGTGGAGTGAGAGTGGTGGCCAACATTATTGAAGGGGTTCACCAGGAGATTGATTTAAGTTGAAACAACATGTGGTGAAAGTTTTTTTTGTCAGGAGGTGAACAGATGAGGGTACATCTGGAGGTGGAATGGACACAACTGCAGGATATTATAAGTGTTGAATACCCGGATGTTGCAGGCATTCAATACCAGGAGGTTGAAATTATTGATTATGATGAGGTAAACAGATATAAATATAGGGAGGTGAACGGAGGTAAATATCAGGAAATTGAAGGAAGTGAGCAGCAGGGCCGGGAGCATGGGGAACACCAGGAGGAGACTGAAGAGCTATATCTATTGAAGGAGGATATTTGGAATGAATGACGTGCCAAAAGGAATGCAAAGGGGGATGGAAGGAGACAGTTGGGGTATAGCATATAAAAGCCCAAAAGCTGTGAAGAAGATGAAAACCTGAAACATCTAGCAATCGTCAACCGAAGATGGTCAAGCTGCAAAAGGGTGAAGAAGGAGAGGCAGAAAGTAAGAGGCAGATGACAGAGAGGTGAATTAGAAGGGAAGGCAAAGATGAGGAGTCTTTCCAAGAGATATTTAATTAGGTTGAAGAAGTAATTGCAAATGACAGGACCCATGAGAACAGCAAGGAAGGCTAGATTAACACAGGACTGGGCCTAGAAGTAGGTATATTAAAACTAAAGGAGAAGCTGCGTGCATTTGCCCACTCGCTCCTCCTACAACTCTCTCTTAGACTTTATGCAAGTGGTCGAGAGTTGCTACAGCCCAAACTAAGAGCTGTTTTTCCTGAATAATCCGCTGGTCTCCAAGGAGTCTGGACGGGCACAGAAAGCCAACACAAACAATTCCAAGTGACTTTACAAGACCAGCAGAAAAGACTGCAGAGAACAAAGTTTTGTGTAGTACGTGATGATCTTAAATTCTATCTGGGAAACATTGTACTGCTCCTCTTTTAAATAGAAATCTGCTGATTTGAGTTTTAATTTGGTGAACTGTAAAGGTTTTTTTTAAACCATTAAGAACAAACAAAACAAAAAAAAGATAACAGAAAAGAAATATGCGGGAATCCGTCAAATAAAAGTTTGTAAAAAGGAGTGACATGGAGAATCAACTTCCACCGGAACTAGACATGTTTTGTGTGTGAACTTTTTCAGCGAAGGAAGGCGATTGCCCCATAGTGAAAAGGCATCTTGATTTATGTTAACGTACCTCGATCTTTTAGTATGTTAAGACTTTCAGTTTTTGCTAAACATTTAGTAAATGATAAACATCAGATTTATCCTGGCATTTATCTTAGATTAGTTTAGCTACAACACGTTTTTGTTATTGTTTCCGACTGTCCAATGAGCCCTTGAAAAATAACATGAAACCTGACTTCAGTGTTTAGTCCTTTGATCACTGTCACTGGATTAAAAGCCACGGAAACTGTGGTTCCAGACTGGGCCACAGATGGCAGGCGCACTGTTGAAAAGTATTATGGAAGGGGTTGTTTATGGTAAGTTTATGGTAAATTAGAGGTCATGATCAGTCCTTGTGAAATGTGGTTTTCAGAAGCGGAATAAAAGTGCTCGCCACATGACTTTAGTGGACCTTTTACAGATCCACAGTTCCTTAGGCATCAATCCATCTTTGGGTTTAAAAAATGCTAATATTGGGGTTATGTATATATTGGGGCTTTGTTATATCAGTTGTGTGTTTTTTTTTATGAATGTCAATATGGACATGGTATCTATGTAGAATTCTATGGCCGCCCTGATTGTGATGAGTGAAACAGAGTATATATGTCTCACGGTGCACTTAACAAAACTGTGTTTATTTGTGAGTTGTGGGCATATTTTCTACATGTCTAATGACTTTGGCAAGCATGGGTGTATGGGGGAGTGTGATGTTACTGTTAAAATGCACTGTGTAATTGTGTTAGGTATAGTGGTCAACCCAGTGGCTACTTTGGGTGACTTGGCGGGGCTTCGGACACTGTTCCTAAGTATTCAAAAAAATAAAGTGTTCAATGGGCCTTGCCAATACCATTTTTGGCATCTTAGTGGAGCCTAGGGCATTGTAGGGTACTGTTGATATAATATTGCACTTCAAAGAATTGTGAGGGTTAGCCATTGTAGTGCGCTTGGAAGAACTATGAAGTCCAGCCAGTGTTTTGTACCTCGTTGAATGGTGAGGATTAGCCAGTGTATTGGACCTGGATTAATTTTCAGGGCAGCCTACATACTGACTTTGAAAAATTGTGAAGGTTCCACTTAGAATGTAGAATTTTACCTCTATAACGACTCTAGGTTAACAAAGAGCTTAGCCTATACTTTTAATCAAGGAGGATGTAGCCAGCTAAGGAATCTTGACATTTGTAGAGTGTAGTCAGTGAATTAAATCTAGGTGACTTAGAGTGTTGACAATGTCTTAAATCTGGGTTACTTTAAGATTGTAGCCAATGCAGTGAACCTTTCACACTCCATGCATATGGAAAGCTAGCTGAAGGCACGGCTACCGACTCGCACGCATCTGCCATCATACACCACTCGAATACACTACGTACAACACATCTGCCATAAGAATGCAGCTTCTGTTCACAACAAAAATTCAAAAGGTAGCTGCCCTCGTAATGACTATCCCGCTCTTGCATACGGCCCATCCACATGCCAGCTCGACATGGGTAGATAGCAGGAATTTAGCCACCCCTTCATATCTTCGTATTGGCCAATATGCACACCTGCATAGCCGCATTTCTTTGACTTCCCATTCCTGAACTCTAGTCCCCCGGGGGCATTCAACCTACAGCGTGTTGTGGACATACTGATGGTGAAAGGCGCTATACAAATGACGCATTACATTACATTATTTAGAATATTGAAAATATGTTCAAAAAAACATTAATTAAAGTGCTATTATGCATTCAGTCATTCCAATTAAATTCAGTGAAAAACCCAGTTGTGGAACAGCCTTCCACAAGCCCTAAGATTGGAAGAAAGTCACTTAATATTCAGGAAGAGACTGAAAACTTACCTATTTAGGTTAATTCTGGCCATTAGGAATGATCATCTGATCCCATGATCCAGCATTGGGAGACATTCAGCAGTGTAGGACTTCTACATGTTTGTTGGTTTGTTTTTGTTATGTGTAAAGCGCCCTGATGCCCTCGGGCTGCCGGCGCTATAGAAGCAAACACATACATACATATATACATACATACATATTAACGGAACAAAAATGTGCCTGTTTTTCTTTCTAATGCAACTATGACAACACAACCCCCATCGTACAACAATCATAAGTTCGCTACCGCCATGCACTGCTCATAAAGCCACATGTGCTAAGGCAAATACCATACATACAAACAAAATGCGAACTGGGCTTCAACAACGAAAAGTACATAACAGCAAAACGTCAAATAGTTTTTTTTTTTTACATTCAATGTGTGGGAGGAGAAAGAAAAACGTTGATGCTATGTTTACATTTCACATGAGGGACGATACAAAAAAAGAACTAAAACATAGTTAATAGAGACCTGATCACCCAGGCGAGTTATCATGAAGGGAGACATCAGGAGCAGTGCATGGCAGTTGCCCAGCTATGTTTTTATTTTTCATTTTTAATGGTGGTGCTTTAGAAACCTCAAATTGTGATGTCTTTTCTTGCTCTGCAACCCTAATGCCCCCTTAAGAAAGTTGTTTCACTGACGTTTATAGGTTTTTAACAGATAGTTAAGGGGAACATTATGATGCATTGACTTTTGCTAAATTCATTTTTCTAATAACATTTCACGCATTTGACGAATCACGATGACATTTTCAATAAATACCTGATTGACTCGGGCGCTTATGAAGTGAAAAATATAGTGCCAATCCATCAAATGGTTAAAAGCAGCAAAAAAGGTTTGTTTGATTTTTTGCATTACTTTTCGCAATGGAAAATGTGCAAATATTGGTCATGCCCATATTCTGAACCCTAGACAGATTTTCGTCATATTTTTTTGCGGAGGACCAGAAAGCATGTGAATAATTTCGTAGTTTGGTTTGGGGAAAATCACTCCAGTATTTATTTTCAAAATTAAGTGGAGACTATTACAAATATCTTTTTTTCAAAATAATGTCTTTATTTGCTTTTAACAAAAACAAAAATCACTTGCCATACAATAAAAAAGAAATGGCATGAATGATAACCTTTCCAAGTTCACACGCTATGAATCACTCCCCAGCCCAAAGGATCCTCTCTGCAGAGTGACATACCGCTAACCACCCCCCAAATCTTTCCCCCTCTCTTCCCCTCCCAGCTCTCCCCTTCCCAATCTCTCCCCACCCCTTCTCACACGCGTTTGTCAGGTCCCACCTTCCTCCCTTGTACGTTCCTTCAAGGAGGGCGCGAATCCTGGAACAAGGCCATTTTGTCCTAGATCTTGTGCCATAGGGTGTTGCGGTCCCTTGTGCCCTACTCCCCACGTCCCTGCGCACTTACATCCCTTTCTGCTTGCAGCCACTTGCGCCAGCTCCTGCATCAATCCCCCATTCTGGGTCCCTCTGGTGCCTTCCATGCCATTGCCATCACCCTCCAAGCCAGCAGCAGGCCCAGCACCAGAGCCCTGGCCAACGCCTTACGTCTTCTTTCCCTCCCTGAGGGTGTTAACCCTAACAGCCAGTTTTTGATCGTGAGGCCGACCCGTGTCCTGATCACTTCAGACAATTCCGTACATACACCCTTCCAGAACCCCATCACACGTGCAAACCCCCACCCAGGGGTGTTACTAGGTCTGTACAAGATCAGGGGCTAAGCTAATGCCGGGACTGGTGGGACTCAGGGCTAGGTAGCATTTTGGTTATAGCACCCAGGCTTCTATCCAGGGCTAAAAACAAAAGACAGGGGACTATAGCCCCCTCAGCCCCCTCGTAGCAATGCCTCTGCTTCCACCACATGTCCAAAAAGGTCCCAACCCCATTTCTACAACCCTGCAGGTCGAGACCCCGCCCAAGTAATATATGCCCCCACACTATCTTATACTGTATCCATTGGAACTTGGCATTCCTGGAGACCCTCTTTGTATGCTCCAGTGCCCTCTGCATCCGTAAATTGCTCCCCCATATCCTGTTCCCACTTGGCTTGGAGTTCCGGTGCCGCTACATCACACTCCCCCCAATTGGCTGCATAGACTTCTGTCACACACTTCCCCCACTCCACTAGGTGCAAAAGAGTCACGTTTAACCGGTAAGTGCCTGGTTTCTCTGGGACCCCCCTCCAGGCCGTACTTACTCCCACCATCAATGTGTCAAATTGCAGGAAGTTGACACGAACCAGGAGGTGCACGTCCCTGAATTCGGCATATGTAATTGCACTATCCTCCACGTACAAATCATCCAGAATTCCTCCCCTCCCAGTCGTCCCAATTCTCTCGCAGCCATCACCTGCTTTAACCTACTGCAGCTCAGGGTTATAATTGACAATTAAGGAAATCTCTGTCCCACCCTTGCCGTGACCCTCCACCAAACTATGATGAAAGTGTCCATCAGGGAGCGGAGACCCCCAAAGATCCAGTTCCCTACCCCCAAGCAACTCCGGCAGCCTGTGTGGTTCCACCTCCTTCTCAATCCAGTTCATAATGCAGGTCCAAATGAGGCTGTGAAAACCAGTCCACCATGAGCAGGAGGACCAACGCCCAGAAATATGCCCTGAATTCAGACTCCTGCTGGTAATTGAAGTTTGGCCAGAGCAATCCTCAGGTTCTCCCCTTTCCAAAGCAGTGTAGTAAGAGTGGCATGCAGAGACCGAAAACATGTGCCACTTAGCACCGTCAGCTTCACCTGAAACCCATACAATAAGCCCAGCAGCACAATCATTTTTGCAAATGACATCCAACCCATCAAATAGATGGAGAATCTAATCCAAAAACTCGCGAGACTCTCAAGCATCCTCCTCACATTCTGGGCATATATACAGCTGAGCTTAATTCTCTGTCTGGCAGGACCAAGGAGGCAGCGGCCACAGGCTCCCTCTCTCTTTGCCCAGCAGTCCCCTGCACATCTTCTTGAGTAGTACAAATATCTTTAACTTATATTCTATGGTGCATTGCAGCTGCCATTGTTTATTTGGAAGAATTTCCTCAAGTAAGGCAAATTACTGTAGGACAGATATTCAAAATGTAGCGCAAAAGGAAGGAGTGCAGAAAATGTGTGTTTTTTTTTTTTTTAGAAATGAGCAAGTCACCGCATTCTCAAAGGTGACTTGCACATTTCAGGAGGTGCTGGACAGTAGTGCAAACATGAACTGCTCATGCCCTTGCATACATAAGTGTCAGGAGTGCCTTCCCAACACTGATGTGTGTCAGGCTCCAGGGAAACCACATGATTAATGGGTCCGTCTCTGTTAAATGCTTCATAAAAATGCATTTCCATCACTGTTTGGGGGATACAAATTCAAGTGTGGGAGCAACGGTTTAAACCATGGCTATCACACTCAAAGAAAGATTTGTGACAGGGACAGAAATTGAACTTTTAAACGCACAGAAAAGCCCCTGATATATATAAATGCACAAAGGGGTGAAAAAGGTCATTTGAATGAATGCATGTTAGATGCGTTCATATGCATGTCCTTTGTGGGTTGAGCTACACCTGTTTTTGGTGCTAGTGATCCAATGTGGTAGCACATCTCATCACTTGCACCAACAAAAGGTTTTGGGAATGTGCCCCAAAATGTTAAAAGAATATTTGGACTGGGGCACTGTTATGTTTGACCACAAGGAGAATGTGGGAAGGATGAAACATCTGTGAAGTTTTGCAGAGTGTAAGCAGTCTGGAAATGCATTGATATTGTCAGTATTATCACAGTAATCGCACATATAATATTGAGCCTAGGAAACAAAACCTGATTTTAGGTACTGAAAAGCAAACCTATATGCATATAAACTAATTGCATCCTAATCAGGGGTCGTGATGAAATCCCTCCTGGCTCTGAGGATCCCATTAGATGGCAGTGGACCATCATAGATGACAATTATGCAGTTTCCCTCCCTACCTGGAAGAGCCTAAAGGCCACTTTAGCCACATTCAAGGCCCCTGAGGAAAAGAATCAAACATATTGATTAATTGACAGGAAATCATACTCACTAGACACTTTTAAAGCTGTAGCAACACCTCCCAGGGTAGATAGAAGTCATTTCAATAACCCAGAGACATGCTCCCAGAGACAAAATGCACTAGTGTGATACAATATTGCCAGTTGCTAACCTGCTGAGGGCGGCAGAGTGTTTCCTTGCAGAGGAAACAAGGTTGCGAATTTACAAAGAGCAAGATGTACTTTCTTATCCAGGAGGGATTTAGAAAATTGACCACACTAGAGAAGCAGAGGAACTGCGTCGTTCCCTGGCAGTACCATAAAGCATGAACAATGGGGAACTGTATTCCAAGATGGAGGCTGTTGGGGTGATCAGGAAAGGTCCCAATGAGAAAGAGGGGTTTATGTTGCATGTGCCATACTTGTGACTGGTAGAGCAGTGAAGTTGGAGCTATGTTGCAATTTTATATGTATCCAGTGTAGTTAATGTGAATGGGATATGTGTTACTTTCATTGTTACTTTGTGTTTAAGTTGATACATTTTAGATTTTTTATGCAGGCAGCATTATGAATGTTAAAATCGCTGATGAAATATAAAAACAATCTAGATAGGGTGTGTTACCAAGTGTCTACAAGCTGGGCAACGAGGAGTTTCATAATGCGCATGTGAGGAAGGGGACTTGTCATGAAAAACCCACTGTCGAGAAGACACAATAGTTATTAAACATGTATGCACTGATATACACATATGGGTAATTTACAAATTCATATGCAGTGTGCTCTTTTTATAAATTGGTTAAACTCCGCAGTCAGGGGTTTGCAAGGTGAATTCTGAGTGACTGGGAAAATCTAGGTTTGCAGGGTTGGTGGCCGAAGAAGAGGTAATGATTAACTGCCACACTAAGCAGATGGTCAGCCAACAAGCAGGTCATGGTGTTTATGTCTTGGCAGTATCGCAGTAGGAAGATGTCATCTTTTAAGTGCATGGGAGCTTGTTATTTATTGTTCAGAGGGATCCTGGCCATTTGAATTTTGACCTGCAATAAACTTGGGGCGAAGAGACTCTCGAGGCCAAAGTGACCGATATTTCATGGGTTTAGATTCTTTTGTTAGTATGTCACCTGAGGCCATGCGTGTTGAATTGGTAGTCATTTAGATTAGAGTTCTCTGAAGATGCCAGAAAGTCTGAATGGGTGAAATGGTCATCAGCAGTTCAATATGAACCTGTTTATTGTGCCCCTCCTTGTTTGAAGTACTCTTGCAAACCATGTGAAATTATGTTCGGGGTTAGGAGGACTCAGGCCAGTGGGACTTGTAATAGATTATGTTTGTATATGAATGTGTAACTGTGTGATGATGTCATGGCCTATGATGGATAAATCCTAAAAGAGGGCGTGTTGAGCACATGAACTGAAGATGGTAGTTAATATAAAATGTGACCAATGAAAATGGGTGCATTGGAGACAGATTGGATTTCTTTTTTATACGTCTTGACCAATCACATGTGCGGGGTGGATTGTAATAAAATATATGGGAGTGGTTTAACTGTTGCAAAAAATATATAATGTGTCAACTTGTTTTTCACAGAGTCTTGGGTTAGTTCGACTACGTGGCGTCATCTAGCTCCTCTCATCCAAATGTACAATAAACTTGCTTTACGTACAAACGTGCAATCGCTTGTTAAGTGGTGGACCTGCTTTGGGTTAAGGTGCTTAGAGGCCCATCCACAAATGTGATGACAACGAAGAGACACCAGGCTTTCTGAGACATTGGGGGGTCTCCCGGCTAAACAACTCTGCTGCAGCACCTCTCTGCGGGGACCAGTCTTCTGTGCACAGTAAAAAAGAGAGGGTTACAGGCACCCTATTGGTCAAAGGCCTGTCTCTTGCCTGGAAGCGGGGTACCATGATCGAGCTGTGTAAGTGGATTGAAGGAGTACCACTTCAGAGCACTTTGGGTTGACATGAGTGCACATTGGAGGGTAAAGCAAGAGGGGAAAAAGGGGAAAATGAGGGTTGTTACTTTGATTTAAAGGGTTTGGTAAGGGTAGAATTGGAATGAGTGTGTGGAGTTACCGGGACTGAAAGGGTGAATGAGTAAAGGAGTGAGTGAACTGTTTTACATTGTAAGAACTACTGTATATATTATTACCTAGTTTATTATTTTAGAGGTGTGAGGTAGTATCCCCAACAGCGCATCCATTGTGAGGTTTGTCCTGATACTCTTCAGTTTGCTTGTCTGGCTTGCTGCAGCCCTAACCTAGGTGTAAGGTGGCATCTTGTGGTAAGTCCATCCATGAATACCTTCCTGAAGTATACCCTCGACACCCTGCATTTTGTACTGACTGTGCAAACAGAGCCTTCACATCGCTTTTATGTATTAGTCGAAGCAGTGAAGGATATCTTTCTGTAGTCAGGACAAGACAGTGTTGTAGTAGAAAATACTGCACTAGTAATGAAGAGAGCGAGAGCAGGCATGTTGCTAAAAACAGTGTGCTCGTTCTATGCTTGAGTGAAGGAGATATCAGATATATTGGCTGGTGTGTGTTTTTGGATAAAGATGCTGTCTTTTGTGTAAGAGTGAGAAGTGTAACTAAAGTGAATCGCTAAGCAAGGTGATTGCAGTGAAAGCATGCAAGGTGAGTGATTGTGGGGGAAGACTAACAAACTGGGAAGGGGAAAAAGGGTTTCTTTTGGTTGAAAGTTTGTGCTGCGAGTTCGGCTTCTGTGTTTTTAGTCATTCCATCAGAAGCAATATTGTTAAAGGTGGACTAGGTTTAGAGTATTGAGACTCCATTGAAACATTTGTGTGAGTACTTACTGGCTACAATGTAAAGATTTTAAAGTACCATTGGGAATGGGTGCGGGAAACTAAGGGTAAAATGCTAAATTCTTGGCCTACTGAGGGTACCTATGACAAAGGGTGGTGGAAAATCGACAACTTTTTCCATACTTTTTTAGTTGTAAGACATAAGCGTTCAAAGTTAGAGAAGCAGTTAAATGTCTTAGAGCTATGGAGGATGTATGAGTATGATATGAGATGTATAACACGCCTGTACACAGCTTTTTCTAGGTGCCACAAAACAAGGGAGATGAGACAGAGAGGGGACAAGACAAACCATCCAAATAGGCATTGAAACATTGTGATTGTGCAAGTGGAGAGGAGCAGACGTATGTATCCACAGGAGACACTACCCCCTGGCTCCCTGGTATGGGAGCCATGAGACCGTGTCTTGTTTAAGATTAGTTACGGTACCAATGTCGCAGCAAGCATATGGAAGACAGTATCCATTGAGACGACCATATTGAATGTATCCTCGAGTTAATGACAGACTGCAGGAGAAATTCCTTGAAGGATTATGAGAAAGGGCTTAGAAAATGAAATAATGATGCCATAAGAAAGTGTTCAGAACTTCCAGACACACTGAATAAAGACGATGTATAGATCCCAGAGGACAAATGAGGAAGTAAAGAATCAAGTGAACCCAAAGTTGTAAAAGAAGAATATACGTTAACAAAGTGCTGCAGAAAACAGAAGTTTAATGAATGTACAGATGCTGAAACACAAGATAGATCATGTCATCATGTAGGCTAGCTACATTTAGTGAATAGAATGCAGGTGAAGCCACCATTGAATGGAAACTGGACATGAGTATCATGAAATAAAAAGCCAGAAAATCACTGAGAAAGAATGAAAGGCTGTGGCACAGTAGAATAGCAGGTTACTGGAGCTGCGTAGAGAGGCTGTCTAGCTTGAAGTTAAGCACTGAAAAGCGAGGTCAGCTATCTGCTCTGAAGAAGAACGTGTGAACAGAGGACAAATCCTCTCAAGTTAAGGTACAAGAAACAACACGGGAGATGCCAAGTTTTAATTTGTTAAAACATTTAAAAGCTTGCAGAATTAAAAAAATCATGGTCTCTGGTCACGTGAGTCAAGGATGGAAATAGTGCCTGAACTTGAAGTTCTAGACACAATAGCGAGTGCCCCCACTCCCGTGCATTCCCAGGTCAATAACACTCTGCAAGGCCAACAACAAAGCGAATTTCATGGCAGAAGGCATGGGTGATGAGAGATGCTGGGCTAATTGGGTGGTAATAATTGTTAATTGGGTAGATAATTGTTAATAAAACAGCAACTTGCCATCATCTTGAGTTTGTCTGGTTATTTGGACTCAGAATTATTCTGGTGTAGTCCCATCCGGTAACAGATGCACATTCCAAGGGCCATAATCTCACAAATGTGAAAACGAGATGTGCAGGTGGAAGGGAGAGGGGGAAGTGCAGGGGAAGGTAGGGGGATGTACACTCAGGGCAGCAAGGCGATTAGTAAGTGCAACCAGGGCACTGCAGCTCTGGGTGAGTGCAAGGAGGCAGGGGGGCAGTGCAACGAAGACTGGTCATGGAGGAGCCTGGTAACCACTGAGAATCTGAGGATACCAAGCGGATCTGCACACAGGTAAGTTAGCAAGGAGCAAGGAACGCCTGGTACGACTCAGACCTAGTTACATGTAAAACAAGTGTAGGGCGGCTGAGAGGAAATGGAGGGCTTCCTGCTCATCCTCTGACACACTGGCGTGCCGTCTGCTCCAAAGGCAATACCGTCCCGCTGTCCGCTCCAACAAGAGAGGCCACATTCAAGCCTGCGTCTCGGCGGCATCCAACAACTCGGCCAAACTCTTTAAAATCTGCAAGAAGCTGGCCAACCCTGCTGAAGTCTCCACCCCTCTTCTCACCTCCCAGGCTCTTTGCAAAGCCCTTGCCTCTCAATTTAATTCCAGAACCGAGAACATCTTGTCCACCCTCTCCTCCACACACCCTCCTCTCCACTCTCCGCCCCGGCTTACTGACCCTTCTTCAGGCACCCCCCCGCCCTCTTTTTCCTTTCCTCTTTTCTCCCAGGATGAGGTTGCCTGACCAGCCCAATCTATGAAAGCCTCATTAAAACAGGTCCATCCCCGTTCCTCTAAAACCATTAAGGACTATATCGATACCCTCGCTCCGGCCCTTGCCAATTTCTGTAACCATTCTTTTGCCTCTGGATTTTTCCCCTCCCCTCAGAAGCACTCTGTTGTGCATCCTCTCTTCGAGAAACCCACAGCTGATCCTTCTTGCCCAGCTAACTATCGCCCAATTTCCATTATTCCCTTGTTGGGGAAACGTCTATGAAAAGCTGGACATCTCCCAGCTCAACCTTCATTACGACTCTGTTGGCTCTCTCCATGTCCGCCAATCTGGATTCAGACCTTCCAGAGGCACGGCAACTGCTCTCCTGAAAACCTGTGAAGACCTGCTCTCCAACCACCACTCTAACATTCCCTCCGTCCTCATCCTACTTGATCTCTCCTCTGCTTTCGACACGGTCAACCATACCATCCTGCTCAATCATCTTTGTGACAACCTGGGTATCACCGATCAGGCTTTGGCCTGGTTGACCTCTTTCCTTTCTGATCGCCCTCCCAGGTACGACTTGGGTCCTTCTTATCCTCTATCTCCCTCTCTACCTGTGGTGTTCCCCAGGCGTCTAACCTATCGCCTTGGCTTTTCAAGCAATACCTGGCAACCCTCGCCTACTGCATTTCCATTTTCTGCTCAAACTTCGAGTGCTATGCTGAAGACACCCAACCCATGTTCATGCTTCCCTCTGACACCTCTTCTCATTCCCTCATCTCTGACTGCCTAATCGCCATTCAAAATTGGTGTGCCGCCAACGATCATTGCCTAAATGCTAACAAGACTGAGATCCTCCTCATTGGTACACCTTCACCAACCTTTCCCCTCACTCTCTGGCCGGCCTCTCTTGGCCCTCTTCCAATCCCTACCTGTGAGGCTAACAATCACTGGGTCATCTTCGACTCCACACTTTCCTTCTCTGCACACATCTCTGACATCTCCAAAAAGTCAAACTTCTTACTGCACCTCCTTAGAGATACTGTGGCTTTCCTCTTCTTCCCTCAGAAGCTTACAATCTCCCAAGCTCTGGTTCTCTCTAGGTTGGACTACTGTAACAGCCTCTTTCTAAATCTACCTACCTCTACTCTCCGCCCTTTGCAACTAATCCAAAACAGGACTGCAAGACATGTCCTTGGCCTCAAGCCCTGGGATCGTATCTCTCCAACTCTGAAATCCCTTCATTGGCTCCAAGTAGATACAAGGATTACATTTAAAACCCTCTGCATTGTCCACAAGGCTTTCTGAGGCCTGGGTCCAAAATACTTTCAACTATCCCTCCATAAATACCTCCCTTCTGGAGCCCTTCTTTCCTCTACTTCTAACTTCCTCAGGGTCAGTCGTTTTTCAACAAAATGAGGTGGGGCAGATCTCTGTCTTCAGCTGGGGACCTTCCTTTGGAACATCCTCCCGGCCACCTTGAAACTTAAGGAGAACTATCTCTGTTTCCGGAAGCTCCTCAAGACCTTCCTCTTCGCTTCTGCATTTGCCCTTCTTCTGCCCTGCTGATCTGTTTTTCTCTCTTGGCACCGTGCACCTGGCCACCCTCTGTCCTTTGGGCTCAGGTACCTGCTCACCCTGGCTCCCTCCTGCACTGCCACCCCTTGCACTGGGATCTGTCTCTGTACCCATACAGTCCCCCATTTTTCTCTGCACTTATCAGATATACCCTATTTAACTAATCACACACTTGCCACTTGCTGGCAGCACTACCACTTTTCACTGCCTTTTTTATTGATTTATTGCACTTATTATTTATTCTGTTTCTCTCCTTTGTTCTGCACTTTCCACCTCTCTCCCTTCCTCGCACTTTACCCTTTCCCTTTTTCCATGTACTTGCGCATTCTTAATGTCACTGACCCTAGTAAGATTGTTGTTTTTGTTTCTCCCTTGTTTCCCTCCCTTTGCTTAGTTGCGCTCTGAAACACTTGTGCATGAGCGCAATATAAATAAAATATCATATCATATTATAAGGAAGCAATAGAGAGAAGGCAGAGGAGAAAAGGACGGTCTTAAGCCGCTTCTGGAAATTCAGGTGGTCAGGCTCAACTTTCAGAGGGCCAGGGAGGCGTTCCAGAGGGAGACACCTGCAGGGGAAAGAGATCTACCACCACTCTCTGCTTGGAGAAATCTCTGACCCTCAGAGAGTTAGAGGTAGCTGAAAGAAGGGCTCTAGAAAGGAATGTATTCAGGCAGAGAGAGTTGGAGATAGTGATGGCTTCTGGGGGAAGGTTGAAAAGGTAGAATAACTCTGTTGAGGTGCAGCTGGAAGTGTGCCTTTTTGGCAAGGTCTGTGATATGAGGAGAAAAGGAGAGAGTGGAGTCGAAGATGACACCAAGGTTTTTGTGTCTCAAAGGAAGGTGAGGGAAGAGGGCCCAACGAGGGCGGCCAGTGTGAGAGAGGGAAAACAGGAGAAGGGGTCCCAA
Source organism: Ambystoma mexicanum (assembly GCF_040938575.1). Classification (NCBI taxonomy): domain Eukaryota; kingdom Metazoa; phylum Chordata; class Amphibia; order Caudata; family Ambystomatidae; genus Ambystoma; species Ambystoma mexicanum. The sequence continues at coordinate 418,601,653 of NC_090938.1, forward strand.
TGAGAAGGATTTCAGTCTTACTGGCATTAAGGCAGAGATCGTTGGGGGTGCACCAATCCTGAATCGTGGATAGACAGTCAGGAATGAGCAAGGGAGGACAGGAGGCTGAGGGAAGCCTGAACGTGGGCTGAGTGTCATCCGCATAACACAGAAAGTTAGAATAGAAGGTGGAGATCAGGTGAGCCAAAGGGCCCAGAATTGAAGTGCCAGAGTGAGAGGGTAAAGCCTTTGGGGACACCACATGCAGAGAGAGAGAGATGGTGGAGAGAACGGACCCAAGCTGGAACTGGGCGGGTTGGTCCAGCAGGAAGGAGGTCAGCCATGCCGGGGCCTGATCCATGATTCCCAGGCTTTTTGGGAGGGGGTGCACAAGCGAGTGCTTGAGGAGAGAGGAGAAGATCCCGTGGCAAAATATTATTACAGAAATTGGCCAAGGCTGGTGTGAGGGTGGAAACATCATCCTTAATAGTTCTGGAAGATAAGGGGAGCACCTGTTTGGACGACTAGATCGGATTTGTCTCGAAACATTGTCAGGTGTTGTCGGAGAGAAGGAGGAAAAAGGAAGAGGAGAAGGGGAGGTGGCCAAACAGGGCTTGCGAGAGGTGGAGGGAGAGAGGGGGAGGAGTGAGAACACGATGCCATGAGTTTTAGTAGTGAAATGGGATGCCACAGCCGTACAACGGGCCTGGGAGGGAACAGGAGAGGTGGAGACTGCAGTAGGATTGGCCAACTCCCTGCAAATTTTAAAGATTTCAGCTGTGTTGTTTGAGGCCGTGGAGACACAGGCTTGAATATCGACCCTCTTTTTGGAGAAGACAGAGAGTCTGTATTACCTTTGGAACAGGCTGCAAGACAGTTTATCAATAGATGAGCCCAAAGCCCTCTACTTCCTCTCAGCCACCCTGCACTTGCGTTTCAAGGCGGCCATGTCGAAGTCATACCAAGAGTTGCACTTGGAGGTGGGCTTCAGATGGATTCTCATGACCGGGGCAAGGATGCCCAAGGCGAAGAAGAAAATACCATCAAGCAAGACCACTCAGATCAAGCTACGACATTCGCCTAGAGCCAAAACCATCCAATAAAAGAAAATTCGTAGGAGCATCTTTCTCACACTTGGCTCCTAAAACATGGAATTCCCTACCAAAAAACATACGCAATACAAGGGATATCTGGAATTCAGAAAACGACTTAAAACTTGGGTCTTCACCCAAGAATCAGAAGGGAACAATGTCATGATCACTGCTTCCAAGGAGCCAGGACCAGCCCAACGTCCTTGGAAGCAGGCCCCTAACCCTAATCCCAGGCACCAGCCGGTCCCCACTGGGACCTTTTGGACCTTGTCCTGGCGCCGGTGGCACCAGGCTCATCAAAACCATTGGTCCCGACACTGGAAGCGCCGGGCTCATAATAGGTGTGAGAGTGCTTGGGTGGACTTACCTGCAGCAGACCATGCTGCTTACTTACCAGCCACTTAGAAGCCATCTGTGAACAGAACCTACTTTCTTACCTGGGTGGGGCAGCTCCACTCCCTGGATACAGCACTGGAACTCTTCTAGAAACTGGAACTCTTTTCTTACCTAGGCGGGGCTGGGGAAGAAGACGCCTCATCACTCCAAGGCTATTTAAACCACACCCGATAGATGAAGCGTGCTTCGCGTTATTCTGCATCTGCAGCAGAACGCTCACCGAGTCTGCTCCGGCCTTTCTTCTTCCGATCCTGAACCTGCAAGAATCTTACTTACCATCTCTGTATCCAGACAGCATCAGCACCTGCAAAGAACAGAAAAACAACAGGTTAGCAAGGCGAACTTTACACGCAGCGCTTACTTACCTGATCCATCGGCTGCGGCCGTTTCTTCACGCCACATCTCCACCTGCAAAGACAAAAGCATTGCCATACTTACCGGCACGCTGTGAATTCCGGATTTCTTCGTGCTGCATCGCCGCCTGTGAAAACAAAGTATCATTAAGAATTTACTGGCATTCCGCGGACTCCGGCGCTGCAAACCAACATCTGCAAGACAAAAGAAAAGACATTAAGCAGGTATTTACTTACGTCCATCACGTTCTTCGCAATAAAACGCCTGCGAATACTCCGGCATCTCTTTAACACGAACTAAGCTGCAAGGAAAGAGACAGTTAGAGCGCTTGCCATACTTACGAACTTCCAGGCGCTTCACTTCATCTTCCATCTCAAGAGCCCTGCAATACATAAGGGGGAAAGCATTATACAGAGTCTTCAATATTAACGTGCCACGCATTTAAAGACTGTAAAGACTACAGGTGTCCAGAAACTCACCGCTCGTGCAGATAACGACGGTAACCATCCTCTGAATTCAAAAGGCCTATGTTTCACCAGTGAAGGAACTGGCAACGGCACCCTGCACCAGACGCAGATGGAGAGCCCAGTATTCACCTATATAAGGTGAGCACATTGACCTGGGGGCTCTACGAAAACGCTGGGAAGAGAGAGAGAGAGAGAGAGGGACATTCAACAACCCAGACCATTAACCCCCATATTCTTTCACCTGCAGAAACCTCACTCTTCGAGTCCGACACACAGTGCGAAGAGGTTCGACCCCAGAAGCCAAGCGAGTCCTGCACATCACTTTTCGAGTCACAGACAGCTTCCTGCCAAGACCCGCGCCTCCGTGGGAATCAGGTGAGCGTTACAGAACGCGAAGCCCACCACAAAACTCCTACCCAGGTACAATGGAAACCTCAGACACTGATCAATTAGCCAAGTTGCTCGGGGAATTAAGAGCAGAAGTACATGCAGCTCGTCAGGAAACAAACTCTCTAAGAAGGGAACTGATAATTTCCAAGGAGCGAACAGAGGACCTTGCTAGGCAGTTGTTACAAACACAGGCAGGACAGACACCCTTGCCCGTTCCAGGAGGAAGTTACCCTTCTGCATCATCTTCAAATCCAGTGCAAATCAATCTGCCCGGTAATGTTCCTTTGGCTCCGCCCGAACGCTTTTCTGGTGATCCAAAGAAATTTGCAGTGTTCATCAACCAGTGTCGCCTACACTTCTTATGTCGACCAGCTGCATTCCCAACAGACCAAACCAAGGTGGCTTCCATGCTTTCTTATCTCAGTGGCAGCGCCGCAGATTGGTCGATCCCTTTAGTCACCCAGGATGATCCGGTTTTACATGACTTTCAGGCCTTCCAGTCCAGCATGGAGAAACTGTTCGAAAGACATGCACAAGGACAGGCCTTGGACAATGAACTTCTTTCATTACGACAGGGTAATCAAGACCTCTTGACTTATATAGCCTCCTTCAATAGACTCATAGTGGAAACACAATGGCCCGAGGATAAGAGAATAACGCTTTTCTACAGAGGCCTGCGTGGAGAGCTCAAGGATGTGTTAGCGCAAGTTGTGAATCCTCCACAAGAATGTTCTGACTATATTGACTTAGTTGTCCAATTGGACCACAGACTACAGAATAGGAAGGCAGATCGTTCCAGATTTGATACCCGAGTGTTTTCTAAACCACAGACTTCGAATAAGGGAGCTGACACTGTGGAACCCATGCAGATAGGGGGCATGAAAGGACCTTTAACCCAGAAAGAGGGGGAAAGAATAAGGCAACTGCAATTATGCCTCTATTGCGGAAACTCAGGACACTTTCTTCGGGACTGTCCAGTGAAACCAGTTAAGAAGGCAGTAGGAGCTGCGGATACCTGTACCACAAATTCTGAGCAGGGAAACGACCCCGCCCGACAAGTGTAGAGGTCCTCTTGCCGAGCGTTAAGATCTGTCCCGTGACCTCGCATTTCGTGATACCCATGGTCCTCATTAGTCCTGAAAGTCCGGATCGTTTGCATGCAATTGAAGCTTACATTGACAGCGGAGCAATCGGTAATTATGTGGATCGTGAAATGGTATCAAGGATGAATCTACCCCTTTGTCCCTAAGGCAGTTAAAGACATCATAACTACAGTGGATGGCACGGAGATAGCCTCCGGACCAGTAACGCACGCCACCCAAGAAGTGACGCTAGTGAGTCAAGATGGACACCGGGAGAGAATCGTGTTCGATGTAATCAAGGCCCCTCAGTTCCAGATCATTCTGGGAATTCCTTGGTTAGAGAAGCACAATCCGCAAATCGGTTGGCAAGCAAAGACGGTTCAGTTTCCAGAGTGTTTTACCACTTGTTATCCTCGGCCTGATGTTTCACTGGCGGCAATCTCTTCTGAGGAGGTTCCCAAATTACCTCCCAAATACCAGGAATTCCAAGACGTCTTCCGGAAAGATCAAGCTAACACCTTGCCTCCTCATAGGTCTTATGACTGTCAAATAGACCTGATACCCGGAACAACTCCTCCTTGCAGCAGGATGTATGCCCTCACCGAGCCAGAGAATCTTCACCTCAGACAATATTTGGACCAATACCTAGCTAACGGGTTTATCCGTCCTTCAAAATCTCCAGCTTCATCGGCTTTGTTCTTCGTTCCGAAAAAGGAAGGAGACCTTAGGACTTGCATAGATTACCGGGCCCTGAATCAGATCACCGTTAAAAACAGATACCCGTTACCTTTGATCCCTGAACTCCTGGACCAAGTCAAAGACGCATGTATATACACAAAGTTGGATCTCAGAGGAGCCTACCACTTGGTACGGATAAAAGAGGGCGATGAATGGAAAACGGCCTTCCGCACCAAATATGGGCTATTCGATTATCAAGTGATGCCCTTTGGACTGTGCAATGCTCCTGCTGCTTTCCAATATTTTATGAACGATGTTCTTAGAGAACTCATAGACGTGTGTGTTGTTGTCTACATTGATGACATCCTCGTCTATTCATCATCTGAAGAGGAACATCAGAGACACGTTAAAAAGGTTCTCGAGAGATTGCATCAACATAATCTTTTTGCTAAACTTGAGAAATGCGTTTTCAACGTAACGGAAGTCGAGTTCCTGGGATTCATATTGTCACCTAACGGAGTCCATATGGATTCAAAGAAAGTTGATGCAATCATCAAGTGGCCATCACCAACCTCTGTAAAAGGAGTTCAAAGTATGTTAGGCTTCGCTAACTTTTACCGCAGATTCATTCCTGAATTCTCTCGGATAGTCCAGCCCATCACCGCTCTGTTGATAAAGAACAAACGTTTTGAGTGGTCTTCTGAAGCAGAACAAGCTTTTCAGGACTTAAAAGCTAGATTCATTTCTGCACCTGTTTTAAAACATCCTCGCCCAGAACTCCCCTACATCGTGGAAACGGATGCTTCTAGTCTTGCTATGGGGGCAGTTTTATCACAAAGAGATCCGGTCACACACCAACTACATCCTGTTGCCTTTTGGTCCCGCAAGTTTTCGCCTCCCGAGATCAATTATTCAATTACAGACAAGGAACTTTTGGCCATCAGATCGGCCTTTAAGGCCTGGCGGCATTATCTTCTAGGAGCCCGACACACAGTCACCGTAATGACTGATCACCGCAATTTACAATATCTAAAGACAGCCAAAGCTCAGTCTTCCAGACAGCTTCGCTGGGCTCTGTTTCTAGCAGAATTTGACTTTATAATTACTTACCGACCAGGCAGTAAGAACGGAAAAGCAGATGCCCTTTCCCGGATGGGAGTGGATGAATATTTGACCAATCCAGAACCCATACCCATAATCCCAGAACAAAGAATTTTGGGTTTGGTCAGCGCTCAATCTTTTGAAGACATCAAGACCACGGTTAAATCACTCCTAACTCCGGGCGATTTGCAAGAATGGCAATTAAAGGGGAAAGAATTCTCAGTGGATCAAGACCTACCATATTTCCGAGGACGGTTGCACTTACCCTGTGAAAAAATACAAAAACAAGTAATCTCCTGTTATCACGACACTCTAATGGAGGGTCACCCTGGCATTACCAAAACCATGGAAAAGATTAAAAGACATTTCTGGTGGCCGTCATGGAAAAAGGATATTAGAGACTTTGTAATCTCCTGCGGTGTGTGCGCCCAGAATAAAAGTCAGAAGGAGAAACCAGCCGGCCTATTACAGCCACTAGACATCCCACCCTGTCCATGGCATACCCTGTCCATGGATTTCATCACAGACTTACCTCCATGCTCGGGGTATACTACCATTTTAGTAATCGTGGATTTATTCTCCAAGATGGCTCACTTCATTCCCCTGAAGGGTCTACCTTCAGCCTCAGTATTGGCCCAAGAATTCTTAGAAAACATCGTTCGGCTACATGGTTTTCCCTCGGTTTTAGTCTCCGATAGGGGAAGTCAATTCATCTCTCACTTCTGGCGCAGTTGCTGTCGTCTAGCCCAAATTGATGTAAGACTTTCAACTAGTCACCATCCCCAAACTGACGGACAAACCGAGAGGACAAATCAAACTCTAGAGCAATATCTACGTTGCATGCTCCAACAAACTGAAAACCCCTGGAAGGATATTCTTTGGATCGCTGAGTACGCTTACAATAATTCGATTCATTCTGGAACAGGGAAGACTCCCTTCTTCCTGTTATACGGACACCATCCTAGAACCTCTAACCTGGATCCTCCCCAAGAATTCGAAGCACCTGCTGTGGATCACTTGCACTCGGAGATCACCCGTGCTTTTAAGGAAGCCTCTGCCCATCTGCAAAGAGCTAAAGCTCAATTCAAAAGAGGAGCAGATCGACACCGTAAAGAGGCTCCTCACTACGCTGTAGGAGATCAGGTTTGGCTATCCACTAAGCACCTGCCTCTAAAGGGACCCCGCACCTTCATCCCAAGATACCTTGGACCCTATTGCATATCTGCCATAATTAATCCAGTGGCTGTCAAATTGGAATTACCTACGCATATGAAAATACACCCAGTATTCCATGTCTCCTTATTAAAACCAGTACAACCTGAAACCCGATTGACTGAACTTGAATTCGAAGTAAAGAACATCCTAGACTCCAAAATCTCAAAATCTAAGTTGTATTATCTGGTTGATTGGAAAGGTTACGGCCCCCAGGAAAGGTCTTGGGAACCTTCAGAATATGTCCACGCACCTCGTCTGGTCAAGAAATTCCATCTGAATCACCCCGACAAGCCAAAACCCCCGGAGAAGACACGCTTAGGAGGGGCCTTGAGGGGGGGCACTGTCATGATCACTGCTTCCAAGGAGCCAGGACCAGCCCAACGTCCTTGGAAGCAGGCCCCTAACCCTAATCCCAGGCACCAGCCGGTCCCCACTGGGACCTTTTGGACCTTGTCCTGGCGCCGGTGGCACCAGGCTCATCAAAACCATTGGTCCCGGCACTGGAAGCGCCGGGCTCATAATATGTGTGAGAGTGCTTGGGTGGACTTACCTGCAGCAGACCATGCTGCTTACTTACCAGCCACTTAGAAGCCATCTTTGAACAGGAACTACTTTCTTTCCTGGGTGGGGCAGCTCCACTCCCTGGATACAGCACTGGAACTCTTCTAGAAACTGGAACTCTTTTCTTACCTATGCGGGGCCGGGGAAGAAGACGCCTCATCACTCCAAGGCTATTTAAACCACACCCGATAGATGAAGCGTGCTTCGCGTTATTCTGCATCTGCAGCAGAACGCTCACCGAGTCTGCTCGGCCTTTCTTCTTCCAATCCTGAACCTGCAAGAATCTTACTTACCATCTCTGTATCCAGACAGCATCAGCACCTGCAAAGAACAGAAAAACAACAGGTTAGCAAGGCGAACTTTACACGCAGCGCTTACTTACCTGATCCATCGGCTGCGGCCGTTTCTTCACGCCGCATCTCCACCTGCAAAGACAAAAGCATTGCCATACTTACCGGCACGCTGTGAATTCCGGATTTCTTCGTGCTGCATCGCCGCCTGTGAAGACAAAGTATCATTAAGAACTTACTGGCATTCCGCGGACTCCGGCGCTGCAAACCAACATCTGCAAGACAAAAGAAAAGACATTAAGCAGGTATTTACTTACGTCCATCACGTTCTTCGCAATAAAACGCCTGCGAATACTCCGGCATCTCTTTAACACGAACTAAGCTGCAAGGAAAGAGACAGTTAGAGCGCTTGCCATACTTACGAACTTCCAGGCGCTTCACTTCATCTTCCATCTCAAGAGCCCTGCAATACATAAGGGGGAAAGCATTATACAGAGTCTTCAATATTAACGTGCCACACATTTAAAGACTGTAAAGACAAAAGGTGTCCAGAAACTCACCGCTCGTGCAGATAACGACGGTAACCATCCTCTGAATTCAAGAGGCCTATGTTTCAACAGTGAAGGAACTGGCAACGGCACCCTGCACCAGACGCAGATGGAGATCCCAGTATTCACCTATATAAGGTGAGCACATTAACCTGGGGGCTCTACGAAAACGCTGGGAAGAGAGAGAGAGGGACATTCAACAACCCAGACCATTAACCCCCATATTCTTTCACCTGCAGAAACCTCACTCTTCGAGTCCGACACACAGTGCGAAGAGGTTCGACCCCAGAAGCCAAGCGAGTCCCGCACATCACTTTTCGAGTCACAGACAGCTTCCTGCCAAGACCGCGCCTCCGTGGGAATCAGGTGAGCGTTACAAACAAGTAGGAATCATACATTCTGGCAGAAACATGAAGCCCTGGGAGAGACCTACAATTCATTGCCTAACCATACCCAACTGATGGGCATAGGGAGGACATTTTGGACCTCTCATGCACACACACCACCAAGTTTACATAGGAATACCACAGTAGGCAGGGACCCCTCACTAAAAGTCAAGGGAGAGACCCATAACCTTCCTAACCTAACCATCTCTAACCCTAGGGCAGGGGGGAACACACCTCCATGACCCATTTCCACATAATGCTACATTTCTACAGAAGATAATTACCACACCGCAACATACCATCTGACTAGAATGCCGAACAATATCAAAGCAAACAGGATGGTCATAGATGCCAACCACAGAAACCAAAGAAAAGAGGTAAGAAAACAAAACTGCTCACCCAATACTAAAACCTACTTTCTCTGCAAACTCTTCTCCTACAGAAATTCAGACGACCACATCTCTGCACAGCAAACCGCACATACTTCACCACACTGAAACGACATACAAACAGCACATAACCATGCACAACAGCCCATGGGAAACGCTCAGACTCGAAAATCGCACCTAAGCTCAGCGAACGGTGCAAACCAAACTGAAGCTGGCAACAAAACATCATATCTCACTGTCCTATTCCCATTGCACCCTACTAACCGCTCCCACAGCCTCCGTTTCACACTGTCCTTTTTCAGATCCACAAAGCAACAGAACTGACAGGTCAACTACCCCTTCTATTTAATTACAAGATTGTTAGGTACACCACTCTGATTTATGAACATTTTGTTTTCATTTATTTTAATACATATCTTATCATACTAAAAAAGACCTGTAACATGGTCTTACATACATGTTATATATTTCTAAAACAACAATCATCAAAACTGTGCAAATTATCACATTCATCCTCACGTGAAATACTACACCAAATCATCAATCTAAATTAAAAAATACAAGACAGATAACAGAAGAATACACAAATATATTCGATTATAAAACACTTTAAAAGAAGAAGGAAAAACAGAAACACTACTGTTTGGGACTACTGCTGTTTCAAAAAAGGAATCAAGATTTAGCATTCATATCTATAATCATTCCAGCATACTTTAATGCAACCGTTGTCTTTAAGAGGGGGCTGTTTCTTCTTTTAATCTTTTATACAGCCTCTCTATATTAGTGTGTGACATTATTTGAGGGTGTAATTGCTATTACAACTTCTATCAAACACCTGTCAGTACTCAGTATGGATTGAGAGAAAGGAAAAATCAATGACAGTGTCCTTTGGGTATGTCGACCTATGTTTCGGCCAACTAGACTTATATAGTTCACTCTCAAAATGCTGGTGGTCTTGTAAATATGGGCCGTCTTCAGGAAATTGGAGCTGCTTTTAACAAGTATATTTAACTTCCCAAATATATATGTATTAAAATAAATGAAAACAAAATCAGAGTGGTATACCTAACAATCTTGGAATGAAATAGATTGTCACTTTACTGACCGGTAGATACTCAAAAAGGAAGGGGTAGTTGACCTGTCAGTTCTGTTGCTTTGTTGATCTATTACTCTCCCATTCTACAGAGTCGACCCCCCGAGATCAAAAAATAGGGAGTACCCAATTTCAAGTAGCTTTTTCAGATCCGCCAGAGCACCAGGGAACCACTCCGGTGGTGATAGTGAGCGGTACAAGTAAACTTTAACATTAATATGTTGAGCAGAGACAGCAGGGTATAGCGGCCCCACCTTCTGTTCCAGTAGCAGTGACAGAGAGTACACCATGGAGTGGTAGGACGCACCGTGATACTCACATGGCCGTAGTAAGCAGTAGGAGAGAGATGGGGGAAACCCCAGTAAAAGGAGATGTTACTCAATTTAAGTTGCTCCAGAAGGATCATGGAAAGGCGTATTATGTCAAGTGGTCATTACATGGACCGGAATAATTTGATGAAGACACTCCCTTTGCTCAGTGCAGGGGCGGGGAAATGGATTTATGCTTTAGAGAAACACACTGCTGGTGTCATGTTGGCCATACAGGATACAAAAATCTTATTCACAACTCTAATGTGTGAACGCTCAGATGAGCTTTGGAGGAGATCAGGGTATCTGGGAGTTGGATACAGATAGCCAAGATGGAGCAGCATTTAATAATTAAAGGGCACAGGTATGGGGGAGCTCTGCAGGTTATGTATCCCGATATAAATTCTATTGTGGCCAAAACAATCAAGTTAGATGATGATACTGCCGCACACATCCAGTTAATTCAGGAGATGGGGAGGGGAGCAAGTGTTTTTTGAGGGAATCCTTCCCCACTCCCCAATGCTAATATGTACCAAGAGTAGGACAGCCCACAGCAATCTCTGATACGTCCAGTCCTGTCCATTACAACTGATCTGGAAAAGGAACCAGCATAGGTGGGCAGGAAGGTGAACGAACGTTTTAATTCATGGTTGATCCAGCGGCTGCACAATTTAGCATCACAAAAGGCGAGTTCCCCTTGTCAAGCAAAATTATGGACACACAGGGATTCTCTGCGGCTATCCTGTTGGTTTGTTACACTAAAGATCTATGTATTAAGGTAGGTACACAAAATGTATCTGCTCATTTGTTGTATTGCACAGATACCCCAGCGAATCTCTTGGGCAGAGATATTCTAAGAAAGCTCCCCATGTCGATCGCTTTCACATGGGAGCAAGGTATAATATGCTTAAGTCGAGGTTCATATACAGTAAGAGAAGTGGCACTTCTGCATTCATACTTTAGTGACAGCGCAATGAGGGGGTGCCTGTACATTTAACTGTGTTTCTTTATAGGGAAATAGTTTTGTTGAGTTGGGTCCCTTAAATCAGAGATCAGACATGGTGGTTACCGATTGGGTTTTTGTTTTGGCCTGTTCTGCTGCAGGAGGTGCCACCAGGCAGTATTGTTATGATTCTCCTAGACGCAGTAGTAATCAAGAAGAACAGGGTGCTTCTCTCAGGCACTGATGAAGAAGGCAGAGAGTGGCGCATAGTTTTGTGCATCGATCCAACATTATCGCTAAGGGACGGGTCCGAAGAGCAATTGTACAAAGACACTGAAGACACAGGAGTCTTTGTCTTTCCAGATAGCGATAGAGCAAAGGGAACTACCACAGACCATGCTCATCGTTAGAAATACATCGCCACATTGGAAGGAGCATTTGGAAAAAGTGTTGGACCATTTATGTACCAGCAATCCTCATGATGTAGGGCTGTTATTGGGGCAGTATATCTAAAATTGAAATCTGGTGTGATATTACCATGGGTTAAATCAGATGAGGGGATTTATGAGACATTATGGAGTTGTTGAAGCAAGGCATAATGCAACCCTCTGTATCCCCATGTAACACTGCCATCTACCCTGTGAAGAAAGCAAAGGGGTCAGTTGGATGAAGGTCCAAGATTTCTGCCCTCTCAATAATATTTTTTAGGTGGATTTTTCGGTGGTACCAAATCCTGCTGCCATTCTGTGTAATCCCTACTGGGGTGACCCACTTCACAGTGATTGACTTAAAGAATGCATTTTTCTCTGTCCCCTTAAACCCTGATCTCAGTACCTCTCTCTGTTTCCGTATCGTGCTCAGAGATTCAAGCACACAAGGTTGCCCAAGAAGTACTGTGAATCTCTGAGTGTTTTCAAAAGGGTGGTTCGGATGGAGTTGGGGAATTTACATGTGTCTAGTACAGTAATGCAGTTCATGGATGATTTGCTAGTCTATAGCACTACAGAAGAGCAGTGTCGAGTAGATTCAATAACGCTCCACACCATGCTTGCTGAGAAGCAGTACAAAGTTGACAAATAAAAATTGCAGTACTACTAGACAGTAGTAGTATATTTGGGGCAAGTGATATTGCCCACAGGAAGGAAGGTAATTCCGGAGAGAGCCACTGCAGTTCAAAATACGCCTCAACTGGTTGCAGTGAGACACATGCTGCAGTTTTTGGCACTCTGTAACTATTGTAGATCTTGGATCTTTGACTACTCTAATTATGTGAGGCCCTTACTTCAGCTGCTTAAGGAAGCACAGAAGGTGAAGTGTCTGATAGAATGGTCTGAAGAAATGGTGACTTGCTTTCGGGAACTCAAGGCTGCGATCAGCAATGCTCCCGTCTTGGCAAACCCGAATTACAAGAAACCATTTTATCTGTTTTTTCATTCAAATGGGAAGGTGATCACAGTGGTCCTGATCCAGTAAACATTGCTAGGCCATAAACCTTTATCATACTATAGTGGACTCTGTGAGAAACCTGGCAGTATCCTCACTCCTAAACCCCTTGGATCCTCTGTGCAGGTGGCCAGGGAAAGGCAATCACTCTTGGATCCTGACCCTGGGGTTGGAGAAGCGGGGAGGATCACATAGTTGGAGAGTCATTGGGAACTGGAATTGGGGAACCCTTGGGTGAGACATGGTATTCCCCTTTCACTGGTAATGACCAACCCAACCCTTGCCCCATTTACATTAGCTGTTATAAGCCAGTTCTCCTCTTTTCTCCACATTTGACACTTCACAATAATGGGACAAAGAAGAGGCAAATCAGAGCAATGAATACACCATATTTCTACCACTCTGGTACTGGGATGAAGAAGATGGATGCCAGGAGCTGTCGAGGTCAGGCATGTCCTGTTAATTGTGGTCAGGCAGGGCTGATTGGACATCCATTCCTGCAGGCTATCAAGGTGCTACTGGTGTATACAAGGAGACCAGCCCCACAATATAAGAGAGAGCAGGGAAACCTGAGTGTGAAGGAGTGACCGCAGCAGCAAGAAGGCCAGTACATGTGTGACATGGGAGCTAGGACTCAGTGGAGCCAACCTAACACTAAGATTGCAGCCGTGTGGAGAGGCTGTCCCTTTCATATGCTTTCAGGATGCTTGTTTTCCTGTATTGGAGCGTAGACACAGGGGTGCCTGATTGGCAGGAGTGGGACCCCTGAAGTGAGGAGTAGGAGGCCAAGCGATCCATTCTGCTGGGAAGTCCTCACTCCCAATCAGTGAGTTTCTGATCATTGAGAAACGCGGTGCGCAAATTTTGGTTGTTCAAGGAAAATACATTAGGCCCCATCACGAGTTGGGCGGTATCCTGGCTGTAATACAGTCCAAGTTTAATAGCGTTACTGCCGACCGGTCCAGCAGTATTACAGCCAGATTGCGGGTTAGGCGTTAACAGTAAATCCCCAATGCCCATTGGGGCCATTGGATCCGATAGGGCATTTTCGCACTAATAGCATGCGCTAATATAGCCGGCGGTAATGCCACCAAAAACAGGGCGCTAAATGGGATTTTCACCGTCAGAAAAAAGCTGGAGTTAAAACAGCCCATTTAGTGCCCAACTCATGATAATGTCAGCTCTTAAATGCAGCTTTAATACAGTTACTGTCGCATTTAAGAGCTACAGCCCAACTCGTAATGAGGCCCATTTGTATCGGAGAAGTCGTGTGTTTGCTGAAACACATTTTTTTCGAAGGTCTCTGATCAAATTCAAACCCAGAGAGTGAAATACTATTAATACTTTGTATCGGAGTGGTTGTGTGTGGGAAGAAGCACGTTCTCAAAAGTCCATGAGAGCACAACCCTTGGTTTGAAGTGAATTAAAGGAATAACACCTAGCGGGTTGAATGGAAAGTGTGCTCCAGGCACAACCTATGTCGTCTTTTGAACACCAAACTAGATTAAAAGAATAATACCAAACAGATTCCATGAAAAGTATGCCTTAAGCGCAACCCGTGTCTTTTGAATACCGAACTAAATTAAAACCGTAACCAATAAAACCAACATCTATTGCATACCGAGCTGAATGAAAACCTTATTAAATGTTACATATTAAGTTCAACAATGAAACAATACTTTACATTCAGTAAAAACAGCATCAAATGCAGAATACTAAATAAAACTTTAAAAACAAGTGAAACCATTATATGCTACATTTAAAGTAGAATGATGTCAAAACTACATATCTCATTTAAAGCAGAATGTATTGAGTCTTTAAAGCGTATTCCAACACAGCTGCAATTTCTATATGAAAACCAACCATACAACGAAGGCACATGAGCAACAAAGACCCTTAAAAAGACAAAGGACATTTTGATGCTGAAATTAAGTCTTGGGGAGGGGAATCCTGAAACTTGAACCATTCATTGCCTTGGAATTCTCAAGGTTCTATTGTGCTGGGAAATGTGTTATTTGGTACTTAGGGTAGGGATCAATGAGTATTGTGTAAGACTTTATCATCCTGTACTCAAGAGAGGCAATTTCGAAACTCTTCCTTTTGAACTGCTTTATACTTGGGAAGGGAGCTGCAAGCTGGAAGAGGCTCAGAACGTTATGTTGGAGACTGTTTCTTGGTTGCTGACATCCCTACACATTGTTGCTGTGAGGGCGAGGATAGGTTTTGGACACACACAGATTCTTCAGTTGAACTCTGTGACTCAGAATTTCCTTAGTTTTACTTATATTGGGATAACCCACATTAGCCTTTTCCATCCTAACATTTAAGTTCATAAAAGTGTTTATCTTGAATTAAGAATTGGTTGTCTGTGTCTTGCTTCATGATGCCTTCACAACTCCTAGACCCAGTGATGCAGAGACAGTTCTCTTGTGAGCAAGTTTTAGCGGAAGTGGCTTTTGCAATTCAAAAGTCTTCAACCATTACTATGGGTTGCCCGGTGACATTGTGCATGGAGCATGCAGGCTTTGCAATCGTGAAAAAATCTAAGTTGACTTTGATGAAAACCTCATACCCCAAAGAGGGTTGGGGTATGAGGTTATTCTTATCCAATGTGGCCATACATTTCGTACAGTGTCACCTAGTCAATCCTGCAACATTTGTAGCTGAGCCAGTGAAACCTGATGACATTGTCCACAATTGTGCAAGGAACGAGGGAGAAGAGGAAGAGAGGACGAGTGTTAAAATTAATGCTTTGGTGGCAGGTGAGGTACTTTTTGTTGATGGGTCCTCTATAATCAATCAGGACACTTGTGAGAGGCACACAGGTGCAGCCGTTGTGGGCTGTGTGGGTGTGGAATACCAGGTCAGACTGAAGAAAAGGTTGCCTTCGCATTACTCTGCGGAAGCAACTGAAGTAGTGATACTTAAGGAGACACCAGAAATGAGTAAGGGAAGGCAGTCACTATTTATTCTGATCTGCGTATGTAACCTCCCATGTGCACGGTTCCTTCTCTTTTACTTTCCCTTTGTAGAGGCGTGTTAAACATGCCATGAAGTGTTCTACTCTTTTTAGCAATTTGTATTACTTTGTCTAGGTTCAAGTCATCCTTCAAGCACAGATCTTTCCTTATTCTGTACTCATAAAACCTCTCCATTAACTGATCCCTGATATGTTCATCAAGTTTTTCACCAAAGTTAAATAAAGCAGTGCAATGTCTCAATGTGGTAATATACTCCTCTACATTCTCACCAGATTCTTGATTCCTCATAGCAAAATTATACCATTTCAGTATCGTAATGGTTTTAGGAATGAAGCGCACGTCTAGTTTTTTAGGGCTATCTGCAATTCCATCAAAGCCTCCACTCCTGCTGCCCTCTGTGCCTCATATCCCAGTCAGTTCATCAACAGGGATACCTTCTTAGCCATTCTCACGCCTCCATCACATGGTGCCCTGGGGTAGTGTAGAATGCCCTTCTTCCACTGATACGTAAAGTATTTTGATTGTAATATTTTGCAAAAACGTTAGTTATTTAGCACTAGCACTGAAACCTGCAAATGGCAATCAAACCTGCTGTCATCAGAGAGCTATCAAAAAGATGTATCCTCCAAGGTATGTGTGCACATCCAATGTTAAAGTATTATGTACTGTTTTTAAATCCAAGATTTTTCCTAATATTGAGTTAATTGCCAATCCATATCAATCCATGTTTGAAAATCAAATGATTTGCCTTCCACACTTCAGTTGCAAATTGAAGTCAATTGTTAGTTGAACGCCAATTTATATTTGAAAATAATACATTTCTCACTCAGTTGATAATTGCACAGCCAATAATGTGCAAGTTCTTTATCTTCCACATATTAATTGCAATTTAGACAATTAATTGTTTGCCTGCCACTCATTAGTTACAAATTGGAAAGACAATCATTTTCCAACATGTGTTTCACCCAACCATTGTTTGGAATCTGATTAGAGCCAGATCATCCATGCCTAATTTTGACAATTCCCTTTGCCTCTGTAAGGAACATTTTTCATGGAGGGACTCCAGTACCTAACCAACACCAAAGTGAGGCAAACATCTTTTGTATAATCATGTAATGGGGTGCCATGAGAGTTGAATATGTTTTTTCTTGCTTCATCAAGCGCAGGTGGCTTGGTAATTGACGCACACACAGAGTCCCAGCAGGCCTGCCCTGGGGACTCGACTGCTTCTTATAAGCTTGTCTTGAGGTGGTTGCAGCGGCTACACAAAGAGCTTCATCAGAGCAGGTAGGTCCTTTAATGGGAAAATGGAACAGTGTACCAGGACATGTTGAGTATATGGTGTCATGGCTTTGATTTACTGTTAAACGGAATATGAAAATAATATCTTTCCAATCTGAGGGATAGCTTCCTTATCTTTGGCAGTGTTATGGTACTTTTGCAAATGAGAAACGCTGATTGCATACATGTAATCGCAATAGCACAAGTGCAACTAGAATTGTCCTGTATTTGTAGTGCCAGGAATGTGTGTTTATGTGTAAACAGCATTTGTACAGATCCTTATGTGATTGAGCATGCGCATTGTTTGCACATGTGTGCATGTTGACCAATACGGTATGATACTGTTAGAAGTGGAATGCCCAATAACTGAGGAATATCCAATGATCGACCCTTGTTAAAACATGGGAAGCTGATGGATTACTAATCTGTGATGCTGTTTGAACTTGAGAAGCTGGGGAATAGCTCAGCTGTCAAGATATTGGCACTTGCCAAATCAAGGACAATAGGGCTTCACTGCTGCCTCCTGAATGGATCTGTTTATACTTGAGTAATCTAACAGACAGACCTGCTCTTTTATGAACATGCATTCTATTGATAAAAGGTCTGTGGTAACCCGAGGGAGAGTTCTGAAAATAATTGATTGAAAACGAAAGATCTTTGAAACCAGGGGAACAATTTAGGTCAGCTGTGTAAGAACTGATTATGTCAGACGTAGCCAACCTGAGAAATAACTCAGTGCTCCGAGCAACAAATCTGAATACTTGGTGGAAGGAAAATGGGTGAACAACTAGGCATGACATCTAGAACGGAATTACATAAGATATTTGTAACTAAGGGGATAACTGCTGTTTAATGAATAGCCTGGAAGGTTTTTGTGTCTTGACAGATGGCCAGGCTCTCTGTCCTGGGTGACCCAAGGGATAGCCTTTCTATCTAGGACCACATTTATTCTGGGTTTGTTTGCGGAGGCAATTCTTTAGGTTGATACACCTGTTGTGAAAAACCTTCTCTAATCTGAATGTCATAGGTTTAATTCCAGGCACAGGTGACTCAGGCATTAATCCACTGACAATGGTAAAATGAGCACCTTTTAGTTGAGTAACTAGATAATATATTACTACAAATAAAAAGGAGACAATGACAGTTTTGGCATGTAAGGTATGCATCAGCTCCATCTCATGGCCTCTTTTTGATTTCATGCCTGCAGGATAGCCGCTGTGCATATGACCCTAAAACCATTATCTGTGTACAGCATGCAGGTCACAGGATTCAATATGGGTAGGGATGACTCAATGTTTCTATCTGGCTATCTATCTACCTATCTATCTATCTATCTATCTATCTATCTATCTATCTATCTATCTATCTATCTATCTATCTATCTATCTCATATATGGTGCCACTCGCTCAAAGACCTCAGGACGCTCACAAGACAGACAACAAAAAAACATGGAAGATGAGCAATCAGCCATAACTAGATGGGCTCGTTACAGTAGATTTCTTTGAATACCATTTCACCTAATGAGATTTCACCAAATTTATTTCACCGAAAATGGCAGGGCAAATGGTATATGTGTAATGCATAGTAGATGGAGTGTGGGGTAAGGGTATAAGTTAGGGTAGGGAGGAGTGAGTGGGTTTGTGGGGGGTCTCCTACCGCATTATAAAAGAAATTTCGTTTTTCAGTTAAATGGCTTCAGTGAAATCACCATTAGGTTAAATATTTTCAAATAAATCACATACATCTGATGGGCTAGATCAGTAACTATATGATTTTAGCCGATCCCTCTATGAAAAAGGAGGGTCTTCAGAAGCTTCTTAAATTGGGTCATTGATACACAGCCCCTGATATCCAGGGGGAGCGAGTTCCATAAAATGGGTGCCCACGCATTAAAGCCTGTGCCGCAATTATTTTTAGAAGGACTTGCGTTTGATGAAGTCTAACGCTATTATTCGAGCGTAACATCCACCGGAAGGCGATACTTTTCACTCTTGACAAAGATACACAGGAGCTTCACTTAAAAGGCACTTAAACACCAAAATGGAGCCCTTGAACTGAATTCTTTGTTCAACAGGAAGCCAATGCTATTTCCTGCAAGACTGGGACACCTAAGATCGACGACCTAGCCCACAAACTGCACGTACTGCTCCATTCTGTGTCACCTGTAACCTTCTTATATTTGCTTGGGATGTGCCTACTAGAAGACTATTGCAGTAGTCTAGGTTTGAATTAACAATGGCTGCTGCAATCAAGGCTCTATCTGCCTCTGAAAGATTGGGGCAGATCTGCTACAATAGTTGAACATAGTAGGAGCAGGAAGAACTAAGATGGGAGACATGATTCTTAAGAGATAGGTGTAAGTCAAAGAAAACTCCATTACGAGAATTGCGGAATGGGTTAACGGGCGCCGCTAATGATGGCGGCCCCGTTAACACCATTCCGCAATATTAAGAGGTCCCCTCGCGGGACCCGGTAAGGACACCAGGCGTTCTTACCGGGTCCCGTGAGGGGACCAGGGAGCTAATAACGGGCCGGTCGTAATCGGCCCGTTGTTAGCTCCAGCTCCCATTCCCATTGAGCCCTATTGGGGCTCAAATGCGAATGGGGAAGGTCCGGGCCCGGGTTCCCTGCAGGAGGAATTACCGGGCCCTCCAAACCCGTAATGAGGCCCCTAGTGTTTTAACAGAGTCAGAGTCTTTGATGGCATTACCATCAACTATGAACATTTTGTACTGTGTGTTTAGTTTTTTAACCTTTGTTGCGTGCCAAGAATGAGCGACTCAGTTTTGGAATCGTTTGAGGCCAAGGAGTTAACAGTCATCCACATATATATGGCCTTAAAGTCGTTGTTTATTCTTGCTAGGTCATTGCTGTATAGCCCAGATAGTTCAATCACTATCTGGGTGTCATTAGAATAGTTTGCGAACTGGACTACTAAAGAGCCAAGAAGGTCACATAGAGGTTCGGAATACACATTAAAGAGTAGAGGCGACAAGCACGATCCCTGTTGTACACCACAGATAAGAAGCGTTCTTTGTGACTGAGCATTTCCCTTAACCACATTCGCCTTCCTAGGGCCCAAAAAAGATTTGAACCAACACGCTGCAGAGGGCGTACATTTACCCACTTTGACCAGTCTATCAGCCAACAAGGCCTGATCAACCAGAATAAAGGCGGAAGAACGACCCAAAAGCAAGAGCAATGCTGTGTTACCTTTCTCAGTTATTTCTGTAATATTTGTTTTTAAATCCAGAATTGCAGTCTCTGTCCCGTGATTCACATGAAAACTCAGACTGTTCATTTGCCAGGATTTCATGCTGCTCCATGAAGGTTTGGTATTGAGAACAAGCTATTCTATTGATTATTCTCTGGAATATAGGCCTTCTGAAAAGAACGGTTAGTAAATCTTGTGACCCAGGGAACGTTGGTCCTAGAAAAATCCTTGAATAGTGAGGCAGGAAAAATGTCCCCCTTAGATGATGTAGGTTTCATCTTCTGTATTGTCTCCATCATTGCTATTGCCGTTATTAACTCATTAAAGGTGAATAGAACAGTCTCTGGAATAGTTATGCTACTAGAAGTGGGCAAAAACACATCTGTGGGCTGTATAAGTTTAAACTGGTGCAGAAATTGTTGCTGATGTCGTGTTGTTTTCAGAACGAAACCTTCATAAATGTGTTGATACAATAGATGACTCAACCGCGCTTCCGTTTAGTTCCTGTAGTACTGTAATCAGTTCTTTTGGTCTTGATTTGGCCATTTCTATCCTTACATTTAAATGCTCTTCTTTAGCCTTAAACACTGCAGTCTTAAAAGACCTAGCTGCAAGTGTGTAGGCCTCAGCTGTGTCATTGGAAGGATGTTTTTGCCAGTTGCGTGCTGCCTTCTGTTTAACCCCTGTGGCACGCAAAACCTCTGAGGTAAACCACTAGTTATATCCATCCCCTTTATTCTGCTTTACAGATCTAAGTGGAGCCAGAGAATCAAAGGCTTGATTACTTGCTGCTCTGAAAGAATTTATTAAATCTTCAAGCGAGATGTTATCTGCCAGTGAGGGTAATAAGGGTATAACTAATGAGTCAAAAGCCTCATGGGTAACCTTTCAACAGTTTCGAGTCAGAACCAATGATTTGACAAATGTCGAGGTTTTATTTGGAGAATGAGGGATATGAACCTTAAAAAGAAGAGAGTGATGATCAGACCACTACCCTTCTCCAAAGAAATTAGGGACACATTCTGATTCTTTGATAGAATTCAGTCCACGGTGTTACCAACATTATGTGTTGAGGCATTAAGATGTTGAAGAAAACCAACGGATTGAAGGGTCTGTAACAATTATGACACCTCATGATCCAGTGGATTGTTAGCCCACACGTTAAAATCACCCAGAATGATAAGTGCTGTTTTGTCTGTTGCAAAACTGCCAATAAATGCTAATAGTTGCTCTTCAAATAATGGTGTTTTCCAGGGAGTTCTATATAATAATAGAATACTGAGTGAATTGACACTAGACAATAGACAATAGAATACTCAGTGAATTGAGTTTAATTTTTTTAATAGATAAAAGGAGCACTGTTGTAGTGTTATGAGAGGTGATTGCAGTTGTTCTTTCGGGAATTGAACCTATGACTTGCAGGCTGCAAACAGATTCATGCAACAACCACTGTCAAAGGCTGTGGGATCAATGGACAACTTGCAACAATATGTTTGTATACTGCTTTCTTGATTTTCAAGGCAGATGCTGTGGAAGAGTTAATCTTATCCTTGATCACAGGCTTGGTCTTGATAGGCCATTAGTTCTCTGTCCTTCCCTTTCTCTAATTTGCATCCTCCTTCCTGGTGCCCCAGAGTTTGTTAAAGTCTTTAGGATTAGACAGCAGTTCCTCTCTGTCTTGTGTTGCAGCCATTTCCCCAGTTTGAAGGATGGTTCTGGTGTACCTCAAACTATTGGCCTCCACCATTCCAGGCCTTGGGTCTTCTTGATGGGATTTAGGCATCAGACTACTATTATCTTTGGACTCTGCTGTAGTATAATTGTGCTCAAACTAGCAAGTCCAAGTGTCATACCCATCTTATGCCTTCCACACGCAAACCCTATCGAGTGTACCAACACTCAGCACTGATAGGACTAGGCATGGTCTTTAGTGCCACACACTCCAGAACACCTGTTGAGCTGAATAACCATGCTGCCCACCTGTGCTCAACTGTGCCTTTTTAGTGAGTCGCCTTTCCTCCCCTAGCTAGGGGTTCTTTCGCCTCTTAACATACCCCTTCTTCTCTCTATTTTTCCCGTGATTTCTCTTGGTCCCACACACTATGCTAGGTCAGCCTTTAGCCATCCTCCACTTCCTCCTTTTATAATGCCACACTCCTCTCGTGGGCTTTGCTCTCTAGAGTTTCCCACTCTTGCATTCTCTCCTCTGCTTTCTGGGCTTGCACCCCCCTTTATTTATCTAGTCGTTCCTCCTCATTGTCTCCTGTCCATATGGGGCTCTGCTTTCCCTCTGTGTTAATCTCTATCTTTTCTTCTTTCACTGCTTTTTTCTGGGGTTCATCTTTCTCCTTTCTCCTTCATTTGTACCCTTTTAATGTCTTCCTTTTTACCTTTCTCTTGTTTCACTGCAGTTTTCTCCTGGGTGATTTGTTTTGTCTTTCCTATAGCTACACTTTTTTCTTGCTTCTCCCTCCTCCAGTTCCTATTTCTTCTGGTTAGCTCCTTATTTCTTGTCTCACTTCCTCTCTTTTTGCCTTACTAGTCATCCTGCTGCCTTCTTTCTTGTGGTTCTTTGTAGTTCTCCTTTGAAACTCATTTTCCTCTTCTTAACCTCACCATTTCCATTTGTTTCCCTTCCTTTCTGGCCCCATTTCCCCCAGATTCACTTCTCTCCTGTTCTGTTGTTTTTCCCCTCTCCTTTTTAGTATTCCAGTCTCTGCCCCCTCACAGTTCCACACCACCCTCACTCGAATTGCTTCCATCTGCTTCCTCTTTTCTCTGCCCTCTCTTTTTTCCCTCCCTCCCTGAGTCTGACTCCCCTTTGCATCATGAGACTCTGTCACAGCCTCCTCGATACATCATCACATTCCTCTCTGCCTCTTTGTCCTTCACTTCTCCCTTTTGTTTCTCCTCTTAAGCCTCTTTCGTCTCTCTCATCTCTCCTTTATGTCCCTCATGCTCCTCCTACTTTGACTCTTTTCCACTGCTATATCTGCGCCATCTCCTTTCAAATCCTTTCTCTCCACTGTATCTCATTTATTTTCCTAACCTCCTCAAGTGCCCTCCAACCTCCTTCTACTGCTTTTCACGTATCTGTCCTTTCATACCCCTCACCTTCCTCCATTTCCAGCACGTCCCTTTGGTGGGCCCATAGTTTAAATGCCACGTAGGCCACGCTTGAAATAAGGAGACCACCTCTCTTTTAACAGCTGCAAATCCCCCAAAAAACATCCATGAAATTTTACTGAAATTTCGAGTGGCACAAAGTATAGCCCCAGTTTTGAAACCAACAGTTTTAAAATCCGGAATTACCACATGACTCCCAGACATTCCACCAACAAAACCATTATGGTTGTGTGGACCCATTATAACGACTGATTTAGCATAAAACATGTGATATTTAAAAAAAATATGAGTTGCAACGGATATTCACTGCATTGGACAATGGACAATGGGAAGTGATAAAAAAGAGGTGAAAATAGATAGCTAGTGAGAAAAGATAGTAATTGGAGAAAACGATGAAGCCAAAAGAGAGAGAGAGAGAGAGAGAGAGAGAGAGAGACATACATTCATTTACTTTTAGAACTTCTTGTCTTGTAAATACATAAGATATTTTCAGCATTTACATCTTGTGCTATCTTGACACACGTCCAGTAACCTCTTATGGTACTGCAGCATTTGTTTGATTTGTATTTAGTATGTTGGATGCTACACTATCGTGTGCTTTTCGTACATCAGAAAGGTGGATCCAGTACCTCAATGCTTTCACTTACACAGCGAGGGGTGTACAGGAGATCACCTCATATGGTCCATGGAATCAGGGAGAGTTCCATTTGCGGACAAAACTCTGCACATATACTGACTCTCCTGGCATCAGAGGTTGCTTTGGACTGTCCTGTGATGCAGTGGTTGTGTCAGTTATACTGTGAGCGGTGAAAGGGGGTGCAATCTGTTTGGCCCCTCTGGTAGAAGATCAATGCCTCGTCCACCTCACACTATGCAGGATAAAGAGCGCCTTTCAGGCACACACAGTAAGAATGAAACTTCTTCCACCAGACGAGAACATTTGCAAATAAGGAGTACAAAGGGCAAAGTGTTTCAAGGAGCCATTTCTAGCCATAGAAGGAAAAACATTTGCAGAAAATAAATGGCGAGACTCAACATTCATGTGCAGAGCCGAAACAATGCATGGTCTGTCCGGAATGGATGGAACAAAACAAACATGTGTGCAAATTTGGACACTGCATGGGATACACAGAAAGCCCCACATGGGGTTAAATAGTGGCACTTTATCCCGCAGAACTTTTCCTGCTTAACCCCAACTGATAATTACATGGGGTTTGGAATATATAGGGCATTTTAACCATAACAAACACACTCATAACGAAGCCCTTTTTGTAAAGCTAAGGGGCCTACAATTCATACCAAAGTGCAAAGATGGAGTTACCTTTTTAGGAAATATTTTTGAATACCTTATTACAAGAGATTCAGCTGACATTTTGTGGAAGGAAGCAGCACTATTCCAAGGAAGTCGGTTCCCTTTTCTGAAAAGCAAAATGCGTTCATGCTTATTTTGGGAGTAAATTACTTTCTGGCAAAAGTTGATGGTTAAGGAGAAAGGTAGATTTAGGCTGTCTTCTGTGTTTCCAAATATGACAACAGATACCTGGACCTCTATATGATGATGATGGCAGTTGTAAAACAATAGAATTACAAACCCAATGTTTTTAAATACCAACTAATTATGAGTTGGGATCGCGTGGGATGTTGTTGGCATTAAGTACAAGGGTGGTCATCCCCCCAAAGCAACCCGTTAACCTCCAACGCCTACCCCACCACCACCTATGCTGTCTGAACAGCCCCTTTCCCAAACGTCCAAAATACTCAGTGATGTTTAAACTGAAAATTCTAGACTGAGAAATAAGTGCGGTGAATATTCAGGAATCATATCACCTCTTTGCTTATTTACCCCAAACAATGCAGTTGCTCTCCTGCGTTCTACCCAACTTTGCGGTTAGGTTTCTACTCCAAACAACTCAGCAGTCATTTCTTCAGGGCGCATTAGGCTAACTCGTTTTTCACTTTATTTGTGCATTCTGTCCTTTGCAGCTCATTCCTAATGTTCCTGATCACCTTCTGAAGGACCTTATTATCACATGTCCAGCCCCACCTGGACACCCTTCTATGGGAACACGTGGGATTTAAGGGGCTCCACCCTGTTGTTCAGTGGTTGTTCTGGCCTAAAACTGCACCACTTTCAAAGATTGACAGTCGTTTTCTGCTGCACCCCTGCATGCTGGCAGACTGCATCCTCACGCCCTCCTTGAAACACGTGTTTAACTTTCTGTCCTTTAAGAAGTAACGGAGAAGCTACTGGTTTTCATTTCTTTGGATCTCTATGTTTATGCCTCACAACACCAGCACCAAGAGAACATCAGTTATTAATGTGTGCTTTAGATGGGTAACACAACACAACAAACCATGAAAAGGTAACCATCCAAAATGCTCTTTTAGGTTTTTGCAATTTTGGGGCCACTTCAAGGCATGGAAGTGGTGGAGAGGCCTGGAGGTTGTGGTGGGGGGGAGGGGCTAGGGAAGAGGCTAGAAGTGGCATCTCTTTCCACTTTGGGCATTTTGGGGTCTGTTCTTGGATGGTTCTGCTCCTATCTTTCTCAACGTTCCTACTCTGTAACCTGGGCTGGACACTCTTCCCCTTCACTTCCTCTCTTATATGGCGTTCCTCGGGGATCTGTCCTTGGCCCTCTTCTTTACTCTCCTTATACTGCTCCGATCTCTTCATTCAATCTTTCTTTTCATCTGTGTTCAGATGACACTCAGATCTTTTCTCCTTCTCTTCCTTTGACTCTGCTTTGCACTCTAATATTTCAAACTGTCTTTCTGCTGTTCAAAACTGGATGTCTTCATATGTTCTCTACCTCAACCCTTTGAAAACTAAGGTTCTGTTCTTTCCTGTCTGTATGATTCCTCCTAGTTTTCCTCCTCCGTCAATCTCTCTCTTTTCCTCCGTCTTCTCTTCATTTGTCACTATCTCCGCATAACTTGGACGTTACTTTTGATGCTTCTCTCTCGTTCCATCTTCACGTCGCTTCTATGCACTTTTGAACATTTGTCATGCTCTCCCCTATCTATCTTTTCATGCTGAACGTCTTCTTTTTTCTCTTGTTTTTTCTCGCATTGGTTACTGCTCATCTCTGTTGCTTGGTCTCCCTGCCTCACATCTTCTTCCCCTTCATTTTGTTTATAACTCCTCCATTCATCTCCTTTTTTCTTTACCCACTCGGTCTTCTATTACATCTTCTTTACTCTCTATTTCACTACTCCCTTTTGAATCATGTCTCCTCTACCACTTTCTCTCAATTGTCTTCAAATGTACCCATGGTCTGGCCCCTCCCCTTATCTTTCTTCCTTGCTCTCTTAGATCACAGAATTGATTTCTCTTAACTGTCCCCAAACCCCCACTGCGCTTCTTCTAGTTTCCGTTCCTTTGTTCTTCTAGCTCCTAAACAGTGAAACTCTCTTCCTCTCTCACTTTGCTCTGCCTCATCTCTCCGCATTTTCCAATCAAACCTAAAAAGTCATCTTTTATCTACTCTTGTCAGTTAATTCTGCCTGCTTGTCCCTCTTCTGTTTTTACCCATGTTTTCCTTTTTCTTGTGATTGTACTGCTTTTTGATATATTTTGTTCAGTGCCTTTGGCGAAAAAGGCGCTTTATGAATTCAATAAAATTAAATGAAAATGAGGGAAGGAGGCATGGGTCTGCGGTTGGGTTAACACCTGCTGAGCTTCAACCTTCAACAGAATTTCATCCATTAGAAATCTTCTATAATCGCAGAAGCTGCTCCATAGATGGATTGGAAAACCTGGATGTAAGCTCCATTCATTTGTCATCCCATCTCAGTGAGCGTGAAAGTGAGTGCCAAAGGGGTTCACCTTGAAAGTCGAGTGCTCTATCAACAAAAAGTTTGCTTCTGGGCTGGTTGTAGCAAGAGGATGCTTTTTACATCTTCCTTCAGAAAGGGTCTTCGACTTCTTGTGTGTCAAAGTGATTGGCTGTTTTACGGGCTTTTACAACCTACTTATATTCTACTCCTTTTTGAGAATTTCGGCAAAAATGCGCTCATTTCCTTTTGTGTGTCCATTGTTAGATTTAGCTTGTTGAAGCTAATTTATGTCTGTATGTTTCTGCTGATTAAATAAAGCACTGAACAGTTTTGAACCAAACACTTCCCAGAGTCGCTACCTACTGAGAATATGAGTTTCCATCATACTCATAAGGCATCTGCAGTGGAATACGATGAGAGTCAAAAAAGTCACAGTTGTGGAAAGCGAATATATCAGTTGCTCTCGGTTTATAGAAAGCGTGAGACCCACACCTGTGCGCCGCACGTGCATTTTGAGCACTGTGGGAGTATTAGGAAACAATAAAGAGCAAAGAAAGACGTGTTCCTGTTATTCTATGTTTTGGTGGATGCGAGATATTAGTGAGTTCGATTTTACACCTTGCTGCTCCTCTCTAGACCACTTCTACTAGGCTAAAGTGCATAGGTGGGTAAATGACAGCATATGTTGTAGTTTGGGCCTTGCATGAGTTATCTTAGCAACACCCAAGTCTATTGATTCTGTTCTATTTCTTTCAGATCTGTCTGGTTTATAAACTTTGCTGTCTCTGATATTACAATGAACCTGATATTCGCACATCAGTTAAATACACTTCCCTAAAAAAAAGTTTGCTCTACACGATTTTTCCAAAACCAAAATGACTCAATGCTACTTTACTGTTTGAAACAGTAACATAGCTATAGTTGTGTAGATGTCAACAAATAAACTCAGACATAATCATTACCTTTTACATATCTGTATGCCATACTCGTTTATTATATTGGCAATTCACTTATGGCGATGTGCAAACGCACCAGTGAATAAGTGCAGGCTGGAAAAAATGCACCGCATGGCATAACACCAGTGGGTGTCAGGATGTTGGTGTGTTGTGCTAGTAAGCATCACAAATGCTGGTGGGAGGTGTGTGGTGGGCACGGGGAACCTGATGCGTGCTTGCCTCTGGTTTGGGGTGATTTTAGAGGTAAGCATCGTTCTGGCAAGGTTAGGTTGGTTGGTAAAGTGGTGAGGAACAGGCTAATGTTCCCTGTACGGAATAGCACAGGGGAAATATATTTGTATGTGGGGCCCAGATTTAGAAGGACAGGCTGCATATTTCCAGAATGACATAAAACCCTTATGCATCTGGGAATCATCATCCAGCAGAGCAATGGTAGAGCAATGGCCGTCGGAGAGTTTGGGGATAATGAAATCTAATGTATTATTATTTTTTTCTTTTTATAACATGCTGAATACCTGAGTTCGGTTTCTAAGCTGGATCCGAACCTTTGTAGCTCTGCGTGGTCTTGCTTCCAAGACCAGCACATAGCACCTGTTCTATCCTCTCTTCAGAACATAGTGGTGGGGAAAGCGATAAATGGGTTACTTGGAATCCCCCACCTGAGTTTGTGACAAAATGGGGTAGGGGCAACCTATTACAGACAGACAGGGAATGGGGAAGCAAATTATGAATGGCAGGAAAGCTATTCAGAAGACACGTTCCAAGCAAATCAAAGCAAATGCAAACAATGAACACTGGACTCACGAAATAACAAACATGACACTTGCATAGAAATCAGGATAACGTTTAGTGACAGGTCTGCACAAAGCAAAACAAAAGAGTTGATGGCTGGAAGGTTTAGAATTAATTTAAACCTCCGGCATTGCTCTGGGCAAACCTTCCGACCATTGTTCTTCACCTGCCAAACCATTACAAAAGGGTAAGACCATATGCAAATCACGCTTGCTCCCTCCCCAAAAGTGGCAGTCCAGCCTGAAATGCTTGGTCACATCCCTTCTGACAGACCATATCCAAATTAGGCTTGGTCACAATGGTAGTCAATAGGACAGTGAGAACAAAGCAGCATTTTAACAGCTGCGATTACTGAACCAGGGTTGAGCAAAGCACAGAACGCAAAGAGAAGGAAAATGCTCTTGTAAGAAATAGGACAATTCAGGCGTTCAGAAGGCAAGGCAGCTGACAACACAGAGGGGATGCAAAGAGCAGAGCTTGCCCAGGAATTGGGACATTCTCAAAAGTATATTATGCTGGAGTAGCTGTGATGCTAACATGAAGTCCAGGACCACCACACTGACTGTGGTCTCAACAATGCAGGGTGAAGAGCAGAACAGCAGCACACAAGAGGTCTCAGAGCCTGTCAGGGGAACAGACCACCTACAGCATGGAGGAAAGGCCTCATGCAAGCCTGGGGCAGCCGAGGGAAAGGTCTCAGGCAGGTCTAATAGTGAAACACAGGCTGGCAGGGTCTCACCAGAAGGAATCCAGGGACAAGCCACACCCAGTTCATAAAGTTAAATCAATAAATGCAGGTTCCACAAAGTGACATTCTGCAGTTAGTCATATGTGGGATGTCTCGTCTTGAGAGGGAAAGGGGCCTAGAACAATTCTCCATTACAGGCAGAGGGAGAAATGTAACATTTTTCAACTGTCACAAACTGAGAAGTCTGGCAAACAGGAACTGGGTGAATGACTGGGCAGCAAAGCTGGAGCAATGGACAATCCATTGAAGCTAATGCAATTCATAGAACAGAATGAGGGTCTATAGGAGATAATGACTGTCCATGGGAATCATTGCAACTTAAAAGGCCATTTTACAAACAGGTTTTACTTTCAGCCCAAAGCAGTCCTATTGTGCATATTTGCTCAGTCATTTCTGTTGGAGGAGTTACCTGTACCCAGGACATGCCTTTTCCTTCCACAAGTCACAAAGTGCAAATGGGTGACTGCCCGAAAAAACACTTCTGCAGAATCTGGGGGCCAAAAGTCTGATGCCCTGGGGACCTTAGTACCGGCCTACATTCGGGGTGTTACAGTACGTTTCAGGTCAAAATATTGATTCAGCTGGATGATTAAGAAAATGCAAATAAATATGTATATTTCAGTTAGTAGGAACTCTGTTAAGTTCTTCTGCATGTTGCTGTCTGATTTAAACTGCATTTTCATGAGGTGGATACAACAGATGAATGAATGCAAATGCATTTATAAGATGCACAACTTACCTCAAAGCAGCATTGCAGCGCGTAATCCAGCAATCAATTATAAATTACCATAACAGTAGCATTCAAATAAATACAGAGGTTCAGGTTGCACGCGTAATCCAGATCAGAGAGGAGAGGACATGATGGTTCACATCTAGCCATGTCCATACAGATATGATTTAGCTAGTTGGTCAACATTATTATTGGATGTCTGTTAATGCAGACAGGTGGGCAAAAAGTTCTGAATTTTGACACCCCAGGCCGAAAAAGACTTCCCTCCCCATAATTGAGCAGACATCTTTAATGAGGTGAAAGATGGAACAAAGGGTCTTCCCAGGTATTTATACAAAACGGCGCGCTTGCACGAATATTGTGGACTAATAGACATTTGTGCTCTCCACAAAAGAGTCATGGCCTTAAGTAAAATCTACTGTTTTGTGAAGAAGAGGCCCAAATGTGTCCTCTGATGAGAGATGTGATCAAGCTCCTCAGACACCAGATGAGCTCGAATTTGGACCCTGTGCAGCTGATTAAGACATTTTTGGGGTAAACCCTGGAGAGGACCAAAGATTGGATCAGAGTGAGCCAAAGGTTGGGGATAATAATAATAATTTGCATTTATATAGCGCTACGAACCCTCAGGCATCTGAGTACTGCTTATTATTACCTGGTGTGTTGTGCTCATTTATTGACCTCAGAAGGATGAAAGGCTAAGTTTGGCCTTGCTGGGATTTTGACCTGCATCGGCAGCATCTGCACGGATATCAAAGCGACTGCTCTACTCACTCTGCTTTCTGACCACCAGCAGAGGACAAACATGGGCAATGGGGCTATGATGGTAATGAGCACTCTTGACCACATTGATGATTTGCTTTTCAAAAGTGAGGGTGGTGTCACAAAGGATATCCAGATTGTTTGAAAAAGCACCATAGCAGAGGAGGACCCAATAATCTCATACCAAGGAAAAGGAGATCTCTCCTCTAGACCTGAGATCAGGGCAGAAGAATGTCTGGCTTACCTGCATTGAGGCACAGCCAGATATCTCTAATCCATTCCAGCATCTGCAGCAAATAATCAGCTATCAGCGCTTTACACCCAGCACAGCAAGCTAGCTGGACCAGCAACTGGGTATCATCGACATATATTTGAAACTCCATGCTAAACCAACCTGGGCATACAGGTAAGTAACGTAGGGAACAGGTGAGAGGGCTGAGCCTTGGGGACACTCCACAGATGTGTCCCAACCAATGCACTCCAAGTCTCATCTGCTAAAAATCTCCCAGTCAGAAAGGATTGGATGCAGCTTCGAGCTACACCCATAACCCTACACATGGCAGTGAGACTGTGAAGGAGCAGCCCATGGTGTAATTTATCAAATGTGGCAAATAAATGTAACAGGAACAGAGCTGTTGGATGGCCATGGTCTCTGTGCTTTAATAATGCTAATCTGATATTCAGGAAGGCTGTTTCTCTCCCTCTCCTTGGCTGAATTCCTGATTGTAGATCATGCAACAGGCCATGATTATCCAGATATTCATCGAACCGAGAAGTCCCAATTGTTTCAAACATCTGTGCTTCAGAATGAAGTTGTGACAGTGGTATTTAATTGTCCACCAATCAACACACAGGAATAGATCAATACCTTTATTCATTCTCAACTGTGTGAGGATTACTTATCAGATTCGGGGAACTAGCATAAAAGAGAAATTATCTGGTAACAGTGTCAGGATGGAGGACTAAATCAAATAAATTGAAGGGCTACTAATTTTCAAAGCACCTTATGTTCAATGTCCAGTACTATTCTAATCCCCTCAATTCTGGTCTGTACTGACCAAGCAAAGTGGCCTTCAAAGTGCTCACAGTGTCAGGGTGTATCAAGTGCCCCAGCATAGCTCTTTACCTGGCCTCTGCAGTAGATGATTCAGAAGAGGCTCCATCCTCTAGGACTTTTGTAGCCTTTTGAAATATTCCTACTTGATCAAAACCATTGAGAATACCCGTCCTGTCTTAGGCATTTCCATGAGCTTGTACTGCGGAAAACTGCAATTTTTCCTTTCTTGCTTTAGGAGTCTCCCTGGGTCATATTAATGCTGCAGTAATTAGAACTCTGCAAGCCAAGGGTTGACCTTACAGATTCTAAAGGCTGCAAAACATCCCTTCAGCTCTGGTGACTTTGCAGCTACTGCAATGGTCTGGGCTTGAGAGCCTATTATTCAGTATGTTCTGGGCAATGTCAGCATCTGGGCCAGTGCCTCCAGGAGTCTCTGAGTTCTAGTCTCTAGCAACATCCTGGCTCTCTAACAGTGAGAGGTCACTGATTTAGCCACCTCTCATTCCTTAACTCTATTACAATGTGGCTTTTTAGCATGACCAGCTTTTGCACTCACACTCGGTTTCTCCTACTCCTCTCACTGATTCAACACCAACTTGCTGTAAACTGCCTTGAGCCCGACACAGCGCCCATGGGTTTCTGCTTCTTTTTATAGTGAGACGTTGGCACTTATTGTTGCATTAAGAGTTGTTCTTGGTAGGTCCGTTTCACCATCAGCCCTCAGTCTTATAACTGTTGTACGTTAAGTGGTTCCACATTCTCCCCTTTTGTGTCCCCATTTACTCACTCACATACAATCAGGTATTGAGTTCTCTCACACTCCTGTCCCAGTGGCTTGGTGGCTCAGATAGGGAATTCGTCATCTTGAGGTCAGCCACAGGCCTTTCACCAGCCTGCAGTCATGTGATCTGACTGCTGATGCCTTCAGTAAATGTGGATCAATTTTGCCGGGTGAACTCAACAAATACTCCAATGTGAGAAGACTCATGGACGGAGCCCTGACAAGTGGTTGACTTCTAGCATATATAGTATTTAGATGCAAAAATATTTCCTGCTGCTGATTTTCTCAGGGTTTCTTCCCCCTACCACTACTCCCCTCTGATTCTGCTAGTACATGGTGCTTTTCTTCATTTTTTATGAAATGCATTTCTTGGTTGGCTACCTCCCTCAATTGGCTATTGCATGGCGCATGGCTGGCAGCCTATGGGGATATTGGGGAGCTCTGAGGGATTCCCCATAATCCACCTTCAGGGGCTGCATCAAGTAACGGCTGGCTTCCTCCTGCTCACAAAGTATCCCCACAAGTGCTTTAAAGTCTCCCTAAAGGTGACTGCGTCACAGCTTGTGACAAATTCACTTATTAAAGGCGAGGGGTTGGGACTGTTGAGATGCTGAGGCCACAGAGCACCACTTGCTCCATAATGTGGGACCTGGAGGATGCATACAGACTTCCCTTGAGTGCTTCCAACCCATCCCTAACTTTATATGCTGTATTCACCAGAGCTGTAAGGAACCATCACTGTGGTCCTCGAAAACAAGTGGTAGTAAGCATTTAGAAGAGGCTAGACATGGTTAGCCCGAGAAGTCCAGCTCGTGAGCCTGGACGAATATTGTACAACAAACAGACGACACAAACCAGGAGGCAACAGGTGTGCAAACATAGTTTGCAAAAGATGCTGCAAGTCTTCCATGCACTGGAGTAAGGGAGCGTGTGGTCGGAACAGTTAAACAGTTGAGCACCCTTACGAGGAAACCTGGCAGCAAGGTACATCAGCAACACAATCCTGTAGTTAGGGGGCAGAGACCACCTGACTCCAAATGGCAGACCACCATTTTGTACCTTCAGTATGCAAACAGTGTCTGTTCTACAGACTAGATGAATTCACATTAGGAATTGATAGTCCCATCGGAGGCGCACCAATCAAAGATCCTGCTCCTGATTGTCTGACACCTATTATATGCTAACCAGTCAAATTGTAGGTCACGGAGGGATATTAAAAGGACCTTCAGAGGACAGAAATGTAGGTGTTAGCAGTTGGAAGAAAAACATGTAGCGCAGAAAGGAGAGAAAGAAGAGGAACTGGGAGGAAGGAGGAGGGGAGGCTTGATTAGAGAAGTAGCAGGAGCACAAAGAGTGGAAAAGAGGAGAGGAGGAAAAACATCATGAGAGCAAAGGATAAAGGAGAAGGAGGAATAGCAAAAGAGAGAGAGGAAGTGGAGAATCACCAAGAGAGAAAAAGATTTGCAAAGTGAAATGACAGAGCCGGTAAGGCAAAGAGAGAGCTGAGAAAGAGGAAAACAATTGAACAAGGAAGACGTGAGCCAGTCGTATGAGACAAAAAAAGTGAATGCAAGGAGTGGGGTGAGTAGGTGTCTGTCCTTAAAAAAAGCAATGGATGAGGAATTTATGATTCACTTTTACTAAAAATCTCAAACCATGATTGTGTGATGTCTACTCCTTTAGGGGACTTCACTATATGTTTTTGCTGTGATGGTGTACGACTCCTTGCATAGAAAGCTGAATACAAATACTATTCTCTGCGTCTGCTTCAGATTTTGAACCCATGTTTTGACTGCTCACAAGGTCATGATTTCAAGGGAGAGATTAGCTATCTGCATTTCTCCTTTATGGCCCACATAAAGTGTTTATATTTTACCTCTAGTTTGAGCCCCTTCCCTATTTCCCTTGTTCTCCTGTCATTCACTCGATATGACTGCTCTCAATTGAGACTGCAATTGAATAATAACACCAAGACATTTGTGATGTCATTTTTGATGGCGTGGGTGTTAGTCTTAGCAGTGCACATTGGTGGCACAAGTTATGGTTGCCTATCTTACCATAACTGGTGCATTTCAGGGTTTTTTCGGTTGTACTTGTAACCATAATATGGATAGGTTGTTATTAGTGCAAAGTTACTATGACGTCCCTTTCAAATAGTTGTTGTACTGACTTTAATAGGTTTTTCTTACGGCAACTTAACCATAACGTCCCTTTAACAACATTTTTTTTCAGTGAATTTGATAGGTTTCTAGTAGGGCACTTTAACCATAACGTTCCTTTAGCATAGTTTTTTTCAGTATAGGGGATAGGTTTTTAGTAGCACAACTTAACCATAATGTCCCTTTAACAATGTTTTTTGTTAGTGAATTTCAGAGGTTTTTAGTAGGGCACTTTAACCATTGCTTTATCATAGTTTTCTCAGTAAAGGTGATAGGTGGCGCAACTGAATCGCAGCGTCTCTTTAATAATGTTTTTTTCACTGAATTCCATAGGTTTTTAACAGCATACTCTTAGTTTCTATAGATGTAGTGTACACCATAGTAAAACCAGTGGCTATATACTAATAGCCACAGGAGTTTGTGGACACTGCGTCTGTTCACAGACATCCGGTGGAGTCCAACCTGCCGAGAAAGGGAGGGGTGGTCGTACAAAGTGTTACCATGCAGCAAAGACAAGAAACATAGACAAACAGCAGCAAGTGCGTGAATGGGAAGGGAAACTGCAGCAGCTGCACAAAGTCTGTACTTTCGAAACAAACAACGCAAAGGCATAGGGTATGCAGCATAATGGAATGCACCAAGAAGACAAGTAACATTTGCTTTCAACACTCTTACTGCACACCTGCTTCACATTCTAACAAAGGACGAAGAGGCAGAGTTACGAACACCAACTATTGAGAGCAGAATGTCATTACAACATAGTAAGTGCACTCAAACGTATGTTATAATTGCACAGGTCCTGTAGCGTACAATAGTAGGAAAGCATAATGTTTTCTGTTTGTGCGCAGCTATGAAAAGCACCCTAGAGTGGCTGGAAGAGAATTTTCTGCATGAAGAAATGAGTGGTGAAGATAACCCCATTACTACCCGCTGCAGTTTGAAAAGGGAAAGAGTTACTGCAAGGGTAAGCGCCTTAGAATGGCTGGAGGAGAATTTCCTGCATGACCAAATGAGTGACTATAGTAATCCCATAGGTAGGGAAGCCACTGTGAAAAGTAACACAATTACAATATATTGCTTTATGTATAGTAAACACATGTGTTTTTCTTTAAAAAAACATACAGGAATACAAAGGAGTAAACCAGAATCGGCACCTTTTCCACAGCAACATACGGCCACGGAAACTGAAGGAAACACTGTAAATATAAAACTAGACCGCCTGGACTCCAAAATGGATAAATTAATGAACAATTTTGCTGCCTTGAACAATTTTGTAGAATAACATATTATGGAGAAAATAAGATTCCACTGCCCAAACTGCACATGCCCCCCTTTCCCATTTCCCAGCTCCCCATCCCCGCAGATTGCGTGTCATGAGAGACGCTTCGATGAGACCTCAATCCCTTCTTCCCCTCACCACCAACTTCTAGAAATGCCAAAATCCACAGCATATGTATCTGTTTCTGGTCCCCCACTCCTTTCCGAATAGGTTCTATGAATGTGTGCTAATAAAGGTTGCTATGTAAATTGTTACTGAATTTGTATGTGCCTTTTCCTTTGTTTTAAGAAGCCCATTGTAACTGTGAAGGGCTCAGCACAGGTGGGGATGATTGCACGTGAGGGAAACGGAGGAGTCGTATGACCTCCGCACCTGGCTGGCCTATGTGCAATCACAATAGAAGCATCCATAGGACGCCACTACGGGCCGCATGTTTGCAGGCACAGAACCACCTGTAAGTAGTTGTAGGACCGTACGTTTGTCGGTCGCACAAATTCACACATGCGTATCTCTGCCTGTGACCCTTTGTAACACTGCCCTTGGTCAAGATATGCAAAGAAATGTGTGATGTAGTTTTAGTAGGTGTAATCGCTCTTCCACTTCCTGCAAGTACCTTTGCATGTGAACATAGGACTTACTGTACAGTGCACACACCAAGCTGATTTGGAAATGGTCAGTGCATGTGTGCCATACATCTAAGTGGTCCAGGGATTGCACGGGTATCCGTAGGAGACCTATGCACGTGGCCACAAAGAATTCCGGCCAATAGGCATCCTCCCGATGGCTGTGCAAATGGAGAGCAATGGCGACGTCACCATGGGAACGGAACCACGCTGCGTGTGGGCCCTTATTTGGCGGACACATTCCAGACCGTGCACATCAAAAAAGGACTGCAATATATGGAGTGTTAAAGTGAGAGTGCACCCTTATGGAGGTCCTACACTCTCCCTTCTGCATGTAGTTATTGTAGGGAAAGATTTAGGGTGACTTTCCAGGTTCACGTTCTCCACAACAGTCCTATAAAACGGCACACGCCACAACTGCACTGCAATCCATGTTTGGCTTTCCAGAGAAGACCAGCAATGCACATTGGTTCATGCACATATTGCTTTCTGACCAATTCTGTGTCTGGAAAGTACCTCTGCAAGTAATGGCGAGCAGGGCTTCGACTACTACCTCTG
Organism: Ambystoma mexicanum; assembly: GCF_040938575.1. Classification (NCBI taxonomy): domain Eukaryota; kingdom Metazoa; phylum Chordata; class Amphibia; order Caudata; family Ambystomatidae; genus Ambystoma; species Ambystoma mexicanum. The sequence goes on from NC_090938.1 coordinate 418,639,192, forward strand.
ACTCAGGAGCACCCACACCCTCACCACCACCAACTCCTTCTGAAGCACCTGAGCAAGGGAACAGGAGTGATAATGTGGATGGACATGAAAAAGGAAACAAGGATAAAGTAGAGGGAATCTCCATTGCCTGCAGCCACTGTGAGTCCTAGATGTACAAACTATTCACAACCGTTGGAGATGAGCCTAAATCTCATTCAAACCAAGTAAAATGCAATGAGTGCGGGGTAGTATTCAGTGGCGGAAAAACTGTCTTGTACAGCTACGGCACCACCTCCATGCGGTGGCACCTGAAATTGAACCACAAGGCAGCTGTTCGGTGGTTTGTCCCATTGCAACCAGGCAGTAGGTTACTTTCCTCTTTAGCATCCTCCACATCTACTCCTGCCACCACTAGGGACACTCAAGTTGGCCAGCGCATCCCACAACCAGGCTTGCAGGCCATACGCACCGCCACAGACCCATACCTTTCAAAGGTCACTGTATTGGGCATGTACTGCAATGCGGTACTGTGCAGGGGGGAACTATTTCAAAGTGCTTTTGAGGCTTTGGTGCAGCAGCATGACAAAGAATGCCCCCTACCCAAGTGAGGTGCACGCAACATCTTGTGCTCTCCACGTGCAATTTCGTATCCCTGTGGTTGGTTAACTTTCTCAAAGTTCCCTCCCATTCCTGTCCTTCTGTAGCGTGTCTTACAACAACAGGATAAATGCTACACAACCAGAAGGGGGAGGAGGAACAAAAAGGCTCTTTTCAGAGCCACCTTGCACTGTTCAACAATAGAATTTTAATGAAAGCAATCAGGCGGTGGGGCAGCCTATGAGCGCTGCGTACATACTTGTCAACACTTGGCAGCGGGACGCCGTCAAAACCATTGTACACATTCTCAAAACGAAGTGGTGGCACTAAAAAGAGCCTTTTTGTGCTGTTTGTCTTTGAAACATTTGAAGTGGTGAACACCCACAGGGAAAATGCTTCCTAAACTTGCAGGAAGCGCTGCACTGCATTTTGAATATTACGCAGAAACAGCTCATTGCCAGCATCACTCAGATGAACTCCATCTGAACGAAAAATGTTGCTACTACGAAATGTAATGTTTTCATTGTGGAAGGAGGACTTGCCAACATTTTGCAAAAAAACGCAAACAACCTTGTTCGCATTGTGCCATGCTTTCTCCATTTGTGGCCCACACGAGGAAGAACACAGTCACATCTGTCACTGGGCAATGCAAGAAAAAATGATGTGCAACGTTGGAAACATTTCCATGAGTTGCCGTAATCTCTCCTTCATCTCAAACTGCAGTGAGATGCCTCTAACATGCCCTAAACTATTGCCTCCACAATGAAGAATAATAATGTCTGGATGAGCGTGCGTCACCAAACTGGCACAAAGAGGAACCACATAAAGTCACTTCATCCCACGTACTGAATGGCACAGTCATACCCTTAGCCACCTGCACTCCTATTTGAAAACACACGTTCTGGCACAATCTGTTGCTACACACCACACCCACGAAATCGTATTGACCAATCCTAACTCCTGCACAGTCCCATTTCCATTGAAGCCGCCCTGAAAAGACCCAGATGTAGCACGTGCGCACCTCCAAATGTCACGGCTCTCGCGAACATAATGTCCTGTGTGGGGGCTGCGCAAACACATTTGAAGCATGATAGAGAATGGCCGCTTTGTTGATAGTTTTTAAAAGTGTTATTTCTTAATTTTTGTAAAGTGACGTGCAATGAAACACCTCTTACTGTGGTAGTTGTTGGGGATTGCTGTTTGCTTTTCCTCCTTACATTATTAAACATGTATCTGCAACGTAAATTATACATTATAGAACAGAAGACTCATTTTAATAGGCGGAAAAAAAAGAACAGCTTCACTGACAAAAGTCAAACTAGGAGCACTAAGGTTCTCATAGGCACAGAAGATCAACCTAGCATATAACAGAAAAGCAGACATTCACCTGATTTGCTAATCCGTAGTCCCATTTCCATGGCAAACATATTAAGACGGACAGCATGTAGCATGTGCGCTTTCCCCAACTATTGCGAGAGGCACGCCACAGTAAACCAGGGCCAGTCCTTCTTCCCTTTCCAGTAGTCAGTTCCCAACAGTCCTTCATTGGCTACTGTTAAACGATAACATACACATCCACCAATTACATCCAAGAATTCTGCAACTAACGCTATGACCTCTGTTCAACAGTCCATACCAACCATTAAACAGGCAGAGGTCAAGTGTGCTGTAAATCAAAAGCATCTACCCATCACCACGCCTTGTAGGTATGACTACTTTTTCTACAGTACATTTGCAACTGTGTTATATGTTCGTAGCAACAGGCTACCTGGCACTGAATCTCCACAATGCACTATGCCGTTATTTCTCCCATCACCTACCATTAAATAGCTCCGACACTAGTATGTGGTTGCAAAGTAGCCATTTGCACACAGCAGCCATTGCTATATGCAAACGATTACTCTTCTCTTTTCTTCCATCAATTTCATGATGCTTTCCCCCATTAACGCACCTCCTATCAAATATGTAAACATCGCACACAAAAGCATCTGTCAGCGTAACCCACCAAACTAAGCCAGGTGCATACATTCCATGCATGACAACAGTTTCCTGCCTCTTACCTTTCACACTTCATACATCACAACATTACTTAAAAAAGAAAATAATTGATGTGTGCATTGACAGCAGTAACATTCATAAATTCAGGAAATGAAAGACCAGAAACAATGGCACCACTCCTATAGCAAGCATATATATGCAGAGAAGTACATGCAAATGCACACACAAAAACATTCTGCATTGCACTCTGTACATCTTTCCACACCTTTTTGTCATCCATCTACAATGCAAACTACTCCATTTTGCAAGTAAATAGTTCTATACTACTACACACAAGTGCTCAGTAAGACGTCATACAATATACTCCCAAATAACCCACCTGCCACCTTCACACACCTCCTTATGCTCCCAAGTCCCCAGTCATGTTGTAAGCCATCCATTTATACACACACACTTGCTCTTCCTGCCAAGCCATCCTCGTACAGTTTTAAAGAATGTAATGTACAAATGTAAGCAGTATGCCATTACCCAACATATTTTCTTACCATCTTCTTGTACACTTGCAGTACCCACCTCTATGCGGAAAGCCACTGGCGTGGCCACTTCACAATACAACCTGCAATAAACCTACTCTCACCAAGTAACACAGTAAGTACAATACCATCATAATGTTGTATGTCTTACTAGAAGAGTGTAGTATTGTTGTATTGTAGCATATAGATTTGCGGCAATCCGCCACTATGTACTTCATTGTTACTCATGAGACCTCTACAGGTGTGTGTTATGTCACCACATTCCAATAATATCCACATAGTATGATACTGTCCCCAACCGAACATTACAGGCCCTTACACAGTGACACACTTCCATTTACATTCCTACCCTCTCATTGACCCACTCATACACATAGCACACATATACATTTGAAAATCTGCACACCCACACTTCCCTTTCTTCGCCAACAGGTACTACACAATGCCTACCAAACTGCAACTACGTAGAAAGCAACACAGAAATAGACACATGCAACCTAAAAACATAGATAATTAGCCATCATCTACGCACGCAGAACTTCTACAGAAAGTTGAAAGAGAAGAGTTAATCCAGTCATTAAGGAAAACTGATGCATCAACCAGTAAAGACAGTGTAGGTCAGCTGTCAAAATGTGACAATGAGGAGAAAAGCAGTACAAACAGTGCAATGCGCGCTACTGCAAATAGAGCACATACAAATGGTAATGTAACCACAAGCACGCATTCCAAAAAATTAATTTTACAAACAATGTTCCACCACAGAGTCCTTCCGAACCTTATAAATAGAGGCCAGAAATCATGCTCAACCCTGAAAACCTACTGCAGAAAACTCATCAGGGAAGCTCTTGTAGAACGGGAATTGTTCATTGTAATTTTGAACAGAATGAAACCACTAACAAGATTAATAGATACATTGCAAGCACTACTTTACAACAAACGCAATATCAGCATAGATACCTTTGGTCACATCTGTACAGGTGAGTGGAGTCACACCACCAACACAGAGCCATACGTCAATGAAGAATCATACAAACAAGAACAAACAAACCAAATTGCTTACATCAGAGTGGACAAGGGTATGAAAAGATACACAATACCATAATGGAAGAAGAAACACTGCTTTCAGAAATATCCCCATTAAACTTAGATGGCACTCTCCATTCCACCAAACCAATATGCCTCACCTACAAATGGCATTCAACATCAATGTGTAACGTTCACCAATGCTTAATCAAATCTTTGCAGCAATTCCTCAATCAGTATGTCAAAGGCAACGAGAAAATAAAAATAAAAATAATAGAAACTATGGACTCCTGTCAGTGCGGAACTACACAAGAATACGAGGACATTCCTCAGTCTGTACTTCTGGACCTGTTTGCAAAAGCACCTTCTAGCGTATCAAACTGCTATCAACCCACCATTCAAAAGTCAGAAATCTAGTTTCCAAACTGTACTAGGCAAAAAGTCCAGCTTTAGCACTACAACAGTTAAATGATACTCTCCTACACGGCCAAACAAGTGCTCGAAGAAATAGAGCCCATCCAAAGGAAATATTGTGGCACTGAAGAGCACTTCCAACCCTGAGCATTTTCAGACAACAGTACTGACAACAGTGGAGCTATCAACGTTTTATGTCACATATACAGAAAAGAAATCCAAAAGTTCAAAAGCACATCTGCTGGAATGCCAAACCAAGTATGTGTGTGTTGTTGCAGTATTTTCTATAGAAAGAGCACCAACACTGTAGATATAATGCAAAAATAGAAGGCAATGAGGAATCCCAATGGTTTCAATTAGCTCTGTACCTTATAGCTGAAAACAAATACGAAATTACAAACACCTCCATACTGTGCACATACTGCACTGCAAAACTTGACAAAAACCAAAGGCCTTGACGGGCAATCAGCAATAATTTGGAAGTATTTCCACTGCCAAATGCACTGCAGCAGCTTAATTTGTATGAGAGCATTATAATCCAAACAGTGCACCCATTTCAAGCAATGATACAACTTCACCCGAAAACTGCAAAATTGCCTCCCACCGAATTACTGAGAGGCATTTGTGGGAAATGTAGACACTCTACGAGTGCAAAGGCCACTTCAAGAATCTTTGATCATCCTGGTAAATGGTGTACCTACAAAAGACAAAAAAATGTGGCAGCAACTAGTGGACTTAAGCAAAGTTAGGAAAGCCTTGTAATGCCTTAAAGAAAACAATGAATACAAGCAAATAAACGTGGCAGAAAACCTGAGAGAAACAACCAAAATAATTCAAGACTCCTCAACAAGTGGCCAATTTGAACGGGTAGATCCTAGTGCTGCCACCAATATTTTAGACCACCATACAATTCACCCACTGCAATCCAAAGACACCATAGATGATGCACTAGAAGCATATCAATTGAGACAATCCAAAGGAGCGCCACTCAGTGTATGGGAAAAATGTATAGAAGCATGAACCGTTGCTCTACTTTTCCTAACTGGAAAAGGTGGAAGATATGATGAAAGATGCACACAAATAACAGCATCAGAATACTGCTGTTTGCAAATGTATTCTGAAGACCCTAGATTTAGACAGAACATGAAGTGCATATTCCACCTCCTCTTTGGAAGTGAACTGGCAACGCTATGGTATGGAGTTGCCCACACATTGAAAACAGGTTACCATTTTCAAAACATATCTGCTACACAGCTACTTCAAAAGGTCCAAGAGAAGGACAAAGTTTTACAGTCAAGTATTACAAATCTATTGGCAAATATGCTTCGTACAAAAGAGTACTGGTTCCGACAGCACGCAGATGTACGGTGTATGCTACGTAACCCATGGTTTGTCACTTTAAGTTGTGCAGAGTATGCATGGGAAGATTTGCACACTTTCCTACGTATAGCAAACAAAAACAAAACAGGTGTAGACATGAAAACACCAGGAGAACTTTGCTCTCTTGATCCAGTAAATGTTTCACGATACTTCCATCATCGCTTCCTTGCCATGCTGCACTTCATTTGCAATAAAGCACTTTCTCCCCTCGGAGAAGTGGAACACTTCTTTTGGAGAAAAAAATTTCAAGCCAGAGAAGCACCAAGCATCCACATGCTTTTGTGGATTAAAAATGCTCCTAAATTTGGTGAAGACAGTGATGAAACTGTTTTGCAGTTCATTCACAAATATGTCACTTGCGAAATCCCATCAGAAAGTACACATAGTGACCTACACACACTCAAATGCCGCTTTGGTTTCCCTAGACCAGTGTCAACAACAGGGCAAGTAAACAGCTTCATGTTTTTGGTTTGACACAGTGTGAAAGATAAATCTTCTAAGAACACATACTGCATAAAAAGGAGCCAAGCATCAAACTACATCAGTGATTACAATGCAATCATTGCCCTCTTATGGAATGCTAATTTTGATGTACAGTACACTGCAGACAATTCCACTGCAGTTGCACGATATGTCACAGCCTACTTAACCAAAGCAGAGAAAACAGAGCTCATTGACGTCTGGGATGACATATCATCTGATAAAACACTGGCACAAAAATTGTACAGCTGTGCCATAAAAATGCTGTCCCACAGAGAATGTGGCTGCTATGAAGCCGCAGACCTTTTAACTGGCACCGCCTCATATGGGAAATCTGACAACATAGTGTGGTTAAGCCTTGGTCCTGCTGCATCCAGAAAAAGGGTACTTAAATCATACAAAGGCATACAAACAATAGCCAAAATCAATCCCAACACCCAGGACATTTAGAAGAATAACTTACTGAACACATACTATCTGAACAGGAGTATTACTTTAGAAGGCTTGTGCCTGTACCAAGTAGCCCAAAACTTTGTATACAAAAATAACATTAAACCAGATGAGAAAAAAGGTAGATACAGAGTGGAAAGTTGTGAAGGCAGCCTTGTGAAACTTACCAAACGCAGCCTAATTAATCATATGTAATTGTCATTGAAAACTCCTCAACACAAAGAACTGTACTACATGGCTCTACTGCAACTTTTCAAACCCTGGAAAAAAAGAAGATTTATTAGGCACCACGCCTCCTCTGAAGATGCTTTCAATGCAAGTGAAAGTACAATTACAGATGAAGCCTTTCCACAGTATAAAACCATATTGGATAATGAACGCCAACAAGAAGAAGAACTTCAAGCACAACTAAATGTAAACAATTCTGAGAGCAGTGTACCTTCTGTAACAGGCAGCCAAGAACCACTTCAGTGGATGCACTCATACCAAATGAGGCAGAATTAGCCATGACGGAAGTAACCACCACCATGTTCCATTATGAGCAATCTGCAGAAGAGTTGGCTATACTGAAATCCCAACTAAACAATGAGCAACGTACAATTTTTCTAGAAGTAATTGAAAAAATTGAACATGGTATGCAGCACGAAAGTAAAACTTGCACCTGTGACAACTACAAACCTGTACTGCTGTATGTTAGTGGTGAAGCTGGATCAGGTAAAACATTCACGATAAAAATTATCAGTAAATTCCTCCAACAATTAACAAACAACAAGGTTTCAGCTGTTGTAACCACGCCTACAGGTTTGGCTGCCTACAACATAGGTGTAGTCGCTCCACACTGTTTGCTAATCCTTCCAGTAGAACACCAAAACGAATTAGAGTACTATAAACTTTCAGCAGAATCTGCTATGGAGCTACACAGAGTTTTGATACAAATGAAAATGCTCCTAATACATGCGGTGGGCATAGTCTCCAACCTCATGTTGGCTTTGATTCACCTTAGATTGCAAGAGGTCCTCAAAACAGACTACGAAGAACACTTTGGAGGAAAACATGTAATTTTTTTCGGAGATCTCCTTCAATTAACACCAGTGAAAGGTGAACCTATCTTCAAAACTTTAGTACACAAAGAGTGCTGTAAAAGTCTTGGGAGCATTGGGAATGTAAATCTGTGGCAACATTTCCAATACGGAGAACTAACTCAAAACATGTGTCAGTCTGCAGACCTAACCTACGCCAACATTTAAAAAAACATACGGATTGGTGTGCTATCAAAGGAGGCACAGTCTACCCTCAATACTAGACGCATCCATGAACTGTACGGGGGTAACACATGTGCTACTGATGTCATGGAACAATTAGCTCACAAAAATGTGACCTGTATGTCCTTAATGCCAACTCTCGCAGGCTGTGCACAATGCAACAATGCTGAAAAAAGAAAAACAACCACTAGTGGAAATTCATACCACAGAAAAACTGGACAAAGACGGTCTGACAATACCTATGTGTCAACAAGGCATAGCACGACTACATACCTCAGAAAACTCAATCGCCAACACGGTTGGTTTGGAGAACATTTTAACATTATGTGTGAACTGTTTAGTAATGCTGAAGCGTAACCTTGACGTGGAGCAAGGGTTAGTTAATGGAGCACTTGGTACAGTTGTTGGCTTCCAGACATTCCCACGGGACAACAGCATTCACTTTGTGAACATCCAGTTTGACAAACTTTAAGATGTTAAAAAGGTCAGATGCACAACAGCGCGATTCCTTCTTTTCAAAGACATGCATGTACGCAGTGAACAGTTTTCTCTGTCGCTAGCTTATGCAGTAACTATTCATAAATTGTAAGGTCTAACCTTAGATCAAGCATTGATTGATATTGACAGCACAGTCTTCAAAGAAAGCATGAGTTACATAGCACTTTTACATCTACGTACACTGGAAGGACTGTATCTAGTGAATTGTGATGCAACTGCAGTCAGATCAGAAATTCCTTGCATCATAGAGTACAATAGACTATGTGCACTGTACACACCCCATCTAAACATGTACCCCGTTCCTCAGAAACCCAAAGGATTCAAAAGAAGGCTGATTCAATCAGAAGTTGGACATTTTTTGCCAACACAACCACCAAAGAAATTGAAATCAACTCATACTACATCAACTACCAATAGCACAGACAAAAGGAGTAAACAAAACAAGACATACCCAACTCCACACACAAAAAAATGCCTCTTCAATAAAAGCATGCACCCTTCCATCAAAGTACTCAGACACAGAAGTACCTGGTCCATTCAAATTTTCCAATACAACAGGTGTTAATTCCTATGCAAATGTAACAATGAATGTACTATTCCAAAAGCCAGCCTTTGTTGAACACATTTATTTGAATGGCACAAACCAGTTGTGTTTGCAAATGCTCGTCCTTCACAGAAATGCTGTAAGTAATCCTGACAATATTTACAGTGTCTCAGGAATAAGGCAAGAACTGGACTAAAGTGCTGGAATGGTGAAATTCACTTTAAACCGACAAGAAGATCCACAGGAATTTCTAATGTGCTTTCTACAAATATTGGAAATGAAAAACATACTCATAAATGAAGTCTTCCACATTTCCTACAAGTGGAAACATACATGCAGACTCTGCAGCCATGTCATCCAGGAACAAGTCCCTAACAAATGCTTTGTGTATGTGAAATACCTAACTGTGACTGCATTCCCTTTCAGCAACTGGTGCAAAATGCAAACCATAGCATATTGTGGACGTCGTGCAATTCCGATAATCGCTCGACGCTACATATACACTCACATAGTCAATATGTTATTTTAATGCTCTTAAGATACAATGATGGAACCAAAAACAACTTCACACTTACTGCCGTCACACACGGACAAGTCTCACTTGGCAAGAAAACCTTAACAGCAGTAGCCATAATCTACCTCACAGGCGACACAACCAGTGGAGGCCACTATACTGCATACATTAGAAAGCAATGGTCATGGTGGGAATGCAATGATACTTCCATTATTCCAAAGCAGAGATTACCTGCAAATATTTCAAATGCCTACTTAATATTCTTGAAGCCAAAATGTAGCCATTGATGTACAAATCTACCATACCTTACTCCCCAGCACCAACCAGTACCTTCGTAATTGCACTAAACAAAAATGTCCTTAGACACTGTCGACCTAAAGCAACTTAGCATACAGCAAGCATTAGCAAAATGCATTACAGTGTGTGTTGGACAATGTCATACCCAATGAACCCAATGAGTACACTCACACAAACAGAATGAGTACACAAATCCCAGTTGCAGTATTTTTCACTGGATACGTACAAGGGTCAGTATTAAGTATGAGGGTTCAAACCTATCTTCAGTAAACTCTGAAACAATCAAGTATGCAAATGAGTCTCGTGCTCTCTACCAATACTCATACAACTGCAAGACATATGCAACTATCACTACGTAAACCCATAATGGGAGACTACCACTTCAGAATGTTCACAGATGGGATAGTAGCAACAGGAATGCACAATCTTGTAAACGTATCCTTTAGAAATGGGACACTATAAACAGTTGGAATATGCCACCTGGTATCTAACTGCAACCAGAGTACTACAATGTTATTTGCAGCATCAAAACAACCCAACGCAACCTTGAACAATGACTGTGCTACAAACATATCCTCAAACACTTCCAAATAATGAGCAGTTACAGTATGCCAACAGGTACGTAACTACCGTCACAATTCTGCAGTAGCAGAGTACAATGGCGCAATACGTGCAAAACACCAGCAGCAACCAAACGCATAAAGAAACAGTGCTACCAAAAAGGAACCAGGTAACATTTACAAAACACCAACTGCTATACAGCGCCACCCACCGTATCAAAATGTATAGGACACAAATCGTAAACCATTACATTCCCTCCTACTTGCATGGTACACCTTAAAAAGTGCTATAACCACTCCAAATGTTACTGTATGTCATAGTGCACCATAGCAGCAAAGACATTTGGAATGTTTTTTTAATCCAGCATGTATTGTTTTCCCCACAGACCCAATGATTATGCAAAGAAACACAGGAACTGCGCACATTGCACAGTACACTGGTTCAATGCATAGTACTTATAAAGTACTAATTATGAGGGTCCACAAAGTACATAAACATATGAAATGTAGTGGACTGCACTATAATTAAAACCTGCTCTAACATGTTCTGTTCTCTTTGCCCACAGATAATGCAGCAACAATGACTTCAACATGTTACATTCCATAGACAAAAAACAGCACAGGCCCTCCCCAATCCAAACAGTAAGTATGCAATTATTGGTATCACACTTCTCTACAATGTCCACAATGCATTATGTCCACTTATATCTGCAATGCACATAGCAATGCCACAATTTGCTATGCACACCTACATTACACTACACAGCTTCTGCCCTAAATGCTTCACTACACCCAGTACAGTGTAGGGGCTGCAACCATGCATTCAATATTGTAGACCCTGCCCACGACTGCCGCTACATTGTACAACTATGCATACAAACATCTATCCACGCAGCAGAAACTCCACAAATAATACACCCACCTACCCCTTAGCCACTGCAGTTAAAATTGCCTGCCATGTGTTACACACAGTAGATAACATGTTTCCTACGTACACTGTTCACCTAAGCCTATAATACGTGGACAAACTGAATTCACTACACTACAGTAATCTACCCGATAATCTGCACAATCACAACAATGCAAATTCATCACTGGATCCATATATCTTGCGTAACGGTCCTAACTGCTGCAACATTTGTCTCCTCTCATTCCACTGCCATTGTTTGGGCCATTAGGTCATCTTCTTTGTTGTGTACACCATTTCAAAAGAAAATATACACCACAGATTTCACAGCAGCACATGGTACATACCTCTGTGGCCATATTTCAAACACTGCCTTACTGCGTACATTTTTAAACTTCTGTTTCCCTTTCTTATTATATAATGGAAACACCATTTCAACACCATAACCTCCTTACAATGTTAGAAGGACGTACACAGTAATTCCTTTTCTTTGAACAATGACAGCCCCCAAACATGTCCACGCAGCAAGACACCAAACTGCTTACGCTGGTCGAGCCACCCACGTATGCTGAGGCAGCACACACACAGTGTGCCATCTTCCACCGTTGGCTCGTAACACACTGTACATATAAATGTTCCTTAGGGACTGTAAAAGGACATTTTATGTATGTTGCCATCTGTGCATTCAGAGCAGCATGTGTATGACACCATCATCTCTACTTATACCTCCTACTAACTTCACTGTAATGACACTTCCAACATTCGGAAATGCATGCTACAATTGAAACACATTGCCGGCTGCTTTCTTTTTTTTCCCCAGCATCATCTCCAGAAAGTGAAACCTAACATTGCTCTCCCTTTACAGGACAAATGCGCATTGTAAAACAGCCTTGAGTGGAAAGCATCATTACCTCCAAGGGCACAAATTGTATGGAATTGTACAAAACAAATAAAATAACTTACACTGCAGTTGCTCTGCCCATGTGCCCCAAAGTTAGCTGTACACTTTTTTTTGTCGCCCACCCAATACAAGCATGGAATTTGCCAAAGTTATGTAAGTACAACTTTACATCTCATGTGTACTACGACTAAAATGTATTAAGGTGCAGTTCTGTCTGCATGATTATAAATATACTGTACCTCACACGTTCTCAGTGTGCATTGTAATGAGATTTGTGATGGCACTAATCACGTGCCATTAAAGTGGCATGTCTCCACCATTCCCCGTAATTTGCAAATGTGGCTGTACTTTGTTTTGTTGCCATTCTTCCTCAGCCCCTGAAAATCAGACATAAAGGACAAGACGAAAAGGGAACGCAATTTGTGCAGTGAAATAGCACACCTTATCCTCACTCGTGCATTGCAAGCTTCCCTGTTTTGCCCTTACTATGCCCTTTCAAACCATTACCAATTCAATGCACCCTCATTTTATTGCAAGTAATTATGGCCATAGGTGCATGCAGCAGTCAACCGGCACAGAAACATCGCCAGCTCATATTTCAATGTTGCATTTTTTAGCGAACCAGTTCCAGCATTCTTCTCCAATCCGCGGGGACCCCCATGAGGGTTGTTTTATGATTTTTTTCTTTGGACACACACACAGAGACATTATGCTGTGTGTCTAACAACACTCGCTGCCACTGTCATTTCTTGTAAAAAGGAAACGCATGAAAGGAGCATCTGGTGTCAGTGTTTCAAAGACATTTTGCTTGTATAAAACAGTACAAGGACAGTATCACCTACAAACCAGAGAGCAAATCAGTGCATTAACATGTAATGCTACTCAATAACACACACTACATAGTCCATGCGGCAGCCACCTATTACGACATCCTTCCCGCAAACTCTTGTCCTGTATACTGCCTCTCATAATGGCTACTTACATCTATTCTTAATCCTCTTTCTTCTCAGATACTCTGCTCCTTATAGCGCATGCCACTCCTTCAACATTCCAACAGACGGGTGGTGGACCAAGCATTGCAAGATTACCATAAACAAAGTATTTTCCGCCGTTCTTGTCTGGGCCGGCCAATAAGGGTCTATATGTCCCTTTGCAGTGCCGGCAATATGCACCAACCTGCAAACGTTCCTTATGTGAAACATCCCAGAGGCAACAGTTGCTGCCTTGTCTACCTTGCAAAGAAAATGTGTTCTTCCACATGGCCCACCAAGGACCACAAAGTGATCCTGTTTCCACTTTCCTACACGGCAAAAGACGTACAGAAGAGCACAGACAGCATTGCACACTACATTTTGTTTGCGAAATAAAAGAGCGCGAATGGCAGCCACCTTACACAATTGCATCAACATTCTGTACAAAATAAAGCACTTGCAACAATTCACAGTGTTGTTGGTAAAGTGTGGGAATTCTCTGGAACGGTACACTCTGTGTGCGCATGTCTGGTTTTGCTTTTGTTTTTGATGTTCCTGTCCGGAGCTAGGTGCTAACATGGCAGAGTGCGCTACGCTTGGCATGCACATAACAAAAATACCTGGAGTGCACAGCGTGCACAACGACTCTCCACAACTAAAGTCAAATGTGTCAGTTACTATTGCGATGGTGTATACCACCCACACATATAGGTAATGGAAGCGATGCAAACATTTCAATTGCACACAATGTTAATGTTAATGTCAAAAGATATTTGTACCGCGCATTATCAGCACCGGAGTGGTCCCCTGGCACTCTCGTGGCTCTGAAAAAAAAGGGAGGGGTGGGGGGAACTATTGGGATGAGCTGGAGAAGTGCAAGAGAGCAGTGTTGTGCTGTTGGTGGCCTCAGCTCGGAATTCCGTTGGCTGGGCTTGGGGTGTTATACTGTCGGAAGATGTTGTGTGCTGTTGTGTGGGTCTATGTTTGCTTTGTTTTGTTGTTGCAGTGTAGTGAGGTTTGTGCAGATTGTTGTGTTGTAGATTTCGGGTTGTGTTTTGTTAGAATTTGAAAGGTGTATGCAGAGGGTGAAGTTGTTAGATGGTTGGTTAATTGGCATTGCTGTCTTAAGGTGAGGTGCTAAATTTCCGTATTTCTAATTAGGTGGGCTGTGTGGGCGTCTCCGTGTCTATGTCCAGATCAGGGCTGTACAACACTCACAGTACCTTTCCTACATGGCATCCGTTCATATGCATAACCTTGCCCAAGTTGGATACCGGCCACCTACGTGGCCCCTGTTTGTATGCGGGGCAGGGAGGCGTTTATGCCTCCCTTGCAGTCTAGCCCAGAAAGCATTCCCAATCTAGTCTAGTAGGATAGCGGCATCAGTAAGACCGGGTTAACTCCCTCCATGTGTTGGGGCTGCTCAGCATTCATCATCTTATTCGGTTGCTCGTTCATGTTACCAATCCTACCCCTTTTGGAATGTGGCAATGCTAACGCTTGCAATTATGTGCTGGGGCATCATCTGCCTTCATTCACAACTCTCTTTGGACCATTCCCCTGCCAATATCCACAGCTTGGTTAGAGTGGCAAGAGCTAACATTCACCCAACTTTATACAGGTATGATCTATAGAAGCATTTATCTAGTGGGCGAAGGTTGTTTGCTGAGAGTTGGCCTCATGGGTGTCGCTTGTGGCCTATCAGACTTAGTGTCGTCTCTCTTGTTGTAGTAAGAGTTTCTTTATTTTGTTCTAGATGTTGTCATTGTCGTCCTAGATTGGTCATCCTTTTCATTGTGTTTCCTGTTTGATGGTTTGGTTTTTCAGTTTGAATCTGTGATGTTGAAGAGCCAAGTTTTTAGTAATTTTCTGAATTGTAGGTGGTCTTTGGTGTTTCTTATTTCTTTCAGGATGTTGTTCCAGGTTTAGGAACAATTGGAACGATAGGAACAATAGGAACGGCAACTGCGTTCCTTGCCCATCTCAACAAGTACGCAAAAGAAAGTGAACAGTCAGAATGCCTCCCATCCAGTATATGGCGTGTCTTAACGGCGTTGATGACTTTGTCCGGTGCAAATGGATGTGGGTCGGTCTGTACATTATCCATACTTTAAATGTGTACTTCTTAGTAACTCGAGTCATATCGCAATATCTTCCTCCACTGTGAAAGCACACAGCATTATCAGCGGCACACCATACCAAACACAAATGGTGGCATGTCAGTCCATGAACGCCAACAAGTCCAATGATGTACGCCATATGCAACGGCAGGCACTTCACCCCACCTCTCTTGGAGTACCAACTGCACAATGTCCTCCACAACCATTCTGTAATGGTGATCACCTACAGGAGACATGCATATTTGCAAGAGTGTACGCTAGAATTACATATCAGTATAGGAACGGACCCAAAGAAGGCAACATTCAGAAACCTACTTCCAACCAGTGTCCACATTGTTACTTCAAAGGTCACTAGCCATGCGAACAAGCCAGTACACGCTTGCCACTCCCAACACAACATAGTACTCTGATTGGCAATATTACAATAAAATCTGCACTCCTCTCCCCATCCTCAATGGGCTTGCAAGGTAGTCGCCTGTGCAGCTACCTGCCAATGAAGGATATATGCATGGCTGCGCAAATAGTGGCATATCTCAGCTATGCTGCTGCAGCACATGTAACATGTCCTCCACAATGATCCTACCAAAGCAAGTACCTTAGGACATCCACATATTGAAAAGTGTGTGGGATGGAACAAACTATGCTCATAATAATTTACCGAAGTTTACATATGTGTGCACTCGAGATACCATTATAACAGTGATCCCGTGAATGTTCCAATGTCTTCCTGTACTCCCTCACGCAAGGGCTCTGTTCACAGCCACACCATTCCAAAGGCAGATGGTGGCATGTCTTACCACTGCTGCTGTAAGAACTCCAACATGTCTTCCACAATGTATGTACACACGTGAGTTCCTTATGACACTTACATATTTAAAACTCTGTGTGATGTCAGAACATATGGTTATAATGACATATCCAAATGAGCTAAGGCAAAGAGAATGGACTCTTTATACATATGTGTGCAATCCACATACCAATATCACAGTGCTCACACACATGGCTGCATTGCGTTTCAGGGATTGTGCGCAAGGCTTAGGCTCTTGGGTACATGCAGAGGCCTAAGGCCTCCGCCCATGTACCCAAAAACCTAATCTGTGGACACATCCACTAGAAAGCAATGAAGCCTTGCATGGGAACAAGTGGCCACATAGCTTTCCTGACTACAGGTAGGGGCTTTGCAGTCACAAGACAACATAGTACACTGACTGGAAATATCCTCATATTGTCTCCAATGCACTCCCCTTCCCCACTGGAGTCTGCCTGCTCTCACCATAAAATGATAGTCACCTGTACATCTACCTGGCAATAAAGTATATGTGAGTAGCTGCGTAAAAGGTCCCCATCGCAAAACTGTGATGGTAAAAATATAAATCCTTCCATGTGGCAATGTCTTACTGCCCTCCCTGAAGCAAGGCTGTGGACAAGGCCTAGCCTCTTGGGTACATGCGGAGGCCTACGGCCTCTGCCCATGCATTCAAAAGCCTAGGCCTTGCCCAGAACCACTACAAGGGAATGCAGGCATGCATGGCAACATTTAGCCACGTACCATACTTCACAAACATACTACTGCCACTGACAGCCGAACCCACCGCCATACCGCAAGGCAAGGGCACAAAGGCAACATGAGGTCCAGCACCCCTAGCCACAGCACAAAACATTGTCACTTTCTACGCATCGTCTGCAATGCACTCCGCGTTCCCAATCGAGCGTCCATGCACTTTCCCACAGAAGGTTCTGCCCTAAAAAGCTACCCGCGAATTGCTGCCACGCTCGTGTTCACCACTTGCACTCCACCGTCTTCTTCGACCTCAACAAATATATCATATCTTCAACTTTTCCCTCCCCCAAACTTTTCAACCCCTCCTTCACCTACCCAATCCTGCAAACCATGTTTTGCTACACCATCCGCCACGGCAAAATTGTTGCAGTGCTCGCATACACCAATCACACACCACCATCTTCTTCCACCTAAACAAATATATTGTACGTTCCGCTTCTTCACCCCCTACCCTTTCCATCCCTTCTTCCCACCACCACCAAATGTCGTACATTATGTTTATCAGTCCCTTTCGGCGCTCCACTCTCCTCCGATACACCATGGTGGCATTTCCCAAAAACTTTGACACACAGCACGCTTCCCTCCAGGCAACCCCCGTCTGCGTCAAAGTTTGCTGACAGCATGCTGTACTGCAAGCCAATGAGACTTCTGTCCACGGAGCAAACAGGGAAATGAATCCGCAGAGCCAGATATCACTAATTATTTGAGACATACATTTCACTTCTTTGCAGCAAAAGTACTGGTCCAATTTCCACCGAACACACAAAAGCACGCTTTCTGAACCAAGCCCCCGTTCCTGCCTCAAATTTGGTGCAAAAATTCAGTCTATGGAGAAAAAAAAATGTGGTACCCCCCTATAACTTTTCCCCCCTGCACGAAACCTTACCAAACTTGCTGAAAAATTCAGAGCGGTTCATATACTTTTTTTGCAATATATTATATATATTCAATGAAAAAACTTTGTTAAAGGGACGTTATGGTTACAAGTAAAACCGGAAAACCCCTGAAATTCGCCAGTTATGGTAAGCTAAGCAACCATAACTCACGCCACCACCGTGCACTGTTAAGACTAACACCCAGGACATCAAAGATGACATCACAAATGTAATTTATGACATCACTGATGACATCACATGTGCATTTACCTTTCATGAAAAGTCTGTACAAGGGATTCTTATTGTAATGTTAATAAATAAGTGTCAAGGATCATTGGAATAAATATCATGAGGTACGTAGTTCATTAAGTAATGCACTAATCCAAATAGCATTGTATTATGAAGTTTTTTCCAATATACTAAGGTACACATGTAGTAACATAGGCATAGTGTGCAGCAGAAATGATAGAGATGCAATATTAATAATCTTGCCATGTTAAATACTAAAATTATAAATGCTTTCATAAGTACCTAATCAAACCCACTTACTACATTATTGCATTAGTGCACACAAAACACAAACAGACAACAACACATACAAATAGAGTATATACGGGGAAAGTGAAGTAAACAAAAAAAAGCAGTATTACCCGACAATCTTCATAACCTAACTGATTATCTTCATGCACAGAAATGGTTGCTCTGCTTCAAAGCTACTACTTCCCTATGTATAACTATCACATATTGTGACTAGACCCTAAGGAAAGTAGTGTAAGTGCAATGTGTACAAATATGAGCATATCCAGGCAAAGTACAGTAAAAAAAAAAAAAACATAACTATAAGACAGTGTTGATAACCTTACTAATCATCTTCATACATATAAAGCATTGCTGTCTTCCAAGTCTGTGTTTTCCCCTTTGTATATGTTTCAGATGACTTGAGTGGACCCTAAGTGAATTACTGTAAGAACATATTTGAAGTATAAGTCTACAAATATAGTACTTTGTACTATAGTATAGTGAATTTTTAAGTTCCTGACTGTTACTGGCCTAGATATATCAGTAAAGGAAAAACGAGTGAGCCAGACATGTGATGTCATCAGTGATGTCATCAATGACATTTGTGATGTCATCTTTGATGTCCTGGGTGTTAGTCTTAGCAGTGCACGGTGGTGACGCGAGTTATGGTTGCTTTGCTTACTATAAATGGCGAATTTCAGGGGGTTTTCGGTTTTACTTGTAACCATAACGTCCCTTTAACAACGTTTTTTCACTGGATTGCATAGGTTTTTAGTAGCGCAACTTAACCAAAATGTCCCTTTAGCAAAGTTTTTTCATTGAATTTCATAGGTTTTTATTAGTGCAACTTAACCATAACGTCCCCTTAACAAAGTTTTTCATTGAATTTCATAGGTTTTTATGAGTCCAACTTAACCACAACGTCCCTTTAACAAAGTTTTTTCAGTGAATTTCATAGGTTTTTACCAGTGCATGCTATTTTCCTACAACTTACTAATATCATACTTACCCAATATAGCAATATTTGCGTCCAATTTCCAAAGTTTCACCTTAAAACTCTGCCATTTCCCACCATCTGGAATCATTTTTAACACTTCTATACACTTCTTGCAACTATTTCAACTAGTTTTGCATCCGTAGATGTCTACGAACATCTGACTTCATAGCGGACCTTCCGGATGGTGCCACATGACCATATGCTGGCGCGCGGCATGATGACGTGTCTGAGAACCCGTCCGCACTTCATGATAAGATCTCTGCTTGGTGGACAGTTCGGAACTGCATTTTCTACTGATCTAGGAACTTCCAACTTCAAAATTTCCCTTGCACAGCTCCAACACCTATTCCTACTCATTATCCATTACCAATCTAGTACACAGTACATACTTTTAGCAAAACTGCTATTTATCTTAAAATGGCATCAGCTAATGCCATCCCTCCTCCCCAAGAGCCACCACCACTGCTGTAATCAAGGAGCATGAGAAACAGTGTCCCCTAACTTAGAAATAACACACGCGCAACATTTTCCCTTGTCCACCTACCCCCTCCATATTAGTGTTTGGTTGCTCTTCCCTCATTTCCCTCCCCACCTTTCGTTCTCAGCTCTCCTGCCAAAAATAATACATCCAAAAACAACAAACGACATATTCCTTTACGAACCACCCTTAACAGTTAAAAAATAGAACTAAAAAAAAAAAATGTATAGACTCCATCTACTTTATATTTCTCAGTAAAGTACATAGACTAAATAAGATTTTCCAACATTTCCATTTGCATTTTGTGTTATGCTAATGGGAATATTGTGGCGTTCATCCTCTGTTTTAGGGACTGGAACGGTGGATACCGGCCCAGCAGCCCAAGTTATCAGCCCAAGCGAAGCGAGGGTGGATAACGAGGTCTCTAGACCATTATCCCCCCATTCCAGTGCCTGAAATGGGGGATGAAGGCCATTAGCACCCTAGGTTCCCAAAGCGGGAACCCGGGGTGCTAAAAAATAGGATTTTTCTTGCAACACTTAGAGGCCTGGAGCGCCCCGGTGTAGGAAGGAAAATCCTTTTCCAGGATGGCCACAATGGAAAGGGAAGGCGAGGGTTCCACACAGGGCCCCTCTTCGCTTTCCATAACAGCTTACAGCAGGCAAAAAGAGAACTCTATGACCATATTACCACGAGCACATTTTTTTCCATTTCAAATCTATCCTAATTTCTAATAACTTTACCACAAAGCCAGTCCCAGGTGGACATGGCCACTTTAATCCTATGTTTTGTCCCTTGTGGTCATGGCCAGTAGCCAGATTGTCCGTATCATGACCTTATTCCATGACCCGGACAATCTGGCCACTGCCCATGGCCACAGGCTACACCTCAGTCACTAAAGGTATACTGCTATTTTTTGTAGCTACATTATGACACTTGTCAAATAATAAAACACTGGCACATTTGCAAAACCATGCTTGTAGGCCCTTGACAATGCTCATTATGAAAGTTTGCTGGAAATCCACCCATGTTTTATTTTTTCAAACGTGTCAAATGTATGCAAATACAATCATCATATAACCTAGCCCCCACTTGACAAAATCCATTCAGACTTTACGAAAACATCTAAATCAAGATTTATAATCTTTTTGCAAACCTTTGTGTAAATTTGTCAAATGGCACCACATGTTTAAGCCTTTACAATATTTTGGGACCCCCACTCTAATTTTGTTCCCTCTTGACAGAATCCCACCAAACTTCACAAAAACATGTATATCTTGATCTATTATCAGTTTGTCAAATGAAGTGTACATTCATCAAATGGCACCTCATTTATAAGCCTTTACATTATTTTGGGACCCCCCCTCTAATTTTGCCCCCTCTCCACAAAATCCTACCAAACTTTGGAAAAACATTAATATCTAAATGTATTATCAGTTTCCCAAAATAAGTGAGGATTCGTCAAATGGCACCTTATTTATAAGCCTTTACATTATTTTGGGACCCCCCCTCTAATATTGCCCCCTCATTACAGAATCCGACCAAACTTTGCATATTCACTCAGAATCAGACCATGAATATACATGCAAAAGTTCATGCAGTTCCATTAAGTGGTGCCAAAGTTATAAGCCATCCAAGAACTGCATTTCACCAACACTGCAATGCTAAGGTGTTCGCAAACTTTCACAGGACTGTTCGCGAACATCAGGACTGTTGGCGGACTTTCGCGGCAAAAACCACCCGTTTTTTTTGCTTCTTGCAGCCATATCCTATTGCATCCTCATCGCCCCTCACCTCCCCAGAGATTATTTGATAAATTTGACAAGTGGAATGCTGTGTTTTTTCATATGTTTTTATCGTGATGTCCGCGGACATCAACCGCTGTCCGCAAATTCAAGATGGCGGGCGTTTCTAAAAATCTGACGCACTTCACGCTCCTCACCATCCAATCAGCGAACACGTTACATGTCCGCGGACATGACACAAGCCGATTAGCCAATCAGGACACTGTCCGCGGACCGAACGGTTTATAGTAAAAAAACCGAATTAAAAATATCGAATTGAAAATCTCGAAAAAAAAAATCTTGAATTTTTTTTTTAATACGTTTTTATTTCAAAATGGGGGGTTCCCCCCAACCCCACTTTTTTCATTTTTTTTTATTTTACCCTTTTTTTATACTTACCTGAACCCACAAATACATATAAATAAATAAATAAATAATTCGAGATTTTTTTTTTCGAGATTTTCAATTCGATATTTTTGTAATTCGAGATTTTTTTTTCGGTTTTTTGACCGACCACCGGACCGAACAGAGAAGTGTGTCCGCGGACCAGACATAGATTTCACACATTTTTTGTGACCTACTTTTTGGTCATTTTTTTAAAAACTACTGGACGGATTTTCACCAAGCACGCTTTTGAGACCAAGCCGCTGCTCCTGCCGCAAATTTGGTGAAAATCCGTCCAGCGGTTTGGGCTGTAGGCGTGAGCAAAGTTTTTTCCCCATTCAGCCTATGGGAAAAAAAAGACATTTTGGGACCCCCCCTATAACTTTGCCCCCCCATGGACCAAACCTCACCAAACCTTGCAAATAATAAAATTCAGAGTGGGCCGTATACTTTTTTTGCAAAGTTTGGTGAGGATTCGTCCAGGGAGAGCGAAGTTATAAGCTGCCCAAAAAGTGCTCTTCCTACGGGATTAGCAATTTAACCATAACTACATGGCCACGGTAATTACGTGAAAAACCTTTAGTTAGGAGAGCGTTAAGGTGATCAGATTTAATGATTTAATGTGAAAAATACATAACAAGAAAACCTTTGAAACGCAACAAAAATCCTGAAATTCAGCAATCGCATTTCAAGCAAGTCCACATTAACTATGTGACTAGGTTGCTAGGGTCTGCCCTAGCTGTTTTAAGGACGGGTTTATTTAACACAATTCATAAGGCAAATGTTACAGAGCCCAGCTCAATGTAGATGTTGAGAAGCCATAGGGAGGTGGGTGCCAAACCTGTGAGTTTTGTTATTAATTTGCAGGTGGGCAGGCACAGGTCTTCAAGGAAACCTGCTGAGTTGCCTGAATTATTAATTGTGGAAAGTAAATATTGAATGGAAAGAATGTGAAGATCAGCTAATGACAGTGTCAGAGATTATCTTTGTGACTCTTTTCTAGGTAGTAAATGCATAGTAGGTCCCTCCTTATGAAGGTGGTCTTGGATTTGTTGAATTATGTTGCTGAAATGTTATGTGATGGAATCAGAGTTTTTGCTTAGGTATAAAGCTGTGATTTATGACTGCAGCATTCTTGTATTCAGGGATGATTTTAAAGACTTCCTTTAGGCCATGTAATACTGATTCCATGTGATATAAGTTGTGTAATTTTCTGTGCTTTTCGGTTGCTTCTTCTATAGATGGGGTCTCTAAAGATTAATTGGCACATGGATACCATTATAGAATTCCACTCCGCCAATTGGGAAGCTTGGAATACAGCCTTTATTTACTGGTATATACCTCATTCCAAACATTCTGACTTGAGTAGCAGCCTAACATCATTTTCTTTCCGTTTAGTTGCATGACTCCATATTTAATGGTCTAACAGACTACAGAAGGGGTTATGATCGCTTGGGATAGTGACCTGTCCCCATCCTATAGCCCTCGGCTTCATCTCAGGTTATGACTTGGGGTGCCTTATCCTGCCATGATAATGACCCCACCCTCATTATATAAGTCTAAATTAGGCAAGCTCAGTTGGATGAACACCTACATAGAATACTGTACACAAAACAAATAGTAGGGATGGGTTAAATGAAATCTCTCGGCAAAGTAACTTGCACACAGTTTCACAGCATCACATTGCACCTTATAGAGAAGAGTAGATATCAACCCTACAATTAATCTGCCACATATTATGGAATTGTACTCACTGTTGCTGTAGGAGGGCAGTTAATAAATGTCTAATATATGATTCAAGTTTTGCCATTGATACCCTTAAGCTAAACATTTCTTGTTTTCTAATAGGTGCGCTAATGTGGGTCATTGAGCAGTGAAGCCATAACGTGAGGGGAGATGGAGAGAGGTACAAATAAGAAATAAACTCTTGACAGGTTGTGTTGCTGGGTTCACTTATAAAAGTAATGAGTTGATAATCCAATTTATCTCTTCCTCTATAGGAACCATGCCAAAGGACATTGGAAACAGGAGCACAGGTGGATTCATCTTGCTGGGGTTTCCAGATCAGGATCCTCATTTGCTGCTCCCAATCTTCATGTTGATATACCTCATGACCTTGACAGGAAATGCAACCATCATTATATTGATCAGGGTGGACACCCATCTGAAGACTCCCATGTATTACTTTGTGGGGCAGCTATCGTTCTTGGAGATGTGTTATACCTCAGTCACAGCCCCAAGCATGCTTGATGGTCTCTTGACAGGTCATAAATACATCTCCTTTGGTGGATGCATGGTGCAATTCTACATCCTTATCTCTTTGGGATCTACTGAAACTCTCCTGCTGGCTGCCATGGCCTTGGATCGTTTTCTCGCCATATGCCGCCCTCTTCGCTACCATGCTATTATGAGCAGGCAGATGTGCATGTGGCTGACAATTGGCTCTTGGCTGGTGGCTTTCCTCTTCACTTTGGCACCTGCCAACCTGATGGCTCAGCTACCCTTCTGCCACTCACACGTCATTAACCATTTCTTCTGTGATGCTGTACCATTACTGCAATTGGCCTGTGCAGACACCTTTGTGAATGAGATGGTAGGCACTGCATGTGTT
Organism: Ambystoma mexicanum; assembly: GCF_040938575.1. Lineage (NCBI taxonomy): Eukaryota > Metazoa > Chordata > Amphibia > Caudata > Ambystomatidae > Ambystoma > Ambystoma mexicanum. The sequence continues at coordinate 418,663,829 of NC_090938.1, forward strand.
TCTGCTCTTGTTCTGAGCTCTCTTGTGGTAATACTTCTGTCCTATGTCGCCATCATCTCCACTGCGGTCAAGATCCCTTCTTCCATCGGGCGATGGAGGACATTTTCTACCTGCGCTTCCCATTTGGTTGTGGTCCTCATTTTCTTCGGGACCATCATTTTAATGTACATTGGCCCAAAGGAGCTCTACTCATTCAGCCTAAACAAAGCACTGGCCTTATGTTACACCATGTTGACCCCACTCCTAAACCCCATAATTTACAGTTTCAGGAACAAGGAAGTGAAGCAGGCGCTACTTAAAGTGCTAAGGAAAAGAGTGTCTCTAAGAACACTCTCATGCTGAAGTTCATGTCAGAAACGTTAACAGTTGCATTCAGAGAGGTCTTGACTGTGCAATCCCATACGTCAGTTCGTTCTGTGTCTTTGAGGGGAATAAACATTGTCTATCATCTTAACGTCTGTGGGCAAGCAGGTCTTCCCAACACCTTGCTAGATCTTTTCTACTCTGAAATTGATACTTATGATCACACATTAGCACCGTGGGTGGGGGAACCAGCCAGTTAGGTGGCTATGAACGTGGGCTTGAACTGCCAGTGTAAGCCCGCATTCCAAGCTACCTGACGGCCGTCTCCCCGCCACCATCTTCCCCACCCTATGCACCATCCTACCATCCTCTCAGCTTCCCATGGCCACCATGGAAACGGAAGTCCCTTTACATGGTGGCCATGTTGGTAAAGGATTTTCCTTCCTACAACGGGATGCACGCAGTGTCCCATTGTAGGAAGGAAAATACTTTTTTTTAGCACCCTGGGTTTCCGCTTTGGTAGCACGGCATGCTAATGGCCTTATGTACTGTGCTATCGGCAACACTCGTGGTAACGGCCCTGGCCCACATTATCGGGGGTCATTGGAAGTTACTCCGCAGTGTTATCTGTGGAACAGGTACATAATGCCACATTAGCTCAGTGGGCTCCTTCACATCTCTCAAATGAAGCCATTTTCTTATAGGAGGCACTGTCTGGTTTTTGCATTCAGCGGCTTCAAGAGCAAAGTTTTCTACAGAATCTTTAGTCAATGCATCATTCACTGTAAATTGTAGCCATATTATTCCCCCCATCAGCCAGCAGAAATCATAGATTGATGTTGGATGTGTTTTCAGAGAGGGCATCGTGAGAAACCTGAAGATGTCTCACCGGCTAGAGCCCTGAGATCTGTCATCCAAGTGGTCAGGACACGGCCATCGATTTTGGATCCAGTTCCTGGGGGAGGTCCAGTGCGGGACGATCACCTGGATGAGGGGTCCTCTGGGAGTGGAAGTGGGAAACTGGAGGTTGGAGGGTGAGACACAGCATCCCCTTCCTTGTAACACCTTTTCCCCATCCTACCAGGTAGGATACCTTGGAACTCAACCTCCCTCCCCCCTTTGCCCGACACAAAACGCTTTTTCAAGGACAAATCACTGTGAGAGAGAACAGACTAACACACGAGCCATATACCTGACATTTCCCAACACAAGGGTCAGGCAGAGGCAGGCAATTACTGATAATTAAACACACTTGACTCCCATTACACTTCACCACACTAATATAAGGCGGAGCACAAAAGCCCACTCTGAGCAAGGCAAAACACACAAAGAAGCAGCATTCCGAGATGACAGTTTAATACGAGGAGAAAGATGGCAAGATCAGAAAGGGTTGAAAGAAGAGAATTGCCCTTGGCCTTTTCAGAGAATAGAAAACTGCTACTTTCACAAGCCCTCAAGAATAAGAAACATAAGACAGGGAATTAAGGCTGAAGAAAGGTGCATTGTGTGGTGAAGGTACCCGGGGCTCTCCAGCATCGATTGCCGAGGTGGGGAGGAGCGATTGCCACCATGGTACTGTCCTTGGCTCCTACAACAAAAAAGCAGCTCCAGTAAAGTCAGCACAGCTAGTGAGTCAGGGAGACTGATACAGACCAGGCTGTGTTAGAACCTAGGTTGTAAGCAGCAACAGTGTATGAAGAAATCTGCAAAGAACAGAGAGTAAGGCATATGTGATGAACAAATATAATTGAATATCCAAGGAGTGACTGAACTTTTGAAACCAAGGTCGATGCCATATACAGAGTGGTCTGGTACCAAGTGGGTGCTCATTCAAATGATTCTGTTAGGTATCCAACTGAGAGCGTGAACTTGTGAACTGTGAAATCAATGTGGTCCTGCAATGGGTCAAGCCAAACCCTGTGCACATTCGAAAGTCTTCAATAGCAAATACAAACTGTAATTGGTCTGAGCCCAGCTGAGGGAGACTAATTGTGAAAAAGGGATCTGAGCCTGACTGAGGAGGATCCAGGCTAAACCATGAGTCACCCGAGAAAAGATATTCTATAAGCATTGGAGAAGAGGATTTGAGCCCGGAAGAGGGGGATCCAAACTAAAGATTGTGATAGAAAAGGGATCTGAGCCTAGCTGTTTGTAAATTAACTTTTTGTTGTTTTGGTACATCAGGCCCTCTGAATCAAGAGACTTTTATACCTTAAGAGACTTGGTCACAGAAGGCCCTGATGTTGGTAATGGAACGGTGTCCTCGTGCCGAAGAAGCCTCAGAGTGTGCTATGCTGGAGTGAACCACCTCATCCCGTGCTGAAAACTTGGGGAAGTGAAGCCAATGGCCTGAACATCCTTACTTATCATTTTGTGAACACTTCTTTCTTTTTCATGAACATTTCCCGACACTATTTGTAAAATAGCAGTAAAGATTGGCAATAGGTTTTTTAGTATAGGCCCTTTTATTTTGATGAGACTCCACTAGAACTGCATTATTATTATTTGATGGTCGTAGCTTGCTTCCATCTTTAGATTTAGGTTTAGATAGGCATTTATCACACCCTTCATAAAGTTCAATAAACACCCTTGAACTTGTGTCTGTCTTTCTTTGATACCATGCCTTCCTTACAGCATGAAACTCCAAGAAACAACTCAGTGTGCAGTGCTTTTATACATGTAGCATAGGTGTTCACTTTTTGGTTGAAATCACCTGAAAGTTAGTTACCGCTGCTACCCTGTGAAGTGCTTCGATACCCCCGTAAGCATGTGAGTGTGCAGCACAATGAAGTATTTTATTAGAATATTTCTACTAGACTAAAACTCACACTATCAAAGACAATAGAGTTTAGCTGGCAAATGTCACTTGCAGCCTTAAATTAACTTATAATACCATCTTCTATCTAACATTTTCACCATAAGGTAAAATATATCCTACATGTGAAGCTGCTACCCGGATATGTGCAGGCTCAAATGATTTCACACTTTTTATTTTCTTAAATCAATATTTTATTCCAGTAAGCTAGAGAAAGCAATACAACTTCTTCTCACCACCTGACCTGTTAACTCAAGTGTGTGTGTGTGTGTTTGTGTTTTCTTGATATTATCGTTTTAAATGTCTCTGTGATTACAAAATGTACCCTACAATGTTTTACTTACACCAGGTAGTATAACTTCACTCCACATATTGTCATGTAAAACAGCTGGATTCAAGAAGTATTCTAAGACCAAGTAATGTCAGCATAGTGTTTTTATTTGCAACCGATGTATTGAAAGGGCCATCTGAAACCGCCTTTCATCCCGGGGGCCAATTCTCCCTAACACAAGGCAGTGGTGTAAAACATCATTTGGGGGTCTGCCTGTGAGCCATGCTGAGGGGGCCTCCCCCCAAAGTCATCAACAAATCACAGGGAGCCCCCAACTCGGCAACACATCACAGGTTGCACAACATTCTGGGCCGGCCTAGATTACCACGTGGTTAGAAGTAGGTGAGAGAAAGTTTTCATGAGTGGGTACGTTAGTACGTATATGTACCTGTAGGTAGGGAAGGTATGCGGCCACATGTTTGCAGGCATGTCCCTATTGCCTCTATTGCCTCTATTGCTTTGCAGTGGATGAGCAAGGTGTAGGCTTTTTGGTACATCGGCCTCAGCTTGGAGTAGTAGGAGTAGGCTTTTGGGGGCATGGGCGGAGGCTGTAGGCCTCTGCATGCACCCACGAGTGTAGGTCTTCGGTACAACACCCACACCGCAATGCAGGTATGTATGGGACCTCTGCGATAATGGTGTGTGAATTGCACACATACATACAAAGAGTGCACTCCCTTTGCCTTTGCTGATTTGCATAAATTGTTATACCCATACCTCTGACATTTCGCTGTTGGCTAGGGGGGGAAGTGGTTTTGTTGCCGTTGTGGGTTACCATTGTGCTGTGGCAGTGGTTAGGGGTGTCGGCTGTGGTACGTTTGTGAAGTATGGTGTTGGGCACCATGGTCCCATGCATGTGTACATTGCCTTGGAGTGGACGTGGGCAAGGGCTAGGCTTTTGGGGTGCATGGGCGGCGGCCAGAGGCTGCCGCATGCACCAAAGACAGTAGGGGTTGGGCACAGTCTTGCTTCAAGGAGGGCAGTAAGACCCTGGCACATGGAAGGATTTTTTACCATCCCAGTTTTGCGACATGAACCTTTGTCGCAGATAGTCACTTATACTTCATTAATGGGGGTAGGTGCACAGACGGCTATGATGTATTGGTGAGTGCAGGTGCACTGCATTGGGGATGGGGGGTGCATTGAAGGCAACATGATGGTATTTCCAGTCGATGTATATGCAGTCTTGTGCATGGAAAGGCATATTGGCTTGTGTCCATGGCTAGGGTCCTTGCACCTACCAGTGTGCCTACTGTTTGCAAGTAGGTTGGAGAATGTACCCTTGTTGGTGGCCGTTAGTGTGCCCATACTTACTGGTCGTGAGGAAAGGGCCATGGCCACAATGTTGCATGCATGCCTCTATTGCCTTTTAGTTAGTGGGTGTGTGAAAGGACTAGCCTCTTGGGTGCATGGGTGGAGGCCATAGGCCTACGCATGTACCCAAGAGGCTAGGGCTTGGCCAAAGCCTTGCTTCAGGGAGGGCAGTCAGACATGGGCACACGGAAGGAATTTTTTACCATCACAGTTTTGCAATATGGACCTTGTACACAGGTACTCACATATATTTATTTGGTGGGAAGCTTTAGAGGCGACTATCCTTTTTGAGGTGAGTGCAGGAAGACTGCATTGGGGATGGGTCATGCATTGGAGGCAATATGAGGATGTTTGCAGTTGGTGTGCTATGTAGTGTTGTGCCTGGAAAAGCCCTACTGGCTTGTGCCTCTCATGATACCCTTTGCGTTGAGACTGAAGGAAGATATTGCAACATGACACCAGTTAGTAAGCAATACACATGTAAAGTATGGATATTGTACAGACAAACCGATATACATTTGCAGACGACAACATCATGAACGGCGTCAAGTTCAGGTATATACAGGACGGCACGCCATCTGAGTGTCAGATTTGTTTTGCTTACTTGTTGAGATGGGCAACGAACATGTTTGGCACTTATACTGTGTGCAAGTGTAATGTGTGCATCGCGTCCATTACCTGTACATGTGTGCGGCATACACCATCGCAGCTGTAACTGGCGTTAGTGATTTGTAGCCGGTGTGCTATGTTGTGTTGTGCCTGCAAAACCCCTACTGGTTTGTGTGCATGGCTGGGGCTCTTGCACGTAGCAGGCTGACTACTGGTTGGAAGTAGGTTTGAGATTGTTGGCTTGGTTTGGTTACATAATGTACCCATGGATACCTGTGGACAGAAAAGGTATGTGGTCACATATTCCCATGCATGGCTCTATTGCCTTGCAGTGGGTGTGGCAAAGGAGTAGGCTGTCGGCAGTAAATACGTAATGCAATGCTGCCATGTATGGGAGTACAGTGATATTGGCAAAGTGGATTGGGCAGATATGTACAAAGAGTGGATTGCCCTTGCCTTAGGTCATTTGCATAAATGATTATACCCATACCTTGTCAGATACCATACCATTTTAAATATGTACCTGTCCTAAGGTACGCTCCTTTGCAGAATCACAATGGAGGACATGTTATAGTTCCTGCAGCAGCATTGGTGAGACAAGACACCATTACTGTTAGGAGTGGAGTGGCCGTGAAGAGAGCCTTGCCTCAGGGAGTGCAGTAAGAAAGTGCGACATGGCAGAATTTTTTTGCAGCGTAACTTTTGCAACATGCCCCATGTACGCAGCTACTGACATGTAGATTATTGTGGAGTAGGTGCACAGGCCACTACCTTCAGAGGCCATTGGGGATGGGGAGTGTATTGGAGATGATATAGGGTTGTTTGTAATCGTTGTACCGTGTTGTGTTGGGAGTGGGAAGCCCCTACTGCTGTGTATGCATGGCTACGGCTATTTGACCTTACAGTGGGGACACTGGTTGGAAGTAGGTTTTAGAATGTTGCCTTGTTTGGGTCCGTTGTTATAGTAATATGTAATGTGAGCGTACAGTCTTGAGAGTGTGTATGTGTCCTGTGGGCGCTCACTATAACAGTATGGGTGTGGAGGACATGTCGTAGTTGGTACACCAGTAGAGGTGGTGAGAAGTGCCTGCACTTGGATATGGTGTGCGTCATTGGCCTTGTTGCTATTCACGGAGTGAGATGGCACCGTTTATGTTATGTATAGTGTGCATCTTATCGGACCCTGTGCTTTGAGAGTGAAGGAAGGTATTGTTACATGATACGACTTAATGTGCATTACACATGTAAAGTAAGGATAATGTACAGACCAACCGACATACATTTGCAGCCGACAACAGGATGAACAGCGTTAAGTGCAGCCTTATTGAATGATTGATTGATTGATTTGTTTATTTACAGAGCGCTTTATACCAAGGCGCTGTACAATGTACATATACAGGACGGCAGGCCATCTAACTGTTAGCTTTGTTTTGCGTACTTGTTGAGATGGTCAACGAACGTGGTTGGTGCTTCTACTGTGTGGAATTGTAATGTGTGCATCACTTCCATTACCTGTATGTGTGTGCAGCATACACCATCACAGCAGTGACTGGCATGAGTGACTTTACTTGTAGACCGACGTTCCTAATGGCGTGCACTGCATGTATTTTCTTTATGTGCATGCCAAGCATAGCGCACTCTGTCATGTGAGCATGTAGCTCCGGAAAGGAACAAAATAAACAAAAGCAAAAGGAGACATGCACACACAGAGCATACAGTTCCAGAAGATTCCCATACTTTAGTAACACCACAATGAATTGTTGCAAGTGCTTTATTTTGCCACAGAATGTTAACGACAAGGTGTAAGTTGGCTGCATTCACCGCTCTTTTATTTGGTAAAGAAAATACAGTGATGAATGCCGTCTGTGAACTTCTGTACTTCGGTTCACGTCTAGCTAAGTGGGAAAAGGAGGACGTAGTGGTGCTTGGTGGGCCATGTAGAAGAACACAATTTCTGAGAAAGGTACAGAAGGTAGTATCTGGTGGCTCTGGGATGTGTTACAGCATAAAGGTTTGCAGGTTGGTTCGTATTGCTGGAACCGCAAATGGACATACTGCTCCATATCGGTTGGCCCAGATAATAACGATGGAAAAGAACTCGCTTATGGTAATCTTCCAATGTTTGGTCCACCACCCGTCTATTTGAAGGTGAAAGGTGTGACACGCTCAATAAGGTGCAATATATCTGAGAAGAAAGAGGAAGAAGAGTAGATGTAAGTATGCAGTGTTAGTGGCAGTGTACAGGACAAGTGGTAGAGGTAACTGTGTGGTAATGGGTGACTGCCGTATGGAGGATGTAGTGTGTGTTAGTGAGTAGCGTCGTATGGGAACCCACTGCCTTGCTCTCTGTTTTGTAGGTGATACTGTGGGGCTCCACACAAGAAGAATGTATAGGTCGCATAGCACACTTTTTTGATGGGTGTAACCCACCTTGTAAATAGCAGACTCAACCGCCAAGACGCCTGTATGGCCATTCGCATCAATGGGCTGTCAGCCGCCAAAACCGAAATCGGGTGTTTTCACCCGCCTTTGCCAAAGAAATGGTTGAGAGCTGTAAACATGTTTTGGAAACATTGCCGCCAGACACTAGTTTGATGTGTTTCCTTTGTAGTGGTATCGAGAGTTGTTCGACCCACGGCAAAATGTGCCTGCAAAGAAAGTAATGCAACAAGATCCCTAATGGGGGTTACCTCCAATTGGTGGAGAATGGAGGAGCTGCTTTACTCAGGAGTGTGTCAATGAAATGTGAGCTGTCGATGTTTGTGTGCCGGTTGCTCGGTGCGTGAACCTGCAGCCGTTATAAAGTTCAGTGCACTGAGGGTGAGTAGATCTAGTAATTGTGTCAAAGGGCATAGAAAGGGCAAAACAGGCTATGTAGCTGTAAACGAGTGAGCAGAATGTGTGCTGTTTAAGTGCACGATTTGCGTTCCCTTTTTGTCTTGCCCTTTATGTGTGCATCTGCAGGTGGTGTGCAAGTGCCAGCAAAAGGAAGTACAATCACAGTAGCAATGTACGGGAAATGGTGCAGACATGGGACTGTAACGGCGCATTTTGACTGCCATGTGAAAGCCCTGTACAATGTACAGAGAGAAAGAGTGCGGTAGAGTAAATGTATAAATATTCATACAGAACAGCAACATTTTGTTCGTTATTAACGTGATGTGAAGTTGTACTTACATAACTTCGGCAAATTCCATGCTTGTCTTGGGTGGGCGAGAAATGGCAGAATACGGCGTATGGGATTGTTGCAGACTACCTTTGTAGCACATGGGCAGGTGTACTTTCATACAATGTGTGACCTTGGAGCTGGACATGCTTCCCCCTCAAGGCTGTTTTACAATAAGCGTGTGTCCTAGTCAAGGAGAGGTATGTTAGGTTTCAATTTCCGGAGTTGATACAGGAAAAAAAAGGATTAGTGGGCAACGTGTTTCGATTGAAGCATGCATTTACGAATATTGCTAGTGTCATTACGGTGAAGGTAGTACGACATACAAGTAGAGATGATGGTGCCGTACACATGGTGTTGTGAATGCACAGATGGAAACCTACTTAAAATCTACTTTTACAGTGGGGAAGGACCACTTCTATGTGCTGAGTTGTATGAGGCAACTCTGGATGATGGCAGACTGTGTGTGTCCGCTGCCTCAGAATACGTGGGCGGGTGGGCTATCGTACGCAATTTGGTGTCGTGCAGCATGAACCTCTTTGGGGCTGCCGTTCGGCAAAGAAAAGGAGTTAGTGTGCACATTCATCAAACATTGGAAGGGGGTTATGATGTTGAAATGGTGTTCCCTTTATACAATAAGAATGGGAAACAGAAATATGAGACCGCAAGCAGTTACGCAGTAGTTGCAATATGGCTGCGGAGGAGTGACCCATGCGCTACAGTGAAATATGTGTTGGATAGATTTTTTTTTAAATGGTGTATATAACAATGAGAATGACCTAATGGTGTACACGGTGGTAGTGGAAAGGAAGGAGCCAAATGTTGCAGCAGTTAGGCTAGTTACGTAAAATGGATGGATGGATTCATCAAGTGGTATTGTTGTTATTGTATAGATTGTCGGGAAGGTTATTGTAGTGTTGTGCATTCAGTGTGTCAACTTAGTGTAGGCTTAGGTGAACAGTGTGCGTAGGAAACAGGTTATGTATTGTGTGGAAGAAATGGCAGCCAATTTCAACTGCAGTGGCTAAGGGGTCGGTGGATGTGTTATATGTGGGGTTAGTGATATGTGGGTAGATATTTGTATGCATGTTTGTTTTGTGCACCGCCAATTGTGGGCATGGTGTACAATGTTCAGTGCATGACTGGAGGCCCTGCACTGTACAGGGTGTAGTTAATCATGTAGGACGTAGGCAGAAGGTTCGTAGTGTAATGTAGGTGTGCATTGCACATGATGTCATTGGTATGTGTGTACCCAGTGCTCCAGATAAGATTTTGAGGTGGGAGTATTTTACTCCCTATTTTTAAACTTTGAAAGTAAATGTGATTTTAAGAGAGTAAAAATTACTTTTCTCCTTTGCAAGAGAGTAAACTGTATGTGACATCCAGCCGACGTGTGCAAAAACTGTATAGTAATCATTACTATGCTGCAGCTTTCTGCATTGTGACAGAATACTCCTTTGATTATTTCTCGAAGGTCTGGCCATTTTTTCTCTCCTGTATATATTTAAATGGTGAAATCACAAAAACCTAGCCAATTATATAGTAAAGCAACATGAATTGTATTGTGTGATTTGAGGTTCGATAGCAGAATTGTCTTTTGATGTTTAATGAAAGTCCTCATTTCCTGGAGCTATTACTACCTAATGGTATGCCAATGTTATGATACAAAAGTGCAGAGAGGGAAGGACTGTATGCTAAATTCTATATCTAATCTAATGGTCAAATGGTTATTAATATAGCTCTTGGCAATGTGCTGTACATAGAACATATTTATCACAATTATCACCAAACCAAAGTCGGTACGCCTTTATTGACCTCGAAAGAATGAAAGGCTGAGTTGGACTTTCCGAGATTCAAACCCGCAACCTACAGATCACGAACAGATTGCAGCAACGACTGCTCCACCGGCTGAGTTGTCTTATTGTCTAACATCCTTCAGAGGTTGGTTAACTGACTAATGACTGAGGTATAATAATCACAGCAAATAGGTGTTTGATGAACCATTCATGAAGCGCTTCATAAAGTTACATACCTATCTGGATTATCACAGGGAGAGGTTTTGCTGAGTTTCTATTTCAATTACCAATGTAACTTTTATTTGTTTGTTTTTGAACAGCACTTGCACTTCCTGGAGAGTCATGTTTTGGATGTTTTAATTGTAGTTGTGAAGATTTGAGAGGCTAGAACACCTGTGATTGGTGTAATGACAATCACTCACCCTTAAGCAAAGCCACTGACCATTTATAGTAATGTACCCCATTGACTGCAAGGTTGGATGGACGTAAACTAGAGTGCGCATGTTCATCATTTTACACACTGCTTTTATAATTAGAGTGTAAATTAAATTATAAGTGTAAAAATTATATGTCTCTGCATGATTATGCACACCGCACCGGAACTGGTTTGCTTTCACTGGACAAAAATGCATAATTTGTTAGAGAATATTAATTCTCAATTGCAACTTAGTTTTCCATCTTATTAATTATACAATCTTAAAATTCTAGGAAAATATGCACAGTGCTTCTGAAGCTGAATTGAAAGAAACCATTCCTTTTATCACTGTGTTTGCAGTTTATTTTTTGAAAGGCTTCTGAGAAATACATTCTGTTTCAGAGGTGGCTTGGAATTACATCCATGTAGATACAAATCAAAAGAAGCCTTCTGGTTTCTGTCAAGTAATCTGACCTTAGCACTGCCCTCTGCTCTAAACCTGTGTGCAAATGTACACAGGAAAATAATAAAGCTGTCGTGTTTTCAAGATTTTCATGCGTAAAAAGGCCTAGTACGCACCTTATCTGGAGGCCTGTGTATACCACAAACAAGTGCACACATTGTACTGTGGACATTGTAGAGAGGTTTAGTAGCTATTGTTGGAGATGTACTGTTTGGATTGAGGAGGGCCTGTACTGTGTTTTGTGTATGGAATGTGAAATGTTGTACTACTGCTTGCTGCATTATCTTTGGTAAAAATGAACAGAACATGTTAGAGCAGGTATTTCGTTACTTTGCAGTCCACTACATAGCATACATTTCTTTACTTTGTGGACCTTCATAACTAGTACTTCCTAAGTACTATGCTGTCAACCAGTGTACTGTGCAATGAGCGCAGTTCTTGTGTTTCGTAGCATAATCATTGGGTCTGGGGGGGATTCTATGCAGGATAAAAAAAAAGCTTTACAATTTCTTGGCTAATTTGGTGCACAATGAATCATAGTCACGTTTACAGTGGTTACAGCACTTTTTAAGGTGTACTCTTCAAGTAGGAAGAAATGTAATGGTGTACGATTTCTGGCCTATAAATGTTGGAAGGATGGGTGGCTTTGTATAGCAGGTGGTATTTTGTAAATGTTTACCCGCTTCCTTTTTGTACCACTGTTTCTTTATGCTTTTAGTTGCTGCTGGTGGTGTATTGTGGCTTTGTACTGTGGTAGTGCAGAATTCTAACGGTAGTTACGTACCTGTTGGCGTACTGTAACTGCTTGTACTTTGGAAGTTTTTCACAATATGTTTGTTGCACAGTAGTTTTTCAAGGTTCAGTTTGGTTGTTTTAATACTGCAAATTACATTGTCGCATTCTGGTTGCAGTTAGATACCAGGTGGAGTAATCTAACTGTTTACAGTGTCCCATTTGGAAAGGGTACGTTTCGAAGCTTCTGCATTCCTGTTTCTACTTGGACATCTGTGTACATTCCAAAGTGTTAGTGTAGCATTGTGGATGTATGTGGTGATAGGTCCATATGTGCTGTAGTTGTATGACTTTTCTTGCAGAGCTGGGGACTGATTTCCATACCTGGTGGTTTCAGAGGTTACTGAGGATAGTTTTGAACCCTCATAAGTAGTACTTTCCCTTCCATGCATGCTATGGGAAATACAGGTACTGTGAATTGTTTAGATGTATTGTTTGTGTGAGTGTATTCATTGGGTTCATTGGGGATGACATTTTCTAACACACACTGTAGTTCATCCCGTAAATGGTTGCAGTATGCTAAGTTGCTTTAGGTCGACAGTGTGGAAGGACATTTTTTTTGTTTCCTCTTACGATGGTGCAGGTTGGGGAGTAAGGTATAGTAGGTTTCTTTATCACTGAGTACATTTTGGCATCAGGAACATTAAGTAGGCATTTGCAAGATTTGCAGGTAATCACTGCTTTGCAGTGATGGAAGTATCATTGCATTCCCACCATGACCATTGCTTTCTAATGTATGAAGTATAGTGACCTCCATTGGTTGAGTCGCGTGTGTGGTATATTATGGCTACTGTTGTCAAGGTTTTCTTGCCAAGTGATACCTGTCCGTGTGTGAAGGCAGTAAGTTTGCAGTTGTTTTTGGTTCCATCTGCATTGTATTTTAGGAGCATTAATATTACATATTGAGCGATTATCAGAATTGCATGACGTACACAGCATGCTGTGGTTTGCATTTTGCACCAGTTGCACAGATGGAATGGAGTCACAGTTAGGCGTTGGTACATATGCGAAGCATTCGTTATGGACCTGTCCCTCAATGACATGGTTGTACAGAGTGCATGTATGTGTCCACATGTCGGAAATCTGAAAGATTTTTTTCATGAGTATGTTTTTCCTTTCCAGTATTTGAAGTAAGTAAATTAGAAATTCCTGTGGATCTTCTTGTCAGTTTAAAGTGAATTTCACCATTCCAGCACTGTAGCGCAATTCTGGCCTTATTCCTGAGACACTGGAAATGGTGTCAGGATTAGTTATTGCATTTCTATGAAGGAAGAGTCTTTGCAAACACAATTGGTCTACACCATTTCAATAAATGTTTTCAACAATGGGTGGTATTTGTAATAGAACATTCATTGTTACATTTGCATAACAATTAACACCTGTTGTTTTGGAACAATTGAATGGGCCAGGTGCTTCTATGTCTGAGCACTTTTATGGAAGGGTGCGTGGTGTCTTTGCAGCAACATTTTGTTCTTTTTTACTCCTTTTCATGTGTGCTTTTGGTAGTTGTTGCTATGAGTTGCTTTCAATTTCTTTGATGGTACTGTTGCCAAATCACTTACCACTTCTGATTGAATGAGCCTTGTTTTGAAACCTTTTGGTTTGTGAGGAATAGGGTACATTTTCAGATGGGGTGTGTACAGTGCACATAGTATATTGTACTCTATGATGCAAGGAATGTCTGCACTGACTGCAGTTGCATCAGAATTCACTAGATACAGCCGTACCAGTGTACATAGCCGTGACAATGCTACATAACTCATGCCTTCTTTAAAGACTGTGCTGCCAATATCAATCAAGGCTTGATCTAAGTTTAGATTGTGTGATTTATGAATGGTTACTGCATAAGCTAGCAACAGAGAAAACTGTTCTCTGTGTACATACATGTCTTTGGAAAGAAGGAATCGCGCTGTTGTGCGTCCTATGTTTTTGACATCTGAAGGTTTGTCAAATTTGATGTTTACAAACTGAATGCTGTTGTCCCGTGGGTATGTCTGGAAGCCAACAACTGTACCAAGTGCTCCATTAACTAAACCTTGGTGTATGTCAATGTTACGCTTTAGCATAACTCTACAGTTGATGCATAACGTTAAAATCTTCTCCAAGCCAGCTGTGTTGGAGATAGAGTTCTCTAAGGTGTGTAGTCGTGCTATGCCTTGTTGACACATAGGTATTTTCATACCGTGTACGTCCAGTTTGTCTGTGGCATGAATTTGCACTAGTGGTTGTTTTTCTTTTTACAACATTGGTGCATTAAATTGTGCACAGCTTTCTAGAGTTGGCATTAAGGACATAGAGCTGACATTTTTCTGAGCTTATTGCTCCATGACATCATTAGCAGAAGTGTTACAACCATACAGCTCATTGATGCGTCTAGTATTGAGGGTGCACTGCGCCTCCTTTGAAGTACGCCAATCCGTATGTTTTTTAAAATGTTGGCGTACGGGAGGTCTGCAGACTGACGCATGATTTGAGTTAGTTCTCTGTATTTAAAATGTTGCCAAAGACTTACATTCCTGATGCTTCCAAGACTTTTACAGCACTCTTTGTGTCCTAAGGTTTTGAAGATAGGTTCACCTTTGACTGGTGTTAATTGAAGGAGATCTCTGAAAACAATTACATGTTTTCCTCCAAAGGGTTCTTCTTAGTCTGTTTTGAGGACTTCTTGCAATCTGAAGTGAATCAAAGCCAAATTAGGTTGGAGACCATGCTCACCTCACCCATTAGGAGCATTTTCATTTGTTTCAAAACTCTGCGTAGCTCCATAGCAGATTCTGCTGAAAGTTGATAGTATTCAAATTTGTTTTGGTTTTCCACTGGAAGGAGTAGCAATCGGTGTAGAGTGACTCCACCTATGTTGTAGGCAGCCAAACCTATAGGTGCGGTTACAACAGCAGAAAGGTTGTTGTTTGTTATTTGTTGGAGGTATTTACTGATCATTTTTATGAAGAATGTTTTACCTGACCCAGCTTCACCACTTACATAAAGCAGTACAGGTTTTTAATTGTGACAGCTGCAAGTTTTACCCACGTGCTGTATACCATGTTCAATGGTGTTACTTATTTCTGAAAAAATGGTACGCTGTCCATTGTTTAGTTGGGATTTCAGTACTGCCAACTCTTCTGTAGAGTGCACATATTGCAGCATAGTGGTGGGTACTTCCATCATGGCTAATTCTGCATCATTTGCTATGAGTGGCTGTCCAAGTGGTTCTTGGCTGCCTGTTTAAGAAGGTTCACTGCTCTCAGAAGTGTCTACATTGAGTTGTGCTTGAGGTTCTTTTTCTTGTTGGCATTCATTGTCCAGAATGGTTTTGCACCATGTAAAGTTTTCATCTGTAATTGTAGTTTCACTGGCATTGAAAGCATCTACATAGGAGGTATACATGGCTAATACATTTTCTTCTTTTCTCCATGGTTTGAACAGTTGTGGTAAAGTTCTTTGTGTTGAGGAGTTCTTAAGGACAACTTCATATGATTAATTAGGCTGCGTTTGGTAAGTTTCACCGGTAAGCCTTCACAACTTTCCACTCTGTATCTACCTTTTTCATCATTTTGTTTAATGTTGTTTTTGTATGTGAAGTTGTGGGCTATGTGGTACAGCCACAAGGCTTCCAAAGTAGTACTCCAGTTCCAATAAGTTGTTCTTCAAAATGTCCTGACTTATGGATTGCTTTTGGGAATTATTTGTATGTCTTTGTACGATCTAAGTAGTCTTTTTCTCGATGCAGCAGGTCCAAGGCTTAGCCGCACTATGTTGTCAGATTTCCCATATAAGGCGATGCCAGTTAAATGGGCAGCAGCTTCATAGCTGCCACATTCTCTATGGGACAGCATTTTAATGCCAAAGCTGTACAATTTTGTGTCAGTGTTTTGTGAGAGGATATGTCATCCCAGAGGGCTTTATGCTCTGTTTTCTCTGCTTTGGTTAAGTAGGCAGTGACATATCATGCAACTGCAGTGGAATTGTCTGCAAAGTACTCTACATCAACATTGGCATTCCATATGAGGGCAATAATTGCATTGTAATTATTGATATACTTTGATGCTTTGCTCCTTTTTATGCAGTATGTGTTCTTAGGATATTTTCCTTTCACACTGTGTCGAATCAAAGACATGAAGCTGTTTACTTGGCCTGTTGTTGAAACTGGTCTAGGGGAACCAAAGCGGCACTTGTTGTAGTATTTGCCGCTGTTCTTATATTTGCATCGACAATACTTGCCACACTTGTGTCTTTGGAATTTTAAAATGTGTGCTCATAGGTCAATATGTGTACTTTCCGAATGGATTACACAAGTGACATATTTATGAATGAACTGCAACACAGTTTCATCACTCTCCTCACCAAATTTAGGAGCATTTTTAATCCACAAAAGCATGTGCATGTGTGGTGCTCCTCTGGCTTGATATTCTTTTCTCCAAAAGAAGTGTCCAATTCTCTGAGGGGAGGAAGTGTTTTATTGCAAATGAAGTGCAGCATGGCAAGGAAGCGATGATGAAAGTAGCGTGAAACATTAACTGAATCGAGAAGCTCTCCTGGTGTTTTCATGTCTAGACCTGTTTTGTTTTTGCTTGCTATGCATAGGAAAGTGTACATGTCTTCCCAGGGATACTTTGTACATGCACAACTTAAAGTGAGAAACCATGTGGGTGGCCCAAGGTTGTGCAGCATACACCGTACATCTGCGTGCCTTCAGAACAAGTACTCTTTTGTGCCACGCATGTTTGCCAAGAGATTTGTAATACTTGAATGCAAAACTTCGTCCTTCTGTTGCACCTTTTCAAATATCTGTGTAGCAGACATATTTTGAAAATGGAACCTCTTTTTAATGTGTGGGCAACTCCATAACATAGTGTTGCTAGTTCACTTTCAAAGAGCAGGGGGAATATGTACTCCACGTTCTGTCTAAATCTAGGGTCTTCAGAATACATTTGTAAACAGCGGTATTCTGATGCTGTTATTTGTGCGCATCTTTCATCATAGCTTCCATCTTTTCCAGTCGGGAAGAGTAGAGGAAAGGCTTGTGCTTCCACACTTTTTTCCCATGTACTGATTGATGCTCCTTTGGCTTTCTGCATTTGATATGTTTCTAGTGCATCATCTATGGTGTCTTTGGAGTGCAGTGGGTGAATTGTGTAGTGGTCTAAAATATTGGAAGCTAGTTGTTGTTGAGGAGACCTGAATTATTTTGGTTGTTTCTCTCAGGTTTTCTTCAATGTTTATTTCCTTGTAATATTCATTGTTTTCTTTAAGGTATTGCAATGCTTCCCTAACTTTGGTTAAGTCCCCTAGTTGCTGCCAAATTTGTTTGTCTTTTGTAGGTACACCATTTACTAGGATAATCAAAGATTCATGTATTGGCCTTTGCACTCGTAGATTGTCTACATTTTCTTTCCGATCTAAAGGTAAATAAACTACTTTACCACAAATGCCTCTGAGTAATTCGGTGGGAGGCAATTTTGCAGTTTTTGTTTGAAGTCGTATTATTGCTTGAAATGGGTGCACTGTTTGGATTACAATTCTCTCATACAAATTAAGATGCTGCATTGCGTTAGGCAGTGGAAATAGTTCCAAATTATTATTAATTGCCCGTGAAGGCCTTTCGTTACTGTCAAGTTTTTCAGTGCAGTATGTGCACAGTATGGAGGTGCTTGTAATTTCGTATTTGGTTTCAGCTATATGGTACAGAGCTAATTGAAACCATTGGGATTCCTCATTCCCTTCTATTTTCTGCATCATATCTATAGTTTTGGTGCTCTTTCTATAGAAAGTTCTACGACAACACACACATACTTGTGTTGGCATTTCAGCAGATGTGCTTTTGAACTTTTGTATTTCTTTTCTGTGTGTGTGATATAAAAAGTTGGTAGCTGCACTGTTGTCAGTACTGTTTGAAAATGCTGTAGTTTGTAAGTGCTCTTCAGTTCCACAGCATTTGCTTTTGATGTGCTCTATTTCATGGAGCACTTGCTTGCCTGAACCATGTAGAAGAACATCATTTAAATGTTGGAGTTCTAGAGCTGGACTTTTTGCATAGTACAGTTTGTAAACTAAATTTCGGACTGTTGAATGGTGGGTTGCTAACATTTTGATACGGTGGTAGGTGCCTTTGCAAGAAAGTCCATAAATACAGGCTAAAGAATGTCCTCGTATTCCAGTGTAGTTGCGCGCTGGACAGGAGTCCATAGTTTGTAGTATTTTTATTTTATTTTCTCATTGCCTTTGACATACAGATTGAGGAATTGCTGCAAAGATTTGATGAAGGATTGGGGAATGTTACACATTGATGTGCAAGGCCATTTGTAGGTGGAGCATATTGCTTTGGTGGATTGGAGAGTAAAATCTAAGTTTGATGGGGATATTTCCTAAAGTAGTGTTCTCTCTTCCATTATGGTATTGTTTACCTTTTCATGCCCTGGTCCACTCCGATGTAAGGCAATTTGGTTTGTTTGTTCTTGCTTGTATGATTCTTCATTGAAGTATGGCTGTGTTGGTGGTGTGACTCCACTCACCTTTACAGATGTGGGCAAAGGTATCTATGCTGACGTTGCGTTTGCTTTGTAGTCTTGCTTGCAATTTAGCAATTAATCTTGTTAGTGATTTCATTCTGTTCAAAATTACTATAAACACTTTCTGTTTCACGCTCATTGCACTGTCTGCAAGAGCTTCTAGGATGACTTTCCTGCTGTAGGTTTTGGGTTGAGCGTGATTTCTCCCCTCTCTTTATAAGGTTCAGAAGGACTCTGTGGTGGAACATTTTTTGTAAAATTACTCTTTTAGACTGCTTGCTTCTGGTAACATTTCCATCTGTACGTGCTCTCTTAGCAGTAGTGTGCGTTGCACTGTACTTAGTGGTTTTATTTTTATTCCCACATTGTGCCACATCACCTACACTGTCTTCACTGGTAGATGCATCAGTTTTCCTTAATGACTGAATTACGTCTTATCCTTCAACTTTCTGTTCATGTTCAGCTTGCAGTGGATGGCTACTTTCTGTGTTTGTACGTTGCGTGGCTCTCTTTCTGCATTGCTTTCTACGGAGTTGTACTTTAGTAGGCATTGTGTGGTCGCTGTTGGCGAAGAAAGCAAAGTGTGGGTGTGCACATTTTCAAATGTATATGTGTGCAATGTGCATGAGTGGGTGAATAGGAGGTTAGCCATTTAACTGGAAGTGTATTACTGTGCAGTGGAGTGTAACTTTTGGTTCAGCACTGTCCCTTACTATTTGGGGATTAGTGTAATGGTGGAGAAATAACAAACACTGAACACCTGTAGAGGTATCTTCAGTTACAATGAATTACATACTGGTGGATGGAAGCACATCTATATGCTACAATACAACCATAGTGCACTTTTGTAGTAAGACATACAACAGTATGATGGTATTGTACTCACTTTGCTGCTTGCTGAGAGTACGTTTATTGCAGGCTGTATTGTGAAGTGCACACTCCTGTGGCTTCCTGTAGAGAGGTGGGTACTGTGCCTGCATGAGAGATGGAAACAAAATATGTTGGCTAATGGCATAGTGCTTACATTTCTGCAATGCATTCTTCACAACTATAGGGGGATGATTTGGCAGCAAGAGGAAGTGTGTGTGTAGAAATGGAAGGCTTACGATAGGAATGGGCATTTGGGAGCATAAGCATGTTTATTAAGTGGGTCGGTGACTTATTTGCCAGTGTACTGTATGACTTGTTTTGAAACATGTGCGTGTATTAGTGTAGGCCTATTTACTTTCAAAATGCAGTACTTGCATTATAGAAGGATGACAAACAGGTGTGGAAAGATGTGGATCATGGAAAGCAGAATGTGTGTGTGCGTGCATTTGCATGTACTTCTGTGCATATGTGTGTTTGCTATATGAGTGCAGGCATTGTTTGTGGGCTTTCAATTCCTTATGCATTTCTGAATGTTACTGTTGTAAATGCTCACATACATTTTTTTTTCGTTTAACTATGGTAGTTATAGTTATCTATGATGTGCGCCAGGAAGCTGTCGTTATGCTTGCAATGTATGCACTTGGCTTAGTTTTGTGGGAAACGCTGCCTGATCATTTTGTGTACGATTTTTACAAATTTGATACGAGATGCATTAATGGGGGAAAGCATTGTAGAAATGATGGAACAAAACAGTACAGTACACTTCTGCATATAGCAATGGCTGTTATGGGCAAATGGCAACTTTGCCACCACCTATTAGTGTTGCAGCCATTGAAGGGTCGGTGATGAGAGAAGTAACAGGACGAATTTTGAGTATGTTACAGAGATTAACTGCTAGGTACCCTGTTCCTACAAAGTTATAACACAGTTGCCACTGTACTGTAGAGGTAATACCTACTAGGCATGCTGATGGTTAGCGATGCCGATGTATGTGGGTGGAGAAATCATAGATCATTTTACAGCACTTTACCCTGCAGGTGCTTTCATTTCCAGGACATTTCACCTCTGCGTGTTTAATGGTTGGTATGGACTGTTTAGCAGATGTGATAGGGTTACACGCACAATTCTTGGATGTAATTAGAGGATGCGTATGTAATTGTTTAACAGTAGCCAATCAGGGAGTGTTGGTGAAAGAGTACTGGAGAGGGAGGAAGGACTGGCCCTGCTTTATTGGGGTGTGGCCCTCTCGATAGTTAGGGTAAGCGCACGTGCTACATGCTGTCCTTCTTAAAGTGCTAGCCATGGAAATGGGACTACGGATTATCGATTCAAGTATGTGTCTGCTTTTCTGTTCGATGCTAGGATGTTGTTCTGTGCCCATGAGAACCTTAGTGCTTGTAGTGTGATATTTGTCACTGTTGTTGACATTTTTTTGCACCCTATTGCAATTAGTTAACTGATTGTAGTTGTGGGATCCATCAGTGAGGGTACTGGCCTGAAACAGGTGGAGGGATTGATCCCATTAAGGAATTATTCAGCAGGTGACACATATCACAGGAGTGTGATTTAAAGCAATCAAAAAACAATTTTGTGCTCTATGAATCAGGATGAGGATATTTCATACCAGAAATATTCAGTACAGAACAAGAGAATTTCAAGTAAGATACAGCCTCATAGGCTGAAGACCGTGCATGTAGAGACTTGAGCAAATGAGACAGAAAACTTGTCACTTTGTCTAGTGAAAGATGTATGGTCCTTGAAAACGATCAGCGGTCGAAACACGTGTCGACTGTAACACAGTCTGAGGAATAAACTACGGTATCTTTAACATCAGACTCATCTCAGTGATATATATCTCATAGTAGTGGTCTCTTTTACATTTTTAGGGTTTTGAGTGTGAGTAAACATCCCAAATACAAATCCTACCTATTGCAATTAGTTATCTGTTGCACTATGTACAATTTACGCTGCAGACGCTCATGTAGTACTGTAAGTAGGAACAGCACAGAGTAATTCCTACGAAGGACAACACCAAAAGGTATTTGTTTACACGTCGCTTTAGCAAAATTAGAAAATAACTCTTTTCAAAACTTCCACCAAGACGCCCTCTTTCTATGACGCGTAAAATGTGTTTGCGCAGTGCCCCCCCCACACGGCAATATGTTGGCGAAAGCGGTGCCATTTGGTGGTGCACACATGCTACGTTCGGGTCTTGTCAGGGTGACAGCAATGGAAATGGGACTGTGCAGGAGATGGTATTGGTCAATATGATTTCCTGGATGTGGTGTGTAGCAACAGATTGTGCCACAATGTTTGGTTGCCAATAGGAGTGCAGATGGCTACGTGGATGGGTGTGCCATTAAGTAGGTGGACTATATGGCTCTTGGGTGACTCCTGGGTACATTGGGTACAAGTTTACACAGAACGCTATGCACTGGCAGCACACCTTGGTTTCCATAATGTGTTACGCTCACCTGCTATCCACGTGGGTGCCACACGATACTGGATGGAGGTATAAGCGCTATCCCGGACCCCTCTCTGCTTGGTTATGTGCCAGACATTGGGTAGTGCCTATAACAGGAGAATGGAGGGTTAAGATACTGATTCTGTAATGGGTGGACTCCCACCCCCCTCTGGTCCAAATCCCCTCCCTTGGGGTTATTGCTCACCTTAGGTTTTTGTGCGCTGAACTCTCCATCCTGCGTCTCTGTGCAGGGGTGCGTGGTTGGTGCGGGCGTTCTGTGAACCTAGTTGCTTCACTGGTCCATGTGCCCTTATATCGGGTCCAGACCAGCTGTGACTCTGACTCTGCTTGCTGTCTTCCAGGTGAGTTATAATGTCTTTTCCATATTAATTCTGTCTCTTTCTTTCCCTCCGTTTTCTCTGTCTTCTCGGAATCTTGCTCCACTGCGCTGTTCCCTAACAATGTCTCTTTTTGACAGGATGGTTGCGATCTCGGAGTTGCTGCGCCGATGGCGAAGATCACGTGAGTTATTGATGCGCGGAGCACTGCACTGTTTATTGGTGTTAATTCATAACCTGTGTTCTCTTCTCTTCTTTGTACATCTTGCGGTGATGTTCCGGAGTGATGAGCGATCGCATCGCTGCTTGCCCAGATAAGTGCTTTGTTAATGCTGACCTTGTTCCTTCTCCCTTGCAGGTTGTAGCAAAACCCGGAGATGGGCGAGGTAAGAGAAGCGCAGGGTGCTGCCAGGACTCGCTGCTTGCCCAGGTAAGAATTGTTATTAATGTTGTCCTTATTTCTTTACCTTTGCCGGTTGCGGCGAACTCCGGAGAGGGGCGAGGTAAGCGAAGTGCAGGATGGATTCAAGACTGGTTACTTCACAGGTATGTGTTCTTGCTTGCTAATGCTGTTCTTGTTCTTCCAGGTTATTAGTGGAATCCGGATCTAGGGCTTCAGGATCGGGCCGCCAGAGAAGCAGATGAGCAGGAGCTGGACACGGTGAGCGTTACGCTGCAGGAGTGCAGAATAACGCGAAGCGTGTTCTGCTGTTTGGGTGTCGTTCAAATAGCCCAGGTAAAGTAGTTCCAGGCCAAGTAGTTCCAGGCCCAGCCACACCCAAAACACTAGACCGCATGGCTTGGTGCTAAAGAACTGAGCTGTGTAATAGGCCTCCATGTTGGATTAAGGTCCAAAACTGGTATTGCTTTATTCCTGATAATGAGCCTGGCGCCAGAGGCGCAAGGACTGACTCCATGTATGTTTCTGATGGAGTTTTAAGGCCCTTGGGGCCAGTGTGAAGGGCTTTAGCCCCACTGCTGCCAGGGGGCTGTTATACCTGAGGGGGTCAGGGGCATGGATCGTGACATAATGTCGATGTGCAGTGGTATGCAATACATAGGATGAAGTGGATGCATATGGCTCCAATTTGTGCTAGTTTGGTGATGCTCGCTCATCCAGACATTATTATTGTGCATTGTGGAGGGAACAGTTTAGGCCATGTTAGCGGCATTTCACTGCAATTTGCAATGAAGGAGACATTTCCGCAACTTATGGAAATGTCTCCAAAATCACACATCATTTTTTCTTGAATTGCCCAGAGACAGACGTGGCTGCGTTCTTCCTCGTGTGGCCCACAAATGGAGAAAGCGCGGCGCAATGTGAACAAGTCTGTGTGTGCTTTTTTGCGTGACGTTGGCATGTTCTCCTTCTCCTTCCACAATGAAAACATTACCTTTCGTAGTAGGAATATTATTTGTTCAGATGGAGTTCATCTGACTGATGTTGTTTTTGCTTAATATCCAAAATGCAGTGGAGCGCTTCCCGCAAGTCTAGCAAGCATTTCCCCTGTGGTTGTTCAGCACTTCCAACGTTGCAAACACAAACAGCACAAAAAGGTTCTTTTCAGAGCCACCACTTAGTTTCGCAAAAGTGTGCAATGCTTTTGATGGAGTCCATGCAGCGCTAATAGGCTGCGCCATAAATTCCATGCTTTCATTCAACTTCAATTTTTGAACAGTTGCAGGTGGCTCTGAAACCAGCCTTTTTGTTTCCCCTCTCCCTTCTGGGTGGGTAGCATTTTTCATATTGTTATAAGACAGGCGACTAAAGCCAGCAATGGAAGGGACATTTGGCAAAGGGTACCAACCATAGGGATAAGAAATCGGATGTAGAGAGCAGAAGATGTGCGGTGCATCTCACTTGGGTAGGGGGCACTGTTTCTCATGCTCCCAGACCAAAGCCTCGAAAGCACTTTGACAATGCTCCCCCCTACACAGTAACGTGTTGCAGTATAAGCACAAAACTGTGACCTTTGAAAGGTACGGCTCTGTTGCAGAGTGTATATCCTCCAAGGCCGCTTGCGGGACGCAGTGCCCACTGAAGTGCCCCTAGTGGAGACAGGAGCAGATGCAGAGCATGCTGTATAAGAAAATAACCAACTGCCTGCTTAGAAGGGGACAACCCTCCGAACAGCTGCCTGGTGGTTTGCTTTGAGGTGCCGCAGCATGGAGGTGGTGCTGTAGCTGTACAAGCCTGGATTTCCGCGACTGAATACTATGTTGCACGAGATTCTGGCACATCTTCAACCGTCCTAAATAGTTTCCACACCCACGACTCACGCTGGCTGCAGGCATTGGGGATTTCTTGTACTTTATTCTCATTTCCTTTTCGATGTCCCAGTACATTATCACGCCTGTTTCCTTGCTGGGGACCTTCGGAAGGAAGTGTTGGTGCTGAGGGTGTGGGTGCTCCTGAGTCAGAGGTAGTAGTCGAAGCTCTGGTGGCCATTACTTGGATAGGTAATTTGCAGACACACAATTGGTGAGAAAGCATTTTCTGCAGGAAGCAATGTGCACTGCTGCTCTTCTCTAGAAAGCCAAACAGGGATTGCAGCCCACTTGTGGGGAGAGCCCTTTTATAGGACTGTTGTGGAGCACAAGCCAGCGTAAAGTGGGCGTACATTTTCCCTACAATACCGACATGCAGAAGGAAGAGTGTAGGATCTCTGTAAGGGTGCACTCTCACTGTAACACTCCATAGATTGCAGGAAGTTGTCCTCTTTCCATGTGCACACATCTGGTTTGAGGCAGCGAAATGAGGGACCACGCGCAGCATTGTTCCGTTACCATGGGTAAGTTACCATTGTTCTCTATTTGGATGACTGTCTGAAGGACGTATATTGCCCGTAAGACTTTGTGGCCACGTACATACCTCTCGTACAGATACTCTTGTCGTCCGGGAACTACTTAAATGTACAGCACACGTGCATTGAACATTTCTACATAAGCATGGTGTGCGCATGATACAGTAGGTGGAATGCTTATGTGCAAAGGTACTCACAGGACGTGGGTATGTGCTTGCACCTTCTACAACTACATCACACATTTCGTCGCATCTCTTGACCAGGGACGGTGTTACCAGGCGTCACAGGAGCATATACGCATGTGTTCAGTTGTGCGACTGACAAACGTACGGTTCTGCAACCATTTGCAGGCGGTTGTGTGCATGCAAACATGTGGCCCGTACTAGCGTCCCTACGGATGCTTTCATTTTGATTGCGCATAGGGCAGTCAGGTGCGGCGGTCGTATGACTCCTCCATTTTCCTCACTTGTAATCATCCCTACTAGTGCTGTGCCCTTCCCACTTACTATGGCCTTCTTAAAACAAAAATAAAGGCAAATATACAATCAATACCCATTAACATATCAATCTTTATTAGCACACATTCATAGCCACTATTCGGAAAGGGAAGGGACCAAAAACAGACACATATACTGGGGAGTTTGGCATTTCAACAAGCTGCTCCTTAGCAGAAGAAGGGATTGAAGTTTCATTGAAGCATCTGTTATGACATGCAATCTGCAGGGATGGGGGGCTGGGAAATGGGGAAGGCGGGCATGTGCAAGTAAGGCAGTGATATCTTAATCTCCCCATAATATGTTCTTCCACAAAACTTTTCAAGTTTGAAAATTGGAGGAGCAATTCATCCATTTTGGCGTCCAGGCGGTCCACTTTTATATGTGCAGCGTTCACATCCATTTCGGTGGCCATATGGTGCTGTGGAAAAGGTGCCACTTCTGGTGTAATCCTTTGCATTCCCGTATGGTCTGCTAAAGGACAACAAATGTGGTTAATGTACATGAAACACTATGTTGTAATTGTCTTAATCATGCCACCGCATCCCTTACCTATGGGGTTACTATGCTCACTCGTTTCGTCATGCAGAAAATACTCCTCCAGCCATTCTAGGGTGCTTGCACTTGCAGTAACTCTTTCCCTTTACACAGTGCAGCGGGTACCAATGGAGCTATCATCGTCACTTATTTTTTCATGCAGAAAAATTTTCCTCCAGCCATTCTAGGGTGGTAGCCATTGCTGTGCACAAAAATCACGCTTTCCTACAATTGTACACTACCAGAACTGTGTAATTAGGACAAAAAACGTTTGTGTACTCACCACGTTGCACTGATGTTCTGCACTCTGTAGTGGACGGTGTCCAGTCAAAGGATCGATTACAAAAGGCTTGAATGCAAAAGGTGAGACTCAATAGGGTCGAAAACCAAAGGTTCACATTTTTTAATTTATTTATATATATTTTTTTGGTTTCCGTGTAGGTAAAAAAAGTGTTTTTTACCACAAAAACGGGGATTGGGGGGGACCCCCCCAAAAAAAAAAACATTTAAAAAATACAAAAAACATGTTTTCGAACCTTTTGTTTTCGAGACTATTGACTCGAACCTTTTGTCATTCGACCCTTTGCAGTCGATCCATTGACCTATAACCGTAGTGGACGTCTGCACCTCTGGGTCTGCGTGCTTTGTTGGATTGTGAATCAGGTGTGCAGTAAGATTGATGAAGGCAAATGTCACTTCTCTTGTTGGTGCTTTCCTTTATGCTGCATATCCTATGCCTTTGCACTCTTTGTTGCAAAAGTTCAGACTTAGTACAGCTACTGCATTTTGCCTTCCAACTCACACACTTATTGCTGTTTTATATGTTTCTTGTCTTTGTTGCATGTTACCACTTTTTATGACCACCCCTCCCTATCTCAGAACGTTGGACTCCATCCTATGTGCGCAAACAAACGCAGTGTTCCGAAACACTGCGGCCATTACTATACAGCCACCGGTTTCAGTATGCTGCACAGTACATGTATAGAAACTAAGCGCATCTTGTGAAACACTAATGCAATTCGAGGAAAACACATTATCAAAGGGACACTATGTAGTTGCGCTACTAAAGCCGTATCATCTTTCCTGAAAAAACTACGATACAACAACATTATGGTTAAGGTGCCCTAGTGAAAACCTATGAAATTCACTCAAAACATTTCCTCTTCACTGAAAAATTTTGCCTAAAGCAACGTTATGCTTAAAGTGCACTACTAAAAACCTATGAAATTCATTAACAAAAACGTTGTTAAAGGGACGTTATGGTTAAGTTGCTCTACTGGAAAACCTATTAAAATCAATGGACAAACGTTGTTAGAGGGATGTTATGGTTACAGGTAAAACCGAAAACCCCCCGAAATTCGCCAGTTATGGTAAGCTAAGCAAACATAACTCACGCCACCACTCTGCACTCCAAGGACTATCACCCATGACATCAAAGATGACATCACAAATGTAATTGATGACATAACTGATGACATCACACCCGCCTTTAGTTTTCAGACACAGCCGACACATGGGATTGTCATTACAGTGTTGGCAGAAAAATATCAGACAGCAATGGAAGAACTGTCATGCTCCAAACAGTTCATTAAGCACTGCATTGCTATAAACACCATTGCTTTACTTAGTGCTTTGGAGCACATGAACACACTTGTGTGCACATGTAGGCATCCTGTACAGCATGAGTCATAGAGGTGCAATATTGCACACTTTCCCATGTACAAGAGTACATTGACGAATTCTTTCGTAGCACAGCTTTGCATACTGTGATTCATGTGATACGTACCTAACAATGTCTCCATTACTGCTCACTTGCACTGCTACAAACAAACCAAAACAACAGCACAACCCATACTAATACAAGGATGTACAGGTACAGTAAAGTAGGCAACAAACCAGCAATACAATCAAAAAGTGTTCATAACCTAAGTATTTAACTTCACGCACGCAAATGATTGTTGTGCTTCAGCTTCCCTTCTTCCCCTATGTTAATGCACCCTAAGGAAAGCAGTTGAAACACACATGTGAAGGGTTAAGGTCTGCAACCACAGTCCCTTTTGCATTTTTACTTCCTGCCTGTTACTCAAGAAAACCACCTGCCCTACATGTGTCAGTGCACAAAGAAAGAGGGAGCCAGACATGTGATGTCATCAGTTATGTCATGGATGCCATTTGTGATGTCATCTGATGTCATGGGTGGTAGTCCTTGGAGTGCAGAGTGGTGGTGCGAGTTATGGTTGCTTAGCCTACCATAACTGGCGAATTTCAGGGGGGTTTTGATTTTCATAGGTTTTCCAGTAGTGCAACTTAACCATAACGTCCCTTTAACAATGTTTTTGTTAGTGAATATATATATAACGCCATCGTTAACCCTTAACGCCTGATTCCGTTTTTAACGGCTGATGTTAGCAGCCGTTAAAATCCATGGCGCTAAACCGCCTTGGTGCTAATTACGCCACCGTAATTTAGGGTGGCGTAATTAGCGCCTTCCCCACTCCCATTATGCCCTATGGGGCAAAAATGGGAATGGGGAAGGGTAAAATGGGAAATGGGGATTTACCGCCCCACTCACCTTGGAATGGGGCGGTAAATCCGCCATCCACCATGGTGTAAACGTAATTTACACCATGGTGGTAAAGTTGGCGTACTTACCGCCTGGGTCGTAATGACCCCCATGGTGTTTTCTTTCCCGCTCCCAACCTCAAGACTGATTTGATTGCTATTGTTATTTATATAGCGCCTAAGGCCAGGTCATCTAAGCGGTGTGGTTCAAAACAATCAGTGTTCCCATAGGAGTGACTACATAAACAGAAGAGTTTGAGTTCTCTTTCTGAAGTCGAGAATATTTTTAGACTCTGTAAAGGTCGTGAGGGAGATCATTCCAAATTTTGATGGCATCCTTTTTAATCCTCCATATAGAGATTTGAGTTATTTCATTTGAGACTTCACCCAGTAATATTGCAGGAATCACTTGCATCTAGAAAAAAAAGGTGGATTTTCAGTTCTGAAAATGCCTCTCTGGTAATATATATAAAGTTTTTAAGGAACAGTGGGTACACCCATGTGTCTGTTAATTTTTTTAAACACTACTGGATGAATTTACGCCAAATGGGTTGTGCCCAAATTGTTTCTTATTTGGTCCAAATCTGCCCAGCAGTTTTCAAGCTACAGCTGTTCAAAATCATTCAAATTAAAAAGACATATTTTATATTACTTTTAAAAAGAGTGAAACCACTAACTAAATGAATTAAAAAAAACTTCAAAAACAACTTCTAAACATGTTCAATGTCAATATAGATACCTTTCTAACTTCTGTGCAGGTGAATGGTATCATACTAGTAGCACAGAACCATATTTCAGTGAAGAAGCATTCAAATAACAAACAATCCCAATTGCTATAGACAATATTTTAAAGGCTATGAAATACTAGCAGACACCATTATGGCAAAAGAAACCTTAATAGAAACATCTTCCTCAATAAACTTTCAAACAAGTATTCCTTTTGTCCAGACAAGTCACCCAGTGTACAAATGGACGTGCAGCTGAATATGCAATGTTCGACAACAGTTGTTCAAATGTTTATGACAATTCCTCAATCACTATCTCTATATGTCTGTGTGTGTCAAAATGTTCAGCATATTTACCAACATGCTACAAACCTGAAATGTGGCATCTGGGTAGGTTCCATGGTGTAAACAATGTAGAAAGTATAACATATACATTTTTCAATTTATTTATTTTTAAAATGGTCTGCAAAGCTTACCCCTGCCATATGGCTCTTTGCAATATATTTCTGCCGTAGTCCTACGTAAACTTCAGCAGTTCACTGTTCCTAAACTTTCCACACTATCAGCATTCTATCTGACATTAGTAGTACTCACTTTTGAGTTAATGTGGGCAACACAAAACAGTGCTTTTGTAGTAATGTGGGTGACAGGAAATGGTGAATGTCTCTTCAATAGTGTCTGCAATGATGTTGTCTGTCACATTGTGGCAAATCTCTCATAATAATGTCAGGAACTTCATTTCCCATAGAAGTTGGTGAATGAATGCCATCTCAACAGTATGAAGCTTACATGCTTCAGCCGTACACGTATGGGTACGACACCTCAAGCTTAAATGCTTCAGCCCTACACATACAGCACTTATGTTGAGGTCGCTGCTGCCTTGGGTGTAGATCGGGACACAAAAATGTTGCTGTGCAATCTCAACGCTTTAACTGAAAGTAGCTGGAATCGATTGCATTGTTATTCGTGTAATGCAAACAACCATGCGACATCATCGTCTATATTTGTTAATTGAATGAACTTCAAACGAGGACTGCAGTGGGAATTACTGTGCAAAGCACTTGTACACCTGCTAATATAAAAATAACAGACAAAAGTAGAATAAAAACTTTACAAACCATGGACTCCTGCCCAGTGCGCATCCACATTGGACTACGAGGACATTCATAAGCCTGCATTTCAGGAACTATTTGTAAAAGAACCGTCCATCATATTAAAATGTTAAAACCATTATACGATGTAAAACCTTGTACATAGATTGTACAATGTAAACGTCGTGCTCTAGATCTGCAAAAATTAAATGACAACCTCCTAAATGGAATAGCTGAAGAACTCCTCAGACAAATACAACACGTACAAAGTAAATATTTTAGAACTTAAGTAGGCTTAGCAAACACAGTTCATTTTGAAAACATAAACCAACAACTTTCGAACAGTAAACTCATTACAAACACATAAAAAAAAGAAATAGCAAAGTTTCAAAACACATCTGTTGAAATTCTGGACAAAGTATGGGCCTGCTGTCGCAGAACGTTCTATAAGAAAAGTACAAAAATAGTAGATATGGCCTAGCTCTCTTGCACAACAACCACTGGGTAAGGTTTGTTAGGGGCTGGCAGGTGGTTTTTGGAGGTTTTTGTGCTGATCTGCAATTAGGGTTACCTGGCTTTGTGTTGGAGTCCTTTGTTTGATTCTGGCTTTCTTTCTCCCCCCACCCGCCGAGTGTTTTCCCTCTTCCATTTCTGATTGTAACCAGTAGCCATCATGCACAACTGCCACTATCAAAGCTGTGTTAGCGGCTGCCTGGTGGTTTTTGGATGATTTGAATCTGTTTCCAATCCCTTATTTGGCCTGTAAAGTGCCTTTAGGAGGGATGTTTTGTGTGTTTCAATCCGTTTTTTTGGCCTGGTTGGGGGTTTCTAGAGGTTTTTTTCTGTGTTTTACTATGATTTGCAATCTTTTTTTGTGCTGATATGCATGTAGGGTTCCCTGGCCTTGTGTTGTATTGCTTTATTTGTGACTGGTTTAACACCCCCCGCCCCAACCCTTGGCAACTGCCTAAGGTAGTCAGGTGTCCCTCTGCCTTTGTCCTGGCAGCCTTCTCCGATTGCTTTTCCTCTGCCTTCTCCCACCCACCTTCATCCATTCCCTGTCCCTCCCTCCCCACTACCCCTGACCGCCAATTTGGTTCTCATTGGACCGTGTCCCGTCACATGACCGGAACAGCTGACTTTCAGAGGCCCTCCCAGGGCAGCCGGCGAAGGGCTCCAAGCAAAGGCCACCTCCCTCCCTGTTCTCACTTTTTGCCCATGACTGCCTGCATAGTACCCTACAGCAACAACTAATCTAAGGTGGCACGGAGAGTAGGCACAGCCATTACTGTGCTCAATTAAAACCGTAACACTCCTTCATTAATACCATCAAACCAGGACTTTGTGTAGATAACCTGCTGCACTCGTTAGATAGCCAGATAGATGGATTGGGAGAACAGTCAATATGTGCGACTTAGATGTAGATGCTTTTTGGGGCAGGACATACATTGCACTTAGACAGATTTTGGGAGTTACACTGCTACACTTAAATGTATTTTAAGGGTGGATATTGCATTGCACTTAGATTTATTCATGGGTAGGCATTGTGTTGCACCAAGACAGAATTTGGGGGTTAACAACGTTTTGCACATAGATGTAATTCGGAGGTGGGTCATGTGATTTGTTGCACTTAGACAGAAGTGGGGGTAGGCATCATGTTGCACTTGATGTATTTTGGGGGTAGGAATTGTGGTACAAATAGATGTATCTTGGGGTAGGAAAGTGCTGCACTTAGATGTAATTCAGAGGTGGGTAATGTGCTGCACTTCCACTGAAGTTGGGGGTAGGCCTTGTGTTGCACTTGATGTATTTTGGGGGTAGGTATTGTGCTGCACTTAGATGTACTTTGGGGGTGGGAAATGTGTTGCACTTGGACATAATTTGAGGGAATCAATGTGTTGCACTCAGATGTAATTGGGGGTGGGTAATGTGTTGCACTTAGACGCAAGTTGCTTGTGGGCACTGTTTTGCACTTAGATGTTTTTGGGGGTGGGCAATGTATTGCACTCAAACGACAGCATTTCTATTATGCTTAGAAGATTTACGATGGTATCAGGTCCATAGCATTCAGAAGATTATAGGGAGAATCTGTCTAATGCGCTTTGAAACTATATGAGGATAAACTCTATATTGCTCCTAGAAAATTTGATGATAGACTGCTAACTGCAGTTATAAAATGTATTAGGATAGATGTAATTCTGCTTAGTAGATGCATTAGGATCACCTCTCTATTGCATTTGGACTGGTATAGCACCTGAAAGATTCATGATGTTAGCCTGTCTCAGTGCTCAGAAAACTGGATAGCCAGTGAATTGAACAAAGATGTATGTGGGTAGCCTAGATATTGCACTTAGAAGATTCCTGAGAAAGATTGTGGGTAGTCTAAATATTGCACTTAGAAGATATATTAAGACAACTCCTGACAATTTGAGGGTAGCCAGTACATTACACATGGAAAGTACTAGGATGGCATTCCCACTGCATGAAAAACGGACTGGGTTTTTCCTGCCTATTGCACATTGACTGCACACCTATAAGATCTATGTTGTTAGCCTGGCTGCTGACGAAAGATGTATGGGGATTGCTGATAAATGCACTCAATAGATACTTGACATTGGAATCATGAGTTTTGCGGACGACAGCCTGTCTATTGCACCTAGAGATAACATGGCCTTCTACAGATGACCTTATCACTCTGCTTCAAAGTCAAGGTTCCAGCCGAGCTTCAAGGTACGTATGCATGCACCACTTCAGTGAATTTGGCCGCTGGAACGGCTACCTACCCGCAAACATTTTGAATGCAATGACGATCATGACAAAATGCAATCTAGCTGGACACAAAATGCTCCTCCAGGCTTAAACACAGCGCACAACACATATGCCATCAGAATGCAGCGACGGCCTATTAAAAAATTCTGACTAGCTGAAAACTTAATTCATTTATTTTGCTATTGCACATAATCCTCTCCACCCAGCACCCATCCACATGCCTGACTTGATGGGTAGCTTTATGGGGCCCACCCCTCATCTCCTTATCTTGGCCAAATGCACGCATGCATTCTAGCCTTCACACAATTTCCCACACCTTGGACTTCGGTACCCTGTGGGCGTTCCAACTGAAAGCGTGCAGAGGCCATATTAATGGGACAAAGGCGCTATACAAATGACTACTGCTACTAATACTAATACTATAAAATAAAATGAAATAAAGAATCACAATGGTTCCACTTAGCTTTATATTTAACAGCAGAACATAAAGACAAAAAAACGGATCCTTTAATACTTTGCACATACTGCAATACTAATCTTGATAATACCCAAATGCCATTACTGGCTATCAATAATAACATAGAAATATTTCTGATTCCAAATGCTCTGCAACAACGTAATCTGTATGAAAGTTTCATGATTCAAACCGTACCCCCATTCCAAGCTATAATAGTTCTCAAACCCAAAACTGCCAAATTGCCTACAACAGAATTACTCAAAGGCATTCATAGCAAAATAGTATACTTACCATTAGACCTTAATTCAAATGTAGAAATGCTAGGACTAAGGTGGCCAGTACAACAATCTCTGATTGTACTAGTTAATGGAGTGCCAACAGCAGGCACAAAAATGTGGCAACAGCTTGTTGACTTAAACAAAGTTAAAGAAGTCCTATAATATCTTAAACAAAACAAAGAAGGTGTCCAGTCAAAGTTTCTAAACAATAGTTTTGAATGTCAATAGTTCCGACCCAAAAGTGGCGAAAAATAAAGTTTCAAATGTATTTTTTTTATATTAAAGGTTTTATTTTAATTTTGTATTGTAAAATAAGTGTTTAAAAAAAAACAGGGGTTTGGGGGGGAGACCCCACCATTAAAAAAATCAAAACAATTTTTTTCGGCACTTTTGTATCGGCACTTTTGGCATTCGAAACTTTGAATGTCGAAACTATCACTAGGAACCAACAAAGAATACTACAAAGATATAAACTCGAAAGAAAGCACCCAAATATATGAAGGTACACCTCAAACTGGCCAATTTCAATGTGTTGATCCTATCACTACAGACAACATTGTAGACCAGTATACAATTCACCCACTGCATTTCAGAAACACCACAGAAGATGTATTAAAAACATATCAAATACATCAAGCCACAGGGTCTCCAATGAGCATATGCAAAACAAGTTTAGAAGCGGGTTGTTTCCCACTACTCTTTCCTGCAGGAAAAGGAGGAAGACATGATGAAAGACTTATACAAATCAGAATATTGTTCTCTACAAATGTATCTGATGATCTAAGATACCAGCAAAATGTAGAATATGTTGTCCACCTCTTGTTGAAAAGTGAACTAGCAACTCTATGTTATGGAGTTGCACACACACTAAAAACAGGCACCCATTTCCTAAACATGTAAGCTACACAACTCCTTCAAAAGATAAAAGACAAAGATGAAGTGTTGCAGTGAAGTATTACAAATCTCTTGGCAAACATGTGTATGCAAACCAATACTGGTTCCAAGGTCATGCTGATGTGTGTTGTATGTTAAGGAACCTAGGCCTGTCTACATGGTTTGTTACTCTAAGTTGTGCAGAATATGCATGGGAGGACTCGCATGACTTTCTACCACTACAAACCAAAATAAAGAAGGAATAGGCATAGAAAGTCCAGAAAAACTCTATTCTCTTGATCCTGTCAATGTATCATGGTACTCTGACCATAGTTTAATTGCCAAGTTAAGCTTCATCTTTAATAAAAAAAAACGGTCCTCCACTCAGAGAAGTGAAACACTTCTTTTGTAAAAATGAATATCACTCCAGAGGAGCACCACACATCCACATGCTTTTGTGGATAAATATTGCTCCCATATGTTGCAATGACAGTGATGACACTGTTATACAATTTATTGAAAATTACACTACCTATGAGATCCCTTCAGAAGACATATGTAATGACCTACGTACACCAATTGTACTTTTCCTAAGACATACGTAGGATAAATACTGCTGACGTCGATATAAAAACAAAGGGAAATACTTCACCAAATGTCACTTTGGATTCCCTAGACCATTGCAGACAATTCAACTGCCATTGCAAGATAAGTCAAAGACTATCTCACCGAAGCTGAGAATACTGAGCAAAAAGGCCTTTGGGGTGACATATCATTTCTCAAAAATTGTACAGCTTTGGTATCAAAATGCTGTCACAAAGAGAATGCAGGTCCAACGAAGCTGCAGATCATTTAATAGGTACAGCCTTATTTGGGAAATCTGGAAACATTCTCTGGCTCAACCGTGGTCCAGCTTCATCATGAAAAAGAGTATTTAATCCTATCCGGAAATGGAATCAATAGCCACACATGATTCCAGCAGCCAAGACATTTAAAAAAAAATAATCTGACAGATGCATACTTGTAACCTGAAGTATTGCTTTGGAAAACATGTCCCTATATAATATAGCCCTAAACTATACCAGCAAAAATGATGATGGCCGAGAGGCTGACAACAGTTGGCAGATGCTCCCCACTTACTGAACAATGGTTTAAATCCTTCCTGGGTCCAAGGATGCCTGGAGTGGCAAAGGGACACTTTTGTTCCCTTAAAACCTTGCTTACTCGTGGCATCAGGCAGGGTTCATGTTTATCCCCACTGCTTTTCAATATTTTCTCAAAACTTTTGTGCGACATGTTACAAACCCTGGGTGTCCGGTTTACTAACTACTCCGACGACACCCAGTTGGTTTTTGAACTGTCAGGTATCTATGAAAAGGATGTGCAAAGAATTAGCAAAGTGTTTGGCGCCATCCAAAAATGGATGGCGACAAACTCTCTCGCACTTAATGAAGCGAAAACCGAACTTCTGATACTTGGCACTCCCCAGAAAATGAAAAAACTGAATAACCAATACAGAAAATTTAAAATCAATAACAGCTACATTGAAGTCCTAGACCATGTTAAAACACTGGGAATCTTCATGGACTCGCATCTCTCTTTTAAGAGACAGTTGTCATGTTTGAAATCAACCTGCGCTTTCTATTCTAATCTGACATGGCAAATTCGACCCTACCTAACTGAGCAAAACCTCGGTCTGATTGCGAGGGCCATAATTAACTCAAAGTTAGACTATTGCAATAGTCTTTTGATGGGCACATCTAAGAGCAATATCACAAAAATGCAAACCATACAAAATGGAGCGGTCAGGGCAGTCTTTGGACTGAGCAGAAGTGAAAAAATCTCAGCAGCCAGGAGAAAATTTCATTGGCTTCCAGTCCAACAAAGGATTAAATTCAAGAGTGCCATCATAGTTTACAAATGTTTAGCTGGTACCGCACCTAATTATCTTGTCAAAATAATTATGAAAGCTCCTTTCAGAAGAGACTCAGTTCAAACAATAATCACGACTTAACATCAACCACGCCAAAATCTTAAAAGAGTTGGTGGCACCAACTTTGCTTTTTGGGCACCAATTGTCTGGAACTCCATGCCCCCTCTGATTAAAAATATTGTGTCCTTGTCTGTTTTTAAGAAACAACTCAAGACACACCGGTTTGATGAAGGAGAAAACTAGAACTTTGTGAACGTCTCTTTGTTCTATAAATCGCTGCAGTTCTATTTTCATGTTTTCTGTTGTTTTGTCTCTGTGAGCGCTCTGAGGCCCATCAGCGATTTTGCGCTATACAAAAGCCATAATAGATAGATAGATAGATAGATAGATAGATAGATAGATAGATAGATAGATAGATAGATAGATAGATAGATAGATAGATAGACAGACAACTGGCAAATACTCAGTGTTAATTGTGAAGGAAGCTTTCAAAACCCAGACGAATTAACCATGTAAAGTTGTCCTTTAAATCTACAGACCATGGAGAACTTTATTACGTGGCCGTCCTATAACTATTCAAACCTTGGATAAAAGAGGAAGAATTGTTAGGTGACCATGACACCTCTGAAACTGCCTTCAAGGCAAACGAAAGCACCATAACAAACATTTTAAACAGTACAAAGAAATGTTGGATAATGAACGCCAACAAGAAGAACAAATTGAAACAATACTTGATAAAGACACTCTTGAAGTGAGCCAACCATCTCTTACAGGAAGCCAAGAGCCACTTGGAGAACCACTCATTCTAAAATAAGCAGAAATAGCAATGAATGAGATAGAAAACAACATGTACCAACACAAACAATCTAAAGAAAGTTTGTCAGTGCTCAAATCACAGCTAAATGATGAACAACTCACCAATTACCTACATGTCACTGAAGAAATTGAACATGGACTAAAATATGAAAATAAAACTTGCTCTTGTATGTAAGTGGTGAAGCTGGTTCTGACAAAGCCTTCTTAATTAAAACAATGAGAACATTTGTAGAAGAGAAACAAAAAACTTTCAGTTGTTGTAACGGCACTCTCAGGTCTAGTTTCTTACAACATAGCAGGTGTAACTACTACTCCTTCAAGAAGAACATCAAAACAAATTAGAATAATACAAATTGTCAGCAGAAGCTGTGACTGAAGCACGCAGAATTCTACAACAAATTAGAGTCCTCCTTGTAGATGAAGTATGCATGGTCTTCAACCTCATGATTGCCTTAATTCATCTAAGAATGCAGTAAGTCCTAAAAATTGGTTACGAAGAACTCTTTGGAGAAAAACTTGTTATTGCTTTAGGAGACCTCCTACAGTTAACATCAGGCAAACCCATATTCAAAACATTATGACACAAAGAATGCCAGAATACACTCTGGAGCTTGGGCAATGTTAATCTCTAATGTCATTTTCGCTACTGAGAACCTACACAAAACATGCATCAATCTGCAGCTCCAACATATGCTCACATTTGAAAAAGAATTAGAACTGTCTGCTTACTTAAGTTGCAAAATCCTCCTTGAAAAGTAGACTAATACATGAATTGTATGGACAAACACATCTGCCCCTTATGTAATGGAACAATTAAGTCAACAAAAATACTAATTCATGTGCTCAATGCCAACCCATGCAAGCTGTAACCAATTCAATAAAACAATGCTGAAAAAAGAGATTCAACTCATGGCATGGTACTCCCTATGTGTTACCAAGCAACATCACGACTGAATAGCCTAGAAAAATGTATTCCAAACAGAGATGGACTAGAAACATGATACATTCTGCATCCAAACTGCAGAGTGATACTAAAACATAACCTTCATGTAGAACAAGGTTTAGTCAATGGAGCAATTGGAACAGTTGTTGACTTCTAAACATATGCAAATGAAAACAATATCCATTTTGTCAACCTCCGTTTTGACAAACTTGCAGAAACTAAAAAAATCAATCCTGGATAACAGCATGCTTCTTTCTTTTCAAAGATATGTGGGCACACAGAGAACATTTCTCTCTGTCTGTCTCTTGCATATGCTATCACTATTCACAAGACACCAGATCTAACCCTTGACCACACACTTGTTGACATTGGCAGCACAGTCTTCCAAGAAGGTATAATTTACATAGCACGTTCATGTCTTTGTACACTCAAAGGTCTATTCTTAGTAAACTTTGATGCAAACAAAGTCAATGCTGACATTCCTTCCATCCTAGAATACATCAGGCTGCATTCACTGTACACTCCACATCTGGATATTTGCCCTGAACCTCAAAAAGAAAACTTTAAAAAGACAACTTGTAGAAACAGAAACCATAGCAGATCTCCCCACTATCCCAACAAAAAAAGAAAACAACAATTCAGGACCATCAAACGAAACAGAGGCACAATTCTCTGGTCTGTTTAAATTCAGCAACACAACTGGAGTAAACTGCTATGCAAATGTAGCAATCAATTTCTCTTCCAATTGCCACCAAATGTGGACAAAATGTACTTAAATGGCTCAGACTAGTTTGGTTTACAAATGCTCATCCTACAAAGAAATACCACTAACAACCCTGACACCATCTGCATTGTCTCAGGAGAAAGACCGGGAAAGGACTACTATGAAGGAATGGTTACATTCATCATAAACACACAGGAAGATCCACAATAATGTATTATGTACTTAGGAAACAAAGCGCATCCCTAAAAATGTAATTGTGCAGATTTCATGCCCGTGGAACCATACATGCACTGTCTGCAACCATGTTTCACAGGAGCACATGCCTAATGAAGGATTTGCGTATGTATCTATACCAAATAATGATTCAATTCCAGTTCAACAGCTTTTGCAAAATGCAAATCATGGCATATTATGCTCTTTCTGCAATTCACACAATCAATCCAACATACAAAGAGATTCACATGCCCAATATGTACCATTAATGGTTTTAAAATACAATACAGATGGAACTAAAAATAACTGTAAAATCACCAACTTTACACACGCCCAAATATCTCTTGGCAAGACAACCAAGACAACAGTAGGCATAATATACCACACTGGTGCCACAACGACTTCAGGCCACTATATTGCATATGTGAATAAAAGAAGTGGTTGGTCTGAACGTAACAACACTTCCGTTACTCAAAAACATAAGTTACCAGCAAATCTAACAAATGCCCACTTAATATTCCTCAAACCAAATGTTGTTATTAAATTACACGTAAAATGGACAATTACAATAATATGCAGTTAGAATACACCAGTGGGTATCTAACTAATTTAAATATAACTGCACACACAAAAGCTATATTCCTTAATTACATTGCACTGAAAACATGATATGGGAGTGTTTGGCAAGTGCATTTTTCTACTTTGAAAAATGTTTAAAATGTTAGCACTTCTAATGCACATTTAAGCCGAAACTATTGCATTGTACTACAGATAGGGAGGAATGGAATATGTGGAGGGACACAGAGGAATGACTTATGAGGAGAAACATAGATTCTGGAGGTGTTGCTTGGTTGTGTGCCCACCGATTGCATGCCATGGCCTTGCTAATATCTATAGCCATTCACACCCATTGCTGCATCTGCCCGCAGAAAGTCCTCCTCATAGGAATTCTTTGAGCTCGCCTTAATCATGCCTTGCCATCAGGCTGTGTATTCAAAGTGTGTGACAGTGTTTTCTGAAAGCACTCTTCTGAAAGTTAATGACTTAATTGAAGTTGTAAACATGATACTGGTGTAATAAAAATGCCTTAAGGTCTGCCTTCAGCCATGTGATTTATAAACACTCTGCGTGTCCTTAAAGGAAGTCCTTTTAAAAACAAGCATTGGCAAAGCCACTGACATCATGTTTAAAACAAGCATTTTCTAAGCCAACATTTTTGGACTGTGCTAATTTTTGATGCCCAGGTACTCGCAACATTTTACACCTGCTACTAACAATGGGTAGTTAATACCACTAAAGGCTCTTTTCGAAGCCAACATTATAGGAAGAAAATAAGCAAAGTTAAACCCCCCTTTTTTCACTGTGTAGTTGGCAGACATATTCTGCAGACTTAAATGGGCAGAAAAGTAGAGGAGGTCATGGTATTGGGTGGTCTAATGTGAATGGGAGTGTAAAAGCCTTGAGTATGGCTGAAAGCTCTCTGAATCACATAACACTTTATGTTTGATATTTTAAATGGCAGAGATAATTCGATGGTGTAGATAATTATTACTGTCACCTTTTGTTTTTCTTTGCTATACAAATGCTCCAGTATTTGCATTAGCATAGATTGTAATGCTAATGCCTATATTGGAGATTCCTATAGAGTCTAACTACTTTTAGAAACCATTTTTTCCATTCTATTTGTAAACTTTGAAGGGCGGTTCCCATTGAAACTTTTTTGGGGATTATTTTGTTATTTTGTTTTACTTTTGGGGGATTTGTTTTGGTTTTGGGGGAGTGTTATGAATCTGGCAATGTCATCACTCCCTCTCTGGGAAAACTATCTTCCAATATGGTCATGGAAGGGCAGCCTGACAGTAGATCTCTTTCCTATATTTTGCAAAATAACTGAGATGCAGAAGAGCAAGAGAGCAATGCAGAGCACTAAAGCTGCAGAACTAGAGACACGCTCTAGCGGTTGGATGGATCCGCTAGGTGCCAGGATATTTAAAACCCTTTCCCTGCGAGGAAGATGTAGATCCACTATACATGACAAGGGTTGGCAAGCGAGGAGGAAGCCAGCTGCAGAAGGGGACACGAGAACTCGTACTGGCACCATCACAAAAAGCTCTGCGGTCGATGGTACACTGCATAGAGGCCTGCAGCAGGAGATGCTGTGGAGAGAAGGCCAAGGAACAGCGAGTATCGGAGAGCAGACTGTTATGTGGGCAGAATACCCTAGCACGAGAGTATACCAGACAACCTGATGCAAATCTGGTACCCACACCCAATTATAAAGCAAACATTGTGAAAACCCTGGCAGGAGAGGATACCAGGTAACGTTTTGTGAGTCTGGGAACCTGCACCCATTTATAAAGTGAACATTGTGAAAATCCTGAAAATCCTGATAGGAGAGTATACCCGGCAATGAGAATGAATGCAGTACATTATATGTTTTTTCTGGCCACCATCACCAAGTCTTCATCCCTCAGGGAGCTGAGACACTCATGAACATTGTCCTTTTAAAGGAGCAGAAGTCACAGAAGCAAATACATCATTGTATACATCTTTTTTCTCCAAAGCAAGCAATAGGAGACTGCTTAGAAAACAGACACTTTGATTTTGTGTACACAACCCACAACACAACTCTGTGTATACATCTGAGGCCCTATATGCAGCTCCCGAAAACTACTGTAAATTCTCATCAGCATAAACTGCTAATGCTCATGCATTGACACCACAAAAATATCACAACATGGTTTCAAAACAGTTGCCTTCAACAAGCAGCCCAACAGACTGCAAATTCATGTCATGACTGTATTGACAGGTAGTGCCACGGATCTGCGTTCTGTATATGGGTGTTGGAGAGATAATAGCCCATTCCAATATGGCCACCGGGTACCTCCACAGCACCCATTCCAACACAGCACCCGGGTGCCTCCATGGCGCCTATTCCAACACAGCTGCCTGGTGCCCCCACACTGCTGTGACGTCAGACGCTAGCTACTAGGAAGTATTTACAGTCGGGATATCTCAGCTTTCTGTGTCTCAATGCTCTATTGTTTACTC
Source organism: Ambystoma mexicanum (assembly GCF_040938575.1). Lineage (NCBI taxonomy): Eukaryota > Metazoa > Chordata > Amphibia > Caudata > Ambystomatidae > Ambystoma > Ambystoma mexicanum. The sequence continues at coordinate 418,706,284 of NC_090938.1, forward strand.
ACAGAGGGCATGCTCGTGGTTCCCTTTGTCTGTTCTTCTCCATGTCTTTCTTTTTTCTTGCCTTCTTTTCAGTCCTTGAGCCTCATTTGTTCTTGGCCTACTCCATGCTCCTTTCTCCTTTGACTTCTGCCCTTGCCTTGTTGTTGTCTTTGTGGGACCTCCCTTGCTGATTTGGCAGTGGTCTTCTTTACCTTACTCTCACTTGTGGCTTCTGCTGTGTTCCCTATTTGCCACAGATTTCACCCTAACTCCATTAAGAAGACCAGCATAATTCATCCAGGATGTTTTTTAGCCTATTATTTTCCCCAAGTTTTCTGATGTCTCTGGTGAGTCACAGGATCAGAGGTGTTCCATATTCATCCTTGTAACCATGGCTACCCAAAAGGACTAACCTTACCTCACTTCAGCTCCCCGGTCAGGTACCCAGGTAAGGCTGGTTGCTGAGATGCAGATGCTGGTGGTGGAAAGGGAGCCGATTCCAAGAGGCTGGATTCGCTTTTCAAATCTTTATTCAGACTCAGGAGCACACATTCAGAAGAGGTGAACACATTACTAATAGCTCATCTTAAGGCCAGTCTCATTTCCCACCAGAGATGAAGACCCTCGAGGCAATCCAGCCCAAGGGGAGGTGATAGAAGCCTATATAAGCCCATATCCCTAGTTAGTGGGTGTAAATGTCTGATGACAAGAGGCGTGAGTTAGAAGCCGATTTGGAGATGGTTGGTCCGAGGAACAGGAACTGGAGCCAAGGCTAGAGCTGGAGCTGAAAATGAACCCATGGACCAAGAGCTGGAGGAGAGGCTTAGGGGAGTGAAGAGTGAAGCAAGCCAAATCAAAAAGTGACACAAGTGGAGTGTACCAAAACCAGGAAGTTGAATTTATTGACCATGAGGAGGTAGGCAGAAATAAATATAGGAAGGGGAACAGAGGTAAATATCAGGAAATTAAAGGAAGTGAGCAGCAGGACCGGGAGCATGGGGAACACCAGGTAGAGACTGAAGAGATATATCAGTTGGAGGAGGCTATTTATGACAGAGGTGAATTAGAAGACAAGACAAACATAAGGAGTCTTTCCAGGGGGTATTAAAGGAGGTTGAAGAAGAAATGGCAAAAGACAGGACCCATGAGGACAGCAAGGAAGGCTAGATTAACATAGGACTGGGCCTAGAAGCAGAGGCGTAGCCAGAATGGTCTAACAAGTGGGGTATGAAGCAAATGTAGTTGGGCCCACGGCAGTGATATTAGCAACTCTAAACGGTCACACAGCGCTGGTGAGTGGGCATTTAAAGATTTTGGGTGGGCCCGCTCAGGCCCTACCCTACCTATGCCTCTGCCTAGAAGCATGAATAGTAAAACTAAAGGTGAAGCTGCGTGTATTTGCCCACTCGCTTTTCCTACAACTCTCTCTAGACTTTATCCAAGTGGTAGAGAGTTGCTACAGCCCAAACTAAGAGCTGTTTTTCCTGGATAATCCACTGGTCGCCAAGGAGTCTGGACGGGCAGAGAAAGCCAACACAAACAATTTCAAGTGACTTTGCAAGACCAGTAGAAGAGACTGCAGACAACAAAGTTTTGTGTAGCATGCAATGATCTCAATTTCTATCTGAGAAATTCTTTATTGTTCCTCTTTTAAAAGATAATCTATTGATGTGAGTTTTAATTCGACCAATTGTAAAGGTTTGTTTTAAACCATTAACAATAAACAAAACAAAACAAAAAAAAAGAACAGAAAAGAAATGTGCAGGAACCCCTCAAGTCGAAGCTTGTGAAACGGAGTGACATGGAGCATCAACTTCCATCTGGACTTGTTAGACAGGCTTTGTGTGGGAACTTTATCAGCGAAGGAAGGAGATTCCCGCAAAGTGAAAAGGCATCTTGATTTATTTTAGCGTACCTCGATCTTTTAGTATGTTGAGGCTTTCAGTTTTTTGCAGAACATTTAGTTCACGATAAACATCAGATTAATCCTAACATTTATCTTAGGTAAGTTTAGCTGCAACACTTTTTTGTTATTTTTTCCGACTGTCCAATGAGCCCTTAACAAATAACACAAAACCTGACTTCAGAGTCTACTCTAGCTCTTTGATATCTGTCACTGGATTAAAAGCCTTTTTTGCACAAGAAAATGGTGTGTTTTGGCCATGGAAAATGTGCTTCCAGACTGGAACTACAGATGGCGGAAGCACTGTTGAAAAGTATTATGTAAGGGGTTGTTTATGGTAAGTTAGACGTTATGATCAGTCATTGTGAAATGTGGTTTTCAGAAGTGGAATAAAAATGCTTGCCACGTGGCTTCAGTGGAACTTTTACAGATCCACAGTTCCTTAGGCATCAATCCATCTCTGGGTTAAAAAATGCTAATATTGGGGTTATGTATATTGAGATATATTGGGGCTTTGTTAGGTGAGATGTGTGCTTTTTAATTTTGTCAATATTGATATGGTATATATTTAGAATTCTGTGGTCGCCCTGATCGTGATGAGTGAAACAGAATGTATATGTCTCACTGTGCACTTAACAAAATTATCTTTATTTGTGACTTGTGGGAATATTTTCCACATGTCTAATGAATTTGACAAGCATGGGTACATGAGGGAGTGTGATGTCACTATTAAAATGCACTGTGTGATTGTGTTGGGTATAGTGCTCAACCCAGTGGCTACTTTGGGTGGCCCTGTGAGGCTTCAGACACTAATCCCAAAAATAAAGTGGTCAATGGGCATCTTGGTGGGGCTTAGGGCATGGTACCCATGCCTGGTGGGTACTGTGATATAATATTGCACTTCGAAGAATTGTGAGGGTTAGCCATTTTAGTGCGCTTGGAAGAACTATGAAGACCAGCCACTGTGTTGTACCTCAATGAATTGTGAGGATTAGCCAACGTGTTGCACCTGGATGAATTTTGAGGGCAGCCTATATACTGACTTGGAAGAATTGTGAAGGTTGCACTTAGAATGTATAATTTCTTCTCAATAATGACTCTAGGTTAACAAAGAACTTAGCCTATGCTTTGAATCTTGGAGAATGTAGCCAGATATGGAATCTTGACATTTGTGGAACGTAATCACTGAATCAATTCTAGGTGACTTATAGTTTTGCCAATGTCTTACATCTAGGTTACTTTAAAATTGTAGCCAATGCATTGAAGCTTTCACACTCCATGAATATGTTAAGCTAGCCGAAGGCACGGCTACCGACCTTCACGCATCTGCCACCATACACTACTCGAATACACTACACACAACACATCTAGCATAAGAATGCAGCTTCTGTTCACAACAAAAATTCAATAGGTAGCTGCACACATAATGACTATCCCGCTCTCGCATACCACCCATACACATGCCAGTTTGACATGGTTGGAAAGCAGGGAGTTAGCCACCCTTTCATATCTTCGTATTGGCCAATATGCACACCTGCATAGTCGCATCTCCTCGAACTTCCCATACCTGGACCGCAGTCCTCTGAGGGCATTTAACGTACAGCGCGTTGTGGCCATACTAATGGTGAAAGGTGCTATACAAATGACGCATTACATCATTTAGAATATTGAAATTTTGTGAAAAAAACATTAATTAAAGTGGTATTATATATTAAGTCATTCTAATAAAATTCAGTGAAAACCCTTTCTTAACGGAACAACAAATGTGCCTGTTTTTATTTCTAATGCAACCATGAGTACACAACCCCCATCATACAACACTCATAAGTTGGCTACCGCTATGCACTTATAATGTCACATGTGCTAAGGGCTAAGGCAAATAACGTGTATACAAACAAACTGTGAACTGGGCTTTTTATTTTTTACATTCAATGTGTGGGCGAAGAAATAAACACTTTGATGCTATGTTCACATTTCACGTGAGGGACGATACAAAAGAGAAATAAAACATGGTAAATAGAGACCTGATTACCCTACCAGGCGAATTATCATAGAGGGAGGCTTCAAGAGCAGTGCATGGCAGTTGCACAGCTATGTTTTATATGTCATGTTTAATGGTGGTGCTTTAGCAACCTCAAATGGTAATGGCTTGTCTTGCTCTGCAACCCTAATGTTCGCTTAGGAAAGTTGTTTGACGTTAATAGGTTTTGAACAGATAGTTAAGGGGAAAACTATGATGCATTGACTTTTGCTAAATTCATTTGATAATAAAATTTCACGTATTTGACTAATCAGCATGACATTTTCAATAAATACCTGATTGACTCAGGAGCATATAAACTGGAACGTCTAGTGCCAATCCATCAAATGGTTTAAAAGCAGCAAAGTAGGTGTGCTTGACTTGAGCAGAAAACATGTGAATAATTTCTTAGCTTGGTTTGGTGGAAATCACTCCAAGTTTTTTTTTCAAAATGAAGTGGCCAGTAGTACTGTTTAGGGTGACTGCCGCTTTAAGGCAGCCCCCTGTAAGGGAAGCATCACTGAAGGAAGTGACGTTGGGCATTGGGTCGAGAGGCCCGGGTCTTTCGGCAGTTCCTGCTTGTACTTCAATAAAGAAGGTTGTTAAACTGCCGCTGGTGTCCTGTTGTTATTTACGGCCCCTCCAGGCACCTACATTTGGCAACGAGGCTTTTCCAACCAGCGGCCCTCCTCCTCCATTACAAGTATCGGTGACCCCACCGCGTGCATCCGAGCCCAGATACCAGTGATCCCACTGGCCAAAAGTCCTCCAGCCTCCTCCTGCCGGAGACGCACCCAGAGAAAAATTCACCTTAATCAAAGATCACCAAGCCTTACTATCGCTCTTTGGCAATCCACGGACAAAGATGCCTCCCAGGATGGTGGGGTATCCGCATACAAGAATATGACTTTGACATCATCCACTGACCGGGAGGGGAGAACAATCCTGCAGACTACCTCTCCAGACACCCAGTTGGCAGTCCAATACCAAGGCCAGGTGATTCAGAATACATCAGCTACGTCATTGCCAATGCACTACCCCCTGCTATCTCCATTGATGTCATCGCCGCAGTGTAAGCAGCAGATCCATCCATGGCGCAAGCAATTAGCTTGACAGAAACAACAAATGGAAAGACTTCGGTAGAGCGGTTCAAAGACACCCGGGAGCGTGCAGAGATGAGATCGAGAGGTTGGCCAGGGTACATTCCGAACTAGCAGTCGAGGACAAGTCCGTTTTACTCAAGGTTGCAAGATTGTCGTTCCAACCACACTGAGATCAGAGGTCATCAAAACAGCCCATGAAGGCCATAGAGGGCCGGAGAACACGAAAAGACAGTTGAGGTGCAACGTCTGGTTCACCTTCATGGACGATATGGTCGACCGGTGGGTCAAGAATTGCACGGCATGCCAGTGCACCCCAAAACCAGAACCCCCCGTGCCGCTCAGAGTGACCACAATTCCGGAACACCCTTGGGAAAGAGTCACGGTTGACTTCTATGGATCACCAGAGGAAGGAGCCTACTTACTGATATTCATCGACAAATACTCCAGATTTCCTATGGTCAAACATGTCAAGTCCACAGCGTTTGCTCATGTCGCTGCCACGTTTGATGAAGTTTTCAGCGAGTGGGGAATACCGGATACGATAAAATCGGATATGGAGCACCTTTCAGTGGACATGAATTCGGGGTGTTTGGAAAACACATGGGATTCCGCCACCAAAGGGTAACACCAAGATGGCCTCAAGCCAATGGCATGGCAGAAAGGTTCATGGCAGCCATCAAAAAGACCATACAAAGGGCACACATAGAAGGAGGGACTGACCCGCATCAAGCGCTATGCAGAATGCTAAGAGATTATCGCAATATGCCCCACGAGGCCACCAACAGAACCCCAGCAGAACTTATGATGAAATACCAAGTCAGGACCAGGCTAGACAATAATCCGACAATGTGGCTCAAGCCAGACCAGGACGTCATCAGATGAGATGAAGAAACAAAAGAAAAGGCAAGGGAACAGACCGACAGAAGTTGGAAAGCACAAACAAAGGAATTTCAAATAGGAGACGAAGTGTGGTTACAACATGTCGTAACCAAGAAGACAGACTCCCAATTCTCACCTGAACCACTACAAGTCATTGCTGTAAAAGGAACCATGATAACTGCCGCAAATGGAGAAAAAGAAGTGACTCGGAATAGTTCTCGCTTCAAACATGTCATGAAAGGAGCGGAAGAAAGTCCACCACCAGACGACCCAGACCCAGACTACGTAGACACTCATGATGACGTCTGGGCCCCCCTCGGACCACAGGTCCTACATCAGCAGAACCCTGATAGAGACGCTGACAGCGGTTCACAACCGGAGCCGCGAGGAAGACCTCAGATAAGCATCAAGAAGCCTCCCAGGTTAGTGGAGGAATGTTAACAGCATGTCAGACAGTTAAGTTAAAGTTGTTGTAAGGACATTTGTCCAGGGGTGTTGTTGAGGGTGACTGCTGCTTTGAGGCAGCCCCCAGTAAGGGAAGCATCACTGAAGGAAGTGACGTCGGACATTGGGTCGAGAGGCCCGGGACTTTCGGCAGTTCCTGCCTGTACTTCAATAAAGAAGGTTGTTAAACTGCCGCTGGTGTCCTGTTGTTATTTACGGCCCCTCCAGGCCCCGACAAGTACAAATATCTTTAAAAAATTATAATAATGTCTTTATTATATAACAAAAAACCAAATGCACTTGCCATACAATAAAAAAAAACTGGCATAAACTATTACCTTTGCAAGTTCACAAGCTATGAATCCCTCCTCAGCCCAAAGGATCCTCTCTGCAGAGTGACATACCGCTAACCCCCCAACAACTCTTCCCCCTTTTCCTCTTCCAGCTCTCCCCTTCCCAACCTCTCCCCATCCCTCCCCCATGCGTTTTTCAGGTCCCACCTTCTTCACTTGTATGTTCTTTCAAGGAGGGCGCATATCCGGGTCCAAGACCAGTTTGTCCCAGATCTTGTGCCATATGGTGTAGTGGTCCTTTAAGCCCTTCTCCCCACGCCCGCAAGCACTTATATCCCTTTCTGCTCGCACCCACTGGCGCCAGCTCCTGCACCAATCCCCCATTCTGGGTCCCTACGGTGCCTCCAAAGCCATTGCTATCACCCTCCAAGCCAGCAGCAGGCCCAGCACCAGAGCCCTGGCCAACATTTTACGTCTTCTTCCCCTCCCCAAGAGCATTAACCCTAACAGACAGTGTTTGATCATGAGGCCGACCTGTGTCCTGACCATTCCGTACATACACCCTTCCAGATCCCCGTCACATGGACACACCCCCACCACATTTGCAAAACGGTCCCAACCCCATTCCTACAACCCCAGCAGGTCGTGCCCCAGCCCCCACCATCTTGGCCACCCTCACTGGCATAATATATGTCCCCCAAACTAACACACTGTATCCATTCTGCATCCATAAATCGCTCCACCATATCCAGTTCCCACTTGACTCAGATTTCCGATGCCACAACATCACACTCCCCCCAATTTGCTCCATACAATTCCGTCACACACTTCCCCCCTCCACTAAGCTCAAAAGAGTCACGTTCAACACATGAGTGCCTGGTTTGTCCGTACATACACCCTTCCAGAACCCCGTCACAGGGACACACGCCCACCACATTTGCAAAAAGGTCCCAACCCCATTTCTACATCCCTAGCAGGTCGGGTCACCAGCCCCCACCATCTTGGCCACCCTCACTGGCGTAATATGTGCCCCCCAAACTATCTACTGTATCCATTGGAACTTGGTATTTCTGGAGACCCTCTTCTTATGCTCCAGTGCCCTCCCCCCTTCTGCATCCGTAAATTTCTCCACAATATCCTGTTCCCGCTTGACTCAGAGGTCCGTTGCCACAAAATCACACTCCCCCCAATTTGCTCCATACCATTCCGTCACACACTCCCCCCCTCCACTAGCCCCAAAAGAGTCATGTTCAACACGTGAGTGCCTGGTTTCTCCAGGAACCCCCTCCAGGCCATCCGCACTCCCACCATCAACGTGGTGAATTGCAGGAAGTTCAGACAAACCAGGGGGTGCCCGTCCCTGAATTCGGCATACTTAATTGCCCTATCCTCCACGCACAAATCATCCAGAATCCCTCCCCTCCCCAGTCGGCCCAATTCTCTCCCTGCCGCCACCCGCTTTAACCTACTGCAGATCAGGGGTATAATTGACAAATAATGAAATTTCTGTCCCACCCTTGTCATGGCCCTCGGCCAAACTCTGATGACAGTGCCCACCGGGGAGAGGAGACCCCAAAGCTCCCGTTCCCTGCCCCTGAGCAACTCTAGCAGCCTTTGTGGTTCCACCTCCTTCTCAATCCAGCCCATAATGGAGGTCCAAATGAGGCTGGGAAAACCAGTCCACCATGTGGCGGAGGAGCAACGCCCAGTAATATGCCCTGAAGTCAGGTGCCCCAATGGCCCCTTTGCCTGTCGGTAATTGTATTTTGAACAGAGCAATCCTCAGGTTCTCCCCCTTCCAAAGCAGCCTCGTAAGAGTGGCATGCAGCGACCAAAAACATGCACAACTCAGCACCACCAGCATCACCTGAAACACATATAATAAGCGTGGCAGCATGATCATTTTTGCCAATGCCATCCACACCATCAAAGAGATGGAGAATTTAATCCAAAAACGTGTGAGACTTTCAAACGCTGTAAGCATCCTTCCCACATTCTAGGCATATATCCAGCTCCAATCAGCACTGATCTTAATTCCCAAGTATTTAAAACCCTCCTTAGACACCTCCATCCCAAACTGTGCCGGATCCCACCCTCTTCGGGCGGCAACACATAGATCACCGACTTGGTCCTACTGACCACCAAGCTGGACAACTGACTGAACTCCTCTATCGTCATCAAAGCCTGCCGAGGTTGTGTCGGGGGTGCCCAATATACAGCAGGACATCATCTGCATACATAGATCTGCAATGCCTGCCCCCCCAAGTGACAGTCCCACCTGCTTGTGCCAGAGCCTATACATTCTCCCCAAGGGCTCAATGACCAATGCAAATATTAAGGAGATAGAGGTCACACCTGGCGTGTAACTCTACCCACCCTCCAATCCTGTGAGACAACCCAATTCACCCAGACCTTTGATGATGACCCCTCATAGAGCAACTTAACCCATTCAATAAAGGTGACCCCCAGGTCCAGTCGCTCAAAGACCAGCCACTGAAACTCCCACAAAACCGAGTCAAATACATGTAGGAATCCAGAACAACAACCAGCAAAATCTCATCCGACTGCCTATATCAGCCCAGAACCAGAAGCAGCCGACGCAAGTTATGCATCATAGACCTCCCCGGAATAAAGCCTGTCTGGTCAGGGTGGACCAGCTCATGCATCAACGGCATCAACCTGCCTGCCAGGATCTTGCACATCATTTTTATGTCTACATTTATCATTGACTTGGGGGCGATATGACTCGCACCCAGCCGGGTCCCGCCCCTCCTTGGACTAAGGTGAATGGCAGCACGTCCAACATATGCTCCGGTAGCATCCCCTCATCTTGGCCTCTCACAGGACCTCTAGCAGCTTAGGGGCCAGAATGTCACTGTATACCCTATATATCTCTGCTGCTATTCTATCTTCCACAGGTGTCTTACCGCCGGCAAGTGCCTTGATGGCCTCCTCCACCTAGCGCACATCAATTTCCCCCCTGAGTAATTCCCTCTGCTGCTTGCTCAGCCATGGCAAGCCAGCATCTCTCAGCCATTGCCTTGCCCTGACAGCATCTCCTCCCCTCCTGCTCCCAGTATAATACTGCGTTGAACTCATAGAAAGCTGCACATATCCCTTCATCATCAGTGATCAGCGACCCCTCCAGTCCCCGAATGCCTGCACATCTCTTAGGCCCACCCTCCACTCTGACTAAACATGCCAGTAATGTACTTGCTTTGTCTCCCTATGAGTGCTGACTGGTCACATACCCAGCATAGTTAAGAGCATCTAGGCGGTCCCTTGCCTTCCGAAGCTCTCCCTTTTTGTCATGTAACACCTCTGCATGTATCCTCCCCTGAGCTAGCTCTTGGTCCAACCCTGCAACCTTCAACTCAAGACTCTTCACCTCTAACTCTAGAACCCTAATAGCCCCCACCCTGGTGGACATGCACACATCCCTCAGGAACACCTTCAATGCTTCCCACTCTGCTGACCTCGGTTCCGTCGAGTGCCAGTTCTCTTCCAGAAACTGACAGATGCTAGTATGCAATGACGCTTTGAATCTGTTGTCCTCCAGCATGCGGGAGTCAAATTTCCACATGGGAATAAGTAGGCTGGTCTCCCTCCTCCCCAAGTCCACCACCATAGGCGAATGGTCTGACAAGGACCTATCCAAATACTCCACAATAAATTCTCCACCCCCACAAACACATAATCTATCCAGGAGTAGTAGCCATGAACTGCTGAACAATAAGAATAACTACACTCCTGTCCATGGAGCATCCGCCAAGCATCCTTAAGATGAAGGTCCCCCACTATACTTGCCAGTGCCGCAGACACTGTGCCCCTCGATGGGTTGTCCCACTAGCCATGTCTAGCGTGGTGTGCATAGAACAAACAAGACTATACGTCACAGTATAGTAACCCCCAAGATGCATTCCAAGAGGGTTCCTCCGAACCCAAAGCTGATACAGTAATTTGTTCGTTGGGAACTCAGCAAAACGCCAATATCCCTACTTCACACACATACATAGAATTTTTTGAATTTTTTTGAAACACAATTCAATAAGAGTTAAAAAAGAAATCTGATTTAATAAACCTAAAATATAACGTTTCGGTGAAATTCCAATAGATTCACAAAAGTTGAACCCAGCGGTAATGCTCAAAACATATACATTTTTTTGTCTACTACTAATACATCAAACTGCTATTAACTCATAGATCTCCTGTGTTCATCATTCCAAACAGAAAGTAGATTCAAACAATACAATACTTCACATTATTCATAGTTCAGAAGTCCATATATCAACACTGTGACTTCTATCTTCAGTCCCACATAAGCGTGGTGTGCATGACACATTTGAAATCCCCCAACCACAGGGTTGAGATGTCCCGAAAATGCACCAACACATCCTGCATGGCATGAAATAATTCTGCCTTTGCTACATTTGGAGCATATGTTCCCAACACAAACATTGAGGTGTGTATCAACTCCTGCACAGTCCCAACATAGCGACCCTCCCTGTCCACCAGAGTCTGGGTCACCTTCATGGAGTCTGTGCCCTGATCCACACCAACACTCCACTAGCGTAAGTAGAGAATGTTGTGCCAACCACCACCCCTTCCATCTCTTCTGGACACCCCACAGCCCCTGTAGATAGAGATGCATAAATTGCAATACTGCTACATCAACATTATGCCGAATAAGATATGACCAGATCTTACTTTGCTTGACAACGTTATTTATCCCCCACTCCTTCCACCTGATCAGCCTCAGCTTGGCCATGCCACCCATGCATTACTAGTCACCCCCCACAACCCCAACACGCCAGCTCCCCCCACAACAGAGTAGACAAGTACATATAAAAATACAAACCCCCACATCTCTCCACCCCCACCTCCTGCCTTGCACCCACAACCCCCAACATGGGGAACATCCTCCCTATCCCCCTAATAGAAACTGCCCATCAGTCCTCAAAATGAAGAGCCCCCTAGCCCCATGTTCCGACCGAGACCAGTGGGGGTAAAGCATCGTAGACGGAAACCTTCCACCCAATCACAGAAACCACCCCAACAAATACGTCCAACTGACTGAGGACAACCCCTTGTACTCCATCCTCTTCATTGCCCATGGACAGGCCTCCAACGCCCCCCTCCCAGGCCCTTGACTGAGATATTACCACAGCACACATCTCACATAGGGCCCCAGCCCTCCCCCGGGTGCCACAATACACCGTTGTAGTCTCCCATCCACAGCCACTATTCTCCAGCTCCCTCGAGCTGGGCAGTGCCCCAACGTCCACCTTCTGCCCCAGACCCCCTCTGGGGCCCCCACTGGGTGCAGACTCCCTCGGCTCCAAAGTTGCATCTGTGCTCATGTAGACTCTCCCAGATGACGGGCCCCCAAAGGCCTCCTTGTGGTGCAGGCGGCAAGCACCATCCCCGATCCCGGGCCACCACTCCTCCCACAGCCAGGCACGGGCCTGTCTCCAAATTCAACATCCAGCCATTCCAATGCCGCCTTTGGACTCTGGAAGAAATGTGTGTGGTCCCCCACTACCACTTTTAAATTTGCAGGAAAGAACATCATGTATTTGAGGCCTAGATCACATAGCATCCTTGTCACTGCATCGTAGAATTTACGTTGCCCTTGGACCTCCGGGGGAAAGTCAACAAATACAAATATGCACATGCCTCCCACCTTATAGGCTCCAGTTCGCCGGGCATCCTGCAGTATATCATCTCGGTCCCTACAGTTCAGGGGTTTCACTATAACTGCGGTCGGGGGGCTCCAGGTGGTGATCTCCTGCCTGGGACCCTGTGTGCACTTTCAAAAATGAACCAGACCTCTAAACTTAAGTATGTCTGAGAAGATGTGCTCGAGATAAAGCTCCATGCTGGGGCCCTCCTCCCCCACCGCCAGGCCCAGCATTCTGTTGCTACTGTGGCAGGACCATCCCTTGACCATCCCTTGTGGCCACAGCCAGTGCATCAACCCGGGTCTGCAACTCTGCGACCACCTCCTCCACCTCTCCAACCTGGTTTTCTGCTTCCGTCACCCTCTCCCCCCATCTGTCAGAGGTCCGCCCTCACCAGAGAGATGTGAACAATCACATACTGAACCTTACCCTCCAGGGACTCCCTTGAGTCCTGAATGGCTGCCAGCACTTGCTGCATGGAGACCACCTGCTATTGCGTGCCTGGGTCCCGGCAATCCTCAGCCGACTGCGTCCTGTGTTTGGTTACCTTGTTCTTGCCCCCCAAGCAAGGATCCAACTTCTGCTGGTCTTTCACCATTGTCACACTTGGCCCTACTATGGCCTCCCCTCCGCCGTCACAGTCCCCCCTTGGTAGTCTCTCACTCTGGCAGGACCAAGGAGGCAGCAGGCACAGGCTTCCTCTCTCTTTGCAGATCAGTCCCCTGCACAGCTTCCCGAGAAGTACACATATATTTAACATATATTCTATGGTGCATTGCAGCAGCTATGGTTTTCAGGAACGGAAAGCTGTCATTGTTTATTTGGAAGAATATTGTCAAGTAAGGCAAATTACTGTAGGATACATTTTCAAAAAGCACCGCAGATGGAAGGATGCGCGTTTCTTTTTTTTTTTTTTTTAGAAATTAGCAAGTCACCTTATTCTCAAAGGTGACTTGCACATTTCAGGAGGTGCTGGACAGTAGCGCAAAAATGAGCTGCCCATACCCTTGCATACATAAGTGTCAGGAGTGCACTCCTAACAATGCTGTGTGACATGCTCCCAGGAAACCACGTGATTAATGGGTGTGTATTTCGCTGAGATAAGCTCATAAAGGGTCTGTCTCTGTTAAATGATTCATAAAAATACATTTCCAGAACTGTTTGCGGGACACAAATGCAAGTGTGGGAGCAACGGTTTTAACCGCGGCTGCCACAGTCAAAGAAACATTTGTGCACGGAAAAGCCCCTGATTTGTGCAAATGCACAGAGGGTTCAAAAAGGTCATTTGAATGAATGCATGTTAGATGCGTTCATATGCATGCCCTTTGTGGGTCGGGCTGCTCCTTTTTCTGGTGCTAGTGATGCAGTGTGGTAGCACATCTCATCGCTTGCACCAAAAAACGTTTTGGGAACCTGCCCCAAAATGTTAAAAAAAAACATTTGGACTGGGCAATGTTTGACCACAGAGAGAATGTGGGGAGTATGAAACATCTGTGAAGTTTTGCACAGTGTAAGCACTCTGGAAATACATCTTTATTGTCAATATTGCCAATGCAATCACAAATATGATATTGAGCTCAGGAAACAAAACTCATTGCATCCTAATCAGGGGTTGTGATGAAATCCGTCATGGCTCTGAGGACCACCACCCCTTGGATCCCATTACATGGCAGGGGACAGTCACAGAAAACAAATATGCAATTTCCCTCCCAAACTGAAAAATCCTAAAGGCCACTTTAGCCACATTTAAAGTCCCTGATGGAAAAACAAACATATTGATTCATTGGCGGGAAGTCTTACTCAATAGATTCTTTTAAAGCTGTAGCAAAACCTCCCATGGTAGAAATAAGTCATTTCAATAACCCCAAGACATGCTCCCAGAGACAAAATGCACCAGTGTGATACAATGTTGCCAGTTGGTTGTTTTCCAGCAGCATATTTATCCACTTATAATGCAAACTTGCTAACCTGCTAATGCCAGCACAGTGTTTCCTTGCAGAGGAAACAAGGTTGCGCATTTAAAGAGAGCAAGATGTATTTTCTCATTCAGGAGGGATTTAGAGAAATCACCACACTAGGGAAGCAGTTGATCTGTGTCCTTCCCTGGCAGTGCCATAAAGCGTGAACAATGGGGAACTGTATTCCAAGATGGAGGCTGTTGGAGTGGTCAGGAAAAGTCCCAATGAGAAAGAGGGGTTTGTGTTGTGCGTGCCATGAAATCCCTCCTGGCTATGAGCACCACAATCCCTTGGACCTCATTACATGGCAGGGGACAGTCACAGAAAGAAGAAAAAAAATCCCTCCCAAACTGAAAAAGCCTAAAGGCCACAATAGCCACATTAAAAGTCCCTGAGGAAAAAACAAACACATTGATTCATTGGCCGGAAGTCTTACTCAATAGATCCTTTTAAAGCGGTAGAAAAACCTCCCATGCATTCACAAATATGATATTGAGCCTAGGAAACAAAACATGGTTGTCTTGCAAGCTAACACTCAAAAAACTTCGACCCAAGGAAAAATAAAAACAACAAATAATTTACTAAATGGGGCCGGTGACCTCCTGAAACCACCTTCTACTCAGAAATCCAGACCGCGTGCAAAGTCCCTTTCAGGGATAAGAACTATCAGATGGCACTTTAAAAAGAAAGATTTATCTACTTTACAGAAAGACATGAGTCTGGCAACTGGGATCATGGACGCCAGACGAAATGGAAATGTCAGATCACGACCTTCTGTTAGCGTCCGGCCGATGTGAGCAATTAAGCTCTTACAATGCACAACTAGAACCAGACAAAAGCAGTAACTGCAATTTACCTAAGGATGCCATGATCACAGAAAACATTGGAATGACAAATGTTCCTGTAATAATTGAAATCGTACCTAATCAAAAACATTCAGAAAAACTGGAAGAATCTAAAAAACTGTCCTTCAAGGAACCAAAAAACACTTCCACTCCTCAGATACCGCGAATAAAAAAATTCTTTGAAGAAGTGGACGCAAACAAATCGAGTGCACACATGAGTCCGGATAAAATGAAGAAAGAAAACGAAAATGGAAGAACAGAAGATATAAGTATCGAAGAGGTCCCAAATGATAAATCAACCTCAGAACATCAAGGGGACCTAACTTTGAATTCTCAAAAAGCAAAGAAAGATGTCCCTCGGGAACTAAGCAGCACCCTATCTGAGGACTCGCAGCTGGAAGACGAAGAACAAACTGTGCCGGGCCTCAATTCGGCCGGAATTAAAGAAAAACATCTTGGAAGAGAACAAGTACCTTCATATAACCCATGGCCAATTACTGATATTTGTGCACATATGCAAGCCGCAGTAGGATCAATGATGACTATAGCACTTGCACTGTATCTGAAATTATACGAGGCACTGCACGAAAATTGTAGGGACCAATCGCATGCATTGGCTCAAATCCAGTCCAAACTAACAAGTGTAGAAAACATTTTGAGGCTGAACAAAAAAGAAAGATCCATGAAAAAGCATCAGAAAACGTTATAGTTAAGACGCTAATCGAGCTAATTGAGGAAGCTCGGGAAGACAAGAGAGCGTTTTTGCATTGTTTCAGTGACACAATTAACTTACTTAAAACAGAGAGTTACAAAAACAATGTTCAATATGAGGTCTAAAGCACCTCAACAGAAACAATGGACAGAGCGCCAAGGCCAAGTGAGGAACAAAGAAAGGTAAATGTGATGGTTGAGCAGAACAAAAAAATCTCAACTGAAAACACGAGAAAGACTGAATTTGTAGTCAATCGAACACTGGCACCTGGCTCCCAAAGAACAGAGGGAAAACAGGGAGAGTCCCTGATAAATAGTCAACCGATACAGGGCATTGATAATAACAACTGCGAAAACCAGCCTAATGGTACTTATCTATTATTCAGCATTGAAAACCCTAAAGAATCAAACAGAACAGATAAGATGGAAAAATGAAATGAAACTTCGGAAAAATCAATCAAAAGACCAAAAGATGTCGTGGAAAAATCAAATAAAAAAACTAAAAATTTGCCCAATCAAAAATATATGACTAATGAAGAAACACGGCAGTTCATTCGAAACCTAAGCCCATAGGTAAAGAGATAACGAAGTCTATCCAACAAGCACCGCCAATAAAAAAAAAAGGACGATGCAGGGCAAGTAAAGAAACAAGCAAGAGAATTCATTAAAGATGTGGAACTAGAGAGCACATTAGAAATCTCCATAAATGAGTCCTATGTTCAAGAGTCTTTGTTGCTCATATCGGTGTATGAGGATGATAGCTCGCAAGAGTCAACCGAGGAATGTGAAGAGCATGAGAGTAAGGAAAGTAATGCTCCGGAATGTCTTGAAGTACCAGCTTCGACCTTTCGAACTTTGCCAGAAAAAAGAACGCAGATTGAACTAAAAAAGGACTTGAAAAAAAAGCAATGCCAGGTGCTTAAAGATATGATCAAACAATCAGAACAAGAACGAGAAAGCTGGAGCACCCAAGACCCCAAGAGCTCGAGAATGAAAAATAGGAATAAAAGTGTTGAGAGGAAGGACCGAAGAAGTGACAAGAATAATTTTGAACCCTACGGCAATCAGAATAACACCCTAAAATTAAGAATGGAGAGAGTCCTAAGAGCACAGGATGGTTTGATCCTAAATAGATCAAACCTAATGAAACTTTTGCATAACGTGCCTCAATTGAGAGTGATTGAACCAAAAGATATCCAAATTGTGGAATTTCCAAACGAAGAAGATTTGGATAGAATTTATATACACTTCAACTCAAAGGCAGTTATGAATGCAATATGGCTAGTGGCGGATGACCTGCGGGTGTTGGGTTTTGATGTTAAAACAGAATGTCCGCAACAGAGAGAAAAAGATATAAAAAGGGACACAATTAAGAAAACAAGCTTTGAAGAACAACAAAAAAATGCCTGCGAAAATCAAAATGAAGAGGAAGTGGATTACAGACCTATACGTTTCTCACCAACAGTATTACAGGGCCCAAATGCTCTACGTATGAAAATTAAAGGAACTGTGAAAGGGAATTTGGTCCAGCAAACAAATAATGACCGTCCTATTGTAACTAAAATAGATGCTGAAAAATCCTGGGGCTGGTTAGCGGAAACTTTGAATACGGAAATAAATGAAACAAACATTAGACCGAAGGCCTAGGACCATGAGGATTAACAAGTTTTGCTTCCTGGAATTCAAGAGGTTTCCATCACTTGATTGAAAAGCTAAATAAAGAAATTCTAAATGCAGATATTAGCTGTATTCAAGAGTGCTGGCTGCAAGAACAGCCATACATACATGGAGCAACTTGTTATTTAAACAAAGCTCTAAAAGGGAAAAAAGGTAGACCTTCCGCAGGTTTATTAACTATCATAAAAAACACATATGGCAGAAATGTAATTCGTACGATACACCCCTCACCATTGATACAAATAATAATCACGCAACAGGATTCAAAAGGAAGTGATACACAAAAAGAAAAAAATATATTAATCATTTGTAATCTATACTGGAACACAAAAGCAAAAGATGGACAAGTATTCCTGGAATTACTAACTAATCATATAGACCAATTGAGGTCAGAATATGATAATCCGGCATTAATAATATGTGGTGATCTAAACATCTCCTGTGGTAAAACCAAAAATCCACAGTCAAATTTGTCTAGTTACAACCGACAAAAACAATCAAGAGCAAGAGATTGGCAGATGGAAATGGAGAACCGTGATCTCTTGCAAGTAAATGGAAATGTCCAAGGAGACATGGAAGGACAATCGACTTGGTCATCACATAATTCAAGCGCAACATTAGACTACTTTTTTGTTGACCGGAAAACTTTCGGCAGAATACTTACCTTAAAAATCTTACCAACAAAAAGTAGTGACCACAAAATACTAATCCTCACATGCTCAGATCCAGCAATAGAGCATAAAAGGGATGTGATACCTAGGAATACTTGGCCTACTGGAGTCAGTGTAAATGAGGGGCGAAACAGACTGAGGTTAACAACACAAATGATTCCCATGCTAACAAATTCAATAAATAAATGGGCTACCAAAACAGGAAAAGACGTGGAGTATGAATCGTGTCTTAAAATCTTTAAAGTGACTACAGAAACATATAGAAGAACCACAAAAAGCAGGACGCATTGTTTCAATGCAGATCTAGCGGGAGAAAAACGACAGCTGGCTAGAGATCTAAGAGCCTTAAAAAAACAGAATATTGCCATAGACGACGTGCAAACAAAAATGAAAGAATTGAGAAAAGGTTATCGAAACTGGGCTAAGTCCCATAGAGCTCTATTATTTCAAAAAGACTCTGAATGTATGTTAATGGGGATGAGAAACAAAAATGCAAAATATCTATGGACATTGTTGAATCAGAAAGGAAACCAACAAAGTGAGGAACAACTTAATCCTATAAATGAAACAATGTGGGAACAATATTTTCCAGAAAAATATAATCGAGAGCCCATAACTGTCATGATGCCTACCTCCAAGGAGCCAGGTCCGACCCAGCAACCCCAGAGGCAGGCATATAAAAATGCCTGCGGGCCCAAGCTGGGGCCCTTTGGACGCAGTCCTGGTGCCTTAGGCGCCAGGCTCATGTTGGACCCCTGTCCTGGCGCCTTAGGCGCCAGGCTCATAAAGCTAGACATGTGTTCAAGTGTTTTAATGTGCACTTACCTGATGCAGACCATGCTGCTACATCCAGGCCATCTTGAGGCCTGAATGGAACTACTTTACCTGTGGGACTACTTTCCACCCGGGTGTGGTCGGGGAAGGATACATACCTGATCGGTGGAAGGATACACACTTGGAACGTCTTCCAAAGCTATTTAAACCACACCCGATCAGCAACTCACGCTTTGCGTTGTTCTGCTCCTCGCAGCTGGACGCTCACCGTGTCATCTCCTGCATCTGGGCCTCAGCCACGCCTGTCAGTATCCTGGGTCACATGCAAAGGGAGACAAAAGACCTTACCTGCTAAATCAGCACGACTGAGACCTCACACCGATGATCCTGAAAAGGAAGGCATCATTTTTAAAAGCATTTCGCTACGATCGCTGCAGCGCTGCATTTCCCTCACCTATCCTGGACGCCTCCATCTTCAGCAGCGATCATCCGGATCCACAGCCACTTCCCAGAGCCTAGAGAGAAAAAGACAAGAACAAGGTGAGAGAAGGAAAGGAATAGGAAAAGCTCAGTTTCCTTCTAAGACTTACCTGTTGGGTCATTCCCATTTCATTTCGGGTCTTGCCGCTTCCAGGCATTTTCCTGACCCCGGCCCCTATGGGGAAAAAAGACAAAGACATTGAATGAGCGAATGCAAAGACATTACCCGAGCGCTCATCCAGAACTTACCTGTCATTTACTGGAACTGCACGTTTCACTTCAGGTCGGCGCCATATCTCTGCATTCCGAACCCCGGCCCCTAAGGGGAAAAAGACATAAGCATTAGCGCTTGCTGCAACAAGACAATGAACATTATTATTAAGCTTGGACTTTTGAACTTGCAGCAGAACTTTTACAGCGCCTTACCTGTATAGTCAAGCTTACCTGAACTCCCATCAATCCTCAATCCAGTGAAGTAACTGGGTTTCAACGCGCCCCTGCATCAGAAGCAGGATGGAGAGCTCATCCTTCCTGACCCTAAGGTGAGACTTCACGGGGAATCGTGGAAGGGTATCGTGGAGGGTGGGAAGAGAGTGGGAGGCTTGAGCATAACTCAGTCAGTAGGTAATACTCCCTTTTCACGCACAGGGGAATATTCCTGCGAGCCAGAGAAGCCAGAGTAGAGGGGCCCTTCCTGTCCATCTTCAGAGTCCTGCGCTTCACCATTGAAGAAGCACCAGCACTCGAAGCCAGACCTGCGCCTCCGTGGGAATCAGGTGAGCGTTACAATAACAGACAAAATTCCACAAGATGACAAAGAAGAAAAAGGTTGGGATATCGAATTCACTTTAAGTGAAATCTTCGCACTGATAAAAAAAGCAAGTAGATCGCGAGCACCAGGGCCATATGGCCTCACGAATGAAATCTTAAAGCAAGCTCCAGAGGTATGGGCACACATGTGCTTTATTCTCTTTACACGAATAGTAAAAACGGGTCATATACCAGAATCTTGGACAACTTCAATTACCATTCCAATCCATAAAAAAGGAGACAGAGCTTGTCCGGAGAACTATCGTCCCATATCCTTGCTGGATGTCTTAGGCAAATTCTTTGCAGGCATTCTCTTGAAAAGATTAAAGGAATGGATACAAAGATCTGGTCATTTCGATCACAGACAAGCGGGTTTTGTGGAAAATGTAGACTGTAGTCTAAACCTCCTAATCCTCAGCCTGCTAAAAGCAAAGACCATTCATGAAAATCAAAAACTGTTCATCGCCTCAATAGATATGGCGGCAGCCTTTGACAGAGTAGACCGCCAAATTCTCTAGTCCAAATTGAAAGAAAAAGGTTGTCCATCAGACCTAATAGAAGCTATCAAATCTCTCCGCACAAATACATCGATGCAAGTCAGATTGGACCAAAAGGGAAACTTAACGCAGGCAATAACAACAACTTGTGGGCTAAAACAGGGATGCCCACTAGCGTCTATACTCTACAACTTCTACATTTTAGAAGTAAAGGACTGCTTGAAACCACCAAGAGCATGCTCGCATAAAATAGGAGAAATGAACATTTTTGATGGACAAAACAGAAATGGGTCTACAAAAAAACTAGAAGCTCTGAATATACATCTTAAAGAAATCGAACAAAAAATTAATCCTGAAAAATCAGTGGTAATGATAATTAAAAAAGCAGGTCCTGCAAGTAAAAAATCTTTTAGGTGGCATATAGAGAATGACCTGATAACAACAGTTAAAAACACAAAATACCTGGGAGCAATTGTAAGTGCCAATTGGAGTGACCAACCCTGGATTGAACATTTGCAGAGGAAAATGGACCAATTAACATCACAGGCATTAATATTGAAAAGAAAGTTCTGTAAATTCTCCATGCGCCCGATTGTGGAATTCTATAATGCAAAGGTCATCCTTACTGTGACATATGCTGGCAGAACGGCCCTGAGAATCCCTTGGGAAACATGGGATAAACTTGAAGCCAGATTTTGGCGTAAATTGCTGAATATTCCGATATGTGTTCCGATAAGTATCATACGACATGAGCTAGGATTGCATTCAATGCAAGTCCGAATCATCTGGAAAACACTGGCCACATACAGAAAAATATATTTGGAAAGCTGTCCACCTCAATACCAAATATTGAACAAGGAAGCAGGAAAAATGCCCTTTTGGCCATTGGATGAATGGAAAGCAAAATGTAACGAGCTGCTGCAAAATCTAAAAGTCACGACAGAAGCCCTTCTGAAACACCCAAAGAGGGTAAAACGACTTTTATTATCAATCGACTGGGCAGAAACAGAGCGTGCGAGAGTAGCTTCGAACCATCATACTCTATCGAACAAGATAATTAGATGTCCACTGATATTGCCTGGATACCTAGAAAAAAGCGCAAATCGGAAGCACAGAGACCTAATAATGCGCTTTCGTCTGAACATTTTAAGAATAAAGATCAATCTGTTCAGATATGGCCTGGCAAAGGACAAATTATGCAGATTATGCAAAAAAGAAGAAGAATCGTCTCAACACTTAATGTTGTTCTGCCCTGCACTCAGATCTGAAAGGGGTTGTTTATTACTACCAATATTGCCTTCATGTGATCTGGACCCCAACTTATGGTGGTCAGCTTTATATGACGATCCAAGTAAAAAAAACATTAAAGGTCTGGGTATTTTCCTAGAATCTTTGCTAAAGAGATTGGAAGGGAATTAAGACTATTATTAACAAGGAGGACTAAAAACAAATAGCCATACCTCGACTTAAGAACAAAGAGAGAAGACTTGGGAGAGGTCTGGCTTGTGCATGGGGAGGAGGAAAAAATGTGTACATAAGCAAAAGCTTGTATTTTTGTACACTGAAAGCTTTAATAAAAAAAATAAAAAAACAAACATGGTTGTAGGTACTGAAAAGCAAACCTATATGCATATAAACTCATTGCATCCTAATCAGGGGTTGTGATGAAATCCCTCCTGGCTCTGAGGACCACCATCCATTGGACCCCATTACATAGCAGGGGACAGTCACAGAAAAAAAAAATGCACTTCTGTCCCATACTGAAAAAGCCTAAAGGCCACTTTAGCCACATTTATCGTTCTTCGGAAAAAACAAACATATTGATTCATTGTCCGGAAGTCTTACTCAATAGATCCTTTTAAAGCTGTAGCAAAACCTCCTATGGTAGAAATAAGTCATTTCAATAACCTTAAGACATGCTCCCAGAGACAAAATGCACCAGTGTGATGCAATGTTGACAGTTGGTTGTTTGTCCAGCAGCACATTTATCCACTTATTATGCAAGCTTACTAACCTAGTAATGCCAGCAGAGTCTTTCCTTGCAGAGGAAACACGGTTGAAAATTTACAGAGAGCAAGATTTATTTTCTCATTCAGGAGGGATTTAGAGAATTGACCACACTAGGGAAGCAGAGGATCTGCGCCCTTCCCTGAAAGTGCCATAAAGCGTGAACAATGGGGAACTGAATTCCAAGATGGAGGCTGTTGGGGTGGTCAGGAAAGGTCCCAATGAGATAGAGGGGTTTGTGTTGTGTGCCATGAAATCCCTCCTGGCTCTGAGGACCACCATCCCTTGGACCCCATTACATGGCAAGGGACAGCCACATAAAGAAATATGCAATTTCCCACCCAAACTGAAAAAGCCTAAAGGCCACTTCAGCCACATTTAAAGGTCCCTGAGTAAAAACAAACATATTGATTCATTGGCCGGAAGTCTTACTCAACAGATCATTTTAAAGCTGTAGCAAAACCTCCCTTGATTCAAAAATAAGATATTGAGCCCAGGAAACAAAACATGGTTTTAGGTACTGAAAAGCAAACCTATATGTATATAAACTCATTGCATCCTTATCAGGGGTTGTGATTATATCCCTCCTGGCTCTGAGGACCACCATCCCTTGAACCCCATTACATGGCAGGGGACAGTCACAGAAAACAAATATGCAATTTCCCCCCAAAACTGAAAAAGCCTAAAGGCCACTTTAGCCACATGTAAATTCCCTGAGGAAAAAACAAACATATTGATTCATTGGCCGGATGTCGTACTCAATAGATCCTTTTAAAGCTGTAGCAAAACCTCCCATGGTAGAAAGAAGTAATTTCAATTACCCCAAGACATGATCCCAGAGAAAAAAATGCACCAGTGTGATACAATGTTGCCAGTTGGTTGTTTTCCAGCAGCATGTTTATCCACTATTATGCAAACTTACTAACCTACTAATTCCAGCACAGTGTTTCCTTGAAGAGGAAACAAGGTTGCAAATTTACAGAGAGCAAGATATATTTTCTCATTCAGGAGGGATTTACAGAATTGACCACACTAGGGAAGCAGAGGATCTGCGTCCTTCCCTGGCAGTGCCATAAAGCGCGAACAATGAGGAACTGTATTCCAAGATGGATGCTGTTGTGGTGGTCAGGAAAGGTCCCAATGAGAAAGAGGGGTTTGTGTTGTGCGTGCCATATTTGTGACTGGCTGAGCGGCGAAGTTGGAGCTATGTTGCATTTTCTATGTATCCAGTGGAGTTAATGTGAATGGGTATGTGTTACTTTCAGTGTTTCTTTTTGTTTAAGTTGATACATTTTAGATTTGCACATGCGCAGCAAGATAAATGTTAAAATCACTGATGAAATATAAAAACATGATAGATAGATATGGTGTGTTACAAAGTGCCTAGAAGCTGGGCAACAAGGAGTTTCATCATTTGCATTTGAGGAAGGGGACTAGTCACGAAAAACCCACTGTGGAGAAGACACAATATTTATAAACATGCATGAACTGATATACACATATGAGTAATTTACAAATTCATATGCAGTGTGCTCTTTTTATAAATTGGTTAAACTCCGCAGTTAGGGGTTTGCAATTTAAATTCTGAGTGACAGGGAAAAACTAGTTTTGCAGGGTTGGAGGTCAAAGGAGAGGTAATGATTAACTGCAAAACTAAGCAGATGGTCAGCCAACAAGCCGGCCAGGGTTGTTATGACTTGGCAGTATCATAGCAGGAAGATGTCATCTTTTAAGTGCATGGGAGCTTATCACTTATTGTTCAGAGGGATCCGGACATTTGCATTGTTACCTGCAATAAACTGGGGCAAAGTGACGTTCAAGGCCATAGTGACTGATATTTCATGGGTTTTTGATTATTTTCTCAGGATGTCACCAGAGGCCATATATATTGAATTGGTAGTGATTTAGATTAGAGTGTTCTGAAGATGCTAGCAAGTTTGGGTGGGTGAGATGGTTTGTTTGTTTGTTTGTTTGTTTGTTTATTCATTTTTAATGTACACCAGACCCGAGGGTATCAGCGCGCAGAGATTACAAGAAGATTCACAGCTTAGTTTACAGAAAATAAGTTACACATGGCAAAAAGATATGGAACAACGGTACACGTACTGGTAACAAGTATGAATCAATACGCACAGAGATGAGGTTATAGGCAGTTCAAAGGGAACCTATTTATTGTGCCCCCCCTCATTTTGTTTGAAGTATTCTTGCAAACCATGTGCAATTATGTTCAGGGTTAGGAGGTCTCAGGCCAGCTGGGACTTGTAATAGATTATGTTTGTTTATGAATGTGTAACTATGTGATGATGTCATGACCTACGATGGACAAATCCTAAAAGAGGGAGTCTTGTGCACATGAACTGAAGATGGTAATTAAGATAAAACATGACCAATGAAAATGGGTGAATTAGAGACATTTTGGATTTCTTTTGTATAGGTCTTGACCAATTACCTGTGGGGGTGGATTGTAATATCATTTATGGTAGTGGTTTAACTGTTTCAAAAATATATATAATGTGTCAACTTGTGTTTCACAGAGTCCCGTGTTAGTTCAACTCCATGGCATCATCTGTCCCCTCATTTGCTTTAAGTACGAACGTGCACTTGCTTCTTAAGTGGTGGGCCTGCTTTGGGTTAAGGTGCTTAGAGGGCCATCCACAAATGTGGTGACCACAAAGAGACACCAGGCAGTCAGAGACATTGAGGGGTCTCCTGGCTACACACATCTGCAGCGGCACCTCTCTGCAGGGATCAGTCTTCTGTGCACAAAGAAAAACAGAGGTTTACGAGCACCCTATTGGTCAAAGGCTGGTCTGTTCCCCGGAGGCGGGGCACCGTGATCCAGCTGTGCAGTGTGAATTGAAGGAGCACCACTTCAGAGCACATTGGGTTCACATGATTGCACTTTGGGGGGTAAAGCAAGTGGGGATATAGGGAAAAATTAAAGTTGTTTCTTTAATTTAAGGGGTCTGGTAAGGGTAGAAATGGAGTGCGTGTTTGGAGTTAGCTGAGGTTACCATGACTGAAAGAGTGAATGCTTAAAGGAGTGAGTGAACTGTTTTACATTGTAAGAACCTCAGTATATATGATTACCTAGTTTATTACTTTAGAGGTGTAAGGTGGTATCCCCACCAGCGCGTCCATTGTGAGGTTTGTCATGATACCCTTCAGTTTTCTTGTCTGGTTGGCTGGAACCCTCACCTAGGGGTGAGGTGACATCTTATGGTAAAACCATCCGTGGATACCTTCCTGAAGTATACCCTTGCCACCCTTAATTTTGTATTGACTGTGTGGACGGAGCCCTCGCCTCGCTTTTCTGGATTAGTCGAAGTAGTGAAGCATATCATCCTGTAGGCAGGACAAGACAATGTTGTAGTAGAAAATTGTGCACTGGTAATGAAGAGAGCAAGAGCAGTGGTGTTGCTAAAAATATTGCGCTCCTTCTATGCTTGAGTGAAGGAGGTATCAGATATATTGGCTGGCATGTCTTTTTGGATAAAGATGCTGTATTTTGTTAAGAGTGAGAAGTGTAACTAAAGTGAGTAGCTAAGCTAAGTGATTGTGGTGAAACCGTGCAAGGTGAGTGATTGTGAGGGAAGACTATGAAAAACTGGGAAGGGAAAAGGGGTTTCTTTGGGTTGAAAGTTTGTGCCGCGGGTTGGGCTTCTGTGTTTTAAATCATTCATTCTGAAGTGATATTGTTAAAGGTTGGACTAGGTTTAGAGTATGGAGACCCCCATTGAACCATGTGTGTCAGGTACTTACTGACTATAAGGTAAAGATTTTAAAGTACAATCAGCAATGGCTGCGGGAAACTAAGGGTAACATGCTCAATTCTTGGTCTACTGTGGGGACCTATGATAAGGGGATATTGGAACATCTACATACTTTTTTCATACCGTTTTAGTTGTTAGGCACAGGGGTTCGAAGTTATAGAAGTGGTTAAACATTTTAGAGCTATGGAGGATTTATGAGTATGATATGCTATTTATAACACACCTGTACACAGGTGTTTCTAGGTGCCACAAGACAAGGGAGTTGAGACAGAGGAGGAGGAGACAAGACAAATGATCCTACTAGCCTCCCCTGCATTGGTTCATTGTATATTAATCAGGTCCTTGCTCATATTTGTTGTTTTGAGATTAAAAGTGTGAGCAATAAGCTTTGAGATTGGTAGACATGTAATAAATGTCCTGGTAACTATTGACAGTTAATTGTGACTAGTCATTATGGAGGACAATCCTCTTATGCACCTTTGCAAAACATTACCACAACATGTGCCCAAGCTCAAACATTACAGTGCAGAATGGGTAAAAGGCACAGCTGATAAAATGTTCATGCCATGGCAGCAAGGGGATAATTGTCAAAGGCAGTATTACAACACATGACCACATATGTGCACACCGCCTACACAGGGAAGAAATTAGAGAGTTTTAGAACTTTGGAAAATGTACCAAGAGGAGAAAGAGGACCCATTATCGGAGGAGTGGATGCTTAATCATTATAAAGGGGAGGTCATCGAACCCTCGGCTACTATTACTCCATCCGAGATTAAGCGCAGAGATGCAGAGAAGACAGGATTTTATCCTTTAAAGGAATTAAAAGCAGCGGTGGGGTATAGTTACCCATCTTATGAACCCACTGCTTATAATAGTGATGACAGTCCAGAAGAGAGCAAAAGGAAGGAAGATGCCTGTAAATTGATACGAGATAAAGAGGAAGGAGGCAGGAGATCAAATATAGCAATGGCTATAGACAGAGAAATTGAGAGATGGAAAGGAGAAAAGGATAGGGCTGATGAGGTAACGCTTGTACAGAACAAATGGATGGGAGGACCGATATTACTCAAGTTAGATGGCAAGAGCATAGAGGAGGCAAAGGGAAGACAAAGATGGGTAAGAAAAGAACGATAGGGAGGGAGAAAAGCAGTTGAGGGAAGATGAGCAAGGAAGGAAAATCAGGGAACAACAGGAAAGGATATATAGAGAAGAACAAGAAAAAGATGAAAAACTGGCAGAGGAGCAAAGGAAGTATGACAGTAGGAAAAAAGAAATATAAGAAATGGATAGGAGAGAAAGAAAAAGAGAGGAGGACGAAGTACAACAAGTGAAGGAAAAGGGAATACAGGGAAAAATAGAAGAAGAAGAATGAAGAGAAGAAGCAAGAAGGGAAGCACAAAAACAAATAGAAGAGAGAGCAAGAAGAGAGGTGAGAGAGGGTAGGGAAGTGGAAAAAGGAATAGAACAGAATAGAAGGCAGCAAGATCTTGATGCCAGTTTCATTCTTAAGGAAGAATAAGACCGAGTGATGAAATACAGGGACAATGGGACACAATAAGTGAAGTTCTCCCAATGAGAAAAAAGAGTCAGGAAATAGCCAAGACAGCACAAGATGCAGAAAGATATGATGCTGAAAGTATTGCAGAGAGGATTGACAAGGTATATAAAAAATAAGGCGGAATAGCTAGCAAAGGACTGTTGGGTATTTTGTGTAGATTTGGGGCCTGGCAGTATTTTCTTACCACCGAAAAATAATTTAGCAACAATCACTCCTTGTATTCAGCTTGGGTTATGTATAATAATAATACAGTGGATATGCATTATTTCAGTACACAGACATGCATGGTTGGAATGCGTGGTTGGTATGCGTGGTTGGTGGTATTTTTGGTGAGCATAATTCCTTTGTTTTATTTGTGGCCCCAATATCCAGAACCCCTTATTTTCTGAGAGACCTCAGGCTTGCATTTCAGTAACACCACATTTTCATTTTTAGTGTTCCACCATGGGCAATTTCTCGCTGTCTTATCTATGGCAGCGAGCTATCATGCAGTATCTATCACCAACCTATTTACTTTTGGTGAGCTATGTCCAGAGCCTCTCTTTCTGCCGACTAATAGACCTCCGGCAGACTATAACACACACAGTTAGTTATAATTGCTCATACTGAATGACATTGTGCACACAGCTGCAGCCAAATCTTATTTTTAGCTACCTTAAAAATGACAATTGCACTGTCTAAACATCTCCCCACATCATCAGCACTGTATTGGTAAATGCACAAAGGAAAGAGAAAATAAAACACACCAACTGTCTGCTTTCAGATATTTTTGTGTATTATAAAAGTTGCATTTAAACACGATCTCACTCTTTTTACAGAAATAAACGAAATAGCACAGTAACAGCATTATTTGTGATACACTGAGAAGAGACTGGCGGGGAACAAGAATTCAATTTGCAACATTAAACACGTGGGTAAAGCACAGGAATCTCCTTTCCTACACTGACTGAATATGTTCGCACACACTCAGCCCCCACACTTCAGCGAGATAATTACCAGGCTTGTTCAGCATGTAACTTCTTTGGCTGGTCGCCTTTTGGAGGGGTTCACCCAGCAAGGACAAGCATTTGCTGTCACTCAAACTGGGACTTGTTGACTGGAAATCCCAGTCTCTGCAACCAAGTTGAATCTGCTTTAGGAATCAGGCATCCCCAGCTATCAACCCAGTCCTTCGCCGAGCTGTGTCAAGATGTCTCTCCCTAGCTTCTTCCTCAAGATTATCCAAGAAAACTCTGGTTACCTCCTACCAAAGGATCCTAACCAATAAAATTCTATCATGCCCTATCCACCCTCTGCACACAATGGCTTGGCTTATACAGTTGCAACTGTAATCAAACTGATTTCCTGCTTATTCGAGTCTTTGCTTCCTGCAAATACTGTGGACAGAGCGCAGATAGAAGCAAAGAAAAAGAATCTGAATGTAGTCTGAAATGAGTTTCAGCCTGCCTCATTTTGCAGTGTAGAACACATTATATTATTAATGAGTTAGTGTGTTCGTTTTTTGTTAATGAGGTTAGTTCATTAATCCTCAAATGTGTCTCCTGCAACAGAGGAATTTCAGGTAAAAAGAAAAAAAAGTGTGTGCATTTTGAATATGAAAAATAAAATGCGCTTTTAAATGAGAAAATTGTTTGTTTTTAACCTGTGTGGCCTGTCTTCATTTACATCTCCATATGTTGCACTGGCAACACATAGCTTGAAGCAATTGCATTAAACCCATGCAGTGGCGCTGCATAAATATAAATTCTCAATAACACATGTCTTGCTGTACCACATTATATCAATGCATCAAACCCATGCAGTGGCGCTGCACTTCAAAAAACATGCTATGCATTGATCCTGTGCAGTGGTGCTGCGCTCTGTGCTCCCAAAACACGCTAAACAATCCTACAAGACTCAGGGGAGCGGCATACGATCCCTGATACAAATAACAATGGATAAGGAAGAAAATATGTTTAGTGATGAACGCAGAGCATTGTCTTTAAGTAGGTTAACTTTAGATAGAGTAGAGGAGAATAATAGTCACAGCAGTTGGGGTCCAGCAATGTCAGATGAAGAAAGAGAGTCAGGGCATGCGCTAGAAGAGGAGGGTGCGTCCCACTGGGAAGTCAACATTTGGATAATGGTCAGATCTGTAACACCCTAAGAAAAGAACACCAGATCCGGCACCATATCCCAAACTTTCCCAAAGACGATCATGCAGTGTGGTGGGGAATCCCCTCCCTATGTGAGTAGGTTAAGGTTGTCACCAGCACAAAGATGAATAGGGATGATTACCACTGCATTGGGTAAACGAATAGTAGGATCTAGTTATGGGATGGGGTTCTCACAATTCCCCTTGCTAGAGAAGTGGAGGGCAAGACCGCAATATATTCCATTGCCCGAGATGGATAAGGATTACTTGAAATGTAAGTTCCCTAGTTTGACTTTGTGGGCTGGGAAATGGATATACGAATTAGCAAAAATGACAGGCGGAAATACGCTGGCCAAAGGAGACATAAAATCTCTATTGGCAGCTATTCATGGGGAGAGAGCTGATGACATTTCAGACTGCAGGATATGCAAGTGTGAGAGAACAAAATACAGTGCATGACGGAGGACCATTTAATAATTGCAGAGCAGATGTTTGGGGGATTCTTTGGGTATAGTATCCCAATACATCAGATATGGGTGCAATTATGACACGTAAAATGAAGGAAGATGAAGACCCCATTGCTTATATTCAGGATATTTAAGAAAGGTGGCAGCTTCATTACGTGAACCGTGGGAAAAAACAGTTGCACTATTCTATCATATTTTGTGTCTGGAGTTGCCAAAACAAGTACAGAGACAAATGAAGAAACAAGTAGGAATGGAAGCAAAGCCATGGGCTGAGATACAGTTGACTATTGTGCATCAATGCAGATTGTTACAAGAGAAGAACAGAAAGAAAGATGCGAACAGAAAGATTGAGGAAGCCAAAGTTGAGAGGACGTTGTCAAAATGTGCTATAGAAGGGGCGGTATTGACCAGTGGTGAAGGAGTAGGGATGCAAGAAATAACAGGTGCATCATAATGTACACCCAGTGTGTCAAACTAGGTATAGATTATGGCCACAAGGTAGAGGTGGAGTATTTAGAGGAAGTGGAGGTGGATTTCAGAACACCCAAGTTGGATTTCAAAATGCCCAGGGTGGAAGTCAGAATTCTCAGGGAGGATATAATGGTGGGTTTGCCAGAGGGTCACCCCCAGTATGTTGGAATTGTGGGATAACAGGGCCTACTGCATGTATATGTAGAAGCCGAGGAAACATGCAACAGAATGGAAAAAATTGAAGAGGGGGGACAAGTCACCCACTGCCATACAGCACACAGCCAAAAGAGATCTATGCCCAAGAATACACATCCTATCAAACGCAGGTGCCGCAAGTGCAGCAGACACTGCAGCAGGGGTCAGTGTAAATGCACCCACTCCAAGGGCAAATGCAACAAGCACCAATGCAAACACAACAGAATGCAAATGCAGAGCAAATAGTGACATCTAGAATAGAGGTTTCACTGTGGCAGGAGGGAATCCTTTCACAGTGACAGGGATGAATTTGTATCCTCAATAGGTCAGCTCACGGGTGACTTGAGGTGTTCAGTACTACTATCAGTAACACCAGACCCCCAAAAGGACCCAAGGGTCAAAGTTATGGCAGAAGGCACATCGTTTTCTTTTTTTCTAGACACTGGGATGACTTGCTCTTGTATCAGGGAGGGAAAGTACCCAATGTCAGGTATTGCCATGAATGCTAAAGGGTTCTCTGGAACTACACATTTTGTTCCTTTCACTGGCAAATTACCTGTTTCTATAGGGGAATTTGACATGTCTGTCCCCTTGTTACATATGCGAAAAATGCCAGTTAACATTCTGGGTAGAGATTTAATGATGAAACTTAACATGATGATTTAATTCACTGATCAGGAAATAGTGTACTCCACTCCAGGAATACACTATTTAAATGTAGAAGAGTTTATACTGGGATTTACAGGACAAGTGGCTCTACACGGAGTCCCGGTAGATCCGGAAGTCTTCATGTATGGGGTGAGCATTTTATGAACATGGCTTCCTGGATCAGTAGGGAAAACTGTGGAAGATACCTGATGAATTCATATTTACACCACAAGTACCTATGGATGAGGAAGAAGGGCAGACTATTCCTATAGGACTGGATGCAGCTATAGTACAAGGAGAAATAGCAATGCAAACAAAAGCATGGAGAACAGTAATAGCTCTTGAAGAGGGATACAGATTGACTGACATAACAGATGAAGATATGTTCAGAGAATAACGCATCAATGACGAGGTAGTATTTTTTATGAGCATTACATATTGGATCAAGATTGAGAAAAAGGCTAGTCTGACAGTGAATGGCACTGATGCGGCAAAGAACAGCGTTCTTTCAGGAAGACCTAGAAAAGGTGCTGAGTATCCTTTGGACTACGGGCCTATACGACATATGCCTATTGAAGGGAATAGGAGAGATTAAAATAAAACTCAAGCCAGGAGCAATTTCACCCGGAGCAAAACAGTTTCCTATGTCTTGAGAAGCTGATGAATGCATATTTAAGACTATTTCAGCGTTGATGAATACTGCAGTGTATCCGATAAAAAAATCAAAAGGGGGATCATGGAAATTTTCCAGGAATTGTGTCCTCTTAATCAGATTGTAGAAGAAGAGTTATCATTAGTTATGAATCCTGCAACAATATTGTGTTGCATCGCAGTTGAAGCTAAGTACTTTACAGTGATCGATTTGAAGAATGCGTTTTTCTCGACCTCATTGCACAAAGACTCACAATACCTTACTTCTTTTACATTCAGACAAAAGAGACTAAAACATACTCGACTGCCTTAAGGGTACTCTGAGTCCCTGTCGATTTTTAATAGGGTCTTACAGATGGATCTAGGCAAGATTGAACTCAAGAGTGCGGTAATTCAGTACGCAGATGACATATTCATCATAGGATGAATATAGGCAGGATTCTGTTCAGTTAATGACTATATTGGCAGACAAGGAAGTCAAGGTGGACAAGGAGAAATTACATTATTGCCAGGAAGAGGTGTTGTACATAGGCCAGTTAATTTCACATGAATGAAAGAAAGTGACAGCTGAAGAGCTGAGGCTATCATGACAACACCGAAGCCAAATACAGTGAGGCAAATGCAGCAATTTCTGGGATTATGCAATAATTGCAGGGCCTGGGTGTTCAATTAAAGCACACACACAAAACCACTTTTGCAAGCACTTAAGAAAGCACAAGTTGGTAAAGAAAACATAGAATGGACTGAAGAAATGGAGGAAGGATTTGAAGAATTAAAAATAGCAATCTGTACAGCTCCAGTTTTGGGAATCTCCAATTATAGTCAAGATCTTTTCACACACCAATGGGTCAGTAATGGCAGCAGTACTCACACAAAGAACAAACCTAGGTTATAAACCTTTGGCATATTACAATGGGATTTTAGATCCAGTTATGAAAGGACATTTTCCAATGCAGAAAATCTTGGGCTGCTGCCGCATTTGTTATTGAGAAGTCCACAAGTATTACCATGGGCTCCGCCATGACGCTGTATGTGGAGTATGCCTTATTTGCCATTTTAGAGCAACGCAAAGGCACATTGACAAAGAACATCTGTGTACAAAGTGATGATTTCTAATCCAGCAATTAAAATTGTGAGGTGTAAAATAGTGAACCCTGCCAGGTTTGTAGCTGAACCTGTAGAAGAAGGTGATCATGTGCACGATTGCTCTAATTATGTTGAATTTTTGATGATATACTCCGTGTGAAAGAAAATGCTTTAGCGGGATGGGAGTTTCTCAGTGTGCGATTGACATAAAATTCCTTTGGATTGGAATTCATTGGACTCCATAGTCCAGTTCTAAAAATGCTTCTAATTGCAATAATTGAACAGATTTTGCAACTACAAATGTGAGTTGAACACTTGTATTAAAAGTGATTCAGGATAAAGAAAATGTAGTTGCAGGGAGACTAGCAATTCAAAGAGAAATGGCAGGGCACACAAAATGTTTTTTTAGACTCTTAGGCCTGATATATATATATATATATATATATTTATATATATATATATATATATATATGTATATATATATATATATATATATATATATATATATATATATATATATATATATATATATATATATATATATATATATATATGCATGTGCCTTCTCTTGTTCTTCCTGTATCTTACATTTTGAAGACTTCATCATGCTGATGGTTCAATTGAAAACACAAAACATTTGCAGGGTAATTCATAGAATTTCGCACAAAAGTGGAGCACGCGGCTGGCGCACAGTGTGCGGGTGCGAATGTCTGCGCCAGCCGCTTGCGCTAAATTAGATATCCGCACACAGCGTATTCATGGATTTCAGCCTCCAAAACCAGCCGTGGCGCAGAGTGGCACAGCGACCCTGCAGCTGCACCAGTTATGCCCCCAAGAACGCCCTCGCTCAAGGAAAAGACATCAAAATTCCCAATTCATCGCAAAGGGCTGCGCTAACCCTGGACCAGTATACAGGGCTGCCAAACAGCAAACGCCGAGCGGGGAACGTGTATTACTGGGGTGCGCAGGAAGTTCCACAAGCGATTTCAGAAGGGTACGTGTATTACAGGGGTGCGCGGGAAGTTCCACACGCGATTCCAGCAGAGTATGTGTATTTCTGGGGTGCGGGGAAGTTGTACACGCGATTTCAGCAGGGTACCTGTATTACTGGGGTGCGCGGGAAGTTCCACACGCGATTTCAGCAGGGTATGTGTATTTCTGGGGTGCGGGGAACTTTTACACATGATTTCAGCAGGGTACCTGTATTACTGGGGTGCGTGGGAAGTTACACATGCGATTTCAGCAGGGTACGTGCATTTCTGGGGTGCAGGGAAGTTTTACACGCAATTTCAGCAGGGTACCAGTATTACTGGGGTGCGCGGGAAGTTCCACACGCAATTTCAGCAGGGTACGTGTATTTCTGGGGTGCGGGGAACTTTTACATGCGATTTCAGCAGGGTACCTGTATTACTGGGGTGCGCGGGAAGTTACACACGCGATTTCAGCAGGGTACATGTATTTCTGGGGTGGGGGGGAGTTTAACACGCAATTACAGCAGGGTACCTGTATTACTGGGGTGTGCGGGAAGTTACAAACGCAATTTCAGCAGGGTAGGTGTATTTCTGGGGTGAGGGGAAGTTCAACACACGATTACAGCAGGGTACATGTATTACAGGGTTGCGCAGGAAGTTCCACATGCGATTCCAGCAGGGTACGTGTATTTCTGGGGTGCGGGGAAGTTGTACATGCGATTTCAGCAGGGTACCAGTATTACTGGGATGCGTGGGAAGTTCCACATGCGATTTCAGCAGGGTACGTGTATTTCTGGGGTGCGGGGAACTTTTACATGCGATTTCAGCAGGATACCTGTATTACTGGGGTGCGCAGGAAGTTACACATGCGATTTCAGCAGGGTACGTGTATTTCTGGGGTGCGGGGAAGTTTAACACGCAATTACAGCAGGGTACCTGTATTATTGGGGTGTGCGGGAAGTTACAAATGCGATTTCAGCAGGGTAGGTGTATTTCTGGGGTGCGGGTAAGTTTAACACGCAATTTCAGCAGGGTACGTGTATTTCTGGGGTGTGGGGAAGTTCAACACGTGATTACAGCAGGGTATATGTATTACAGGGGTGCGCGGGAAGTTCCACATGCGATTCCAGCAGGGTACGTGTATTTCTGGGGTGTGGGGAAGTTGTACACGCGATTTCAGCAGGGTACCAGTATTACTGGGGTGCGTGGGAAGTTCCACACGCGATTTCAGCAGGGTACGTGTATTTCTGGGGTGCAGGGAACTTTTGCACGCGATTTCAGCAGCAGGGTACCTGTATTACTGGGGTGCATGGGAAGTTACACATGCGATTTCAGCAGGGTACGTGTATTTCTGGGGTGCGGGGAAGTTTAACACGCGATTACAGCAGGGTACCTGTATTACTGGGGTGCGCGGGAAGTTACACACGCGATTTCAGCAGGGTACATGTATTTCTGGGGTGCGGGGAAGTTTAAGACGCGATTTCAGCAGGGTAGGTGTATTACTGATGTGCGCGGGAAGTTACACACGCGATTTCAGCAGGGTACGTGCATTTCTGGGGTGCGGGGAAGTTTGACACACGATTTCAGCAGGGTACGTGTATTACAGGGGTGCGTGGGAAGTTACACACGCGATTTCAGCAGGGTACGTGTATTTCTGGGGTGCGGGGAAGTTCAACACGCGATTACAGCAGGGTACATGTATTACAGGGGTGCGCGGGAAGTTCCACACGCAATTACAGCAGGGTACGTGTATTTCTGGGGTGTGGGGAAGTTCAACACGCGATTACAGCAGGGTACGTGTATTACAGGGGTGCGCAGGAAGTTCCACACTCGATTCCAGCAGGGTACATGTATTTCTGGGGTACGGGGAAGTTCAACACGCGATTACAGCAGGGTACGTGTATTACTGGGGTGCGCGGGAAGTTCCACACGCGATTTCAGCAGGGTACGTGTATTTCTGGGGTGCGGGGAAGTTCAACACGCGATTACAGCAGGGTACGTGTATTACTGGAGTGCGGGTAAGTTTCACAGGCGATAGGCCCTGTGCGAGTGGGGTACGTGTATTTCGGGGGTGCAGGGGAGTCCTACATGTCAATTGGCAGTGTGGGTCCTCCCAGGAGTTCACTCTACACCCTCCACGGCCCCTGCAGGCAGACCACACCACAGGGGACTACCATGCACCCCTGTTCATGTCCTGCAGGCAGCCCATCCACCATTGGCATGCCCCCCACCAGCCAAGCCACATGTCACCTTGCACTAGTGATCACCAACACATTACCCCTTGCACCCCCACCCCACAGCAGTGCAGGGCACCTGCCAACAGGCACACACTCATGTCACCCAGCACCCCCACCCCCAGCAGTGCAGGGCGGCTGCCAGCAGGCCCCCACTCATGTCCCACTCATGTCCCCCTGCACCCCCACCCCCCGCAGTGCAGGGCACCTGCCATCAGGCTCCCACTCATGTCCCCTTGCTCACCCACCCCCCAGCAGTGCGGGGCACCTGCCAGCAGGCCCACACTCATGTCCCCTTGCACACCCACCCCCCAGCAGTGCGGGGCACCTGCCAGCAGGCCCCCACTCATGTCCCCTTGCACCCCCACCCCCTAGCACTGAGGGGCACCTGCCAGCAGGCTCCCACTCATGTCACCTTGCACACCCACCCCACAGCAGCGCAGGGCACCTGCCAGCAGGCCCTCACTCATGTCCCCTTGCGCACCTACCCCCCAGCTGTGTGGGGTACCTGCCAACAGGCCCCCACTCAAGTCCCCCAGCACCCCCACCCCCCAGCAGTGCAGGCACCTGTCAGCAGGCCCCCACTCATGTCCCACACATGTCCCCTGCACCCGCACCCCCCAGCAGTGCAGGGCACCTGCCAGCAGGCCCCCACTCATGTCCCCTTGCACACCAACCCCCCAGCAGTCAGGGACACATGCCAACAGCCCCCACTCATGTCCCCTTGCACACCCACCCCCCAGCATTGCGGGGCACCTGCCAACAGGCCCCCACTCATGTCCCCTTGCACCCCCAGCACTGAGGGGCACCTGCCAGCAGGCCCCCACTCATGTCCCCTTGCACCCCCACACCCCAGCACTGAGGGGCACCTGCCAGCAGGCCCCCACTCATGTCCCCTTGCACACCCATCCCCCAGCAGTGCGGGGCAACTGCCAGCAGGCCCACACTCATGTCCCCTTGCACCCCCAGCAATCCGGGGCACCTGCCAGTAGGCCCCCACTCATGTCCCATCCTGTCCCCCTGCACCCCCACCCCCCAGCAGTCAGGGGCACCTGCCAGTAGGCCCCCACTCATGTCCCACTCATGTCCCCCTGCACCCCCACCCCCCAGCAGTCAGGGGCACCTGCCACCAGGCCCCCACTCATGTCCCACTCATGTCCTCCTGCACCCCCACCCCCAGCAGTCAGGGGCACCTGCCAGCAGGCCCCCACTCATGTCCCACTCATGTCCCCTTGCACCTCCACCCCCCAGCATCCAGGGGCACCTGCCAGCAGGCCCCACTCATGTCCCACTCATGTACCCCTGCACCCTCACCCCCCAGCAGTCAGGGGCACCTGCCAGCAGGCCCCCACTCATGTCCCCTTGCACACCCACCCCCCCCAGCAGTGCAGGGCACCTCCCAGCAGGCCCCCACTCATGTCCCCTTGCACACCCACCCCCCAGCAGTGTGGGGCACCTGCCAACAGGCCCCCACTCATTTCCCCCAGCACCCCCACCCCCCAGCAGTGTGCAGCACCTGCCAGCAGGCCCCCATTCATGTCCCACTCATGTCTCCCTGCACTCCCACCCCCCAGCAGTGCAGGGCACCTGCCAGCAGGCCCCCACTCATGTCCCCTTGCACACCCACCCCCCAGCAGTGCGGGGCACCTGCCAACAGGCCCCCACTCATGTCCCCTTGCACCCCCAGCACTGAGGGGCACCTGCCAGCAGGCCCCCACTCATGTCCCCTTGCACCCCCACCCCCCCAGCACTGAGGGGCACCTGCCAGCAGGCCCCCACTCATGTCCCCTTGCACACCCATCCCCCAGCAGTGTGGGGCACCTGCCAGCAGTCCCCCACTCATGTCCCCTTGCACCCCCACCCCCCAGCACTGAGTGGCACCTGCTAACAGGCCCCGACACATGTCCCCTGCACCCCCACCCCCCAGGAGTCAGGGGCACCTGCCAGTAGGCCCCCACTCATGTCCCACTCATGTCCCCCTGCACCCCCACCACCCAGCAGTCAGGGGCACCTGCCAGTAGGCCCCCACTCATGTCCCACTCATGTCCCCTTGCACCTCCACCCCCCAGCATCCAGGGGCACCAGCCATCAGGCCCCCACTCATGTCCCCTTGCACCCCCACCCCCCAGCACTGAGTGGCACCTGCTAACAGGCCCCGACACATGTCCCCTGCACCCCCACCCCCCAGGAGTCAGGGGCACCTGCCAGTAGGCCCCCACTCATGTCCCACTCATGTCCCCCTGCACCCCCACCACCCAGCAGTCAGGGGCACCTGCCAGTAGGCCCCCACTCATGTCCCACTCATGTCCCCCTGCACCACCACCCCCCAGCAGTCAGGGGCACCTGCCATCAGGCCCCACTCATGTCCCACTCATGTCCTTCTGCACCCCCACCCCCCAGCAGTCAGGGGCACCTGCCAGCATGCCCCCACTCATGTCCCACTCATGTCCCCTTGCACCTCCACCCCCCAGCATCCAGGGGCACCAGCCATCAGGCCCCCACTCATGTCCCCCTGCACCCCCACCCCCCAGCAGTCAGGGGCACCTGCCAGCAGGCCCCCACTCATGTCCCACTCATGTCCCCTTGAACCCCCCAGCACTGAGGGGCACCTGCCAGCAGGCCCTCCCTTGCACACCCATCCCCCAGCAGTACGGGTCACCTGCCAGCAGGCCCCTACTCATGTCCCCTTGAACCCCCAACCCCCAGCACTGAGTGGCACCTGCCAACAGGCCCCGACACATGTCCCCTGCACCCCCACCCCCCAGGAGTCAGGGGCACCTGCCAGTAGGCCCCCACTCATGTCCCACTCATGTCCCCCTGCACCCCCACCCTCCAGCAGTCAGGGGCACCTGCCAGTAGGCCCCCACTCATGTCCCACTCATGTCCCCCTGCACCCCCACCCCCCAGCAGTCAGGGCCACCTGCCATCAGGCCCCCACTCATGTCCCACTCATGTCCTTCTGCACCCCCACCCCCTAGCAGTCAGGGGCACCTGCCAGCAGGCCCCCACTCATGTCCCACTCATGTCCCCTTGCACCTCCACCCCCCAGCATCCAGGGGCACCTGCCAGCAGGCCCCCACTCATGTCCCCCTGCACCCCCACCCCCCAGCAGTCAGGGGCACCTGCCAGCAGGCCCCCACTCATGTCCCACTCATGTCCCCTTGCACCCCCACCCCGCAGCAGTGCGGGGCACCTGCCAGCAGGCCCCCACTCATGTCCCACTTATGTCCCCTTGCACCCCCACCCCCCAGCAGTGCGGGGCACCTGCCAGCAGGCCCCCACTCATGTCCCCTTGCATCCCAACCCCGCTGTAGTGCAGAGCACCTGCCAGCAGGCCCCCACTCATGTCCCACTCAGGTCCCCTTGCACCCCCCACCCCCCAGCAGTGCAGGGCACCTGCCAGCAGGCCCCCACTCATGTCCCACTCATGTCCC
The DNA here is from genome assembly GCF_040938575.1 of Ambystoma mexicanum. NCBI lineage: Eukaryota > Metazoa > Chordata > Amphibia > Caudata > Ambystomatidae > Ambystoma > Ambystoma mexicanum. The sequence continues at coordinate 418,746,641 of NC_090938.1, forward strand.
CTTGCACCCCCACCCTCCCAAGCAGTGCAGGGAACTTGCCAGAAGGCCCCAACAAATGTCCCCCAGCCAACACGTCATCACAATCTAGATCCCTGGCCCTTATGGCCAGCCTCCACATGCCAAAGACCCACCCAAGTATTGCATCCACCCACATAGAAATGCCAATTTCATGATACAACCCCAATGGCAAGTATGTAAATGAACACATGTCCGTCACACACACACAATGGGTGCAAGTGAATGTCAAAACTCATATCATGACACGCTTGAAACCAATGAGATAATACCACACATCGAAGTATGAAGAAAAAAATGTATTAAAAGCAACATGAATGTAATTAAAAACAAACAAACAACATAAGCTGCATGTACGTAAAATAATGAAAAACAAGAAATCATAATCCAAAGGAAAGGTGTCCAAAGTCACAGTTCAAAAAACCATTGCTCCATGGGGAAATTAAAAAAAAAAGATGAATCCAATAATGATCTATATACAGATGAACAATCCAGGCTCCATGATCTCAACTGAAGAAATGAAACCTATCAAAAATACTACCTAATGAAAAACTATATACAGAAACGTAGTGCATTGTCCAAGCGCAACCAAAATAAAGAAAAAAACTAAGGAAACCTAACACTATCTAACTATTTACAAGGGCAGCGGGTGTTAGGCAGAAACCTGTGCAGTTCCCTCTGGGACCACTGCAAAAAGTTTAAGACTACAGGAGTTAGCAGTAAACCCAATTGGTAGCAGTCTGTACCACCCAGATTTACCTGGTAGCTGTGGCTGAGCAGTCAGACTTCTCTCAAGACGAGTTAGGCAGTATTTAGAGTATGCAAAATAGGCAATTTACACAGTAGAACAAGCAGACACTGATCAGAGCTTGGGTGTAAAGATATATAATTATTTATTTAAAAACACATCTATGAAAAACACACTGGCATTAATATGGCAAACAACTTCAATCACAGTTACGATAAGTATATATCAATCCCATAACAATATTTCGACAAGTCTAGCCTCATAAGTGTTCACCTTGTAACCCTTAATCCATCCCTCTAAGTTTTTCAACCCTTCACTCACCTAGGTAGCCCAAGGGGTACCATCATGCTTTTTGAGGGATCTAAACCTCTTAAGATACCGGGAAGGGGTCTTCCCAAATCTAGCTATCAGAGCTAGTTTCACACTTTCATACTCTTTCCTATCCTCCTCCCCCAACTCCATTACCGCATCAGTTGCAACAGGGGGGAGCCTAGAGAACAACCAGGTAAGTAACTCATTACCTGTGATGTTCTGGAGCCCATGATTATACTCAAACAAACTCAGCCAATCCAACACATCCAACTTTGGTTCATACATACCAATTAATTCCTTAGGCATCCAGGGTCTTTTGGGACTGGAACTTCTAGAGGAGCCAGAGACAGAAGCAGTTTCAACAGACAACCTTTTCATTTCTAACTCATGCTTGAGCTCCATTTCTCTGAGCCTAAGAATTTGTTGCATTTCTTGGTGTTTCTTTTGAGTTTGAGCAGTAATCCTTCTGAATTCCAAGTCTGTTTTCATTTTTTCTAGTTCAAGGACTTGAGGACTTAGTGTGGGACCTGCTATAGGCCCAGTAGGTACAGCTGGTAAGGCAGACAGTGGGGTAGGGGAGAGAGTTTCATTAGCCTCTCCTTCCTCTTCAGCCTCTTCATCACTATCATCAGAACTTTGATTTAGATCAACACCATTACTGTTATCTACATTTGCTGGAGAAGTCGGTTCCTCCGAACCAGTACCCAGACTTTGGTTTTCCAGCAATCTTGCTGTTAGTTCTATTTTCTTGCCTCTTACAGAAAGATCCTCTTGTCTACAGAGAGCTCTCAAACTCTCAGTATTTTTACCCGACAAGGACTCTTGACTGTAAACTTCCATAGTAGACATGTTTTTTGAAAGTTGCTTTTTAGTGCTAAGCTTTGTGGTTAGTTATCCTAAAGTGTTGAAAAGCACTCTAAACTGTATACGCGATACAAATCCCACCGCTGTACACCAGTGTTAGGCAGAAACCTGTGCAGTTCCCTCTGTGACCACTACAAAAAGTTTAAGACTATGGGAGTTAGCAGTAAACCCAATTGGCAGCAGTCTGCCCAACCCAGATTTACCTGGTAGTTGTGGCTGAGCAGTCAGACTTCTCTCAAGACAAGTTAGGCAGTATTTAGAGTATACAAAATAGGGCAATTTACACAGTAGAACAAGCAGACACTGATCAGAGCTTGGGTGTAAAGATATATAATTATTTATTTAAAAACACATCTATGCAAAACACACTGGCACTAATATGGCAAACAACTTCAATCACAGTAATTATAAGTATATATCAATCCCATAACAATATTTCGACAAGCTAGGTTCAACGGCACCACTTATTTGCAGACAGAGGTGAGTGCTTTTACCTAGATGGCACTCTAGTATTCGTTAGAAAGGGAGAGAAAAAGAAGGCAAGCAAGGCAGGGTCTACTGTAGATCACAAAGTTCAGAGGCCAGGCCCACTCGGAGAGAGGCAAGGCGGTATGTCCCAAAAGTACCACAGTGGAAATGCACGTCAAGTCTTTGTAGCAAAATGTCACAGAAAGGTTTGACCAGTTTTATAACAAAAGTTAAGAAGGTCTGGAGGCAACCCAGTGGAAAGGTAAGGATTTAAGACACCTCACGCTAACCGTTTTAAGGGAAGCCAGGCGGACACAGTACCTTGAAAGTGGAGAGACAGCTCCGGCGGGGGCAGTTGTTCCTGGTGGTGGATGCAAGTCGGGACTTTTCCAGGAGAAGAGATGATCTCGTCGTAGAGGAAAGTTGAAGATCGTTGCACCACCATGGAAGAGACCAGCCACGGAGTGCTCTGTCACAAGGCACCACCTTTTTGTCGCGGTCCAGTGTTTAGTGGCTATCCGGTTGCCGGGGTGCTCAGCATGGGCAATTCGACCACTAGACGTCCTGGAAGCGAAGAAAAAGCAAGGGACTGGTTGTTCCCACCAGTCAAAGGGAAGAAGACTCTCCGGCAGAGAGATCTCCTCTGTCGTTGGGAAGTGGTGAGTCGGTTCAGCAGGGCTCCACCGGAGGTGTCGTCGTTGCAGGTCGGCTCAGCTTCTCCCTTGTCGGATTCTTAGGTCCTGTGGCGACTTCTGAAGTTCCAGTCCCAAAAGCCCTGCTTTTATGCAGAAAAACCCCCATTCATTCAGCCTAGCTGTCAATCAAACATCCTAAGTGGTGAGCGGGGCGGCTCACGACTTGGGCCAATCACACTAGAGTGCGACTTGAGTTGGCAAGGCAACTCAGTCCAGGGTGCCTAAACCCCTCCCACACCCCCTGTGGTACCCAGACAGAATGGCACCACTCTGGAGGGCTTCTGTGCAGAAGCCCGCCAAAAGTGGAACAAAGGGCTCAACCTTTGGTTTGGAGTTACAGAGGCAAACACATACGCCATTTTAAAAACTGAGTTCTGGCAGAAAATACCAACCAGTGAATTTATTTTAAGTCAATAAACCGGCGGTATGACCGAGGCTACATAGAAAAAGTATTAGCCTCGGACAATGGGAAAATCCCGTAGGATTATATTTGCGGTCGAATATAAAAAGTAGTATCCACTGCCACCAGCCAAAACTCGACGAGGGGGGACTGGACACTGCCCCCTCGAACAACAGACCCAAGGGTAATCGAATTACCCTTACCAGTACGTCCACAATAGGATGGTTTGTACTGGTTTGGTTAGTAAATTTAGGTCTAGTAAAGCCAATGATGACTTTACATGCCCTGGGAGACAGTAGTCAGTCCCAGGGTATGGAGTCTATGGTGGGGGTCACCTAGGACACTCCAGTGTTACGGCACGGAGGGTGCTGTGTAACACACATAGCAAAACACATGAGACCCTACGGAATAAAAGACCCCATAGCCCATAGAACACATTAACATTCAAAGAAATACCACAAATCATGTCCAAGAGTGGGAGAAAAAGAGTCTCACTCTTGGCAGGATGAAAAAAAAAAACTCCAGAAATCCAGCAAAGCTGCTGGGGGACTCACTAGGTTAGGAAATTCAGCCTAAACAGAGAATTCTCCCTAACAGTGGGCAAGTCCAACGGCTCACATGTTGATGTCCTGGGCCAGGGCATCATCGAACTCCTGCTCGATGTCCCGGAGGCAGTCCTCTTCCATGGCCCAGAGGGTTCGCAAGGACAATGACATCTGGAACTCCAGGTCCCTGCGAATGGCCTCGAGGCACTCGGCCCGCCTCAGGGCCCTACGCATGGAGTTCTCCGCCCTGACCATCGTGAGCCGTGCCTCTTCCGCCTGCTGCCGCTCCGCATCTATCGCATGGCCCAACCGCTGCCACATGGAAGACACTTCCCGTCCAGGGTCCTCCTGCCCCCCGGCTGATGCCTGCCCCTCCGATGATGAAGGCCCGAGTCATCATGGCTCCCAACTTGTTGCTGCTGCTGTGCTGCTGCCTGTGCCCTGGCTCCTGCTGCCTGCACATCCTCCTCCAGCTGGGGTGCAGTTGTTGAGATGGCCACCCCTGCTGGACGTCTGACTCCCGACTGTGGCAGGGATGTGTCCTCCACCAGCCTGGCATCAGGGTCAGAGGCAGCTCCACAGGGCACCCAGGTGACACATGGGTGGGAAGATGGCACAGAGGACGACTGGCGCATAGGGGGTTCAGTTGAGGAGGGGGTCAGAAAAAGGTCCAGAAAACAGAGGAATCCGGCCATGGTGAGCTGTGTCAGTGGGTCAACGCGGTCAACGAGCCATGCGAGAAGACGTGCAGTCTCCTCATTAAAAGACTGCAGGTCAGCTCGCATGGCACGTTGACGCAACGCCACCCCACCCAGGACAGGCTCAACCCGGTGCTGGATAGCCACAGCCACATCCACAGGGAGAGGAAGGCCAGTTGGTGTAAGCCAATCCCCTCCCTGAGAAAGGGTCTGGACATAGGTATCCCTGCTGGTGCAAGATGATGCATTCACAGGATCGGGGACAGGATTAAACACAGGCACCTCCGCAGCGCCTGTGCTGTCTCCTGTCCCTACCCCTGCACTGCACCACTAGCACCAGTGGAATCCCCACCTCCAGACCCTGTCTCTGTCCCTTGCACGGCCTCCTCCTCCACCAAACCCCCCACCTCTGTTGGGCCCTGTGGGGTCTCAGCTGCCCCTTTGGCTGCCGAGGAGTCCAACTCCAACGTCCGCCTCTTGGACCTCCCCTCGGCAGCTGCAACCTGGGATGCGGCACCAGACTCCTCACTCCCCGACGAGATGACAACCTGGGAGGGGAGCCGGGCCTTGCGTCTCAGGCTGGCGGTGCGATCCCTGCCGCTGTGCTCCTCAGCACCTTCTCTGCCCTCTTCATCAGTTGACGCTGCAGACAGGGAGAGATAGGAGACAGGCATCAGGGCACTGTACAATGGAGTCATACACACATGACAGTTGTACATGAGTGGCATTGTCAAACTTCAGACATGGCATCACAATCCCCAACACACATGTCATTGCAACTCACACACATGAGCTATTCCACAGCCATATTGCAACAGCCAGCACCATCCATACACATACAACAGCATGAGCAGACAAACATGAGCCAGACATCAGATGATACAAAGGGAGTGCACTAGACATGCACACACGCCACCACACTTACATGCATGTGTACACCTCCGCCAACTGTTGCAGTGATGAGATTGGCATCCATGTCACATCTGGCAATCAGTCTTCTACATATCAGTCTCACATGCATCCATGTTGCATCACTGTTGCACCCATGTCAAATACACACACATGCACATGTACACAGTGCTGATACATGCAGCTGGAACCAACATCCATGTGTGACACCACAACCATGCCAACTTACATACACAGTAATCCAAACATGTGTGCTCATGCATCTGCATTTGGCCTGCATGCTTACCCACACATACACCATCCATGTGTCTCACACATGAAAGGACTTGCATGTGTCAGCCTCACAGCCCTGTACATACACATCCATTCATGGCCCTACAAAACCACATGTACAACCTGCACACTACTTGCACACCACCACACGCACAGCTTCCAATCAGTATGCATGTACACTTACCGCTCGACTCCAGACGGGTCTGCCTCTCAAGGACCTGGATGTGGAGCGCTGGGCGTATGCGTTCCAGGACCCTCATCTGATGTTCCAACAGGTGGCCCTGTTGCCCCTTAGCATCCGCTGCCTTCAAGAGGCGCCGGGCCTTGTTGAGGGTCCTGGACCTGAAGTCCTCGCAGTGCTTCTTGACATGTTGGATGCCACGGACTGCCACCCCCTCCGCGTTGATGGCAGTCATGATGTTCATCCAGATCCGAGTCCGTCCTTCCTTGTCGGCGCACAAACTTCCGAAGAGGGCATCATACTGCCCCAGGACTTGCTCCACCAGACACCAACTTCGGTGGTAGTGAAGCTGATACCCCTCTGCCTCTTTGGCTGGGGGTTGCCAGTGGTGCCAGATGGTGTAGTGCCCGACATGGCAACCCCAGAGGAAGGTGTGGGTGGGCAACTGGGTCCTGGGGCTGGGCTGTGGAGCGATGGAATAGCAGTCGGGAGTCTTCGGTTCCAGCAGGGGTGGTCACAGCAACAGCACCCTGGGCTGACGTGCAGGCAGCAAATGGCAGGGCACGTGGGCAGCAGGCAATCAGGCAGCAGCAGAAGGCAGGTGGGAGCGTGCTCGTGGCTCTGGGGGCAGTAATTGGGCCTTCTGGGCAGGAGCGTGGTCTTCCCTGTGTGAACGCGTGGCCAGCTTGATATGGAGTGATTCGGCATGGAAAATCTTGCATGTCAGCATGTAATTCGAGGAAAAGCCCTTAGCGCGTAAGCGCGTCAGTGCACTTAAGCAATTTCAATGGACCAAAGACCCTTAGCGCGTAAGTGTGTCTGTGATGAGACACGCGCGGGTGTTTCCCTCATAGCACGTAAATGACAGATTACACGTGGAAAAGCTACATGTCCGAGTGACAGCGCGTGTAATTGGAGGAAAGGATGCGTACACGCGTAAGTGACGTGTATGTGTGGGCCGGTTTAAAAGGTACGTGTAGAACGCCATTTTCTTGTACATGCTTTTCGTGGAGAGCGAGTGGGTGAATTTTGTACTTCTTGTCGGCTCACACGCGATTACTTCACAGCATTTCAAGTTCGTACTCCCTGTTACCTCTGACAATTTTCATTTTTCAACTTTTTTTGGGCCTGTTTCCTCAAACAGTGTTCACTTCTCATTTTGTCCTGTCTCCTCAGACAGCGTACAACTCTTCTTTTGGCGGGGGTATTATTTTTCACGTTCTTATTCCAGGCAGATGGTGAGTTCTGCACGTACTTAGCAACAGTGCTTGCCCCGTGTGTCGCACTCCCCTTCAGAGGTCATTGTAGGCTGCGTCTATTACGCGTACGCTTATTTTTGTGTTTCTGGGTACCACAGCGTAGTGCGGGTTCATTTTTCCACGCATGTGGTCTACGAGGGTTTGCGTGCATGTTTATTTTTGTTTTTGGGCTGCCTGTGCGTTGTGTGACCCGTCATCATCCCCCAGGGGTAATAGACAGCCTTGTTAGAGCACTAGGGTACAAATTCCATCTAGTAACCTACCCCTTTGACCCCCAATTGCCCAGGACAATAGTTTACTGCTCCTCCCATACGCACAACAACATCAGTGCCATGGTTGGGAGGTGACCAAGCGGTAAGGGAGGCAAAGGTGGCCGACCTTCAAAAGGTGGACGTGGAGGGCGCGTTAGGGGACGTGGCCAGGATTTGCAGGGTGCCCCTAGACCCCCATGTGTGGAGGACCAATCAGGGACACACATGCCCCCCCATGGTTGAGGGAAAGGTGGCTGAGACCATCCCAGCTCAGCCCCTGTTTGACCAGCCTATTGTGGCACCTGACCTGGCACAGGATGACTCCCTGGCTGACTTCCAGGTTAGCAAGTCTAGGCCACGAGTGGCGGTGCAAGTTGTCACCAAGGCACGTGGATCTGGGGCAGCTATGTCATCTGCTGCCCCAAGTATGCAGGGTGGTGAGGCTGCAGGGGCAGCTGCAGCTCCATCCGCCCCAGCTCTGACTCTCCCAGCCAGGACAGTGTCAGTCTTGGTCCATCATACTGATGTTCCCACTGCCAACATCACACTTCAGACAATGCCTGTACCAAGTCCTATGGTCAATGTGCATTCTCACACTCCAACAACCGAGTACACCGGTGATTCTGCCCCTACTGACCAGAGCGGCGTTAGCCACTCTGGCTCTGCTCCACCTTCTTAAAAGAGGAAGAAGGGTGCTCTGGCATGACAGGCTGAGACCCCAGGCACGGCTACACACTCCGCCACGTCAAGGAAGCCTTGCTTTAATGACGCGGAGCTTAATGCACGTGTGAGCTATGTGTCACAACATAGCCACGAAATGGTGGTGACTGCAGGGTCCAAGACCACACCTGGTCAACGTAAGGCACACTGGCAGACCATCGCCGACCACATAAGTGCCCTTGGATTTGTGAGGTGCTCAGCTGATGATTGCTACAAGCGGTGGAACAACCTGAAACACAGAGCAAAGGACAAGCTGGCCTTAAATCATGCCGCTACTCTGGTGACTGGCGGTGGGTCTCCACAAGAGGACAACAAACTGACTGAACATGAGTCTGTTGCTGGGACCTTCGTCACAGAGGAACAGATACGAGGTGTGGGAGAACTACTTGATTACGAAGCATAGTCCGGTGAGTGCCCATGCATGTGTGTGTAGTGCATGTGTACATATTTTTGGTGATGGGTTCTGATTGAGTGCCAGGTGAGGGTGTGTACTCCAGAGTGTTATGGGTCACCCATTTCCTTCCTCACATGGGATCCCGTGCCTTGTATTTGGCTATGACTGCATCCCTTCTGCCCACAGTATCCTATTAGGTCCACAATTGTGCAGTTGACCTTGTACTGCCATCTTGCAACTACATTAGTCAGAATTTGTACGTGTGCCTTCAGGATAATATATTCCACTCTACCCTTTTTTGCTAGACATTTATCAACCATATTGTGACATATGTGATATGCTTCGGTCATTGTTTACTGGCCACACTGGGGCAATGCTTTACCTGGTTATGTACACAATGAGACCATTCAGGCTGATGGAGTATTGGCCAGCACAAATGTTTAGATGAGTGCCTGTTTGCATGTGGAAAATGACAGATGTTTCCTGCAATGTCAATGTGACAAAAAATAGATCAGCCAACTATTACTGTATCCTTGTACCTTGCATGTGTTGCAGTGAGTGGCACATGTGTACTCAGTCCCAGTATGCAGCATTTTTCATGTCATCATGTCCATCTCACATGGATGGGTGACAGTACTCAATCACTGACATATGGCTGTACTTGTCAAATGTACCATGGCTATGCTAAATGCCATCTGTGTGCTGCCATGTGTCATGTATGTGTATTGGACATGCCACTCACAGGACAATGGCCCTCATTACGACCCTTGCGTTGGACCATGGTGCTATCAGCACCCTGGTCCATGCCGGTCTCTGCCATGGTGGATGGCGGAATTACTGCCCCTATCACAAGGTTGGCGGGGGCGGCAATTCCCCATTCATCATTTGCCCTTCCCCATTCCCATTTTGCCCATAGGGCATAATGGGGATGGGGAAGGCGCTAATTATGGCATCGTAAATTATGGTTGCTGTAATTATCGCCAAGGTCCCTTTGCGGCACCCACTTTAACGGCTGGTCTACACCAGCCGTTAAGTACGGGTCCCGCAAAGGGACCTTGTATTCAGGCGGTAATGGTTTAACGGCGCCGCCGCCTTTTACGGCGCAGTTAAACCATTACCGCCTGGGTCGTAATGAAGGCCAATGTGTGATGGCAGTGCTACCCAGCATGCAGGAAATGTGTTGCTCTCCCATATTTGAGTCATCAGTGTCTGCCTTTTGCCTCCCCTTACTACTCAGTGACAGTGCAGGCATGGGAGGGTTATAGTCATGTGGGACATGTGTGAATCATGTACTGGTTCTGTAGCTTGACAGGCCTATTTGTGTGCTATGGTGCTAATGCCTGTTTCCATTTTTTCTCTTTCATGTTTTTGCAGGGGATGACGCACTTGATGCTGTTGAGGTTGAGGAGATGGTGCAGACCCAGGAGGAATCCCAAGCACGACCGGGCACCAGCGGGGGACGTGGTGTGGTGGTGGGTGAGAACCCAATCCTCCTGCAGACCATACTTTCCAGGGGTGTCTCTCCCCAGACCTCTATTCAGGTGCTGATTCGGATGATGAGACCTATGTGCCGTCACAGGTAAGTGTTTCTGGCAGGGATTCTGTTCTGGCCAACCCTCCTGCACCAAGGGTAGATCTCTCTATGGGGATGTCAGTGTTGGTAGAGGCGCCTTTGGCGGTTATGGATGCAGGGTCATACTCCACAGCATCTGATCCTGTTCCTGTGCCAGCAGATCAGAGGGGGAATGCAGTCCTGCAGCCTCAGGCGGTGCCAGCACAGCAAGGTGCATATCGCCTTGCCCAAACAGGTGTGGTGCCCGTCGACATGGTGGCCGTACGCCAACAGGCAATAGCGTATGGGAGAACTCCATGTACGCTATGGCAACCCAACAGTCAGCATCAGTTGAAATGATGGCTCAGGCAATGGAGAGGGTGGCCACTTCCATTATCCCCCCTAAAAGGCAGATGGAGCAACTACAGCAGGCAACAGACTCCATTTGCCAATCACACAGGGAAGACATGTTGGCGTCCAACAGGGACCGACGGGAGGCACTGGAGACTCTGCGCCAATCCATCTCAATAGAGTCCCAGGCCCACAGGGAAGCCCTGAGTGTAGAACTCCATAACCTCAGGCAGACTCTTCTTGAGCTTGAGACTTCCGCTAATTTTAGGGCAGAACAGCGGCTGGAGCACCTCACAAGTACGCTCTCAGCTGAGATGCGGGCAACTCGGGAGGAGATCCGGCATCACGTCAGGTGTTGCATGGGGATCTCCGCACTATAATCCTCCAGAACGAGACATTCCACACCCGCATGCTTGCTGCCATGGAGGACCATTCCAGGGCTTTGCGTGGGCTGCCTCCCATAGCACCGCCACCTCCTGATGCAGCAGCAAAGGGTCATGAGAGCGACGGCAGCAGTTCTCCCACATTGGCATAGCCATGCAGGCCATGAGCCCATGGAGGTGTTTTTTTTTTCCCAACATCCACACAGGTGGCTGTTGGTGCGCACCCTGTCCTCGGACCTCCTGGGTGGCCTCCCCCCCTGGCCCCCACATGGCCATTTTTGATTTATGATTTTTGATTTTTGATTTTTTTTTAAATAATTTGACAGTGTGTTGCCTTGTGTGGCTCCCGTGGGCATCCACTGTATTCCGGCTGGGCACATGCAGGCTTGTCCTGAGTTTGGGTTAGATGCTTGGGTTCATGAGACACACACCCCTCCTGCTTCCCGTTTCCATGGGCTTGCAAAGGGTGTGACCAAGTGACAGTGATGTACACGGTGATGTTGGGCTCCCATGAGCTGTGTAGGCAGTCTGTAGTCAATACTGTGTGGACATTCCTTGTGTATATTGTTGTTGTATTGTACACTGCATGGTGTATTAATGTATGATTTTGCTTCCATGTCTCCCTCTGAATTTGCAGGTTCATTCCTCATGTCTTCACAAGGCCGTCTACTTTGGAAATGGAGTTCATGTTGTATGCAGTACACAGACCAATTTTGAAGGCTGCAAGACTACAGTTTGAAGGGGGCGATGTGGTGGCATATTCAGGTTGAATGACTACGACTACTTTAACTTAGTACTGTCATGTTTTAGTAATGTTTGAACTTGTCTAGATGCATTGTTTAGTTGGTAAGTATTTGGTCATGTGTGTTGTTAGTTCAACATTACTAGGAGCATATTGTGTGTGGCCAGTTTCCATTAGGGACACTGTACTTTGTGACACTTGTTTTTGGGATTGCTTTGTTTGCTCTCACATAGCATGACATGCCATGGTGTGTTGGGTGGCGGTGCTGAGGAGGGGTTGGGTGATATGGCACTGTTCTCATATTGTATTTTGCAAGGGGATCATGCATTTATCAGCATATGTGTCTTTTGATGACACAGTATTGGTGGTGTTTCTTTAGGTAGGGATGCACACATTGTGACACTTCCAGGTGACCAATCTCAGGATGGCATGGTTGTGACAGTTGACTGTCCCTCATGTCATCATCATTGATTGTCAGCTGGTATGTGGCAGGACTGTGTGCACTCCACAGGGGTGTGTTTCTAAGTGAAGTAATTAGCCACCAGCTGTGTTTGGGCTGCCTCACCCCGTGCCCTTTCCCCTTCCATGCACAGCGGGCGTGCATGTGGTTGGGGATGTGGGGGCACCACCATGTCCACGGGTAGGCCCCGGTGTGTTGCAATGTTGTGCAGGACACATGCTGCCATTATGATCCTGCACACTACTGGGGGAGCGTATAACAGCTGCCCGCCAGAACGGTCAAGGGAGCGAAAGCGTGACTTGAGCACTCCGAATGTGCGCACCACTATGCCCCGGGTTGCAATATGGGCTGTGTTGTATCTTACCTCGGGCGTCATCATGTGGGTGCTCAGAGGGTATGCACTGTGCCCTGGGGAGGTGGTGATGGGTATCATTAGTGGGGTTGTGACATTACTCAGTATCTGGCAGGCATGCATGTGCTGTGGCATTTATACTCACCAAGCAGCCATGTATCGCCATGCCGCCCAGCTTCTAGGTCCCGGTTTAGGGTTGACATTCTGTAAATGAAACTGTCGTGGACGGACCCTGGATAGTTGGCATATACTGAGGTGATGATTCCCTTGGCATCACATACTTCCTGCACATTGATGGAATGCCAGTGCTTGCGGTTTCTATAGATGTGCTCTGATGCCCTGGGGGGATGTAGGGCCACATGGGTGCAATCAATGGCATCTAGGACTTTGGGGAATTGTACCACCCTGTAGAAATCCTGGACGACATCCTGCCTTTCTGCAGGTGTTCTGGGCAGGTATATGTGCCTGCGCACTGATGGGCGTACAGTCATGATGGCCAAGACCTGGTGTAGGCAGCGTGACTCTGTGGCCAGTGACCCCCCCATGGCACTTGTCCGCTGAAATGATCCGGTGGCCAAAAAGTGCAGTACATTGAGGACCTTCTCCAGGGGGCTGAGTGCTTGGGAGCAGAGGGTGGGTGATGTGAGGTCATCCTCCCACTCACTGACCAGGTCAAGTATTATGTGAGGTGGAAACCTGTACCTCCCATACACCTGGTCATCAGGCATGCCAAAAAGGCTGGTTCCGGGTGTGAAAATTCTGGGCCTGACTATCCTCCTCCTCCTCCTGCGGTATCCCACGACCACTGCTGCTAGGAACGGTATGTTCATCCTGGCGTCTGAGCTTGCTTGTTGTTTGCGTGCACTTTTATGCTGCGCGGGTACACGTATGCCTGCTTCCTGCTGGCGTACGTGTTTCCGGATTAGCATGTCTTTTTTGGCACGTGCGTCTGGGCGTTCCGCACATTTTCCTCCTGTACTTCCCCCCCACCACAGATTTACACATACCCCGCTCGCACAGGCCCAATCACGTGTAAAACTTCACGCGAGCCCAACTTCCCGCGAGCCCAACTTCCTGCGAGCCCCTGAAGTACAAGTACCCCGCTCGCCCAAGCACAATCGTGTGTGAAACTTCCCGCGCACCCATGAAATACACGCTATTGTTGACACAGCGGGTGTCCGTGTTTGTCGTGTACCCCTTTGCACGTCATTTGTCCTGGAGGGCCACAGTATGGGAAATTCATCAGAGCTGTATATACATGCTTTTTGATAGCGCACATTTTTTGATGCACAGGGACGCTAACGCCTGCCTTCGTGTGGGGACATGTGTTGATGTACACAGTAGACTTTTGGTTTGTGTCATGGAATCGCCATTTCACTGCTGGGGGGTGGGGGTGCAGGGGGACATGAGTGGGACATGAGTGGGGGCCTGCTGGCAGGGGCCCCACGCTGCTGGGGGGTGGGGGTGCAAGGGAACATGAGTGGGGGCCTGCTGGCAGGTGCCCCTGACTGCTGGGGGGTGGGAGTGCAGGGGGACATGAGTGGGGGCCTGCTGGCAGGTGCCCCTGACTGCTGGGGGTGGGGGTGCAAGGGGACATGAGTGGTGGCCTGCTGGCAGGTGCCCCTGACTGCTGGGGGGTGGGGGTGCAAGGGGACATGAGTGGTGGCCTGCTGGCAGGTGCCCCTGACTGCTGGGGGGTGGGAGTGCAGGGGGACATGAGTGGGGGCCTGCTGGCAGGTGCCCTAGCACTGCTGGGGGGTGGGGGTGCTGGGGGACATGAGTGGGGGCCTGCTGGCAGGTGCTCCTGACTGCTGGGGGGTGGGGGTGCAAGGGGACATGAGTGGGGGCCTGCTGGCAGGTGCCCCTGACTTCTGGGGGGTGGGGGTGCAATAGGACATGAGTGGTGGCCTGCTGGCAGGTGCCCCTGACTGCTGGGGGGTGGGAGTGCAGGGGGACATGAGTGGGGGCCTGCTGGCAGGTGCTCCTGACTGCTGGGGGGTGGGGGTGCAAGGGGACATGAGTGGGGGCCTGCTGGCAGGTGCCCCTGACTGCTGGGGGGTGGGAGTGCAGGGGGACATGAGTGGGGGCCTGCTGGCAGGTGTCCTAGCACTGCTGGGGGGGTGGGGGGAGGGCTGGGGGACATGAGTGGGGGACTGCTGGCAGGTGCCCCTGACTGCTGGGGGGTGGGGTGCAAGGGGACATGAGTGGGGGCCTGCTGGCAGGTGCCCCTGACTGCTGGGGGGTGGGGGTACAGGGGGACATGAGTGGGACATGAGTGGGGCCTGCTGGCAGGTGCCCTGCACTTCTGGGGGTGGGGGTACAGGGGGACATGAGTGGGGGCCTGCTGGCAGGTGCCCCTGACTGCTTGGGGGTGGGGGTGCAGGGGGACATGAGTGGGACATGAGTGGGGGCCTGCTGGCAGGTGCCCCTGACTGCTGAGGGGTGGGGGTGCAAGAGGACATGAGTGGGGGCCTGCTGGCAGGTGCCCCTGCACTGCTGGGGGGTGGGGGTGCTGGGGGACATGAATGGGGGCCTGCTGGCAGGTGCCCCTAACTGCTGGGGGGTGGGGGTGCAAGGGGACATGAGTGGGGGCATGCTGGCAAGGGCCCCTGACTGCTGGGGGTGGCGGTGCAGGGGGACATGAGTGGGACATGAGTGGGGGCCTGCTGGCAGGTGCCCTGCACTGCTGGGAGTGGGGGTGCAGAGGGACATGAGTGGGGGCCTGCTGGCAGGTGCCCCTGACTGCTGGGGGTGGGGGTGCAGGGGGACATGAGTGGGCCATGAGTGGGGGCCTGCTGGCAGGTGCCCTGCACTGCTAGGCGGTGCTGGTGCAGGGGGACATGAGTGGGGGCCTGCTGGCAGGTGCCCCTGACTGCTGGGGGGTGGGGGTACATGGGGACATGAGTGGGGGCCTGCTGGCAGGTGCCCCTGACTGCTGGGGGGTGGGGGTGCAGGGGGACATGAGTGGGGGCCTGCTGGCAGGTGCCCCGTACTGCTGGGGGGTGGGGGTGCAAGGGGACATGAGTGGGGGCCAGCTGTCAGGTGCCCCTGCACTGCTGGGGGGTGGGGGTGCTGGGGGACATGAGTGGGGGCCTTCTGGCAGGTGCCCCTGACTGGCGGGGGTGGGGGTGCAAGGGGGCATGAATGGGGGCCTGCTGGCAGGTGCCCCTGACTGCTGGGGGGTGGGGGTGCAGGGGGACATGAGTGGGACATGAGTGGGGGCCTGCTGACAGGTGCCCCTGACTGCTGGGGGGTGGGGGTGCAGGGGGACATGAGTGGGGGCCTGCTGGCAGGTGCCCCTGACTGCTGGGGGTGGGGGTGCAGGGGGGCATGAGTGGGGGCCTGCTGGCAGGTGCCCCTGACTGCTGGGGGTTGGGGTACAGGGGGACATGAGTGGGGGCCTGCTGGCAGGTACCCCTGACTGCTGGGGGGTGGGGGTGAAGGGGGACATGAGTGGGACATGAGTGGGGGCCTGCTGGCAGGTGGCTCTGACTGTTGGGGGTGGGGGTGCAGGGGGACATGAGTCAGGGCCTGCTGGCAGGTGCCCCTGACTGCGCGGGGGTGGGGGTGCAAGGGGACATGAGTGGGGGCCTGCTGGCAGGTGCCCCTGACTGCTGGGGGGTGGGGGTGCAGGGGACATGAGTTGGACATGAGTGGGGGCCTGCTGGCAGTTGCCCCTGACTGCTGGGGAGTAGGGGTGTAGGGGGACATGAGTGGGGGCCTGCTGGCAGGTGCCCCTGACTGCTGGGGGGTGGGGTGCAGGGGGACATGAGTGGGACATGAGTGGGGGCCTGCTGGCAGATGCCCCTGACTGCTGGGGGGTGGGGGTGCAAGGGGACCTGAGTGGGGGCCTACTGGCAGGTGCCCCTGCAGTGCTGGGGGGTGTGGGTGCTGGGGGACATGAGTGGGGGCCTGCTGGCAGGTGCCCCTGACTGCTGGGGGGCGGGGGTGCAAGGGGACATGATTGGGGGCCTGCTGGCAGGTGCCCCTGACTGCTGGGGGGTGGAGGGGGACATGAGTTGTTTATCATATTGCAAGATGACATGTGCCTTGGCTGGGGGGGCATGCCCATGGTGGATGGGCTGCCTGCGGGACATGACCAGGGGTGCAGGGTAGTCCCTTGTGGTGTTGGCTGCCTGCAGGGGTCATGGAGGGGGTAGAGGGGACACCTGGGGGGACCCACACTGCCGCGCAGCCCCAAAATATACGTTCACCGCTCTGAAAGCAAAATCGCCTGTGAAACTTCCCACGCACCCCTGAAATACACGTACCCAGGCCAATCGCATGTGAAACTTCCCGCGAACCCCTGAATTACACGTACCCCGCTCGCCCAAAGCCTATCGTGTGTGAAACTTCCCGCACACCCCCGAAATACACCCACATGCTATTTTTCACACAGCGGGTGTCAGTGTTTGTCGCGTACCCCTTTGCACGTCATTTGTCCTAGAGGGCCACAGTAAGGGACATTCATCGTGGCTGTATATACGTCCTTTTTGTTAGCGCATATTTTGGCGCACATTTCTTTCATGCGCAGGGACTCTACCGCCTGCCTTCGTGTGGTGGACATGTTTAGGCCTGTGCGCATCTTTGCCTGTGCGCTGGTTTGCCCTATTCAATTCCATGAATACGTGTTGTAGGAGAGCGTGTGGGCGTTCCGCGCACTTGCCTCCTATACTTCCCCCGTGACGCCCTCATTTTCACGTGTTGTTCCCCATTCCGCGTGTCACGCCCTGTGTTACGCCTACTTTTGTTGTGTGCGCCGCGCTATGTGTGCTTTCGCTGTGCGCTTAGTGCACGCGGTTTGAAGACGTGTGCGCCAGCGTGCGCCACGCAGTATTTTGGTGCACATCCTGGGATTTCCTCGCGCACGGTCTTCCATGAATCGCTGTGCATGGGTTTCGCTGCGATTTTCACACTGGCACTGTGATTCGCACGCTTTCGCACGCTTGCGCCAAAAATTTTAGCGCACATTAATTCCATGAATCGGCCTGTTTATTTTCCCTAGTATGAATACAAATGATGATAATTTCTTTGACCTATTTTGGCATGTCAGACAACATAAGAGGGATGCCGAAGAAGATAACCAGGGAATACATACCTATTTTGATAATTCAGCTCACCTGGGAAATAATATGTGGTATCAAAATATGGGAAATATGGGGGAAAGAGCATCTGATGAGAGCTGCTGTGTCTGTTCTCTCATCCCTCATGCCATGAGCACAGAAAGAACATTAATTTCAACATGATGCAAAGGTGCTCTGACATCTAACAGCATGTACTACCAGAGGACAGTTCCAAGGGAGCTGGCCAACCCTGCGATGGCAATCAAGACAGTCGTTGCCATACCAGGATGATTACATCAAGACAAAAGAAATGGAAAAGCAACCCGGGTTGACAGATAAGATGATTGTGTATCCTTCTACAAAACAAGACAAAGTGATAATCGAAGAAATTTAGAGAATGAGTTGCTCTGACAAAAGTAAAAAAATGGAAATGCCTGGATGCTTGGAGTGCACACAGCTGTTAATCTATGGACGAGTGATTACAACCAAAGGATGGGAAGATAGGATGATGTCCTTTGCAGCTCATCTACTAAGAGAGGAACCAGTATACAAGATGCAGAAAGTAAATGATGAGTGCTTAAAATCATGTGCCAAGAACTTTAAGCTGCTGACATGGGTGGAGGATCAATCAGGACCACTGGCTGTCGTCCCATTGATTAATGCAACAATGTTCTTTCGAAGCACAGGTAAACTTTGAGGTAGTGAAAATAAAGGGTGTAAGAACATAATTGATGTCCCAGGAATGAGGAGAGGGAATGCTGCCCTAATGGATCGATATTGGGCCTGTGGATCTAGAGAATATATGAAGTTACTAAGTTACCCAGGAACTGGGGAGGAGTATGTTTCATTCTACTCATCCATCTTCCAGCCTTGGTGATTCATCAGCGCAACCTGAAGATCGGGTGATTTCCACAAGTGAATGAGCAATTGAGAAAAAGAAGGTTACCTGCACTCAGGCGGATGAAAAGAGATAACTATTTCTCATCTAAATCGAAAAATGCTTATGAAGACATTCCTGATGACCACAAGTTGTTCAGCAATACTGCTATGAAATTGACATATATATTCATGTCTGGGCTGCAAAAGGGAGTGAATGCCAAATGGCTGCAGATTACCAGATGAGGGCTTCTACAGACAATCAACGCCACTATAAAAGGATTTAACCCCATAAAGAAAGAGTTGAGGGCCATAAGGTTGATGACCATCCAGAACATTTATGTTCTTGACAGGATCTATGTGAATAGTACGACCCCCAGAATTTCGATGGCAGAAAATGCAGTCTTGTTTTATTTTTTTCTTCAATCCCCTTTACACTACATACATATGCGGGGGGAGACGCCTGGAACCTCCCCCACACTACTATTATATCCCATACCCCGCCACATATATATGTGGTTTAAGGGGGTTAAAAAAAGTCAGAATGGCTGTAGTCGGAATTCTGAGGGCAACATTTTGGGCCATGAACTCTTGACATGATTACAGCAATGGAAGGAGGTGCTTGCGCCAAGGCGGGCCATCTTGCTGTACTTTCACACCATCTCATGATGGTGAGAATGGAACTCTGATGGATGGTATAAACGTATTGACAGAATTGCACACGAAAATGGAAGGGGAGACAGAGGCTATTGGAGGCGACGATTGGTTTCCATACCCGTTTTCCAGGATTCCCGACTGGAGCAATATTGGTGATGATAATGTATGGATTCTGTGTCATAATTGGACAATGCCAGAAAACAGCAAATAAAGCAGTGCCAATAAAGATCATGATTGATGTGAAGGATGAACCAGAAACAAAAGCGCAGACTGAAAGTGCCATCACAGAATGTATAAAAGAAAGTATTGTGGCACCTGAGGGAATGACATTTCAATATCCAAGAAACAATAAGAATTACGTGGGACGTTTGGTCTTCTGTACCCCAATGCAATTACATGACCTCGAGTATGGACAACATATCAAAAGTGCGGACACCCTGAGGGGGTAACGAAGATATGGATACCAAAGAAACCTTTTTTCAAAAAAAAATCAAAGAAGCAGAAAAACTTGTGGATGTGGTCGTGGACTTGACCAGAGTGGGGAATGTAGAGGAGCAGATGTATTCATCTGCATGAAACCCTACCCAACTGGCTCCCCTGTATTGGAGCCATGAGACCGTGCTCTTTCTAACGTCAGCTACTGTACCAATGCCACAACAAGCATATGGAAGACCAATTCATTGAGACGACCAAATCAAATGTATGCTCGAGTTGATGACAGCCTGCATGAGGAATTCCTTGAAGGAATTTGAGAAAGGGCTAAGAAAATTAAATAATGACATCATAAGCAAGTGTGCACAACATCCTGAAACACTGAATGAAGATGATGTAGGAATCCTAGTGGACAAATGATGTAGTAAAGAATCAAGTGAACCCTAAGGTGTAAAAGAAGATTATATTTTAACAAAGTGCTTCAGGAAACAGAGGTTTAATCCCTTAACTACCAGGCTATTATACAAGTCTATGCAAAAAGGATGAGCATAAGCGTCCTTGGCACTTGGGGGGTTGATGAATGTACAGGCGCTGAAACACAAGATCGATCAAGGCATCATATAGGCTAGCTACAGGTAGTGAATAGAATGCAGGCGAAGCTGACATTGTATGGAAACTCGACATTGGTATCATGAACTAAGAAGCAAGAAAATTACTGAGAAAGAATGAAAGGCTGTGTTGCAGTAGAATAGCAGGTTACTGGAGCTGCATGGAGAGGTTTTCTGGCGTGAAGTCAAGAACTGAAAAGTCAAGGTCAGCTATCTGCCCTGAAGAAGAACGTGTGTGCAAAGGATACATCCACTCACATTAAGGTGCAAGAAAGAACACAGGAGATGCAAAGTTTTAATTCATTTAAAAGCTTGCAGAATTAACAGAATCATGGTCTCTTGTCACGTGAGTCAAGGATGGAAATAGGGCCCGAACTTGAAGTTCCAGACATGATAGCTAGTGTCCTCACTCCTGTGCATTCCCAGGACAATAATACTCTGCAAGGTCAACTTCAAAGAGAATGTCATGGGAGAAGGCATGGGTGATGAGAATTGCTGGGCTAATTGGGTGATAGGTCAGTCTCATTTCCTATCTACCTGCACCTAGATCTTGGCTTATGTGCTGGCAATTGAATCGAATGTTCCAGACCTTGCACAAGCGTGCCAACCAATTGTATTAGTCCATATACTGAAGATCCTTATAGCTTGAGAAACCAATGAATTCTGTGTAACTGAGTTGTCTTAAAATGACACGTTCAAAAAGGTAGTCATGAGTTGTCCACCTGATATCGGACAGCCAATAACAAACCTAGCTCCTATATGATTGTATAACTAGATGTGTCCCTTAACCAACCCCAACCTTTGATAGGTTTTTCGTTATTGCCATGTAGTATGATATCACTCTGATGCATAAAGAAGTATATAACTGTATTTTTTGTGGATATCGCTGACAGAATTAGTGTACGTCCGTTGATGTTCGTTGTAGGCTCACTGTTTTAGATAATTGTTAATAAAACAGCAACTGGACATCTTCGTGAGTTTTTCTAGTTGTTTGGACTCAGAATTATTCTGGTGTAATCCCATCCAGTAACAGATGCACATTCCAAGGGCCATAAGCTCACAAGTGTGACAATGAGACGCGCAGGGGGAATGGAGAGGGGGAAGTGCAGGGGAAGGTAGGGGGGAGTACACTCAGGGCAGCAAGGCTCTGAGTAAGGGCACCCAGGGCACCACAGCTGTGGGTAAGTGCAAGGTGGCAGGGGGAAGTGCAAGGGAGACTGGATATGGAGGTGTCTGGTACCCAGTGAGAATCTGAGGGTACCAAGCAACCCATCAGTGCTGCACACAGGTAAGTTTGCAAGGAGGCGAGAGAGAGAAAAGTGAGTGGAGGAAGGGGACACATAAGCCCCCCTTATTCCCATGCTTACCGGGTGGGCCCAGTCATGGCTGCCTCAGGTCCAGGGCCCCGACCCTGGGGCACTCCTACAGGAACACCTCCAGGAACCATCACCCCTTTCCGTGCAAACGCATGTATGGCGCTGCCATATTCATGTGCAAACCTATATACAGCGAGATCAGGATTCCATTTTTGTAACACACAGACTCCAAAGGCCATTCAGATTTTACCCCAGCCTGCGGCTCTCTCCCTGTCAAGCACACAGCCAGTGCGACTCTCCACGCACCACCTCCTCTCTGCCGTCTACATAACTGCCAGGTTCCCATGAGAAGGCCAGCAACAGAAACGCAACAAAATCCACACTGTATCACTTGCCCTCCAGCACCCTCCAGTGATTCAGATGCAACACAAGGGGGGAGGACGGCTAGAACCAGGGCTATCTGTCTCTGTAAACCTGCCGTGCACCCCTCAGACCTGAGCCATAGAAACGTAATCTTCATGCACCCCAGAGCAGAGTCAGCAACGAAAGGGACCCTTAAATTAGCAAATTTATTTTCCTTCCCGGCTGGTATGTGCACAAGGAGGCCCTCTCATTGTGTGAAGAGGTCCCATAAACCCACTGACACCTTAAGCAAGTTGATGGGCAGAGCAGTGTAAATATATGTATATGTATGTTATCAGAAGTTCTTACGCTAATCCAGTATAGTGATGGTAGAATGTATGCGGATGTATAACACTGAAATATGTATACGATTAATTTTATTCCCATAACAAGTAAACAGACCTTAGATCCATGCAAGCTCACCCAATGCTACCTCACTGTCGTCACTGTAGAATGTAATTGCCTGCATATCATTAGATAATGTCATGTGAACTATCAGTCATACTTAGTCGTTTATGTTGTGTGATTAAGTGTCAGCTGTCCCTCTTTGACCACCCCCTCTTAAGTGTTATGATATTGCTCGACTAAGAATATTAAAAGGTGGCTAAGCGGTTGAAAAGTATAAAACGGAGTGAGTTGTATACACAAGAATTGACTAAGTACAGAACAGAACCGCTAGGTAAGGTGTAGTGAGGGTGAAGTACCATGGGCACAGAAACACCCCTTGCTCATATTTGTAGAATGCTACCAGGGTATGCAGACAAAATAAAGAAATATCATGGGCAGTGGGTCACAGAATTAAAAGGGGAGGGACTATCCCAGGTATGGCCAGAAGGGGGGTTGTTTGACAAAGAAGTGTTGGACATGGTTGCCACTTGTTTGTTTATCAAGTATAAAGGGAAGCAGTTGCACAATAGGAGAGAAATATTGGATCTGTGGCGCTTATTTGAGGAAGTACCCCCAGGTAAGGACAGCGAGCAGAGTGCCCCTCCCCTGACAACAGCTGGCAGCATAGGGCCGCCCACTTTAAGATGGAGAGGACATAGAAGTAACAAGTGTCTATCCCTTGTTGTCAAAACCAGTACCCACAGAAGGGTATAGTGACCCTGTGTATGTAGCACAGCCCACAGCCCCGCCTGTACTCAAGCCATCTGCCACCGCACCACCCCCCTATGAGAGCCAAAATGTAACACGGCCCCTGGACACCTCAACAGTGGACATCTGAAAATTAGCTCAAGACTTAGAATCACAGCTCACAATGGCCCGCACGGAACTGTCCCGCATAAGAGCATTGGGAGAAGTGGGAGGGACTTCCACCCCACGGGCAGATGGAGATGATACTCCCCCGGTGAATTGTAGGAACAGGGGAAGACGGATGGAAGAAGGGAGAGATATTGTTCAGAACAAATGATACCCCAACGTGAATAATAGAAATAAATACTGCAGATAGCGAACGGGAAACAGAAGGAGGGGCAGTGTCGGACAGAGAGGAAGAGTGCTGGAGCGACATAGAAGAAGAGGAGGAGGGCAGAAGGTTAGGAATTGCCGCTGGTGGTGCATCATTCAGAGAGGGGTTGTCTCCGGCAGAATAATCGACAGGGAGGCTGAGGAACAGGGTCTGCATCTAGCAGTAATTGGAAAGAAAGGAAAGAAGGTCAGTACTAAGAAAGGGGGGAAAAATGTGCAGCTGCACCTGATACACCGGGTGTCAGGAAGGCCAAACTACATACCATGGGCTCAAATGGACAAGGCCAACTTGCTTAAACAGTTACCCCCACTCTCTGGAGGTGCCAGAAAGTGGATATACGCGTTCGAGAAACACACGGCAGGAGTGCCCTTGAGAGTGGGGGATGTTAAAAGCTTGCTTGTGTCTGCAGTGGGAGATCAGGCTAACAGGGTCTGGGCAAAGGCGGGGTGCCCAGGGATAAAATTAGACTGTGACCGCCATGATGTGCAAGAAGGCATGTGGGATGCATTGAAGGAAACATTCCCAGACACTCCCGATTTGCAGTCAGTGATGCAATGTACCATGAATGATGAGGAAGATGCAATGTCTTTCATTCTCTGGGTAGAGCACATGTGGAGAGCGGAAAAGGGTACGGCCTGGGACCAATCAACATCCCTGTTTTACTTCATCATTAAAAGGGGGCTCCCAAAGGAAGTGCACAAGGCCCTTGATAAAATAGCTGGGATAGAAGCCAAGGGGTGGCCTGAAATTCAAAGCATCATAGTGCACCAATGCAAGAGGATCGAAGAGAAAGAGTATGAGATATCGCAGCGGCAGTTGGCAGACGAGGCTAAATTAGTACAGAGCAAGGTTTTGAAGGTCAGTGCAGCGACAGCAACGAGTGCGGCAGGAAGGAAGAAGGAGGAAGAAGATGGTCAGATGGGAATACCAATGCAGATGATGGCCAATTGGACAGGTAATGGTCAGGAGCAATGGGTAGGGGAAAACAAATATGAGGGACAGCAACGGCAATTGAGAGGAGGGTGAGGCAAAAGAGGGGGATTTAGAGGGTCTAGAGGCAGAGGGGCAGGACATAGAGGGCCACGAGGGGGAATGCAGGGACAATATTGGCAGTGTGGAAGGTGGGGCAATTTTATGCGGGAATGTCGGAGCAGACCAAACGACTCATACCCATATGGACACCCACACTCAGGAAGCCCGTACAGGCTGCCAATGGGCGGCAGTAGAAGAGATAGCCAACCCGACCCTAGGTACATGAATGAGCGTCCCATGCCCCCGCAGGACACATCCTTACACCCCCAGTGTCATAACCATACCACCCACGTGCATTACCAGACATATGCCACTACTGCCAACGGAGCCCCAGCAGCGCCATGCCGGGGAACCGCAGTGGTGACGGGAATGTTTTCGATGTAGATGAACTCCCGTGGCATTCAGCATAGGACAGCCCACAGAGAGCACTTGCGTGTCCAGTACTATAGATAACCCGTGATGCAGCAGAGGAACCACTCGTGGGGGCAGAGATAGGAAATAAATATTTAATTTTTATGGTGGATTCGGGAACGGACAAATCATGCCTTAAGGAAGGCATATTTCCACTTTCTAATCGGACTTTGGAAATGCAGGGGTTCTCTGGGGCTGTGGTGAGGTTCCATACACAGAAGAAGTAGACATAACAGAGGGGGGGAGAACGTACGTGCCTCCCTCCTATATTACAAGGAATCACCTATCAACTTGTTGGGAAGGGACCTTCTCAGTAAACTCAATATTTCAATCTCGTTTACAGAGAGAGGTATAATATGCTCCACACCAGGCATTTGTACAATCCGTGCAATTTTAGTGATACACACGCAAGCAGACTTCCCACAAACACGAGGCATACCAGTGAATCCCGACATGTTTGTACAGGGACTGAGAATATTAACACGAGTGGTGCCAGAGCTGAAAAACTATAAACAGAGAGTGCCTTCAGAGTTCATATTTCGTCCATTGGCAGAACCAGAAATAGTGCCAGGATCCATCGTGTCCCTAGACATACATGCCATGCAAGTATCCATACAGAGGATAGCAGTGATAGCAATGGACATGCAGGGATGCCAGTGGAGAACAGTACTGTGCATTGATGCCAATAAGGCCCTGCAAGATTTAACCGATGAGGAACTCTTTAATAACACAGAAGACCCCGGGGAAATAATAATGGAAATTGCAATCCCTTGTGACGTCATGATTCAAAGGCGAGAGGTGCAGTTACCCCGTGTAGCAATAATCAAAGCCCCACCAGCTTACTTTGAAGCAGACATGTCCCTAGTGCCACAGCAATTATGGACAACCAGCCCACGCGATGTAGGCCTACTGTATGAATTGACACCTGTGAAGATTAAACTCAAACCTGGTGCTATCTTGCCCCGGGTGAAGCAATACCCCATATCGAGGGAGGCTAAGGAAGGAATAAAAGACACAATGTATGCACTAATAGTACAGGGCATAATAGTTCCTTCAAACTCACCATGTAACACCGGCATTTATCCAATTAACAAGGCAAAAGGAGGGGCAAGGAGGATGATCCAGGACCTACGCCCCCTCAATGACGTAGTCCAGAAAGAGTTCCCTCTTGTCCCAAATCCGGTGGTGGACCTGAAGAATGCATTCTTTTCAATTCCACTCGACCAAGGGTCTTTGTACTTGACAGCATTCACGTTAGGGGGAAAAAGGTATGAACACTGCCGATTGCCCCAAGGATAATGTGAGAGTTGCAGCATATTTAATAGAATATTGCATGAAGACCTTGGGAACACACAAACAGTAAGCCCCATAATACAGTACGTAGACGATCTGTTGGTCTGCGGGAAAAATGAGAGTAAGTGCAGAAAAGATTAAATCACCCTATTGACGGACCTGGTCCAGAAAGGGTACAAGGTAGATAGACAGAAGCTGCAATATTGCCTAACAGAAGTATTGTACAGAGGACAGTTGATTTCCAAAGACAGTAAAAGAATCATCCCAGACAGAGCAGCAGCCATAAAGGCAGTAAAAGAGCGAAGTACGGTAAAGGAAATACAGAAGTTTCTCAGCATGTGTAACTACTGCCGCGCATGGATACTAGACTATGCATCCTACACAAAGCCCCTGCTACAGGCACTCAAGGAATCACAGAGGGAAATTACACTAAATTACAATGGACACAAGAAATGCACATAGCCTTCGACACCCTCAAGGAGTTGATATCCACTGCACCAGTTCTCACAACCCCAAACTATGAAAAGGAATTTTATCTTTTCTCACACCGCAACGGGTCACTCATGACTGCCGTGTTAACACAAAAGACGTCACTAGGACACAAACCCCTGGCATTCTATAGTGGAACACTTGACTCAGTGATGCAAGGACAGTTTTCTTGCGAACAGGCTCTCACAGCCGCCGCGTTCGCAATAGAGAAAAGCTCTACTATCGTGATGGGATGTTCTGTCATGTTATACGTAGAACACTCCCTGTTCGCCATACTTGAGAGATCAAAAAGCACACTAACCACCCAAAGGGATACAGCGTATGAACTAATTATCTCCAGTGCCAACATTCACATAGTGCAATGCAAAAGTGTAAACCCAGCCATGTTCATCACAGAGGCATGCACGGTAGAAGACATGCAACAGCACGATTACGCCACGTATACAGGGAATGATGAAGACACACAAAAAGTACATGAAACCGCATTGTCAGAGGGAGAAGTTTACTTTGTTGATGGACCTGCCTCCATAGATTGTGACACAGGGGAAAAACACATAGGTGCAGCAGTAGTACGGGTGGAAGATGGGGAATTTGAAGTGCTTGTGCAGAAGAGATTACCCCATATTTTTCAGCCCAAGTGGCAGAGCTAGTAGCACTGATAGAAGCACTGCATGCAGCAAAAGGATGTATGGTAATGATTTACACAGACTCCGCATACATGACAGCCACAGTACACGGGGAGTAGCGCGGTGGGGAAGAAGGGGATTCAGGAGAGCAGATGGGTCCACAGTACAACATGCAGCACTACTAAGCGATCTGATCGACACCCTGAAAGAACCCATGCTTGTTGCGGTCCTGAAATGTCAGGCTCACAATCGAGGTGATGATGTCATCTCATTAGGGAACGCGGCAGCGGACGCTGCTGCCAAAGAAGCCTCCTACCTACCCAAAAGCCCGGCAGATGAGTATGTACTGCAGAAGGCAATAGAAAAGACACAGACAGAGGGTTTTAACTCTTTGCCAGTTTCCCAAATAATTGAGCTTCAACATGATGCATCTGTCGAGGAAAAGAAAATATGGGTAAAAAGAGGGTGCAGTCAGTCCCCCACTGATTTACTATGGAGACAAAATATCACCGGCAAAGTTGTGATGCCAATGAAATTATTAGAAGTGGCATTTAAGCAGTTGCACTTCCCAGCCCACAACGCAAAACAACACATCATTACAGATATTCAGGAAAATTGGTTTGCCCCCGGATTACAAGAGCATGTCACAAAGCTAATAGTAGAATGCATTATGTGTCAGACATATAATTTTGGCATGACACTACGAGCTCTCAGAGGAACACTACCAAAACCAGAAGGGCCCTTTAGAGAATTACACATAGATTACGTCGACATGGGAGAGCGGTGTAATGGAGCCAGATACCTGATAGTCGTTGTGTGCCTATTCTCCGCTGTGTGGAAGCAGGACCCTGCGCCACCCAGATGCACCATGTGCAGCCAAGTTCCTAGTGAGGGAGGTGTTCCCTCGCTGGGGCATTGGTGACGTCATTCATTCTGACAACGGAACACATTTTGTGAATGACATGTTCAAACACATTACAGCAATGTTAGGTATAACACACAAGCTCTGCATGATTTATCATCCGCAATCGAACGGCGTTGTAGACAAAATGAACGGCCCTACTTAAGAGTAGGCTGTCTAAACTGTGCCATACTCTCAAGAAGAACTGGGTGTATTGCTTACACCTAGCGCTTTTTGAAGTGATGAATCAACCCAGCAAGGACCACCACCTGTCACCGCATGAAATCGTGACAGGTAGAAGAATGCACACAGCTCATTCACCCCTGTGCAGATAGTCAGACGCTCACCAAACCGCTATGGTCTAAGGTGAAGAGTTTCAAGAATATCTCAGAAACTTGACAAAAGCTGCACGCGCAATAGCAAAACAAATAGCGCCTGCCACCGCACACGATGCACAAACAAACACAGTGATGCACACAACAAAAAGCCCAGACTGCAAGCTGATGACAGGGGAGAATGGTATACGTGAGAAGTTTCGTGAGGAGGTGGAATGGGCCAAGGTTTCATGTTCCGTACAAAGTAATCTTCTGTACACCCACAGCTGTCAAAATGGAGGGGTTGAGGTATTGGGTGCATCTGACAGATGTGCAGAGAGCCCGTTGAGAGATAGGGAACCAGAGTGCCCAAGAAAATGTAGGACGGGATAGCACTCAAACATAATATTTGGGGCAGGGAAAGAAACTTATGTCCCACTGACAATTCAGGGAATACTCAGTGATGGCAAGACATGTAAATATTGCTGCAAATATGGTAACAGTCTTTGATGATGAAAATAGTAAAAAATAAAAAATGAAATTAATGCTATATTATGAATTGAAAATATGATGTACAATGACAATGTATGACTAGCACCCTTTCTCTGTTAGCAGTAATATGTGGTATAAGTACCGCATGTGCTTTCCTCCCTTTCTCCTCCCCAGAAGTACAATGTGGGAGGAGGAATGGATGGACATAATTGAAACCACGAATATAGAGATTATGCAGTATAATGATAAAAGGCAAAGTTACGTGTGAGATAATGATGCTAAGAAACTCAAATTCATGTATAAATGGGTATGATTAACTAACACATTACTATGCATGATTAACACATGCTTATATTTAATTTATTAGGAAACTCACCAGGCATGGACAAGCCTCCGACGACAACTAGTAATAGTGTAGATAGGGGTAGACGGAGGAGAGAGAGGTATTCTAGCTATTCGTATGAATGTATGCTGTTTTTGTGAGCCGTGGTGTTCTTTTCAGTATTACTTGCCTGTTTCTATACTGGGCCATAGTGTACATATCAATTGATGCCAGCCAGGGGGTGTGCAGGCATGGAGACAATAAGGGAAGGGACCTACCTAATTTGGGATGGGGCGAGGTTGATAGGGGTGATTGTACACCAGTGCATGAGCAGAACTATACAATCAGTACCACTAAAGCGCATAACACAACGCAATCCCAAAAGGTGAATAATTCTTATTTTAATGTATACACAATGAACGATAAAACACCGTCAGAGTTAACATGGGTACAGAACCATCCATATCCTACCACCGTGGCGATAGAAGGAATAAACCGACAAGCAGACACAACTACTAAAGGAGGGGATAACGAAGGGGGGACGCAGTTAAGGAGTGATGACAACTTTCTCACTGTCATAAAAAGGAAACAAGGGTGGGGGCGGAGGAAAAGATATTAAAAAGAAAACAGAGGGACGCAGAAGCAGAAGGGTGGGAAGAGGAATACAAATTTGATCTAGACACTTTATATCCTCCACACCCCCATCAAGCAAACAAATGGTATGCCGACATGAGCCACACCGCCCAGCAAACGTCTAATGAAAGTTGCTATGTCTGTTCCCTTATTACCCACGCCTCAGGCACCCCCTAGGTGTTATTGCCACAAGAAATACCATTTCTTTTGAGCTTTTACAGAATTAACGAACGTGCTACTCCCAGCCGCAGGGGGTAATCTGCATAAATGAACCTTTTTTCATAATAAAAGGCACGTTTCACGCCGACAACAAGTGGCAGAAGGACAAGCTTTCATGGGTACAGAGAAAATGCACTCCCACATGGACTAAACATATAAACAAACTCACATGGGTCAACACCATCAAAAGGCCCTTTAAGCTACAAAAAAAACATTTCTTATGAGCTGTGCTTCCATGGAGAAGGAAGAAGGGACATGGGAAGAAACGAAAACTGCAGCAAGTCACTCATAATCCCTGACATGAAGAAAGGCACTGCAGCTTTGATGGACACATACTGCGTTTGCAGCAACATGGCTTACCTGCATCTCCCACAGTTCTGGAAGGGAACCTGCTCCCTGACAACACTGCACTCCGCATGAATGGTGATCCCAGAAAGCCACATCAATGGGAAAAGTAAACTAACAGCAAATGCAGATGCATCTTCCCTAGCACCATTCGAAAGAGCACCTGCAGACATCCTAAACAAGGAAGGGAAGCTAGGTACATACAGGAGAAGAAGGTCGTCGAATTATATCTCCACCAAGACATCCGAACTTCTGGCTCAGATACCAGACAAATATAGGTTATTCAGTTCAGTGGAAACACTTTTTGCATCCCTATTTCCCAGCATCCAGACGAGAGAAAATGCCAAGTGGTTGCAGATCACGGGGTGGAAAATGATCCAGCTGGCCAACGATACTGAAGAAGGGTTCAATGTCATCAAGGTGGAACTCCGGGCCCTGCGACTGATGACAATGCAAATCGATATGTATTGGATTTATTGACAGCAATCGATGGAGGTGTTTGCCGAAAAATCTGGAGTGCATGTTGCACATTTGTACCTTCTGCAGACGCCGAGAATGGCTCCCTTTCACATGTAATAGCTGCGGTACATGACCTCGGTGAGCGGATTAAGGATGAAGGAGGAGCACAGCCCAACGTCTGGTTCGACAATCTGTTCTCATGGGTTCCCTCATGGCTTGGAATGACTGTAAAACTCCTCATGCCCCTCATCGTCTTTTTGCTCTTAATATTCTGTGTGTGCCAATTAGGACTTCGATGCTGTGCAAATGCAGTACCAAACGGCGCTCGAATGATGGTGACAATGGGACGTGCAAATGGTGTGGCACAAATAAACACGAGGCAGAAGTACATCAGGGGATGCCCCAGGCCCCAAACACAGAATGACGGCAATATATAACACATGGCATATAGTGGATAGCCTATACAACACAACTATAAAAGAACCCTGTGAGTTATGTTGGTACAAGGAAATATGGGTAGAGTTAGAAGGGGACGGAGGGTGTATGTATCTAAGCTGAACCACTGACGAGTATGCTAGACGAGGACACAGCCTCCGAGCGGTATGCAGAGCATGGATGCCAATCAAAGGGACCCCTGCATGGGACGAAACAGTGGCGGAGAAGGAAGAGCGTAAGAGGTTGGGACAGTTACATTATTAGTTACTTAAGTAACGAAAGGGGGGGAATGAGTGGAGGAAGGGGACACATAAGCCCCCCCCTTATTCCCATGCTTCCTGGGTGGACCCAGTCATGGCTGCCTCAGGTCCATGGACCTGGCCCTGGGGCACTCATGCAAGAACACCTCCAGGAACCATCACGCCTTTAGTGCAAACACATCCATGGTGCTGCCATATTCATGTGCAAACCTATATACAGCGAGATCTGGACTCCATTTTTGTAACACACAGACTCCAAAGGCCATTCACATTTTACCCCAGCCTGTGGCTCTCTCCCCATCAAGCACACAGCCAGTGCGACTCTCCCCCACCACCTCCTCTATGCCGTCTACATAACTGCCAAGTTCCCATGAGAAGGACGGCAACAGAAACACAACAAAATCCACACTGTATCACTTGCCGTCCAACTCCCTCCAGTGATTCAGATGCAACACAAGGGGGGAGGATGGCTAGAACCAGGGCTATCTGTCTCTGTAAACCTGCCGTGCACCCCTCAGACCTGAGCCATAGAAACCTAATCTTCATGCACCCCAGAGCAGAGTCAACAATGAAAGGGACCCTTAAATTAGCAAATGTGTTTTCCTTCCCGGCTGGTATGTGCACAAGGAGGCCCTCTCATTGTGTGAAGAGTTCATATAAACCCACTGACACCTTAAGCAAGTTGATGGGCAGAGCAGTGTAAATATATGTATATGTGTGTTATCAGAAGTTCTTACGCTAATCCAGTATATTGATGGTAGAATGTATGCGGACATATAACACTGAAATATGTATATGATTAATTGTATTCCCATAACAAGTAAAGAGACCTTAGATCCATGCAAGCTCACCCAATGCTACCTCACTGTTGTTACTAAAATTGCCTGCATATCATTAGATAATGTCATGTGAACTATCAGTCATACTTAGTCATTTATGTCGTGTGATTAAGTGTCAGCTGTCCCTCTCTGACCACCCCCTGTCTTAAGTGTTATGATATTGCTCGACTTGTATAAAGAGTGAACAATGCTATATGTATATTTCTCTTTCTCCCCAAACAAGGCTAAAACGCATATAAGGCAGTAACCCACTACGTGCAAATGCAAAAGACCCCAACCATTATGTGGCATGAGACTAAAAGCTTTGAAAGGGGGGCCTAAGCCCACCCATGAACCCCCTGGCCTAATATTGAGTTATGTTGTTTGGACACATGGTCACTGAAACCCCCAAGGAAAGACACGTCTAAGATGAAATATATTTCTTGTAATCCAGTCACAACCATATACTCTAGCCTCCCCTTGTCAATATTAAACAAGAACACCCAACCCAGTGTTTTAATGCATTTGAACATGAAAATGATATCCTTGGTAGAAACACAAAATTGATGTTCAGTAATGGAGAATCGTGCCTTGTTTTTACATGTGTAACCCACTGACCTTGTTGCCAGACGAAATGGTCAAACATATGAATGGATGGGAATGTTTGGCCACAAGGGAAAAATGTAATAGAGACAGGACATTGATGTAACAACCCATCAGATGTCGGACAGATGAGCCCAGCCGAACTCCTGACCCCACTCATCACATCATGATGTCAACGCACCATGCGCCCGTGGACCAATCAGCCATCACCGACCCTATAGCACCCATAGGTGCCTCCTCCTAGTGATCAATCCCAATCCAATATGTGCCCCTTAGGCCTACCCATTGCTGATGCATCATCTTGTCTATAAAAATGAAATGTAACATGTTTTCTGCAGAGCGCTCTCGGCTTGAGCAGAGTAGATTCTGTTTTCCCTAACTTTAGATAAAAGCCTTTAACCACACTCTCACTTGGTCTTGGTCTTATTCACTCTTGGGATGTAAATTTATTGACTCTGTTGGACAACTCACCAGCAGGCATGGGGGCCTCTCACCTTCAGAAGGCAGAATAGAAAAGGAAGGTCTTAATCTGTTTCTGAAAATTCAGGTGGTCCGGTTCAGCTAAAGTATGAGAGGGGCAGGGAGGCTGTTCCAGAGAGAGACACCCGCAAAGGAAAGAAATATACCCCCACTCTCTGCTTAAAGAAACCTCTGACCCTCAGAGAGTTAGAGGTAGACCAAAGAAGGGCTCTAGAAGGCAGGTATTCAGGCAGATAGAGTTGGAGATAGTGAATGCTTAGGCCCCAGAAAGCCTTGTGGATGATGCAGAGGGTTTTGAACTTGATCCTTGGCACCAACGTGAGGCAGTGAGGAGATTTAAGGTCAGGATAGATGCAGTACCTGGGCTTAAAACCAAGGATAAGTCTTGCAGTCCTAATATGGATTAGTTGCAGGGGGCGAAGAGCAGAGTTAGGAAGATTGAAAAAGAGACTGTTGTAGGAGTCCAGCATGGAAAGAACCAGGGCTCTGGAGACAGTGAGCTTCTGGGGAAGGTTGAAAAGGTAGAATACATCTGACGAGGTGCAGCTGGTAGTTGGCCTTCTTGGCAAGGTCTGTGATGTGAGGAGAGAAGGAGAGAGTGGAGTGTAAGATGCCACCAAGGTTTTTTGTCTCAAAGGAAGGTGAGGGAAGAGGGCCCAAGGAGGGCAGCCAGAGTGAGAGAGGGAAAACAGGAGCAGGGGTCCCAATTAGAAGGATCTCAGTCTTACTGGTCTTATGGCAGAGATTGTTGGAGGCACACCAATCCTGAAACGCGAATAGACAGCCACGAATGAGCAAGGGAGGAGAGGAGGCTGAGGGAAGCCTGAACGAGAGCTGAGTGTCATCTGCATAACACTGAAAGTAAGAAGAGAAGGTGGAGATCAGGTGTGCCAAAGGGGCCAGATAGACCTTGAAGAGCCAGGGTGAGAAGGCAGAGCCCTGGGAGACATCACATGTGGAGATAGAGGTGGTGGAGAGAAAGTACCCAAGCTGGACCTGGAAGGGTTGGTCCAGGAGGAAGGAGGTCAGCACGCCAGGGCCTCATCCATGATTCCCATGTTCTCACTGAGTCGATTGATCAGGGTGACTTGACTGATGATATCAAAAGCAGAGGAAAGGTCAAAGAGAATGAGGACAGAGGGAGAGCTGGAATCAAGATTAGAGCGCAGAACTTCACGGGTGTTCAGGCAAGCAGTTTCCATGCCTCTGGATGCACTGAAGCCAGACGGATGGTCATGGAGACGATGAACAGATTCAATGTATAGAGTAAGCTTGGATATGGCCAGCATTTCCAGGAGTTTGCCCAGTAATGGAGTAATATAAATTGTGCAACAGGTATGATCAGCAAAAGCTTTTTAGGAGGGGGTGCACAAGGGAGTGCTTGAGGAGAGATCGGAAGATCCAGTGGCAAATAAATGATTAAGGATTTGTCTGTAAACATCATCAGGTGTTGTCAGAGAGAAGGAGGAGAAAGGAAGAGGAGAGGCAGAGGTGGCCAAAGGGGGCCTGGGTGAGGTGGAGGAAAACACAAACAAGATACCCTGAGTTTTAGTGGTGAAATGAGACACCAAAGCTGTACAAAGGGCCTGGGAGGGAAAAGGAGAGTTGGAGAGTGCAGTAGGAGTGGCCAACTCCTTGCAGATTTTAAAGATTTCAGCAGTGTTTTTTAAGGCCACAGAGAGACAGGCTTGAATGTGAACCCTCTTCTTGGGGAAGACAGAGAGTCTGTATTGCCTTTGGAACAGGCGGCAAGATAGTTTATCGACATATGCGCACGTAGCCCTCTACTTCCTCTCAGCCACCATGCACTTGCGCTTCAGGGCGGCGAGATCAGAGTCATACCAAGAGTTGCACTTGGATGTGGGTTTCAGATGGATTCTCATGACAGGGGCAAGGATGTCAAAGGCATTGGAGATGGAAAGATGCAGGTTAGAGATTACTGTGTCAGGATAGGAGTCAGCCACAGGATTAGGGAAATAAGAGAAGGTTGAGGCAAAGGCAGCCACTGACACTCCCTTCATGGGCCAAATAACTAAGAAGGAGGGTGGCAGTGCTGAGGGGGGCTTTGTCTGGGGGATAGGATGTTTCAGGTGGGAGGAGAACAGAAAGTGGTCAGTCCAAGAGAGAGGAGTAGCAAGAGGGTTAGAGAGGGGGATGTCTGAAGACATGAGAACATCCAAGGTGTGTCTGGCTTAGTGTGTCAGACCAGAGGTTGGAATGAAGAGGGAGAGAGAGTCGCAAAGGTTGAGGAAGAGCCCGGAGGAGGGATTAGAAGCATCCAGATGGATGTTGAGGTCTCCAAGGAGGAGAAGTTATGGGGTAGAGACAAGGAGAGAGAATGAGAGGTCAGTCCATTCTAAGAGGAAGAGGGTCATCTGGCCTGGTGGCCTGTAGATGGCGGCCACAGTCAGAGAGAGGCCAGCAGAGGCAGAGAGCCTGCAGGCCAGGCATTCAAAGGAGGAAAGGCCTGCCTAGGGATGACAGAAGCAGGGACCAACTCAGGAAGGAATAGGGCCACTCCACATCCAGGCTGGTTGGTCCGGGGCTCGGAGAGGATCTTGTAGCTCTCATGGAGGAGAGTGTCAAAACCTTTGGCAGAGCTGGCCATGAGCCATGTCTCTGTAAGTGCAAGGACATCCAGGTCAAGGTCTACAAGGAGGTGACAGATGTCAGAAGAGTGTTTGACAGCAGAGCGAGAGTTGAGAGTAGCGACATGGAGCTGGTTGCCACTTTTGAATGACTTCTGGGGTGGGGTACAGGAGTGAGGCATACCAAACAGAGGTGGCAGAAGGCCTGAGAGTGGGCAGAGGCAGTAGATGGAAGTGACATAAATATCAGAGAGGGGGTGCTAGAGAGGAGGCACAGGAGGAGGATGGAGGTGGACGAGGAGCCAGAGAGGTGGTAGAAGGAGCAGCAGGAGAAGGGAGGAAGTTGATAAGACGTGCGAGACACCAATCAGGAAGGAGGAGATTGGGCTGAGGGCCATGGACCATGACAGTACCATTTAGATAGACATTGATGATGGCCTCATAGGATTGAAAGTAGGCCAAGAGGGCCTCCGACCGGGTGTCACCATTAATGGGAGAGGAGGAGAAAGGAGAGAGAACAGAAAGCATATGATGTGCCTATAGGTCTGGAGAGGGAACGACAAAGAGGATGTTGGTGAGAGTCTGTCTGAAGGAAGCGCTGATGTAGGTATCAGTGATAGGTAGGACTGGGATAGAGACCAGGGTATCCCTCTTGAACCTTTTTCTTTCAGTCTTATTGAGAGGGATAGGTTAAGAGATAGAGAAGCAGCTAGAGAAGATGGGAGAGATTGAGAGCACCATATAGGGTCCAAGAGGCAGGACGGGAGAATGAGGGAGGAGAAGAAGCACAGCCCAGTGCCATATACCACATGAGGCACCAGAGGGGGAGGGTTCACACAGAAGGGGGTGCACAGGAGATACAAGCAGATAACACACCACAGGGGAAAGCAGGTCCAGCGAGGGTGGATGATGGAGGGTTGGATGGACAGAGCACGAGGGGGCACCCATTGCAAGAACAATCAGATTCATCACTCCCAGAAAAGGTTAGGCCTTGTTTTAAAGACATCAACAATGCAAAACTCCCAGATTTGACTTTCCTACATAGAGTGGAAAAGGCCTTGTTTAAACAGAGCAGCAATTCAAAAACAAACATAGATTTGAATATCCCAAAAAGATGGTAAAGGGCCTAGTTTAAATGCAGCAGCAATGCAAAATCAAAATAAATAATTGCGACTTTCCTAGGGAAAAGTGAGGGCTGGCTAAAGAATGAGCTTAACTGAGATTCTTATGGGTGGTGCAGTAAGTGAAAAAGGAGTAATTAGAGGGTTGGGGCAGTTTAGTGGGGTTCAATGATTGCTGCCCCCGACCACACCACACGTATATCTGGTTGGTCACACCAGGTTGACAGCTGCAGGCTTATTGCTTCCTCTGCTAATACCGGCAGACACCGGCAGTAAAGCAGGAAGGCCCATAATGTTAAAGTCTCAAAGGAAGGGCCGAAAAAGGAGGGTAGCAGGAATTTCTTTCACACGTCCCCATATGGGTGCTATCCTTTATCACCCACAGAAGGGTATACAGACCATGAGTTTGAACCTCGATTTTATCCGGAGGCCACTCCAGTGGTTGTGAGACGGACACAGATTGCACATCCATCAGCTATGATTCCTAGAAAATGGGATATTCAGGAAAGTGGAATGTGGAAAGGTAACTCCTTCAATGGTTAGGACTGTAGAAAGGTTGAGAACAGAGAATGGAAAAGGAATAACTCCCCTGACTGCCAGGTTAGCTGAGAGATTGGTGGAGGAACGAGAGAGAGTAAGGCTGGCAGCCAAAAGAGTAGATGAAGGGTTGAGAATGAATGAGAAAGGGGCATTCATGTCTTTTAGCACTAAGATAGAGAATAGGCT
This sequence comes from Ambystoma mexicanum, assembly GCF_040938575.1. Classification (NCBI taxonomy): domain Eukaryota; kingdom Metazoa; phylum Chordata; class Amphibia; order Caudata; family Ambystomatidae; genus Ambystoma; species Ambystoma mexicanum. The sequence goes on from NC_090938.1 coordinate 418,784,602, forward strand.
GCGGGTGGCAGTAGAGGCACAGGAGCGGAAAATAATTGGAAGAAGCGCTGAGGCTCGTGGAAGAAGAGGTAGTGCTGTTATGACATCAGAGAAGTGAATATCGGGAAGAAGGGAATATACAGGCAAAGGACATAGAGAAAGGAAGGTGGAGGCATGGACAAGTTCTTTTTAAGTTGGATAAATCAGTTATCAAAGAGGACAATGTGGACTTGGAGTATGGAAGTATTGATAAAGTATCAGGGAAGTGATAATAGGAGTAAAATACAAAGGTGAATGGGAATTGGATGCCACTACATCCCATGGCCAACAGAACTGGCAACAGCACCAACACCATCAACAACAGTAAAGAACCTCAGAGTTCTGATGGATAACGAACTAACACTTGAGCCACAAGTAAATGCTATAATCAAGAAATGCTTCTTCCTCCTGCACACAGTAAAAAGGATCCTACCATTCCTCTCCTTCACCCACAAAACACTCAGCATCATCACACTCATCATGTCCAGAGTAGACTATGCCAACAACCTATACCTAGGAATGCCAGAACGCCTATTATAGAAATGTCAGCATACCTAAAACAAGGCGGCCAGACTCCTACTCAAACTACCATGAAGAGAACACATTAGCCCAGCACTGACAATACTACACTGGCTAGCGTTAAAACAGTGAATGACGTTCAAAACAATGTGCATAAAGCACAGAGTAATCCACGGCCGAGGAGCAGAGTTCATAAAGAAGAAAATAACCATCTACCATCCAGAAAGACCACTCAGATCAAGCTACGACATTCGTCTAGAACCAAAATCATACAATAAAGGAAAATTCGGAGGAGCATCTTCATGACACCTGGCTCCTAAACATGAAATTCCCTACCAAAAAACATATGCAATACAAGGGATAATCTGGAATTCAGAAAATGACTCAAAACCTTGCTCTTCACCCCAGAATCAGAGGCGAACATGTAGGATTCATACATTCTGGCAGAAACATGAAGCCCAGGGAGGGACCTACAATGTCATTGACTAACCATCCCCAACTGGTGGGTGTAGGGAGGACATTATGGACCTCCCATGCACACAAACTGCCAGGTTTACAGAGGAATATCACAGAAGGGAGGGACCCCCCATTAAAAGTCAAGTGAGAGACCCATAACCTTCCTAACCTAACCATCTATAACCCTAAGGTGGGGGGAACACACCTCCACGACCCATGTCCACATACCGCTAGACTTCTAAAGAAGATGCAACCTACCTGCTGACTAGGATGCAAAACAAGAGCAAAGCACACAGGATGGTCATAGATGCTGAACACAGAAACCAAAGCAAAGAGGTAAGAAAAAGCTCCATGCTAACCCAATACTAAAATCTAATTTTTCCCACACTCTTCTCCTGCCGAAACTCAGATGACCACTTCTCTGCACAGCAAACTGCACATACTTCACCACACTGAAAAAACATACAAACAGGACATAACCAAGCACAACAGCACATGGGAATCGCTCAGACTCGAAAATCGCACCTAAGCTCAGCGAACGCTGCAAACCAAAGTGGAGCTGCCAACAGAACATCATATCTCACTTTCCTAGTGCACCCTACTAACCACTGCCACAACCTCCATGTTTCAGACCGTCCTTTATTAGATCTGCCAGAGCGCCAGAGGTCCACTCTGGTGGTGATAGTGTGTGGTACAAGTACACTTTAACATTAACATGTTGAGCAGGGACAGCAGGGTGTAGGGGCCCCACCTTCTGTTCCAGTAGCAGTGACAGAGAGTACACCATGGAGTGGTAGGACGGGATGTGATACTCACATGGCAGTAGTAAGTAGTAGGAGAGAGATGGGGAAGCCCCAGTAAAAGTGGATTTAACTCAATTTAAGTTGCTCCAGAACGATCAGAGAAAGGCGTGTTATGTCAGATGGTCCAGGGAAAGGTGTGTAATGTCAGATGGTCATTCATGGACTGGAATAATTTAATGAAGACAATACCTTTGCTCACTGCAGGGACGGGGAAGTGGATTTATCCTTTAAAGAAATACACTGGCAATGTCATGTTGGCCGTAGGGGATATGAAAAGGTTATTCACAGATCCAATGTGTGAACGGTCAGACGAGCTTTAAAGGCATGTGGAGTATCTGGGAGTTCAGTTGGATACAAATACCCAAGATCGAGCAGCATTTAATAATTACAGGGCACTGGTATGGGGACCTCTGTGAGTTATATATCCCGATACGCCCAATATAAATTATGTCGAAAACAATCAAGTTAGTTGATGATACTGGCGTAAACAGACAGTTAATTCAGGAGATGGGGAGGGAAGGGACGTGAGAAGCATGGGATAGGAATGTGGTTGTTTTTTACCACATGCTAAATAAAGGACTTCCTAATGAAGTACAGAACGGTTTAGATATAGTAGTAGGGATGGAGGCCAAGAGTTGACCCGAAATTCTGTTACATATTTTATATTTTTGTAAAAAGGAGGCAAGAGATGAAAAATAGAGTAAAGAACAGCACACAAGGCAGAGGACAAGCTTTTTCGGCAAAAGGTAGCAAAAATCTGTTTAGAAGGAGTGGTGATTACCAGCTCCATGGAGGGACAGCAGGGACAATTGAGACAACAGGGACATAATGAATCGGGTATGACACAAGGTTGGATGGATGGATATGCGCCCGGTCCAAGGCAAATGAGAGGGTTTCTGAGGGCTAGGGGAGGATTTTCATGAGGAAGTGGGTTATTTGGCGGGCTCAGAGTAATGGGGCCTTGGTTCAACAGGCCAATGGGAAGTAACTATGAAGGGTTGCATGGGCTCCTCCAGTGTTGGTTGTGCAGAAGGATGGGACATGGGTTACAAGATTTGTTGAGACAGGCCACATCATTTTAATGTAGGAGCTCAGCAAAAGCAATCCCCAACCATGCCATATGTCCCATGCTCTGTGCTGTCACAGCAGCCATGAGTTGATAGGTGACTAGGGCTGCACAGACCTATGTGTTTCAACCGACCATGCTAGCACAGGCACCAGTGCAGACATGGGAGAAGAATCCTTTACCCGAAGGAACGGTCACTCATTACACTGGAACAAGTGTTTTTGGAGGGAATACTTTCCCGCTCCCGGATGCTAATATGTATCAACAGTAGGACAGCCCACAGGAATCTCTGATGTGTCCATTCCTGTCCATTACCACCGGTCTGGAAGAGGTACCCAGATAGGTGGGGAAGTAGGTGACCAAATGTTTTCCTTCATGGTTGATACAGCACCTACACAATCTTGCATCATGGACGGTGAGATCCCCTTGTCGGGCAAAATGATGGACACATAGGGATGCTCTGGGTCTATGCTGTTAGTTTGTTACACTAAAGGTCTATGTATTAAGATAGGTACACAAAATGTATCTGCTCCTTTGTTGTATTCCACAGATTCCCCAGCAAATCTCTTGGGCAGAGATCTACTAAGAAAGTTCCACATGTTGATCACTTTCACAGGCGAGAAAGGTATAGTATGCTCAACTCTAGGTTCGTATCCAGTAAGAGAAGTGACACATTTGCATTCATAGTTTAGTGACAGCACAATAAGGGCGGGTGCCTGTGCATTCAACTTTGTTTCTTTATAGAGTAATGGTTTTGTTGAATTGGGTCCAAGGAATCAGAGATCAGACATGGCGGGTACCGCTTGAGTTTTTGTTTCAGCCTGCTCTGCTGCAGGAGGTACCACCAGACAGTATTGCTATGATTCTCCTAGACGCAGTAGTCATCAAAAAGAACAGGGTGTTTCTCTCAGGCACTGATGAAGAAGGCGGAGAGTGGTGCACAGTTTTGTCCATCAATCCAACCTTATCGCTAAGGGACGTGTCCGAAGAGAAATTGTTCCAAGACACCGAAGACACAGGAGAGCTGGTATTTGAGGTTTGGGTGTCTTTCCAGATAGCGATAGAGTAAATGGAAGTAATAAAGACCATGCTCATCGTTAGAAATACATCGCCACATTGGAAGGAGCATTTGGAAAAAGTTTTGGGCCATTTATGGACCAACAATCGTCATGATGTAGGGCTGTTAAAGAGTATTGGTGCAGTGCATATAAAAATTAAACCTGGTGCAATATTTCCATGGGTTAAGCAGTTAGGCAGTACCCCATGTCTATAGAGGCAGATAAGGGGATTTATGAGACCATTATGGTGTTGTTGAAGCAAGGCATAATACAACCTTCTGCATAGCCATGGAACACCCTGTGAAGAAAGCAAAGGGGTCAGTTGGAAGATGGTCCAGGATTTCTGCCCCCTCAATAATATTGTTGAGTTGGAATTTTCGGTGGTACCAAATCCTGCTACCATTCTCTGTAATATCCCTACTGGGTTGACCCATTTCAGAGTGATTGATTTAAAGAATGCATTTTTCTCCTTAAACCATGATTCTCAGTACCTCACTCCATTTACTTATCGTGGTCAGAGATTCAAGCACACAAGGTTGCTCAAGAGGTACTGTGAATCTCTGAGTGGTTTCAACAGGGTGGTTCGAATAGATTTGGGAATTGACATTTGTCCAGTACAATAATGCAGTACGTGGACTATTTGCTAGTCTGTAGCACTCTAGAAGAGCAGTGTTTAGGGGATTCAATAATGCTCCTCACCCTGCTTACAGAGAAGTGGTACAAAGTTGACAAATACAAATTGCAGTACAACTAGCAGAGGTAGTATATTTAGGGCAAGTGATATTGCCCACAGAAAGGAAGGTAAGTCCAGAGAGAGCCACCACAGTTCAAAATACGCCTCAACCGGTCACAGTGAGACACATGCTGCAGTTCTTGGGACTCTATAACTATCATCGATCTTGGATCTTTGACTGCTCTAGTTATGTGATGACCTTACTTAAGGAAGCACAGAAGTTGAAGTGTCTGATAGACTGGTCTGAAGAAATTGTGACTTGCTTTCGGGAACTCAAGTCTGCGATCAGCAATGCTCCGTTCTTGGTGACCCTGAATTACAAGAAACCATTTTATCTGTTTTTTCATTCAAATGGGAAGGTGATCACAGAGGTCCCGATCCAGTAAACATTGCTAGGCCATAAACTTTTATCATACTATAGTGGACTCATTGAGTAACCTGAGGGTATTCTCACTCCTAAACCCCTTGGATCCTCTGTGCAAGTCGCCAGTGAAAGGCCATCGCTCTTGGATCCTGACCTTGGGGGTGGAGAAGTGAGGGAGGATCCCCTGAGTGGTGTAACACTTATCTGAACTCTGCAGAAGCACTCCAAGAATTGTCTATATGTTCCTCAGGTAATCGCTCTGATGCGAGAAAAAACAGGAAGGTGCTGTAAAAAGAGACACTGATTATTCCTCCAATGATGTCAGTGCCCTCTTCTCCCTTCTCCAACCTAACCCTCTAGTACAATTTTTTCCTAGGAGAAAACTTCAAGCGAGAGGTCACTGAGCTCACCTGTGTTTTGGATTTGATGAGCTCTCCATCCTGCAATGGGCAGGGGTGCATGTCCTGAAGATAGTTTTCTCCTGATGGGGAATGACCACATTGCACCGTTGGTAAGTATTAGAAATTAGGCGGTTAATTGAAAAGGAAAAACACCTTCCCAGTGATAAAGTCTCAAGGGAATGAAATGCGAGTTCCAAGTGCACTGGGTTATAAAGGAGAATGCTGCGAGGCCTTGGTTCTACGGCATAGTGTCTTTTGCCTTGTGGTTGTAATTATTCTTCTCCCTCTCTGGGTTTTGTTTTACAGGCGAATACGAACAAGTTCTGGGAAGAAGCAGGTGTTCATAGAGGATGAATCACCCTTGCTGTAAGTATGGAGAAGACTTGCAGAAGAAACTGGCTGCTGCTGATTCGACACACGGAGCGTGTATATTTGAATGTTCAACAATTATAGATGGGCCCGCTTGCGGGAGCAGGAAAATTGCAAACCCAAAAAAATGGAACAAACGTAGGTGTAGATATAAGGGACACGACCATGTGAGCACAAAATATAAATGTGGCGTTTCTGAGTTACTGGCATGAAACAAATTCTTCCCGTCGCGCTGCATCATGTAACAAGTTTCTGAGGGCACTGAATACTAAATTGCAATTTATAAATAAAATGTGACTTTTATCCCTTGACTTGCGTAGGCACCAGTGCTTCATACCTTCTTTCCGTGAATGTCAGAGAACAAAGATTGCAGGCAAAGGTTCCGGTGGAACTTCGGAGGTGCAGCTGACTCCTGAAATATTGGAGGGACCGATGTGTCCGAAGGCTCCGTATTGCAGAGAGAAGCAGAATGTACTTAGGTAGATAAGCAACAGGGATTGAATATTGTGGTGGACTTTAATATTAACTGAAAAAATGTAGGAGATCCTCTAAGCAGATCTACACATGAAAGAACTGAAAGACTGTGAAATAATTAAACTGGAGTTTAACACGTTCTGTGGACCCCGGTAAGCATTGCACTGCTCAAGGCAGAAACAACGCGAAGCGTAGGCTTTCACGTTGGCGTGGCTTATAAGGAAGGCCACGCTCATTGCACAGAACTACACTGTGATAAAACAGGCAGCCAACTGGGTTGCCATCTTAGAACACCAGGACGTCTATTAATGAAATACAGCAGAGGAACCAAACCCATGTATTGACCAGGAGCGCCAGGCTAAAGACCATTTAGCCTTCAAACTGGGAATCTTGACCTTTTTGGTGCACAGTTGAGGCACAATACCAGGCACCTTGGTGGTAGTCATGACAGGTGGAGGGTCCTTGGGAACTGGAATTGGAGAACCATTGGGTGATACCTGCTATCCCCCTTTCACTAGAAATGACCAACACAATCCTTTGCCCATTTTCATGAGCTGTTATAAGCCAGTTCCCCTATTTTCCCCACATTAGACAGTTGATAGTAATAGGACAAAGAAGAGGCAACTCAGAGCAATGAAGACCACATCTTTTTAAAACTCTGGTACTGGGATGAAGAAGATGGATGCCAGGAACTGTAAATGTCAGGCATGTCCTGTTAATTGTGGTGAGACAGGGCTGATAGGAAATCCACACCTGCTGTCTGTCAAGGGGCTGCAGGTGTATAAAAGGAGACCAGTCCCAGAATATGAGAGAGAGCAGGGAAACCTGAGTGTGAAGGAGCAACCGGAGCAGCAGAAAGGCCGGTACATGTGTGGCATGGGAACTGAGACTCAGTGGAGCCAACGGAACACTAAGAAAGGAGCTGTGTGGAGAGGCTGTCCCTTTCATATGATTTCAGGGTGCTTGTTTCCCTGTATTGGAGTGTCAACACAGGGGTACATGAGGGGCAGGCATGGGCCCACTGAAGTGAGGAGTAGGAGGCAAAGCGATCCATTCTACTGGGAAGTCTTCACTCCCGATGGCTGAGTTTCTAAGCATTGACAAACCCGGTGCGCCAAAGTTTGGTTGTTCACGGAATACATTGGGCCCCATAATGAGTTGGGTGGTATCCCAGCTTTAATAGCGCCCAACTGTAATAGCGTTACCGCTGACTGGTCCAGCGGTATTGCCACCAGATGACAGGTTGGGCGTTAACGGTAAATCCCCATTCCCCATTGGGTCCATTGGATCCAATGGGGCATTTCTGGCACTAATACCACACGCTAATACAGTCAGCAGTAATACCACGAAAATGGGTTTTTTCACCTGCAGAAAAAAGCTGGAGGCAAAATAGACCATTTAGCAACCCACTTGTGATAAAGCCAGCCCTTAAATGCATCGGTAATACTGTTATCGCCGCATTTCAGAGCTACAGCCCTACTCGTAATGAGGCCCAATTTCTATTACAGAAGTCGCGTGTTTGCTGAAACACATTTTTCGAAGGTCTCTGATCCAATCCAAACCCAGAGAGTGAAATACTATTAATACTTTGTATCTGAGTGGTTGCGCGTGGGAAGAAGCACATTCTCGAAAGTCTCTGAGAGCACAACCCTTCGTTTGAAGTGAATTAAAGGAATAACACCCAGTGGGTTGAAATGAAAGTGTACTCCAAATCCAACCTATATCTATTGAACACCAAACTAGATAAAAGGAATAATACCCAACAGGTTCAATGGAAAGTATGCTTTACGCACCTACCCGTGTCTTTGGAATGCTAAACTAAATGAAAACCTTAACCAATAAAACCAACATCTACTGAATACCAAACTGAATGAAAACCTTTATTAACTGTTACATATTAAGTTGAAAAGTGAAACAAAACTTTACATTCAATGAAAACACCATCAAATGCTGAATTCTAATGTATTGAATCTTTAAAGCTTATTCCAACACATCTGCAATTTCTATATGAAAACCCAACCGTCCAATGAGGCCACAAGAGCAACAATGACCCTTAAAAAGACAAAGGATATTTTGATGATGAAATTAAGTCTTGGGGAGGGGAATCCTGAGACGTGAATCATTAATTGCCTTAGAATAGGTTTCTCAATGTCTTTTGTGCTTATAACTTCATTATTTGGTACTTGGGAAAGGGATCCCCGAGTATTGGTTAACACTTTATCATCCTATAATAAAGAGAGTACATTTGTAAACTCTTCCTTTTGAACTGATTATACTTGGAGAAGGGAGTTGCGAGCTGGAAGAGGCTCAGAATGTTATGTTGGACACTTTCTTTTGGTTGCTGACATCCCTACACATTGTGTAGATTAGCTGTGAGGACAAGGATAAGTTTTGGACACACAGAGATTCTTCAGTTTAACTCTTTGACTCAGGCTTTCCTTAGTTTTACTTATGTTGGAAAAATCCACCTTAGCATAGGGCAAGTTAGGCCTTTTTCCATCCTGACATTTAAGTTAATAAAAGTGTTTATTTTGAATTCCGAATCATGATGCCTTTACAATTCCTAGACCGAGTGATGCAGAGACAGTTCGCTTGTGAATAAGCTTTAGTGGCAGCAGCTTCTGCAATTCAAAATTCTTCAACCATTACTATGGGTTGCTCAGTGACATTGTACATGGAGCATGCAGTGCTTGCAATCCTGGAAAAATCCAAGTCAACTTTGGTGACTCAAAGAGGGTCGGGGTATGAGGTTATTCTATCCAGTGCGGCCATACATTCCATATAGTGTCACCTAGTCAATCCTGCAACATTTGTAGCTGAGCCAGTGAAACCTGATGACATTGTCCACAATTGTGCAACATAGGAGGGAGAAAAGGATGAGAGGGTGAATGCTAAGAAAGATGCTTTGGAGGAAGGTGAGGTACTTTTTGTTGATGGGTTCTCTATAATCAATCAGGACACTGGTGAGAGGCATACAGGTGCAGCTGTTGTGAGCCTTGTGGATGGGGAATACCAGGTCAGACTGAAGAAATGGTTGTGTTCGCAATACTCAGCGGAAGCGTCTGAAGTAGTGGCACTTATAGAGACACTAGAAATGAGTAAGGGGAAGGCAGTCACTGTTTTGTCTGATCTGCGTATGTAACCACCAATGTGCATTCAGGCTTCTCAAGGTGGCAGAGAAGAGGGTTTAGGAGATCTGACGGGACCCCTGTCCAGCATGCTATGCTGCTATCCAGATTAATTAAAGCACTAACATTGTTCACAGAGCTAGAAATCACAATATGTACTGCACATACTAATCGTACTAACTCGACAGCACTTGGAAACACTGCTGCATACAGGTCAGCAAAAGAAGCCACATATTTGCCATTCCCAGATCCCCAGAAAATGGAAACCGTGTCCGAGCAGGTAGAGTTGCCAGCCCTGTACACAGCTGTCCCAATGCTACAAATTATAGAAATGCGGGAAAAGCATCGAAAGAGGAGCAGGAGCTTTGGGCAAAGAGAGGATGTGCCCTCTTGCCGATGTATTTGCTCTGGAGACAGGAGCTGACAGGGAAGGTGTGTATTGACTATAGAACTGCTTCGTATAGCTCTAGAGCAACTACATTGCCCGTCACACACTTCTTGGTGAAAAATCTTAGCCGAGCTCCAGGAGAAATGGTTCATACCAAACCTCCAGAAAAGCTAACTAGATTTATAGGATACTGCACAGTCTGTAGGGAATTCAATCCTGGAAACACCATGAGGTCAGTAAGGGGAATTTTGCCTAGGCACTCTGGGCCATGTTGTAAAATCTATATTGATTTTGTCGATTTGATTGTTAAATGTAACAACTACCAGTATATTATTTTTGTAGTTGCCCATTCTCCTGATGGATTGATGATGGTCCCGGCTTACACCCTGATGCTGAATCTGCAGCAACATTTATGGTGAGGCAGGTATTTTCACGGTGCAGATCTTGAAATCCAACAATGGAACCCTCTTTTTAATGCCTTGTTCTTAGAAATCACCTCACTCTTGGAAATCAAGCAGAGGTGTGTTCAGTATACCTCTCACAGGCAAACAGAATCATGCAATGGTTAAATAGAACTCTCAAGGTTTGCTTGGTCAAAATGTGTAGTGATTTAAGTAAGACGTGTTTGGACTGTCTGCCATTGGTTTGTTTTAATTTGAGGAATGAGCATAGGAAAGAGCACCACGTCAGCCCTCACAGGATCATGACAGGATGTTGATTACATGCACTGCTCTCACTTACATGCACAGCATAAGATGCATACAAGTCAGCAGAAGTCCTGGGTGAGGAGTTTAGGGAGTACCTTAGTGCCTTAACCAAATATGCCAGAATTATATCTTCACATGTTGTGTCTTCTCACCAACAGCCTACAGGAGGATGCCGCAAAGAATCTGTTGATCGGTATAAGCAACTAATCTTCCCTGGGGTCCTGATCTTTATTCAATCCTTTGTGCAACGCTGGAATGAGCGTTGTTTCCCTAGATAGAGACTCATGATTTATGCAACTCTGTTAAGGTGGAGGGCAGAAAGAGCTAGGTCCATATCAGCGATATACGAAGGGATACTGGAGCCCCTCCACTGGCACATGAGCAAGTTCAGACTCAAAGTTAAGTATGCCCTAGGGATTTAATGTTCATTCCAGTGGAAAAGGGGGAGAAATGCATATTAGAATGATTGTGTATATGTCTTTTTCGTTTCTCTTGTCATCATTACAATTCACAACTTCTAACAACATGGTGATAAAGAGACTGGACAGCCTGAGGACACATACAAGGAACAGAGCAAAGACAGACTCCATTGCTCACTACCTCTCCACATACAACTGCTTTGCAAGTAAAGATGGACTACCAGCAACAAAACCACAGACAAGAAGCAAAACAAATACGGGACACCAAATGCAGCACAACAAATAATTAAACACCCCAACGCAGAGAGCACCATGGACAATAGTCCAACAAAAATCGGGGACAAACTTGAATCCATTACCTTCTACACACCCTACATCACTAAAGAAGGGAAAAAAGAACGGGCACTAACACAACTCTCCAGCCGGGAACATACAGAAACCAAAAACCCCTGAATTAAATCTAATTAGACTACTTGACGCAGAGATTGACAATCAGAGAGAAGCACAAGCAACGGAAACCCAACTGACATCACAACAACCAGAACTGACGATAGAACACACAACCCACAAGAAAAATTAAGGAAACTACACTGCAGCCTGCTCAACTTTAGAACAATGCAAAATACTCAACTGAAATCCATGACATACTAAATGAAGGAGGCACAGGCATGCTCCTTATTACACAAACCCTTGTTATCTGACAATTATAAAGCCATCGCGAACAAAGCTATACTGGAAAATGTCAATGTAATACTCGTCAACAGAGAAAACTGGAGAGAAGGCAGAAACACAATCATACACAAAGAACACATCTAAGCCACTATGCTCAGCCAAACCGATGTAGAAGACTGTGAATCCCTCCTCATCAAGATCGAACTCAATGACCAAATCAACACAGTATTCCTACTGATCTACAGACCACCACCTTCCAACCCCAACTTCGCTACAAAACTAGCAGATTCTACTGCATTCAATCAACTACCATGACAGCCTAGTCATACAGGGAGTCTTCAACATTTAGTTAAAAAAAAGAAAAAGAAACCTCAGGGAAATCACTCTGAGCACTCCTGGAAACATTGCACTTCAAGCAAATAGTAAATCGATCCACCCACAGATATACCCTGGATGCAATCTTCAGCAGAGAAGCACTATGCACATCCACACCACCTATACCTCTGGTATGGAGCGACCATTACCTAATGCCATTTTACGTAACACTCCAAACCTGCATACTGGTCGGATAACAAATTCTCCATGCCAGCAAGAAAAGAAACAGGAAGAACCTAGGCCTGAAGGCCTTAACATACTTACTAGACTCGACCCTACCTAGCACCATAGAACCCACCAAAACAACCCTGAACACAGCATAAAAAATACTCAACATCTGGATCATGGAGGCCTTAGACCACCTGGTACCAGTAAAGCATTTCAAAGTCACACCAAAAATACTACCTGAACAATACTTCACAGAAGAACTGAAAGAACTCCAAATAATATCTGCAAACTGCTAAAAATATGCAAAGAACAATACAACCAACATGACAAAATAAGATACCAGAGACAACTGTATATAAATCAACATCACTCAAAGCAAAAAATCAATACTATGCCACAAGAAGTGAATTAGCAAACACTTGACAGCAAGAACTCTGCAGGATCATTAGAGAGATACAAAACTCTCATCCTGCAAGAAATCTGTCACCCTGACACAAGCAATTCATGACAGCATCACCAACCACCTGAGATCAAAAATAGAAACAATCCAACAGACCATCAGCACAAATTGGGCAAATACAACCACAACCTCTGTACCACACTCAAAGATGAAATCAGGGCTCAAGTGGAGAATACAAGCGGGTGGACAGAGTCCACCCACTTTTTTCAGAGGGTGAACTCAGTCCCCTAGTTAAAATGAAAACCATTGAATATATTAAATAAAGCCGACCTAAGGGATCGAACTGCAGTCGGCAGGTTTGCAGTCCTCATGTTTGTAGGCCAGACACTTCACCACTGCACTTTATAACCTGATGAAAAATAAGAAACAACTAAAGGTGAAATCTTTCATTTTGGTACTGCAAGTTTCAGGGAAAACATTTGTATTGGTTCATGGAGTTTAAAACATGCACACCTTTTAACGTTTTCAAAAATGCTATTAAAAGAAAATATCCTCTCTTGGTTTTGTGTGTGTGTTGATTTTATGATAGGCAAATGCCATTTGTACTGTGCAATGTGGGTGGTTCTGCAAAGCCAATTTAATTAAATGTGCATAATTCACCTTGATATGCTAATTTCTGTCGAGTCACATCCCATTGCGTTTTTTGAAGAGACCCCCACTTTAATATTTAGGACTTGACCCCTGTGTGAAACACAGACTAGAGCAAAACACACCTGCCTAGATTCAATCACAGAGGAAACCTTCACCACAAGGACATCAAACTTGCAGGAACCTCAAGGGACCCCTGACATCTTCAAAGAAATCCTAATCCACAAAACCCCAGCGACAAACTTCCAGAACATAGTGAACCTATCACTCAAAAAAGGAACCATACCAACCGCCTTCAAATCAGCATACATTAAACCACTGGTAAAAAAGGAACCAGAAAGCGTAGAAGACCCGAGCAACTGCAGACTGATATGCAACTTGCCTTACCCAGTGAAGATCCTAGAGACCCATGTGTACAAGATTCTACTTAAATGCGTCCAAACAAAGGAAATTCTCGACCAGCCACAAGTTTGCTTCAGACCAATGAGAAGAACAGAATCAACACTCCTATCAATTTGGGACAACCTGAATATAAATGGAGACAGCGACGCCCAATCAGCCCTCAAACTATTGGACATATCTGCGGCTTTCGACACAATTAGCCACACAACACTAAAAAAGCCTGTTGGAATGTGGCACACATGATTCCGAACTAAGTTGGATTACCCCATTGCTCACAAAATGAACCAAAAAAAACTACTTACCACTGTTCGTCTCAAACACAAAAAATATCTCCTGAGGATTTCCACAGGGATCCAGCCTCTCTGCCCTGCTCTTCAACATATACATGTGCCATCTTAAGAAAAGTATTCAAACCAGAAGACGTACCGCCTACAACTACACAGACAACACACAACTGATTGAGAAGACAACCACGGCCCAGGAAGAAAATAACCACCTCAACAACTGCCTCACAGAAATCCACAACTGGATCAAAACAAAAAACCTCAAACTAAACCCAGCAAAAACAGAAATATGGTCTCATCCACAGAAATCAACGCAGCCAATCCACAACTTGACTGGCCGGCCGGCATGGTAACACAACTGTAGACTTCCAGCGTAATAAATAACCTAGGAATAATCATAACAATGGACTATCTCTGGAACCGCAAGTCAACAAAATCACCAAACATTACTTATTCCACCTATGACAACTTAGAGGACTACTGCCATTTGTCTCCTTTCCTCACAGACCCCTCACAATCATATCCCTGATACTTACAAGAAATGACTCCAAATGGTCCAAAACACAGCAGCCAGGATTCTACTAAGATTAAACAGAAGAGACCACATCACTCCAGATCTGAAAAGCCTACACTGGCTGCCTTATAAAAATAAGCATTACATTCAAAGCATTCTGCATCACCCACAAAGTCTTACAAGACAAGGAGCCAAATTCCTCCAAGCCAACAACAGCTGCTACCAGTCAAAAGAGACAAAACAATACGAAAAAAAAGGAAATTCAGAGGAACAGCATTCTCATGTCTAATTGCTATCCTCTGGAACACCATGCCCAATGAACCACAGAAGACCACACCACCTCAGAAAATGACTCAAAACCTGGTTATTCAGCAATGAGAACCACAAAGGGGCATTGTCAGCTATAATATTGCAAACCAAAATGGAACTAGACTAACAGACATGGTCAAAGACAACAGCAGCAATATCTTAGAGGACCAGAACACTGCACCACACCCCTACCTACTGCCCGCCGTCATCCATGCCCAACAACTACAGTGCTCAATGAAGAGAAGGTTGCCCAAACATCATACAGTCTTAGGGATGACACCATGTGATATACGCACCAAGGTAACTCAGAACCCAAGCGTCACTCCAACTTGCCCACCCAAAACTAAGGCTGTCCTAACCTGCCGACCCATAACTATGGCCACCCGGCCAAACACCTCTCCTCTATCTTTGTAACTCCTGCTGCACACTGTGAAGAATCCTATGGATCCCTCAGTGAAACACTGCCTAAAGTCTCCTCCCAGGTGACCAGAGAAAGGTGGACACTTCCTTTTCCTGACCTTGTGGATGGGCTACTGTGGGAGGATAACCTGGAAGGAGACAGGGCCCAGGGGCGTGAGTAGATCTCATGGGATGAGACACAGTATTTGTCCTCTGCAAGGAAGTGCCTTTCTCGATTGCCAATACCTGCAATGTCATATTGCCATTATAATGTCCTTGGCCCTCATACGAGATCTTTGCAGTAAATATTCTGTTACTTGTAGGCAAACCTTGTTGACAGAAAGATCTTTTAAAGAGTTTCAGGATGAACACCCTCCTTACTCCCAAAGGTATAACGTATAATGTAAAAGGATCGGACAAAATTGCCTTAAGTCAAATATCTTCCTCTGTAACCAGAAATCCTAATATTGCATCTTTTAATGAGTTTAATAGAAATATATCCACCCTTAAAATTAACTCAATTGTCATTGGGGCATGCGCGCGCGACGCATGCGGAACTAAATACATCGGCTCCCGGCGGCTGCTACTATTATCCTGAATTTTTTCCCCTTTACTGGAATCAATCTCGCCTCAACCTCCCACCAGCGGAGGCAGACCCACTGGAGCTGCTGGCGCTGCACTCCAGAGAAGAACCGGAGCGGGGGACGCCAGAACCAGCCCGCGGACCGCTGGCGGACGACTCGCGGCCATTGCGGCGCGGGCGGGAGAAGATGATCGCCCCTCCACCCCTGAGACGCTGAGAACACTGTGGCTCCCAGGCGGGGTTGACGCTTGCAACAAGACCCCGCAACACTCTCCAGGCGCCGTCGAGCGGCCGCTGAGGCCCCCCCTGCCTGCTCCACCCTCAGGACAACAGTTGCTCGCACTGCACACCTCCCGATCTACGAGAGAAACGCATCCGGATAGACTTCGCGGCCTGGGCCTTGCACCGCCAGCCTTCCCCTCCGGGTCTCCTCCCTCCTCCCCCCGCACCCCCTCATCAGCAAGACTGCAATACCTGGGGTCGAGCGGCAGCAAGAGCCGCAAGCTTCGCTCCCCCGCTGAGGGAGGACAGG
This sequence comes from Ambystoma mexicanum, assembly GCF_040938575.1. NCBI lineage: Eukaryota > Metazoa > Chordata > Amphibia > Caudata > Ambystomatidae > Ambystoma > Ambystoma mexicanum. The sequence continues at coordinate 418,800,791 of NC_090938.1, forward strand.
CTGCAAACAGAGGCATCCGCAATAAGGTACACGGGTGTGGGGGGTGGATGTTTTGCTTTGTTTCCCCCCCGCGACCCTTTTTGCAACTAGCCTGCTGCAGAGGCCACGGAGCCCGCGAGGGCCACAGCTGCGCCATAGACCAGCACCAGACCCAGAACGTTGTCACGGCCCACGAGTCACAAACGCAGCAAAACAACACTGGGAATGTGGGGACGAAAGGCTCCTCTTATCACAACCAAGTGAGCCCCCCCCAGTCCACCGTGGACCCCAGGACTTGGCGTGAACTGTGGAACTGCCCTGTCCCTCTCTTGGGACCACCCCAGGTGACTTAAATCATCGCTCGAAATGTAGTACTCGCGGGGTGCCACCCTATGCAGTGAAGATAGACACTGATCAGCCCACAACAGCGGATGAACAGGGGCACAGTCCTCCCTACGAGACCCCTATGCACTTTGGCCTAGATCCCAGATACCACGGGGGCCACTCTATATGTCGGAGATAGGCACGAGCCAATACCACGCCACCAAGCGGGATTGACACCTGCAGCGACGACGCTGCGGCCATCCTAAACGTAACTTTTGCAGTGGCTCGCAGTGTGCACCCTACGCAGCCTATACACAATTGTCTGCTCCATACAGGACCTCTCCCGACGTGGAGCATCCAGATCCCTGCTACACAGAGCCGCTCGACCAAAGCATGGGAAAGGAGAAAACCAAGAGGCAAACGTTACAGAGCAAGATGGATCTCTACACTGTGGGGGCCCCTTCCCAGCGCGAGCCTCAGCCCCCAGAAGAAGAGAGTAACCCTGGAGAACTCAGAGACCCTCCTATCTCCTTGTCAGACCTTATGAAAGCGATTGGGGACTCGAGGACATCCTTGGAACTTAAAATGGGTGGCCTATCCTCTGAGGTGTCCCTTATACGCCAAGACCTCCGCAACTTATCGACCAGGGTGGGGGAAGCGGAACAGAGGGTGTCTACCACTGAAGACGCGGTCCACCGCATGGAACAGCAGCTCACTGCGATTGCCCAAAAAGTGACCCAACTGGAAAACCGCGCCGAGGACAGTGAGGGGAGGGCACGGCGCAACAATCTCAGCATCCTCGGTATACCAGAGAAAGAGGAAGGCCCCAGCGCAGAACTCTTCTTAGAAGACTGGCTCACTCATGTCTTTGCCCCTAAGAAGCTATCCAAATTCTTTTCCGTGGAAAGGGCACACAGAGTCCCCACCGGCCGACCTACACCGGGAGCCCCGCCCAGAACAATGATCGCATGCCTACTGGATTACCGTGACCGGGATGCAATCCTACAAATGGCAAGGGCCATGGGCCCGATCACATACAACGGCTACAAGGTCGGTTTCTATCCCGATTACACGAAAGAAGTCCAAAAAGCCCGCCAGTCTTTTGACTCCGTCAAGAAGAAGCTCCAGTCGCTATCCATCAAATATGCCCTCTTCTTCCCGGCATTGCTAAAAGTCCAGTATAAGGGCGCTACTCACTTGTTTTACAACCCCAAAGATGCATGGGACTGGCTTGAAACTCATGTCCTCACGAACTCCAGCGGTAGGCGTGTGCCGTCGGGCCCACCCACACAGCGACCTCGACCTGGGAGACCCTCTCCCCCTCGTTCCCCGACCAATGCGGACGACGACGTGTCAAGGACCCCTAAGGAAAAGGGATGAAGACCCTGTACTAAGGGGCCCAAACTGCAGATTGGTAGAATGGGAATGCTCACCTAGCGGCCACCGCCCCTAATGCGGCGTGCGCGTTATCACAGCTGGGTTACCCCGAAGAAGTTTATAAAGTTATAGGTTTAATGTTTGGGCGACAGGTGCTCCCAGTTGGGGGGGAAGTACAGGGTGGGGGGGAGTTCAAGGACTGTAAAGAAACCGAATCAAGAAACAAGAAGGCACGACACATAGAAGCACTGGCAAGGGAATCAAGCACTGTCTATGGGCAAGACAACAGACACAATCATCATCCAGGCAGCAGATACACCGACACGAGACGACCCCCGGACGTCTCCCCCGAAAGTACAGCGCTGCACACCTCTCGAGTGTACATGACCGCCACTGATCCTCCCAGATGCCCAGATAAGAGCCCCACGCAGATAGAATGAACTCCAACAAGGTAACCATGCTCTCCTGGAACGTCAACGGCCTCGGCTCCAGCATAAAGCGAAGACTGGTGCTCCAGTACCTTAAACGTTACTCGCCGGACATTGCCCTTCTAAATGAAACACATTTGCTAGGCACGAGCACAAACTTTTTCAGGAGATCCAACTACTCTCACACCTACCAGGCTGGATTCACGACAGGAGCTAGGGGCACAATGATCCTAGTCCACAAGCGAGTCCCCCTGCAGGTCAGGAAAGTCAAGACCGACCCCCGGGGCCGCTACGTTATGATACTGGCTGACATCTGGGGCGAGAAATGGGGCCTCGCTGCAATTTACGCCCCCCCCCCTCACAGACGAAAGAACTACTCTCCGAACTACGGAGTCGGTTACTGGAAGATGAGGCCGATGTATGGGTGATCGGCGGGGACTTTAATGAAGTGATGAACACTGCAGTCGATAGATCTCACAGGAGATCAGGTACCTGCCCTGCCCCCACACCACTCGCCATGTTCGCCGAAGCTCTAGGAATGACGGACACATGACTCTCGCTCCACAACAATGAGGCTGGGTTCTCCTTTTTTCTGGCGTCCACAAGTCATTCTCCAGAATGGATTATGCCTTCATCCCCCGCAGTATAAATCACAGGTTCCTCGACGCTGAATTCCTCGCAAGGGGTATTTCGGACCACTCTCCGCTCCTATTGTCCATGAAGAACTCCTGCCGTGGTCCGGATCGTAACTGGCGCCTGAACACATATCACCTACGTCTCCCTGAAATTGCGGAGGAACTGGAAAAGAAGACAACAGAATATTTTGAAAACAACAAAGGATCAGTGGATTGCCCGATCTCGCTCTGGGAGGCGTATAAGACTGTCCTCCGTGGGGAAGTTATCTCGGAAGTTTCAGCCTACCAACGACGACAAGTCCAAAAGATCAAAGAGGCAGAAGCGCGTGTCCTGGAGTGCGAACGGCAAACCCTAGAACACTGCACCCAAGAAGCGAAAGAGGATCTGCTTACAGCACAAGAGACCCTTAGCAACCTGGCTCTAGACAATGCACGGATAGCCCATCAGTTAGTCCGGAGCCAAATCTATGAACGAGGCGACAAGGCGAATAAGACCCTGGCCTGGTTGGAATGGCGCGAACAGACCAAGGGACACGTACGGGCAATTGAATCTCCAGACGGAAGACTCCTCACAGATGACTCCGACATTGTTGCGGCATTCGCCGCCTACTATGAGAAACTCTATACCCCACCGGCCGAGAGCCCGCCTTCAGAACCCGCACGCTACCTTGACCAGATCGAGATCCCGAAGCTCTCTCAGCACAAAACAGACCTCCTGAACGCCAAAATCACTGTAACTGATGTGCAAGAGGCGCTCGCACAGCTCCAACCCGGGAAAACCCCGGGTCCTAATGGGTTCCCTACAGAAACATGGAAAAGCCTCGGCGGTTCACTACCCTCCCACATGCACCGTATGTTTCTACGCAGCAAAGAGCTGGGGGCACTCCCCCCAGACCTCAGGAAGGCATGCATAATCGTCATACATAAGCCCGGGAAACCCCCGGAGGAATGTGCCTCCTATAGCCCAATATCCTTGATCAACGGTGAAGCCAAGGTCCTCGCAAGAACACTAGCCAACAGACTACTGGAGGTTATAGAGACCCTTGTCCACCCCGACCAATGTGGATTCATGCCCAACAAATCCACCCACATGAACCTGCGTAGAGTTCAGCTGGCGCTGAGCAGAGCCAAGGAAATACCGGCCCCACTGGCCCTCCTGGCAGTGGACTTTGAAAAAGCATTTGACTCTGTAGAATGGGAGGCTTTGTGGGCAATCATGGCTCGGATGAACCTGGGGCAAACATTTATATCGTGGGTTAAACTCCTGTATGCACACCCGGAGGCCATGGTCAGGGTGAACGGCAGGTCTTCTGGATCATTTCCCTTGGGTCGAGGTACGAGACAGGGGTGCCACCTATCCCCGCTGCTTTTTCTCTTGGCCATAGAACCTCTCGCAATTGAGCTTAGAGCTAACACTAATTGGACAGGGTTCGCCTGGCCTGGGGGGGAGAGGACCGACTATCCCTCTACGTGGACGACCTCCTCATATACCTCAGTAACCCATGCACTTCCTGCCTGATTGTTTCCCGCATCCTTAGGGAATATCAGCGCTTTGCAGGCCTTAAGGTAAATGAGGCCAAAACTATTTACTTCCCGATCCAGGGCGGCGAGTCTGCGATCCCTGAAACCGGCCCATATCATGTCTCCATTAGAGAACTTAAATACCTGGGTATAAGACTCGACCCGACACTGGGTGGGTTCCTGCAACTTAACTTACAACCAATAATTGACCGGTTCAATAGGGACACCTCCCACTGGCAATCACTCCCACTATCACTAATGGGCAGAGCGGCGCTATTCAAAATGATGACCCTCCCCAGACTGTTGTATGTACTTCAAAACGCCCCCCTTGTCATCCCCCGAGACACCTTCGCACTCATTGACAGATGCCTTCGCACACTGCTGTGGGGAGAGAAACAACCCAGGATCGACCCTTGATATGCTGCAGCGATCAGTGTGGGAGGGAGGCATCGGTCTACCATGCATACGCACCTATTACCTTGCAGCCCAGATTGGGGTGGTAAACGACTGGATACACGCAGACCCCACACTCCCCCACGTCCGCCTTGAAATAGAGAGCATGACCCCACTAACCCCACTACAGATCCTGTACGCCACCCACGACCAACCCCCGATGTTACCCAAAATGACACACCATATTTGCCGGGCCTGGCGGGATGCGCACAAACTAATAGGCTGGAAAGGTAAACCAACACTATCTCAACCCCTATGGCACAACGCACTCCTCCCGAAAATAGTAAAGATGGGCCCCTTCGGTCACTGGTGCATAAAAGGGATACACACATTAGCGCATGTGATACAAGAGGGCCACCTCCTTGACTTTGAGGCCATGCAAGAGCAATTCGACCTCGCACCCATGGACCGGTTTCGACATGCGCAACTGGCCCACGCCATCCGCACCCAATTCCTGGATACGACAACCATACCCCCCTGTACTCCCATTGAGACCAATATCCTCCCGCAATGCATTGCCTCCAAGGTCACTTCCACGCTCTATCAAGCCCTTAACTCCTTTGGGGCGGCGCAGCTAGATGGGCTCAAGGAAAAGTGGGAAAAGGACATAGGTCAAATGGAACCAGAAGACTGGGTAGAGGCATTAATGTCCCCTAGAGAAATTGGTATAGACTCTAAACTCAGACTTATACAACTGAGGATCCTCCACCGCACATACTATTCACGTACTGGCATGGCCAGATGGGGGGACTGGAAGACGGGACATGCCTCAGATGCAAAACGGAGCCTGCCACCTTCTACCATATGATATGGGACTGCCGAGTCTTACAGGTCTTCTGGGAGAGCTGTATTAACACGATCTCTGCCACCCTGGCAACACCAATCCCTAGGGATCCCAAAATGATACTGTTGGGAATCCGGGGTGAAGTGGATCTCTCGAAATATGAAAAAATGTTTCTGGCACTGGCATTCGGGGCAGGCAAAAGATTAATCGCCACTAGCTGGGGCTCTGCTGACCCTCTATCTGTTAACCGCTGGAGCAATGAGTTGGACAGATGCACAGCCTCGGAGCGCCGGATTTATAATGCACGGGGTTGCCCCCGCAAATTCGAAAAAATATGGGGTAAATGGCTTGATGCTAACTGAGATGCACCGATGAAAATAGTACTGTACTGTTGTCAACATTGGTTACCTGCCTTATCCCACAAACGTCTGATGGCTCTCGGCCCCACAGAGCTCCTTTTGCTTTCTGAAATTGCCTTACCACCATGGTCTGATGTATGCCTTTGATTCATGTTTGTTTTGTTGTTGTATTATTAAAACGTAATAAACAGAATTATAAAAAAAAAAAATTAACTCAATTGTTAATCGAAACAACCTTGTTGAAGGCGACTGCATGTCCCATAATCCCATGAGTACTAGGACGAGGAAGAGGGCTGAAGAGGCATGCTGTAGCAGTAGCCAGGCAGTTAAGCCTAACAGCCAACACCTGAAGGAACCTGGGTCACATAAAAGGCCCTCTCAGGTGCAGGCAATTGGAAGGAGCTGGAACCGTGACTGATGTGTGAGATGTATCAGTTATAGCAGAAAGAAGAAGACATGAAGCTGGCAAACCAAGTAGAAGTGGAGAAAAGGAGGGACGGTGGAATGTGGGGACAGCAGATGGCACGTGCTTGTTCTGAGAGGGTCCTGTTCCCCCAAACTCTGAAGTGCAGATGCTGCGCAGTGGAAGGTGTGCAGGAGAGCTATCTTTCCCCATGTGATCCTGATTGCTGTGGTTGCCGTGCAGAAAACGTGTTAGATACCGAGGCGATGAGCAGTTGTCAAGCTGTGGTTCTCAGGCATGAGAGTGGCCCGATAAACGTTTGGTCAGACCAAAGACACCATCAGAGAGGAAGGATGCAGGTCCCTAAAAAGCCAGAAGCAGTAGAAGTTGTGGCAGACGTCGTGAGAGCAGTGCTATCTTCAGAGCAAGTGTTAAAGAAGCCATTGAGTGAAGCCTGCCATTCTAATATCTTGAGCAAGCATTGCTGGCAACAGTATACAGTTCCCTATTCACTCGTGTGTGATTCAAAGTGAGTTGGAGCTGTTTGTTGTTATAATACATGCAGTCTATGCATTTACATTTAATGTTGTGTTTGTGCAAGGTTTTTTAGGACGTCCCCTCACCCTCTGGTACATCACAAGTGTAGCTATGGGATTTGCCTCACTCTAAAGTGCCTGGGGGTGTGCGAGAGGTTTATTTCCTTCCCAACATTCCCCCTTTCGTTACTTCTACAGTAACAAATTCCTCTGCATATTTGTGTTCATTTTCCCTTCTTACTGCAATTTCATATGGTGGTGTTCCCTTTATTGGTATCCGTGCCCTAAACACATCCCGCAGACTTTCTACTCCCCACACGTATTCTTCGGCAGTACATGTCATGTAGATACATCCCCATCCCCAGCTAAATCTACCCAAATTTCTTTATAATGTTCAGGGTTAGGGGGTGGAACATTGATGGTGTGGTATAAGCGATCTATTTCATCTCCATAGCAAATAGGGAGCATTTGGGGGATGGCATGGTCAGTTGCATTTTATATGATATGATATGGCATTTATAACGTCCCTATACACAAGTGTTTCAAAGCATATTTCTGTTTCTTTTATATTATGAGGTACTTTTGAAATGCCAATTCAAACCATAATCATAGCGCTATTAGGTGCTGCTTTGGCACAACATCAGAGTCCTATTCGGCATGTTCAGAAAAGAACCAGGATGAACATGATGACAGGTACCAGTCTCTTCACAAGAGCTCTTATCCAGGATGGGTCCTACTCAAAGACAATGTAAAACCAGATTTATCCTTGGATACCAGCTTCTTTCTTCATTCACATTCCCAGGCTGTGTACTGCCGCTATTGTGTGAGACAATGATCCATTTTCTGCATCTTCGGGAGGCACGAATGTGCAACATGAATCCCCGATTTTTTGGCACATGCCTTCTTTCATTGCTGTCAGCATATTGTGAGAAACCAGAAGGTGTCTCACCCGCGAGTACACTGGGATTTGTCTTCCAGGTGGCCAGGACACAGCCATCATTTTTGGATCCAGTTCCTGGGGGTGGACCAATGTGGGAGGATCACCTGGTTGGGGGCTCTTCGGGGAGTGGGAGTGGGACAACTGATGGTGAGATGTGGTATCCCCTCCCCAATACAACCCTTTCCCCTTCCTACTAGGTAGGATACCTAGGAATTCAACCCCCCCCACTTTTCTGACACAAACACATTCTCTCTGATAGTTCACCATGAGCGACAAAGGACTAATACCAGAGACATATACCTGACATGTCCCAACACGATGGACAGGCAAGGTCAGGCAATTACAGATTATTACACACACCTGACTTCCATCACACTTCCCCACATGGACAAAAAAAAGTGGAGCACGGAAGTACACTCTGAGCAAGGCAAACCACATGAGGAAACAGCAGGTCCAAGATGGCAGTTTAATGCAAGGAGAAAGACCAGAGAGAGTCGCAAGGAGGGAAGTACCTGTGACCCCTAAAGATTGTTACTTTTGTGAGCCTTGGAAAGTAATAAACCAAAGACCAGGAACTAAGGTTTATCATACCTGTACAGTGTGTCAGAGGTACCTGAGGCTCTCCTGCGTTGATAAACAAGTTGGGGAGGAGTGATTGCCACCATGGTACTGTCCTTGGCTCCTACAACAAAGCGGCATCAGAAAATACAGCAGAGCCAGTGAGTCGGAGAGACTAATACCAAACCAGCTTGTGTTTTAAGCCAAGGTTGCAAGCGGCAACATTGTACAAAGAGAACAGTGTGTGAGGTGTTTGCAAAGTGTGACACAAGTATAATTGAAACCAAAGAAGTAATTGAACTTTGGGAGGCAACGCAAGATACCATACATGTACCATTTTGGTACATGTACATGTACTGCAAGATACCATACATATAGTGGTCCAGCGCCACTCGGACACTCATTCGAAGGTCTCTGTTAGGCATCCAACTGATGCTGAGTGTGGAAACAACTAGTATCATGGGCAAAAAACAACCACATTATGGATAAACAACAAACAGGATTCACCAAGGGAACAGGCACAGATCTCAAGCTGTTCATTCTGAACGCATTGAAGCTTCAAACGATCAAAAACAAATCTAATCTCTTTCTGGCCTTCATCGACCTCCACCAATCAGTGGACACTGTTAACAGACCTAAAATGTGGAAAAATATGCGTACTTGGATGTTTCCGGATATACTGTTGGACATCACTAAAGCATTTTACACAACTATATTGGTTCAAATACACTTAAATAAAGAAGATTTATCATCAGAAATTCAAACAGAAAAGGGCGTGAAGCAGGGATGTCCTCTAGCGGTGACACTGTTTACTCTGTGCCTGGCCAATCTCTCAACAACTTTAGAAAACGTGGCAGACTTTCCACCAAAAATCAACAGACAGCACTTGGCCTGGGTAGTATACGCAGACGTTTTGGTGATTATGGACAGCACTCAAATAGGTCTTCAAAGACAATTGTCTAACCTAGAAGGATATATGGTTAACAAAGTCCTGATTATCATTTAAAAAATTAACAGAATTATAAGTATTACATATGGAAGGGAAAAAAAGACAGCATTTATGTGGAAGTTCGAGAACAAGCCTGTTGAACAATGTCATTCAATCAGATATCTTGGTATCCAGTTCAACACGGTTCTGAGCCAAACCACTTGGATAAACATGCAGAAAATGAAGATGCTTGCCTCACAGGGTGCCATAATTCATGCCAGATATGGAAGGTTTTTGCTGCTACTGCTAATAGTGTTTAATAAACATCAAGTGACAACAACAATAACATATGGCGCAGAAGCAGCATTGGGTATGAAGTGGACTATCTGGACCCTGTTAGAAAGAGAATTATGGAAAAGTACAAGTGTCCCGATGATTCTCATACGAAACGAACTAGCATTGCAATCCCTTTATTCAATATCGCTATGGAAAGGGATCTCGCTATTCAGAAAGCTCAAGATGAAAGATGCTGCCAATTCATATCGGATCTTAAACACCTCCTCAGATACACTGGGGTCAACATGCCCTACCCAGGAGAGCCACATCATTGGTTTTCCCCCTCCCCGCACCAGGAAAAAATTGTGCTTTTGAAGGGGAGTTGGTTCCTGGTTACCAAAAGCATATTACAGCTACCAGAATTCCTTGAGACCAATTGAGATTAATTTGCAACACCTGAAAAGACAGCCTCCCTGAAGATTTTTAGAGATATGAAAGCGTTTGGAGGAAAATAGCAACTTTAAATGCAGCAGGTATTCAACACTGGGAACTAGAGTGCGTGCCTCACCCACCCTCTGTTTCTCTACATAAACACCTCCTCAGATAGACCTGGAACCTGGCTGCTGAATGTGTGGAATGAAAGTTGGCAATAACATCTTGCGGACCTGGATACTAATCTCGAAAGACTGATCAAGAATCCAAACATGGTCAAGAAAAAAACAACAACAGAGAGATTGTTTAGAAACGATTACACAAAGAGTAAACCTCTAAATTCCTAAGGGACTTCCCCAATGAACCTCGTAGAATAAAAGTAGTGCCCGTATACTTACAGCAATGTCCTAGTTGGCAGCACCGTAATGAGCTTCTACGACTAAGCCTTAGGGCCTCATTACAACTCAGGCGTTAAGGGTTAACGCCACCGTTAACCCTTAACGCCTGATTCTGATTTTAACGCCTGCTTTTAGCAGGCGTTAAAATCCATGGCGCTAACCTGCCATGGTGCTAATTACGCCGCCGTAATTTACGGTGGCGTAATTAGCGCCTTCCCCACTCCCATTATGCCCTATGGGGCAAAAATGGGAATGGGGAAGGGAAAATGGGAAATGGGGATTTACCGCCCCACTCACCTTGGAATGGGGCGGTAAATCCGCCATCCACCATGGTGTAAACGGAGTTTACACCATGGTGGTAAAGTTGGTGCACTTAGCACCAAGGTTGTAATGAGGCCCTTAGTCTATACCACACTAGGGAGGTAATGTACAGACGAAAACAAATAAACTGCTTGAATAACATTGCTGCTTTTGCAACGTCAACGACCAAGTGGAAACGCTAAAACACATGATATTTATTTGCTCTGCTATTAAAATGAAGAGATCACGACATCTAGAAAAGCACTTTACCAGTCTAGGTCCCCTAACTACGGACGAATGCTGGCCTCTGCTACTACAAGGAGAGAAAACAGCCCTCGTATGTGCAGTTATAAACTTTCTAGGCGATACATTAGAGGCTCCACCCTTGAAAGGAAACTGTGCCAAAACTTGCATACTAAGGATGCTTATCAGTCCCATAGATGGCACAAAGCAGATAGAAAATGAACAACTAATTATCCATTCTGCCTTCATTCTGTCTTGATCTGGTAGTAGCTTTCCCTTTGCTTTTTTGTTTTATGCTTTTATGAAGGAAAGTTCAACGTCGGCTGAACGGATACTCTTATGTGTAAAAAAAAGTTTGTAACAAACTAAAACACAATAAAATAAAAAATTAAATAAAAAATAATTTGGGAATGTGACCATTACACTAGAAGTATTGTGATCCATTTCAATATGGGGTGCACTTACGCACCCTTTCGTTATGAGATCTTAAGTAGGCAAAAACCCTCTTTTCATGTCAACATTTTCAAGAGTTTTAGAGACAGCGCAGTCAAATGAAGGAAATTAATTTAAAAATGTGCATACATTACATTGCTAGGTTTTTCTCAAACACATGATCAATTCTGAAACTCTTATTTACTATTTATTGTGAACATCAGCCATCCCTGGTTTAGCTTAGCAAAGAGAGATTTGATAAAGAATATCTAAAGATCTCATAAAAGATACGGTCATGAGTTCAATAGTTTTCTCACTTTTCAATCTTCTGTTTTCTGACATAAGGATTTTCAAAGATTTTACATAAAGATTGAGACAATTTAAATTTGACCAAGAGCGAAATTGTTGGAGAAGTTACACTCCGAGAAATGTTAATATCAAACTGAAAGGTTGAGCACCAGTCAACCTTTAAGGTGCATTGTTGACTTTACAGCTGTAAAACAGAGGTACTGTGAGGGTTCCAAAGTCAAGACATACAAATTTGGCGGTGCGGTAAAAGTGCTGGTAAAAATGCTCGTAAAAATGCTGGTAAATCCGTTACCACCACTTTTACCACTCCGCCAAATTACAGGTTTGCCATTGGGGTTACCTAATTTATCTCAAACCAATAATAGCTGGAGGTAAATCAGGCACCACACAGGCAAAAAAAACACTGGTTTTATCAGCACCGGTATTACCTCCATTACCCTCTATAGAGTCCGAATTCAGGGGTATCAGGTGGTGGAAACGGTCGGTCAGTTTGCCGTTATCCTACAGGTATTACCGGCGGGATACAGGCAAACTTGTAATGAGGGACTATCTATTTCCTAATATATCTGCAAATGTGTGCTCATAGGAGATATATTTTGTATGCTCGTCTTTAGACTCAGTCAAGTCTAATTACACTACCAGTCATGTGTACTATGAATGGACTTTCAATATGTACCATATAGCAGTGGAATGTCTTAAGCATCAGCTGCTGTGACCACAAGAGTCAAGTGCAAAGGTCTTTGCCTCATCTTCAAAGAGGTTTATTTAAATGTATAATTTTATGATACAGAACTAATCAAACATGAAAAAACATAGTTACTTTATGAACAATTTCAAATGAATAATATGTGAAAAAAATAAAACAATCACAGTGGACTGCACAGAGGAAATGCGATCCGTGTGCAACAGTAATGATTGGCTCTGGCATATTGTACAAAGCATGCAACTAATTTACTCAATAACCAGCAGACACATGAACAATAACTAAAAGGATTATTCAGAGCTTCAGTGCCATTACACAAATGTATTTATTTATTTGCATTTTTAAAGCGCTCACACAGCACGGGGGAATCGAGGCGCTGTTATGTAATTTGTTTTTGTTGTTGTCTTAGTTGCATATTTATAATACGCTTAAATTCCCAGAGGTTTCTAAGCGCGGACCCGGGTCGTGTCATCTTGCTTCCAAGGCGAGCACGTTGCCACTGAGCTATCCTCCCAGGACGAATATCCTCCATTTCATTGCAAATCAGTATCACTTTTAACCGCCAACAAAGGAACAGGGGGCCTTTAGCAGGGCCATAGCAAAGCAGGGCACAGGCAATAATAGAACTAAACTAATACATTTCTGACAGTGGGTACAAGAAACAAGAAGCCACTAAGAAATATATAAAGTGTTAAGCTACAAATCTGATTTGGCCAGAAAATAGTTAGAAAGGATCCTAGGAATTAATGATAGATGTGAAATAAATAATTTTGGATTGAGTATGGATGGAGATTGAAATCACTAATACAAATATGTATTTGAGAGGAGAATAAATGCTAGAAAATGTTCAAGATTAGTATGTTGGTATTTATTCATTTATATATTGCATTTCGTATAACGCGCAACTCGATATAGGGCCTCTGTGCGCACAAAAAACTGGAACAAGACAAACAACATGAAAAGTATCAGTAGCAAGAACAGATTTCACAACTCTGGAAAACCCAAGAAAAATAAAAGTAGGTGTCACAAAATCATTTGAATTGGTAGGGATACATTATGAGAAAGGTTGGGTAAAGAGACCAAAGAAAGCATTTGATTAATCTGGGTTTTCGTATATCACCCACTGAGCAGTTGCAAAGAGTCTGTTTATGTTTCTGGAGCAACAAGTCACCATCTTGTCGGGGACGGCATCTGCAGCCTGTTGGGTATTTTGTATATATCTGGGGCCTAGCGGTATTTTCTTACCGCCAAAATGAAAATAATTCAGTAATAATCACTTTTTGCATTCAGATTAGATTTGGCATATAGTACTATAGTATACATACATTATTTCAGCACACTGATACATTTAGTGGCATACATTGTGTTGGTATGCATTATTGGTGGTATTTATGGGTGATCATAAATCCTTTGTTTTATATATGTGACCACAATATCCAGAACCCCTTATTTTTGTTTAGTTTGTTCGTGTGAGCACTAGAGAGACCTCAGGCTTGCATTTCAGAAACACCACATTTCCAATTGGAGTGCCAACATGGGCTGTTCTCACTGACTTATCTACGACAGCAAGCTATATGTGGTATTTATCACCAACTTATTTACGTTTGGTGAGCTATGTCCAGGGCCTCTCTTTCTGCCGACTCATAGACCTTTGACAGCAGGCTATTTCATTTTGTTATTATTATGTTCCATTCAGAAAACACACACACACTCATACACTGAATGGATTCATGCACACAGCTACCACCATGTCTTATCTTTTAGCAACTTTTAAAAATGACAATTGCACTGTGCAAAGATCTTCCCATATTACCAGTATTATAATGATAGATGCACAAAGGACAAGATAAAAATGAAACACACTTCCCGCCTGCTTTCAGATGATTCTTTTTGTATTATAAAACTTGCATTTCAACACAAGCTTACTCTTTTTTTTTACAGAAATAAATGGAAAACTCACAGTAACAACATTATCTGTAACAAAATGAAAGGAGAGTGGCGAGGAACAATAATTCAATTTGCAACATTAACATGTGGTTAAAACACAGGAATCTCCTCTCCTACTCTGACTGAATATTTTCGCACACATACACACAGCCCCCACACTTCAGCGAGATAATTACCAGGCTTGTTCAGCATGTAACTTCTTTGGCTGGTCGCCTTCTGGAGGGGTTCACCCAGCAAGGACAAGCATTTGCTGTCGCTCAAACTGGGGCTTGTTGACTGGAAATCCCAGCCTCTGTAGCAGTATTGAATCTGCTTTAGGAATCAGGCATCCCCAGCTATCAATCCAGTCCTTCTCCGAGCTGTGTCAAGATGTCGTCTGCTAGCTTCTTCCCCGAGATTACACATGAAAACTCTGGTTACCTCCTACCAAAGGATCCTAACCAATCAAATTCTATCATGTCCTATCCACCCTCTGCACACAATAGACATCTTTTACAGTAAGCAACTGTAACAAAACTGATTTCCTGCTATTCAAATCCTTGCTTCCTGCAAATACTGTGGACAAAGCAGCACAGAAAAACAAGAAGAAAAAAGTTTCAGCCTGCCTCATTTTGCAGTGGAGAACACATTATATTATTAAGAAGTTAGAATCATGTTAGTACGGTTAATTATATTACTTCATTAATCTTCAAATGTGTCTCTTGCAACATAGGCATTTCAGATGAAAAGAAAAAAAAATTGTGTGCATTTTGAATATGAAAAATAAAATGCCCTTTTAAAATGAGAAAATGGTTTGTTTTTAACCCGTGTAGCCTGTCTGCATTTACATATCCATATGTTGCACTGGCAACACATAGCTTGAAGCAATTGCAGCAAACCCATGCAGTGGCGCTGCATAAAAATAAAATGCTCAATAACACGTCTTGCTGTACCACATTGTAGCAATGCACCAAACCCATGCAGTGGTGCTGCATGAAAAAAATGCTATACATTGATCCTGTGTAATGGCGCTGTACTCCAAAAACACACCAAACAATCCTACATATCCCCTCCTTTTTTTGAGAATTTTGCTAATCCGAGCTACAATTGGAAAAAATCCAACTTGCTCCTTTCCTTCTTTCAAAATGTAACAATCCAATACAATTAACATTCTTGTTGTGAAGATGAAAATTGAAAAATCACTGTTCAATCAACATAATATTAAAATTCATCTGAATTCATCAATTCTTATAAAATGTTCTACATTTGCCTTCCCAATGGAAGTGTCCATAGTCCAGTGTTTCAATTTTATACTTGAAGTCAATTGAAAATAATAAAATAAAACAACTATCTAAAACAAATAATTAACATAACAGATTAAAACAATTAATTAAAATAATAAATACGTGGAACTCCATATGCCAGGACACTTGTCTGCCTCTTTTGGTTCATTCGGGTACTCTTTCATCTTGGTACTCTTGGATCCTTTTCTATAGAAGTCATCTTTTCTTTGGCATTCCGGTTATTTTGTCTTCACCTCCACCCGGTGGCAGGCATCTTTTGGTCTTCATCCAGGGGACTCCAGGACTCTATCATCTCCCGTGACCTCCGGTACAAATATGTTAATATTCTAAATCAAATAGAAAAGAAACAGATTAAGTGTATAGCACAATACTAATTTCACCCTTTTGCCAAAATAAAACACGCCTTGTAAAATATTTCGCCCTTTTTCTTTCGCCTTCTGAAATTAAGCACATATTATAGAGAACAAGCATGCATAAAACAACATTCAATATTTAATGCATTTTCATTCTGCACACCGACCATGAGCTTCCATTATTTTGTTTTTATTTATTTACATTTTATATTATTTATATTTTATATATATATACATATATTACAGTGTTTATGTACCATTTCAACCATCTTTTTTTTAACTTCTCTGTCACTGCCTCCTGACTAGACATAGTCACTCCACCTTTTTATGTTCAAGGGACTTTATCTGTTTCTACATGCTCAAGCTGCCTGATCTCGTGTCTGGGATGGCATGGCTTAATCTGATTTACATGCACAAACTGTTCAGTTACTGTTTCACCTTCAGTCTTTAAAATTTTATAAACTACAGGAGAAACCTTATCTATAATTCAAAATGGCCCCTGCCAGGCTGCTAGAAATTTAGAATTTTTCTGTTTACTTTTTCCAAAATGAAACTTATACACCTGATCCCCTACACTGTATTCTCTCACTGATGTTCTTTTATCGTAGTATGACTTTGCACTGTCAGCAGCTCTTTCTAGATTTCTCTGCACAAAAGCAAATGCATGTTGCAAATGCTTCCTCAATTCATCAATGTACTCATGAACTGTGGATGCACTCACAAGTGTCTGCTCATGTGTTCTGTATAGTAGATGTTGTGGTAACACCATTTTCCTACCTGTTAAGACCTCATGTGGACTAATACCTGTTGTTTTGGCAGGAGTTGATCTGATTGCCATCAAAACCAACGGTAAACGTAAATCCCAGCTGGAACCTGCTTCTGCCACAAATTTCTTTAATATGTCCACAACAGACGTATTGCTCCGTTCAACTCCACCTGAAGAGGCTGCCTGATATGCGATATGTAGTTTCCTTTTCACACCCAGTATTTGCCATACCTTACTCATTAGAGTACTTGTGAAATGACTTCCTCTGTCTGACTCAATTCTTTGTGGCAACCCAAACCTTGAGAACACATGGTTCACCAGCAATGTGGCCGCTGTTTGCGCACTACAATCTGGTGCAGGAATACATTCAATCCACTTTGACATCAAACATATCACACTTAAAATGTAATGGTTTCCTCTGCTCAACCTTTTTAAAGGGCCTACATAGTCTATTTGCAAATCTGACCATGGAAGAGTTAGGCCTCTTTTCATCAATGGGGCTATGCATTGGTGAAGCAGGTTTAAATTGGGCACATACTAGACATCCTCAAGTATATAATTCCACATCTTGGGACATATGTGGCCAGTAAGCATAATCTTTTAGTATTTCCAATGTTTTTTGTGAACCTCTGTGGCTTGCAGTTATTGCATCGTGTGCATGTTGTAGCATTAGCCCTCTGAATGAAAGGGGTACCACCCACTGTATCTGTCCTGTTATGGACTCTCTAATCATGAGTCCATCCTGCAGTCTAACTCGTTTTTTATTCCTTAATAGCACCCTCAACTCTTCTTTTCCCATACAATCATTTTCTGTTAAAGGGTTTTGTTCAGGATCTATCAAATGGTTATAATAGATTCCCAAAATTTGATCATTCTTTTGTGCCTCAATCAAATCTTGGTCTGGCATATCATGACCCCACTGTACCACTGGTTGATCTACCTCCTTTTGTGCTTTAGAACGTGTTCCTGCATCAATTTGTATTTCACCCAGTAAATAATCTATAGGTAGCAATTCTCCCATCACAGCCCCAATTTTAGCCAGGTGGTCTGCCTTATCATTTCCCTCTTTATCCTCTCCGGGTGTTTTTAAATGCCCACAAATGTTTCTCCAGTATATTGTCAAATCATTTTCTGACACCAATTTGTCTATGGCTTGTATCATTTTTCCATGTTTAAGTGGCTTTTTGTTGCATGTAACCATGCCTCTCGTTTTCCAGCCAGGTAAATACTCCACAAAGCTATTTCGTGCATAGTCAGAATCAGTCACCAGGACAATTTCACTGAGTTTATTATCAACTGCAGTAGCAATTGCTTTATAAATGGCCGCCAATTCCGCCACTTGACTGCTTCTAGCTCCAATCCTCATCCCTACAAAAGGGACGCCTTCACATTTCAACCAGCCATTCCCTATTCCTGACACTAATTGTTTATTACTGTCATTTGCAATGTGAAAAGCACAACCATCCACATATACAGTTGGCAGATCCTTGCATGTTTTTTCATCAAAAGCTTTGTGTGGTGATTGTTCAAATTCCTGCAAACTAGCTTCCACTTCCATTTCGTTTAGTACTTGTTCAGCTGCACAGGCATGTAAGTCAGCTAACCCTTGAGCAATTGGGCTCTTTTTATTTTGTCCATATATCACTTCTACAGGAAAACCTTGTAATGCCAGCGTCCATGAAGTGATTCTGGACTGCGCTAGATTACCTGACCTAATTCTTTTACTCTCTAAAAACTGCAAAGGTTGATGATTTGTTTCAATAATCACCTTTTCTCCCTGAACAATAGGGCGGAAATGTTGTAGCGCCCACACAGTGGTTAATAGGGCCTTTTCACATTCATTGAATTTCATTTCAACTTGGGAAAATGCTTTACTTGCATATGCAATGGTTTTGTGATTCACATCATGTTTCTGTGATAACACTGCTGACGTACAATGTTCAGAGAACCCTATTTCTATAAAGAAATCCTTACCCTTTATGGGATTTGCTAAACATGATGCCTTTATAAGACATTCCTTCAATTTAGCTACTGCCTCAGACTGCTCTTTTTCCCATATCCAGGGTGTATTCAGTTTAAGCAGTTTAGTCAATGGTTGAGTGATTTCAGCATAATTGTCAATGAACTTTCTGTTATAGCCTGTTATCCCTAATAAACTTTTTACCCCTTTCACATTTTTAGGGTCCTTTAGTTTTTGTATGGCCTCTATTTTCTTCTTTTGTGGATTTAGCCCATGTTCAGTCACTTCATGGCCTAGAAAGTTCACTTTTTTCTTGCACCATTGTGCTTTTTGTAAAGACACTTTGGCACCTGCTTTCTGCAATTGCCCAAGCACATGTCTTATTTCATCAAAATGGCTTTTCAGGCTTTCATTTTATATCAGGACATCATCCACATAAACTATGGTTCCTCTTTCCACTGCATCTGGCATGGCCTTTCTCAAAAATATGCCAAATTCATCCCCACTATTGATGTACCCGAACAGAGCTCTAAGCCAGGCGTATTGAGTCCTGTCAAATGTAAAGGAAAATAAATTCTGTATCTCCTCTGCCAATGGCACGCACCAATATCCAGAGGTGAGATCTAATGTGGTAAACACTTTTGAACCATGTACCTGAGCTAGGCCCTGATCAATGAATGGCAGTGGCCATCTGGATACTAGCACTCTTTTATTTAACTCCCTCAAGTCTGCACATAGCCGCCATTGACCATTTGGCTTTAACACACCTAAAATAGGTGTATTGGATGTGCTATGAATGGGCCTGATGATTTGCCGAGCTTCCAAATTCTTTATAATCTCTGCTAATGATTCTAAACATGCCAGCGGTAGTCTATACTGGCGTACAAATACTGGAGTTCTGTTACACCCTTCCGGAAGTGTGGCCACATGTAAATCAGTTAAACCGCAGTCATAAGCATCTTTTGCAAATACATCTTTAAATTCCATAAATATCTTTCTCAGTTCGTTCCTATCCTCATCGTTGTCACACGCATCCGCTAAGGAGGTCTGCTCTTCTACCATTTTGGAAAATTCTGGAAAATCTTCTGGTAAGGGAATCTCGGCGCTTTCCTCTGTGTGGCTGTGTCTTTTTGTAAAGCTGCCACTTTTAAATATTTTGGCATTTCAGCTTCCACTTCAATGGGCTGATTTTCTGTTTCATTTTCATTTAAATTAAATATTATGCAATCCTCTTGATGGCAGCACACTGTCTCATTTGAATCATAAGGATACACAGAATGAATTTTAAATATTCCTTTGGGCTGAGAGTCCAGGTGTTCTGGCAACTCACCCTTGGCATCTACATACTTTTCAGAGATATTTCGAATCACCATGTTATTTAAATCTGCCGTATAATGTGATTTTTGTATGGCCATTCCTAATGGGGAGTTTTCCTCTAAATTAATATCCTGACAACCTTTATTATTTACCATAATTTTTACAGACCCTTCACCAATATCTACCAATGGAATGTATTCATAATCCAGGCCTTGCTGTTTTATGGATTCATTCAGGCATACAAATGCATCAGAGTTTTTCATCTGCTGTCCATTTTTGCATTTCAGTGTTATTGCAAACTGTTTTGTAAATGCAGGAATAATAGTATATTTCCTCATTTGTAATTCGATTGCATAAGGAACCAGTTGTGCACAATGATAAGCCCTTCTTTTGTCTTCAAATTCAGGTGTCGGCCCACCTAGGCGTGACCATATTTTTTGATTAAGGAAATCTAACACCATACACATTCTGTGCATGATGTCATTGCCCATGTAAAAGTCATTTTGTGCTCCACTCACTATCCATACATTATGGTAAATTGTTTTCTGCCCAATGCTAATTTTAAGCATGCATCTGCCTGCAATTCGGTTTTCAAAGTCTGGACTGTCCAACCCAGAAACATATTGGTTTTTAATCCTAAATTTCGGGATCTCTTCCCTCTCCATTATCTTTTGCAACAATTTCTCATTAATGAAGCTCCTCTCCTGTTCAAGCGCTAAAGTGGCTTTTATTGTTTTAAAACAGTCATTTATACCAACATGAACCCATGGTTGCTCATCTTCCATGTGTATTTCAGCAAGAGTGGTAATGTGTTTTTCTGAATCTGTTTTAGGAGCAATATTCTGTTTGATTGTTTTCTCTTTTAAATAAAAACGTAATGTGTGCTCATCTATGGCAGTCTGCCAATTTTTCCTTGGGTCCAAGTATATTTGTACAGGTAGTTTTTCATTGTCGCTTGCATTTTGTCTTGACACATTATTATAACCGTGACACTAGGTATGCAACTATTCTGGAGATATACCTCCACAGCATCATTTTTTTTGGCAACGGTGTGACATTCATTTATGTTGCTGTTTTGTGATTTTAGTTTCTTAGGTCTCAATGGTTTTTTGGTTAAGGACCACAGCACTCCATTCACCCCATCTATGAGAGGAGACAATCTTTTCAGGCAATCTGTCCCCATCAGAAATGGAATTTCACAAATAGATGCGATCAATACATCTTGTTTCATTCTGTGCTTTCCTATTTTTATGTCAACCTCAGTTACACCTATGATGGGCACCTCCTCCCCATTAAAGTTATGCACTGGACCTTGATTTTCCTTCACTGTGATCTGATTCTGTGGGGGTCTCCCTTCATTGATACTCTTTATCAGCTCCTTGGACATAATTGTGGCCTGTGCGCCAGTGTCAATCATAGCAAATGTTTGGCATTTTTCTTCTACAGTGATGGGTGCATAATATCTGTCCTCAACTTCCTCTAATACACATAAGAAGTGTGAATTCTTACTGATTTCAGGGCTCACCTTTCTCAGGCCTTTTTCACTTTTGGCTAAGCACATTAGTAAATGGAAAGACATTTTTCCTTCCTTTTTACCAATTTCTGCACGAGAGACTTTATTCATTTCTCCATGTTCAGAGGTTTTTTGGAGTGTGGCCACTGTTCGCCCACCCATCTGGGTATCATCAGGGACCACATTACAACCTTCCAACTGAACATGTGTAACAACATCATTTAGTAATTTGTCATTGTTTAATTCTGTGCATTTGTGATCATTTAGTGTTTTACCAGCCCTTTCAGCTTCTTCAAAAATATGTGGGTCAAAGAATTCTTCAGGTGATTGATTTGTACCCTCCTTTTGAGTATTTCCTTTTTCTGTCTGTGTTTGTTCACCGTTTTGACTGTCCAGGGAAGGAGCTATAGCATCCCCACTTACTCCCTGTTCACTGGTATTCCCCATGCATGAGTAATTTTTCTTAAATCTGTCTCTTTGTTCTCTTGGAATTTCAGATTTTCTTATTTCATTTGTATAAATCTCCAATGTTTGATTTAGCTCTAGGTTAAACTGTACCTCTATTTAGAATTATTTGCACTTTCTATTACATGTTCACTTAGTGGCATTTTCACTTTTAAATCATTAGGCATCTCATAGTCATTATGCAAAATTACATCAGAGTAATCTGTCTTTTCGGCACTGTAGGTATCATGAGTACTTAGTCACTTTTCAGAAGAAGCCCCCCGGTCATTGCTATGGCCATCAGCCCCCTCTTTGGATGGTTGTTTTTGCGCTGTATAGAGCTTCCCTATTTGCTCAGCTAACATTTTCACTTGGGCCTCGAGGCACTGGAACGTTTCCATCTCTCTAGAATCCTCTTTCTGTGGCCTAGGTCGATATTGGTTGTTTTCCCCCTGATTGGATCTATTCTGATACCTCTCAGGTGAGTTATTTCTATTGGGATGGTTCCTGAACTCTTGATTCATTTGTGGAGAGGAGCGGGGTGCACTCATCCTTTGGTTGTAGTCCCCTGGTGGGGAATCATTGTACTGACGTGGAGTATAATTCATGTTCTGTCTCATGTCCTGTCTCTCATGTTGTGGGGGTACTGACCCCTATGTTCATTCCCATTATCAGAAAATCGATCCACTTATCGGGGTCTGTCCTGATTACCATATATCATGGTGTTGGGATCAAATCTGCTCTGTGTTCCCAATGTCTGGTAAGGACCCTCATTTCTTTGATCTTGATTTTGTCTTTGGTTATTATTCATACCTAACATATCAGGCCGATATCCTGCCCGGGGTCTATCCCCTAAATACCTAGGGCTGATGTAGCTCTCCCTATTACTAGGATCATGTGATTGGAACATTGGTGCAGAGTGTGATGACCTTTGTTGATTAACCCTTTGTTCAGGTGCCAAATTATTTTTGCCTGGACTTTGAGCAGACTCAAGGGACATTTTGGCTGACCTGATTTCCATCACTGTGGCTGAGGGTTCTTCAGATTTAGGTCTAATATCTTTCATTTTATCACTTTCTCTACCCTGACAATAGAGTACCTCATATAGTTTTGTGATTTGATGTACAATCCATTCAAGGGACTTGTCACGGTCAAATTCACGGACCAATTGTGATATGATGTCTTTCTGTAGCCCATAGAAGTAGGCAGTTTTAAACTCATTGGGATTGGGGTCAAACGATACATCAAAGCGAGAAAATGCCCTTTTTAAGTCCTGTAAAAATTGGCGAGGGGATGTGTTAGGCCCAGCAGTGATTGTGTAAGCGACTTTCTTTGCCTCCTGCAATGACTGAAAAGGAGAAAAATGACACCTAATTTCTTTTTCAAACTCCACCCATGTCATATTCTGCTGTTCATTTAATCCCCTTATGATGCTGGCCGTCGGGGCATCTAAGGTTAAATGAAAATATTGTCTGTACTGTTCCTTAGGTATCTGGAGTGCTTTAAAAATGTCATGAACCACTTCTAAGTGATCCTCAATGCAGCATTCCCCTCCTTTTTTAAATGGTTTGATTAGGGCTTTAATGGATTTCATTATCTTTATGGGGCTACTTGTTGCAATACATGGAATTGCACCACTTTGTGATTCAATCCTGGTTTCAGGTGTATGGTATTGGTGGCTGCCCCCAATGGGAGTATCAAATCCCCCAAGGGCGCTGCAGCCAAGTTCAGTCACCGGCCCAGCCACTGGAGCACTAGCTCTTTGGGCAGAACTAGAATTCAGCTCCACTGCATTGAATGTAGTACCCTGCCGCCTCTCCTTTGACCTGGGAATGCTCAGTTGTTGTTCTAAGGCTTTGCACCTTTTAAGGAGCCTGTGTGCTTCATTTTGCAGATAGTTGTTTTCATCACTCATTTTTTTTATTACCTCCTGCATGTCGCACATTTGCATTTGGCATTCATTGAATTCTTTGTTTCTCTTGTCTTTTTCTTGAATCATTTTAACCATTTCTTGCTCTGCACCTTGGAGATCACTTTCTTTTTCAAAATTTTCTTTTTGTAAAATCTGCATTTCTGAAACAATCTCATCTTTATCCTGTCTAATGTGGTCCACTAAGGCTTTTAAGTGTACCTATTCTTGCTCACTGTCCTCAAATTGTTTCTTGCTTTTGGACAACTGAGCATCAACATCTCTGCATTTTAATTGCATGTCTTTTTGGCATACATCCAATTCTGCTCTTAACATCTCCTCTTTTTTGCTTGCCCCATCTAAATCAGTCTTTAACCTGTTAAGTAGCTGGTTATCATGTTCTTGCATTCGCAGGGACCTATTCAAAATAAACCAGATATTGGCGCATCGCCGTATTAAACAGTCTTTCTCTGCAGTTTTATCGGCTGCATTCAATAACCTTGTAAGGCAGACCTGAATTATGCTGCCTTCTGCAAAAATATTGTCTAGTTTTTCTTTCTGCACCTCACCCTGAATGCGGTCATGCCATTCCAAGGTACTGTTCGATGACCATGTCCCATGTGCAAACAACATTGCCTCCAAATATTGCATTAAGTCTGAGAATGTGGTTTCCCTTTGTGACTTTCTGAAATTCGTTTTTAGTAACACACCGTTATTATAAAATGGGTTCCCTTAATGTACAGATGGCAGTGTGAGACACACTTGCCACGCCCAGTAGGTGCTCTGTGATCACTTTCCCAGCCTGCAACGCACCATAAATATTTGGGTATTTTGTATAGATCTGGGGCCTAGCGGTATTTTCTTACCACCAAAATGAAAATAATTCAGTAATAATCACTCTTTGCATTCAGATTAGATTTGGCATATAGTACTAGAGTATACATACATTATTTTAGCACAATGATACATTTAGTGGTATACATTGTGTTGGTATGCGTTATTGGTGGTATTTATGGGTGATCATAAATCCTTTGTTTTATATATGTGACCACAATATCCAGAACCCCTTATTTTTATTTAGTTTGTTCGTGTGATCACTAGAGAGACCTCAGGCTTGCATTTCAGAAACACCACATTTCCAATTGGAGTGCCACCATGGGCTGTTCTCACTGACTTATCTACGACAGCAAGCTATATGTGGTATTTATCACCAATGTTTTTAAGTTTGGTGAGCTATGTCCAGGGCCTCTCTTTCTGCCGGCTCATAGACCTTCAGCAGCAGGCTATTTCATTTTGTTATTATTATGTTCCATTCAGAAAACACACACACACTCATACACTGAATGGATTCACAATTGCACTGTGCAAAGATCTTCCCATATTACCAGTGTTATAATGATAGATGCACAAAGGACAAGATAAAAATGAAACACACTTCCCGCCTGCTTTCAGATGATTTTTTTTGTATTATAAAACTTGCTTTTCAACACAAGCTTACTCTTTTTTTGACAGAAATAAATGGAAAACTCACAGTAACAACATTATCTGTAACAAAATGAAAGGAGAGTGGCTAGGAACAAGAATTCAATTTGCAACATTAACATGTGGTTAAAACACAGGAATCTCCTCTCCTACTCTGACTGAATATTTTCGCACACATACACAAGGCCCCCACACTTCAGCGAGATAATAACCAGGCTTGTTCAGCATGTAATTTCTTTGGCTGGTCGCCTTCTGGAGGCATTCACCCTGCAAGGACAAGCATTTGCTGTCGCTCAAACTGGGTCTTTTTGACTGGAAATCCCAGCCTCTGTAGCAGTATTGAATCTGCTTTAGGAATCAGGTATCCCCAGCTATCAACCCAGTCCTTCTCCGAGCTGTGTCAAGATGTCGTCTGCTAGCTTCTTCCCCGAGATTATACATGAAAACTCTGGTTACCTCCTACCAAAGGATCCTAACCAATCAAATTCTATCATGTCCTATCCACCCTCTGCACACAATAGAAATCTTTTACAGTAAGCAACTGTAACAAAACTGATTTCCTGCTATTCGAATCCTTGCTTCCTGCAAATACTGTGGACAAAGCAGCACAGAAAAACAAGAAGAAAAAAAGTCTGCACACAGTCTGAAATTAGTTTCAGCCTGCCTCATTTTGCAGTGGAGAACACATTATATTATTAAGAAGTTAGAATCATGTTAGTATGGTTAATTATATTAGTTCATTAATCTTCAAATGTGTCTCTTGCAACATAGGCATTTCAGATGAAAAGAAAAAGAAATTGTGTGCATTTTGAATATGAAAAATAAAATGCGCTTTTAAATGAGAAAATGGTTTGTTTTTAACCTGTGTAGCCTGTCTTCATTTACATATCCATATGTTGCACTGGCAACACAGCTTGAAGCAATTGCATCAAACCCATGCAGTGGCGCTGCATAAAAAAAAAATGCTCAATAACACATGTCTTGCTGTACCACATTGTAGCAATGCACCAAACCCATGCAGTGGTGCTGCCTGAAACAAAATGCTATACATTGATCCTGTGTAGTGGCGCTGTACTCCAAAAACACACCAAACAATCCTACAAGCCATATCAAGAGAGGTGCTTTTCATTTTTATCAGGCTAGCTGCCACTTTGCTTGCATCAATATGCTAATTTAAGCGGTTGTACCAAAAGGCACTTTTAGGAAAGATACAAACAATGCTAGTACATTAATAAAGGTTTATACAGCAGTCTTTGTAATCAGTAAACATCACATTCAAAGTACAGCTACCAGTGAAAGAGACATGTACTGAGTTATTTCTGTTAGCATGGGCGGTGGGCATCTATCACCTTTATCAACGGGATGCTCTATACACCAAGGATGAGACGCGATTTCTCTTAGTGACATAAACAGACACTTGACTAGTGTGGTGTGTCTTTCTTTAACAAGGAGACAGATCTACATTCCGGTTTGCCTTTCAACAAGGAAAAGCTAGTCGCAGTATCAAAAAGGCATAATTAGCACTGGAATACAGTGCTATGAAGTCCAATAACCACTTGACACAGAAGTAAGTTTCCAAACCTTTATTTAGATTTGGATGGTTTGGGATAATACTAAGAGGATATTCTTCTCCGTGATTGAAGTAATCAGTGATAATATTTTGTCAACTATGAGGGTTTGGATGCCTTGTCTGATAGGGATTCTAGTCCGTAGTTTCCTCTCTAATCTATTGGGTTTTCTCTGTGTTGCTGTGCCTGGCATGGCCCTTGGCGCCAGTCAACATATTGGTTGTAATGCAAAGCTATAGGGCCTACGGTTGCAACTATAGCACAAGAGGGGTAACTATATTAAAGGTGTCAGAATGTGTGTACTCAGTTTGGTGCAAGAGGCCACCAGTTCTTTCAGAATTCACTAATCTAATACTGAGTCTCAGGGTTGAAGCACCCTGCTTGCTTCTTTGCCCAAACTTCCAGTTTTAGGGATATATTGTCCAGCTTGCTTATTGGATGCAGAGCCCTAGGGTTATATTGTCCAGCTTGCTTATTGGATGCACAGTCCTAGGGATATAGTGTCCAGCTTGCTTATTTGATGCAGAGTCCTAGGGATATAGTGTCCAGCTTGCTTATTGGATGCAGAGTCCTGGGATATAGTGTCTAGCTTGATTATTTGATGCAGAGTCCTAGGGATATAGTGTTTAGCTTGATTATTGGATGCAGAGTCCTAGGGATATAGTGTCCAGCTTGCTTATTGGATGCAGAGTCCTAGGGATATAGTGTCTAGCTTGCTTTTTGACTTCGCCTACAACCTAGTATTCTGCCTTGCTATAGGACACAGGTCAGGTTCAGATAGTATCATCCTTTAGCCTCAGGTAAACCTCCTGGGTCAGTTACAATAGCTTTGACGAAATACTACCAGCAAATATACCCCTCCGCCACTTGCCTAGGGTGCACATTTCGAGTGCACATTTTTTTAGCTGCTAAATGCTGACATTCATCAGTAGAACAACCTTGGACACATTCCTGCGAGTAGGTATTTCCTCCTCTTTGCTCAAGGTACTTGGAAGGCTGATCCTTCCCCCACCAAGCCAGGGATTACTCTCCTTACCCAAGTTCTTCTCTCAGGGTAGGCGCTATACAGCATCGGCAGGCTGTTGGCTTTCTTTCCTGTGCTGGGTCTGGTAAATGAGCGTGTTTGAGATCTAGCCTCTAGTTCCCTTCCTCACTTTAGGTGAGGTGCCTGCCTATTAGGCATTGATGTGTCTGGTCCTGGGTCTGGTCTTAAAAATAGCTCTAACCAGTTTTTCAGATTTCTCACTGCCTGGGCCTCTGGATCTGGTCACACAGCCCTCCAAGGCTTCTTTGCACATATGATTCCCCTCTCTAAGAGTGCGGAAACAAAGCCTTTTATATACTGAATGGGCCAGGTGCATACTCCCTGATAGTCTGGGGATGTCAGGTATTTCTCTCCAGATATCTGATTTGGAGTGAGCCTTTGTAGAACAGTACTCTAGGGTCTGGGGGAGGGGTGGCATTAAATAGGATGGTCAGGTGGAGTTACTATTAGTGCATGAGGAAAGAATAGGAATGTGTTTTCCTTCACCTCTAAGTTGGACTCGGCCTACCTCTCCTTTTATCTCTGAGAAGCGCAGCCGGTGGTTACATTTCAAGCAAAGGAGTGGGCCTCAGCAGGACTCTGCAGTTGTGGAGATGGGGTTTTCTGCAACCAAACTGGGACTTGTGAAGTCCTGTATAGGTCTAGAGATGACCTAACCCCAGGCCCCTATGTCGGTGGGAGTGGGAAAAGGATTAATTTGACCTGGGAGGACAGCTGTCCATACTGGCACCTTTGCACATTATCTTCCTTTTGGAGTATTCCACATGAAGGATGGGACAGGAAAAGCGGCTCTGGGAAATCTCCTATGTATCTCCTCCGGGATAGATGTGGTGTAGAGAGGGGCCATTCCTTGTGCCCAGATCCCTTCTTGGTTTGACCACAAATGGAGGTGTTTTCCATGTGACTTCATCACAAGAGTCATAGATGAACCAAGAGAATCCTCCTGGTGCTGCGTTCTCACAATAGGTTATTGTGACCTTTATTCAATGTTTTATAGAATGGTCATGGTAGGTCTAACACAATCAAATGAAAAAAGCATTATAAAGAATGATGAGGTGATTTACTGACTGAATTCAAAATAACAATGGTGCATAGTGAGGAGCCAGATTCATATAACATAAGATCAAAACAATGCATTTTGGACCTAAATCCGTCATCGGGCCGAATCTGTACTGCGTTTCACCTAAACTCATAATCACCCATAAATATGTGTCTAAAAGAAGGGCCAAAGATAGACTGATCCACCTGTGTGCTAATGGGCACTAGCCTGGTCCTTCAATGTTCAGTACACCACCAACCAATCTTGTAATTATGAATGTCGATTTGTGGACAGCGCTGTCCACGCATGGACGGGAAGAGGGGAGGCACATAATTCTAAATCATAGACCCCAAACTTCAGTTGAGATGCAAAGATCTGGGGATTCAGCCTATGGCACATGGAGTCCTTCAGATGAGGTTTGATAGGGCAGTAAAGTAAGCAGTGCAAAATGGGGAAGCCTGGGAATTGGTGAGGCTGTGAAACTAAGAAGGGGATTTAAACAGAGACAGTGATCAAGAGCTCACGTTGATTCATTAGAAAACTGACCATGTGTTCCACAAACCCTGAAAATTGGAGCACTCTATGTTACTGTCCTAAAGTGAAATATTGAGGATATATTACAGTGATTATTTATCTCAAATAGGTGAGAATGAGCTTGAGTGTACCGGGATCTCTTTTAGGCTGTTGAATCGGCACCATTCCATGTAAAATGATGAGTTAGTGTTGGATATTACAGCAACCCCAGAGCAGCGGATAGACAGAAGGATCCCTGAGGCCCCTTATACTGCTCTACTCTGCTACAGAGCACTGACAATTGTCCCTGCACATGCTGTCCACCTGGGCTGAGCTGACAGTCAGAAATGAAAGGAGGCATCCATTTTAGTGGCTATGACACACGCTTCTTCGCCCTCACACTGAAGAGCAGTATTTTGACAACTGTTAAAAGACAGTGGAAGCGCTGTGTCTCTGAAAGGTTGATTTTTCAAGGAGGGACACCAGAGCAGACTCCACACCAAAGTGAGGTGAATGCGTGTCGTCTGATCCTTGACTGGGGTCCCTTGAGAATGGCACCCAATTACACGATCCCTTCCTCATATGGTACAGGTGTCTCAGTAATTGCTGTACATGCAGAGAGAATCACAGCAGGCCTGCCTTGGGGACTACAGTGCTTCTTATAAGATGGTCTTGTGGTGCTTGAAGTGGCTGCACAGAGATCCTCATTACAGCAGGTAGGCCTATGAAGAGACATGGGGCAGAGGTAGCACAACGTGATGCTGTGAATAGTGTCTGATAAGCCTTGCTTTACTGTTCATTTTCTTTAAATTCTTTATGGGTTGTAGAAAACAGTATACAACAGACTTCAAGCAACACAGGTATACATGTACTAGCATTAGTCTGAACAATTATGTAGTTCCCATTCAATGTAAAGTTGTTTGCATAATACTTTTAGTACTAGTGATCACACCTATATACTATGCCACTGTTGGGTAATAGCCAGTGCTGAATACTCCAGAGCTTAATAGCACAATCTACAATAACATAACAACAAACACAACAATATATTCGTGAAATAAACTCCTCTTTATTAGTGGTTGAGTGTGTTGGTACATCACAAAGTGCTAGATGTGGAGCTTACATTAAATTGAATCTAGAATACAGTATCAAAGAGAACCTCGGTAAACAGTAGTTCCAGACTGTGAGTATTATGGTGAAGGTTTACTTATGTATAACTGGGATCTAAGAAGCATCTGTGAGGGCCTCATGCGTGGTAAGGATCTGGAGACAAAGACACATCATTCATCATCAGTCCACAGGATGCCCCTGCTGCTCCTTCATCGGTCACATTCCGCTGAGTGTGTCACTGCTGTATGTGTGTTCTGAGGGATAGCTTGGCTCCTTATGTTGGTAATATGGTGCCTTCGCTCACGCAAAGACTGTTTGCATTCAAGCAATTGCATTAGCGCCAGTGCCACTGTTAAAACTGTTAATACTCTTACACTGTTCACTACTGATGTGAGTGACCTTGTGCAAACTGCGCTCATGTGCAAATATTCCCAGATATAATATGCCACTTGTTTGTTTAGGTTACGTTTCTTATTTTAAGTACCAAAAACCAACAATGGTAAGATGTAACAAAAGTAATACAGTAAAAACATAACCAGTAGAAGCAGTGCAAGTGAACAAATGAGCAATCTGGTTGGGATGGGCCTTTACATTTGGTGACCCGCTGCGACGTGATTTGGGACAGGTGCCCCGAGGCCCTGTGCCGTGCGGCGAGATCCGGGACGTCCCCCAGCAAAACCATCGCCTCCGTGGTTGACCAGCCTCTGTGCACAACGAGAGGGTCCAAGGGTTTCTGTTTTCCGAATACCCAACTAAAAACTGCTCGCCGAGGCGGGCCACGGCTTGGTTGGGGTGCGGACCAGATTGTGGATAGACCATGAACGGTGGCTCTCGGACCACCCGACTGAACAGTGTCTAGTCAAATGGTCGACAGACAAATGGTCGACAGACAAATGGCCGACACAATTTGGTCGACAGGTGAAATGGTCGAATTTTTTATTTATTTATATATATATTTTTTAGATTTTCGTTTAGGGAAAAAAAGGGTTTTTTAGCAAAAAATGGGTTTGGGGGGGCCCCCCCAAAAAAACATACGAAATCTGGCAGCAGGGCGCCTCCATCTTGTGCTATTCTGCATCTGCCTAAGGTACACTGCCCTGACGTCACTAAATCACATGCCCCGCCCCTGACCCTCACATCACCAACTTTAGTGATATTCTACACCTTTCTCGGTGACGTTCCTCTTCAGCGCAGTCAAACGCGTCCATAATCACATACGTCACGTGACGCAGAACCCGAAAATCAACACACATCCACTAACGCAGCACGTCACAATTCAGGATATTAAACCATACTTTAAAAGAAAATAATAACACTGTACAATTTGTAAAGTACTTTTATTTCACAATAAACGCTCCGAGCACATCCGACTATTCCCATATTCAATCAAATAGCAAATTTGTTTCTTCGCTCGTGATCTAAAATGTTTATCGTGAGGCACACGTTGTTCTTATTGTGTACACAAAGTGTTCATTTTTGATAAAAGTACCGCTTGGGTCGCACAGTGAATTCTAGGGCTTCTGCATCAACTTGGGCCTAGACCACCATAAAGGATGTTATGTTACTCCTAATCGCTAGTACAGTGTACGAGCACATTGGCCCTGGGCGATCATCCCAAAAAACAGTCACTTTGATCCAGGCGTTGACAACTATGTGCAGCTGCCGATTAAAGAAGCCATAAATTGGCATCTGGAATCTATGACAATCGCAGAAAGGCAGGATGTAGCTATTTCAAAAACATAACAGAAAATGTGTCTCAATACCCAAACTTTATTACAATGTATCTATTGACTTTTTAATTCGGCTTAGAGTTTAAACTAACAATTAGCACACACATCAAACAATCTCAACAAAGAGAAAACAACGTGGAAACTGATACACAATTCGATATGTAGATACTTGGCATTTTAATGAAATATTAGCGTTGAACCTGGGTGAACCTAGTGATTGTCTACATGCACCTTGAAGCTGCACTCCCGATAACCACGTAAAAAAGACAACTACACACAAAGATAGTACTTGCGTTGCATTGCAATAAGCAACACAGAAGTTAATGCTTGTTCCGGTATACAATCATCAAAATCAAACTTACATTATATTCACCATTTCCATTCTCTTGGCGTAAGTCAGACCGTAATGCTCACTGCGTTCGCATCAAAGATTATTCATGAACTGAATTTACATGTTCCTTACACACTTTTGGAATGCATAACCTTATCAAATGTTCCTTATTACAAACCTCCTCTCATTGCATTCCTTAAGGAGTGGTCCCTTTTCTCAAGGTCAAAAAACAATTGAACCTTATACTGTGTATCCCATGCGTGGGCTTCCTTAGCTCGCAACCAAAAATTCAAAGCTGGTGACCTTCACTCAGAATCTAAATACATTCTTACTTTGCAACAACTTGGCTCACCGCATCCATGAGAACCTTAATTCTCATACACGTGCAGGGCCGCTCTTTGTATCAGACACTGCAGGTGGCTGCCTCAGATGCCATACTCTAGGGGGCAGCACTCTGACTCCATTATTATTTTAAATACATTTTAACACAGACAGATTAGTCCTTCGTCTGTACTTTACGCACATTATATTGTGGAACACCTCCAAATGTACCGTATGACTTTCATGACAAAACAACACCAGTTTATTGCTTTTTGCTGCCATATCCCATCCCATCCTCAACCCTCACCTCCCCAGACAGTATTTGATAAGTTTAACAAGTGCAATGTTGTGTTTTTTAATATGTTTTTGCGGCGATGTCCGCAGACACCAAAACACGAATCCAAGATGGTGGGCACATTGGAACAATCTGATGCACTTCACGCTCTTCACCATCCAATCAGCGAACGCGTCACATGTCCGCAGACATGATGCGACCGATTAGCCAATCAATATCTTGCCCGCGGAGCGAACAGGGAAGTTTGTCCGCAGAGCGGACATAGATATCACTAAATTTTTGAGACCTACTTTTTGATTGTTTTAAAAAAAAAACTATTTGATGGATTTGCACCAAATTTATAAAAGCACGCTTTCGGAACAAGCCCCTGCCGTAAATTTGGTGAAAATCCGTCCAGCGGTTTGGGCTGTAGGCGTGCGCAACGTTTTCCCCCTTTCAGTCTATGGGAAAAAAATACATTTTGAGACCCGCCTATAACTTTCCCCCCCCCCAACCTCCAAAGCTCACCAAACTTTGCGAAAAAATTCGGAGTGCACTATATACTTTTTTTGCAATGTTTGGTGTGCATTCGTCCAGGGGGAGCAAAGTTATTAGCCGCCCAATAAGTGTTCTTCCTATGGGATGAGCAACTTAACCATAACTACCTTCTCCTGTAATACCTTCTCCTGAAATAGGATCTATGGTCCAAAATGCATCCAGCTGCTTTAATTTGTTGTGTTGTTAGGAAATTGCAACATTGATGTGCGCCGGGAGGATAGCTCAGGGCAAGACGTTTGTCTTGTAAGCAAGATAATGCATAGCAACAAAGGTTACAATCCCCATCTCGTGCTTAGCTTAGAAACTGGTCTCTGATATGAAGCATGTTATAAAATAATAAAAGAACAATTATTATTGTAAAATTGAATGTTGACAACCTAATTGGAAGAGAAATATGGAGATTTTATTAAAGACTTGTATCCATAAAATGTTGAGGTTTTTATTTCTCACCACAATTTGGTGGGCTCACCCAGTGGAGAAGCACCCTCAGTAAGGTGCTCCTCCACTGTTCATTGACACATTTGTGTTCTCATGGGGTATTGTACCCGGATACTCAGAATATATCGTGAATATGTATTTATTCTTATGAATTTGATGCGCGCCACCTCACATTGTATAAATGAATTTATCAGCAGTCAAATGATCTGTTTATTAGAATTTGTAAAGGGAGCTGAAAAGAAATATATTGGGAGTGAAACATGAAGTGGTTGTAATGTTTTGTAATAGGCAATTAGGATGAGCCGTGAGCACTATAGTCATCTCCCGGTGCTGAGGCTTATCCAAGTGGACATCGATTATTGTTCCCACTCCTGGGTTTCTTAGCTTTTGCCTGTGGTGGGAAGATGAGGATGTGGGTTGAGAGGGATTTGGAGAATGTCGTAGAAGGAAGCACACAGTAGGAGGTTTGCAACGAAAGGCAATGAAGTGGCATGGGGAGTGTGTTTGTTTTAGGTTGGGTGCATGTGGATTCAACTTTGAAGTGCCCTCAAGTGCTCCAATTTACTTGGATTCAATGTGCTTGGATTGCAGCAATCTTCCGCACCACTTGTGTGTCCACAGTTCCACTTTGAGCATTTTACGTACATGTGTAAGCATAAAGTGAGAATTGGATTCGGTTTGTAAGTTCCCTGATATGTAAGTTCCCAGTTGAGTCCCCGCCATGAGCCTACCTTCCTTGTTGCCTCTCTTCTGGAGCTGCACTTACCTCTTGTCATTAGAAGTGATATCCTGGTGGAGTCTGGATCTGTCTCTAAGGCACAAAGTGAGAGATATACGGATCGCGGTCAGTTGCATGAGATGATATATTTGAATGTGTTGTAGAAGTTTACGTTTGCAGCTTCTCTGAGCAATATGGGTGTTATTGCACAGTTTTGTGGATCTGTGTTGTTTTGAGTGTAATATGTGAATGCTACTCCACAAATCTGTTAAGTGTAAACATTGTTGCAACGTCTGCCTTTTTTTCGTTGAGATTTTTGCTGACCATTTTTGACTGAAAAACTCAACAATAAATATGGAGGGGTGTTAAGGGAACATAAGGGGCATGGGGGTGGGGAATAGGACTACATAATAGGGAAGGTGGTTTGGGGGAAACATGTTTTTGTGTTGTGAATGACAATTACAGACATATGTTGTTGATATTTGTCTTACATTACAATGTTTTAAATGTGGATACTTTATGTAGAATAAAGTTTGTTTTAACAGTACTCTCATGTATTAAATTGATCACAAATGGCTGAGGAAAAAACACCTTAGCCCTCTGTAGGTTGCTAGCACTACCTGTGCGTTTAAGTCAGGGGTAGCCTTGATTCACCATTTTCTTTGCTGATGTTTTTTATCTGTTGCAAAATGTATAAAATGTGTACACTTGTGTGGTTCAGAGATATAGGTTAGTTTCACTCCATGGCATCAACTAGATCGAACCCAGCCATTTATACAATAAACTTGCTTTATGGACAGACGTGCACTCGCTTCTTGAGAGGTGGGGAGGTGGGACTACTTTGGGTTAAGATGATCAGACGTCCACCCACACAGTGTGGGGGCTAGGTCTAGCTAGCAGGGAATGGGTAAGAGCAGCCTGCAGTATTCAGTGACAGCACAGCATGAACACAAATTTCATCAGTAGTCCTTGTTGTCTGCTTTGCAGATCCAGTGAGCCACTGGGCCTGTGATGAGAGAGGTGTGCCCCAGTGGCTTCTGCCACCAATCCTTCCTGGGCAATGTGTGACCTGCCCCATATCTGCCAGACCTGCATCATAGGCACTCTGTAGACAGACGCATATTGAGATAATTAATGTACATGAAGTAGCCCTCTGCCTTTGAAATAATGTATCTGTTGCTTCCTCAAGCAAAACAATATATATATTTGGAAGGATAGATCAGGGGCAATGCACCTGCTTTTGAAACAAGAGATTCCATGCAACATGGTAATTCTTTTCTGTTCCTGTGCTTACAAGCTGGAGGAGGGTGGCATTAAGCAAGATATAGCAGACCAAATAAAATGATAAAATGGGCCTTTTCTAAAGGTGATGTCATAGAGCTGCTGCTGCTTACATTTTAAAATACAAAACCTGCAATTACTGTGACTTTCAAAACATGCTTCCCCTATAACTCCCATTTAACAAAAAGAAACGGTGGGTTGCATATGAAATAAGCAAAACAGAAAGGTGATGGCTGGAAGGTTTCAAATCATTCACTGGTACGGCTCTGGGCAACCCTACAGAACATTGTTGTTCAGCATGCCAAGCCACTGCAGAAGCTGAAAGGCCATATGTAAATCATGCTTTGCTCCACCCCACAAAGGGCAGTCCAGCCAAAACTGCTAGGTCACATTCCTTCTGCACGAGACCACACGCATCCCCAGACATGTTCCAGCCTCATTGGGCATCATGAGTGAGGAGCAGCCACGTCTCTAGGCCCAGCAGGCTTTTCTAAGGGCAATTTTGTGGCACTACTGCTTACATTTTAAAATAAAAAACCCTGCAATTACTGTAACCTGCAACACATCCGTCCCCTCTATCTCCCATCTAACAAATAAACCGTGGGTTACTTACCAAATTAACAAAACAGAAAGGTGATGGCTGGAAGGTTTAAAATCATTCATAACCACTGGTACAGCTATGGGCAACCCTCCAGAACATCGTTTTTCTGGTTGGACCTCTGTTGGTCAGTTGCTGTTTCCAGTTTGTGGTCAGACACTTGGCAGGCACTGGATGTCTGTGCTTTGGGGTTTAAGCCTCTTTGAGATGCTCTGTCTGTTTACAGTTTAGCCCGATTGATGTGCAATAGTCCAAGTAGTTGTGTTGGACGTCTGCTTACATTCATAGTCATTTGGAAATATGGGCCTATACACACTTATGTAAATGCTACATATGGCGATCCATTCTTGTATGAAATGTATATCATATTAAAGTGATATTGTAACCATTTTTTCCTTAGTTTACTGAGGGATAGTTCTGTGTGATGCCACTTCCTGTTTTGTTAAGGGGTGAAAGGTTGTGTGCCATCAATTCCTGTGATGTCCCTTTGGGCGGGCTCAAATGACATCACTTCCTGTGATGTGGTGTCACTTCCGCTAATCCATGCATTTT
Organism: Ambystoma mexicanum; assembly: GCF_040938575.1. Taxonomy (NCBI): domain Eukaryota; kingdom Metazoa; phylum Chordata; class Amphibia; order Caudata; family Ambystomatidae; genus Ambystoma; species Ambystoma mexicanum. Next base: position 418,838,159 of record NC_090938.1, read on the forward strand.
GGTGAAATTATGTCCCTGAAGCAATCCTTGGTTGAGTGCACTCAAACCTTGTGGCATATGCCACTTATAACCCTCTGTAAGAAGTGAGAAAAATGGACAGAGTTCCCTGACCTTAATACAAAGCACTTCCATAGAAGCCAACTGGTCTTGAATGGGGAACATGACTTTAGACATTGATAAACAGTCCGTCATATCCACCAAATCATCAAACACTTGCTTGAAACTCACAGCAAGAGCTCTGCCAGGGTAGTCTACATGTTCGTGCAGATATCATGCATTCAGAAAAGCTTCATAGTCACCAGAAAAGCTCTCCTGGTTCACCTCCCCCTACTCAGAATACTCAGTGGCTTAATTAATAATTGTTTACTTTGGAAAAGTATCCACAATTACAAAACATAGGAAAAACATGTGGTTAATAATTAAACAGTTACAAAAGTGTGATGTTAATATTTTAGTATTCTACTGACTTTCTTGGTATTTTTACTGCAATTAAGTTTTAGACATATATACACATATTTGGATGCAATAATGCCTCTGAAATCAAGAATCCTTGTAGCACAAATGAGGCTCCCTCGGCTCTTTACAGCCTCTTATCTAGGACGCCAGCATCACAGGAAGCAGTGACATCACAACATGTGTTCCTGCAATGGCAAGTCATGTGAAGCCATTGCACCTTTCCCACATCTGACAATGGTTTTATAGGTCTGTGAACTAATTCTCAACACTCTTTTCTTTGAAGTAAGACTTGGAAGCGTTTGGACATTTTCTCATTAATTAAGGTCAATCACAGTTATTAACGTATATGATGAAATCACCTGCTTTTATAACTACATATTTACAACCAGGATATACATATGGCCAGTGTCACGGGTCATGCTCTTCTGGGTTTGTATCATGACATATTTTCTTGTAGGCTGTACAATGCAGCATCGTATTGGGCATTTATATGGTCTGTAACGAAAGACAATGGGCCTCATTACGAGTTTGGCGGTAGCCGTGCCCTTATTAAGGACATGGCTACCGCCAAACTCGCTACAGACCCGGCACCCACGAATGGGCCATTTCCAGCCCATTACAAGATGAATAACGGTGCCGGTGCAATCACATGTTCTGCTTGCGGGTGCCAGTCTGCACGCCTGGTCAGACCACGTGTGCAGTCCGGCACCAGAAAGCAGAACTCGTAATGTGGCTGAGAGGTAACAACGGCACTGGTAGCACTACCGGCACCGTTGTTGCCTTTCCGCCACACTCGTAATGAGGCCTAATGTATGATTTCAATTGGTTGATGAAACAAAAACAAAATGTCGTGCCCCGGATCTCGAAGGAGGGGTTTCCCAGCATTACCATTTACTTCCAGAGGGTGGCTGCACTTGCACATTATTTCATTAATTTGGTCAGAGCCACCTATAAGTCAAAACTATTGCATTAGAGTACCGATAGGAAGAAATGGCATATGAGGGGGGACACAAACCTTAAAGGTGTTGTTTGGTTATGTGCCCAACTATTGACTGCCCATGGCCATGCTAATCCCTGTGGCTATTGCCGCCAGTTTCTGCCTCTCCCAGCCCAAAACTTCATGTGGGAACTCTTTAAGCTCACTTTAATCAAGCCTCACCATCAAACTTTGCACTCAAATTGCCTGCCAGTGTTTTTTCAAAGTAGTCTTCTGAGAATCAGTGACTTAATTGGAGTTGTAAATCCGCTGCTGGTGTAATAAATATGTCTAAACCGGGTCTGCCTTCAACCACTCGGTTTAGATGCACTCTGCCTGTCCTTCATGGAAGTCCTGTTAAAAGCATGCATCGGCAAAGCCAACAGTTTTGGGTTGTGTATAATGTTAGGCATTTGCCAGACACTGCTATTAGATGCCCAGGCACTTACACCAATTGGTGGCCATGCCGATTCTTGTTCGACTCTTGTTTCAGCCTTATAGAAAGAGGGATGTTGCTGCGTGGGTTCAACTTTAATTGACTGTGCTGTAAGGGAGACGGGGATTTTTAGTGCCTGTGCCTCATGTGTGGGTTTCATGTGAATGAAAAACAAATGACATGGTACCTTTTTTGGTTTTGATAGTTTTTTCCACTGACCTTCTACAGTAAAAATGTTCAGGAATTTTTGCATTCATATTTTGTACAAAACCTTAACTTTCTGTCATGTTAGCCGGTTAGAAAAGAAATAATTCACACTGGAACTCTTTTATATGAGCCATAACGTGACTGCTGCATGGCGTAAACAATTTACGTAAGGCCACTACGCCATGCATTCACGTTGCAGCTAATTTCCATTCATTTGTGTGGCAGAGAGAAAGGGCGGAACAAAACATGCATTTCCGCCACTCCCTTCTTCTCCACAGTACAAATGATAACATGCATTTTTATGCCGGCACAATTGCTTAAGATCCCTATGGGTTCCGCCTGCTTTTTAGTAGTGCATAAAGCTGGTGGGCTCCATAGGGGTCCATTGTAAACTCTGCCGGTCACGTGTACATGGCCGGCAGCACTTACTCAATTTGCACAGTGGAGTGCAAAAGGGAACAACCTCACTTTTTGCACTCCAGCGTACAAAGGATGGAAATTCAGCAGCGTGGACCTGCCTACTACAGCTCCAATGTGATGAAATGACTTCTGCTCTGCAGGAATATAGGGGTGAGAAGTAGTAAAAACAGTCAGCCCTCACTCTTCTACACACCAATAGTGATTCTAGTCATAAGGGTAAAACAGGCACAGTCAAAAGATATACCTGCTTCGCCTTTTGTGGTAAAGTGCGCTGAGGGAAGCCTATACTTTCAAGAGAGGTGTGAAATTGATTCAGTAGCAACTCAAACAGCGAAGTATGACAGTTGAAAATAAAGGGCATGTCCAATCAAGGTCATATAAAAATATACATTCTTTAATTAAACACAACATCTGCAGGAAAACCAAATAGAAAAGCTATACTAATTTCACCCCGTGGAAAGAACAGAGAATATGCAAAGAGGACGATGCAGCATAACAACGATGATTGTAAAAAGGATATGTACTGGAGCGAAAAGGGATGAATGGTAAAATAGTCCATCTCTTGGGCCCAGAAATGGACCAGGTGGGAGCTGTCAGTCAATAGTGCCTTTTCCTCAGTGTTGGCAGTTCGATGATGAATGAGGCTTCTAGGTTCTGTTTGTATGGTTCAAAGCGGCTCAAGTGCGGCAGTCTCGTTCTAGGTGGGGAGCAGTGCTGAGCAGGGGTTGAATGGGAGCTCATTGTAGTTTAAAGCAATGCTTGAAGAAGAGTGCAATGTGAGGGTTACAAGGGTAATTCTGACAGGTGGTTTGACAGTGAGGAGTGGTTCAAAGTAGCGTCCAATGGTTGTAGTTTGATGGTCTTCCAGGGTCAGTACTACTGGCAAAGATCAGCAGTGAAGATGTTGGCAGATGAAGTGGCGGTTCAAAGGCAACAAATGTAATTTGGAGATGAGAGTTCGAGCTGAGGCAACAACTCACTCAGGTAGCAAGTTGCGGCAGAGAATAGGTCACAACGTGCAGTTCAGCAGTTCAAAGGTTGGTTGACTTCCAAATGCAGATCCAGAGGGTCCTGATGGTTTGAGGTGGTCAAAACGGCTTGAATCAAGATTCATGGTGATTTGACAGTGGGAAAAGAAGGAATCCTGGCTGTCTTGGTTCTCTGTGCGCCCCTCTCAGAGGTCTCATGAACTAGTGTAGTCCTAGTTATAGGGCTCCCAATGCAATGGACACTGGTTCATACTTCTAGGAGTCCTTACACCATGACGAGGTCCTGGGCCCCAGGTTGACTGGCAGAAATGAAGGTCTTGTTTTGACAGCAGGTCACCCTCAATGTGGATGGGAACAGATGTGCAATGTGCCTTAGACACTCAGTCTTAACCTCACTAGTGGAGGGCTGTGGAGATTGAACTCTCCTTCTAGGGATCCAATGAAGCTCCTCTTTAGGTGTTTGTTGCAAAGTGAATCTAAGACGGTGTAGGGAGACTCTTTTTTAAAGGCAAAAGTTCACAGGTCATTGGACTTAAGCAAGCCTGATCAAAGCTCCGTGTTTGAGACAAGTAGTCTTTGCCATCTGACAACACACCTAAAGGGTTTTGTTTATTCCCCCTTGACTGGGGGGAATACACATAACCCTTTCACCACTGAGCTGGGTTTACAGAGCTGACACATGTCTGATATCAATTTGGTGTGGCAGCAATAATTATGAGAGATACTAGACACCATACATTAAGCTCAGGTATGGCTTATGTTTACGGTTTAACTTGGCACCAGAATAGCAACTTTCATTTTGGATGAGAGGTGCACATCTTAACCGCAGCCCATGCGTTGCTGTGACTTGGCTGTCAGATTCCACCACTGGGCAACGAAGGACTGGCGATTACCCTGTAAGGCATGTGCACTAGAGTTCACAGCAGCAGATGCACACTGATGTGGTTGCGTACCATGCATCATTGTGGCTTCACCCAGAAGACTGCACTGCAATGCTCAGTGCCTATGGATCACCAGACAATGAAAGAAATGGACATCTGCAGACCAGGTCGTTCAAGGTTGCCCAGCGTTCTAGGTTGTATTCCTGTATCCTGTATTCCCTTTCTCCCTCGCCTGTGTTTTGCCCCCTGGGGGAAACTTTGCTCCTTCCCGGTCTTGAAAAACCTGTGCACTTATGGCGTTTGACTTTACTTCTCTTACGACTTGCTTTGGCTTATGATTTGGATGTTATGTTTTGGATGGTGTCCTACATCCTATGAAGCAACATAGTTGTGCTTTGATTGATTTGTATTAGGCTAGCTGTCACTTTGCCTGCATCCATAGACTAATGTCAGTGGCCGTAACAAAAGCAACAATATTAAAACCTAACAAATTCAAGTTTAAGAAAATATAGGAACAATTTCAAATCATAATGAGAAGCTGCATACAGCAGAGGGAGTAATATTTAAACATCACACTCACAAATAAAGCCGCTGCTATGATAGACATTTACTGATTCGCCTTTTGTAATTTATTGGCAGTTCCCTTTTGTCTCAGGAGGATAGCTCAGGGGCAACGTGCTGGTCTTGGAAGCAAGACAACACAGGAGCGCCACATGTTCGATATCCGGGTCCACGCTTGGAAACCATTGGGTATTAAGCACATTATAAATAACCTGTCATATCTATGACCTACACCACAGAGAGTTTTTCAACTCTGGAAAAGACTTGACACTTATTTTCTCAGTGCTTTTTGACATATGCCTTGGTACCCAACCTAATGGTGTGACTTGCTTAAACATTGAGACAGGGGATATTCATATAAGGAAAAGGCAGTGGTGAAATCAAACCCAGACCACAGTCATCCTAAAAGGATGATGGACGACTGTAGAAGTGTGCGGCAATACATTACAACTTATGCAAGAGGGGCAGGGAGAAAAGCTGTAATCGCAGGTCTGAACCTCACTCGAGATCAAAAAGTAAAGTGTAGAAAAACCGAACGATCCTGCTGTTCAACATAAGGTAGAAGGAGTCCTTTGGAGGGGTAAAATAGGTCAGTCAGGGAAGCAGCACGAAGTGGGGTAGTGCTGGGGTTAGTGAGGCTGCAAATGTGAATAAAAAGAGTCCAAGTCGATTAATTAGAAAACTGAGCATGTGTTCCACAAGACATTGGAGGAAAATATAAAGAGTATTGCACTATTTTGATACATAGTTCAAATATAAATATTACAGAAATGATATCTCCTTTAAATATGGGATTGAGCATGAGTTTATCTCTTAAAGAATGTTGGATGTGTTGTACAGTGCATAAAGCAATGCATTAGATTAGATATTGTCCCTACACCTGCACAGTGGTTGCACAGGAGGATCCATGAGGAGGTCCTTTAGAGTCCTATGTCCTCTGACTGAACAATGGAAATGATCACTGGGGATTCTGTCCTTCCGTGCTGAGCTGACATCAGGCATGAAACGAGTCACCTATCATGATGCATGTTTTACACCTCATGTACTGGATGCCTCACAATGAGTTATCAGTATTTTTACAATGGATGGGCGAGACTTAAAGAGCTTGACTCAATCTGGGCATGGCATACTCAAAGAAATATTCATGCAAACATGTCCCCTTTTCCTTAAACATGGCTCTCAAACACTTCAGTTTCTCAGACAAAATCCTTTCAAATTTGTGATAAAATGCTGCTAAACCCAGAAATGGTTAGAGCTCCACTCTGGACATTGTTGGTGTTACTGTTTTAATGACATCTACCAGTTCCCCCTTTTGTTTAACACCCTTTCTGGATATGCTCCTACCCAGGTATTACTTCCCTCCTGAAAGTATATTTTTTTTCTTCAGGTTCGCCCTCATTCTCTCAAAATATCCGAAAATGTTTGCAGCGCCACGTCAAGCTCACGCATATTTCTTCCACACTCTAGGATGTAATCTTGAAAACAGTTTACGTTGCTGATGCACTGAATAATGTATACATCACCTTTTTAAAAACTGACTCTGAGGGGACCAACCCAAAAGTAATTTGTCTGTTCTAGAACGTGCCTTCATGGGAAGCAAAAGCTGTCAGCAGTCAGTCGAGATTATGGATGGAGGTCTACCTGATAGTAGACAGATGCCAAATCTAGGTTGGAGAGAACACTGCACTCCCCAATCCTACACAACATCTCTCGGTAGTGGGTGACGTTCAGCTATGATATTCTTGTTTAATTGATGGAAATCTGCACACAGCCTCACTTCCCCATAGGGTTTCTGAGCTACCACCAGCAAAGACACCAACTCCTCTCCCTCTGCTCTTCCAATTACACCTTTTTTTACATAGCATCTGAAGTTTGCGTTTCCCCATCACCCTCATTGCCATAGTTAACCCTGACAACTTGACAGCAAGTTTATTGGTCACATAAATGTTTGCAGTAGCCTCCTGACCCTTAAAACCTGGAGGCACATGGAAGTATCCTAATCATTTGATCCTAATACATATTTTACCCCACCCCCCACTGACTCACATCGGCTGGTAGTAGATCTATAACCTTTCCTCCTAACAGGCGATCCCAAACTCTAAAAGATATTAAGCACACTTTTGCAGCCCTTTTGGACCCCTTTTCCATTGACCAGCACTTCAGCCAGGGGACGTGTCGTCATCTCTCTCCTCCTGTCTCACTATGTTTATGGCGAGGACATTAGCTCCAATAGTTTGCAAAGTGTTCCCACTTGTTTCACTTTTTGCACATCACTCTTCTCCCTGGGCAGCTGATAGTTCCTGCCAGGTGCATTTTGCTTCTGCACCTGAAACATGCTCTTTCCATGCCATCTCCTCCCTTGCCACCCAATTCCTTCCTATTTCTGTTTTGTCTCTTTTCCGTGTATCCTTCTGCCTCGCCTTAGGGGCTTTCTCTGCCTTAAGAACTTCTTTGACCGGTTCCTTCTCTTTTACTTTCACTTTGTTGAGGCGTGCTGAACACACCATCAAGTGTTCTACTCTTTTTGCAATGTATATTACTTTGTCTAGGTTCAGGTCATCCTTCGACCACAGTTCTTCCCTTATTCTGTACTCATAAAACCCCATCCTAAACTGATCCCTGGTATGTTCATCAAGTTTATCACCAAAGTTAAATGAAACAGTGACATGCCTCAATGTGGCAATATACTCCTCTACAGTCTCACCAGATTCTTCATTCCTCATAGTGAAGTTATACCATTCCAGTATTGTGATGGTTTTAGGAATTAAGTGCATATCTTGCTTATGTAATGCCATCTCCAATTCCATCAAAGCTTCCACTCCTGCCCCCTCTTCATCTATTTCAGGTAGCATCTTGTATGCCCTCTGTCCCTCATAGTGCAATCTATCAACTTGGATACCTTCCTAGCCATGCTCATGCCTCGATCACATTTCGCCCTGAGGTAGTTTAGAATGCCCATCTTCCAGTGATACGTAAAGTGCTTTGAACGTAATATTTTGCACCAAAACCTTAGTTATTTAACACTGAAACCTGGTAATGGCACTCAAACCTGGTGTCATCAATGAGTTATCAGAAAGGTTTATCCTCCAAAGTATGTATGCTCATCCCAGTGGTACAGTATTAAGAACTGTGTTTAAATCAGAGATTATTTTCTAATATTGAGTTAAATGCCAATCCATTTCAATCCATAGTTGAAAATCAAATTATTTGCCTTCCACACTTCCATACATTTCTCACTCATTAGTTCAAAAGCGCACAGTCAATAATGTGAAAGTTCTTCATCTTCCACATATTAATTACAATTTAGACAATTCATTGTTTGTCTGCCACTCATTAGTTGCAAATTGGACAGTCAATAATTTGTCAACCCATATTTAGCCCAAACCATTGTTTGGAATCGGATTGGAGCCGGATCACTCAACCCTAATTTTGTCGATTGCCTGTGACCCTGCATGCAATATTTTTCATGGAGGGATTACAGTGTTCCACCAACACCAAAGTGAGGGAAACATGTTGTGTATGATCATGGAATGTGGTCCCTTGAGAGTTGAATTAGATTATCCTTGCGGGAGACTTGGAAATTGAAGCACAAGCTGAGAGAGTCCGAGCAGGTCTGCCCTGGGGACTAGACTGCTTCTCATAAGCTTGCCGTTACTCAAAGAGCTTAATCAGAGCTTGTAGGTCCGTTAAGGAAAAATGAACAGTATACCAGAACATGTTGAGTAAAGGGTGTCAAAGCTTTATACAGACTGAGCTTTGCTTTAATGTTAAGGTGAATTTGAAAATAATATCTTTGTAATCTGAGGAATAGCTTCATTATCTATGACAGTATTATAGTACTTTTCCCACAAGAGAAATGCTGAAAGCACATGCACAATCACAATAGCATCAGTGCAAATACACTTGTTCTATATTTCTACTGCCAGTAATGTGATTGTATGCATAGATGGCATCTGTACCGATCCTAATGTGATTGCATGTGTGCATTGTTTGCACATGTGACTGAACCTTGTTAAAACATGGAAATCTGATAGATAATTAAAATTCGAAGATTTCTGAGTAGGCAAAATTGGATTCGGTGAAATCTATGGTATCGGGCTAAATAATTTGTGATATTGGTCAAACTGGAGAATCTTGGGAATAGCTCAGCTGTAGAGAGTTTGCACTTGCCAAATCAAGGAGGATTGGGCTACAGTGCTGCCTACTGCATGAACCTGTTTATTATTGAGTAATCCAATAGACAGATCTGTTCTTTGTAACATCTTTGCAACCAGGGGTTCAATTTGGGTTTGCAGTAAAATAACTGATTTCGTCTGATGTAGCCAACCGGAGAAATAGCTTGGCTCTGGCAGCAACTATTCTGAATACTAGGTTGAAGGAACTGGGTGAACGACTTGGCATGACATCTAGAACAGAATTCCAGGAGATATTTGCAACTAAGGGGATAACCACTATTTAATGAATGGCATGGAATGTTTTTGTGACCTGACAGATGGCCAAGCTCTCTGGGTGGGTTGTATAATAGGGGTTTTATTAAACTTGGAAATAACGGGATAAAATGAAGGATCTAAGATAAGAGGGAAATGAGCCCCACTGAACTCCAGCTTGGACCGCCTGCTTCCAACCGCCTCTGTGTTCTCGCACATCGCCCACGTCACCCAGCTCTGGTCACGGGCCGATCCGTGCAGCTGATGGCACATCCCACGTGGCAGGATGAGACCACTGCTACACATCCTCCCTACTTCACAGATCAACGAAACACGATATGAATGTTCTCCTTCCTTCTACACAAATTCAGACAGGTATTGAGGTCTTCAGTAAGTTCTTCCCCATCTTGACCGGCAAAGACATTCTGCGGTGTTGCTAGTTAAGGAAAACCCAGAATCTTGTCTCATCTTTCTCCCAGCATCACTCTCCACATCAGCTCCCCCTTTCACACTCTTCACCCCTCCATCCAAGCTCTTCACCACAAACACTCTCTCCATGTTCCATACTCGTCCATCATCCACTCTTATAGCATGTTTAAACACTTCAGTCACCCCATTGGGTCTGGACCATCTGCACGGCCCATTCCTGAGAACTGGAGGAAGCTTGATCCTCAAAGTGTCTCCTACAAACGGAAGGATATTTCTGACCTATGTCGCACTTGACTTGTCATGGCCTATCTTGTTCCTTAACTGACTACTTTTGATGTTCTCAACGACACCCTCAAACTTCTTTCTTATATCAGTGTCTTTCCCCATCCAAACAGGTACGAGTATTGTGTTGGCTTTACGTCCTCTACTAAACTCAAATTGGGAAACATCTGTTGTACAATGAGGGGTGAAACGGTGTGCCACAATCACATCTCTCACAGCTTTCAGCCAATCCAAACCATTAGACCACGCCCAACGAATGGCTTATTTGAGGATTTTGCTGAAACGTTCCACAACACCATTCATTTGGGGGTGGTAAATGGCACTCTGTTATGCTCAATGAATTTTTTTTTGCAGTAATCTTCCATGTCTTTTGAGCAAAATTGAGTCCTGTATCCGTAACAATCACTCCCGGAAGACCTTCATGCTCACTAATTTCATCCAAGAAAACAGTAACAGATTTGGCAGTAATGCAATGTCTAATCAATACCTCCACCCATCTTGTTAATAGATCAGTCATGACTAAACAAATGGACTGCCTCCCATTACTCCACACCTGGGCCAACACATCCATAAACAGTTTGTTCCAGGGTCTTACAGGGACATCCGTCATAACCATAGGATATCTTGAACTCACACAAACTTTATCACTGCTATTACAAAGGATACACTCCCGAACTGTTCTTTCAATTTGAAGGTCACATCCTGACCACCAATAATCACTTCTTATTCTCTGCTTCATCTTGATAATCCCTTGATGCATGGCAGGATGAGACCACTGCTACAGTAAAGGGGTGAGGAACAGGGGGTGGGTAAAGACCCCTGTAAGAAAAGGAACATGGCAAGTATATTTGGATCTGAGGCCCAGGTTGAGAAGGACATGGAGCACAGTCTAACCCGCATGCTACAGCCAGCATCAAGTGGCATTGTTGACAGAATGTCATGAAACCCCTTATTCACCAGGAATCACCATTTACCCCACAAACAGTTTCTGTTTCCTGACCTCTACAGTATGGCAACACCCGTCAGAGAGCTCAGGGAAAATGAAAATGGCCTGCGGGGGTGCAAGCCATAGTATCTGAGAAGTGACAATTGTTTCCAATACCTGTTCTACAAATGGAAGTTGGGATAGTGGTCTTTAATTGTCCACCAACCAAGGTTATAGAACAGATAGGAATAGTTCAGTACCTTTATCCATTCTCTGCTGTGTGAGGAATACTTATCAGATTTGAGGAACCTGCAACAAAGACAGATTCTGAGGTAACAGCACCTAATTGAAAGACTACTAAAGTAAAGCACCTCATTTGCTTAGTCCAATGTCCAGTCCTATTCCAATCAACACATTTCTGGTTTGTCTGCACTCAGCAAAGTGCCATTCAATGCTCTTCCATTCTTAGGTTTTTTTTAATTTCCCAGCACAGCTCATTACTTGGCCCTGACAGATGATTCAGAAAAGGTTCCATCCTCTGGGAGTTTTGTAGTCATGTGAAAGATTCCTACTTGGTCAAAACTAAATTCTAATTCCCCGTCTCATCCCAGGGATCTCCAGGTGCTCTTACTGGGGAAAGACAGTTAAATATTTCCCCTCTTGCCTTGGGATTCTCTGGGGATTCTTTTAATGCTGCAATAATTATAAGCCACCCGAGCATTGACCTTACAGATTCTCAAGGCTGCAAAACATCCCTTCAGCTCTGGTGACTAAAGCTACCAGCAGGGTCTGGGCTCGAGGAGTGAGGTGGTTACTCTCTTACTGCTAGCATTCAGCATTTTCTGGCTCATATCAGCTCCCGGGCCAATGCCTCCAGGAGTCTCCTAATTGTAGTCTCTTCTACAACCTGGCTCTCTCACAATGAGAATTAACTGGCTTAGCCACCTCGTGTTCCTTAACTCTATTACAATGTGGCTTTTTCGCTTGACCGGCTTTTGCACTCTCAGTGCTTCAACACCAACTTGCTGTAACACTGCCCTAAGCATGACAGACAGCCCATGGGTTTGTACTTCTTTTTGTGGTGAGACATTGGCACACATTTGTGTTATCAGAGTTCCTATTAATATATCCATGTCTCCATCAGCCTTAGGTCTTCTATTTGGTGTACTCTAAGTGGTTCCACCTCATCCCCCTGTTTTTGTCCCCTTTCCTCACATATAATCAGGTGTTGAGTGGTCTCAGGGTCATGCCTCAGTGACCTGGGGGCTTAAATAGGGAGGTTGTCATCTTGGAGTCCGCCAAAGGCCTCATGGTAGCAAGGCAGTCATGTGTTCTGTCTACTGATGCCTTCAAAATATGTCCTTCCTTACTAAAACAATATCATTTTGCAGTGTGCAGCTGTCTCCTGTGTTCCCTTTCTCTTGTCAGCGGTCCACTCAGGTGCTTACATACTGAAGGTGCAATCAACAAGAAATCCAGCACCATTAGCAGACCCATGGACTGAGCCTGCGGCAGGTGGTTGACTTCTAACATATAAATTATTATGTGAACATAAACCTGCTGGTGATTTTGACAGGGACTCTTCCACTTACCACTACTGCCTTTGGATTCTGTTGTACACAGGTGCTGTGTTTATTCTTCCTTCTGTGTTAGCTACACTAAGGAAATCTCCCATCAAGTGGTGATTGCAAGATGCATACCTGGCAGCCTGTTCGCGACAGATGTAGGCATTTGTTTATTTATTATTTGTGTAGCACCATATAAGAAGCTTGGGGGCATCAACTCACAACATAAAAGACAAAGGCACACAAATCTGCCTATCTATAGCACACAGAGTGGATGATGGTCTTCTGAGGGATGCCCCATAAGCCAATGTCAGGGGCTGCATCACGTAACTGGTAGCTTACTCCAGCTCACAAAGTTCCCTACTACAGCATCATGGTCTCCCTAGAGGTGAGTCTAGGACAGCTCTGTGACAAATTCACTTGTTGGAGGCTAGGGGCTGGGTCTGTGGAGATAGTTCACAGAGCACCACTTGCTCCAGGATGTAGGACATGGAGGAGGCATACATTGGTGGCCCAGGGCTTCAAACCCATTCCAAACCTTGAATGCTGTATTCATCAGGAACTATTACCATTGTCCCTGAACACAAGCTGTAGTAAGCATTTAGAAGAAGGAGATATGGTGGGCATGAGAAGTCTGTCCCTCAAGCCCCAGCTGCATATTGTAACAAAAAGAAGACAAATACCAGGACGCAAAATATGAGCAAATCTAGGGTAAAGGAGTTTGTGATCCTAACAGCTGAATAGGAGAGCACCGTTGCATAGAAGCCAGGCAGCAAGGTACACCAGCAATGCAATCCTGCAGTTAGGAGTCCAGTGGGAGGAGGCCACCTGACTCGAAGATGGCGGACCACCTTTTTGCACCTTCAGCATGCAGGCAGTGTGCATCTCTGCAGACCAAATTAATTCAAATGTGGAATTGCTAGTCCCATCAGGAGTCTACTACTGATTGCCATTCAGCTCACACCTATTCTGTGCTCTTGTATTTTTAGTTTTGTAAGATAGTGGACACTCCTGTTCCATGCACACCTTCTTAGCTGAATGTATTCCTTATTCCTTATTTTATATCCAAGTCTGCTAACTCTATTGAGCTCAGTAGAGATGTCAACTCATACCTATCACAAATGACCACAAATTAGATATCCATTAGCATTGTAATTGGTTACCGAATTAAGTCACATATTGTGAGTGTTCTGTTATTTTATCGATGTTTAAAGGCCACCTAAAAAAAGATTGATTTATTTCAGCCGATCTTAGGAGGCCTACAACATTTTTAAAAAGGACATTCTTAAACCCCCACCCCTCTTGCAGGATTTCTTCAAAATTGGGCGGTTTCACCCCCCCAAATATCTCCCCCTCAGCCCTCACTCCCTTTCTACCCACCCAAGACTCCTCTCAACTCAAATGCACACAAACACCAACACACAACACAAAACGCACAAACACCCACCACGCACTTAAGACCATCGTGAGAGTATCTGCTCAAATAAGAATAACTGAATTAAAGTACCTTACTGCAATTATGCCGATTATCAGTCGTTCTTTAATGAGTTTAGGAAGCCAAATAAAGTATCTAGATTCAAATGCTGCAATATAAATAAAGAGTATCTGTAACTTACTCAAATTTTTCATTTGTTGCAACAAATCTCAGTAACAGTATGTCAAAACAATATCAGTGTCTATTTGGGCATACCTTGGTTTCATGAGGACCGTCATGTGCCAGACTTCTGCCATCAGATTTTGCGGATCGCTCAGGAGAGGATCTATGTCTGTAGGTTTCTCCTATCCAGTAAAATGATAGAGGCTGAAAGTAGCCATGGACTAATGTAAATTATTCAGATCTGCAAATATTTTTGCTAGTGTCTTACTCACCATTGAATAGTGTATTCTGCCCTAATTCAAATTGGTACTCGATCGGCCGTCATGATTTCTGAATTTTCCAGGGTTTATCTAGAAAAGATCAAGATGAAAAGATCACTGATCTGTTACTGTTATAAAGGGCAACACTTAAAACCCAACAAAAGGTCTGGTTTTATCATTACTTCCCGTGTACTTGTTAATCTCCCTGTCCCAAATCAAGCTGCCTTGCATACCGCGAGCAACTTAAAATGGCCACTATAAATAGGACAGAAGGGGAGAAAGAGAGAAAGGGCGCGGGTGTTTGTGTCCCGCAGTTTGGCCCAGGAGGGCCTCCATACCGAAGCCACGCCCCCCCCACTACTTCTGCTGATAACAGGACCCGCAGGGTGAAGCCCGCGGGAGAAAGGGCGCGGGTGTTTGCGTCCCGCAGTTTGGCCCAGGAGGGCCTCCATACCGAAGCCACGCCCCCCCCACTACTTCTGCTGATAACGGGACCCGCAGGGTGAAGCCCGCGGGAGAAAGGGTGCGGGTGTTTGCGTCCCGCAGTTTGGCCCAGGAGGGCCTCCATACCGAAGCCACGCCCCCCCACTATTTCTGCTGATAACGGGACCCGCAGGGTGAAGCCCGCGGGAGAAAGGGCGTGGGTGTTTGCGTCCCGCAGTTTGGCCCAGGAGGGCCTCCATACCAAAGCCACTCCCCCCCACTACTTATGCTGATAACGGGACCCGCAGGGTGAAGCCCATGGGAGAAAGGGCGCGGGTGTTTGCGTCCCGCAGGGTGTTCGCGGACCCGTGGCGGTGTACCTGGACTGTGAGGTGAGACTGAGGCATTTACTGTGGGGAGGACCAACAAAGCCAACAGCGTACTATGTACTGTGGAGGGCTAGACCTCTATTACCCCCCCCCCTGCAGGTGCTCAAGGTCATATTATGGTGGGTCTTCCCCAGGATGTCGCCAATGGAGCCATGGAAGGTGGAGACATTACCTCTCCTTTTTCCCCACTTCACCTCTCTAAATCCTCTCTTCTATCGAGTCTTCAGGAACCCTCGGCCCCACTGGCGAATCGGAAGCCAATTAAGGGCAGAAGGCTGAGGGGAGGTATGTCGAGCAAAGCACTGGGGGCTATGCAGGCAGAGGGAACTTGCATTGGGAGTCTCTGTGGGAAAGGAGTTCCTGTCCAACTGTCCTCGGTCACTGCTTGCATCAAAGAGGGAGCCTCTTTAGAATCCTTGCTCAAGCTACCCTGCCCCCCCAGCTCGCAGGTGGAGCCCCTACTAAGGCCCTCTGGGACCTCCTGTGATCATGTTTCAATCCCTCTTCTTACAACCGGACATATAAGCCCATTTCTGGATGACCTTGGGACCCCTGTCAACCTGCTAACCCCTGGAGGGGATCTTGACTGTGTGGCTACAGCCGGACTTCTGGATACCTTGGCCAACGGCTGTGAGAGGATCTCAATAGGGTTTTCGAAACTGATCAAAGGGAATGTGTCGCTGGCTCCATCTATGGTCCCACCTCTGTTGCCTTCTCTGGCGCTGGCCCCTCTCCATCCATCTTCCGGCCAAAACCATGAGCTTATAGTTCCTCATACTGAAGCTGAAGCCCATTCCGTCGCCTCCCTTGTGCCCATGTTTGTGGTTCCTGAGGCCTTGGGTCCAGTCGACTTGAGCGGGGGAGAGAAGTCCTGCCCTCCGTCCAGATACGGTACTAAGCCAACATCTGATGCTCCTCAAGGGGTTAGCTCTTTGCCCCGTCTTAGCCCTCCCTTGGCCTCTAAATCCACCTCAAAAGGAGAACATTTTCTACCAGCCCAAACTTCCTCTGATTCTGCAACCCTCCCTAGCTGTCCCTGGAACCTCTTGTTATCAGAGATGGTCGAGATCAAAAATCTTTTGTTAGTGTTGATCAAGGGGACGCGGGGGACCAGGGGGGAGGAGGGTACGGGTAGGGAAGGAGAGGGCGCAGTAGGGTCTGGCCCAAGGGGTCCTAATCTTGACTTTGACAAAGGGATACATCCCTCGACCCCCTGTCCGTCCCTGGCTACCTCCGTGGCTAGGTCTCTCCAGTCCCTGAGGAGTCGACCAAAGCTAGGTTTTCCCCCACTGTCACCCCGAAGGAGGGAAACCATTGATCTAGACTCAAGGGCTAAGCCCCCATTGTTGCAGCACCCCGTGGGGAGGAGGGCCAGTGCCTCAATCCCCGGTCCGGGCAGGCCGAGGTTGGGGCACCACACTCATGAAGGCTGTAGTAGCTCCATGGTCCTCCTTCATGGTGTTCTAAAACCCACTTTTGGCATAAGAGAACCAAGGGACGCCCTGCGGAATAAATGTCTACATTGGTTGCGGGCTGTGGGGGAGTGTGGGTTTGTGTCCATGAACTCTCTGTTGGAGTGCACCAGACTGTCCAATCCTTCAGCCAAAACGGACATCGTCAAACTGGTTTTTGGGAGCGCCCATCTGGCAAGGGCCGTATTGGAAAAATGTAATGGCCACCGGCTGATAGGGAAAAGTGGTATCACTGTCAGCGCACCCCCTATACCTGCCCTTGTGTGCCCTGCAAGAGCCTCCTCTGGGTTTAGTCCCCTTTCAGGGGCAAATCTAACCGCCTTGGGCCCGAGGCGCTACGGGAGATACCAGAGGGAAGGTGGTTGAGGGTTCCTGATTATTGGCCTTGAGATCTGTGCGGGCGCACTCATGGATGGTTTGGTTCTCTACATGGATGTGTTGTCGTTTTTCTTTTTTTTGTGTTTCTCTATGCATTCATGTATTAGAACAGTTTTTTAGGATGCACTTTGATGGCCTTTCAGGCCGAATAAAGTTGTTTGACTGACTGAAATAGGACACCATGGATGTCTGATGCTGTGGAATCATGACATGATTTCGTTAATGCCAATATGATTAGATTTTTGTATTTTCTGGTTAAGTAGGTAGGTATCTGATCACTAGAATCAGGGTATTAATATCCCAATGCTACCAATAAATAATCACTCATTAGGAACACTGCATTAGAACAAGGACTATAAATGATTCCGGTTCAGGCCTGTTGGGATTAATACTTAACTATTATTTTGTGTATTCGACCTCCTGTTGTCTATCAAAAGTCATCATGATGTTCAATCATGTATATGTCCAAATTCAATGTTACATCGAAATCCCCCTTGTTTAACCACATTGATGGTTGTTTCCAATGGATATATGTCTATACAGTGCACATCAATACCATCTCTGTCACTTCCCATTGTATCTACTTTATGTCATTCAAGTGCATATTATCTGTCATGGAATGTGTTCCGATAGTATGTTAACCATCACTGGCAATACATTATTTTGTTGCATACGTGACTCACAAGACAGATCTTTACATGTGAAAAAGAATCTTCACACAGTTCCTATGGGTTCTGTGAAGGCATCATGAGGTAGACACAGACAACAGTTTGGTTCATAAACGTTTTATTAACTATAAATGTAGGATGGAACCGGGTCTAACTTGCCCTATACTGAGGTGGGATTTCTCTACCTAAAGGAAGCTAACGATAGTGTGTGTCAGGAAGTCCAAATAAAATAACTAAAGGTTGGCATGACATATATACAGATATAGGTGCCACTAGGTTTATTACTGCATTTGTGCATGACATGTACAATGACATGCTATGACGTGACTGGAATGTGCATGGTATAGTAAGGGAGACAAAATGCATCAAGATTCTCATGACATTGAAAAGGGCAAAATTTGATATTTCTCTCATCCAAAAGAAAACACATTTGGGTATTGCTGAATCATGTAAACTGCACAGAGAAGTGGTTGTGCTATCGGCACATGCTCCAGCTAATGACTGGTAGAATAGTGATTCAATTCTGTTTCATAAATCCTTGAATGTATATATTTTACTAAGAGGCGTTGGCACCATGGGTGAATGGGTCCTGAAACGTGTACATTTGGGAGGGAAAACTATGGTCCAACAAATGATAACAGCACTTTCTGGGAAAATGTGCAGACAAGATTGCTTGGGCAGGCCGCACATTATACAGTACTACTGTCAGCCACCAAGTCCTTAAAGTTGACAGTCTTTTGGAGAGTATTGCACCCCTGGGATTTCAAATACACTTTTTTTCTCTAATCCTCAACAAACCTAGTCAGTTTTAGATTGTATTTTCTCTAATAAGAGTCTCTTAACTCACATCATACACCCCTCTAGATAGATCCCAGCTTAAATATTCTGAAACTACAAATACAATCCCAACTGGCACTTGCATAAGGTTTTGTTAAGGGATCTTCCAATATTTAAACTTTACTTTAAGAAAATCAAGGCATATGATTGATTTGATTGGAGGAGGGAAAGAGCCATTTTTAAAAGTTGTATCATGCCACCTGCAACTTAGATACATATAGCAAGCTTTGATGGGCTATAATTGGTTACAATCAATGCGATGCCAAACAGATATTGCATGCTCTAATTTTGAACAAATGTATGAAATGTCCTCCAGACAAAGACAAACAGTGCCCATTCTTGGTGTGCTCTCTTATGGTTTGCCCTGATAGAACCAAATGAAATGCCATTAACGATGATAGGGGAATGTTGTCACTTTGGAGAAAATAGCATTTCTGCCACTTTTACAACAACTAATAAACAACAATATACCTTAGACTTAAACCCTTGATGCAAGAAATGCATAATTTCATTCATTATGGCCCTCATTATAAGATTGCCGGTCAGGCAACGTTACCGGCACCTTTTCTGGACCGGCAAACTACAAGTCTGACGTTTGTCTTGTCTTTCCTCTGTCTTCCATCCCTTGTTTTGTGGCTCCTAGAAACACATGTGTACAGGTTTGTTTGTTTGTTTGTTTGTTTATTCATTAGTAATGCACGCCAGACCCGGGGGTATCAGGGTGATTTATAAATGCCATGTCATATCATATCATATCATAGGGGCAGTAAACTACTGGCAGGCTTGTCCTGCTTGTAGTTCAGGCCCCTAACAGCACATAAATCACTGGAGCTTCTCTGTTCCCAATCCCATGGAGTCCTATGGAACTTACTGTACCGCCACCGCCCGTAATATCACATTATTACTGGGATATTGGGCAGCGATAACGGTAAGCGCAGTACCGGCGGCCTGCCAGCAACCTCGTAATGAGGGCCTATGTTTCCCTCCCTGATGTCCCTAAAGGAAGATTTGAGTTACTTATTAGGTCCTACCATGTATTAAGAAGTATTGAAGGATTTGGCTAAATGAAAACAAAAATCCCCTGGACTTGAAGGATCCCTTAATGAATTTGATGGCACGTTCTCAAATCTGATTTATCCTGTGCTGATACGGTGACTTCACCATATTTCAGGCATAGAAGGATTTGGCAAACCCCATTCTAGAGGCTTGCATGGTTGTATTTCTAAAGACCAACAGAGAAACTATGTTATAAAACATCTCTTGCTCCATCTTTCTTATGAATCATAACAATAAGACTTTGGCCAGAATAAAACCAATAGAAACATTACTGTGATTCTGAACTTCATATCTAAGGATGAAGTGGGTTTTGTTGAAGAGCAATTGGTTTTCAAAAACACTAGACTGCCAAGTGATCTTCTGTGATAAACCAAGGATGGCATTAGAGATCTACTAGAAAAACACCTTTGAGCATGTTGAGTGGGATTATTTGATGGAGATGTTACGCTGGATGTGATTCTGGTACATTTTAAATGTATTTAAAATTATTTTACTCAAGGCCTCTCCAAGGTTACATCTCATTGGATGGCTTTCATTTGACTTCTGGGATATGACATTGCTTTCAGTTATCACATATTATGTATATATCGAAGCTTAAACCCCTCCTGGAGAGAATCAAAACATTCAGGGCATTTTCTCATGAAACACACGATAAAACCATTGGCACATGCAGATGATGTTCTTATATATGTTGCCGATACGGACGACAAACTCTCAGCTTTGATGTTGTTGATCAATGATTACAGCATTATATCTGGTGATAAGGCCAATTGGGATAATGTAGATGTTCCTACTCAAATAAAACCTGTGCCTTCAAAATATAGCAGCTCTGCAGTCTTACATGTGCACCTGAAGGCATTAAAAACATTGGGATCCAATTTGTTTGCACCCTACAAAGCCCCAAAATACTGAATGTGAATGTTCTCACACCAGAGATCCCCACTCATGTAAATACTTGGAACTCGCTTTTTTTCATTGTGATAGGGGAGATTTAAATCTATGAAAATGTGTTTACTGTGGAAATACTAAATGTTCTGAAAAAGACCCCATTTGCCTTTCAAGAACAATGTTTAAAAAACCTGGACCAGAATTTGTCCCTCTTCCTGTGGGCTGGGGAAAAACTCTCTGTGAAAATAGAAACGCTTCAGTGAAACACAGGTGATGTCAGCATTGGATGTGCTACTCTTATTGATTAATACCAGAGATCATGAAGAATGCACCAACAACTTGCAATTAGATTAAGTTGAATGACACATTCAGCCCCTCCTTCATGGATACCTGAGAATTCCACGTTGCACCCATGCCAGTGTCAGCTGATCACATCTAATCTTGTATTATTGTACTCATGCAGCAGTGGAGGGGAGGATAACTCAGGGGCAACGCGCTAGCTTTGGAAGCAAAACGACACAGAGCAACACAGGTTCAATCCCCGGTTCCGCGCTTTTATAAATAACCAATTATAATTACCAATTACAATTTGGAAAAAGGTGCACAGGTCACCTGCCACTACTCCTCAAGCCTCCATACAGTGCATTTCCTACATCGAAATTGTTGGGAAGGGCTTATGTATGTGTATCTCTGTTTGCATCTTTAAGAGTTGAAACACTTTGGTCATCTCATAACGGAATATCAACTTAACACTAATATGTTTTTGGAGTACTTAAAACTGGTGCTCCCTTAAATATACAGATTATAGAAACCCAAACCTCGCAATGTGCGCCCAGAGAATGTATACATCCACCAATCTCCATCAAATCTCCATCCAGGATTCAATGCGCCTGACCTCAAAGGGGCCCTAATAAATGCCCGATCCTCAATAGCGCATGCCATAGAGATAGCAAACATTTTGCACTCAGAAAATCTTGACTTCTTAGCTATCACTGAATCCTGGCTCCAACCAGCAGCCGGACCCACCCTCATGTTAGCAGTCCATGAGGACTACACAATTCTGGAAAGAACACAGACCCGCGGAGGAGGCATAGCTATAATAGCTAAAACTAGCCTAGACATGAGACTGGCCCCTTTACCAGATGTAAAATTCTGTGAATCCCTAATCGCCAAACTACCCATCTTGGGCTCCAAAACTCTCACCATCACCTTACTATACAGGCCCCAAGGTCCCATTGGTTCATTCGATGAGGACCTTACCACTTATCCGACAATTTGCAAACCACATCTCAAACCTTGCTGCTAGGTGATTTTAACTTAGGCTATAAAGACCCCAAAGACCAACAAGCAGCCCTAGTCGCAGACACTCTTGCTGAACTAGGTTTCACACAAAAAGCAAAGTGCCCTACCCATAACAAAGGAGAACCCTTGATTGGGTGGCTGACTACAACTGTAGTTCCTCCATCACCGCTATCATCCCACAGTCAGGACAGACCACCACCTCTTAGCCTTCACTCTTGAAGCCATAACATCCACTACCAAAAGCCCCTTCTATACCCATCAGGAATAAAAAAAACATTACAGCTGACAAACTTGTTCCACTACTACTACCCACATTAAATGCCATCCCAGAATCCTCTGACCCTTCCTCTCTTGTCGACACATATAACAATATAATGACCAAGGCCCTAGACTCTATTGCCCCATCAAAATTGAGAAAGAGTGAATCTAAATGCACCTGAACACTTGGTTCTCACCACATCTTAAATCACTGCACCTGGAAAAAAGAACATGCAAAACTACTTGGAGACACAATCCCTCTGATGACAACAAGGCCAATTTTAGTGCCATTTCAGCCCATTACAAAAAATAAATATTCCATGCGAAACAAGATTCCTACAATACAAGAATCTTATAAGCTAATTCAAGTATAAAAGAGCTATTTACAATCCTTAAAGAAATCAAAACTCCTATCCCTATACCAGACAACTATTGGAAGGACAAAGACTGATGCACTGGTATACAAAGAGCCTTAACCAAAAAAGCAGCATCCCTCCAGGTTAAGATTGCCAACAAAAAAGATAACCTTGACAACTCCACCCCACCTCTCAGTACGGCCACACCTTCACCCAAACCCTCATGCTGCTTCAGCTTCTCCAAAGTCAACGTCCTTGAAGTGGAAAATGTTATCCTCACCCTCAAGCCCTCGAACTGCCAGGGTGATCCATGCCCCGCCCAAATTATTAAAGACGCTGCAAGAGAACTATCCCCATTTATCTCCAAACGTATTAATGTATCCTTTTCCACCAGCATCATCCCCAGTAATCTTAAGGAGTCCCGGGTACTACCCCTCCTTAAAAAACAAACACTAGACCCCGCCATATCCACAAACTACAGACCCATAACCAATGTCCCCTTCCTGCTCAAATTTCTAGACAGGGTTGCATACCTCCAAATTCAGCAGTACTTGCAACAGAATGTTCTTTTAGGAGCTCGCCAGTCAGGATCCAGACCCCAACACGGGACTGAAACTGCACTGACAGACCTTAAGGCCCAAATTGACACACTCAGGAATAATGGAAAAACCGCCCTGCTACTACTACTTGACCTTTCAGCAGCGTTCAATCTGGTAGACCGTACAGTCCTTTGCAGCCGCTTAGACTCAGCGGCGCACTTCACAAATGAAGCTATAGGCTGGATACAATCCTCCCTAATCAATAGGGCCATGCGTGTCTTCTCACCTACAGCATCTGCCGACCACATTCCCATCACCTGTGGAGTGACTCAGGGCTTGTGTGTCTCCCCGAAATTGTACAACATTTTCACCAAGCCCCTTTTTGATGATCTTGATGGTCTATGGTCTTGGTAACACCTGCACTAATTATGCAGATGATACTCAGATCCTCATGCCACTAATGGGAGACTACGACAAGGATTTGGCCTTAGTGAATAGAGTGGACCTCATCATCCAGGCATGGATGGCCACCCATGGCCTATGCCTGAATGATGACAAAACTGAGCTTGTCATTCTCGACACTACCCCTAACCTGAGCAAACTCGACCTCACCTATTCCAGTTTCACCATTGACGGTAACACCATGAATGCCTGTAAAACAGTCAAAACACTAGATTTTCACCTAGGCGACACTCTCTCCTTCACTAAACAGGTCAGTTCCATGGCCTCCGCCACAGACTATACATGCAAGCTAATCAGAGATGCTAAGCCCTTCCTCTCCACTCCCAGTTGCATCACCTTAGCTAGAGCTGTAATTCTTTCAAAATTAGACTACTGCAATGCCCTCTATTTAGGAGCCAACAAATACATCCTCAATAAATTTCAGATCTTGCAAAATAACGCCCTTGGAGCGGCACTAGGCTTAGCCAAAAAAGAGCACATCTCAGAGCTAAGAAGAGCAAACAAATGGCTCACCACCAACGACAAAATCCTGCTTAAAACAGCCTCACTCACCCACAAGTGTCTAAATAATGCCGCCCCTCTCTACCTCACAGAAAGATTCAAGAGAAAATCATCCAACTGCCCTACAAGACTAGCCAATACCAACTTGTTGACTGTACCCAGATTCAGACTTGCAAAAACAGGGGGACACAGCTTCCCAGTAAAGGCTGCACAGATGTGGAATTCACTACCACCTACCCTTAGAGCAGACCAAACATACTCCCATTTCCGACATAATATCATCAACTGGTTCAAAGACAACAACTACTAAACCTTGAGCACCTCCCACCTCCCTACCTTCCTACCTTGTATATATTGTATATATCATAACTGTTGCCTCCCTACAGTTGACAGCCTTTGCCACTCTTTTATTCATGTACATATTTCTTCTCCCAAAATGTTAACGCCTGCTACCTTTCTTCTGTATATACTGTACAGCACTGTAACATAAGCTGAGAATGTCCTTGCCACTCTTCTGCACCCTGATACTCCCGGGTCTGGCGCGCATTATAAATAATAAAACAAACAAACAAACAAACTGTTCTGGGAATTGGATTGAGGATCCCCATGGCCCCATATAAATGTAACCATCTAAATCTCCCGAATGATGATGATGATAAAAAGCTGGTTTTGTCAAAATGATACAGTCACTATTCAAAATATGCCTTTTTCTTGGAATTATGTATTGGCACACGATTTCTGAAAACCTCTACATTAACCTGCAACACCTGTGGTACATAGTGATTGCTAGGTCTGTGGTTTAACCAGAATTGTGTCATGCATTATTTAAAAGACTGGCAAGGCTAATGTTAGCATTGGCCATCAAAATGATTTGGCAAAAATATAAAAAAAGCATCTAAAATTACTGAAATAAACCGGTGGAATCTTGTAGCAAGAAATGGAAGTTTGTGTTGGTTCTCTCTGTGTGATTATTTTAAAAATAATGGTTTCAGATAGTGGGTTTTACAGAACACTTTTGTTAAAAAACTGGGTAAAAATCCACACAGTTTTCAATCGTTTTGTAGGATAACCCATGAAAAAAATCCAATAGATGCCAAGTAACTAACAGGCACATCAGCATTTCCAGTGTATTTTCATGATGCATTTGCCCACAATATATCCCAGTATTCTGCCAGTGTAAACACATTTTCATGCTGGCTATGCCCAAACATATTCATGCTGCTTGAACCAGTATAATCAATAACCCCACATATAACAACATTCTGTTGGCTTTTCCCATAATGACAGCAACAATGTTGTGCCACTTTAAGAAAAGATGTCCGTTCTGGATTCACCAATCCATGTCCATTGGCTGCTCCAGTATAGAATTGTATAATGATATAAGAATGTTCATGCTGACTTTGGCCTTAATGAAAGTAAAAATGCTATGCCACTGTTAGAAAAGAAATGCGTACTGCTTGCACCAAAGTAGGCAAGGTTCTGCGTTCAAGAACACTCATTGAGTTGGTTTTGGCCACAACGCCAGTTACAAAGCCATGCCTCTGTAACCAAACATGTCAATGCTGGTTTCACCAACTTAGGCCTTTACACCAACATAGGAATGCTCATGTTGACTTTGCCCAAAATGGCAGTGAAACTGCTATGCCACTGTAAGAAAACATGTCCATACTGACTGCACCAATGTAGGACAATATTACCACATAAGAGAACTCTTCATATTGACTTTGCCCATATTGCCAGGAACAATGCAATGCCACTGTAAGAAAACATATCCGATTTGACAGCACCAAAATAGGCTGCATGCCCACGCAAGAACACACATCATTTTAGCTTTGCCCATAATGGTGGTAAAGGTGAAATGCCACTGTAAGAAAACATGTCTATACTGGATGTACCATACCACTGTAAGCTAATATACTCACGTAAGAACACTCATCATGTTGTCTTTGCCCATAAAGCCAGTAAAGAATTATATTGCACTGTTAGTAAATATGTCCATACTGTTTGTGGCACTGTGGACCAGTATCCTCACTTAAGAACACTCATCATGTTTACTTTGCCATTATTGACAGTAACAATGATAGGCCACTATTGGAAAGCATGTCTGTATTAACTGCCAGTGTTTGCAAGTAGCCCCATTAAGAACACTCATCATGTTGGCTATGCCCATAAGCCAGCAATAATAATATACCACTATTAGAAAACATCTGCATACTGGCTACAATAATGCATCCTTCTCCCCAAATAAGAACACTCATCATGTTGAATGTTCCCATAATGCAATTTCAAATTAAATGCCATCTTCATAAAAGGCACCCATATATATGCTGGCACCTAAATATCCCCTCTGCAGACGTTCTCTGCCTCTACACACATTAATACATCATCTGTGCTTTCCCATGTATACCCAGATGCCAAACCATTAATATTGCATTAGTTCACTCAGTCAACACGACCAATACTACACAATATTCACACTTCACTCTCATTCCCCCATTCATTTGCATGCCCACATGCTACAACATTCCCACTGCACCCTCATTCACATACTGACGCACATAGATACAGCCCCTTACAATAACACACAGATACCATGATGGTGATGACTCAGGAATCATGCCACAGCCAGGACCACCACACACCCTGCTTTCATGGCCATCCCGTTCCTGCACACCGCCCACACAGGAACCAGGAAGGTGGGAGAGGGGTCGCGTGACCAGATGTCATGGTCTTGCTGGGACTGTGCTGGAATTTGGCCCTCTGTCAACGAGTCCTAAGAGTTTTTGGCCCTCACTACAACCCAGGCGTTAAGGGGTTAACGGCGCCGTAAAAGGTGGCGGCGCCGTTAAACCCTTAACGCCTGATTACGAGGTCCCTTTGCGGGTGGCACTTTAACGCCTGCTTTTAACAGGCATTAAAAAACCAACCCGCAAAGGGACCTTGGTACTTAGCGCCTTCCCCATTCCCATTGAGCCCTATGGGGCAAAAATGGGAATGGGGAAGGGCCATGGCGGCATGGGGAATTACTGCCCCGCCAACCTCGGAATGGGGCGGTAATTCCCCATTCCGCCATGGCGGAGTGGGTAAGTTACCGGCATGGACCATGGTGCTATTAGCACCATGGTCCAACGCCTGGGTCGCAATGAGGGCCTTTGTTTTATTTGAAAACCATATCCCGGTTTTGGGGAAAGAGAGGGTGAACTGCACAGTTTTGAGGAAAGGGAGGTTGATAACTGTATCGTCAACAATTATAAACTAAATAGACAACATGATATTTTCCCAATTATAATATATGGGGATCGGCTTGAAATGCTCAACTTCCAGGTACCATCCACGTGCATTTACTCAGCTCAATTTTAATTGCTACGAGACTCAACTTTTATTAAAAATGTATAAATGCTTGACCCATAAGATTGGTAAAAGTTATGTTTCACAAATGTATTTCTCCTCAAGGATAGCACACTTGCCAGTTTGTACTCTAACCATAATTCTTGGCACCAGCGTATCGGGAGGATAGTTCAGGGGCAACGTGCTCGCCTTGGAAACAAGACAACACAGAGCAACACAGGTTTGATCCCCAGGTCCGCGCTTAGAAACCTCTGGGTATTAAGCGTGTTATAAATAACCTATCATATCACCAGTGACAGTAGCTATAACCCCTTTAGGAAAATGACCTATTCCACTAGTAAGATTTACGATTATGAACAAAACTTGGTAGACCTTTCTACAAAGAGTAATAGCACTTTGCACATAATGTTCAATCTTGGTACACCTGAAATCCCAAGCTACTCAATTGCTTTTCCTAGAGACGCTACAATCTGGAAATAGTTTAACCTTCGGTTCCATCAAATGGGCACACAGGAAGTCACTGGCGCAAGACGCAATAGACCCAGAGTCGATCGCACATGTAGGCTGTGTGGAAAGACAGTTTTAGAAAATGCTAAGCACTTGTTGATGGGTTGTGATAGTCAGGCGGTGCAACAGAGTTAAGTCAATATATACATACATTAGGGGAATTCAGGATATATGTGGGACCTGTACATGGCCGGAAAGGATAACAACCTCATTTACCACTCACTAAATTGTGGAGTTTTATTAAAAACGTATTGGAGGGTTTGATATAGGCACACTGGATTTTCAGTGGGTCAAATTGTACATTGGAGGTTTTTTTCTACACGTTAATTCCTTTTCTTGTCGTTTGCCTTATTCATTGTGGGGTGGTGGTTGTTTTTTACTTAAATGCATTTTCTGGGTGATGTTATTATGATTAAAAAAGTTCTTTTTTACTATATTATCAATACACAAAAATGAAAAGTAAAGAGATATGGCTGCTCTATGATGGGTTAAGGGCCATCCCTCATCACCCATTATGCATGAGCCATCACTGGACAAAAGCTTAATGGGAAGCAGAGGTCATTTTCTTAGAGTCGGTAATGGTGTCCCCTGCTTGACCCTGGCAGTTGGTGCGAGATTTAAGGAGCTGGACACCACAACTCACTATGGGATGTGCTCCAGCTGGTAGTAGGGGGAGGCTACCTTAGTATCCCACACAGCACAATGGGCAAGAGATAGGGGATCATCACGTGCATGCTCTAGGTGACACTGGCCTTTAAAAAAAGAATCCATACTGGGGCTGTCATGCCCCTGGCTGTGAAGACCAGGCAACCCAGATCCTAAATCATTATAACAGTACATCAGAGTTTGCTCATGTAAAGGTCACCAATGGATCCCCTGAGCAGGTAGCAAGGAAAGAACAGCGAGCGAGTGTTGCTCAGGGCTTCATGCAAGCAGCGCTAGCCTCACCTGTTAACCTCTGAGTGTGCCTGTCTCTGCAAATGCCCAACAATAAGGGAAGCAAGATGGCATACTCGCCTCTTAGAGGCTTAGACCACCCCTCACAGAGCCCACCGGTGCTTACAGAAGATGTCCTTCACAATTTCACAGGGAATCAACCCATCACTGTAGCCCGGCCCTAAGGGGTGGGGGTGGGGGGTGGAGATAGAGGCCTCTGCAGCTGGGTCTGGGTGTTTGGAGTAGTGGATCAGTGCGAAGGAGAGCAAAGTGAAGGCAGAAGGTGCAGGAGATGTTGGTGGTGCGAGAGAGCTTGCCATTTCAGGAGAGGTTTAAGTGTGGGACAACTGGGAGTGCAGATAAGGTCTGATGCATAAAAGAGATTAAAGGTGACACATAACTGGAAAGAGAAGGATAGATTGGAAGCAGAGGAGGTGGGCGGAATGCAAAAGAGGTTGGCGGATGTGTAGGTTCAAGAGGAAATGGAACAATAGGTAAAGAAAGGAGGACTCGTACAAAGATTGATGTAGAAGAGAGCAAGACGGTAGGGGAGTGGTAGAGGAGGAGAAGTGATATATTGGGAGGAGGAATGAAACAAAATAAGAAGGAGCAGGTAGAAGAAACGAATACCAGAGAGGAAAGGATGGAGAGTGGTATATTGAGAGGATGGTTGAATCCAAGTAGAAGAGAAGGTGGAAGAGAGAAGCAAGATGTGGAAGTGGAAAAAGGAGTTACACTACGGGGGGAGGAAGGGAAGTGCAGTGGAGAAGAGGAAGTGAAGCGAGACTAGCATGGGATAGTGGAGGTTCTTCTGGAGACACAATGGCCCTCATTACGACCCTGGCGGAGAACCATGGTGCAATTTGCACCATGGTCCATGGCGCAAAGCTGCCAACTCCGCCATTGGGGTTGGCGGACTTACCGCCCCATTCCGACCTTGGCGGGGTGGTAAGTCCCCAATCCCCATTTACCCTTCCCCATTCCCATTTTTGCCCCATAGGGTATAATGGGAGTGGGGAAGGCGTTAATTACGCCACCGTAAATTACGGTGGCGTAATTAACAACAAGTCCCGTAGCGCCATGGATTTTTCTGCCCGGAAAAAGCAGGCGAAAAAAGCACCATGGCGCTACGGGAACTCGTAGTAAGGCGGAAAGGTACGCCATGCATTACGCCGGCGTAAACCCCTTTCCGCAAGAGTCGTAATGAGGGCCAATGAGTTCCATTGAGGGTAGGACACAACTTAGGTTCACACGTTGTGTAAGACAGGTAGAACGAGCAATGGGTCTATGGCAGAACATTGAGGAGGTGAAACGAGGACAGCTCTAGGACAAGATGTGAGTGTTGTGCTGTAGCCCATAACCATGAGTGCCATTTGTCTGACAATGAACAAATTAAGGGGGATGGAATCTGTGTTGCTCCGTGTCGTTTTGCTTCCATGTCGAGCACATTGCCCCTGAGCTATCCCCCTGAGTGCAAACCATCAAACCAACCTTGCACAAGGATGGATCGAAAAACATGCATACTATTCATCAAAATGTAAATAACAACTAGTCCAACAATGAGGTTTTCGGCATTTAATAATTCGTCAGGCAGACATTATTTGGCTAATGCTTTTCAGACCATGCAAGGTCCTTCGTCAGGGCACTATCTGCGCTGTAGAAAGAAAGAAACAAACAAACGGCAAGCTTAAAATGCGCATGAGCAGAAAAGAAAAGCAATGTGTTGCATCATACTTGGCCTGAACAGTAGCCAAGGCAACCAGTCATAAAAGGAATGCATGTGCAAGATGTAGTCTTAAAAGAGAAAATTGACAAACAAAACTAACCAAAAAATGACATAAAATAATCCAGAATTATCAACAATGACATACATTACATTCATAGTGAACACAATGAAATCTTTGCACCATACCGGGCTTGAAGAATAGCCAAAAAATAATACATATAAAAGTACGAATGTACCGTTTGTGATCTAAGAAGAAAAAAGCATAACGATACTGGCAAATATTCAAGAATCAAAATTCGAAAATGGTAAAAAAAAAAAGGATTACAAAATCCTACCTTGTGTGAGACTTAATGGTCATATGTGCAATAATGCACAGGCAAACAAGGCTCCAATTGGACAAAAATCTGTGAAGATTCATTCATGCTGCTAAGAACCTGTGGCTGACTCTAACTATCCAAGCAAAGGGTCGGGGCAAGGTGCACGCTGGTCGCACCTGCTCTTTTGCCTATCTCGGCTGCCTAACCAGCACTGTACTTCTGCCAACCCATGTACCTAGTTCTCTCCCTCTGCCCTCACGCTGCTGCTCCCTCTGTATTGCCAGCACCTAGGCCCCACATACCTGCCACTCACTGCCTCACCCTTTCACCGAACACGGTTCAATAAGCCAGCCAAGAAAATCAAAGAGGGCCTCCCCAATAAGATTTGCCTTTCATGTCCATTGCGACCAACTTTGGTGCATTTTGTGCTCTCTCAAACAATGAGTGAAACGCTCTGCGCAGCTTGTTATTGACACAAAGAAATGACTATCAGCTCCCTAGTAAGCAAAATCGGGATGCTACTTGCAATAATCATCCATTCCATGACTTTAACCGGTGGTAATGGCCCAGGAGCGTCCTTAATGGCCCTCACGCAGGACCCCAGGCCATTACCACCAAGTACAAACTCTGCTACTGGTGATAATCAATTACGTTAAGGCCTCATTTCAAACATTTTCCTTGTGCTGAAGCCTAAATAATTTACATTACCTTTTTGTCAAACAAATTATTGATGCACTGGAGCCCATCCAACAGGTGAGTAAGTCAATCCAGAGAGGCAGTGGTGGATGGAGAGGAGTCATGTATTGGATGTACTGGCTGCTTTCCTTGCATCTCTTTAATCCCAACTTCCCCTTCCCAAACTCCCACCTTCTAGTCCTGCCTAAGGCTACATGACCTGGGCTTCCGGAACCTGCCTGAGGTAGCTCACTGGGTTCTGTAAGATATATTGTGGGTAATATATTAATATTTGGATTGCTCATTAAGTGGACAGCCCATGCAATACAGTCTGACTCTACAATTCTAGGTATGATACGGGGGGCTGCTCAAAACTGAAATGCATTTCAATAGATTCATTAAAGGTGGCCTCCAGACTTAATGCAATGGAAGGTTCCACAAAGTACACCGTAACAGGCAGTTTGTCTAAAAAAAGGAAAGTCACAATTTCTCACACACATGTATTAATTTCCAGGATCAATCCTGTCTAATTAACACAGACTTCTAGGTGTACTTCTACCACGTGTCAGTTGATATATCAAAATCCTTGATTTATCAATAACATCTAAGAATTACACATGGTCACATTTTTAATGATACCAAGAACTTTGCTTTCCCAATAAGACCAGTAATTATAGAGTGTGAGGTGTCAGAAATGTCAGGTGGACAACTTTGTGAAGGTTTTTGAAAAGATGCCATTTGAATAACTCAAAAGGTTGGATAAACACCTCACTATCCCTACCCTGACGAGGATTTCCCTGCCTATCAAAATAAACTAAAGGAAACACTCTAACAAAAGGTTTCTGTTCCACACACTTGTCAATATAACAACTTAACAAGGTAATGTATGGCAGTTCAAATAGAACAGAAACAACAGTTATGTTCACAACCTGGTAAATGTCTCTCGTTATAATCTGTGTGAGTTGCCCTTCCCCATATTGAAACAGGATTCTATTCAACAGTTCCAAAATGATAAGGAAATCCTGTCTTGCAACAAAGTTCCAATACCGTTTTTTTGTTCCAACTTGAACTCAACCAACAGTTCAAAACGTTCAACAGGTATTTCCTCGTTCCACTTGTGATAAAGAGTTCAAAGTAACTTCTTTTCATAAACCGAGAATACTTCCATATTCATTAGGATCAACAAAAATGCATTTGCCAGGATAATTCTGCAACAGTTCGCAACACACTTGTTTCAGCAATGTTAGATGATTCTGCAGCAGTTTACAAAACACTTGTTTTCAACAATATAAATTTGTCAGGATGATTCTGCAACAGTTTACAAAAACACCTTAGTGGTTGTGCCACTTCTTCTTCAACCACCACACACAGTACTTCAAAGATTTCCAACTGAGCCACCCACCTGCCAGGTCTACTACTAAATGATCATTTACCCTGGTGTACTCTCCTACCATGACAAAATTACAGGTACTTCTTTGGTAAAGGTTTGCTTCCAACAATTTAGCAATGTCTTTTGCTTCACAACATCAAGTTGGACTACTTCTTCTGGGAAGAAAAGAAACACATTGGTGCTGTTTGTTACACACTTGTGAATGCCACATGCAATGCAGGTTATACTCCACTCCTCATATAGCCTCAGTTATACAATGGTAATATGATTTACAATCACTTGGATTGTTAATTGTCCTCTCTTGGCTTTGACAATGATGGTTCTTTGGAACTTGTCTTGCTATTATTCTCTTTTCACTTTGGCAATAGCTGTTTGTATTGGTGTCTCATAATATTACACATTCTTGTTGGGTATTGTTCTGACCAACATAGATACAATCACGCTTTCCTGGTCTACTTGTCACATTCTTTTTCTGGCCCCTTCTTCGCTTTAAGTTAGCTTGATTTTTAAACAGATTATTATTCTGCTTTACTTCAGTTCAGTATTCAAAATAAAAAATGTTGCCACTTCACTCTCTTTATATTAGCTTTGTACTTAATGCACCCAGTCTTGGCCAGCGGCGATCAAGGATTGCTTCAGAGAAACAAAACAGTAGTTAACTCACCAGGTCCAGTGTGCGGGTCAGCTCGCTCCGCTGCCTCCTGGTCTTCTGCTTTTGCTACTCTGCGTGGCCGACAATCTGCTTCGCTCTGTCACCCGTGGCCCATCCCAGTCAGAAATGGAGCGCCCCATGCTCCAAAAGCTCTTCGGTGCTCATCTGCCAAGGGAGCCAGACTTACTATGGGGGAATCTTTTAAACTTTACGCTTCGTGCCACGCGACCGCTGCAGCCTCAGTCTTCAGGGGGAAAGCTTCCAAATCCAATGTTTCCTGCTGCGTGACCTCTGCAATCAAGGTCTCCATAGGGAGAGACCCTCTCAGGACCACCCTCTGCTCGGCACACAACAGTGGTCCTGATGTCTCTGCTCTCCTCCAGCTTCTGCTTCCACCGCAACGTGGAGGTACCGCCTCCACCTCCTACTACAGCTCTCTATGACCTGTACTCATCAAAGCTATTAGGCTGCAACTTGCAGTCTTGTTCCACTTGTGGGAAACCTGAGGGTTTTCTCACTCCTAAACCCCTGAGAACCTCTGCGCAGGTGGCCAGGGAAAGGCCATTGCTTTTGAATTCCGACCATGGGGGGCGGAGAATCAAGGGAGGATCCCCTGGGTGGAGGGTCCTTGGGGACTGGGAGCGGGCTGCCATTGGGCGAGACATGGTACCCCCTTTCCTTATTAATGACTAACTCAACCCTTCCCCAACATTTTTGGGCTGTTAAAAGCAAGTTCCACTCATTTCTACCCATAAGGCAGCACTCATTTTTAGAACAAGCTCAAGGTAAAGATGGCCGATCGCGTTACTTGAACAATCAGGGCAGGCTAGATGCTAGTAAGTAAAAACGGACTGCACACAAGTTATAGGGAGGCGCTTCCCAGAGCGCCTTGTACATGATCAATTGGAGAGAAAGTAGCGAGGAAATGAGGATGACTGGGTCGAGTATAGGTAAGCAAACCTTTTAAATAACCAATTGCGAACTGAGTAAATATTAAAATATGACACGTGAGGCACGGCTCTTAACTTGAATATGGCATGTCATACCATCACATTGGGACAAAATGGAGCCAACTTGGCCACAAGTGTGGTGTTGTAAAACGTAAACTAAACTGCTAATTATATGGGATGCTGAACCGTGGTGTTGGGTGCTACACTTGCACTCGCAATACGGTAACCCAACATCAGTATAAGGAGACCCCTGGAGTATCCAGGGTCCACATCTAACTATACCAAGCACGCATACTGGAGGAACACATAGTGATGCTGTGGTCGATTGGGGTTTTGAAACAATATAAATATTGGGGAATAGTGCCCTCCCAGACAGGCACGTAACTACAATGTTTCCCTCCACCAGATCACGGGTGTATGGAAAAAGCGGTCAGCAAGAGCGCCATCCAAAGCAGTATAAACAAAAAGAACTGTTCCACAGAATACAGAAATAAGATCAGTACCGACATTTGCGGTTGTGCATAGTATTGAAATAGAGATCCCTAACCAAGTTATGTGTAAGCAGAGCCTAAATGAAAGGCGACAAAAACATTTCTAACATATTACTGTTGCAGGTGGGCTAATAACCATCCCCCCTATTTGCCTCATCATGAAGCTATCACGTTTATGAAGTAACTAAAAATGTCATGTCACAAAGAAATTCATGTGAAATCAACCAAGGTCCATAGTCCAAGATAGAAATTCACTTGGGTAAGAACCATAGACGTGGATTAACCTCACTCACTACTTTTATATGTGTATTTATGTTCACAGACTAAAAGAAGACAAGACAAAAGGGGTAGCTCACGATCCAAGGATTGCATGACAAATAAATATCTGTTCTGATGAAGGCCCCAGGTTACATACTCTAAGAGGAACAACAAGAAAGGGTGGATCCCAGTTTGCGGGCCGAAACACATTGTGCTGACTATTATATTTTGCATAATATATCCTTCTCATCAGCAGAACAATCAGATAATTACAACCACAGGCAAATGTACACAGAAATCAATATCATGATAGTAAAATGACCCTGTATCGAATAATAATACCTAGATATACCTCTTAGGTATTCCGGGTTATATCTGCATGTATGGTCCCATCTGTAAAAATGTCAAATGTCTTAAAATAAGTCTATTTCTATGCATCTTGTTTTGCACTAACCCCACTTTTTGGAGACTAGGGTTGTACTAATACATCCTGAAGTTAAAGTATTTGTCAGCCTATCTTGCAGACTATGTACACATTTGTTTTTTGTCTTTTAAGAAATCGTTGTCGATGTCTGTGTAAACCAATGGTTTTTGGTGTCTATTTAAGCAAATAAGTAGATGTATTATATGTTTTTGAATAAAGTAATTGTATAATGATTTTGAAGTAGAGGTTGTGTGCAGTATTTGTTTGTTTGCTGCACTCTTTCCAGGCTTGGCTATTTGGCCAACACAAGAGAGGAAAGAGAAGCCTAGAACTTGCACCTTTGCTCTCCTTAAAGTACTGGGACCAAGAAAAAACAACTGGGAACAATGAAGACTACACTCTTTTACCAATCTGTTACTGGGATAAGGAAGATGCCTGCTAAGGGCTATGAAGGTCAGGCATGTCCTGGTGATTGTAGCCAGGCAGGGCTGAGTGGACATCCACACCTGCAGCCTATCAAGGGGCTGCAGGTATACAAGAGGATACCAGCCCAGGGGGCAAGGGTCGAGGAGCAGCAGGAGCGGCAGGAGTCTCATGAGAAGAAGCAGGGGACTAAATTTGCGAGGCATGCCGAAACACTAAGGTCTGCAGGGAGAGGTGGCCAATGGAAGCATGGCATGGGAGCTGGGGCTTCATGGAGCAGACCGAACGCTGCCAAAGGAGTCGTGTGGAGAGGTTGTCCCTTTCACCTGTGTTCAAGATGTTTGTTCCCTTGTATTGACAGGTTGACACAGGAATGCCTGAGGCGCAGAAGTTGGTCTCCCAACCTGAAAAGCAGTGACCCGTGCTGCTGGAAAGGCTGTGAACGCGACCAGTGAGTTTCTAGCCAATGAGAAGCCTGGTGCGTGAGTGTTTGAACTTTGCTACTCAAGAAATACTTTGTATCGGAGTGATTGTGTGTTTGAGGAAAAAGATTTTTTAAAGTCTCTGAATGCTGGGCATTACGTTTAAGCAAACGAAAGGGCTATTAAATAATAGGTTGAATTGAAGGTGTGTTATGAGTATAACCGGTGTCTACCGAATACCGAACTGAATGAAAAGCTTAAGTACCACTCGTGTTTATTAATTATCAAACTGAATGAAAAGTTTAACAATTGCAACTCGTGTCTATTAATTGCCAAACTGAATGAAAAGCTTAACAAGTATAACCCATTTCTATTGAATACCGAACTGAATGAAAATCCTTACAAGTACAAATCATGCCTATTGAATGCCAAATTCAGTGACAACTTTACAAATAAGGAGAACTGTTATATACTTAGTTCAAAGGCAAACACAACTTTAAATCCAATAAAGGCTGAATTCTAAAACAAGCAAAACTTTAAATCCAAGAAATACTGAATTCTAAAATCAATGAAACTTTAAGAAAGACATTGCATGCTGAACTTTAAAGTGAATGGTACTTTAATATTTAAACAAAGGGGGGCATATTGAATATCAACTGGTGTAAGTGTGGCAAAGAAACCTAACAAGACAAGGGAAACTTTTGTAATACTGAAATTAAGTCTTGGGAAGGAAACCCTAAGACTTGAAAATTGGGGAAGGGGACTTTGAGTATTGGTTGTGTTTGGAACTGTGTTACTTGAACATTTGCTAACTTGAGGATGAACTCTCAAGGTCCTTTTGTGTTTGGAATTGTGTCACTAGAGACTTGGAGAAGGGAACCCCAAGTATTGGATAAAAACTAGATCATCCTGAACTTAAGAGGAGTGATTTTGAGTATTCGTTGTGGAACTATTTTATACTTGGACAAGGGAGCTGAATGGAAGCTGCATGCTGGAGAAAGCTCAGAACTTTGGGTTGGACTGTGTTTCCTTCGGTTACTGACATCCCTACATATTGTTTAGATTAGTTGTGAGGGTAATTATAGGTTTTTGAAACACACAGATTCTTATGTTGAACTTTTTGTCGCAGACTTTCCTTACATTTATTTAGATAGGGAAATCCCATCCTACCATAGGGCAAGTTAGGCCTGTATCCATTCTGACATTTAAATTAAATATTTGAATTCAAATCGTTTGTCTGTGTCTTCCCTCATGATGCCTTCCCACTCTGCAACCCTCTCCTTCGTCCCAGTACTTTGGGGTTTGTGGGATTTGAAGTCCACAATGTTCAAATCATCTTTTCCCACAGTTTCAATTTTACAATAAGCCATTAGGATGATAGGATCTCTGAGGAAGTTATAAAAGGGAAGTTATAAAAGGGGTTTTCCTATTCTTCCTGACCTGCTTACCTCCATCTGATCCTTCTGCAGAACACCAACCCCCAGGGTCAGGATCAGGAAGTGTCTGCCTTTTTCTGGCCAGATGAGAAGGGTCCCAGGCCAGGTTTTCTGGGGGAATCATCTCTAGTTCATCAGAAGAGTCAGAGAACTGTTGCCCCATTTGCCATGCAAGATCCAGTGCTTTAGTAACTGTAGGTATATGTGTGTCATTAAATGATAGCTCCTAGTGAATTACACCAAACTCCTGCAAAGTGCTGGACCAGGGAAACCCAAGTTTGTCGGTGGGGGCATTGAACTAACAGCAGGCCTGACTTGCTGGGAGCTCAGGCCCCTACTGGCAAATAAATGCCCGAATCACTGGCAATGGTACTACCAGTGCTGGTGATTCTGATAATCACATCCATGAGGTCCTATGGGACTGCATGGAATGGGAAGTTAACAGTGTCTCTGCTGCTCGTAATATCCCAGTAATACTGGGATATCGGGGTGGTGGAAATGATAAGGCAGTTTTTTGCAGGTATTCTGCTGGAATTACCAGCGGTATACCGGCACAACTGTAATGAGCGCCTTAGTCTCACAACGGATCCATCCCCATGGTGTAAGTTTAATCATTCAAAAGTTATAAGTGATATTCGTGTTTGCATATAGGGTCAATGAAAAATATGTTCTTTTTTTAAAACCAAAGTTAATATGCATGCCTAAACATGCACTGTAATTCAGCCTGGATGTTTTGTGGCCATCGCATGAGTTGAACAAACAGCTCTTTGTAGGGTTTAATGCTTAATGTGAGTAGGTTGAAAGGGCTCTTTTGTTCTCATTGCATTCGTCCAACAGACATTTTGAGTTTTGTGATGAGGGATTCTTCAGTCATGTTAAGGGTGGTGAAACCGTTAGAAGCTGGCCATAAAAAAGAACATACTTTTACCAACAGATATTAATCTGTACATAGACTGCAAATTCTATATTCCGGAATGGTAGAGTATTTTCTAACACTGCACTCTTCAAGGCTTTAAAAGGTGGGAGTGCTGTTTTGATCTGAGTTGAAGCCTAGGTCATCTTAAAGTCAGAATTAATTAAACACATCAAGGTAATTAAAACTACACAAAAGAATATCTGTTTTCAACATATTTACACTGTAGGATATTAAGTCCATGATATTATTATAAGCTTTTTAAATAAATCTGAACGTTGTTGGAGAAATAAAACATTACTTTAAAATACTGAGGATACATGATGATTCCTATCCTTCATTTGATGTACTGTAAGAAATGTATGAGTGCACAATTCAGAATACCTGACAACGTCCTTTTACTGCACTTTTATCTTTTTGAAATGTCTGTAAGATTCTCTGTAACGTTACGCAGTTCACAGGATTATATTTTAGGCAGTGTCAGGCCTCTTCACGCTTTCAGAAATTCAGTTCCTTTTTGAACTGGTGCATATTGCATCACATGTATTCTTTGACATTGTTAATAACCCAGTCTTTGGATGGTATGTACTCAAAGGCCTAATGTGTCAAGTGTTAGCTCCCAGGATCACAGGCGATTACTTACATCCAGCAGGTGCACCCTTGTCATGGTGGTAAGAGACTAAAATCATAGCTAGAATTATTCATTTATATGGCACCTCTCTCACCTAAACTTTGATCAGTCTCCATTGGTCTTTGATTCTCTCTACACTGAGAAATCTCCTCACACTTAAAAGGAGCAGCAAGGTTTTCAGTTTTTCAGCATCAGTTTGCTTTATGGAAATAGTTTTCAGTTCCATTCATGGGGACAATTCTTACCACTGCCTAGGTTCCTTGGGTTTCTCCCTTCAAAACTCTTCCTTCGTCCGCAAACTGTTCCTCAGAACATAGGCTCCTCACTTCTGCTTGGATCCTTTTTTTGATTGGGATCCAGCGGAATGCTGCACGGATGTGTTTGTGTTATTTCAATTCACGTAGAAATCTGGCTTCAATATTTCCAACTTTTTGTTTTCTGTTGAGTAGATTTTCTGGTAGTCAATGGTAAAGGTTGTTGGCATAGTGAATTCTTGATAGTACAAAAGATGTAACTGCTGTAGTCTGTGTGCATGATTCCGAGGTAGGTTATGATGCACTTTAGAATGTGAAGTTGGAAGGAACAGCCTATGGATGTGGTGTGATAGGGCTTATCACTTTGGCACTCAGATGTCTCACTGTCAGTCTGAGGGGTGAGCAAGATTGCATTAATTCCAGCCAGGGGACTGCTGCAATGTTCAGTGGTGCTGCACTGCTCAGCAGTAGTACTGTTTTTGCAGCATGAGCTTAATTAGCAGTCATCAGAAGCCCACATTTGTAAGGAAGGTGTTAGTGCCCATTAAGTGTGCTGTTCTGTTACACAGTCATTGGTGAATTTCTAAAGAATGTGCTTGTTGACTGGATAGTTACAGGAGGGTGGTCATGTATATGTTGAAGAGAAGGGGTGAGGGGCTACAGCATTTGGGTACTCGGCATGTCAGGTTGCATGAGGGTGATTTAAAAGGAGTTACAAGTATGTCTGCTAACCCTGTTAAGGAAGAATGTGATTAATCACAAGTAGATTTCCTTTATCCCAATGTTATCTAGCCTCTGTAGAAGGATCTCATGATTCTTTAGCATGTTCCGAATTGAGCAAAGTGTGGATTCGGTTCCTCTCATTGACCTTATTCTTTGTTGGGAATATTGGAGGATATTGTTGATCTCATCATATTACCGGAGATGCTGGCATAGACAATTTTATATGGATTTTAATGATGAAACGAGTATTGGAGATTGGGAGATAATTGACTAGACTGCTTGAGTCTGTTCTGAGTGTTTTAAAGAGGGCTTTAATGCACCCAGTTCTTAAGGTACAGAGCCTAATTCAATGGAGATGTTGAGATGCCATATCAAGGTGGGTGACAAACCTGTGAGTTTTGTTATTACTTTGCAGGTAATGGGCAGGCACAGGTCTTCCAGGAAACCTTCTGAGTTGCCTGAATTCATTGTGGAAAGTAAATCTTGAATGGTAGGTTGTTGGTGGTCTTGGATTTGTTGTATTTTGAGGCAGAAATGTGATGTGATGGAATCATAGAGTTCCTGTTCGGGTATTGAGCTCTCATTTCTGCCTGTGGGCTCCTTGTAATTATGCATTATTTTAAAGACGTCCTTTTGACCATGTAATGCTGAGTTTATATGATCCATGATGGGAACCATCTTTGCTCTTATTATCTCTGATTTTAGTACCACAATTGATGACGGTAGGCTAGTTTGTCTGTTGTTCAGTTGCTTCTTCTATAGATGGGGACTATAAAGCTTAATTTACACCTGGATACCATTACATAATCCCTTCAGCCAATCAGGGAGCTTGAAATCCAGCCTTTAATCACTTGTATAGACCCTATCTCAAATATTCTGACTTGAGTTGCAGCCTAAAAATATTTGCTTGGGCTTATGTTCGATGGGATAGTGACCCTTCCCCATCCTATAGCACTCGGCTTCACCAACAACCATAATTTGGGGTTGGAGTATTATGCCACAGTCATGCTCCCTCCCTCACTATAGAAGTCTTAATTGGGTAAGGTCAATTGTAGGAACACCTACAAAGAATGCTGTACACAAAAAATCATGGAAATGATTGAGTGAAAACTTTAGGCAACGTAACATGTGCACTGTTTCACAGCCACACATTGCACCTTATAGGGAAGAGTAGAATTAACCTGTCACCAATTCTGGAATTGTTCAGACAGTTGTTGATGCAGGGCATTTAATAAACATCTAACCTCTGATTCAAGTCTTGTCCATTGATTCACTAAAGCTAAACTTTTTTGTTTTCTAATAGATAAGGTCATGCAGGCCATTGAACAGTGAAGCCAGAAAAAGAGGAGAGATGGAGAACGGTAAAAAAAGAGAGAACTAGGCACTTGGAGAGTTATGTTACTGGGTTCATTTTAAAAAGTAACGAGTTGATAAAAAACAGTTTATCTTCTCTTCTGTAGGAACCACACCAAAAGACATTGACAGAAACAACAGCAGCACAGGTGGATTCATCTTGCTGGGGTTTCCAGATCAGGATTCTTATTTGCTGTTCTCCATCTTCATGTTGACATACCTCATCACATTTACAGGAAATGTAACCATCATTGTGTTGACCAGAGTGGACGCCCACCTGCAGACGCCCATGTATTACTTTTTGGGGCAGCTTTCCTTTTTGGAGATGTGTTATACCTCAGTCACAGCCCCAAACATGATTGTTGATCTCTTGTCAGGTCAAAAATCTATTTCCTTTGGTGGATGCATGGTGCAGCTCTACATCTTTCTGTCGTTGGGATCTACTGAAATTCTCCTGCTGGCTGTCATGGCTTTGGATCGTTTTTTTGCTATATGCCGCCCTCTTCGATACCATGCTTTTATGAGCAAGCAGGTGTGCGGATGGTTAACATTTGGATCTTGGCTGGTGGGTTTCCTGTCCACCCTGGGCCCTGCCACCCTGATAACACAGCTACCCTACTGCCACTCGCACATCATTGATCACTTCTTCTGCGATGTTGTACCATTGCTGCAACTGGCCTGTGGGGACACCTTTGTGAATGAGATGGTAGTCCATGTGTGTGCTTCTGCTGTTGTTCTGAGCTCCCTTTTGGTAATACTCGTGTCCTATGTCAACATCGTCTTCACTGCAGTCAAGATCCCTTCTGCCATCGGGCGGTGGAGGACATTCTCTACCTGCGCTTCCCATTTGATTGTTGTCCTCATCTTCTTCGGGACTGTCATTTTCATGTACATTGGCCCAAGGGAGTTCTATTCATTCAGCCTACACAAAGCACTAGCCTTATGTTACACCATGTTGACACCACTCCTAAACCCCATTATTTACAGCTTCAGGAACAAGGAAGTGAAGCAGGCACTACAAAGAGTGCTAAGGAAAAGAGTGACTCTAAGAACACTTACATGCTAAAGTTGCGGTTGGAAACATTAACAATTGCTATCTGAAAGGTCCTGACTGAGCACCTGTAGCTTGGAGGTAGAAAGCATTGTCTTCCTAACACCTTGCCAGGTCCTTTCTAGCCTGAAATTGGCAGTTGTGATCACACATTGGCTCTGAGGGCTCCTCGGCATCTCTCCAATGAAGCTATTTTATCATTGGTAGCACTGTCTTACTTTTTTATGGAGCTGCTTCAATAGCAGAGTATTTTTGAGAACCTTTAGTTAGTGCAGCATGAGTTGTAAATTGTGGCCACACTATTCCACCAACGAGTCTGTAGAAATCATATATGGAAGCTGGATGTGTTTTCTCAGTCTAGCACAGATGGACTCTATCTCCAAGAAACAAAATGTTTATATAAATGTAACTTGGGTGTTCACGTTCTGGTTGTAATTGCCTGAAGTTTAGTTACCTCTGCTACCCTGTGACATGCTTGGAGACAACTGTAAGCATGTGTGGGCACAGCACAACAAACATATTTTAATAAAATACTTCTACTATATTAAAACTCACAGGTTCCCTAAGCTAACATTCATGTATA
Source organism: Ambystoma mexicanum (assembly GCF_040938575.1). NCBI lineage: Eukaryota > Metazoa > Chordata > Amphibia > Caudata > Ambystomatidae > Ambystoma > Ambystoma mexicanum. The sequence continues at coordinate 418,881,562 of NC_090938.1, forward strand.
AATTGAATATTCAACAGTGATACATCTAGTGTTTGACATGGCGATCAATGTATTCCTACTCATAATGGTCATTTGCAAGTGCTTATGCTTGGGGTTGTTAAACTGGTGCATTTATCATCTGTGAGTGTATTCCAGATTTGGCAAATCTCAATGATCTCACACTATAGTAGGTACTTGGATGTGGGTGTTTCCTCCTTTCCTTTGAGTTACAGACACATTGGGCAAATCTGTTCAGTTTATCTTTGCATAATCAAAACTGCCGTATTGAGCGTGCTTGCTGCCTTGTTTAACAAGCCCAAGAATAAGCACTTGGAAGTACATCATACTTGAAAAAGCCCATTACTGGACAGAAAACTTGTCGGCAATAACAACATAGGAATACATTGATCACAATGTCAAATACAAAATGTCTCACTATTGTATTTTAAACGTATAAAAGACTAGTAGCTTAGGCAACCTGCACATTTCAACACGGGTACTGATCACTCAGCTCCTAGTATTTGTGACGACACAGGGTAAAGCCACTGTATGAAGGTGAACGCAGCAGTTCTACAACCAAGTTATTACTTGATCTCGGACTAACCAACCCGGTGCTGTAAGAGAGAGGTCTGCATTCCATTCTTGCTTTTGTCTTATACTAAAACTTGCATTACCAAAGGCAATAGATTTTAGGTGGCAAACGTCAAGTGCAGCCTCAAATGCCCTAAACACACCATTTTGTACCTAAGATTTTCACCAACACATGCATTGCATATGAAGAAATGTGAAGGCTAGCACATATACTGCTCCAGAAGAAATTAGGAAGGTAACACATATATTGCTCTCAGAATATCTGTGATGGTTAGATGGATTTGAGGGTGGGCAGTTTGCTGCACTTAGATGACCTTTAGAGTGGGCACTTGTACTGGCAATCTTGGCCAAATGCACAAACGCATTCGAAGCCTTTTCTGAGAATGTTCCCATGCCTGGAGTTCGTTCCCACAAGCTCTCTGAAGGCATACAAATGGGAAAAGGTGCTATATGAATTACTACTAACACTACTACTATGGTAACGTATAACCTACATGTTCAGCTGCTCCTGGATTTGACACGTGCAGGCTCAAATAATTTACCACTTTATATATAAAATATCAAATAGATAATACATATGTGCCAAGCCATCTGGGGAATCCTTGAAAAAATTATGAATCAAATGGGTGCCTTCTCCCTGTAAGTCAACTGTTAGATTTTGCCTGACAGCCTCTTCCCTACAACCTGTGAAAAAACTCACAGGCCGATTCATGGAATAATTAGCGCGGCGCAAGTGGCCAAAAACGTGCGATTCGCAGTGGAATAGCGAAAATCGCAGTGCAAGTGCGAAAATCGCACGAAAAGCAGCGCACATCGATTCATGGAAGGCCGTGCGCGAGAAAATCATCGGATGTGCGCTAAAAAAGTGTGCGGCGCACGTTGGCGCACAGGCTATCTAACGGCGTGCGCCAGGTCACAGCGAAAATCGCACAGGCCACAGCCAAAATCGCACATAGCGCGGCGCACACAACAAAAGTAGGTGGAACACGGGGCGTAACACTCGGAATGGGGAACAACTTGCCAAAATGTGGGCGTCACGGGGGAAGTACAGGGTGCAAGTGCGCGGAACGCCCACACGCTCGCCTACAACACGTATTCATGGAATCGAATAGGGCAAAAAAGCGCACGGTCAAACCAGCGCACAGGCACAAACACGACCGCCACAAGAAAGCAGGAGGTAGCGTCTCTGCGCCTGTAATAAATGTGCGCCAAAAGGTGCGCCAACAAATAGCACCTATATACAGCTATGATGAATGTCCTATACTGTGGCCCTCCAGGACAAATGACGTGCAAAGGGGTACCCACAAACACGGACACCCGCTGACTGAAAAATAACGTGTGCGTGTATTGCGGGGTGCGCGGGAAGTCTCACACGCGATTTGGCAGGGTACGTGGATTTCAGGGGTGCGCGGTAAGTTCCACACGCGATTTGGCCGTGTACGTGCGCGGGAATTTCCACACGCGACTTGGCTGGGTACGTGGATCTCAGGGGTGCGCGGGAAGTCTCACATGCGATTTGGCCGGGTACGTGGATTTCAGGGGAGCGCGGGAAGTTCCACACGCGATTTGGCCGGGTACGTGCGCGGGAATTTCCACATACGATTTGGCTGGGTACGTGGATCTCAGGGGTGCGCGGGAAGTCCGACACGCGATTTGGCAGGGTACGTGGATTTCAGGGGTGCGCGGGAAGTTGCACACGCGATTTGGCCGGGTACGTGCGCAGGAATTTCCACACGCGATTTGGCTGGATACGTGGAACTCAGGGGTGCGCGGGAAGTCCCACACGCGATTCTGAAGGGTACATGGATTTCAGGGGTGCGCGGGAAGTTCCACACGCGATTTGGCCGGGTACGTGCGTGGGAATTTCCACACGCGACTTGGCTGGGTACGTGGATCTCAGGGGTGCACGGGAAGTCGCACACGCGATTTGGCCGGGTACGTGCGCAGGAATTTCCACACACAATTTGGCTGGGTACGTGGATCTCAGGGGTGCGCGGGAAGTCTCACACGCGATTCTGAAGGGTACATGGATTTCAGGGGTGCGCGGGAAGTTCCACACGCGATTTGGCCGGGTACGTACGTGGGAATTTCCACACGCGACTTGGCTGGGTACGTGGATCTCAGGGGTGCACGGGAAGTCGCACACGCGATTTGGCCGGGTACGTGCGCGGGAATTTCCACAGGCGATTTTGCTGGGTACGTGTATTTCAGGGGTACGTGGGAAATTCTACACGCGATTTGGCTGTGTGCTCCCAGGTATTCCCTGTACACCCTCCACGGCCCCTGCAGGCACCCGACACCACAGGGGACTACCCTGCACACCTGCTCATGTCACGCAGCACCCCCAGCCCCCAGCAGTGTAGGGCACCCTCCACCAGGCCCCCACTCATGTCCCCTATCACCCCCACCCCCCAGCATCCAGGGGCACCCTCCACCAGGCCCCCACTCATGGCCCCCAGCACCCCCACCCCCCAGTAGTGCAGGGCACCCTCCACCAGACCCCCACTCATGTCCAACTCATGTCCCCCTGCACCCCCACCCCCCAGCATCCAGGGCACCCTCCACCAGGCCCCCACTCGTGTCCAACTCATGTCCCCCTGCACCCCCACCCTCCAGCATCCAGGGGCACCCTCCACCAGGCCCCCACTCATGTCTCCCACCACCCCCACCCCCCAGCAGTGCAGGGCACCCTCCACCAGGCCCCCACTCATGTCCAACTCATGTCTCCCACCACCCCCATCCCTCAGCAGTGCAGGGCACCCTCCACAAGGCCCCCACTCATGCCCAACTCATGTCCCCCTGCACCCCCACCCCCCAGGATCCAGGGCACCCTCCACCAGGCCCCCACTCATGTCTCCCACCACCCCCACCCCCCAGCATCCAGGGGCACCCTCCACCAGGCCCCCACTCATGTCTCCCACCACCCCCACCCCCCAGCAGTGTAGGGCACCCTCCACCAGGCCCCCAATCATGTCCAACTCATGTCTCCCACCACCCCCACCCCTCAGCAGTGCAGGGGCACCCTCCACCAGGCCCCCACTCATGTCCCCCTACAGCCCCACCCCCCAGCATCCAGGGGCACCCTCCACCAGGCCCCCACTCATGTCCCCCTGCACCCCCACCCCCCAGCATCCAGGGGCACCCTCCACCAGGCCCCCACTCATGTCTCCCACCACCCCCACCCCCCAGCATCCAGGGGCACCCTCCACCAGGCCCCCACTCATATCCAGCTCATGTCTCCCACCACCCCCAACCCCCATCAGTGCAGGGCACCCTCCACCAGGCCCCCACTCATGTCTCCCACCACCCCCACCCCCCAGCCACCATGGGCAGCCCCCACCAGGCCCCCACTCATGTCTCCCACCACCCCCACCCCCCAGCAGTGCAGGGCACCCTCCACCAGGCCCCCGCTCATATACAACTCATGTCTCCCACCACCCCCACCCCTCAGCAGTGCAGGGGCACCCTCCACCAGGCCCCCACTCATGTCCCCCTGCACCCCCACCCCCCAGCATCCAGGGGCACCCTCCACCAGGCCCCCACTCATGTCTCCCAACACCCCCACCCCCCAGCAGTGCAGGGCACCCTCCACCAGGCCCCCACTCATGTCTCCCACCACCCCCACCCCCAGCCACCATGAGCAGCCCCCACCAGGCCCCCACTCATGTCTCCCACCACCCCCTCCCCCCAGCAGTGCAGGGCACCCTCCACCAGGCCCCCACTCATGTCTCCCACCACCCCCACCCCCCACCAGTGCAGGGCACCCTCCACCAGGCCCCCACTCATGTCCCCTATCACCCCACCCCCCAGCATCCAGGGGCACCCTCCACCAAGCCCCCACTCATGGCCCCCTGCACCCCCAACCCCCAGCAGTGCAGGGCACTCTCCACCAGGCCCCCACTCATGTCCCCCTGCATCCCCACCCCCCAGCATCCAGGGCACCCTCCAACAGGCCCCCACTCATGTCCGACTCATGTCCCCCTGCACCCCCACCCCCCAGCCACCATGGGCATCCCCCACCAGGCCCCCACTCATGTCCCCTATCACCCCCACCCCCCAGCAGTGCAGGGCACCCTCCACCAGGCCCCCACTCATGTCCAACTCATGTCTCCCACCACCCCCAACCCTCAGGAGTGCAGGGGCACCCTCCACCAGGCCCCCACTCATGTCCCCCTGCACCCCCACCCCCCAGCATCCAGGGGCACCCTCCACCAGGCCCCCACTCATGTCCCCCTGTACCCCCACCCCCCAGCATCCAGGGGCACCCTCCACCAGGCCCCCATTCATGTCTCCCACCACCCCCACCCCCAGCATCCAGGGGCACCCTCCACCAGGCCCCCACTCATGTCCAACTCATGTCTCCCACCACCCCCACCCCTCAGCAGTGCAGGGCAGCCCCCACCAGGCCCCCACTCATGTCCCCTATCACCCCCATCCCCCAGCATCCAGGGGCACCCTCCACCAGGCCCCCACTCATGGCCCCCTGCACTCCCACCCCCCAGCAGTGCAGGGCACCCTTCACCAGGCCCCCACTCATGTCCAACTCATGTCCCCCTGCACCCCCACCCCCCAGCATCCAGGGCACCCTCGACCAGGCCCCCACTCATGTCCAACTCATATCCCCCTGCACCCCCACCCCCCAGCATCCAGGGGCACCCTCCACCAGGCCCCCACTCATTTCTCAAACCACCCCCACCCCCCAGCAATGCAGGGCACCCTCCACCAGGCCCCCACTTATGTCCAACTCATGTCTCCCACCACCCCACCCCTCAGCAGTGCAGGGGCACCCTCCACCAGGCCCCCACTCATGTCCCCCTGCACCCCCACCCCCCAGGATCCAGGGGCACCCTCCACCAGGCCCCCACTCGTGTCCCCCTGCACCCCCACCCCCCAGCATCCAGGGGCACCCTCCACCAGGCCCCCACTCATGTCTCCCACCACCCCCACCCCCCAGCATCCAGGGGCACCCTCCACCAGGCCCCCACTCATGTCCCCCTGCACCCCCACCCCCCAGCATCCAGGGGCACCCTCCACCAGGCCCCCACTCATGTCTCCCGCCACCCCACCCCCCAGCATCCAGGGGCACCCTCCACCAGGCCCCCACTCATGTCCCCCTGCACCCCCACCCCCCAGCATCCAGGGGCACCCTCCACCAGGCCCCCACTCATGTCTCCCACCACCCCCACCCACCAGCAGTGTAGGGCACCCTCCACCAGGCCCCCAATCATGTCCAACTCATGTCTCCCACCACCCCCACCCCTCAGCAGTGCAGGGGCACCCTCCACCAGGCCCCCACTCATGTCCCCCTGCACCCCCACCCCCCAGGATCCAGGGGCACCCTCCACCAGGCCCCCACTCGTGTCCCCCTGCACCCCCACCCCCCAGCATCCAGGGGCACCCTCCACCAGGCCCCCACTCATGTCTCCCACCACCCCCACCCCCCAGCATCCAGGGGCACCCTCCACCAGGCCCCCACTCATGTCTCCCACCACCCCCACCCCCCAGCAGTGCAGGGCACCCTCCACCAGGCCCCCACTCATGTCCAACTCATGTCTCCCACCACCCCCACCCCCCAGCAGTGCAGGGCACCCTCCACCAGGCCCCCACTCATGTCCAATTCATGTCTCCCACCACCCCCACCCCTCAGCAGTGCAGGGGCACCCTCCACCAGGCCCCCACTCATGTCCCCCTGCACCCCCACCCCCCAGCCACCATGGGCATCCCCCACCAGACCCCCACTCATGTCCCCTATCACCCCCACCCCCCAGCATCCAGGGCACCCTCCACCAGGCCCCCACTCATGTCCAACTCATATCCCCCTGCACCCCCACCCCCCAGCATCCAGGGGCACTCTCCACCAGGCCCCCACTCATGTCTCAAACCACCCCCACCCCCCAGCAGTGCAGGGCACCCTCCACCAGGCCCCCACTCATGTCCCCCTGCACCCCTACCCCCCAGCATCCAGGGGCACCCTCCACCAGGCCCCCACTCATGTCTCCCACCACCCCACCCCCCAGCATCCAGGGGCACCCTCCAACAGGCCCCCACTCATGTCTCCCACCACCTCCACCCCCCAGCATCCAGGGGCACCCTCCACCAGGCCCCCACTCATGTCTCCCACCACCCCCACCCCCCAGCAGTGTAGGGCACCCTCCACCAGGCCCCCACTCATGTCCAACACATGTCTCCCACCACCCCCACCCCTCAGCAGTGCAGGGGCACCCTCCACCAGGCCCCCACTCATGTCCCCCTGCACCCCCACCCCCCAGCATCCAGGGGCACCCTCCACCAGGCCCCCACTCGTGTCCCCCTGCACCCCCACCCCCCAGCATCCAGGGGCACCCTCCACCAGGCCCCCACTCATGTCTCCCACCACCCCCACCCCCCAGCATCCAGGGGCACCCTCCACCAGGCCCCCACTCATGTCTCCCACCACCCCCACCCCCCAGCAGTGCAGGGCACCCTCCACCAGGCCCCCACTCATGTCCAACTCATGTCTCCCACCACCCCCACCCCTCAGCAGTGCAGGGGCACCCTCCACCAGGCCCCCACTCATGTCCCCCTGCATCCCCACCCCCCAGCCACCATGGGCATCCCCCACCAGGCCCCCACTCATGTCCCCTATCACCCCCACCCCCCAGCAGTGCAGGGCACCCTCCACCAGGCCCCCACTCATGTCCAACTCATGTCTCCCACCACCCCCACCCCTCAGCAGTGCAGGGGCACCCCCCACCAGGCCCCCACTCATGTCCCCCTGCACCCCCACCCCCCAGCATCCAGGGGCACCCTCCACCAGGCTCCCATTCATGTCTCCCACCACCCCCAGCCCCCAGCAGTGCAGGGCACCCTCCACCAGGCCCCCACTCATGTCTCCCACCACCCCCACCCACCAGCCACCATGGGCAGCCCCCACCAGGCCCCCACTCATGTCTACCACCACCCCCACACCCCAGCAGTGCAGGGCACCCTCCACCAGGCCCCCACTCATGTCTCCCACCACCCCCACCCGCCAGCAGTGCAGGGCACCCTCCACCAGGCCCCCACTCATGTCTCCCACCACCCCCACCCTCCAGCAGTGCAGGGCACCCTCCAGCAGGCCCCCACTCATGTCCAACTCATGTCTCCCACCACCCCCACCCCTCAGCAGTGCAGGGGCACCCTCCACCAGGCCCCCACTCATGTCCCCCTGCACCCTCACCCCCCACCCACCATGGGCATCCCCACCAGGCCCCCACTCATGTCCCCTATCACCCCCACCCCCCAGCAGTGCAGGGCACCCTCCACCAGGCCCCCACTCATGTCCAACTCATGTCTCCCACCACCCCCACCCCTCAGCAGTGCAGGGGCACCCCCCACCAGGCCCCCACTCATGTCCCCCTGCACCCCCACCCCCCAGCACCCATGGGCACCCTCCACCAGGCCCCCAGTCATGTCTCCCACCACCCCCACCCCCCAGCATCCAGGGGCACCCTCCACCAGGCCCCCACTCATGTCTCCCACCACCCCCACCCCCCAGCATCCAGGGGCACCCTCCACCAGGCCCCCACTCATGTCTCCCGCCACCCCACCCCCCAGCATCCAGGGGCACCCTCCACCAGGCCCCCACTCATGTCTCCCACCACCTCCACCCCCCAGCATCCAGGGGCACCCTCCACCAGGCCCCCACTCATGTCTCCCACCACCCCCACCCCCCAGCAGTGTAGGGCACCCTCCACCAGGCCCCCACTCATGTCCAACACATGTCTCCCACCACCCCCACCCCTCAGCAGTGTAGGGGCACCCTCCACCAGGCCCCCACTCATGTCCCCCTGCACCCCCACCCCCCAGCATCCAGGGGCATCCTCCACCAGGCCCCCACTCGTGTCCCCCTGCACCCCCACCCCCCAGCATCCAGGGGCACCCTCCACCAGGCCCCCACTCATGTCTCCCACCACCCCCACCCCCCAGCATCCAGGGGCACCCTCCACCAGGCCCCCACTCATGTCTCCCACCACCCCCACCCCCCAGCAGTGCAGGGCACCCTCCACCAGGCCCCCACTCATGTCCAACTCATGTCTCCCACCACCCCCACCCCTCAGCAGTGCAGGGGCACCCTCCACCAGGCCCCCACTCATGTCCCCCTGCATCCCCACCCCCCAGCCACCATGGGCATCCCCCACCAGGCCCCCACTCATGTCCCCTATCACCCCCACCCCCCAGCAGTGCAGGGCACCCTCCACCAGGCCCCCACTCATGTCCAACTCATGTCTCCCACCACCCCCACCCCTCAGCAGTGCAGGGGCACCCCCCACCAGGCCCCCACTCATGTCCCCCTGCACCCCCACCCCCCAGCATCCAGGGGCACCCTCCACCAGGCTCCCATTCATGTCTCCCACCACCCCCAGCCCCCAGCAGTGCAGGGCACCCTCCACCAGGCCCCCACTCATGTCTCCCACCACCCCCACCCACCAGCCACCATGGGCAGCCCCCACCAGGCCCCCACTCATGTCTACCACCACCCCCACACCCCAGCAGTGCAGGGCACCCTCCACCAGGCCCCCACTCATGTCTCCCACCACCCCCACCCGCCAGCAGTGCAGGGCACCCTCCACCAGGCCCCCACTCATGTCTCCCACCACCCCCACCCTCCAGCAGTGCAGGGCACCCTCCAGCAGGCCCCCACTCATGTCCAACTCATGTCTCCCACCACCCCCACCCCTCAGCAGTGCAGGGGCACCCTCCACCAGGCCCCCACTCATGTCCCCCTGCACCCTCACCCCCCACCCACCATGGGCATCCCCACCAGGCCCCCACTCATGTCCCCTATCACCCCCACCCCCCAGCAGTGCAGGGCACCCTCCACCAGGCCCCCACTCATGTCCAACTCATGTCTCCCACCACCCCCACCCCTCAGCAGTGCAGGGGCACCCCCCACCAGGCCCCCACTCATGTCCCCCTGCACCCCCACCCCCCAGCACCCATGGGCACCCTCCACCAGGCCCCCAGTCATGTCTCCCACCACCCCCACCCCCCAGCATCCAGGGGCACCCTCCACCAGGCCCCCACTCATGTCTCCCACCACCCCCACCCCCCAGCATCCAGGGGCACCCTCCACCAGGCCCCCACTCATGTCTCCCACCACCCCCACCCCCCAGCATCCAGGGGCACCCTCCACCAGGCCCCCACTCATGTCTCCCACCACCCCCACCCCCCAGCCACCATGGGCAGCCCCCACCAGGCCCCCACTCATGTCTCCCACCACCCCCACCCCCCAGCAGTGCAGGGCACCCTCCACCAGGCCCCCACTCATGTCCAACTCATGTCTCCCACCACCCCCACCCCTCAGCAGTGCAGGGGCACCCTCCACCAGGCCCCCACTCATGTCCCCCTGCACCCCCACCCCCCAGCATACAGGGGCACCCTCCACCAGGCCCCAACTCATGTCTCCCAACACCCCCACCCCCAGCAGTGCAGGGCACCCTCCACCAGGCCCCCACTCATGTCTCCCACCACCCCCACCCCCAGCCACCATGGGCAGCCCCCACCAGGCCCCCACTCATGTCTCCCACCACCCCCACCCCCCAGCAGTGCAGGGCACCCTCCACCAGGCCCCCACTCATGTCTCCCACCACCCCCACCCCCCACCAGTGCAGGGCACCCTCCACCAGGCCCCCACTCATGTCCCCTATCACCCCCACCCCCCAGCATCCAGGGGCACCCTCCACCAGGCCCCCACTCATGGCCCCCTGCACCCCCACCCCCCAGCAGTGCAGGGCACCCTCCACCAGGCCCCCACTCATGTCCAACTCATGTCCCCCTGCATCCCCACCCCCCAGCATCCAGGGCACCCTCCAACAGGCCCCCACTCATGTCCAACTCATGTCCCCCTGCACCCCCACCCCCCAGCCACCATGGGCATCCCCCACCAGGCCCCCACTCATGTCCCCTATCACCCCCACCCCCCAGCAGTGCAGGGCACCCTCCACCAGGCCCCCACTCATGTCCAACTCATGTCTGCCACCACCCCCAACCCTCAGGAGTGCAGGGGCACCCTCCACCAGGCCCCCACTCATGTCCCCCTGCACCCCCACCCCCCAGCATCCATGGGCACCCTCCACCAGGCCCCCACTCATGTCCCCCTGTACCCCCACCCCCCAGCATCCAGGGGCACCCTCCACCAGGCCCCCATTCATGTCTCCCACCACCCCCACCCCCAGCATCCAGGGGCACCCTCCACCAGGCCCCCACTTATGTCCAACTCATGTCTCCCACCACCCCCACCCCTCAGCAGTGCAGGGCAGCCCCCACCAGGCCCCCACTCATGTCCCCTATCACCCCCATCCCCCAGCATCCAGGGGCACCCTCCACCAGGCCCCCACTCATGGCCCCCTGTACTCCCACCCCCCAGCAGTGCAGGGCACCCTTCACCAGGCCCCCACTCATGTCCAACTCATGTCCCCCTGCACCCTCACCCCCCAGCATCCAGGGCACCCTCGACCAGGCCCCCACTCATGACCAACTCATATCCCCCTGCACCCCCACCCCCCAGCATCCAGGGGCACCCTCCACCAGGCCCCCACTCATGTCTCAAACCACCCCCACCCCCAGCAGTGCAGGGCACCCTCCACCAGGCCCCCATCCATGTCCAACTCATGTCTCCCACCACCCCCACCCCTCAGCAGTGCAGGGGCACCCTCCACCAGGCCCCCACTCATGTCCCCCTGCACCCCCACCCCCCAGCATCCAGGGGCACCCTCCACCAGGCCCCCACTCATGTCTCCCGCCACCCCACCCCCCAGCATCCAGGGGCACCGTCCACCAGGCCCCCACTCATGTCTCCCACCACCTCCACCCCCCAGCATCCAGGGGCACCCTCCACCAGGCCCCCACTCATGTCTCCCACCACCCCCACCCACCAGCAGTGTAGGGCACCCTCCGCCAGGCCCCCAATCATGTCCAACTCATGTCTCCCACCACCCCCACCCCTCAGCAGTGCAGGGGCACCCTCCACCAGGCCCCCACTCATGTCCCCCTGCACCCTCACCCCCCAGCATCCAGGGGCACCCTCCACCAGGCCCCCACTCATGTCTCCCACCACCCCCACCCCCCAGCATCCAGGGGCACCCTCCACCAGGCCCCCACTCATGTCTCCCACCACCCCCACCCCCCAGCAGTGCAGGGCACCCTCCACCAGGCCCCCACTCATGTCCAACTCATGTCTCCCACCACCCCCACCCCCCAGCAGTGCAGGGCACCCTCCACCAGGCCCCCACTCATGTCCAACTCATGTCTCCCACCACCCCCACCCCTCATCAGTGCAGGGGCACCCTCCACCAGGCCCCCACTCATGTCCAACTCATGTCTCCCACCACCCCCACCCCCCAGCAGTGCAGGGCACCCTCCACCAGGCCCCCACTCATGTCCAACTCATGTCCCCCTGCACCCCCACCCCCCAGCCACCATGGGCATCCCCCACCAGGCCCCCACTCATGTCCCCTATCACCCCCACCCCCCAGCATCCAGGGCACCCTCCACCAGGCCCCCACTCATGTCCAACTCATATCCCCCTGCACCCCCACCCCCAGCATCCAGGGGCACTCTCCACCAGGCCCCCACTCATGTCTCAAACCACCCCCACCCCCCAGCAGTGCAGGGCACCCTCCACCAGGACCCCACTCATGTCCCCCTGCACCCCTACCCCCCAGCATCCAGGGGCACCCTCCACCAGGTCCCCACTCATGTCTCCCGCCACCCCACCCCCCAGCATCCAGGGGCACCCTCCACCAGGCCCCCACTCATGTCTCCCACCACCTCCACCCCCCAGCATCCAGGGGCACCCTCCACCAGGCCCCCACTCATGTCTCCCACCACCCCCACCCCCCAGCAGTGTAGGGCACCCTCCACGAGGCCCCCACTCATGTCCAACACATGTCTCCCACCACCCCCACCCCTCAGCAGTGCAGGGGCACCCTCCACCAGGCCCCCACTCATGTCCCCCTGCACCCCCACCCCCCAGCATCCAGGGGCACCCTCCACCAGGCCCCCACTCATGTCTCCCACCACCCCCACCCCACAGCATCCAGGGGCACCCTCCACCAGGCCCCCACTCATGTCTCCCACCACCCCCACCCCCCAGCAGTGCAGGGCACCCTCCACCAGGCCCCCACTCATGTCCAACTCATGTCTCCCACCACCCCCACCCCCCAGCAGTGCAGGGCACCCTCCACCAGGCCCCCACTCATGTCCAACTCATGTCTCCCACCACCCCCACCCCTCAGCAGTGCAGGGGCACCCTCCACCAGGCCCCCACTCATGTCCAACTCATGTCTCCCACCACCCCCACCCCCCAGCAGTGCAGGGCACCCTCCACCAGGCCCCCACTCATGTCCAACTCATGTCCCCCTGCACCCCCACCCCCCAGCCACCATGGGCATCCCCCACCAGGCCCCCACTCATGTCCCCTATCACCCCCACCCCCCAGCATCCAGGGCACCCTCCACCAGGCCCCCACTCATGTCCAACTCATATCCCCCTGCACCCCCACCCCCAGCATCCAGGGGCACTCTCCACCAGGCCCCCACTCATGTCTCAAACCACCCCCACCCCCCAGCAGTGCAGGGCACCCTCCACCAGGCCCCCACTCATGTCCCCCTGCACCTCTACCCCCCAGCATCCAGGGGCACCCTCCACCAGGCCCCCACTCATGTCTCCCGCCACCCCACCCCCCAGCATCCAGGGGCACCCTCCACCAGGCCCCCACTCATGTCTCCCGCCACCCCACCCCCCAGCGTCCAGGGGCACCCTCCACCAGGCCCCCACTCATGTCTCCCACCACCTCCACCCCCCAGCATCCAGGGGCACCCTCCACCAGGCCCCCACTCATGTCTCCCACCACCCCCACCCCCCAGCAGTGTAGGGCACCCTCCACCAGGCCCCCACTCATGTCCAACATATGTCTCCCACCACCCCCACCCCTCAGCAGTGCAGGGGCACCCTCCATCAGGCCCCCATTCATGTCCCCCTGCACCCCCACCCCCCAGCATCCAGGGGCACCCTCCACCAGGCCCCCACTCGTGTCCCCCTGCACCCCCACCCCCCAGCATCCAGGGGCACCCTCCACCAGGCCCCCTCTCATGTCTCCCACCACCCCCACCCCCCAGCATCCAGGGGCACCCTCCACCAGGCCCCCACTCATGTCTCCCACCACCCCCACCCCCAGCAGTGCAGGGCACCCTCCACCAGGCCCCCACTCATGTCCAACTCATGTCTCCCACCACCCCCACCCCTCAGCAGTGCAGGGGCACCCTCCACCAGGCCCCCACTCATGTCCCCCTGCACCCCCACCCCCCAGCCACCATGGGCATCCCCCACCAGGCCCCCACTCATGTCCCCTATCACCCCCACCTCCCAGCAGTGCAGGGCACCCTCCACCAGGCCCCCACTCATGTCCAACTCATGTCTCCCACCACCCCCACCCCTCAGCAGTGCAGGGGCACCCTCCACCAGGCCCCCACTCATGTCCCCCTGCACCCCCACCCCCCAGCATCCAGGGGCACCCTCCACCAGGCTCCCACTCATGTCTCCCACCACCCCCACCCCCCAGCAGTGCAGGGCACCCTCCACCAGGCCCCCACTCATGTCTCCCACCACCCCCACCCACCAGCCACCATGGGCAGCCCCCACCAGGCCCCCACTCATGTCTACCACCACCCCCACCCCCCAGCAGTGCAGGGCACCCTCCACCAGGCCCCCACTCATGTCTCCCACCCCCCACCCCCCAGCAGTGCAGGGCACCCTCCACCAGGCCCCCACTCATGTCTCCCACCACCCCCACCCCCCAGCAGTGCAGGGCACCCTCCACCAGGCCCCCACTCATGTCCAACTCATGTCTCCCACCACCCCCACCCCTCAGCAGTGCAGGGGCACCCTCCACCAGGCCCCCATTCATGTCCCCCTGCACCCCCACCCACCATGGGCATCCCCCACCAGGCCCCCACTCATGTCCCCTATCACCCCCACCCCCCAGCAGTGCAGGGCACCCTCCACCAGGCCCCCACTCATGTCCAACTCATGTCTCCCACCACCCCCACCCCTCAGCAGTGCAGGGGCACCCTCCACCAGGCCCCACTCATGTCCCCCTGCACCCCCACCCCCCAGCATCCAGGGGCACCCTCCACCAGGCCCCCACTCATGTCCCCCTGCACCTCCACCCCCCCAGCATCCAGGGGCACCCTCCACCAGGCCCCCACTCATGTCTCCCACCACCCCCACCCCCCAGCATCCAGGGGCACCCTCCACCAGGCCCCCACTCATGTCCAACTCATGTCTCCCACCACCCCCACCCCTCAGCAGTGCAGGGGCACCCACCATCAGGCCCCCACTCATGTCCAACTCATGTCTCCCACCACCCCCACACCTCAGCAGTGCAGCGCAGCCCCCACCAGGCCCCCGCTCATGTCCCCTATCACCCCCAGCATCCAGGGGCACCCTCCACCAGGCCCCCACTCATGGCCCCCTACATCCCCACCCCCCAGCAGTGCAGGGCACCCTCCACCAGGCCCCCACTCATATCCAACTCATGTCCCCCTGCACCCCCACCCCCCAGCATCCAGGACACCCTCCACCAGGACCCCACTCATGTCCAACTCATGTCCCCCTGCACCCCCACCCCCCAGCATCCAGGCGCACCCTCCACCAGGCCCCCACTCATGTCTCCCACCACCCCCACCTCCCAGCAGTGCAGGGCACCCTCCACCAGGCCCCCACTCATGTCCAACTCATGTCTCCCACCACCCCCACCCCTCAGCAGTGCAGGGGCACCCTCCACCAGGCCCCCACTCATGTCTCCCACCACCCCCACCCCTCAGCAGTGCAGGGGCACCCTCCGCCAGGCCCCCACTCATGTCTCCCACCACCCCCACCCCCCAGCAGGGCAGGGCACCCTCCACCAGGCCCCCACTCATGTCCAACTCATGTCCCCCTGCACCCCCACCCCCCAGCATCGAGGCCACCCTCCACCAGGCCCCCACTCATGTCCAACTCATGTCCCCCTGCACCCCCACCCCCCAGCATCCAGGGGCACCCTCCACCAGGACCCCACTCATGTCTCCCACCACCCCCACCCCCCAGCAGGGCAGGGCACCCTCCACCAGGCCCCCACTCATGTCCAACTCATGTCCCCCTGCACCCCCACCCCCCAGCATCGAGGCCACCCTCCACCAGGCCCCCACTCATGTCCCCCTGCACCCGCACCCCCCAGCATCCAGGGGCACCCTCCACCAGGACCCCACTCATGTTCTCCTGCACCCCCACCCACCAGCATCCAGGGGCACCCTCCACCAGGCCCCCACTCATGTCTCTCACCATCCCCACCCCCCAGCATCCAGGGGCACCCTCCACCAGGCCCCCACTCATGTCTCCCACCACCCCCACCCCCCAGCAGTGCAGGGCACCCTCCACCAGGTCCCCACTCATGTCCAACTCATGTCTCCCACCACCCCCACACCCCAGCAGTGCAGGGCACCCTCCACCAGGCCCCCACTCATGTCTCCCACCACCCCCACCTCCCAGCAGTGCAGGGCACCCTCCACCAGGCCCCCACTCATGTCCAACTCATGTCTCCCACCACCCCCACCCCTCAGCAGTGCGGGGGCACCCTCCACCAGGCCCCACTCATGTCTCCAACCACCCCCACCCCTCAGCAGTGCAGGGGCACCCTCCGCCAGGCCCCCACTCATGTCTCCCACCACCCCCACCCCCCAGCAGGGCAGGGCACCCTTCACCAGGCCCCCACTCATGTCCAACTCATGTCCCCCTACACCCCCACCCCCCAGCATCCAGGGCATCCTCCACCAGGCCCCCACTCATGTCCAACTCATGTCCCCCTGCACCCCGACCCCCCAGCATCCAGGGGCACCCTCCACCAGGCCCCCACTCATGTTCCCCTGCACCCCCACCCACCAGCATCCAGGGGCACCCTCCACCAGGCCCCCACTCATGTCCCCCTGCACCTCCACCCCCCAGAATCCAGGGGCACCCTCCACCAGGCCCCCACTCATGTCTCCCATCACCCCCACCCCCCAGCATCCAGGGGCACCCTCCACCAGGCCCCCACTCATGTCCAACTCATGTCTCCCACCACCCCCACCCCTCAGCAGTGCAGGGCAGCCCCCACCAGGCCTCCACTCATGTCCCCTATCACCCCCACCCCCCAGCATCCAGGTGCACCCTCCACCAGGCCCCAACTCATGGCCCCCTGCATCCCCACCCCCCAGCAGTGCAGGGCACCCTCCACCAGGCCCCCACTCATGTCCAACTCATGTCCCCCTGCACCCCCACCCGCCAGCATCCAGGACACCCTCCACCAGGGCCCCACTCATGTCCAACTCATGTCCCCCTGCACCCCCACCCCCCAGCATCCAGGGGCACCCTCCACCAGGCCCCCACTCATGTCTCCCACCACCCCCACCTCCCAGCAGTGCAGGGCACCCTCCACCAGGCCCCCACTCATGTCCAACTCATGTCTCCCACCACCCCCACCCCTCAGCAGTGCAGGGGCACCCTCCACCAGGCCCCCACTCATGTCTCCCACCACCCCCACCCCTCAGCAGTGCAGGGGCACCCTCCGCCAGGCCCCCACACATGTCTCCCACCACTCCCACCCCCCAGCAGGGCAGGGCACCCTCCACCAGGCCCCCACTCATGTCCAACTCATGTCCCCCTGCACCCCCACCCCCCAGCATCCAGGGCACCCTCCACCAGGCCCCCACTCATGTCCAACTCATGTCCCCCTGCGCCCCCACCCCCCAGCATCCAGGGGCACCCTCCACCAGGCCCCCACTCATGTTCCCCTGCACCCCCACCCACCTGCATCCAGGGGCACCCTCCACCAGGCCCCCACTCATGTCTCCCACCACCCCCACCCCCCAGCATCCAGGCGCACCCTCCACCAGGCCCCCACTCATGTCTCCCACCACCCCCACCCCCAGCAGTGCAGGGCACCCTCCACCAGGTCCCCACTCATGTCCAACTCATGTCTCCCACCACCCCCACCCCCCAGCAGTGCAGGGCACCCTCCACCAGGCCCCCACTCATGTCCAACTCATGTCTCCCACCACCCCCACCCCTCAGCAGTGCAGGGGCACCCTCCACCAGGCCCCCACTCATGTCCCCCTGCACCCCCACCCCCTAGCCACCATGGGCATCCCCCACCAGGCCCCCACTCATGTCCCATATCACCCCCACCCCCCAGCAGTGCAGGGCACCCTCCACCAGGCCCCCACACATGTCCAACTCATGTCTCCCACCACCCCCACCCCTCAGCAGTGCAGGGGCACCCTCCACCAGGCCCCCACTCATGTCCCCCTGCACCCCCACCCCCCAGCATCCAGGGGCACCCTCCACCAGGCTCCCACTCATGTCTCCCACCACCCCCACCCCCCAGCAGTGCAGGGCACCCTCCACCAGGCCCCCACTCATGTCTCCCACCACCCCCATCCCCCAGCAGTGCAGGGCACCTTCCACCAGGCCCCCACTCATGTCTCCCACCACCCCCACCCCCCAGCAGTGCAGGGCACCCTCCACCAGGCCCCCACTCATGTCCAACTCATGTCTCCCACCACCCCCACCCCTCAGCAGTGCAGGGGCACCCTCCACCAGGCCCCCACTCATGTCCCCCTGCACCCCCACCCCCCAGCCACCATGGGCATCCCCCACCAGGCCCCCACTCATGTCCCCTATCACCCCCACCCCCCAGCAGTGCAGGGCACCCTCCACCAGGCCCCCACTCATGTCCAACTCATGTCTCCCACCACCCCCACCCCTCAGCAGTGCAGGGGCACCCTCCACCAGGCCCCCACTCATGTCCCCCTGCACCCCCACCCCCCAGCATCCAGGGGCACCCTCCACCAGGCCCCCACTCATGTCCCCCTGCACCCCCACCCCCCAGCATCCAGGGGCACCCTCCACCAGGCCCCACTCATGTCTCCCACCACCCCCAACCCCCAGCATCCAGGGGCACCCTCCACCAGGCCCCCACTCATGTCCAACTCATGTCTCCCACCACCCCCACCCCTCAGCAGTGCAGGGGCACCCTCCACCAGGCCCCCACTCATGTCCAACTCATGTCTCCCACCACCCCACCCCTCAGCAGTGCAGGGCAGCCCCCACCAGGCCCCCACTCATGTCCCCTATCACCCCCACCCCCCAGCATCCAGGGGCACCCTCCACCAGGCCCCCACTCATGGCCCCCTGCACCCCCACCCCCAGCAGTGCAGGGCACCCTCCACCAGGCCCCCACTCATGTCCAACTCATGTCCCCCTGCACCCCCACCCTCCAGCATCCAGGGCACCCTCCACCAGGGTCCCACTCATGTCCAACTCATGTCCCCCTGCACCCCCACACCCCAGCATCCAGGGGCACCCTCCACCAGGCCCCCACTCATGTCTCCCACCACCCCCACCCCCGAGCAGTGCAGGGCACCCTCCACCAGGCCCCCACTCATGTCCAACTCATGTCTCCCACCACCCCCACCCCCCAGCAGGGCAGGGCACCCTCCACCAGGCCCCCACTCATGTCCAACTCATGTCCCCCTGCACCCCCACCCCCCAGCATCGAGGCCACCCTCCACCAGGCCCCCACTCATGTCCAACTCATGTCCCCCTGCACCCCCACCCCCCAGCATCCAGGGGCACCCTCCACCAGGACCCCACTCATGTCTCCCACCACCCCCACCCCCCAGCAGGGCAGGGCACCCTCCACCAGGCCCCCACTCATGTCCAACTCATGTCCCCCTGCACCCCCACCCCCCAGCATCGAGGCCACCCTCCACCAGGCCCCCACTCATGTCCCCCTGCACCCGCACCCCCCAGCATCCAGGGGCACCCTCCACCAGGACCCCACTCATGTTCTCCTGCACCCCCACCCACCAGCATCCAGGGGCACCCTCCACCAGGCCCCCACTCATGTCTCTCACCATCCCCACCCCCCAGCATCCAGGGGCACCCTCCACCAGGCCCCCACTCATGTCTCCCACCACCCCCACCCCCCAGCAGTGCAGGGCACCCTCCACCAGGTCCCCACTCATGTCCAACTCATGTCTCCCACCACCCCCACACCCCAGCAGTGCAGGGCACCCTCCACCAGGCCCCCACTCATGTCTCCCACCACCCCCACCTCCCAGCAGTGCAGGGCACCCTCCACCAGGCCCCCACTCATGTCCAACTCATGTCTCCCACCACCCCCACCCCTCAGCAGTGCGGGGGCACCCTCCACCAGGCCCCACTCATGTCTCCAACCACCCCCACCCCTCAGCAGTGCAGGGGCACCCTCCGCCAGGCCCCCACTCATGTCTCCCACCACCCCCACCCCCCAGCAGGGCAGGGCACCCTTCACCAGGCCCCCACTCATGTCCAACTCATGTCCCCCTACACCCCCACCCCCCAGCATCCAGGGCATCCTCCACCAGGCCCCCACTCATGTCCAACTCATGTCCCCCTGCACCCCGACCCCCCAGCATCCAGGGGCACCCTCCACCAGGCCCCCACTCATGTTCCCCTGCACCCCCACCCACCAGCATCCAGGGGCACCCTCCACCAGGCCCCCACTCATGTCCCCCTGCACCTCCACCCCCCAGAATCCAGGGGCACCCTCCACCAGGCCCCCACTCATGTCTCCCATCACCACCACCCCCCAGCATCCAGGGGCACCCTCCACCAGGCCCCCACTCATGTCCAACTCATGTCTCCCACCACCCCCACCCCTCAGCAGTGCAGGGCAGCCCCCACCAGGCCTCCACTCATGTCCCCTATCACCCCCACCCCCCAGCATCCAGGTGCACCCTCCACCAGGCCCCAACTCATGGCCCCCTGCATCCCCACCCCCCAGCAGTGCAGGGCACCCTCCACCAGGCCCCCACTCATGTCCAACTCATGTCCCCCTGCACCCCCACCCGCCAGCATCCAGGACACCCTCCACCAGGGCCCCACTCATGTCCAACTCATGTCCCCCTGCACCCCCACCCCCCAGCATCCAGGGGCACCCTCCACCAGGCCCCCACTCATGTCTCCCACCACCCCCACCTCCCAGCAGTGCAGGGCACCCTCCACCAGGCCCCCACTCATGTCCAACTCATGTCTCCCACCACCCCCACCCCTCAGCAGTGCAGGGGCACCCTCCACCAGGCCCCCACTCATGTCTCCCACCACCCCCACCCCTCAGCAGTGCAGGGGCACCCTCCGCCAGGCCCCCACACATGTCTCCCACCACTCCCACCCCCCAGCAGGGCAGGGCACCCTCCACCAGGCCCCCACTCATGTCCAACTCATGTCCCCCTGCACCCCCACCCCCCAGCATCCAGGGCACCCTCCACCAGGCCCCCACTCATGTCCAACTCATGTCCCCCTGCGCCCCCACCCCCCAGCATCCAGGGGCACCCTCCACCAGGCCCCCACTCATGTTCCCCTGCACCCCCACCCACCTGCATCCAGGGGCACCCTCCACCAGGCCCCCACTCATGTCTCCCACCACCCCCACCCCCCAGCATCCAGGCGCACCCTCCACCAGGCCCCCACTCATGTCTCCCACCACCCCCACCCCCAGCAGTGCAGGGCACCCTCCACCAGGTCCCCACTCATGTCCAACTCATGTCTCCCACCACCCCCACCCCCCAGCAGTGCAGGGCACCCTCCACCAGGCCCCCACTCATGTCCAACTCATGTCTCCCACCACCCCCACCCCTCAGCAGTGCAGGGGCACCCTCCACCAGGCCCCCACTCATGTCCCCCTGCACCCCCACCCCCTAGCCACCATGGGCATCCCCCACCAGGCCCCCACTCATGTCCCATATCACCCCCACCCCCCAGCAGTGCAGGGCACCCTCCACCAGGCCCCCACACATGTCCAACTCATGTCTCCCACCACCCCCACCCCTCAGCAGTGCAGGGGCACCCTCCACCAGGCCCCCACTCATGTCCCCCTGCACCCCCACCCCCCAGCATCCAGGGGCACCCTCCACCAGGCTCCCACTCATGTCTCCCACCACCCCCACCCCCCAGCAGTGCAGGGCACCCTCCACCAGGCCCCCACTCATGTCTCCCACCACCCCCATCCCCCAGCAGTGCAGGGCACCTTCCACCAGGCCCCCACTCATGTCTCCCACCACCCCCACCCCCCAGCAGTGCAGGGCACCCTCCACCAGGCCCCCACTCATGTCCAACTCATGTCTCCCACCACCCCCACCCCTCAGCAGTGCAGGGGCACCCTCCACCAGGCCCCCACTCATGTCCCCCTGCACCCCCACCCCCCAGCCACCATGGGCATCCCCCACCAGGCCCCCACTCATGTCCCCTATCACCCCCACCCCCCAGCAGTGCAGGGCACCCTCCACCAGGCCCCCACTCATGTCCAACTCATGTCTCCCACCACCCCCACCCCTCAGCAGTGCAGGGGCACCCTCCACCAGGCCCCCACTCATGTCCCCCTGCACCCCCACCCCCCAGCATCCAGGGGCACCCTCCACCAGGCCCCCACTCATGTCCCCCTGCACCCCCACCCCCCAGCATCCAGGGGCACCCTCCACCAGGCCCCACTCATGTCTCCCACCACCCCCAACCCCCAGCATCCAGGGGCACCCTCCACCAGGCCCCCACTCATGTCCAACTCATGTCTCCCACCACCCCCACCCCTCAGCAGTGCAGGGGCACCCTCCACCAGGCCCCCACTCATGTCCAACTCATGTCTCCCACCACCCCACCCCTCAGCAGTGCAGGGCAGCCCCCACCAGGCCCCCACTCATGTCCCCTATCACCCCCACCCCCCAGCATCCAGGGGCACCCTCCACCAGGCCCCCACTCATGGCCCCCTGCACCCCCACCCCCAGCAGTGCAGGGCACCCTCCACCAGGCCCCCACTCATGTCCAACTCATGTCCCCCTGCACCCCCACCCTCCAGCATCCAGGGCACCCTCCACCAGGGTCCCACTCATGTCCAACTCATGTCCCCCTGCACCCCCACACCCCAGCATCCAGGGGCACCCTCCACCAGGCCCCCACTCATGTCTCCCACCACCCCCACCCCCGAGCAGTGCAGGGCACCCTCCACCAGGCCCCCACTCATGTCCAACTCATGTCTCCCACCACCCCCACCCCTCAGCAGTGCAGGGGCACCCTCCACCAGGCCCCCACTCATGTCTCCCACCACCCCCACCCCTCAGCAGTGCAGGGGCACCCTCCACCAGGCCCCACTCATGTCTCCCACCACCCCCACCCCCTAGCAGTGCAGGGCAGCCTCCACCAGGCCCCTACTCATGTCCAACTCATGTCCCCCTGCACCCCAACCCCCCAGCATCCAGGGCACCCTTCACCAGGCCCCCACTCATGTCCAACTCATGTCCCCCTGCACCCCCACCCCCCAGCATCCAGGGACACCCTCCACCAGGCCCCCACTCATGTCTCCCACCACCCCCACCCCCCAGCATCCAGGGGCACCCTCCACCAGGCCCCCACTCATGTCCCCCTGCACCCAGGTCCTCACAATCCCCAATCATGTGCGTTATGGTCAGCCTCCACAGCCAAAAGGCCCTACCAACTAACCCATTCACCCACATGGAAATGGAAATTTCATGTTGCACCCCCAATGTTCATAAAGCAAATGAACCCATGTCCGTCACACACAATGGTTGCAATTGAATGGGAAAACACCCAACATGACATGCATGAAACCAATGAGATGACACCACACAGTGAAGTATGAAAACAAAATTGTATTAAAAAAAATTGAATGCAAATAAAATGAAACAAACTACAATGGCAATGAAAAAAAGATAAGCTGCATGTCCGTCCAAAAAAATCAAAACTACAAATCCAAATCCAAAAAAAAGTTGTCCAAAGTCAAATTAAAAATAAAATCAATCCGAGAGAGAAAAATACATGCAAAGACCATTGCTCCATGGTGAATAAAAAAAAAAAAAAAGAAAATAAAACAATCCAATGAAGAACTATGTACAAAACATCCAAGGGTCCATGAGCCCAACTGAACAAAGGAAACCTACAAAAAACCCTAACTAAAATGCAACTATATACAAAAAGTGGAGCAGTGTCCGTCGACTCCAAATCATAAGAAGAAACAAAGGAAACCTAAAACTAAAGAACTATATACAAAGGCGGCGGGCAAGTCCAGCGGCTCACTCCGTGGTGTTCCGGGCCAGGGCATCATCAAACTCCTCGTATATGTCCCAGAGGCGGTCCTGTTCCATGGCCCCGAGGGTCCACAGGGACGACGCCATCTGCTCCTCCAACCCCCAGCGGATTGCCTCGGGGCACTCGGCCCGCCTCAGGGCCCTCCGCATGGAGTTCTCCTCCCTGACATCGTGAGCCGCGCCTCTTCCGCCCGCCCCCGCTCCGCACCTATCTGCTGGGCCAACCGCAGCCACACGGAAGACACTTCCTGTCCTGGGTCCTCCTGCCCTCCGGCCGATGCCTGCCCCTCCGATGTTGATGGCCCCGAGCCATGATGCCTGTAACGCTCACCTGATTCCCACGGAGGTGCTGGTCCCGGCTGAACTGTTATAGTCTCTTCAAATGAGAAGTGTAGAGCTCGGATGACTCTCTGGACTGGGCTTCGTCTTATTGACCGTCTGGCTTGCAGGGTAAGGTTTCTGCAGGCGGAAGAAAAAAAGGGTTAATGACCGTTTGGCTAGACTTCCTCCTCACTAATCGCCAACTCTCCGAAAGTCCAATGTCCTGGTGAGCTCTCACCTTAGGCCTATAAATGCTGGGCTCTCCATTCTGCGACTTATGCAGGGGTGCGTGGGTTCCAGTTACGTCACTGGAGGTCCTCAAAGTCTTTTGTGGCCTTAGAAGTGGCACAGGTGCTGAGATGGCAAAAGGTGATGCCGCCGTTACTGCATGAGCGGATGCCAGTAGGTATAAAGAGTTTATAGTCTTGAAGAGATGGGCACCTTTAATGAAGTCTTTGCATTGTCTTTTTCAGGTGCCTGGATGCTGAGGGCGTGGTCACTGAGAGCGCGACATTTGCGGTAGTACGTAGGTATGGGAATTTCAATGACACCTCAATAATGTCCCTTGTTTTCTGTTTTCAGGTCTTGAGATGTTGTGGGCGTTGTTCATCCGTTGCCATTGCACGTGCGAAGTACGTGAGTATAATGATCTGTGACCTTATTATAGCACCTCTAACAATGTTCTTTTCTTATTTGCAGGTGTCGGGACCTTGCGGGCGTTTTCCCAGTCGTGGATGCACGTGGGGAAACACGTAAGTGTTAGGCTTTCTTGCAATCTTTAATGGCACTTAAATAATGTCTTTTCTTGTTTTCAGGTGCCGGGCTGCTGCGGTTGAAGAGATCGTAATACGCGCACAAAAGCAGGTAAGAAAAGTAAATGTGGCCACCTTCACCCGATTCCTACTTAACAATGTTCTTTGTCTTTACAGGTGCCGTTACGCTGCTGAAGAGAAGGCCACGAAGAATCTGTGAAAGCACAGATGGATCAGGTAAGCAAGCGCGGCTGCGAACGTGTTGCAACTTGCTAACCTTATGTTTCTTTTGCTTGCAGGTTCTGCCGGTGTCTGGATTCCTGGATGGTAAGTATAGTTCTCGTGTCTTTCTTCCACAGGTTGCTGAGCTGAAGCTGGAGATGTCACTGGAATGCTGGAGCTGACTCGGTGAGCGTCCTGCTGCAGATGCAGAATAACGCGAAGCACGTTTTCCCAATCGGGTGTGGTTTAAATAGTGTTGGAGTGATTGGGTGTTTTCTTCCTCAGCCTCGCCCAGGTAAAAGAGTTCCTGTGTTCCAGAGCTAAGGAGTGGCACCGGCCCCACCCAGGTAAGAAAGTAGTCCCAGTTCAGGGAATAGTTCCTCCCAGCAGAAGGCTGGGGACTTCATCCTGCCAGCATTTGCAAAGGTGAGTATGCAGCATGGTCTGCTACAGGTAGGTCCACCCAAGCACCTTTGCAAGAATTATGAGCCCGGCGCCCCTGGCGCCGGGACTGAGGTTCCTTATGAGCCTGGCGCCAGAGGCGCCAGGACATGGTCCAAAGGGCCCCAATAGGGGTTTGCTGGAGCCGGGGACGAGGGTCGTGAGCCTGCTTCCGGGGATGCTGGGCTTGACTTGGCTTCTCGGGAGCAGTGCTCATGACAGCACCCCCCCTCAAGGCCCCTCCCAAACTTGTCTTCCCCGGAGGTTTTGGCCTATTGGGAAAAGTTCGGTGGAATTTTCTGACTAGACGAGGAGCATGGACGTGGTCAGAGGGTTCCCATGATCGTTCTTGAGGTCCGTAACCCTTCCAGTCGATCAGATAGTATAATTTTGACTTGATGATCTTGGAGTCCAGGATGTTTTTAACCTCAAATTCAGGTTCTCCATTTACTTGAATAGGCTCTGGAGGTTTATTCAGTCTGGTTCCAGGTTGCATAGGTTTTAGTAGGGATACGTGAAACACCGGATGTATTTTCATGTGGGATGGCAAACCCAATTTGACAGCCACTGGGTTTATTATGGCTGTAATTGGATATGGTCCCAGATATTTTGGGTTGAAGGTGTGAGGTCCTTTAAGTGATAAATGTTTGGTGGATAACCAAACTTGATCTCCAACCTGGTATTGAGGGGCGTCGCTTCGGTGTTGGTCTGCTCCCCTTTTGTACCATTCTTTAGCCTGTTGTAGGTGGATTGTCGCTTCTTTGAAAGCTTGAGTGATACATTGTGAAGTTGATCCACGGTAGGCGTTCCAAGATCTTGGGGCGGGTCGAGATTGGAGGTTCGAGGATGAATCCCATATAAAATGTAAAAGGGACTTTTTCCAGTTCTTGAATGGATCGAGTTGTTGTAAGCATATTCGGCTATCCAAAGGATATCTTTCCAATTACTTTCCGACTGCTGTAGCATACAACGTAAATATTGTTCCAGAGTTTGGTTTGTCCTCTCAGTTTGTCCGTCGGTCTGGGGATGATAAAAGAACACATGAGGGGTTGTCCTGACTGAAACAGTCAAAGCTAATTGCAATTTGTTGGGATGCAAATAAAATTTGATGTGTATCTGATCCCCTGTTATATCTCTTATTTGTACATATCCAGGGGAAAGATGGGAGAGCACCAAGGAGAAAAAGTATACCACGAGCACTTAGTTAATATGAAACTGGGAGTATTTTTTATTTATTCCCCTCAGTCAAATGTTCACTTTTAAACAAACAAACAGAAATTGCATAGACCCATAAGTAGTACAGGAGTTACGTTATACAATCAAACAAAGCAGAAACAGATTGATGCATAAGTGTATCATCAGGTGACATTCTAAGAGAAAAACCTATGTACACGCAGATTTCTTATCATATTTAGTACATTTCATGTTCTTCTCATTAAACACTTTAGATGGATAAAAGGTAAGTAGCACGTCTACCTCTATCTAATAAGACCAACAGAACATTTTGTTGCTCTAACACAGAACCTTGGATAGGTCTAACAGAAGCCAGGCTAGAGGGTGACCAAAATGGATCGACGTCACTGACATAAATCAAAAACAATTGGAAAACGGGGACCTATAGACCCCAAAGGGGGGAAGGGTCCCTGGACGTTTCGGCTAGACAGTGGATCACAGCCTTCTTCATGGAGCCAAGGTTTGGAGAACCCCTGTGAAAGAGGAAGGGGTGCTATAGTTAAAACACCTTATTTTATCAGTATATACTAGTGTATGTATTTTATTAACTTTATTTTTGGAGTCTGTTTATATACCATGCCCTGCCATTACATAAGGTGTTTTAACTATAGCACCCCTTCCTCTTTCACAGGGGTTCTCCAAACCTTGGCTCCATGAAGAAGGCTGTGATCCACTGTCTAGCCGAAACATCCAGGGACACTACCCCCCTTTGGGGTCTATAGGTCCCCGTTTTCCAATTGTTTTTGATTTATGTCAGTGACGTCGATCCATTTTGGTCACCCTCTAGCCTGGCTTCTGTTAGACCTATCCAAGGTTCTGTGTTAGAGCAACAAAATGTTCTGTTGGTCTTATTAGATAGAGGTAGACGTGCTACTTACCTTTTATCCATCTAAAGTGTTTAATGAGAAGAACATGAAATGTACTAAATATGATAAGAAACCTGCGTGTACATAGGTTTTTCTCTTAGAATGTCACCTGATGATACACTTATGCATCAATCTGTTTCTGCTTTGTTTGATTGTACAACGTAACTCCTGTACTACTTATGGGTCTATGCAATTTCTGTTTGTTTGTTTAAAAGTGAACATTTGACTGAGGGGAATAAATAAAAAATACTCCCAGTTTCATATTAACTAAGTGCTCGTGGTATACTTTTTCTCCTTGGTGCTCTCCCATCTTTCCCCTGGATATGTACAAATAAGAGATATAAGAGGGGATTAGATACACATCAAATTTTATTTGCATCCCAACAAATTGCAATTAGCTTTGACTGTTTCAGTCAGGACAACCCCCCATGTGTTCTTTTGTTACCGATAGCCCTTTGTCCTGAGCTTATTCTGGGCTTTTCCTCCTGTACACTCGGTCTGGGGATGATGGCTGGTTGAAAGTCTCACATCGATTTAAGCTAAACGACAGCAACTTCGCCAAAAGTGAGAGATAAACTGGCTCCCCCTATCTGAGATCAAAACCGAAGGGAAGCCGTGCAATCTTACAATATTTTCAAGGAATTCCTGTGCTAGAACTGAAGCTGAAGGTAAGCCCTTTAGTGGAACGAAGTGGGCCATTTTAGAAAACCAATCTACAATTACTAAAATAGTGTTGTATCCGGAACAGGAGGGTAAATCGGTGATGAAGTCCATGGAGAGGGTATGCCAGGGAAGTGGCGGGTGTCTGTTCTTCTGCTCTCTATATGGTAGAAGAGAGGCACAGAGGACCCCAGCCAAGATTCTCTATTACGGTAGCAATGGACGAGCAATCAAGGCCTAGCTTCTCAGGAGGTGATGCAGGCTGGTTCTTAAGTACAGTGTAGTCCCCAAGCCCCCACAAAGGAATGTCCACACACTGTATTGGTTAGAACACAGTCTTTATATAATCAATATTCAAGGTTATGTACATTTATCATAATAACTCACTTTGTACTTAGGAAAATCAACAATGGCAAATATATACAATTCTAAAGTGGTACCACCCTTTGTATTAGATCTCATTAAAGTGCATTAACAATACTGTAACAATGTCACACAGATCAATAGAGTGAAACCAGCAATAGAGAGGAGAGAAAATAAGATGGTTGAGCAATAGGCAGAATACTGGCCCCTATCACTAGACACAGTTCTGTGTGGCGATCCCCCCACCTGGGCAGCCTGTAAAATAAAGGTATAGCACAAGCCCAGTCCATATATTGCTCTGCAAGTCTTATTCCCTCCTATAATGTTTTTACCCCCCCAATGTACCTGGTGGAGTCGAGTTCTTCGAAGAGGCGTCGACAGATCCTTCTTGAGCGACCCCCTTTCAAGCGGGAGTCACGGATCGTCGAGAGGCGTCGAGAAACGTCGAGGAACTCGGCGTTAGGCGGCGGGGAATCGACGGCCCTTCTTGAATGCCTTCCCTTTCAAGCGGGAGACACGGGGCGTCGAACGTCCGTCGACAAACAGGGTAGAACGGCGTTGATGAGGCGGCAGCTTCGTCCGAGCGGTGCTCGTCGGCGTCGGAGCGTCGGCGTCCTGCAAGGCAGAGGCGTGCGGGGCACCTCGGTGACAATAGTTCTGGACCGCAAAGATTGTGGAGACGGAGGCCCAGCAAGGGCGTCGAGTCGTTCGAGTCTTTGTGGTCTTCGGGTGGCGGGAAACCCACCGGCAGGTTTCTCCTCAGCGCGTTGGTCGTCCTCAACTTTCTCCGGCAGGATAAAGCGGTCGACGGTGCGGACGAGGGAGTCCTTCGATTCGAATGTTCTTAGGCAAAGGAGCGGGCGGCTCCGGTCGTCGGCGGCACGGCGTCAAGTGGTTCCCACGGCTGGGCAACACAACTTAGACGGGCCTCCAGCGGTTACACAAACCTGCGAACCCTGGTCGACGGCGATGGACTTCGACGGCAGTGATGTCCGGGTGCTTCACTTCGATCTCCTCGGCGGTCCCGTCTCGGGTCGGCAGCCTTTCGAGGGTCTGTCTTCCAGGGCG
Source organism: Ambystoma mexicanum (assembly GCF_040938575.1). NCBI lineage: Eukaryota > Metazoa > Chordata > Amphibia > Caudata > Ambystomatidae > Ambystoma > Ambystoma mexicanum. Next base: position 418,911,232 of record NC_090938.1, read on the forward strand.
CTTCGGCGAAGATGGAGCGGTGCTCGATGGTCCCTCGGAGCACGGGAAGAGGGCGCCTTACCAGGTCCTCTCTCGGGTCAGTCTTCGACGATTTCGGCAGCCTTCGGATCGGTCGAAGCAAATGCAACAGCAAGTCTTCTTCTTCCAGCTGGACGTCGAGGATCAGCAGTTCCAGTTACTCTTAGAGTGTAGACTCAGTTCCAGAACGCTTCTGAACGTTCCCTGAACAATTACCAGTGGTGAGAGGTCCCCAGATATACTATTCTGTCTCTCATCCACACTGCTGGCACACACTCAGCAGCCAATCATGCAGAAGGGCATTCATGCAGTCAGTCAGCCAATCAGGCACACAATGCATTCAGGCCACACTCCTCCCTTTCAGACACTCACAACAAGGAATGTGGATTGGGACAAGTACCCAGCCATTCAACACTCACACTGCATTCAGGCCAGTTTCGGGCAGGGCTGTCTCAGTCTTTGTCTCTCATGCCAGAAACCAGACAACCACAACAAGGAGTGTATATTGGTCACACACTCCATTCACCCAGGTCCAACCCACAGGAGGTACCCACAACATACAGTCACTGGGAAGGCTCCAGTCAGTCTAGCTGGGCCTTCACAACAACACCATATATGGAACTTCCACCCAACAGCCAGTCAGGGGGAAGAGACAGAGTCAGGGCTTCCCAGGACTTTGAGAAACAAGGTAACAGGCAATAGAAAGCAAGAGGCCACAGGGGCCATCTTGTTTCCTATCAGGAATCAACTGATCCCAATGGCAGGGCCTGGGTATCCCAAAATGGAGGACACCCAGAGCACCTGTCAAATTCAGCATGGAGCTGCCACCAGCCCATACCCTGCTCTGTGGGCCACCCACAGGTGCACAAAAACATACACTAGGGGTACAGGGATGTACCCCTACCCATGGGTGCCATAAGGGTATCCCATGGGTCTGTTCACCAAACCAAAAGAGAGAGCTGCACTGCCAGGAGTCCCACATGGACTCATGGGCAGAAAACATGACAGAACACACGATAAAAAGCAGTAAAGGACAAGGATTCAGAGGCCCTGTCCCTCTGATGCATTTCCAGCATCACAGTCGGATGTCTAGCGGATGCAGGAGACCCGCTGGTCTTTCCTTCTGACCTTTGTTTTGGGCACACACACCACAGGACATCACAAACTCCTTTATTTCGTTTCTCCATGACGGACATCAGAAGTGTCTCTTGACTTTTTCCGAGGTTTTGGCAATGCCTGGGTGGCCCTCCATCAAGGAATCATGGTAGCAAGAGATTACCTGTTTTTGTAAATCGGCATGTGGTAGGAATAGTCGTCCCTGAAAATAAGGCAGGTCTTTTTTTATGATGAAGTCCTTTCCCTTCAGTTGCCAGTTTTGTAAGTCCGAAGGGCTCACAAGTTGTTTAACTTTTGCTTCGATATCTTCGATGGATTGTGCAGAAATCAGGCCCAGGATTCTCTGTTCTGGAATTATTGGCACAGGTTCTGGATTGACAATATTATCTCCCATTCCAATCCGGGAAAGGGCATCCACTTTGCCATTTTTGTTGCCGCGGCGATAAGTAATTACAAAGTCAAATTCGGCAAAGAAAAGTGCCCAGCGAAGCTGTCTGGAGGACTGAGCTTTGGCGGTTTTCAGGTATTGTAGGTTTCGATGATCGGTGATTACCGTGACAGTGTGTTTGGCTCCAAGGAGATAGTGCCGCCACGCCTTGAAAGCAGACTTAATTGCTAAAAGCTCTTTATCTGTGATGGTGTAGTTAATTTCAGGCGCCGAGAACTTGCGAGACCAGAATGCCACGGGGTGCAATTGGTTAGTTTCTGGATCTTTCTGTGATAGAACCGCCCCCATTGCTAAGCTGGAGGCGTCGGTCTCCACGATGTAAGGGAGGTCTGGGCGTGGGTGTTTCAGTATGGGTGCTGAGGTGAACTTGGCTTTTAGCTCTTGAAAGGCCTGTTCTGCTTCTGTTGACCACTCGAAACGTTTGTTTTTTCTTAAGAGGGCGGTGATGGGCTGCACCACTCATGAAAACTCTGGAATAAACCTGCGGTAAAAGTTGGCGAAACCTAACATGCTTTGGACACCTTTCACGGAAGTAGGTGATGGCCACTTGATGATAGCGTCCACCTTTCTCGAGTCCATGTGGACTCCTTTGGGTGTCAGAATAAAGCCTAGAAATTCGACCTCCGTGACGTGAAAAACACATTTTTCGAGCTTAGCAAAAGCCTTATGTTGGCAGAGTTTTTCAAGGACGGCTCTAACATGTTTCCGATGATCTGCTTCTGAAGATGAGTACACAAGGATGTCATCTATGTAAACGACTACGCAAACATCTATGAGTTCTCTGAGGACATCATTCATAAAATACTGAAAAGCGGCTGGTGCATTGCATAGTCCGAAGGGCATCACTTGGTATTCAAATAGTCCATACTTGGTGCGAAATGCCATCTTTCATTCGTCGCCTTCTTTAATCCGTACCAAGTGGTAGGCTCCCCGGAGATCTAGCTTTGTATAAATGCAGGCGTTCTTAACTTGGTCAAGGAGTTCCGGAATCAGAGGTAGGGGGTATCTGTTCTTTACCGTTATCTGGTTCAGGGCACGATAATCAATACAGGTTCTAAGGTCACCTTCTTTTTTAGGTACGAAGAACAGAGCCGAGGATGCAGGAGACTTTGATGGGCGGATAAATCCATTGGCCAGGTACTGGTCCAGATACTGTCGCAAATGAAGATTTTCAGGCTCGGTAAGGGCGTAAATTCTACTACAAAGGTGAGTGGCTCCGGGTATCAGGTCTATTTGACAGTCGTAAGATCTGTGGGGAGGCAGGGTATTAGCCTGTTCCTTCTGAAAGACATCTTGGAATTCTTGATACTCTGGAGGCAATTGCGGTCCTTCGGATGTTGCTACCGCTAGGCCAATACTGGGTTGAGGATAACAAGTAGGTGCACACTCTGGGAACTGTATCGTCTTTGCTCGCCAATCAATTTGAGGATTGTGTTTCTCCAACCAAGGGATCCCCAGAATTATTTGGAACTGAGGGGCCTTGATCACATCGAACATGATTACCTCCCGATGTCCATCTTGGCCTAATAACGTCACTTCTGTGGTGGTATGGGTTACCGGTCCGGAGGCTATTTCCATACCATCCACTGTGGTAATGACGTCTTTAATTACCTTAGGACAAAGGGGTAGGTTCATCCTGGAAGCCATCTCGCGGTCTACATAATTTCCAATCGCTCCGCTATCAATGTATGCTTTAATGGCATGCAAACGATCCGGTCGTTCTGGATTTATGAGGACCATTGACATTATGAAGTGCGAGGTCAAAGAACTGGTTTTTACGCTCGGCAAGCGGACCTCTACACTTGTCAGGCGAGGTTGTTTCCCGTCTCTGGCTTTTCGGAATTCTTATCAGAAGCTCCCACTGTCTTCTTCGGAGGTTTCACCGGGCAATCTCGGAGGAAATGTCCTGAATTTCCACAATAGAGACAGAGCTCCAATTGTCGTCTCCTGTCACGTTCTTTCTGGGTTAGGGGACCCTTTACGACCCCTATTTGCATAGGTTCTACGGCTTCAACTTCTTTGGTGTGAGTTAGTGGCTTAGAGAATACTCGAGTTTCGAACCTGGAGCGGTCTGCCTTTCTGTTTTGTAGTCTGTGATCCAATTGGACCACTAAATCAATGTACTCTGAACAATCTTGAGGGGGATTCACGACCCGGGCTAGGACGTCTTTGAGTTCGCCACGCCAACCCCTGTGGAAAAGCGTGATCCTCTTGTCCTCGGGCCATCTGGTTTCTACGATTAGTCTGTTAAATGACGCAATATAAGCCAGAAGATCCTGAGGAAAGGAGTTCGTTGTCCAGGGCCTGCCCCTGGGAATGTCTTGCGAAAAGTCTTTCCATATTGGCCTGGAAGGCCTGGAAATTGCAAAGAATCGGGTCATCCTGTGTAACCAGAGGGATTGACCAATCAGCGGCGCTGCCGCTAAGATACCAAAGCACAACGGCTACTTTAGTCTGATCAGTCGGAAAAGCAGCTGGTCTACAAAGAAAGTGCAATCGGCACTGATTTATGAACACTGCAAACCTCTTAGGGTCACCAGAGAAGCGTTCGGGCGGAGCCAAAGGCACATTTCCGGGCAGATTGATTTGAACAGGATTGGCTGAAGCCGCCGGGGTATAGGTCCCTCCTGAATTAGGTAGAGGGATTTGCCCCGCTTGTGTTTGTAATAACTGTCTGGCGAGGTCATCAGTTTGTTCTTTGGACATAATCAATTCCCTCCTCAGGGCATTCGTTTCCTGGCGGGCAGCATGTACTTCAGCTCTTAATTCCCCTAGTAACTGGGCCAGTTGATCTGTGTCGGAAGTTTCCATAGCGCCTGGGTAGGAGGTTATTGGAGGGCTTCGCGTTCTGTAACGCTCACCTGATTCCCACAGAGGCGCTGGTCCCGGCTGAACTGTTATAATCTCTTCAATTGAGAAGCGTAGAGCTCGGATGACTCTCTGGACTGGGTTTCCTCTTATTGACCGTCTGGCTTGCAGGGTAAGGTTTCTGCAGGCGGAAGAAAAAAAGGGTTAATGACCGTTTGGCTGGACTTCCTCCTCACTAATCGCCAACTCTCCGAAAGTCCAATGTCCTGGTGAGCTCTCATCTTAGGCGTATAAATACTGGGCTCTCCATCCTGCGACTTATGCAGGGGTGCGTGGGTTCCAGGTACGTCACTGGAGGTCCTCAAAGTCTTTTGTGGCCTTAGAAGTGGCACAGGTGCTGAGATGCCAAAAGGTCATGCCGCCGTTACTGCACGAGCGGATGCCAGTAGGTATAAAGAGTTTATAGTCTTGAAGAGATGGGCACCTTTAATTAAGTCTTTGCATTGTCTTTTTCAGGTGCCTGGATGCTGAGGGCGTGGTCACTGAGAGCACGACACGTGCGGTAGTACGTAGGTATGGGAATTTCAATGCCACCTCAATAATGTCCCTTGTTTTCTGTTTTCAGGTCTTGAGATGTTGCGGGCGTTGTTCGTCCGTTGCCGTTGCACGTGCGAAGTACGTGAGTATAATGATCTGTGACCTTTTTATAGCACCTCTAACAATGTCCTTTTCTTATTTGCAGGTGTCGGGACCTTGCGGGCGTTTTCCCAGTCGCGGATGCACGTGGGGAAACACGTAAGTGTTAGGCTTTCTTGCAATCTTTAATGGCACTTAAATAATGTCTTTTCTTGTTTCCGGGTGCCGGGCTGCTGCGGTTGAAGAGATCGTAATACGCGCACAAAAGCAGGTAAGAAAAGTAAATGCGGCCGCCTTCACCCAATTCCGACTAAACAATGTTCTTTGTCTTTACAGGTGCCGTTAGGCTGCTGAAGAGAAGGCCGCAAAGAATCCGTGAAAGCACAGATGGATCAGGTAAGCGAGCGCGGCTGCGAACGTGTTGCAACTTGCTAACCTTATGTTTCTTTTGCTTGCAGGTTCTGCCGGTGTCTGGATTCCTGGATGGTAAGTATAGTTCTCGTGTCTTTCTTCCACAGGTTGCTGAGCTGAAGCTGGAGATGTCACTGGAATGCTGGAGCTGCCTCGGTGAGCGTCCTGCTGCAGATGCAGAATAATGCGAAGCACGTTTTCCCAATCGGGTGTGATTTAAATAGTGTTGGAGTGATTGGGTGTCTTCTTCCTCAGCCTCGCCCAGGTAAAAGAGTTCCTGTGTTCCAGAGCTAAGGGGTGGCACCAGCCCCACCCAGGTGAGAAAGTAGTCCCGGTTCAGGGAATAGTTCCTCCCAGCAGAAGGCTGGGGACTTCATCCTGCCAGCATTTGCAAAGGTGAGTATGCAGCATGGTCTGCTACAGGTAGGTCCACCCAAGCACCTTTGCAAGAATTATGAGCCCGGCGCCCCTGGCACCGGGACTGAGGTTCCTTATGAGCCTGGCGCCAGAGGCGCCAGGACATGGTCCAAAGGGCCTCAATAGGGGTTTGCTGGAGCCGGGGACGAGGGTCATGAGCCTGCTTCCGGGGATGCTGGGCTTGACTTGGCTTCTCGGGAGCAGAGCTCATGACAATGCCTCCCACGTTGACTCTGCTGCTGCCTCCGACGCAACTGCCTCTGCCAGCACAACGGCATCCAGGCTGATGGAATCCACCGACGCCGTTGTGCACGTGCCCTGCCTGATGATGCCGGCACATCCTCCATCTGCTGGGGTACAGTTGCTGTGGTGTCCACCCCTGCTGGACCTCCGACTCCCGACGGTGGCAGGGATGGGATCCCCACCAAGTTGGGTGCATTGGTCAGGGCAGGTCCACAGGGGGCCCTGGTGGCATCTGGGCCGGAAGACAGCAAGGAGAACGACCGGCTTATAGCCTCCGCAGAGGAGGAGAGGGCCGCCAGATTGGCCGACACATGCAGGAAACCCCCGAACATGGAAGATCCCAATTGGGCCACGTCGGCACGGTGCTCTTCGTGATGACATGCGTGCTCCCCCCGGGAAGCACGCACGTCATCACGAATTGCACCCGCGCGCATCGCGACCCCAATCAGGACCTTCTTCATACGGCCACGGGTCCCCTCGTCCACAGGTGGAGGGGAGTCAGGTGACATGGACATCCCCTCTACCTGCGGACGGGCCTGGGGCGTGTGGAAATCGAAATAATATTGTACCTCCTATCGCATTGTTTGAATGTATGCTGGCCTACGCCAAGTTGTCTAAAAACATTGTGTACATAGATTCCGCGGCAAGGTCTTGACCTTAATGTATTGTGCAAATCGCCATCTTGGATTAAGCCGCCATTTTAGGTACTCTTGCAGTTTGGAAGTCACCCTGAACAACAAAATGGAGGCCGAATGACATTTCGAGTGGGATTCTGGCCGTTGTGACCTCCGCACACATGAATAAGTAATATGCCCGCAGGCCACTTTTTGGGGCCGCGAACTGAGACCTTGTCCTATCCCTGACATATGTGTAAATGAACAACTGTATCAGCGGAACTGATCAAATTGCATACATTATGGGATTGACCTGGCAACGAACCCTAGGCCTGGTCCAAAGAATGGTTAACCCGCGAGGGGGTTGGCCAAGGCTGGATAAAAAGTATAAAAACCCGAGTATCTCAATGTACGGTCTCTCACACTAACACGGCGAACTACCGTTGATGGTTCGTCCTGTTACTCTGAGGGCCGAATAGCTATCCGTATGTCAATTGACTTTGGTAATTGTTGTAACTTTGAATAAAGCGCTTTGTATGTCCTTTGTAACCTGTGTCGGTGTGTTTCCTTTGGGCTTCCCGGCCTCATATCAATTTTTCTGTTTCCACAGTTGGCGCCCGAATAGGGACCCTCAAGATTGATGCCGGATCATTGAAGGTTGACGCAGACTATCGAACCGGGATCGGACGGTGTGATTCTGCGGGCCCGACCGATCGAGACTAGATACCTCGGCAGCACTGCACGATCCGATCCTTGGACGATAGTCGTGTGGTCTGACACGGCATCTTGACGAGGGTCCAATTTTGAGGCGGGCAGATTTGCCGAATCCACCAAACGCAAGGTAAAATTTGTTAGGTAAGTTCTTTGTAAAACGTACGGTCCTCCTTAGGTTTGGTCAGGTGTAGTCGTGACCCGGCTCTTAATTTAACCCTGACACTTTGAATTTGGCGTATTGTATCTGCAGACACAATTATTGAACCAGGTAACACCAATTTTTTGTGAAATGCCTGGGAAATTGTCTTGCTGTTTTAGGGCTCTGTTCCGCAGCGATCGACAATCCTTGGAATTTAGCCGCCCGGCACCACAGGAGGGGTCGTCGGCGTGTACTATGTACTGTAAGTATGGCATGGAAGTATAGTATTTAATGATATTTGGCACAGACAGACCAGACATGCCTCCGAATTTCAGTGGCCAATCAATGGTAGTTTTGAGATCCCCCGTATTGAATACTTAGAATCGATCTTGTTAAAGAAAAAGGCTAGACCAGCAGCCGTTGATGTGTTACAAAATTGGAAGAAAGAAGCATTGCAGCAGCTTAAAAGTAGGGATAAGCATGCATGTCGTCATAAAACAAACGCTGAAAAAGCATTATTATATGATAAAGAAAAGCGGATAGAATCAGTTAAAAATATGGATAGAGCCTTTTCACTCGGGATCCAGAAAATGTATCCCTCTAAAGATTTCCATGTGTCTGAGGAATTTATTGAGAAATTATTAAATGAACGCAGGCCCGATGCCTCAGCGCCACCTCCGTATGCTCCTGTTTTGGGCGCTCTGCCCATTCCTGCTGTCGTTCCTGTTGCTATTCCTGTTCCCCCTGTACAGCCTATTGTTCCTAGTCCTTTGGTTGTTGTTCCTCCGCCTATCGTACCGCCCCTTCCCCCTGCACCTGCACCTTTGTTAAATTTACCTATACCTCCGCTCCCGAGTGGCCCCGTATTGATTGGAGTCGATCCAGGTGCAGGGTCAAAGATTGTGACTCGTAGTACTGTTTCTGCAGATAGGAAACAGGAATTGTTTGCATGGGCTAAGCATTGCATGGAGAAAGGTGATCAAGCTAATGTTTTTTCTACGTTATCTAATTTGAATAGTTTTCCCGAGAAAAATGTTTTTATCGAAGGTTTGGGGACTCATTTGTGTGTGATGTGGGGTAGATTACAAAATTCGGATTTTCCACAAGGGGTGAGAGATCTGAATGCTTTGGCACTTTCGAGGGACACAGAGCAGAAAGTATATGGACATGTTGAAAGATTGTTTGAGTTTAGGAAAGACTTTGAAAAATCACGAGATGAGGATGATGAGGACGATAGAATATATGTACAGAAACGGTTCCTTCCGTGCCGAAGAACAGCACCTGAGGAAGTATGAATTTGTACCAAAGATGCGGTTCGATGGATCTCGGATTCATCGATACCGCCAGACGAAGTGTATGACACGTATAGTCAGTATACAGTAGAGATGCAAAGAAAAGTAATTCAGGTGATGGTACAGCACCTGCAAGAGGAATGTGTAAGGAAGAGGGTTAGTTGCCCCATAGAATTATTGGGGATTTGTAAAAGGGCTTTTTCGCCTGACACTTCTACAGCTGCCTTAGCGCTCGACCTGGCTCTATTGCTTAGTAAGCGGCCGGAGGTACCTATATCTCAGTTGCCTATGAGAGAGGTTCCTCCGACCTTTGTCCCAAAAGTTGAGATCCCCGCCAACGCGGCGACTGGTGCCCCCGCGGTGGATATCACTGCACATTATGTATCGCAATTTGCTCACGTCCCGTTTTCACGACAGGAAGTGAACACAATTAGACAATCAGTTCCCGATATTAGGAAAAACCCGACGGGGTTTTACAAAGAAATAGAGTCCGTTCTACAGTCCTCTGTGTTCACCTTGAGTGACATTGACTTGTTATTTCCTGTACTCCTACCCGTAGATGTATGGAAGCAGGTTCGGACAGTAGATGATGTGCCGGGGTTGGAGATACGTGGGCAAATATGATTAGAATTGATGGAGAAAGACCAGCTGGTGAAAAACCGCCACAGGTAATACTTACTTTACCTGATAGGATTGTCGCTAAACTAAAAACTATAATCCCAGAAAAAAGGATTATTTGGGACAAGCTTACGGCCTGTGTTCAAGGGAAAACTGAAGGCGCCACCGAATTTTTCAATAGATTCGAGCAGGTATTTTCTGACTTCAGTGGACAGGATTTAGGTACAGAGTCGGGGAAGAGGTTGTTCGTGGACAAATTTGTACGTGGATTGTTACCTGACATCCAGTCACAAATTATGTCCTCTGAGAGCGCTTGGCAGGCAAAATCTCAATCTGAGGTTTTGTACATGGCTCAGTATTATGAGAACCGTGTTAATAATGAGAAGGAAAAAATTGAAAAGAGAAAGGGAGATTTGAAAACCAAAGTATTATTACAGCAAATTATTAGAAATCCCAGAGGAGGTACGACACAGACTAGAGGTCAGTACGTTCCAAAAGGAAATGCTCCTCTGAGTACTGTGAATATTAATCAATGCGCTTATTGCCTCCAGGAAGGTCATTGGCGAGCACAGTGCCCTGTCCTTCGCCAGAGGTCAAACAGTGTGTTTGGGGGTATGGGTAGACGACCTATGGGCCGCCCTGGAGCAGGGGCCCTGACAGAGGTCAACTTTTACAAGATTCTCAGCAACCTTTTTCATGGGAAAATCAGACCTCGAGTATGGACTCGAGAACATATTTGATCACCCTTCTGCTGCCTATCTTTCTGAAGAGCTTCCTTCTTATGAGGCTCTATTTTATTAGGATTGCCCGAAGCAGGGTTTGGAACCTTTGCCTATTCCCGTTAATCAAAAAGGCCCCTACGTTGAATTATTAGTGGGGAATAGGAAACACCAGTTTTTGATTGACACCGGAGCACAGAAGTGCTCCATTGATCATTCACGGGTTCCAAACATCCCACTGTCAGGGCAAACAAATGTTTCCGTAGGGTTTTCTGGTGTACCAACTGTCTGTCCGGTTTCTATGCCGGTATCCGTTTCTTTGGGTCCCTTTATAGGCCATTGTCCTTTTCTTCTCACTTCAAACTGTGGAGAGAATTTGCTGGGGTTGAATTTGTTAAAGAAATTGAACGCAGTAATTCATTGTTCTTCGGATGGAGTACGGCTAACGGTTTCACCACAGCAACTTCCTAATTCTCAGTTCTTGATTCAACCTTTACCTCCCGAGTTTAGCATCGTTCCGGAATGTTTGTGGGCGGTGGACGACAATGATGTCGGAGTGTTACAGATTGAGCCCGTTAAAATAGTCCTGAAACATGGGGTGAAACTGCCACGCATCCCGCAGTATAAAATATCAGTAGAAGGTGAACGTGCTTTGAAATGCATTGTCTCCGATTTTGTACATCGTGGGGTGATCGAGGAAATTACAGGTAGTTTGTGTAACAGTCCGATCTTACCTGTATATAAGAAAGGCGACAATGCAATTCCATACCGGTTTATAATTGATCTTCGTGCTATTAACCGAGTGGTCGCCCCACAATTTCCAATTGTGCCTAATGTGACAACGATATTAACAATGATCCCTGCTACGGCTACGCACTTCAGCGTTGTGGATCTAAAAAACGATTTCTTTAGTATCCCTATACATAAAGAAAGCAGATATCTGTTTGCGTTCACCTTGGGGGGACGCTCATTTACATTTACAAGGGCACCTCAAGGGTATACTGAAAGTCCCAGTATTTATAGTAGAGCTTTAAAAGAGCAGCTCGACACCCTTGAATTGCCACCTACTTGCACGATGCTTCAATATGTTGACGATTTACTTTTGGCTGCATATTCTGAGAAGGCCTGTAAAGAAGGCACTATACTGTTGCTTGTTCACCTAGCAAAAAATGGTCACAAAGCTTTGCTTAAAAAATGTCAATATTGTTGTCAGGAGGTTGCCTATCTAGGCTACCTCCTGTCAAAGGAGGGGAGAAGATTGACACCTGAAAGAATAAAACACATTTCTGGCATGTTTGTTCCAAATACACAGAAGGAAGTCAGAGCCCTGATAGGGATGGCGTCCTACTGTAGGTTGTGGATCCCGAATTTCGCACTAGTGGTAAAACCGATGTTGGCTTTGACGAAGAAGGGCATTTCTCTGCCACTGCCATGGGAATCGGAACATCAACGATCATTTGAGCTTCTCAAAACCGCGCTATGTTCGGCACCGGTTCTGGGTACTCCAAATTATGACAAGGCCTTTGGGTTGTTTGTGCATGAATGTGATGGATGTGCTTTGGCTGTGTTAACACAGGAACACGGAGGGAAGAATAGGCCGTGCGACTACTACTCCTCCGCCCTTGATCCTGTCGCATGCACTTTGCCAAGATGTTTGTGCGCTGTTGCTGCTGCTGCCGCGTCTGTAAAACAGAGTGAGAGAATGGTCCTAGGCCATGATTTGATTTTGATGGTACCTCACTCTGTTGATATCCTATTGAACAAAACCCAAACGCAACACCTCACCTCTGCACGGTAAACAAGGTATGAACTAATTCTGTTTGCCCCTCATATTCAAATTAAGAGGTGTTGTGTTCTCAATCCGGCTGAACTCTTACCTTTCCCGCAAAACACTGTTTGCGGTGACGAAGAATCACATGACTGCCTCTATACCACCGAGCAAGAAACGAAGGGCAGGATAGATCTCATAGATACTCCTTTGGATCATGCAGAAGGGGAGCTGTTTTGTGATGGCTCCTGCTTCAAACTTTCGAATGGTACATCTAGAACTGCTATGCAGTTACTACATTGAGCAAAATTGTCGAAGGTAAGAGAATTTCGCATAACTCTGCGCAGGCCGCAGAGATTATAGCGTTGACCCGAGCTTGTGAACTTTCCCAAGGGCGAAGAGTAAATATATATACCGATAGCCAGTACGCATTTGGGGTGGCTCACAACTTCGGAAAACTTTGGTCAGAAAGAGGGTTCCTGACCTCACATGGGACCAAGATTCAGCATGGCCCTTTGATAGTGCAATTACTTTCAGCTCTCTCACTCACTAAACGGTTAGCGATCATGAAATGTGCAGCACATCGCAAGGTCATAGATGATGTGGGCAGAGGGAACGCTTTTGCGGATTTGATAGCCAGACAAACGGCCACAGACCTTAGCACGGACATGTATACCTCGAGGGAAATGAGAGACGTTTGCATAATGGATGAAGGTATTGGGTCTGTGCGAGGTATTCATACTGATGCCACGATGGAAGAATCTAGAAAGTGGGCTGAAGGAATGGGGAAACTGGATGACGAAGGGTGTTGGGTGGATACATCCGAAGGGAAATGGTTGCTTCCTGATTCTTATGTATTGGCGATGGTTACAATGCACACGGTCCTACGCATGTGTGTGCCCAGCAGATCACGAACATGTTAGAACAGGTTTGGGTAAATGACAAAATTCTGGAAACTGCAAAGAGGCACGTCCAGAACTGCATGATCTGCCTACAGCACAATGTGGGAAAGTGCTGATACCAAACTGAAATGGCCAGATGCTTTGCCTATTGTGTTATTAGCTATGCGTACCACACCTCAGACTAGAACTGGGCTTTCTACATTTGAGGTAGTGATGGGGAGGCCTGCTAACATTTGGGGTCTCCCGAAACCTAAAGCCCTGAGGGAGGTGGAGAATGTATTGCTTGTAGACTACTGTAACCAGTTAACTAAAAATTTGTATTTCATCTACCACCAGGTGCACTCAGCTTTACCTGTACAGTTCACGGGCCCAGGACACGATATACAGCCTGGAAGTTGGGTCCTCGTGAAGGCCTAGGAGAGGTCTTCCTGTCTCGCGCCTCGCTGGCGGGGACCCCACCAGGTATTATTGGTCACCAGGACAGCAGTGCGGGTGGCTGAAAAGAAGAACTGGATTCACGCGACGCACGTCAAGAAACTTCCTCACCCGATGCCACACGCTACAGAAGAAGACGAACCCCTGGCTGGTGCTACAGTCTCTGATCTTGGAGTAGCAAACAGCGCTGTGAGTGCGTCGGAGAAGTTCTCTGAGCCTGAGGAGCTTGGGGAACAGTCCATCTCGTCTCCGCACTCTCTTGAAAAATCACTTCCGGAAAACACTGTTTCGAGCTCTGCGACTTCCGTCACCACCGACACGTCGCTTCCCTCAGGAAGTGACGATACTTTGCTTCTGGACCAGACAAATTTGGGTACCATCAGGTACAACCTTCGACCACGGAAATAGAACTACGGCACGAGTGTCGTGCATCTGGAAAAGGAAGTGATCGGAAAATTGTTTTGTTTTGTTGAACAAAAAGGGATTCTGCTGGCAAGGGTTGGGAAGGACTAAGAAATCACGCGACAGTAATGTCACCAGCAACGAACATTGGGGCCGTCGATCAAGGAACTACGATGCCTGCCACCTTCACCGCTGCTCCCCGCACTGGACTTTTAGATAAGGGGGTGACCAAATCGAACAATGAACAATGTGCCTGGGCCACGAAAACGTACTGTCGTGTTTTGATTTTGATTATTGTTATTTTTGCAACTGCTACTGTAGGACTTTGGTATTTCGAAGAAGTCTATACTTTGAAACCTTTATTACCGACCAAGATCGTACCAACTGTTTTGACTCCCTCTGTACACCTTCACACTCTGTCCCCTAGAGACTCCCAACATAGACAGAAGTATCATAATAACACTCTGATGATAGTAATGAAAGCTACTCATGCCATTTTTAATAAGAGTAATTGTTGGATTTGTACTCACTTACCGCAACATGGGAGCAAGGGACTGGGATGGTATATACATCCTCTACCTTTAACGACTTCTTGCTATGCCTCTCTTAGAGCACTATTCTTTGGCCGATGGAATGATAGCATCTCAAGGAACTTTGATGGAACTAATTTAAATGATTTCGAGAAACGTGAATTGACTCCCCTGGGATGCTCGCTTTTCGCAAATAGAAGTAAACCTAACGTTGCTTCTATTAGGCCGTCTGACAAACTATCTCTTCCTTTTCAAACTCTGATTTCCTTTAAAATGGCTCCGATAGGCAATAAGGACGCTGTACCTCCTTCTTATTCTGTAAATCATAGCCCCGATTCGGTTCCCTTCTGTGTACAGAGAAATGGCACTAGGCCAATGGGAGATTTTGAAACTTGTAAAAATATTGTAAATTTGACTGGGGAAAACAGGCCTCTGTATGTAGGAGGGCCTGTTTATTTTGTTTGTGGTAGTTTAGCATTTCCCTGGTTGCCCAAGGATTGGCAGGGAACCTGTTATTTAGGAATATTGTTACCCGGGGTATTTGTAGCTAGTACCTTGGAGGTTTCTAAGGCTCGCCCACGGCGAGACAACAATGGAGATACCCCTGGGCAAGTATTGGGGGACATAGCTAAATCGGTTGTGCCCTTTTGGAGACAAATAGCAAACTCAGAGAACATTAGGGGATTAGCAAGGGTATTGGAGAGAAAGATCAAACGGACCACGGACATACTCTACAATATGACCTTAGAGCAAAAGGCGATAAGATTGGTAGCACTTCAAAATCGGATGGCATTAGATGTCATCTTGGCAGAACGAGGTGGAGTATGCAAATTAGTGGGGTCCGCTTGTTGTGTTTTCGTACCAGACTCCTCACCAACAATTTTTAAAGCAATTCAGAACTTGCATACTCTCAGTTCTGAAGTCCATATCCCTGTAGGAGACTGGAACCTTAGTACTTGGTTTTGGGATTCTCTGCGATCTTGGGGTTGGAAGGTGCTTTCCGTCATTCTGGTTATTTTAGGGATTCTGTTATTCCTTTGTTGTTGTTTTCAATGCCTCCCAAGTATATGTGGAATGATAGGGGGGTGTTGTGCTCAAGCAGTGAGCGCAATAGGGCATAAAATATATACCCCAGATACAGCATCTAAAGAATTCATGTTACAAGAGGTTCTTATGAACGACCTTATGGCTATAGACATTACAGACAATGATGCGGAACCTATGGATGATAAGACATGGAGTCATTTTCGAAAGTATTAGGGATGATGTTTAGCACTTAGCATAGGCCAAAAGGAGGGTCTGTGGAAATCGAAATAATATTGTACCTCCTATCGCATTGTTTGAATGTATGTTGGCCTACGCCAAGTTGTCTAAAAACATTGTGTTCATAGATTCCGCGGCAAGGTCTTGACCTTAATGTATTGTGCAAATCGCCATCTTGGATTAAGCCGCCATTTTAGGTACTCTTGCAGTGTGGAAGTCACCCTGAACAACAAAATGGAGGCCGAATGACATTTCGAGTGGGATTCTGGCCGTTGTGACCACCGCACACATGAATAAGTAATATGCCCGCAGGCCACTTGTTGGGGCCGCGAACTGAGACCTTGTCCTATCCCTGACCTATGTGTAAATGAACGACTGTATCAGCGGAACTGATCAAATTGCATACATTATGGGATTGACCTGGCAACGAACCCTAGGCCTGGTCCAAAGAATGGTTAACCCGCGAAGGGGTTGGCCAAGGCTGGATAAAAAGTATAAAAACCCGAGTATCCCAATGTACGGTCTCTCACACTAACACGGCGAACTACCGTTGATGGTTCGTCCTGTTACTCTGAGGGCCGAATAGCTATCCGTATGTCAATTGACTTTGGTAATTGTTGTAACTTTGAATAAAGCGCTTTGTATGTCCTTTGTAACCTGTGTCGGTGTGTTTCCTTTGGGCTTCCCGGCCTCATATCAATTTTTCTTTTTCCACAGACGGGGCATCCCTGATGGTGCATGGTGGTGCACTCACAGGGTCAGGGACAGCGACATGCACAGGCCCCTCTACGGTGACCTGTGCTGCCTCCTGCCCCTGGACTGCACCCCTTGCACCAGCAGGGATGCCCCCACCAGGCCCCATGTGTGCCTCAGTGGCGGCCTCCTCCTCCTCTGTGGAAACCACCAACCTGCATGGCTCCTCACCGTCTTCCGCCGTAGCAGGCCCCTGTGGGGGCTCACCCACCCCTTCCGCTGCAGCCGTGGGGGCATCCCCGCCGCCTTGCTCCACAGCGCCGTCTCCGCCCTCTTCTTCACTAGCCGCTGCGTAGAGGGAGACATAGAACACAGCATCAGGGTACTGTACAATGGTCCCCTAGACAGGAAGCAATAGCAGATGAGTACCACTGTCAAAGTACACTTCCATCATGTCCCTCCACAACACATGGGTCAGTCCAGGCAAAACACACACAGTAACAGGAATGGTGCATGCCATGGACATTTCCATACATGTCCAATGGACTCTTGAAACATACAATGATATGGAACTCACATGCATCATGGGTCATGCCTATCACATGCACACACTTCACCTCAGTCACATCCATCTGGCCTCATACACCCCAAACACAGTGGATACAAGGATAACTAGGCTGCATCAGTGAATCTGTGCATTGTCACACCCATGTGTCATGCATCCATGGCATTCACAAGTCACAGACACGCAGGTCAGGCACACAGACATGGCTACCATATATGTACCTGGCATCAGCACCCATCCCTCACCCCCACCAATGTCCAGGAACAGAGACTGGCATGCTCTCATATGTAAAATCTGCATAGGGCTCCCCATGTCGCATTTAAAAACATGCAACAACCATGTGGTTCACACATCACTGGTCGCACATGCATTACCATGATGTCCCTGCACACATACATGCATACATGGCCTATGTCACACATACAGGCAAGTATCAGACAACCAGCACACCGCAACATGCCCTGTCTCACACAGCAATGCTTGGCCACCTACCGCTCAACTCCAGACGGGTCTCCCTCTCAAGGATCTGGGCGTGGAGCGCTGGGCGTACGCGTTCCAGGACCCTCATCTGGATGGAACTCATGCGGCCCCGGCCCCCCTCCACGAGGCGCCGGGCCTTCACGAGGGTCCTGGACCTCAAGTCCTCCCAGCGCTTCTTGATCTTCTGCACGTCGCGGGTTGCCACCCCCTCTGCGTTGATGGCAACCACACAGTCGGCCCAGATCCTCTCCCGTCCTTCCTTGCTGGCGCGGGACGATCCAAAGAGGGCATCATACTGCCCCAGGACATGCTCCACCAGGACACCAACTTCGGTGACAGTGAAGCTGGTGCCCCTCTGCCCCTGTGGCCTGGGGTTGCCACTGGTGCCAGATGTTGAAGTGCCCGACATGGCAACCCCAGAGGCAGGAGTGGGTGGGCAACTGGGCCCTGGGACTGGGCTGTGGAGCGATGTTATCCCAGTCGGGAGTCTTCTGTTCCAGCAGGGGTGGACACAGCAACTGGACCCCTGCAGATGGCTGATGTGCAGGCACCAAATGGCAGGGCACGGTGGCAGCAGGCAGGCAGGCAGGCAGGCAGCAGATGGCACGTGGGAGGCTGCTCGGGGTACTGGGGGGCAGTAATTCGGCCTTCTGGGCAGGAGCGTGGTCTTCCGTGTGTTTTCGCGTGGCCAGCTTGATACTGAGTGATTTGGCACGTGAAAATCCTGCACGTCAGCGTGAAATTCGAGGAAAGGCCCTTAGCGCGTAAGCGCGTCAGCACGCATACGTGATTCTATTGGACCAAAGGCCCTCAGCACGTAAGCACTTCAGCACGCATACGGGATTCTATTGGACCAATGGCCCTCAGCGCGTAAGCGCGTCTGTGACGTGACCCGCACGGGTGTTTCCCTCATAGCACGTGATGCTGGAGCACACGTGGAAAGACTGCACGTCAGAGTGTCATCGCGTGTAATTGGACAAAAGTGCGCGTACACGCGATTGGCCTATGTACGTGTATTTCAGGGGTGCGCGGGCACATACACACGCGAGTACATCAGCGCACGTGTATTCCGGGGTGCGCGGAAATTTCCAAACGCTATTGGCCTGGGTACTGGATTTCAGGGGTGCGCGGGAAGTTTCACACGCTCGCCTACAACACGCGCAAAGAAACACATACGCCAGTAGGAAGCAGGCATACGTCGACCCGCGACGCATAAATCGGCGCGCAAAAAACTAACAATCTCAGACGCCAGGATGAATATACCGTTCCTAGCAGCAGTGGCCGTGGGCTACCAAAGGAGGAGGAGGAGGATAGTCAGGGCCAGAATTTTCACACCCAGAACCAGCCTTTTCGGGATGCCTGATGACCAGGTGTATGGGAGGTACAGGTTTCCACCACACATAATACTGGACCTGGTGAGTGAGTGGGAGGATGACCTCACATCACCCACCCTGTGCTCCCAAGCACTCAGCCCCCTGTAGAAGGTCTTCAATGTACTGCACTTCTTAGCCACTGGATCATTTCAGCGGACAAGTGCCATAGTGGGTGGGGTGTCACAGGCCACGCAGTCACGCTGCCTACACCAGGTCTTGAACATCATCACTGCACGCCCATCAGTCCACAGGCACATATACCTGCCCAGAACACCTGCAGAAAGGCATGCTGCCGCCCTGGATTTTTACGGTGTGGCACGATTCCCCAAAGTGCTAGGTGCCATCGACTGCACCCATGTGGCTCTTCGTCCCCCCAGGGCATCTGAGCACATCTATAGGAACCGCAAGCACTGGCATTCCATCAACGTGCAGGTAGTATGTAATGCCAAGGGAATCATCACCTCAGTATATGCCAACTATCCCGGGTCCACCCACGACAGCTTCATTTACCGAATGTCCACCCTAAGGTGGGACCTAGAAGCTGGGCGGCATGGCGATACATGGCTGTTTGGTGAGTATGAATGCCACTGCACATGCATGCATGTCAGATACTGAGCAAGGTCACAACCCCACCAATGATACCCATCACCACCTCCACAGAGGACAGTGCCTACTCTCTCAGCCCCCACATGATGACACTAATTCGGAACCCCACCACGCCACCCGAGGTAAGATATAACACAGCCCACATTGCAACCCGGGGCATAGTGGAGTGCACATTCGGAGTGCTTAAGTCACGCTTTCGCTCCCTTGAGCGTTCTGGCGGGCAGCTGTTATACGCTCCCCCAGTAGTGTGCAGGATCATAGTGGCAGCATGTGTCCTGCACAATGTTGCAACACGCCGGGGCCTGGCCGTGGACATGGTGGTGCCCCCACATCCCCAACCACATGCACGCCCGCTGCGCATGGGAGGGGAAAGGGCAAGGGGGAGGCAGCCCGTACACAGCTAGTGGCTAATTACTTCACATAGAAATCACACCCCTGTGGAGTGCACACTGCCCTGGCACATACCATTTTACAATCAATGATGACTCAACCTGACACTGATCCTGAATGTCTGGAGAATCAACCATCAAAACCATATTAGCCTGAGATTGTTCACCTGGAGTGTTACAATGTGTGCATCCCTACCTACACAGACACCACCAATGCAGTTTCTTGAAAAAACATATTCATGCAGCTAAAATGAATACCCACTTGCAAAATGCAACATGAGGACAGTGCCATGTCACCCAACCCATCCCCAGCACCGCCACACGACACACTGTGCCATGTCATGCTATGTGCAGGTAAACAAAGTAATCCCCACAACATGACACAAGTGTCACAAAGTACAGTGTCCCTAATTGAAACTCGCTACACCTGAAATGCTCACAGTAATGCAGGACCAACAACACACTTGAGCAGGTATTTAGCAATAACACTTATCAGCTACTGACCCTCAAAACTACCATTAACATGACATTACGAATGTAAGGAATCAGTAGTCTCACCACCTGGAAATGCCTGCACTCCCACCACTTCCAACTGTACAGGGTTGCCGCCATGTAGAGTTGTTTGTGCACTGCTGCCAACATGGACCCCATCTCCAAAGTAGAGGGCCTTGTGTAGACATGAGGAAAGGACCTGCAAATTAGGAGGTAGACATGGATGATGAGTTACACATCAATGCAACATGCAGTGTACAACACAACAGCAATATGCACTAGGAATGTATACACAGTATTGACTAGACTACCCACACATGTCCAATGTCACCGTGTACGTCAATGTCACTTGGGCACACCCTTTGCAAGCCCATGGAAACGGGAAGCAGGAGGGGTGTGTGTGACAAAAACCCAAGCACCTGAACCAAATACATGACAAGCCTGCATGTGCCCAGCCACAATGCAGCGTATGCCCACGGGAGCCACACAAGGCAACACACTGTCCCAAAAAAAAAAAAATCAAAAATGGCCATTAATGGGCCCGGGGGGGTTGGGGAGGCCACCCAGGAAGTCCGAGGACAAGGTGCACACCAAAACCCACCTGTGTGGATCTTGCAAAAACAAAAACACCTCCATGGGCTCATGGCCCACACGGCTACCCTATTGTGGGAGTATCACTGCTGTCGCTATTATCACCCTGTGCAGCTGCATCCGGAGATGGTGGCACTATGGGAGGCAGCCCACGCAAGGCCCTAGTCTGTTCCTCCATGGCTGCAAGCATGCGGGTGTGGTAGGTCTCGTTCTGGAGGATGAGTGAGCGGAGGTCCCCATGCAACAACTCACGGGATGCCCGGACCTCCGCCTAGTTGCCTGCATCTCAGCTGAGAGCGTACGGGTGAGACGCTCCAGCTGCTGTTCTGTCCTTCGGTTTGTTGAAGCCTCAAGCTCAACAAGAGTCGTCCTGAGGTGAAGGAGTTCCAGCCTCAGGGCTTCCCTGTGGCCCTGGGACTCTATGGAGATGGCTTCCTGCAGAGTCACCAGTGCCGCCCGCCTGTCCCTGTTGGACGCCAACATGTCCTCCCTGTGTGACTGGCAGATGGAGTCGGTTGCCTGCTGTAGTCGCTCCATCAGCCTTTCGGGAGGGACAATGGAAGTGGCCACCCTATCCATGGCCTGAGCCATCATCTCTGATGATGCTGCCTGTTGGGTTGCCATACCGTAAATGGATTGCTCTCATGCGGTATTGCCAGGTGGCGTACGGCCACCACGTCGGCGGGCACCACACCTGTCTGGGGCAAGGCGAACTGCGCCTTGCTGTGCCGGCACTGCCTGAGGCTGCAGGACTGCATTCCCCCTCTGATCTGCTGGCCCAGGAACAGGATCAGATGTCGCGGAGTGTGACCCTGCATCCGTAACCACCAAAGGCGTAGCTGCCAACACTGACATCCCCATTGAGGGTTCTGACCCTGGTGCAGGTGGGTGGGACAGAACAGAATCCCTCCCAGGAACACTCACCTGCGACGGCACGTAGGTCTCATCATCCGAATCAACACCTGAGTACAGCTCGGGGGAGGTGCAGCCAGAGACACCCCTTGAGAGCACGACCTGCAGCAGTTGTGGGTTCTTACCCACCACCACACCACGTCCCTCACTGGTGGTTGGTCGGCCCTCAGACCCCTCCTGGGTCTGCACCATCTCCACAACCCCAGCAGTATCAGGTGCGTCTTCCCCTGCAAAGACATAAAAGCAAACAAATGGAAACAGGCATTAGCACCATGGCACACAATGAGGGCTGAGAAGCAACAGAACCAGTACTTGATTGACACATGTCCCACATGACTAAAACCCTCCCATGCATGCACCCTCACTGCGTATGAAGGGTAGGCAAATGGCACACACTGATGACACCAAGATGGAAGATGAACACATTTCCTGCATGCTGCCTGGCAGTTGCATCACACATTGGCCTGTGATTGCCAGGTGAAATACACATGCAATCACACAGATGGCATGTACCATTGCTATTGAGTGAAGATGGAGAGGAGGGCAGCACTTATTCATTCAGTCCAGTTCCCTCATGTAATAGCTTTTCTAATTCAAACAGGTCTGATTTTTCACCTGGAACTGCCAGTCCAAAATGGTCCGATTGCACAGGGACATGTCTAAACAAATGATATCCAGGTAACAAAGTCACTCCACTTTACCATAGCCATGTCAGACATGTAACTAGAGGACTGAGAAATGCCTAGTAAAAGTGGTGGAATGCAAACAATCTGCCTGAATGAACAGAGAAAAATAAGCAACAATGTTGTGGCAAGGTGACACTTCAAGGGCAACTGGCGTGCTGTTGGGCTAGATGTCTACTGTTGGCAGATGGGATACTGCTATGGCCAAATGCTGCTGCGCAGAATGTATTGCATGAAGCACATGGGTGACCCAAACGACTCAGGCGCACACACCCTCACCTGGCACACAAACAGAAGCCCTCACACACACACCATGCACATGGATGACACACACATGCATGTGCACTCACCGGACAATGCCTCATAATCAGGCAGATCTCCCACGCCTTGGATCTGTTCCTCCGTGACGTAGGTCCCAGCGACTGACTCATGGGGAGTGAGTTCCATGTCTTCTACTGGAGACCCACCTCCAGTCACTAGAGTTGCGGCATGACTTGAGGCCAGCTTATTCTTTGCCCTGCGCTTTAGGTCATTCCAGCGCTTATAGCAATCATTGGCTGTGCGCCTCACGATTCCAAGGGCACTTACGATGTCCGCAACGGTCTGCCAGTGTGCCTGGCGTTGTGCAGGTGTGGTCGTGGATCCTGCAACAATGACCATTTCGTTATCATGTGCGGACACATACTCGACAAGTGCATTCAGTTCGGCATCCGTGAAGCTGGGCTTCCTCGACGGGCCGGACTGTGTAGCCGTGTCTGGGGCATCAGCCTGTGCCGGACGAGCACTCTTCCTCTTCTGCTTGGAAGGTGGTGGTGATCCTGAGTGTCCTACGCCGCTCTGGACACTAGGGGCAGGAGCCCTGCGGGTGAACTCTGTATCAGGAGTGTGGGATTGCACACTCAGCATGGGAGTTGGTGCGGGCATTGGCTCAAGTGTAATGGTGTCAGGGGAATGTCAGCAGGATGGACTAGGACCGACACTGTCCTGGCTGGGTGTGTGAGAGCTGGGGTAGATGGAGCCGCAGATGCCCCTGCAACCTCTCCACCCTGCCTACTTGGGGCAGCAGATGACCTTGCTGCCCCTGATCCACGTGGCCTGATGACATCAACGTGCACCAGCGCACGTGTCATAGGCCTGCTGACCTGGAAGTCAGCCATGGAGTCAGCCAGGTCTGGTGCCACAATGGGCTGGTCCAACAAGGGCTGAGCATGGATGGTGTCAGCCACATCAGCCTCAACCAGGGGGGGTGGGGGGGGATTATGGGTGCCCTTGACTGGTCCTCCACACATGGGGGGACAGGGTCACCCTGCAAGTAACGACCACGTCCCCTACCGGATCCGCCACCGCCATCACTTGTGGCTCGTCCACCTTTGCCACCCTTACGGATTCCTCGCCTCCCAACCATGGCACTGATGTTAATGTGCGTATGGGAGTGGCTGTAAACTATTGTCCTGGGCAATTGGGGGTCAAAGGGGTTGGGTACCAGATGGTAATTGTACCCTAGTGCTCTAGCAAGGCTGAATGTGACCCCTGGGGAAAGATGACGGGTCACGCAACGCACAGGAAGCCCAAAAAAGGGAGATGACGTGCACGCAACCCCTCCTAGACCACGTGTGCGGAAAAAAAAACCTGCACTACGCTGTGGCACCCAGTAACACAAGAATGAACGTATGCGTGTCACACGCAGCCTAGATTGACCTCTGAAGGGGTAGGCTACACACGGGGCAAGCACAGATGTTAGATACGTGCGTGACTCACCGTCTTCCAGGAAAAAGAGCGTGAAAAAGAAGCGCGTGTGCACGCTGGCAACACCCCCGCCAAAAGAAGAATTGTACTCTGTCTGAGGAGACAGGACAACAGTAGAAGGGAACGCTGTTTGAGGGAACAGGCCCAGGAAAACCAGAAAAAGAGAAGAAAGAGAAAAAGCTGTCAGAGGTAACAGGGAGTACAAACTTGAAACGCCGTGAAGTAAATCGCTTGTGAAACGACAGGAAGTACGGATTTCACCCACTCGCTCTCCACGAAAAGCACGTACAAGGAAATGGTGTTCTACACGTACCTTCTATGCAGGCCCACACATCCAGCGTCACTTCCGCGTGTACGCGCTAAGGCCATTTCCACCAATTACACGCTTTGACAGTCGGACGTGTCTTTCATTTTTTTAACACACAACATTTCAAACGTGTGCCATATTCAACGTGCACGTGACTTCATAGACGCGCATACGCTGGTGGCCTTTGGGCCAATGAATGTACAGACGTGTGCTGACGTGCTTACGCGCTAAGGGCCTTTCCTCGAATTACACGCAGACGTGCTGGATTTTCACGTGCAAATTCACTCCGTATCAAGCTGGCCACGCGTTCACACACGGAAGACCACGCTCCTGCCCAGAAGGCCGAATTACTGCCCCCCAGAGCCCTGAGCACGCTCCCACCTGCCATCTGCTGCTGCCTGACTGCCTGCTGCCCACGTCCCCTGCGATTTGCTGCCTGCACATCAGCCAGGGGTGCTGTTGCTGTGACAACCCTGCTGGAACCGAAGACTCCCGACTGATTTTCCATCACCCCACAGCCCAGCCCCAGGACCCAGTTGCCCACCCACTCCTGCCTCTGGGGTTGCCATGTCGGGCACTGCAACATCTGGCACCAGTGGCAACCCCCGGCCAAGGAGGCAGAGGGGCACCAGCTTCACTGCCACCGAAGTTGGTGTCCTGGTGCAGTATGATGCCCTCTTCGGAAGGTTGCGCGCCGACAAGGAAGGACGGACTCAGATCTGGATGGACATCGTGACTGCCATCAACGCGGAAGAGGTGACAGTCCGCGACTACGAACGTGTCAGGAAGCGCTGGGAGGACTTCAGGTCCAGGACCCTCAATAAGGCCCGGCGCCTCCTGAAGGCAGCGGATGCTAAGGGGGACCGGGGCCACTTGTCGGAAGATCAGATGAGGGTCCTGGAACGCATATCCCCAGCGCTCCACGTCCAGGTCCTTGAGAGGCAGACCCGTCTGGAGTCGAGCGGTAAGTGTACATGCATACTGATTGTAAGCTGTGCGTGTGGTGTGCCAGGAGTGTGCAGGTTGAACATGTATTTTTATGTGGGCAAGTAGGGAGGGGTGTACAGGGCCGTGAGGGTGACACATGCGAGGGGTCTCATGTGTGACACATGGATGGTGCTTGTGTGTGTGGGCTTGCATGGCACAGGATATGGAGGAATGATTGTCAGATGTGACATGGATGTCGATCGGAACACTGCGACAGTTGGTGGAGGTGTACACATGCATGCAAGTTTGGTGGTGTGTGTGCATGTGTAGTGTACTCCCTATGTTGCATGTGATGTGTGGATGACCTTTGGCTGCTCATGCTGTTGTATGTGAATGGATGGTGCTGGCTGTTGCAATATGGCTGTGGTATGGCTCATGTGTGCAGGTTGAAATGACATGTGTGTTGGGGATTGTGATGCCATGTCTGAGGTTTACCAATGCCACTCATGTATGACTGTCATGTGTGTATGAGTCCATTGGACAGTGCCCTGATGCCTGTGTTTTCTTTCTCCCTGTCTGCAGCGTCAACTGATGAAGAGGGCGGAGAAGGTGCTGTGGAGCACAGCGGCAGGGGTCGCACCACCAGCCGGAGACGCAAGGCCAGGATCCCCTCCCAGGTTCTGATCTCATCGGGGAGTGAGGAGTCTGGTGCCGTGTCCCAGGCCGCAGCTGCCGAGGGGAGGTCCAAGAGGCGGAGGTTGGAGTTGGACTCCTCGGCAGCAGAAGGGGCAGCTGGGACCCCACAGGGCCCAACGGAGGAAGATGGCACGGTGTCATCCAGGTTGGTGGGGGGTTTGGAGGAGGAGGAGGCCGTGCAAGCGACAGAGGCGGGTCTGGAGGTGGGGATTCCACTGGTGCTAGTGGTGCAGTGCAGGATCTGGGACAGGAGGCAGCACAGGCCGCCGCGGAGGTGCCTGTGTGCAATCCTGTCCCTGCTCCTGTCACTGCATCATCTTGCACCAGCGGGGATGCCTACCTCCAGACCCGTTCTCAGGGAGGGGATTGGCTTACAACACCTGGCCTTCTTCTCCCTGCGGATAAGGCTATCCTGCACCAGGTTGAGCCTGTCCAGGGTGGGGTGGCGTTGCGTCAACGGGCCATGCGAGCTGACCTGCAGTCTTTTCATGATGAGTCTGCACGTCTTCTCGCATGGCTCGTTGACTGCGTTGACCCACTGGGACAGCTCACCAGGGCTGGATTCCTCCGTTTCCTGGACGTTGTTCCGACCCCCTCCTCCACGGAACCCCCTATGCCCCAGTCGTCCTCCATGCCATCTTCCCACCCATGTGTCACCTGGGTGCCCTGTGGAGCTGCCTCCGACCGTGCGGCCATGCTGGTGGACAACAGATCCCTGCCACAGTCGGGAGTCGGACGTCCAGCAGGGGTGGCCACATCAACGACTGCACCCCAGCTGGAGGAGGATGTGCAGGCACCATTGGACAGGGCACATGGACAGCAGCAGCTGCAGCAGCAGGAGGCTGTAGGTGGGAGCCACGATAGCTCGGGGCCTTCAACATCGGAGGGGCAGGCATCGGCCGGAGGGCAGGAGGACCCTGGACGGGAAGTGTCTTCCGTGTGGCAGCGGTTGGGCCACGCCATAGATGCGGAGCGGCGTCGGGCGGAAGAGGCGCGGCTCACGATGGTCAGGGCGGAGAACTCCATGCGGAGGGCCCTGAGGCGGGCTGAGTGCCTCGAGGCAATGAGTGGGGGCCTGGTGGAGGCTGCCCCTGCACTGCTGGGGGGTGGGGGTGATAGGGGACATGAGTGGGGGCCTGGTGGGGGCTGCCCATGGTGGCTGGGGGGTGGGGGTGATAGGGGACATGAGTGGGGGCCTGGTGGAGGCTGCCCATGGTGGCTGGCGGGTGGGGGTGGTGGCAGACATGAGTGGGGGCCTGGTGGGGGCTGCCCATGGTGGCTGGAGGGTGGGGGTGGTGGGAGACATGGGTGGGGGCCTGGTGGAGGGTGCCCCACACTGCTGGGGGGGTGGGGGTGGTGGGAGACATGAGTGGGGGCCTGGTGGAGGCTGCCCATGGTGGCTGGGGGGTGGGGGTGATAGGGGACATGAGTGGGGGCCTGGTGGGGGCTGCCCATGGTGGCTGGTGGGTGGGGGTGGTGGGAGACATGAGTGGGGGCCTGGTGGAGGCTGCCCATGGTGGCTGGGGGGTGGGGGTGGGTGGGAGACATGAGTGGGGGCCTGGTGGGGGCTGCCCATGGTGGCTGGGGGGTGGGGGTGATAGGGGACATGAGTGGGGGCCTGGTGGGGGCTGCCCATGGTGGCTGGGGTGTGGGGGTGGCTGGGGGGTGGGGGTGATAGAAGACATGAGTGGGGGCCTGGTGGGGGCTGCCCATGGTGGCTGGTGGGTGGGGGTGGTGGAAGACATGAGTGGGGGCCTGGTGGAGGCTGCCCATGGTGGCTGGGGGGTGGGGGTGGGTGGGAGACATGAGTGGGGGCCTGGTGGAGGCTGCCCATGGTGGCTGGGGGGTGGAGGTGGTGGGAGACATGAGTGGGGGCCTGGTGGAGGCTGCCCCTGCACTGCTGGGGGGTGGGGGTGATAGGGGACATGAGAGGGGGCCTGGTGGAGGCTGCCCCTGCACTGCTGGGGGGTGGGGGTGATAGGGGACATGGGTGGGAGCCTGGTGGGGGCTGCCCATGGTGGCTGGGAGGGGGTGGGTGGGAGACATGAGTGGGGGCCTGGTGGGGGCTGCCCATGGTGGCTGGCGGGTGGGGGTGGTGGCAGACATGAGTGGGGGCCTGGTGGGGGCTGCCCATGGTGGCTGGGTGGTGGGGGTGGTGGGCAACATGGGTGGGGGCCTGGTGGAGGGTGCCCCACACTGCTGGGGGGGTGGGGGTGGTGGCAGACATGAGTGGGGGCCTGGTGGGGGCTGCCCATGGTGGCTGGGTGGTGGGGGTGGTGGGCGACATGGGTGGGGGCCTGGTGGAGGGTGCCCCACACTGCTGGGGGGGTGGGGGTGGTGGGAGACATGTGTGGGGGCCTGGTGGGGGCTGCCCATGGTGGCTGGTGGGTGGGGGTGGTGGGAGACATGTGTGGGGGCCTGGTGGAGGCTGCCCCTGCACTGCTGGGGGGTGGGGGTGATAGGGGACATGAGTGGGGGCCTGGTGGGGGCTGCCCATGGTGGCTCGGGGGTGGGGGTGATAGGGGACATGAGTGGGGGCCTGGTGGAGGCTGCCCATGGTGGCTGGGGGGTGGGGGTGGTGGGAGACATGAGTGGGGGCCTGGTGGAGGCTGCCCCTGCACTGCTGGGGGGTGGGGGTGGGTGGGAGGCATGAGTGGGGACATAGTGGAGGCTGCCCATGGTGGCTGGGGGGTGGAGGTGGTGGGAGACATGAGTGGGGGCCTGGTGGAGGCTGCCCCTGCACTGCTGGGGGGTGGGGGTGATAGGGGACATGAGTGGGGGCCTGGTGGAGGCTGCCCCTGCACTGCTGGGGGGTGGGGGTGATAGGGGACATGGGTGGGAGCCTGGTGGGGGCTGCCCATGGTGGCTGGGAGGGGGTGGGTGGGAGACATGAGTGGGGGCCTGGTGGGGGCTGCCCAGGGTGGCTGGCGGGTGGGGGTGGTGGCAGACATGAGTGGGGGCCTGGTGGGGGCTGCCCATGGTGGCTGGGTGGTGGGGGTGGTGGGCGACATGGGTGGGGGCCTGGTGGAGGGTGCCCCCACACTGCTGGGGGGGTGGGGGTGGTGGCAGACATGAGTGGGGGCCTGGTGGGGGCTGCCCATGGTGGCTGGGTGGTGGGGGTGGTGGGCGACATGGGTGGGGGCCTGGTGGAGGGTGCCCCACACTGCTGGGGGGGTGGGGGTGGTGGGAGACATGTGTGGGGGCCTGGTGGGGGCTGCCCATGGTGGCTGGTGGGTGGGGGTGGTGGGAGACATGAGTGGGGGCCTGGTGGAGGCTGCCCCTGCACTGCTGGGGGGGTGGGGGTGATAGGGGACATGAGTGGGGGCCTGGTGGGGGCTGCCCATGGTGGCTCGGGGGTGGGAGTGATAGGGGACATGAGTGGGGGCCTGGTGGAGGCTGCCCATGGTGGCTGGGGGGTGGGGGTGGTGGGAGACATGAGTGGGGGCCTGGTGGAGGCTGCCCCTGCACTGCTGGGGGGTGGGGGTGATAGGGGACATGAGTGGGGGCCTGGTGGGGGCTGCCCATGGTGGCTGGGGGGTGGGGGTGATAGGGGACATGAGTGGGGGCCTGGTGGAGGCTGCCCATGGTGGCTGGGGGGTGGGGGTGGTGGGAGACATGAGTGGGGGCCTGGTGGAGGCTGCCCCTGCACTGCTGGGGGGTGGGGGTGATAGGGGACATGGGTGGGAGCCTGGTGGGGGCTGCCCATGGTGGCTGGGGGGGTGGGTGGTAGACATGAGTGGGGGCCTGGTGGGGGCTGCCCATGGTGGCTGGGGGGTGGGGGTGATAGGGGACATGAGTGGGGGCCTGGTGGGGGCTGCCCATGGTGGCTGGGGGGGTGGGTGGGATGACATGAGTGGGGGCCTGTTGTGGGCTGCCCATGGTGGCTGGTGGGTGGGGCGGGTGGGAGACATGAGTGGGGGCCTGGTGGGGGCTGCCCATGGTGGCTGTGGTGTGGGGGTGATAGGGGACATGAGTGGGGGCCTGGTAGGGGCTGCCCATGGTGGCTGGGGGGTGGGTGGGAGACATGAGTGGGGGCCTGGTGGGGGCTGCCCATGGTGGCTGGGGGGTGGGGGTGGGTGGGAGACATGATTGGGGGCCTGGTGGGGGCTGCCCATGGTGGCTGGGGGTGGGGGTGGTGGGAGACATGGGTGGGTGCCTGGTGGAGGGTGCCCCACACTGCTGGGGGGTGGGGGTGAGAGGGAACATGAGTGGGGGCCTGGTGGGGGCTGCCCATGGGGGCTGGGGGGTGGGGTGGGTGGGAGACATGAATGGGGCCTGGTGGGGGCTGCCCATGGTGGCTGGGGGGTGGGGGTGGGTGGGCGACATGAGTGGGGGCCTGGTGGGGGCTGCCCATGGTGGCTGGGGGGTGGGGGTGGTGGGAGACATGGGTGGGGGCCTGGTGGAGGGTGCCCCACACTGCTGGGGGGGGTGGGGGTGGGAGACATGAGCAGGTGTGCAGGGTAGTCCCCTGTTTTGTGGGCTGCCTGCAGGGGCCTTGGAGCGTGTACAGGGAACACCTGTGAGGACCCACCCAGCCTAATCGCGTGTGATTATTCCCGCGCACCCCTGTAATACACGTACCCAGCCAAATCGCGTGTGATAATTCCTGCGCACCCCTGTAATACACGTACCCAGCCAAATCGCGTGTGATTATTCCCGCGCACTCCTGTAATACACGTACCCTGGCTAATCGCGTGTTTAACTTCACGCGTACCCCTGTCATACACGTACCCTGGCTAATCGCATGTAAAACTTCCCGCGTACCCTGATATGAACGTTACCCGCTTTGCGTTCCTTGTTTGGCAGCCCTGTAAACTGGTCCAGGGTTAGCGCAGCCCTTTGCGATGATTTAGCGATTTTGATGGCTTTTCCTTGCGCGAGGGCGTTCTTGGGGGCGTTACTGGCGCTGCTGCAGGGTCGCTGCGATACTCTGCGCCATGGCTGGTTTGGGAGCCTGAAATCCATGAATACGCTGTGCGCGGAAATCGGTTTTGGCGCACGCGCCTGGCGCAGACAATCGCACGCGGACACTCTGCGCCAGCCGCTTGCGACACTTTTCTGCGAAATTCTATGAATTATCCTGTCAGTGTTTAAAATAGCGTTTACATATTTTTTTCTATAAATCCAGGGCTCAAGGCGAGGGTATGCACGGTTGGGCGCCGTGGACACCGTCCCCAAGGGTAGTTTAGAGGCATTGTGTAAAACAAGACACGTTAAAGTTGGGCCTCATTACAAGTTTGGTGGTATCCCGCTGGTAAATCCGTCCACCCCCACTTTTTTCACTACTTGACAACTGCATAAATCAATATATTATAACCCAGAGAAAGCAATACAACTTCTTCTCACCATCTGACCTGTCATCTCAATTGTGCGTGTGTGTGTGTGTTCTTGACATTATCATTTTAAATTTCTATATGATTACAATATTTACCCTACAATGTTTCACTTGCACCATTGTAAATTAGGGTAAGATGTCTCTTTCAGTGACTGCTCAGTTAACTTCACTCCATATATTGTCATGTAAGGCAGTTGGGTTAAAAAAAGTGTCAAAGACCAAGTAATACATAGATGGAGCGGAGGGCACTACTTTGATTCAATCTTTGAGTCGTGGGTTTCTGTAGATTAATCAAATTTAATGTTCAAAATGTTTTAGCCTGGAGCTGCCAGTCCACATAGCACTAGGACCAGTCCAAACTTTTAATATCCAAAAACAAAGTACCTCTACTTTGTTAGGAATGGCGCTTCTCAGTTTTCCCCATTCGGTTACTGCCAATTCATAAAATGTGTATAACAATCTGAGTCAAAAATAGTAAATAAATTCAAAAGTATATGTTTTGTAGCATGAAATGTTTAATTCACATTCCTGGAATTTTCCTTAAAATGACATGATCCTGGACATCCAAAATCAGTAAATGGGTTTACATCTTGAATTGCCCATAATACGCAAGTGCCAATGCATTTCGGAATAAACCTTCTTCAGGGCGGTATTATGGCAAAATTAGTGTCACATAACTGATATTACATTCATATCTGGTAAATATTCGAACAACATAACATTCCCATTAAATCAATACAAAATCACATACCATATCATGTGTGGATAGCATCCGTGCGCATAGGTAAAAGAAAACAAAATAAATGCATACATTAGTTAGCTAGCAGTGTAATGTACTCTATCTGAAGATATGGAATTAATTTGCATGTCCTACCTGAGTTATGTTAAATTCTTGACTATGTACGTGCCTGTACACAGTTGTATCTACAAACAGAAAGATTAGATGTCACTCTACTTCTAGTCTCAAAGAAGTCAGCACATGTAGTCTATTGCACGAGCCGTTCTTACCATCCAGCTTCTGCTCGCGAGTCGTGTGAGCCGAGTGAGCCGCTGTAAAGCGTGCTCGCGTTGGTTCACTTTCCTTTTGTTAGTTGCCATGGAGACGTTGCGAGACGTCGTGGTCCGGCTGGAGCACGGACGCCTCGCGCTCCACCCCCGGGCGTAAGCCCTGGGGCAGGGATGTCACCATGGAAACTCAAAGGCGACGGACGCCTTTGGTATAAAAATATCTGTATGAGTTCGAGAAAACTCAGCGCTCAGAATGCGAGCGTCTGATGCATATATAAATTGATAGAAACCCAAGCCTACAAATTCAAGTGAGACATCAAGTTCAGGGACAGATACAGAAAGAGAACCTGCAAACAGAGAAGAAGAGAACATGGCAAGTACTTCTGGATCACCAAGAGCATCAGAGACACCACCGAGCGGTAGACCGGCATCTTTTTTAGACAAAGGAAGAAGAGAATGAGAAGGGGGAGGAGAAAAACAAAAAGGGAAACCCAACACGAGACTTCAACAAAAGAAAACATAGTGATGAACTTATCTGCCAGAACATTGACTACCAAAGAAACAGAAACATTGCAAAAAGGCCTGAGATTTGTACCGACAAATGACAGCACACTGTTTGAATCAAAAATAGAACTTTACAAATTAATTCGAAAGATGAAACTAAAAGTATTTTTCAGTGAGCTGGATCATGAACAAACTATTGAAGAAGAAGAAATGAAAGAGTTTAGAGGCAAAAGCACCTTTGTTCCACCGATCAGCATACCTTCAATAGAAATTTTCCAGAAACAGGTGACAAGGGATTTCGAAAAGATACGATTGAAAGACCATTCTACATGCAATATGAAGCCCCATGAATTAAAATTGATACAGGATTTATATGGAGATACATCCATCACAATAAGGTCTGCGGAGAAAGGAGGAGGTCTGGTCATGCTCAATACTGCGGATTATGAAGAAGAATGTGAGAGACAATTGAGTGATGTCAACACTTATGCACGTTTAACAAAGGATCCTACACCAGAGATACAAGAGACCTTAAAAATACTGCATGACAAGGCGGAAGAGCTAGAGTGGATTAATCACCACACAAAGAAATTCTTGACCAATCTACATCCCCGAATACCACACTTCTATACCGTACCGAAGGTGCATAAAGACCCAATTAGACCCCATGGGAGACCCATCGTTGCAGGGATGAACAGTATATTGGAACCCCTTGGAAAATATGTGGATTCTTTTTTACAACCACTCATCAAGAAAACCAATACATATATTAAGGACTCGACCCATTTCTTACAACTTTTGAATTCAACACCATTTGATTCTAACAACATTTGTTTTACCATAGATGTAAAGAGTCTCTACACCTCGATCCCCCATGATCAGGGTAGTGAGGCCGTAGAATGGATGCTGCTTAAGGCAGAAGAGATACCAGCACAAAAAGAATTTATAATGGCCTTACTCAAATTTATAAGTAATAACTCTTACTTTCGGTACAAAGACCGATATTACCTTCAAGTAGCTGGTACAGCCATGGGGGCCACCATGGCTCCATCTTATGCGAACGCATTCATCCATAAATTTGAGTCAGAACACATATTACAGAACGAACAATGGTACCCCAAGTTGTGTTTATGGATTAGGTACATCGACAATATTTTTGGGGTATGGAGAGACACAGAGGAGGAATTATTGAATTTTTTCGTATATCTGAACAGTAAAGATGCAAGAATCCAATTTACATGTGAATACTCACAAGCTAATATTCATGTTTTGGATGTAGATATCAAGATTACTATTATGGGATACCAGACCACCGTCTTTCGCAAACCTACAGACCGCAATAATTTGCTACAACGTCTCAGCTTCCACCAACCGAGTCTCATTAAAAATCTCCCATACAGCCAGATGCTTAGAGTAAAGAGATTGGTAAGTGATCCAGAGGACTATAACATAGCTATCAGGGAAATGGGCAAAAAGTTTCTGGATAGAGGATACTCAGAGGAAGAAGTAAATGCAGCACAAGCAAGGGTAGCTACCCAGAACAGAGAAGACCTATTGGAAGTAAAAAACTAAACAAGACGAGGCTCCACCACTTCTCTTTGTGTCTAAATATTCACGACAGAGCAATCGTATTAAGTGTATTATCAAAAAGCACTGGAACACACTACTATGCGATCAACGAGTGGAACATTTGTTTAAAGAAGTTCCTACATTCGCCTATCAGCGAAGTCAGAATCTTAAGGATAGGCTGGTTCAAACTAAACCAACACTTCAGAAGAGAATCACGGAACGGATTGGGACATTCCCTTGTTTGAACTGTAGCAACTGCGGATACGTTATGAGAGGCGAATCAGTGAAGCACCCCCACACGGGAGAGACAATTAGACTCAAGAGTTTTGCAACATGTGACTCTAACAACGTGATTTATGCTATTAAGTGCCCGTGTGGTTTATACTATGTGGGCCAGACCTTAAGGGTAGCTAAAACAAGATGGAATGAGCACAGGTCTTGTATAAGGAACAATAACCCCAACTCAGCTGTGGCTAGACATTGGTATGACAGAAAACACAACCTGGCTCAGATCCGATTTGTGATTTTGGAAGTGGTAATTAAAAGAGATATCCAGAAGAATTTTCAGAAAAGGAGGGACCAAAGAGAATCCTTCTGGATCGACCGCTTGAGTTCCTTGTCTCCAAAGGGGCTCAATGAGGAGATTAATTTCATGTGCTTTTTATAATGCTTATTACATTGTAATGTTTGATGGGTGTAAGTCACACAACACTATTTTGGATATTGGTCACTTTTGATATTGAAATTTCAAAGTGCACGTACTCTTGGATGCTTAACCGGGAGATCTGTTTTGGCTTCTATTCCAATTGTTAGTTTTGTTACCAATACTAAGTTACTGCGTATCTTTGCAAATATCATGCACTATTAACTTTACAACATCTACCACCGTACACTTCTTTAGTCCTGGTCCTATGTTAAGGTACTATGCAACCCCCTACTGAAGCTCCCTCAGTGCATAACATATGAGTCACTCTCTACAGACCTTATACATTTTTTTAGAGAAGTGGGAGAAGGTCCATCTATACTCCTCTATACCATCAAATGGGCACAGGGTTGAACCTGTTTACTTCCCGGTGCTCTCTTGCAACGCACACACATCCCCTCTCTCAAGTTTTCGAATTGCTCACTGATGAATACCAGATGCAACACACGTACGCTCTCACAGCGCATACATTTCTTGTACATTAGCAGATACTTTTCTGTACAATGCGTCCATTCACTCCTAGTTTCCATGGTAACATCCCCAACCTGGGGTTCAATTTGTCTACCTCCGCGTGTTCACTTGCAATGCAGATACACTCTCTTTTTACATTCACTGTATTGCCAATTTATAGATGCATCAGACGCCCGCATTCTGAGCGCTGAGTTTTCTCGAACTCATACAGATATTTTTCTACCAAAGGCGTCCGTCACCTTTGAGTTTCCATGGTGACATCCCTGTCCCAGGGCTTACGCCCGGGGGTGGGGTGCGAGGGGTACGTGCTCCAGCCGGACCACGACGTCTCGCAACGTCTCCATGGCAACTAACAAAAGGAAAGTGAACCGACGCGAGCACGCTTTACAGCGGCTCACTCAGCTCACACGACTTGCGAGCAGAAGCTGGACGGTAAGAACGGCTCGCGCAAGAGACTACATGTGCTGACTTCTTTGAGACTAGAAGTAGAGTGACATCTAATCTTTCTGTTTGTAGATACAACTGTGTACAGGCAAGTACATAGTCAAGAATTTAACATAACTCAGGTAGGACATGCAAATTAATTCCATATCTTCAGATAGAGTACATTACACTGCTAGCTAACTAATGTATGCATTTATTTTGTTTTCTTTCACCTATGCGCACGGATGCTATCCACACATGATATGGTATGTGATTTTGTATTGATTTAATGGGAATGTTATGTTGTTTGAATATTTACCAGATATGAATGTAACATCAGTTATGTGACACTAATTTTGCCATAATACCGCCCTGAAGAAGGTTTAATCCGAAATGCATTGGCACTTGCGTATTATGGGCAATTCAAGATGTAAACCCATTTACTGATTTTGGATGTGCAAGATCATGTCATTTTAAGGAAAATTACAGGAATGTGAATTAAACATTTCCTGCTACAAAACATATACTTTTGAATTTATTTGCTATTTTTGACTCAGATTGTTATACACATTTTATGAATTGGCAGAAACCGAATGGGGCAAACTGAGAAGCGCCCTTCCTAACAAAGTAAAGACCAAGTAATGCCAGTATACTATTTTTATTTACACACTACGTACTAGAAAGGGCCATATGAAATGCTAAATGTGGACCTCGCCTCAAGTAGTAGAAGAGAGGATTGTGTTCTTTAAATGTCTCTGCCGCCAGGTGTGGATAATAAGGCATTCAGATCCCTACAGCCAATGCCTAATGCACGCAGCTGTTGGGAGGATGCTCCACTGCTCCTCTACTGACTTTGCAGCCTACAGGGGGTCCCAAAGCCATTTTTTCAATCTAGTCTAGATCTTGGCTTTCCGTGGTCATCTACCCCATGACTATCTGTGTCACCAAGTCTTGCGAGCAGGTGGGTCTGTGGTTGTAGTTATCAGGGAGAGTTCATGAGGGGTCCCTGTTTGGGTTGAATTTACCCTGGACCTCTTCTCCTTTCTTTGCCTCTCTGATCTCTCCCTACCTATTATTGCTGTGTCTCATTCCTCCAAGTCTGTTCCTGCTTAAGCCTGTCATGGGCCCCTATAGATTTCCTACTCTTGCAGTCTACACACTGACTGCCTTACTTTCACTTCCATGCTTTGATGTTCTTAGCTTTTTTCTCACCTCCTCCTTAACATCCTCAGTTGTGAATGACACTGTGTCACTGTGTCACTCTCAGGACCTCATGCTCATACCTCCCTCCTGGCCCCTGGACTGTGCCATGTCAAACCCTGCCACATCCTACAGTCTATCTTTTGCACCTTCTTCCTAGGACTGGGCCCTGATATTATCTCTCCCTCCTGGATATGTCCTTCTTGACATGTCTGCATCTCTGACATGCCCTTAACTTTCACAAGCACCTTCTGTTATGTCCCCACTCTGTTTTTACAACCATCGCCTTTTGCTTTGTCTTTTTTAGCCACCTCTGTCTGTCCACTCTGTGTAGAAGTACCATGCCTTTAGACTTAGGTTAGCCACAGTCAGGCTTCTGGGACACACCTGAAACCACCTGATGGAACCCAGACTCCCAGGGCCACAAGGATACAGAAAACAGGAGGTCCCATTAATATGGAGTGAGACCAACGTTTCCTTCTCCCAGACAGAAACTTCCTGTGCCACTTGCAATGGTGTTCCTTTGTAGGAAACAAATTCACAACAAACTAAAGTCCACAAAGATTGAGGGCATTCATTCTTTACTAGCACTGAGACTGGAGGGAGCCGCCTCCATTGTGAGACTAGTTGGGTTAGTGTGACTCCTGCAGAATCCCCAAGCTCTAACCAACTTTAGCTTTTCTCAGCACTGATGCTGAGAGATATACTTATTGGTGGAAACTGTTACCTGACCATGGAAGTCCCGCCAATACAACTGGGTCTACAAACAAAGAACAACTGACTTACGTTAGGTGCAACAAAAGAAATATAATAAAGCTCTGTGACAGAGCTGTTGTTTCGGTCCTGTCAGGGGAGTGAAGGATCCCATCCCCGAATGGTGCCAGCACGGAGCGTGGACCACCTCCCAGCCACTCATTGCCTGTCTTGATGGTGGCAGAGGTGCCCCGGGGAGACCTGGAGGAGAGGCCATGCTGGCCCAGCTGCAATGGAGGGCCGCAGATACGACCTAGTAGGTAGCAACAGGACCATCTCATCAACAGGAACTGAAGCTGCACCGTCCTCCTGCCCAGCAGCAACTCGTGAAGGCTGCCCCAGCCCACGGACAGGACACCAGAAGTGGAAAGAATGCATCCTCATCCAGAGGAGGAAGTGGTGTGGGTCCAACAGCAAATTTACCACCAGTGCGCAGCGGTGCAGTCAATGTGGCTACATGGAGCAGAGCTCCAGCAGACAGTGTCTGCTGGAGCCAGCGGCTCAGGGGAGAACCTACCAGATCACCAGAGACATATTCTTTAATAAAGGAAGGCTCTACTAAACCCTCTAAACTACCAGACAGTTATATTATGAAAAAGGCCTCAAAGGTGTGGACAGGCAGTGGGGGAGGACATCCGAGAGACCAGAGGAGGAGAATGCAGAAGGAGTGTGGAGGTTAATGGAGAGAGTGGTGTGTAGAGTACCTGTGCCTGGGTGTGCGTACTGAGTGTAGTAGGAGTAGAGAAGAAGTAAGCGGAGGTAGTAGTTGTGGCTGGAGGTAGTGGCACTTGTAGTGGAAGTAGTGGACTAGTAGTGGGAGGGAGAGGTAGTTGCAGTATTAAGAAGAAGTGATAGTAGCAGTACTAGAGTGTGGTAGTGAGAGTAGAGAGAGAGAGAGAGACGTAGTGGTGGTGGTAGAGCGGCAATGGTAGTAGCAGTGAAGGGGAGAAGTAGTAGTGGGGAGTGGTAGTGGAAGTTGAGGTGGCAGTAGGGAGACGTGCTGGTGGAGTAAGAGGAATGGTAAGGGCAGAGTGGTAGTCTGAGGTAGTGGTGCGAGAAGGAGTTGCGAGGAGAAGAAAAATCAGAGGGTGAAGGTAGGAAGGTGGATGTAACATCGGAGAGATAGTAGAGTCGTGGGGAGGAGAACATCTTGGCACCCAGTGTAGGGGAGAGTCAGCTGAAACTGTGAGTGGGTGAATAGTCAGTGGAACTGCGTAAACGGAGGCAGCATCCCTAATTATCTTAAGAACACAAAACAGACCTAGGAAAGGGAAAGCATGAAGTCCCCTAGGGTGTCAGTTAACCAGCCTTTAGGTAGACCATCGCGGACAAGTCAGGTGAACAGAGAGAAGGGTCTCCTGTCCCTAGAATTAACCTTCGTTCTGGCCACCTGGGTTACAAAGAAGGGATAGGCCAGTACAGTTGAGAGAGAGAGGGATGGCCTTAGGTCCAAACTTCACCCCTAGAATCCCCTTGCCCCTCAAGCCTACCCAGGAATCACTCATCCAAACTACTTATGTTGTTTACAATAAAGACCCTTGAAACACCATCTAAATATCAAGTGGAGTTATTTGAGGAGGACGCTGTCACCCACACATTATCCCACTTCTCTGAACACAGGGGGAAAGTACAAAGTTACAGATTGCCTGTGGCAGAGGAATTATATATGAGACCAATAGAGTCACAGACTTACCACAAGTTTTCCTAACTTTAATCACAGGTTGGGGAAAAGAGGTACACCATTTAAAGAAGGGAATGTAAACAGAACTCTGAAGAGGGGAGAGGAGAGCACCTTAATGTCAAGGATTGCTTAGTAAACTTAAGGAGGTGGAACCCCAGCATGGAATGTTTAGGGGCAAAGCTCTCTCAGCATTCTGCAGAGAGCAGTTGAGTGTGGGAGCTTGAGTTTGGAGGGTGGGAGCTTGAGTCTGGAGGATGTGCTGGGGTCGCAAGAAATAATCTTAATACATTGACCGTTATTTCCTCAAGCCCACGTTAACACAGGCATAGGGCCCAATGATAAGGAAGCCAAACTCTCACTTCACTGGTGCAAGTTATATCCCTAGGCATGACCCCAGGAGGAGAGATTGTCCTTTAAGACTCATCCTGTTCAGTCAGTCATTCTCTAAGAGAGGTATCAGTAGGAGTGGTGTACCATGGAAATAGAAAACAGTATTTTAGTATATTACTTTAGTTTGTTTGTTATTGTGTAACTTGGAAGTATCCTGTGTTAGGGTTAAATGCACTTTTTTATTGTGATGTGCTCTTATTACCATGGAAATAAACTTGAAATTAGAAATTGGAATGGAGAACCTGTGTCTCTGGTGTATTTATATGAGTATTGTCTCCTTTGTTTGGGGTGTTTAACTTTCTTCTAATTTTCATACACAGGCGAACTGTTCAATTGCGATTGACTGGCACCCACGTTCAGTGATATTGAATTGACTATGTTGCTTTTGCTGACACATCTTGTATTGAACCTACTTGTGTGCATATATATGATGTCATAAGTGTTGTCATGAATGATGTCTTATGTCATGCCATCAGTGATGTCATCTCTGATGTCATCATTGTACTCTTGAGCCAACCAGCAACATTTGTCAAATTTCAGGGATTTCATTGCATCAAACCATCACTTAATGTCACTTCAACTAAAGTGTTATTATTGAATTTAAAGGATTTTGTTATCCTGTATCTCTCACCACCTTTTCCACTGCTACTACTACTGCTACTGCTACCACTAGTACTACTCCAACCACTACTATTGTGTTGTTCATTATAGGGCGGTGGTCGCCGCCCTATAGTTAAGATGAGTCAGAGACACATAGGAATCCCGCAAAATTCTATTTTCAATAACGTTTGATTTTGAGGAACAGATTTGCGTCAGCCCAGCTTTGAAGCTAAGCAGGGTCAGTCCTGGTTACTGCATGGATGGGCAACCAAGTGGGCATTCAAATTATTTTCTTTTTTTAAACCCTGCTACTGTCAGTCCTTGAAGGCTTTCACTCGGACAATGTTTTGCCTTTTGCTGAATTGCATTCTGGTATTTGTAGTCTCCAAGTCAATACAGAATAGGTATTTTTACAGCAACAGTGGGTTTCCTATCCCTGCACTAACTGGGATAAAGCCTGCTTAGATTCAAAGTGAAGAAGCGGTCAGCCCACTAAGGCCATGCTGCCTAATATATGCCCCCACCCTCTTAGAAGAACACTTAGAGAAACAGGGCCTAAGGGGGCTGGATCCTACCTCACTTTGAAACTAAGCAGGGTTGGTCCCGGTTAATGCATGGATGGCAGACAGTCCACAGTCCTGAATGCAGTGTGTTTTCTTAGTTTTAAATATGTCATAACACACAGCATCCACATTTTTATAAAACAGAAAAAATGAAATAAAAAACAAACACATTTATGCTGAACACTTATATCAGAGAAACCTGGTCTTAAGGAGTTTGAGACACAGCACTTGACCATTATGCTACAATTATGTTATTGTTTTGATTTTCATACCTAGCCTTATATCATTGAACATATTAAATTATAGGTTAATTATGAAATGTATGTCCCATAAATCACAAAGCCATTGTGGCTTAGTGATTACATGCTGGGCCTCAAACTCTGGCAGACCAGGGTTCAAGGCTGTGTGTTTAAAAATAATATGTAATTAAAAGAAAAGCAATGCAAGTGGGAGGTGGTGACGTTTGATGCAATGCAGTCCTGTGATCTTATTTAGCATGAGGGCATTTAGACGTGGTTGTAATGTCAGCTACATCCAAACATCCCTTGTGCAAAAATAACGGCTCAGGAATGGCTTTCACTCCGAAAAGGGTGCACCAAAATGGGCGCTGAAAATGGGCAAAAATGATGGTGCCAAAAAGGGGTAAACCTTTTGGATAATGCTGCTTAACCAAAGTGTGTGCTCCAAGGCAAATAATGCAATCCCACTCCGCATTGCTTAAAAGCATTGTGAGTTCTCAAGGTTTTAAATATCTCATAACACACAATTCTTTAAACCGTGCTGCTGCCAGACCTTGAAAGTTTTACACTAAGAGACAATTTATTTGCCTTTTATTGAATTGCATTCTGGTATTGCTAGTCTCACAATCAACATGAGGGGAATAATGCCACAATTGTACACTTTGCCTAACACAGTTCTGTAAGGATTTATATATATTAGTGACACTATGGTATGTGTATTTTTGAAGTTAGCTTTATAAAGAAGAGTATTGTTGAAAGACAGACATGGGCGTGGGGAGGGGAAATGATAAGAGGGCAAATAAGTCATGAGTATTTGCCCACGATGTGGCAAGAGAGTTTGCAATCCTGGACAGTGGTGCAGTTATGTTCCCCTGATTGTGGTTGCTTTTTTCGCCCAGTAAAGGACACATGTGGGTGGCCAGCATAACTTTTTTTAGAGGGTGGATGCAACCCCTTGTTTTTTTTTTTTTTACATTGGTAAGCTTGCTCAAGTATTTGGATACTATGATTTTACTCAGGTTGTCATGTTCCCAGTGCAGATGCTTGCCCACAAGGCAACAAGCACTTGTTTCATATTAGGATTTAGTTTTTCATGGAATATTTCACTACACATTGCTGGCTTTAAAAGGTGAGCACATTTTATACTTTGCCAGCGTATTTCCTCTCTCAGGTTATTTTCATGGTGTTCATTACGTTTTTTAAACGTCCAATGCAATTTTGTCTTGCACACTTTCTTCTAAGGAGAAGGTCAATTGAACTACATTTGTATATTTTACTTTAAAATATGTGGCCACTTACTGTGCATATATTCATGGGTGCCAGCTTTTGATTTTCGCTATTTGAGTAAAAGTACCTGGGCATATGTTATTCTTGCAGCATATAATTGTTTACCCTTTTCTGTGCTGCTTAAATGCGGGTAGTTGGGGTTGTGCAATGTATCACAGCAGTCACGAAGATACCGGCCATAAAACAAGGGGCTTGTAACACGCTTCTTAACCAAAGTGTGTGATCCTCAGCAAATAATTTTATCGCACAGGGCATTACGTAAATAAATTGGGAGTTCTGGAAGCCTGCAATGTTTTATACATAATTTAAAAAATATATATTTGCACAGCTACAGTGACATCAAGGGGGTAAAGTCACTGGCGACCCAGGATTCCCATCCATGTACTAACAAGGACTGACCCTGCTTAGCTTCAAATGGAGGGAAAAAAAGGCCAGCCATCTCAAGCAATGGTGCCTAAAAATAAGGCAAATTTACAAGACCATTTAGTGCAACATGGCCTGATGGGGGCTGTCCCCTTCCTCACTTTGAAGCTAAGCAGCACTGTGCGTATATTCATAGGTGCCAGCTTTTGATTTTCGTATGGGTGCAGAAAGTACCTGGACATTTCTTTGCAGTCGGTCATTTTTTGCCCATTTCCGTGCTGCTTAAATGTGTTTGGTTGGGGTTGTGCCATGTATCACAACAGTCACCAAGAGACCTGCCATAAAACAAGGGTCTTGGAGCACGGTACAGGATATTTTGGCGTGGCCAGTTAGGTGCATGCCGTTATGATGTGACCATTTTGCCGCAGGTTCTCTTTTGGCGTATCCAGTTAGACAGAGCCAGTTGGGGCAGGGACCTCTCGGTGCAAGGATGTTTTGGCATGAAAAGTTGCAATGGGTATGGCATGAACGTGCAGGCACTTTGCATTTTGTACCTCTTGGCGCAAGGATGTTTAGGCATGAGAGGTCGCAATTGGCATGAACTTGCAAGCACTTTGCATTTTGTAATATGGATCAAACGTGAACAAGATATATTAACTGCAACATTATGTAACAGGTGGGGACATGTATTACACGTTGTTGCAGAAATGAACACATATTAAACATTATTTGTATTTGTATTTTATTGAATTTATATAGCCCTTTAATCCAAAGTGCTGGCATGCATTATAAACTGCATGAACACTTACGCTCACATCAAACACACACACATTGCATTCACACCCTCTGAGATGACATGCACACCCTCACACCACACATTCCCCCTTAGACGGCACATATATTCACAAAGAGGACTACACCATCTCTGGGCAACATTATAAAAGAGAAAAAATGAAATAAAAAAAATCACTTAAGGAGTTTGAGACGCAGCACTTATCCATTATGCTGCAATGATGTATTGTTTGGATTTTTACAAGTTTCGAACCTAGCCTTTTATCATTGAACATAATAGATTATAGGCTAAGTGTGAAATGTATGCCCCATGAAGCACACAGCCATTGTGGCCAAGTGGTTAAATACTAGGTCTTGAACTCTAGCAGACCAAGGTTTGACACTGCATGTTTTTTTTTAAATTTAACTATTCTATTTGCATTAAAATAATATCATGTGTCCAATCTGTCTGCCTGTTTGCTGAAATGAAGTGTTAAAAAAAAGCAACGCAAGTGGGAAGTGGCGAGGTTTGTTGCAGTGCAGACCTGTGATCTTATTTAGCATAAAGGCATTTCGACGTGGGGTGCCAGAATGGCTTTCGCACCGAAAAGGGCACACTGAATTGGGCGCTGTGGTGGAATGGCCGTGCCAAATCGCCACATGCCAAAATGATGGCACCAAAAAGGGGTGTACCACTTGGAGAACATTGCTAACTGACGTGTGTGCTCTATGGCAAATCATTTTATCTCACTGTGCATTGCCTAAAATCATTATGAGTTCTCCAAGCCTGCAATCTGAAGACCATGCAAGTGGTCTGGAAATCTATGAAATAACAAAACCCTTGAAATTCAAGGAAAAAACTTTAGTTGCAGGGATGGTAAGGTGAGCAATACTTTGTAACACAACCTTTGAAATTCAAGTAAAAACCTTTAGTTGCAGGGAAGTTACGGTGAGAAATGAATGCAACAAAACCCTGAAAATTCAGCTAAAGCCACCTCAACTTCATGCCCCTTGTTGTGCAGACTATGACCACAATGATGACATCACAGATCAGATTTCGAAATATCCAGACTTCCTTATGTAACCTTTAATGCTGGACACAAACACAAACTGTGGTACCCTTTGCAGACTTATTTATCATCTAA
Organism: Ambystoma mexicanum; assembly: GCF_040938575.1. Classification (NCBI taxonomy): domain Eukaryota; kingdom Metazoa; phylum Chordata; class Amphibia; order Caudata; family Ambystomatidae; genus Ambystoma; species Ambystoma mexicanum. The sequence continues at coordinate 418,956,190 of NC_090938.1, forward strand.
ATGCGCTACCCTTTCCAGACTTCCTCATGATATGATAAATCATGTATAACGCACCAGCACTCAAGTCTTTATAGGCACGAATCATCTTCAAACATCTTAAATGCTGGAATAAATGTACTACCCTTCCAGTCTTCCATATCAACTTAACGCTGGAACGATTAAATTATTCTCATTTAGAATAATTATTGGGTTAGCCATTCCCAATAACTCAACAACTCAACATCGCATCTGCATTTATTTGTATTTGTATTTGTATTTTATTTATTTGTATAGCGCACCAGGCCCAGGGGCAACCGGGCACATCACTTAGTTACAACATAGGAAAAATAGACAGAACTATAATTACAAAGTTTACAAGTATAATACAGAATTTACAGGTATGATAATAGCAATGAGAGGACAATCAGATTATATATATATGTACAAATTAAGCAGAGAACTTAGAGCTAAATGTCCTGGGCGGCCAGCCAGGTTTTCATAAGGTGTTTGAATCTTGGGAATGAGGGTTCTGCTCTAAGCTCATTAGGAAGCGTGTTCCAGAGTTTAGCTGCCAAGATAGGGAAGCTAGTTCCACCTGATCTTTGGAGATTGAAACGTGGAACCTCAAGGCAGTTTAAATGAGCCATTCTGCGGGGTCTAATGGAGTTGTGGACTGCAAATCGGTTAGCCAGGTAGCAGGGAGCTTGGTTATGAAGGCATTTGTGGGTAAGAGCCAGGGTTTTCAGGGAGATATGGTGTGGGACTGAGAGCCAGCGAATATTGCGTCTGGTGTCGGATATGTGTTGGCGCCTGGGAATGTTGAGGGCAGCTCTAATAGCATTGTTTTGGACAATTTGCAACTTGTTTAGGTTGCAGCAATTGGTGCCTAGGTACAGTGCATTGCAGTAATCAATCTTGGATAATACAAGAGTTCCAGCCAGGGTGACACAATTGGTTGCAGAGAGGAAAGGGCGACAGGCTGTAATAAGCTTGCAGGTATATGCCGCTGCGGAAGAGACTGAGTTAGTTTGTCTGGTCAGGGATAGGGTCGAGTCAATGTAGATCCCTAGGGTTTTTGTGTCCTTGGCAGTTGGGATAATATTCCCATCGATGATGAAGGACTTGAACGCAGGGTCGAGTTTGGTAAGTTTTTGTGGCGAACCAAGAATAAGGAGCTCAGTCTTTTCATCATTAAGAGAGAGAGTCTGTGTTGAGCCATCCACGCCTGGATGCCCTGGTAGATGACATTGATAGCGAGGGAGTCAGCCGTGAAGTCACCTGAGATAGGGATTAGTATCTGGGTGTCGTCGGCGTAGTTGGTGTAAGTGGCACCCAGATAGTCAAAGATATCGAAGAGAGGTTTGGTGAACACGTTATACAACGTGGGTGAAACACAAGATCCTTGTGGCACACCACAGGAGACAGGTGCAGGTGGGGCGGCTGCTAGTGGAGAGAACACGCGCATAGATCTATTGTCTAAAAAGGAGATAATCCAGGTAGTAGCTTTATCGGAGAAGTGTGCAGCTGATTTAAGGTGGTGGCAGAGGATTTCATGATTGACGAGATCAAAGGCCGCCGAAAGGTCCAAGAGGAGTAAGAGAGGAAGTTTGCCTTTGTCTTTTAGATCTTCAATCTGTGTTTTTAAATCTAAGAGGGCAGTTTCAGTGCCGTGACGTGGCCGGAACCCAGATTGCCTAAGTCCCAAGAGTTTGTTACATTCAAGGTAATCTTGAATTTGTAGATATGCTGCACGGTCGAGGATTTTTAGTAAAAACAGGACCGTGGTGATTGGCCTGTAGTTTGTACTAATGATACGCATACATTTACCCCACTAAACGTACATGTCACATCCATTCACATGCACCAGTTGTCATTAAACATCTAAACACATAATTCATCCTAATATCCAGTTCACATGACATGCTAACAGTTTTTTGCAGCCATCAGTTCTATTATTTATTTTATTTTTATTTTATTTATTCGGTTTTAATTATGTGCCTATTTTCAAGTGATTCAAGGCGCAACAAGACAAGAGGGTGGATAACAGGGATGACAAAACAAAAATAGTCTTACTAGACCTTGTGATATTCGGATTGTTCGTATTATGTATCATAACACTATTACAACATATTATTTATTGTATTTATTTATTTACATTTGTAAAGTGCCTAAGCCCGGGGGCATCAGGGCGCTGCTGCGAAACCTGTTACATGATACATATACTTAACAGAAAGAACAAATACATAAACTTGAGATAAAAGGAATTTAAAAAAAAAATAGTTAGGGGGACTGTAATGTAAATCAGTCAGTGCTTGTTACTTCTGAAATCTGGGGTTTGTCATGACAAAGTCGGGTAAAGAGGAATGTTTTTAGTGTCTTTATGAACGCCCAATGTGAACATTCTGCTTGTAGTGAGGATGGGAGGGCGTTCCATTGAGATGCCGCCATGAAAGTGCAACTGGCCCCTCCTTCTCTGGTACGCTTGTATTTCAGTGGGATAATCCTGAGGGCGTAGGGGGCTCTGACGAGTCTCGTCGGGTTAAGGTTGATGATTTTTTTAACTAAGTTTCCATGTGGTGTGTTTTGAAGGCATTTGTGGGTGATGGTGAGGATTGTAAAGTGAATACTTTCTTGTATCTGGAGCCAATGCACCTCTTAACTTGCTGCAGAGATATGGTCTTTTTTGGAGATGTTGAGTGCCAACCATAATGCATTATTCTGTATTATCTGCATTTTGCATATGTTTTTCTTAGAGGTGACTGCGAACAAGGCATTGCAATAATCGAGTCTAGCTCTGGTTATCGATCTTGCATAGACAGACAGCTAGCCGGCGTAAGGTATTGCCTAGCTGCATTTAGAAGCTTGGCCGTGTAATCGGCTGATGGGGCAATGGCATTTATTTATTTAGTTAGTGAGATCTAATTCTCCATGTTTATTTTCCTGAGACAGGTTTCAGTGCTTAGATTTATGGTGCTTTGGCTGGGAAGCGGTAAAGTAATTACTGGGCGTGTCCTTGCATAATATAGCATAACCATACTGTGCGCTCATTCTTTGGTATAGAGCTGTGAGGAAAGTGGTCGCAACTGTGCTGTGCGCACTTTGACGTTTGTTATGGTGTTATGGCCACTAAGCCACCATGCCTGAGATACAAGCTGGGTTTTCTGAATTATCAGCTTATGTCAAAGCAACATTCTTAGCTTTTGCAACCCAGTCATCTGAAAATTTAGTTACAGGGAAAGACAGGACTAGTACTGAAATTAAGAAAGATGCTCCTGAAAAGATTTTTGATGAAGGAAGTATTGTACAAACATGTATTCTTAGAGAATTCCAAGCTTCATAGCATAAGAATTTGAGGTAATTACTATGTTGCAGTGTAATTTAGAGGCAGAGTTAAAACACAGAGAGCTAGACAAATGTAAAGACCTTGATGCACGGTTCGCTCAGAGAGATCAACAATTTGCTGAAAGTGAGCAAGAATTCATTCATTTAAAAATTGTGTTAGACAAGGTGCGACAGAATAGAGATGTCACAATCTCAGAAATTCAGACACTTAGAAAGGATAGTGGTGAGAAAGCTAAGGAATAACGTGCAATGGAGAGTGAAATATTTAAACTATTGGATGATAATGAAGAAAAAAACAAAACAGTTGACCATAAACAGGCACAATCAATGAGTTGCAAGGAATAATCACTAAAGTCAGAAATGAGAATTCTGCTCTTTTACTATGAGGCACAGCAGCTCCATGTGCAGTGCAAAGAAATGGAACAGCAAATCTCTAATTTCAAATCTCAAGAAAAGCACAAGTGCACTACATTCACTGAAGTGGAATCTATTAGCTCCATGGCTGCCTCCAAACCGGCCTCGTTTACCGGGTTCCTGCAATGGGGACTTACCGGGTAACTCTGACATAGGAGGACCCGGTAAGTCCTCCTTGCAGGAACCATTCCCCATTCCCATTTGAGCCCCCATAGGGCTCAATGGGAATGGAGAGGGAGGTAACAACGGGCACATTATGTGTGTCCTATTGTTACCTCCATTTTCCCCTCGCGGGACCCGGAAAAGACGTCTGGTTTGGCCCCCTTCATTCCGGCAGCGCAAGCCTTATAATGAGGCCCTTAGAGTCTGAATACCCCGCAACTTCTCACACACATGCTCATCCACAAGAGAACAGGAGTGGGGGATGTTAGGAAAGATTTCGTAATTGTAGGTAATTTTCCTTCCATGTGGCAACCCCTAAACTTTTTGCTGTTGTTTTTCACCTTGTTCTTGACTTTGCCAGAGAAGTGCAGCCTTCTGCCGCACTCCTCTGGGCTTTCGCTCCTTTCTTACGGGGAAACTGACATGCCCTTAAGACAGTCAGTACCGGGGAACGCTGTTTCCCGTAGTTTCTTTTATCATGTTGCGGCTTTCGTGCAACATGACACAAGAGGGCACTGTAAGCTAAGTTACAGCTCTCTTGGGTCTCTAGCCTTCTACAGGCCCTAGATACTCGTTTAGGATTGTATCTGATCGGTGCAAGTGATTCAGGGACAGGAATGGTGGCAGCGATCGTTTCTTGTGTTTTGAGCTCCTTTTGGCGTTCTAAGCGCGTTTCTCGCGCTTAACCCAAAATGGTGGCCTGGCTCCCAAAATGGCCAGACCACGAGGCTCCTTTGTCCTGTCCGCTGACCGTCTTGCTCCCTTCACCTTGCCCAGGTCGAGCCGACCCGGGCCTTCCTTATTTGGGCATGTACTTTCCCGCGAAACACGGATGCTTTCGCGGGCTTCTACATGTCTTGTGTGTGCCTCCAGGATGTGGGCTCGGATGTCTGGTCCCAATACACATCCTGGGTGCCAGAGAGTCTAGGGTGGTGTGAATGCCTGGGACCACCGTGGTCCGTGATTGGTCCACGAATGGTGTGAGTGTTGATGAGCGGATCTCCCATTGGGTCCCCTCCGTTTTGGCGCGAAGGGAACCGTGGATAAGAGGGGGCTGGAAACACCACTACCATGTCGATCTCCTGAGTTCTCACGAACGAAGGAATACAGGAGCCAAGTATCCTGCAACCAAGAGGCTGGACCGAGGAATCGCTGGTGACCCGCTGAAGGACTTCTCCTCTGCACTGCTGTCGCCTTGTGAAACCCTTTTCACCTTTAATCGAACCAGAAGGCCTGTACTGGTACTTCGACCCTTGGAATAGCGGGAACAGCTATTCTCGGCATCTTCACCATCTTCTGCCAGTAAGCCTTCGGAAGTGTCTCTGGGCCATCCAGCTGACTGACCAGCTTACACGGGAGTCTTGCTCTGTAACCGCTGCCAGGTTGTGTAGTATTTCGAGTCCTTGTCACTCTCACACGCTTCGTACACTTGGCGTTCCCAGGTCTGAAGTGAGTAGTGTACATTTGGCTCAGATACACACAGCCGCTCCGTTGCCCTGCTGTGGTAACAAACTGTGCGGGTTTCTTCGATTGGGACGTCTTTTTACTCAACACGACGACGAGGCTTTCCCTGCTCTTCTGAAACTGCCAGCTACTGAAACGGATGCGGAGAAGCCTGGGTCTGCTTGCATCGGGGACCGGTGAGTAGCATAGCTAGGATCTGGTCGCCCTCCTGCAGGAGCCCATTGCTTTTCCCCGCTGTGTCAAACAGCACCCTTTTCCGTACTCGCGCTCTGCTTCTGCCCACTGTGGAGGCTGCGCTTGAGTCGCGGAACTTGTTCTTCTTCTTTTGTGCACTAAACTGAACTGCCTGATTTCCCTCGAAGAGCTTCTCCTTTTGCCCGTTGGCACCAGCATGTGCAGGTACTTTTGAGCACAAGGATCCACTCTTCGCAGGGCTTGGACTTCCATCTAGTTAGGTGCCTCTGAAGGCGAACTGGGTCTAAGCATTATTTCGCACTGCCTGTCTTCCTTCCCTTTTAGGTGGACTACCCATTTCGTGCATCTAACGCTTGAGACTGTCGTATTTGTATATATATTGTGTTGATATGGTATGTGTTGGTTTACTATCGTTATATTGTGATTTTCTCGCTACGGTCATTGTTTTAAAGGCCTTGAAATAAATGTGTATATATTTTTAATATAACAACTGTTTGGAGTAGTTTGTAAGTGATCTTGCTTTGTGTGCTCATTGCGGGCTTTCAGTCACCCTCACCCCTCTTGAGACCTAGTCTTGACCGCCGCGATCGCTACCTTGATTGGTCTGGCTCGTCCAGAGGTTACCCTGTTCCATGTAATTAGGTTGGCCTTCTGAACTTCTGCGCCACCAGGACAGAGTTCAGAAATCCGTCTTAACAAATTGGTGTACAGCGGTGGGATACGACTGAAGGTATCCAGTGTTGCGCACGAACTAAGGCATTTCAGGTTATTCCAACCAGGACACGTAGTGAATTGTTGTAGTATAACTTTAAAAAGGCCATAGTCCTATCTAACAGTATGGAAACAAATACCTTGTTAACTTTAAATGCTTCCAAATCAGAAACATTGAAAAAGATGTGTGCGGAGAGAGGTGTTTCCTCTCAAGGCACGAAATTGTAAATGATCCAAAGAATCGTGGCGTGGCAAGAAGCGCAGCTTGATGCTATAACTTCTGAGGACAGTGCGGAAGGAGGTGGGGCTGCTCTCACTGGTAGAACCGACGGTTCTGCCGCTGCACTGATCCATCGCGAACACGAGGACAGGGAGGATGAGATGTCTAATGTTTCCTCTGCCAGTGCTGATGGGGAGGCTATGCTTGAATTCAAGAAGCAAGAGCTGCGATTTAGGCAGCAGGAGCTTGAATTCAGCATAGCCAAACTAAAAATCGAACAGGCAGAAAAACAAAAAGACAGGGATCACCAGTTGGAACTGGCCAAGCTTCAGGTTGCAAATGGGTCCAAGGGTCCTGGACATGGGTCTGGGGCCTCCTCTCATCCACGGTTTCCGAAAGATCTGCTCAGTGTGTATGAGGAAAGGAATGACATTATGGACTGGCTGAATGCGTTTGAGTATGCATGCGAAGTTCAACAAGTTGACAATGCTGATAAGATTGCCTGGTTACTCAGCAGACTGCCCCATTCTGGCTGTAGTGCCATTATGGAAATGTCGAAGGCTGAGCGAGCTGATTTCGCAATGTTAAAGCAAACTCTCATTTTAAAGTTTGGGAAGACTCCGGCCCAATATTTGAAACGTTTCAGAGAGTATAAGAAAAAGGAAGGTGGTACTTGGGTATCTTATGTCACTGAATCCTTGAAAAACTTAACTGGCTGGGTCGAAGGTTATAAGGTTTCTACCTTCGAAGGCATGATAAATCTTGTCATGCTGGAACACATTTTTGCATCTTCTTTCCCGGAGCTTAAGCAGCATTTGGCCGATTCGAAGGAGATAGATCCTAAGAAGCTGGCCATTGCAGCCGACTTATGGGTGTCACATCGAGTGTCCCATAAGGACAAAACTCATCCTGGTAAGCAGGAGGAAGGGAAAAAGTCCAAAGATAAGGAGGATGGAGAATCTGATAAATCTTCTTCTCATAAGGGCCACAAAAAGAAAAATAAGGGTAAGACACAAGAGAACTCACAGGGTAGTGGAGGTCAGCCTCCGAAACAGAACTCTGGTTACAATAAGCCTCCCTATGTAAACAGACCCAATGGATCTTGTTTTGCTTGTGGAGCAACTGACCACGTGAAGGGGGATCCCCGGTGTAAGGTTAGACCTTTGGGGGTCCACTCCGCTAATCTGGCCTTCTCCTCCTACGAGGAAGAAGAGATTACAGGAGCATCCTTCGCCTCAGACTCATTTCCCAGCGGGATAGAGGCTGAGGTAGTTTTAGTGTCCCTGGGTTCCTGGGAGCCTAAAGTCGCAGAGGCTTATGCTAGGATTCCGGATAATACCAAGCACTACTTTAAAGACAGTGTGCTGATCAATGGAGTAGATACTCCAGCTCTTAGGGATAGTGGGTGCAGTCGCACTGTAGTTGATTCTACCTTGGTAGACTCAGAGGAAGTTGCCAGAGCTACTCTGATGCCCACTAAGTTGGCTGACGGCCCACTCCGTATGTTCCCAGTAATACCTGTAAATCTTACTTTAAATGGTACAGCAGTCAGGATTCCAGTGAGCATTCAGAGAAACATCCCGGGAAAGGTCTTGTTAGGTAATGATCTCAGAGCTTTAGGGCTCGTAGGAGACACTGCCGAAAGACCCTACACACGGTCTCAATCACGGGCAGCATTGGCCAAGACCAATACGCCGCCCCAGCCGAAGGGGAAACCCAAGGCGAAAGGAGTCGACAAGTCAAGACGAGGGAAAGAGAATATTCCCCCGAGCTCGCCTACCACTGCGGTGGAGGAAGTTGGTCAATCGCCCGGGCCTGACGAGGAGGTGGCGATGCGTGAAGTATTTGACCCCAACGATCATCCTGAACTAAAAGACTTGTTAGTTGAAGGAGGTCCTGATAGGGACGAATTCAGTAAAGGCCAACGTGAGTGCCCATCTCTGGAAGGCCTAAGGAGACAGGCCTGCTCCCAGCTTGAGGGTGAACCTCCTGGGACGCATAGGATTTATTGGGAAGGTGGACTCCTGTATAGTGAGCCCACAGAGTCTACAGAAGGAGACCATAGGAGGTTGGTGGTTCCCCTTGCTGTTAGGCCCTTCCTCCTGCAGTTGGCGCATGAAGTTCCCCTTGCTGGTCACCTTGGTATGAAGAGGACCAAGCAAAGGTTATCCATGCACTTCTACTGGCCCAAGATGGGGGTGCAAGTAGAAAGTCACTGCAGGAGTTGTGCCTCCTGCCAGTTGTCTGGTAAGGTTGGCGCGACAATCCAAGCTCCGTTGGTACCGCTCCCAGTTGTGGGGGTACCATTTGAAAGGGTAGGGATCGACATCGTTGGTCCCCTTGACCCGCAAACATCCTCTGGCAATAGGTTTATCCTGGTGCTGGTCGACCATGCAACCAGATATCCTGAGGCCATCCCATTGAAAACTGTAACTGCCAAGTCAGTTGCAAAAGCTTTACTTGGCATATTCACTAGGGTTGGCTTCCCAAAAGAAGTTGTGTCGGATCGTGGCAGCAACTTTATGTCGAAGTATATGCAGGCTATGTGGAAAGAATGTGGGGTCACCTACAAGTTCTCTTCTGCATACCACCCCCAGACCAATGGTCTGGTGGAACGTTTCAACAGAACGTTAAAGAGCATGATTGGGGCTCTGGAGGAACCTCAGAGAAGAAAATGGGATCTTCTTTTACCATGCTTACTGTTTGCCTACCGAGAGGTACCACAGGAGGGTGTTGGCTTCAGCCCCTTCGAACTTCTGTTCGGTCATCCCGTACGGGGACCCTTAGCCATCGTCAAAGAGGGATGGGAGATGCCCACTCCCCCTGTTACTACCAACGTAGTTGATTATGTGCTAGGGCTCAGAAAACGGATGGTACTTCTGATGGGCTTGGCTAGTGATAAATTGAAGGCAGGACAAGCGCTTGTGAAACATTGGTACGACCAGAAAGCTTCCCTCATCAACTTTACACCTGGTCAGCAAGTCCTGATTATGAATCCCATAAGGCCTCGAGCTTTACAGGACAAATGGTCAGGCCCTTACACAGTGGTGGAGCCCCTGGGTGAGGTTAACTATTTAGTGGACCTTGGAAGACCTGGACAGGCTCCAAAAGTGTTTCACGTGAATAGGCTGAAGGCTTTCGTCCCAAGAGTCGAAATCGCAGCACTGCTACTGGCTTCAGATGTTGAGGAAGAGGAGTCTGAACCTCTCCCCGACCTGTTCCAAAGCGGTCCTTCAGATAGCTCCTTTGAGGGTGTCCGAGTGGCCCCTCACCTGACTTCTGATCAGCAGGCTGAGGTGAAAAGTTTGCTTAGGCAGTTTTCCCCCCTGTTTTCACAGTCGCCTGGTTTCACACCTTGGTGCAAACATAACATAGACACAGAAGACAGTGTACCTACCAAAAGTAGAGGATACAGGATGTCAGACAAAGTACGGTCTTATATTAAGACCGAGGTCAACAAGATGTTAGACCTTGGGGGGATTGAACCCTCTAGTAGTCCTTGGTCCAGCCCTGTGGTTTTGGTTCCAAAGGCAGGCACTTCTGAATTGAGGTCCTGCGTGGATTACAGGGCTCTGAATGCTGTCACCAAGACAGATGCACACCCCTTGCCTCGAACAGATGAGCTGGTGGATACTTTGGGTGCCTCCAAGTACCTCAGCACGTTTGACCTCACTGCTGGCTATTGGCAAATAGCTTTAGCAGAACATGCCAAGGAGAAGACAGCATTTGCTACTCCAGACGGCCTTTACCAATTCCGGGTAATGCCGTTCGGGTTGAAGAATGCACCTGCCACTTTCCAGAGGCTTGTGAATCATGTGTTGAATGGGTTGGACGAATTCTGTCTTGCATATCTGGACGATATAGCAGTTTTCAGTGCCACGTGGGAAGACCATGTGAAACACCTCGGGATTGTGCTCCAGGCTCTTCAGAAAGCACACCTGACCATAAAGGCTAGTAAATGCCAGATTGGACAAGGCTCAGTGGTTTACCTTGGACATGAAGTAGGTGGAGGGAGGATACAGCCTCTTCCCAGTAAAGTACAAGCAGTACAAGACTGGCCTACCCCCACTACGCAAACCCCAGTGAGAGCCTTCTTAGGACTCACGGGGTATTACCGCAATTTTGTGGCAGACTATGGCACCATAGCTGCCCCTCTGACTGCCCTCACAACTCCGAAGAAACCCAAGAAGGTAACTTGGACCGACGAGTGTGAGAAGGCCTTCAATGGCTTAAAAGACTCTTTGTGCCAGGCCCCTGTCCTCAGGGCCCCTGATTATCAAAGACCTTTTATCGTGCAGACGGACGCCTCAGACACTGGGATAGGAGCTGTACTATCACAAGTAGATGAGAAGGGTAAGGAACACCCTATTGGTTTTATTAGCCGCCAGCTTAAGGACAGAGAGCTCAGATGGTCCACGGTAGAGAAAGAATGTTTCTCTGTTGTGTGGGCCCTAAGGAAGCTGAGGCCCTACCTCTATGGGACCCACTTCACTGTGCAAACTGACCATAAGCCCTTAAAGTGGCTAATGAACATGAAGGGGGAGAATCCAAAGTTGCTTAGGTGGTCCATAAGTCTACAAGGCTTCGACTTCACAATTGAGCATAGGCCAGGTGTCCAACATAGCAATGCTGATGGGTTGTCCAGAATGTTTAACCGACCTGAACAAGAGACTCATCCAGGGGTGGATTAGTTCCCCCTGTCCATAGTCTGGGAGGGGCGATTGTTAGGAAAGATTTCGTAATTGTAGGTAATTTTCCTTCCATGTGGCAACCCCTAAACTTTTTGCTGTTGTTTTTCACCTTGTTCTTGACTTTGCCAGAGAAGTGCAGCCTTCTGCCGCACTGCTCTGGGCTTTCGCTCCTTTCTTACGGGGAAACTGACATGCCCTTAAGACAGTCAGTACCGGGGAACGCTGTTTCCCGTAGTTTCTTTTATCATGTTGCGGCTTTCGTGCAACATGACACAAGAGGGCACTGTAAGCTAAGTTACAGCTCTCTTGGGTCTCTAGCCTTCTACAGGCCCTAGATACTTGTTTAGGATTGTATCTGATTGGTGCAAGTGATTCAGGGACAGGAATGGTGGCAGCGATCGTTTCTTGTGTTTTGAGCTCCTTTTGGCATTCTAAGCGCGTTTCTCGCGCTTAACCCAAAATGATGGCCTGGCTCCCAAAATGGCCAGACCACGAGGCTCCTTTGTCCTGTCCGCTGACCGTCTTGCTCCCTTCACCTTCCCCAGGTCGAGCCGACCCGGTGCCTTCCTTATTTGGGCATGTACTTTCCCGCGAAACACGGATGCTTTCGCGGGCTTCTACATGTCTTGTGTGTGCCTCCAGGATGTGGGCTGGGATGTCTGGTCCCAATACAAATCCTGGGTGCCAGAGAGTCTAGGGTGGTGTGAATGCCTAGGACCACCGTGGTCCGTGATTGGTCCACGAATGGTGTGAGTGTTGATGAGCGGATCTCCCATTGGGTCCCCTCCGTTTTGGCGCGAACGAACCGTGGATAAGAGGGGGCTGGAAACACCACTACCATGTCGATCTCCTGAGTTCTCACGAACGAAGGAATACAGGAGCCAAGTATCCTGCAATCAAGAGGCTGGACCGAGGAATCGCTGGTGACCCGCTGAAGGACTTCTCCTCTGCACTGCTGTCGCCTTGTGAAACCCTTTTCACCTTTGATCGAACCAGAAGGCCTGTACTGGTACTTCGACCCTTGGAATAGCGGGAACAGCTATTCTCGGCATCTTCACCATCTTCTGCCAGTAAGCCTTCGGAAGCGTCTCTGGGCCATCCAGCTAACTGACCAGCTTACACGGGAGTCTTGCTCTGTAACCGCCGCCAGGTTGTGTAGTATTTCGAGTCCTTGTCACTCTCACACGCTTCGTACACTTGGCGTTCCCAGGTCTGAAGTGAGTAGTGTACATTTGGCTCAGATACACACGGCCGCTCCGTTGCCCTGCTGTGGTAACAAACTGTGCGGGTTTCTTCGATTGGGACGTCTTTTTACTCAACACGACGACGAGGCGATCCCTGCTCTTCTGAACCTGCCAGCTACTGAAACGGACACGGAGAACCCTGGGTCTGCTTGCATCGGGGACCGGTGAGTAGCATAGCTAGGATCTGGTCGCCCTCCTACAGGAGCCCATTGCTTTTCCCCGCTGTGTCAAACAGCACCCTTTTCCGTACTCGTGCTCTGCTTCTGCCCACTGTGGAGGCTGCGCTTGAGTCGCGGAACTTGTTCTTCTTCTTTTGTGCACTAAACTGAACTGCCTGATTTCCCTCGAAGAGCTTCTCCTTTTGCCCGTTGGCACCAGCACGTGCAGGTACCTTTGAGCACAAGGCTCCACTCTTTGCAGGGCTCGGACTTCCATCTAGTTAGGTGCCTCTGAAGGCGAACTGGGTCTAAGCATTATTTCGCACTGCCTGTCTTCCTTCCCTTTTAGGTGGACTACCCATTTCGTGCATCTAACGCTTGAGACTGTCGTATTTGTATATATATTGTGTTGATATGGTATGTTTTGGTTTACTATCGTTATATTGTGATTTTCTCGCTACGGTCATTGTTTTAAAGGCCTTGAAATAAATGTGTATATATTTTTAATATAACAACTGTTTGGAGTAGTTTGTAAGTGATCTTGCTTTGTGTGCTCATTGCGGGCTTTCAGTCACCCTCACCCCTCTTGAGACCTAGTCTTGACCGCCGCGATCGCTACCTTGATTGGTCTGGCTCGTCCAGAGGTTACCCTGTTCCAAGTAATTAGGTTGGCCTTCTGAACTTCTGCGCCACCAGGACAGAGTTCAGAAATCCGTCTTAACAGGGGACAAAATTACACATCCCAGAATGCACCATGTAGCACCTTAAAAATTATGAAATCTATCAAAGTTTTGCTCATACCATTCAAAAAAGGAGGGGACAGCTCTATCGACGATCATCTGGAGGTGTTCTATGATATAATAAAAGCACTTCAGATCCATAGGGAACAATATGGGCAGTACCCATGTACAACCCAGGTCCTTGTGGGGAGGCCCAAGCTCTGTGAATGTTTTTATTTATTTTTAATTTTGCTTTAAACCGTCCTGTTGATGGTCAAGGGGCCTGAAGGTCTTTACATTTATTGTTTCGGCCCCATATTGCCCGCAGAAAAATGCTGCCCCCTTGTCTCCCTTCTGTTTTGCTGACTCTACACCACTGTGAGATGTAAGGTCACCCTGCTGCCCTCTGTTAACAGAAGAAGTTACTGCAGCCCAGCTGGCGAAGAGTGGAAGAGCCTGGATTCCACAGATATACCTTTTCTCCCTTTCACCACCAGTACAGTCCCAATGTGCTTTGAATGGCAGGCTTTAGCAATTCTGCTCAACCAAGGTCCTTGGTCGGAAGTCCAACTTCGGTCAATGTTTTTATTTATTTTTTTATTTTAGATACAGCTATTGCCAGTTTTTACCATGGCCTAAATGAATAGGAAAATGTGTCATGGGTATCACTGATCAGGTCCTGGGGCCTGGCTGACCTCCTTTCTTTCTGACCGACACTCCCAGGTCTGACTTGGGTCCTTCCTCTCCTCTATCTCTCACTCTACATTTGGTGTTCCTCAAGGGTCTAATCTTTCTTCCTCGCTGTTCAACCAGTACCTGGCACCTCTCACCCACCGCATTGCTGCTTTCAGGCTCTCCTCAGCCACTTCTTCTCCCTCTCTCATCCCGGATTGTTTTTCCGCAATCCAGGAGTGGTGTGCCGCCAATGACCTCTGCCTTAATGCAGGTAAGACAGAGAACCACCTCATCAGCTCACCTGCACCTTCCTTTCCTATCACTCTCTGGTTGGCCACCCTGGGCCCTCTTCCTCCTCCCACCTATGAGGCTAAGAACCTCTGGGTCATTTTCGACTCCACACTCTCCTTCTCAACTCATATCTCTGACGTCTCAGAGAAGTCATACTACCAGCTGCACCTCCTCTGAGGTATTCTTCCTTTCCTCACTTTCAACCACAAGCTCACTGTCTCCAGAGCTCTGGTTCGTTCTAGGCTGGACTACTGCAACAACCTTTTTCTAAATTGACCTGCCACTACTCTCCGTCCTCTACAACTCATCCAGAACAGGACTGCAACACTTGTCCTTGGCCTCAAGCCCAGGGATCACATCTCTACAGCTCTGAAATCTCTCCATTGCCTCCCAGTAGCAGCAAGGATGACGTTGAAGACCCTCAGCATTGTCCACAAGGCCTTATGGGGCATGGATCTGCAATGCCTCCAGCTCTCTCTACGGAAATATCTTCCTACCCGGGCTCCTCCAGCTCCAACTCCTTGAGGGTCAGTCACTTCTACAAGCATTGAGTTGGGGGCAGATCTGTTTCGTCGGCTGGTGCCTCCCTCTGGAACTGTCCTGCACTTGTCCATCCTCCCACCCCTCTGCCCCTGGCACTTCTCCCCTCGCTTTCTCCCCTGCACTTGTGTGATCTCAATGTCACTAGGCCTAGTAAGATTGTTATGTTTTGTCCTCCTTCTGTTTCCCCTCCCTTGCCTTGTCGCGCCTTGAAACACTTGTGTATAGGCGCGTTATAAATGCTATATCATATCATATCACATCATATCATGGGTGGATTTAGATAAAGAAAATAGACACCAATTCTCTCAGTCTATTCAGCAAGCCAAGAACGATCTTTATAGCATGTCTGCACAACCAAATGAATCCCCTCGCCAATTCTTTCAAAACTTAAAAAAGGGCATTCTCACGTTTTGATATGACCTTGGAACTGCACTTAGCAGAATTCAAAACTGTAGATTTCTATAGGCTGCAAAAATACATTGTCTCTCAGCTAATCCATGAATTTGATAGGGAAAAACCATTAGAATGGATCATTGAAAAGGCCACTAAGATATATGAGATAATATTTAGTGAGAAAGAGGAGACAACTAAAAATAAAGAAACCAAATCAAAGACTAAAGAATCCACACCAGCAATTCTGGAGACAAAGTGTGTAAAGATGCCACTAGAATCAGCCAAAACTCAGGCAACAAATGACATGACACACCATAAAAGTGGTGTGGCACCCATTCCACACTGTCAAAATACAACTGTGCCTGCCGGGGCCTCTGTGCCCAACAGGGTCTGACCTGCTGGGTGCATCTGTCCCGGTAGGCACAGCTTTCACAGAAGCAGTAGAACCGTTAGCAACAGTGATGGTGCTTCTCTCTCCCCACTCCTATGGGACTCTATGGGAATGGGGACTTACGATTTCCGCCGCCTGAGATCCTGGGCCAACAGGACTTGCAATGTCCCTGCGACACTAGTATTTCAGGCAGCAGAAACAGTGTTACGGGGTTGGCAGCAACCCGCCGGTGGCACGGGCAGGTTACCGCCAACCTCATAGTGAGGCCCATAGACAGATTTCAATGCTTAAAGGCCCATGTTAAAATGCTGTGTGAACAAATAGGGAAACTATGTGCAGTTTGAAAAAACAACAAGCAAGTGAAGGTGCAGAAGGTCATAGGAGTGACCTTGCATGTATCGACAACAAGTGACTAGTTATTCATTTTTGTTGTGATGAGAACGCAAATGCCCATGAAGTAAATTTGGATATAAACACTGGGCCTCATTATGAGACCGGCGGAAGCTGTGTCGATGATCATTTTTTTTCCGGCGCCCGGGAATGGCCAATTACTAGTTATTACGGCCCAGCCGGACCGAGTAATTTCCCGTTCCTGGGTGCCAGAAATAAATGCTCCCCATTTCCATTTGAGCCCCATGTGGCTCAATGGGAATGGGGAGGCCGGATGCACCGGCACCATTCAAGAATGGTGCCGGTGCATCCGACATGGTCTGCTCGCGGGTACTGGTCCACCCAGCAGGTCAGACCTGGTGGGCGAAAAGGCACGCGCAAGCAGAACTCGTAGTTTGCCGTTCCCGTAACAATGGTACCGGCAAGCTTACCGGTGCCGTTGTTACTGGACCGACAAACTTATAATGAGGCTCACTGAGTTGTCTAATGAGTTAAATCCAAGACAATAAATGAATGAAAGTGAGACAGGGAACAGTAACACACACAAGAAGGGAATGTGGTTTAACTTTGATTTGAACCACACCATTCAGGTGTGTGGAAATGAGGAGCCAGACTACGAAATAAACATGTAACACCAAAAGAGCAGCGGACTAGATGGCAATTTGAGAAGCTTATGCAATATGAAAATGAAACAAAAAATGAAGAGTCAGGATCAATAAGTAGTTTATCCTCAGTTGATAACCAACCAAAATACCATTTGTACCTCCCAAAAACTAAAAAATTCCCCAAAACATAGATGCAGGTCAGTCACCTGAGGAATATTTTGAACCACGGGTATTACAAGTTACAGTAATGACAAGTACTGTCCAAAATGCAGGTAAGTGTCACATCCCAGAAACTGACATTATGTCACCTGACACTTTTGAAAATATACAGTCAATAGGTTTCAGAGTGGAGGTAAGTGGAAAGGACCCAGGCAATGGGGAAAGAACAATGAAGAAATTGGAAGTGAAAGCTGATGGGCCCAGGTCAGAGGGGCAGTCAGTGGCTACACTACAAATGGGTGCTGAATCTAGGAAAACAGACACAGAAATTCAGAAGGAAATGGGTAGAAAGGGGGTTAAAAGGTCATTTCTTATGCCTATTTGCCTAACAAAAAGTGAGGCTGGTCTGAGAAAAGTAATTCCTGAGATCAGTAGCAATTCACACTTTCTATGCATACTAGAAGAATTTGAGCATAGATATTATGCTCCTATCACTTTTGAAGAGAAAGATAATATGTTTGCAATATTTGACACAGCAATAATAATGTCAAGGGAACTGATATAAAACATCAATGAGGGAAGATCTCCACAAAACCGGGCAAAGATGAGACAGGGTGAAGGCCCTGTGCACAATTTCAATGAGGAAGAAAAACATATCAAAGGTGTCACTGAGGTTGACATAATGATAGGGAAGCAGAGGATGAGGAGGATGAGACAGGACGTTTTGGTCACACCCATTAATGAAATACAATTCCTTATAGGGGCAAATTGCCTGAGGAGGTTGTCACCCCTCATTGATGGCATACATTCAGTGTTGTGGCCAAAAAACCACTGGACCCTAAGAACATAATGACCCAGAGCAACAGTGTAAAAGAATGCCACACCATTGCTAAATCAGAAAGTGCAGTGGAAGTATATCTTCAAAATGGCTGTGTGCCTAGTCTTGGTGTCATTCTCATATGTTAGGATAAAATGCGGGGAGAAAGAGAAACAATTTTAAGAAATGTATTTGGATTCTAAGAAAAACTGGCAAACGGAGATAGATCAAAACACATTGGGCCTCATGCTACCCCCAAACTCGGGTCCAGCAAAAGGGGACTTACCGGGCCATTCCGACCTTGGAGGGCCCGGTAATTCCCATTCGCGGGACCCGGACCCGGTACGTTCCCATTCCCATTTGAGCCCCCATAGGGCTCAATGGGAATGGGGAGGATGGTAGCAGCGGTACCGTTGACAACGGTACCGCTGCTACCCTCCTAGTCTGCTCGTGGCACCCGCGAACAATCTCGGAATGTTGCGGCGAGGTAACAACGGCGCCGGTAGCACTACCAGCGCCGTTGTTGCCTTACCGAAATACTCCTAACGAGGCCCATTGAGCTTTTATTTAGATGAGGAAACCAAATATTGCTGCACAATTAGATCAGGAAAAATACATTTCAACAATTGCAGAAATACACATGGGAGAAGGGCAGCAATGGATCTCTATCATTTAAATGGGCATCTTGAATTAATTGAAGCCATTTTGGCACTGGAGCAGGAAAGGAGTTTCATTAAAGAAAAGGTGTTTAAATTACAACTTGACAGAGAGGAGATTCCACATTTGGCCTGGATTACCCTGAAGTGGGGCAAAGAATTGTGGGAAGATGCATGCAAAAGATTACAATTGGCTATAAATGCATTCATCACAATGTTTGGATTGTAAGTGGAACACAAAGTAAATTCTATTTGATAAATTATATTATGCACAGTGTGTATGGTGTAAGATTTCTCGAATCAGAAGTCGTATTCTAGATTGGGAGGAACTGCACCTGAATTTGAAAACAAAAGACAAGCTTACTATTGTTCCCAAATTATGCCATATGCAATTGAGCTTCAAGTGAAAAAGTCGGTTATCATTCCTGATTTTACCAGACAATGTACAGTAGCATTAAGGTACAGAAAGGGGCAATAGATGAAAGGTCCTGATGCATTTGTGTGCTTTAATGAATCCATGAAAGAGCAAGGGATAGAATTTGAATATACACCATTGGTGGAAATCGTGGATGGCCCCATCCGAATACTGGTGAATGACAAAGGGTTTCAGGACATTCATTTGGAAGAAAACACAGCTTTTGGGATGGCAGAGTAGGAATCTTGCTACACTGCTGATTTCAGCACCTCAGTGATTGGGAATATCCCTGCAAGCTATGTGACCCCACAGGGTGAATTACCTGAATCATTGGATTCTAAACCAAAGGGAATTTTTAGAATAAAGAATAAACTGCGCCAAGTGAAGTGATATGCTGTCATCAGGATACGTGTGGCCTATTTGAATTGGGTGAATCCAAAAGAGAAAAGCAGTACATTGAATTGGAGGCCCAAATTCCAAAAAAGAGACACTGCCACTCAGTTAGAGGAAGGTACAGAGGTTCCTCCTTTGGAGGATTTCCCAGAATTTTCTAAAATGCTAGAAGAACAGATTGAAGTGGCAGATGCTTGCGCAAATGAAGAAGAGAAAGACCAATTGAGGAAACTATGGACAGAATTCAAACGATGTACATGTTGCCACACTACCACAAGGACATGGTAGAGAGCCAGTCAGTCATGTGTGCCTGCAGTCCTGAGACGTTTTCTCTGTGGGTCCAGAATAGAAGTGCATGAACCTCTTGAAGGCAAGAAGTTTTTTCTGTGTCACCCAGG
The DNA here is from genome assembly GCF_040938575.1 of Ambystoma mexicanum. Taxonomy (NCBI): domain Eukaryota; kingdom Metazoa; phylum Chordata; class Amphibia; order Caudata; family Ambystomatidae; genus Ambystoma; species Ambystoma mexicanum. The sequence continues at coordinate 418,975,615 of NC_090938.1, forward strand.
GTCTGAAGGATTATTCAAGACCGCTGGAAGCCAAGTGGCTGAGTATCGCCTAGAAGAGGGGGTACTCTGGCAAGAATCCTTCAAGGGGCATTCCTGCCATGACTTCTTACAACTTGTCCATGCCGGAAAAGGTCCAGGGTCACTGCCTGCAGTGGCGTGTCCACCAGTCGGTTTCCCACCACCAAAATCCAAAGAAGATGCCCCGAGTGTCCAGACTTGATGACGGTCCACAGTCCTGCCCAGTGGTCTTGTGTACATTCCCAGAAGCCATCCTGAGGTCTGTGCTGCGATTGCACCACCAAAGGATCAGAAGGTGGTAAACTGCAATATGCAAAATCCCTGGCCTTGTCGAGGTCCACAGCAAGCCAGAGTAACGACGCATCAATGGAGACCACAGAGAAGACCGAAAGTGCTGCCTTTCCGACATTGCTTTTCTTCTTCTCACCACAAACATCCCAGTGACTCCTTCTTCCAAAGGGGGTCCATCCTCGTGGGTCTCGTTGAGTAAGGATGAGAAACTCCACCACTTTGCCTACCAAAGCACCCAAGGTACTGTGACGAGGAAGAGCATCTTCCATCCTCAAGAATTATTCAGTGGTCCCAGAGCCGTCTTGGATCCTGTTCTCCTGTGACCTCCCAGGTACTTTGGGGTAGTGGGTCCTGTAGAAAAAGAAGCTGAGCAATATTGAACATATTTGGACTGGGCTGTAATATACAAGATAAATCACACCTTAACTTTGTCCTTACAAGTTGCCCAGGTGGGGGATCCTCACACACTATTGTGTATCAACCTTAAGGAAAGCATTCTGCCAATGTTCCTAATCTAACCTGCCTTTCTACAGTAATCTTTGCCATTATCCAATGGTTTATGATTACCATGCTTTTCAATATCTCCCTGCAGTTGTTGCATTCTCAATTGAATCTGAACTATATTTGGGTACCACGTAGATGTGTATATATTTACTATTATTAGGAAGATGTCGCCTGAGTTCAAAGTGGGTTATTTATCGATGTATATATTTACTTTAACCGTATTTTATATAAAAGAACTGTGTTATCTCATAACATAGTGTGTGGACATTACTTTGTGGGGGCTTAGGCATTCACTGTACTTAAGAACCAGCCTGCATCACCTCCCCTGAGACTCGGCCTTGGATGCTCGTCCATTGCTACCATATAGAGAACCTTGACTGGGGTGCTCTGTGCGCTTAATACCCAAAGGTTTCTAAGCGCCGACCCGGGGATCGAACTTGTGTTGCTCCATGTCGTCTAGCTTCCAAGATGAGCACGTTGCTGCTGAGCAATCCTCCCAAGATTCTTTCATGAATATCTTAATATCAGTGTCTGTACCAAAACGCATAATATTATAGGGTAGCAAAATGCACTTTTAGGAAAAGATACAAACAATTCCAGTACATTCATAGAGTTTTATACAGCACTCGTTGTAATCTGTAAACATCACATTCAAAGTTACAGCTACCACTGAGAGATGCAATTAAAGAGTTATTTCTCCATCAAAGAATCGTTCTATACATTGAAGATGAGGTGTGAGTTCGCTCAGTGATGTAAACAGACACCTGACTACTGAAGATTATGTGTATCTTTCATTAACAAGGAGACAGGCCTACCTTCTGCTGTGCTTTTTCCAAAGGAAAGTCTATTTGCAATATCAAAAAGGCCTTATTAACACCAAAATACAGTGTTATGTGTTCCAATAAACACTTGACAAGAGATATTCTTCTGGCAGATCCAAGTAATTGGTGGTAATATGTGATAAACTATGAGGTGTCGGGTGCCCTGTCCGATAGGGATACTAGGCTTGAGTTGTTTCTCTAATCTATTGGCCAGTCTCTGGGCAGTAGCACCTACCATGGTCCCTAGCTCAATTTAACATATCAGTTGGAATGATCAGTGTTGGGGCCCAGGGTTCCAACTATATCACAAGAGGGGTATCTATGTTAAAGGAGTCAGGATGTGTGTACTCATTTGGTTCAAGGGCCTCTCTAAGGAACCACTGTTTCTTCAGAATTCACTAATCTAATACTGAGTCTCAGGATTAAAGTACCCAGCTTTCTTCTTGTCCCAAACTTCCAGCCTCCAGGATTTATTGTTCAGCTTGCTTCTTGGATTCTGAGTCCAACGGATATGGTGCCTAACTCAGGTTTTAACTTTGCCTACAACCAGGTATTGCCCTCTTCCTTTAGCATACAGGCCAGGCTCAGATAGTATCACCCTGTAGCCACAGGAAATTCACCTGGGTCAGCTGCAATACCACTGACAAATTCCTACTAGCAAATATGTTTCCCCCCTTGCGTAGAGTGCACATTTGGAGGTAGATATTGTCAGATTCTTGCTGCTAAACACCCTCCTTCATTAGTAGCAAAACCTTGGACACATTGCTATGAGCAGGTGTTTGCTCCTATTTGCTCAAGGTACTTATCAGGCTGTGCTATTTTAGCCTGACCCTTCACCTGCCAAGCCAAAGGTTACTCTCGTTACCCAATATTTTCTCTCATTATCTGTTATACAGCATCAGCAGGCTGTTGTCTTTCTTTCCTGTGCTTGGTCTGTCCACTAAGAGTGTTTGAGCTATAGCCTCCAGTTCCCTCCATCACTTTAGGTCTGGTGTCTGCCAGTGTCACAGTTATATTGCCTAGTAGTCATTGATATGTTTGGGCCTGGTACTGGTCTTAGAAATAGCCCTAAGCTTGTTTTCAGATTCCTTACCTTCTGGCTCTCTAGGCACACAGCTCTCCAGTACATGTCTGCATTTATGTTTCTCACAGAGTGAGGAAACAGATCCTCTTTTATACTGACTGGGTTGGATGTCAGGTGTTTGTCTGTAGAAATCTGATTGGAGATCGGGTTGGAAGGGAGGATTTGTAATTGTTTTAAAAATGTTGGTGAGCATTTTTAATCCATGTCAATTGGTTTTGCTGTTTGTTTGATCAACAGCCTGTTTGCCTCCCTCATTGATATGCAGCATTCTTTGTTAGGTTTAAGCCTGGGAAATTTCTAATGTATGGGGCCTGTTTGCTTCCCTTTGCCATGGAAATTCCAAGTTGTTTTTTATTTTTTTATTTATTTTGTATTGAATTGGTTGAATTAAATCAACCTTTAAAATATTTATCACAAAAAAGACCAAAAGTCTGCACAAACATTGCCAATTTCAAATACAAACAAAGAAAAAAAAAGCTAATTATCCACATCCACATTAAGTAAAACACCTTAGTTATCAATGAATCACAATCAACCCTACTATGCAAATTTCCTCTATCTTGTTTCATTCCAGTTCGTAAAACATCTGGACTTAAAAAAATAGCAGTAATAAAAATCAAAAGCAAAAAATCAATGTAAACAATTCTGCTAAATACCTCTGCATGTTTTCCCTGTTTATGAATGCAGTTTCATTATCGTTCTCCAGATTTAGATCACCAAAAAATGTACAGCAGCCGCTTGGATTGGATTGAATTGTCAAACCATATATTGCAAGTCATTACACTCCCCAGTTGTACCTGAACCCGGAGGCAGAAAGATGCAACACGATAGGTATTGACCTCTGCTAAACAAGGCACTGGGCGGACTGAGCCCTTGCTATTACCACTACCCAGCAACTAACTGACCTACCTGCAACAAGCAGGAACCAGGACAATCCCTCTATTTTACCTACCAGTCTAGAAAAAGACCTGTTAGGTCAAAACACGTGTCGGCACCACCTGTTATATCATCAAGTGATGAATTTGAGACAATAAAAGATTGGAAAAAATGAAAATCACAAACCTTGTGCAACTACATTTTTCGAGCGCAGCAAAAGACATTGGGGTAAATCCCAGCATAAGAAATTGCACACGCTGAATGAGTGGAAACTATAACAATTCTTAAATGGCTGCTAGTGCAACGATAACAAAGATGGAGGGCGCTGCAACCCATAGTCCCTGGTGCTCTTAACGCAACTGTTAAACTATTCTAATGAGGTATGCTGGTAGCAATCTCATTTTCTTTAGAGGAAAACGCTCAAAATCCCCATCTATATAGAGTCCACATAGCTCACAAGTCCTAATCCAATCAGTGATGTAAATTAGATTTTTTGCCTTTTCAGGGTTATTAATTAGCGTTTCAATTGTTACATCTGCAATAATAAGAACAGAATATACCCTGTTGGTCCAAAAGCGTAGGAACTTATGAGTGGTTGTAAACATATATGCGGTCAATTCTTTTAAGATTACATTATTTGCAGAAGATATTAAGCATTTTCTGAACAATGAACATAATCACCACTCATATAAGGCTTGGAGAGAGATCAGGCCCAATTCATATCGAAGCAAGGAGCACGGTATGGATGTAGGTAAAAAGAGTACTTTTTTCCAAAAACGGACTTCCCATTTATCAAAAGTAAATTTAGTAGTTACAGCGAGAGTTTCTAAGCCGTATAAAATACATGGGACTGCTTTTTGGGTCCAATAGAACCACACTGGTTTGATTGAGAATTTTCCGTACCTGTGAATAAGTATTCTGGATTGTGATATTGCAGTGCCTAAACTCTTCTCCACTTGCTCAAGATGGGCTACTGGTTGGGTTAAACCATCAAAAATCATACCTAGATAGATATATTGAGGAACTAAATCTAGTTTTATCTGGCTTATGTGCCATGAGTATTTGTTACAACCATTTATTTTCGGTGAATACATGATTATTTGGGTTGTATTCATGTTTATTGCTAATTCATTGTTCACTATGTAAGAATTGAGTGCCGTAAGGAGGTTCTGCAGCCACTCTGAGTTTTTGAAATTAAGAACATATCATCAGCATACATCAAAGTGTGTATTTGCTGAGTATTGATCTTGGGAGAGTCAGAAATTACGTTGCTGAAGACATGAGTTACATCGTGAATGAAATCATTAAAAATAGAGGATGCCAACAGGCACCCTTGCTTCAATCCACGAGCGGTTGCAATGTGAACTGACAAAGTCCCATCCAAAGATAAGCAAACACATATCGTTGTACCTGAATGTAGGGCATAAATGATCTCAAATAAGGTAGTGGGGCATCGATCACTCTTCAACTTGTCAAACAGAAGAACTAGTGAGACAGAGCAAAGGTGGAATTTAAATCTACAAAAGCAAGATATAATGGTTGTTTACTTTCTTGACAGTGAGATTTTATGGCATTTATGGTCATTAAATTAATGTGAGTACCCATTCCTGCAATACATCCAGTCTGCTGAGGATCTCAATAGTTATTGGCTAAGGTCCACTTTTTGAAATCGTGGAGTACAAATTTAGAGAAAATGTTCCCAGGGGAGTCTAATAGAGCAATTGGTCGATAATACTTTGCTGCAGATCTGTCCCCTTTTTAAAAATCAGGATAATTCTAGAAGATTGCCAAGAGGTCGGGATGGATCTAGAAGTCACCACTAACTTAAAGATATGATACAGAATACGGGCCCATTCCGTAGAGTTGCTTTTAAGTGTGTAATTCGAAATGCTTTCTGGTCCAGCTGCTCGGGCGTACTGGCCTTTCTGATAGTGTCTTCAATCTCAACTGGGGTGAAGTCTAAGTACCATCTGGTCTCAGGTGATTGTACATAGTTTGCTTCTTTAAATTTACTATCTGCATATAATGCAGAGAAATATGCAACCCATTGAGTTTCATTAACCACATTGAGCTGGGCTTCTGCTTGTCTGTTGTTCGAATGGTTATCAAGCAGATGCCACATCTCAACTGATTTTGTATTACTTATTGCAATTGCCATTTGTTCACTGTCTCTCTGAAACATTAGAGATTTATGGCTTGTTATCCAATTTTTATATCGAGTTTTAGCCAATATCAGTTCTTGCCATCGGGACTGTGAATGCAAGGAAATGATCATCCTTTTTAGCTGTCTAAATTCTCTTCGTTTGACCAAAATGACCTGATCAAAGTGATGTTTGTGTTTAACTTGGGCCTTAGACGGCATTGTAATTGTGTGGATTAAAATCTCAGTATATTGCAACCCCACTCTGGGCATGTCCCAATGTAAAAGGTGCTCAAATTCGCAGACCCATGAGTTAGTCCATTTTATTCTTGTTCTTGCATTATTGACCCCAAACCCAAAATTCTCTGTACATTTCCTAGTTGTCAAATCATTCCAGGCAATAGAGATAGCGAGTAATTTGTGATCACTAAACGCTTGCGTGCTGATTTCTAGCTTCTGTATTTTTTTAAATAAACTCTGGTCAGCATATATATAATCAATAGTGCTAGTAGAATTGCTACGGAACCATGTAGTTTGAGAAGGAGAATCACCAGTAACTGACCCATTAACCATCTGAAAATGTCTCTCTTCCATATAGCTTTGCCAAGTGGACACTGCATTGGTCAGCCGCTTTGGATTAAAGCAGTCAGGATTTAAATCTCCCATGATAATAGTATGAGAGGTTGTAGCGGCTATGTTAATTAACTCAAAAAGTTTATTCAAACCACCATAAAAGGCGACATCAGACCATGACATCGGATTTCTATAGACATTAAGAACGGCCAAAGATTGAGCAGCAATTGTCACTTTGACTAGTTGTAAATGGATATTTTCAACAGCCCAAGGTGCAATGGACAGGCCTCTTGTACGATTGACCGCTACAAGGAGACCCGATACGGGTCGCCCTATAGTTATCAAAGCTGGAGAGAGAACAATGTCATGTCCATCCCAGATTGGGGGGATAGTAAACCAGGTTTCTTGAAAAACCAAGATGTCAAAATCAATGGGGAAAGATTGAATAGAGGACTGAAGATGCAAGTGACCTCTTGTATTCCAACTAGCGATTGTCAATACTTGTTGGACTGGTGCGTTTAATGGTTAATGTCTTCGCACATTTTAAGGGTCCATAGTATTAACATTATTTGCCCACTGACTCAGATAAAAATTTGATTTGGGTATCTGAGTCTTAGCTTTTCGGTGGAAATTTAGGCTCTTGGGCAAGCAAAAAGCTCATCTCAAATAGGGACATTTTTGCCTGCCAAACTATATTAGCTACCACCCGAGATGGGATTCATAATCTGACAATTGATGAGGATGTGTCAGAAATGAATTCAATCTGTTTGATATCTCTCGACGTAACGTCTTGAAGTTCAACCACATCTTTAAAGATATTCAAGACGCTACGCCTTTTCAAATCATACATCAGAAATTGGTCTTCTCCACATTTCAAAATGAATGAGAATTGTGATGCCTTGTCCATCAAAGGTGGTAGTTTGGTAGAGGCATTAGACCACTTATGATTTTTGGAATTGGAGTTGGTCTTTTTTCTGTTTAGTTGATAGGAGTTCTGAGACGACACATCATTTGTAAGTGTATCATGGGTGGCGTGATGGGACTCAAAAGGAATGCATGTAGGATGAGAGGTATTAGTTGTTGAGAGCTTGCTTGAATTGCTCAAGACTTGCTGAGGGTCTTTTGAGCATTGAAGCTGTTCCATCAGAAATGCATCTACTGCTCGCTTCAATATGTCAGTAGCTATAAGTCCATGGTCGTTAGTAAGTGAAGATGGCAGCAGCTGAGTAGGTTTAAGAGTCGCTTTTATACCATCAGAACCCGCTGGTATGGGAATTCGAGGCACGTGCTCTGATTGGGCAATAGTCTCCACAAGAGAGTGTAGAGGTGTATATTCAAGATCATTTTGAGTTTTGCGAGTCACTTCAACAGAATCTAGAGCAACCGTAAGAATTTCAGGCAGCTCAGGTTCCTGCGCCACAATGATCGGCACAGATGGGGCTGATGAAAACACCCTGGGTTGTGTGTTAGAAGAATGTGCCAGAGGGACAGAACCTCCTTTGGCTTTACAAAAGGCATTGAGAGTACTTTTGACTCCTCTACGAGTCGTGAGATTTTTAGATTTTTTCAAAATTGAAAGGTGTTTTTGGGGCTTTGGTCGGAGAGGTTGTTTCCCCTTAGGACCCAAAAGATGTTGGACTTTTTGAGCTGACTCACACCACTCTGATTCCTCGTGAGCCACTGTTTTGCGCAATTCTTGAAACTCATTAGCCTGCGCACTTAAATCATCCAATTCATCATCAACTGGATGAATGATTTTACTAAACTGCTGCAGCTGGATGGAAAACGGGCCTTGGATTGACTTACAGAGGGCCTGATCAATCAAATTGCCACAAATTATCACAGATTGCTCAACATCCTTCGGTGAACTAGGAGCTGATGGCAGGGCATTGTAGGCAAGTGATTATGATTTTGGGTCCATAAATAGATCATTTCTAATTGGGCAGCCTGCTTCTGTAGTTTTTCGTCCATTTGTTCAAATAATTTATGCACACCCAAGACAGACGTATTAATGGCAGAAAGCACCAGTTCTGTCATATTAGACGCTGAGACAGACGGTATTGTGTGTGGAGGGCTCACGACTCTTGGGGTCGGAAATGCAAAAGAAGCCACCAGAGAAGACAGCCTGATTGAGGAAGAGTCAGAGCTTGAAACATCACTAGCCGACCGACGACCAGCAGTACAAATAGAGATGGGAGATTCACACTGACTGGCATGTAAGGATATGCCAGAGCTATTTTCACACACACTCAAGGATGAAATAGGAGCATGTAGGGGAAATGTTCAGTGAAGCAATATGAATGTATTTCCTCTTTCTCTTCTACATTTTCAATGAATCCAGAATAGTTGTGTGAGAGATGGTTTGACGCATCGGACATGGAGCAATTGCTTTCTCCTCGATTTGGCCCGTTTGTAGATAACCCAGACATATGTTATTGAGGAACAGACGTTACATGCTTTTGGGGGCATACCTCAGGGAATATCTGTGGTTTAGGAAGCTTAGCAGTGAAAAGAATCCTGCTTGGCAGTGAGGGCACGATAGAATTCCCCGGGGTAAGTACAAACGGGGGGATTTGGGAGTTAAACATTTGAGGAATGGAGCAATGGAGATCAGAAGCAGTGATATTGTTAGGCATATTAGACTTAAGTGTGTAGGCTACAAACTCCATAAACACAAATACAGTTTAACCACACTATTGAGAAGCTCACCAGAATATCACAGCGTTGGAGAACAGAACCAAATTAAAAGAGAAAGCAAGACCTTGGGCGCCGCGCCGCAGCGAAGCGGCAAAGTGGAACTTAACGTGAACTTGCTCATGTGCACGCGCTATGCGCGTGAGAGCAGCTTTTGAGCATGTTGGGGACGGAGTTTCCTGGGCAGGCCAAAGCAGCCTATCAATCACAGGCCGTGCCAACAGAACACTGAAAGCAAACAAACGACACAATCGGGTAGAGTCAATCATCTGGCGTTGTGGCTTAGGTCACCTGGAATCAAAGGGAATCACACAAGTCCATGAAAATCGATCCGTAGCAGGAAACCAGCACCAAATACAGCGAGCAGCAAAGAGTTCCAGCAGCAAAGCGGAACTTAACATGAACTTGCTCGTTGGCCTAAGCGAAACAAAAGACTGCAATCAACCCTAAATCTTGGCAGGCCTCGACAGCTTGAAGCCTGCCTTAGTCCATCTCCCTGCCCCAGGGTTGCATGGTGACAATACTGGAGCACCTTCTCTGAATAATTGATCCCGTAGATTGAATAATTCTTATATAGTCGTGGTGTTAGTCTCCGGCCCTCAGGGCTCGGGCCGCCAGTCTCCACCTTTAAAACTTGTCTCCCCTTCCTCAGCTCACGAAACCTTAGCTGGGGATCTTGGTGAATTAATGAATAATAAATAATGTAGATTTGCTTAAACATTCACTTGATGAACACTAAGTCCGCGCATAAGTTCCATATAGCAGGCATCAAAGGAGTCAGAAGTTACATAGGCAAAACCCACTGAGACTTAGACGAACCACTCAGGAGCACTTACACCGCTCCACCTAGCTTTAACTGCTCCAACTTCTTTACATGGGCTTCACTGCTGCGGGTGACTGTGTGGCAATTATAGAGGCAGGGGGCGGGGTTCAGCTAATTCCAGGTTGGCGATTCAACAGTTCCACGGACCTCACTGCTCCAACTATTTTACGCACCCATGGCAGCTGCGGGTGACTGTGGAAATTATAGAGGCAGTCGGCGTCATCAGCAGCAACATATTCATGTCTGTCTTCTTTTACTATGCCATTCAGACGATGCTCAGCATTACCTGAAGCAGGGGAGTGTAAGAAGGGTTCTTGTTTGTTGTAGTTATAACGTTCGATACCAAAGTGTTTCCAGTACCCATATATGCCATAATTGTGTTTTGGACTGGGTGTTCCTGATTGGAATGGGAGTCCTTGTTCCCAAGAGGGGAGTCACTCCCAGAGAGGTACCAAATGCCTAGTCCCCTATGGAGGGTCTTGCTTAGTGGGCTCACCGTCCCAGTCTGAAAGGGGATGGCTCTCATCTGTGGAGAAGGGGTGAGTTGTCGAGATTTGTCACAGGATTAAACATAGGGCATATAGAGTCCTTCATATGAGGTTTGATAGGGCAGTAAAGAAAGATGCACACAATGTGGAAACCTGGGAAATTAAAAATGGGATTTAGACAGCGAACGAGATCAAGAGTCTGTGTGGATTCATTAGAAAACTGGGCATTTGTTCCACAAACCCCGAAAATTGGTGCACTTTATATTATTGTCCTAAAGTGACATATTGAGGATATATCACAGTGCTTATTTAAAACAAATAGACAAGAATTAGCATGAGTGTTCTAGGATCTCTTTCTGACTGTTAAATCTGTACTACTCCATGTTAAATAATGAGTTAGTCTTAGATATTACAGCAACCCCAAAGCAGTGGAAGGACAGAAGGATCCCTCAGACCCCTTATAGTGCTCTTCTCTCTGAAAAGTGTCATGGAGGTTTCTGTCCTCCTGGGCTGAACTCTCAGTCAGATATGAAAGAAGGTATCCATTTTCGTGGCTTTGGTACGTACTTCATACCCTCTCACACCAAAGAACAGTATTTTGACAACTGTTAAAGGACAGTGGAAGCACTGTGTCTTTGCAAGGTCAATTTTTCATGGAAGGACACTAAGGCAGACTCCACACCAAAGTGAGGTGAATGTGTGTGTTCTGATCCCTGAATGGGGTCCCTTGGGAATGGCACCCAATTACGTGATCTCATAAGGCGCAGGAGGTTCAGTAATTGCAGCACACGCTGAGAGACTCACAGCAGGCCTGCCTTGGGGCTCCAGTACTTCTTATAAGCTGGTCTTGTGGTGCTTGCAGTGGCTGCACAGAGATCCTCATTACAGCAGGTAGGCCTATTAAGGGACATGGGGCAGAGGGAGCACCGCGTCCTGCTGTGAAGGGTGTCTGACCAAGCCTTGCTTTACTGTTCATTTTCTTTAAAGTCTTTATGGGTTTTAGCAAACAGTATACAAAAGGCTTCAAGCAACACAGGTATAAATGTATTACCCTTAGTCAGAACAATGGTGTAGTTCCCAATCAATTTATAGTCGTTCACATAATACTATCAGTACTAGTAATCATACCCAATACTATGCCAATGCTGGGTACTCTCCAGTACTGAATACTCCAGAGCTAGCATTTCATAGCACAAATCTACAATAACATTTCAGAACACACAACAAAACCATCAGAAAAGGACCTCCTTGGCAATATCATTATTAGTGGTTGAGTGTGTTGGTAGATCACAAAGTGCTAGATGGGGAGCCTACATTAAACTGGACCTAGAATACAGTATCAAAGAGAACCTCGGTAAACAGTAGTTCCAGACTGTGAGTATTATGGTGAAGGTTTACTTGTGTATAACTGGGATCTAAGAAGCATCTATCTGTGAGGGTCTCATGCGTGGTAAGGATCTGGAGACAAAGACACATCTTTCCTCACCAGTCCACAGGATGCCCCTGCTGCCCCTCCATAGGGTGGAAGTGATGTATGTGTGTTCTGAGGGATAGCTTGGCTCCCTATGTCGGTATTACGGTGCCTTGGTAAAAGTCGGTGATTCCTTGCCACACCGGAGCTATACTTAGAATCAGGTCATCTGCCAGGAGCAAGCACTGCCCATTTACCATCTCGGCATGGCGGAGACAGACACACACAGAGCAAATGCAGGGGCTGTGAAGCTAGCACCTTGAGGCTGGCAAACACAGAGCCACGTTGCTGATGTTTCTTATCACTGAGCCTTTCTTATGCAGGATGAGCCATTTAGAACTGAAAGATCCGGAACAGCGCCAGTTCTGTGTTCACTTCATACCCAGTTAAAGTGTGCAAAAAGATAAATCCCCTTTTAAAGATTGTATGTATTATATCCATGATGTTGCCTAGCTTAACATACCAAGAGGTGATCTTTATGTAGTTAGGGCATGTTCTTAATATCAAAAGTGCATAGCAAGGAGCTGGAAGTTTGTGACACAATCTCCATACCTAACATAATTTATTGCACAACTTTTTCAGTGTGTGTTTGAAAGAAGTGGTCAAAGTACATTTTTGTTAAAAGGAAATGTTTCAGGCTTGTATTATTTTGCATTTTGGGTGTTTAACTTCAAGATGCGAAAATAACGCTACAGAGGTATTCTTTTAGCTTAACATGTGTCTGTACGGATTTACATGTAAGATTTCTCCAATTACTGCATTCTGCAACTCTATACAAGAATAATATTGCTGGCCGTCAAATTCAACACTTAAAATGTTTGCCAGATAAAGCTTGGTAGGTGTGTGGCTAAGTGGTTACATTGTAGAGTGGGTTAAAGTACCTGCTTCACTGTTTAGCCAAAGTGTGTGATCCTGGGCAACTAATTTAATCTCCCTCGACATTACTGCTCACACCAAAGTCCTTGTAAGTGATTAAGTTCACACCATATGAAAAAATCTGCCCTAAGAAATGAAGTGTGTTTAATGATTTTGGGGACAAAATCCTTTGAAAATGTTCTATACCCTGTTATGATATGTTGTTGAATCGTGGCTAGCATGCCTTCTTCCTTTTTTCACAGTTTCTAGGCACTTAAGGATCTGCAAAAGGTAGGGTTGGGGACTATTTAGTAGTGGGGTAGCAGGACAAGATTGCTTTGTTACAATGTTAATGTGTGAAGATCTGAAAAGGTAAGTCTCTGTGTTGGATTTACTGTTTGTACATATTTCGTGAGCTGTCTGTGGCAGTGTATAATGTGCACTATGGGTTGTTGAGGTAATTGTGTGGTTGTCTGTGGTGTCTGTCAGAGCAGTGCAGAAAGTTATGTTGGTGTATCTGTGTTGGGTTAATGCGGCATTCAGGAAATTAAGTGCACCTTCTGGTGGTGTACATTTGGTGCCATTCAGTGGCAAAATTATTTGATGTCACAACGTTTTGGATGAGCCCGCATTTATACACAGCAAACTATATATCTGTATATGTTTATCTTACTCATTTCATGCATACCAATATGCACAAATATTTTAATACACAATATACATACCAGTTATGCTAACCCTGCATGGGAATTGAACACCCTGCCAACAGACATCAAACATTAGAAAGCTACATCATTGAAACACACATGCATAAATCACAGTTGTGATCAATGAGTCCTCACAACAAAGAAAAGCAAGGCTCCCCTCTGGACACAGATGCCTCAAGTGCCTTCAACACAAACCATCAAGAAATATACCCATGTACAGTACCTGAACTGCACGCCTCAAGGCAAATACAGCTTGTATTTTTTCTACCCGTGTACCCCCCCCCCACTGAAACTTTTTAAAACCTGCCAAAATGTCAAGAAGATATGCACATGGCAGTGGTGCGTTGAATAAAATCCAGCAACATAATGTGTATTCTGTCAGTTCAAACAAAAGGAAAGCCCAAACTGACCCACAGTAACTGACTTGAAAAGTAAACTATTCACATAATAAATTAACCTAACAAACACATTTAACATTTTCAGAAATACTGCCCTCAGCAAGAAAATAGGAGTGCACTTTTTTGTGTGCACATCCTGAATATAAGACTACAACTATCAGAGTGCAAAGAATATAAGCCTAAAGAAATCTTAGTTTGGCATCTGTTTAATTTTAACAAATATAGCAAAAGAAACTTGATAAGGGCACCTGTATATAGTTATTGTTTTTTACAAACATGCAGTCCTACATTGTAATATATACCAGTTAAATGGATGAGGTAGAACAATGGGTTTGTTTTTTACAAACATGCAGTCCTACATTGTAATATATACCAGTTAAATGGATGAGGTAGAACAATGGGTAATGTGCCTGCGACAGAAAACAGCATACAACTTGCCTGTCGTAGAACCATGATTCATTAAAAAAAAGTAGCGAGTGGGGTAATATCATACCTGTTGCCAGTGCCATGTGAATTTGCTGACTTTACACTGGGCTAAACTATAAGTCATCTTGTGATTACTTAGAAGTTCCAATCTGATCATTGGGAGTAAAAACACATCTGTGACTAGTAATGTTTTCATGCCCATCCTTCTCTTTATTTTTGAATCAGAGTTCCCATTTAGGGCATCAAGTATATACACACACACACACACTTGTTCCCCTTGGCCATGCTTTGAGCATATCTGGATTTTCCAGGCCGCAGTCCATACTTAATTACTTTGTGATGGATTTGTGTGCCTGGCCCTACAGTGAAACAATTCACACAACCAGTGTCTTAACCAGCTGAACTACATTGCAGGGCCTCTTGACACTATTTACATGTGTTATATTGATCTAAAATCAGTTATATCAAATGACCCCCTACCAACGCAATCCCCCATTCAAATAGTGTGAGGGGTGAAGCAGTGGCCCACAAACATGTATCTATGGGAGCTTTGCAACCATGTTGGAGGAGTTATTTAGCAGCATCACTTTGTCAAACTACATTTGCTATCGCCAATGACAGTCATTCTGGCGCTGCCGCCAACTGCGGATGACATAGTCTCTGGCTATCAACTCCAGCTCACAATCACAAATACGATTGCACAGTGAATGAGGTAATGTTACTCAACTGTGCAGATTTCTGGGATATGCATGCACAAAGCAGTTGTTGGTGAAAATGTATTTTAAGTCCTTTGCTTCGTCTACTCATTACAGTTGAATATGGTGTTAGGTTTTAATGATTTTAAAATTCTATGCAGGCCTTTATAATTAACTGAGTAGAAATTCTGTTATAATTGCCATGCCCATAGCAAACAGAAAGAAAGGACTAGAAGACATGGCACTGTCTGTGGTGAGCAGCAGCTGAGGACCCAGATCATGCAAAGATGTGCACTTCTTTATGATGACAAGCCGATGCTCCATTTCTATGTTATCAGCTCACGTGCACTGATCAGCACAGCTTAGCTTCCTCGTCCTGTTTTGTTTACGTCATTCGGGGATGACATGTTTTTGAGAGAAAGCATCTGTTTTGAGGCTGTATAATAGCCTCTACTTTTACCAAACATGCCTTTTTTTTGTAAATGCATATTTAAGAATGTGATGTTCATTATTTCAAAACATTCTGAATGAATGGGTGTGCCTAAGACAGTCTCACTTTAGGATACCCAGCAGAGGGGCACATCGAAAGATCGACTGGCAAATTTCATGCATCTGCTGTAGATCCGGCAGGAGGTTTACAGCGTGTATGAAACTGCCTGTGACAATTAAAAGGCTGAACTATTTTGTTAGGCTCAATAACGGTAGTAGGAATAAAAAGAGCGTGACACCTTGAAAATAAGGCCCATCCGAGAGCTATGGGCACATTGTTTTCGAAATGGATATGCTATACCCAAACATCGCATAAGGTGCGCATATGATGGGAATAACTGTCAAAAGCCTATACAGAAGCAAAAGCTACTGCCATTGCCAAAGCTTGTTCGACTCTATAGTAGAACCTTGGCAGCATTACTCTTTACCCAGTGAGCTGATTGAAAGGGGATTTGCAGAGTTATGATAAAACACAAGATTCGATATATAACTGTTGCAAAATTCTCAAGCAAAGAATCCCAAACACTATTTTCTTTAGCATAAAGTTAAAAAAAATAGGCCTTACCAGAATCAAAATTGATTACTGTTAACTTGATAGGATCTGAATATTCTACAAATAAATCACTGCTGGGTGAGTGTTTCACATCCTGAACTCCATTATTACATACTTGCAGGTCAGAGGTTTTGCTTCAGGTTATGTGGTTATTAATTGCTCCTGGGTGAACCAGCTGTGACTTTTGGTGAGTGGCTTCAGCTCTGTGATTGTCGCTCCACAATCCATCAGTCGACCCAACTGTTTCCCATGTGATGTAAAGGATCTGCCGTAACCAGGGATATTAAAAAACATATCTTCATAGAGGCTACATTAGTCATTTACTAGGATAGGCAGATGCCCGGAGGAACAGTTCTCAGCTGCTATATGGGATATTGAAGTTTTATTGTTATTCGCCGACCACAGTTTCTAACCTTGAGCATGAAGGAGCATTGTTGAAAGAATGCTTAGTTTTCCTCCAGAGCTTTCATAAGCACGACTCTTGCTCTTGGCCCCCACTTGTTGAGAGGAGAAATGAGGCAAAACCATATTTGTGTGCAAATGCTTAAGATCACTGATTGTTGTCAATTTTCTATGATGATTTATTGGAATGAGCATGTTGGAAAGGATCCCAAACACCTGTGCTTATCGACCTAGATGTTTGACTCTCAATGCTGTATTGAAGTCAGCGTCCAGACCCTGGACCTCATTCCGAGCAGGGCGGTAAGGGATACCAGGCACTGGTAAGGAGACAGGTGCCGGTAATCCCTTACTGCCAGGATTGGTCTGGGACAAGAAATAGGCCCGGTCAGCCAAAAAAAAGTGGCCCACTCCTCGCCTCAAAAAAGTGGCCCACCCCTTGCCTCGTAACCCTTGACCTCTGATGACATCACCGGAAGTGATGTAATTTCACCCCACCCCAAAGTGACATCCCGGGAAGCGATGAAACACGACTTTTCAACCCTTGACAAAACAGGAAGTGTCATCAAATAGCATTGTTCCTAAGTACACTAAATCACTGTGAATCCAAGCAGACGTCCAAGGCCAAATCATAATATGTTATTGTATAGCACTTAAGCTTAAGCTCTTTTTTATAGAACAATATGCATACAATATCACCCAACCTGTGTTGGTACTCATTTATAGACCTAAGAAGGCTTTTTGAAAAACAAAAAACAAAGAAAATGGAAAAAACTATATATTTTTTTTCAATATTATTTTTCCAAACCGGCCCAGGCATGGCCAGAATCCGGCCCCCACTCCCCAGGGATGATTTCGACCCGTCCATGGGCCGAAAGACAGAGGGGCCAATCCGACCCTGCTTACTGCCCTATTCCGAGGTCCCTAAGGGACCAGGGCGCTAATAAAGGGCTTGCTAGTCGATAGCCCAGTATTAGCGCCCTCCCCATTCCCATTGAGCCCTATGGGTGCTCAAATGGGAATGGGGAATGGTTTGTTCAATGGGGACTTACCGGTCCCGCCAGGGTCGGACTACACCGGTAAGTCCCCATTGAACAACACCGGACTCAGACCCGTTATTGGAGGCAGTCATGGTGCAAATAGCGCCATGACTATCTCCAATCTCGGAATGAGGCCCCCTGTCTTTCCAGCTTTTGAGGACCCTGGAGACCAGGCAAGCCACGTCTCCCAAGGACTTCAGGCCAATGTTGTGATGCTTGAGATCTCCAGTCTCCCACCTAGTAGTTAGAATAGGCCCTGCTCGGTTGAGTCTTCCTCTCTTCCTGATCCACTCCATAGTGCTTTCATGAAAGTAATCAGTTTCATACGAGACTGTGGGCCTCATTACGACTTTGGCGGTAGCCATGCCGCTATTGGCGGCACGGCTGCTGCCAAAATCAGGTCTGGGTTCCCTGAATGGGAATTACCGGGCCATTCTGAGTTCGGAGGGCACGGTAATTCCTCCCTCCAGGAACCTGGACCTTCCCCATTCCCATTTGAGCCCCCATAGGGCTCAAATGGGAATGGGAGAGGGAGCAAACAACAGGCGATTACGATCGGCCTGTTGTTTGCTCCCTCTTCCCCTCGCGGGACCCGGTAAGGACGCCTGGTTTGACCAGACGTTACTTACCGGGTCCCGCGAAGGGAGCTTGTAATGAGGAAGAACGGGTTTCACGGGTCCGCCTCCTTTAGCAGAGCGCGTTATCCCGTTCCGCCTTAGTCGTAATGAGGCCTTGTGCCTTTGAGGAGTTGCCATGTGGCAAGGGTGTAGGAGCCCTGCTTTTTTGATGTTTATTCATTCATCAAATGATGTAGGTATTTCCATATCTGAAAGGAAAATCCGCGGATCAGTTTCCCCTTTTGTAAGCTCATACGTTCCATACCAAAAGCAAAGTGTGTACTTGTGCCCCGCTCCATCATTATACTGGTTCACAGCACCTGCTCTACTACTGGCACAGAGCAGGTTCAGAGGCCACAGGTGCCCTCTTAATAGCTGCAATGGCAGCCAAGTCTCTGCCACGCATGCCCTGCCTTTTAAAAATGCAGGTGAAGGACACAATTGATTGGTTAGAGGGACTGGGGTTGCCTTCCACATGTAGGATGTGGAGGAAGAGTTGTGGGGTGTAGCACTTATGATCTGTCTACAGTCAGCTGCTACTGCTGTGATTATTGAGTTGGGGCATGAGGAGCAGCCCATTTATAAAAAAAAGTTCTGCAAGACCCCAAAACAGTACCTGAGTAGCTTTAGAGATCCAAGAAAGGGCCCCAAAATGACAAAGAGAAATCCCTGGCACATGGTTCCTCAACAACCACAGAAGAAAAGAGTGAGGGCACCCCTAGCATTGGGGTACCCACCTCCACAGTCACACAATGTGTATTTGATTTATTTTATTGTGCATTTGTAATGTGCTTATTCAACAAGACATTGGGCCTCATTCCGAGTGCGGCGGTAAGGGGTTAACTGCGCCAGTAAGGATGCCGGTGCCGGTAACCCTTTACCACCGCATTCCGAGGTTCTTTAGCAGGTCGCGCTAAGGGCGCCGCTAAAGGACCAGGGAGCTAATAACGGGCCCGTAATTAACAGGCCCGTTATTAGCTCCCTCCCCATTCCCATTGAGCCCTATGGGGGCTCGAATGGGAATGGGGATGGGTATTTTGAATGAGGAATTACCGGGTCCTCCAAGGCTGGAATGGCCCTGTAATTCCTCATTCAACCCGGATCCGAACACGAGTTTGGAGGCAGCCATGGCGCTAATATCACCATGGCTACCTCCAAACTCGTAATGAGGCCCATTGTGTTTCAAAGCGTCCACGAGTCAAAGGGGGGAAACATGCAAAAAATGCAGTAGAATACAAGAATAAACAGGATAGGGCTGGTCCTACTAGGCCTTATGAGCATTCGAAACATGCAAGTACACAGCAAGAGGGGGACTTGGGAGTGTAAATGCTGAGGAGATTCCCCGGGGCGGGGGGCAAAGTACCATGTGGTGAGTTGCCGGGTACCGGTAAAGTGCTAGGCAGGTGTTGCATAGAGAAGAATGGTCATCTGCGATACAAAGTGCAGTTCTGTGAGGGAACACAGACCATTGGGTGCCCAAGGGCAAGAGCTAGGAGCAGGAAGGGATGCACATGATTGGTGATACGACCATGACTCAGGAGAGGACATGAGGACCAGGCCACCAATCTCAGCGACTGAGGGGTTTAGCATGGGACGGGAAGGGGGATGGAGGAGGTGTAGACAAAAGCCTTAAGGAGCTTCCGGAATTTGATGAGACCAGCTCAAGACGGCAAGGGAGTGGGAGGCTGTTCCAGAGGAGGGAGCCAGCCAAAGAAAGAGCTTGGAAACGCGCTTGACACACAGAGAGTTGGAGCCGAACAATGTAAGGATCTGGAGTGGGAGTATTTGGTGAGAGCAGGTTGCAGATAGTGTGGTCCCTGGCCCCAGACAGCCTTATGGATGTTGCAGGGGGATTTGAATTTGATCCTTGCAGCAGCCGGGAGCCAATGGAAAAATTTCAGGGCTGGAGAGATACGGTCTCTGGGCTTGTGGATAAGCTGGAGGGGGCGGAGAGAGGATGAGTGTAGATTATGGAAGAGTATGTTGCTGTAGTCCAGTCTAGAGAGTACCAGGGCTCTAGAGACATTGAGCTTCTGCGGAAAGGTGAGGAAAGGAAGGATGTCCCTGAGGAGGTGGAGTTGGAAATTGGCCTTCTTCGCAAGGTCCATTATGTGGGGGAAGAAGAAAGGGGAGGAGACGAAGATGACTCTGAGGTTATCGGCTTCAGTAGTGGTGACGTGACACATAGGAGAGCAGATCCAGCTTGCAAGTGTAGATCCAAGCACGCCATAGTCAGTGCTACCCTAGAGGAGGAAGGGGCAATAGTCAGTGTGGGCATCATAGATGATGAATTCTCACTAGGCCAGGGACTGGCCGAATGCATTCTAATACCGCTATGTGGGAAAGGTACTGCCACTGAGGCCCTGGTCCCCGCTAACATAGCAATATTTTTGGACCATGTGTTCATTTATGGGGAAAAAAGCCCCAGCAATTCACAACACTGCTGCCAGTATCAACACTGTCTGATAACAGTAGATTTGCAAGGATCAGATTCTTCCTGGCACAAAAAAGTTAGTCAGGGGATTTGATGGCCTCACCAGATGCCAACTGGCTGTCGTAAGGTTTAGCTGTCATAAGGTTCCGGCGGACTGTCTGTCAGAGAATGACAAACCCAATGTTGAAATGATTGTCTTGATCGCAGGATCACCAGCTGAAAATGGTGAAAAACCAGTGCCACTGGTCATGCCTAGTCCTGATCAGGAGTCAACAGAGGGACCTCCTCTACCAGAGAGGACCTAGTGTCCACTGAGGTGCATACTGTGGACGCACCAGATTCAGTGACCTCATTGCCTACTGATGTAGAACCACAACTTGGTGTGCAATACACAGACGCCTCAGAACTCAAGGGCCCTCAAGGGCCTGCTAGAGCTAAGTAACTTGTCCTTAGCTGTAGGTCCCAGCTAGGCTTACTTTTGACAGGCACAATGCTCCTGTCCAACTCTCGCAGATATGCATGAGCAGGCCCAGCAAGATGTTGAGGGGGAAGCCCCTGAGGTGTTTAAGGTGTACTGTGGGAATGTTATCTGTACTCAGAGCTAAAGAATACTGTGGCAGGTTGGTGGTGCCCCAATGTCACAGGAGCTTCCACCTGAACTTGGCTCATGACATTCCATTGGCAGGTCACTTAGGAGTGGCTAAAACAACTGACCAGTTGTCCCCGTATTTTTTCTGGCCCCACATTGGTGTAAAAATAAAGGAGTTGGTAAGGTCCTGCCCAACTTGCCAAGCATCTGGTAAGTCTGGTGGGGCAACATGGTCCACCTTAATTCCACCATCATTCGTTGGATGGCCTTTGGAGAAAATTGGTATGGACACTGTGGGTCCTTTGGATCCCCAGACCTCCTCAGAGAACCAGTCCATTCGGGTTGTGGAAGACCATGCCACCCGGTACCCAGAGGCTTTGAATGTGGAGTTCTCCACAGCCTTTCACCCACAGATAAGCGGGCGTGTTGAGCATTTCAAAATACTCTAAATGGCATGATATGTGGCTTGGAAGAGCACCTGAGAAGAAAGTGGGATATTCTCCTGCCATGCCTTCTGTTTGCCTACTGACAGGTGCCACAGAGTGGTGTAGGGTTTAGTTCCTTTGGCCTTCTGTTTTAGCCATCCTGTTAGGGGTCCACTAAGCTTGATGGGGATGATGGGAGGGCCATCCCCAAACTTCTTCCCATGATGTAGTGGATTATGTACTTGGCCACAGATCCAAGATGGCCAAATACAGAGAACAGAGCACTCAAAATCTGAAGGCCAGCCAGGAGCTCATGAAGCACTGCCATGAACAGAAGGTCACAGTGACAGAGTATACTCCAGGACAGATGGTCTGGATTATGCAGCCTGTAAAACCCAGTGCATTTCATGATAAGTGGACTGGGCCCTATATGGTCCTTGGGAAGATCAGTGAGGTTAACTCCTTCAATGACACAAAGACCCCTAGGCAAGCGTACAAGGTGTTTGTTACATGTCAACCGGCTAAAGTTTCATTATAGCCGGGATGACTTGGTGATGGCTGTCATGACAGATGATGATACAGAGGAGACACATCCCCTCCTAGACTCATTGCACTCAGAGTCCGCCAATGGGTCTCCAGAGAGAGTTCAAATCTCCCCAGACCTGGGTGAACAGCAATTGCGGGACTGCCAGCAGCTGCTGGGATAGTATGCAAGCCCGTTTTCACTGCCTCCAGGTAACATTGATTGGTGCATCCATGATATTTACACTGGGGACAGTAAGCCGGTGAAGAGCAGAATTCACTGGATGTCCAGTAGGGTAAGTCACACCATCAAGGAGGATGTCTCCAAAATGATGGACATAGGTGTGATGGGCTAGCCCGTTGGTACTGCTACGTAAGTAGTCCAGTAGTGTGAAAACAAGTGTGCTTTTGTGTGGACTACATAGTGCTCAATTCTGTCACAAAGTCAGAAGCACATCCCATACCTCGGGCAGATGAGCTGCTTGAGCGGTTAGGTGCTGCCAACATCACAGGTGGGTGTTGCTGTATGATTATCTGATGTCTTGGTGTGCACTTGTGTCATTGACGGATTTATGGACTATGTGGCGGGTGGTTCACTCTAGGTGTGCTTCCATAATCTCAGAGATGGTGGGGTGTGAACAGTGAATTGATTCTTGGTGTGTTTATGTGTAGTGTGGCTAACCAAAGGTTTAGTGTAGTGGTGTTGGCTATGTTAGAGGAGCAAGAAGGGGGGAGTGGGTTTGTAAGTCGGTCGGTTTTGGTTGAGCCTCTGACGTGACTCTTTGGTTGCTGCTTGATGGTACCTATCCTCATTCTTGGTTGTGGTTCATCGGCCGATCTTGTCTCCTCTCCAGTCGCTTCTCTCAGATTTTATTGCTGTCAGTGTGCCTTTGTGGTTGTCATTGTCTGTTCAATAACCAGGTTTTGAGTCATTTCCTGAAGGTGATGTGGTCTTCTGTAGGTCTAATTTCTTTGGCCATGGTGTTCCAGCGGTTTGTAATTAGACGTGAGACCGCTGTTCGGCCCAATTTCCTTTTTTCGTTATGTTTTATCTCTATTTGTAGGTCGCTGCTGGATCTTATGTCCATTCTTGGGCGGTACCAGCTGATCTTGTCTTGGAGGAATTCCGCTTCTTGTCAGTGCAAGGCTTTGTGGGCGATGCAGAGAGCTTTGAATTGAATGCATTTTTTACTGGTAACCAGTGTAGGCTTTTCTTGTTCTAGTCATAAATGGTCATTAAGAGTCGGGCAGATTTTCTGAAAAAAAGTTATGCCTGCAGATCTGCCCAAATTCAGAGATTACCACTGACAGAGGTGTTATTTTTGGAATACCATAAATGGTATTTCTGAAATACCACCACCATGAGTTATGACCCTTTTCTACATTAGATGCAATCGGTGGTGAGAGTGTATACTTCAGGGATAAATACTTTACCCCACCTCTCAATATCCTTATTTACAGCTATATTGAAGGGTATTGCATATGAGCCCTTGTTATACAGTTAAGACAATTCTACAAAATATGTTGGGTAATATTTCAAAGTTTACCTCCATCTCTTTGGTTGAGGTCAGGGGTGTTGCTAGGTCTGGAATAGGTCTGGGGCAACGCTAATGTTGAGACTGGCGGGACTCGGGACAGCTAGCCTTTTGGTTGTAGCTCATGGGCTTCTTTCCAGTGCTACAACCAAAAGAACCGGGGCTATAGCCCCCTCAGCCCCCCATAGCAACGCCTCTGGTGGAGGTAAATGTAGGAAGACATTCATCTGAGAATCTGATTTGGAATAGTACAGTGGTATTCAAAAGGAATGTGGCTAGAGGACTGAGTCCAGTACCTCATCCTATTCTCTTATCTTTGCATCGTGTCCTATGTTTCATCATATTCCTAGTCTTTCATTCGAGTTTTAATCCTAATATCTCTTTCTAATCCTTGCATCACATCCTATCCTTGTCCTAAATGGTCTTTAATCCTAGTCCCGGCACCAATATCCACAGTAGCCTTAGTAACAGACTCTCAGTTGGTCACAGTATTTCTTTCTTTCTAATACTCTCTGTTTCATACAACCTCTGTATGTCTTTGTCAATCTCTTTTTGCCTTCCCACTCCCGCTTCTTGTCTACCTTGGTCTCCCTCTGTCACTTTATTATTCCTTTCTCTTTCTCTCCCTCCTTTTCATTCAGGAACCTAGTGCCAGTCTGAGTGGAAATGGCTAAAGCAAAAGTGAATTAAAGGCTGAATGGAGAGTGTGTAAGGGGGTTGGATGCTGAAAGAATACATGTTGCTGTATTTTTACAAGAATTGTGTTCTATTTATGCTGAAGAAACCACCGCCTAAACGGCTTCAGGATTTCATTTAGTATTCCAACCTTTTGGAAGTGGAAGCATCAATTAGATGGTGGGTTTGAGGTATTAATGGAATTTAAACTCTGGTTTTAAGCATGAAACTTGCATACAAGCACTCAGTAGCACACCTGCTTCAGGTGTCCTGGATTTAAAGGGTGATGCGTGACTGCTGCTCCAATGTTGCCAAGCCAGAAATGGTCACGTGGTCACAGCAGCCGATCATCTTTACATCAGTTATGCATGTTTCTGTAAAACCTGATGCCTTCTTATCATGTGTATTACTGGAAAACTGGTGCTGGATCTTGGTAAAGCACAATATATCACCTTGCTGCCAATAATAGTTATCAAACAGTATGTTAGAAATGTGAAGGCGACACTGCAGGCACAGATGCCCGGTGGCAGCATTTAAACTGATAAATGGTACACTTCTTCGTTCCAGCAAACGTGGAAAAGGGAGACTTTTTGAAGGGTAAATAACAGAGTTCTTCCTCAGTGAAATCCTAACAAAAGGGTTGTTTCTTTGTATGAGCAGGCTGGCATCTTTCAGGTGCTTTCACATAATGTGATGTCATAGCAAGGCTT
Organism: Ambystoma mexicanum; assembly: GCF_040938575.1. Lineage (NCBI taxonomy): Eukaryota > Metazoa > Chordata > Amphibia > Caudata > Ambystomatidae > Ambystoma > Ambystoma mexicanum. Next base: position 419,000,467 of record NC_090938.1, read on the forward strand.
CACAGGCCACAAGTCATTGAGCATGTCTGTTTCTTTCAAGTCTTTCTATTTTTGTCTTACTGGTCTGGGGCAGACACAAATGTTAAATCCAAATGTCCCCCTTTCTATGAAGTGCCCCTCTTCCTGTGTATGCTCCACAGTGAATGCCTTCCCCAAATAAACCTGTTTTTTTAAAAAAAAAACTTACCAGTGGTGACCAGACGGCAATGTGTCTAAAATGTTGACGTGTATACTGTGTGTTAGCAATGTATTGTGTGCTTGCACATTTTATTCACACGTTGCTTGTGTGAAACAGTGACCTGTGTTGTGCAGTCATTAGGGCAGTATAATGAGATGTCTGGTTGTCTCTTGGAAGGTAAGACAATACCATGCATAGGGGTGGTGTAATTGTTTTACTGAGTCCTTGATTTCGGGAATAAGGGATGTTTCAAAATATTTAAAACGAGGAAAGGGGGTCTTTTTAAAAAATGGAGACGGGCATGTGTACAACTTTAGACTGAGATTGCCACCAGCGGGCACAGATGATGCAGGTCATCAAATGTAGAAAGCACATATCTTTATTACACATATAGTTACAGGTTACAGTTTCTTACATTGTAGGGAAGCACGCCCACTGATCCATCACATGGCATATGCAGCATCGCTCATTCCAAAGGCAGAACGTGCATGGGTAAAAGACAAAACTAAAGAGAACATGCCATCATTGAAATGAATGCAGAATTCCTATAAGAAACAAATTGATGAGGCAAAGCGAAGCAAACAATTAACAACCAGCTTGAAACAGCAGACAGTCATATTAAGACACTTTTCGAGATATATAAGAAGCTTGAGAAACCGCTAGCCCAACCTCAGTCCTTCACCCCGTCCACTGAGGACTGTTGAACTATACAAAAAAACCTTATCAAGTAAAATGAACACAGCCCACACCAAGACAACCTGTGATGGCAAAACAAAACTCCCTCTGCTACTCAGGTGTCGGATCAGAGAGGGAGTCATAGCTTCTGCTATAAACACATATCTGAAGAGGTGTGGACATTCCTTAATAATATGCACCAAAGAGACATCATTCCATCCAAACTGGTACTAAATAATCCTGATGCATTCATTCCTTTCTTGACGCGCTTCATGAATGCATCTTTTCTTCATAACTCTGTACATGACTCTATCAAGCATGTTATAGTCACCCCATTGGTAAACAAATCTGGCCAAAATACAAGAGACCCCAGCAATCTGCAACCGGTTACTAACACCCAATTCCTATTGAGGATTGTGGATGAAGTGGCAACTACTCAACTCCAATTACATCGGAAATGCTCAGGCGTTTTTCACCCCAATCAGACGACCATGGACCTGAGAGTGCTCTGTTAGATCTGCTGACCCACATGTTGGGCACTCTGGAGAGAGGTGGGTGGGGCTGCTGATCCTTTTAGACCTGTCGGCTGCCTTCAATCTGCTGGACCATGGCTGTCTCCTGTACACGCTAGACCTGATCAGGGATTGCTCAAGGGAAGCGATTCATTGGATCCAGTCATTTCTGAGTAACAGACAATCTCTTGTGTGTTGGGGCGATGCCAGCTCAGAAAATGAGCAAATTGACTATGGAGTCATGCAAGGAGCCTGTTTATCGCCAAAAGTGTTTAATTTATACATCAGACCTCTCTGCCATCTTTAACAACTGTAGGGTCACATTTTACAAAACTATGCAGACGCTACTCAGCTTATGATGGAGCTGAGTGGATGCTATAGTGCACACTTAGCCAAACTTGATTATATCTATGGACTAGTTAAGAATTGGATGTCCAAAAATTGTATGTGCTTAAATAGCACTAAAACCAAGCTGTTCATTTTTGGTTCCACTGAAGTGAGAGTCAAACTTTTTCCAGAGTATAAAAGCCTAAATATCGATGATATCTGCATAGATGTCGTTGAGAAGGTCAGAACGCTTGGAATCTACTTACAGGTGTCTCTTGGATCTGAGACTCAAGGAGATGGAATGATTAGCAAGGCACACTACCACCTACGGGTGCGCAGCCATGTCAAACCCCTCTTGTCACTCAAAAACCGAGGGACCTTAGTTAGGCCAATCATTATGCCACATATTTATTATTGTAATGCCCTCTTATATGGTGCCAACAAGAAATGCCTGAATAGGCTTCAAGTTCTCCAGAATTAAGTGGTTAGAATTGTTTGTGACATTTCTATAAGGGATCACGTGACTGAGGCCGGGAAATCCCTTCACTGGCTCACTGTGCCAACTAGAATACCATGTAAAGCTCTCTCTTTGGCCCATCAATGTATTTATGGATGTGCGCCTGGCTACCTCAAAAGGCAAATGAAACTCTATGCACCATCTAGATTACTTCAATTTAGCTCCAAAGTACAACTGGAGGTCCCAAGATTTAAAAGAACAAAGGGCCTAGGTCGTTCCTTCCCCATTCTAGCAGCTCAGGCATGGAACACCGTTCCCACAGAATTGCTATTAGAAAATCACTTCCTGAGTTTTGGAAGCATTTGAAGAATTTCTTATTCGAGTAACATCCCGCTACCGCCCACTTTGTTTCGTGATGCACTTGGACACATCTAAGGGAAAAGATCCTGATGTTTATTTTGCTTACTGATGATGTTTGTTCTGTCCTGTTCCAGCAAGTCTTTTTCTGTCTATGTGTGCCATGATGCCTGCGGGCTTTGGCGCTATATAAACAAATACATACATAAATAAATACAATCCAGCATTGTCTGTGCCGTCACTCACGGACACCAACATTCTAACAGCATGCATGGAGGACCAGCAGGACAAAGACATCAGGCAACTCATCCATGCACCACACACAGATGCAAGGCACAATAAAGTATCTCCACCATGTATGTCTCCAGTCTATTTCAGAGTGGTACAGTCATCATTTCTGGCCCTGTAACAAAAGGATTGTGATGTGCTATAAGGTTCTGCTGGATGCGTCTCACGGCCCTAGTTGATTGGGGGCTGAAGGTCCCTCCCTACTAACATTATTGCCTGTGCCATGCCATATGGTATCGTGATCAAAAGCGTTTTATGGGTGTCTGTCAGAGGCTGCGCTAGCTGCAGCCTTGTGCCACCGCTGTAGATGTAAAATGTAAATATTTAATGAGCCAACAGAGGCTAACGGCCCTCATAATAATAGTCATGCAAAGTGAGGCGCTTCAGTTTTGATGTTATTTGTGCTGAGGGAGTTCCTATTGTGAGTTGCTGGGGGAGGACGGGATGGGGGTGTGGGGGGGTTGGGGTCATAATGCCATGACTATGAGGGTCAAATGTAACTGGAAACACCAACTCTATTGGCTTTATAAATTCTTGTTTTTTTCATGTTCCTCTTTGCAAGACGTGTTTTCCAACTCTTGTGTCAGCCTTATAGACAGAGGTATTTTGCTGAGTGGAGTGCACTTTTATCAGCTGTGCTCTAAGGGGAATCATGATTCAGTCACTGTGTTCTGTGGGTGGTGTTCATATTGTATGTAAGCTAGTAAGATAGCTCAGTGGGTTGAACACTTGCGGTTGTGATATGTATGAGGTTCGAATCTTGGAAAGGCGAGCTCAGCCATTCATCCTTCTAAGGCGATAAATGAGTACCAACTTCGATGATGTCATAATTGTATAATAACATGTTCGTTGTACAGTGCATTTGCTATATAAAAAAACAAATCATTACCACGTGACTGTTCGAACTAGTTGAATCGTACTTATTGTGTTTATTTCGCTGCTGATCTTCCACAGTAAAACCTTTACGAATAATTGTGTACAAAATATTAACCTTCTGTCACGTTAGCTGGTTACAAGACAAATCATTCACACGCATAAAACATAAACGTTGCTAGAGAATGCAGACTCAATTAGTATTATCAGCCTGTTTCTTAGGGTGTTTTGGGTAAAGCTTCAAATTTTCTAAATGACAGAATTAAAACCTATGTTTTGCCCCAAAACCTCCATTTGTTGCACTGCCCTGCGATGATAATACTCACAAGTAAAATGGCCGCCCAAACAGAAACTCTGAGCTCAGCAATTGCTAGTTCTGGAAAAGATATGGAGCTAAGCTAAGGTCGGGCTTGCTAGTCTTTTGGCTGTAGACCCTGAGCTTCTATCTGGGGCTACAACCAAAAGACCCAGGCTATAGCCCCCTCAGATTCCCCTGGCAACGCCTCTGGAGCGCCGAATCTTAAAATGCTTACCCCAGACTTGAGAACAGGGAACGGCGGTGTGCTGGACAGGTTTGAAAGTCGATCTAATGGAGGGCAACCAAGGTGGTCATTGCTGGAATATGTCACCTTCCCCTTTGGTAGAAGGGTTAAGGCGAGCAAGAGAGATGTTGAGACTATATGCAAACTGGATAGAACCAATGAGGGTTTTTATGCTCCCGGCTGAATGCTTGCATTAAGCAGCTGGAATGTCGTCCTAGAACAAGAAAACAAGGGACAGATGCACTTGCTGTTGCCAACATTTTATGGCATGTCAGGATACAAGGCCCTCAAGGGACAACCATGAAGGAATTCATAAGGTGCTTTGGAGGCATGAAAGATGAGTTAAAGGCATAAGAGACAAACTCCACTCGTTACCCCTTCAGGACTGCATGCATTTTTCTGTAATGCTAAGCACAATTAGCATTTACCGCTTTCACAACAAGTATACCAGACTCATAGCACTGGGAAGGCATTGCAAGAGCATGGCAGACACATTTTCAGAAGTAGAGTGCTTAAAACGGTTAAAGCCGCTGCACGAAGGTCGGGATGGAGGAACTCAGCACACAACCCAATGTCAGGGGGAACCCGGTAAACAATTGCCCATTCTACTTAAGAACAGTAATGAATCAACACACATAGATTTGTGTGTTCATTCAACATTAGAAATACAGAATTCCAACATATTTTTTTAGAATCACATCCATAATTAGGAAGCGGATACATATTGGCCCAATAGGAGTTGTTATTACTATAAATTTAACAATTAATGATCCAAGATCCCTGAGGAAAAGCTATGCTTGAAACTAAATCTATAATCATTGTTCATGTTGTGAATTAAAAGATTGCATTTACATTATACACCACAATCTTTTACTGAGTCATCCAATCTGAAATGTTGGATGAATATTTATGCTTAAAACAACAACAAAAAAAGGATTCTCAACCATAGTCATCAGTGTAAAGGAGGCGCAGCTGGTTTCCATTGGACTGTACCTATATTTCCCTACCTGCCCTCTGGCAATAGGACACTGTCACCAGGATATGTGGAAACACAACAGCAGACACTACTGAAATTCAGAAAAAGTAATTTTGTTAGTGATTTTTGGCCACATGTGAATATTAGCATGTCCACACTTAGATAGAATTGTGAATACTGGCCTGCGTTGCATCTAGATAGGACTTTGAATGTTAGCATGTCCACACTTAGATAGAATTGTGAATATTAGCATGCCCGCACTTAGACAGAATTGTGAATATTAGCATGTCCACACTTAGACAGTATTGTGAATATTAGCATGTCCACACTTAGATAGAATTGCGAATATTGGCCTGCGTCGCATCTAGATAGGACTTTGAATGTTGGCATGTCCAAACTTAGATAGAATTGTGAATATTGGCCTGTGTTGCATCTAGATAGAATTGTGAGGATCAACAGGTGCACAAAAAACTGTGAATGTTAGCATGCTAAAGGTCAGGTAACCCACTAACCAATATAAGCTCAAACTCTGCATACTTATCTCACTTAAAAAATTCACATAACCATCTCTCGCACAACAAGCCGCACACACTTCACAACACTGCAACAACACATAAGCCGGAGCAACAGCACACGCGGACTGACACCCATCCAATATCCGCACCAAAGCTCAGCATCTGGTGTATACCGAGTTGAAGCTGCCAACAGAACACCACTCCTCTCATTGTCCTACTCCCTCTTCACCTTACTAACCCATCCCACCTTATCGTTTACAGATCCGGCAGAGCGCCTGGGACCAGTTCCGTTGGTGACAGTGCGCAGTACAAATACCTTTAACATTTAACATTTAACATGGGATGGAGAACAATCCAACGTAATCCACAACCACCGTTTGGGTCCCAAATCTAACAAGGACCAACATCCCTCTTCCTTCTTTTGATACCCCGCCAAGCTCCTTAAGGGTTCACCGGGTTACCTCAGTCCAGACAATGGTCTCGTGCAACTTCTCTGTTAAAGTCAATTCCACAACAAATCTCGATTAGCCCCTTATGGAGCTCTCCACGCTCCTCCTGAATGAATGGGGTTGTGGCGCTCCTGTTCAGTGTCTCTCCTCCCTTGTTGCAGGGTTGTCTGTCAGGGGGCAGAACCTTTTGAAGTGCAGTAATGGTAGGTCCCATTCTGGTAGACCATGCAGTATCTCTTCCAAGGTAAAGTTTCAAAGGTTTCCAATTGCTGTCCAAATCTCCTCTTGGTCACACTTGCCACTTGCAACCAAAACTCTGTTCACCATCCTTGATGTGATGTTGCTAAAGTTGCTGATATCCTGTTGTATCGTTTGCTTTCTTGTGGCAGAATCTGGCTGTGTAACATTGCCTAGATGTCCAAGGAACTCCTGTTGTAGTTCCAGGCTCCTGTAATGTAGGATCTGCAATGTTTCCCAGAGGCAAGGGCGACTTAGAGTGTGATCAGGTTACTGTTGGGTTTCTAGTGATTTCCCTATTATATGGTACTTCTTGCTTGGCTGGAGCTCACTAGTTCCCGTGGGCCTCATGCAAGTCGTGCTGGCTATCTTCTACTCGCCTCAATGTTCTATAATGTGCTTGTTCCCCTACCACATTTCTGCAAGAATTAATAGGCCTGTGCTTTCACACTGGCTCTCAGAGACCCTCCCTGCACCCCTAGAGGAGTTACTCCATCCTTCGTTCACTCCTTCTGCTGACTCACCTCAGCAGAAACTGTCTTTCCTTCTTCTTTCCCTGAACTCCTCTTCTTCAGTTCTTGCCAGCTTCTATTCTCCCCATTCTTCAACTCCCCAGCTCCACCCTCTCTTTCTTCAGCTCCAACTCCTCCTGTATTCTGCAACACTAGCTCCTACGCACAACCTGCTTCTGCACCTCTAGCTCCTGCAGCACCACCTCCTTCTGCACCACTCATGCCTACTGCACCACCGGCTATGTATTGGTCTGACCTACCTCCTCTTCCTGATCCACCTCCTCTTTCTTCACCATTAACTCTTTCCCCTCGCCTACCAACTCCTCCTCCTATTTCAACTTCTTCTGCATAACCATCTGTCTGCATTACCAACTCCTCCTGCATCTCCAACCTCTAAAACACTTTGAACTGCTACTGCACCTCGAACTGCTCTGCTCCACCACTTGCTAAGTATCTACTCCAAACGCTGACTCCCAATTGCTGGCTAGATCGGGATTTATTGGGGTTTCTTAACTCCACATGCAGTGGGCTAGGGCCAATGACCTGTCACGGTGTATCATTGGGTGTGGAGATTGATTCCCTCATCTGTAGAAGTTGCTCTCAGTAGTGTTTGTGCGCAGACTCCACTCCTCTTGACTTCACAGACCAAGGGCTTCATTCCGAGGTTGATGGTAAGGGGTTAACGGCGCCGGTAATGATGCCGGTGCCGTTAACCCCTTACCGCCGCATTACGATACGAGGCACTTTAGCGGGTCCCGCTAAGGGCGGCTGGTTTTTCCAGGCGTCCTTAGTGGGAGCCGCTAAAGGACCAGCATGCTAATAACGGGCCCTTTATTAGCATGGTCCCCATTCCCCTTGAGCTTTATGGGGGCTCAAATGGGAATGGGGAAGTACTGGGTCTGGGTTACTTGAATGAGGAATTACCCGGCCCTCCAAGGTTGGAATAGCCCGGTAAATCCCCATTCAGGGAACCCGGACTGTAAGTGATTTCAATCCGGCACTCCAGCTAAGTCAACGCCTAGCGTGTAATGCACAACTGAAATCCTTATTTATTTATTTGTGTCTAAAAGTTCTTTTATTCTGAACGATGTACCGCTTATATCTATATCACGCCCCTCTCTTGGAACCCCCCCCCCCGGTCACACTGAACCAGGAATCAGGCTGGTTTACAAAGTTAAAATATTTATTTATATATTCACAATATAATCCCACTATTTATAATGGGAATACAATGATCACCAATGGGGTGATGTCACACTAAGCAATCTCTTTAATCCCAAGGAGTAATAATGAGCAAAAACAATGCAGCACAGCAATAATACTTTTGTGGGTGTGGGTTCAAATCAAATAGCAATGTGTTACTCTTTCCCCATGCACACCCCTCAACCCCCCAATATGTAATGTAGAGAGATAGCAGGAGACAGAACAGGTTTCAGGAATGTAGAATTCAAACAAATGTCAATCCCAATTTCCCCCCAGCAACACGAGAGAGAAACAGAATTCATTGGCAAACTGTCAAAATGGTTTTAAAGTTATCTGAGAATGGATTGGGTAAAACACTAAATATGGGCTAAATCACTGAAATGGTTTAAATTCTAATGTGAGACACTTTATCTAGTTGCAGACAAACACTAGCAATGATTTGACACCAATAAGCAAGGTGCAACCTGAAATTTGAGGTCGGGTGCAATGAAAAGCTGTTTTACATGTTATAGAAATTTCCTAAGGCAAAATTTGCGGCAAACTTTTCCGTGTGCGGTAATCGCGATTGCGGAAAAACTATATGGATTTGAGATGCGGTTTTTGGTTCTATGGAAAGCTTAGGATGTTAGCTAGCATAACATTTGAAGGAGTTGTGGACGTTTTCGTAGAGGTCATTTTTTTTCAAATATGCACCAAAATGAGAAAACAGGGATGCACTTTCAAAAGACAAACAGGATTTCTTTACACTAGGGGGTGACTATGAAGAAGCAAATACTACACAGAAGCACTGCCACTAGACCAGGGCGCCGCTGGATCAAGTTTTTGCCTGCCGAGGAGTTTTCCAATCTTCAGATGAAATATATCAGCGCAAAGATATGTTAAACAATACTATTACAGATGGAAGATGGTAGGGATAAGATAAAGAGTTCAGGCAATTCAAAATATGTCTAACAATGCAGTTCTGAATATAAGATAGGATGGATTTGGATAGGGATTGCTATGGACAGTACATAGGCTAGTGACAGTCCTGTAGTATGGATACTCACCATATAGGTTTGAACAGAACCGTCAGGAATTCTGGTCCTTCTTTGTCAAGGATTCTGCTCAGAAATTCTGCTGGGCACACCGGACTGGGACAGGCTGCCGGGCCCACCAGACTGGACTGGGTCGGCAATGGCTCTGGTTCACAGCTATCTGGTCACGACACGGCACAGCACAGCACAACTGGATTGTGTCTTTTGATTTTGGTAAGAATTATTTTGCAGGAAAGCAGTTACCGCACAGCCCGGCTGTTCTTTTGTTCCCCTTAGATGTCTGGGGTAAATTCTGGTTTCTGGAATTTTAAGGCCAAGCTGAGAATGGTTCAGCTATAGAAATGGGCCTTTCTGCTTGTCAAGTTTCTGGAGTCTCGAGCAAGGAAGGTGTCTGGTCCTCTCGCATGGTGCTCCGCCAGCAATCGGTTGGTGGGTGAATCTGTGTGTCTTTCTAAGTCCTCAGCTTTCTCTATTTATGCATTTGGTAATGGATTATCCTAAGTGCGCCCCCTAGGCTGACTATAGGTTAGAATCTCCCCTCTCCCTTGATTGGAGAAGAAAACAGGGTATCACCATGATGATTTGGGATTATGAGTCAGAGAATCCTCCCCTTGGCTTTTGAACATGAAATCTACCTTTACTATAATACATATTTACAATTTTACAAACTTTATTACAATAACATATCTAGATCACATATTTTGTGGAGCAAATGCTCTTCCAAGCCCCGTCACTGTAGGATGTTGTGTCGGATTTTGACAGAATTCTGCCCTTTTGGGCCAGAACACAATATCTAGTTTATCTAAAAATGTGCACAACTCTGCGCATTGTATCTGGGCATACGCGTGTGAAGTTTCATGCTTTTGACATAATTGTATTTGGTATAAAACCACAATTTCTACAGTTACTTCCCAGAACATAGCACAGAGTTCTGGCTCCTCTTAAAATGTGCAGCCAAAATTAAGTTCGGAAGTCCAGGGTTTACATATTTTTTACAATTGTACACAGTAAATTATCAGTCTTTTTAGAAATATGCTTTTTGTCCATTGTGAATCACAAAAGGTTGTCTGTCCCCGCCCCCTTCTCCTTCTTGCAGCTCAGAAGCAATCTCCGCCCCCTTCCTTCTGGCAGAGGCCATTTACGATCCTTCCTGATTAGCATCTCCTTGCCTTGCAGGAAGTCCATTGTGCTCTTCCCACAGCAGCCCAAGATGTCCCCCCCCCTCTTAATCAACACAAGGATGTGAGTTCCTGGTCTAGAGAGCAGAAGGGAGGGGCCTGGCCCTGTGGGGGAAGTGGTTCTACTGGTTTTGGCCTGGAGTCATGCTTAATTTAAATGTCATTTGTTAAATTTTTTCTTGGTTTAAATAAACTTGTAATTTGAAAACAAGCAGCTAGAACACTGATTCCAGACTCTAAACCATGAAGTTTAAATAGTTACAACTGTTACGCTCACCTGACTCCCACGGAGGCGCAGGTCTGGTTTGGAGTGTTGTTGCTTTTTCTATGGTGAAGCGCAGGACCCGGATGATGGACTGGACCGGACCTTCGAATCTGGCTTGTCTGGCTCGCAGGAATATCTTTCTGTATGTGAAAAAGGAGTATTAACAATCTGCGGGAGAAAGTATAAGCCTCCCGCTCCCTTCTCACCCCTCTACGAAACCCTCCTGCGACCCCCACGTGAAGTCTCACCTTAGGGTTTGAAAGGTTGAGCTCTCCATCCTGCTTCTCATGCAGGGGCACGTTGTATCCAGTTACTTCACTGGGATTTTGATTGTAGAGGGTTCAAGTTTTGTTTTCCCGGTATAGTACCGTAAGGATTCTGTTAATGAGTATGATTCCGCAATAATAATTGTTCGTTGTCTCTTTTTCAGGTGCGGAAACTATTCTGAGAAGAGCTGTGGAACCGAAGAATGAGACTCTGGTGAGCTTGATGAGAGTTCTCTCAGTGTCCTTGTATCAATGCGCTCACTAACGCTGATGTCTTTTTTCCCCATAGGGGCCGGGGTCCGGAAATGCCTGGATGCGGCACCGACCCGAAACGAAGCTCAATCCAGAAGAAATCAGGTAAGTCTTTAATGGGCGTTTGGGTAATGTCTTTTCATGCGCCCACTAACGCTGATGTCTTTTTTCCCCATAGGGGCCGGGGTCCGGAAATGCCTGGATGCGGCACCGACCCGAAACAAAGATCAATCCAGAAGAAATCAGGTAAGTCTTTAATGGGCGTTGGGTAACGACTTTTCATGCGCCCACTAACTCTGATGTCTCTTTTTCCCCTTAGGGGCCGGGGTCCGGAAATGCCAGGATGTAGCACCGACCCGAAATGAAGTTGGAATAACCCAACAGGTAAGCTTTGTAATGGAAATTAAGGTTTCCTTGTTTTCTTTCCCCTCTCACCTTTATTCTTGTCTTTTTCTCCCTAGGCGCGGTGATGTGGCTGCGAGTCCAGATGTCGCCGTAGAACATGGTGGTACCTTGTACAGGTGAGTGAGATGCGGCGCTGCAGCGATCGATGCAATGAGCTTTTAAATGGATGTCTTCCTTTTCAGGACCGTCAGCGAGATGTCTCCGGAATGCGGATTTAGCAGGTAAGGACTCTTCTTTACCCTTTTCTCTTCTCTTCTCTCTTTGCAGGTGTTCCAGGATGCTGGCAGGAGTGGCAGAAGACAGAATGCAGGAGCAAACACGGTGAGCGTCCAGCTGCTAGATGCAGAACAACGCGAAGTGTGAGTTGCTGCTTGGGCGTGGCTTAAATAGCCTTCAAAGTAGTTCCAGGTATGTATCCTTCCTCTCAGGTATGTATTCCTCCCCTGACCACACCCGTGTGGTTAAGTAGTTCCAAAGATAAAGTAGTCCCATTCAGGCCTCAGAAGGCCTGGATGTTGCAGCATGGTCTGCATCAGGTAAGTTAACACTAAGCACCTTTAACACAAAGTCCCCTTTTATGAGCCTGGCACCTACGGCGCCAGGACTGTGACCCAATATGAGGCTGGCGCCAAAGGCGCCAGGACTGAGTCCAAAGAGCCCCTACTTGAGGCTGTTGTGACTTCCCTTGAAGACATGATGTCTGCCTCTGGGGTAGCTGGTTCTTGTCTGGCACCTTGGAGGTAGGCATCATGACAGTACCCCCTCCCAAGGACCCTCCCAAGGTCGTCCTTTCCGGGGGTTTCGGCTTGCTTGGGAATTTTCGGTGGAATCTTTGCACTAATCGCGGGGCGTGTACATGGTCACTTGGTTCCCAAGATCTTTCCTGAGGTCCGTACCCCTTCCAATCAACTAGATAGAAGAGTTTTGATTTTAAAATTTTGGAATCCAATATGTCCTTAACTTCAAATTCTAATTCCCCATCGATTTGAATTAGTTCAGGTGGTTTGCTTAGTCTGGTTCCAGGCTGCACCGGTTTTAACAGTGATGCATGAAAAACGGGATGAATTCGCATGTTGGCTGGTAGATCGAGTTTAAAGGCCACCGGGTTAATTATAGCTTTGATGGGATAGGGTCCAATGTATCTGGGATTAAAAGTCCGCGGTCCTTTGAGAGGCAAATGCTTGGTTGCCAGCCAAACATGGTCTCCAATCTGGTACGAAGGTGCTTCACTCCGATGTAGATCAGCATTTTCTTTGTATTTTCTCTTGGCTTGTTACAAACGAGTTGTAGCTTCCTTGAAGGCTCGGGTTATAGTAGAATGCAAATGATCAACTGCAGGCATTTCCAGGTTTTGAGGAGGGTCTAGGTCTGAGGTTCTAGGATGATGACCATACAAGGTGTAAAAAGGGGTTTGTCCTGTTCCAGAATGTACAGAATTGTTATATGCATACTCTGCGATCCATAGAATATCTTTCCAGCTGTTTTCAGATTGATGCAACATGCACCGAAGATATTGTTCAAGGGTTTGGTTAGTCCTCTCGGTTTGACCATCGGTCTGGGGGTGGTGACTAGTGGATAAGCGTACATCAATTTGTGCCAGTTGGCAACATTTCCTCCAAAAATGGGAAATAAATTGGCTTCCTCGGTCTGAGATTAATATGGATGTAAAACCATGCATATGAACTATGTTTTCCAGAAATTCCTTGGCCAAGATGGAGGCTGAAGGTACCCCTTTTAAAGGGATAAAGTGGGCCATCTTGGAGACCAGATCCACGATTACCAAGATAGTGTTATATCCATAGCAAGGAGGCAGGTCGGTAATAAAGTCCATTGACAAGGTGTGCCAAGGGGCCGGTGGAATATCCAAGGGTTGTAGGAGACCGGCTGGTCTCTTCTTTTGACCTTTATTTTGGGCGCAAACTCCGCAAGACATCACAAAAGATTTTATGTCTTTTCTCCAGGATGGCCACCAGAATTGTCGTTTGATCTTTTCCTCAGTTTTTGCGATACCAGGATGTCCTTCCATTAATGTATCATGATAGTGAGCAATGACCAATTCTTGCAGTTCTTTGTTGGGCAGAAATAACCGCCCCAGGAAGTACGGTAAACCGTTATTAACGGAAAAGCATGACCCCTTTTGAGTCCATTCTTGCAAGGCTGTGGAATTTAAAAGTTGTTTAACTCGAGTTTGAACGTCCTCTATAGTTTGTAAAGAGGTCAAGCCTAAAATTCTTTGTTCGGGTATAATTGGTACTGGTTCTAAGTTTGAATTTGTTTCATCCATTCCAATCCGGGATAAAGCGTCCGCTTTGCCATTCTTGCAACCAGGGCGGTAGGTGATTATGAAATCAAATTCTGCAAAGAATAAAGCCCATCGGAGTTGGCGGGATGATTGGGCTTTGGCCGTTTTTAGATATTGCAAATTCCTGTGATCTGTAATCACCGTAATGGTGTGTCTTGCGCCGAGGAGGTAATGACGCCAAGCCTTGAAGGCGGACTTAATAGCTAGTAATTCTTTGTTGGTGATTGCGTAATTGATTTCAGGAGCCGTGAATTTCCTGGACCAAAAGGCTACAGGGTGCACACAGCACCCATGGCCAAACTGGAAGCGTCGGTTTCAACAATGTAAGGGAGATCTGGGCGCGGATGCTTCAATACAGGGGCGGAGGTGAATTTGGTCTTTAGGTCTTGAAAGGCCTGTTCTGCCTCAGGAGTCCATTCGAAACGTTTATTCTTCCGCATGAGGGCTGTTATGGGTTGAACCACTCGAGAAGATTCGGGGATGAATCTTCGATAGAAATTGAAAAAGCCAAGCATACTCTGAACCCCCTTAACAGAGTTAGGAGATGGCCATTTGAGGATGGCGTCCACCTTTCGCGAGTCCATTCGGACTCCTTTAGGTGTCAGGATGAATCCGAGACACTCAACCTCTGTGGTATGAAAAACGCATTTTTCGAGTTTCGCAAACAGGTTGTGCTGGTGCAATTTCTCAAGAACTGCCCTGACATGTTTTCTGTGTTCGGATTCCGAGGAGGAGTATACCAGGATGTCATCGATATATAAAATGACACAAACATCGATAAGTTCCCGAAGAACATCATTCATAAAGTATTGAAAGGCGGCAGGTGCGTTGCATAATCCAAAGGGCATCACCTGATATTCAAAGAGCCCATATTTGGTGCGGAATGCAGTCTTCCATTCGTCGCCTTCTTTTATACGTACCAGGTGATAAGCTCCTCGGAGATTTAACTTGGTGTATATACAAGCATCTTTTACCTGGTCAAGAAGTTCAGGGATCAGAGGCAGAGGATAACGATTCTTAATCGTTATTTGATTTAGGGTGCGGTAGTCAATACATGTTCAAAGGTCGCCTTCTTTTTTTGGCACGAAGAACAGAGCTGAGGAAACAGGAGACTTTGACAGGCGAATAAAACCGTTGGCAAGATACTGATCTAAATACTGACGCAAATGAACGTTCCCAGGTTCAGTAAGAGCATAAATCCTACTACAGGGCGGTTGAGCATTGGGTACCAGGTCGATTTGACAATCGTACGACCGGTGTGGAGGTAACGTGTTCGCCTGTTCTTTTTGAAAAACGTCTTGGAACCCTTGGTATTCAACCGGTAGTTGTATCGTGGTAGAAGTTACTGTGGCCAGACCCATATCTGGATTTCTTGGATAGCAAGTCAGTTCACAATCAGGAAAGGTTATTCTCTTTGCTCGCCAGTCAATTCGAGGATTATGTGTCTCTAACCAAGGGATTCCTAGAATTACTTGAAATTGTGGGGCCTTGATTACATCGAATACAATTGCTTCCCGATGTCCATCCTGTCCCACTAGTGTCATTTCTGTAGTAGAATGTGTTACCGGCCCTGAGGCTATTTCGGTTCCATCTACTGTAGTAATGACATACTTGTTAGCTTTCGGACGGAGAGGAAGATTAATCCTGGAGGCCAATTCACGATCTACGTAGTTTCCAATAGCTCCACTGTTGATGTATGCTTTTACAGCATGCAACCGCTGAGGCTGTTTCGGGTCCACGAGCACCATTGGCATGACAAAATGCGAGGTCAAAGAGTCTGTTTTCAAGCTCGGTAAGCGGACCTCTACGCTTGTCGGGCTTGACCGTTTCCCGAATCAGGTTCTATTAAATTGTTGTCCGTGGCTCCAACCACCTTCTTAGGTGGCTTTACCCGGCAGTCTCGTAGAAAGTGACCAGAAGCCCCGCAATAGAGACATAGTTGCTTTTGCCGTCTTCTCTCTCGTTCCTTCTGCGTCAATGGTCCTTTAACACCGCCGATCTGCATAGGTTCTGAAACGTCGGTACTCTTACGGTTAGCATGAGTTTTGATCAGCACTCGAGTTTCGAACTTGGACCGATCTGCTTTTCTAGTTTGCAGTCTGTGGTCAAGTTGGACCACTAAGTCTATGTATTCTGCGCAGGCTTGAGGTGGATTTACTATTTGAGCTAGAACATCCTTAAGTTCTCCGCACAGGCCTCGATGACATAGTGGGATCCTTTTATTTTCGGGCCACCCCGTTTCCACAACCAGCCTATTAAAGGTGGCAATATAAGATAAGAGATCTTGGTTACCTTGTCGTAAGGATAGTAGTTCGTTGTCAAGGGCCTGTCCCTGAGAGTGTCGAGCGAATAATCTTTCCATGCTCGCCTGGAAGCTTTGAAAATCCTGGAGAATTGGGTCATCCTGACTTACCAACGGAACAGACCAATCGGCAGCACAGCCACTGAGTTAATATAATACAAAGGCTACCTTGGTTTGATCATTAGGGAAGGCCCCAGGTCTGCATAGAAAGTGTAGGCGAAATTGGTTCATAAAAACGGCATATTTCTTGGGGTCCCCCGCAAAACGTTCAGGCGGGGCCAAAGGTATGTTTCCAGGTAGATTGATTTGTACCGGGATATTCGAAACCATTGACGAGGCATTACCCCCAGAACTAGGTAAAGGAGTTTGTCCTGCTTGACCCTGCAACAATCGCTTGGCCAGGTCATCAGTTCTTTCCTTGGATAAGATTAATTCTCTTTTGAGAGCATTCGTTTCCTGGCGGGCGGAGTGTACTTCTGCCCTTAATTCCCCCAAAAGCTGAGCCAGCTGGTCTGTCTCGGAAGTTTCCATAGCGCCCGGGTGGGAAATTGTAGGTAGGCTTTGCGTTCTGTACGCTCACCTGACTCCCACGGAGGCGCAGGTCTGGTTTGGAGTGTTGTTGCTTCTTCTATGGTGAAGCGCAGGACCCGGAAGATGGACTGGACCTTCGAATCTGGCTTGTCTGGCTCGCAGGAATATCTTTCTGTATGTGAAAAGGGAGTATTAACAATCTGCGAGAGAAAGTATAAGCCTCCCGCTCCATTCTCATCCCTCTACGAAACCCTCCTGCGACCCCCACGTGAAGTCTCACCTTAGGGTTTGAAAGGTTGAGCTCTCCATCCTGCTTCACATGCAGGGGTGCGTTGTATCCAGTTACTTCACTGGGATTTTGATTGTAGAGGGTTCAAGTTTTGTTTTCCCGGTATAGTACCGTAAGGATTCTGTTAATGAGTATGATTCCGCAATAATAATTGTTCGTTGTCTCTTTTTCAGGTGCGGAAACTATTCTGAGAAGAGCTGTGGAACCGAAGAATGAGACTCTGGTGAGCTTGATGAGAGTTCTCTCAGTGTCCTTGTATCAATGCGCTCACTAACGCTGATGTCTTTTTTCCCCATAGGGGCCGGGGTCCGGAAATGCCTGGATGCGGCACCGACCCGAAACGAAGCTCAATCCAGAAGAAATCAGGTAAGTCTTTAATGGGCGTTTGGGTAATGTCTTTTCATGCGCCCACTAACGCTGATGTCTTTTTTCCCCATAGGGGCCGGGGTCCGGAAATGCCTGGATGCGGCACCGACCCGAAACAAAGATCAATCCAGAAGAAATCAGGTAAGTCTTTAATGGGCGTTGGGTAACGACTTTTCATGCGCCCACTAACTCTGATGTCTCTTTTTCCCCTTAGGGGCCGGGGTCCGGAAATGCCAGGATGTAGCACCGACCCGAAATGAAGTTGGAATAACCCAACAGGTAAGCTTTGTAATGGAAATTAAGGTTTCCTTGTTTTCTTTCCCCTCTCACCTTTATTCTTGTCTTTTTCTCCCTAGGCGCAGTGATGTGGCTGAGAGTCCAGATGTCGCCGTAGAACGTGGTGGTACCTTGTACAGGTGAGTGAGATGCGGCGCTGCAGCGATCGATGCGATGAGCTTTTAAATGGATGTCTTCCTTTTCAGGACCGTCGGCGAGATGTCTCCGGAATGAGGATTTAGCAGGTAAGGACTCTTCTTTACCCTTTTCTCTTCTCTTCTCTCTTTGCAGGTGTTCCAGGATGCTGGCAGGAGTGGCAGAAGACAGAATGCAGGAGCAAACACGGTGAGCGTCCAGCTGCTAGATGCAGAACAACGCGAAGCGTGAGTTGCTGCTTGGGCGTGGCTTAAATAGCCTTCAAAGTAGTTCCAGGTATGTATCCTTCCTCTCAGGTATGTATTCCTCCCCTGACCACACCCGTATGGTTAAGTAGTTCCAAAGATAAAGTAGTCCCATTCAGGCCTCAGAAGGCCTGGATGTTGCAGCATGGTCTGCATCAGGTAAGTTAACACTAAGCACCTTTAACACAAAGTCCCCTTTTATGAGCCTGGCGCCTATGGCACCAGGACTGTGGCCCGATATGAGGCTGGTGCCAAAGGCGCCAGGACTGAGTCCAAAGAGCCCCTACTTGAGGCTGTTGTGACTTCCCTTGAAGACATGATGTCTGCCTCTGGGGTAGCTGGGTCTTGTCTGGCACCTTGGAGGTAGGCATCATGACAACAACCTAGGTTACTCTTGATAACAGGTCACTTAGATTTTAGAATTTAGATCTTAGTGGTACAAGTTTACAGTTTTAATGCATGCTTTTGAAAACAGTCATTCAGGTGGCCGCTGGTACTGCACCCAGATTTTGACAGATCCCAAAGGCAGGCACTCTGGCTGTGGATGTTCAGATGATAAATTCAGCTTTTCAGGATATTGCAATTTCACAATGATTTCTTGAATTCAGTAAAATGTGACACCCAGCAAGAATAGTGGATGTTTGTGTGTGTTTTGGACCAGCCTTCTGTATTTTCAGTAACCAAGAAAAGATTTAAAAACAAGATTCCGGATTTCTTTCAGCAAGCACTGCTTTTCATGCAGTCTCCATTTGTACTTGTCGGGCAGCCAAGTGACATGTTTCAGGAGTGCGTTCTCGGTTCCACCACTGACAACATGCATTGACGATTTGGCAGCCATCTTTTTGTGCTTTGTAGAGAGCGATTTCCATAGGTTTTGGTGCGCATTGGGGTTTTGCAGCCATTTTGATTATTCTGGCCCCATCAGGACACAGGGATGCCCCAGGGCAGAGCATAAGTGGGCTAATACATTCCACAAAGCCCCCCTCACGACTTGATTTTTGACCGCCCGTCAAGGGGAAGTCAGGAGATTGGGATGTTCAGTTTTTCATTTTGGTCCATGTGGAAAAATTCGTCTGCTTCTCCCATCAGTGGTGGATCGACAGGTTCTCCTTGCCGGTTCCCGATGGAAGTGTCGAACGATACCCCGGGCACCTTGGGTCTTTCCTTCCGGTCCCCGAGTGGTCCTCCTTGGTGCTTAGCATCCATGGTTTCAGTCCTTTGATGACAAAACAGAGCATATTTGTGGACATTTCCCCACCACTATTCATGTAGTGGGGCAAATGCATACATTTGACATATGAATGACAATCTTTCCTGCTTCTAATTATTACTGATTATAACAGATGGAATGGTTTTTACAGTCGGAATTTTCTAGGGAGCTGGAATGTCCCCCTCTGGGTTTCCAGATGAATCCTCTAGTTGCTGCAGAGTATGCCTAGGATGGCGACACTTCAGCTGGTTGATATGGACCCACTTATCTTCCCCTTCTGCCAAACTGCCTTTGGGGATACAGATTTTGTAGGCGACTGGTGAGATTTTGTCTACAATTTCAAAAGGACCCCGCCAGCTAGGAAGAAATTTGCACTGTTTGGCCTGGTTCCTTTGGAAATTGTACAAGTAGACACGGTCTCCTACTTGGTATTCTTTTCTAGTTGTCTTAAGGTCATAGTGGGTCTTCATACTGTCTGCAGATCTTTCTAGATTCGGCTGAGCATAGGCAAAAGCATGTTGAAGGTGTTTTCTCAAATTCTCAACATATTCATGAGTTGTGGAGGCATTTATCAAGGTCTGCTCTTGGGTTCTGTAGAGCAGATGCTGGGGAAGCACCATCCTTTGTCCAGTCATCAGCTCAAACGGCGACATTTTAGTTGCAGAAGAAAGGGTAGATCTGATGGCCATCAGGACAAGAGGTAATCAAATGTCCCAACTTGGCCCAGAATCTGCCAAAATCTTTTTTAATATGCTCACAATTGTCTTGTTGTATCTCTCAACTCCACCACTAGAGGCTAGCCGGTAGGCAATGTGTAGTTTCCTTTTGACCCCAAGTATCTCCCACATCTTTGTTATCACTTCGCTAGTGAAGTGACTACCTCGGTCTGACTCTATCCTTTGGGGTAGTCCAAAACGCGAGAAGATGTGGTTGATCATCAGGGCAGCTGCTGTTTCTGCCTTGCAATTTGGGGCCGGGAGACATTCCACCCATTTAGTGAACAAGCATGTGACGGTCAAAATGTACTTGTTCCCCCTAGAGGAGCGAATCACGGGCCTGATAAAATCGACTGGTAAATCTCACCAAGGCAGTGTCATCCCCTTCTTTTGGAGGGGAGCACGGTGTGTGAGTGATGTTGGCTGAAATTGTGCACACACAAGACACCCCTTCAAGTATTGGTCGAGGTCCTTTCCAATGTGTGGCCAGTATGTAACCTCTCTCAAGATTTGTGTCGTATGAAACCCCCGATGACTGGCTGTGGCCGCATCATGGTTGTGACTTAGCATCAGGCTTCGGAATGAGGTGGGGACCACCCACTGGTCATGCCCAGCTATGTCTATCCCTTCCAACAAACCGTCTTAGATTTGGAACATTTTTGGACATTTCATCAACACTCTGAGGTCCTCTTTCCCAATGTAATCGTATCTGTGAGGGGAAAGTTCTGAGGGTCCTCAAGGTGTTGATAAAAGTTACCAATTATTGGATCCCCTTTTTGATCCGTAATCAAATCAGCATCTGGGGTCTCCTTACTGCATTGTGAAGTTGAGAGTTCATTGTGAGCATTTGTCTGGACCTAGTGATAGCAGTGACCTGAATTGACCCAAACAGGGACTCAATCTCAAGTAGATCCCCTTGGATGGCTCTGGTTTTGGCCAACTGATCAGCTAGGTAATTTCCAGTTTTGTCTGGTCCCTCTACTTTAGAATGACCCTTTATCTTTTTCCAGTAGATGGTCATCCCATTCGAGGTGACCAGATCATCAATATTTTGAATTAATTTCCCATGTTTCAATGGTTTGTTATTAGCACATAGCATGCCTCTGGTTTTCCAGTAACCAGGTGCTAAACGAACCTGTTCCGTACATAATCTGAATCTGTGATTATGACCAGATCGTGGAGTTGGTGTTGGACATCAGTGAGGATGGCTTGATGCACAGCCATCAACTCTGCCACTTGACTACTTCGGGGACCAATTTTGCACCCAGCGGAATTACTCACATTTCCGGCCAGATTCTGTCACTTTGGAGATATTCCAGAGACTGATATTACCCTGTCACGCTTTTGATATAATACTGCAGTAAAGCATGTATTTGAGAACTCTGTCTCCAAGAAGAACTCCTTGTTTTTGACAGGGTAAGATAGGCAAGGCGCTTGTGAGAGGCTTCTTTTGAGTTGTCTTATTGCCTCAGCTTGTTCTGGACCCCACTCCCACTTGACCCCCCTTTCAAAAGATGAATCAGGGGTCTTGTGATCTCTGAGTAGTCCTCAATGAACTTTTGGCTGTAATTATTTAGACCAAGGAGGCTCCTTAGTTCCCACAGAGGTGTGGGGTCTTTTCATTTCTGAAGTGCTTCCACTTTCTTTTCCTGGGGACAGAGGCACTGAGGAGTAATCTCATGCCCCAAGAAATTGACACAGGTTCTAGACCACTGTGCTTTTTGAAAGGAGAGTTTTGCTCCGGCAGCCCTCAACTGTGCCAGAACATAACTTATCTCCGCTATGTGTTCCTCCACAGTTGAGCTTTTGACTAAAACATCATCTACATAGGCCAGGTTACCCCTTTCACCCAGGTCGGGCATGGCCTTGTGTAGAAAAATGTTGAATTCATTGCCGCAGTTGATGTATCCGAAGGGAGTCCGGGTCCATGTGTACTGCTGCCCCCGAAGGTAAAGGCCAGCTTGTATTGGTCCTCCCTACTGACAGGTACAGTCCAGTGTCATGATGCCCGCTCCCGGGGAGCCGGTTCAAGCCCTGCGTCCCCGAAAGCGGACATCCAGTCCCCAAGGAAGGCCCCAGCAACCCCATATAGGGGCCCTTTGGACAGTGTCGAGCAAGCCTTTCAGGATTTAAAAGCTAAGTTTACCTCCGCACCTATATTGAAACACCCGCATCAAGATCTCCCTTATGTCGTCGAGACTGACGCATCCAGCCTAGCCATGGGAGCTGTCCTGTCCCAAAGAGATCCCGAAACCAACCAACTGCATCCCGTAGCATTTTGGTCTAGAAAATTCTCGGCACCCGAGGTTAATTATGCAATCACAGACAAAGAACTGTTAGCCATTAAGTCCGCTTTTAAAGCCTGGCGGCATTATCTGCTTGGCGCTCGACATACCATCACAGTGATCACTGATCACCAGAATTTACAGTATTTGAAAACCGCCAAGGCTCAGTCATCACGGCAGCTCCGATGGGCTTTGTTTTTCGCTGAATTTGATTTTGTGATTACCTATCGACCTGGCTGCAAGAATGGCAAAGCAGACGCCTTATCCTGAATTGGAATGGGAGAATCTGATACAAACTCAGAACCAGTACCAATAATTCCCGAACAGAGGATTCTAGGCATGACTTCGTTACAGACGCTTGAAGACATTCAAGCCAGAGTGAAACAACTCCTGGACCCTACAACCTTACAGGATTGGATACAAAAGGGATCAGACTTTACCATAGATAATGGTTTACCTTATTTTCAAGGACGCTTATTCCTGCCACATAAGGAATTACACGAACTAGTTATTTCCGGTTATCATGATGCATTAATAGAGGGACACCCCGGTATTGCCAAAACAGAGGAAAAGGTGAAACGACAATTTTGGTGGCCCTCTTGGCGAAAAGATGTTAAATCTTTTGTGATGTCCTGTGGTGTTTGCGCCCAAAATAAAAGTCAAAAGAAAAGACCAGCCGGTCTCCTTCAACCTCTAGACATACCACCAGCACCCTCGCACACCCTATCAATGGATTTTATTACGGACCTGCCTCCTTGTTCGGGGTACAATACTATTCTGGTAATTGTGGATTTGTCTTCCAAAATGGCCCACTTTATTCCTTTGAAAGGTTTACCTTCAGCTTCTGTCCTAGCCAAAGAATTCCTCGAAAATATTGTTCAGCTACATGGATTCCCATCTATACTAATCTCTGACCGGGGAAGCCAATTCATTTCCCACTTCTGGCGCAAATGTTGTCAAATGGCGCAGATGGACGTAAGATTATCGACCAGTCACCACCCTCAGACCGATGGTCAGACCGAGAGGACAAATCAGACCCTTGAGCAATACTTACGGTGTATGTTACAGCAATCTGAAAGCAACTGGAAAGACATTCTTTGGATAGCCGAATACGCATATAATAATTCGGTACACTCTGGAACTGGCCACAGTCCTTTTTATACTTTGTTTGGGCATCACCCTCGAACCTCAAACCTTGACTCTCCTCAGAACCTCGGAATGCCTGCAGTAGAACATCTGCATTCTACAATTACCCAAGCCTTCAAAGAGGCAACTACGCATTTACAACAAACCAAGAGAAAATACAAGGAGAATGCTGATCTACATCGGAGTGAAGCACCTCCGTATCAGATTGGGGATCAAGTGTGGTTAGCTACCAGACATTTACCACTCAAAGGGCCTCGAACTTTTAACCCAAAATATCTGGGACCCTATTCTATTACGGCAATAATTATCCCAGTGGCTGTTAAACTTGATTTACCAGCTAGTATGCGAATTCACCCTGTTTTTCATGTGTCACTTCTGAAACCAGTGGTACCCGGAACCCGACTACTCAAACCTCCAGAACCTATTCTAATAGATGGGGAGCCCGAATTCAAAGTGAAGAACATTTTAGACTCAAAAATGTTTAGGTCAAAACTGTTCTACCTAATTGATTGGAAGGGGTACGGACCTCAGGAGAGGTCGTGGGAACCCAGCGACCATGTGCATGCACCTCGTTTAGTCAGGAAATTCCACAGACTCTTCCCAGACAAACCAAAACCCCCGGAGGGAACAACCTTGGGAGGGGCCTTGGGGGGGAGTGCTGTCATGATGCCCGCTCCCGGGGAGCCGGTTCAAGCCCTGCGTCCCCGAAAGCGGACATCCAGTCCCCAAGGAAGGACCCAGCAACCCCATATAGGGGCCCTTTGGACAGTGTCCTGGTGCCTATGGCGTGAGGCTCATAAAAGACGTCAGTCCTGGCGCCGTAGGCGCCAGGCTCATTGTGGATGTGCTTGGGTGCACTTACCTGATGCAGACCATGCTGCAGGATCCCGGCCTCCTTGAGGCCTGAAAGGAACTACTTTACCTGTGGGACTAATTTACCATCCGGGCGTGGTCGGGGAAGGATACATACCTGATTGGAGGAAGGATACATACCTGGAACGTCTTCCAAGGCTATTTAAACCCCACCCGAACAGCCACACGTGCTTCGCGTTGTTCTGCATCTAGCAGCTGGACGCTCACTGTGTCTGCTCCTGCATCCTGACTTCTGCCACGCCTGCCAGCATCCTGGATCACCTGCAAAGGAAGAGAAGAAGAGAACAGAAGAAGGAAAAGTCCTTACCTGCTAAATCCGCATCCCGGAGACATCTTGCCAACAATCCTGAAAAGGAAGACTTTTATTTAAAAGCTCATCGCGTCGATCGCTGCAGCGCCGCATTCCACTCACCTTTACTGGGCGCCTCCATGTTCAGCAGTGATCATCCGGATTTGCAGTCACGCCCCAGCGCCTAGGGAGAAAAAGACCAGAACAAAAGGTGAGAGAGAGAAGGGAATAAGGAAAGCTAAATCTCCATGTTAAGACTTACCTGTTGATTCATTCCCTCTTCATTTCGGGTCCGCGCCGCATCCCGGCCCCTAAGGGGAAAAAGAGACATCAGCGTTAATGAGCGAATGAAAAAACATTACCAAAAAACGCTCATTAAAGACTTACCTGATTTCTACAAGGATTTCACCTCTCATCTCGGGTCGGTGCCTGTTCCCGGGCATTCCGTACCCCGGCCCCTATGGGGAAAAAGACACTAGCATTAGTACATTAATACATGGACACAGGGGAACCTCTTATCAAAAAACTTACCTGGAAGCCAAGCAAGTTTGGTTCTCACCAATCTGAAAATCCAGTGAAGTAACTGGATACCAACGCGCCCTTGCATCAGAAGCAGGATGGAGAGCTCGTCCTTCCAGACCCTAAGGTGAGACGCTACGAGGAATCACAGAAGGGTTTCGAGGAGGGTGAGAGGGGAAAGTGGGAGGCTGATTGCATTACCCCGCAGACAGTTAATCCCCTATTTTCGCCTACAGAAGGATACTTCTGCAAGCCAGACAAGCCAGATTTGGGGGCCCGGTCCAGTCCGTCTTCCGAACCCTGCGCACCACCTTAGAAGAGGTCACAGCAGTGCGAACCAGGCCAGCGCCTCCGTGGGAGTCAGGTGAGCGTTACATCCAGTCCCCATTGGCCAGGTCTATTGCAGTGAATACCTGTGACCCCTGGATCTGGGCAGGCCCTTGGTCAATGTAGGGAAGAGGCCATCGGGAAGTATGGACCCGTTTGTTGAGCTCCCTAAGGTCACCACAGAGTCTCCACTGGCAGTTTGGTTTCAAAATCCCCAGCACCGGATTATTGAAGGTGCTGAGGACTGGACGAATTATCCCACGGGACTCAAGGTTCTTAATTATTTCAGTAAGGGCCTCCATTGATGCGAGAGGCAAGCAATATTGCTTCAGAAACACTGTAGTCATGCCAGGGTTCGTGGGAATTGTTGTTGTGTGGATGTCGGTGCGACCATATGAGTCCACCACAAAAAGATCTTGAAAATCTAAGAAAACTTGTTTCAATTTTTGCTTCTACTCCAGAGTCTCACAGGCATCAGCTAGGTTGACTCTCTCTTCAACCATCTGCGTGAAGCCTGGAAAGACTTCTGGTTTTGCTATCTCAGCGGTTTCCTCCAGCTGGGTGGAGAAGTCCCTGGTCAAAGTGCTGATTTGCACTGATGGCTTCAGGTGGTGACGGCAGTCCTCTTGGACTTGGAAGATCACCTCATCCCTCCTGAAGTCACAAGTCACATCTTCCTTACCATAAGGCCAGGAAGTGTAAACCAGGAAATTCCCCCCATGCCGGGTGAAGATCCTGTCTGGTGTTGCCTCATCGTCGCTATCACTGTCAAAACAGTCCTTGGGGATGGTCCTAACAGTTCATTACCTAAATCTATGGAAATATGTCGGCCATCAACTGCCATTCCAATAATGGTGCCTGCGGCCAGAGTGATACTCTTTAGGTCGCTGTTATCCACCTCTATTGGAATGGTATTGTGTTCTATATTGACTAATGGTGTTGGGTTTACCCGCAACCCTTGGTGTTGAAAATGGGCATTAAGATGAATATAGGCGGCAGGGTTTTTTCAGTTTCTGTCCTCTTAATTTTTACTTCCAGTGAGAATTGTCGGGTCCGTTCTGGGATGGTGACTTCCTCTCCAATCTGAATTTCAACTGCATAAGGCAGCAGTTGTGCTGACCGAAATGCTTTCTCTGTGTCATCAAAGTCCATGGGATTACCCGCTAATCGGGACCAAGCTTTGAAGTTTATTAGGTCCAAACTAATGGCAAAGCGATTGAGAATGTCACTGCCTAAGTAAAATGCAGCAGGGACATCTCGCACGACCCAACAATTATGGACTATGCTCTTGTTGCCTATGGAAATTTTGACCATACACCTGCTAGGCAGGAGATGTTTGGAATTGGGTGTTTCCAGGTCCATTTCCCATTTGTCTATCAATTTAAATGTGTGAATGGCTGGATCTTTTGGTAGTTTTCAGAACATGGCTTCGCTGCTGAAGCTCCTACCGTTGTTCACACACACTCGGGTCTTCCCTTCATTTAACTGAATAGGGATGAACGACTGCTCTCCAATTTTCTGAATATCAGCCAAGCTTTGAGCTAATTTCTCATCTTTCTGGACTATAGGAGTGGGATTTTCTGATTGTGAATTTGTAAAGAATTTCAGAGTGCTTCCTTCCAGTATGAAATGCCACCTTAGACTGGAAGGAAGGTTGATTTTCAGAAATAGAGAGGACCCCCCCATCACCAGTTTGTTGTCCTACTGCAATTACTGTCACATCTGGGATTTGATTATTCTGGAAGTGAAATTCTATTTGGTCAGGTTTTTGTTCAACCACGTGGCATGTGCCATTTACACTAACATGGTTGACACTATGTTTTCATTTTATTGGTCGGTTAGTCTGGGTCCAGAGGACCTTGTTTACACAATCGATGAGGGGAGACAACCTACGCAGGATGTCATTCCCTATTGTGCCCTCTGGAGTCACAACTATGCCCGGGTGCTTTACCTTGTGTCGCCCAATTTTAATGTCCAAATCCGCAGTCCCCTCAATAGGGATTTCCTTCCCGTCGAAGTTCTGAAGTTGTCCAGGAAGAGGGGTGAGAGGAATTTGGTATTTCTCCCCTTCCCGAATTCAGTTGGTCAAAGGCCCTTTTTGACAGAAGGGTAGCTTGGGATCCAGTGTCCACCAGTGCCAAAATTGTACATTGCCCCTGTATTTGGACCGGGGCATAGAACCTTCCCTCCTTTTCCTCAAGGGGGCAAATATAATGTACATTTTTGGACAACTTATGGGTTACTTTCTTGGTTTTGGATACTGACAGAAAGGTTATTTGGGCAGGATTCTGTTTGGAGTCTTGGGAATCTGGAAGAAAAAGGTGACAGCTAGATATGGGGGAGGTTTTGGGTTCCCCTGGTTCTGGGCTGACCCCCCCCCTTTTTGGAGGCAGTCACCAGGATGGGTTTGAACCAGGGGATTTGCGTGCAGGTGATTCTGGGGTTTGATGATGGACCGTGCTGACTCAATCCCCACATCTACCCAATCTGGATTTGGATCCTTCGGGACCCATTTTTCTTTGGGAGGTGTTCCCCATCCCTGAAGGAGAAGATCCTTTTCCCAGGATCCTCTGAGGATCCCTCTCCTTCAAACTGGAAGACTTGTACCTCCTCCACAAAATGGGTCTTTTTGGGCTCTTTATTTCTCCTACCCCCCTCTGCTCCCTGGGTTGCACACTTTCGGGGCAGGAGATTTTGGTTCCGGTTGGTATCAGGTAATTTTATCCCCACCAAAAATATCGCCGTACATATGGTCGTCGGGCACGGCCATAGGTGATATTTTTGGTGGGGATAATTTATGGGGTAAATGGAAAGGGGGGTTGCGGGGGTGTCCCCCGCAGGTTCCATGGGGTAATATCGCCGCAAAAATATGGCGAAGTTTTTGTATGGCGATATTTTTGCGCCGATATTATCACATGGAACCTACCGGTTCCTGAGTTTCCAGGGGCTTTTTACAAGTGGGGAAGGAAGCTTCCTCCAAGGCTTTGCACCCATCTTCCCTTTGTGCCTCCTCCCTGGGAACAGGTGGGTTGACGGGGTTCTTCCCCCGTCATTGCTCTGGAGCACCAGGTCCTGGATTTGAGGCATTCTGCGTCACCATGCTCATCTGAGAGTTCTGTTGAGCCCTCAGCATGCGACCCAGATCCTGTGCCATGTTCTGGACCTGGCGCTCTAGTTGGGACACCCGCTCTGGCTGGTACGGGGTCCTCATGTCTCCCCTGGGCTGATCCTGGGAAGGGTAGTTATCCCTTCTCCAAAAATACCCAGGGTTAGGAACGTTTGGGTACCCCTCCACCCTTGGCCTCACCTCTCCCGGATTGGGCTGTCTGGGCTCAGGAAAGTGGGGAAAGAAGGATGGGTTGTTTTGGTGGTTGAAATTTTGCAGGTACCTTGGAAAGAAATGTTGTCCGGTATTTGGGGATTACTGCCCTCCTGGGGGAAGTGAGGAGGGAAGTTCCCTGGGTTAGCTGCTGTCTGGTTGGACCCCCCCCCTTGTGCTGGATGAGTCCACACATAACCCAGTATGGATCTCTCGCCCTTGTAGCGTGGGCTGATGTAGTCAGGGGAGTTAGAGGTACCATCTGTGGGATTACCTCCCTGGCTCCCTGTTTGTGATTGGCCCAAGGGCCTTCTGGGTTTGGGGATGCATTGATTCTGTGCAGGCAGGTTTTTAGGCCCCCCATCTCTTAATCTAAAATGGGGGGAACCTTCACCTCCGCCACTTTAGCAGCAGCAGGGATGTTGGTTGTTTTGGGGCTTTTGGGACTATTTTTGTTTTCCACTGGCTTTTGCACCTCATAAATGCGCGTGCCTTGTTCAATTACCAAGTCTAGTGATCTTTTCTCGTGAAAGTCCCTCACTAGCTGGGTCATTATATACTTAGGGAGAGCATGAAAGAAAGTGTTTACAAATTCTTTGCTGTCAGTGCGCACCCTTCCAGTGGTCGGCGCAAAGGCATGTTTTAACTCTTGAACAAATTCTTGTGGGGCCTGATCTTCCCCACATATTAAGTTTTAGGCCACATTGTGAGCCTCCTGAGGGTTCCTGTGAATAGAAAAATGTTTCAGGATGGCCACCCTATAGGTGGACCATCTGGAATGATTCTGATCCTCCAGCCCCGCAAAGAAGCTGGAGTAGTCTGGAGAAATTGTCCACTTTACATATTGAATACAGCTTTGGCTGTCCTTCAAATGGAAAGTTTCCATCATTTGTTCAAATAGCTCAAGGTGCTCCCAAACCGAATATTTTGCATTCTTATGATAGGGCGTGATGATGCTCCTAATGGCTTTTATTTGTTTCAGGGGATCCTTGAGCAAGGCCCTCTTGACCTTGATGGCTTTTTTAGTTCCGGTGACCCTGGTCCACTCATCCTCGGACTCAGAGGCACTGATACCAGAGATGGCTGTCTGGTCTTCTAGGCTCTCCCGGATTCTGCGAGCTTGGGAATGGCTGGCAGAATGTGGGGGCCTTGTTTCTTGAGTCCTGTGGTGCCCAGAAGATTATTCTGATTTTTCCTTGCTCCCAGGATTGGCTGATTACCCCCCCCCCACTGTCCTAGTTGGGTAAGGTTTTTCAGGATGACCTTAGTGGGCCTACACTCATGGAGTTCCCCACCAAATTTTACCATCTGATCTCAGGGTAAGTTATATTTTTGAGGATCCATTTCTCTGATCCTCCCCTCATTGGAGTCTCCCTGATCAGAGAGGATGGCCCTAGCACTTGGGAACCCATACACAGATGCTCGCCCATGCATTCCTGGGGGGTGCTGATCTATGAGCCCCATATTTCTCATTGGGTTGAAGTCTGCCATCCCTGTGGCCCTTGGCTCATGTGTGCCAGTGGACATGGGGGTGGCAGAGTCTATGGACTTGAAGAGATGAAAGTCTCTGGTACCAGGATTCCTGAGGTTATACTGTGTCCCTCTCCCAGTGGACCTCATCTCTCTCAGCCCCTACACCTTGTTGCCATGCAAGAACCTGACCCTTTTGTTCTTCTATCAAGGCCTTAGTAGTCTCTATTAGTTGTTCCTGCATAGCGACCTGTCTGTGGAGCCTGTCATTTTTCTCACACAGAGCCTCATTGTCTCTCTGTGCCTCCTGTGAAATTTTGGAGTATTGGGGCAATTTTTGCTGCAGGAGGGTTACCTCCTGTCCTTACTGGCGTGGTCCTTCTTTGCTAGAGCATCTTCCACCCTCCTGGCATGCTCTAACAGTTTTTCGTAGTCTTTTTGGAGCTCACCCAGTCCCTGAAGGGCCAGGTGATTTTTTTCCGTCTTAATTTTTAAATAACTGACCTCCTGGCCTAAGGTGTCCCTTTCCTGAATTAGAGAACCCCTTTGTGCAGCCAGGTCATCCCTTTGTTTTTTGAGTGCACCAGCTTTCTGGCGCTCTTCTTCAAATTCTGCCTGGGTGTCAAGGTCTTTGAGAATTAATTTATTATTTTCTTCTTTTACTTGGTCTAGGGGGTTTTGCAGGGTGACTACCTGCTCTGTGCAGGATGTATTAAAATGTAATTGCTGTTCCAGCTTTTGTTGGCTCTGTAGTAGAGAGTCCAAACTTTCTTGGCACTCTTTTTGCAGTGCAAGTACCTTGGTATCCTGCTCTACCTTCTCCTGCTGCAGGATATCCAGATCTCCTTTAACTTTTATTAGGTGCTGTCTGGTTTCATTTTCTGATTCTTGGCTCTTTTGTAGCCTTTGCTCTGCAGAGTCCAAATCAGTTTGGGTTTTTTCTAATGATTGTATTTGCCTGTTTGCCAGATCTAGGTTTTCGGCATATTTTTCCTGTATTGCTCCAATGTGGGGGCACAGATATGCCGCTATTTTGGCAATTTTACCATGCTCTTCTTTTACCTTAGGGGCCATGTACAATTCACTAAGTGCCATGTGTAATGGACCCTGATCCTACCATGTATCTGATCCTGTGGCAGTGGCTGGCTTGTTCTTTGATTTCATGCAACCAAACACTCTGATCCTGCTCTGTGCAGGATGAAATAATTTGTGCAGTAGGTGTTCTTTTGCCATATTAATTTCTACTGGGGTCGCCATTCCGGAAATATTAATTTCCTTTCTGACTTACAGGAGTTATTTTATTTTTGCAAAAGCTGGCTAACTCCTTATAGCGTTTCTATTGAAGGGTGCTTTCACAGTGTAGCACAGTGTGGTAGCCCAACAGAGTTTATGTACCCCGTCAGTTAGCACGCTGTATTAGACTGTCACAAGTGTTATGATGTCTAATTCAGAAATCTTGTGACGAGCCCCCAATCTGTAAGGGATTTCAATCCGGCACTTCACATAAATCAACGCCTAGCGTGTAATGCACAACTGAAATCCTTATTTATTTATTTGTGTCTAAAAGTTCTTTTATTCTGAACGATGTACCACTTATATCACGCCCCTCTCTTGGAACTTCCCCGGTCACACTGAACCAGGAATCAGGCTGGTTTGCAAAGTTAAAATATTAATTTATATATTCACAATATAATCACACTATTTTTTAATGGGAACACAATGATCACCAATGGGGTGATGTCACACTAAGCAATCTCTTTAATCCCAAGGAGTAATAATGAGCAAAAACAATATAGCACAGCAATAATACTTGTGTGGGTGTGCGTTCAAATCAAATAGCAATGTGGTTACTCTTTCCCCCTGCACACCCCTCAACCCCCCAATATGTAATGTAGAGAGATAGCAGGAGAGAGAACAGGTTTCAGGAATGCAGAATTCAAACAAATGTCAATCCCAATTTCCCCCCAGCAACACGAGAGAGTAACAGAATTGATTGGCAAACTGTCAAAATGGTTTTAAAGTTATCTGAGAATGGATTGGGTAAAACACTAAATATGGGATAAATCACTGAATAGTTTAAATTCTAATGGGAGCTGCTTTATCCGGTTGCAGA
Organism: Ambystoma mexicanum; assembly: GCF_040938575.1. Taxonomy (NCBI): domain Eukaryota; kingdom Metazoa; phylum Chordata; class Amphibia; order Caudata; family Ambystomatidae; genus Ambystoma; species Ambystoma mexicanum. The sequence continues at coordinate 419,032,702 of NC_090938.1, forward strand.
CAAACACTAGCAATGATTTGACACCAATAAGCAAGGTGCAAACTGAAATTTGAGGTCAGGTGCAATGAAAAGCTGTTGTACACGTTATAGAAATTTCCTAAGGCAAAATTTGCGGCAAACTTTTCTGTGTGCGGTAATCGCGATTGCGGCAAAACTATTTGAGATGTCATTGTTAGTTCTATGGAAAGCTTAGGATGTTAGCTACAAGCAGACATTTAAATCTCGGTTCTAGCATAAGATTTGATGGAGTTATGGACGTCTACGTGGAGGTCGTTTTTTTTTCAAATATGCACCAAAATGAGAAAACAGGGATGCGCTTTCAAAAGACAAACAGGATTTCTTTACACTAGGGGGTGACTATGAAGAAGCAAATACTACACGGAAGCACAGCCACTAGACCAGGGCACCTCTGGATCAGGTTTTTGCCTGCCGAAGAGCTTGCCTTCTTCAGATGAAATATATCAGCGCAAAGATATGTTTAACAATACTATTACAGACGGAAGATAGTAGGGATAAGATAAAGAGTTCAGGCAATTCAAAATATTTCTAACAATGCAGTTCTGAATATAAGATAGGATGGATTTGGATAGGGATTGCTATGGACAGTACATAGGCTAGTGACAGTCCTATACTATGGATATTCACTATATAGGTTTGAACAGAACCGTCAGGAATTCTGGTCCCTCTTTGTCAGGGATTCTGCTCAGAAATTCTGCTGGGCACACCGGACTGGGACAGGTTGCTGGGCACACCGTACTGGACTGGGTCGGCAATGGCTCTGGTTCACAGCTATCTGGTCACGGCACGGCATAGTATGGCACAACTGGATTGGGTGTTTTGATTCTGGTAAGAATTATTTTTCAGGAAAACAGTTACCGCACAGCCCGGCTGTTCTTTTGTTCCCCTTAGATGTCTGGGGTAAATTCTGGTTTCTGGAATTTTAAGGCCAGGCTCAGAATGGTTCAGCTATAGAAATGGGCCTTTCTGCTTGCCAAGTTTCTGGAGTCTGGAGCAAGGAAAGTGTCTGGTCCTCTCGTAGGGTGCTCCGCCAGCAATCGATTGGTAGGTGAATCTGTGTCTCTTTCTAAGTCTTCAGCTTTCTCTATTTATGCATTTGGTAAAGGGGTGTGTATGCTGGATTATCCTAAGCGCGCCCCCTAGGCTGACTATAGGTTAGAATCTCCCCTCTCGCTTGATTGGAGGAGAAAACAGGGTGTCACCATGATAATGTGGGTTTATGAGTCAGAGAATCCTCCCCTTGGCTTTTGAACATGAAATCTACTTTTAGTATAATACATATTTACAATTTAACAAACTTTATAACAATAACATATCTAGATCACATATTTTGTGGAGCAAATGCTCTTACAAGCCCCGTCATTGTAGGATCTTGTGTCGGCTTTTGACAGAATTCTGCCCTTTTGGGCCGGATCACAATATCTAGTTTATCCAAAAATGTGTACAGCTGTGCGCATTGTATCTGGGCATAAGTGTGTGAAGTTTCATGCTTTTGACATAATTATATTTGGTATAAGACCACAATTTCTACAGTTACTTCCCAGAACATAGCACAGAGTTCCGGCTCCTTTTAAAATGTGCAGCCAAAAATTAGGTTCAGAAGTCCGGAGTTTACATATTTTTTACAATTGTACACAGTAAATTATCAGTCTTTTTATAAATATGCTTTTTGTCCATTGTGAATCACAAAAGGCTGTCTGTCCCCGCCTCCTTCTCCTTCTTGCAGCTCAGAAGCAATCTCCGCCCCTTCCTTCTGGCAGAGGCCCTTTACAATTCTTCTTGATTAGCATCTCCTTGCCTTAGAGGAAGTCCATTGTGCTCTTCCCACAGCAGCCCAAGATCTCCTCCCCTCTTAATCAACACATGGGTGTGAGTTCCTGGTCTAGAGAGCAGAAGGGAGATGCCTGGCCCTGTGGGGGAAGTGGTTCTACTGGTTTTGGCTTGGAGTCAGGATTAATTTAAATGTCATTTGTTACATTTTTTCTTGGTTTAAATAAACTTGTAATTTTAAAACAAGCAGCTAGAACACTGATTCCAGACTCTAAACCATGAAGTTTAAATAGTTACAACCTAGGTTACTCTTGAAAACAGGTCACTTAGATGTTAGACATTAGATTGTATTGGTACAAGTTTACAGTTTTAATGCAGGCTTTTGAAAACAGTCATTCAGGCGGCCGCTGGTACTGTGCCAAGATGTTGACAGATCCCACAGGCAGTGACTCTGGCTGTGGATGTTTAGATGATAAATTCAGCTTTTCAGGATATTGCAATTTCACAATGCTTTCTTGAATTCAGTAAAATGTGGCAGCCAGCAAGAATATTGGCTGTTTGTGGATGTTTTGGACCAGCATTCTGTATTTTCAGTAACCAAGAAAAGATTTAAAAACAAGATTCCAGATTTCTTTCAGCAAGCACTGCTTTTCATGCAGTCTCCATTTTTACTTGTCGAGCAGACCAGTGACATGTTTCAGGAGTGCGGTCTCCGTTCCACCACTGACAACATGCATTGTAGATTTGGCAGCCATCTTTTTGTGCTTTGTAGAGCGCAATTTCCATAGGTTTTGGCACGCATAGGGGTTTTGCAGCCATTTTGATGATTCTGGCCTCATCAGGATACAGGGATGCCGCAGGGCAGAGCATAAGTGGGTTAATACATCCCACATGACCCGGTATGTGGTAAGGGGGTAGCCATGGTGCTAATAGCGCCATGGCTACCTCCAACCTCTAAATGAGGCCCCGAGACTTTGAAAGCCTGGTCTTCCATTTTGGTTTTTACTTTCTTGCACATACACGGCATCCTGTGAGTATTGAACCATGCAGGTGGATTCAGCGATGCTCACGGTTGCCCAGCAGTCTTTTACTGACATCACGCTGGAGCAGAAATCTGTTCTGATGGCCATGAATATGGGTAAGCTATGGTGGCATCTCTACAAGGCCCAATTACTAAGAGACCAACTGTAGTGGATCTATGAATTTCTTTATCAAACATCTTGAGTCTCGGTCTGTCTCATTAAAGGGTCAGTGGTCTTTCGGGTGCCGTGTGATGGTGCCCTGCTCCAAGCCTAAGTATTTTAAGGGAGAACCTGGGGATCCTCCTGAAATTTCCCCCTGACCCACATAATGTAGATCGTGATGTGGCCACAAGCCGTTAGTTGCTGTAACAGACAGCTTAAGTGTCAACCAGGGTATTTATTTATTTATTCGCATTTGTTAAGCGCACAGCAGACCGAAGACATTGTGGCGCTAGTTACAGTGTTGCTTATACTTAGTTGCATACAGTTAGTGTCCATACGGTTACATTGGACGAGATACACTTATTACACATATTCAAGAGAAGCAGGAGCACATGAGAACGGGGTTAGTTGAATAGGGCAGTTTTGAGCTTTTTTTCGGAAGGAGAAAAGAGATGTGTCAGTTCTGAGGTCAGTAGGTAGGGAATTCCAGAGTTTGGGTGCGAGGAAGGGGAAACCTATGCCTCCTGCTTTTGTTCTGTTGATGCGGGGTATTACTAGTTGATTTGTGTATTGTGCTCTTCTTGGTCTCGTGGACTGATGTCTACCTATCGTGTCAGATAAATAAGGGGGGGCTGTGAGGTTGATGCATTTGTGGGTGGTTGTGAGAATTTTGAAAGAGATACGGTCTTTGACTGGGAGCCAGTGAGCTGCCTTTCTGGCTTGTGTGATGTGTTCTCTCTTTGGTATGCTGAGGGCTGCTCTGAAAGCGTTGTTTTGGGTTGTTTGGAGCCTAGATACGTTTTTTTTTTAGGTTTTAGGTGCCGGCTCGGAGCACATTACAATAGTCTAGTTTGGCTCCTATAGTTGCTCGGGCGATGGAAAGGCAGTAATCCTTGGTTAGGAATGGTTTTGTTAATGAGTTTGGTACTCAGTGCTGATGCCGAGACAATGGCGCTAACTTGTTTGTCCATGGATAGCGTGGCATCTATGTGAACCCCTAGGGTTTTGACTGAAGATAGGACTGGGATGATACAATTGTCTATGTTGAAATTAATGTACAGTGGATGGAGGTTGGAGAGGGTGGATTTCTGTCCTAGAATGAGGATTTCGGTCTTGTCCTCGTTCAAGCAGAGGCCGTTGGTAGCCATCCAAACAGGGTACTGCATCTGAACCATATTTTGGAATGAGCAGCACACCTGCTTCTGTTTCTGAAATGTGGAAATGACATGTGATGCCAGTTTCTGTTTCTTCCACTGTTGTGCATGTTTCTTGGCATCAGCCTATACCTTTGAGAACTATCACACTACCCTGGTTCATGGAATCACACATGCTCAGACAAGCCTGACTGCTAGGCATGTGGCATAACCATCTATCAAACCTAACCCATTGACCTATGTCCTCCCTCACTACATGTACACCCCCACATCCCACGTCTCTTCTGAATATCACCAGTTACAGAAGGAAGATACATCTGCACAGAGATGAAGGGAGAAGTTATAAGATAGAACAGTCACACCATGTGAACGTATCTCCAATGCATAGCATGTTCATGTAGTTTAGCACAGTCACACCATGTACATTCTATCTCCAATGTATGGCATGTTCTTGTAGTTTCTGGCATTCATAATCTGCTGACATTTTACAGGTGACTCTGGACAACCCCTTATACCATGCCTCCTCATGCACCTCGGGCATCATCAAAATGTGACTTAGGTCAATGTAATGATGCACATGTGAGGACCTGTGACACAATTAAGTGAGAATTTGGGGTTCCGAGGCCCATCTCCTTGGCCCTGAACTTAGCATGAGGTAAACTGCCGAACAGCTCGGAGAAGTCAGAAAAGATAACAATCCAATCCCCTGCCGCATGTCACACAATCTGCCAACAAGGCAGTGATTGCTGACCTAAACAATGTTGACTCCGTCAGTGACTAGGATAAAGAGCCACACTTTCATCCTCCCAAGCAATGTGTATCATGATGGCCCTGTGAAAAGATCAGCGGTTCTTCCTGCCACATACTATGCCTGCTTTGCATACAAAGTTCTAGTTCCTGGCAGCCCGGCCCTAATCGGTTTGAGATCCGAGACTTTCTAAGCTGGTCGAGTGACACTGGCTTTATTTTTTACATCATGGAAGTCCGATGCTTCAGCATACTATCGTCCTGGGGCCTGATTTACATGGCTATTAGGATGTGTTTTAAAGCTACATCCATTATCGAGATATATTCTTTAATGATCTGCCGGCTGCAGTGGAGGCTGTTTGTATGATTAATTCTTAATTTCTCCACTGGATATAAAAAGGTGTATTGCAATGATTTTCAACATGAAGATTGTTTGACTGTCTATACTCAAGCAAGGCTATGAAGGGATTTTAATTCATATATACATATGTGTTTATATATTAACTGTGGAACATGGCTTGCTGTTGTCCTGATGAAGACGATTACCAGCTCCTCTCAAGCCCTGTTTTTGGGTTTGGGTGGAATTAGATATGACTATTCGTCGAAACTACTGAATAACTATATATCTTGGGTATTATGTTTAATATATGCACGATACTTGTAGTTGACAATGAGTAGTGTACAATTAGTAGTTCTTCCGTTCTTTGAGAGCAATCGCTCTGTTTTATAGGTGATATTTTGTATCTTTTCTTATGAAATGTATATAAATGCAATGTTTACTAATTAACAGAAATACTGTGACTAGCCCTATGTCATTACGGATGAGATAAATTAGAATCCGAGACTAGTTCACTATTTATGCACTTTAGCACTTACTTCTATTTCATGATGTTTATGCTACATGTGTTCGTTAATAGATGAAATATTGCTGTTTTAGGCAGGACTCGATTTGTACATTTTATAGAAATGTTCAGATCTTTGTATACATTTGTGTAATTGTGCTTATGTTATTAATAAAATATGTCTGGATGTCTTTCACTGACTGAGCTTATCGCCTCCTTTCACATAAGTGAGTCTATTGAATTTAGTTTAAATTATTATTTGTTCTTGTGTGACCACTTTGTTCGGCTGTTAACATACTATGCTGGAGACATGAGGTAACTTGGTAGGTAAGTTTATTCCAAGACTGTTGTAAAGATATGAGGACACATACACTGACCCATCCACCCCTGCTAGCTTACAGATCAAACTGCAACTCCTGGAACCCGCCGACATAGTCACTCACCAACTCTACAAACGACATCACGACATTCCGCACACAGCACCCATTAGCTAACTACAACATCTCTCTCTCCCCAATGAACACAAAAAATTGATGGACACGCTACTTAAACCAAACTGACTTCTCACACAATCCGCAAGTGGCCAGCACAAAGACCAATTAAGAACATCTACCAATGAGCCCCCGCGAAATGTGGAAACACTAGGAAATAAAGAGCCCCTGAGGAGATAGGAACAAAAGCACAAGGTTACACTAAACCAAATCCCACTCCGACCCAGAGAGAGCCATACCTGAACATGCTACAGTGAAAATGCTAACCTGACTCCACTCCCAGACTACAACAACTCAAAAGAAACTGCAACTGTAATAACCTGTTGAACAACACCCACATCTGTTAACAGACAACAGACACAACAGTCAATACCAACACACACCCTGACTGTAACCAGCAGTCACTAACACCATGCACCTAACTGTAACAAACAGTAGACAATAACACAATGCCCTCACATGGTCCTTAAACACTGCCCGACTGTAACTAACAGTCAACTCCAGATCCACACCCTTACTGTTAGCAACAGTCAATAACACCACACACCTCACATGGTCCTTAAACACCCTGATTGTAAACAACCCACCCGGGAGTTCTTGGCAGTGGTGCAAAACAAGGTTGAAGTAGGTTCTAGGGCCCTATTGCAGTAGCCCCTTGGGTAATTTGGGGAACCTTACCCTTTAAAATCCATGATGGTCTAGTGGAGTGTCCTTTGTTGTGGGACTACGGGCAAGCTTTGCCCGTTACGCTTGCTGTGTGGAAGCTCTGCACTGTTGTGCGGCTGAAGTCGGCATCTCTCTCATCGACTGCTCCAATACAGTAACCGGGTCCCGGCACCACTGGAGATTCATTCATGCCTGTGACTGCTTCCCTATAACTGCTTCTGTTTTTTATGGCTTATTTCCTTTCTGCTTGGTGATTGCTGGTCTCTCTTCTTGCTCTGGTGGGCTAGCATCTCAAATGGCAAAAGAAAATTGTCAAATATAGGGACTCAGAGGAAAGGCTGGAGACATGTTTCTGTTCAGAAACAGATTGGCACACAGGGGGTGAGAGGGAACAGGAATGGGGACCTCTGTGCTGCCACCATCAATCTCAGGGGTAGAACTGGCTCTGGCATTAACCCTGCCCCCCATCCCAAAAAGGCTGAATTATTGCCCTTTCTCCTTTCTGTTCCTCCTCTAGTTCCTCTCCCTGTTCTCTACCTGGCTTTGGGTAAGGTGACAATAAATCTATTTGATTTATTTATTCCTAGACCTGTGTTCCACCATAAATGAAAAAGAGTCTAAGGCCAGGAACAACCTTAAGACTTGTGGCTTTGTTTCTTTTATTCTGGGCATCCCAATCAATGGAGCGTGGCACATCTTGCAGAGAAAAATAACAGACATTGTGAGAGAAGTTACAAGACAGTGGGCCTCATTACAAATGAGGCGGTCCGGAAATAACGGTGGCGGTAAACCCACCGCCACCGTTGTTTCTGGACCGCCTGATCCAGACTCCTGCAGGCGGGAGGTGATATTCCAGCCAGGTTTGACCTGTCGTGTTTAACACCGGCCGCCTGCAGGCAGACGAGGAAACACCGGCAGCATTACGAGATGCAGCCGGTGTTTCCATGATCACCATTCCCATTGAGTCGCACAGGACTCAATGGGAATGGGGATTAACACCATTCCGCCTCCGTGATTCCCAGAAAACCGGGGTTGTAATGCCCCGGTAATTCCGGGAATCACTGAGGCGGAATGGTAATACGAGTCTGGCGGTAACCAGGCGGTTTTACCGCCTCGGTTATCGCCGGACTCGTAATGAGGCCCAGTGTTTCAGTGAGGGAACAAGGTTATTTGGATAAATGGAGAAAAGTCAAGGAGCTCTGCGTGAAGAGCCAAGTTTTCAATAGTTTGCGGAAGACCCAATATGATTGTTCCACTCTCAGTGATAAATGTAGTGAGTTCCACAGTTCAGCTGCAATGACTTGAAAGCGTGATCTGCCCACTCTTGACAGTTTGAATTAGGACAGGAGGAGCCTGTTGGCATAGGCAGTTCTGGTTGTTCTTGTGGACATGGCTCTCATGAATTTCTCAACAAGATGGGAGGGCAGCATCCTGGAATGACACCTGTGGGTGATTGACAACATTTTGAAAATAATTCTTTCTTGTATCGGTAGTCAATGGGCCTCTCTTATAGCAGTGTTCATGTGATCTTGCTTAGGAATGTTTAATGCTGAAAGGAGAGCATTCTTTTGGATTACTGTCACAACCCTCATCCCAGATCCCCACTGGCAAGTCTATTTGCCAGGTGGAATCAGGACTCGGATCTCAAATAAAACCTGGCATCCACTTCCCAGGCCCTCTTGGGGCCAGTCCTGGCGCCTTTGGCACCAGGCTCATACATCGTAAGAGACATGTGTCCAGGAACTACGTTTTGTCAGCCAACATGGAGGCATCCACATAGCTTGGTTCTAGGAACCAAGCTATGCGGTATAGTGTTTTGGGTGTGGTGGCCTAGGGACTACTTTACCTGGACTACTTTGTGGAGGCTATTTAAACCACACCCGGACTAGACCACACGCTTCGCGTTACTTTGCAGTCTGCAACGTGACGCTCACCGTGTCCAGCTACCTCTCGAGCCTGGGAGAACCAGCACCTGCAGAAAGACAAAAGAACATCGTTAGCAGCAGCATCTTACCTGCATTCTCCATCTTCACTCTCAGCTCCTGAACAGCCCAGTTGGATCAGCGCGCCTCCCGTACCGAAGGACCTGAAAGAAGCAAAAAGACAACTTTAAAGGAGGCATTAAAGACATAACAAGGTACGAGCTATTTGAAAGGCTTACCTGGTTGGTCGACTTCCGGTCGGCATCGCTTCAAGAATCCACACTCGTTGAGAGAATACCACGACCTACAAAAGAAGGAAGAAACAGGTCAGCATATAAAGACATTGCAGCGCAGCGCAAAGCGCTTACTTACCACATCGTAGCGCTCGTTGGGCATCATCATTACCGGCGAGATCCAACTTAGCCAGTTCGCCTCACGGACGCTCCGCACACCTAAGGGAGTGAAACAGAGACATTACCACACAGAAAAAGGCATGCAGGAATAATAACTCAAAACCAGCAATAAGACCTAACTGAAAGACATTAAGCGGGTTGCTGTCAGTGAAGTAACTAGACCGCAATCGCCCACGAAAGACAACGCGCCCCTGCAAAGAAAGCAGGATGGAGAGCTCGACCACTTCTACCACAAGGTGAGGAGAGGGCCCAGATGGGCTGCGGGCATGCAGGAGGTGGGGGAAATACTACCTTGGTCAACCCGCCCTAAACACAGTCCTCCTGTATTTCCAGGCGGAACTTACTCCGAAGACCACACCTGGGGACCGTAGAGAAGGATACCAGTGACAAACTGGCTGGGTGGTGTCCCCATGGATTTCAGGTGAGCGTGACAGAATGCAAAGCCTACCATAACTAATCCACCTGGGCACCATGGAAACATCAGAAATTTACCAATTGGCACAATTGTTAGGTGATCTTCGTGCTGAGGTTCATTCCGCCCGACAAGAGACTAATGCACTCCGAAGAGACCTAATAGTAACCAAAGATCGCACCAAGGAGATTGGCAGACACTTCTTGCAATCACAGGCAGGCCAGACTCCTTTGCCTGAGGGAAATCCACCGATGCAAAATCTTACCCCCACACCAGTTCAGATCATGCTACTGGAACAGTTCCCCTGGCACCACCAGAAAGGTTTTCAGGCGACACACGGAAGTATGCATCATTCATAAATCAGTGTCGCCTTCATTTCCTTTGTCGACCTGGAGCATTCCCAAATGACCAAGCTCGGGTAGCTTTTGTATCATACTTGAGTGGAAGCGCAGCGGATTGGTCGGTGCCATTGGTGACCCATGATGATCCTCTGTTACATGACTATGGGGAATTCCAGAGAGAAATGGAAAAACGTTTTGCTCGCCATACCCAAGAGCAAGCAGTAGATAACAAACTTTTATCCCTTCGACAGGGGAACCAGGACTTGTTAACGTACATTGCTACCTTCAATAGACTGGTTGCTGAAGCCAGGTGGCCAGAAAACAAAAGAACCACGTTATTTCATCGAGGCTTGCAAGACGAATTAAAGGACGTCTTAGCCCAAGTGGTTGATCTCCCCAGAGACTGTACCGAGTTTATAAATCTGGTCGTGCTGATAGACCACCGGTTGCAGGACCGAAAAGCTGATCGGTCCAAAACAGACTCTCGAGTAGTGTACGTTCGACCAAGAGACAATGCATCACGAGTGCCAGAAAAAGCTGCAGAATCCATGCAAATCGGAGGGATACTGCCTCCATTAACAAAACAAGAGCGGGATAAAAGAAGACAACAACAACTTTGTTTATATTGTGGAAAGCCAGGACATTTGATGAAGGACTGGCCAGTAAAACCTCCAAGGAGAATAGTCGGGGCCACAGAAAAAGATGAAGTTAAGAAGTCGGAAAACTACCCAGCTCGGCAAACGTAGAGGTCAGTTTGTCGAGTGAAAAGAAAGAGTTTCTGACCTCACACTTTGCAATACCAATGATCTTAATAAACCACCAACGGTCATCAAAAATGCATGCCATAGAAGTATGCATCGATAGCGGAGCAGTTGGTAATTATATTGATCAAGAGCTGGCAGCAGAGATGGGGATTCCTTTGTGTTCCAAGCCGACCAGAGACAAGGTAACCACCGTGGATGGAACAGAAATTGCTTCCGGACCAGTAACCCAGTGCACAGCCGGAGTAACCTTGCTGTGCCAGAATGGACATCGGGAGCGTATCTCCTTCGATCTCATTAAGGCACCTCAATTCCGGCTAATACTAGGGATGCCATGGTTAGTTGCTCACAACCCTTTGATAGACTGGCAGGCACGGAAATTAACCTTCCCCGGCAATTGCTCCCCCGCCTGCTATTGTCCAGAGCAGAAACCCGACTTCAGTATCTCCATGACTCCCGGAGTGGCAGTATCAACCCCAGGAGTTACTAATACCTTGCCAGCTGAATACCACGATTTCCAGGATGTATTCCAAAAAGACCAAGTTAACACGTTTCCGCCACACAGGCCCTATGACTGTCAGATTGATCTCGTGCCAGGTGCACAAATCCCTTGCGGCAGGATCTACGCACTCAAAGAGCCGGAAAACCTTTATTTGAAGTCCTATTTAGACCAGTACCTTGCAAACGGATTTATCCGCCCATCGAAGTCCCCGGCTGCCAGTCCTTTGTTCTTCGTACCGAAAAAAGAAGGGGACTTGAGGACCTGTATTGATTATTGTGCGATAAACCAAATTACTGTGAAGAACCGTTACCCCTTGCCACTTATCCTTGAAATGCTAGACCAAGTTAAAGATGCCCAGATTTATACTAAATTGGATCTGCGAGGAGCGTACCACCTGGTCTGAGTCAGAAGCGGTGATGAGTGGAAATCCGCTTTCCGGACCAAATACGGCTTGTATGAATATCAAGTCATGCCCTTCGGGTTGTGCAACGCTCCCGCAGCATTTCAATATTTCATGAATAACTTCTTGAGAGAATTAATCAACGTTTGTGCCTTAGTGTACATAGACGACATCCTTGTGTACTCAGCCTCGAAACAAGATCATATCAAACATGTTCGCTCAGTCTTCACCAAGCTCGGCCAATCTCGTTTATATGCAAAACTCGAGAAATGCTTTTTTCACGTCACCGAAGTAGAGTTTCTTGGCTTCATCTTAACGCCAGGAGGCATAAGCATAGATGTACATAAAGTAGATCCCATTTTGAAATGGCCATTACTGACGTCTCTGAAAGGAACTCAGAGCATGCTGGGCTTTGCAAATTTCTATCGCCGGTTTATTCCAGACTTCTCTCAGGTTGTACACCCGATCACTGTACTACTACGAAAAAACAATTAAAAGTTTGCTTGGACCGAAGAAGCAGAAAAGGCTTTTCAGGAACTTAAACAAAGATTTACCTCCGCCCCAATCTTGCGATATCCTCATCCAGACCTCCCTTATGTCGTTGAAACTGATGCTTCCAGTATGGCAATGGGGGCTGTCCTTTCACAGAGGGACTCAGAAACTGGCCAACTACATCCTGTGGCCTTCTGGTCAAAGAAGTTCTCGCCTCCGGAGATTAATTATGCCATCACAGACAAAGAACTCCTGGCCATAAAATCCGCTTTCAAGGCATGGCGACACTATCTTCTGGGGGCTAGACACACCATTACCGTGATCACAGACCACCGAAACCTACAATATCTCAAAACAGACAAAGCCCAGTACTCGCGCCAATTACGGTGGGCCCTTTTCTTCGCTGAATATGACTATGTAATTACGTTTCGACCAGGAGTCAAGACCGGAAAGGCTGATGCCTTATCCCGTATGCGCATAGATGAAACGGCATATACAACCCCGGACCCGGTACCCATTATACCTGAAGACAAACCCTTGGGTATCACAACAGCCCTAACACAAGCAGACCTACGAGATGAAGTTCTGTGTACAATGAACCCTGATGCATACCTCGCATGGCAAAACCAAGGAGACAATATTCCATCAAGGAACAACTACCCTTTTTTAGGGATTGACTATATGTACCCAAGAAGGAATTACAACAGCATATTATTTCTGATTATCACAACTCACTAATTGAAGGACACCCAGGGACCACCAAAACCCTAGCCAAAGTGAAAATGACCTTTTGGTGGCCTACCTGGTGTAAGGGCGTCATCCAGTACATTCAGTATTGTGGAGTCTGTGCACAAAACAAATCACAAAAACCAAAAGCATTGTGTCTCCTACATCCATTGGACATTCCTCCCACTCCATGGCACACTCTTTCCCTTGACTTCATCACGGATCTGCCTCCCAGTCAAGGGTGTAATACCATTCCCGTAGTCGTGGACTTATTCTCTAAAATGGCACATTTTATTCCCCTTAAAGGCCTCTCAGATGCATCCACTTTAGCAAACGTATTTCTGGAGAACATTGTTAAGCTACATGGTTTCCCATCCGTCCTGGTCTCTGATCGAGGCAGCCAGTTTGTATCCAACTTTTGGAGAAAATGCTGCGCAATGGCACAGATTGACGTCCGGTTATCTACCAGTCACCATCCTCAAACGGACGGCCAAACCGAGAGAACCAACCAGACCCTCGAGCAGTATTTACAGTGCATGCTGCACCAGGATTTAAGGGATTGGAAGGACTTACTATGGATAGCCGAGTATGCATATAACAACTCCTTGCATTCTAGCACAGGACAAACTGCTTTTTCATACCCTTTATGGCAGACATCCACGTACCTCAGAACTTGACCTCCCAGCCAACTTGGAAATGCCGGCAGTAAAGACTCTTCACACAACCATCACTCAAGCTTTCAGAAAGGCGAAGGAACATCTCATTCATGCCAAAGAAAAAGAAAAGCAATTCGCAGACTAACACCGAGTGAAGTCCCCTGACTACCAAGTGGGAGATAAGGTTTGGTTAGCTGCTAAATTTGTACCCATTAAAGGAACCCGGACTTTCCATCCTCATTACTTAGGCCCTTATACCATCAAGGCAATTATTAATCCAGCAGCCGTCAAACTGGACTTACCACCTAACCTACAGATCCACCCGGTATTTCATGTGTCCCTATTAAAACCAATGCAACCTGGTACGCAAATTGGGACACCACCAAAACCTATACTTATTGACAGTGAACCTGAATTCGAAGTCAAAGGTATCCTGGATTCCAAATACTCTAGATCTAAATTGTATTATCTTGTCGATTGGAAAGGATTTGGACCCCAAGATAGGTCCTGGGAACCCAGGGAGAACGTCCACGCACGGCGGCTAATCAGGAAGTTTCATCGGAACTTCCCAACTAAACCTGGACCAGACAGAAGGAATACCACGGCAGGCGCCATGGGGGGGAGTGCTGTCACGACCTTCATCCCAGCTCCCCACTGGCAAGTCTATTCGCCAGGTGTAATGAGGACTCGGATCTCAAATAAAACCTGGCATCCACTTCCCAGGCCCTCTTGGGGCCAGTACTGGCGCCTTTGGCACCAGGCTCATACATCGTGAGAGACATGTGTCCAGGAACTACTTTTTTAGACTATCAGCCAACATGGAGGCATCCACATAGCTTGGTTCTAGGAACCAAGCTATGCGGTATAGTGTTTTGGGTGTGGTGGTCTAGGGACTACTTTACCTGGACTACTTTGTAGAGGCTATTTAAACCACACCCAGAAAAGACCACACGCTTTGCGTTACTTTGCAGTCTGCAACGTGACGCTCACCGTGTCCAGCTACCTCTCGAGCCTGGGAGAACCAGCACCTGCAGAAAGACAAATGAAAATCGTTAGCAGCAGCATCTTACCTGCATTCTCCATCTTCATTCACTCTCAGCTCCTGAACAGCTTGGTTGGATCAGCGCACCTGGCGTACCGAAGGACCTGAAAGAAGCAAAAAGACAACTTTAAAGGAGGCATTAAAGACATAGCAAGGTACGAGCTATTTGAAAGGCTTACCTGGCTGGTCGTCTTCCGGTCGGCATCGCTTCAAGAATCCACACTCGTTGGGAGCATACCCGAGCCTACAAAAGAAGGAAGAATCAGGTCAACGTATAAAGACATCGCAGCGCAGCGCAAAGCACTTACTTACCACATCGTAGCGCTCGTTGGGCATCATCGTTACCGGCAAGTTCCAACTTAGCCAGTTCACCTCACGGACGCTCCGCACACCTAAGGGAGCAGAAACAGAGACATTACCACACAGAAAAAGGCATGCAGGAATAACAACTCAAAAAACAGCAATAGGACCTACCTGAAAGACATTAACGAGTTGCTGCCAGTGAAGTAACTAGACCTCACTCGCCCACGAAAGACAATGCGCCCCTGCCAAGAGAGAAGGATGGAGAGCTTGCCCACTTCTACCACAAGGTGAGGAGAGGGCCCAGAGGGGCTGCGGGAATGCGGGAGGTGTGGGAAATACTACCTTGGTCAACCCGCCCTAAACACAGTCCTCCTGTATTTCCAGGTGGAATTTAAACCGCCGACCACACCTGGGGACCGTAAAGAAGGTAACCAGCGACAAACTGGCTGGGTGGCGTCCCCGTGGATTTCAGGTGAGCGTGACAGAACGTGAAGCCTACCATAACTAATCCACCTGGGTGCCAGAGAAACATCAGAAATGTACCAATTGGCACAATTGTTAGGTGATCTTCGTGCCGAGGTTCATTCTGCCCGACAAGAGACTAATGCACTCTGAAGAGACCTAATAGTAACCAAAGATCGCACCAAGGAGATTGGCAGACAATTCTTGCAATCACAGGCAGGCCAGACTCCTCTGCCTGGGGGAAATCCACCGATGCAAAATCTTGATTGTGTGGTCTGTGGCTGTGCTGGGATTTGATCAGTAGGGAGGGGCTGAGAAACTGGAGGGGGCTGAGCAATAGTCACTGACACTGTCTTTTTAGTCTCTCCCCTTGGGCCTCGCTTTGTATCAGTCAATATTTTATTTATCAATTCATCTGATGAATGCAACTCTCGTTGTGGGTATATTTTTTCTATACTCAACTGATCGCATCTATTTGATTTTCTCAAACTATCATTCCACTCCTCCGCCTCCTTTTCTTTCACTCTCTCTGCTTTCGACTTATGCCTGTGCGCATGTTTCTCTCTACTTCTCCAACGAAGCATAGCTCCCCTCCTCCAGTCCCTAAGGATATCAAATGCTGCAGGGCGTGTTTTCTTTGTCATCAACACCTTCTCCAAGTTATCTATTCTCGTAATCTCAAAACTCCCATGATTCGGCCACTGAAGATCTTCCTCTTTTCTGGTTTACCTATGCCAAGTCTCACAAAACATTATCGCTCCCACACCATATTTCACATACATCTCATACGCCGGCGACCCCATGGGTGGCGCAACCTGGCCAGTTTCCAAAGATTGTCTACCGCAGCGGAAAAATCCCGCTAAAGTGGATAATACCCCAGGCATGTTTAAACCTTACCCTCGGGTAATTAACCTTACGCTGGGTGTTTGATTTTGCAAAATCAACTCTCAACCAATATTAGGGTTACTTTGATTCGGGGCATGACTCACCTGATCAGTTAAGTCATCTCTCAAGATGCAATTTGTCCGTATACTGACACAACCAATGACGTCGTGTCTGCGTATCATGGCTCACTCTGCCTCGTTTCGGGACCCTCGCCTCCTTGTTCTCTAGCTGGGCACGTCGATAAGGGATCAGTTGTCTGCAGATCTGCACTTTCACAGGGGCGCCCCGAACACCTCTTGATCCCGGCTCGATCGTCCTGTCCTCGCCGTTCTCTCCGCCTTCCTTATTTTACAACATACACGATGGAACAAGTGGGGGAGGGTCCCTATTCGGGCTCCATCCTGAAGGGGCCCCTAGGGGACCCTCGCGGATGGAAACAAAGCACAATCACCACACATGAACTGATACGCCAGACACAAGATTTTATTCCCAAAATCTAGGGTTTATTGCAAAGCAAATAGTCTCAGTTGGCCAACTGGGTCCCACGCCCCGCGATGTGTGTTTCCAGACCCCGGTTGACGCAAGAGAGAGAGAATCGTACAACAGTTACATATATACAAAATGAGCATCTAACAATCAGTAGTGACACATCCAATACCGCCCATATTGTATGTCTTTTGAACTGGGTCCGATGATTGACAATTGTGACGAGTATGACACCTTCAAACATTCATTTAGCAACAGTTTGCAATTTTCCAAGCCTACAGACACAAGTCTTTGTTTTAAAGAACACAATGCTTCTGTTTTTGCAAGCAAGCTGCGTGCAGGGGAGAGACACATTCCAGGCCTTGCTATCTCCTATTTTCTATTTGTGTACTGGGGGTCAACTTGCTCTCCAGGGCTTTAAAGGGCTCAGGAAAGGGGGGCCGCAAAAAGAGCATAATTCCAGCCATTTATGTTCACTTCTAACATTTCTACTGTATTAACGAGACTAGCTGGCACCCGTGTACTGATTAGAATGCCTCGCTGCTTACTTCCAAGGATTTGTGAGGGAGGAGACCGGGTATTTCTGTCTGGGTTGCTGCGTTATGTTTCAACAAGTCTCACGCGACCTTGGCACTTTACATGAACAATGATGTACTAGTGGAGCAGAATACGTTTTCAGCAAAGCAGTTTTAACAGAAAGCAAAAGGCAAACGTTAGAAAACAAAATGGCGATTTCAGTCACTTCAAAATGGCCGCATTTTAGTCAAGCTTATGGCTATATATTTCTAATACTAAACACATGAGGCGGTTGGTCTTCGGCCAACAAAGTACATTGCCCTCTGATTGAGGGGTGTCTACTTTGTCTGGACTGACACGTAGAGAAGGATACCAGCGACCAACTGGCTGGGTGGTGTCCCCGTGGATTTCAGGTGAGCGTGACAATTACTTGCAACTTGTGACTATTGTTCTTGGTGGTGCCTGTGAATAGTGCATTGCGGCACAGGCAATGGTAGGGTGGCTATCGGCTGACAGGAATGACCTGCAGGCATTGATGAGTTTGATGGTATGGACTGCTGAGGAGGAGATAGCATTGGCTTGACGCATCAGAGAGAGGGAGACCTCAAGGTAGACTCCCAAGGTTTTTACTGACTGGGAGACAGGGATGTTTATGCCATCGATGATGAAGGAGGAGTAGAGCTGGCTGAGGTTGTTGATTACAGTAGGTAGGTCGATGATGAGTAACCCAGTTTTGTCATCGTTAAGGAAGTTAGTGGCCATCCAGGTTTGAATGGTCCGATAGATAGATTAAGCGTCTCTGAGTCTTGGTGGTAGTTTTCAGAGAGGGGGAGGAGAATCTGTGAAACATCTACATAGTTAGGCGATACTCATTGAGTCTTGGAGGATGAAAAATGGTTTTGGGAAAATGTTGCAGAGTGTGGGGGAAATACAGGAGCCCTGGTGGATGCTGCAGGATATAGGTATCAGGGATGGGGCACTAGCATTGTCAGCAAAGACTCTGATTGTTCTGTCTTTCAAAAGGGAGATGACCCAGCTGGATGCCTCTGATGAGAATTTGACTGCGGAAGTCAGGTGTTCATAATGGGTTTTGCGATCCACTGGATCTAACTCTGCATGGAGGTCTAGTAGTAGAAGGAGAGCAGATTTCCCAAAGTCTTTGATTTCATCTAGCTGTTAAGTCAAGTAGGTCAGATTCAGTCCTGTGTCCGGGGCGGAAAGCTGATTGACAGATCCCTAGTATGCAATTGGATTCCAATTTGGTTGTAAGCTGCTCTATTAAAGATCTTCAGAAGCAAGGGGATGGTTGTGATAGGTCAGAAGTTTGTGGGGGTGGTGGGGTCCAAAGATGGTTTCTTTAGCCATGGGAGTACCCAGACCTCCTGCCGGCGGGTGGGAACTTGGCAGGATGCAAAGGATGAGTTGGTAAATGAGGGAATGAAGGGGACTAGGGCTTCTGCACAGTCCTTAACAATTGTGGCATGGCAGGTGTTACCTGCACATCTTGGGGGCTTCAGAACTTTAAGTAAGGAGCTAGGTTTGTCCTCAGAGATAGTGTTAAAGCTGGAGGGGAGGCTGGCGCCTGAGGCTGTTGGGATGGGAGACATCTGAGGAAGAGGACTGTTGGGTAGTGTAGTGACTTGCTTCTATAAGGTTTTTTTGTGTAGCAGGTTGATTTTATCCTGGAGCGCATTTTGGACATTGGTGCACCAGGTCTCATCTTTGGAGAAGTGGAGTGTGTGAGAGGAGGGCATTTCAAGTTCTCTGAGAATTGTGAAAATCTCTTGAGTGTTGTATTTCACATTGGTGATTCTCATGTTGTATGTGGCCGATTTAGCTAGTAGGATGGCTGTCTTGTATGTTTTGGCAGCAGTGGTGAAAGTGGATTTAAAGGTGGAGGGGGTATTTCTCCATTTAGCCTCAGCCTCGCTTTTCTTAGCACAGAGTTCCATGGGATTGGGGTGGAGAAGGCCATCTGTGGTACATGTCAATTGCCTTTGGTAAGGTTCAGTGTGGATATAGATTTAGCAGGGCCCAGTCTCTCTAATAGCTTGTCAATCTGAGACATTGGTTTTGCATTGAATTGGGAGATTTAGTCATTGAAAGTCAATGAAAAACAACCGGCTTTGGTCAGGCTTTGGTACCAGGACTACTGGGAAAGACCAGTTGCTGTATGATTTCTCTATTACCCCATGTGAGGATTTTCTTAAACTGTTAAAATATGGTGGTTTTCCTCACTTCTGGCAGTTTATACGGTTTCATTTGGATGACCATTCCTGGGGTGTGATGATCTTGTGAGCAGCACCTTGCACTCTACTGGGCTTTGTAGACAAGACATCTGCATATCCTTCTCTTCATTTTGCCAATTCTTGGTATTCTTGCAAGCTGAGTGCGGTTGGGATGGCAACCCCTTGTCCTTATGTGGGCAATGGATTCCGGTGGCTGTTTTTGGCATATAATACTGGGTTTTGGTGGTTAGTATTGTTAAGGAGAATTCTCATTCTATGGCTAATTTCCCTTACCCAGTGAGTCCCTCAGCAGCTTTGCTGGATTTCTGGAGTTTATTTTTTCCACTGCGTAAGAGTGTGAGCTTTTCCCACACTCTTACCTTTGTTTTGCTATGTGTATTTCATCTATTTTTGTGATTGTGGACTCTGGAGTACACCACTTCAGAAGCCCCACTCTTTTGTGTGTTACACAGCACCTTCAGTGCAGTGACACAGGGTTGTCTATTAGACTTCCCACTGACTCCATTTCTGGGGCTGACTACTGTCCCCCAGAAAAGGGTAAAGTTGCCATTAACTTTTCATAGTCATTTAACCACAGATCCAGTACATCCCATCTTACATGGAGTATTGGAAAGGGTTAATTATTAGCCCTTGTTATCTGTACCTCTTGGAGCATTGTTTAGCTCCCTTAACATTAAGACTTGGCTGGTGGCAGTGGTACCTACCCTAATTTTCCTACTGCGATTATATTACATCACGTGGTAGTGTTTTAGGCTATTTTAGTAGTCTCGAACTTTATACCCGCTAGCCCAAATACTTTTTATGTTTGGCTCCGGTTGGGTTTAATCGCCATTTCTTTTTGTTAACATCCTTCTTGGGTATTTCTTTGCGCGGCTAACCATGTTTTCCTCCTTTGTGTGCCGACCTTTGGCGGGCTTCTGACCAGAAGCCCTCCTTTGGCGTCTGGGTGTCTAGGTGGGCTGAATGTGAGGGAGGGGTTTAGTCACCCCCTGCACAGGGTCTCCTTGGAGACCCAAGTCACACTTTGTGTTGATTGGCTGAGGTGGTTGTCCGGTCTGGACAACCCCCCTGCTGAGTGATTGACAGCCAGCCTGAGTGAATGGGGGATTTTGGCATAAAAGGCAGGACTCTTGAGCTAGATGGCAGAGTCCCCACTGGAACTGCAAGGAACCGAAGAGAAGTAGAGAAGAAGACGGCTGCTAAACCCTGAGTCCCGGTGAAGCTCTGCTGCAATCGTGAGCTATCTACCCCTTCAACGACTAAGAGAAGATATAGTCCAGAGTTGTCTTCCCTTGAGCCTGGTGGGATCAACCAGCTTGTCTTTTCTTCAGTCAGAGAATCCTCTCCTGGGTCGAAATCACTGCTGTGCTGTTGTGGTCCGGATAGCCATCAAAAGAGCCCTCTCCTGATTTTAAGGAGCGCACCTTTTATTCATTGTTGTCTTTTTCGCTGCTTTTAGCCTCATCCCTGGGTGGTGCAGATCGCTCCAGACGTCCTCCTTCTAGTCCCCACGACTGAAACTGCAGGAACAGTGAGTCTGCAGGAACTACCAGGAACAACTGCCGTGGCACCAGCTTTTTTCTCCAACGGAATAAGGTACTGTGCACACTTGGTCATTCTCTCTGTCGGACCAGCCGGAATTGGGGTGAACCCTTTTCCTCCATGAAGATTTGTTCTTTCTTCCCTCCCTCTTATACCTTCCATTTGAAAATCTTTACAAACTCTTGGCATCTCGAATCTCGAACTGTTCCAACGTGTGATCGTCGGCAAATGAGCATCTGCTCCATTGACACTGGCGCAGGCCTATTGACTTTAATCTGTATCTTTGAATAAGTCCTCGAGTCTCCTTGCCTTGAAAAAGTATTGCCTATGATTATTATTCACTTTTGCCTTGTTTGAAATTCTAAAGTAAAAAGTGTGTTTTCATTTTGTGAGCATTTCTATTCACGGGTAAGCATTAGTATCTCAACACCGGTCTGTCAAATCCTAATGTACTTACCTTGAATTTGCTGGAACAATTGGAATTGGTTGTGTGTAGTGTTTTTAACGTGTAGTTTCGAATTTATAGAAGTGTAATGTTTTATAACAGATGGTTTAAAATAAATGTACTTATATTTTTTACCTGAAACCTTGAGTCAGTGTTTGCTTGAGTCACAGTGATTGTGGTCCTTTGTGTAATCTCTACTACTGCTCATTTACTCTTGAGATAAGTCTGGCTGCTCCGCCACTGCTACCACTTTAACGGTGTAGTACAGGCTTGTACCAAAGGTGAACTTGTATTACCACTTGTAGTCTTAATTGTGTGTAGTGGTCCCTAAGGGCACTGCACAGGATTCTGCCTAACAACTATTTTCTTTCCAGTCGTAGAGCTTATTGATATGGTACAGCAGGGACATCTTCCTCAGGTTGGCTTGTTGTACCTTGCATGTTAGACAGTATACCCTTTCAGTTACCACGTACTGTTCATGCCACCAAGCCAGTAGTTCTTTTTTTTGTGGTTGTCAAAAAGGACATCACTTGGTCTTCCACTTCAAATGTACATAGCTATACCTTATTATTGTCGGCAGCTTCTTGTCTGTGCTGCGTCTCCTCCATAGGAGTTCTCACCAGCGTCTGACCATATCCATACACTCTAGTATATTTCGTATTAGAGGATACTCATTGCATGGTTGAAATGTGGGACCTTTTGGCTCCTCCCTCAGAATTTCCAGTACATTCCTGGGATTCCGCCATGGGATGTACTGGAAACACCAGTTCAAACAGGAAAAATCAATGTTTTACAGCCTGATATCAAAGAGAGACTAGGCTACCAACTCATTCCAGTTCTTCCTCTTTTCTGCTACCAGTTTTAAGAGCATCTGTTTCAGAGTCTAGTTAAACTTTGTACCATGCCATCTGCCTGAGGATGATAGACTTATATATGCAGAGCCTGCATCTTCATCAGCTCTTTCATTTATTATGAACAGGGACGTGAAGCTACCTTGATTTGTCAACTTCTCTGAGGGGACGCCCACTCAGATGAGGAACAGCACCAGGACCTTTAGAATAGCCTTCGTGGAGTTGCTGCACAAAAGGAAGGCCACTAGCTATCAGGTTGTGTGGCTAACCATCCCTAGATGCATTTGTTTCGAGACCGTGAGAGTTTCAGGGGTCCGAGTGAGTCCATGCCAACATGGTGGAAAGGTATTTCAAAGATTGGGTAAGGTTATAGCTGAGAGTGGGGGAAACAGCATCTGGGGAAGTTTGCCAGCAGATGAAGAGAAGACACAGAATTTCTTCACTTCAAGATATACAACAGGTTTGTAGAATTGGGTTAATCGTGTTTGCTGTGTTTTCTCAAAGCCCAGATGTCTGGCAGTCAGGCTCAAGTGGGCAAGTTCCAATACATCTTTTCAGAACTGTTTGGGTACCAGCAATTGTTGGTAGTTAGCACCATTGCCCCTTGGGTTCAGAGTGATTCGATATATGCCCTCCTTTCTCAAAGTTTGGGACCTTTCGGGTTCTACTCTACGCCTCTGAAACCAAGGAGTTATGGGCCTGGTACAAGAGAGCATCAGTTCTATGGCTGTTGCAAACTCCACAGATGTTTTTGTATTTCTGCTCTGGCATCCTCCCTTTATTTGGCTTCTGTCATCCCCCTAAATATAGCATCTTCTCTGTTTGTGGCATTCAATGTTTCCGCTTCTTCAATCTTTAAGATTAGAATATTTTCGCATGTCAGCTGGGCCTTCACTTGTCCCTGCTTTTGGACAAATGGCCGTTTTCCTAGGTAAATTAGGGGTACCCTGACCCCCTCGAATGTCTCGGTCAATCCCACTCGCCCCAACCACCACAACATGCTTTAAGACCATCTCAGATTTCGTAGGGTGGAATGGTTGTATGTTCGTCAGCATACAGGTCACACTTGGCTGCTCTCGGGGTGATGCACGCAGGTAGACGTGCTATGCTGGTTGATCTCACTGCTCCTAAAATATTGGGGCTCTGGGTGAACACTTTATCAGCGTCTAACTGCACAGAACACACTCTGAGTGTCAAGGACATTTAAGAGTCTTTTTAAAATTCTTTGTGAGGTCTAATGATGTCCTTCTTGCTCTCGAATTCCCATGAACCTCCTTCCTAACCAATGAATCGTCAAGCCATGGTTATTTCTTTTGATTGTTATCCTCTACTGTCCAATAACGTTCTTGTACTGACGGTGTTCTCTCTGATAGCAAGCTCATTAACTCCCTCAGGGGCTTCCTAACTTTCCCTTCTCTCACTGCAAGTTAGTGTTCTAATGGGAAAGGTGGGATTTTTAACCTTGAAACTACTCTATGAGATTTACCTGGTTCCTCTTGTTCCTCTCACATCCACCTGTATCTCTCCCTTCTACTCTACCTGCTCCTCTCCTGTCTCTTCCCTACCAACTTCCTGTCCCTGAGGTTTCAATCTTCCTCTAACATGCCTCCACCCTTTGATGTTACCCCTTTCTCACTCCTCCTACTCTACTACCACTACTACACCTTATCCTACAGTACTACTCCTCCTCCACCTTAACTACTACTACTACACACACACTGCTACTCAGTCACTCTCCTTATAGCGGGTATCATTCTTCTAACATTCCCACCTTTCACTGTCCTTTCTAAACACACGTCTCACACCCATGCTTCCTATTTCCTATCTTCTGCTCATGTGTCCCTACCCTGGTAAGGGTTGGCCAGATCTCCCTATACAATCATATCACCTTTGTTTAGTCCGTTCCCTGGACGTGTATGCATGGGAAAACACCTAAAAGCCATTGTTAGCCCTGCCCACTTTCTCTGCACATCTGGGCGTTTTGGTGGTGTTGGAAAAGGAAGGTTAAGGTTCGTTTCTGGGGCCCTATTGGTGATAGGCCCTTGGGTACGTTTGGGGAATCTTCACCTTTCTTCCAAGTCCATGGTGGTCTAGTGGATTGTCCTTTGTTGAGGGACTACAGGCACTCTTTGCTTACTTATCCTGTCCGCTGAGCGGCTCCTCTTTATTGCTATGCTGCTGCAGTCAGCATATTTCTGTCTCTCTCTCTCTCTCTGTCTCTCTCTCTCTCACTCTCTCTGTCTCTCTCACACTCTCTCTGTCTCTCTCACACTCTCTCACTCACCAACCGCTCCCTGCAGGAATCGGGTCACAGCAATGCTGGAGCTTCATTCATGCAGATAAATCCTTCTGATTTGCCAGCTTCTCTCCTCAGAGACTGCCTGGTTCTCTTCTCTCTCTGGTGGGCCTGTATCTGAAATGCCAAGAAGAACCCTGGTGCGAATAGGCACTCAAAAGCAATGCTGGAGACATGGTTCTGTTCAGATAGAGATTGGCACGCAAGAGGAGGGAACAGGAATTGGGCCCTCTCTGTTGTCTCTGTCCACCTAAATGGTAGGACTGGCTCTGGAATGAACCCTGGAAGGGCTCCCACCCAGGGACGTCATTTCACCAAAATGCCAGGGGTAGAGGAAGTGACATGGTTCGACCCTTGACCTCTGATGACATCCTAGGAAGTAATGTAATTTGGCCCCACCCCCAACACCACTCTTTTTTACCAACCACACTCATTATGAGTTCTGGGGTGTTCCTTATATAGAATTTTGAAAAGAGTACATCTGGTAACTACCACAGGATTCGTAGTTTGAATCCCTTCAGAAAATCGTATGTATTATCACATCATTTTTCACTCGGGTCAAAGAGTGGAGTACATGTATGTGTTTTCTCCACTCAAAAAAAAATTAAAATAATAACAATGTGTAGGAATGTGCAAGCACGTGCCCTTTACTGTCACCCATTCCTCTCCTCCCGTGTGCAGGCGCATTCATGGAAGGGTCGAACCTGAATTGTTTTGGGCCGTGGGACATCAGCGATGGGAAGGAACCACTGTTGTCACACGTGCATTGCCTTCCTTTTCACAACAAATGAAATGCATTTTACTTAGTGATTTGGTATAAGTTGTACTGTTCGCATTGTTTAATTTAAAAAAAAAAATGCTAGTCCAGTATTCTTTTCAGCCTAGTGGCAGCAAAATCATAATGGCTTGGTGTCCGGGGACCACAGTATATCAGGCGTGGACCAGTAATCACTGCATGTGGCCTTCCTGCTGGAAACACAGCTACAGGCCTAATGTGGTCTTTACAATGAGAAACTGTTATGCAGAGCAGTCATCAGCCTGCGTGCGCAGCAGCAATGCTGTCAGTGATGATCTTGGGAACGTAGTGCCATCACGCGCCTATACTTGCATCGTGTTGCGGAGAAGTCACAACTGCACGCCAACATATTGCCGTTTGGTCCATTGCCTGATTTACGAATGTGTACACAACTCCCCTGCACACATTTCACTACCTGACCTGCGCAAGCATCCTCCCTGAGTGTTCAACGTGTGGCCGTGCATCGATTCCACTAATGGCCCACCTGCCAGCATAGCACATCACACAGTAAGGGGTTATCAGGGCGCAAGGGCCAGCTTAGCAAGCTTAGCAACTGACCTCAGAATTCAACCATTTACTCAACAAGACCATTTGAGCTATTGGCAATTTCAAATGTACTCATTTCTGCAGTAAAGCATTCAAAGCATCGGTGGTGTGTGTCAGGGGTGCGATGAGGTGGCAGTGGCCGAGACAGTGGTGGCGCAAGGGAAGCGCCCGTGTTTGGTGCGGTTCAAGAAGGGGTTTGGTCGGAGAGGGAAATGTTGCTCAAGTTAAGTGTTCTTAGGTGGTTTATCAATGAGTTCCCCTGGTTCTGCTGCTGCTTAAGACAATGGAGCCAAACTCACTTGATGGCGTCCATAGTTCCGAATTATCTTCCATTGCAGTTCAACCGCAAGCATGTTACCCTGTAAATTCAGGTTAATGAGGAAAGCATTAATATTTTCAAAACGTCTGTATTTCTTCGCCTGGGTTGGTGCCGGTCGTGGAGTCCAGCACCTAGAAGCGTGTTAGCCTCCATGGTGCGCTACATAAGCTCCTTCTGGTTTAACCATTTGAAAACGCCAGGGCATGACCTACTGCCCATTGTCACTGAGATTTCGGTTTTGTGAACAGACCATGCTACATTATGCGTCTGGTGACATTCTGGGTGTTTAGGGATTTTGCAAACTAATTTTTGCAGGTCACAGCTCACACACACTTTTGGCCCTTCTGTAAATGTGCGCTTGATCGGCTGGACAGTGTTCCATGTGGGCTGTTTCCTTTCCCAGCCCACTTGGCCTCCAAGTGTCTGTTATGTGGCCTGACTGTAGTATGTGGCCTATTTAACTGTGGGCCCGTTGCCCCTTTAAGAAAAAGTGTCATAATCACGCCATGACACTCCCCAATAAAAGGGGCTCTGCTGGCACGCAAAGGGAGGGGCAGCAGACCCCCCAGAAAGTGGCAACTCGTGTCTGTGTCATTTACTGTCCTTTGTTTGACATGTGACCACGGCCTGATCCAGCAGCCCCGATCTGGGTTCCCCCAGAGCCGAAATTGCCATATCCTGGGTGCCCCAAGCGACGGTAAACCGTCTGGTGTTCCGGACACTGCAGGGCGTCCACTGCGGTTCATCTGCTGTGTACCCCCAACATTATTGGTACGTCGAGTGATCCCGACATCTGGTGCGGCCCGCCCTGGTGACCTTTGGGCTGCTAACATTGGCGACGAGGGTGGTCTGGGCCCCGCAAGTGAAAGCGTGCGGGCTGCTGGAAGCCCATCATCCTGTTGGAGAAGCAGCATCGGCCGTGTGTGAGGAGGTGGCGTTGGTCGCTGCAGGTGGCCCAGGACCCACGTACTGTGTGTTTGCATGCGCCGCCTGGTGCCCGCGGGTGAGGTCAGGGTGCCGTGGGGCCACCGAACAAAGGAAGAACAGCTGTAGCGGGCCGACTGGAAGCAGCGTTGGCCGTGCGTGTGTGAGGAGCGGCGGCCGCCACACACAGGAAGTGGGCGGAGCCTAGCAGGACCCAGGCCTGCATCAGTGAAGGTGCAGAGCGCGGAGGACTGCTGGTTACTTCCTGCGAACCTTCAGGGAGGAGCAGCGGGCCCTCACGTGCCTGCTCAGTTAAGGACATGGGGCCACGGTGGTGACTGAACAACAAATATCCTGGCTGCAACAAAGGAAGGTGGGCGTGGCCCACAAACGCTGGGCCCGTGGCAAACAAATACTCTTTCCTTTCTGTGCTAGAACAAAGTGATTTGAGGTCAGTAAACTACCGGACCTCCTTGAAAGATGCTCCAGTGCCCTAGTGCCCAGTGCATTAGGAACAGAGGTACGGGGGCTGGGGTGCCTAGAAATAGGGGGAAAAAACGTACATGAAGTTTGCCAGGAGCAGCGGCCTGAACGTTTGGTAACACTTGTAGAGGGTGATCCGGAGGCTCAGCAAGGCTGTGGTGGGGTTGGAAACAGGGCAAATCAACCCCTTGTGACATCTCTACCACCAAGAAGATAGCCCATAAGGGTAGCAGCTCCACAGGGAGTGCTCATGCACCCTTGGGGGTCCTCAATCTGCTGAACGAGGCTAGGTGCCCAGCCGCAGTGGGTACTCAGGGTGCCACGTCAACTGTGGGCCCGTTGCCCCCTTAAGAAAGAGTGTCATGACCACGTCATGACACTCCTCAATAAAAGGGGCTCCGCTGGCACGCGAAGGGCAGTGCAGCAGAGCCCTAGGAACTGGCAACACGTGTCTGTGTTATTTATTGTCCTTTGTTCGCCGTGTGACCACAGCCTGGTCCAGCAGCCTGAGTGCCCCCAGACCTGAGGCTGCCATATCCTGGGTGCCTCCAGCCACAGTAAACCGTCCGGTGATCCGGACATTGCAGCATTGTTGGTAAGACGGGTGATCCCGACATCTGGTAAGGCCCACCCTGGTGACCTGTGGCAGGCCGCTAACACTGACTACTTGTTTGGAAACTTGATAATTTAAACAATGACCCACCAGTATTTTACAGTGCTGTGCAGCAAGTCTGATTTTAAGCCTAAAAGTAATTAACATGCAATAATGTGTGGTTAGCACTGCTCTTGGCAAACCTGATAAGTGGCCCATTGTAACGTGCAAGCCTGGATGTGCCCCGATTCTGCCAACGCTTATCTCATGTGCCTTTGTTGTCACATCCAACGGCTTCTTGTGAGGATGGAGATTTTCTCTTACTGGGATCCCCTTTTTGTGTGTCTTGGTTCCCATTCACAGGTAACGCGTGACCACATTTCTGAGCTAGCGGTCAGTCTACAGTGAGGGTTAAAGGAGGCGGGGAATTGCCCAGACTCAGAGGGCCTGACCATCCCCATTACTTGTGTCTATCACTATTGTTCACAGCCTGGCAAACAATTCTTGGTCTAAGCACAAAACTGGCTGAACACTTAAATCAATAGACGGTATTAAGGGCGGCTGAGCTTCTGCGGCTCAAGCAGGGCTTGCCTTCTGCCTGAGCTTCAAATGCGTGCAGCGTATGCATGCAGCAATGTGCAGGGCTGGCGGAAGGCAGGCAGCCCTGCCTGACCCTTACAGCCTCACCCTGCCATACTCTGTCTTCCGCTGAGCGGGGCTGCCGGGGCCCCGCTATACCACTGCCTACCCCGCAGCCTAAAGTTACTTTTTATTGTTTTACATTTTTTTAATACTGGGGTTGCAAGGAGACCACAGAGGTCGCACCTGTGGCCCCCAGGGGTCGCAGGTGGAACCCCAGGTGACCCTTAAATGACATTCGTGCTCCCACCCCCAAACGAGAGGGTTTCCCACAACCCCTTTGACAAGGCCCAGCTATTGGCCTTGTCATGGCTGCCATTATTGCGAGTAAAATGAAAGGATTAAAGTTACTGATGGTGTGTTGTGCGGACTAATGAGGAGATATTGCTGGATCCAGTTTGAATACCCCTCAGTGCACTTTTTACAAATGCACAATTCAACCAAGAAATAAACAAGAGTGACATATAGCCCACTGATGCATTCAAGGACACAAAGAGTACAGGTTTATTCCATTGCTACACTGGTTTGCTACACTGGTTTGCTGCACTGGTTTGTTGGTGGCAGCATACATGGCTTTTATTTATCACTGGTATGGATCTAGTATAAGGACTGGTTTATCAACAAGATGGTGGGGGAGGTGAGGATATCCTGCAAGGGTTTGGGCCACAGTCCCTTGAATGACTCTCAGGGTGGAAGGCAGGATCGCCATTAAGGTCTGGTGCCTCCATCCACTCTGTGATTCTGGAGGCAGGGCTACTGTAGGGAGGTTGCCCTGGCGTTCCAGCTCATCAAATTCTTTGGGCAGGGCATTGTCACATTGAGTAAAAACATTTCCATGTCCTTCTTAGGGAGGCTTTAAGCATGCACTAAACATCCAATATC
This sequence comes from Ambystoma mexicanum, assembly GCF_040938575.1. NCBI lineage: Eukaryota > Metazoa > Chordata > Amphibia > Caudata > Ambystomatidae > Ambystoma > Ambystoma mexicanum. Next base: position 419,062,457 of record NC_090938.1, read on the forward strand.
CAGCACCTCTGCAGTACAGGTAATCCCCAAAATCCACTGATCGCCCCTAGAGAGAGCTCACTGATCAATCACAATGTCTTGCCAGGTGATGCGTTGGCTGATGGAAGAACACTGTTTGCCAAGCACTTCCCCTAAAAATGACACTACAATTGAATTACGAGAACTGGGGGTGAGAGCTGTCCATAGCAGCACTCTCCATATTCCAATACCCTACTGGCCTTGCTGAACATCCAAAACCTTTATTCTGCTGTCCGTCATACACAGACGTTTGGCAGCAGTACTCTGAGCTCCGCAGCAGGAGCCCTTCAGCATCTACAGTGTGTGATTTCAAAAAGGGGGTTGTCAGTAAAAAAGACTCAGAGTGGGGCATTGTGCAGAAAGGCGCAGAGCCGGAAAGAGGGCAGGAAAATTGCAGGCATTCTGAGACTGGCCAATCCACTCTCAAGAACAATAAAAGTGAATTCATGAACTTGATTAAGGTAGGTTGGTGCCAGGGGAAGTGTGGTCAACCCACTATATACACCTGTGGCATTTCAACCACTGTCTGGGTGTTTGGAGGCAGGAGAAGGACATTGAAAAGCTGGCAGTACAAGCAGAAGGACATTGATATTGATATTTTATTTCTATCGCGCTCGTACACAATTGTTTCAGAGCGCGACAAGGCAAGGGAGGGGAACAGGGGAGAACAAAACAGTGATCTTACTAGGCCCAGTGACATTGAGAACGTGCAAGTGCATGGGAGAGGGGGAGGTGAAAAGTGCATGGAAGGGGGGAGAAGTGAAGTGTGAAGCAGAGGAGAAATAGATAAATAATAATAAATACACAAATAAATAATAAAGGTAACAAACAGTTGTAGTGCAGCCAGCAATTTGCAAGTGCTAGGTTTAAGGCAGCAGACAGGGTAGGTCTGATAAGTGCAGGAAGAAAAAGGGGGGCTGTATGGGTACAGATACAGACCCCAGTGCAAGAGGTGGCCCGGAGGCAGTGAGGGAGGGTGGCAGGGTGAGCAGGTACCTGGGCCCGGAGGACAGAGGGTGGCCATGTGTACAGTGCCAAGAGAGAACAGATCAGCATTGGAGAGGGGGAGCGAAGGCAGAAGAAAAGATGAAAGGTCTGGAGGTGCTTCTGGAACCAGAGATGGTTCTCCTCAAGTTTTAGAGTGACAGGGAAGCTGTCCCAGAGGGAGGCCCCAGCCGAAGACAGAGATCTACCCCCAGCTTGTTTTTTTGTAAAACGACTGACCCTGAGGAAGTTAGGGGTAGAGGAGCAAAGAGCTCGAGAGATGAGGTATTTGCGGAGGTAGAGCTGAAGGTATTTTGGGCCCAGGCCCCAGAAAGCCTTGTGGACAATGCAGAGGGTTTTGAATTTAATCCTTGCATCCACTGGGAACCAATTGAGAGATTTCAGAGCTGGAGAGATGCGATCCCAGAGCTTGAGGTCAAGGACAAGTCTTGCAGTCCTGTTCTGAATTAGTTGCAGAGGGCGCAGAGTAGAGGCAGGTAGATTTAGAAAGAGGCTGTTACAATAGTCCAACCTAGAGAGAACCAGAGCTTGGGATACCATGAGCTTCTGGGGGAAGGAGAGGAAAGGCAGAGTAGGAAGTTTGACTTTTTGGAGACCTCAGAGATGTGGGCGTAGAAGGAAAAGGCGGAGTCAAAGATGATCCCGAGGTTCTTAGCCTCGCAGGTGGGGGTAGGAGGAAGGCCAAGGGAAGCCGACCAGAGAGTGAGGGGAAGTGATGGTGAAGCTGTACCGATGAGGAGGATCTCTGTCTTGCTGGCATTCACACAAAGATTATTGGTGGCACACCAATCTTGAATGAAAGTTAGGCAATCAGAGATTAGAGAGGGAGAGGAGGTGCAGAGGGCAGTCTGAAAATGAGTTGAGTGTCGTCAGCGTAGCACTGGAAATTTGAGCAGAAAATGGCAATGCAGTGGGCGAGAGTTGCCAGGTATTGGTTGAAAAACCAGGGCGAGAGGTTAGACCCGTGGGGAACACCACAGGTTGAGAAGAAGATAGATGATAGGACGGACCCAAGTTGGACCTGGGAGGGTCGATCAGAGAGGAAAGAGGTCATCCAGGCCAGAGCCTGATCAGTTATACCCAGGTTTTCACAGAGACGGTTGAGCAGGATGGTATGGTTGACTTTGTGGAAGGCAGAAGAGAGAACGAGGAGGATGAGGAGAGAGGGAATGTTAGAGTCAAGGTTGCAGATCTTCACAAATGTTCTGGCAGCTCTGAAGTCAGACTGGTGTCCATGGAGACAGCAAACAGAATTAAAATGAGGGTTAAGCTGAGAGGTGGCCAACTTTTCCAGAAATTTGCCCAGAAATGGAGTAATGGAAATCGGGTGATAGTCAGCTGGGCAAGAAGGATCAGCTGTGGGTTTCTTGAGAAGAGCATGCACAAGTGAGTGCTTCTGAGGGGAGGGGAAGGATCCTGAGGCAAAGGAGTGGTTGCAAAAATCAGCAAAGGCCGGAGAAAGGGTGTCAATGTGGTCCTTGATGGTTTTAGAGGAACAGGGATGAACCTGTTTTGACAAGGCTTTCATAGATCGGACTTGTCTAGGGGAGAAAAGAGGAAAGGACGACAAGGATTGTGGGGGTGGCTAAAGGAGGGTCAGCAAGCACAGATGTAGAGGGGAGGGGAGGGGTCAGGGTGGGGAGGGTGGACAGGATGTCCTGGTTTTTTTTTAATGAAGTGAGAGGCAAGGGCATTGCAAAGAGCCTGGGAGGCAACAGGATGGGTAGAGACTGCAGCAGGTTTGATCAGCTCCTTGCGGATTTTAAAAAGTTCGGCCGAGTTGTTAGATGCTGCAGAGACACAAGCTTGAATGTGGACTCTCTTCTTGGTGAAGATAGAGAGTTGGTATTGCCTTTGTAGCAAGCGACAGGCCAGTTTGTCAGAGGATGAACAGGAAACCCTCCATTTCCTCTCAGCCACCCTACACTTACCTTTAAGTGTAGCTAAGCCAGAGTCATACCATGAATTGCACTGCATCAAGAGTATCAGAAATTGAAGAGTAGAGCAGAGACAAGGCTGTGTCAGGATGTGTCAGCATTTCTCCTGCTCCATTGAGGTGGAGCAGGAGAAAGCATCCTGGAAAGGTGTCCAGTGTAAATACAGTGTAGGCACATTTTGATAAGAGTAAGAAGGGGTTAGGTGGAACATCCGAAGAAGGCAGATGGTTGGAGGGAGAGTGGAAATAATACTACAAGGAGAAATTATTAGACGGGAGGTTTGACATAACATCAAGGTAGAAGAGAAAGACTGTATTCAGGAGGTGGTTGAAGGAGACATCAAGGGGGAGGAGGGAGATGAGAAAAGATAGAGGAGGAGGAGTATATTCAGTAAGAGTTTGGAGGTGACAGTGAGGGAGTGAAAGAGAAGTAAATTCAGGACATTTTTGTAGTTGAGATCAAGGGCGAGAGTAATTCATTCAGGAGGAGGATGCTGTTAACATGCACACAAAGGGGGAAGGAGGGAAAGTGTATTAATGAAAGAAATTGGAGAGGTGGTGACCTGAATATCAGGAAGGAGGTTTGAGACCACACCAGCTGAAAGGTGGATGAGTGTACTGATGGGGAAATATGCAGAGGAAGAGAAGATAACCAGAAAGAGGGTCCGAGGAGAAGATCAGAGGGGAGTGAGAAAGAGAGTCATCCTGAGACAAAGGGTTGTCAGCAGGGGAGGGTGAACATTATTATTTGGTGATCATCTAGTGGGTAACATTTAGAGATGAAGTTGAGGAGAGGGTGAGAAGTGCAAGGAAGATCCCTTTAGGCATTGGACATTGTGACTCATCAAGTAGCTAAACAAGGACGAGGTGTTGGGCACAAGAACCATGACCCTAATAGAGCAAGGGGAAGAAGGCACCTGACCCAACCTATAGGCACTCTTAAGTGGTAAACCACCAGGTGGAAACTTTGGGGTTCAACTCGTTATCACACAGACCTAACTTCTGTGGCTATCGCAGCATACTGTGCAGGTGCATGTGGAGTCCAAAGATCCCCAACAGCCGAGGACAAGAAACAGGTGACCTGAACCGATAGAATAAAGGATCAAGAAAGTGTGTGGAGCCACACAAACACCCAAACCTGTGAGTGGCTGATAAAAAAGCATACATCCCTAAAAGAGATCCCTTTGATTTAGGATTACAAATCTCAGAGAATTTGGTATTTGAAACCCAAGGAGAAGCCTTTTTGTTTTGTTACAGGCTTTCTCCCCAAGAAAGAACACTCCAGTGATTCCTAGTAATAGTTACTTAAGTAAAGGTCACAGGGATCTGAGAAGAGGGGGTAAGACAATTATTTATTTTGTTCCACACTCTTAATAATCTCTTCTTTAATCTAGCTCTATATCTATCTGTTGTGGATCCCGCTTTGCTTCATAACAGACTAATATCTGGAAAAAGTGTAATTCTACTGGCTAAAATTTAAATTTGTGATTACAGCTGCCAAGCTACTGTAAATGATGCTGGTCATCTCTCTCATCCTTTGTGATCACTTTGTGGTCTCCTGGCATCGGGTATTTATTATGAATCATAAGAATTCAACATAACTGTTAAGAAAAGGGGATGACAACAATCTCCTATATTTCATAAATGTTATTATGTGATGAATTATTTTCAATAATATGCATGTAATTGAATAGGTAGTTTACTGCACACCCTTTTTTTCCAAATTTCGTTTGATCGCATTTTTTCCTTGGAATTTCAGCGAATATATATGTGGGGTGGGGTAGGGTAAAAATGTAAGTGAGGGGATATGTGGCACTGGAATCAGTGATATCCTCGCCTGAAAGGGTAGACTCCGAATCACACCCCTCCCCTAGCTCCTCACCTTTGTCCTTTTTCCTGGAACCCTTCTTTTCTTTTCTTCTGGGTCTCTCCTTTTTTTTGAGGAGATAAGGACGACCACGGAAGGATGCCACTGTGCCACCTGCAGGGGTGACAAAGGGCAAACCCCCAGGAGCGTCGAGAAGGGGAAAAAGCCCGAAGGCACAAAAAACCCTAAGAGACCTCGGTGTTGAACTGGAGAGGTTCAGTAGACGGAACAGTTCCGGAGGCAAGTGCGGGTCAAGGCGGAACTCAATCCAAGGAGAGATGGCAGAATGTCAGAGATAGAAGTACACCACGTGCGGCCGAAGCAATTCGGAAGACGGGTGGCACAGGCAAACAGTGGTGGTAGATCGTAAGAGAAATCAATCCATAAGTCAGGCCGATTACTGGTACACGTGGAAGCAGTATGATACAGGACGAGGCAGAGTCCTATACAAAGACTTGTCGAGAGTAGGTACTCGTGAGGGCAGGACAGGGGGAAGAGGGAGGCAAAAGAAGAGCTATTAGAAAAGAAGGACAAGAAAGTTAGCCACAGAAGGCTAAGGAAAAAGAAGGGCTGGTAGGACAAGAAGAAACGAAGGCTAATGGAGACAGAAAGGGAACAGGGAAGGGCAGAAAAGTACGGACAGGGGAACAAGAGTACAAGGCTGGGAAAAAACAGCGTAGCGAACAGCAACAATACGGGTAGGAAACCGGAAGCGTTGCGACACGTCTGGAACCCGGAAGTGGCTGCGTCTGCGTGCAACGACTAGACCGGCAAAAAGGAAACGTGACGGGAAAGGCTATGGCGGGCCACCTGTGTCGTGGGATGACAATATGGAACAGGGCTACGGAGGGTCTACCTACCCATATATATGATGTGAAATTAACTTATAAAAAACAAATTTGATAGAATCACATAGATACCGTAGAATTGGTTTGTTTGATGGCAACAAAATTAATTCAACCGTCAGAATGGATGAAGATGAAGAGTCGCTTAGGATCAAGTATTATTATCCATATTGTGTTAGGAAAATCAGGGGTTACTTATTCTCCCCAGGATCTTCATTGTTTCACATTGTTATTTATTTTGTTAAGGACATGTGGACTTGTTTATTGTTGGCAAGGTCCTTTGTATCATTCAGTCATTAGATAATTTGCGATTGGACATGACAAGCAAAGTTACTGTTATTTTGAACCACATTATCAAATTTATGAGCCAACATGTGTTTCATACTTAACAGCTATAGCAAACCAGAAGAAGGAGTCGGGCTAAGTAGTGACATGTTCAAGGATGTTTATGTAAATAATAAGAAAACACCTATCTTGCATCTGCTGCTATGAGGAAAATCCCCTGCCTTACAAATTAAAAGTAAGGGTGCTCGTCAAAGTCCACAAGAAATAGTCCTTAGCCCAAACCCCATTGGCTATCTGTCCTTACCAATTAGGGAAAAAAAACAAAAAGAAGGAGCAATGGCCTCTGTCCTTGACATTTGCCTGGCCCAATCACTTGAATCTCTTTCGCAAGAAGCTTTGATTTTTAAAGGTTTGTCAATGGGTCTCATTACAAGCTTGTCGGTCCGGATACAAGAGTACCGATAAGCATGCCGGTACCGTTGTATCCGGACCAGCAAACTCTAAGTTGTGCTCGTGGGTGCCTTTCATTCCGCCAGGTCTGACCTGACATTCTATCATCTTGGTATGCCAGTTTATATTTATACAACTATACCCTCAAAGACCCCCAAAGGTGGTGGAGGGGCACTCACTGGCTCTGAGTTGAAACTCTGGTCAACTTGATATTAGTACATTATAGGGCTGAACTGACCACCGACATTATCCAAACCAACACAAAAGAATCACTGCTTGGAATGTAGGAGATTATTAAAATAATCGACTATTAACCTATTTGTATAAGCTCTGAACAATAACCTGACAGCTGTGGGAGAAATAAAACATTACATCAGAAATACTCTGAATGAATGATGATTCATTTCCTTCAGTGAATAGTGGGAAAACTATGTGAGTGAACCAATCAGAACACTTGACAACATCCTACGACTGGGCTTTTACTGCACCAAACCCCACCACTTGCACACCACCAGCTTCCAGCCGTCTCACCCCCCTCCCACGGCACACTCTCCAACTGCATGTCCCTGTCAGAATGACGGACCTCGTCTATCCTTCTTCTTCAGGGCTCTGCCATTTCAATCTCTGATCTGGACACCACCAACCCATACTGAGGACTCAAGAAGGCATCCCAGTAACTGGCACACAATAGAAATCCTAGCATTGGGCTGGGTATTGCACTCATTGGGGCTCAGAAGGTGGGGCACTTAAATTGCACTTCATGTCACTCCAAAGCACATGAGGTGGCCCATGCAACCATACAGAAACATGAAAGTTGGTCTTGTTTGCTGTAGAAGGAACTATGGATTGCATTTTATCACTCTAAGAACCTGTCTGAGTGTGAGTATGAGTTATTCCTTTAGCACTTATTTTGTCTGTGATACATAGCACTGCTCTTTGTACATAGATGTAACCCAGGATGTAAACATTGTTGTTTGTACTGCTAACCCATTTTTCCCTTTGCACATCCCACCACCCTAGCTCAGCAGAAGGGACCGGCTCATTCCACACACCTTATATTCACATACAACACAAAACAGCTGCGATCGTGGAGATTATACACACATCCACTGCATCTCGAGCCGCAGGGCCTGACGGTCTAAGCAATGCTACCTTAAAACAGGATAATTGCAATGGGCGAAATTTATTTCCATCCTGTTCACTTATATTGTCATCTCCTAGAAGATCCCATGTTCCTGGAAAACATCTATTATTATTCTGGTCTTTAAAAAGGGAACACAAGCTGACCTCATCAAGTATAGCCCCATTGCCCTGTTAGATGTCCCGGGGAAGAATTTTGCCTCTCTAATTTGGAAGTCACTACTTTCATGGTCCATAATATCAGGACATAGGGATATCTGGCAGTCAGGGTTTGTCAAGGGGCTGGGCACGGCGCTAAACATCTTTATTATAAATGTACTCAAAGCAAGAATGGAAAGATACAAGGGGAAGAAGATTTACATTGCGCTTATCAATCTGACTCAAGCATTCGATACAGTAACCTGCCCGAAGCTGTGGAAGAAGTTGCACCAGTGGAGTTGCCCAAACAATGTGCTAGCTCCGATTCAAGATCTATAATTAGAGACATCACTAAAAGTAAGATTGAATGTGGCAGGCCTTCTAACTAAAGAAGTGTACACAAATAAGGGTCTCAAACAAGGTTGCCCGTTGAACCCAGAACTTTTCAATCTTTTCATCTCTGATGTGGACCAAGCATTCACGGATATAAGAACTTTTCCCCCGACTACAGCTAACTTCAAGATTGGGAGACTTCTATATGCTGATGATGTAGTCTATATAGACCAGGCCCCAGTGGTTCTGCAGAGACAATTGGAGGCACTACATTCTTACATTGAAGTGAATGGGCTCCTAATAAATGCGGAAAAATCAGGTATATTGCTGTTGGGTCATCAGAAAGGAGCACAAGGGAAAAAACTGATGAACTTGCACCTCCTGGGGGTGTAAATATTGGTAGGGAAATCTCTCACCTACCTGGGAGTCTGTTTAAATACCAGTTCTATTGATACTCCCAGATACAGAATCTGGCTGGGCAAGGGAGGATACTCCTCAAGAGGTATCGTTGCTTCTCTTTTGATCCTGCTAATTGCCTATTATCTATCTAAAGTGACACCATTCTTTTTTTACTTATGGTGCTGAATCCTTCCTCAACTTCAAAACCGAAAGTTGGGCAATAATCGAGGGTGTGTTCAGGAAGAAGGTACCGGGGATCCCAAAAAGAACACCAATACAAGCAATCCGTATGGAACTCTAGCCTTACTTCCCTCAAGGCGATAGTTAAGTGGAAGTCATTGTCGCTCTTAAGGAAATGCATCGAAGAGGCACCAAAAAGGGGGTTTACTTGCCTGAAAAAAGCCCTAACTGAACAAATGGAGCCTGCATTGACAGAATGAAGAAGAAATTGCAAAGTAGTCTTGCTGAACTTGGGCGAATGTGAACAAACCCTCATCAACAACCATGATAAGAACAAAAGAAAACTATACATCCAGGATTGGATCTGTACTCAGGAGGAAAGACTCAAATATACATCTTATGGGAGAGCATTAGAAGAAACTTGCAGTTTAAACACCATACCATAATACTTACAAGTTTTTCCAAATGGGTTTTTTGAGACCAGTTTCTGAAATTCCGTTTGAACTTATTCCCTACTAAAGAAACATTTAAGTGGAAAAACTCAGAAGGAGATTATTTGGCATGTAGACTGTGTCATGGGACCGATGCCACAGAAACCTTAAATCATCTGGCGATGGATTTTCCAGCATTAGAGCGGCAGAGTGGAAGCCTAATGATGGAAGTGACCAATAAATATGGTCAGAGACTGAAGGAACAATGGTGGAATATTTTGTTGTCTGGAGAAAAAATAACTATAACACTGGCATTGGTTACATTTTTTATTATTATTTTCAAAGGATTTCTACACCAAAAGCATCAGACTGATTCATTGAAGGCACCACCGATCACCTCATTTTAATTTTTTATTCTTTCGTTTCGAGAACTGGGCCATTTTGTGTTAAATGTTTTCTGTTTTTTGTTCTTTTAAATCTGTAGGAAACTAAATTGTGGTTAAAGGTTGCCAGTTGGTATAACCATATAATAACCAATACAATATTTTTGTAATTCACATACAACACAAACACTATCACATAACACCTCTTCCATAAGATTGAAGCTACCTTTAAAGACAAAGATTCAAACTGTAGCTCCCCACATAATCCTCTATTGGCTTAAATACAACCCACCCTTACCTAGCTTATAGCACGCCCATCCACATGTTATTCAGACATGGGTGACTAGCAGGGTCTTGGGCATCCTCATATAACTGTAATGGCTGAAATTCACTCATGTCTATAAGCTCCTCCCATTTATCTAAAATGTTGACTCCAGTCCCTCCGAGGGCGTTCAGCCAAGAGCGCATTCGGAGCATAATTATGGTGAAGGACGATTTACAAATGACAAAATGAATGGATGAATGAATTAATTAATTAATAATAACATTTCTGTAAAGCAGTCCGCATTCGCCGGTTAAGAGTATGATATTTCTTTACACACTTGGACCTATTCCCATTTGTGTAATGAAATTCCATTTTAAGCTGGTGCCTCTCCTATTTTAACTTGAAATTGTTAAAAATCCAGTCTTTGGGTAAGATGTACTCAAGGACCCAATATCATTTGATAGTTTGTGGAGCTATTTCCATGTGTTGGATGCTATCTCACAGGTGGGTAAGTGACTATGCTTGTCATGGCAGCAAGTGAAATGCAGACATCATAGATACAATTATGCATTTCTGGCACCCCTTTCACTTAAACGTGAAATAATCTCCATTGTTCTTTGATTCTCCCTAAGCTGAGCTACCTGCCTCATAATTAAAAGCAACAGTACAGTTTGCAGTATTTCAGCATCACTTTGCTTTAGGTAAATGGTCTTGAGTTGCAATTACAGTGTTAGGGCCAGAAAGAATGTCACTCCAATTTGCTTGCCTGTAGTGGGTACATTATTCTGATAGCTGTCTCTTGTCATATTTCATTTGCACTGGTTTTCCAAGGACTGTCACTTTGAGTGTGTGGGAGAATACTCGAAATGTGATCATATAAAACAATGCAAAAAGAAACATTTTAACCCAGCTTTCCATGGTGGCAATACCATAGCATGGTGCCACACCATGTATAGCATGGATTGAGTTGCAATGAAGCATACGACTAATAATGTACTGACCATGAATACCCTAACCTACTTATCCCTTACTAATATTGAAGACAGCTCAGTCCATAACTCATTGGTGAAAAACATTGGTGCAGAGCATGGGTACAAATTGGCCCAATTCATGAGTTCGCAAACACAGGCTGTGCTGTGATGCTTGAAAAATGCAATAAGTAAAACTGCTTCTGTAATGAAAATGTGGAATGTGAAAAGCCATGTTGCTCAAAGTAGCTTCATTGTTCATGTTCTGCTGCAGGAAGCCAACATAGAGAAATGTAACTCCTTGGCATCCGTTTGCCACCCTGAATCTCTGTGGGAAGGTGACAGGCAAAACGTGTTCTCTGGAACCTTCTAGAGGCTTGGCCAAGGTTTTTTTTTGTCTGATTGGCATGTGACATCACAGTCAGGGGCAGGCAATGTTTACACTTTCTGTAGGAAAACAAATATCAAGGGGCAGATCACAGAGAGAGGCCTTAAAAAGGGAAGTGCAGAGAGAGTCTGGGGAATGTCTGTCGGAGGACTGTGCTACGTTGGCTTACTGAGGATCAGGTGCGTGTTTTGTTGGCTTTGTCTTGCTGCAATGAAAAGTGGGTGCTCTGAGGGGGATACAGCAGTGTAGAGACCAAGCCTACATTGAAATTATTCCTCGTTGAGTCTGCTTTTGTGAATATTTCAAGCATTTTTAAGTGAACATAAAAAGTACAAGTGAGGTGTGTTTAGCTTTTTACAATTACAAATGTAGACAGCTATTTTCATGTATTTTTCTTCATCGTCCAAGAAGCAGATTTCAAACATAATTGAAGGCTTAAAGCTGCCAAGACAACTGCTGCATTTCAAGGTCAAAGATAGCTGAGTTTGGGCCAACTATCGCTAAAATGGTGATTGAAGTTCATTGTGGGAACAAGTTCTTTATCGCAGGGGAGGCACTAACAGTAAAGTGTGCCCACAGCTCTGTTTTGACCTGTAGTGTGAAGTCTGCTATCACTGAAAAAGGGAACATTTGAAATAGAGATGTGCACTTTCAATTCTGTATTGCAGAAAATGTCATAAAGAACTCATTCCATTGTACATGTACTCATAATCCTTTATTGCTTATAAAGTACCTGAAAATAATTGGATCAGCTTTGGTCTATTTATTGTGTGTTCTAGTTACTCGTGATGACATTTAGACTGGTACAAAGCTAAGTAGTTATTTTTACTACTGCCAACGGTTAAAAAGCAAGGTACACCAAAACACTGAACTAGGGCAAGTCATAAGGAGCTGATTCCCCATATTACTTTTTAAAGTCTATTCTGAGCCTATACCACCAATGAAATACCACCAATAAAATACCACCAATGCAATACCACTAAGGTTAATGATCCCAATATAAGACTAACACCAGTTAGTTCTGTGTCTCTTGGGCTCACAAAAATACCCCGACAGAGGCCAGCACACAACCCTGTCTCAAACTTCCATAGAGGGAGCACGTTTCATGCACAGCCGTTTTGATTAAGTCTAACCCTGAGATAAGTACCAGTATGCAGTAGTAAAAACAACTCCAAGAGATCAGGGTCAAGACCCCACGAATCCAAAGTTTTCTAGAAAAGATGCCTAGTAACAGTATCACAAGTGGCAGAGAAATCCATAAATCCAACATACAGTGAAGGACACCCAGTTCTGTTTGGCCTATTGGCAAAGCCTGACAGGACTAAAGCATTATCAGCAGTTGACATGCCCGGCCTAAATCCTGTTTGTTCAAGGGTAAGAAAATGTTTCTCCCTGACTCCATTTTTTTCATTTTGCAAAAGCAAGGATGCAGAGACTTTACAAGTGCCATCAAGTAAAGCTATGCATGTGTATTTCCTGGGGTTCCCTCTGTTGCCCTTCTTGTAAATGGAAACCAAATATACCTCTTTCCAAGTAGTCAGAGCGTTTTGGACCCCTATTACTCGTCAAACAAATGTAAAAGAATAATTGCCAAGATATCAGGGGATGATTCAAGCACAATGTTTGCAAGTGCTCCTGGTCGTATAAGCTCTGTCATCTTATGCCACCAAAAATCATTTAAAGGTAAATGTTGCAAAAACTAAAGCATTGGTATTTGGTGACAAACGGCAAATACATTTAAATGGCAACTGAACGGTGAATATTTAGAGATTGTGAAGCAATATATATCTAGGTTTCCGAATTGGAGCTTCCCCCATTTTAATTTCTATGGAGATTTTATACATCCTAAAGTCCTTAAGAATTTGCTTTATTTTAATAAATTACAATACTGAGGGCTTGATTTTGATCTACCAGAGGAGTACAATACCCGTGAATATCTATGGCCTGGCAATTCTACCTACTTGGGCTATGAGACTTGAAGGCAAGATATTGCGATCTATCTTGGTAGTTACATCAACAGTACCAGCTGAGGCTTTTCGATGTGAGCTGGGTGATCCCTCAGTTCGCTCTTTGTGGATCCAACAATGGTGCATTCTATACTATAAAATTATTACTGGTCCCCCGGTATGGTTTGGGTCCGCTGATAGCTCTTTTTGCTAATCACTATCTGAAGGAGTTCTCTAATACTTTTTAAACCGAATTATGCTGTAATCATTTTAGTAACCTGGAAATTGATTCTGAGGAAATGTTTTTAATGCCTAATTTCATAGAAGTTTTAAAGAAGAAAATGAGAATATTTGATATGGTGACTAAGTTAGATTTATTAGCAAAAAAGAGACTGTGGATCTCATTACAAGATCAACACTAACCTAGCAGTGCCACCGGCAGGTTGCAGCCAACCCCGAAACACTGTATCCGCCGCTAGATTTAACGATGCCACAAGGACATTACAAGTCAGCGGGAAGCCAGGTGGCAGATTTGGTAACTCCCCATTCCCGATAGAACTCCATGGGAGTGGGGAGATGCAAGCACCGCCTCACTTGTTTCCGGACCGCCACACTCGGAATGAGGACCTGTATGATATATTTAGCACACAGTGCTTTAAATTAGGCCACCCTAAATCTTATTTGACCAAATTATAATTTCAACTTCATCATTTTCTTACCTATCTACGTCTAAATATTTTGCCTCTTATAGAGCATACAGGCAGGTGGTTGAATTTGCATCGTGTAGAGCGGACCTGCCCGCTCTGTAATTCTACTGTTCAGATGGCACGTCATTGGCTTACTAATTGCAATAAACTACAGCTCTACTATCAGAGGAGCTACTCCAGTTGTTTAACTAATATTGATTTTATTACAACAATCCGTTCTGGAGCAGCATCCTAAGAGCAGAATTAATTGTCATCTCAGCCTCAGCTACGTCTGGAAAGGCAAGTTGCTTCTAAAATGATATTTTTACCATACTGGTTCATTTTACTGTGAACGTTTTTACAATAAGAATGTTATAAACCAATGTATCTAATAGTATTGCTTAGATAACCTTGCAACTTTATCTTAGGAAGAATTAAAGGATGATTATATGCCTAAATTGTGTAATGATGTGAATTAATACCTTTGTTCAGTTCTTGTTGTATAATGTATATTTATAGCTTTGGTAGTGCTTAAGGTTCTTACAATGGAGCCAAAGCACAACAATAGAAAAAGTAAAAAGAATAAAGTATCTTATCTCTAAGGCCGTATAGGGTGTAATTTGGGCACTTTCTTCAAAAGAATCTGTAAACAAAGAAATGGATATTATAGAAAAAAAGTATTCAATTAAAGTTTCCACAAACACTGATAGAGGTGGGGTTCACTTGTGTGCATCTTTGATGCCCTTTTGACCCATTTACAAAGGTTGAGAACTTACTACTATCATTTGTATCAATTATATGCAGCATTTTCTGCCATTTTCATGTCAATTTAGTAATTCTAAACCACGCAAGCCAGTTTTTAAAAGCTAGTCTGTTTTTTTAAACCTGTGGAATTTTTCATCACAGTCTAAACTAAGGTCTCCTAAAACGTTCCAGATTTTGTTTCTTAAATTTCCTTTTGTATCGCAAAATCAGTTTATCAAAAACGCAGGTTCTACTGAGTAAAACACTAGGAGTACCTGCAATAATTTTTCCTGTCCACCTGGTCGATAATTGCAGTGACTAGTCTGAGAAATGTTCTATAGTAATATTTGCCATGCTAGAGGACATCGGATCATTAGCAAAGCTGGCAGCTTTACATAGAAACTTAGTTACAGCACTAACATTATTTGAAGACCACCTATTTCAGAATGGGCATACAGTTCTTAACCTTCCCAATTGAATTGGACTCCTAAAATTGCATCATCGCTATGCAAGTTTGGGACAACAGACATTTTTGTTACTGAATTGAAATGTTTAATGGAAATAATCTAGCAAAGTAGATGGAGATCTTTGTGAGGGCACATGCCATGTAGTCACCTTGATTTTTCTAAATCTGAACCTCCATTTATTACAATCCAGGCTTTTACTTTTGTACTTTTGTCCTTTGTACTTTGGGCTGCCTCGGAAATGTTGTCTAAAAAAGGAGTGCACACCAGACAAGAAGTAAATCAATTTATTCTGGGCTCTGATCCAGCTGGGAAAGCAAAATTCAAACAGAATGCAGAACAGAATTCACGGAAGGCGCTGTTGAAAATACACCCCCAAATGAAAACATTTATAATTGTACAAACTGATTAGCATCAAGTAATATTCAACACGAGGTCAATGCTCCAAATGAGGCTAACTGGCACTGATACATTGTTCCCTTATAGCGGGACATACATTATCGAAAAAGTATTGGACCCTGCAAATGTCCCCACACCACACTTGACCACCTCTGTGATGTCACAGTCCAGCCCATAATTTCTACATCATAGTGCCAAAACATTGAGCCATTTGAGATGACCAGCAGATCTTTATTAATCTGCTGCCGGACATCTCTATCCATTTCTCATGAGAACACAACTGATCATGAGACTACAAGAGACTAAAACTGTTGACAAGTTACCAGCGTAATGTTGCATCTTAGGAATTCTTCAGACCACTTCCCAGGCTGAGATGTGCTAAGGGGCAATTTGAAACCACCATGGGACATTTTGAAACCGTCAATAGACCAGTTTCAGAAACTAATATGCAGTATTATAAAATGTGCATTCACTGCCTTCCCCGGAACCCTTGAGCTTTGCTTCCTGACCTCGAAAGTATCAAACAATGCTCATCTCTTACAACATGATCCTTGGTACATGTAGTTTGCAATGTGCAGCCAGCTTCTATGGCTGCTACGCAGATTAATAAAATGCAAATTCATTTCTAATAAAAGCAAGTTCCAAGGCCTGTTTACAGTGCCTTGGTCTAATGTTAAGTCTTACATACTTATCTGTAATAAAACCTATACTACCTATAGGTTATTTATCTAGAACACAATGGGCCTCATTACACGGAAGGCGGTAATCCAGGGTGCTATTAGCACCCTGGACCATGCCGGTAAATTACCGGCACCGCCTTGGCGGAAAGGGGATTTACCGCCCCATTCCAAGGTTGGAGGGGCGGTAAATCCCCTTTCCGCCATTGCCCTTCCCCATTCCCATTTCTGCCCCATATGACTCTATGGGAATGGGGAAGGCGCTAATTACGACACCGCAATTTTGCGGTGCCGTAATTAGCTCCGAGGTCCCTTAGCGGGTTGGATTTTAACGCCTGCAAGAAGCAGGCGTTAAATCCTCCAACCCGCAAAGGGACCTCGTAGTACGGCGGTAAGGGTTAACGGTCACCGTTGCCATTAACGGTGACCGTTAACCCTTACCGCCGTCCGTGTAATGAGGCCCAATGTGTTTGGGTCAGCTTAGTGCATAGGAAGGACTGTGTGACTATCAACAACGATCCATTTAGTGGGGTAGTCCCACAGCTGATATGTTTGTGCCTCCTTGCCATGCTGAACTTGCATTTTTACCACATTATTCCCCCATTTATTGATCTATCAATAGCTATTCTTCTCCTCCCCCAATCCCCACTATGCTACTGACTTTTTAGGGATCCATACATTTTTTAGTATAGTCATATCGCCTCCATCCTCCTCCCAATTTTCCAATGGTCCCTCTATGACAAAATACCCCATTCCCTCCTTATAACATGAAATCCAGTAGGCCTCATAGTTTTCCATGTCAGTGTGTTGTGTTGTTACCTAGTCAACTTCATCATCAATGTTCTCATCCCTGGTTAGTTTGTTAGTGTGCTCCTGCCTACCATTTACCACATAAACATTCACGGGCAGCATGAATGTTACTCTCCTTTTGTTAGTATGGATTCTAAAAAAAGTTTCACAAATGCAGAATGTGATGAGCATGAGGACAGTCACTCTTAATACTCCGAAAAGCCAGATGGGCACCGATGTGAAAATGCTGTCCAACCCGTTGTTCGCCTGCACCCCACTAACTTCACTTGCCATCCATTTGTGGATTGTCTGTATTTCACTGATAGCTGTTTTCAGTGTTCCATTTGAGCCATCGCCATCTGGAAGCATCGTGCAGCAACTTCTCCCGAACTTGCTGCACTCTCTTTCTTCTATAGTAGTAAGATCCAGTACATACCTATTCTGGAGAGCCACTAAACATAGTGCTCCCAACTCTTCCTTTACTTCATTTAGTCATTTTGCAGTTGAATTGGTCAGTTGCAAGAACGTGTACCTTGTCAGCTGGAGTCACTTAGCATTGGCTGCAGCTTGCACACCCGGAAGCAGTAAAGAAGTGAAGAAAGAGGCTGCCTTGGAAAATAGTCAAAACTCATCAGGAATAGCGGACAGATTTTCAGCGCTCTGTTTGGACCAATAATTATTAGCTCTTCTTTTTCTGCTTAGTAATGTTTGCTCATCGATTTGCTGCACCACCATTTCCTTCAGCTTGATTGACTTCTCCTTTAGTGCAAGCCCCATGGCACTGCTGTTTTGGGGCACCACCATGGTAGGGTTGTGCAGCGTAATGATCACACAAACCCATTCAAATCAGGCTGAAGCTGGGCATAAGCCTTTGATCCACGTGCCCACCACATGTCCATAATGACAACTGTGCCCTACGTTAGCACAGCACTCCTCATCACCTTGGCACAGTCGGTGTTAGTTCCCAAATTGATGGGCCCACTTGACCTAAAACACAAAGGGAATTGTGCAAAGCTCTTGATGTAAACTGGTTTATGAGTTTCACTAATCCAAGTCAATGCATGCACATATTTCCACCAGACTGCCTTGCAGCTATTATTTATTTTCGACACTATGTTTTGCTCAAATTCCACCAAACCTTCTGCATGACATTGCATTATTCCCCCTCCCATAGGCCATCGTACCACACTGCTCCTTGTATTTTCATTAATGGTCTTGTATGACACCAGACAATGATGTTCCCCTCTTTGTCTACCCACTGCATTTGTTTATGTTCACGTATTTGCTCCCCCCTTTTAGAGCCTTCTGTTATATATTCTAGTGTCAACTTTTTTTTCTCTATTTTTTGCCGTCATGTCAATTTGTATGTGATTATCTGTGTATACCTCTTCTCCTTCTACCACCCACTGGACAGAGACACTTGTTCCTTGGAAGAGACCCCTAGTTTTACAGAGGGATAGGTACATTAGGCTTCCTGCTTCCTCATATGATATAGTCTGAGGCAGGAAAAGCTTGGGTTCCCCTATTACATATGGGATGAGGGAGCAGATGTAACATGTGCCGTTCGCTCTTTTTCTTTCCACGCGTAACATTTCATCATACCAGATTTTTCCTGATGATATATCCAGCCCTTTTTCAGTGTCATGATGGAATTCTTCTTCATTTAACACATTTATGTTCCTTCTCTTTACAGCAATATTTGAATGTATATCAGTCTGTTCTTCAAATAAAAAGCATAACAACAGTATTAATCTATACTAATGTCTGTTAATATTATCACCCTGCAAAAAGCAGATTTCTTTTGTCGTATCTTTATAAAAACATTTCCATGCACATCACCCTCTCCTCCAGGTAAATTTCGCTAAGCAAAGAGTGCAAGAGGCAAGCAGCGCAACAAAGACTTGTCAAGCATTTGTGTTAGCTTAGCCAAGTGCTCCTTTAGTAGACCATTCATTCTCTCAGCCAAACTGTTTGCTTGTGGACAGTAAACTGTGCATAATGTGTGCCATATCCCCAGAAGGGCATTCATTTCCTTAATCAAATAATTTTCAAAATGCTTACCATTGTCAGAGAGAATTTCATCTGGGATCCCCCACCTTGGGAACACCTACCTCACTAAGAATTTTACAGCTGAGTGGGATTTATGATGGGCACAAGGACCAGCCTCATGCCAATGTGAAAACCGGCACACCACAGTAAGCATATATCTATATGAGGCACATCTGTCTTGCATATTGATATAGTCTACATGCAGGTGCCGGTAAGGGCCCCTTCGGTCACGGTAATATTCCCTGTACCACTCTGAAAGTGTGACCTGGCACACATTTCTGACAAATCACACTGTTATGCACAAATTCATTCACACATTCTTATACATCTGTCACAAAGCAGTCCTCACTTATCCCCGCAGCCACATGTTCTTTCAATACGTGGTTGGGGTAGTGAAACTGCTCCAGGGCCACATTCAACAACCTTTTTGTTATCACCACTTTGCCTGTTTAAATCGGTTGGCGACAGAGAGGACCCTCTTTTCTTCCACAGCTCTTTTTCATCATTTGGTGCTTAACCCTGTAATTCTATTATTTACATTATCAGGGTTGTGTTAAAGTTTTCTGGCAGTGCATCTTTTTCTCTGTTTGTTTTTATCAATGCTACAAATGGTATTTTTTCTTCTTCTCCAAAGAACAACACATGTGTCTCTTCTGGCAGATATGCTGCATCTTTCGCTGCTATGTCTGCTTTTTCTGTTACCCAGGGACATTAAATCCTGTCCCCTTGTATGGGCCCTGTACTTTATTATTGCCAATTCTACTGGGAGCAGCAGCATTTCCAATAATTTACTCAAAAGTGCTGCATGTTGCACTGGTGTGCCATCACTTCTCTTGAATCCTCTCCTTTCCCACCTTTCTAGTCCTGAATGTACAGTGGGCGTTACGTATGCAGGGTCCAAAAATATATTAACTGCTTGCCCTTCTGACAAGTTTAGTACCTCAATTAATGCCACTAATTCTGCTGCTTGTGCAGAGTAGTGCTTTGGCAGTCATGTCTGGGAGTACACTATCCACTACTCCTGAACCAGAATGTCTGTGTCCTGAATATGGGTCGATACTTGAGCTCCCACCAATAAAGATCATGTCTACACCCTCAATTATTTCTTCTTTTACCAGGTGGTTCCCTTAATTCCTGTCCATACACGCCACAAAGTCATGTGTGTATTGGTTCTGCAATGTATTCTGCTGGGTTTACCGTCGTACACTTCACCACTTCTATTGCAGGGTTTGTTAGTATAATCTCATGCCCTGATGCTCTCTGAGTTGTCAATGTTGATTTGGACCACTCTAGTACTGCGAGCAATGCATGTTCCACGTACAAAATTACTGGGCACCCCATCATTTATTTGATGCTTTCTCAATTGTGAATGCAGCAGGAGAAAGTGCATGCTCACAAGGAAAGGGATCTACTGTAGTAGGCCAGTGGCTTTTGTCCCTGTCCCTTGTTTTGTGTCAGCACAGCTGTCATTATCCTGCTGTCTGAATGGGAAAACAAGTGAAACCTTTCTTATAATTGGGTGTAGCCAATACTGGTACATGTGTCAGTTCAGGTTTGAGTTAGTAAAAATGTTCATTCATTTCAGCTGTCCATTATATGCTGCTTTTGTTTTTCTGAGCTTCCTTGAGTGCCTGGAAAGGTGACCTGGTGTATGTGGAGTAATCAAAAACCCATGCTCTGCAATAATTACAAAGGCCTAGGAACTGTTGCATTTCTGTCACTGTCTTAGGTTGGGATGTTTCATATATTTCCTCCACTCTTTCTGGTGTTATTTGTCTCCCATCTGCTGACACAATCTGTCCCAAATAAACTACTTCTTTTTGACAATACTGCAATTTCTCTTTGTCCACGTTTTGCCCCTTGTCAGCCAGTAAAGTTAGTAGTGTCAGTGAATCATTCCTGCACTCGCCTTCTGTTGTGCTGCACAGTAAAAGGTTATCCACATACTGGATCACTGTACTTTCAACCTGCAGATTGCTAACATCCATTTGTATTACCATGTTGAATATGCTGGATCCCACACATACCCTTGAGGCATTTTATTGTGTTAAAATCTAATTCAGCAATACGTGAATGCATTGCGATACCTGGCGTCAGGATGCACGGGAATAGAGAAGAAAGCAGTCTTCAAATCTACTACACTGAAGTAGCTCGCCTCTGCTGGGATGCTGTAGAACATTGTTGCAGGTTTTGGAAATAGTGGATATTCAGCTTCAATAATGGTATTAAGAGTGCATAAATCTTGTATGAAACGCCACACCTCTCCCTTTGATTTTGTTATCGGATAGATCGCAGTATTACATGGTGATGTAGACCCTGCTGCCATAGGGCATGCAGTGGCTCATAAATACCCTTGTCTGCTTCTCGTGAGAGGGGGTTTTGCTTCACTGGGGGTGGCAGTGATGCTTCCTCTATCTTAATCTGAACCTCTCCCGCCCCTTTCAGTATTCCCACATCATGAGGTCCTATAGTCCATACATTCTTTGGGACCTTTTTCAAATCCTCCTGCATGTATTTTGTCTCTTTTTTCACCAGTTCTGTCACCTGGGGCACTGCTCATTCGTATTTATCTGTACTGGACAGATGCTCAGCTGGAACATTATCTCCCCCTCCTCTTCTTCTAGTGTAGCAAACAATTCTGTGTCTGTCACTCCTGTCAGTGTTAGTGTGGAGTCGATGCACAGTATCGATCGCCACTCCATGTTATGGTCATCTGTAGCAACTAGTATAACCATGTCTTTCCTCACTACTACTTCCTCTAGGTATAGCAATGTGTGTGTGTGTGTGTGTGTGTGTGCCTGGAGTAATGATGGAGGGGCACGGTAGTCTGAACAGGAATTCATTTGACAGTCAAAACACCTTCCATTTGTCATGACCCTCGCCCAAAACCCCCTCTGGCAAACCCATTGGCTAGGTGGAGTCAGGACTCGGGCTTCTAGAGCTTGGCATCCTCTTCCAAAACCCTCTTGGGGCCAGTCTTGGCGCCTATGGCGCCAGGCTCATACACCATGAAAAACAATGTGCTTGGGAACTACTTTATTGTGTTGTCAGCCAACATGGAGGCATCCACATAGCTTGGTTCCTCGGAACCAAGCTATGCGGTCTAGTGTTTTGGGTGTGGTAGCCTAGGGACTACTTTACCTGGACTATTTTGTTGGGGCTATTTAAACCACACACGAGCAAGAGAACACGCTTCGCGTTACTTTGCAGCTTGCAACGTGACTCTCACCGTGTCCAGCTATACCTCCGAACCTTGGAGAAGCAGAACCTGCATGGAGACAAAAGGAACATCATTAGCAGCAGCATCCTACCTGCAGTCTTCATCTTTAGTTACTCGCAGCTCCTGAGAACAGCTTTCCTTGGATCTGCACGCCTCCCGGACTGCACGATCTGAAAGAGGAAGATAGAGGCAACATTAAGACAACAGAATAGACATTGCAAATTACAAACCGCTCAAAAGGCTTACCTGCCTGGTCGCCTCACGGCTGGCAACACTCCGGAAATTCCACACGTGCTGAAGAACACTGCGACCTGCAAGGAAAGAAGACAAAACAGGTTAGCAAAGGCAAGCCATCGCAACGCTGCGCATAGTGCTTACTTACCGCATCATAGCGCTCTTAAAGCGCCATCATTTAGGAGAAAAAGAGACATTATTAAACAAAGAGAGGCATGCAGGATAGCAGCAATACTAAAGAACAGCAATAAGACCTACCTGAACGATATTAAACGGGACGGCGTCAGTGAAGTAACTGGACAGCACACGCCCACGAAAGACAACGCGCCCCTGCAAAGAAGGCAGGACGGAGAACACGCCTAACTCTACCACAAGGTGAGGAGAGGGCCCCTCAGGGGCTGAAATCATACAGAGGTGGAGGGAGGATACTTACCCCGGTCGGCCAGTCTTGAACGCAGTCCTCCTGTATTTACCTGCAGAACCTTCCCCGCAGACCACATCTGGGCAAAACTGAGAAGCATACCAGCGAGTAACCTGGCTGGGTGGTGTCCCTGTGGATACCAGGTGAGCGTAACACCCTTGTATCCCTGGGATCCATCATAGCAGTATTGGTACCCTATACAAAAACATCTGTGTGTGTTTGTGGGTATTCCTCTCAATATGCTGTGTGTGTAGCTTGCCTGCATCAACACTGCCACCCTGGCTGGGTACATCTCAGGTGTGGTGCACATCATCCCTTTTTCTGAAAATTAAATTGTTGCGTTCAATTTTCGTAACAAATATCTTCTTAATATGTTAATGGGTGTGTCTTTTGAATACAATAATGGCGCTATGAAATGCTGCGCCCCTATTGTCAATGGCAAATCTTTTGTCAGAGGAACCTCTTGAATGGTCCCTGTAAAAGCCTTGCATGTCCAATTTCTTGTTGGATAATGGGAATCCCCCTTCCTTTATACAGGATCTATTAGTTACAGTATCTGTTAGAAAAGAAAAGTACCTCCATCCTGTTTGAACTGCTACACCAGGCTCCTCTTCTGGGTCTTCAGTTACTGCTAGGACAGGACACACTCATACTTCCTTGGGCACCCCTATTGGGAAAGCATATTGCTCAAAGATGGAAATGGATTTCCTCCCACCACTGTGACTCCTGTGTATTGAGGCAACTCCTTCTACCCCAATATTGTCACTTTCCCTGCTGCAAGTGTCTGCGCTGGTGCCTGTAGTACGCTCACTGTACTCTGCGATTCTGCTACTCCTATGGCCAGTTCTTGTCCCTGTTGAGGCATGACCTGTGTCTGCATAGGCTGCACTTGAATTTGTGGCTTCGGCTCCATTTGTGCCTGCTGAGGTTGTACGTATGTCTGTGTATACTGCTGCTGTGGCTGCATTCCTTCCTGCTGTCCTGTTTGTTGAATATGTGGGCATGTTCACGCAAAGTGGCTAAAAGTTCCTCAGGCAAAACACTGTCCGCCAAACGGGGGTCCCCATACCCCTGTATCCGCCTCCTCTTTGAGTTGGATAATATCCCTTTCCCTTCTGATACTGCCCCAGGTATGACACTTTTGGCGTGTGCGACCCCAAGCTGTTGCGTATTTATGAATCCGGCTGCTGTTGCATTTGTTGTATTCCCCACTTCAGGCTATATTGTGCTTGTGTGTATCGCCCTTGCTGTACTACTGCTGTCACTGGAAGCCTGCCTTGTTGGGAGGATAGAACGCTGACTCATGCTGTGAGCACTGCCCGTCCCATGCTTATTTTGGCCAGTTTCCTCTGCACAGGTTTGTTTTCTACTTTTACCGTGTTGTCTACTGCCTCCCTTGGCCTTTTCCTGTTTTCTTTTACAATAATGTACAATAGTTGCCTGTATCTCGGGCCGTCCCTTTGCTTCAATCCCAACAACTTTTTCTAGGGACGCTTGAACGTAGGTGGGGGGGGCCTTCACTAGAAGGTGATAGAATAGAGGTATTTTATAATCCCAGGACTGCATATTCTCTTGTGTGCACTTTTCTTGGATTGATCGTATATATTCGTACTCTGCAGGGTCTCCATCTGGCTTCATTTTTTGTGCTAATATTGATGCCATATCTGATGTGTCTGGATACAGCTCTATCAGAGCCTTCCACACGTATGTTTTGTAATTATTAAAGTGTGCGCCGTCATGTATGTTAGAGTTTAACTTTACCTCAGCGTATCCTGCTTGCTGACAAATCTTGTCACTTCATTCCCCCACCAGTACTGCCAATAAGCTCTTAATGTCCCATACGCCCAATGGGATCCCTGCTGTCTACTTCTCAAATACAAATATCCACTTGCTGTCCCCTGCCATTAGTGATGGTAAACTGTAGACCACATTATCCCTGTCCATTGTCTGCCAGAGTATGTAATGCACTTCCCCTTTTGCCTTCTGTAGAAAGTACAGCTGTGTTAGTGATAGGTGCCTAGCCCCCCTTCGTGGTCTTTTTACTACTGCCATCCTTGCTTTCGATGCCTGTTACCCCAGTACCCTGTGTGTTACTCTATTTCCTCTTCCTCTCCTCCTTTTCTCCTCCTTAATCTACTCCCATTAGTTAATTCACATGGGTCGAATTTGTAATCCCCGTTTTCACTGACGCTGCTATCCTCCCAATCTGGTGCAGTACGATCACCCTCTGTCGTATCTGGTTCGCCTTCTTCCCTGTCCTGTCCCCAGTCATCAATTTTAAATTGTATGTGTTCTGCTGCCCATCCCGCTATCTCCCTCTCCACTGCCTTTTCTCCTTCACTAAACATTGAGGCAAGTTGCTGTTGTGTGCTTTTCTTAATGTCTGCTAAGTATTTCCTTTTTCCCTTTCTCTTCCTTATTCCCAGAATGTGGTTCTAACTCTCCCTTGTTTTCCATTATTTTCTCATTGTCTGGGGATGCTAACTTAGGGTTTGTATATCCTGCAGCTTGTTTTGACAGTGGATATAATGCATAGGGAGGGGGTAGAGCATTATTATTCTCCTCCTCCCCTTGCCACTTCTTTTTCTCTTTTTTGGTTTCTTTGTACAGTTTCCAGAGACCTAAAATATCGTGTCTCTTTTTTAGCTTTGCACCTTTATATGTTGCCGACAAATATGAGTAAATACTGTTGATTATATTTTTTTGAAATGTTCCCTCTATGGCCCATTATTGATAACACTTTCCCACTGTGTCCCCTACCCACTGAAAGTGGTATTTTAATATTTGATCACGTTATTGGGTCAATTATTTGCACATACGATCAAGGGTACCATCAATAAAATAAGATATCATTATTCTGCTCTTTCCTTTTCCTAATTTTTTAGAGTACTCTAACACCTCTCACCTCAATTCTTGGCCCTTTTACTTCTAGGTCAAAAATAGTTTACCCCTTCCTTACTTAAAATCGCTCACTCACTCTTAAAATTACCGTCTTACTCGTCCACCCTATTTCGTTCACACCGGCTTTCTCCTCGGGTCCTGCCCTTTCACACCACTCAGACACAATGGCCCGCTCTACAGGGCTGTCTTATTAGTTTCAGTTATTACACAAATGGCCTTCAACCTTAACAATTATGCCCTATGTTAATGTGCATGGGGTTCGGTTGCTCCTCCCTTCATTCAACCACAGCCCTTGCAAGTGCTACACACCTCTTTCGATATTTACACGTACATTTTTGGCTCTGGCCCTTCGGCGACTTCCACAGCCACAATAAACTGAACAACACACTAACTACACCTTATCACAATGAACTACTACTGCTTCAACAAAACACCAATGCATTTTCCTTTTCTCTTTTTCTTCACAATATTCAAAACTCTTTAAACTGTACAAAATAGAAATGACGCAACTATACCAATTGAATTCACTACGCGCAACTCTCTAACAAGGTCTGCTACTTTAATACGCAACCCCCTGCTCTAACGCAGATGTGCCACCGCCCTCTCACTCCCTATCGGGTGAGTGGACCTAAAGTCTCTGTCTATTACGGCCAATCGCACTCCACCTCTTGAGGGTACGTCCTGAACACCATAAAAATAATGCCTCCATCTCCCTGTGCGTTTACGCACGGGTACACTGACGTATCTTTCTTTGGAGATTCTCAAGTCTTCTCGATCCCAAAATCTTCGATTAAAGGCCAGAACCCATCATGAAAGCAGGGAGTTTTTTGACCAGGCAGACCTTGTGAACTCAGCATGTGCACGGCCTCCTTGGTGTTGAGCTCTTAGGACTGGTCTGCAAACACTGTCCCGCACTCCTCCGGGAGTACGGCTGGAATCCTCACGTCTGTTCGGGAAAGTTGAATCCCTGTACGGGCCACCAAAAATGTCCTGCGGGTCACCTTGGAACTCACCAGTAAAAATTACAAATGTTGTCTAAAAAAGGCATTTATACTAGGCAAGAAATAACACCATTTATTCTGGGCTCAGATACGGCTCGGAAAGCGAAATTCAAACAAAATGCGGAACAGAACTGCATGAAAAACGCTGTCGAAAATACACCCCAAAATGAAAACTTTTATAATTGTACGAGATAATTAGCATCAAGTCATATTGCAACATTAGGTCAATCCTCCAAATCAGGCTAATTGGCAGTGCTATGTTATTCCCCCATAGCGGGTCATACATTATCTAAAAATGATTGGATCCTGCAAATGTCACCTTACCTGACTACCTCTTTGATGTCACAGTCCAGCCCATAATTCCCACATCATAGTGCCAAAACATTGAGACATTTGAGATTACCAGCAAATCTGTACTCATCTGCCGCCAGACATCTCCATCCGTTTTTCATGAGAACACAACTGATCATTAGACTACAAGAGCCTTGAACTGGTGAGAAGTTACTGGTGTAATTTTGCATCTTAAGAACTCTTCGGACCACTTCCCAGGCTGAGATATGCTAAGGGACCATTTGAAACTGCCCTGGAACATTTTGAAACCATCAGTAGACCAGTTTCTTTAACTAATATGCCAAATTATAAAATGATTGTGCATTCACTGCCTTCCCCGACATCAATGAGCTTTGCTTCCTGACCTCGAAAGTATCAAAGGCAGCTCATCTCTTACAACACGATCCTGTGAACATGTAGTTTGCAATGTGCAGCCGGGTTTTACGGCTGCTAGGCAGATTCATACATTTTTTATGTGTATTGTTCATTTATAATGCGCTTAATACCAGCGAGTGGTTTCTAAGCACAGGAACGGGATTTGAACCTGTGTTACATTGCGTAGCCTTGCCTTGCCCAAGGCCTCCCTTGTGCTGTCTATCCTTACGCTCAGTGGTGACTAGTGATTTTTCTAATTGAAGGGGTGTAAATGATACCCTCAAATATGCAGGAGCGACTGAGACATTTCTTTAAATAATCGGTTAAAATGCTACATTGTACAGCAAATTTGTTTGAAAAATTGTGTAAAAAGCCACATTTTCCAGTTGCTTTTGTTGTGTAACTCATGAAAAAATCCAATAGATGAAGGCCACAAACAGTGCACAGGAGCATTTTCCAACACATTTTCAGGATGCCTTCTCTCACAAAATATATATTTCAGGATAAAAAAAAATGTTCATGCTGGCTTTGCTCACTTCTGCCACCATTTCGATATCAGAACATACTGATGTTTGCTTTCCCCGTAAGGCCAGTAATTATATTATAAGAAAATATATGTCATTATCCCCATGTAAGAACATACTGCTGCTGGCTGGCCTTGCCAGTAAAAAGGCCATACCATGATTGTGAAACATTTCATGACTGGCGACACCAATATAGGTCAGTAGCACCACGTAAAAACACTAATTATACTGGCTTTACACGTGATGCCAGTAAAAAATGCAATTCCAAGTC
The DNA here is from genome assembly GCF_040938575.1 of Ambystoma mexicanum. Lineage (NCBI taxonomy): Eukaryota > Metazoa > Chordata > Amphibia > Caudata > Ambystomatidae > Ambystoma > Ambystoma mexicanum. The sequence goes on from NC_090938.1 coordinate 419,090,519, forward strand.
TGAAAATATATTCAGACTGACTGGTTGCACCAGAGTAGACCAGTATAGCCACATAGTAACACTTATCAAGTTTCCTCCCGATGCCCATTAAATCATGACATGCTGCAGTAAAAAATATACCTGAACTGGCCCACCTGTGTAGGCCAATCTTGCCAAGTAATAACAAAATGGGCTTCAAGTGTAAAGCTAGAATGAATCATGTCACAATGTGATATTGCAGCTTCACTCCCACCCCCCCCCACTCTTATCTGCGCACAGAAGCAGGCCAGGTACACACCAACAAAAGCATGCATTCATACACATGAATTCATTAATTTCTCTCATTGAAACACGCATTCATACATCCATTCATTTCTCCATTAACTAGAGCACACATACAACACTCTTGCATTCACTCGCTAATACCCTCATTACGGGGTTGCCAGAAAACCAACCGGTGTAGGCAGCGGGTTTCAGGCAACCCCATAAAACCCGTACCACCGCCTGATATCCCTGTGCCAGCGGGATATCAAAAGGGCAGTAGTAACGGTTACTCCCCAATTCTATGGAGTGGACAGGAAAGCACTGTCACAGTTGCTAACAGTGCCAGTACTTTAGTAACAACCATGCCTTTAGGGGCCTGAAAGCCCGGCAGCTCAGGCCTGCTGGGGCATCTGTGGCCCCTACTGGCATCATTGTAGTATGTAAGTCAAAAAAGTGTGGAAGTACGTTGCTACCGGCACCCTTATTTCCGCACCGCCATACTCGGAATGAGGCCCACAAAAACTTGCATGCATGAATACATACAATTTTAAAAAACATTCTCCTTCCCTGCAGACCCTGTCCTGTTCTACAGAGGCCCTCCAGCTCCCTCGCAGCATTAACAGGAACCAGGAAGCAGAATTTCCTGACGGCATATGGTGGGGAGGTGGGGTGCTTCCTAAAAACCGCCCAGGGAGGCCTAAATGACTGGGGAGGTGCACGAGCGTTGTCTTGGCACATTTAGGAATGCAGTTCCCAAGACTGCACCCAATGGGCCCTACAAGGATGGGGAAGCAAAACGCATTGGGCATGCATGTTGGGAAACTTAAGCTGTCAAAGTGAAACCACATTTCCCTTTCATAGTTGAAACCAGCCCAAGAGTGCTTGGGAGCCCTGTCGTGCAGTATGGAGGAGCTGATCCTGAGAAAAGTACATTTCGTAATGACTCTCCTTTCCATCTGCTGTGGGGAAGGAGACTGGATAGAATACCCACTATTAGCCCTAATGGACAGTATTTATTAAATGTTAATACAGCCTTTCTACCAATTCTGTATTGCAATTAGTCCATTTGTGAGTTACAAGATCAAGAACAGCCCCCTGATTCTTCTTTGCATTAATCAACATCGTGCCAGCTGTGTTTCACTCCGACGCCATTACTGAAGCACGCCGCTCTGTACGCTGGCTCTGCCTTTGCCTGTAGCTCTCTCCATTGGCATGCTCTCCTTTGGGTCACCTCTGCACCTGACAGAAAAATCCAACACAGCTTCTCCTTACTGTTTTGCTCACTGCCATTCCCTGATTAGTACCCCAACTAGGGTGGAATCCCCTGCCTATTCAGGGGTGTGAATAGCATTATAGAACCAAAGGGCAAAATGTACTGGGTGTTATGGGCCCTTGAATCTTGTTAAAGGTCACAGTGAATGTCTTCCGGGTCCTTAACTCTCCGAACAGCCGCCCAGGTGGCTCTTCAGAGCTATAGTATGGGCCCAATAAGTAAAGAATTCCATAATGGCAAATAGGTTGACAGAAACTCATTATGAAGCCTATTAGCAAAATCAGTTCCATGAACACCTACAATAAATACTGGCTGCAAGATGGAATGTGGTGAAGTGCTGGGAGAAATTGTGCCAGTTGATGAGGGAGGACAGTCAGTAATATTCCAAAGATTGATTCAACCTTCTTGCCTTTGACAGCCTCATGTTATCACCTTCTTTTTTTTTCTAGGTCCTTTGAGTGGTGGAGGCATGAAAAGAAAATGGAAGCAACATGGGTAGATAAATCCACATATTTTCTCTTTGATAAACATCAGCCATGGACCATGAGAATAGCAGCAGCACAGGTGGATTCTTCTTGCTGGGGTTTCCAGATCAGGATTCTAATTTGCTGCTGGCCATCTTCCTGGTGACATACCTCATGACATTGATAGGAAATGCAACCATCATTGTGTTGACCAGAGTGGACGCCCACCTGCAGACGCCCATGTATTACTTTTTGGGGCAGCTATCCTTCCTGGAGTTGTGTTATACATCAGCCACAGCCCCAAAGTTGATTGAGGGTCTCTCATCAGGCCATAAATACATCTCCTTTGGCGGATGCATGGTGTAGCCCTAGGCTTTTCTCTCTTTAGGATGTACTGAGATTATTCTGCTGGCTGCCATGGCTTTGGATCGTTTTCTTTCCATATGCCGGCCTCTTCGCTACCACGCGATTATGAGCAGGCAGATGTGCATGTGGCTGACAATTGGCTCTTGGCTGGTGGCTTTCCTGTCCACCTTGTCACCTACCACCATGATGGCTCAGCTACCCTACTGCCACTTGCACGTCATTGACCGCTTCATCTGCGATGCTGTACCATTGCTGAAGCTGGCCTGTGCAGATTCCTTTGTCAATGAGATGGTGGACACTGCATGTGCTTCTGCTATTGTTCTGAGCTCCCTTATGGTAATACTTCTGTCGTATGTCAACATCATATTCACTGTGATCAAGATCCCATCTGCCATTGGGCGATGGAGGACATTCTCCACCTGTGCATCCCATTTGACTGTGGTCCTCGTCTTCTTCGGGACCATCATTTTATGTACATTGGCCCAAGAGAGCTCTACTCTTTCAGCCTGAACAAAGCACTTGCCCTATGTTACACCATGTTGACACTACTCCTAAACCGCATCATTTACAGCTTCAGGAACAAGGAAGTGAGCAGGCCCTACTTAAAGTGCTAAGGAAAAGAGTGTCTCTAAGAACACTCAGGTACTGAAGATGAGGTCTGAAAGATTAGTATTGGTATAAGGATAGAACCCGTCAGTGCAATCAGATATGTGAGTTCGATCTGTGTCTTTGAGGTAGCACACATCCATTATCACCTTAAAGTCCGAGGGAAAATAGGTCTTCATCGGATCACCTTGCCCATTCTTTTCTACTCTGAAATTGGTACTTGTAATTTTTTATTACACCAGCTCTATGGCTCTTCAACAGCTCCTCAATGCAGTATTTTGTTTCTAAAATGCACTATATGGTATTTGGATTGAGCTGCTTCAAGAGCAAGGCTTTCTTCAGAATGTTTAGTTACCACAGTATGAGTTGTAATTAGTAGTCGTAACATTCTATCCACTAGTCCTGTGTCAAGCAAATGTGAATGGGGCCTAGATGTCCTCTGTATATCACAGATGTGACGCAAATCCCTGGAGCAGCCATATGTCCAGTGTCTTTATGATTTATGCACGCGTGAAGGTGACCAGTGGCATTGCAATCTCTTCTACCCTGATGATTCCTTAACCAGGGGTGTTAGTGGCACAAAACACACACATTTTCATAGAATTGCTCTGCTATCCTAAAATACTTAATGGAATTATTATACACACACAGACTAAAATAGAGGAAGTGCTCTGTTAGATTTACAGAATAAAAGATATTGAAAGATTTAAAGAGCCTCAGAAATCTGCTTTTTCTTTTTTAATATGAGCAGCTTTCACAGACTCTTAAACCTTCAAATGAATATCATTGTTTCTGGCTGACAACATCAAAGTCATTGCTTCTGCACAACGTCGCAAATGGTTAGAATAGAAACTGGACCGAGCCACTGCTTATGGAGATCATTTTCCAATGGCAGATGAGCAAAACGTCTAATAAATACTGTTGTCTGACACCTGTGCATATTCATACATTACTAAAATGCCACCGTGCCTGCATAGACCTCACTTGGGTGCTAAGCGGTAGAACATTAAGGCATACCAATTCTAAAATCTTACTAAATCCTGGGGATCTCATACAAGACAATTAGCCTCTGATGTGCTATTCTGATTGTTCTTTGTATATTCGGGCTCCAACTCCCACTTCCTGTGAAATAGAATCCCCAGATAAGGGTGGAAGAAACTAGAGGGACGGCGAGGAGAAAATAAATGGTGGGAGGGAGTGGAATTCTCAGGGCAATGTCTGCAGACATACAGACATTTAGAGGGAGTGTGGTACAATGATCTGTGAGGGAGAAAGTTCCCCACTGGAATTTTCTTCACTCTGGATCAGGAAATGTACATAAACAGATATGGAAATTAGAGGGATTTATATCTGCAAGGGGAAAACTCCTGGAGTTTTAACACAATTGGTTTCTCTAGGAAAAGTCAGGTCCCCTAATCAGCCTCAATTTAATAAAGAACTCTGTGCCTTAAAAAAATGGCGCTACTGGTTTCAACCTAGGTAAACATCCGACCCATACGGTTCATAACTGAATCACTGAAGTCCAAATATTGACACCTATGTATCCATTTGGCTGTACACTGCTGATCTGGCTTACCAGAAACTGTTATGCCCAATGGAATTTACATACATCACATAAAACACACATAATATATACATTCCTTTAAATGCCTACTGCTTTCAGGAAAGTTATTTAGTAATATTACAGTTGTATATTGGTTCCTCAAAGCATATCCTTTCTAAATGATAGAGTTGGAGAAAGACTGTTATTAGTTAGTCCAATCTGTTAAGGTATTCATTCACCTGCCAGCCTTGTGGCTTCATTTCAATGAGTACAGCCAGCTGTTATCTACTGCTGTCTTTTTCGATGCTCTCTCACCTCTGATGGCAGTGTTCGGCCATCCTACTAATTACATCCTAAATAGAAGTGAATATAAAGATATAGTAAACCACATGAGAATATTGTGGTGTGCAGAAAAATATAATTATGTCCAATTCCAATGTTACTGATTCTTGATTACCAGACGACTGGTCTCATTATGAGTTGGTCTGTGAGGTAGAAATGTGGCAGTAATAGCATTACCACCACATTCCTGCACCGCCCAACTATGAGTTTGACAGAAAGATGGAGGATTCACCTCCAGCTATGAGCTTGAGGTAAATCTGTCACTTTGCCACCACATTAAGGTAGAATTACCACCAGCTGAATTACTGCCATGGTAATTGCACCGAAATCCCCCATGGAGTCCTAAGGACTCCAATTAAATGGGGAGGAGCACTTTCACCTCCACTTCTAATCTGGCAGCAATACCGCCGGACCAAGTAGAGTTAACGGTAATTCTGTTTGGTGGTATCTCAGCCGATTTGAATGAGGCTGCTTGTCTTCCCTACAATGGCTGATCAGGTGAAGGGGACATCTTCTAAAGCAATCTCCTCTTCCAAGCTGATACCATCTGTTTCAGTCCCACTAAAAAAAAACATTGAAAATCATAGGTCAAATTCTTGCACCTCACCCATATTGGAAGGTACTGCTTTGGAAAGTCTGATCTGACTTGCCTATATTACAGACACCTTGCATCATTCGAAGTGCAATTAGCATTAGTATCCAATTTTCCTAAGCTAGGCTAAAACCATTCCAACAAAGCTTGCTAACAAGGAGTGGACTAGTCAAGAGATGGTAATTAAAGGCAGATACTTTTTGTTCTTCAGGATGCAGGACATGTACAGAGCAAACGTATTACTGATGGGTATACAAATACGTATACCCATCAACGTATTATTAACGAAAGACTGATTACACCATCTTTGACAACTCCCTTCATGGTTTGCTTTGCCCCAAAGACTCTGAGCTGTGGTCTCTGGGAATTGATGTGAAAGGGTCCCTTCATTTGGACCCTTTGGAAGTTGGACCCTTTGGAAGTTGTCATTATTGGATTCTAACACAGAGCCTGAAAATTCACCAATCGCCTCCTAGGATTTTGAGTTCCCTTCAGAAGAGATGAAGATATTGATCCATGAAGGAAGAAGGGCAGGACCTTTTACTCAAAATCCTTGAGGAATAGCGGGGACAGCGGTTGGAAGAGCTTTGAAGTTTGCCTGCATTCAGTACTGTTTATCTGGGATGCCTACATTCCCATAGTGGAAACAACGCACATATAGGTGACTTTTCATACTCACCCATAACTGGAATGTTTTATGGAGAGCTCCAGGACATTATGGATGTTTTTATAGATGTCTAGCTGTTCCTCCAAACTTTTATCTGAAGAATTCGAGTGTATGGAGTCTCATCTGATCTCCGACTTAGCGGCCTGATGCATCATGCGCCCAATCACCTTCTGCACCACAGCCCAACTATGCATCATGAACTCGCTCACACTTCTACTTGAGTTTTCCTGTTAGGAGCCGTCACCACTGACTGATTGTGCCTTTCTCAGGGTATCACCACATCAAGAAGCCTGGACCAAATCTTACTCTTTTGCTGACCAGTGAAGTACCAAGGAGACCTGCTTGATGCTGTTGAGTCTTGTAAAAAAAAAAAAAAAAGACAAATGTGGGGACATGGGAGTAGGTGCCCTTTTTCCCAGCACTGTGGATCTCCTGACCCCCTGGTCTTATCTTGGGCCTTAAAGACTGGTTAGGTCTCTGTTTTAAAGCATCATTAAGGGGTAATGTCCTCCCTTTGTTTACTTTTTTCCCTTTATCTATTTGCATATTTGTATATGCCTCGCACAGTACAATTCCCAGTTTACATGGCAGTGTATAGTATACATTTAGCCTGCATTACTCTGCGCTTTTCCATTGCAATTAGTGGGTTATTAGTGTGTTGTGTGATTATGTTTTTCTAACACAAAATATTACATTTCTGGTGGGTTTGCTTGGACAACATTTCTATTTTCCTAGTGACACAGTTCTTGTTGTTTGAAAGTGTCTACTGCCAAATCACATCTTTGAAGAGTACAACCTGCCCTTAAACCATGGTTCTACAACCTGAGGATCATCAGATGTTGTCCACTGTGACTCCCATGATCTTGCACCATTGATGATGGAGGCTAAGGTTCATGGTAGTTGTAGTCCAAATAATCTGAAGAACCAAAAGGGGCAGACTCCTGCCTTGGACCATGCTACCAATAGTGAGATGAAGCTGTTGGACTTTTCACTTTCCACCTGTTTTATCTTTGTGTCTGAAAGGCAGATGAGTGAAGCTAATGTATTGCCTATGGCATAACGCATAATACATCATAGATTTGTTTTAACTCCATTGTACTTCTTCTGGCCAGAAAAGGGTTTTGTCATATTGGTGACAGCGAGTGAGATTCAGAAATGGACTGATCCCACAGCTCAGTTTGCCAAAATAAAAGAACTGTGCAGATTATTGTTGAACAGTGATTGGGGCATTTGGGGCGCTCTGCCTCCAAAAACCCTCACAAGGGCTTATCGTGGACGCTCTTCGGCACCTGACTCCGCCTCCGAAAGGGAAGGGGTCCGCGCTTTTGTGCGCCTGACTCCACCCCCACCAGAGTGGGGGCACGCGAGGAGGCTTACGCTCCTGCTCCTCTCCACGAAGAGGGCTGCAAGATCTGCGGATGCTCGGCTAACCCCCTGATGTGCCGGGCATGCGACACAGGGATAGACCACCGCCGGGGCTCCTTCTTTAATTAATGATATGAAAATAATCACGATGCGACCCGACGCATTTATTTAACGGCAGCCCAAAAGTTGCCTCATACGGTCCGCAACGTTACAATAAATGCAGTCTTACTGTTTCATCTGTGTAGTTCTAATCTAACGCGCTGTGAATATTACATTTTCATGCTCTATGCTTTATACATAATCTCCCTCTAAACCCTTGAAATAATGCAATACAAATTCTTAGTTAAACTGGGAGACAAAGAAAACGTTACTTATCTGCTTGAAGAGCAGTTAAATAAAGAGGAGGAGCTCAGGACAGGAAGTGGTCATAGCTGAGCTGGAGTATGAAGGATTAGAGAGACTATGGGATTTGTAGTTCAAAAGTGAGAAAGTCACTTGGGGACATTTCAATGTGTTGTTTTTGGTTATAGTTTGTTGAAACTGCTGAAGAGTAGTAATAAATGAAGTTGAAGCATAATACTTGCCTCTAGTCTTGTCATAGAATTATTAGGCCACATGTTTATTTTAAATGATTTTAACAGTACAAAAATTGTGAAAACATTTTATTTCACAATCTACTACAAGAGACCAGCGTTTGAAGTTTGACGGGCCCTTTGCTGCCCCGGTTGTTCTGCCTCCCGCTTTTCTCCATTGCTTGTTAGGCTTCACATTCCCAACCATTTTATTTGCTGCAGTGACTCTGCCCGACTGTGCAGGTGACCCGTTGCTTAGGGATGCAGGAAGTGGTGTATACAGTATACAGCAGGTAACAGGAGGGGGGGTGTACAACCCCCTGTTATTCCTTCCTACTTGTTATTCTTGATTAACTTGGTCGCGTGTGACCGCTTCTCTTGCGACAGAAGAAAATCATATATTATAATGCGTGCGCTGCTGCCTCCAATGATGCAGGGATGGTGGGTGGGTACATTTCTTCTTGGGTGCATGAAAAAGAAATGCAGGGGTTCTCCTTATTTAAGCAGGCCTGCCTCCTGAGAACAGCTTTCCTTGGATCGGCACGCCTCCCGGACTGCACGACCTGAAAGAGGAAGATAGAGGCAACATTAAGACAATAGAAGAGACATTGCAAATTACAAACTGCTCAAAAGGCTTACCTGGCTGGTCGCTTGTCGGCTGGCACCACTCCGGAAATTCCACACGCGCTGAAGAACACCGCAACCTGCAAGGAAATAAGACAAAACAGGTTAGCAAAGGCAAGCCATCGTAGCGCTGCGCATAGCGCTTACTCACTGCATCATAGCACTCTTAAAGCGCCATCATTTACCAGCGAGGCTCAACCAAGCCAGTTCGCCGTGCTGAAGCTCCGCATACCTAAGGGAGAAAAAGAGACATTATTAAACAAAGAGAGGCATGCAGGATAGCAGCAATACTAAAGAACAGCAATAATACCTACCTGAACGATATCAAACGGGCCGGCGTCAGTGTAGTAACTGGACTGCACACACCCACGAAAGACAATGCGCCCCTGCACAGAAGGCAGGATGGAGATCACGCCTAACTCTACCACAAGGTGAGGAGAGGGCCCCTGATGGGCTGCAATCATACAGGGGTGGAGGGAGAATATTTACCCCGGTCGGCCAGTCTTGTACACAGTCCTAATGTATTTTCAGGCAGAACCTTCCCCGCAGACCACATCTGGGCAAAACTGAGCAGCCTACCAGCGACTAACCCGGCTGGGTGGCGTCCCTGTGGATACCAGGTGAGCGTAACACCCTTGTATCCCTGGGATCCATCATAGCAGTATAGGTACCCTATACAAAAACATCTGTGTGTGTGTGTGGGTATCCCTCTCAATGTGCTGTGTGTGTAGCATGCCTTCATCAACACTGCCACCCTGGCTGGGTACATCTCAGGTGTGGTGCACATCATCCCTTTTTCTGAAAATTAAATTGTTGAGTTCAATTTTCATAACAAATCTCTTCTTAATATGTTAATGGGTGTGTCTTTTGAATACAATAATGGCGCTATGATATGCTGTGTCCCTATTGTCAATGGCAAATCTTTTGTCAGAGGAAACTCTTGAATGGTCCCTGTAAAAGACTTGCATGTCCAATTTCTTGTTGGATAATGGGAATCCCCCTTCTTTTATACAGGATCTATTAGCTACATTATCTGTTAGAAAGGAAAAGTCCCTCCATCCTGTTTGAACTGCTACCCCAGGCTCCTCTTCTGGGTCTTCAGTTACTGCTAGGACAGGACACACTCATACTTCCTGTGGGCACCCCTATTGGGAAAGCATATTGATTGAAGATGGAAATGGATTTCCTCCCACCACTGTGACTCCTGTGTATTGAGGCACCTCCTTCTTCCCCAATATTGTCACTTTCCCTGGTACGAGTGTCTGCGCTGCTGCCTGTAGTATGCTCACTGTACTCTGTGATTCTTCTACTCCTATGGCCGGTTCTTGTCCTTGTGGAGGCATGACCTGTGTCTGCATAGGCTGCACTTGAATTTGTGGCTGTGGCTCCATTTGTGCCTGCTGAGGTTGTACGCATGTGTGTGTATATTGCTGCTGTGGCTGCACTCCTTCCTGCTGTCCTGATTGTTGAATATGTGGGCATGTTCATGCAAGTGGCTAAAATTTCCTCAGGCAAAACACTGTTCTCCAAACCGGGGCCTCATACCCCTGTATCCGAATCCTCTTTGAGTTGGATAATATCCCTTTCCCTTCTGATACTGCCCCAGTATCAGAAGGTATGCCTTTTTGTCCCCCCGCGTGTGCGAACCCAAGCTGTTGCGTATTTATTAATCCGGCTGCTGTTGCATTTGTTGTATTCCCCACTTCAGGCTATATTGTGCTTGTGTGTATCGCCCTTGCTGTACTACTGCTGTCACTGGAAGCCTGCCTTGTTGGGAGGATAGAACTCTGACTCATGCTGTGAGAACTGCCCGTCCCATGCTTATTTTGGGCAGTTTCCTCTGCACAGGTTTGTTTTCTACTTTTACTGTGTTGTCTACTGCCTCCCTTGGCCTTTTCCTGTTTTCTTTTACAATAATGTACAATAGTTGCCTGTATCTCGGGCCATCCCTTTGCTTCAATCCCAACAATTTTTGCTAGGGATGATTGAACATAGGTGGGGGGGGGGGCCCTCACTAGAAGGTGATAGAATAGAGGTATTTTATAATACCAGGACTGCATATTCTCTTGTGTGCACTTTTCTTGGATAGATCGTATATATTCGAACTCTGCAGGGTCCTCATCTGGCTTCATTTTTGTGCTAATATTGATGACATATCTGATGTGTCTGGCTACAGCTCTATCAGATCCTTTCACATGTATGTTTTGTAATTATTAAAAGGTGCCCCGTCATGTATGTTAGAGTTTAACTTCACCCCAGCATATCCTGCTTGCTGACAAATCTTGTCACTTTGTTCGCCCACTAATACTGCCAATAAGCTCTTAATGTCCCATACGCCCAATGGGATCCCTGCTGTCTACTTCTCAAATAAATATCCACTTGCTGGCTCCTGCCATTAGTGAAGGTAAACTCTAGACCACATTATCTGTGTACATTGTCTGCCAGAGTACGTAATACACTTCCCCTTTTGCCTTCTGTAGAAAGTACAGCTGTGTTAGTGATAGGTGCCTGGCCCCCCTTCATGGTATTTTTACTACTGCCATCCTTGCTTTCGAAGCCTGTTACCCCAGTCCCCTGTGTGTTACTCTATTTCCTCTTCCTCCCCTTCTTTTCTCCTCCTTAATCTACTCCCATTAGTTAATTCACATGTGTCGAATTTGTAATCCCTGTTTTCACTGACGCTGCTAACCTCCCAATCTGGTGCAGTATGATAACCCTCTGTCGTATCTGGTTCGCCTTCTTCCATGTCCTGTCCCCAGTCATCAATTTTAAATTGTATGCATTCTGCTGCCCATCCAACTATCTCCCTCTCCACTGCCTTTTCTGCTTCTCTAAACATTGAGGCAAGTTGCTGTTGTGTGCTTTTCTTAATGTCTGCTAAGTATTTACTTTTTCCCTTTCACCTTCCTTATCCCAAGAATGTGGTTCTAACTCTACCTTGTTTTCCATTATTTTCTCATTGTCTGGGGATGCTAGCTTAGGGTTTGTATATCTTGCAGCTTGTTTTGACAGTGGGTATAATGCATAGGGAGGGGGTAGAGCATTATTATTCTCCTCCTCCCCTTGCCACTTCTTTTTCTCGTTTTTGGTTTCTTCATACAGTTTCCAGAGACCTAAATTATTTTGTCTCTTTTTTAGCTTGCACCTTTGTATGTTGCTGACAAATATGAGTAAATACTGTTGATCATATCTTTTTGAAATGTTCCCTCTATGGCCCATTATTGATAACACTTTCCCACTGTGTCCACTACCCACTGAAAGTGGTATTTTAATATTTGATCACGTTATTGGGTCAATTATTTGCACATACGATCAAGCGTTCCATCAATTAAATAAGATATTATTATTGTGCCCTTTTCCTAATTTTTTCGAGTACTCTACCACCCCTCCCCTCAATTCTTGGCCCTTTTATTTATAGGTCAAAAATCGTTTACCCCTTCCTTACTTAAACTCGCTCACTCACTCTTACACTTACCGTCTTACTCGTCCACCCTATTTTTTCACACCGGCCTTCTCCTCGGGTCCTGCCCTTTCACACCACTCAGACACAATGGCCCTCTCCACAGGGCCGTCTTATTAGTTTCAGTCATAACACAAATGGCCGTCCACCTTGACAATTATGCCCTATGTTAATGTGCCTGGGGTTCGGTTGCTCCTCCCTTTATTGAGCCACACCCCTTGCAAGTGCTACGCAGCTCTTTCGATATTTACACATACATTTTTTGCTCTGGCCCTTCGGCGACTTCCACAGCCACAATAAACTGAAAAACACACTAACTACACCTTGTCACAATGAACTACTACTGCTTCAACAAAACACTGATGCATTTTCCTTTTCTCTTTTTCTTCACAATATTCAAAACTCTTTAAACTATACAAAATAGAAATGACGCAACTATACCAATTGAATTCACTACGCGCAACTCTCTAACAAGGTCTGCTACTTTAATACGCAACCCCCTGCTTTAACGCAGATGTGCCACCGCCCTCTCACTCCATATCGTGTGAGTGGACCTAAAGTCTCTGACTATTATGGACAATCGCACTCCACCTCTTGAGGGTGCGTCCTATACACGATACAAATATTGCCTCCATCTCCCTGTCACGTACGGGTACACTGACATATCCTTCTTTGGAGATTCTCAAGTCTTCTCGATCCCAAAGTCTTCGTTTAAAGGCCAGAACCCATTACGAAAGCAGGGAGCTTTTTGACCAGGCAGACCTTGTGAACTCAGCATGTGCACAGCCTCCTCGGTGTTGAGCTCTTAAGACTTGTCTGCAAACACTGTCCCGCACTCCTCCGGGAGTACGGCTGGAATCCTCACGTCTGTTCGGGAAAGCTGAATCCCTGTACGGGCCACCAAAAATGTCCTGCGGGTCGCCTTGGAACTCACCAGTAAAAATTACAAATGTCTAAAAAAGGCGTTTACACTAGGCAAAAATAACACCATTTATCCTGGGCTCAGATACAGCTCGGAAATCGAAATTCAAACAAAATGCGGAACAGAACTGCATGAAAAACGCTGTTGAAAATACACCCCCAAAATGAAAACTTTTATAATTGTACAAACTAATTAGCATCAAGTCATATTACCACATTAGGTCAATCCTCCAAATGAGGCTAATTGGCAGTGCTATGTTATTCCCCCATAGCGGGTCATACATTATCTAAAAATGATTGGATCCTGCAAATGTCACCACACCTGACTACTTCTTTGATGTCACAGTCCAGCCCATAATTCCCACATCATAGTGCCAAAACATTGAGACATTTGAGATTACCAGCAAATCTGTACTCATCTGCCGCCAGACATCTCCATCCGTTTTTCATGAGAACACAACTGATCATTAGACTACAAGAGCCTTGAACTGTTGAGAAGTTACTGGTGTAATTTTGCATCTTAAGAACTCTTCGGACCACTTCCCAAGATGAGATATGCTAAGGGGCAATTTGAAACTGCCCTGGAACATTTTGAAACCATCAGTAGACCAGTTTCTTTAACTAATATGCCAAATTATAAAATGATTGTGCATTCACTGCCTTCCCCGGCACCAATGAGCTTTGCTTCCTAACCTTGAAAGTATCAAAGGCAGCTCATCTCTTACAACATGATCCTGGGAACATGTAGTTTGCAATGTGCAGCCGGGGTTTACGGCTGCTAGGCAGATTCATACATTTTTTTATGTGTATTGTTCATTTATAACGCGCTTAATACCAGCAAGTGGTTTCTAAGCACAGCATCGGGATTTGAACCTGTGTTACACTGCGTAGCCTTGCCTTGCCCAAGGCCTCCCTTGTGCTGTCTATCCTTACGCTCAGTGGTGACTAGTGATTTTTGTAATTGAAGGGGTGTAAATGATACCCTCAAATATGCAGGAGCGACTGAGACATTTGTTTTAAATAATCGGATAAAATGCTACATTGTACAGCAAATTTGTTTGTGTAAAAAGCCACAGTTTCCAGTTGCTTTTGTTGTGTAACTCATGAAAAAATTCAATAGATGAAGGCCAAAAACAGTGCACATGAGCATTTTCCAACACATTTTCAGGATGCCTTCTCTCACAAAATATATATTTCAGTATAAAAAAAAACATGTTCATGCTGGATTTGCTCACATCTGCCACCATTTCGATATCAGAACATGCTGATGTTTGCTTTCCCCGTAATGCCAGTAACTATATTATAAGAAAAAATATGTCATTATCCCCATGTAAGAACATACTGCTGCTGGCTGGCTTTGCCAGTAAAAAGGCCATACCACGATTGTGAAGCATTTCATAACTGGTGAAACCAATATGGGTCAGTATCACCACATAAAAACACTAATTATACTGGCTTTACACGTGATGCCAGTAAAAAATGCAATTCCAAGTCCGAAAATATATTCAGACTGACGGGTTGCACCAGAGTAGACCAGTATAGCCACATAATAACACTTATCAAGTTCGCTTTCCTCTCGATACCCATTAAATCATGACATGCTGCAGTAAAAAATATACCTGAACTGGCCCACATGTGTAGGCCAGTCTTGCCAAGTAATAACAAAATGGGCTTCAAGAGTAAAGCTAGAATGAATCATGTCACAACGTGATATTGCAGCTTCACTCCCACCTCCCCCTTCCTATCTGCGCACAGAAGCAGGCCAGGTACACGCCAATAAACGCATGCATTCATACACATGAATTCATTAATTTCTCTCATTGAAACACGCATTCATACATCCATTAATTTCTCCATTAACTAGAGCACACATACAACACTCTTGCATTCACTCACTAATACCCTCATTAGGGGGTTGCCAGAAGACCCACCGGTAGGCAGCGGGTTTCAGGCAACCCCGTAAAAACCCGTACCACCGCCTGATATTCCTGTGCCACCGGGATATCAAAAGGGCAGTAGTAACGGTTACTCCCCAATTCTATGGAGTGGACAGGGAAGCACTGTCACAGTTGCTAACAGTGCCAGTACTTTCGTAACAACCATGCCTTTAGGGGCCTGAAAGCCCGGCAGCTCAGGCCTGCTGGGGCATCTGTGGCCCCTACCGGCATCGTTGTAGTATGGAAGTTAAAAAAGTGTGCCAGTACGTTGCTACCGGCACCCTTATTTCCGCACCGCCATACTCGGAATGAGGCCCACAAAAACTTGCATGCATGAATACATACAATTTGAAAAAACATTCTCCTTACCTGCAGACCCTGTCCTGTTCCACAGAGGCCCTCCAGCTCCTTCGCAGCATTAACAGGAACCAGGGAGCAGAATTTCCTGACGGCATATGGTGGGGAGGTGGGGTGCTTCCTAAAAACCGCCCAGGGAGTCCTAAATGACTGGGGAGGTGCACGAGCGTTGTCTTGACACATTTAGGCATGCAGTTCCCAAGACTGCAGCCCAATGGGCCCTACAAGGATGGGGAAGCAAAACGCATTGGGCATGCATGTTGGGAAACTTAAGCTGTCAAAGTGAAACCACATTTCCCTTTCATAGTTGAAACCAGCCCAAGAGTGCTTGGGAGCCCTGTCGTGCAGTATGGAGGAGCTAATCCTGAGAAAAGAACATTTCGTAATGACTCTCCTTTCCATCTGCTGTGGGGAAGGAGACTGGATAGAATACCCGCTATTAGCCCTAATGGACTGTATTTATTAAATGTTAATACAGCCTTTCTACCAATTCTGTATTGCAATTAGTCAATTTGTGAGTTACTAGATCAAGAACAGCCCCCTGATTCTTCTAAGCATTAATCAACATCGTGCCAGCTGTGTTTCACTCCAACACCATTACTGGAGAACGCCGCTCTGTACCACTGTCTCTGCCTTTGTCTGTAGCTCTCTCCATTGGCATGCTCTCCTTTGGGTCACCTCTGCACCTGACAGAAAAATACAACACAGCGTCTCCTTACTGTTTTGCTCACTGCCATTCCCCGATTAGTACCCCATCTAGGGTGAAATCCCCTGCCTATTCAGGGGTGTGAATAGCATTATAGAACCACAGGCCAAAATGTACTGGGTGTTATGGGCCCTTGAACCTTGTTAAAGGTCACAGTGAATGTCTTCCAGGTCCTTAACTCTCCGAACAGCCGCCCAGGTGGCTCTTCAGAGCTATAGTATGGGCCCCAGAAGTAAAGAATTCCATAATGGCAAATAGGTTGACAGAAACTCATTATGAAGCCTATTAGCAAAATCAGTTCCATGAACACCTACAATAAATACTGGCTGCAAGATGGAATGTGGTGAAGTGCTGGGAGAAATTGTTCCAGTTGATGAGGGAGGACAGTCAGTAATATTCCAAAGATTGATTAAACCTGCTAGCCTTTGACAGCCTCATGTTATGACCTTCTTTTTTTCTTCTAGGTCCTTTGAGTGGTGGAGGCAAGAAAAGAAAGTAGAAGCAACATGGGTAGATAAATCTGCGTATTTTCTCTTTGATAAACATCGGCCATGGACCATGAGAATAGCAGCAGCAGCAGCAGCACAGGTGGATTCCTCTTGCTGGGGTTTCCAGATCAGGATTCTAATTTGCTGCTGCCCATCTTCCTGTTGACATACCTCATGACATTGACAGGAAATGCAACCATCATTGTGTTGACCAGAGTGGACGCCCACCTGCAGACGCCCATGTATTACTTCTTGGGGCAGCTATCCTTCCTGGAGTTGTGTTATACATCAGTCACAGCCCCAAAGTTGATTGAGGGTCTCTCATCAGGCCATAAATACATTTCTTTTGGTGGATGCATGGTGCAGCTCTACGCTTTTCTCTCTTTAGGATGTACTGAGATTATTCTGCTGGCTGCCATGGCTTTGGATCGTTTTCTCGCCATATGCCGGCCTCTTCGCTACCACGCGATTATGAGCAGGCAGATGTGCATGTGGCTGACAATTGGCTCTTGGCTGGTGGCTTTTCTGTCCACCTTGGCACCTACCACCATGATGGCTCAGCTACCCTACTGCCACTCGCACGTCATTGACCACTTTTTCTGCGATGCTGTACCATTGCTGAAGCTGGCCTGTGCAGACACCTTTGTCAATGAGATGGTGGACACTGCATGTGCTTCTGCTGTTGTTCTGAGCTCCCTTATGGTAATACTTCTGTCGTATGTCAACATCATATTCACTGTGATCAAGATCCCGTCTGCCATTGGGCGACGGAGGACATTCTCCACCTGTGCATCCCATTTGACTGTGGTCCTCGTCTTCTTCGGGACCATCATTTTCATGTACATTGGCCCAAGAGAGCTCTACTCTTTCAGCCTGAACAAAGCACTTGCCCTATGTTACACCATGTTGACACCACTCCTAAACCCCATCATTTACAGCTTCAGGAACAAGGAAGTGAAGCAGGCCCTACTTAAAGTGCTAAGGAAAAGAGTGTCTCTAAGAACACTCAGGTACTGAAGATGAGGTCTGAAAGATTAGTATTGGTATAAGGATAGAACCCATCAGTGCAATCAGATGTGTGAGCCCGATCTGTGTCTTTGAGGTAACAAACATCCATTATCACCTTAAAGTCCGAGGGAAAATAGGTCTTCATCGCATCACCTTGCCCATTCTTTTCTACTCTGAAATTGGTACTTGTAATTTGTTTATTACACTAGCTCTATGGCTCTTCAGCAGCTCCTCAATGCAGTCGTTTGTTTCTAAAATGCACTGTATGGTATTTGGATTGAGCTGCTTCAAGAGCAAGGCTTTCTTCAGAATGTTTGGTTACCACAGTATGAGTTGTAATTAGTAGTCGTAACATTCTATCCAATAGTCCTGTGTCAAGCAAAGGTAAATGGGGCCTATATGTCCTCTGTATAGCACAGATGTGACGCAAATCCCTGGAGCAGCCATATGTCCAGTGTCTTTATGATTTATGCACGCTTGAATGTGACCAGTAGCATTGCATTCTCTTCTAACCAGGGGTGGTAGTGTCACAAAACACACACATTTTAATAGAATCACTGCTATCCATAAAACCGTAATGGCATTATTATACACACACAGACTGAAATAGAGGAAGTGCTCTGTTAGATTTACAAAATAAAAGATATTAAAAGATTTAAAGAGCCTCAGAAATCTGCTTTCTCTTTTTTAATATGAGCAGCTTTCACAGACTCTTACACCTCCAAATGAAATCATTGTCTCTGGCTGACAACATCAAAGTCATTGCTTCTGCACAACGTCGCAAATGGTTAGAATAGAAACTGGGCTGAGCCAATGCTTATGCACATCATTTTCCAATGGCAGATGAGCAAAACGTCTAATAAATACTGTTGTCTGCCACCTGTGCATATTAATACATTACTAAAATGCCACCGTGCCTGCATAGACCTCACTTGGGTGCTAAGCGGTAGAACATTAAGGCATACCAATTCTAAAATCATACTAAATCCTGGGGATCTCATACAAGACAATTAGCCTCTGATGTGCTATTTTGATTGTTCTCTGTATATTTCGGCTCCAACTTCCACTTCCTGTGAAATAGAATCCCCAGATAAGGGTGGAAGAAACTAGAGGGGCAGTGAGGAGAAAATAAATGGTGGGAGGGAGTGGAATTCTCAGGGCAATGTCTGCAAACATACAGACATTTTTTTTTAAATTCTTTTTATTGTTCAACAACAGTGGTCTCGACAGCTACAGCAACTCTCTCCCACCAATTCACACAAATCGACAAGCAGAAAAAGAAAAAGACATTTACAACTGACATTATACAGCTTCATCATCATCTGAGAGCAAATCACATAGATACATACGGAAGGGACCCCATATGTCCTTAGGCCGGCTCGCCCCCGGGAGAGTTAAAACATATTGTTCCTCACACTCGTTGACATATGTCAGTTCGCGAAGGAAAGTGGTCATGCTTGGCGGTGTGGATATTTTCCAGGTTTGTAGGATACATTTCTTCGCCACTGCGCATGACACATGAAATAGTCTCCTGGTTTTCTCCGAGCACTTTCCAATGTCTCCAAACAAGTATTTGTGGGGGGTTAATTGCGGGGGTATCTGCGTGATATCAGCCAATAGCTCAGCCACCTCCCCCAAGAATTTCAGAACGGCAGGGCACTCCCAGTACATGTGAAAGGAGCCCGCAGACTGAGCCCCGCATTTGGGGCATTCCCCTCCATGCTCTGCACCAAATTTTGCCAGTTTAGCCGGCGTGTAATGCAACCTGTTTAAGAGTTTAAACTGTATCAAGTGTAGACCCGCATTTAATGAAACTTTTTTCGAAAATGCACAATATCTGCTCCACTTATCTTCCGGGATGGGCATTTGCAGGTCCGTTTCCCATTTGTCCTTGACCTGGTTTATTGTAGGGGTGTGTGTAGTATTGCAATATTTTAAATGGTCCACCCCCCATCGCTCTCACAAAGTCCTCCTTAGTTGCAAATTTGCCATCTATATACATATCGCCCGCCCACCCTCATCTCCATGTGTGGGTCCCAGACCTCCTGAATACCCACATCAAACGTGGGGGGAATACCCGGAAAGTTCCACAGGGGGACCTCCGAGTTATATGGTGTCTCCAGCTTTAGCCTCTTAAACAATGTGCCCCAAGCACGGACCATGCAGCTGACCGGGTCATAGTCACAAGTGTCCCTGTGTCTTGTATTAAATATGACTGACCTAATGTCCACTGGGGATATAGTGTGTGCCTCCACCCACGTATGTGGTATTTCCCCACAGTCCTCATACCAATACTTCTCAAATTGCACCTGGGCAACCAGATAATAAAGCTCAAAGTCTGGAGCAGCCATTCCTCAAATATCATAGGGTTCTGTCATTTTTTCCCACCCAATTCTCGCCGCCTTACCATTCCATATGAAGGTTACTATTAACGACCGTAGCTTTGTAAAAAAGTCTCTGCCTGGCCATATTGGTATGTTTACAAAAAAATATAATAGTTTGGGGAGGACTATCATTTTGAGCAGGGCGATTCGGCCATGTTAGGATATTGGGAGGCGTCCCCAGATCTGTAGCTTAGTGCTCAACATCTGCAGCGCCTTCTCGTGATTATTCGCGTATAGGGTTTGCCTGTCTCTGGACACTAGCACCCCAAGGTATCTGATACGTTGTTCTGACCATTTCAGGCCGCACATATTCGTGGGTCATTCAGTGGAGGGCGTGAGCGGAAATACTTCCGACTAGGCTAGGTTGATGACATACCCCGAATACTCCGTAACTTGTGTATGTCTGTCATAATGGGCTCTTTGTTTTTTTCTGGTTCGCGGACGTATAGGAGCATATCATCCGCATAGAGCGAAATCAGTTGGATCGCGCCTTTCATGTTTATTCCCCTGTCTCTTTGCCTTAGTCTAACAGCAGCTGCCATTGGCTCGATAGTTAAGGCAAACAAAATGGGCGAGAAGGGGCATCCCTCTTTGTGCCCCTCCCTAAATGGAACATCTCGGATACGGTTCTGTTGGTGCATACTCTGGCTCTTGGAGCGGCATAAAGCAGTCGAACATACCCAATGAAAGTAGGTCTCGCCCCAAAATGTTTCCAATACACTAAAGAGATATTTCCAGGACACAGAGTCGAACGCTTTTTCTGCATCAAGGGCAACGGCAGCTGCACTCCTCCCGAGATCAATCTGGGCCATTATACCAAATAATCTACGGAGGTTCAATGCAGTGGATCGCAGGGGAATGAACCCATTCTGGTCAGGATGGACCAATGTCGAGACCAGTGGTGCCATCCGGTTCGCCAGAACCTTGGCAAATATCTTGGCATCGACATTGATAAGTGATAAGGGCCTGTATGATGACATGTCGCTAGGTGGGCGTTGGGGTTTAGGTAATACAGTTATGATGGCTTCCCTCATTGTCGGGGGTAGTATGCCTCCCTCTAGGGCTTCCTCCCAGGTCCCCAGTAGCACGGGTGTTAGCTCCTTGTGCAACTCCTTATAAAATTCAGCCCCCAGTCCATCGGAACCCGGTGCTTTGCCTGACGCCAACCCCATGATTGCCTCTTCCATTTCCTCCACAGTGATTGGTTGATCTAGGGGCAATCTGTTTTCAAGTGGGAGTTTTGGGAGCCCTAACGATGTTAAGTAAGCCATTATCTCAGTGGTCGTTTTGTTATCCCTATTGGAATAAAGTGTTTGATAAAATTGGGCAAACTCACCGTTTATATCCACCTCGCTTGTTTTGACCTCACCATTCACACCTTGAATACTAGTAATAGGTTGTGGCTGTCGCTCCTGCTTAATCAGATTGGCCAGTGTTCTACCCGCCTTATTTCCCTCGCCATACCTGCGTGCTCTGGACGGGACTGCCATATACTGTGTTTCTCTGGTGGCCAGGTCATTGAAATCACAGATGTGTTCATGGATTTCGGCTAGGGTGTTCCTATCATGTGTGCGACTATAGGTTTCCTCAAGGTTGTTTAGGGCGCTTTCCACCTCCTCCAGCTCCCTCCTCACTCCCCTCAGGAGACCAGTAGATTTCGACAGGAGTGCCCCTCTAGCCCAGACCTTGAAAGTCTCCCAGACAGTGGAGACCAGCGTCACCGACCCAAGGTTATTAGTAAAGAATTCTGTTATTTCCTCGCGTAGTGATTCTACTACCCCAGGGTCACCAAGCATCCCCCCCGGCATTCTCCATCTCCTGGCTGGTCTGGGAGCATCTCTCAACCAAAGCTCCAGTGTGACTGGGGAGTAGTCAGACAGTGTACGAGGTAAAATCTCACAGCTGTGCAGCGTCTCGGAAAGGCCCTGTGAGGTGAAGAAATAGTCTATTTGCGACTCACTGTCGTGGACGGATGAATAGTAGGTGTACCATTTAATATCCGGGTGTAATGTGCGCCATACATCTGTTAGTGCCATTTGTGAAAGAAGCTGCCTCATTTTCATACTAGATCTATCTGTTGTGGGGTCCAGGGCCATGTTAAAGCCCCCCCCCATATTATGGAAGAAGCGTCAAGTTTGTTAAGGGTTTCATATATATTTAAGTAGAAGCCTGGGTCGTCTATGTTAGGGCCATATGTATTCACCAATGTAACCTGTTTCCCAGCCATTTCCCCCCATACCAGAACATATCTGCCCTGCACGTCCACCTTGTGCCCCGCTACCCGGAACCCCAGGGAGGGATGTATGAGAGTGATAACCACCCTGGACTGAGACGAGTAATTAGTATAATACTGTGTCTTCCCCTATTTGGGCATTACATTCTCGTTCACTGCACCCATTGCATGTGTTTCTTGCAGCATCACGACTTGAGGGTGATGTCTAGAAACATAATTGCCAACCTGCCTGGCCTTCATTGGGTTGTTCAATCCTCTTACATTCCAAGACAACAATGATATTTTCAGCCCCCCTGTACCGTTATTTCCATATGTATTAGCACCCGCCATGTCATCCAACTTTCCCAATATTCACATTACGGGAGCAGTAATCGCAACCTCGAGACCACATCTTCTTCAACCCAAACTTAACAACAGTGCAACTATCCCCCTTCCTCCACTTTGTGGATAGCTCAGCATAGCGAGCTGTTACCTGGTATCCTGGCCCCCCACCCGCATCATCTCCCCCAACTTGACGATGCTGCCCATTAAAACTCAAAACTTGCCCAATGGGCTTTTATTATTATTTATTAATAATGTGTTACAGTTTATATTTAAACTTTATACATACTGATAAATTATATAAATTCATCATATTACTTATTACATATTACACATTATTTCTAATCAGCTAATCAACTAATCAGATAAAAAGAAAGAAAAAAATGTTTAAAATACCATTAAACATAGCATAGTTAGGACTTATTACACTTACAATTCTTCAGATCATTCAAACTTAATAACGATTGCACATACTAAAAATACTAAAACACATATAACAGAGATCATGATCCACTACCACAGTCTATAACCTGCTGTTTAACTAATTCATATAGAGATCTTCAAAGATCTTTCAATTTCCGACCATACTCTAAAAGTTGCGATCTGCAACTGCATGCTCTGAGTGTTCATGAGGCGTTGCCAGAAGGCAGGTTCCCTTATGAACTCCGTATCATGGACAAAGTTGCCAAAGTTTGCTATGTAAGTATCCATTAAGTTTACACATCTGGAGAGTACATGATAAGCTGTTTCTTTGTATCCTTTATTCTTACAAAGTCTACAATATCTCTCTGTAGAAGTCAAACCATTATGTTTGCTTTTGTTAGTCAGCAGCGGTAGATTGTCAACCCTCAGTAGAAGTAGAAATCGTCTAAGTCTACTAGAGGGACTGAGGGATAGATATGGCTGCATTTGTTTAAATGTATAGAGCATGTGGTGAATAAATTTGTATTTTGGAAGCTTGTCAAGATGTGCATAATTTTCTAGCCAGTCCCAAAGGTCGATTTTTTTAGAAAGTGCTTTTTTTTGAGGTTCAGTAAGTTTCTTTCCACTCATAGTCCAACATATTGTCCTTAGAAGGGCTTCAATCTCATTTTTCAGATGGCATTTGGTGGATTCCTTTGTACTTTCCGTGTTAAATTCTTTTAATAATCGAGACTCTGGTTGATTAGCCATCTTTAAGTACAGTTCTGCTCTCCTTTTCAGGACAATGGACCTCAGTGAGGAAACCCCAACTTCCAATCTTAGCAATGCCATTGGGATGGATTGAGGGAGACCTAGGATTCTTCTCCAGAACTTCCCCTCTATCACTTGCAGCCAGCTTAAATCCATCTGTAATAGCGCTTCCAGTCCATAGACCACCATTGGGGTTAGTACCTGGGTGTAGATTTGACGGATTCCATATAGTGACATTCCACAGTTCTGCCTTGCAAATTGGCTGATCAATGACGTTACTTGTGCTGCCCGATGTTTTCTTGTTTGAATGCAGATGTTATAACCCAACCTGGCCTCTATTTCGACCCCTAGATATTTATATTGTTGGGTATATTTAATTTCTATTTCATGCAAAATTAATCTGGGTCGTGCTATCTTCTTATTTGAAAAAACCATCACCTGAGTTTTCTCCTGGTTGATGATTAGGTCGTTGTTTGTAGCATATTCCCACAGCTTCAGTGCGGACCTCCGTAAGCCACTAAATGTGTGATCCATAATAATCAGATCATCGGCATACGCTAGTACCGCACAGTGGATGGTACCGACAACAGGGGGGCAATTATGTTCACTTAAAATGACACCTGGTAGATCATATGTGAACAAATTGTACAAGAATGGGGCCGTCACACAACCCTGCTTGACGCCTCGGTTTTGTGGGATCTTCGCTGTGAAGTCCCCCTGATTACTAAGTCTGCAGGCCACTGTGTTGTCCTCATGCAGTAATTTTAGATAGTACAGGAGGATCTCGGGGCAACCTAATAGTTCAAGTTTTGCCCATAGTTTTTCACGACAAACCGAGTCAAAGGCTGCTTTGAAGTCTACAAACAGAGCATATAGAGGTGGATTTCCTTTCCTCATTGCTTTTATGCGCAGGGTGTCCAAGATAATGATATTATGGGTTGTTGAATATCCTCTCCGGAAGCCACTTTGAAATGTGTTGAATATTTCAGTTTTAGACGCCCATTCTTCTAATTTCTCCAATAGAAGTGCTGCAAAGAGTTTCCCTGTGCAGTCTAACATTGAAAGTAGTCTGTAATTACAGGGATCTTTCTTGACTCCTTTCTTAAAGATTGGGATTAAATAGGCATGTTGCCATGATTTAGGAATCCTCCCGACTGCTAGTACTTTGCCAAATAATATGCTTACAAATTTAGCCCAAAATTCCGGCTGGCTCCTCAGTACAGCATTTGAGAGACCATTGGGCCCAGGAGCCCTGGATGACTTAAGATTTTTAATTTTACAAATTAAATGTTCATTTGTTAAGTTGAATGGGACGGACCTTGGTGTCACCTTTTCTACCGGCTTACCCACCTCTTCATTGGGGATATTTCGGCACATAAGGAAGTCTGACCATTCATTTGCACTTATCGGGTTGATCAGATCCCTACAGCCATTGCCCCTTGCTTGGCTCAGTAAAGACCATATGCTTCTCGAGTTTTTGGAGCATATGATTTGAACCATTGATTGCCATTGCTTAAGTTTTTGCTCAATTCTTTTGGTTTTAATCCACCCTCTGTATTTGTTTTTTATGGTTCTGCATACTCCGTGATATTCTCCAAAGGATTTGCTAGTCCATTTAGCCTGTCGAATTTCAGCTCTCAACTTGCGTTTGGCATCTCTTATACTTTTGTCGTATATTACTGACATTTTATCTTCTGTCGCTATTTGGTTTACTGCAGATGTCGCATGTAGAGAGGAAAAAGTGGCGGCCCATTGTTCCACCTCATTTAGGGACATGTTTTGGAGCTGGGACAGAATGTTATCGTCCATGGTTTGTACCGAATTTCCAGCCGCGTCAATGTTTTTATCCGACCAGCGTATTCGAGTGCCCGAGTGATTAGATGACATGTCCCCCATGGGTTTAGTGTATGTAGCTGTCATGCCTATATTACACATTAACACAAGAGTAGAGTGGTCACTCCAATCATTTGTGGTGATCTTTAGATCTCTTACTTTCAGGGCCATCTGCGGGCTCACAAATATATAATCCAAGGCACTTTTTGCTTTCCTACTATGCCAGGTATAGTTTCCAGGATTGTCGCTTGGGGTTCTACCGTTTATCATCTCCATTTCCCATTCATTAAAAAATGTCTGCCAAGAGGTACCAATTGGATCTTTAATTTTATGTTTCATATTATTTGATGGGTTCAGCAGGGGATTATTCGTAGAACCAACTACGCCTGACATGTGACAATTAAAGTCCCCAGAGATAATTACCGATTTATTAGTCGGATCAATCACCCATGCTGCTAGTAGTTCATGGATTGCTTCTTGAAGAGGTTTGGTTCCATTTCCATAAGGTGGGCTATATAGGTTGATGATAAGTATGTTTTCTTTGCCTCCGTCACTTATGCTCTCCATTTCCACTGCAATCACTTTATCGCTGGATAATGTCTCCAGCTGTCTAGATTTAACAGTGTTTCTGATGCCTATAATCAGTCCTCCATATGGTCTCCCTCTCCTTCCCTTCATCGCAGGAGATTGGTAAATTGAATAACCGTTAAGGATAATGGATGTCCTCAACCAGGTCTCTTGCAGACATATACAAGTGTTTTCAGTTAAGAGCTGGAGAGAACCTGTCGAGGCAAATAGATGCTTAAAACCTCTGCAATTCCATGATACCAGTGAGAAAGTTCAATTTGAGTTCACCACCTTCGGTAATGCTGATATTAGCCAGGTTAACACATTTTGAACATCAGCTATCGCTACCTGGTCGCTTTTCAGTTTAGGCAGGCTTTCGATAGGTTCTTTTGCCACTAATGGAATTTTTCGTGGCCAATTTGGATCCTCCTGATCAGGATCGGTATCTACTTCGATGTCGACTTCTAGAAGACTTTCTTTGTAGCTTCGTATCAATTGGGCAGAAGAAATAAATTTACAATGGATGGCGGAGACATTGGCATTGGGCACTTGCAGCGGCTCAACAAATTCGAAGTCATCTGATCTTAGTACTCGTAATTGTGGGACAGCGTGGAATCTAGTCATTAGCTCAGTTCTAGCGAGCCAGCAGTTTTCACTTTGTTGGTATAAATTTTTAATGAGGCATATCCTGTTCTCTTTAGGAAGAACCTCCTTATTCTTAGGGTTGGCCACAGGTTCCGTATAGCTTTGATCGATGTCAGCTGGTATGTTACCTTCACCATCTATTACATAAAACTCCTCTGGCTGTTCTGTATCAGCTATATTAACAGGTACGGAGGTAGTTCCGCCTTCTATGTCGTGGTCCCCTTCATCATCTGACAGTACCCAGCTTGTTAGATAGCCAGCTTGCTTCTTCTTGCGTTTACCCCCACCTGTGATTGGTTTCCTCGGTTTTTTCTCGTTCTTCCCTGGTGTCTCGTTCTCCATTACCGGGGGTATCACCTCTCCAGCCTTCTTTCTCATTGCAGCTCTTTTAGCAAGTCTCCGCTGTTTACGGGAGAGAAATACTTCAGATGTGTTAGCTATATTGGGAGGCCTTTCTGTATTTTCCACTGTCTCGGTTACTGTTGGAGTTGAGACCGAGCTCACCTCAGAAGGTTTGACAGTAGTTGTTTCTGCAGCAGGGATTTGTGAATGTATACTTAATGTGGTTTCCAATATGCGTCCACACATTTTTAGCAGGATCTTAAGTGCAAATTGTACAGATGCAACTGACGATTGTAATTCAGCCAGGTCTATGGGGCTGGGTGATGGGGTACAATGGGCTTTTTAACTGAGCTTGTGGACCTTTCCATAGGGTCGGCTAATGTTGCCAACTGGACACCCACGGAGGAGGCTCCACAGCCCGACAACAACGGATCGTGTTCCAGTTCAGTTGTGCTGACTTATGAAGACATAGAGTCACTGCAGGAAAGGCGCAGACTCATCTGCCCGCCAAATCAGTTCAGTCCTCCCTAGGATTGGGTCTCGGATTTTGATCCCTCATTCGGTCTCTAGGGGGCAGCGGAATGGAGGCCTCCACATACGCCATGGCCTCAGAAGGGTTTTCAAAGAAGTGGGCTCTCCCTCCGTGCTGAATTCTTATTTTCTCCGTAATGTTTTTTAACCATTTCATAGGACCTGTGCTGCGCTTGTATGGTCGCGGAGAATTCAGGATATATATGAATTCTGTTCTCCTCGAAATGTATTGTTCCTTTTTCTCTCGATAGACGGAGTATTGTGTCCCTATCCCTGTAGTTCAGAAGGCGCGCAATGATGGTGCGGGGTGGAGCTCCCGGCTTCGGAGGGGGTGCAAGCGTGCAGTGAGCTCTCTCGATGAGAAAGTGGTTTGAAAGGGATTCCGCTCACAGCACCCATTTCAGTAGTTCTTCCACCTGTCTTTCCATGGAGCCCTTGCCAAACGATTCCGAGACCCCAACAATGCGAATGTTATTTCTGCGGGACCTAGATTCAAGATCCTCGCACTTGCTCTGGGTTTTGCGCAGTTCGGACTGAAGCAGGGCTATGTCTCGGCCATGTTGAGAAATCACATGTTCATTTGAGCTTATTCTATTCTCCGCCTCCGAAATGTGTGCGCTTTCCTTTTCCACCAGGGCCTTCAGGGACCCGATCGTCACCACTATATCGTCCAACTTGACATTGACAGCCAGGAACCCATTTTGCACAATTGTTGCCAAGCGGTCCAAAGGGTCTGCGTCTCGATTTTCAGATGTTTGTGTCGCCCCTCCAGATGTCTCCTGTGGTTGGGAGCTGGTAAAGGAATCCATTGGGCTGGTCGTTCTACCCCCTACAGCTTTCTTCTCAGTGCGGCCCATTAGGCAACATTGTCACTTTTGGGGTGGGCTGTGTTCCGCCACGTGTGTGTGCTGCTGGCGACCAGTATCGGATTATGCTGTATGGTGGCAGCACAGCCCCTGCTGCGCATCCAAGCTCGGGCGAACCCCAATACAGGTGTGGGCATAGGTACAGTCTCACCCCCGATGTACACTCTCACCCCCCCGGGTTGTATTTGTTAGACTTCCGCAGTATTCGTCCACCGGGGGCAGGGTGTACAGCTTCAAAAAAATTGATCATCGGCGCCAGGCTGCGCTCCCTCCCGCAGCGTCTCCCCCACCTTCAATGGTGCTGTGGCGGCAAACTTCTTCTATAACAATATTGTAACGTTCTCCCCCACCTTCGCGAGGACCCAGATGTATCGTTCACTGAGGCACAGGTCCCTGGCGTTGCCCCCTCCCCAGCGGCCCACTAACTTCACCAGCAACGTCCTAGCTGGACATAGCCGTGGGCAGGGATCCGGATCAGAGGGGCAACACGTTGCCATCCCCTCGAGCATTTGGCAGGATTTTTTTGCCCGGAGCCTGGTGCAAGGAAGTCTGAGTACTTGTCTTTGTGCAGGCGGGAAGAGAAAGCAGAGCACCGCCGCCTTCCGGCAGCGCTTG
Source organism: Ambystoma mexicanum (assembly GCF_040938575.1). Lineage (NCBI taxonomy): Eukaryota > Metazoa > Chordata > Amphibia > Caudata > Ambystomatidae > Ambystoma > Ambystoma mexicanum. The sequence continues at coordinate 419,119,563 of NC_090938.1, forward strand.
TGTATTGGCGGGCTGCCCCTCCCCCACCTGGCTGACCCGCCGTTGAGAGCCCCGGGCACAAGTGGAAGTCGCCTGGAACTCACAGGCGGTCACTCCGCAGCACTACGGCCGCTGCAGTTGCACCTGCGGATATCTCTGTCGGCCCGGGGTCCACACGCTCCGTTTTCACAGGGTGTCTTCTACGAACCTTCCCCCGTGGTATTCTGCAAACGTACGTCTGCCAATTCAGAAGTGGAAGGATTTATAGATAAAAGGATTTCGATCGAGCCGGAGCTCTCCACCTAGGCGGCCATCTTAGATGTGCGCAACAGCGCCCCCAAACATACAGACATTTAGAGGGAATGTGGTACAATGATCTGTAAGGGAGAAAGTTCCCCACTGGAATTTTCTTCACTGTGGATCAGGAAATGTACATAAACAGATATGGGAATTAGAGGGATTTATATCTGCAAGGGGAAAACACCTGGATTTTTAACACAATTGGTTTCTCTAGGAAAAGTCAGGTCCCCTAATCAGCCTCAATTTAATAAAGAACTCTGTGCCTTAAAAAAATGGCGCTACTGGTTTCAACCTAGGTAAACATCCGACCCATACGGTACATAACTGAATCACTGATGCCCAAATATTGACACCTATGTATCCATTTGGCTGTGCACTGTTGATCTGGCTTACCAGCAACTGTTATGCCACATGGAATTTACATACATCACATAAAACACACATAATATATACATTCCTTTAAATGCCTACTGCTTTCAGTAAAGTTATTTAGTAATATACAGTTGTATATTGGTTCCTCAAGGCATATCCTTTCTAAATGATAGAGTTGGAGAAAGAGTGTTATTAGTTAGTCAAATCTTTTAAGGTATTCATTCACCTGCCAGCCTTGTGGCTTCATTTCAGTTAGTACAGCCACCTGTTAACTGCTGCTGTCTTTTTCGATGCTCTCTCACCTCTGATGGCAGTGTTCGGCCATCCTACTAATTACATACTAAATAGAAGTGAATATAAAGATATAGTAAACCACATGAGAATATTGTGGTGTGCAGAAAAATATAATTATGTCCAATTCCAATGTTACTGATTCTTGATTACCAGACCACTGGTCTCATTATCAGTTGGTCTGTGAGGTAGAAATGTGGCAGTAATACCATTACCACCACATTCCTGCACCACCCAAGTATGAGTTTGACAGGAAGATGGAGGATTCACCTCCAGCTATGAGCTTGAGGTAAATCTGTCACTTTGCCACCACATTAAGGTAGAATTACCACCAGCTGAATTACTGCCATGGTAATTGCACCGAAATCCCCCATGGAGTCCTATGGACTCCAATAAAATGGTGACGAACACCGCCACCACCACTTCTAATCTGGCAGCAATACCGCAGGACCAAGTGGAGTTAACGGTAATTCTGTTTGGTGGTATCTCAGCCGATTTGAATGAGGCTGCTTGTCTTCCCTACAATGTCTGATCAGGTGAAGGGGACATCTGCTAAAGCAATCTCCTCTTCCAAGCTGATACCATCTGTTTCAGTCCCACTAAAAAAAAAAAACATTGAAAATCATAGGTCAAATTCTAGCACCTCACCCATATTGGAGGGTACTGCTTTGTAAAGTTTGATCTGACTTGCCTATATTACAGACACCTTGCATCATTCGAAGTGCAATTAGCATTAGTATCCAATTTTCCTAAGCTAGGCTAAAACCATTCCAACAAAGCTTGCTAACAAGGAGTGGACTAGTCAAGAGATGGTAATTAAAGGCAGATACTTTTTGTTCTTCAGGATGCAGGACATGTACAGAGCAAAGACACCCATCAACGTATTATTAACGAAAGACTGATTACACCATCTTTGATAACTCCCTTTATGGTTTGCTTTGCCCAAAAGACTCTGAGCTGAGGTCTCTGGGAATTGATGTGAAAGGGTCCCTTCATTTCCTCCTTTGGAAGTTGTCCTTATTGGATTCTAACACAGAGCCTGAAAATTCACCAATCCCCTACTAGGATTTTGAGTTCCCTTCAGAAGAGATGAAGATATTGATCCAAGAAGGAAGAAGGGCAGGACCTTTTACTCAAAATCCTTGAGGAATAGCGGGGACAGCGGTTGGAAGAGCTTTGAAGTTTGCCTGCATTCAGTACTGTTTATCTGGGATGCCTACATTCCCATAGTGGAAACAACGCACATATAGGTGACTTTTCATACTCACCCATAACTGGAATGTTTTGTGGAGAGCTCCAGGACATTATGGATGTTTTTATAGATGTCTAGCTGTTCCTCCAAACTTTTATCTGAAGAATTCGAGTGTATGGAGTCTCATCTGATCTCCGACTTAGCGGCCTGATGCATCATGCGCCCAATCACCTTCTGCACCACAGCCCAACTATGCATCATGAACTCGCTCACACTTCTACTTGAGTTTTCCTGTTAGGAGCCGTCACCACTGACTGATTGTGCCTTTCTCAGGGTATCACCACATCAAGAAGCCTGGACCAAATCTTACTCTTTTGCTGACCAGTGAAGTACCAAGGAGACCTGCTTGATGCTGTTGAGTCTTGTAAAAAAAAAATTAAAAAAAAGACAAATGTGGGGACTTGGGAGTCGGTGCCCTTTTCCCAAGCACTCCGGATCTCCTGACCCCCTGGTCTTATCTTGGGCCTTAAAGACTGGTTAGGTCTCTGTTTTATAGCATCATTAAGGGGTAATGTCCTCCCTTTGTTTACTTTTTTCCTTCACCCATTTGCATATTTGTATATGCCTCGCACAGTACAATTCCCAGTTTACTTGGCACTGTATAGTATACATTCAGCCTGCATTACTCTGCGCTTTTCCATTGCAATAAGTGGGTTACTAGTGTGTTGTGTGATTATGTGTTTCTAACACAAAATACTACATTTTAGGTGGATTTGCTTGGACAGCATTTGTATTCTTCTACTTGCACAGTTCTTGTTGTTTGAAAGTGTCTACTGCCAAATCACATCTTTCAAGAGTACAACCTGCCCTTAGGACATAGGTCTGCAACCTGACGCTCATCAGATGTTGTCCACTGTGACTCCCATGATCTTGCACTATTGATGATGGATCCTAAGGTCGATGGGAGTTGTAGTCCAAAAAATCTGACCATGGACCATGCTACCAATAGTGAGATGGAGCTGTTGGACTTTTCACTTTCCACCTGTTTTATCTTGGTGTCTGAAAGGCAGATGAGTGAAGCTAATGTATTGCCTATGGCATAACGCATAATACATCATAGATTTGTTTTCACTCCATTGTACTTCTTCTGGCCTGAAAAGGGTTTGGTCATATTGGTGACAGCGAGTGAGATTCAGAAATTGACTGATCCCACAGCTCAGTTTGCCAAAATAAAAGAACTGTGCAGATTATTGTTGAACTATGATTGGGGCATTTTTGTTACTGAAAGAAGTGCAATCCTTGTCAGGCCTCAGAAAGTTAGGCAAGGAGAACAAGATTCCTAATAGAAGGAGAAGGTAGATGGCTGAGCTAGCTTGTGTCTGCTATGATGCGAGTCAGCTAGGCTGATGAGAGGGGCCCAGGGGGCAGTGAGGATCACCAGTGCCAGAGGACATCAGTAACTGTCCTGAGAAAGCTAGTCAGAGTGGTGATAAAGGGACACAGATAGAACACCCTGAGGTATACCCAGTATATACTGAGATCCCTCTAATGTGTGGTAAGATATTGTTGGGTGGGTTCACACTCGGAAGGCTGCATTCTTGGCACAGATGGCAGCTCAGTACTACTGGGTAAGTTGACCCAAGCTGACGTAGAGGGCCTGATAGATGTAGGGCCCCTCCGAGATACTTCTACACTTACAGAAATGTGAAGTGATAACAGTGAGCCTCTGCACTCAAGTTGGCAGTTTGGTGGGTGATGAGATGTGCTTCTTTCTCTGAGTTACTGGTTTAAACTATATTGATCCATGTACAAAGAAGTATAACCTGTGCTTTTCATAGGTTGCATTTAAGAAGTTGTCAGGCAAAAATGCAACAGTAGACTTCCTAAAAAAAGGGCCTTAATGTGGCGCACAACTTGCGCAAGGTTTTCTTGCATCACTGTACATGAGTTTATCGGTACGCCGTTGTTAACATCGCCAGGCCTTTGTTCGCAGAGTGTTTTGCTGAATATTAATGGCCGAAAAACTCGATGAAAAATTTGGGGTGGTATTAAGGGCTGGGGGTGTGGGCAATAGGGACAAGATAATAGCGAAGGGGGGGGTCGGGGGCATTCCATTCCAAATATAAAAACATGTCATTTTTTTTTTTTTTGGCTAAAGATCTTCTGAAAAGACTTGGCGATAAAAAAAATACGATGTAAGTACATAGAACCGTGCATTTCTAGTTGCACATGTGCAATTGAGGCTGTATATGGCATATGATGGCAACATATATTTCACCATATGGTGACTATGGGCCTCATTCCGAGTGGGGTACTGCCCTACTACGAGGTCCCTTAGCGGGTCCCTTCCTTAACGCCAGGTCTGACCTGGTTTTAAGGACGGGACCCGTTAAGGGACTTCAGAGCTAATAACGGTATTGCATATTGCGGTACCGTTATTAGCTACTTCCCCATTCCCATTGAGCCCTATGGGGGCTCCAATGGGAATGGGGAATGGTTTTTTCAGTGGGGACTTACCGGTCCCGCAAAGGTCGGACTACACCGGTAAGTCCCTATTGAACGAGACCAGTACCGGTACCGTTTTTGGAGGCAGTCATGGCGCAAATAGCTCGGAATGAGGCCCTATGCCTATAATATAATGCCATTACTGGGGCATTTGGGGCTGCACTTGATGGGACCGCAAAATACCTCCTGGCTGACAGTGCTTGTTAAAACCGCTGGTGCTACTGCATTTTACATTTAGGCCCCCATCACGCCCTCACTACCCAGTACATTTCAGAGCTACAAATGGTACAGTTGCCCATTTCAGTAGTATTCCTCGCCTGCAGCTTTCCATATTTGCACACTTCTACTCTAATACAGCATGGTATACAAAGCTGTATTTGCAAATCTATTGCGATCCAAATGAAGTATGTTAGAAAAATGGTACAACAAAAGAAGAAACATTTTGTGTATGCTCTATATTGTTCCAATGTATTGGAGAGAAATGCCAGACTAGAGTACTCGAGAGTAAGAACCCCGGACCTGGGGCTTCTCTGTATAAAAAGTGTGTTATTTCAGGGGATAGTAAACAACATGAGTGTCATTTCTTTTTTTTGTTGCTCAATTGTCGACGATAACACAGTGATTAATGCTGCCAATCATATCCATTATCATATGCAAACAAATAAAGCAGTACTACAGAACAGTCAGATATTATTGCATGTCTGCCAAAACGAAGACAGATTTCTAAGGAAAGGCCTATGAGGATGACATTAGAAATGAAACAGAATGGGGAATTACGGCTATTGAAATGTGAGGGTCAAATTGTCAGAGATGGGAGAGGAAAATCAGATAAAACCGTCCTCCCCCAGTGGTGCCAGAACTATTTTCTGTCTGTGATTGCTGGCCAGAAGCATCACAACAGCAGCCACCAACATCTTCTAATGGTAGTTTGAAGAGGTGAAGAGGTGAAAGAGTGTGGCAACGGGGAGAGTGCCAGCTAGCCCCTCGCCCCGAAGGCAGTGCCGAATAGCCTCGGAACTCGGCCACTTCAGTGCTGCTAATGCCAATTCTAGATTCCAAACATATTACACTCTCGGATTAAATAACTGAGGCCTCTGGATTTTTTGGTGGATAATTATTGGGCCAAGTTTATTCTAGATTCCAAACATATTACACTCTCGAATCAAATAACGGAGTCCACTAGATTTTTTCTGGATAATTCTACTACAAGCGACCAGCGTTTGAAGTTTGACGGCCCCCCCTTTTCTCTATTGCTTGTTAGGCTTCACATTCCCAACCATTTTACTTGCTGCAGTGACTCTGCCCGACTGTGGAGGTGACCCGTGGCTTAGGGGTGACCCGTGGCAGGAAGTGGCGTTCTTTCTCGTCGTCCTGGGGTAGGGAGGTACTGGAGGGGGGTGTCATTTCTTGTCTGTAATGTACCCCAGCTGTTCAGTATACAGTGCGTAACAGAAGTGGGGCTACAACCCCCTGTTATTCCTTCCTACTTGTTATTCTCAATGAGCTTGGTCGCTTGTGTGACCGCTGCTCTTGCGACAGGAGATTAATCATATATTATAATGCATGCGCCGCTGCCCCCAATGATACAGGGATGGTGGGTACATTTCTTCTTGGGTGCACGAAAAAGAAATGCATATAAAGGTTCTCCGTATTTAAGAAGGCCTGCCTCCTCTGTTATAAGTCCCTGCCTTGACCGCCTGTGAGCCAATCAATGCGACTGGCTGCCCCTAGCAGGTCATTTCCTGTGCCACTTTTTGGGCGCCAATTAACCTACTTTCGCGGGCTTTGGTATTCCCTTTGTTCCCAGCCCCCTCCTGCACAGGAAGCGGGTGCCATGTCCAGTCTTTAGGGCTTGGCCCATAGTAGGCTTTTGGCATCCTTACTGGCTACCTTTGGCGGCCCTGTGGTCACCACGATAATTAGAGTCAATTTCCAAATGCAAAACCACATTTCCCCAACTATATGTATAAAATGTGGTTAATTGGGTTCTGGCCATTTATAAGTGACACCTTCTCATCAGAATGACCGGTCGTCGATGAGAAATGACTGTGTCTAACTACTGGAAATCTGACAAAGAGTCTTTTGCCGGCTCCTATTTGCATTTAATAACTTACAATGGTCGACCTTAAAGAAAGGTCATGAATTCTCCTAATAAGTCACATGTTCTGGCAGTATGCAGGATGCATTAGTACTCCGCTGGCAAAAATCGCTTTCTATTCATATCAGAAACATATTTTGCCCAGTTGAGACCCCAGATGCACAACATATTATTTCCACCTGAGTCACAGCAGAAGCAGGGCTGTGATAATTTACTACTAATTTTCCTTTCTGATTCATCCGCACCCTACGCTGCACCAATGCATCCGCCGATCATTTACCAGAGAGTAAAGATCTACTAAGCAGCAAAAAGAAAGTTCCCCATTGACCATACAGTAACCCAAATCAAGCTGTGCAAGTTCAACCTAAAGATAACAAACCATTAATGACCACGCTCGGGAATTGAACATGACCGCCATCCACACGAACACTCTAGGGAGAAATTACAGCGATGAGAAATGGTCAAATGCCTCTCAGAATCATCTGCCACCCTGCCCTAACAATAGCACCAGTGGACCAACACTGACCAAGTAACAAGGAGACTGAGAGGTAGGAAGGTGGCAGGAGAAATGAACAGTGGTGAGAGTAGCAGGGTGGTAGTCAGAGGTAGTGTGGCAGTGAGAGAAGGTGTTGAGAGGAGAATGATAATCAAAGAGTGGAGGTAGGAAGGCGGAGTGTAACATTAGAGGGATAGTGAAGTCATGGGGAGGAGAACATCTAGGCACCACGTGCAGGAAACCAAGGCGGGCACGTGGCTTCCCAGAACCAAGATAGAATAGGAATGAAAGAGTTGTGGCATGACCAAAGCCACTTCGTGGTGGTGGGCCTAGGGTCCCGAGAACAATGCTGATACCATGCCACAAAGGCATACACGGATCCAGTAGGTAAACACAATGCCGAGTAACCAGCAGATGAGATGGCACCAAGAAAAGCAATTGAAGGAACACAAGAGATCAACTTAATGACACAGATAGAAGAACCCAAACGGATAACAAACCCAGTGACGCTATCCCTTGTAACTACAGGTAACAGGGAAAATGGGAGACCACCGAAGAAGACAGAGAACCATTAGTGGGATACTCATACTTGTCGCGGTCGAGAGAAAGGACCTCATTATGAGTTTGGTGGTATCTCAATGGTAAATCTGCAGAGTTACCACCAAACTGTATTACCATTACCATCACTTGGTCCAGCAGTATTACCATTATCATTAGTGATGTCATCATTGTGGTCATAGGCTGCACAAAAGGGAGTGCAAAGTTAAAGTGGCTTCAGCTGAATTTCAGGGGTTTTGTTGCATTAAGTTCTCACCCTAAAGTTCCCGCAACTAAGGTTTTTTCCCTGACTATATATGTACATGAAAATGTTTTAACAGCGGCAAAAGGCACTGGAATGTGCCTTCCTCTGTTGGTCCGGCAGAAATCTGTTCACAAGTATTTTTTTTTAATTAAGCGGAAAAGGAGATGCCTAAGACCACAATATTTGTATATATGCTTGGTACTGAGGGACAGTTCTTTTCAGAAGCATAACACTGCCATTTCAAAACGGAGTGTTTGCTTTTGAAAAGCAGAATCAGGGAAAAAGCAAAGATTTGGCGGGTTTATCATTTAGTTTCCATACATAGCCCCTCCACCCCCTAAAAGATCTTTGCAATGGAGAGTCAGCGTGTCTCTGTGAGCAGCTCCCATACACACCCATCGAAAATGTTGTTTCCTTTTTAGCATCGCTTATGACATCATCAACCACATCCTTGGAAACTAGAGTACTGTGATGACCCCACAGATTATAGATGACATCACTTAGTTGAGTTAGTGAAATGTGAAAGTGCAATACATGCAATATTTAATAGGGATCACTACAACTCGTAAAAGTAATTGATTGTATGGTGTCAAGAGCATTGTTTGTCTGTAGCTCTCCTTTAAAGTTTGGTCATTTTACAAGTACGATATTCTAAAGGACACGAGTCAAGCAACACATACTGAAGATTTAAAATCAAAATGAATACTAGATCACTTTTAAATCCATCTTTAAGTGTGTATTCTTTGCATGATAATACAGAGTAGTGTGATGAACCCGATGGTGTAATCACTGATTTCCCGGTGGTGACCTCCTCCCATGTGGTCAGGGGACAGCAGCTGCTACCTGATCATGACCCTGGGAGCAGCTATTTGAGGGAGGATCGCATGGGGGGAGACAACCTTTGGGGAGATGTCATTATCGGGTGAGACATGGTAACCCCCATTTTCTCCTGAAAATAACTCTCCAATATCTAACACCCTCATGGTCTATTGTTATACGCCCAGTCCTTCTCCCATAAAAAACAGGGAAATCACTCTCTCCAATTCCACCTACCATTCATTCCAAACCTTCCAAGGGTAAATACATTTCCTGTTTTCCCCTAGAGTTTAGTTTTAGTGTGAGGGTCAGAATAGGACTTTGAACACAGGACAGTTTTCATTTTGGACATTCTGACACCAACAAATCCTTAGTTTTTGGTTCAGGTAGGGAAAGTCCTCTTAGAGCTGGGTCAGAAAGGCTTTGTCCCAACCACTTTTGTTTTCAATAAAGGTCTTTAACAAAAACGTGGCTAATTTGTGTCCGAGTTTCATTCCTGACTCCTCACAGTAGTAAGTTCTGTTCTTCAAGTTGTAACTTGGGCCTTCAGGATATGTGGACTGGCATTCCCAAGGGATGCAGACATGCAAACAGGCCGACACTATAGTCTTATACAGCACGGTGAAGAGCTTAACAGATGTTCCTCATATTACTTACTATGAGTTTGCAGTTGTCAGCAAAAGGGAGTGATCGTTAGAGGGTACAGTTCTTTTAATAACACATTAAAGTCATTTTTACTTCAACAAATTAGCAAAACCTACTGGTTATTTTGGGTTACCTTTAAAAATCAATCACAAAGAAACACAATTTACATGTTATAAAGCCAAAATCTTATCTCTACAAAATCGCTACGCTACTGGTTAAACTTCTGTTGTTCATAATGTAGGTACAATTTTAGGTTATTATTTATTCTGGGAAATACTTTTCCGTTTTCTATCAAGTATTAATGAGATATTGACAAGGTTTTTGACATCTGTGACTGAATGCAGCATATCTGCATAGGCAGAATGTTTGTCATATGTCTTGCATGAGAGCACAAATTCAAGCCACAAATAATTTCCAGTGATTTTATAAGTGATGACATATGTGTTGTCATAGGTTATGTCATATGGCATGGAAAAGTGAATGCTATTGATGATGGCATTTTTGGGAAACATAATTTGTGTCACAACTGGTGCTATAGGGGACAGCATATGTGAAGTCCTCAGTGATGTCATCTGTGATGCTGTGAATGTGCTCTAGTGTCCATTCATGTCATCAAGGATGCCACACATTAAGCCATATGTGACTATGAAGTTAACTGTGATGTCATCTGAAATAACATAATTGTCCTGATGGGCTTGTAGCTGAGGAGGCTTAGCTTCCAACGCCTATCCAATTTCAAGAGTTATGTTATCTTAATCCAACACCTAAACGTTTTTTTTTTGCTGTCAAAGCCATTGATAATGGCTGTGTAGTTTCCGCAGTTATGGATAAGTTGGGGTTTCCATAGGAAGGGATCATGTAGAGATGTGTACAACGTTATAAAGTTGGCGATGTTGAAATGAATCTTCACAAAACGTGATGAAGCAAAGTATAAAAGTCTGCTAAATTTATTTGGAAAGTTTTGTGAAGTTTCCTGCCGCAGGGACAAAGTTGCAGTTGAGTAGCAAAAGTTGCATTTCCCATTCAATTTACCATGGGGAATTTTTGTTGTTGTCTGCAGATAATAATGCCGGATGGATTTGCACCAAACTTTCTCTAGAAGCTGGTGGGAGAGCTAACTTGAGTGCTTTATTTGGTTTGGTGGAAGTCTGTGCATTATTTTAAATTAAATAAATAAGTACTACTCTGGAGCCTTTTTACCTAGGTATATTTTTGCAAATAAATTCGAGGATCAAGAATGTTGAACTGTAAAGCTTAATCTGACTGGTTAAATCATATTCAATTTGATTAGCTGTGTCCAGAACCGAAGATGTGTGCATGTATTCAATGGATGCGGGTATTAGAATGAAGATGGATGCTGACTGACTGAGCTCTGATTATAAAATGTAAAGTACTGGCAATCCTAAGATTGTGGGCCCAATGCAGGAACAGCAGATCTGGTACCAGAAAGCACAGAAACATGTGAAAAGAGCAATTTAGTAACCCCTTGTGGATTCTCATGATCTCATGGGTGAAAGGCATGGGATATGGCCTTTGTTTGCAAAAAGCAGCAATTCTGGAATACAGAAGCAACAGATCCTGACTGAATTTGATCAAGTGGCGATGTGGAAAAAATGTCTGAATTGGAGTTTAAAGTAGAGTTCCTTAGAAGCTAAGAGGTGGGGGTATGATGAGTTTCTGTAAAATGCGTTTTTATGAAGTGGAAAATAATTTGTTGTCCGCTTCCCAGGCCTGCTAATCCTTACCCATGGCCCCTGCAGAAGTGCAAAGAGTGCGTTCACACATTTTAAAAAGGTATATAAGATCCTTTTGATGCCGTCCTGAGACTAGGGTGGATGAGAACATGCCCAAGTGGCCCGGGGTATGACTTGTGGTGAGGTCCACTCTTATCACTAGGGCATATAGTGGGGTGACCACAGGGGCCAGGTGCCTCCAAAATATAGTGGATGATGGGCCCAAGTGACTGTAATTTACATGGGCTGTCACCTGGCAATGCTGTCTCTTTAAGAGACACATCTCACAGGAGGGCAGCTGAGAATGAATGGGATAAAGATATGAATGGGATTTTTTTCTGGCAACCATCATAAGTCTATCATCCCTTCTGGGAGCTGAGACGCTCATGGACACTGTCCTTTTAAGGGAGCAGAAGCCATAGAAGCAAAGGCAACATATAGTGGATAAATCATGTTCCTCCAAAGCCAGCAATGGGAGACTACCTAGACAACAGAATCTCTGATTTGTGGGTATACAACCCACAACACGGCTCTGTGTATACAACAGAGGCCTATTACGCAGCTCTCTAAAACGACCTTAAATTCTCATCAGCATAAACCTACAATCCTCATGCAGTGACACCACAAACATATCACAACACGCTTTCAAAATACTTGCCTTCTCCAAGCAGAACCAAGGACTGCAAATACATGTCACAAGGTGTCAAGGATGGCACTCAGTCAAGAGTGGCACAGGGCACCCAGGTAAGGTTTGCCTGGCTGTGCTGATGTAAGGTGACAGATAAGCACACACACAGCAGGAAGCTCAACAAGAACGAAGAGTAGGCAACTGTAGCAGGGAATACAAAGGTACAAACAAACTGGATTCCCTCTTGGGGTGTATGCAGAAATGGGAAAGAGAGTTCCACAGACCTTAGGAAACTCCAGCCTTCTGCACAGAGTGCTATTATAGGGGCCCATGCTCTATGCTCATGGCTGGGAACATCAGCAGTGGGTGTCTGTAACACTGACACGCGACAAGGGAAGGGGCAGAGGTTGCCTGCCGGAAACCAACAGTCAAGCTCTGTACAAAGGGATCTACATACGATACAAGAGAAGACAAGAACAGAAATATCCAGGGAAAAGGAAGTCAATGAGCAATCTAGCAGAAGGAAATGAAGGAAAAGCAGTATAACTGAAATGGGTAACCTAAGGCAAGGAAAGAGGAATCAAGGAAGAGAAGGACAGGGATCAAGAACAAGGGGTTGCAAACAAGGAAGAGAGCAAAAGAGAAGCAGCCAGGAAACAGGGGGGCTGCAAACTGGGAAGCAGGGCTGCAGTAACGGATGGCACAAGGTTTAGGTAAACTGTTGTGAACTGCAGAGGACTGTAGTAGGCTGCAAGGCAGGGAGCCCAGAGGAGCAGGGCAGAGAGCTGTAGTAGACGGCAGACAGAGAGCCCAGAGGAGCAGGGCAGCAAGGAGCGAACCTGGAGGAGCATGGCTGCGAGGCAGGGAGCCCAGAGGACAAGGGCTGTTGGCAGCAAAGTGAAGCAGGCTGCAAGGCAAGGAGCCCAGAAGAGCAGGGCAGCAAGGAGTGAACCCAGAGGAGCAGGGCCGCTGATTGTAGAGGGCTGCAGAGGACTGTAGTAGGCTGCAAGGCAGGAAGCCCAGAAAGGGCACTGGAACAAAAGCAGGACAAAGCAGGAACAGCATACAAATTCGTGGCTCAAGGCAAAAAAGGGGCTGGGAGACTCTTGATCCAAGAGACTGAGCTCCTGCAGGCAGCTGCTTAAATACAGCCCTGCCCTGTACTGAGGCAGGCTAATTGGCAGCACTTGGAGCAGCACACCTGAAGATAATCTGCCTCCTCCCTCTCTGGTCCTGAGATGGTGGAAGCAGCACTGATCTCTAGGGCTTCTGGGGATTGTGGTTCCAACACTAACGAATGGGAATGGCCAGGAATTGATAGCTGTAGCAAGGCGCATTATGGTACATGTAGTTAGTTGAATTAAATAGGAAAGTACCAATGTTGCGCAAATGGGAATTAAGGACCAAAGTGTGAATAGGGGTTGTTCAAAGAGTATTATGAAGATGAATGAATAACAATTAGTCCATGATGGTTGCCAATGAGTGCGCCTATGGCACAGGCATGACACAAGGACTCTTGGCAGGTAGTATCACAGCTCTGCGTTCTATGTATGGGTGTTGGAGATGTTATTGCCCATTCCCATATGGATGCCCGGTGCCGCCACAGTACCCATTACAACCTAGACTCCCAGATCCCTTCATGGCGTCTACTCCAACTTAGGTGCTATGTGCCTGCGGAGCACTGTGCCGTCAGATGCTAGCCACTAGGAAGCATTTACGGTCCGGCTGCCTCAGCTCTTAACGCTCTGTTGTTTCATCGAAGAGCAGATGCTGATGGTTCCTGTTGTTCATTCTTGTCCGTGTCCTTCTTTTTTCGTGCCTCCTTTTCAGTTCTTGAGGCTCATTTGTTCTTGGCCTGCTCCATGCTCCTTGCTCCCTTGACTTCTGCCATTGCCTTGTTGGTGTCTTCGTGAGACCTCCCTTGCTGATTCGTCAGCGCTTTTCTTTTCCTCACTCCTTCTTGTGGCTTCTGCTGTGTTCCTTGTTTGCCGTGGATTTCATCCTTACTCTATCAAGAAGACCAGCTTCATTCATTCTGGAGTTTTTTTTTAGCCTATGCTTTTTCCTCAAATTTCCGGTGTCTCTGGTGTGGCACAGGATCAGAGGTGTTACATATTCATCCTTGTGACACTACTTACCCCTAAGGACTGGCCTTACCTCACTCCAGCTCCCGGCCAAAGAACCCAGGTAAGGCCAGTTACTGAGAGGCAGGTGCTGCAGGAGGAAAGGGAACAGATTCCACGATGCTGCATTCACTTTTAAAAGCTTTGTCCACACATTCCGAACATGTGAACAAGCTGCAATCAGCCCATCACAGGCCCAGACTTATTTCCCAATAGAGATGAATAACGTAAAAGGCAATCCAGCCCGAACGGGGGGTCGGGAGGGGTGCTAAAGGGCTATATAAGCCCATATTTCAAGTCAGTGGGTGTAAATGTCTGATGACAAGAGGAGTGAGTTAGAGGCCGATTTGGAGATGGTTGGTCCGAGGAGCAGGAGCTGGAGTCAAAAACTAACCCAAGGACCAAGAGCTGGAGGAGATGCACAGGGGAGTGGAGAGTGAAGCAAGCCAAATCAAAAAGAGACATAAGTGGAGTGAGAAAAGGCTTGGAATGCGTGTGTGCATTTGGCCAAGATTAGGAATTAGGTGGGCTGGCTAGGCTCCAGTAAGCAACCCAAGATGCCAGGCATGTAGATGGATGATGAGGGAGGTCAAAATAGTACCCTAGTGCAAGAGACTCATTATGTGACCGGCTAGACCGACTATTGTCATAGGTTGTCACTGTATTCTAATGGCAGGGTGTTGAGGCAAGTCTGGTGTAAGGAAGGGAACTGTTACATGTCCAGCTAGACCAAATTTGTCATAGCTGTAGCTGTATGTGTGTGGATGGATAGCCGTGCCTGCAGCAGATGTCCACCGAAGTGGTGCATTTATATGCACCTTAAGCTCAGATGGAGCTTATCTTTGATCTTGCTTTGTGATCAAATCGTCTATTTGGAAAGCCAAGCTATCCTTATAGGTTCATCTAGGCACTATAGATAGTCTACTCTCAAACAGCCTCATTCTAAGTCTGTCAGTCCCTCTAAAAAAGTGCTGGTATTCATGGATAACATCACTTTACCAAACCAGCCGACTAAGGGTTCGCCGGTGGGGTACCTGAGTTACTTCCAGCAGAAAGCTGGTGGTAAGGCAGGCACCCTACCTGCAAAAAGATCTGTCATTACCGGCACCAGTATTGCTGGTGGCGGTAATGACTGCAAATTCCCTCATGGAGTCCGGCACTCGTGTTCCCATGGCATTGCCGCAAGACCGAGTTCTGGAAAAGGGTGATAAAATTTGCCGGTATCCTGGCAGGTTTAATATAACCACAAAATTGATGGGTGGAAGGTTTTGAATGAATCTGAACCACTGGCATTGCTCTAGGCAATTTTCCAAACACTGTTGCTTTAGCCCATCTGTACCATTGCAAAGGGAGTCCAGTCATATGAAAATCGGTCAGTTACTGACACCAATGGTAGCAGTCCACCCCAAACTGCTAGGCCAGGTCCCCTCTGCAAGGAAACACAAGCAACCCCAGACATGTTTCGGCCTTGTGGGGTGCAGCTTGGTTCCTTATGGTGCAGCGAGCATGGGACTGATGTCTGTGCAAACCATCTCTCACATAGTGATACAAACTATAACTACAACATGATTGGTGTAAGGTTTTGAATTAGTCTGAACCACTGGCATTGCTCTGTGCAACCTTCCACACCACTGTTTTTTACCCCGTCCACACCATTGCAAAAGGGGTCCAGCCAGAAGGGATGTGACCCACAGTTCGGGCTGAACTGCCCCTTTTGGGATGGGACCAAGTCTGATTTGCATATGGTCTTTTCCCTTCTGTAATGGCTTGGCAGGCGAAGAACGATGGTCTGGAGGGTTTCCCAGAGAAATGTCAGAGGTTAAGATTCATTCTAAACCTTCCAGCATCACCTCTTTGTTTTTGTTTTATCCCCCCAATGGGACAGGTATGCCCAGATGGGGGTCCCATGTCTGCTCGGTCTAGAGACCAAAGCTACTCCTCACTGATGAGGTCCAACAAGTCTGAAACATTTCTGGAGATGCTTGTGGTCTTGTGCAGAAGGGATGTGACCCACAGTTCGGGCTGAACTGCCCCTTTTGGGATGGGATTGAGCCTGAGTTGCATATGGTCTTTTCCCTTCTCTAATGGCTTGGCCGTCAAAGAACGATGGGCAGGAGTGTTTCCCAGAGGTTAAGATTAATTCTAAACTTTCCAGCTATTACTTCTTTTCTTTTTGTCCAGGGGGGTTTACCACCAGGATACCCGCTGGGTCGGAATGAGGCCCATAGTTTTCTAAGCGCCAATAGACCGGCTAATACATCTTCTAGGAGTGGCAGAAAGGCTACCTTAAGAGTATGGGTCATAGGATTCTCTAAACGGAATACACAGGCTAACTTTGTAGTCTTAGTATATATCTTCTAACTTCCATAATAGGCTACCATCAGGCATCTTCTAAGTGCAATATCAAGGATACCTGCTTATATCTTATTGGTGTTACAGTGGCTAACGTGTTGATCTTCTAAATGTGATGGGTTGGTTACCATCATATATCTTCAAGTGCAATGGACAGGTTAACAATGGACGGGAACACAGTATTTATTGTGTGCCCTGTGCATCTATCCTAATAGATTTCTTTGGTGATGTACAGGCTACCCTCAAACAGTCAGGTGCTATATACAGGAAGCATGTGCGCACCAATCTGAGAGCAGGAAGTCAGATGGGCTGTAGTGTGTAAGTGTACACTGAGTGCTGTGCGGATTGAGTGTGTATGGCGTGCCGCCACGGCAACAGATGACATGTGCCTGTAGGTGCATGTATGCATGACCTCTAGTGTTTTAATGTGTGTGGCGCAGGCCACTGTTACAATGGCCACGATCTGCCTGTAGGTGAAATCACTCGTGGCTTGTTGGTATTTTGATGTGAGTGAGACTGATGCCTGAAAATGATGCAGTGATGATAGAAATAGGGGTGGGAAGAGGATTTCAGGTTGCTGTGGGGAATAGCCAAGTTCTGAGTGCCTTTCTTAAGGAGAGATAGTAAGGTGAAAGGTTAACAATAGGTGAACAAAAGGAAACATCATGTGGTGAAAGATGTGTTTGTCAGGAGGTGAACAGATGAGGATACATCTGGAGGTGGAATGGGCACAACTGCAGTAATGTATAAGTGATGAACACCAGGCTGTTGCATGTATTCTATGCCAGGAGGTTGAAATGATTGACTATCAGGAGGTAGAAGGAAATAAAAAACATGATTTGAACAGAGGTAAATATCAGGAAATTGAAGGATGTGAGCATCAGAACCATCAGCATGGGAAGCATCAGGAGGAGACTGAAGAAGAGATAGAGCTATATTTATTGAAGGAGGATATTTGGAATGAATGAAGTGCCACAAGGAGCACAGGGGGGCAGGTTGGAGACTGTTGATGGACAGTATTGAGAAGCCCAACAGCTGTGAAGAAGGTGAAAACATGAAACATCTAGCAATTAACGCCAGAAGTTGGTCGAGCTGTCTAAAGGGGAGATGAAGGAAAGGTAGATAGAAAGAGGTGGTTGACAGAGAGGTGGATTAGAAAGGAAGGAAAAGATGAGGAGTCTGTCCAGGAAGTATTTATGGATGGTTGCAGAACAAAGGGCAAAAGCGAGGACCCATGAGGACAGAAAGGAAGGCTAGATTAACATAAGTCTAGGCCTAGGAGCATGAATAGTGCACCTAAAGTTGAGCCTACTTGCCAACCTTATCTTTCTACAGTTCTCTCCTAGACCTTATCCAGGAGGTCAAGAGTTGCCACAGCCTAATGTAAGAGCTGTTTTTCCTTGATAATCAGCGGTTTCTGTTAGTATACAAGTGGAGAGGAGCAGCTGCATGCCTCTGCAGGAAACCCTGCCCCCCAAACCTCTCATATGTTGGAGACCTGAGATCATTACGTGTTTGACACCAGCAGTTGTGCAATACCACACTGTGTGTTTGGGAGAAGATACCCATTGAGACAACCCTACCAAATGTATTCCTGTAGGGATGACAACTTGAGGGAGGAACTTGCTGAAGGAGTATGAGAAGGAGCAGCGAAAATAAGCCATTGATGTCACAAAAGAGTATGTACCACGTCCCAAGATGCTGGCTGAATAAGATGTATATTTCCTGAAGAGACCAATGACGAAGAAAATAATCAAGTGAACTTTTAAATGCAAAAAAGGAGATTACAGGTGCGCAAAACGCTGCAGAAAATCAACTATTCAATAATTGTACAGATACTGAAACGCAAGTAGACTAAGTCATCATAGAAGCTGGCTATACGTAGTGAATAGAATGCAGGCGAAGCCACCATTGTACAGAAGCTGGACATCAGTATCATAAATTTAATAAGCCACAACCCATGAAGAGGGAAGGGAAAACTGTGTTGCAGCAAGAATAAGCAGAATCGTGGAGCTGCAAGATGAGGCTGTCTGGCCTGGAGTCAAGACTGAAGCAGCCAAGGTCAGCTATCTATTCCGGAAAGGAGCAAACATGTGAAGAATGAATCATACCTTGTTAAGGTGCAAAGAAAGAACACCAAGAGTGTCAAGTTTAATTAATTTAAAGCATTTAAAACCTGCAAAATTTACCAAATCATGGTCTCCTGTCATGTGAGCAAAGGATGAAAATAGAGTTTGGACTTGGCGTCCCAAAACACGATAGTGAGTGCTCTCACGCCTATGTATTCTAAAGACAAGGATACTTTTGCAAGGCCAAGTTCAAAGACAATCTTCATGGCGGAAGGCATGGGTGATGACAGATGCTGTGCTAATTGGGTTGGGAGGTGGTGTCATGCCCCATCTCCTTGCACCTGGGTCTGGGCTTACGTGCTGCTAAGTGAACCGAATGTTTCAGACTTGGCACACGCGTGCCAACTAATTGTAGTGGTCCATATAACGAAGGACCTTATAGTTTGAAAACCAATGAAAAACCATGTATCTAATGTTTCTGAAGATTACATGTTTTAGATGTAGGCATACGTTGTCTACCTGACAGTGGGCAACCAATCACAATCCTAGTTCCTAGAGAAAGAATACTTAGATGTTCCCCTTAAATCAATCCCGGCCCTTAGTAGGTTTTTCATTATTGCCACGTAGTATGACATCACCTCTGACAGATTTTTTTATATAAAAGGTCTGATTTGTGTGAAGATCGCTGAGAGAACGTGAGCGTATGTCCATTGATGGTCATTGTAAACTCCCTGTTTTAGATCACTGTTAATAAAACAGTACTTTGCCATCTTCCTGAGTTGGTCTGGTTATTTGGATTTGGAGTTATTCCGCGTGATCCCATTTATTACATATGCACGTTCCTAAAGGGCCCCAAACTCACTAGTTCAGCTCCAGATTTTCAGACGATCGGGCATCCTCCGCCATTAGCTGGAAGAATGCAGAGTTTCCTGTGGAGAGCGGGCAAATAGAAATAAACTTGCAAGAAGAACTGTTATGGTGGGCAAGTTCCACTTTGAAGAAATCCCTGCCTGGTTTCCATGGGCGCTTTGCGGATGGAAGGCGAAGTGGTCAGATTGGAGGAGTCGATACCGAAGGTCTCAAGTCAAATAACGAATGGTGAGCAGACTAAGGGGAATGGAAAATAAACTGACAGGATTGTGATAATTTTGAATAACGGGGAAATATTGTGAAGATAGATACCGCAGATGAATCCTTATTCAAGGGAATTAGAAGGAAACATTTCAAACCACAATGGGGCGTAGAGAGAAATATAAAATGCACAGGTCAAGACCATGTGTGAAGGCGAGGGAAGAGGTGATCACAGTGTTTTATCAAGTGTAATATGTGACCAGTCTAAATGTTGTTTGTTGAGTAAAAGATCGAGGAGCAATAGAAATTGTGAAGAGTTTAAAAAGTAACAGTGAGTAAAGATAAAGTGTAGTAAAATGATTGATGTCAATCAAAAGAATAGATAGGGCAGTGAAATAAGAGGACTGAGCAGTGATTGATGATGCATGCTCATATTTGTTGTTTAAAATTTTGAAAATAGTGATTTAAGTCAAGCTCAAAGGTTTATTTAATGATCTGGTAAGTATTGAGGGTCAATTGAGACTTGTCATTATGTGGCGGAGTTGGCTGTAGAGTTGCAGTCTGTGGCAGTCACTCCAAACCTTTTCTCCAGAGACAGGAGTCTCTCTACCGTGTCTACTCGCATACGGGGGAGGACCTATAAAACCCCCACCCAGCCGCGGAGCGGCCGCGGAGTTGGCTGTAGAGTTGCAGTCTGTGGCAGTCACTCCAAACCTTTTCTCCAGAGACAGGAGTCTCTCTACCGTGTCTACTCGCATACGGGGGAGGACCTATAAAACCCCCACCCAGCCGCGGAGCGGCCGCGGAGTTGGCTGTAGAGTTGCAGTCTGTGGCAGTCACTCCAAACCTTTTCTCCAGAGACAGGAGTCTCTCTACCGTGTCTACTCGCATACGGGGGAGGACCTATAAAACCCCCACCCAGCCGCGGAGCGGCCGCGGAGTTGGCTGTAGAGTTGCAGTCTGTGGCAGTCACTCCAAACCTTTTCTCCAGAGACAGGAGTCTCTCTACCGTGTCTACTCGCATACGGGGGAGGACCTATAAAACCCCCACCCAGCCGCGGAGCGGCCGCGGAGTTGGCTGTAGAGTTGCAGTCTGTGGCAGTCACTCCAAACCTTTTCTCCAGAGACAGGAGTCTCTCTACCGTGTCTACTCGCATACGGGGGAGGACCTATAAAACCCCCACCCAGCCGCGGAGCGGCCGCGGAGTTGGCTGTAGAGTTGCAGTCTGTGGCAGTCACTCCAAACCTTTTCTCCAGAGACAGGAGTCTCTCTACCGTGTCTACTCGCATACGGGGGAGGACCTATAAAACCCCCACCCAGCCGCGGAGCGGCCGCGGAGTTGGCTGTAGAGTTGCAGTCTGTGGCAGTCACTCCAAACCTTTTCTCCAGAGACAGGAGTCTCTCTACCGTGTCTACTCGCATACGGGGGAGGACCTATAAAACCCCCACCCAGCCGCGGAGCGGCCGCGGAGTTGGCTGTAGAGTTGCAGTCTGTGGCAGTCTGTGCACGTCTGAAACAATGGAAACAGCGGCACCACCAGCGAATTCCACCCCCATAGCCAAAACCACGGACCGAGACCCAAAGGTCACACAAGAGGGTCGCCAGCTTCGAAGTGCGCACTCACGCCCTACTGTTGAAAAAAACCTACAACAATATAGCGCACAATCTCATCTTACGCCGGGCAAATCTCACAAACACTCAAAAACTTTAACAGGCTCAACTGTGAACGCCTGTTGGAAACAGGATTCCTTAGAAAGATCCGGGCCCAGTACTTCAAATACAAATCTAGAAACTACTCACCAAGAGTTAGGCCCAGGGGAAACGGAGGACCCGCTCCGGCGGACCTTGGAGGACGCCCTCCCGGCCCTGGTCCCGCCGAGCCTGGATCCCGAGGGCGACTTGTCGGTGCTCCAGAGCCCGCTTCAACGACCTCCTGCACTGGCCACGGCGGAAAACAGCGGCTGCAAACCGCGGTCTTGCCCGCGACTCCCACCCCTACAGCCCCGGGACCCGATGGCCTCCGGAGGGAGGATCGAGGACCGAGAGCGGGGGGAGGGGCTCGCTTTGGCGGGGAGCGCGGATCGCATGCCGCAAAGTGTCCTGGAGGACGAGCGAAGCCCGGCTCCCGCGGCAACGGCCCCGGCAACGGCCTCCCCGGAAATGGCCCCAAGCGAGGCTGAGCAGCCGCAGGTCTTTCTGGGGGCGGGGCCGACTTCCAGCGCCAACCCCACGGCAGGACGCGACGCACAGTGGGGAGGGCCTGATGGCCAAAGGGACACACCCATTGCCGAAGAGGACGTTCAACCATCTCGGCCAACACGAAATGGCCAAATAGACCCCTCAGTAGAGCCTAGAAGCTCCGAAAGTCATGGAGAAATCAAGGACAACCAAGCCAGCAAGACACCAACACAATTAAAACCCCAAGTGCTCCTAAGCAAGTCACTGAACATTCTTTCTTGCGACTCAGCAGTCGAGCACATAGCCCCAGGAAACACAGGAAATGAAGAGCAGGTCCCAGCTCTGGAAGAGCCTCCGCAACCACTGCCCGCGCCCCCGGAGGCCTTGAAAAACAAAAAGAAAAAGGCATTCATTAGAAAAGAGACGGAACCTTCGGACACAGGAAACGAAATTTCCAGTTGGAAGAAAGTCCCTTCAAAAACTATAAAAAAAACTCAAAAAAGTACAACCAAACCACATACGTCAAAAAACCAAAAAAACGGCCAATTAATAAAAAATCACCGGGGCCTGAAACCAACAAAACCATCGGTAGCCACTCTCGTAACAGACTTCTTCCATGCTTTTGCGCCAGAGACGCACCTGAGGCAAGCGGACCTCACCGATGAGGAAATACTGGAGGCAATTAAAACGTGCCAACCACCAGAAAAAGCGAGAAAAATATTTGTCCCGATAAATACCTGTGTTCAACACCAAAATCTCGCAAACGATATCCAACCCGCATCTCCTTTAAAACAAGCCTCACAGGCGAAATCAGCAAACAAAACAGTTTCGCCCTTACATCAATCACCGGGTACCCAGGTCACACCCAAGAGGAAAGCCACACCGAAAAAATCTACGGACCTTGTCCAAGTTACCGTCCACTCTGAAAAGTTCGATGACAGGACGCTACCAGCCTTACTTAAGGAAAATCTGGCACCAGCCATTTGCAAAACCAGACAGTTAGCCAGTGAAGAACCCTCACTGTCAAACCCCCTCAATTCAACTACCCCACTCGAAACCATAGAGCAGACAGGGCCCCAGCCCTCGCAAGACCCACCTTCTGAACCACGAAAGCAAACTTTCCCTCAACTTGACCATGAGTCTGATACGCTCCCAAATAAAGCTGTTGCGATCAACCAAACTAAGGAACGGCCGACCCGCAACAGGCAAGGGGGATCATTGCCCGCCCTCCCCTCAAATCTACATTTACCTGGGCGACTCAGTGGTGGCCTTCCGGACCTTCCCTCTTCGCCTACAGTAAGACGGATTCTAAATGAGTCCAGTATACTTTCGCCCGCTCCAAAACAAGGCCCCCTTCCCCAGGGTCCTACAACGGAGCCGGCATCGCAGCACAAGAGAGACCTTCTCCCAATAATGTCAGCTATCACCATTGCAATGAACCCGTTTACTAAATTGTATGAAAGCATTAACGAAAATCTGAAAGACAACTCAGCTATTCAAGCCACAATGCTCACGAAATTAAGTTTTCTGGAAGGTTACATCACTGCCTTAGATGATAAACTCAAAATCTTAAAGCAAGCCATAGAAATCGGCCACAAAGGAATGGAAAACCCTCCTATTCCACCCGACATAGGGACAAAACTGGGAGTCCAAATTTCCCCAGTCGAACATTTAATTTCATCCCCCAGCACTCTCTTCAACAACCAACTGGCCGCTGGCCTCTTAATCCCGGAACAACAAGAGGTGATTGATATCACAGAAGAAACGGCAAACATTCCGCCCCCACCGAATAAGCCAGCGAGTGAGTCTGATCTCTCTTACCCTTTGTTCACAGGCATGAGACGGGAAACAAAAAAAACCAACCCCAGTGGAGGGAAATCCGAAACACAGAATCAATCCTTAGCACTGCGACTAAACTCTGGGTCAGCAAAACAGAAAGAAAAAACAAAAACCTCGGCCCGGAGTCCGACCGCACCCCAACAAATCCAAAAAGCCTCTCTTAGATCACTAGAAAACTTCCTAGAAGATGAGGTTCTGATGAATATCTCACAACATCTTGAAGACATGGAAGATCAACCACCTGAAAAATATGAGAAAACACTTAAACCATTAAAGCAGCAGTCTACTTCAACTAAAATAGATCAAGTCGCAAAAAAAGATAACCCAAAAGAACTGTCAGAAGAGGACTCTCCGTATTATTTCACCACCTTGGAAGAGCGTAGGAAACTTCTCCATCGTCGGAAACCTGCCACCTCTTGTAGCCCAACGAGCTCTAGAGTGGTGTCATTCACATGTCCTCCAGTTCGCGAGGGGCAAACTCGGAACTAGCTAACCTCTAGCAACCAACTTAGCACACAGGATGCACGACAATTCCGGGACCCTTATCAAAAGTCCAAAGAAAACACACACTCAGAATCAAGAAAATCCGATAAGAGGGGGCAACACTTGCGGTCCCACTTTATTTCAAGGACCGAACAACCTCGGGAAAGACCGGACCCTACAGGGGAATCCCCGATTAAGCTTGAACAACATGCTGAAAACGACGATGACATTATATTGAACAGACGAGGAATCCTCACGCTATTTAGCCTGATTCCGACCCTCCGGAAGATCAAGTCCTCCGATTTAAAAATCATAGATCCATATCATTCGAACAAAAGAGCAAAAGCCTATATTCATCCAACTTCGAAGTATATAAGGTCGAAAATTGAGGATGCAACAAGCGACCTGGCTGCGCTAGGCTATACAGTGCAAAGAGAGCCGCAAAACACGGAAAAAACCAACCCAGGAAAAAAATCGACCCCAAAGTCCAAAACTTCGGGGCAAGAGCAAAAAGTGGAGCCACAAAGCCTCTCAGGGCTAACCCGAACAGTGGTAAATTCATTCTCAAAGTTATCTGAGAGCCATCGAGAACTAAAACCCGTCACTCCTAGGCACGACAAGTCAAACGAGTCCACAGAAGAGTCGTCCCCGAAGCCGGAACATCCAAAAGCAGATCGTCCAAATTCGACTAAGACTGTGTCTATGGCGGAAACCAACAGGTCAACCTACAGAGCTCAAATAGAAAGCGCCTCTACAGTCCGAAAATCAACCGCAAAACTACAGGAGCTGTGGGCCTGGCTCCCAAAGGCCCTATTACAAGGGTCCAAATCCAAATAGCAATTCGCAGGTCCCCCAGTAGAGCCCAAGGGTAAACGGAACGTCAGCCGGTTCATACCTTCATTAAATTTCTGCTCATGGAATACGAGAGGTCACTTACATCTCACCACAACGGGCGATGCAAACTTAGCTTCATTTGACATTATTTGCCTCCAAGAGACCTGGCTCAGAAACAATCCAGCTATGGATGGGTACGACACAATTCTGGCCCCAGCCAACAAAGGAGCCCTAGGTCGGCCGACTTCAGGTCTTCTTCTGGCCTGTCGACAGGGAATCGGGTTGACCCTCAAGTCAACCCTCCAAGCAAATCTGTCAATCCTAGCAGTATTATGCGAATGGTCTGAAAAGCCCCTCTCCCAACCGCTGCAAATAGTGGTGATTAACACTTACTGGAACCCGGCGGCAATAAACCATCAGTCTTACCTCTTAATGATGGAAAACCTGATTGACGATATTCAAGCAACACGTCAGGTCTTTTCAATCATCATCTGCGGCGACCTGAATGCCAAATGTCCTAGAGAATTGCGAACATTGGATGCATCCT
The DNA here is from genome assembly GCF_040938575.1 of Ambystoma mexicanum. NCBI lineage: Eukaryota > Metazoa > Chordata > Amphibia > Caudata > Ambystomatidae > Ambystoma > Ambystoma mexicanum. Next base: position 419,144,918 of record NC_090938.1, read on the forward strand.
CGCAAACTACAACAGCACTGAAAAGAGGTCTCCTATGGTCTTCCTTGATGTCCTCTAGAAAATTCGAAAACCTGAACTTCGCCTTCCCAAACAAAAACCGTCTGCCAACTTGGGAACAAGGCCCACTAAAAGCGACCATAGATTATATCTATGTATCCAGACCGCTTTTGAACAAAGTTCAATCTTTTGAAGTCCGACAGACTACAGCCAGCGACCATAATCAGCTGACAATGTCGCTGGCAAATTACCACAAGGCGCCTGAACTCTATTCTACGGAAGCAGAACCAAACGCCCGTGGAAACCGACTAAACCTGACGACCCGAGCGGTTAAAACTCTCTTGGCAAATTACACCGGGGAAGACAGACCCAAGGGCGAAAAGAATCTTGATTACGTACCTTTGCTGTTAAAACACCGAACGAACTCCAAACAGCTTACCCCTGTCCATGCACCCCCAAAGCACGCCTACGATGCCACCTTGGTGGCCAAACGAAGGGAGTTGCGAAAACTTAAAAGACAATTAGGAAACGACCCGTCAAACAAAGAAAAATTAAAAGCGGCAACCTCAATCTACAAATCATGGGTGAAAGAACATCGTTACCGTCTATACCAACAAGACGCTGAAAAAATGTTAACAGCCATCAATGGTAACAAAGCTAAAGAATTCTGGTCCCTGTTGAAAGCCACAGTGCCTTCAATGAACAACTCCATAATCAATGCCATGCCAGAGCACAAATGGATTACGCACTTTTCCTCGGTCTTTCAAGCCCCCGCTCAAATCATCTGTCGGGATCACACAGCCCAGAAGACAGCCTGGATTCAACTAAATGACCGAGAAGAAATTAGCAACCATATAAAAAAACTGAAGATCTCCAGAGCTGCGGGTCCAGATGGGATTTCAAACATCGATCTGAAAAACAACTACACGGAATGGGCAACTTTGCTAGCCTCAATCTTTCAAAAATGTTCTGAGCAGCAATCTCTGCCGCCGTCCTGGACAAAAGCTATCATCGTCCCGATCTATAAAAAGGGGGACATCACAGACCCCCGAAACTATCGCCCTATTGCCCTGTTGGACTGCATTGGTAAAGTCTACGGAAGCTTACTCCTGAACCGTTTTCAATCTTGGGCCGAAAAAGCCCCATGCAATGACAACTACCAATCGGGCTTTAAGAAAAATACGGGAACGACGGCGAACATCTTAGCGATCAGCACCCTAAAAAGCAAAGCCTGGGAAAAAAAATCACGGATCTTTATCGCCTTCATCGATCTAACGCAGGCTTTCGACCTCGTCGACAGACACCGCCTATGGGACAAACTGGAGAGCTGGAATTGCCCTCAAGAAATATTCCAACCAATCAAAGCTCTCCACACGGATACCTCCCTCAGGGTTCGACTCTCCCAAAGAGGCGACCTGTCAGACGAAATCCAGACCGGGCGAGGGGTAAAACAGGGATGCCCGCTAGCACCCGCCTTGTTCCTTGCATACCTAGGAGATTACGGCGATTTTGTAGACCTGGAGCACACGTTTCCGCCGTCCCTTGCATCCTCAAAAATAAGTTACCTTTTGTATGCTGACGATCTAATCCTCCTGGATCAGACCCAGATCGGCCTCCAGAGACAACTAACAAACCTCCTGAGATACACAGCCGAAAACAACCTAAAAATAAACCGAGAAAAAACAAAAATAATGATTCTGGGAGGAGGACGGAAGAACAACAAATCCTCTGAAAAATTCAAATGGTTCTTAGAGGGTAAAGAGATCGAGCCGGTACCCGATTATAAATACCTAGGTGTCCAGATCGACTCTTCAAAAAACGAAACATCTATGCAGCTCGCTTTGGAAATAAAGTTGGGGAAACTAGCGTCACAAGCAAAAGCAATAGATACAAAATTTGGTAAATTTTCGTGCATTCCCGTAATAGACTTCTACAAGAAAAAAGTCGTCCCCTCAATCACCTATGGAACAGAGGCCATGCCAACTATCCCAGAAAGAACTTGGCAAAAACTGGAGAGCAAGTTCTGGAAATCAGTCTTAAACCTTCCAAAGTCTACATCCATTGCTGCAATTAGACAGGAACTTAGCCTACTGTCACTAAGAGCAACAGTAATCCTAAACTCACTTAGGTTATTCAGGAAATGCATTACGGCCGACACCGACCAAATATTTGGTCTACTGAACACAGGACTACAAAGCGGCAAAGTTACAATGCTAAAAACATGGAAAAACAAAATTACGTCCACCTTAGAATCAGTGACGTGCACGGAAGCTGACCTTATTACAAACCCTCTGAGAGTTTATAAGAAACTGAAAGAATTAGACTGGATACAGACCCAAGACCTAGTCAACAAAAATAAACTCCTTTTCTACCTTCCCACCGTGCACTCCAAATTAAATGAGCCGATGAAATATCTCCGGAAATTTCCAAACAGGAAAGCAAGAAATTACATGTTAAGAATCCGGCTAAATTTACTGGAAACAAATGAGATCCTGAACATCCGAGGCCTTTCTGACTCTAATACATGCCGCTTGTGCAACGTCGAAACCGAATCTATCAGGCACCTATTGATCTCATGCCCAGCAACCCTAGACTTAAGATCAGCCTACATAAAGCACTTTAGCCCAGAAGAATACGGATGGGACGAAGCAACGTGTTGGAACAGACTGATAGGTGGGGACCGAAACTGTTGGTTACTAGCTTCAACCAAAATTCTGCAACTCACCATGCAGAGGATAGAGTCCAAACAGCCTCATCACTCGTGAAACCACTGGATTTTTTCTGGGCTACTTCAGTGAAAGTCATTTTCTTGCCTTTTCTTCATCTCTTTTGTAAAGTTCTAAATGAACACATACAAATAAAAAAATTTAAAAAAAATTATGCGGGATACTCCTCTTATGCACCTATGCAAGACACTACCAAAACATATGTTATGTTATGTTATCTGGCATTTCTATAGCACTCTATACATCAGTGGTATGACCTTAAAGCGCTGGTAGGTTAAACGCCCTTGGAGACCGTAGTCCAGGTCAGTTGAGAGGGTAATGTTTCGTAGGGTGCTTGGGTGCACCAGTGATGTGTGCAGCTGATGTAATTCCTGCATCGTAGCATTATGTGTGGTAGTATTGATAGCAGTTGAATGTGTGCAGTCAGGCGGTGGACACCAACAATGGCTGCGTTAGGCCTGTGTGACACTTATGTGTGCAGCTATGCCGGTTTGTCATGGGATGTAGCCGTGTTTTATTAGAATGATGAGGGATTCATGGGGTAATGTTCGTATGTGTGCAGCTAGGCAGAAATTGATCGAGGGGTGTAGCTGCACTCCAATTGTGTGATGGTGTAGAGAAGAGAGGGAGCATATGGATATGGGAGGTGAGTATTTGGGTGGAGTTATGATCTAAGGAAATCGCTATTCCGTATTTCAGGCATGTAGTCTTGGGTGTGTCAAAAATGTGAGCTAAGCGAGTTCCAAGGTTGAGAAGGCGGATCCTAGGGCAGTGCTTGATCTTAGGGTGCGAGATGGGAGGTATGGTTTTAGCTTTTCTTGTAGGTATAATTGGCCTGTCTTGTGCACTGCCCGGTGAGTAATGCATATGGTCTTTAAGGTGGCCCTTCGTCCGACTGGGAGCCAGTGGAGGGTTCGGAGAGCTGGTGAAATGTGGTCTCTTTGACCCAGGGCAAGCAGCAGTTTTGCAGCAGCGTTTTCGCCTCTTTGGAGTTTGTTGAGTTGGTATGTCGGGGCTCCTAGGTATAGGGAGTTGACATAGTCCAGTCTCGACATCACAATAGACATAACTGCAGCAAGTCTGTTGGAGTAGGAGAGATGGGGAAAAATGCATCTGAGAAGTTTGAGGTGGTAGTGAAAGCATTTTGACACGTTGTTGATCTAACTGGAGAGGGTTAGGCCCGAGTCCATAATGCAGCCTAGGTTTTTCACTATATCGGAAGTGGGGTAGGGGACAAAGGGAAGTGGGCCATGGGAGCGGATGCAGTAGAAGGGCAGTAGTGCCACACTCCATGATTTCAGTTTTATCTGGGTTCAAAGGAGGTGGTTTATTTTCATTGAATCGATCAATATCACGAAGACAGGCTTCAAGGTCGGGATGGGGGCTTGTGCCTGACTTGGGAATTCTTAGGATAATTTTGGAATCGTGAACGTAGTTGTAGCAGGAGATGTTGTGCATGTGGATGATTCCTGGTAGAGTGGTCATATAGAGGTTGAACAGGAGATCAGATAGCCAGGCGCCTTGGGGTACTCCAGTGTTCACAGAGCGAGCAGTTGAGCCAAAAGGGGAGAGAAGGGTTATTGGTTTCCTGTTGCTGAGGAGGAGGTGATCCATTTGAGAGCAGTGCCATGGATTCCTAGTGAGTGGAGGCAGTCAAGGAGGTTTGAGTGGTTGACCGTGTCAAAGTCTGAAGAGAGATCAAGGAGAATAAGTGCTACACAACCTTCAGTGTCTGCAGTGACCTTGAGATTGTCCCAGATCGAGATCAGAGTGGTTTCTGTTCCATGTCACGGTCTGAAGCATGATTGTGCGGGGTCGAGGGGACAGTTGGATTCTACAGAAGAGTTGAGCTGGGTTTATGCTGTCCAGTCGATGAGTTTCACAAGAAATCTGGTGTTGGAGTTTGGTCTGTAGTTCTTGGGGACAAGCGCGTCAAGGGATGCCTTTTTTAGAAGAGGCTTGACATGTGCTATTTTGAAGGCATCAGGGAAGATGCCAGTGGTGAGGCAGTCATTTAGTATTGCTCTTGCATGTTCACCTGCGCAGGTAGATGAGAATATTTCTTTCAGGACAGAGGTGGGGCAGCGGTCGAGGGGTGACCCGGAGGCTTTTCTGGCTGATAGTAAGTCAAGGAACTCATCTCTGAAGAGGGGTTTGAAGGAGTCGAACGTAGGGAAATTGGGCATCGGGGCAATGGGATCAGGAGGGGTCGGCAATAGGAGAGCTGAGAGGAAGGACAGTTTAGTGTTAAGGGATGCTGTCCTGTTAAGTGCAGTGTTATAGAAGTGTAGGGAGAGGGGGTCGGAGAGTGATTGTGCGGAGGTGGATTGGGTAGAGGTGCAAGTGGGTTTGATTAACTGTGATATGATCATGTGGAGTTCTTTGCTGCGGTTGCCACAGTTGAGAATTTGTTTATTGTAGTAGGCTTTATTGGCCTTTCGACTTTCAGCTTTGTAGTTACGGTGGTGCAGGGCAAACATGCATCTGCTGAGATCGGTTTTAGATTCTTGCCATTTGCGTTCAAGAAAGGTATTTTTTCTTTTTTTGGCATTCCTAAGGTGGGACGTGAACCATTTGGGGGACGGTCCACTGCGTAAGTAAGCAGGGCGTGAAGGGGTGAGAGGAATTAGTGAGTCATTAAGCCAGTAGTCAAAGGAGTAGATGGTTAAGGGTCTATCGGGGTGAGCGTTGCAGGGGGATGAAGAAGTAGGGCTTGGACTATGTCGCAAAGGATCTTGACTTTGTGCCAGCATTTGAGATCCTGGGGGAGGGCCGGGGGAGCTGTAGGAAGAGGGGCAGGATGGAATAGTGATGGGTCCAGATGAGTGGTTTGGGATGGGATATATAGACCAGGTCATGGAAGCTGAAAATTGCATCAAGGGTGTGTCCACCTGAGTGGTTTGAACCAGTGGTATGATGGGAGAGGATGAGTACATCAAGACTGTCAACCATCGGATGAGCCATGGGGTTTTGGGGGATATCGAACCAGATATTGAAGTCTCCTAGGAGTGTAAGTGAAGGGTCATTTACTTGAATGGTAGCTATTGAATCGCAGAGGTTGTTGGCAAAATGTCTGTCATATCCATGGGGTCTGTAGATGATTAAGCTGGGAGAAATTCGGTGGTAGCAAGAGTTTTACAGAAGGGATTCACATGAGTCAATGCATGCTGAGTGAGACAGATAAATTAGAATTGAAGAGGACTGCCATTCCACCACCTCTGATGGGTCTATTGTGGGCGATGAGCGAGCAGCCATTGGGGAAGGCTGCATGTGCTACAGGGGCAAAGTCGTCAGAGAACCAGGTTTCGATGATAAAAATGAGATTGGTCTTGTCAGATGATAGGAGGTCAAAGATGCTGTGTCTGTTTCATGCTATGGAGCAGGCATTAAAAAGGATGCTAGTGACTTTGTGAGAGGATGTGATTTCCGTGGTGCACATCAAAGTGGGAACTTGAGGGACATGGGTGACCGGTAGAGTGGCGGGTGTGGTAGGAACATTCAGGGTGGTTGAGACAGGTTGAGGTGGGGTACGGGAGGGACTGGGTGAGAGAGTTATGTCATTGGGGGGCAGGAAGAGTAGTCAGCAGAGGTAGGTATGTGAGAGAGGAGGGTTGGGCCAAGGGGGTTGGGAGGGTGGTGAATGGATTAGTAAATGAGTGGGGGTTTAGGCGGGTAGATTTTGGAATGAGTCTGGAGGGCGCTGGGGATTTACGTGTACAGGGTGAGAAGTTAAGAGATAGGGGGAAGAAACTGGGGGAGGTGATAGGGTAGTGTATGGGGGTAGGGGATGGAGAGGCTGGGAGGTTGGGCTGAAGCAGAAGTGGAAAGGAGAAGATGGTCGAGGGAGAGGACCAGTCACGGTTTCTGCATTTAGTGGGTTTTGGTTCCATAGGGGTGTGAGAGAGGGTGAGGGGGTGAGAGAGGGAGGGAGATTAGGCTACCATTCTAGCAAGGGCGAGGCACACTACATTCAGAGAGGTGAAGGGATATGAAGGGGCAGTTTGTTTGCGGGGGTCAAGTATGGGTAAAGGGGGAGGGGGAGTGTGGCATGGGAGGATGGTTGAGAGGGTGGTGAGTTCCCCAGTGGGCTGAGGGGAAGGAAGTGGGCAGCATGTGTAACGCTCACCTGATTCCCGCAGAGGCGCCGGTCTTGACTGGGTGAATGCCGTATCTTCAAAGGTGATGTGTAACACACGGTTGGCTCTTTGGGCTTGACCTCTGTGCACTGTATGTCTGACTCGAAGAGTAAGATGTCTGCAGATAGAAAATATGGGATTAATGAACTGGGGTTATTGGGTGCCTCTCTCCTCTTCCCTTTCTCTTCTCCTGTAGAACCCCAAAGGTTAACGCCCTCACCTTAGGTAAGTGAACGCCAAGCTCTCCATCTGCCTCGGGGCAGGGTGCCGTAACCAGTTTCTTCACTGGATAAGGGTGCAGGCCTCTTGACCTCAGAGGACTGCTGTCCGTCGTTAACTGCACGAACGGTAAGTTCTGGGCACTTCAAATGTCTTAAAAGTCTTTTGTAATGATATCTCTTGTTTTGCAGGGTTCCGGCGATGGCGGATGGCGGGCTGATGAGAGTTGAGAATCGAACCCGCGTGAGGAATAGAAGCGCCTGGAAGCACGTAAGTAAGCGCTTGTAGCCTGCTTCACGATGCGCACTAACTGTCCCTTTTATCTTGCAGGTACAAGTTCGGAGCTTTAGAGAAGCTGAAGGGTGCTGGAATACCCACTGGATTGAAGGAGTAATGGCACGTGAGTAATAAAGTTGCCCAATGTCTTTAAACGCACCTTCTTTTGTCTTTCAGATGCGGGATGCAGCGCCGAAGGCCTCCGGAGCGTGCGAAGAACTCGTAAGCTTTTGTCTTTCAGATGCCGGAATCCAGTGCGAAGACCTTGGGAGCATGCGAAGAGTAGGTAAGCCTTTGTCTTTCAGATGCCGGAATGCAGCGCGAGGCGTTGGTGACAGCCGATGGACCAGGTAAGAGATGCGCTGCCACTGAAGACCGTAGTGCTAACCTGTTCTGTCTTTGTCTTTACAGGTGCTGCCGAAGACTGGATTCCAGGATGGTAAGCCTTTGTTCCCTTAGGCCCAGGATCAGAAGCAGAAGACACGATGAGCGTTCTGCTGCAGAGAATGCAGAATAACGCAAAGCAAGATTCATCCATCGGGTGTGGTTTAAATAGCCTCCTGTAGTGCTTAGGTGTCTCCTTCCACAGCCACGCCTAGGTAAGAAAAGAGTTCCTGCTTTCCAGAAGAGTTCCAGTGTTCTGAACCTAGGGAGTGGCTCCTGCCCCACCCAACAGGAAAAGTAGTCCCAAACAGAAGAGGATCAGGGGTTCAACTGGCAGGTAAGTAAGCAGCATGGTCTGCTGCAGGTAAGTCCACCCAAGCATTATGAGCCCGGCGCTTCCAGCGCTGGGACTGGGCATCTTTATGAGCCTGGTGCCACTGGCGCCAGGACAGGGTCCAAAAGGTCCCAATTGGGACTGGCTGGCACTCGGAACCGGGGTTATGGGTCTGCTTCCAAGGGAGTCGGGCAAGTCCTGATCTTTTGGAAGCAGAGATCATGACAGCACCCCCCCTCAAGGCCCCTCCCAAACCGGGCTTCTCCGGGGGTTTGGGCTTGTTAGGAAATGTTCGATGAAATCTTTTGATTAGACGAGGCGCGTGGACATATTCTGCAGGTTCCCAGGATCTTTCTTGGGGACCGTAGCCTTTCCAGTCAATCAGGTAAAATAGTTTAGATTTGGAGATCTTGGAATCCAGGATGCTTTTGACTTCAAACTCGAGTTCTCCATCAACTAGAATAGGTTTTGGAGATGTAGTTAGTCGGGTTTGAGGTTGCACGGGTTTTAATAGAGAGACGTGGAAGACCGGATGTATCTTCATGTGAGGGGGCAAGTCCAACTTGACCGCTACTGGATTTACTATGGTAGTGATGGAATAGGGACCAAGGTATCTTGGGTTGAATGTGCGTGGTCCTTTTAGAGGTAGATATTTGGTGGATAACCAGACTTGATCTCCTACTTGATATTGGGGGGCTTCCTTCCGATGTTGGTCTGCTCCTTTCTTGTATTGTACTTTAGCCCTTTGAAGGTGAGAAACGGCTTCCTTAAAGGCTTGGGTGATTGTAGAATGCAGGTGGTCTACTGCTGGTGTTCCAAGATCTTGGAGTGGATCCAACTCCGAGGTTCGAGGGTGACTACCGTATAAAAGAAAAAACGGGGTCTTCCCAGTTCCCGAGTGGACAGAGTTATTGTAGGCATATTCGGCTATCCAAAGGATATCTTTCCAAGTTTTTTCAGTTTGTTGTAGCATGCAGCGCAAATACTGTTCCAGAGTTTGATTGGTCCTCTCGGTTTGTCCGTCGGTTTGAGGGTGGTGGCTGGTCGAAAGTCTCACATCAATTTGAGCCGACCGACAGCAACTTCGCCAAAAATGAGAAATGAATTGACTACCTCGATCCGAAATTAGAACTGAAGGAAAACCGTGCAGTCGGACGATGTTTTGGAGAAATTCTCGGGCCAGAGTTGCTGCTGTTGGTAAGCCTTTGAGTGGAATGAAATGCGCCATCTTGGAGAATAGGTCCACGATTACTAGGATCGTATTGTATCCGGAGCATGGAGGTAGATCGGTGATGAAGTCCATAGAAAGCGTATGCCAAGGGCGAGGCGGGATGTCAATAGGGCGTAAGAGGCCGGCTGGTTTTTCCTTTTGACTCTTGTTTTGGGCGCATACTCCACAGGACATTATAAAGTCTCTGATATCTTTTTTCCAAGACGGCCACCAGAAGTAGCGCTTGATCTTTTCCGAGGTCTTGGTCATACCGGGATGTCCTTCCATTAAAGAATCGTGATAACAAGAGATTACCTTTTTCTGTAAATCTGTGCTGGGCAGGTATAACCGTTCTTGGAAATATAATAGGTTGTCCTTCACCGTAAAGTCCTTTCGCTGCAGATGCCAATTCTGTATGTCCGCTGGAGTTACCAGTAGCCTGGCTTTATCCTTAACTTCCTCTATGGATTGTGTGGCGATTACACCTAGAATTCTTTGTTCGGGAATGATAGGTACAGGTTTAGGATTGATCAAATGTTCTTCCACTCCCATCCGAGAAAGGACATCAGCTTTACCGTTTTTTGTACCAAGTCGATAGGTAATTATGAAGTCAAACTCGGCAAAGAATAGTGCCCAACGGAGTTGCCTAGAGGATTGAGCTTTTGCGGTTTTCAAATATTGCAGGTTTCGGTGATCTGTAATCACAGTAACGGTGTGTCGGGCCCCCAGAAGATAATGCCGCCAAGCCTTAAAGGCGGATTTGATAGCTAGAAGTTCCTTATCAGTAATAGTGTAATTGATTTCAGGAGGCGAGAATTTGCGGGACCAAAATGCCACGGGATGCAACTGATTGGTTACTGGGTCCTTTTGTGATAGAACTGCCCCCATGGCAGTTTCAACGATGTAGGGGAGTTCTGGGTGAGGATGTTTTAAGATCGGTGCAGAGATAAATCTAGTCTTCAAATTCTGGAAAGCTTGTTCCGCCTCGGTAGACCATTCAAAACGTTTGTTTTTCTTTAACAAGGCGGTGATGGGCTGGACTATTCGAGAGAATTCGGGGATAAACCTGCGGTAAAAGTTAGCGAAGCCTAACATGCTTTGAACACCTTTTACGGAGGATGGCGATGGCCATTTGAGAATTGCATCGACCTTCTTTGAATCCATACGCACTCCACTAGGTGATAATATGAATCCCAAGAATTCAACTTCAGTCACGTTGAAAACACATTTTTCCAATTTAGCGAAAAGTTTGTGTTGACGCAATCTCTCAAGGACCATTTTCACGTGTTTTCGATGTTCAGTTTCCGATGAAGAATAAACGAGGATGTCGTCAATGTAAACAACAACACACACATCTATGAGCTCTCTGAGGACATTGTTCATAAAATATTGAAAGGCGGCTGGGGCATTGCAAAGTCCGAAGGGCATGACCTGATATTCAAATAGCCAATACTTGGTGCGGAAGGCCGTCTTCCATTCATCGCCCTCTTTTACTCGTACCAAGTGGTAGGCTCCTCTAAGATCCAGCTTTGTATATATGCATGCTTTTCTGACTTGGTCCAGGAGTTCAGGGATCAAAGGTAACGGATATCTATTCTTAACGGTGATCTGGTTCAGGGCGCGATAATCTATACAAGTTCTAAGGTCCCCTTCTTTTTTTGGAACGAAGAACAAAGCTGAGGAAGCAGGGGACTTGGAAGGACGAATAAACCCATTCGCTAGGTATTGATCCAGGTATTGTCGGAGGTGAAGATTCTCAGGCTCGGTGAGGGCATAAATTCTACTACAAGGATGAGTAGATCCAGGTATCAGGTCTATCTGGCAGTCATAAGACCTATGAGGAGGTAGAGAGTTAGCCTGATCCTTCCGGAAAACATCTTGGAATTCTAGGTATTCAGGAGGTAACTGGGGAGCCTCCGAGGAAATTGCTGCCAGTGCAACACCAGGTCGAGGGTGACAAGTAGAGACACATTCTGGAAACTGAACCGTTGTTGCTCGCCAATCGATCTGAGGATCGTGCTTCTCTAACCAAGGAATTCCTAGAATAATCTGGAACTGAGGGGCCTTGATCACATCGAACACGATCTTCTCATGGTGTCCATCTTGACTTACTAGCGTCACTTCTTGGGTGGTATGCGTTACTGGTCCGGAGGCTATCTCCGTACCATCCACCGTAGTAATGACGTCCTTTACAGCCTTTGGACAAAGAGTCAGATTCATCCTCAAAACCATTTCATGATCCACATAATTGCCGATGGCACGCTGTCGACGTAAGCTTCAATCGCATGTAATCGATCCGGATGTTCAGGGCTGATGAGGACCATAGGTATCACGAAATGCGAGGTCACGGAACATTTTTTAACGCTCGGCAAGAGGACCTCTATTCTTGTCGGGCGAGGTCGTTTCCCTGCTCAGAGTTTGTGACCCTGGTAACTGCAGCTCCTACTGCCTTCTTGGCTGGTTTCACCGGACAGTCTCGAAGAAAGTGCCCCGAGTTTCCGCAATAGAGGCATAATTGCAGCTGTTTTCTCCTTTCCCGCTCCTTTTGTGTTAGTGGTCCTTTCAGGCCCCCTATTTGCATGGGTTCCCCGGAATCTACTCCTTTGGTAGGAGTTGGTGGTTTGGAAAATACTCGAGCATCAAACTTGGAACGATCGGCCTTCCTGTTCTGCAGTCTGTGGTCAATTTGAACGACTAAGTCAATATAGTCCGAACAGTCTTGCGGGGGATTCACTACTTGGGCTAACACATCTTTGAGCTCTCCACGTAGACCTCTATAAAACAGCGTAATCCTTTTGTCCTCAGGCCATCGAGTTTCCACTATCAGTCTGTTGAAAGACGCAATATAAGCCAATAGGTCTTGATTACCCTGTCGCAATGAAAGGAGCTCATTGTCCAAGGCCTGCCCCTGTGAATGTCTTGCAAACAGTTTTTCCATACTGAGCTGAAAAGCTTGAAAATCATGGAGAACCGGATCATCTTGATTAACTAGAGGGATTGACCAGTCTGCCGCATTGCCACTAAGGTACGAAAGCACGAAAGCTACCTTAGCTTGATCAGTTGGAAAGGCTGTTGGCCGGGATAGGAAGTGCAACCGGCACTGATTAATAAATACTGCAAAGCTCTTTGGGTCACCAGAAAATCGTTCGGGCGGAGCCAGAGGTACATTCCCAGGTAGGTTGATCTGCACTGGGTTCGTAGAGGATGTTGAAGGAAGATTTGCCCCTGATACGGGTAACAGAGTTTGTCCGGCTTGTGACTGTAGCAATTGTCTAGCGAGATCGTCTGTTCGCTCCTTGGAAATAATCAGTTCTCTTCTTAGAGCATTCGTTTCCTGACGGGCTGCATGCACTTCTGCTCTTAGTTCCCCAAGTAACTGGGCTAGCTGGTCGGTATCCGAGGTTTCCATAGCGCCTGGGTGGGAGTTTTGCGGTAGGCTTTGCGTTCTGTAACGCTCACCTGATTCCCGCAGAGGCGCCGGTCTTGACTGGGTGAATGCCGTATCTTCAAAGGTGATGTGTAACACACGGTTGGCTCTTTGGGCTTGACCTCTGTGCACTGTATGTCTGACTCGAAGAGTAAGATGTCTGCAGATAGAAAATATGGGATTAATGAACTGGGGTTATTGGGTGCCTCTCTCCTCTTCCCTTTCTCTTCTCCTGTAGAACCCCAAAGGTTAACGCCCTCACCTTAGGTAAGTGAACGCCGAGCTCTCCATCTGCCTCGGGGCACGGTGCCGTAACCAGTTTCTTCACTGGATAAGGGTGCAGGCCTCTTGACCTCAGAGGACTGCTGTCCGTCGTTAACTGCACGAACGGTAAGTTCTGGGCACTTCAAATGTCTTAAAAGTCTTTTGTAATGATATCTCTTGTTTTGCAGGGTTCCGGCGATGGCGGATGGCGGGCTGATGAGAGTTGAGGATCGAACCCGCGTGAGGAATAGAAGCGCCTGGAAGCACGTAAGTAAGCACTTGTAGCCTGCTTCACGATGCACACTAACTGTCCCTTTTATCTTGCAGGTACAAGTTCGGAGCTTTAGAGAAGCTGAAGTGTGCTGGAATACCCACTGGATTCGGCGTGGGAAGGAGTAATGGCACGTGAGTAATAAAGTTGCCCAATGTCTTTAAACGCACCTTCTTTTGTCTTTCAGATGCGGGATGCAGCGCCGAAGGCCTCCGGAGCGTGCGAAGAGCTGGTAAGCTTTTGTCTTTCAGATGCCGGAATGCAGTGCGAAGACCTCCGGAGCATGCGAAGAGTAGGTAAGCCTTTGTCTTTCAGATGCCGGAATGCAGCGCGAGGCGTTGGTGACAGCCGATGGACCAGGTAAGAGATGCGCTGCCACTGAAGACCGTAGTGCTAACCTGTTCTTTCTTTGTCTTTACAGGTGCTGCCGAAGACTGGATTCCAGGATGGTAAGCCTTTGTTCCCTTAGGCCCAGGATCAGAAGCAGAAGACACGATGAGCGTTCTGCTGCAGAGAATGCAGAATAACGCAAAGCAAGATTCATCCATCGGGTGTGGTTTAAATAGCCTCCTGTAGTGCTTAGGTGTCTCCTTCCACAGCCACGCCTAGGTAAGAAAAGAGTTCCTGCTTTCCAGAAGAGTTCCAGTGTTCTGAACCTAGGGAGTGGCTCCTGCCCCACCCAACAGGAAAAGTAGTCCCAAACAGAAGAGGATCAGGGGTTCAACTGGCAGGTAAGTAAGCAGCATGGTCTGCTGCAGGTAAGTCCACCCAAGCATTATGAGCCCGGCGCTTCCAGCGCTGGGACTGGGCATCTTTATGAGCCTGGTGCCACTGGCGCCAGGACAGGGTCCAAAAGGTCCCAATTGGGACTGGCTGGCACTCCGAACCGGGTTATGGGTCTGCTTCCAAGGGAGTTGGGCAAGTCCTGATCTTTTGGAAGCAGAGATCATGACAGCATGGGAGGTCCGATGAGAAGGAGGGGAGTGTCTCTGAGGGCACAAGGATGGAGAGGAAGTGGAGGCAGATTTGCGCTGTTTGGAGCACCAGAGGGATCCCCTGGCTTGAGAGTTTGATAAAGGGCATGCTGTATGGGCGGGGGATATCAGGGGATTCTCAACAGATGTCAGAGGGAGAGTGGAAGTCAATGTGTTATGGTGGGAAGGGGGTGGGGAATAAGCTCTTGAGGAGGCAGGTGTTTGGTGCACCAGAGTGCTCCTTTGATCTTAGAGTTGGACGAGGGATGATGGTAGGAGAGTGTGCGGTTGGTGTCTGGGTGTATTGATGTAAGGGGGGGGGTGTGGTTTGCAATTAGGTGGGGAATAAATGGGGGGGTCATGAAGCTGGGCGCTAGAGAGCAGGCCATGCGCCGTGAGGGGTGAGCGATGGGGGGAGTGGTGCAAGGAGGCTAGGGATCAGGATGAGTTGGAGCGGCGATATAAGATGAGCTGGGATCTCCATCCCGCAGGAGGTCAGGGCAGTACAGAGAGAGTGATGAACTAATACCAGTAGATGTAGAGGACCTAGGTGTACAACCTGCATCTAGATTCTGCACACCAGGTGAGTGGGAGAGGGACCAAAGAGTATAGCAGCAGGGTTGAGGTCTAAATGCAGTAGAGGCACCTAACACTTAGATAAGTAAATCACAGTACTATCTCAGGCGGCACTTTCTAGTTGTGCGTCGAGCGAGTGAAAGCAATTCTAATTGTGCAGCGCATGCAAGTAAGTCAAAGTGCCATCTCGTGGGGTACCTTCAAAATGTGAGTCAAAGTAGCTTTCTAGATGTCAACCAATCTAACAAGAACAATTCCTAAGAGTGTGGGACAGGTAAATAAATCATGGTACATTCACAACGGGCACCCTCTAGATTTGAATCAATGTAACAAGACAAATTCGAAGAGAGCAGCACAGGCAGGCAAATCACAGCGCTATCACAGTGGACAGACTCCAGATGTGAATCAATCTAACAAGAGCAATTTCCAGGTGAGCGGTACAGGTAAACAAGTAACCATACTATCTTGGTGGGCACCCTTCAGGGCTGAATCTGACCAGAACAATTTCTAGGTCACAGTAGATGTAACAGGAGCAATTTCAAACAGAATCAATGCAACTGGAACAAATTCTAAGTGAGCGGCAGAGGCAACTAAATCACGGAATATCACAGTGTGCACTTTCTAGATTTGCATTAATGTAGCAAGTACAGTTTCTAAGTGTGGCTGGCGGAGGGAAGTAAATCACAGAGATAACTCAGTGGGCACCTTATGATGTGAATCAGGCTAACAAGAACAGGCTCGAAGTGTGTGAGACAGGCAAAATAAATCAATTTGAAATTAAAATTACAATATTGTTTCAGTGGGTATTTTCTGGATGTGAATCAAAGCGACAACAACAATTTTACAATTGTTTGGTACAGATAAATCACAGTATTATCTCAGTGAGCATTTCTAAATGCGGAACAAGCTAACTGGAACAATTTCTCAGACATAGCGGGAACTTTCTAGATGTGAATCAATGCAAAAAGAACACATTTCTAAGTGTGTGGTACACATAAATCACATTACAATCTCAGATGTCAGTTTTTAGTTGTGAATGAAACCTGTGAGAGCAATTCTAGTTGTGCAGCGTAGACAAGTAAATCACAGTGCCATATCAGGGGCACTTCAAGATGTGGATCAATGTAGATTTCTATATGCCCAAGCTCAAACAGTACAGTGCAGAATCGGGAAAGGGCACAGCAGATAAAATGTTCATGCCATGGTCAGAAGGGGGATCATTGTCAAGATTGGTATTCCAACACATGACCACATACTTGTATGCTGAGTACCAACGAAAGAAAAGAGAGAAAATATTAGCAATTTTAGAACTTTGGAAAAAGTATCAAGAGGAAAGAGAAGACCTTCCACCTGAGGAGTGGATGCATAATCAGCATAAGAAGTAAGGCATTGAGTGTATGCTTTAAAGGAATTAAGAGCAGCGATGAGGTACAGTTGTGAAAATGTATTCAGTTTTGGTAACATATAATCATATGATTGGCCTAAGCACATTCGCATCACATTCACATCATATTGCACTATCAAACTGTAATTCAGGCTACGCAGCCATTTTATTCCCTGCCATCTTAAACTGCATTTCTCAGTCCCATGCTTATTTTGCATTTTCAATCTGAATGTGGTAAAAAGCTGCTTCCTGAACTCTCTGTCACTGACGCACAAGAATGCACAATTTTCTGAACGTGTTATTTGTCTTACACTATAAAAACTTGAAGTCGTTGCAGGTGCATAACTAATCTGTGAAATAGGTGCCTTCCTGCCTGAGCCGTGTTTTTCCCTCTCAACTGTTAATTATAATCATGTGCATCTGAACGTGCTCCTCTGGAGAATCCAGTAGTAGTAAGCGGTGGAACAGACTGCTCCAGGAGCAACACAGATAAGCAATGCAACAAATGTTACCTTGTACCAGAGTGCACAATATGCTCTCACACATTGCTTTTGCTCTGCTCCCAGACAGTAAATTGTCTTTAGGACGACAGGGAAATGTGCAAACATGTTGTCATGGTAATCCCATCTACGTGGACAGGTCATGAACCCTATGTACACTATCACATGAAGGTGCCGAATAAGGCTGATGTATGGTATTTAAGCTGTATGTATGTCCAGTAGAAATCTGAATCAGGGCTCTCTCCCTCTCAGTGCTTGCATGCATACATTGTGGTGGGATCATAATAAATGTTGTCTTTGGCCTCGTGACTGGTGTATTTCCATTTCTTTGTAGTAAGCCTCATATTTTGGTCTTTCACAGTAATCTGATATATTAACCCCCTGCTTAGAGTAGCTTAGAGTAGTAACGATAGTCCGGAAGAGAATAAAAGAAAGGAAGATATTTTTTAATTCATACAAGACAAGGAAGGAAGAAGTGAGCGGTCAAATTTGTCAACAGAAATAGACAGGGAGATTAAGAGATGGGAAGGAGAAAAATATAAGGCTGTCGAGGCAGCGCTCGTACAAAACGAATGGATGGGAGGACAGATATTACTCAAGATAGATGGGAAAAGTATTGAGGAAGTTAGGCAAAGAAAAGATAAGGATGAACAAGAAAGGAAGGATGAGTAACAAGAGAAAAGAATGAAAGAGGATGAGCACAGAAGGAAAAGTGGGGAGCGATGAAAGCAGATATATCAGGAGAAGCAAGAGAAAATTGAAGAGCAGGCAGAAGAACAGAGAAAGTATGACAATAGATAAAGAGCAATAGAAGGAAGGGACAGAAAGGAAAGGAAGAGATAGGAGGAAGAAGCACAAAGACTAAGGTACAACAGATTACAGAGACAAATCGAAGAAGAGGAAATAAGGGAAGGAATAAGGAGAGTAGAAGAATGAAGACAAGAGGAAGAAAGAATTAGAAGGGATGCAAGAAAGCGAAGGGAAGTAGATGAATAGAACAAAAAAGGAGAGAGCAAGGTTTGGATGCCAGCTTCATTCGTAAAGAACAAATGAGGCTGAGCCCAGAAATACGGTGAAACAGAGTGGAAGATATTCTTCCGATAAGGGAAGTAGTGCCAGCAGTATCTAGAGTAGCGCTAGAAAAAGGACGATTTGATGCAGAAAGCATTGGAGAAAGGATCGATAAGGTGTATCAACAGTTAAGACGAGATAGTCAGTAGGGAGCTTGAGGGAACAATGATTGATCCACAGTACCTCAATCACCAAGTGAGGAGGGACACCTGTTCAGTGATGAACGTCGGGCATTGTCTTTGAGAAGACTGAATTTAAACAACGGTGATGGGGATGCTAGTCACTGTAGTTGGGGCCTAGACATGTCAGACGAGGAAAGAGAGTCCAGCCTTGGGCAGAAGGAGGGAGCATGTCCGCCCCTGAAGGAAGCTGAATATGATTAAGGAAGTGAGATGGTCGGATCTGGAACAACTTAAAGATAGAACGCCAGATCCTATGGCATATCCTGGGCATCAGTGAGGACGGTCACATAGTGAGAAGGGAGAGTCTTCACCATATGTAAGTAGGTTAAAGTCATTACCGACAAGGAGACAGACAGGGATGATTATCCCTGCAATGGATTGACTAATAGTGTTATCCGACTATGCAATGGTGTTCACAAGTCCCCCTTATTAGGGAAGGGGGAGCAAGACAGCAATATATTCCATGACCATATATGGATAAGGATAACTTAAAATGCAAGCTCCCTAGTTTGACTTCAGGGGACGGGAAATGAATATATGAATTAGAGAAAATGACAGGAGGAAATACAATGGCAATAGGGGACATAAAAGGTCTCCTGGCAGCCATTCTTGGAGGGAGGGCTGATGACATATGGAGGAAAGCGGGATATTCAAGTGTGACTGCACAAAACACAGAGCATGATGAAGCACTGTTTAATAATTGTAGAGCAGACGTTCTCATGGTAAAATATCCTAACACATCAGATATGGGTGCAATTATGACATGCAAAATGAAACAAGATGAAGACCCTATTGCTTATATTCAAGATATTCAGGAGAAATGGCAGCTTGAAACTCGTGAGCTATGGGAAAATACAGTGCCATTATTTTACCACATTTTATGCCAGGGGTTGCCTGAGCCAGTCCAGAGGCAAATGAAAAAACAAGTGGGGATTGAAGCAAAGCCATGGGCTGAGATACAGTTGACAATAGTACACCTTTGCCGGTTATTACAAGAAAAGAACAGGATGAAAGTTGAGAATAGAGAGATTGAGGAATCCAAGTTAGTTAAGAAAAAGTTGACAAAACTTTCCATTGAAGGGGTGGTATTTACAAGCGGAGAAAGAATGGGCATTCAGAAAACAATGGGTACATCACAGGTAAATAATCCACGCCCGATGGAGCAAGGTTGGTATGGGTTTATGTCACAAGGAAGAGGTATGGGTCAGAGGAGGTGGATTTAAGAATAAACAAGGTTGGTTTCAAAATGCACAGAATGAGAACCAGAGTGCTCAGGGAGGATATAACCAAGGAGGGATTAACAGAAGGGTTCCCCTAGTATGTTGGAATTGTGGAATGACAGGACAACTTCAACATAGACAACTGAACCATCTCCGTATCATCCTCTGTCAAGACTCTAGGTGTTCACATTGATGCAAATCTATCGATGAACAAACAAGTCAGCGCCATAGCCTCTGCATCAGCGTTCAGCACCAAACTCATCAATGCCATTAAACCCTACTTATCCACCCCCAACTAGAGCAACTATAGGAGCCAAACTCGATTATTGCAACGCCCTTCTAGCTGGCACCTCCGCCAAAAACACTCACAGACTGCAAATCACACAAAACAATACCCTCAGAGCCGCCATGAGCATCCCTAGAAGAGACCATATATCCCACGCCAGACGTGAAGCACGGTGGCTACAGGTTAAAGACCGTATTACTCTGAAAATCCTCACCATCAACAGGTGCATCAACAAAACCACTCCAGCATACCTATCTGAAGCAATATCAAGGGCCACATCCACTCGCGCCACCAGAGCTCAGAACATCAACCAGCTCCACATACCATGCATAAAGAGAGCCACAGCGGGAGGTCTAAGCTTCTCCTATATTGCACCGAAACTCTGGAACTCACTCCCTGCCACCTTTAGAGCTGAAACTTCCATCTCTGTCTTCCGCAACAACCTCAAGGCCACTCTCCTCAACTAGCAAGTGGAGGACTGGCTCCTCCACTTCTGCCATGTATATTGTAATATAACACAAATGTGATATAACTATATTGTAACCTGTATATATACTGCTAATGACTATGTAACTATATTGCAGCCTGTATGTATATTGCTAATGACCATGTAACTAAGTAACTAAGCTTTGTACTATAACAAGTGCCACAATGTCCTCAGGCTGTTGTGCGCTATATAAATACGAATAAAACAAACAAAACAAAACAAACATATTGCACGCATATGTGGGAGCCAAGGGAATGTACAAAATGTAAACATTTTCAGAGGGGGGACAGCTTATCCTCCGCCATACAGCACACAGACCAGTGCCAAAGATCACACATCTTATCAGGAACAAGCCCCAAAATTACAGCAGGTGCAACAGCAGTGACAAGCACAAATGAATCCACCACAAGGGCGGTCACAACAAGCACCTATGCAGACACAGCAGTATGCAAATAGAGGACAAGTATTGACACCTAGAATATGTGGTGTAACTGTGTTAGAAGAAAATCCTTTCACAGGGACAGGGATGAGCTTGTATCCACAGTAGGACATCTCACAGGGTGACTTGATTTTTTCAGTACTATCTGTGACAACAAACCCCCATGAGGATCCAAGGGTTGATGTGACGATGGGAGAAAAATCCTTTTCTTTACTTGTAGACACTGTAGCAACTCATACATGTATACGAGAGGGAAAATATCCAATGTCAGGTATTGCCATGAATGCTCAAGAGTTCTCTGGGGCTATGAGTTAAGTTTGTTTTACTGATAAATGACCAGTCTCAATAGGAGAATGTGACATGTCTGTTCCTCTGTTATATTCACGACACCAGTCAACATTTTAGGAAGATATTTAATGACAAAACTTAACATGACGATTTGATTTACTGATTAAGGAATAGTGTGCTCCACTACAGGAATACACGAATTAAACACGTTCATACTGCATTCACAGGGCAAGTGGCTCTGCGAGGCATTACAGTAGATACAGAGATTTTTCTAGTTGGGGTCAGCATGTTACCGACATGTCTACCTGGCCTGGTAGGAAACATTGTGAGGATACCTGAAGAGTTTTTATTTAGACCACAAATAACTATGGATGAAGAGGGATTCCTATAGAGTTGGAAGCAGCTATAGTACGAAAAGGAATGGTGATGCTTGAAAGAACAGATGATGAAGGTAGACCGTGGAAAACAGTGATAGCTCTTGAGGAGCGGTACAGACTGACAGACATAACTGATTATGATATGTACAGGGAAGACCGAAGCGATGACTAAGTAGTGTTCTTCATGAGCATTACTTATTGGATAAGTAGTGTTCTTCATGAGCATTACTTATTGGATAAGGACAGAGAAAAGGGAAATCCCACAAAGAATGGCGATAATGCAGCAGCGACCAGCATTTTTTCATTATGATCTTGAAAAAGTGCTGAGTGCCCTGTGGACCACACGCCGTAGGCATAGGTTTATTTAAGGGGATAGGAGAGGTTAAAATAAAGCTTCAGCCAGGAGCAATTTTATACCGAGCAAAGCAGTACCCCATATCTCGAGAAGCTGATGAAGGTATACTGCAAACTATTTCAGCACTGATGAATCGGGGTATTCTGGTGCCATCAGAGTCATTGTGTAATACCACGGTGTATCCAATAAAAAAAATCTAAAGGAGGGCCGTGGAGATTTATTCAGGATTTGAGACCTCTTAACCAGATTGTAGATGCTGAGTTTTCTTTAGTTCGTAATCTTGCGACAAAATTGTGTGGTATCCAGTAGAAGCTCGATACTTCATGCTGATCATTTTTAAAAATGCATTTTTCTCGATCCCATTGCATAATGACTCCAAAACCTTAACTTAATTTACGTTTTGCCAAAAGATACGAAAACATACTTGATTGCCTCAAGGGTACTGTGAGACCCCATCATTCTTTAACAGAGTGCCACATATGGATCTAGGCAATATCGATCTCGAAAGTGGAGATATACATTACGTAGATGACATATTGATTTGCAGTAAAAGAGGATGAGTGCAGACAGGACTCTATCCGATTAATGACTATTTTAGCAGGTAAGGGATATTAGGTGGACAAGGAGAAGTTACAGTACTGTCAAGAAGATATGTTATACATAATTCAGTTGATATCACATGAAGGAAACTAAGTGAAACCTGAGAGAGCTGAGGAAATCAAGAAAACTTTAAAACCGAACACAGAGAGACCGAAGCTACAGTTTCTGGGTTTGTGGAATTACGTTACAGCCTGGTTGTTTGATTATATTTCGTAGACAATGCCACTTCTCCAAGCATTAAAGAAAGCACAAGTTGGCAAAACAAAAGTAGAATGGACTGAAGAAATGGAGGAATGGTTTGAGGAATTGAAAAAAGCAATTTGTACAGCCCCAGTTTTAGGAATTCCCAATTATGACGAGGAATTGTATTTGCTTTCACACACAAATGGATCAGTAATGACAACAGTGCTTGCACAAAGGACCAGATTAGGGTACAAACCTTTGGCATATTACAGTGGGATTTTAGACCCAGTTATGAGAGGACACTTTCCTTGTGAACAATCTTTGACAGCTGCCGCATTTGCAATTAAGAAGTCGACAAGTATCATCATGGAGTGCTATATGACCCTTTACTCTATTGCTCTATTTGCCATTCTAGAGAAACCTAAGGGTACATGGACATCCCAAAGAGCTTCAGCTTATGAGGTAATGCTTTCTAACGCTGCAATTAAAATTGTAAGGTGTAAAATAGGGACCCAGACACATTTTTGTATTTTTTTTTATTTTATTTTTTATTTGTATTGTGCACCTTGCCCTCGGGCATCTGGGCGCATAGTTTGCAAAGGAAATGGTTACATGCAGGTTAGCAAGTTTCCCAAAAGGGAGACACAATCTTAACAAAGTGAATGACTTAAGGTATAACACATGTTACATACAGGTGCATAATTACAAATGTTACTATAGACATTACAAATAGTATTGCTAGGGCAGACAGCAGATAATGCTGGAGAGCGAAGATGGTAAAAGAGAGATAGTACAGAATACAGAGTAGGGTGAGCCACAGGTAAAGCCTTAGGAAATAACATGAGAGCATATTTATAGCTAAACCCATAGAAGAAGGTGATTAAGTGCATGACTGTGCTAATTATTTGAATTTTATGATGATATACACCTTGTGAACGAGAATGCTTTAGCGGGAGGGGAGATTCTTTTTATTGATGGTTCTTTGAAAATTGATCAGACTAGTGGGGAAAGGCATTCAGGTACCACAGTGGTAAGACACGAATTAAATGGGGAATTCAAGGTGGTAGCAAGTGCAAGGCTACCCTCTCATTTTTCAGCGCAAGCAGAATTAGTAGCGCTTATTGTCATACTTGAGAAAGATGAAGGACAGGAGGTGACAGTGTACAGTGATTCCACCTATTTGATGTCAACCATATATGCAGGGTTGGCACATTGGAAGACAAGGGAATATCTCCGCACAGACGGCTCACCACTGCAGAATGCGTCCTTATTTGAGAGACTCATTATGGCACTGCAACTCCCAGAGAGAGCATGTTAGAGGCGGGGGCTAGAGGAGCAAGGAACCTGTATGCCAGTCAGACTCAGTTCAGGACAGAGCGCTAACAGGGGAGACTACGCAAGCTGAGTGCTTCTATTCAGGATAGAGACGCAAACTAACCAACCCCTACTAACAATTTCCCTTTCTGCATACACCTCTCAAACTCCAAACCAAACACAACCAAAACCTACAGCACAACAAACCGCACAAACTTCACTACACTGCAACAACAAAACAAAAAACACACATAGCCTTGGACAACAGTACACGACGACTACCGGCCGCAAACACCCCAGGCCCAGCCAACGGACCCACCGGGCTAAGACCACCAACAGCACCTCACTGCTCTCGTGCACTTTTCCTGCTTCCTCCCACTAACTTCCTCCTCTTTCAGAGCCGCCAGAGCGCCAAGGGACCACTCCGGTGGTAATAGTGCACGGTACAAATGTCCTTTAACATTAACATTAACAGTAGCCATAGCGGTCGTAAAATGCACGGCGCATACTAAACAAACAGATTGCATATCTTGCGGGAATGAAGCCGCAGATGTAGAAGCCAAAAGGGTTGCATAGTCTTTAGAAATTCCGAGTTTTGATACTGAAGATATTAAAGAAAATTCAGCTACAACCATGTTGGTACAGGAGGGGTTGAATATGCGGCCGATAACCCAATTAAAAGAGATTCAGGGAAGAGCACCACAGGAAGAGCAAGAGCAGGATAAATTAAGGGGATGTTCTTTATCCCTCATGGAAGATTTATGGCAACAGGAGTGCACTGGAAACCCAGTGATGCCAGTAACTTTATTGAAAGTCGCACTTGAACAAAAGCATTACCCCACGCATGTAACTACAGAAAGTCTTGCTGCCAATATTGCAAAAGACTGGTTTGTTCCTTATTTGCTGGAACATGTTGCACTGTTTATAGTGAATTGCACCATGTGTGAAGGATTTACAATGATAACGATTAGAGGAGTAATGCCTTGACCAAATTGTCAATTACAGCATTTGCATATCGACTATGATGATATGCTATAGGCATATAATGGCTACAGGTAACTATTAGTGGTGGTGTGTCCCTTTTCTAGGTGGATTGAGGTGGGTCCATGTACACACCAGGATGCCACTTGCACAGTGAAGTTTCTGGTGTGCAAAGTATTTCTGAGGTGGGGTGTGTGTGAAGTACTAAGATCCGATAAAGGGACACATTTTGTCAATGAGCTATTGAAACAAATAGGGATTTTATTAAGTGTTAAGGACAAGTTCTGCTCTGGGTATCACCCACAAGCGAAAGGGATATGTGAGAGACTCAAAGGCCTCCTCAAGGAGAGGATTGCCAAGATTAAATTGACTTGGAAAAGGGATGGCTGTGTTTCCTACCTCTAGCCTTATATGCCCTTCGAAATCAGCCAGGGTCGGACCACCACCTCACCACGCATGAGCTAGTTACAGGGTGACGAATGAGAATGCTCCTTACACCTCCATCTAGGATTAAGAGTGATGCCCAGAGTGTAGCAAAAACGTTAGGTGATGTAATTAATGATCATTTGACATGCATGACTAGTAGTATTTCTTTCATTTCAGAACAAGTCAAGCATCGGGGGGACAGTCTAGGAATACAGAAGAAGATAATTCGGCAACCAATCCATGAGAACTATTAAAACCACCTAAGTTATTTGTTGGGGACCTGATCCTGATCATGACATTTGCTCAGAAGTAGCATGAGCCTCGCTTTAATGGCCCATTCTGTGTTAAAGAAGTGTCCCATTCAGCTGTTAAGGTTCAAGGAAGAAGAGCTTGGTTGCATCTAAACGATGTGAGGATTTATGAAGGTAAGACCCTTCCTCCCACTGTTGCTGATCCATAAGCAAGACAAGAAGTAAAAATGTCCACATGTGCAGACCCGATGGATGACTAAGAAGAAGAACGATAAAGTAACAAGTGATTAACACATACTATATTTGGACTGAATTCAATAGACACTTCTTATATATATTTTAGTAGAGAGTGCAAGGACTTGCAGAGAATTCCATAGATTGAAAAGAACATTTAGAAACATATTGAAGCAGTAAATAATGCACCAGAGTTATGCCAAAACATCAATTCTTGATCAGAAATTGGAAAAGAGATCAATATCCAGATTCATTTTGTGGAGAACATTTGTTTTAAGTGATGAAAACACATCATACCTGTTGACAGTGATGTTCATCAACTTGCTGTCTTTGTGTTCATACTTCAATCTTACCCTGCTCTTGTTACGTTAATCTTCAAACCTTTTTTACAGCATCATAAAAACAGTCCAGTGATAAGAAAACTCCTTATTGCTCTAAATGAACAAACTGTACAGTTGCAGACATAAAAAAAAACGTGATGATTGTATTAAAAATGAGTAATGAAGATGGCATGATCATAGGGAGAAAACAAGTTCAGCAAGCCGTAGGATGGTTACTTATCTTTCACAGTCTTTATAATCTTAATGTTTCTACCGAAGAATGCGCTCCTATGATTCTTCCAACTATGAAAACAAATAATGACAAGTTCCTTGATGTCTATAAGTATATTGGGAGACATGAAGGAGATGCAGACAAATATAATGAAGGGATAAATACATATCTAGATAAAACAGCTTACCTGGGGAGAACATGTGGTATTAACACATGAAAAAGCTGGGGGAAAGAACATCTGATGAGAGTTGTTATGTCTGCTCTCTCATCCCCTATGCTATGAATACAGTAAGGACTTTCGTTTCAAAGGAGGTTTCAGAACACAATGTTAAAGGCCTCAGCCATCTTGCAGCATGTACTACTCGAGGACAGTTTCAAGGAAGTTGGGCGACCTTGTGATGAATATCAAAATGATTGTTTCCATACCAGGATGACTATATCAAAACCACACAAATGGAGAAAGAACCTGGATGGAAAATGAACATGCTTGTATATCCTGCTGCAGGACAGGATGAGGTGATCATTAAAAAAATGAAGAGAATGAATTGGCTTGATATGACCGAAATAGCAGGATCACCTGGATGTTGGGAACACACTCAAATGTTGATCTATGGATGAGTGCATACCAAGAAAGGATGGAAAAAAGCAAGTGTCCTGTGCAACTCATCTGCTGAAGACGAGTACATACAAGAAGTACAGAAAGTGAATGATGGATGCTTAAAGTCATGGGCCAAGCACTCTAAATTGTTGACACGGGTAGAAGACAAATCAGGCCCAGTAGTTGTAGTCCCATTGGTTAATTAAACACTATGTTTCTGAAATCATGGGAAGCACCAGAAACAATATAGGCATTCAACAGGTGGGATCTACTCTGTATTTTTTTCTGAACAAAGAAGAAATTACTCCTGTCTGCCATGTGGGAGGATAGAATATTATAATAATCTCTGCAGGAAAATATAGTTAAGGGGCCCAAAGATCAAGATTTGTTTTTTGAACAGATCACCTATACATTATCAGGCCCAGGACAATTTTTCCAGTTTAATAATTTGAGTGAAATGAATAGCCCTTGGTATGAATCACCAGGTGACAACAGCCATTTCCTAACATCTAGTTAGAAATGATTCACCTTGTGATTTCGGAACTACTCAACATTCTAAAAAGGCACAGAGATACACAGAAAACGTTACCACAGTATGAACATACTTGGAGGAAAACCTAGCATCCCTCTTAATGAAGGAGATTTTTATTTTTTATTTTTTACTTTATTTATTTGTTACACGCCCAGACCCTCGGGTGTCACGGTGTGGTTATAAGACAACTTAGAAATTAGTAGAATTCAAACATTACATTAGTTGCATCACATGATATAAATTACAAAATATTCACAACAATATACAATGGACTAAATATTCACAACAGTATACGATGGACGGGGTCCTATCTTTGGGTGCTAATATTGGTTGAATAACCAGGTTTTTAACTGTTTCTTAAAGACCGGGAAGGAGGATGTTTTTTTGATGTTGATGGGTAGGGTGTTCCAGTGTTTGGGGGCTAAAGCGGTGAAGCTGCTGCCCCCTGCTCTTGTGGTTTTGAATCGGGGGGAGTCCAGGAGGAGTTTGTCATTGGATCTAAGTAATCTCATGTCAGATTTGGGATGCAGAGTGTTATTGTGGTAGATAGGTCCTTTTTTGGTAAGGCATTTGTGGGTGATGCATAATGTTTTGAAGATAATTCAGGCTTTGATGGGAAGCCAGTGGGCATCTTTCCTAATCTTGGATATATGGTCTGATTTTTTTATGCCTAGAGCTGCCCTCAGGACTTTATTTTGCAAAAGTTGCATTTTGGCTAGGTTGGTGTTGGAGGTGCCCAGTAGTAATACATTACAGTAGTCCAATTTCGATAGGACCAGTGCTCTGGCTAGGGTGAGGCAATTTGCTGGGGTCAGAAATTGTCGGCTGAGAGCAATTAATTTGGAGGTGTAGGCCGTGGAGGAGGAAAGTACATTGATCTGTTTAGTCATGGTCAGGCTGGCATCGATGTACACGCCCAGTGTTTTTACTTGCTTCGAAACTTCGAGATTAAATCATTTTTTGATTCATGGGCCCTCATTACGACCCTGGCGGAAAGTAACTGACCTGACCGCCAAAGCGTAAATAGCGTTTCCGCCATTGCACGACGGAGTAAAGTGCGGCCAATTCTGACCCATCGGGCACGAGCACTACGCCATGGCGGAAGTGCAAAGTCCGCGATGGCGGAAATGTCCCCAAAACGCCCCTCACCGCCGTCGTACGGCGCCCTAGGTGCAATTCCGCCACCCATCATAGCGGTCACCGTAATGAGCGGTAATCGCAAAATACGGTGACCGTAAATATACGGAAACGGAAGTAAAAACATGGGCCCGGAACGGGAAACAGCACGCTGTACACCTATAAAATCAGAATCCCAACACAACCATTAAAAATCCTACCCTGAGACACATCCCAACCCGTTAGCCACCCTAGTGAAAACAATAAAAATGGGAAAAGTTGCGAAAAAAGCGTGCGACCGCAAGCGGCAGGTCCACTTCTCCCATGAGGAACTCACCGTGCTCACAGAGACCCTCCAGGAGAATGCTGCCGTCGTCTTCTCGACGCAAATGACCAGGACGGCACTTGCGAACAAGAAGGCCATATGGGCCCTGGTGGCACAGCGGGTAAGTGCGGTGGGGACCGCACCCCGCAACCCACAGCAATGCAGAAAGCGATGGGACGACTTGCGGATACGCGTACGGAGCATACTATCAGCCAACCGTAACATTGCCACAGCTACCGGGGGAGGATCGGAATCACCCATCAAGTTGACCCCCTGGGAAGAAATCTGTGCCTCCACCATTGGAATGGAGAGTATAGAGGGAGTCGGAGGGATGGAGAAAGGACATCCGAAGAATCAGGTAGGTGGGCCAAATAAAACAATGCTAAATCCACAATGTCCAATCATGTGAAGTACCATGTGTCCACATAGTGCAACAGAAACACATGTCCAGGAGAACGTCCACATACATTGGCCTGATAGCGCACTTTAAAAGTCACATTAAATACATAAATAATTAAAAATCCTAAAAACACCCTCTATACGTGCAGCATGCACACCCTGACTGCAGGCTGCAAAACAACTGCATCCTCAATCCACACAAAAATGAAACCACCTCCAAGGCCCTGACCCAAATCACCCTCAGGTACCACCCCAATGCATGTGATACATTGCCATTCCAATTTCCACAGACCCATAAATAATGCTCGCCCTCCTTTACTCCAACACAGGGTCCGATTCAAACGACGAGCTTCAGGACACCCCTACCAGCACACCTGCAAAGAGGGCCAAGACCAACGGCCAAAGACCCTCCACCTCAGCTGCACGGATCAAGACACAGCAGCAGCACAAATCAAGTGGCAGCACACAGGAGGGGACTTCAACAGGCACCCCAGCAGGCAGCATGCCCACAACAGCAGCACCACAGGTCCCCCCAATGGATGCCACAGAAGGCACTGCTTCTGGTGGCAGCAGCACCATAGGTGACACTGCATTAATGGCAGCATGCTCCGACACAGAAAACGGTGCTGTCGATGTAGGATCCATCCATGACCTGTCTCAATCCCCCTGTTTGTTTCATCCCGTACACCATGAGGACACCACGCAGGGGCACCTACAAGACGACGACTGGCCATCCCCCACAAGCCCTGTGGCAAGGCAACATGAGGTGATCAGCCCCTCTGTGACACCACCGCAAATGGGCATGGCCCAGCAGAGGCAACAGTCCCTCGACCAGGTGATCGTGCAACAGCAGCAACTGGCCACGCTCCTCAAGGAGCATGCTGATGAATGTGGGGGTACTAAGGCAGTCATAGAAACATCTACTGAGACACTTAGGGCAGAAATGGAGAGAAGTACAGAGACACTAAGGGCACAAATGGAGAGAAGCACTGAGAGCCTGAGGGGGGAACTGCATGCGACGTCCAAAGACGTATGTGCTGAACTTGCCGCTGTGCGCCGTGTGCTCACTGAGCTCTCACAAACCCTTAGGGACATGCATGGACGTGAGCAGGCAGAGACATCATCCGTTGCAAGTTCCGTCCAGGACAGCCCCCAACGTAGATCTGGGAGGAACCTGCGCTCCACAGGCAGGGGTGCACCAGATACCCGGAGAGGGGGCTTGCAATAGCGTCTGCCCACTGACAATGAGCATCTTTGGACACTGGTGTTCGGGGGGGAGGTAGGAGGGTGGAGGGGGTGTGTTGGGCTTTCTTGGGTGGCGGGTCGATGGGGTGTGTAACATAATTTCACATATGCTATAAACATTTCACAATCATCCAATGAGATGTGTGGACATTGATCTTTGTGTACGAGGCCTTTATAGGCGTACAGTCCATATTGTGCATGTTCCAGACACACACAGTGCCACAAGTCCCGTGTCCATGTATCAGCCACCAGGCGTGAGTGCTAGAAGCATGAATCTATGATAATCTGACGAATTTCACGGCCCTTCTGTGCCTCGCGGACTCCTTGAGGTGCTGCCACATCCCCACCCTCATCATGACCATCTTCAGGTGCTTGCAGTTCTGCGTCAGGGGGCATGGGCACATTTCTACGTACGCACATGTTGTGTAGCATGACACATGCCATGACCATCTTTGCAACCTTCTCATGGCGGTACAGGAGTGCCCCGCCAGACCTGCTGAGGCAGCGGAAACGAGCCTTCAGTAGGCCGAATGCCTGTTCTATGACAACACGGGTACGTGAGTGGGCATGGTTGTAGTCCTCCTCATGCTGGTTCTGTGGGTTCCGGAGTGGTGTAAGGAGCCATCTCTTCAGTGGATACCCGGCATCACCTGTATGTGGACAATAAAGGATGTTTGTGGAATGACATTGCTACGTACGCATCCCCCCCCTTCCTGCCAGGTCATTGGCGCATCACATATCCCACATCATCATGCATGAAATGAGACTCACCGAGTAGCCAGGATCTGTTCCCTGCATGACGCTCCATGTCGCGTGGAATTGTAGAGTTCCTCAAGACCATAGAATCATGGGTTGATCCAGGAAATCGGGCACAACAATGTGTAATGATCCTGTTGGAGTCACACACCATTTGTACATTAAGAGAATGATATTGTTTTCGGTTGCGGTACTGGAGCTCCATGGCATGTGGGACAACCAATTCCACATGGGTGCAGTCGATGGCACCAATGCAACCCGGTATGCCAGCAAGTGCATGGAATCCCACTTTTGTGTTCGTAATTTCCTGCTCCGAGCGTGGTAGAGAGATGTAGTCGTCTGCGTGCTTCAGGAGGGCATGGAGCACTTGCAATAGTGTCCGTGACAACAGTGGCTGTGAAATGCCATGCAACTGTCCGACTGTTTGCTGGTAGGTGCCTGTGGCCAGGAAGTGTAGTACAGACACCACCTTCAGTAGGGGTGGGATGGCGGTTGGGCTATCTATCATGCTGACAAGGTCAGCGTGTGTCATGTCCACAATGGCGGTTATGGTGTCCCGGTCCAAACGGTAGAGGGTGTGGATCTGCTCATCAGTGAGGTTGAACGGATGAGCTCGGAGGCGTGGGATTGCGGGCTGCCTGCGTGGTGGTAGTGGCTGTGCTGGTGGGCCTTGCTGGCCCTGCCTTGCCCTCCTCCTCCTCCTGCGTCTCCTCTGTGCGGCCGGTTGTTGTAGTAGTTGGTGTTCGTCTTCTTCTTGAAGTTGGAGTACTTGCAGTGCGATCAGGTCCCCCAGGGCCAACATCGCTAGTCCTGCCGGTAGCATTTTGGAGTGGGTGTGGTTGTGGGAGGGGGTTGGGTGTGCAATTTATGTGTTTTCAGGCAGTATAGCCTCCACCTGTGGTGATTCATTCCACCTGTGCAAGCTGCAATCCCCTTTGGGCGAGCACGTCCCGCACACAACGCTGCAATTTGACGCATGGCATCTTGCTATTACAATCATGTATTTAATCCCGATGGCAGTGAAATATTGGTTCATATGTTCATTCTGCTATGGTCCCATTGTTTGACATACTATCTTTACAGTTGCGAACAAACTTGTGAAGGGTCAGTGGAATGTAGTACTCGATTAACGGTGGACCCTCATGCAGCACTGTACCGAGGTTCACCGACGGGCGGGGCGTCCCATTTGTGAGTGAAGCCAGTTGCCATTTTCACACACTGCCGCACTACATGGATGAATTTGTGATTTCAAGCGGTCACAGATGCCTTTTCGACGTGATGTTGCAAATGAGGAATTCGAAGGACAGCGCTTTCGGTTTTCAGCTAGCGGCGAGGAGACGCCCACAGGTCTGACTGCAGATATAAAGTTCTATTGTTTAATGTCCTTCGGACAGGGGCCATGGCGAGAATGCAATGATTGATATGAATAGTATGGGATGCGCAATAGCGTAGTGGACGATAAGGCCGGACGTTCCCAAATACATGTTACTTCACAACACTGGAATTCCGGGCTGGAGCACAGTGGATTTTGCAGACTGCATTACGCACAGACTCAATGGAAATTTCACATGTTATGTGAGTAAATAATCAGGCGTTTTCATACCGGGATGAGGGAATGATGTATGGATGCATGGACAGATGATTTAATTGAGAGTTTGCCATGTACATGGCTTTTTGGAATCTATCCACTTCCCCTGCGCTATGTGATGCAGAGCTGCCATAGTGGGACCATCGTCTATCTGCCCTTGTTGAACCCTCCCTGTCTCGACGCGCCTTCAAACACTTGTGTCTATGCACGTTACTAATCCCATCTAATGTATTCTGTTTTAACAGACGCATGCACACAAAGACTCGTTTGTAATAGTGTTTTCACCTCGATTTATATAGTTATGATTCGCAAGTGATTTTTGGGTGGGAATAATCCTTTTGAGTGGGCTAGCATGCATATGGCTGTAGATTTAGTGTGATCATTGAAGTGAGTAATTCAAATGAAGTTCTGATGCCAATACTATTCTTTTTCATTTCATTTGGGTGACAGGTATCTCCTCCCCTTTTGCCGCTGCCATCTGTATGCCACTCCTGCAGATGGCTTTTACTCCCGACACCTGCTGCTTCGTGTTAATCAGTGGAGCACCATTACGATCTTATGGGACGATCGCCAATGGGCCACATGCCCTTACGCAGTACTAGTGGCTAGGAGCAACATATCGACCTTTCAGCTGGACTAGTGCCTACCTAATGGGACGGCCCTGCGGTTCTAGGCGCTTCCATGTTGCCTTTTTGAACGTGAATGTAGCCCCTGTGTACCATGAAGGAACAGGGCGTCACACAAGAAGACGCTGGTCATTTATTGCGGATGCAGCCCACAATAATGAAATATATTTTGGAGTTCATGACCTAATGGCTGTATGGGCTTGGTGATTTTGTTGTGCATTAAATTTCTATTATGATATTAACCGTGTAGCGTTATTCTTTGCAAGTAATGTAGCATATTCCTATTTGTGGAGCGATGTATTGTGAGAAGATCTGCATTGGGTTCCGGCTTCTGAGTATAGTTGCGTGGTACTGTACTGGGCGCGTTTGCCTACGAAGCCCAGTGAGGTCAGGGATAGGGGCTGCCATTATGACTGTTTTAATGATGTCATGCTCAGGGGCGGGGGATTAGCTTTTGTGTAACAGATGCCGGTCAGCCAGGTGGATTGGTGGAATGATGTGATTATCAGAATATGGCTGGTCACAGGTGCCTGTGTTTGCGTGCGTTTCTTGGAGGGAGACTGAGGTCATGTCCATTGGAATAGCTTCTGTATTCGTGCCATCTGTGCCCTGCAGCTCCCATTGGCCCCTCTTGAGATGGGCCTGGCTGCTCAGTCACTCTGCCAACTTGTGTGGTACATGCTTATGCTGATGGTTGGTTTGTTTACTGGCAAGAGTACAGGGCTGGTGCAGTCTCCCTCAGGATACTGCTTTGAATGTTGCCTTACACTGGTGTCAAGCGATGGGGGCCTGTTGTTGTTTTGTCTCATATTTCAGTTCATATTGCTGTACTTGAACCTTCACATGCCTGTGCTGCATCAGTACGGCAATGGTGACATGGCAAATATGGATGGCCACTCACAAGGCACTTGGAGCCCCTACATTCATTTGTTCGTTGGCATGCATGGGTGACTTGTACATTTCACTGGTTGCATTGTGTGACTTCATTGCACCTACGAGGAGTTGTGCAATGTGGCCAGGGAGTGGTGTACAGGCACTCAGTAGGGCCATTTACGGTCGGTTCGCGTTGCCGTACTTCTCACCATGGCGGAATGGTACTTTCCGCCATGCTTGATGGCGTTAGGTAAATGTCCGCTAGGGTCAGAATTCGCGTACCGTTGCGCCATGGTGGTAATTACGGTTTTGCATGGCGCGCGTGCGCGTACTTGGTGCAGTTAGCGTTGGCGTTCACTACGGTGTCGCTAATGGCATCGTACTTTACGGTGACGGGTCATAATCGCACCGAGCGCTATTCGATGGCGGTATTGCATTTCCGACATCGTTTTTCGATTTCCGCCAGGGTCGTAATGAGGGCCATGGTGTTTTATTTAAGGATTTAGAAGTTTGCATCAAAATTAAGCTAGAAAATACTGATTTCATCTTACAAATAGCTTGAAACTTTCAAATGCAGTATAATTAGTGACACCATGTAATTTAAAATGTCAGAAGAGATGTGTACTTAAATTGATCTGCATCCATTGTTATTGAGCAATGTTATCTAAGTGATCATCATGAGGCATGGTACATTCTGAGAGATCTCTTTATATAAAGTGGAAATTAAGTTATTACTGTATCCTAATTGTTAATGTTAGGCCATTACACAGCACTGGAAATGTGCTATGCTGTCCTATGATGGCATGCTTAGTGTTTAATAACATAACAATCTTATCAGATAACTTATAATTTTAAATGAATTTTATGTTTGTTTGTGAACATCTTTTCGTATCAAATGCATCTACATGTGTATATGTTATGACATTATAAAATAGTTGACATAAAAATCTAAAGATAACTAATCCCAGGATGGCAGAAATGCACAATAACAATGTGACATACCCAAGAGTTCATGAATTCGACTATCTGGGCATACACTTTACTTCAAATGTGAAACCAGCCACCCGTGTGAAGAAACAGGCAATTAGATTCAAGCAGCAATCAAAGAGATGTATGACTATGTCCTAAGAGAAGCCATTAGATTTAATACAAAAAGTATACTGCAGTGAAACAGGTGAAGTAGCCAAATATAGAGCAGCATTGTGGGGCTACGGGAACGCATCTACGTGATTTTTCCATCGCAGAAAAGTCAGCGACGGAAAAGTTTGCATGAGAAATGTACGCACCACAAAAGGTTTGTACATTTCCCATGTAAACATACATTTAAAACCTCTACAAACCCACACCCCGACGCACACCCCAACATACCCCCATGCACAGCCTACTTACCTTTTAAGACGTGCTGTGTCCCTGCAGCGCCGCAGGGTCCTTTTCTTTTTTTTCTTTTTTTTGGGAAGCTGCAGGGGTTTCCTCCGCAACCCCTGCTCACTATACTGTGTAGTATAGTGATGGGGTGTTGCGAGGGACACCCCCACAGCCCCCGTTTATTTTATTTTTTTCCTCGGGTGTGCTGTGGGGGTGTCCCCCGCAACCTCCATTCACTATGCTGTACATTGTAGTGAGTGGGGTCTTAAGGGGGACACCCCCGCAGTCCCCACAGTCTTTTTTTTATTTACCTACCTAAAATGCATGCCACCAAAGGTTCAAACTTTTGGTGTCCAAACCTTTGGTGGCATGCATTTATGACCTTTTTGATAGGTTGGAACCTTTTATTCGGGTTTTTTTTCCGATTCCACAGGAACATGCACAAAGTAATTGAGAATTACATTTTTTAAACAATCTTCGAGCAACTACAATCAGCCCCGAACTATGGCACTCATCTTCAATCGGTTATACCTTATTTGGTAGATTATATTGCAGCTGAACCAATCTTGCATTGGTTCAGGATTTGGACTAACACCAAAGCTGTCCTGACCCAATCTTTAATTAAACCAAACAAGTGATGGGTGGAAGGTTTTGAATTAATCTGGACCAATGGCATTGCTGTGGGCAACCTTCCACACCACTGTTTGTTAGCCTGTCTGGCCATTGCAAAAGAGGTCCAGCTATATCCAAATCAGTCAGGTATTGCCACCAATGGGGGCAGCCCTGCCTGGACTTCCAGGCCGGGACCCCTGTGCATGGAAACACAAACAACCGCAGACATGTTTTGGCCTTGTTTGACCTCCTCAGTGAGGCGTAGCTTGGTTCTCTATGGCAGAGCAAGCAAATCTTTAATTACATACATTATAGTCAACATGGGTGCATATGAAATGCCACAATTGTTAAAATTGAATGCACAGACTTACCTGGTCCAGCCAACCCTGCTGTATCTACCTGCCACATCCCACTTAAAAAATCAGATGTTGTTGGATTTAAGGATGCCCGGGAATTATGCAAAATACAAAAGGGAAAAAATAGAAGACTTGTCATCATTGCGTCAGATACAATTCAAAAATATTTGTAATGGAAGAACAACCCGAACGAAAGAATACTCATAACCAGGAGGAGATTTGATTGTCTCCCCTTCAGAACAACCTTGTCTCATTGATCAAAAAACTGAGGGAAATGTTGCTCCTTCTGCCAAGTGGAAGGGGAGGATCATTTGCCTTTTGTGTTGTTCTGCCAAGAATATAGAGATATAAGAGCTAGAACTCTGACGGCTATCCTTAGAGAGGGGCAATTCACGCTGCGTGGCCCGGCATTGATATACTTGCTGCGGGCTGATACACCGAAGGTTAGTTGGTATCTATTGCAGTTCTTAAAGCAACTGTTAGCAAGAAGAATATCCTTGCTGTCTTATTAATCAGAGCTATGTATTAGAGCGACTTTATTGTGGCGCTAACTTCTGGGTCACACTGGTTAATGACAAGCAAGTAATAGTATTTTATTGGGATGGCTGATCCGTCTATAAGATCTGTCTCATTGTTGCCATGAACAAACAAAAAATTGATTATTTGAGTTTAACCATATGAATTTGGTGATTTTAGTACACAATGCATGGACCTCCTCAATATACTCATACATTCTTGATGTTTTTATGCATGCAATATATTCAAATACTGGCCTCCTTAAAGGGAACCTTTTTATTGATGGTATGCTTTTAAATCATATTTCCTATTTGCCTGCTGTGACCATCGAATGAATTGATGGTTTTAACATTCTTGACTAGAATTCTTTCGATTGGTGTATCCCTGTTCTTAAACAGATTTTTGCACCTGTGTGTAAATCTAAGAACTATGCAGATTGGTTTATTCCTGTGCAATAATGTAAGTGTTTGTAATAATGACAGTGTTTTTATTATGTATAATGCTGCTGCTTTTGTGTTTTTATGGAATGATGGTTCCGAAATAAACATTGATTAAATGAAAATCCCATATACTGAATTATGGGAATAAACAGCCCTACAGATAGGGTGTGTGACTGCAACTTTTACTCCCTAAAATAGGCAAATCAACACAACAAATAAAAAAGGGAGGCAACCACTTCCTGCAAACTATAGGAAACAGACACATACATGCCTGCCCCTGCTTTCACCCATAGAGCTCCATGGATGTATTTGGACTGGCAGTACATGTAATGCCAAAAGAAGAATACCATTACTTCCTGATATAAAGAGGCAAGCATGCAGATGTTATGTGTGCCTTAATAGATAGGTGCAAAGTTATTACAAACACATGTCTGTTTTACAGTTAAAACATTTGTACGATTATAAAATAGTGTGACTTTTCCCTCTAATAATGATTTTACTCCCAGCTTTACAAATAGGGAGTACAATATGTCCACTTCAATATCTTATCTGCAGCACTGGGAATATATATATGTGCAGTGTTGGCTACGTTAATATTCATGGTTACAAAGATGCACTATGAGAGTCTTAGAATTGCATTTATATACATATATACTGATACTTTCTAAGGATCGAATTCATTACATGTTGAAATCTGATGTAGGCAATGTAGTGAATTTAAGAAGACCATACATTTAGCCATGTGTCCAAATATACACGCAAGTCATCTGTAGACAATAATGGAAAAAAAACAATTCATATCACTCACTGACAATGGCAAAAAATAAATATTTGCAATTACTTTGCACGTCCTTTATCAATGAACATCTGAAACATTGCAAGCGAGCACTAGCATTCTTAAAAATGTGATAAGTGCATTTGTTAACTGATGAATATCAGTGCATCAGTGCATTATATTCATTTGGGAAGTTGAGCATTACACCAGCGGGGTTGTACACCATTTCGAAATGGAGTGCACTTACACACACTTCTGTTATGAGAGCTTAAGTTGGGAAAACCCTTTTTTCATGTCAACACCTGCAAGAGTTTTAGAGACAGCTCTGGTGGGTCAATACAAGAACAGAGACTCTGATTTTCCATATCACTGCTAATATGTATTAAATAAAAAGTGAAAACTCCTATCTTTCCCTATGCTAAGGGTGTTCCAGTGGTTGAAGTGTATGAAAAGAAGTAGTGAAACTATGTTCCCTCTTGGACTGTGTCCGCCGCTCTCCACAAAACTCAATGCCACACCCCCTCCCACGCACAATACAAACCCCAAAACAAATGTGCCTACGTTTTATGGGAACGTTCACAGCAGTGCACTCAAAGTGCAAGTTTCAACGGCTTGCTACACTTATTTTAAAACAAAACCATTCTGGTGTGGTTTATTTTTAAAATAAAAGAATAGGAACATTCAAACTTAATTAAAAAAAAAAAAGTAGAGGAGCACCGCATGCAATCGGTCCCACCCACTTCGACCACTGGGGTGTTCCCTACCTAATAAAACTAACTAAGGTGCTCGCCAGTCCTTAGAGTACAAATCAAGATCAGCCCCCTGTCCAAACTAACCTATCCTAACCCTACCACTATTAGAAAAAAGCACAGGCGAATCACTCCCTTCTCCTGTGAGCTGGTTCTTCACCAAGTTCAGTTCAATAAAGTATCTTTAGGTAGTTCTTGGTAACTGCTTTTATTAAATCACGCAGTTCTGTTTCTGGGTTCTTCAAGGTTTCAACTGTCTCTTTCCCTTGATCACTCTTTCTTTCCTACTTGTTCTCTTCTTGTCTTATTCTAGTTATATTTGTCTCTCTGCTTTCAAGGATTGTGTTTATTTATTTCTCTTTATTCAAATTCAAGGTTTTTGTCTTATTCAATGTCCACTCTTTAGGCTTCATTACGAGTTTGTCGGTAACGGTTGCTGCTGAACAGTAACACAGTTCCGTCACCTGATACCCCTGTGCCACCCGGGCATTACAAGTCCCGGAGGCCCGGGATGTCAGGCGGCGGAAAGCGTAAGTCCCCATTCCTGACTCCACTGAAATGGGGAAACGGAAGCACCTGCACCATTGCTAATGGTACCAGTGCTTTTGAGAAAACCATGCCTGGCAGGTCAGACCATACTTGTGGTCTGGTGATCTTGAAAGTGTGCCAGTACGCTGCTAGTGGCACCCTTATTTCCGGACCACCAGGTTTGAAATGAGGCCCTTAACACTGGGATGAGTTTGAACGCTCCAGCATTGATTCTCCTGTCCTTCATTAACTCTAAATATTATATCTAGACTGGGATGACTATGAGTCTGCCAGTAATGATTCTCGCTATCTTTCTATACTCTTGACACTTTATCTCGATAGGGATGAGTAAGAGCTTTGCAGTAATGATTCTTACTCTCTTCATATACTATTCATACTTTATCTTGACTGGGACAAGTGTGAGCATTCCAGTAATATTCTTAGGTCCCCCTCATGGGACTCATGATATCCCTCTTACCTGGATTGTTATGGAGTTAAATCACCAGGGTTCATAACAGGCTGGGAACCTCTCCTTCACTTGTCAAGTTGGCTTCTTGTATCTTCTGTGGTCTCACCTATGGTTTCTTAATTCTTCCTTCATTGAGTTCACTTTGCGACCTCAGTGGAGGGAAGTGGTTTCAGCACTGTTGAATGACTCACTGGTCCAACACAATTTGCTTGTGGTCACGTCACCACTTATCTCTCCGCCAGGGTTAGGATGTCTTGTGTCCACCATAGCTTCTCGCGTCTCCTCTCCTTTCCAACACTGCACAACAGAAGCTGCAGTCAGGCTTCTCTTTGGCATCAGACCCCCTGCATCCAGGTTTACTTCTGCATACCTCTGAAAGCTCATTCAAAACTCTTGGGTTCTCTTCCCCACAATGTCTCAGCCTCTAGCTTTCATTACCCTGCAGTGGGATTTCCCAAGTATAATGTCAAAGTCCTGCCTTACTGTTTGGTTCATACTCTGTATTCTTCCAGAGGTTTTCTTTCTCTCAGTACAATATAAGTTTTACTTCATTGGCACAATTAAAGTATTTGGGTGACAACAACAGATTCCGGTTTGTTCTTCATACCTTTCTTCACTGGATGTTTTTAAAGGTGGAATAGTGATATGTTGCTTAGGGAGTTCCTCATAAGAATAGGAGTCCTTGTCTGCAGAGGGGGAGTCTCTCCCAGTGAGGTACCACTTGCCTCTACTGCTAGGGAGGGTATTGTGGAGCGGGCTCACCTCCTTAGTGTCACAGAAAAAATAAACTCCCTTGGGTAAAGTAATGGAAGTCAGCGATTCATCAAATACCTTTTTCCCTGGATTCCCCTTCTTCATTGATTGGATTTCGACTAAGGAAGTCTACATTTCTCTGTTCCCATCCCTTTCGATGTTCCACTGTGAAGCAGAATAGCTGCATGTCTACGGACCATTTCATGTTTCGGGAGTTGTTCGTTTTTTCTTAGACCCATTCCTGTTAAGGGAGAGTGATCTGTGAGCAGTCTACATTTTCTGCTGGTTAAATTGTATTTTAGGTGCATTACAGACCAATTGATCACCATTGCTTCCAATTTGATGGTGGCATAATTCTTTTCTCTTGGAAAGCGCTTCCTACAGGCATATCAAACCATGTGTTCTATACCATCATATTCTTGGGATAACACAGACCCACAACCTGTTTTACAGGCATCCGTTTTGTAAGATGAATTCTGGATTCAAATCCGGTACCTTCAGTAAATGTTTGCCACACGTAATATTCTTTAGCCCATCGAAACTTGCTTGAGCTTCACTGTTCCATATTAACTCTTATCGGAAATGCTGGAATAGTTTGGTATGAATCACTGTCAATAGCTGGTTAACCCCAGAAAAGCACAAAGCTCCCTATTGGTTTTGGGCATTGGAGTTAGTTGGACGGCTTTAACTTTCTCACTCTGAGGTTGGACTAAACCATTGCCTAAAAAGAAACCCAGATATTTTACTGCTGACTGTGCTAGGTGGCACTTCCAGGGGTTGGCAGTTAGCCCATACTTTCTTTGGGCCCTACTAACTTCATAGAGATGGAAAACCTGCTCTGGACAACTCTTGCTGTGTATCACGATATCACTGGATACGCCACACAAAAGTATGTAAATGGCCACAAGACCCTACACATAAGGTGTTGGAGATTGGCAGACGCCCTGTGAAAGCTGAATGGTAGGACCTTACATTGAAGGTCTGTGGGATTAAGAGGTACCTGCCAATACCCCTTTCAAAGATAAATTATGGAGATTTATTTGCCCCAATTTGTTGATTAGATCATTTATCCGGGGCATCAGATAATTATCGAATAGGGAGATTGAATTGAGTTTTCTACAATCAATGCAAAATCTCCATGATTAATCGGGTTTTGCCACTTGCACAATAAGCGAAGGACAAGGGCTCTCTGATGGTTCAATAATATCGGCTTTTTTCATATGCTCTTTTTCTATTATTTTTTTTCCTGCATTTGGGGATCCTGTAGTGTTTTAAGTTTACAATTTTTCCCTGAGTTGTTCTAATGGAATGGACATTTTTTTTTTAACTTTCCCTCGTTGATCCACAAATACATCAGAGAAATGGGTTACTAAATCCCTGATGTCTGCCTGCTGGGATGGTGACAAGTCCAGGGAAACTGTAGTTTTTTCTTGGCCGATATCACTGAGAGGGGTGGCAATGGTGACTTTGGAGTCATCACTGGAATCTACTTGCCACTCTTTGAGAACATTGACATGCCTCTCCTGTTGGGTTGAAAAATAAGTTAATCAACGGGGGCCTACTTCTCAAGGACTTTACATGAGCCGAACCAATTAGCCTTCTGGTGTTCTTGAGCCTGTTCTCAATATTTTTGGACAATTTCTCTTACCATCATCACGTGTAGATGCAAGTTCTGTGTGGTTCTGGAAATTGGTGGAATGGCCTCCTCTCCCTCTTCCCATGTCTCTTTGAGCATATCCAGCACATCCCTGGCCATCTCCCATAAAGTAATTCAAATGGGGAATACCCTAAAGAAGCTTGTGATGTTTTCCTTATGGCAAACAGGGCCCACAAGATCATGGAATTCCAGTTTCTTCTGCCTGCCTCTACTATTTGGTTCAGATTACTTTTGAGGGCTTGATTAACACTAGGCCATCATTCTTAGGGCGATATACCAAGGTCCTTAATGTCTTTATAAGAAGGATTTTGTTTACCTCACACATAAGACTGGACAAAAATGTGGTGCCCTTGTCAGTCAGTATTTCCTTAGGGGAATCCTACTCAGGAAAGAAATGGTATAAATGCTTAAGGATTTATTGAGTAGTATTGTTTCTCAACAGGAAATC
Source organism: Ambystoma mexicanum (assembly GCF_040938575.1). Lineage (NCBI taxonomy): Eukaryota > Metazoa > Chordata > Amphibia > Caudata > Ambystomatidae > Ambystoma > Ambystoma mexicanum. The sequence goes on from NC_090938.1 coordinate 419,187,568, forward strand.
CTCAGGATATTGGGTTGCATAAACAACAATGACTAGGATAAAACGAATACCAAACTTAGATGTTTCTAGGGGTCTGTAAGGGTGCAGAAGTACAGGTCTGACACAGTGGTGGCATGTTTGTTGGCACAGACTTTTATTTATATACAAAAGAAAGAAAAAGGAAAACCTATTTTGCCCTATTCCCAAGAGGGGGTGCCCAACCTCAAGAAAAAGACTAAGGATGTCCATTAAAACCAAATATCCACCGCCCAGTGTCCAAATATATTTCCATCCCTTATACTCTAGACTAACTAAGGAAAAACTGGGTGTCTCCTTGATCCAGAAGGAGGCTCCTCCGGTTCTGGATACAAATTCAAATGTTCAGTTCTTCATGATAAAACACGAGCGGTTCTTTAACTTAAAAGATCTTGATGATGGATTCTCCTCCAAATGTATACAAAAACATAGTTCCCAAGTAGCGCGGGGGGGGGGGCTCTTACCCTATTCTTTTTTCTAGTTCACAAATGTAGTATCATGTCTAGTTCACTACTCTGCCAGACATGACTGTAGATTTTCTCATCGCAAAAACACAGGCCCCAAGTATCAGAGGGAGTCACTTCCCCTGTTCTCTCTGCAGCTCACAAATGTAGCATCAAGCTGGTTCACTACCCTGCCAGACTTGACTCAAGAGCTTAGTATTCCAATAAAATGTCTCTTCTTTTGGCAATGGGTCCTCGACCCCTTATCTTTGCTTCTCGCACCTCTCTTTCTTTCTAATGTGGGTTCCAAACCCCTCTGTGTTTCTCTGCATATAACTGACTTGTTGTGTAGTGTGTCTCTCTTTTGTGTGGGACCCAGACCCATTTATGTTTTCTCCGGACCTCCCAGACTTGTTCTGCAACCCAGCCGCCCCCTAATTGTGTGTGTTTCAGATTTGTTTGGGTCCATGACCCCTTGTACTGCTGTTTCCGGGCTTGCTAAAATTCGTATGGGTGCCAGAACCTGCTCTGCTGATCTTGTGGGGATTACCTGACTTCATATTGGTCAGAGACCTTGGAGTGCTGCTCTTGCAGGGTTTCCCTGACTTTATATGGGTCCCAGTCCTCTCTCTCAGGTTTATCGCATGTTGCACCAAGGCTTGGCTCACTAGTCTGCCAGGCACTGGTTTTCATGTGAATGTCTCTTAGTTTTTCCCAAGTACTGGTGCGATGGGGATGGGGTTCTTCAGCCTTCTCCAACCACCTCTTTCATTCTCTTCTGTCTCCACCGCCCGCTACGGTAACCTAAGTACCTTTTGTGGTATTACCAGCTTGTTCGGGTGGCTTAGCTGAACAGCTTCTTCCTGCTGCGGGCTTCCGCACATCTTCCAGCAGTCTTTGCATGTCCTCATACCATCCCCAGGACTGGTCCCTTTCTGCCTGTACTTCTCGGCCCAGCTGCGCAGTCCAACTACCGGTCTTCCCCACGCTTCCAATTCTCCAGTTTATACAACTGTGAACACAGCGTGAGTTCGGTGAGGCTCTGTCAACCTTTCCTGTTCTCCACAGCGAACCTCCAGCCGGATCTCGGTTCATCCAGGAAGGATATGACAAGGTACACAGTCCTTCTTCCATTTTTATCACCGGGGCTAACTCTAGTTGAGTGTACTGTGTATTTTGGTTTTGCTGTGGGCTTTTACCACCTTGCCTGTTCTTCTTCCTGTCAGTGTTTGAATGCACTCTATCTGGGGAAGGATCACTCTTCCTTATCCCAGTGTGATCTGTATGAATGGGGTCTTCTACCCTACAGAGATACATAGATGTGTGGGGACCACAGAGGTCTGAATGGGATGTGGGATGAGAGGAAAGAGGGAAGAGAAATGGAGGGGGAGTATACCACGTTCTTCCAAGGTGATCATCACCTGGTCTGACCAGACGTTCTGAGCGGGTACCGCAAGAGAACCTCGTAATAGGGCGGAATGGGTTTACCGGCACCGGCACCATTACCGGCGCCGTTAAACCCATTCCGTCCACCTCGTAATGAGGCCCTTTGTCTTGACTGGGATGAGTTTCAGCGTTACAATAATTATTGTCTTGTCCTTCATTCACTCATAATATTATAACTTGACCGGGATAGGTATAAGTGTGCCAGTAATGATTCTTGCTCTCTTCCTTTACTCTTGATAGTTTAACTCAACTGGACGAGTCCGCAGGTTCCAGTAATGATTCTTACTCTCTTCATTTTCTTTTGGAAAATTGACTGCTGACTTTTCTCGTGGATTGGTGAAAAATATATTATCAGAAAGCAAGCAACAGCACAGCAACAAGCCATCGATAGTACAAGACTTCGACAACAAGTGACAATCCCCCTCTCTCCAAGTACCATTTTCTTTTACCCCAAGAAACACAATCAGCTCAATAGAGGGGGCAGTCCAGACAGAGCAGGGAATCATACTGAAACATTGTTACAAGCATGGAACAAAGCCCACTATACAAGTCTTTGATACCACCTTAGATATCGCATGTTAAGACAGTGTTATCAGGAAGGACTGCATAAAGTGATACATTTAATGAAGCTGAATATACTCCTCAGAGGTTCACACACATCTGAGGCAGGCGAGCATGCTTACAGTATGGTGACTTCTGTCTGCTAAAATTGCTTTTCCTAAGAAAGCGGGAGCCTAAAATATGCTTAATTAATCCAAAAGGAAAACACATCAGAAGCAAGAGGTATGATATGATATGATATGATAGGTTATTTATAACGCATTTAATACCCAGAGGTTTCTAAGCGCTGACCTTGGAATAGAACCTGTGCTGCTTCGTGTCATCTTGCTTCCAAGGCACGTCGCCACTGAGCTATCCTCCCGGGACCATATGAAGGCCAGCATGGGTACATACTAGGTGAAGAGCCTGCATCGCAAAGACATGCAGAGTAATGCATGAAGCCTCAATTTGCACGGGCAAGAAAAAGTGTTTAAACATGGCAGTTTTCAGTACCTACTCTATATTATAATGCAGTAGTGTTCCAGGGGAGTACATAACATGTTCACTTCCAGACTTTTCCCCACAATATATACAGTAGCTTTAATCATACTTTTAAAAGTAACATTATGAACCAGAATGGGGCCACCTGACATGTTCTTGAGTTCTCTTAAAGGGTACCCTGATTTCTTAAAAGAGAATTGTAAGAAACATGTTCATGTTATTCCTAAGCATAAACTGAGCTTTCAATTCTTTTTGAGTCAATGAGCAGTTTGGTTATTGCTCAGTGTAATGGGAGTTGTAATATCGATATGTAAAACAGCACTTAAATGCTATAGGATGACAGGATAGTAAACTCCTGAAAATGGATCAAGCCTGATCTGAAACACAGAGGGAGACACTGATTAGATAATCCTGACAACAATTAACAACTACTTTTCTTGTTGTATAATGTACTAAAATGTTTAAAGAAGGTTTGTTTTTTTATGAAAAAATTGATAATTTATTTGCCAATTTTCAAATTGAATTTCTATTTATTGCATTTCTGAAACTAACACCTTTGAAATATCTATGTAAGAATCATATGTTGTCTAAGATATTTACTAATTCCACTTACAGTTCCAATCAGTGAAAGAAGCACATGCTACACTTAGTCCTTACATATATTATTTAATTCAATTTAGTTGTTGTGAAATGGGGGTATCTCTAAATTTCCTAAGTGGGTGTGGCACTGTTTTGCTGTTTAGAACAGTATCCTTAAGGGATGGGATTGGAACAAGAAGATAATGTTGGCAAAGTAGACTTAATTCATCGAATGCAGTAGGCAATGAGGAGGTAATGTAACCAGTGTGGCTATGTCATAGGACAGGAGTAAAGTGGAAAGGTCTTTGCCCCATCCTCAAAGGGGTTTATTTAAATGTATTATTTTATAATACAAAACTGATCAAACATGAAAAAACATAATTACTTTAAGTCGAATTTAAAATTAATAATATATGCCAAAAATTAAACGGTCACAGTGGATTGCCCACAATAAAGTGCAAACTGCACGCAAAAGGAATGATTGTGCATTGATAAGCTCTGGAATATTGTAGAAAGCATGCAAATTATTTTATGCAAATAACCAGCAGATGCATGAACAATAACTATAAGGATTAGTCAGTGCTTCAGTGCAATTACAAAACTATCCTCCATTTCATTGCAAAGCACTATCACTTTTATAAGAGGGTAATTCATAGAATTTCGCCGAAAAGTGTCGCAAGCGGCTGACGCAGAGTGTCCGCGTGCGATTGTGTGCGCCAGGAACGTGCGCTAAAACCGATTTCCGCACACAGCGTATTCATGGATTTTAGGCTCCCAAACCAGCCGTGGCGCAGAGAATCGCAGCGACCCTGCAGCAGCGCCTGTAACGCCCCCAAGAACGCCCTCGCGCAAGGAAAAGCCATCAAAATCGCTAAATCATCGCAAAGGGCTGCGCTAACCCTGGACCAGTTCACCGGGCTGGCAAACAGCAAACGCCAAGCGGGGAACGTGAATTTCAGGGGTGCGCGGGAAGTTCCACACGCGATTTGCCCAGTGCGAGCAGGGTACGTGTATTTCAGGGGTGCGCGGGAAGTTCCACATGTGATTTCATCAGGGTACGTGTATTACAGGGGTGCGCGGGAAGTTCCACACGCGATTGGCCCAGTGCGAGCAGGGTACGTGTATTTCAGGGGTGCGCGGGAAGTTCCACACATGATTTCATCAGGGTACGTGTATTACAGGGGTGCGCGGGAAGTTCCACACGCGATTGGCCCAGTGCGAGCAGGGTACGTGTATTTCAGGGGTGCGCGGGAAGTTCCACACGTGATTTCATCAGGGTACGTGTATTACAGGGGTGCGCGGGAAGTTCCACACGCGATTGGCCCAGTGCGAGCAGGGTACGTGTATTTCAGGGGTGCGCGGGAAGTTCCACATGCGATTTCTGCAGGGTACGTGTATTCTAGGGGTGCGCGGCAAGTTCCACACGCAATTGGCCCAGTGCGAGCAGGGTACGTGTATTTCAGGGGTGCGCGGGAAGTTCCACAAGCGATTTCAGCAGGGAACGTGTATTCCAGGGGTGCGCGGGAAGTGCCACACGCGATTGGCCCAGTGCGAGCAGGGTACGTGTATTCCATGGGTGCGCGGGAAGTTCCACACGCGATATCAGCAGGGTACGTGTATTTCAGGGGTGCGCGGGAAGTTCCACACGCGATTTCAGCAGGGTACGTGTATCTCAGGGGTGTGTGGGAAGTTCCACACGCGATTTCAGCAGGGTACGTGTATTTCAGGGGTGCGCGGGAAGTTCCACACGCGATTGGCCCAGTGCGAGCAGGGTACGTGTATTCCATGGGTGCGCGGGAAGTTCCACATGCGATTCCAGCAGGGTATGTGAATTCCAGGGGTTCTGGGGAGTACTACTGTTGAATTGGCCGTGTGGGTCCTCCCAGGTGTACGCTCGACAACCTCCACGGCCCCTGCAGGCAGCCCACACCACGGGGGACTACCCTGCACCCCTGCTCATGTCCCGCAGGCAGCCCATCCACCATGGGCATGCCCCGCAGCCAACCCACATGTCACCTTGCACTACTGATCAACAATGCATGTCTCCCACCACCCCCACCCCCCAGCAGTGCAGGGGCAGCACCACCAGGCCCCCACTCATGTCCCCCTGCACCCCCACCCCCCAGCATCCAGGGGCAGCCTCCACCAGGCCCCCACTCATGTCTCCCACCACCCCCACCCCCCACCATCCAGGGGCAGCCCCCACCAGGCCCCCACTCATGTCTCCCACCACCCCCACCACCCAGCCACCAGGGGCCCCCTCCACCAGGCCCCCACTCATGTCTCCCACCACCCCCACCCCACACCATCCAGGGGCACCCTCCACCAGGCCCCCACTCATGTCTCCCACCACCCCCACCCCCCAGCCACCAGGGGCACCCTCCACCAGGCCCCCACTCATGTCTCCCACCCCCCCACCCCCCAGCAGTGCAGGGGCAGCACCACCAGGACCCCACTCATGTCCCCCTGCACCCCCACCCCCCAGCATCCAGGGGCAGCCTCCACCAGGCCCCCACTCATGTCTCCCACCACCCCCACCCCCCAGCAGTGCAGGGGCAGCCCCCACCAGGCCCCCACTCATGTCTCCCACCACCCCCACCCCCCAGCAGTGCAGGGGCAGCCTCCACCAGGCCCCCACTCATGTCTCCCACCACCCCCACCCCCCAGCCACCAGGGGCAGCCCCCACCAGGCCCCCACTCATGTCTCCCACCACCCCCACCCCCCAGCAGTGCAGGGGCAGCCTCCACCAGGCCCCCACTCATGTCTCCCACCACCCCCAACCCCCAGCCACAAGGGGCAGCCCCCACCAGGCCCCCACTCATTTCTCCCACCACCCCCACCACCCAGCCACCAGGGGCAGCCCCCACCAGGCCCCCACTCATGTCTCCCACCACCCCCACCACCCAGCCACCAGGGGAACCCTCCACCAGGCCCCCACTCATGTCTCCCACCACCCCCACCCCCCAGCCACCAGGGGCAGCCCCCACCAGGCCCACACTCGTGTCTCTCACCACCCCCACCACCCAGCCACCAGGGGCACCCTCCACCAGGCCCCCACTCATGTCTCCCACCACCCCCACCCCCAGCAGTGCAGGGGCAGCACCACCAGGCCCCCACTCATGTCCCCCTGCACCCCCACCCCCCTGCATCCAGGGGCAGCATCCACCAGGCCCCCACTCATGTCTCCCACCACCCCCACCCCCCAGCAGTGCAGGGGCAGCCCCCACCAGGCCCCCACTCATGTCTCCCACCACCCCTACCCCCCAGCAGTGCAGGGGCAGCCTCCACCAGGCCCCCACTCATGTCTCCCACCACCCCCACCCCCCAGCCACCAGGGGCACCCTCCACCAGGCCCCCACTCATGTCTCCCACCACCCCCACCACCCAGCCACCAGGGGCACCCTCCACCAGGCCCCCACTCATGTCTCCCACCACCCCCACCATCCAGGGGCACCCTCCACCAGGCCCCCACTCATGTCTCCCACCACCCCCACCCCCCAGCCACCAGGGGCACCCTCCACCAGGCCCCCACTCATGTCTCCCACCACCCCCACCCCCCAGCAGTGCAGGGGCAGCACCACCAGGCCCCAACTCATGTCCCCCTGCACCCCCACCCCCCAGCATCCAGGGGCAGCCTCCACCAGGCCCCCACTCATGTCTCCCACCACCCCCACCCCCCACCATCCAGGGGCACCCTCCACCAGGCCCCCACTCATGTCTCCCACCACCCCCACCACCCAGCAGTGCAGGGGCAGCCCCCACCAGGCCCCCACTCATGTCTCCCACCACCCCCACCACCCAGCCACCAGGGGCACCCTCCACCAGGCCCCCACTCATGTCTCCCACCACCCCCACACCCCAGCAGTGCAGGGGCAGCCCCCACCAGGCCCCCACTCATGTCTCCCACCACCCCCACCCCCCAGCAGTGCAGGGGCAGCCTCCACCAGTCCCCCACTCATGTCTCCCACCACCCCCACCCCCCACCATCCAGGGGCACCCTCCACCAGGCCCCCATTCATGTCTCCCACCACCCCCACCCCCCAGCCACCAGGGGCACCCTCCACCAGGCCCCCACTCATGTCTCCCACCACCCCCACCCCCCAGCCACCAGGGGCACCCTCCACCAGGCCCCCACTCATGTCTCCCACCACCCCCACCCCCCAGCAGTGCAGGGGCAGCACCACCAGGGCCCCACTCATGTCTCCCACCACCCCCACCCCCCAGCAGTGCAGGGGCAGCACCACCAGGCCCCCACTCATGTCTCCCACCACCCCCACCCCTAGCAGTGCAGGGGCAGCCCCCACCAGGCCCCCACTCATGTCTCCCACCACCCCCACCCCCCAGCAGTGCAGGGGCAGCCTCCACCAGGCCCCCACTCATGTCTCCCACCACCCCCACCCCCCAGCCACCAGGGGCAGCCCCCACCAGGCCCCCACTCATGTCTCCCACCACCCCCACCCCCCAGCAGTGCAGGGGCAGCCTCCACCAGGCCCCCACTCATGTCTCCCACCACCCCCACCCCCCAGCCACAAGGGGCAGCCCCCACCAGGCCCCCACTCATGTCTCCCACCACCCCCACCACCCAGCCACCAGGGGCAGCCCCCACCAGGCCCCCACTCATGTCTCCCACCACCCCCACCACCCAGCCACCAGGGGAACCCTCCACCAGGCCCCCACTCATGTCTCCCACCACCCCCACCCCCCAGCCACCAGGGGCAGCCCCCACCAGGCCCATACTCATGTCTCCCACCACCCCCACCACCCAGCCACCAGGGGCACCCTCCACCAGGCCCCCACTCATGTCTCCCACCACCCCCACCCCCAGCAGTGCAGGGGCAGCACCACCAGGCCCCCACTCATGTCCCCCTGCACCCCCACCCCCCAGCATCCAGGGGCAGCCTCCACCAGGCCCCCACTCATGTCTCCCACCACCCCCACCCCCCAGCACTGCAGGGGCAGCCCCCACCAGGCCCCCACTCATGTCTCCGACCACCCCCACCCCCCAGCAGTGCAGGGGCAGCCTCCACCAGGCCCCCACTCATGTCTCCCACCACCCCCACCCCCCAGCCACCAGGGGCACCCTCCACGAGGCCCCCACTCATGTCTCCCACCACCCCCACCACCCAGCCACCAGGGGCACCCTCCACCAGGCCCCCACTCATGTCTCCCACCACCCCCACCCCCCACCATCCAGGGGCACCCTCCACCAGGCCCCCACTCATGTCTCCCACCACCCCCACCCCCCAGCCACCAGGGGCACCCTCCACCAGGCCCCCACTCATGTCTCCCACCACCCCCACCCCCAGCAGTGCAGGGGCAGCACCACCAGGCCCCCACTCATGTCCCCCTGCACCCCCACCCCCAGCATCCAGGGGCAGCCTCCACCAGGCCCCCACTCATGTCTCCCACCACCCCCACCCCCCACCATCCAGGGGCACCCTCCACCAGGCCCCCACTCATGTCTCCCACCACCCCCATCACCCAGCAGTGCAGGGGCAGCCCCCACCAGGCCCCCACTCATGTCTCCCACCACCCCCACCACCCAGCCACCAGGGGCACCCTCCACCAGGCCCCCACTCATGTCTCCCACCACCCCCACACCCCAGCAGTGCAGGGGCAGCCTCCACCAGGCCCCCACTCATGTCTCCCACCACCCCCACCACCCAGCAGTGCAGGGGCAGCCCCCACCAGGCCCCCACTCATGTCTCCCACCACCCCCACCACCCAGCCACCAGGGGCACCCTCCACCAGGCCCCCACTCATGTCTCCCACCACCCCCACCACCCAGCCACCAGGGGCAGCCCCCACCAGGCCCCCACTCATGTCTCCCACCACCCCCACCACCCAGCCACCAGGGGAACCCTCCACCAGGCTCCCACTCATGTCTCCCACCACCCCCACCCCCCAGCCACCAGGGGCAGCCCCCATCAGGCCCACACTCATGTCTCCCACCACCCCCACCACCCAGCCACCAGGGGCACCCTCCACCAGGCCCCCACTCATGTCTCCCACCACCCCCACCCCCAGCAGAGCAGGGGCAGCACCACCAGGCCCCCACTCATGTCCCCCTGCACCCCCACCCCCCAGCATCCAGGGGCAGCCTCCACCAGGCCCCCACTCATGTCTCCCACCACCCCCACCCCCCAGCAGTGCAGGGGCAGCCCCCACCAGGCCCCCACTCATGTCTCCCACCACCCCCACCCCCCAGCAGTGCAGGGGCAGCCTCCACCAGGCCCCCACTCATGTCTCCCACCACCCCCACCCCCAGCCACCAGGGGCACCCTCCACCAGGCCCCCACTCATGTCTCCCACCACCCCCACCACCCAGCCACCAGGGGCACCCTCCACCAGGCCCCCACTCATGTCTCCCACCACCCCCACCCCCCACCATCCAGGGGCACCCTCCACCAGGCCCCCACTCATGTCTCCCACCACCCCCACCCCCCAGCCACCAGGGGCACCCTCCACCAGGCCCCCACTCATGTCTCCCACCACCCCCACCCCCCAGCAGTGCAGGGGCAGCACCACCAGGCCCCCAATCATGTCCCCCTGCACCTCCACCCCCAGCATCCAGGGGCAGCCTCCACCAGGCCCCCACTCATGTCTCCCACCACCCCCACCCCCCACCATCCAGGGGCACCCTCCACCAGGCCCCCACTCATGTCTCCCACCACCCCCACCACCCAGCAGTGCAGGGGCAGCCCCCACCAGGCCCCCACTCATGTCTCCCACCACCCCCACCACCCAGCTACCAGGGGCACCCTCCACCAGGCCCCCACTCATGTCTCCCACCACCCCCACACCCCAGCAGTGCAGGGGCAGCCTCCACCAGGCCCACACTCATGTCTCCCACCACCCCCACCCCCCAGCAGTGCAGGGGCAGCCCCCACCAGGCCCCCACTCATGTCTCCCACCACCCCCACCCCCCAGCAGTGCAGGGGCAGCCTCTACCAGGCCCCTACTCATGTCTCCCACCACCCCTCCCCCCACCATCCAGGGGCACCCTCCACCAGGCCCCCACTCATGTCTCCCACCACCCCCACCCCCCAGCCACCAGGGGCACCCTCCACCAGGCCCCCACTCATGTCTCCCACCACCCCCACCCCCCAGCCACCAGGGGCACCCTCCACCAGGCCCCCACTCATGTCTCCCACCACCCCCACCCCCCAGCAGTGCAGGGGCAGCACCACCAGGCCCCCACTCATGTCTCCCACCACCCCCACCCCCCAGCAGTGCAGGGACAGCACCATAAGGCCCCCACTCATGTCTCCCACCACCCCCACCACCCACCAGTGCAAGGACCACCCAGCCACCAGGGGGCCCCCACTCATGTCTCCCACCACCCCCACCACCCAGCAGTGCAGGGGCAGCCCCCACCAGGCCCCCACTCATGTCTCCCACCACCCCCACCCCCAGCAGTGCAGGGGCAGCCTCTACCAGGCCCCCACTCATGTCCCCCTGCACTCCCACCCCCCAGCATCCAGGGGCAGCCTCCACCAGGCCCCCACTCATGTCTCCCACCACCCCCACCCCCCACCATCCAGGGGCACCCTCCACCAGGCCCCCACTCATGTCTCCCACCACCCCCACCACCCAGCAGTGCAGGGGCAGCCCCCACCAGGCCCCCACTCATGTCTCCCACCACCCCCACCACCCAGCCACCAGGGGCACCCTCCACCAGGCCCCCACTCATGTCTCCGACCACCCCCACCCCCAGCAGTGCAGGGGCAGCCTCCACCAGGCCCCCACTCATGTCTCCCACCACCCCCACCCCCCAGCAGTGCAGGGGCAGCCCCCACCAGGCCCCCACTCATGTCTCCCACCACCCCCACCCCCCAGCAGTGCAGGGGCAGCCGCCACCAGGCCCCCACTCATGTCTCCCACCACCCCCACCACCCAGCAGTGCAGGGCCAGCCCCCACCAGGCCCCCACTCATGTATCCCACCACCCCCACCCCCCAGCCACCAGGGGCACCCTCCACCAGGCCCCCACTCATGTCTCCCACCACCCCCACCACCCAGCAGTGCAGGGGCAGCCCCCACCAGGCCCCCACTCATGTCTCCCACCACCCCCACCACCCAGCAGTGCAGGGGCAGCCCCCACCAGGCCCCCACTCATGTCTCCCACCACCCCCACCACCCAGCCACCAGGGGCACCCTCCACCAGGCCCTCATTCATGTCTCCCACCACCCCCACCCCCCAGCAGTGCAGGGGCACCCTACACCAGGCCCCCACTCATGTCTCCCACCACCCCCACCCCCCAGCAGTGCAGGGGCAGCCTCCACCAGGCCCCCACTCATGTCTCCCACCACCCCCACCCCCCAGCAGTGCAGGGGCACCCTCCACCAGGCCCCCACTCATGTCTCCCACCACCCCCACCACCCAGCAGTGCAGGGGCAGCCCCCACCAGGCCCCCACTCATGTCTCCCACCACCCCCACCACCCAGCAGTGCAGGGGAAGCCCCCACCAGGCCCCCACTCATGTCTCCCACCACCCCCACCACCCAGCCACCAGGGGCACCCTCCACCAGGCCCCCACTCATGTCTCCCACCACCCCCACCACCCAGCAGTGCAGGGGCAGCCCCCACCAGGCCCCCACTCATGTCTCCCACCACCCCCACCACCCAGCAGTGCAGGGGCAGCCCCCACCAGGCCCCCACTCATGTCCCCCTGCACTCCCACCCCCCAGCATCCAGGGGCAGCCTCCACCAGGCCCCCACTCATGTCTCCCACCACCCCCACCACCCAGCAGTGCAGGGGCAGCCCCCACCAGGCCCCCACTCATGTCTCCCACCACCCCCACCACCCAGCCACCAGGGGCACCCTCCACCAGGCCCCCACTCATGTCTCCCACCACCCCCCAGCCACCAGGGGCACCCTCGACCAGGTCCTCACAATCCCCAATCATGTGCGTTATGGTCAGCCTCCACAGCCAAAAAGCCCTACCAAGTAACCCATTCACCCACATGTAAATGGAAATTACATGTCACACCCCCAATGTTCATGAAGCTAATGAACCCATGTCCGTCACACACAATGTTTGCAATGAATGGGAAAACACCCAACATGACATGCATGAAACCAATGAGATGATACCACACAGTGAAGCATGAAAACAAAATTGTATTGAAAAAAAGAAAGAATGCTAAAGAAATGAAACAAACTACAATGGGAAGTAAAAAAAATCAAGCTGCATGTCTGCATAAAAATAAAGAACTGCAAATCATAATCCAAAAAAATGTCCTCCAAAGTCAAATGTAAAAAAATTATCTATCAAATCAAGAACTATGTAAAAAACTCGAAAGGGTCCATGAGCCCAACTGAACAAAGGAAACCTAAAAAGCAACTATATATAAAAAGTGGAGCAGTGTCCGTCGACTCCAAATCATAGGAAAAAACAAAGGAAACCTAAAACTAAAGAACTATATACAAAGGAGGCGGGCAAGTCCAGCGGCTCACTCCGTGGTGTTCCGGGCAAGGGCATCATCGAACTCCTGTTCGATGTCCCGTAGGCAGTCCAGTTCCATGGCCCCGAGGGTCCGCAGGGACGACACCGTGTCCTCCTCCAACCCCCTGCGGATTGCCTCGAGGCACTCGGCCCGCCTCAGGGCCCTCCGCATGGAGTTCTCCGCCCTGACCATTGTGAGCCGCGCCTCTTCCGCCCGCCGCCGCTCCGCACCTATGGCGTGGCCCAACCGCTGCCACACGGAAGACACTCTCTGTCCTTCGTCCTCCTGCCCTCCGGCCGATGCCTGCCCCTCTGATGTCGAAGGCCCCGAGCCTTCATGGCTCCCACCATGTTGCTGCTGCTGCTCTGCCTCTGCCCATGCACTGCCTCCTGCTGCCTGCACATCCTCCGCCGGCTGGGGTGCAGTTGTTGATGTGGCCACCCCTGCTGGACGTCCGACTCCCGACTGTGGCAGGGATGCCTCCTCCACCAGCCTGGCCGCACTGTCAGAGGCAGCTCCATAGGGCACCCAGGTGACTGATGGGTGGGAAGATGGCACAGAGGACGACTGGCGCGTAGGGGGTCCAGTTGAGGAGGGGGTCGGAACAAGCCCCATCAGACGGAGGAATCCGGTCTGGGTGACCTGTCCCAGCAGGCTGACGTGGTCAACGAGCCATTCGAGATGACGTGCAGTCTCTCCATGAAAAGACTGCAGGTCACCTCGCATGGCCCGTTGACGCAACGCCACACCAGCCAGGACAGGCTCAACCCGGACCTGGATAGCCACGTCCACAGGCAGAGGAAGGCCAGTTGACGTCAGCTCATCCCCTGCCTGAAAACGGGTCTGGACGTAGGCATCCCTGCTGGTGCAAGATGATGCAGGGACAGGATCGGGGACAGGATTGCACACAGGCACCTCCGCGGCGGCCTGTGCTGCCTCCTGTCCCTGGTCCTGGACTGCACCACTAGCACCAGTGGGATCCCCACCTCCAGACCCCGTCTCTGGTGCTTGCACGGCCTCCTCCTCCACCAGACCCCCCACCAACCTGGATGACTCCGTGCCATCTTCCCCTGTTGAGCCCTGTGGGGTCCCAGCTGCCCCTTCTGCTGCCGAGGAGTCCAACTCCAACCTCCGCCTCTTGGACCTCCCCCCGGCAGCTGCGGCCTGGGACGCAGCACCGGACTCCTCACTCCCCGACGAGATGACAACACGGGAGGGGAGCCGGGCCTTGCGTCTCCGGCTGGCGGTGGGATCCCCGCCGCTGTGCTCCACAGCACCTTCTCCGCCCTCTTCATCAGTTGACGCTGCAGACAGGGAGAAACAAAACACAGGCATCAGGGCACTGTACAATGGACACATACACACATGACAGTTGCACATGAGTGGCATTGGCAAACCTCAGACATGTCATCACAATCCCCAACACACATGTCATTGCAACTCGCACACATGAGCCATACCACAGCCATATCGCAACTGCCACCACCATCCATACACATACAACAGCATGAGCAGCCAAAGGTGACCCAGACATCACATGCAACACAGGAAGTGCACCACACTTGTACACACACCACCACACTTGCATGTATGTGTACACCTCTGCCAAGTGTCGCACTGTTCAAACGGGCATCCATGTCACATCTGCCAATCAGGCTTACACATACCGCAGTCACATGCATCCATGGTGCATCACTGTTGCACCCTTGTCAAATACACACACATGCACATGTACACAGTGCTCATACATGCAGCCGAAAACAACATACATGCGTGACATCACGGACATGTCTACTTAAATACACATTCATCCAAACATGTGTGCACGCACAACTGCATTTGGCATGCAAGCCTACACACACAAGCACCATCCATGTCTCACACATTACAGCCCTCACATGTGTCAGCCCCACGGCCCTGGACACCCCCACCCATACTCGACCCCATACAAACAGATGTGCAACCTGCACACTACCGAATAATCACCACACGCACTTCTCACAATCAGGATGCATGTACACTCACCGCTCGACTCCAGACGGGTCTGCTTCTCCAGGACCTGGACGTGTAGCGCTGGGGATATGCGTTCCAGGACCCTCATCTGTTCTTCCAACAAGTGGCCCCGGCGCCCCTTGGCATCCGCTGCCTTCAAGAGGCGCCGGGCCTTGTTCAGGGTCCTGGACCTGAAGTCCTCCCAGCGCTTCCTGAAATGTTGGAAGTCGCGGACTGCCACCCCCTCCGCGTTGATGGCAGTCACGATGTCAGTCCAGATCCGAGTCCGTCCTTCCTTGTCGGCACGGGAACTTCCGAAGAGGGCATCATACTGCCCCAGGACTTGCTCCACCAGGACACCAACTTCGGTGGCACTGAAGCTGGTGCCCCTCTGCCTCTCTGGCCGGGGGTTGTCAGTGGTCACAGATGGTGTTTGCCCCGACATGACAACCCCAGAGGCAGGAGTGGGTGGGCAACTGGGTCCTGGGGCTGGGCTGTGGAGCGATGGAATACCAGTCGGGAGTCTTCGGTTCCAGCAGGGGTGGTCACAGCAACAGCACCCCTGGCTGATGTGCAGGCAGCAAATGGCAGTGCACGTGGGCAGCAGGCAGTCAGGCAGCAGCAGATGGCAGGTGGGAGCGTGCTCGGGGCTCTGGGGGGCAGTAGTTCGGCCTTCTGGGCAGGAGCGTGGTCTTCCGTGTGCATACGCGTGGCCAGCTTGATACAGAGTGATTTGGCACGTGAAAAGTCTGCACGTCATCGTGAAATTCGAGGAAAGGCCCTTAGCGCGTAAGCGCGTCAGCACGCATACGCGATTCTATTGGACCAAAGGCCCTCAGCGCGTAAGCGCGTCTGTGACGTGACCCGCACGGGTGTTTCCCACACAGCACGTGATGACAGAGCACACGTGGAAAGACTGCACGTCAGAGTGTCATCGCGTGTTATTGGACAGCACGTCAGAGTGTCATCGCGTGTAATTGGTGGGAATGGGCCTAGCGCGTACACGCGGCAGTGACAAAGCGTGTAATTTGTGGAAATGGCCCTAGCGCGTACACGCCGCGTAAGTGACGCTGGACGTGTGGGCCTGTATAAAAGGTACGTGTAGAACACCATTTCCTTGTATGTGCTTTTCGTGGAGAGCGAGTGGGTGAATTCTGTACTTCTTGTCGTTTCACACGCGATTTACTTCACGGCGTTTCAAGTTCCTATTCCCTGTTACCTCTGACAGCTTTTTCTCTTTTTTCTCTTTTACTGGTTTACCTGGGCCTGTTCCCTCAAACAGTGTTCCCTTCTACTGTTGTCCTGTCTCCTCAGACAGCGTACAAATCTTCTTTTGGCGGGGGTGTTGCCAACCAAACGCGCTCCTTTTTCACGCTCTTTTACCTGGCAGACGGTGAGTCACGCACGTATCTAACATCTGTGCTTGCCCCGTGTGTAGCCTACCCCTTCAGAGGTCATTCTAGGCTGCGTGTGACACGCATACGTTCATTCTTGTGTTACTGGGTGCCACAGCGTAGTGCAGGTTTTTCTTTCTGCACACGTGGTCTAGGAGGGGTTGCGTGCACATCATCTCCCTTTTTTGGGGCTCCTGTGCGTAGCGTGACCCGTCATCTTTCCCCAGGGGTTACATTCAGCCTTGCAAGAGCACTAGGGTACGATTACCATCTGGTACCCAACCCCTTTGACCCCCAATTGCCCAGGACAATAGTTTACAGCCACTCCCATATGCACATTTACATCAGTGCCATGGCTGGGAGGCGAGGATTCCGTAAGGGTGGCAAAGGTGGAAGAGCCACAAGTGGTGGCCGTGGTGGATCCGGTAGGGGACGTGGTCGTTATTTGCAGGGTGAGCCTGTCCCCCCATGTGTGGAGGACCAGTCAAGGGCACCCATAATCCCCCCCTCCCCTCCCCCTCCCATTGAGGCTGATGTGGCTGACACCATCCATGCTCAGCCATTGTTGGACCAGCCCATTGTGGCAGGCCTATGACACGTGCGCTGGTGCACGTTGATATCACCATGCCACGTGCATCTGGCCCAGCAAGGTCATCTGCTGCCCCAAGTAGGCAGGGCGGAGAGGTTGCAGGGGCAGCTGCGGCTCCATCCACCCCAGCCCTCACACACCCAGCCAGGACAGTGTCGGTCCTAGTCCATCCTGCTGACATTCCCCCTGACACCATCACACTTGAGCCAATGCCTGCACCAACTCCCATGCTGAGTGTGCAATCCCACACTCCTGATACAGAGTCCACCAGGGCTCCTGCCCCTAGTGTCCAGAGCGGCGCAGGACACTCAGGATCACCACCACCTTCCAAGCGGAAGAGGAAGAGTGCTCGTTCGGCACAGGCTGATGCCCCAGACACGGCTACACAGTCCGGCCCGTCCAGGAAGCCCAGCTTCACGGATGACGAACTGAATGCACTTGTCGAGTATGTGTCCGCACATGACAACGAGATGGTCATTGTTGCAGGATACAAGACCACAACTGCACAACGCCAGGCACACTGGCAGACCGTTGCGGACATCGTAAGTGCCCTTGGAATCGTGAGGCGCACAGCCAATGATTGCTATAAGCGCTGGAATGACCTAAAGCGCAGGGCAAAGAGTAAGTTGGCCTCAAGTCATGCCGCAACTCTAGTGACTGGAGGTGGGTCTCCAGTAGTAGACATGGAACTCACTCCACATGAGTCAGTCGCTGGGACCTACGTCACGGAGGAACAGATCCAAGGCGTGGGAGATCTGCCTGATTACGAGGCATTGTCCGGTGAGTGCACATGCATGTGTGTGTCATCCATGTGCATGGTGTGTGTGAGGGCTTCTGTTTGTGTGCCAGGTGAGAGTGTGTGCGCCTGAGTCGTATGGATCAGCCATGTGCTTCATGCAATACACCCTGCGCAGCTGCATTTGGCCATAGCAGTATCCCTTCTGCCAACAGTAGACATCTAGCCCAACTGCTCGCCAGTTGCCCTTGAAGTGTCACCTTGCCACAACATTGTTGCTTATTTTTCACAGTTCATTCAGTCAGATTGTTTGCATTCCACCACTTTTACTAGGCATTTCGCAGTCCTCTAGTCACATGTCTGACATGGCTATGGTAAAGTGGAGTGACTTTGTTACCTGGATATCATTTGTTCACACATGTCCCTGTGCAATTGGACCATTTCGGACTGGCATCTCCAGGTGAAAAATCTGACCTGTTTGAATTAGAAAAGCTATTACATGCGGGAACTGGACTGAATGAATAGGTGCTGCCCTCCTCTCCATCTTCACTCAATAGCAATGGTACATGCCATCTGTGTGATGGCATGTGTGTATCACCTGGCAATCACAGGCCAATGTGTGATGCCACTGCCAGGCAGCATGCAGAAAATGTGTACATCTTCCATCTTGGTGTCATCAGTGTGTGCCATTTGCCTGCCCTTCATATGCAGTGAGGGTGCATGCATGGGAGGGTTTTAGTCATGTGGGACATGTGTCAATCAAGTACTGGTTCTCTTGCTTCTCAGCCCTCATTGTGTGCCATGGTGCTAATGCCTGTTTCCATTTCTTTGTTTTTATGTCTTTGCAGGGGAAGACGCACCTTATACTGCTGGGGTTGTGGAGATGGTGCAGACCCAGGAGGGGTCCGAGGGCCGACCAACCACCAGTGAGGGACGTGGTGTGGTGGTGGGTGAGAACCCACAACTGCTGCAGGTCGTGCTCTCAAGGGGTGTCTCTGGCTGCACCTCCCCGAGCTGTACTCAGGTGTTGATTCGGATGAGACCTACGTGCCGTCGCAGGTGAGTGTTCCAGGGAGGGATTCTGGTCTGTCCCACCCACCTGCACCAGGGTCAGAACCCTCAATGGGGATGTCAGTGTTGGCAGCTACGCCTTTGGTGGTTACGGATGCAGGGTCACACTCCGCGACATCTGATCCTGTTCCTGGGCCAGCAGATCAGAGGGGGAATGCAGTCCTGCAGCCTCAGGCAGTGCCGGCACAGCAATGCGCAGTTCGCCTTGCCCCAGACAGGTGTGGTGCCCGCCGACGTGGTGGCCGTACGCCACCTGGCAATACCGCATGGGAGCAATCCATTTACGGTATGGCAACCCAACAGGCAGCATCATCCGAGATGATGGCTCAGGCCATGGATAGGGTGGCCACTTCCATTGTCCCCCCTGAAAGGCTGATGGAGCGACTACAGCAGGCAACCGACTCCATCTGCCAGTCACACAGGGAGGACATGTTGGCGTCCAACAGGGACAGGCGGGCGGCACTGGCGACTCTGCAGGAGGCCATCTCAATAGAGTCCCAGGGCCACAGGGAAGCCCTGAGGCAGGAGCTCCTTCACCTCAGGACGACTCTTGTTGAGCTTGAGGCTTCAACACACCAAAGGACAGAACAGCAGCTGGAGCGTTTCACCCGTACGCTCTCAGCTGAGATGCAGGCAACGAGGGCGGAGGTCCGGGCATCCCGTGAGTTGTTGCATGGGGACCTCCGCACACTCATCCTCCAGAACCAGACCTACCACACCCGCATGCTTGCAGCCATGGAGGAGCAGACTAGGGCCTTGCGTGGGCTGCCTCCCATAGTGCAACCACCTCCGGATGCAGCTGCACAGGGTGATAATAGCGACAGCAGTGATACTCCCACAATAGGGTAGCCGTGTGGGCCATGAGCCCATGGAGGTGTTTTATTTTCCCAGGATCCACGCAGGTGGGTTCTGGTGTGCATCCTGTCCTCGGACCTCCTGGGTGGCCTCCCCAACCCCCCCCCCCCCGGGCCCATCAATGGCCATTTCTGATTTTTTTTTATTTTTATTTTTATTTTTATTTTTTATTATTTTTCCCAATTTTTTTGGGACAATTTGTTGGCTTCCGTGGTTCCTGTGGGCATACGCTGCATTGTGGCTGGGCACATGCAGGCTTGTCATGTATTTGGTTCAGATGCTTGGGTTAGAGTCACACACACCCCTCCTGCTTCCCGTTTCCATGGGCTTGCAAAGGGTGTGCCCAAGTGACATTGACGTACATGGTGACATTGGACTCCCACTACATGTGTGGGTAGTCTAGTCAATACTGTGTATACATTCCTAGTGCATATTGCTGTTGTGTTGTACACTGCATGTTGCATTGATGTGTAACTCATCATCTGTGTCTACCTCCCAATTTGCAGGTCCCTTCCTCATGTCTACACAAGGCCCTCTAGTTTGGAGATGGGGTCCATGTTGGCAGCAGTGCACCTACAACTCTACATGGCGCCAACACCGCACAGTTGGTAGTGGTGGGAGTGCAGGCATTTCCAGGTGGTGAGACTACTAATATATAACATTTGTGATGTCATGTTGATGGTAGTACCTGCTCAAGTTTGTTGTTGGTCCGGATTTACTGTGAGCATTTCAGGTGTTGCAAGTTTCAATTAGGGACACTCTACATTGTGACACTAGTGTCATGTTGTGGGGATTAGTTTGTTTACCTGCAAATAGCATGACATGGCACGGTGTGTCGTGTGGCGGTGCTGGGGATGGGTTGGCTGACATGGCACTGTCCTCTTGTTGCATTTTGCAAGTGGGTATTCATTTTAGCTGCTTGAATGTGTTACTTCACAAAACTGCATTGGTGGTGTCTGTGTGGGTAGGGATGCACACATTGTGACACTTCCAGGTGAACAATCTCAGGCTGATATGGTTTTCACGGTTCATTCTCCAGACATTCAGGATCAGTGTCAGGTTGAGTCATCATTGATTGTCAGATGGAATGTGCCAGGGCAGTGTGCACTCCACAGGGGTGTGATTTCTATGTGAAGTAATTAGCCACTAGCTGTGTACGGGCTGCCTCCCCCGTGCCCTTTCCCCTCCCATGCGCAGCGGCTGTGCATGTGGTTGGGGATGTGAGGCCACCACCATGTCCACGGCCAGGCCCCGGCATGTTGCAACGTTGTGCAGGACACATGCTGCCACTATGATCCTGCACACTACTGGGGGAGCGTACAACAGCTGCCCGCCAGAACGGTCAAGGGAGCGAAAGCGTGACTTTAGCACTCCGAATGTGCGCTCCACTATGCCCCGGGTTGTAATGTGGGCTGTGTTATATCTTACCTGGGGTGGCGTGGTGGGGTTCCGAATTGGCGTCATCATGTGGGGGCTGAGAGGGTAGGCACTGTCCCCTGTGGAGGTGGTGATTGGTATCATTGGTGGGGTTGTGACCTTGCTCAGTATCTGACATGCATGCATGTGCAGTGGCATTCATACTCACCAAGCAGCCATGTATCGCCATGCCGCCCAGCTTCTAGGTCGCGGCTTAGGGTGGACATTCGGTAAATGAAGTTGTCGTGGGTTGACCCGGGATAGTTGGCAAATACTGAGGTGATGATTCCCTTGGCATTACATACTACCTGCACGTTGATGGAATGCCAGTGCTTGCGGTTCCTATAGATGTGCTCTGATGCCCTGGGGGGACGTAGAGCCACATGGGTGCAGTCAATGGCACCTAGCACTTTGTGGAATTGTGCCACACCGTAAAAATCCAGGGCGGCAGCATGCCTTTCTGCAGGTGTTCTGGGCAGGTATATGTGCCTGCGGACTGATGGGCGTGCAGTGATGATGTTCAAGACCTGGTGTAGGCAGCGTGACTGGGTGGCCTGTGATACCCCACCCACAATGGCACTTGTCCGCTGAAATGATCCTGTGGCCAAGAAGTGCAGTACATTGAGGACCTTCTCCAGGGGGCTGAGTGCTTGGGAGCACAGGGTGGGTGATGTGAGGTCATCCTCCCACTCACTCACCAGGTCCAGTATAATGTGTGGTGGAAACCTGTACCTCCCATGCACCTGGTCATCAGGCATCCCGAAAAGGCTGGTTCTGGGTGTGAATATTCTGGCCCTGACTATCCTCCTCCTCCTCCTTTGGTAGCCCACGCCCACTGCTGCTAGGAACGGTATGTTCATCCTGGGTCTGAGCTTGTTATTTTATTAGCGCGCAAATTAATGCGTTGCGCGTGTTGTAGGCGAGCGTGTGACCCGCGCACCCCTGAAATCCAGTACCCAGTCCAATAGCGTGTGGAAATTCCCGCGCACCCCGGGATACAGGTGCGCTGACGTACTTGCGTGTGTAAGTGCCCGCGCACCCCTGATATACACGTACATAGGCCAATCGCGTGTACGCGCACTTTTGTCCAATTACACGCGATGACACTCTGACGTGCTGTCCAATAACACGCAATGACACTCTGACGTGCAGTCTTTCCACGTGTGCTCTGTCATCACGTGCTGTGTGGGAGACACCCGTGCGGGTCACGTCACAGACGCGCTTACGCGCTGAGGGCCTTTGGTCCAATAGAATCGCGTATGCATGCTGACGCGCTTACGCGCTAAGGGCCTTTCCTCGAATTTCACGCTGACGTGCAGACTTTTCACGTGCCAAATCACTCCGTAACAAGCTGGCCACGCGTATGCACACGGAAGACCATGCTCCTGCCCAGAAGGCCGAACTACTGCCCCCCAGAGCCCCGAGCACGCTCCCACCTGCCATCTGCTGCTGCCTGACTGCCTGCTGCCCACGTGCACTGCCATTTGCTGCCTGCACATCAGCCAGGGGTGCTGTTGCTGTGACCACCCCTGCTGGAACCGAAGACTCCCGACTGGTATTCCATCGCTCCACAGCCCAGCCCAGGACCCAGTTGCCCACCCACTCCTGCCTCTGGGGTTGTCATGTCGGGGCAAACACCATCTGTGACCACTGACAACCCCCGACCAGAGAGGCAGAGGGGCACCAGCTTCAGTGCCACCGAAGTTGGTGTCCTGGTGGAGCAAGTCCTGGGGCAGTATGATGCCCTCTTCGGAAGTTCCCGCGCCGACAAGGAAGGACGGACTCGGATCTGGACTGACATCGTGACTGCCATCAACGCGGAGGGGGTGGCAGTCCGCGACTTCCAGCATGTCAGGAAGCGCTGGGAGGACTTCAGGTCCAGGACCCTGAACAAGGCCCGGCGCCTCTTGAAGGCAGCGGATGCCAAGGGGCGCCGGGGCCACTTGTCGGAAGAACAGATGAGGGTCCTGGAACGCATATCCCCAGCGCTCCACGTCCAGGTCCTGCAGAAGCAGACCCGTCTGGAGTCGAGCGGTGAGTGTACATGCATCCTGATTGTGAGCAGTGCGTGTGGTGATTATTCGGTAGTGTGCAGGTTGCACATCTGTTTGTATGGGGTCGAGTATGGGTGGGGGTGTCCAGGGCCGTGGGGCTGACACATGCGAGGGCTGTAATGTGTGAGACATGGATGGTGCTTGTGTGTGTAGGCTTGCATGCCAAATGCAGTTGTGCGTGCACACATGTTTGGATGAATGTGTATTTAAGTAGACATGTCCGTGATGTCACGCATGTATGTTGTTTTCGGCTGCATGTATGAGCACTGTGTACATGTGCATGTGTGTGTATTTGACAAGGGTGCAACAGTGATGCACCATGGATGCATGTGACTGCGGTATGTGTAAGCCTGATTGGCAGATGTGACATGGATGCCCGTCTGAACAGTGTGACACTTGGCAGAGGTGTACACATGCATGCAAGTGTGGTGGTGTGTGTACATGTGTGGTGCACTTCCTGTGTTGCATGTGATGTCTGGGTCACCTTTGGCTGCTCATGCTGTTGTATGTGTATGGATGGTGGTGGCAGTTGCGATATGGCTATGGTATGGCTCATGTGTGCGAGTTGCAATGACATGTGTGTTGGGGATTGTGATGACATGTCTGAGGTTTGCCAATGCCACTCATGTGCAACTGTCATGTGTGTATGTGTCCATTGTACAGTGCCCTGATGCCTGTGTTTTGTTTCTCCCTGTCTGCAGCGTCAACTGATGAAGAGGGCGGAGAAGGTGCTGTGGAGCACAGCGGCGGGGATCCCACCGCCAGCCGGAGACGCAAGGCCCGGCTCCCCTCCCGTGTTGTAATCTCGTCGGGGAGTGAGGAGTCCGGTGCCGCGTCCCAGGCCGCAGCTGCCGGGGGGAGGTCCAAGAGGCGGAGGTTGGAGTTGGACTCCTCGGCAGCAGAAGGGGCAGCTGGGACCCCACAGGGCCCAACAGGGAAAGATGGCACGGAGTTATCCAGGTTGGTGGGGGGTTTGGTGGAGGAGGAGGCCGTGCAAGCACCAGAGACGGGGTCTGGAGGTGGGGATCCCACTGGTGCTAGTGGTGCAGTCCAGGACCAGGGACAGGAGGCAGCACAGGCCGCCGCGGAGGTGCCTGTGTGCAATCCTGTCCCCGATCCTGTCCCTGCATCATCTTGCACCAGCAGGGATGCCTACGTCCAGACCCGTTTTCAGGCAGGGGATGAGCTGACGTCAATTGGCCTTCCTCTGCCTGCGGACGTGGCTATCCAGGTCCGGGTTGAGCCTGTCCTGGCTGGTGTGGCGTTGCGTCAACGGGCCATGCGAGGTGACCTGCAGTCTTTTCATGGAGAGACTGCACGTCATCTCGAATGGCTCGTTGACCACGTCAGCCTGCTGGGACAGGTCACCCAGACCGGATTCCTCCGTCTGATGGGGCTTGCTCCGACCCCCTCCTCAACTGGACCCCCTACGCGCCAGTCGTCCTCTGTGCCATCTTCCCACCCATCAGTCACCTGGGTGCCCTGTGGAGCTGCCTCTGACAGTGCGGCCAGGCTGGTGGAGGAGGCATCCCTGCCACAGTCGGGAGTCGGACGTCCAGCAGGGGGGGCCACATCAACAACTGCACCCCAGCCGGCGGAGGATGTGCAGGCAGCAGGAGGCAGTGCACGGGCAGAGGCAGAGCAGCAGCAGCAACATGGTGGGAGCCATGAAGGCTCGGGGCCTTCGACATCGGAGGGGCAGGCATCGGCCGGAGGGCAGGAGGACCCAGGACAGAGAGTGTCTTCCGTGTGGCAGCGGTTGGGCCACGCCATAGGTGCGGAGCGGCGGCGGGCGGAAGAGGCGCGGCTCACAATGGTCAGGGCGGAGAACTCCATGCGGAGGGCCCTGAGGCGGGCCGAGTGCCTCGAGGCAATCCGCAGGGGGTTGGAGGAGGACACGGCGTCGTCCCTGCGGACCCTCGGGGCCATGGAACTGGCTGGGGGGTGGGGGTGGTGGGAGACATGAGTGGGGGCCTGGTGGAGGGTGCCCCTGCACTGCTGGGGGGTGGGGGTGGTGGGAGACATGAGTGGGGGCCTGGTGGAGGGTGCCCCTGGTGGCTGGGGGTGGGGGCGGTGGGAGACATGAGTGGGGGCCTGGTGGGTTCTGCCCCTGCACTGCTGGGGGGTGGGGGGGTGGGAGACATGAGTGGGGGCCTGGTGGGGGCTGCCCCTGCACTGCTGGGGGGTGGGGGTGGTGGGAGACATGAGTGGGGGCCTGGTGGAGGGTGCCCCTGGTGGCTGGGGGTGGGGGTGGTGGGAGACATGAGTGGGGGCCTGGTGGAGGGTGCCCCTGCACGGCTGGGGGGTGGGGGTGGTGGGAGACATGAGTGGGGGCCTGGTGGGGGCTGCCCCTGCACTGCTGGTGGGTGGGGGTGGTGGGAGGCATGAGTGGGGGCCTGGTGGAGGGTGCCCCTGCACTGCTGGGGGGTGGGGGTGGTGGGAGACATGAGTGGGGGCCTGGTGGAGGCTGCCCCTGGTGGCTGGGGGGTGGGGGTGCAGGGGGACATGAGTGGGGGCCTGGTGGTGCTGCCCCTGCACTGCTGGGGGGTGGGGGTGGTGGGAGACATGAGTGGGGGCCTGGTGGAGGCTGCCCCTGGATGCTGGGGGGTGGGGGTGCAGGGGGACATGAGTGGGGGCCTGGTGGAGGGTGCCCCTGGTGGCTGGGTGGTGGGGGTGGTGGGAGACATGAGTGGGGGCCTGGTGGGGGCTGCCCCTGCAGTGCCGGGGGGTGGGGGTGGTGGGAGACATGAGTGGGGGCCTGGTGGAGGCTGCCCCTGGTGGCTGGGGGGTGGGGGTGGTGGGAGACATGAGTGGGGGCCTGGTGGAGGGTGCCCCTGCACTGCTGGGGGGTGGGGGTGGTGGGAGACATGAGTGGGGGCCTGGTGGAGGGTGCCCCTGGTGGCTGGGGGGTGGGGGCGGTGGGAGACATGAGTGGCGGCCTGGTGGAGGGTGCCCCTGCACTGCTGGGGGGTGGGGGTGGTGGGAGACATGTGTGGGGGCCTGGTGGAGGGTGCCCCTGGTGGCTGGGGGGTGGGGGTGGTGGGAGACATGAGTGGGGGCCTGGTGGAGGCTGCCCCTGGTGGCTGGGGGGTGGGGGTGGTGGGAGACATGAGTGGGGGCCTGGTGGAGGGTGCCCCTGCACTGCTGGGGGGTGGGGGTGGTGGGAGACATGAGTGGGGGCCTGGTGGAGGGTGCCCCTGGTGGCTGGGGGGTGGGGGTGGTGGGAGACATGAGTGGGGGCCTGGTGGAGGGTGCCCCTGCACTGCTGGGGGGTGGGGGTGGTGGGAGACATGAGTGGGGGCCTGGTGGAGGGTGCCCCTGGTGGCTGGGGGGTGGGGGTGGTGGGAGACATGAGTGGGGGCCTGGTGGGGGCTGCCCCTGGTGGCTGGGGGGTGGGTGTGGTGGGAGACATGAGTGGGGGCCTGGTGGAGGCTGCCCCTGGTGGCTGGGGGGTGGGGGTGGTGGGAGACATGAGTGGGGGCCTGGTGGAGGGTGACCCTGCACTGCTGGGGGGTGGGGGTGGTGGGAGACATGAGTGGGGGCCTGGTGGAGGCTGCCCCTGGTGGCTGGGGGGTGGGGGTGGTGGGAGACATGAGTGGGGGCCTGGTGGAGGGTGCCCCTGCACTGCTGGGGGGTGGGGGTGGTGGGAGACATGTGTGGGGGCCTGGTGGAGGCTGCCCCTGGTGGCTGGGGGGTGGGGGTGCAGGGGGACGTGAGTGGGGGCCTGGTGGTGCTGCCCCTGCACTGCTGGGGGGTGGGGGTGGTGGGAGACATGAGTGGGGGCCTGGTGGAGGGTGCCCCTGGTGGCTGTGGGGTGGGGGTGGTGGGAGACATGAGTGGGGGCCTGGTGGAGGGTGCCCCTGGTGGCTGGGGGGTGGGGGTGGTGGGAGACATGAGTGGGGGCCTGGTGGAGGCTGCCCCTGGTGGCTGGGGGGTGGGGGTGCAAGGGGACATGAGTGGGGGCCTGGTGGTGCTGCCCCTGCACTGCTGGGGGGTGGGGGTGGTGGGAGACATGAGTGGGGGCCTGGTGGAGGGTGCCCCTGGTGGCTGGGGGGTGGGGGTGGTGGGAGACATGAGTGGGGGCCTGGTGGTGGCTGCCATTGGTAGCTGGGGGTTGGGGGTGGTGGGAGACATAAGTGGGGGCCTGGTGGAGGCTGCCCCTGGTGGCTGGGGGGTGGGGGTGGTGGGAGACATGAGTGGGGGCCTGGTGGAGGGTGCCCCTGCACTGCTGGGGGGTGGGGGTGGTGGGAGACATGAGTGGGGGCCTGGTGGAGGCTGCCCCTGGGGGGTGGGGGTGGTGGGAGACATGAGTGGGGGCCTGGTGGAGGGTGCCCCTGCACTGCTGGGGGGTGGGGGTGGTGGGAGACATGAGTGGGGGCCTGGTGGAGGGTGCCCCTGGTGGCTGGGGGGTGGAGGTGGTGGGAGACATGAGTGGGGGCCTGGTGGAGGTTGCCCCTGGTGGCTGGGGGTGGGGGTGGTGGGAGACATGAGTGGGGGCCTGGTGGGTTCTGTCCCTGCACTGCTGGGGGGTGGGGGGGTGGGAGACATGAGTGGGGGCCTGGTGGGGGCTGCCCCTGCACTGCTGGGGGGTGGGGGTGGTGGGAGACATGAGTGGGGGCCTGGTGGAGGGTGCCCCTGGTGGCTGGGGGTGGGGGTGGTGGGAGACATGAGTGGGGGCCTGGTAGAGGGTGCCCCTGCACGGCTGGGGGGTGGGGGTGGTGGGAGACATGAGTGGGGGCCTGGTGGGGGCTGCCCCTGCACTGCTGGTGGGTGGGGGTGGTGGGAGGCATGAATGGGGGCCTGGTGGAGGGTGCCCCTGCACTGCTGGGGGGTGGGGGTGGTGGGAGACATGAGTGGGGGCCTGGTGGAGGCTGCCCCTGGTGGCTGGGGGGTGGGGGTGCAGGGGGACATGAGTGGGGGCCTGGTGGTGCTGCCCCTGCACTGCTGGGGGGTGGGGGTGGTGGGAGACATGAGTGGGGGCCTGGTGGAGGCTGCCCCTGGATGCTGGGGGGTGGGGGTGCAGGGGGACATGAGTGGGGGCCTGGTGGAGGGTGCCCCTGGTGGCTGGGTGGTGGGGGTGGTGGGAGACATGAGTGGGGGCCTGGTGGGGGCTGCCCCTGCAGTGCCGGGGGGTGGGGGTGGTAGGAGACATGAGTGGGGGCCTGGTGGAGGCTGCCCCTGGTGGCTAGGGGGTGGGGGTGGTGGGAGACATGAGTGGGGGCCTGGTGGAGGGTGCCCCTGCACTGCTGGGGGGTGGGGGTGGTGGGAGACATGAGTGGGGGCCTGGTGGAGGGTGCCCCTGGTGGCTTGGGGGTGGGGGCGGTGGGAGACATGAGTGGGGGCCTGGTGGAGGGTGCCCCTGCACTGCTGGGGGGTGGGGGTGGTGGGAGACATGTGTGGGGGCCTGGTGGAGGGTGCCCCTGGTGGCTGGGGGGTGGGGGTGGTGGGAGACATGAGTCGGGGCCTGGTGGAGGCTGCCCCTGGTGGCTGGGGGGTGGGGGTGGTGGGGGACATGAGTGGGGGCCTGGTGGAGGGTGCCCCTGCACTGCTGGGGGGTGGGGGTGGTGGGAGACATGAGTGGGGGCCTGGTGGAGGGTGCCCCTGGTGGCTGGGGGTGGTGGGAGACATGAGTGGGGGCCTGGTGGAGGGTGCCCCTGCACTGCTGGGGGGTGGGGGTGGTGGGAGACATGAGTGGGGGCCTGGTGGAGGGTGCCCCTGGTGGCTGGGGGGTGGGGGTGGTGGGAGACATGAGTGGGGGCCTGGTGGGGGCTGCCCCTGGTGGCTGGGGGGTGGGTGTGGTGGGAGACATGAGTGGGGGCCTGGTGGAGGCTGCCCCTGGTGGCTGGGGGGTGGGGGTGGTGGGAGACATGAGTGGGGGCCTGGTGGAGGGTGACCCTGCACTGCTGGGGGGTGGGGGTGGTGGGAGACATGAGTGGGGGCCTGGTGGAGGCTGCCCCTGGTGGCTGGGGGGTGGTGGGAGACATGAGTGGGGGCCTGGTGGAGGGTGCCCCTGCACTGCTGGGGGGTGGGGGTGGTGGGAGACATGAGTGGGGGCCTGGTGGAGGCTGCCCCTGGTGGCTGGGTGGTGGGGGTGCAGGGGGACGTGAGTGGGGGCCTGGTGGTGCTGCCCCTGCACTGCTGGGGGGTGGGGGTGGTGGGAGACATGAGTGGGGGCCTGGTGGAGGGTGCCCCTGGTGGCTGGGGGGTGGGGGTGGTGGGAGACATGAGTGGGGGCCTGGTGGAGGGTGCCCCTGGTGGCTGTGGGGTGGGGGTGGTGGGAGACATGAGTGGGGGCCTGGTGGAGGGTGCCCCTGGTGGCTGGGGGGTGGGGGTGGTGGGAGACATGAGTGGGGGCCTGGTGGGGGCTGGCCCTGCACTGCCGGGGGGTGGGGGGGTGGGAGACATGAGTGGGGGCCTGGTGGAGGGTGCCCCTGCACTGCTGGGGGGTGGGGGTGGTGGGAGACATGAGTGGGGGCCTGGTGGAGTCTGCCCCTGGTGGCTGGGGGGTGGGGGTGGTGGGAGACATGCATTGTTGATCAGTAGTGCAAGGTGACATGTGGGTTGGCTGGGGGGCATGCCCATGGTGGATGGCTGCCTGCGGGACATGAGCAGGGGTGCAGGGTAGTCCCCCGTGGTGTGGGCTGCCTGCAGGAGCCGTAGAGGTTGTGGAGCGTACACCTTGGAGGACCCACACGGCCAATTCACGTGTAGTACTCCCCAGAACCCCTGAAATACACCTACCCTGCTGAAATCGCGTGTGGAACTTCCCGCGCACCCCTGAAATACACGTACCCTGCTGAAATCGCGTGTGGAACTTCCCGCGCACCCCTGAAATACACGTACCCTGCTGAAATCGCGTGTGGAACTTCCCGCGCACCCCCGAAATACACGTACCCTGCTGAAATCGCGTGTGGAACTTCCCGCGCACCCATGAAATACACGTACCCTGCTCGCACTGGGCCAATCGCGTGTGGAACTTCCCGCGCACCCCTGAAATCCACGTACCCTGCTGAAATCGCATGTGGAACTTCCCACGCACCCCTGGAATTCACATACCCTGCTGAAATCGCGTGTGGTACTTCCCGCGCACCCCTGAAATGCACGTACCCTGTTGAAATCGCGTGTGGAACTTCCCGCGCACCCCTGAAATACACGTACCCTGCTGAAATCGCGTGTGGAACTTCCCGCGCACCCCTGAAATGCACGTACCCTGCTCTAATCGCGTGTGGTACTTCCCGCACACCCCTGAAATACACGTACCCTGCTGAAATCGCGTGTGGAACTTCCCGCGCACCCCTGAAATACACGTATCCTGCTCGCACTGGGCCAATCGCGTGTGGAACTTCCCGCGCACCCCTGAAATCCACGTACCCTGCTGAAATCGCGTGTGGAACTTCCCGCGCACCCCTGGAATTCACATACCCTGCTGAAATCGCGTGTGGTACTTCCCGCGCACCCCTGAAATGCACGTACCCTGCTGAAATCGCGTGTGGAACTTCCCGCGCACCCATGTAATACACGTACCCTGCCGAAATCGCGTGTGAGACTTCCCGTGCACCCCGGTATACACGCACACGTAATTTTTTGTCAGCGGGTGTCCGTGTTTGTGGGTACCCCTTTGCACGTCATTTGTCCTGGAGGGCCACAGTATAGGACATTCTTCATGGCTGTATATAGGTACTATTTGTTGCCGCACCTTTTGGCGCACATTTCTTCCAGGCGCAGAGACGCTACCGCCTGCTTTCTTGTGGCGGTCGTGTTTGTGCCTGTGCGCTGGTTTGAGCGTGCGCTTTTTTGCCCTATTCTATTGCATGAATACGTGTTGTAGGCGAGCGTGTGGGCGTTCCGCGCACTTGTACCCTGTACTTCCCCCGTGACGCCCACGTTTTGGCAAGTTGTTCCCCATTCCGAGTGTTACGCCCCGTGTTACGCCTACTTTTGTTGCGTGCGCCGCGCTATGTGTGATTTTCGCTGTGGCCTGTGCGATTTTCGCTGTGACCTGGCGCACGCTGTTAGATGGCCTGTGCGCCAACGTGCGCCGCGCACTTTTTTTTCGCACATCCGATGGTTTTCTCGCGCACGGCCTTCCATGAATCGATGTGCGCTGCTTTTCGTGCGATTTTTGCACTTGCACTGCGATTTTCGCTATTCCACTGCGATTCGCACGTTTTTGGCCACTTGCTCCGCGCTAATTATTCCATGAATCGGCCTGTCAGTACCAGTGGAATGGGGTCCTATAGCGCAACCATTGTCATTCAGGGCCCCGGCATGATTAGAACCAATCTAACACTCTGATAGTGGGTACACAAAGCAAGAGGAGGCCATTGAACAATATGTCAAGTGATAGCCACAAATATGAGTTTGCACGAAAATAATTAGAAAGGATTTTAGGAATTAATGACAGATATCAAATAGATAATTTTAAATTGAGTTTGGATAAAGATTGCAATCACTAATAAACAATGTACTTGAGAGGAGAATAAATGCTGGAAAATGTTCAAGATTAGTAAGAGAAGAAAATGTGGGAGGGATAAATTAAGAGACACAATTTGTAAACAAAAGAAAGAAAGCATTTAAATAATCTGTGATTTATCTTATCACACACTGAGCAGTTACAAAGAGTTTGTTTATAGCCCAGGAACAAAAGGTCACCCGCCATGACCAGGATGGCAACTTCAGCCACTGTCAACATTTAACCCAGCTGGCTGCCACTAATGTCAGTGTCTGTACCAAAAGGTGCAATATTATAGCTAGGGATTCTGTTTTTCAGTGTTTATGTTTTGTCGATGCTAGTGGTGTTTTTCAAGTGTTTTCACAGAATTTAAAAATCTATGTATATCAGTGTTTATACATTGCTTGCAGAAAATAATGGAGCACAACCAGGTTTTTCAAATGTATTGACATCATTTGAAAACACAGAAAATGATGTTACAGGACATGAAATGAGGCGTTGATACATGATGGTTTCATGGAAAGCAACATTACAAGAAATTGTCATAAGTAAATTAAAATGAAAACAAAATTTGTGATGTGCAATCTAAGTTATATTATGGTATGTTGACTAATACTGTGCACCGCTGCCATTTGTATGGTCTACAGGTGCCCTGTGAATGGTCACTGTTATTATTTAGAGAGCAATAACACGATTGGGACATTTTGCTTCTAGAGTACAATGTCAATAGAATCAATTCCAAGGACGTTTAATTTTCACGGATAAGTCACAGTGAAATAAAAAAGATCACACACTTTCAGGCTCTAGTAGGTAGAAAGGTGTGCTTCTGTCTTTCAAGAACACTCTATACACAAATCAATATTAAACCACTCCGACAAACCAATACATCCTTGTAGAAATATGTCAAGCAAAAAGAGGATACTTGTACCTTTGTTTTCCCCATTATGAACAGATGTCAGAAAGTGTCAGAATGCAAATCAGCATGAGATTATTAATAACATTTGAGCTTTGTAAATATACTTTCAAGACTTAGGTGAAACAAAATATGTTGATGAGGTAGCTTGGTTTAGTCATAGATTTACAAAGGCATTCAAGTGGAGGCTAGGCAGGGTTGGTAGAGCCTTAACGCTCCGAAGGAGTATGAGCCTTAATACTGTGCAAAATACACTTTGTTGGACACCCACATCCCTCTCCCTTGTTGTTTGCCCGACCTTAATATGTGTGCATGAACGGAAGCAAAGAGCCTGGAACCATGAAGGCAGATACTGCAAATACAATGTTACATTATTTTTCTTTGTAAAACAAAAAAGTATTTGTCAGTGGTCGGGAGCTTTTTAGAAGAAATGTGGCAAATTTCAGGGCCATTTTTTATTTTTTGGGGCCCATCAAATGCGTAGTCGAAACAATTGCTAAAGGTTGGCTACAGTTTCTCAAAAAAGTCCTGTTCACTGACTAATTGTACAAAAAAAGGATGGAACAGATATTTTGCAGTGCCTATGCATATCTTATTGAAGCACTATATATATATATTAAAATAGCCACAACGACAGCCTGAGGCCACAAGAACATATGCTGGAAAATCTATGTTTCATCCTTGTCCAGATGAAAAAAAAGAAAACAAAATATACTTGTATTTTGAGGAATTGTGGCAAATAATGCGATACGTTTATTTTTGTGGGTGCATACATTCATAGTTACATGCAAAGATTTAAATGTGTCTACAATTCGCCAAAGTAGCACCTTCCCACAGACAAATACTTTCTTTTACAAAAGGAATATGTAACATAAATTGTTTGGTATCTGTGCATGTCATATTCAAACCCTACATTCGAAGGAGGGCAACAAAAGGGATGGAGCACAAATAGATGCAATGAAAAATCCATGTTAAACCATTTATTGAGAATACAAATACTTGTAAGTGATCAATGGCTATTTTGAGGTATTTTGGCAAATTTCGAGACGTGAATTGGCAGCCACAAAAACATCTCAAATGTGTTGACAATTTCTCAAAATAGCCCATGACCACTCCAAAATATGATTCTTTTTTTTTTACAACGAAAATGATGTAACAACAAATGTGCAGTCTTTTTGCAAAAGGTCAGGGAACAGGAGAGGAATCAATGGGACAAACAATACAGGCATACTGGTGGTTGGGGTAGGGTAATTCTCCTATTGTATGCCAAACTCCCTCTCCAGCCATCTCTTCACCCATCCCCTACTTCCTCTTCCTCCTATTCTTGCTGACACTAACAAGCCACTGGGGGTCGGGAGGTGTACAGTGTTTTTTGGTTTATACCAAGGAGGCACATTTTCCCCTCCGTTGGTGTTTTCATAGGGTTTATCTGTAAACATCACATTCAAAGTACAGCTACTGTTGAGAGAGACGTTTACTGAGTTATTTCTGTTAGCATGGGCGATGGGCATCTATCACCTTCATCAAAGGGGTGCTCTATACACCGAGGATGAGATGCAATTTCTCTTAGTGACATAAACAGACACTTGAATTATGTGATGTGTCTTTCTTTTACAAGGAGACCGATCTACATTCCGGTTTGCCTTTTAACAAGGAAAAGCTTGTTGTAGTGTATGGGCCTAATTAGCACAGGAATACAGTGCTATGGATTCCAATATCCACTTGCCATAGAAGTAAGTTTCAAAACCTGTGTTTAGATCTGGATTGTTTGGGATAATACTAAGAGGGTATTCTTCTCTGAAATTGAAATAATCAGAGGAAATGTGTGGTAAACTATGAGGGGTCAGGTTCCAACTCTGCAGAGCCGGTCTTACACCAGATTGCACCTCAGAGGGAAGCATTGTTGATGCTCCCCAAAAAAATGACAACACAAAGTGGATGTTACAAATGTTGTAAAAAGGGCACTCGATAAAAAACGAGTTCTACATAAACAACATATCATTATCATTACTGCATTTGTGAAACTTCCCCACTGAACAGCGTGGTCCTGTACAGTTCTATGTTCTTTCATGGTCAGGCATTTTTACGACTGCCTTTTAAATGTGTACAAAATTACCTCTCAAACCTTACTACTAGGTGATTTCAACTTAGGTTACAACGATACTAAGGATATACAATTCACTGCAATTGCTAATACTCTGAAAGAATTAGGCTCTACTCAGAAAGTCAACCTACCCACACATGACAAAGGACGAACTCTCGATTGGATTGCAGAGTACAATGGTAATGTCACGATCATGACCATTGCTCCTCAAATCTGGACTGACCATTATCTTCTGTCATTCACACTGGCTACAAAATTGGTCACAGCTCAAACTACCTCATGAGCCCCACCTACTCTCACAAGGAACAAAAAAAAGCATGACAGCAGACAAAATACTTCCTACATACTACCTAACCTTAACACCTTACCTGACAACATGGATCCTAATTATCTAGTCGAACAATATAACAAAGTTATGACTATTGCCATTGACGATATTGCACCTCTCAAATTAAGGAAGAGTAAACCTAAAAAACAACTCAACACTTGGTTCACACCCCACTTAAAGAATCTAAGACTACTTAAAAGAAAATGTGAAACTGCCTGGCAACTTTCACCCTCAGCAGAAAATAAAATTAACCTTACCAAGATCTCATCCCAATACAAAAAAGAAATCCTCCTAGCCAAAAAAGAGACCTACAATAATAGAATATCACAATCTAAATCTAGTACCAAAGAGCTGTTCACAATTTTAAAAGAACTAGAAACACCTACCCTACCGCAAGACGATTGTACCAAAGACAAACTTTGGTGCTCCAGTACCCAGCACACACTTACTAATAAAGTCTCTAATTTACAAACTAAAATAACCCACAAAAAAGCTTCAATAGCACCTCAAACGACTCCCAACAAAGTATTGTCACACCTCAAACAAGAAATACGCTTCAGCTTCACTAAAGTCTCTGTTACTGAGGTGGAGAAGGTTATACTTGGACTCAAACCATCTAACTGTAAGGGTGACCAATGCCCAGCACAGCTTATCAAGGACGCTGCTAGAGAACTCGCGCCTTTCATATCCAAACTTATTAATTCCTCATTCATATCTGGTACTGTCCTCAACAACTTGATAGAATCTTGGGTACTATCACTTCTTAAAAAGCAAATCATTGACCCATCTATACCCACAAATTACAGACCTATAACAACTGTGCCATTCCTCTTAAAAATCCTAGATAAAGTGGCATACATTCAAATCCAGAACTTCCTGGAATCCAACCGCCTATTAGGATCTCGTCAATCTGGTTTACGTCCTGAACATGGTACGGAAACAGCTCTAATTGATCTTAGGGCCCAAATAGATGAACTTAGAAATAAGGGCCAAACTGCTCTACTCCTCCTGCTAGATCTCTCGGCTGCATTTGACTTGGTTGGCCACAAAGTCTTATGCAGTCATCTAGATCCCGCAGCACGTTTCTCTAAGGAAGCCATAATATGGATTGAGTCATTCTTGAGCAACAGGACTATGAGAGTCTTCTCACCCTCGGCATCAGAAGACCCTATCCCTTTAACCTGTGGTGTACCCCAGGGATCCTGTGTGTCACCGACTAGCTACAATGTATTCACTAAGCCCCTTTTTGACGAAATGGACCACTTGGGTATCGCCTACAAAAATTATGCAGACGATACCCAAATCCTCCTTCCTCTCACTGGTGACTACTCTCTGGACCTGGCCTTGGTGAATAGAATTTATGGCATCGTTCAGGCATGGATGGCCACCCATTGCCTCTGCCTGAACAATGATAAAACAGAGCTTATTATTCTAGGCACTACGGCCCACCTATCCAAATTAAGCCCGGAATATGCCCACATCACCATTGATGGGAACAACATCAAAGTAGCTACGGAGGTGAAGACCCTAGGCTTTTACCTAGATGATACCCTTAACTTTACTAAACAAGTCAATTTGATGGCAACTGCTACTGCATATACGTGCAAACTAATCAGAGCAAGCAAACAATTTCTATCCATAGACAGTTGCCTAATTCTCTCTAGAGCCCTCATACTCTCAAAATTGTAGTATTGTAATATCCTGTATGCTGGTGCAAGCAAACATATGATCCAAAAACTACAGGTACTCTAGAATAACGCTCTGAGAGCAGCACTTATGATAAATAGAAAGGAACACATCTCATCCATTAGGAGAAAATACAAAGGGTTATCTACCTTTGACAAAATTCGACTTAAAATGGCCACCCTCACCTACAAATGTCTGAATAATAAAGCACCTCCATACTTAACTAATAGGATTATCAGAAAAACATCCCTCAGACCGACTAGATCAGCCAATTCCAACTGCCTCTTAGTACCACAATTTAAATTGTCCACCATTGGAGGACACATCTTCCCAGTTAAGGCAGCTCAACTGTGGAACTCCTTGCCTGCCTACCTAAGAGAAAACCAAACCTTTGCCAAATGTATACAGAATATGACTTACTGGCTGAAAGATAATTAATCTGTGATGCTATACCCTTACCTTAGCTGCCTTCAAAACGTAGAGGCCAGCCCTAGTATTCTGCTAATTATGTACCTGACCGTTAATATTCCTCCGCACTGTACATTCCTCTGTATATTGTCTCATTTACTATGCTTTAGTCCCTTTTGGACACTATTCTGTATATTAATTCCTATTACTGTTTACTTATTCCCTAATGTAAATTTCCCCACCCCTATGATTCTTGATGTATTGAATTTTCTGTGTAACCAAGTTTAACATATTCTTATGTCTTGCACCCTGATGCCCCAGGGTCTGGCGCACACTATAAATACAAAAACAAACAAACAAAACCCCCTCACCACCTATTTTTAACTATTCATGAGCCCCCAACACCTTACCTGTCAACCTTTTTCATAATTTTGTACACGTTTAAAAGGCACTCGTAAAAAATGCTTGGTGATGAAAGGGCGTTATCCCTCTCATACAAGCTAAGTCACCCCACTAGTGAATAGAGGCACCCACACCGTAGATTCAAGCAAGAACGACTGAAGATGTGAGGGGTGCATTTCAACATGATGGTTGGGGGCTCCCTCCTTAGGTTGAAAACAGTCTGAAGCACTGTGGCATGCATTATACATACATTACAAGGGTGACAAAGGTAAGGTTAATAACCGCAGATTATCACAAGCGGACAGTCACCAGGGTGCCTAAACACAAAATGCCCAGCGAAGAACTCTAAATCCTTCTTTGTCAGCAAATGGCTGATGTGGAGGAACCATGTTATATCCCGTGGGAAGAAATAATGCAGCTCATAATGCAGCTCTGCAAATCGCACATTTAAAGCCCCAGAAGGAAAATAGAGAAATATATATATATCGCAAGACTGATGTGTTAGAGAGAATTGATATACCCAATTGGCCCTTTTGTCTTGTGTTATTAATTATAATGATACATAAATAGTGTGTTTATGTATAGCGTTTCATGTCAGATTCCTGCCTGCCAAGCACTGGAATAACAGGTGAAATTATGCATTTTGCTAGTACTCAGTGTATTGACCCCTGAAGTATGAAGTATTGAGTCAGGCCACATGCGGTTCAAAAAAGAGGGATGAGTGCGTTAAGGTGCAAGCTTGGGTGAAAGAGCAGGTGATGACGGTTAGCAGATTGCACTGGGACTAAGTAAAAAAAGGTCATGTTTGATGCCACATACCGAGCACCTAAATGGCCTTTAAGTAATACGACTGGAAGTTGGGGTTAATTCTGTAGCGATAATAAATACTAAATGGCTATGGTTTGAGGAAACACAAAGAGACTTCAAAGACCATCATTTCTGCAAGAATATGGCAAACAAATCCATGATGTCTTGCAACAAGTGCCTGGATACCTGTCAGGAGGTTCAGCTAAAATTCCCAGAGAATCATAAATAGGGTCCTCTCATCTCCGTGCCCATCATCTGTGCTGAGTGGTCCAAGTTTGGGATCCCCCGATTGCTTTGTATGGAGAGTTGTGGAGCTAAAATCGTTATGGAGCTTCCATCTGGAAGATTTGTGGGCCAGTCAAAAATAGGACTGTACAATGGAGTAACTTGGATGAAGATGTTGGGGGGGACATGACATCTTAAAGAAAGGGTCCCTTGCCAAATGAGGGAGACAAAATGATGTGCCACGAAGGTTGGGGGGACAAACACCTTTATTCCCTCCACCTCTAAAATGACACCAATGGGACTGTACGATAGAGAGGCCAATGTTTCTGAGTTTATTACAAAATGGATCCCCACTCCCATTGAAAGCAGTGGCCTGCTTCCAAGTACACAGCACAATTGCAATCATCAACAGGTCACTCTTCACTATCATCTTTAAACAAGCCATTCTAAATCTGACCTTTATTAACTGAACATCGTAGCATATTGATTTTTCAAAAAGGTCAATTACATGACATCTGGTATACTGGCCACCACCTTTCCTCAATTATTTGAATGCTGTATTCAAAGTCTTTGCTCACGTTCATTTGCGTTTCACATTGGCTGTGTGCTTGCTCTTCTGATGATAATGTTTGATGTTTTTATATTAGAAGCATAGCACTTTCCCATTTGTTTGTGGTGGCATCCCCAGCCTTGTTTTGAGTGACTCAGGGAGCCTGCCTAAAACAGTGGATGATGGGACTTGTGGCAGTATGGGAAGGGTCCCTTGGTCTCCCTTACCTAGCTTCTTCTAGCAAGTCGGGGACAGTCACTTCAAACAGAACAGGCTTTTTACCCCTAATGTACTTAAAGATGCGGCTTGAGCTGCTAAATTTGCATTTTCCAAATGACATAATTCAAGGCCCGGCGTCCAGCCACACGCACACAAAACTCAGCAATTGCTTTATCTCTCTCAATTACTCAATGTGGCTCAGAAACATACACTCATGAGCAAAGCCACTGCGGCTCCACTCACAGAAACAGACATCCAGCGCAGGTACCCTCAGGCTCCAAAATCAAGATGGCAGACACAGCTCTTCAAGCTGCAGTCTGCAAGTCAAATGAGACAACTGTTATATCACTCCTAAATGAATGAGCTGTTAAGACGGTTTAGCTGTGCTTAGAGCTCAGAAATAAACTATCAACTACGGGTCCACGGAATACACACCAAATGTCTTCACCTTTCCTCGGCTGCAAATGCCACAGGCCACACATCCTGCGGTGAGTGAGAAGCACTTTGTCCAAAGGGTTAAAGCGGCTCCCCACGAATGAGAATTGTGTTATTCGGCATGAAACAACTCGGGGTGCATCGTTTCCAGAGAGCAAATAATTCTGTATATATCCTCAATTCATGTAACTTACCAATTGTAACAGTTAACTTGACACTAACCAACATCATTATGCCAATCTTGGCAGTGGCAGCCAGCCCTTCACAAGGGTGGCTTCTGGGCTCTGGGCTGGGCTCCTCCTGGCTGGGCACCTGCTGCCTACATCCTGACCTGCTGCTTTGATCCCGATTCCTCCTCGGCAATTTCAGCGCACCAACTCACAGCAGGGCAGACTGCCCGATCAATCAACCCCCTGTGTCAGTGCAGCACATGCGCTGAAGGAGGGCACGTGAGGCTGGGGCCTGGCTGGCGCCACCTGGGAAGTAAATGCAAAAAATGTTACTATTTGCTGCCCTAAGCCTGCTTAATGATAAATCAACGTGGTGGCGTGCCCTTTGCAGGAGCACCACAAAGCGAGCATGAAATTAGAATGCAGAGACTGCTCTGCTTCCATGCACAGACTGGTGCAGTGTGTAAATTGAATTAATAAAAACAGGTACACAAGTGACAAACAGTATTAGATACTGACAGACTCTCGGACTGCTTGTGTGGCGCCCTGTTAATTACTATTCTCAAGTTGGTTCTCTAATCTATTGGCTTGTCTCTGGGATATTGTACCTGGCATTGCCCTTGGCTCCAGTCAACATATTGGTTGTAATGAACAGCTATAGGGCCTAGGATTCCAACTAAAGCACAAGAGGGGTAACTGTACTAAAGGTGGCAAAATGTGTGTACTCAGTTTGGTGCAGGGGCTTCTCTAAGGGACCACCGGTTCTTTCAGAACTCACTAATCTAATTCTGGGTTTTAGAGTTGAAGCACCCTGCTTGCTTTTTGCCCCAAATTTCCAGTTTTAGGGATGTATTGTTCAGCTTACTTCTTGGATTCAGAGTCGTATAGATATATGGGCCAATTCATGGAATTATTTGAGTGGAAAATCAGGGATTTGCGTTCCATTCTTCGTGTAAAGCCCTGTTCATCGATTCGTGCAATCGATTGCGTGGCACTTTTTCTAAATGTGCGGGGTCTTCATGCAGGCTTTGCACGTCTGTGCAAATGGTCGAGGCCTGCGCAGAGGGCAGAGCAGGGGGTGAAACTCGGACCATGAGGAGGAACAAGAGAAAAAGTGGGCATTTCGAGAGACGGGTACCAGGCAGTCCATATCATGACCACAAATGTGCACGACAAAGTGTATTCATGGATGCGACCGAGCAACCTCTCGCCAGCAAATGCCCATGCAAATCCCGCCATTTCTCTGGCACCCAAAGGTAGGCATAAGTACACATGCACATAGTAATAGCAGCGTGGAGTAGGTTTGGAGATCGGATTTAGGGGTGCATGTATGCAGTGTAGTGTAGTGAAGGAATGCAGCGGTTTGCACGCAGATCTTCTGAATTTTACCTGAGTTGCGATACATCATACGCATGTTGTCGGGGTGCCGGTAACAGTTACAGGGACCCTGCACAGGGTCCTCGAGATACAGACCTGCTTGCTGGGGACCCCAAGCACTGTTTGAAGGATGCGTGTTTGCGCACCCAAAGGCGCACGCAAAGGTACCAATTCTGTCTGTTTTTGCTCTGTTTAGGGGCGTGTCAGGGGCATTCTGGCTGCGACTTGTGTTTTATTTTGTGCAGAATATTCCATGAATACACAGGGCGCGCATTATTTATTCTGCACCCAGACTCTCGCAGTGTTGTTCTCAGGGCATGTACTTCGCGGAACAAAGGCACACTTTTTTCGATGAATCGGCCCCATAGTGTCTAGCTTACTTTTTGACTTTGCCTGCAACCACGTATTCTGGCTTGCTTTAGCATACAGGTCCGGCTTATATAGCATTACCCTTTAGCCTCAGGTAAACCTCCTGGGTCAGTTGCAATAACTTTGTCAAATTCCTACCAGCCATATGCCTCCCATTTGCCTAGGGTGAAAATTTGGGTTGCACATTATTTCAGCCTCTAAACACCAACCTTAATCAGTAGAAAAACCTGTGACACGTTCTTACAAGTAGGTATTTGCTCAAGGTACTTGCTAGGCTGACCCTTCCCCACCAAGCCAGAGATTACTCTCCTTACTTAAGTTCTTCTCTCAGGATATGCTGCTATACAGCATCAGCAAGCTGTTGGCTTTCTTTCCCGTGCTTGGTCTGGCTACTGAGAGTGTTTGAGATATAGCCTCCAGTTCTCTCCCTCACTTTAGGTCTGGTGTCTGCCTAGTAGGCATTGATATGTCTGGGCCTGGGTCTGGTATTAGAAATCCCTCTAAGCAGGTTTTCAGCTTTCTCCCCTCCTGTACCCCTGGCTCTGATCACACAGTCCTCCAAAGAGTGTCTGTATTTGTGCTTCCCCTCTCTGAGATTGAGGAAACAAAGACTTTTTTTTTTATACTGACTGGGCCAGGTGCATACTGCATGATAGTGTTGAGATGTCAAGTGTTTCTCTTACAGATCTTATTGGCAGTGAGACTTAGTAGTTCGGAATTTGCCTCCTGATCTCACAGCTTCGTGACATCCTGGGAATCACAGGTCAGGCTCTGGCTTGGTGAACCTCTTTTCTCTCTGACTGCCCAGCCCAGTTCAAACTTGGTGCCTTTCTTCCAACAATCACCCTCTTAACCTGCAGCGTTAACCAGGGCTCTAACCTATGCCCCTGGTTATTCAACGTCTACATGGCTGCTATGGCATGTGTGATTGCCACATTCACCTCTAATTTACAGTGTTATACGGATGACATGCTGCTATCCTTCAGGCTACCCACAGCCGCCTCCTCCTCTTCGACTCCACGCTCTCCTTCTCCTCTCACATTTCTGACATTGGAAAAAAGACTATCAACTACTCCTCCTTAGAGGCACTCTGCCTTTTCTCACTTTCCCGCAGCGGCTCACTGTCTCCATAGCCCTAGTTCTCTCTAGGCTGGACTATTGCAACAGCCTCTTCCTCAACCTCGCGGCTTCCACCCTGCGCCTTCTGCAACTTATCCAAAACAGAACCGAAAGACTTATCTTTGGCCTCAAGTCCAGGGATTGCATCTCTCTGGCGCTGAAATCCCTTCACTGGCTCCCTGTGGCTGCAAGGATCAAATTCAAGGCCCTATACATTGTCCACAAAGCCTTCTGGGGCCTGGGACCTACTTACCTTCAACATTGCCTTCCTAAATACGGTCCCTCTCGAGCCCTCTGCTCAGCTACCTACAACCTTCTACGAGTGACCTGGTTCTCCAAGCAGAGATTTGGAGGGAGATCCCTTTCCTCAGCAGGTGCCCCCCTCTGGAACAGCCTCCCTGCCACCCTCTGTCTTGAGCCTGAAATTCTCAAGTTCTGTAAACTCCTCAAGACCTTCCTCTTCGCCTCTTCCTTCTCTTTCACCCTACCCTGCTAACCTAGCTCTCTGCTCTTCCTGCTCGCCCTCCCTACACACAGCTTGTTGACCGGCTGCCTGGTGTATCTCAGAGTCTCACTGGACCCAGGCACTCCTGCCAGTCCTTCTGCACTTGCTGCAAGGCCCTACACCCTGCTGCACTTGTAATAAATCCTTGAGAACTTCTCTCTCTCCGCACTTCACCAGTCTCTACCGACTGGGCGCACTTGGTCCCCTGCCCCTCCCTTATCCTCCCACACTGCACGATCAGTTACAG
The DNA here is from genome assembly GCF_040938575.1 of Ambystoma mexicanum. NCBI lineage: Eukaryota > Metazoa > Chordata > Amphibia > Caudata > Ambystomatidae > Ambystoma > Ambystoma mexicanum. The sequence goes on from NC_090938.1 coordinate 419,230,966, forward strand.
CCGTGTCTGAAGATCTTTATGTTTCTTCTCCCTTGTCTGTGCGCTTGAAAACACTGCAGAATCGCCAACAGGCCTATTTGCTGTATCCAAACTGTTAAATGTATCATATTCACTTAATCTGCCTGTACAGATCGTTATTCAAGGACCCTGAGCGACTGTTGTCTTTCCTCATGTTCCTTCCCTCCTTGAGCGCTTTGAAACACTTGCCTGTGTATAGGCGCTATATAAATAAACATTTCTATACCATACCAACTAGGGGACAGGAGGAGAGGGTGGGTTTTAAAAGGATGTTGAGCATTTTTCATCCATGTCATGTGGTTTTGCTGTTTGTTTGCTGAACAGCCTCGTTGCCTCCCTCGATGATACACTGCTTCCTTTGTGGCAAAAGGGTTTAAGACTTGGAAATGTCTAATGTCTGGGGCCTGTTTGCTCCCTTTTACATGGGAATTTCAAGTTGTGTGTGTTTTCAGGGCCAAATAAAGGTTTTTAAAGTTCAAGCCCTTCTGCCGGATGGTGATGCTTTTAAGTGTGCTGTTCCAGCTGGGTACGAGGAAGTAGTATTAGGGCACGAGCGGAGTATAGGAATGTGTTTTTCTTCCCCTCTAAGTCTTACTCAGCCTACCTAGCCTCTTATCTCTGGGAAGCGGAGCCAGTGGTTACATTTTCAGCAAAGGAGTGGGTCCCAGCAGGACTCTGGAGTTATAAAGTCAGGGCTTTCTGCAACTTAACTGGGACTTGGGATGTCCTGTCTAGGTCTGTAGATGACATAACTCCAGGCCCCATGTGGTGGGGTGTGGAGAAACGATTAATTTTACCAAGGAGGACAGCTGTCCATGATGGAGACTTTGCACAATATCATCCTTTTGGAGTATGACACCAGAAGGATGGGACGGGAAAAGTGGCTCTGGTAAATCTCCCATTTACCTCCTTTGGGTTAGATGTAGCGTAGGGAGCAGGCATCTCTGGTGTTATTAGTTCACAGCAAATTGCACGCGAGAACACATTTAAACACATATGTGTTTTTTTCCTGCCTCCAATTTTAAGGAAGCGGGGAACACCCCTGCACCCCAGAATTGCTATAAATATCAACCCTGGATAGCGGTGGACACCCCCGCAACCCCTGCTATCCAGGGTTGCTATTTAACAATATATGCGGTCAAATTGCCCCAATGGCCAAATCACCCATGTGAAATTCGACCAAATTGATCGTGGGGTCATTTTCTTTGCTCAAAAAGGCTAATACCCCACAGATATATGTGTTTTCCATGTGACTTCATCACAAGAGTCACAGATGAACCAAGAGAAACCTCCCAGTGCTGCGTGCTCACGATAGTTCAATGTGAGCTTTATTCAATGTTTTATACAATGGCCATAGTAACTCTAACACAACCATTTAAAAAAGCATGAAGAATGGTGCAGTGATTTAGTAATTGAATTCAAAACAACAATGGTGCAGAGTGAGGAACCAGATTAATATATAGTAAGATGAAGCCAATGCATTTTAGAGCTAAGTCCATCACAACGGTTAAATCTGTACTGAGATGCACTCAAACTCAAAATAACCCAAACATATTTGTCTAAAAGAAAGTGTGAAAATAGACCAAATCAACCTGTGTGCTATTGGACACTAGCCCGGCCCTTCAATAGTCAGTACACCAGCAAGCAATCTTGTAATCATGCATGTCCATGTGTGGACAGCACTGTCCAAGCATGGACGGGAAGGGGGGAAAGGTGCATAAGTTAAAATCATAGGCCCCAAACTTCAGTTGACATCCAAAAGTCTGGGAATTCAGCACAGAGTCCTTCACATGAGGTTTGATAAGACAGTAAAGGAATCAGTGAAAATGGGAAAGCCCGGTAATTGGGGCTGTGAAACTAAGGATGGGATTTAAACAGAGACAGTGATCAAGAGATCACGTTGATTCATTAGAAAACTGACCATGTGGTCCACAAACCCTGAACATTGGAGCATTATATATTTATTGACCTAAAGTGACATATTGAGCACATATCACAATTCTTATTTATAGCAAATAGGCGAGAATGAGCACGAGTGTACCGGGATCTCTTTTAGACTGTTGAATCGGCACCACTCCATGTGAAATGATGAGTTAGTCTTGGATATTACAGCAACCGCAGAGCAGAGGATGGACATAGGGATCCCTGAGGCCCCTTATAGTGCTCTTCTCTCTCAAAAGTGTCATGGAGGATTCTGTCCTCCTGTGCTGAGCTGACAGACAGGAAAGACGGTATCCATTTTAGTGGATAGGGTACGTACTTCATACCCTGTCACTGAAAGGTCCATTTTTCAAGAAGGGACACAGAGCAGACTCCACCAAAGTGAGGTGAATGTGTGTTTTCTGATCCTTGACTGGGGTCACTTGAGAATGGCACCCAATTACATGATCCCTTCCTCATAAGGTGCAGGAGGCTCAGTAATTGCAGTACACGCTGAGAGACTCACAGCAGGCCTGCCTTGGGGACTCCAGTGCTTCTTATAAGCTGGTCCTGTGGTGCTTGCAGTGGCTACACAGAGATCCTCATCACTGCAGGTAGGCCTATTAAGGGACATGGGGCAGAGGGAGCACCACGTCATACCGAGAAGGGTGTCTGAAAGCTTTATTATGACCAACCCTTGCTTTACTGTTCCTTTATTTTCTTTAAAGTCTTTGTTGTTTTGAGCAAACAGGATACAACAGACTTCAAGCAACATGGGTATAAATGTAGAACCAGTAGTCCGAACTATGATTTAGTTGCCTATCAATGTATACTTGTTCATGTAATACTATTAGTACTTGTAATCATACCCAATACTATGCCACTGTTGGGTAATCACCAGTATTGAATACTCCAGAGCTTAATAGGACAATCTACAATAACATAACAGCAAACACAACAAAATCATCAGAAAATGAACTCCTTGGTAACATCATTAGTAGTGGTTGAGTGCGTTGGTAGATCACTAACGGCTAGATGGGGAGCCTGCATTAAACTGGACCTAGAATACATTATTAAAGAGAACCTCATTAAACAGTAGTTCCAGACTGTGAGTATTATGGTGAAGGTTTACTTGTGTATAACTGGGATCTAAGAAGCATCTGTGAGGGTCTCATGCGTGGTAAGGATCTGGAGACAAAGACACCTCATTCCTCACCAGTCCACAGGATGCCCCAGCTGCCCCTTCATAGGGTGGAAGTGATGTATGGTGTTCTGAGGGATAGCTTGGCTGCCTATGGCAGAACTAGGCACCTTTGCTCATACAAAGACTGTTTGCATTTAAGCAATTGCATTAGCGCCAGTGTTACTGTTAAAACGCTTGCACTGTTCACTACTGATGTGATTGACCTTGTACGAACCATGTTTGTGTATGTGCAAATGTTCCTGAATATTATATGCCACTGATAGGAAACTCAGGAACATTTCTGCTATCCAATGAGTGATGCTGTATGGATAGCGTGTGTATCTAACCTGAAAATATTGCCTCGTGAACTGAAGAAGCTGAACCCCTTTGTCTGCAGTTTGACACTCCCCAAACCGAAGAAGTGACAACACTGCGGTTGGTTTCAGGACTTCATGTTGTAGACCGTGATCTTTGATAGATGTTTCTTCTTTTTTTTTGTTGATTTGTGCTTGGCAGCCATTATTGGTGTCTTATATGTACTTGAGAGTGGAAACCTTGTTTTTATTTCACCACATTTTACGGAATTTGGGTACTTTTCTATTGTGACGTGGAACTATGCGTGTAATCAAACATGTTTTGTAGCTGTAGGTTTGACTGTAGGTTTCACTAATAAGATTGGGAGGCTCTGTTGTTGCTCACACGACTGTTCGGCTTCTTGTAGAATCGATGTAGCTTTGTACATTAACGAAGTGAATATTTCAGTATGACTATTGTTTTTGTTTTTTTTGTTTTCATCTTTTCATTTTTTCCGGTTTATTTTCAGGCAGGGTCATTTTGATGCGTTTTTAATCTATATATTTTGTAACCTCAATGCTATCCTGAGGCATTGATCTGGGGTGCTGAGGGGGCTATAGTCCCGGGTCTTTTGGTTGTAGCCTCGGATAGAAGCTTGGGGACTGAAACCAAAACGGTAGCTAGCCCTGCGCACTGACAGTCTGTGCCATAATGACTGGAGTGCCACAATATATAATCATGTGATACACATATTTCACAATCAGTGATAGTGCCGGGGTGCCACATTATTCACACTTTGCAACCACATTGCTCACAAAGTGTAACGGCCCAATGCATGGGATCGACGTTACAGACACATAACACAAAGTATGGGACACACGTTGGACTCTTCTTTTGCCCCATGTTCATGACCTATTCAGCACACAGGCACATCTACACATGTGTCTAAGCATTGCATATATGGAATGTGCACATTCCGAATTTACCACACTTTAGGGGCACATTGAACAAGCGCAAACAACAAAGGTTCATGTATGATGTTCTGGGTTTCTTTCACTTGAACCTTGGACTGTGCATGCTTTCAACTTTTGATCCCATTTGTATGGGTGTTTTTATTTCTTCAAGCTTGCAACAATTATCGCAGGGATCCAACTCCAGTGGGCCAGATTCGCACAAGCTTTTTTTTTTTTTATTATTATTTTTTTTTTATTTTAATAATGTTTTATTAAGGTATGTAGTATACAATCATAAAGTCATAACTTCATAAACATAATGCAGTGAAACTTTTACATGAGAATAGATTAAACAATGGTAAAATGGAAGTGTTCCAATAGAGCAATTAATTAATTACACTGTGTACAATGTGAAGTTGAGCATATAAGGAACAAATTGTCAATATAATTGAAAACTTACACAAAAGAACTATAGCACAGTGTTGTGCACAACTTAGTATGGAACAAATTCTGCATTATGAAGTCTAAGTGGGGGGGAGGACAAACATAAGACTGACATATGACAAACACGACATATGGGGGGAGGGGGGAGAAAGGGAGGTGGTAGGTATTGATGAAGAGAGGCACATGGGCATATAATACAGTAAATATTCAGTTAAGTGTCCAGGTTAGTATTCACATATAATGATCTTGGGAGCATCAAAGGAGTGTGAGAGATTTGGAGAAGTCACATTCCATGCGTGGTTACATTAAAATGGTTCAGAAATCGAGTGAAAAATGACCACTTAGCATTAAACTTAGGTATAGAGTTAAGATTGTTTGCCATACACATTTCCATCTTTTGCGTGAGACATATGTTATTCCACCAGCTTCTTATATATAAGGAATGAGAGTCTTTCCAATTGCCAGTTATACTCTTCATAGCCAAACAAATAAAGAGATCATAGAGCCTGGAAGCATCATATGGCAAGTGGGTGGTAACTGCCAGGCTACCTAAAACAATATTCATAAATGAAAGTGGTATATCGGTGAAGAAAATAGAGCTTTTTATAATGGCGCAATCCCATTGAAAAAGGCTCTGTGCATCAGGCCCTGTGTCTTTTACAATCCTGGCACTCATCATTTTCTTTCGTGTATTTCCTTGCCACACTGTTCGTTTTCTGCTTGAATGCCTTCTTCAGGTGTCTGTTCAAGAGTCTGGCGTCATGCTTTTATTCAGCTGTGATGTACTGCCCAGAACCTAAATTATCAGTAGGTGGTGGCCTCGGAAGGTGACCTTCGAATCAGTGTGTGGGATGCTTTGAGAACAAATCAGGAGGGAACCAGCTAAAGGGATCTCCTAGAATGGGCTTCCGGGGATCACAAACTGCCACTAGGCTTTCTGGGTGGCGCTTTGCCATAAAGTGCTGCAAATACTACGGTACCCTCAGGGAAAACACATTTGAGCAGAACCTTTCAAGTTGTGTAGGTTTGTTACATAATGGACTTTAACCCTGTATCATGGTCCCAGACATGCAGTGTTATTTACGCTCAGTTATCCAGCCACTGATGTGTATGCCTAATTTTGGTTTAATAGAAGAGAGAGCGAGGGAGAGGGAATTGGAGTTCTGAACTGAAAATATATTGTTGGCATAGCAAAGGGTACTATCCAATGAGAAGTTTCCTAACACTATTTTCTCCAATCAGCAGCGTTGTAAACATGAAGTCAGGTGCCTGGCTTTCCATTTCCCAGCTACAGCTATTTTCCATTAGGCTATTGCTCTATTCTCCTTCTGTCTAATTCTCTTGTACATCTGCCCCCCTTATCACATCCTCCTTTAAATGCGTATACCCTCCTCCATGCAGCCTGGTACCTATAAATGCAGCACGCAAATAACTTCAGTAAACGCCCAAACTATTGGAATTGCCAATGCTTGTCAACTCTGTCATAGAACCTTGTCAGCATCACGCTTTACCCAAAGAGAGCTGCTTGAAAGGGCATTTGAACAGTTACGATAAAAAGCAAGATTCACTATTTAACAGTTGCAAAATTCTCTACTGAAGAATCGCAATCATAATTTAAGGCTCTTTTCTTTGTCATCAAGTAAAAAATAGGCACTCACTACAATCAAAAATGAGCACTGTTTACTTGATGGAATCCGCATATTCCACTGAAAACGTTACTTTTGGGTAAATGTTTCACCTTCTGAATGCCATTGTTGTGTACTTCCAGGTCAGTTTCACTTCGGGTTTTGCCTTTATTAATGGCTCCTGGGTGAAGAGGTTTCACTGCAAGAATTGTTATGGGCCAGTTGTCACTTTGGTTGGCTTCCTTCAGCCCTGTGACGAACACCGAGCTGGCAAGATTGTCGCTCCACAATCCATCAGTGGACTCAACTGTTTCCCATGCGATGAAGCACTGTCGCCTTACACCAGAGACCCACATTAGAAGCTCTGCTATGAAAACGGGTATTCAAAAAACAAATCTTCATAGCGGCTAAATTAGTCAGTTAATAGCATATGTAGATTCCGAGGGGGGCTGTTCTCAGCTGTTATAGTGATAAAAGATCCTGAAATTCGCTCATATTGTTATTCACTGATCACACGTTCTAACCTTGAGCATGAAGGAGCATTGTTCAAAGAATGCTCAGTTTTCCTCCAGAGCTTTCATTAGCACGACTCTTGTTCTTGTCCCCCACTCGTCGAGAGGAGAAATGAGGCAAGAAAACATTTTATTTGCAAATGCTTTAGATCATTGATTGTTGTCAATTTGTTATGGTGATTTATTGGAATGAGCATGATGGTAAGGATCTCAGACACCTGTGCTTATAAACCTAGATGTTTGCTCCTTGATGTTTTGATGAAGTCAGTGTACTGACCCTGTCTTGAGAACTGGGGAGGACCCTTGAGACCTAGAAAGCCAAGTCTCCCAAGGACCTTGGCCGAAAGCTGTGAGCTACTTGGATAAGTTAGTGCTTGAAATTCCAGCCGCCTCCCACCTAGCAGTTCAGTGTGCCTCTCTTCCTCATCCACTCTATAACGTGTTCATTAAAGTAATCTAGTTTATACCAGACTGTGCCTCTGAGGAGTTGCCTTCTGGCAAGGGTGTAGGAGACCTGGCGTTTTGATTTTGATTATCTGAAGGGAAATCTGTTAATCATACTCCCCTTTCATAAGCTCCATGTGTGAAGGCTTCTTGAATAAGACACAGACGAAAGATTCAAAGTTCAAACAGAAATAATGAATGAACTCAAATGTCAGGATGGTAGAAGGCCTAACTTGCCCTATTCTAAGGTGGGATTTCCATACTTGAACAAAACTAAGGAAAGTCTGAGTCAGAGAGTTCAACTTAAAATTCTATCTATGTCCATAATCTACGCTTGCCCTCACAGCTAAAGCTAAACAACATGTAGGGATGTCAATAATCAAATAAATGGTGATCAACACAAAGTTCTGAGCATCTTCCAGCTCCTAGCTTCCCTCTCAGCTCCCCTTCCCCAAGTTCAAGAAAGTTCCAAAAGTTTCACAATAACCATTCCCAAGTTCAAGACAATATAGTTCAAACGAAAAGCGTGGGGTTCCCTTCCCCAGGTTATATGCAACACAGTTAAAAAGAAAATGGTTTTACAGCTTCATCCTCAAGACAGCATTTGCCGTTCATCAAGTCTCAGGGTTCCCGTCCCCAAGACTTCAACATAGCAACTCGTATTTGCTTTAGTCTTTTCAAAAAGGTTCAACAACACTCTTGGCTTGTTTAACAATGTCTTTAGTTTTCACAATTTAGGGCTCACTGGTCTAGGGGCAGTTGTAATACCACCCAGTCCACCCATCACAGGTCACACAACCAGGATCCCTAGGCTCCTGAGCCCACACAGGTTCTTTAGTACTTGCCCCTGTGTTCCGAATCACATTTGTTTATCTCCTCTTTGCTGACCTCTTGTCTTTAAGTGCATGCTTACGCTCGTATGGCTTCTCCTAGTTAGCCCCTCGGCTTTGCCACCACATGTCCACACCTCTTGCCATTCTTTGACCTTGCCGCATGCATTTGTGCATATAGTTTACTTTCAGGTGGTCTAATTGATGCCCCACCTTTGTATGGCACTCTTACACACTTGCGCTCTTCTCCTTATGTTATTTTCACATGGGCGCTTTCCCTTTGGCTGTCATCTGCCATTTGCTTTGCCCATAAAGTTGCATTAAATTTAGTATTCGAATTGGTTAAATTCAAGTTTTCCTTTAGTTCAATATTCAATATGCATAATTCGACTTTGTTTCTAGTTTTAATTCAGTTTGGAATTTAATATGCCTAATGTAGTATGGTTGCAAGTTTTCATTCGGTTCGGTATTCAAGATGCAAAATTCACATTAGTTTCAAGTTTTCATTTAATTATATACTTAATTCCTTCTCTGCTGCCTGCCAGGAGTCCCCAATCTAGTGTGGCTCTTCCCAACACTCACTGGTCCTCGGCGGCTCCCGCTGCTTCCTCCTGCTTCTCAGGTCAATGGACCGGCTTCTGCGAGTCCAGCTCACACACCAGCTGCAACTCTGCACACGCTGGCAAATTAGTTTTCTCCACAGGGATGCGGACAGCGTCCCGTCTTCTGTCCTGCTAGTCCGCAACTGCTTGGATTGGCATATGGAGGCTCCCTCACCTGTGATAGCCTCACAGCTTCCCTCACTTTGGGCTCTCAAATCCTGCGGGACCCTGGACGGCATCCTTGCTCCTTCGCCGTCCCACCACAGCTGCCTCCTCTCAGGATGCGTCACCTGCTGGCCTCTCCCACACAGGCCTCCTTGTTCCTCCGTGTGCTGTTCTCTGGATTTCCATTTATACACCTGCAATCATACTTGGCAGGTTGCAGGAGTGCATTCTCAATGGTGCTTGCCTGACCATAATTAAAGGGACATGCCTGACCCTCACAGTACTCTGCAGGCATCTTACTCGTCCCAGTGCTAAAGTAGTAAACTTTGTTTTTAGTGTTCATTACTCTCAGTCGCCTTTTCCTCGTGTCAGTACTGGAGTGGTGAACTAGGTTATTAGTGTTCACTACTCCTAGTTGCTTCTTCCTCATTGTAAAGACTGGATTAGGGGTTTCTGTACTCCTGCCCTCTATATGGCAGAGTAGAAGCACAGAGGACCCCAGCCAAGATTCTCTATTTGGTAAACGTGGACGAGCAATCAAGGCTTAAGCCCTCAGGAGGTGATGCAGGCTGGTTTTTAAGTACAGTGTAGTCCCCAAGCACCCACACAGGAATGTCCACAAACTATGTTAGTGATAGCACAACTCTTTATACAAATAAGGTCAACTTATATACACATAATATAACACACTTTGTGCTCAGGCTATTCTATAATGATGAATATATACAATATCTCTGTGATACCACAATTCACTCTTGACTCCTTTAAAACGTATGAACGGGCGATAGTTGCAATAACATACAAGTTTAATAGCAATGTGAACCAACACCAGACATAGGAGAGAAACAAGTAGTAAACAATTGGCAGAATACAGGGTTGCTACCACCCGACACCGTTCTGTGTGAGGATCCACCCACCTGGGCAACCTGTAAATAAGATATACTGACAAGCCCAGTCAATATATTGTTTAGCAGAGTATTGTTCCCTTCTAGAAATGTTCTACGACCCCAATGTACCTGGTTTAGCAGAGTTTGTTGTCGGGTCTTTGAAAGATCCTTCTCGAGTGAACTTCCTTTAAGGCAGGAGACACAAAGCATTGGGATTCCACAAGGAAAAGCTGAGCAATGTTGTTTGAGGCAGCAGCTTCGGTCCTTGTGGTGCTCGATGATCGTTCGAAAATGTTCTGCAATGGTGAGGCGTGCAGTGCACCTCGATGACAAGTGTTTGTTACCGCAAAGGGAAGACAATGAAGAACTGTAGGCCCAGCAAGGGCATTGGGTCCTCAGCAAATGGGACGGGACCACGGCTGGCGTCCAGATCTTTGTTGGCGTCTTTGAGGTCTTCAGGTAACGGGAAACCCTCCTTGCGGATTCTCCTCAGTCGTCGACAACCCTGACTTTCTCTAGCAGGATGGAAGCAGTCAATGGTAATGAGCAAGAGAGTCCTTGATTCAAAGTGTCTTAGGGAATGGAGCGTTGCAGCTCTGGTCGATGAGGCCTCGACTTCCTAGCACTTCACTTCAGTTTCCTCAGCGATCCCTATCTCTGGTCATCAGCCTGTCGAGGACTGACTTCCAGGGAGCCTTGGTGAAGATTAACTGGTGCAGGATGGTATCTCGTAGCTCGGGAAGAGGTCTCCTAGCCAGGTCCCCTCTTGGATCAGTTCCTTGACAGTCACGCAGCTTTTAGATTAGGACAGCAGCAACAATTCCTCTTCTTCCAGCCGGCCTCAAGGTTAAGCATCAAGTTTCAATTTCATCTTCTGAACGACTTGCATCAGTAAGAGGTCCCCAGATATACTGTTGGTCTCTCATTCACTCTGCTGGGTCACACTCAGGCAACCAATCATTCAGAAGGGCATTCAGGCAGGCAGCCAATTAGGCTCACAGTGCATTCAGGCTTTTCTTCTCAATTCAGACACTCGCAACATGGAATGTGGATTTGGAAAAGCACCCAGCCATTCAGCAACCCACACTGCCTTCATCCCATTTTCGGGAAGGGCTGTCTCAGTCTTAGTGTCACACACCAGATACCAGACACCCATAACATGAAATGCGTATTCGTCACACTCTCCATTCACCCAGGTCCCACCCTCTGGGCGTACCTACAACATACAGTCATTGGAAACCAGTCTGACCTGCACTTTCACACAATACCATATATGGAACTTCCACCCAACAGCCAGTCAGGGGAAGGGACAGAGTCAGGGCTTCCCGGTACTGTGGGTAAACAAGTAACAGGCGATGGGAGCCAAGAGGCCACGGGGGCCATCTTGTCCCCATAAGAAATCCCTTGATTCCGAAGTCAGGGCCTGGGTATCCCAAAATGGAGGATAGAATACTCAGGGCACCTGTCAAATTCAGCATGGAGCTGCCATCAGCCCATACTCTGCTCTGTGGGCCACATACACTGCGGGTACAGGGTTGTACTCCCACCCATGGGTGCCATAAGAGTATCCCAAAGGTCTGTTCATCAAACCAAAAAGAGGAAGATCAGCACCACCAGGAGTCCCACATGAACTCCTGCGTTGAAAACAAGACAGAAAAACATGATAAAAAGGAACAAAGGACAAGGATACGGAGGCCCTGTCGGCAGCCTATCGAGGACTGACTTCCAGGGAGCCTTGGTGACGATTAGCTGGTGCACGATGGTCCCTCGTGCCTCGGGAAGAGGTTTCGTAGCCAGGTCCTCTCTTGGATCAGTTCCTTAACAGTCACGCAGCTTTCAGATTAGGACAGCAGCAACAATTCTTCTTCTTCCAGAGGGCCTCAAGGTTAAGCATCAACTTTCGACTTGAGCTTCTGAACAATTTCCATCAGTAAGAGGTCCCCAGATATACTGTTGAACTCTCATTCACTCTGCTGGATCACACTCAGGCAACCAATCATTCAGAAGGAAATTCAGGCATGCAGGCAGCCAATCAGGCTCACGGTGCATTCAGGCCATTCTTCTCCACCCAGTCACTCAAAACATGGAATGTGGATTAGGACAAGCATCCAGCAATTCAGCACTCTAAACTGTATTCATCCCAGATTCGGGCAGGACTGTCTCAGTCTGTGTGTCACACACCAAACACCCATAACATGAAATGCGTATTTGCAACACTCTCAATTCAACCAGGTCCCACCTCACGGGCGTACACACAACATAAAGGCATTTGAAAGTGATGTATCTACTGGTGGTATAAACTTCAAGCAGGACACACAGGAACCACCAGAGAGCCAGGTATACAAAAGGTAAGTCTTCTTTATTTAGTTACAGCTTCAGTAGGAAGGTGAGAATAGGAGATCAATAGTCATGCTGCCTTCCACCCTGGCTCTCTCCCTGCTAGTCCCTAACCGTCCAACCTGGAACCCTCTCACTCACCGCAAAAACAAAGAGGTGATGGCTGGAAGGTTTAGACTGAATCTTAACCACTGGCAATGCTCGGGGCAACCCTCCAGACCATCGTTCTTCGCCTGCCAAGCCATTACAGAAGGGGAAAGACCATATGCAAATCAGGCTTGGCCCCACCCCAAAAGGGGCAGTCCAGCCCGAACTGCTGGGTCACATCCCTTCTGCACGAGACCACAAGCATCCCCAAACATGTTTCACCCTTGTTGGGGCTCATCAGTGAGGAGTAGCTTGGGTCTCTAGGCCCAGCAGGCACGGGACCCACGTCTGGGCATACCCGTCCCACTCGGGGTGACAAAGCAAAAACAAAGAGGTGATGGCTGGAAGGTTTAGACTGAATCTTAACCACTGGCATTGCTCGGGGCAACCCTCCAGACCATCGTTCTTCGCCTGCCAAGCCATTACAGAAGGGGAAAGACCATATGCAAATCAGGCTTGGCCCCACCCCTCTCACTCACCACCTTCCATACCTCACACCAACATTCCAAGCTCCACTCACAGACCCACAGCTCTCCTACCAGATATAGACCATACGCTTACTAGGATATAACACCATCCCCTTCCTTACAACCCAAAATAAACTTTCCAAAGTGCAAAGAAAATAACCCTCAAGAAACTGACACCTTTGTCCTGGTTGTGCTTGGCGGTGGCAGCCCCCCAGAACCTTGGGGCTGCCACCCCCACGCACAATCTGCTCTCTGAGCAGACCCCACTAACAAACTAAAACCCTCAATACAAAACCTACCTCCTTCCGTTAGGGCCTGCCACACCCAAACCCTGAACCTGCCACGTCCAGGCACAAACCTCACCCCTATTGCAGGACACTACCGTCAAACTGCACAGCGGGCAAAACCTACCTACTTCCAAATTCAATACAACATCTGGAAAACAACTAAAAACAACTAAAATGGTTAACTAACCTAGTAAATAATTCTAAACACACAACCAAACAACATCACCACCTCCCTCCACATAAAATAAACAAGAAAATTATAGGATAGCCACAAACAATACAGAGGTCACAATTAAAACACGACACACCCACAAAAGACGTGGTGCGCTAAAAAGGTAATGTGCACAGACACAACCGTGCAAACACAGGAAATTCTTACACAAATGTTGAAAAGATGAAAATAAAACGCTTGCAGAATATTCCCGAAAACCCCAAATATACACACAAGATGAAAAATGTGGTGCATTGCAAAACATAATATTACAAAAAAAATTGTTTAGATGCACATGAGAGATGAAAAGTAAAATGTGCAAATCTAAACTCTCCCAAAACTAAATATTAAAACGGGTGTCAGTGTGGTTCAACTCAGTTTAAAACTGCAAACTCCCCAAAAAAAAACACCACACAAACAAAAACTCCAAAACTGTGTGCCACCCCAAAACAAAATATGATAGCAAAATCAACTGGCGAGCCACTACTCCTCTTGAGGCATCGCCTGGCACCACAGAAAAACCTCCCAGGAACATGAACTTCACTCCCATACCTCCAACCTCAACTCTGAGGAACACTGTGCGGTCACCTACAACGCACAATTACTACAACACGGGCCCCATGCCCTAAAACTCACACGCAAAACAGATTGCGTTGAACAAATCTCCAAACATATATATATGGGCCCCCTGCCCTGGCTTCTACGCCACTACCCTAATCGAAGGGCTTAACTCCCTGGAGCACTCACTATAAAGTGTCCTACCTCCTCAATAATTGGGTTTCCTACGAAGGTTTTCGAAATACAAACAGCAACCACACCTGGCCACAGTGTGGAAGCTAAAACCCTTTATATGCATGCAACCCCACTACAAATGCACCATACATGACACATACAACACCACTACACAACGTGCCACACTCGCACACATGCTTCATAAACAACCCAACTGTGCTTCTTCTTGTACATACTCCACTTTAAACATGTATGTCCCCAAATACATACACACAACAATTAACTCCATGCACTCACCCACCACACACGTGTTTTTTACACAGTAAAATATTCTCCAATATAGAGATGCGTGACGCCAATGGCAATGGTGGTGATCAGTCACCATGCCAAAGGTGAACCCAATTCACAATAAACGCATCCCCATAAGATTTCAACAAACCCATAATTTAAAACATTTATATCAACATTAGTGATTGCTTATATCATTAAAAGAAACGTAGTAGACTTGACATCTTATCACCCGATAAGCTTCATACAAGGAGCTAAAAACGTTTTGCGCAACATCATATCAAAATGTTCATTTAACAAAATGGAACATATGCAGCCCTTAAAATGCAGTGCAAATTTCTAAATTGTAATTTCTACTCATCACTTCCATCACACATTCCGCACACAAATATCCATGCAGACCCAATTGCATAACCTCCACCATATTGGTATCATCACACACTGCACCCGTACATAACAACTCATTCAACCTCAAAGCTTATTCTGCATTAATCCCCATAAACTCATCACAAATAAAATATTGAGCAACAAACTTATGAAACAGTTTAAAAACACTGCAACCCACGTATTTACACCTTTTTACAGTTGCCTTCACACTGCATCCTCCCCGACCTGAAGAACCTACAGTTTCCAGCATCACTCGCCTTGTTCCCTGTGATGCTGTCACGTCCACCAGGTTTCACACTGATGCAGGGAACAACCCGCAACCCAACAGAATCTCAATCACTCACACGCTCACACACGACTCCACAGGCAAAGGCAACAGTTCCCTACCAGTACGCTTGGTACTTCAGACGTTTATCGACCCTCTCTCCTCTGGCAACTGAAATGGAGGTACCCTTTCCTCTGGCGCCGCTATCGGCGCAATCGCCACGGCAAAACGGACTAGGTTTCACGTGACCAGCAGCCAGTATCACGTGACTCTCTTGCACGTCGACCGTGGCTTCCTGGACCTGTCATGAGACTGCTGTTTTGTATAAAGCCTGCTGAGAACTCGGAAACGGTGCTTCTCAGCTGCTTATTCAAGTACTGCGTGGCGCTTTGGATTCTACCGGTAATTTTGGAACTTACGACTACGGATTGCTTCTTTTGGATTTGTTTCTGGACTCTGCCCCTGAACTGTTACGTCGCCTTGGACCTTTGGATTGCTTTTCCCCTATTTTGATCCGGACTTTGCTTATGGTTTTCCCTACGGATTCTGCTTCAACGGATACCACGTGGATTGACTCCTGTTGATTCTGGTGTGTGTGTTTCTATGGTTCGCCACTCGATTGGGTCCTACCATACTGCAACATAACCCGGTCCATTGGTTATCATTTAAGACCCCTTTCATGTCTCCTATCTGGTGCCAAGTCCCCTTTACTCCTTCGTTGCCAGTTCATACACATCCTTAGGTAAGCAGTGTTTATATCACCTGTATATCCAGTTTGTTTCTTTTGCACTGCTTGATTACTTGCCTATTGCCTTGCAGCGTTCAAGGGGTCTCTTCGGCAGTTTCCGGTTCCACCTCGACGACCTACCACTCACCTGTGGCCGCAAAGACTCCACAGGCAGTGATTACATTCTGCCTGTGGGGGGCTTGGGGACGGAGGTATCATATAATCTGCACGACCATCAAGGTTACAGAACAAATGCATTCTCCATTCATTGTTTAACAAAATGCTGTGCAGGTATTTTGATCCCAGAAAAAAAAACGCTGCAGCCATAAATCCCGATGTCAACTTGGAAAGTAAACATTAAAATAAAACTGATAGATGACGATTAGGAAAAAGTACTTCCAAGCTCCCCAAGCATCTTGCCAGAGCTCCGATGTCAATCTCCTCATGTCTTCATAAAGGACGCACTGTTTACCTTAGTTCCGCTGCCATGATGGCTGCACACAGTTCCTCATGACTTCAAAACAAATGCACCGTTTATCTTCGCTCTGCTGCCATGATCGCCGCACACATTAAAGATTCCTCAATGAATCCTGGACGTAATTCATTATACTTTATTACGCAACGTTCGCACGTTCAAAGGCCTTTCTTCTAGTCTCTCATCTCCGAACACAGAGAGAGAGAGAGTTATGGCACAGGGTAAATCGCTGCGTTCCAGCCATTCCGTTGGCTGGAATGCAGGGCCTGCTCGGCGCGGGCCCCCGCCGACGGCCCCTGTGACCCTCACCAAATAGCACACAAATCTCCTGCGCTTCATTATTATTATTATTATTATTATTATTGTATTTTATTACAGTACCTTTTTGTAACGTGAGCCGCTAGAAACAAAATCCTGCACCTTTTTCTTAAGCGCTGCCATGTGCCTAAAACGGCCTCAGTCCCTCTCTGTACCTCGTACAACATCAGACCAGGGCACACCATCAACCTCCATTGCCTCCATATGCCGGCCTTTTGCCACTCCTGTGACTCTGCTCACTCCTTCGCAGCCACGACGACGACACAGGCACCTCCTTATTTGGCCTCGGTATCCTCCACAGACCAAAATGATGGCACAATCACCTCCTTATGTGCCACCAGCTTCTTCCTACAGCAGCAGTTCACCATCACAGGATCTCATTCAGCTGGTGCTGCCATCAGGCTTCTCCTTCACTTCCTCACCTTCCTAGGTTCTTAATATCCTCGTCGCCAAATGATGTATCTACTGGTGGTATAAACTTCAAGCAGGACACACAGGAACCACCAGAGAGCCAGGTATACAAAAGGTAAGTCTTCTTTATTTAGTTACAGCTTCAGTAGAAAGGTGAGAATAGGAGATCAATAGTCATGCTGCCTTCAACCCTGGCTCTCTCCCTGCCAGTTCCGAACCATCGAACCTGGAACCCTCTCACTCACCACCTTCCTTACCTCACACCAACATTCCAAGCTCCACTCACAGACCCACAGCTCTCATACCAGATATAGACCATACACTTACTAGGATATAACAGAAAGGCTCCAGCCAATCTGGCCTGGATTTGCCCACAATACCATATATGGAACTTCCACCCAACAGACAGTCAGGGGAAGGTACAGAGTCAGGGCTTCCTAGGACTTCGGGAAAACAAGTGAAACAGGTGATGGAAACCAAGAGACCACGGGGGCCATCTTTTCCCCATCAGGAATCCCCTGATTTCCATGGCAGGGCCTGTGCCTAAAATGGAGGATACTCAGAACACGTGTCAAATTCAGCATGGATCTGCCACCAACCCATACCCTGCTCTGTGGGCCACACACAGGTGCCCAGAAACATACACTAGCAGTACAGTATTGTACTCCCACCTATGGGTGCCATAAGGGTATCCCAAGGATCTGTTCATCAAACCAACAAGTGGAAGAGCCGCACCACCAGGAGTCCCACATGAACTCCTGCGTGGAAAAGAAGATAACACATGATACAAAGGAATAAAGGACAAAGATGGGGAGGCCCTGTCCCGCCGATGCATTTCCAGCATCACACTCATCTCAATACTAGAGGGGTGAACTAGGTTACTAGTGTTTACTACTCATAGTTGCTTCATCCTCATCTCAGTTCTGCCAGATGAAAAAAATTGTGAAAATTTGGGATCAGTTTACAATAACCTATAAAGGCTGGGGGAGGATTAGGTTGATCTTCCATAGTGAAAGGGGGATACCAGGTCTCTTACTTAACCAATTTCTTCTTCTTCTCCCTCTTTCTGGTTCTTCTAGAGTAGTATTATCCCTGGACACATCCCTGGTCAGTGGAACGGTGTATAGCAATACCCCATAACTGCCTCTGGGATATAGGGATCTCCCTGAAAGGGAATTGCAGAATACTGCGTCTCACCTGAGAACATCTCATCCCCACTCCTCAAAGACCCTCCACCCAGGTGATCCTCGCTTGCTTCTCCACCCCCAGGGCCAGGATCCAAGAGCGATGGCTTTTCCCTGAGAGGAGTCCAAAAGGGAAGTAGATGTGAGGACGCCCTCAGGTTTCTCACACATGCCAAAAGCATAGTGTTTACTTGTGCCCTACTGCATCAGTATCCTGATTCGCAGTTCCTACTCTGATAGTGTCAGAGAGCAGGTTCAGAGATCACAGGTCCTGCCTTAAAATCTGCAGTGACAGACTTGTACAGGAGCTGCATTTAAGCTATGCATGGGATTGATAAATTTAGACAATGTGGGTTTGGGTTGGAACTATTGAATAGGTGAGGTACATTGAAGTGTGCAGTTTGGAACGTAACGGGGTTGTTGTAAATGACAGAGCTGTTTTAAACTCGGCTAGGGATGGGGTTATGTGTTTTGATATAGTTTATTTGTTGAGTGTTTTCTGTGTTTTGTTCATTCTTTGTATTGCGTTTTTACTTTTTTGCGCAAATCTTTTACGTATGTGTAGTGGGAGCCTTTGTAGACATTGGGGTGGATCCTATTTGATTTTTATGTACATTGCCCACTTACTTATAACTACCTTTGTGTATTGTATGCAGCTATTTTTTATTTGTTATTCTATTTTTATTATTTTTATTTTGTATTATTATTTGTTAATTATTCCCTATTGAACAATGTTTCATAATTTCATTTTTTTAACTTGGAATGTGAAAAGTGTGAACTGTCTGTCCAAATAAAAATGAATGTATTGGATCCAAATGTACAAATGCTGTTAAACTCTAAATACACTCATGCCTTTACTAGCAGCTATGCTTCTAGGTCTAGAGGGGTCTGTGTCTTGATTCAAAGGGGTTTACCTGTTGGTGGGCGGAGATTGACACAGAGGGTAGATTTGTGTTGGCTACTATCGTTTTGGATGGGGTGAAAGTTGGTGCTGGGACTGTGTAAGGCCCCTTTAATAATGGTGGTTTTTGTTCAAAGATTTAGCTGTACAATTGGTGTGTGTATATGCTGATTTGATGATTATTGGGGGAGACTTTAATTGTGTTGTGGGTAGTAGATTAGACAGGTCAACAAATTGTACATGCCCAGGGAACAGTGCAAAGAAAGATCTTAAATGTATGATTGGGAGTTTTGATTTGGTGGATCTTTGGAGAACTACGTTTCCAGGTATATGGGAGTATACTTTTTATTCACCTGTGCATAATTCTCACACAAGGTTTGACTATTTTTTCTTTCTGATAGGTTACTTAATGGGGTGAGTGCTGTTGGCATACAGGAAATAAATAAATCTGACTAGGCTAGTGTGTGTTTGAAGATTGCTTTAAATAAGATTAGTTAAGGCTGTAGGAAATGGAGACTTTGCTCATATGTTCTGAAAGATGAGACTGTTCACTGTGGACTGAGTCATTTTATTGAAAAATGCTTTAGGGAAAATATAAACATGGCTAGGATTGAGATGGTATGGGATTGTTTCAAGGCCACTGTGAGGGGGGAACTCATTAGTCAGACTGCCTAACTCAGAAAGCAGAGTGCAGCAGAGATCATAAGATGCATTAGGAACAGTAAAAAAAAAATATACACTTAGTGTGGATGAGAATGATAGACTCGAGTTATACAGATTCAAGGAATTGCTTAGTAATAAATTTGACGTAAAAACTGAGAGGGGTCTGTTTTACACTGGGTAAGCATTTTGGCAGAGAGGGGAGTTGGGTGGTAGGCTTTTAGTGAATTAGCTTAAGGGTTTTTTTCCATCGATTGATTGTGAGGAATATAGTGTGTGAGAATGGCACATCACTCCTGACGAATGTGGAGATTTGTGATTTATTTTCAATGATATTATGAATCTCTTTATTCTGAGAATTTAGAGACCACTTATGTTGATTGGAATCCTTTTTTAGGAAAATGAATCTTCCCACATTATCTAAAACAAAATGTTTGGGGCTTGAAGGAAAGGTTACCGGGGCTGACATTCTTATAGCTATTGAACATGTTAAAGTGGGTACATCGCTGGATCGAGATGGCCTACCATTCTATCTGTATTTTTCTGGTCTGTTCTTCCCAGTTTTGCCTAATCTATACAACTCTCTGTTGGCAAAAGGGGAGTTGTGTTTGACGATGAAGGACGCTCTTATTACTTTGCTTCTGAAACCTGGCAAGGACCATTCTAGGTGTGGGAATTATCATCCAGTATTGTTACTTAATGTTGATTTGAATATTTTAGTGAAGGTCTATGTGAACAGGTTAAGCGGTTGTATTGGAGAATTGGTTGATATGTCACAGTCTGGATTTATATGCCGGCAATTTGGCTATGACACATTAGAACTCTGTTGAATGTGTTGAGTTATACATTGGACTGTGTTTAGAAGGCATCCTTTTTTTTAGATGCAGAAAAGGCCTTTGACAGAGTTAATTGGAGTTTTGGGAATTTACACTGGGTAAAATGGGCTTTGGTAAGGCGTTAATTAATATCGGGAATTGTTTACATCATGGGGCAGCGAAGATCTGGGTTAATGGTACTATGTCAAAATCCTTTCGAATGTATAGGGGCACAGCAGATTTACCCATTATCACCCCTTTTGTTTAACATTGCCTTGCAACCGTTACTTACGTACAATTGTCAGAGTGTGGAGATTCAGGGATTGCGCTTCAGACCTGTGGATCTCAAGGTGTTGGCTTATGCGGATGATGTGGTGGTTGCGCTATCTGAACCTTATGTCTGCAGTCCAATTTTGAGGGACTTTTTCAATTTCAATAAAGCTAGTTCACTCTGGTCATAAGATTAACTTGGCTAAAAGTGAACTTTTTCAACTGGCTAATAGTTACTCTGAAGGTGATTTTGAGGGTTGGAATTGCAAGTGGTCCAAAGATCGTGTTGTGTAATTAGGGATAACACTGGAGTGAGACCTGAAGAAGATTGTGCCTATTCATGTGGAGAAAGTGGTTTTAAACATTCAGAAATATATTGATAAATAAAAGAATATTAGAATGAGTATATGGCATAGAATTAATGTTCTCAAGATGGCTATGCTTCCAAAAGTTGTTTATGTAATTCAATCATTGCCTCTGCCGTTCCATAAGAAGTTCTGGTGCAAGTTTGATAAAATATTTAAGGACTTCTTATGGGGGGAAAAGAAAGTTAAAAGGATCCCACATTATATCCTGGTACACAAAGTTGCGATAGGGGGACTTGGTTATCCAGACCTGGCTATGTACTGTAGGGGCTACACCCTTAAGAAATATGTATTGTATTTTACTCAAAATATGATGAATCCGCTGATTTGATTGAGTATGGAGGCATCAGTTGTATCCTCCTTCTGTCTTGCGACTATTTACGCGATGTCTAAACTACCGCAATCAACTAAAATCTGCCCACAATGCGGATTACTCAGGGAACCTTAGTTCATTGGTTAAAAGAGAATGATTTAGTTATCTGGCTACATAGCGATGTCTTCCTGTGATATAATCCAGGATGTTATTTTGGAGTAGCTGGGTGTTTCAGGGTGTGCTGTGTGTGGGTGACTTGATAGATGGGAATCAAATTTTGGGATTTGAATAACTACAGTGTAAATATGGCCTAGCTGGGAATGAGAAGTGGACATACTTGGAGATGTGTGCTTTAAGATCTCAGAGGATTGGTTTGCTACATGTCCAACTGGCTGATTTCATAACTTTGAAAAACCCACCATGGATGGTACCAACGTTCATTTGTGCTGGGTGGGATCTCTGCGTTCTAAGTGGTCTGCACAACTTGGTTGTGATTCATCAGATAGTAAATGGGAAGGAGCTGTTAAAGATCCTACTATGCTAAAATTAGATCTAAGCTTGTAAGGCAGAAGATGTTGGGAAGAATATATTGTACCCTCAAAAGGTTGTGTTCCTTGGGGCTTCAGGGGGATGATAATTGTGGGGGTTGTGGCGGGACGGGAAGAACATTATTGCACATGTTGCGGAATTGTACTAGAGTGGAGATGTTTTCGAGGGAATACAAGATCGCATAGTGTTAGTTGTGGATGCGAGTATTTCACGGTGCCCGAACCATACAATGTTATGTTTGAGTGGATGTGGCAGAGGAGCTGCTTATTGTATGGAAATGGGGCTGGAAAGAGCGCTGTTGGTTGCTCAGAAGCGAATTATAAAGATGTGAAAAATGAGAAAGAAGCCTCAGGTAGATGACTGGATAAATGATGTAGTTGTACTATCTGCATCTGATAAGGTGTTATATAAGGAATAAGATTGTACTGATATGCACGAGGAAATGTGCCTGTCTTTTAATGGTCTATATGGGTGATTTCTTGTATTTCTGATGCTAGATTCTGGTTTGGTTGTGGGATTTTTTTGGGTAATTGCTTTGTGTGGTGTTTTTTGTTTTTTGTTTTTAATATTGATATGATAAGATATGATATGATATTTTATTCATAGCGCACCTATACACAAGTGTTTGAAGGCAGGACGAGGCAGCGGAGGGGAACAAGGGGGGATAAGATAATGATCTTACTAGGCACGCTGACATTGAGTTCGTGCAAGTGCAGGGGAGAGGGACGGGGAGAAGTGCCAGAGGAAAGGGAGCAGGAGCAAGTGAAAAATAAGAAGTGCGCCCAGCAGGTGGCAGTACAGGTTTAAGTGCAGCAAACAAGTTTTGGATAAGTGCAGGTAGGTGGGTTGTACTATTGCAGATACAGCCCCAAGTGCAGGGTTGCCAGGAGGCAGTGCAGGTGTGCAACTGGGAGGGCAGGGACATGGGCCCGTGGTTCAGAGGGTAGCCAGGTAACCAGTGCAGTATCAGACAGGAGATCAGCACGGTAGCAGAAGAGAGAAGGCAGAATCAAAGAGGAAAGTCTTGAGCTGCTTCCAGAACCGGAGAAGGTTCTCCTCAAGTTTCAGGGAGGCAGGGAGGCAGGGAGGCTGTTCCAGAGAGAGGCACCAGCCGAAGAAAGCAATCTGGCCCCAACTTGTTGCATGGAAAAGTGACCGACCATCAATGAGTTGTAGGTGGAGGAGCGAAGAGCTTGAGTAGGAATATACTTAAGAAGATAAAGCTGGAGATATTTTGGTCCCAGGCCCCAGAAGGCCTTGTGGACAATAAATAGGGTCTTGACTTGATCCTTGCAGCCACTGGGATCCAATGGAGAGAATTCAGTGCTTGAGATATTATCCCTGGGCTTGAGTCCTGTTCTGGATGAGTTGCAGAGGATGGAGAGTAGCGGCAGGCAGATTTAAAAAGAGCCTGTTATAAAAGACAATCCTAGAGAAAAGCAGAGCTCTAGATACAGTAAGCTTCTGGGGGAAGGAGAGGAAAGGAAGAATACCTCTGAGGAGGTGCAGTTGGTAGTTTGACTTCTTAGAGCCTCGGAAATATGAGGAGAGAAGGAGACTGAGGAGTCGAAGATAACCCAGAGGTTCTTCACCTCACAGGTGGGAGCAGGGGGAGGGCCAAGGAAGGCCGTCCAGAGAGTGGCAGGAAAGAGGGGTGCAGGTGTGCCAATGATGAGGATCTCTGTCTTGCTGGCATTAGGAAGAGATCATTGGTGGCCCACCACTACAGGATTGCAGAAAGACAATCCAGGATGAGGGAAGGAGAAGAGGTGGCAGAGGGGAGCCTGAAAAGGACCCAAGTTGTACCTGGTAAGGTCGGTCTGAGAGGAAAGAGATCAGCCAGTCCAGAGCCTGATCAGTGATACCCAGGCTATAACGAAGCCAGTTGAGCAGGATGGCATGGTTGACCGTGTCAAAGACAGAAGGAGGATTTGGACAGTGGGGAGAGTAGAATCAAGATTAGAGAGCAGGTCTTCATGGATGTTCAGGAAAGCAGTTTCCGAGCTTCTGGCTGCTCTGTAGCAAGACTGATGTTCATAGAGACAACCAACAGATTCAGTGTGAAGATGAAGCTGGGAGATGGCCAGCTTTCCCAGGAATTTGCCAAGGAAAGGAGTGATATAGATTGGGTGATAGTTAGCCGGAAGGGAGGGGTCTGCTGAGGATTTTTTGAGGAGAGGGTGCACATGAGAGTGCTACAGTGGGGAGGGAAAGGTTTTGGAGGTGAAAGAGCGGTTGCAGAAATCAGCTAGGGCCAGAGCGAAGGTGTCAAAGTGGTCTTTGATGGTTTTGGAAGAACAGGGAAGAATCTGTTTTGATAAGGTTTTCATAGATCGGACTTGTCTAGAAACCTTGTCTGGGGAGAAGAGAGGGAAGGAAGAGAGGGAGGGTGTGTACACAGGGGGGCCAGAGGAAGGGGAGAGACTGGAGGGAGCAGCAGGAGAAAATGAGAGGGTGGACAGGATGTCCTTGGTTTTAGAGATGAAGTGAGAATCCAGGGCCGAACAGAAGGCCTGAAAAGGGACCGGAGAGGTAGACACTGCGGCAGGATTGGCTTTGATTCACTTTGATTGCTATTATATTATTAGTTGTATTGCCTTATTGTAGTTTCATAATGTTTTATGGTATGTTTCACTTAATTGTATGGAACCTGCACTGTATTTCTTGTTCTTTTTATTGGATTTTATGATGGAATTGAACTGATGTGGATACAAATCCTATAAATAAATTATAATAACAAAAAAGATATGCAAGGGAAGGACATCATTGATTGGGTTGAGGGACTGGAGCATGCATTCCACATGCAGACCATTTATAAAAAAAGCTTTGCAAGACCCCCAAATAGTACCTCAGGAGATTTAGAGAGGCAAGAAAGGGTCCCAAAAGCACAAAGGGAAAACCCTGACACATGGTTTATCAGCATCTCCAGAAATAAGGAGTGAGGGCACCCCTAGCATTGGGGCACCCGCCACCACAGCCCCTAGAGGCTGATTACTATATGGTGACATGACACATAGGAGAGAAGATCCAGCTTGCAAGGGTATATCCAAGCAGGTCATAGTCAGTGCTACCCTCATGGAGAAAGAGGCAATAGTCAGTGTGCGCAGGTGTGTGCTGAACGCACCCCAATATTGCTATCAGAAAGGTACCGGTCTCCCACTGAGGCCTTGGTTCCCGATAACACACCAATATTCTTGGATCATGTTCTCATCACACGAGCAAAGCCTGAACACTTCATGATACTACTGTGAATTGCACCACTGTCCGATAACAGTGGGTTCACGAGGACCAGATTGTTTCTGGCCCTCCAAAGTTAGTTAGGGGATGTGATGGCCTCACCAGATGCCAACTGGCTATCGTAGAGCTTCGCTGAAGGGGTGAACCCTCTCAGCTACATGTCTCGGTCAAGGACAGAAGGTTGGTGGTGCACCTATGTGAAAGGAGGTACCTCCAGGACTAGGCTAGACATTCTTTTGGCAGGTCACTTCAGAGTGCCCAAGACAGCTGACATGTTTTCCACCCATTTGTATTGGCCCCAGATGTGTGTAAAAATAAAGGAGTAGGTAAGGTCCTTCACAAATTATGAATAAAGGCACCCTTAATTCCACTACCAGTGGTCGGGTGACCTTTTGAGAGAATTGGTATTGACATTGTGTGTCCTTTGTATCCCTAGACCTCCAGAGAGAACTGTAACATTTTGGTTGTGGAAGACAATGCTGCCTGGTGCCCAGTACCCTTGAGAAGCATCAAAGCCCCAGTGGTGGTGAAAGTTCTACTAGGGATATTGTTCTTGTGCAGGATTCCGCAAAGAAGCCATTTTTGACAGGGGATCAGACTTCATATCCACGTGTATGAAGGCTATGTCCGATGAATGTGGAGTGCTCCACAGCCTTTCATCCACAGACAAAGAGGCTTGTTGAGTAGTTCAACAATACTCTAAAGGGCATGATAGGTGGCTTGGTAAAGCACCTGAGGAGAAAGTGAGATTTTCTCCAGCCATGACTTCTGTTTGTCTTCTGGGAGCTGTCAAAAAGCGTTGTAGGGTTTAGTTCATTTGAGCTTCTTTGTGGTCAGAGTGTTAGGGGACCATTAAGTTGGAGCAGGATGGATGCGAGGACAGTGCCCAAATTCCTTCCCACAACATAGTGGAGTGTGTACTTGGCCTTCAATCCAAGATGGCCAAGTACAGAGAACAGAGCCCTCAAAATCTGAAGGTCAGCCATGAGCTCATGAAGCACTGGCATGACAAAAAGGCTACAATGACAACATTTATTCCAGGACAGATGGTCTGGATTATGGAGCCTGTCAAACCCTGTGCACTTCATGATAAGTGGACTAGGCCCTATATGGCGATTGAAAAGACCAGTGAGATTAACTACCTCATTGACACAAAGATCCCTAGGCAGATGCACAGGGTGTTTCATATCAACTGGGTAAAGCCTCATTAAAGATGGGGTGACTTGGTGATGGTTCGCATGACGGATTATGAAACTGAGGAGGATACAGTTCCCCCTCCTAGACTTGCTGCATGCAGAGTCCACCAAAGGCTCTCTAAAGGGAGTTAAAATCCCCCCAGACCTAAGTGAACAGCAATTGCGTGACTGCCAGCAGCAGTACCCAAGCTCTCATTGACTCCATTATAATTGATTGGAGCATCAATGATATTGACTCTGTGGACAGTGAGCTGGTGAAGAGCAGAAGTCACTGGATGTCCGAGAAGGTAAATCACACCATTATGCAAGACGACTCCAAGATGATGGATTTATGGATGAATGAGCCTTTCCACAGCCCCAGGGCTAGCCCAGTGGTAGTGCTACTTAAGACATCCAGCAGAGGGAAAAACAAAATCTGCATGTGTGTGTACTACAGGGGGCTCAATTCTGTCCTGCAGACATGTGTGTACCCCATACCTCGGGCAGATGAGCTGATTGACTGGTTAGGCACTGCCAAATGGATGAGTACCTTTGACCTCACAGAGGAGTACTGGCAGGTTGGCCTAACAGACAAAGCAAAAGATCACAAAAAAGCACAAATGCCATCATTAAGGAACCTGAACTCTTATTACTTTGTAATGGACCAGAGAAACTTTATTATAACCAATATTCAGAAAACTAAAGAAAAAGAGACCAAAGAAGCTTCGCGACACAAGATTCTTGCATGGCTGTGCCAGAGAACAGGCACAGGAGTAGTCAGACTCAATGATTTAATGATCATTAAAAGGATAGATCTGAGTGACTAGTGCTCACTACCCAATAGTGATTGTATTCTAGTGGGCTGTGAGATGAGCTCCTTACCCGCGTTTCTCAGATGTTGCAAATACTTGCCTAAAGGGTCATCAAATTTTAACTTAATTCTCAGAATTTAGCTCTTGGAGCTAGTCATTTGTATGACTGCATGGTTTACCTCTGACTATTATGATCCTATTTTGTTATTGCTGTATACATGTATTTATGTGTTCTGTCTTGTCTGCACCCTCAAGCCTTTGGTTTAGCAAGCACGCAATATAAATTAATAAACATAAACATAAACAGAGGTCAGCATTCTCCACACCAGAAGGACACTACCAGTTCACTGTGATGCCCTTTGGCTTAAAGAATGTCTCTCATACCTTTTAGAGGATGGTGAACCAGGTCCTATCTGGGTTAGAGGAAATCAGCTTTGCCTTTCTTGGTGACATTGCTGTCTTCAGCCACATCTGGGAAGACCATCTAGTCCATGCAGTGATGGTTTGGGAAATCCTGCTAGCCAGACCCAGATGAAAGTCTTCCTTGGTCTCATTGAGCACTATAGACCTTTCATCGATGGGAATGGGACACTTTCCCTTCCCCTCAATGATGTGACATTCAAAAAGATGCCAAAGAAGGTCACTTGGACCTCCACCTGCCCAACTTCCTTCCTGAGATACAAGGATGGGGTTGTGCAAAGCACCAATTCTGAAGCTCCCCGTTATGGGTCAGAGTTCATCATACAAACAGATGATTGTGAGTTCAAAATTGGTGCAGTGTTAGCGAAGCTAAACTCTGAGGGGGAAGAATAACCTTGTGTGTATCCTAGTAGGTGCTTGACCAGATGAAAGCACAACTAGGCCACAATTCAAAAGGAGGCTTTTGCAGTTATGTGGGGGGTTTGTAAATTGAAACTGAAAAATGTGGGTCTCATTTTACTGTCCAAATGGACCACAGATCTCTGAGGTATCTTATGGCAATGCAGGGTGAGAATCTGCATTAGGCCATAACCCTAAAGGGATTGGACATGGACATCCAACATGGACATGCAGCACTCTAACGTAGATGTCCTCAGTAGATACTCCACAGGAAGCTGGCCTGGGAACAGGAATTAAAGCGCACACCCATTCACTAAGGACCAGGCTTCACACTAGGGTGCTGCATTTTTAAAGTCCTTTCATTCTAGTTAGAAGGGAAGGGGGCAGGATTAGTGTAGTCAGAGGAAAATCTGTACACGTTTGGGAAACTTCTGCCATCTTGTTTATCACTGCCTTGCTTTCTCTTTCCTCTCCTCTCCACTTCCTGTATCATAAAGCACTTTGGGTGTGATGTCAAAAGGGCAAAGTCTACTCATTTCAAGAGCAGGGATTTGACCCTTAAATCAGGCTAGCTTTTATCCAATTGACAGTGGGATTTTAACTTTTTAAAAGAAGGGTTCTTTCACCACTTGTTTGAATCATCTTTTGGACTCTAGATTCCTCCATTTGTGAGGTGAAGGCAGGTGTTCCAAGCCAGCGGTGAGCTCTATTCCCTAAATATCCCCATTGGGGGTGGCCTCTGCTGCAGGTCCAAGACTGCATCTCTTCCAGCCACCCTGTTGCCTGTGACCTCATCATGTTGCAGGGCCTCTGGTTTGGCTAGGATCCCCCATGTTTAGGAACCTGAGAATGAACCTTAGCCATTGAGACCCTGGAGTGGAACTCATAGCACCTGGAAGCCAGAACACCCAAGATCCCTGGTTTCAACCTCAATCCACTGCGAGCATTGACTCAGGCATGAACAACATTGAGTTAACTATCAGGACCTTTCAATGCTACCTTTTCTGTTTCCTGTTCCTCAAACCTCTGTTTGTCTGTTAGACCCAATTTGCCAGTCCACTACACCAGCTGGAGCGTGTAGTTACCTCCGCTGGAACTAATTTGCATTGCTCGAGTCTCCGGTTGAAGCACTTGTCCTGTCTTTGCCATACCTGTATGCTGATCACGCCTCCACCTAGAATTGACTCACCTGTGCATTCTGGTAATAGCTCATGGCAACTGAACTTTGACCGCTGACCAAACCTGTTGACCGTCGAATGCGCAGAGCTCGAGAAGATGATTCAAGACCACAACCACCTTCTGTTTGACCCTGACATGATGCCAGCTGGACCACGACACCTGATGCATCTTCAAACTTAAAAACCTGCAATTGATGGTGAGAAATATGATTGGATGCCGTCATACCACCAAGACCTTTGTAAATGTATTATTCACTAATATCTGCACCCCTGGATCATCTTTGGGACTAGAGACTGGATAGCTAATTTTAATTGCTCTTACAACCTATATCCTTTGAACATAGTGGTCGGTCATTGAGTTTCCTCCCACTGTGTCATTACCCAGAGTGCACAGAATCGATTCTATCTGTGCATATTCTGTGTTCTTTCTGCAGGCATGGGTTTACACTGTGTTTTCTAGTTAGCTCCTATTGTACATGGTGTGTTTGATTACAATATATATTTGTATAGAACCTTGATTTGACGTTGTTTTATTTTGGACTATTATAGTTCATTGTTTGAATTGCTACTGAACCACATTCACACCCCTCATGAAAGTACAGCCTTCCCTCGGCCCACACTACCACCAAGGCGAAGGAGGTAAATCTCTTGACTGTGCCTGTTTTAAATGTATGTTTGTGCTGGCTCATGGTTCTTAGGAGTGTGAGGACTAAGTGGGCGATTTAGCCTTTACTCACCACTGTCCTCCTGCAGGGCAGGAGCCAGTTTGTCACACAGCATGTGAAGAAGTGTACAACCGAGAGCCAGTGACAGCTGCAGGTGAGAAATATGTGGCAAAGAGTCACTACTGTGGCCCTCTTCAGAGAAGGCCTTGCATGTTCTTTCGGAGGCGATCAGCAGCAAATTCCAAATCATGGATTGTGAGAGCACTAGTGCTTTACAGATTATTTAACAAAATTAAGATATTTATAATAAACTCTAAAACAGCATAAGTGGTGCACGGATGTCTAAGCAGCCACTGGTACTAGGTTGCCATGCATAAGAATTATAGCAATTGTTGCCTTGAGAAAACACCTCCCATGTACCCAAAGAAAAAGACTACTCAAAAATTCTAAACAACTTTTCTTCGATTTTTGTAGCATGTTTAGTGCACCTTTTCAGAAAGGTATATATATTATTGTTTATTTTGGTATCACCATAAAAGATTGCATATATTTATATTCAGTCAAACAATTGCGAAATGCATACAGGAGAAGGAGAAGGAGAGAAAGAAGAACCTGAATTAGAAGTTAACCGGATAATTACAAAATATACTACTGCAGATCCCAAATTTATGAGAGAGTACAAGTGAATGGAGTATGTGATAATGCTCTCTTAGATTTTGGTTGTAAATAAACGGCAGCGAGGGCTGACCTCCTATATCCTGATAACCTGCAATATGTTCAACATGTCAGAATAACTTGTGTGCATGGAGATGTGGAGACTTATGCAAAGGTTCCTTTCGTCCCAGACATTGGAAATCAAGCAACTATGAGAACAGCCATCATACCTGGATTACCCGAAGAGGTAATAATAGGCATAGCCTTTCCATTCTTTAGAGAATTATTAATACCTGATGGAAATCAAAACACCAGTATGGCATACAGTCCTTTCAAATCTTGGGAACAATCCAGTGAGCTTTCAGACAGGCCTATATGGAACTGGGAAGATGTCCAATATCCAAATAGAGAGAGAACAAAATCACTTACTTCAATGTCTGAAAGGAAGAATTATCATTCAGGATGAGAAGGGGAAGCCACAGAGATAAGGGGAAGGGTATGTTAAAGGAATGGTTCGGTCAACATTTTTTATTGCCCCTACGGGTCGGCCATGTGTTTTTAAGCCTAAGTCGCTTGATTTTTAGAAAAATTTCCTATGGACCTTACCCGAGTTTTCGTCCATTAAACGCACGTGAAAACAGGCACCAGGAAGCTGCCATTTTGTGATAATCCTATAATTTCCCCCATCGCCCTGGCTGACCTGCTTTTGCAGCACTAAATCATATCCCCCGCCCCTGAGCCTGACATTATCAAAACATTCATATTCCCCGCCTCTCTCCGTGACGTTACTGTGCTGCGTAGGCAAACGCGCCCAGTCGTCCTCTACGCGACTTCACACAGAACCCGGAAACCAACACAGATCAGCTCACAACACAGCGCGCCACAATTCGGAATATGGAACTGTACTTTAAAATCAAACAGCAACACGGTAAATTTGGTAAAGTAGATTTATTTGACATTAAATGTTTATAGAATATTCTGCAATTGCCATATGAACTCCGAAAGTCATTTATTTTCTTTTATCTCTATCCGCAAATCCTTAAAATTTTATCGTGAGTCACGCGCTGTTCATTTATGGTACACAGGGTGTTGGTTTTCATTCAAAGAGGCACTTTTGTCGCACGTTGAACCGCAAGGCTGTTCCATCAAGTAGGCACTAGGCCAGCGTAAAGGTTGATATGTTGCTTCTAGCCGCTAGTACCGCGTAAGGGCATATGGGCCCTTAGCGATCGTCCCATAAGATCATCAGAATGGTGCAGTTGTTTACATTAAGCTGCAGCTGGGGGCTGAAGAAACCGTCTGCTGGTGTCTGAAACTGGTGGCAGGGGCAAAATGGAAGGATGTACCTATTTTGAAAACATAACATTTATAATTAGTCTCGCCAGCCGATCTTTATTAATATCATTCATTTTATTTATTACGGCCGAGCTGAAACTATTTGCTTTCAAGGATAGTTCAAAGGAGTATGTTCGGCTCTAAAATCAATGCGAAAACTAACGAAATAAGTCGAGGTTTGTACACAATGAGAAACGACTTTTTGTCTATATGCGTGTGGGATGTGGACCTGCATGCCCATGTGCCCGCTACAAGGACGATCCCACAAACCTTTCCAAAGCTCTTCATTTATTCATGCACCCATTCATTAATTTCTTCATTCCGGTATAAAAGCGTCTAAAGAGTTACTTACATTATATTTGCAATTTCCATTGTGTCTCTGCGTAATGCAGTCCGTAAATCCCACTGTGCTCTTGACAATGATTTTTCGTATACTGAACTAACATGAAACTCGGTCTAGTTTAAGAATTTTCTGCCTTATCGTCTCAAACGTTATTGCACCCCCCAACACCCCCTTCAAATGAAGTTCTTTCTGCATGGTCCCTGCCTCTCAAGGTCAAAAAACAATAGAACCTTATACTGCCAGTGCGAGTTGTGGGCCTCTTCAGGGCGCAAGCTGAAAATCAAAGCCGCTGACTTTCACTAGAAATTAGCATACATTCTTTCTTTGCAACATCCCGTAGTAAAGCCATCTGTGAGAACTTGAAGTTTCGAATCCCTCTATGTAGTGCGCCTCAATGTGCAAATACGAACTGGCTTCTCTCCCATCTGCAACGGCTCACTTGGCGCGTTCTAAGGCCCCAATTTTGTCCTCGTTGTCTGCAAGCTTTGAAGCCCCAAAGAACCATAACTATTGAGACTTTTAATTTTTTGGGGAAGGTCATGGAAAGTATAAAGTACCCGAGGAGTTGAGTTGAAAGTGAGATTTATTGTTTGTTTGTTTTATTATTTGCAATACGCAAGCCTCCCCTCGGTTAACAGTGCCCAGCATTTATAAGAGATTGCGAAAATTAGTTACATCAACAACAATATATACATACACATATAGACAAGGTCAGCAATATGAGGTGAATAGAGAGAGAATTCAAAGATGACACCCAGGTAGTTCGGCACCCAGGATGGTGAAGGTAGGGGTTAGGGTTAGGGTACATTGTATGCACACTGTACAATAAAATTTATTTACAAAAAGACAATTGTATTACAATTATTTAAACCGGGATTTGTACTTCACAACCAGCTCTCCTTTGGGTGGACATGGCACAGTGGCAATGTTGGGTGGCAATGGATCAGTGCTCTGCACAGAAACGTTCAAAATTCCATATCTGTGCTTCTCTAATACAGCAACAATAAGGCTTTTGACAAAGTCGAACTCCATTTCCTCATAGACTGGTTTGATCACCCATTGCTTACTTCTTTTTGAAAAGGCCTTAGTGTAGCGAGGCATCCTTACATTACCCTTATGTTACGCTCACCTGACTCCCACGGAGGCGCTGGCCTGGTTCGCACTGCTGTGACCTATTCTAAGGTGATGCGCAGGGTTCGGAAGACGGACTGGACCGGGCCCCCAAATCTGGCTTGTCTGGCTCGCAGAAGTATCCTTCTGTAGGCGAAAATAGGGGATTAACTGTCTGCGGGGTAATGCAATCGGCCTCCCACTTTCCCCTCTCACCCTCCTTGAAACCCTTCTGTGATTTCTCGTAGCGTCTCACCTTAGGGTCTGGAAGGACGAGCTCTCCATCCTGCTTCTGATGCAGGGGCGCGTTGGTATCCAGTTACTTCCCTGGATTTTCGGATTGGTGAGAACCAAACTTGCTTGGCTTCCAGGTAAGTTTTTTGATAAGAGGTTCCCCTTGTGTCCATGCATTAATGTACTAATGCTAGTGTCTTTTTCCCCATAGGGGCCGGGGTACGGAATGCCGGGGAACAGGCACCGACCCGAGATGAGAGGTGAAATCCTTGTAGAAATCAGGTAAGTCTTTAATGAGCGTTTTTTGGTAATGTCTTTTCATTCGCTCATTAACGCTGATGTCTCTTTTTCCCCTTAGGGGCCGGGGTCCGGAAATGCCAGGATGCGACGCGGACCCGAAATGAAGAGGGAATGAAACAACAGGTAAGTCTTAACATGGAGATTTAGCTTTCCTTATTCCCTTCTCTCTCTCACCTTTTGTTCTGGTCTTTTTCTCCCTAGGCGCTGGGGCATGACTGCGAATCCGGATGATCGCTGCTGAACATGGAGGCGCCCTGTAAAGGTGAGTGGAATGCGGCGCTGCAGCGATCGACGCGATGAGCTTTTAAATTAAAGTCTTCCTTTTCAGGATTGTCGGCGAGATGTCTCTGGGATGCGGATTTAGCAGGTAAGGACTTTTCCTTCTTCTGTTCTCTTCTTCTCTTCCTTTGCAGGTGATCCAGGATGCTGGCAGGCGTGGCAGAAGTCAGGATGCAGGAGCAGACACGGTGAGCGTCCAGCTGCTAGATGCAGAACAACGCAAAGCACGTGTGGCTGTTCGGGTGGGGTTTAAATAGCCTTGGAAAAAGTTCCAGGTATGTATCCTTCCTCCAATCAGGTATGTATCCTTCCCCGACCACGCCCGGATGGTAAATTAGTCCCACAGGTAAAGTAGTTCCTTTCAGGCCTCAAGGAGGCTGGGATCCTGCAGCATGGTCTGCATCAGGTAAGTGCACCCAAGCATTCCCATAATGAGCCTGGCACCTATGGCGCCAGGACCGATGACTTTCATGAGCCTGGCGCCATAGGCGCCAGGACACTGTCCAAAGGGCCCCTATATGGGGTTGCTGGGTCCTTCCTTGGGGACTGGATGTCCGCTTTCGGGGATGCCGGGCTTGTACCGGCTCCCCGGGAGCGGGCATCATGACACCTTAGTCCTAGATTGTTCACGGCCGAGATTCTCGTTACGGGCCAAGACGGCAAGTAGAGTCTTATGTCTCATGCCCTGTATGCTGAAATGCAAGCGCTTTGGCCTGTACTTTAGGCACATATTGTGGAACACCTCCAAACCTCCTGTGTGACAGAATTCTGTCAGTCCCCTCAAATCTCTTGATAGATTTTTATCGAAAACAATCTTCTCAATGGCTTTGTGTGTCGGTGAAGATGGATTCAACCACTTCTTCTTCCGTGCCTCCACTGGGGATAAAGGGCCATGTTCACATTGGTGGAAATGTAGGTTTTCTGACCAGCGGTGCACGTTGGTACAGTGGTGCATCAGTGACCGCCATTTTTCAAGTAGTATTTCCACTGACCCTTCACAAGTTTTGGAGCTCCACCAAAGATGGTTGCTGATAGTCTGGGACCACTCTGAAATACTTTCCAAACCTTTTTTTTCCCCCCGCAGCCAAGATTTTCTTATTGATTGATTTAGCAAGATGCCATACGTCAAATTGATGTTTAATATGTGGGAACTGCTCTCTCATTGTCTTGGCAATTGAAACTTGTCTGTCCGTGGCTATGAGGTCGATGTGCATTCCCCTCGATTGTAGATATTCCACTGATTTTATAAATCCTAGTTTCTCCATGGCCACTGAGGATGTACATTGTGTTACCTGCACGACCACCACAATTTTCTTACTATCCATGTCCTGAAAGTGGCAGAAAATCC
This sequence comes from Ambystoma mexicanum, assembly GCF_040938575.1. Classification (NCBI taxonomy): domain Eukaryota; kingdom Metazoa; phylum Chordata; class Amphibia; order Caudata; family Ambystomatidae; genus Ambystoma; species Ambystoma mexicanum. The sequence continues at coordinate 419,266,441 of NC_090938.1, forward strand.
AGGGCTGTCGCACTGTCCATCGCCAGCTAGCCTGAATCGTTTGCCTTCGGATGTACTTGCTAGAGACAATTGTTCAATTTTCCAAGCATCACTAATAGCCGGAAACAGATAATCATGTTGTTATTTGTAGTACTGCGTTTTTTAAATGAAATGGAGTCCCACAAACTGAAAGAAAGACTCTAACTTTCTAAAACTGGAGCCATTAAAAAGTGATGCAGCTGCACACAGTAGATTGCCTGCTGGCAGTTTCCCCAGCATCGGTTGTGCAGACCATGAGAACGTATGATGTAATCTACAGGCGGCATGTATTGTGACGTTACTGCCTTGTTTTTGACGAGTCACATGAATCAGTGGCTTCCCACATACTTTCTCTCTGACGGAATGCCCACATTTCAGAATACTTATAATATCCATCAAACAACTGTGGAATACTATGTATTTGCCCTCTTTCATTAGACTGTCATCCTGCGTCAAAGTTGTTTCGGCCTGTGAGGTTGAGGACATATCACCACATTTGAAAGAAATATCGCTGCTATCAAGTTCTGATGCGTCGGTGAATGCTGCTGCTGGTTCATTCTCTGTCACTTCAACATCTGCTACCTCAACATTGATGGGAGAACACAACAATGTCGACAGCTTTTTTGGTGGCAATTTTTTGGCGGGCGTAGATTGTGTGAATTGATCTGCGACTACTTCAGAGCTATCTTCAATACTTCCAGTATCATGTTGTTGCGGCAGTGCGGTCGTACTGTAGCAATGGTCCAATAAAACTTTGCTGGATTCTCCGGACACATTCATTTCATGTTCTGCCCATTGGACATGAGCATCCCGAGTCTCAACATGCCGCGTCTGAATTAATAATTCCTCCATAGTGTAAATGGTCTGGCAAGCAACATCTCTCATTCGCTTCACTGTCTGTGTATGTATAGTTCGTAGACCCAGGGGTAACTAGAGGACAGATTGGAAAAGGGATGTTCAGTTTAAACACAAGATAAAGTATAGTACAATTGACTGGAAAAAAAACATAAAATAGTCCCCAGCACAAAAACATTTCTAAAGTTATGAACTGTTTGTAACTATCCTTATTTTGGTTTCTTTTCTTTACAACTTTTTTAACTCGACCTTCAACATCTGCACGCTGTTGCTCTGATACGTATCCTCATGTCTCCCATTCCTCTTGCGCTGCAACGACTATATTTTCTGTATCCGCATAGACAGCACGGAATGAGGCTCCATCGACTCCCTGAAACATAGCATTTTCATTACTGTGTATCAAAATATTGTTAGCGTAAAACGCACGTGAGGACGAACACACATGTAGATCTCAATAGCCAAACACGATTTAAACATTGTGTGGAACAATCAAACGACAAGTATTCAAGCTTTGATGACCTAGTTCGATGGAGATGTCAGTATCCATACCTCTGGCTCTACATGGACTGCCACAAATGATTGTATTGAAGAGGAGGCATCAGCAACTCCCTGAAACACAGTACTTGCGTTAGTATGGTTTTCAATATCGTAAACATAACACACACTTGGAGTCGACGGCACAGGTACATATAAAGAGATAACCACAAATGTTGCATTGTCTAAAAGAATCAAGGAATATTTAAAAATGATCAGATTTAATCGACTTATTTCTCCGATTTCTTTACATCTGCATCATCTAAATGGGATCTTGTGATTGTAGTGGAAGCTCCATCGTCTCCCTGAAGCACAGTACTTGCATTAATAGGGAAGAAAGTATATCAAATGGAATCACGTTATATGATCACGCTCGATGGAGCTGTCAGTATCCATACCTCATGCTGCTGAAGAATATCTAGGGCTGTTGTCAATGTGGTGCGCACTTCCGAAAGCTGTTGCGCCGATTCATAACCGCATGGTCCCGCTTCCACAGGAATTACTTGAATGTCAGGCTACGCATCAAGTGCGTGGGTTGACGATTCAACAACTGCCTGAAACATAGTATTTGCATTAGTAAGGATTACAATATTGAAAACACAACACACGCTTGGGGTCGACCGCACAGGTACATATCAACGGCTAACCACAAATGAAACATGGTGTAGAACAATCAAACGACAAGTGTTCCAGTCCTGATGATCACGGTCAGTTGAGCTGTCAGTATCCATACCTCGTGCTGCTGAAGAACATCTAGGGCTGTTGTCAATGTGGTGGACGCTTCAGCATCTTCCTGAAAGACAGTACTTGCATTAGTATGGATAACACTAATTATAACTGAAAACAAACACCAGGGGACGACAACTAAGGTGTATATCAATTGGAAAGCACTAACCAAACAATTGGTAAAATAATCACACGATACATACAAACTATTACTTGACATGCATAAAACAAGTCTGTTGCGGAATAGCCAAGTATTATTACCTGATACGCGCTAGAAGTGGTTGATAACTGCGAGCACGTGACGGAAGTAGAATGTTCTTGCTTCAGATTCAAGGGATAGTCAAGAAGTTGTAAAGGTAAATTATTGTTTGATAATGAAATGCCAATATTTAAAATTGCCATGTAAGGAGACAGAATACTTGAGTAATGCGCAATATAGCACAGTTCCCTGTGCCCATTTATAGATTTCGTTTGTGGGTTATGAAATCTAAAAATAATATATTGATAAATGTCATTATTCAAAAAGCTATACACTCATATCAATGTCAAAAGTATTACAAATTGGAAACAACACCTAAAATATCAATGAATCCATTCGGCTACCTACACACTACCGCAAGGCCTAAAGCTAAAAACGGACACTTGACTCACCAGTGGCGGATTGTGGACGAATAGAGTGGGAATAGCGTTTGCGAGCAATTTTCGTGTCGATCGCCGTTTATTCTTCTTTGTTACCCAAGATGTGGTGTACATGTTCGAGGGAAAGTGCCGGCTGCTAATGCGGTATCGATCACCCCTCTTGTCTTCAAAGACTTGTTGGACTCTACTTTCCAGCTCATCCAGTGGATATCCGCAATGTCTGACCCATTCTCTTATTCGATCAACAGTTTTCGGGAACACATGCATTGTAGTGCCTTCAGATTTAGCATGGGTCTTCGAAGGGCAACCGCTAATCGAATAGGCAGGCATTGTTGAAAATTCTGAAAAGTAAATATCAAGATTATTATAAAACCTTGATGAATAAAAATGTAATAAAAAAGTAAATGAACCATACAATGCTCAATGCAAGGTTTGTTTTGGTCGCCGGAACTATACCAGTTCATCATGTGCGGCTTAGTATTTGCATAAGTTACAGACATTTTTTAAATTATGTGACTAAACTCTGAACATGTGACTCGTCCCTTGGATGTTCTGTCTTTCACGAAAAGGAAACATGCTTACATTATAGACTGGACCCCCGAAGGATGCAATTCGATGACAATTGACACAGATGAAAATAAATAGATCTATTGATAGCATAACAATTGAAACTCAAGTCAAATGCAGTGAGACCAATGACCATAGCTCTATTGGGTACTGTAATAGCAAATAGATTGAAATGTAAAAATGACCGAAATATGACTAGGATACATGGCCTTACCTTGACCAACAAACAGTTGGATTCAGCAGGCCGAGCAGTATGTTGCAGGAGAACAGGTAGATGGCCACAGGTAGCACACTGACGAGTTTGCTCGAAGCGGTCACAGATAGCACGGCGACGAGCAGATTAGCATAGATCTCAGTGCTTCTCAGGTAGAAGGTTCAGGGGTTGACTTGCAAAGCACAAAGATGTTCTCATGAGACATATCAAGTGGTTTATAAAGTATTAGAAATAGGGGTGTGTTTGTGAATGAATGACGTGTGTATGTCGTGGTATTATGTTTATTGCAGGGGGGCGGCCTGCCTCTGGGGAGGCCTGCCTGGAGACACGGGGTCTGAGGAGGCCATGTGAGCGATGGCCCCTGGGCATGGGATACCTTTTGAAGTGTACATGCTGTTTGGCACCTTGGCCGTTTGCGCCCGTCACAGCCCCCATGCCAGCGCTCATCCCCGGGTGCGAACCGCCTTTGATAGAGGGGGTGGAATGGATGGGCCTGGGACTTGCAGATAAGGCACAGGAAGACTGCTGAATGGAGACACACTTATGTGGATTGCAGGGGGGCGGCCTGCCTCAGGGGAGGCCTGCCTGGAGACACGGGGTCTGAGGAGGCCATGTGAGCGATGGCCCCTGGGCGTGGGATACCTTTTGAAGTGTACATGCTGTTTGGCACCTTGGCCGTTTGCGCCCGTCACAGCTCCCCATGCCAGCGCTCATCCCCGGGTGCGAACCGCCTTTGATAGAGGGGGGTGGGATGGATGGGCCGGTGGCCGTGCAGATAAGGCACAGGAAGACTGCTGAATGGAGACACACTTATGTGGATTGCAGGGGGGCGGCCTGCCTCAGGGGAGGCCTGCCTGGAGACACGGGGTCTGAGGAGGCCATGTGAGCGATGGCTCCTGGGCGTGGGATACCTTTTGAAGTGTACATGCTGTTTGGCACCTTGGCCGTTTGCGCCCGTCACAGCTCCCCATGCCAGCGCTCATCCCCGGGTGCGAACCGCCTTTGATAGAGGGGGGTGGGATGGATGGGCCGGAGGCCGTGCAGATTAGGCAAAGGAAGACTGCTGAATGGAGACACACTTATGTGGATTGCAGGGGGGGGCCTGCCTCAGGGGAGGCCTGCCTGGAGACAAGGGGTCTGAGGAGGCCATGTGAGCGATGGCCCCTGGGCGTGGGATACCTTTTGAAGTGTACATGCTGTTTGGCACCTTGGCCGTTTGCGCCCGTCCCTTGCCCTTATGTGATGTTAACTTTGCATGACATTCGCGTAGATGGGAACACTGAGCAGGACACGGGGCATCCATTTTTGTACCCCCTTTCCACTTCATTTTGGTGACCAGGCCTCACTGCAATAGTACAGCGCGCAGAGCACATGGCCCACAGCCTCGTTCACACTCTGACTGGAAAATTCCAGAGGTATTTGCAACAGCTAATAAATGTAACACATCACTCTCTGAGATCACGGTCCTGCATGTGCACCGGCCTGAACCAAGCACATGACTCGTTCATCTCCACAAACGTGTCCTTGCCCACGCACCCTTGCCAGTGGAAAGTTACTGCCATTCTGACCCTGTGTCCCTGCAAGGTATTCTCTTCATGTGCCAGACCACTGACCACGCCATGATGGCCACCTAGCAGATCCCCAACTAACATTAGACCCCTACTGCAGTATATCGTTGCCTATCAATAACAAATGCCACATATCGGAGATTCTTCTGAGCACTGACCCACACTTCAAACACTGTATTATAGTGGTGAAGACCCTTGACCTAAGGCCTGTATAATCCAATGTTCATTGATCTTATTGATATATATGTGACTTTTATAGAGACATAACCGACTGAAAGACTTTGAACAAGTGTTGTTTAGTGCATGCATTATTGATAATATATTATGTTAGCTTAGATAGTGACCACCCCGCTTCACAGCGACCTGAACTTCACCCATTCCGAGCACAGGTGTCTGACGTCCATCCTTGAATGGAGACACACTTGATTGATTTAAAAAATCGAAACAACCGTTGTTAAAATATATGTGGTGTTTTATTTTGTAGCTTATTTTGATAACACAAAAATACAAAAGTTTACACATTGTACAGTTCAGGTTGCAGCACAGTGAGAGAAAATCCCCTGTACTGACCGCTGTCACTCGGGAACGTTTCTCTTATGGCAGGAACGGCACAGGCGGGTATCACTCTTCGAACGCGGTGTCCAAGCCTCCCGTGAAGCCACCATGTAAAGGAACGATAGGCCACCAGCCTGTACCACCTGTGAAAAGGAATGAAACAAACTGTTTTTAAATGACCAAGATAAGTTTAATAAACGTTTGTTGTCAATGACAATTCTTGTAACTAATGGCATTCTGCTCGGACAAATGCTATCTAGACACTGCACACTATTGAAAGACTTTCATGCGTTACAATGATATGTAGATGTAATTTTGGATATAGTAGAAGACCATGAAATGGGAGTGGCATGACAAGCAGAGTATACTTACTCGTTACTCGGATTACGAGGACGAACATTTGCACGAAGTTCGTGCATAAGCACCATCATTATCCTCAACACGGACCGTGTGAGGCAGGCTGCCCTGAAGTCTGGAAGCTCGGTGATGCATTGCGGTCGTGGCTCACCTTCCGAAATGTAGGCCACACATCCCGAGTTTTCACAGCAGCAGCAGTTCTCCTCCTCGGTCGGCATTAGCTCGCATCGATTGCATGTGCACCAGGTGGAAACACCGTCCATGCGACTAGGTCCAGTGTCTTCATCCATTGATTCATCCTGCCAACTGCTGTCCAAAGCCCCATCGTTTTCGCATGTTTCCCTTTCCATTAGTTCCTCCTCGGTATACTCGGGCTTGTACATGTAGGGCATTATTTTATCCATTGTGTGTTGCACAAACTAAAATAATTGATAGCGGTGGTACTGGTATCTGTCCACACGGGCTGCAAGCAACGAAGGTAGCTGACCAGAGCACAGAAACGAGTCACAGAATACTCAAAGTAACACAGAGAGAGGAATGGAATCGAAAATCTGCTACTGTACGTTGTGAAACGGTCTGTTTATACTCATTGAGGAAAGAGGCGTCCTGCCATTTCCATGGCAACACGTCATTAGCTGAAGCGCAGCAAATGTTGACACGAGACGTGCTTTGGCGTTGTGAAATGGGCGGTACGCGTCTGCTGATGACAGGCTCAGGGGCGGGGGATATGATTTAGTGCCGCAAAAGCAGCTCAGCCAGGGCGATGGGGGAAATGATAGGACTATCACAAAATGGCAGCTCCCTGGTGCCTGTTTTCGCGTGTGTTTAATGGACGAAAAATCGGGTAAGGTCCATAGGAGCTTTTTCTAAAATCGAGGGACTTAGGCTTGAAAACACATGGCCGACCCGTAGGGGCAATAAACATTTTTGACCAAACCATTCCTTTAAGAATCAAGAGAATTCATCCATTCTCCCCTAGGGGACCCCCCTATGAGGATAGGGAGGTGAGCCCACTCTACACTACCCTCCTTAGGGTTAGATGCAACTGGGATCTCACATGGGGGGACTCCTTCTTTGGGGTGAAGGAATCTAGTTCCTGTGAGGAACTCTCTCAGACGGCACATACTGTGGCCTACATGAGATGTCTTGATATGTCAAATCTAATAAATTATCATAACTGGGATGAAGAAACCACAATACTGGATGATGTTTTGTTAAATCAGAATGCCCAATCCACTAAGACGAGTATGTGGATAAATGTGCATTTAGAAAGATACAAAGGAGAATGATAAAGGAGAGAGAGAACCACATATGCACGGGGGAGGCCCCAATCTGCTTCCTTCCAAACAGCAAAGTATAATCAGCAAGCTGTGAGTTTCAAAGTCGTCCAGCATCACAGAACGGTATACCGGACATGAAGTGGGAGAGAACGGAAGGGTAGGAGCACATTAGAACATGGTAGCAATACCATGAAAGGGAGTCTGTGGAGGCCTGCGGCTCCAAAGAACATGGGCATTACCCCTGGCAAGAGAAGGTTGCTAGGTGTCCGGTTATACAAAGAAGGGCCGGGACACATTGAACAAAGGGGAGGCACAAGAGCAGGAGTCTAATAGGAGGTGGTGGCTAGACTATGAAAGGAAGTCTGTGGTGGACCATGGGTCCAAATAACTTCACTGATAACACCAGCCAGAGAAGCCTGCAGGGTTTTCGGTCACACAACAGAGAACCGAGACACTGCGAGAAAGACACAGGTAAACACAACGAGAGCAACGCCAGGGAAGCGAAGGGGTCATCAATCCATGAACCTAGAAAAGGGCCTCCAAGGAAGAAAGTTTCATAAGGTATTCTTCTACCAAAACAAAGGTAATGGGGAGAATGGGAAGTCTGTGAGGACCCCGCAAATCATTATACTGTACAGGTAACTCATCCCAGTAGAAATTATGACACTGGGTTGAATGTAAAACAAAGGAGATGCAAGTGTTGTGACTCTAGAGAAAGAACTGTTGAACTAATTGATAATGATTGAAGAGAAGAATGGATAAAAATACCCTGGGGAAAGGGGGAAGTAATTTGACATCTGCTACGAAGCCAACATAGTGTTGAAGAGAAAACCAGAGATGGCAAATAGCCCAGCGAAAGCAAATGATTTAATTACATTTAGTACCCGGCGAGAGTCAAGCAGAATGCAACACGCATTCTGATTGGCTCTCGCTGGGTCCTTACCCGGACGAGAATCCTTTGATTCTCGGCCGGGATTCCAGCCGCCTTGTCCTCGGCGGGGGCGTGGCAGCCCCTCAGCCAATGAGGAGGCTCAAAGCGGGGCCATCCCTGCTCCGAGCATCCCCACGACTGGGAGGCTGCCTACGTCCCCCGCCGGGGGTAAGCTTTTCTTTTTTTTTTTTTCTTCCCTTCCCTCCGTCCTCCCTGCCCTCCCCACCCCACTTACCTGCTTGCTCCTGCATCCCCGGTGGGGGACAATAGCAGCCTCCAGCAGTGTGGAGACTCGGAGCGGGGCCATCCCCGCTCCACGCCTCCACACGGCTGGAAGCTTCCATCGTCCCCCGCCGGGGACGCAGGTACGTTTTTTTTTTTTTTTTTTCATCCCCTCCTTCCCAACCCCACTTACCTTCTGCTTCTTTGCTTCTGTTCCCTGCACGTCCGCTCCCGATGGCCGCCATGGAAAGGGAAAACAGACTCCGTTTTCCCTTTGCATGGCGGCCATTTTCTTGGTCGTTTTTTTTTTTTTCCTGTCCCGAAACGCTGCAGCGTTTCGGGACAGAAAGAAATGCTTTTAGTGCCCTGGTCACGCACATAATGCGGGCTCGGCCCTATAACTATGGGCCCCGGGGCATTACCTGAGTCGGTAATGCCCCTGCCGCTCGGGTCATATTGCTTATATAGTGTTGAAGAGAAAACCAGAGATGGCAAATAACCCAGAGAAAGCATATGATTGAGTTACATACCAAGCAAAGCACAACAAAGCTCAGAGATCTATAACCAACAAAGGAGAATTAATAAGAGATCCCCAAGAAGGATCCCAAAGAGGAAAGAAAGTCCAATTACCCCAATTAAGGAACTAAAGAGTCTGATCCAAGAAGTAATGAGAGACTATTTGCAGATTATATACTAAAGCAAAGCCCAATAACTCAACTAAGGAACCAAAGAGTTCTGGTCCAAGAAGTCACAAAACACATTTGGTCCAAAAGACTGGTACTAGAAGTACCCTCGGGAGAAGGGAGTCATTCTCCTGGCTTGAGTCAGGTTTTTCATAGTGGTAGAGTCAGAAATTGTAGTTTTTGACAGCTGACTTATTGGACATTCGCAACTGACTGACAAGAAACGTATTTAATAACAAAGGTAGGGAATATGCATAGGATTATGGAAATATAGGCATCATCCTTTTTAATTTAATAAAACACTGAACACCATGTCCTCAGTGAGTCCATATCCTTCTTCTGACTCGCCAAAGGAAGCAGAGAGGTAATTATTGCCTCTTTGCAGGAGCTGCAAATCCTCTTCTGTAGTGAGGCTTTGTTTGCAGATTACCATCAAACAACCCTAAAACCTATCGTAGTTAGGTTGCTCACCTGCGTTCAAGTATGTAACGAAGGTGAAACCGCTTGTTACCATGCCCATGTGATCATTAGAGGATTGTGGCCACTCTCTATCCCCACCTTGATCTCAAAACCACATATATTGGCCCACCACGAAACAGTGATTACTATATAGTCAATTATGCAACAGAATCTGCCATTTACAAAGGTATACTTACCCGACGATGGAGAGGCAGTGCTCACATTAATGGCTCTAAAGCCTAGGTCAAGTAATATCTCCCACAAGATTAGGGTACCATCTGTTGTTAACAAATCCACCAAAGATGCTTTTGGCAGACACAGAGCTGCTTATTCTTCATTATCTTCTAATAGATTCTCCCTCGTTCCAAATGTTGTATTAAAATCACAACCCACGATCACAGGGTGTCATGGTCATGGCCCATGACTTCTTTTAATAGCTTGTTTACTGTGTGCAACGCCTTATCCACTATGTTATTCTAAAAATGTATCAACCCAAGTTCCTGTCCCCCTTTCCACTTAAGGCGGACAGAAAGAAGGGTGGGAACTGACCTCACAAGATGAATATCAGACACTGCTAAACTATGTGAAAGATATTAGGCAAGTACTGCAGACGGTCTACCTTTAGTGCCCTGGCTGGCTGTAGGCACTGAGTAGAGCATAAATCCCTGAATTTTTGACTAACGTGGTCCACGTTTCCTAGAACATCAAGATCTGGTGTTCACTAATAAAGTTTCACCAGTCCAGATTACTGGCCCTTCCCTTAAGCCTGAAAATATTCCAGACCAGTATTTTAAGTAGACTAGTCTCTATCTTTCTATCTCCCTCAGAGGTACCAACATTTCCTGCCACCCCCGTCTTATCAGAGAGGATAGGCATAGTACGAGGCCCGGTTAAAAAAGGCTTGTGCCTATCCTCCGGGCTGACTGCTAACATTTTCACAGTGTTTAGGATGCGGCCCTGTTCAAATCCTGACAGGACCGCCACATCCTCTGTAGGGAACAGATCCCAATGGGCAGCAATGGTTGCTAGTGTTCCATAAATCCAATAGACAGTGGAGGATATCCAGTTCTATTTGGCCTATTGGCAAAAGCTGACAGGACTAAAATATTATCAGCAGTTGACATGCCTGGCCTAAATCCTTTTTAGTTCAAGGGTGAGAGGATTTTTCTCTCTGACCCAGTCTTTTTGAATCTTGCAAAAGCAAGGGTGCAAATACTTTGCTAGTGCCTAAAAGTAAAGCTGTAAGCATGTAATTCTTGGGGTTCTCTCTGTTGCCCTTCTTGTAAATGGGAACCAGATAAGCCTCTTTCCAAGTAGTCAAAGTTGAATTTATATGTAATGATCTGTTGACTTGATAATGACAATGACATTGTTTTAAAATGGTGACTTTAGCTTTAGTAAGTGTAATGATGATGATGAGATGGTAATGTAATATGTGAAAATATGTGTGTAATGTTTGTTTAATTGTTGTATAGACAAAGCCCTAAAAGGCTATTCGGTAAATTAAAGAAATAAAGAAAGTAAATGAATATTGGCCCAGATATCAGTGGAGGATTCAAGCCAATGTTTGCAAGTGCTCCTGGCTCAGGAGTGCTAGAAGATTTTAATCTCACTATAACATGTCTTATTTTCGGGCCGTATTGGGGGACAAGGAAGTGGTTTTAGTAAATATACTGATTCAATGAAAGGTTTGCAAACAATGATCGAGGTGGGGTTCAGTTATATGCATCTTTAGACTCGTTTACAAAGGTCAATAACTTACTACTATCATTTGTGCCAATTATATGCAGCATTTGTTGCCATTTGTATGTCGACTTAGTAATTCTAAACCAGTTAAGCCTGTTTTAAAAGCTAGTCCATTTTGTTTAACCTGTGTGCTTTTTCATCCCAGTCTAAACTAAGATTTCTTAAAATGTTCCAGTTTTTGTTCCTATAATTTCCTTTACATCTCAAAACCATTGTATGAGAAAATATGTCTCTACTCTGAAAATCACTAGGACTACCTGCAATAATTGTCCCTACCTACCTGGTCAATAACTGCAGTGACCAGTCTGACCCATTTTCTACAGTGATATTTTCCGTGATAGAGGGCACAGGATTATTAACAAAGCAGCCAGCTTTACATAGAAACTCAGTTACAGCCCTAACATTATTGTAAGACCACACAGTTACATGTCCTGAAGGTATAAACTTCCCCGGCAACTGTTCCAGAATGGGCATACAGTTCATAACCTTCACATTTGAACTGGACTTCTAAAATTGTATGATCCCTATGCAGGTTTGGGACAGACATTTTTGTTACAGAAACAACATTTTCAATGGAAATAGTCTGTCAAAGAAGATGATCCTCCATCTATGTATGGACACCTGCCACGTAGTCACCTTGATTATCATAAATCTGATCACGATCCAGGCTTTCACTTACACCACCAGTAACCCTTGTTCCCAACAACCTTACCTTACTCCTCGTGGTCCACCAAGAAGTGAAGGTATATTTATTTTATTTATTAATTTATAGTGCATTTGTAAGGTGCTGATACAACAAGTAAATTGTGTTTCGAAGTGCCAACAGGGCAACAGGGAGGGGACATGGGAATTAAGAACAAATACAACAATGAAAGATAGAGGCAGACCTATTAGTTCTTGTGAGCATTCAGAATGTGCAAGTGCAGACAGTGAGAGAAAGGATGAGGGAGTGGGAGGATAAGTGCTAGGTGTATTAAAAGTGAAGTGCTAGGGAGTGAGCAGCTGTAAGTGCCTAGGTGGAGTGGTCAGCCGCCAATAAATGAGTAAAGGCAGGCCTCCGGTGACAAAGGCCAGAGGGGACCAAGGCAAAGTGCTTGGAGGGGTGGAGGCTGTAGGTGATTGGTTGTGAAAGGCCAGGACCCGGGAGGACAAACAAGGGACCTGGTCACCAATCTCAGCAAATGTGGGATTTAACAGCGGAGGGAGGGAGGGAAGTAGGAAGTGAAAAGAAAGGTTTTGAGGAACTTCCGGAATTTCAGGATATCCGGATCAAGATGAAGAGGAAGGGGGAGGCTATTCCATAGGAGGGAGCCTGTTGAGGAAAGAGATTGGTGACCAGCTCGCTGTTTATCCAAGTACTTAACAAACAGACAGTTATTACCAGAGGAACCTAAAGATCTGGAGGGAGAGTATTTATTGAGAGCAAGTTGTAGATAGGATTGATATCTCTGGGTGGCCAACAGTCTCACAGACAATTGAAAACCCAGGGGAGAGAGGGCACCCAAAGCAATGAACAACTGAGGGAACCCCATTGGGAAAAAAAACATGGCTGCTGCAGGACGACAGGTAAACAGGAATGCAGGGGTCCATGTCTTCCAGATTTTGGGAACAAAATTATAGAAACTGAAGCATAAAATCTGGAACAACTAATTAGTACAACAATTTTTATTATTTAATCAAACAAATATATACAATTTAATGTACACTTCAGGGAAGCAAAAACACATCATAAATACATGCAACAGCACAAATTGAATTGATGAAACCTAAGAACCTAATCACATACGTCAAATCAAATCATACCATATACACACACAAACATAACATCCACAACCTAATATGTATATATAAAAACTAACTTAGATGAATGAGGTCTTGTGCAAGTTACATTATCACACAAAATCCTAAATATAACAATTATCATAAATTAAACAAATATGTAGCCAAATGAATGAATGAATTTGATGTAATTGTCTTCCGGCTTCTTCAAACACACTGACCAGTTTCAAAGTTAATACATTATTTTCAACATCTTCATCAGGGAAACAAAAAAGGCAAACCTACAAAGCATAATAAGAATCCTTAATTACACATTTTTAGCCAATTATGACATGTATTGCAAGACTAATTCAGATTATACTTACAATTAATTCATGCCAACGTGCTCAAGACACACTACCGAACCCTCTAAAGGAGCCAATGGAGACATAGACCTACCAACGCAGCATGCCATTAAGGGCCCAAAAGCGACCAATCCTCTAAGATAGACACTTAACAAACACTGTGTCCATGTATTCACATAGAAAAGAACAAAAAATATAAAAGATACCTAGGAATGGCATAGCTCTCAACTTTTCATGACCGCTGGGCTGGTGAAAACACCCGATTTTATATTTGGCGGGTGAAAACCCATTGATTGTTGTGGGCGTGTTAGGAGCTTGGCAGGTAAGAGAGCTGCATAAGTGCGAGTGACACCTGCCAAAAGCGGGTGAGTTGAGAGGTATGGCACTACCTCGCAGAATATGTAAACCAATCTGCCGGGGCACAGTCAGCCCGCTTTCTCAATCAACTGAACAGCGCAATAATGATGTCCAAGTTTATATAACCACAATATTGGTGAAGGTTACCTGTTGCCACTTAGGTCATACCATCAACGCTGTAAACACTGCGTGAAGAAAAGAATGGAACAAAAAGAAAGCCGCTACCTCAAGATATCAAGTAGCAAAGTAGATCTTACCCAGGGGGGACTGGAAAATGTAGTAAATTGAGCACTATAAACCAAAGCAGGGAAGGAGGTTGCCACATGGTGCCCTGTGTTGTGAATAGTTTTGCAACACGAGACTACATGGGAAAAGAATACAATGCAGGGAGATGAGTACACCGCCCAGCAGGGATTTCATTTAGACCAGTTAAATTTAGTATGCCTGGAAACCGAAAAAGAATTAAATTGAGCGGGAAGCTTACTGTTGAGTGACTGGAAATTGACACTTCCAAAACCGTTGCATAGAAATGTGCAGCGGCACTGCCGTGTATAATTGTAACTGCAGCGTGGCTCAATAAAGAAAGAACATGGCAGTCTGCAATGACGTGCCATCACCCAGTCTTAAAAGAAGGACTGTTGCTCATATAAAGTGGGCGGCCATGTTGGAAAGGGAATACAGCCCATAGTGACCATCTGTGCATGTAATGTAAATAGTTTAAAGTGCCAATGCCCATGAATAACAGTAGTGGAAGAACGTCAAATCTTCTGAACCACTGTGATCAACAAAGTGGGGACAACATTAGAAATTATCTGTACAACAAAAATGTTAGCTGCATCCCAGATCTCCATTTGAGTGAAAGAAGGTGGCATACCAGGTTACCAATATATAATGCCAATGGATTAAAGCAGATGATTGGCCAAGCAGTATGCCCCCACCTCATCATTGGTAATTACATTTATACATTAACCAATGATCGTAAAAAAAGAGGGGTGGATGTGTCATATCAGCAATTTAACTAATTAGGTGAATACATTGAAAGCCCAAATTGTTACTGTTTAGAGGGGAGCCATATGTATGTAATGGAAACATGTAATTCCCCAGTGATTATCACTCCTCAACAGAGTTCAACCCACCTTTGAGTGTTTCAATTGGAAAAAAACACATTTGTTCCTTATAACTTAGCTTTCTTGCTGTTTTAACACAGTGGAATCGTTGACCTTCTCAATACAGAACCACCTCAGTTCAGACACCTCATGCCCATACTTCAGAAAATGGGAGACCAAAGGCGCATTTAGGATCTCATTGTAAAATTTGGAGCACTGCCCATTAATTCTGAGATGCCATAAACCACACAGGACTGAATTTTGAGGGACAGTTTGCAGGCTACACATGAGGTGCATGGAATGTCCCACAACTGGTTGCTGATGCACATCCCTAATTGTCGATGCTGGTACACATGTTTTCCTGCTTGCTCTGGTTAAACTTTTCTTCAGGTTTCCACCTTTCTTTAAAGCAAAAAGCATTTTTTCCAAACCAAAATCCATAGTCGACAAAAACCTCAAGTTCTTTAGGATTGTGCCTCGAATAACTGTGCTAAACTGATAAAATGTAGTAGCACAAACAAGCATGTCCACATGTCTTTCTCTTGAAGTTGGAATCAATAGTTACTCCCGGTCAATGTTGCAACTTCTTTTTAAACAGTGTCAAAACATTTTATTTGAGTAACCTCTATGGTTTAGTCTTTTCTGTTCAGCAGTGTGGTGTAATTGTGCCGGACTCAGAAAAGCATTCCATGAGGAACGCTATTCAATAAGCTCTGTGGATGCTGGCTGGAACAATGCAATGTGGTATTAGGCTCCATAGTTTTACGGAAAGGTTCTTTCTCCAGGAGGCCATACGCTTCAAAGATCTTTAAGCCCAAGAAAGGAATAATGGACTGTGAAAACTCATAAGTAAAATTTCAATCAGATTCAAGATTGTCAATCCAAGCCACAAATTCAAGCAGTTGCATATGATTTTCCACTCCAGATAAAAAAAGATGTCGTCAATGTACCAGCGGTATTTGGAAAACAACAGTAAGAATGGTATGCCAGTAAAAAGCCATATGTAAAATGGCTAAATTTGGGGCAAATGTGCAGCCAATCACTGTGCCTTTATGGTGAAAGTAGTAGCCTCCTTTGAACATTAAAAATAAAATGTTTATGAGTACCATCTCTACACAGGCTGTCAAGAAATCAGTTGATACATTATGGGGAACTGGCTGTCTACTAGGCATGGTATTGAGACTATGTAGGGCTTTGCCCTGATCAATGTTCGTATAAATGCCTCGATATCCATCATGACCAAAATCTGAGTCGTGGGACAGGATGGCGTGTTTTCCACAAGAGTAATCACAGATTGAGTGTCTAATAAGAAGGTGGGAGTGGAGGCAGCTAGTGGCTTAAGGAAGAAGTCAATGTACTTGGAAAGTGGTTCCAAAATGGATCCACAACTCAATACAATCGGACACCCCAGTGGATTGGCGGCATCTTTTTTGCATTCTTGACAGGTTTTAAAAAAGAGGAATTCTGCCTTCCGATGTATTAATAAACTCATTTTCATGAAACCCAAAATTGCTTACCTCAAGTAGTTTTGCTTTAACCTCTTCCAAAGGGTTGTAATGAATTTGATCATAATATCAGGGGGTGGGAAGGAGCCGATATACTTGTTCACACTTGCCAGCATCGCTAATTACGCTGACACCTCCTTTATCATCCTCTTTGATAACTATCAAAGTGTCTTTAGAAAGTGAATCAAGAACCTGAAATTGTACCAACTTCATATTGGATTGGACATTATGGGGAAGTCAGTTAATGATCTTATCTAATTCTGTCAGAACCAGCCTTTCAAAGGTCAACACCTGTTCCGGCATATCCACATTGTTGCAAGTAAACAAATATTGTGGAGCTATGCCAGTAATGTTAGGTTCACAATCTGTTCCTTGATCAGAGAAGTACGTTATTAAGTGTATTGTACATGGACATTGTTTGACCTCAGCCGTGAGAAGCATTGCACTCGGAGTAGGCACAAATGAAAGCCCTCTTCTCACTACCAATAGCTCATTCAGTCAACTAGTGCAACAATAAGTTGAAAATAGGTAGGGCTACTCTGTGCTGCCGGGTGACAACCAGAATCCAGGCGGAGGAAGTGTGATGATACTATTAACAGGATACTGTAGCTGATAAGCAGGCTCCAAGGGGATGTAATCAGCTGGAGTTGAGTAGAGAACAGGGGAAGAAGTATGGAAACCAGAGCAAGAACCAAGAAGGGGGCAAACAGGACACAACAGTCCGGTAAGGTGTAAGCATGGAGGGAGTAAGGAAGGGAAAACATAAAGGAAGTGAACAGTGTTTAAACAATCAGGGCCTTCAAGGCTTGTAGAGAAGAACTGTGTGTGGCAACACTGAACTGGCTGAAACCGATCCAGAAATTGGAGCGAGGAGGCATAATGGGTGCCATCTTTGTAGAAGACTAGACCGTTACTTTGCATCATGTGATTGTTACACTTCTCCATCTCTGCCACTGGGACCATCTGTGATGAAAAGCCTAAGGTCTGTTCATTACACTATTATATACTAATGCTATAAAATGCTTTTTTTTTTGCTGACAATGGATTGCAAGTTTCGATCCTTATGAAAACCATTGGTTAACATAATCTTCCTACTGTACTAATGGAAAAGTGTTGAATTAGCTTTCTGCAAATAGGCTGTTATAATTGGTTATTGTATGTATGTATTTGTCAATAAAAACTGTTTTGGAAAAAAAAGATTTGAAGTCTGCAAGTAAATGAGTTTTCGTTTTGGGCACAAAGAAAATGGTCTCGTCATTGAAGTGATGATATAAAACTATAAGAGAACTACATTTCATTAATACATTGGGTCATTTTTCCAAACTGAAGTAATTCCAAGTCCATGTATCTATTTCTTCCTAATGTAACATTCAAAGCCACTGTGGTATATTGTCCTTGGTCGTTCACCTACAACTGTTCAAAGAAAACATGTAATTAAATAGGCGCTTCTTATGCCGTGCCTATTCCAATTTTTTAATAACAGTGCTTTGATAACATTCCACTAAATACTGCCTTTTCTTACCATGAAAATGTGTGCTGGCCTATTTGTACATTTCCTCCATTTCGATCCCTTTAATATTGTTGATTCTAGAAATAGACAAAAGACTCGAGCTCTAAGGGATTCCTAACGATGCAGTGAATAGTAAGCCATCTGCTTTTTTCTAGTATGAACCATAACAGTCTCCTTGCTCTCTGCATGGACTCGTTCCATTGTTTATCCAATTTACATAGATATCCTGGGCCAAATACACCATAACAGGATACCAGGCATCCTGCCACCATCACTTCTATTGTCATTTTCCTTCCCACTCCACACCACTGGAGAGCTGGGAAGGCAGTGAAATCCGATATTTCCTTACTTTGTGACCTGACTTCCATATCCAACTGCTTTGTTGTCATAGCTAGAGGATAGACCATTTTACACATATATATGTGCTAATGGCTTCATCTGTAAGCCATACAAAAAACCCTTACAATGACTCCCACTGCAGAGTGTTTTAGTACGGCAATTCTAACACAGTACTTCCATGCATCAAGTGCTAAACATCAGGATTGTTTCTACTCAAACATTCCTTATCAGCTTCCATCACCTCCCAAGGCGTGTTACCTGACTTGGTAGTACCATTCTATATAACCACTTCTGACCCCCTTGGATGTTTTTTTTTTTCTGTGAATGTCTCTGGACATTGGTTTTCTCAACCACTGCCCTACATGCAAGTGGGAAAATGTCTTCCCGAATCCATAGACATCACCTACATCGACTATTTTCTGTCTTGCAGATGCCATTTCTTCTGATGTGAAAAATATGTTAATAAAGCAATAGAACCCGAATATGTGGACATTGCTGGTTAGATAATAATCCCTGGGCAATAGTTAAAATCCAGAGAGAAGCAAGGGCTTTAACATAGCCCTGGGGGCATTATCCAACTGGTAAGGCCCCTCCTCCGAGGGTTCTATTGTTATTGGTACCCTGGCACATTGTACTGGGCCATTAATATTATATTTTCTGGAGTTGACGAAGGGTGTGTAAATTGTTTCTCAACTTGGGATATAATGTAAAAAACATGTAGCCCCTTCTCCCTTTCCATGTCGGCCATTAAAATGTTATTTGAGAAAAGTAAACAAACAAAATGGTCACCATTGAACAGGGAGAAGGGACTCCACGCAGTCCTTTCTCCCTTTCCATGGTGACTAATCACATGGCAGAGTTCCGCCGGGACCAGTACTGGTCCCGGTGCAAGCGAGGGATAGAGTAGTGTAGGTAAGTGGGGATGAGGTAGGGAGGGGAGTGTATATGTGAAAATTGGGGGTGAGGAGCAGGGGGAGGGGCAGCGGACCCGGGGAGAACACTTACCTTTGTTCCCGGCGAGGGAAGATGGCGGCCTCCTGCTCTTAGAAGGCTCGGAGCGTGGTATTTTCCTGTGTTGGAAGGACTCCATTCCGAGGCACCTCATTGGCTGGAAGGCTGCCACCTCTCATTGCCGGGTACTAATTGTGAGGTGATCACAGCACACTTTAGTTGTCGTACTAGTTGAAATGCTCTCAGTTGAAGCACAAATGGGCATTTCTTGCTGTGTCTCACACATCCATTACCGTTCGAGAATCAAGTATCGGACACACTTAGAAGCAACCTAGACAACATTTAGTGGGGCCCAGAACATTCTCAATCAGCCACTGCCATCAAGAAATTGGTCAATAAAATCAATGCTTTTCAAGATCATGTTTTTTATGCCGATATGTTTTTTTTTTCCCACAACCTGTTGATAATTCCATGTCTGTGCTTTTTTCCCTGGCATGCCTTGCTCTTTTCTCTTCCTTCTGTCAGAACACTTGTCATTGCCATGTCTGCACTGCATGTCTACACTGTATGTGAAGCACGAAAGGCTCACACTGGTTCCCCTTTTCTTTAGTCGCCTTGGTTGGTTCAGATGTATATTGGTATTACTGTGTTTTCATATGTTTGCCTTTATATATGGTGTGTCACTGTGCTTTGTCCCATTAAGGCCTGGGTGTTGTGCTTCATGTTCAGAAACCTGATTTAACATGATTTCTCTAGCTCTCATTCTGTGAATGGCATCATATCTTCACTCAAGGGCCTGCCTTGTGATGTCTATCCTTTCTCTCTGTGGCATCAGGTGAATTTTTTAATTGAAGCAGTGTAAAAATTACTCTCGAACATGCAGGAGTGATCGAAAACATGTTTAAAGTAATGGGTTAAAATTGTGCATTTTACATCACATTTTTGGGGAAAATTGGGTAAAAAGCCACTGTTTCCAACACATTTTTATGATGCCATTTCTAACAAAATATAAATTCCAGTATAAAAAACATGATCATGCTGGCTGTGCCCATATTATTCCATGCTGGCTGCACCAATATCTGGCAGCATTCCCATATCAGAACATACTGATGTTTGCTTCCCCATAATGCCAGTAATGATATTATAAGAAAACATGGTCATGCTGACTCTGCCAATGTATTTCAGTATCCCCAGGTAAGAACATACTACTGCTGGCTTTTCCAGTAAAAGGTTCATGCCACAATTGTGAAACATATCAAGGCTGGCTGCACCAATATAGGCCAGTCTCACCACTTAAAAACACTAATTAACCAGGAAGCAGAGATAGCTTCCTGAGCGCATGTTTGG
The DNA here is from genome assembly GCF_040938575.1 of Ambystoma mexicanum. Classification (NCBI taxonomy): domain Eukaryota; kingdom Metazoa; phylum Chordata; class Amphibia; order Caudata; family Ambystomatidae; genus Ambystoma; species Ambystoma mexicanum. The sequence continues at coordinate 419,287,033 of NC_090938.1, forward strand.
CGAGGTGGAGTGCCTCCTAAACACCGCCCTGGTAGGCCTAAATATGAAGGGAGGTGTAGGAGCACCACCTCAGCATATTTAAACCTGCAGTTCCCTAGTCAGCATCCCCAACGGGCCCTTCAAGGCTGGGGAAAGAAAACACATTGTGCATGCATTCTGGGAAACTTAAACTGTCAAAGTGAAATCACATTTCCCTTTCATAGTTAAAGCTAGCCCATGAGTGCCTGGTATCCCAGTTGCCCAGTACAGAAGAGCTGACCCTTGCAAAAGTAAATATCATAATGCCTCTCCTTTCCATCTTTCCTGCAGGGGGAGGGAGACGGATTGAAAATACCCACTTTAAGCCCGGAAGGACAGTATTTAATAAATGTAAAGACAGCCTTTCTACCAATTCTGTATTCCTATTAGTCAATCTGTAAGTTACAAGAACACCGATTCTTCTCTGCATTAATCAACATTGTGCCAGTTGTATTTCACTCCAGTGCCATTACAGAAGCACGCTGCTCTGCACCACCGGCTCTGCCTTTGCAATTTAGCTTGTTATGGATTTTGTCAGAGAGCTATTGTGATATTAACTTATGGTGGTATAGTGGTGTTGCGTTATTCTGATGATGCCCTCTATCATGTGACAAGACTTCCTTATGTTACCTGTATTCCATTTGGATTCACTCTAAATACAGATGTCTGGTCCTAACACACTTGAAATGTTGACAGAGCTACCCTTCTCTCCAGCAACTTATTTATGAGGGTGGACTTTTATCTTTGACAGATCTGCTCAGCTGTAAGCATGCACAGCCGAAACACCACACTCACACAATCTGTCTATCTATAAAAAATAACAGTAAAACGAATGACACAACCCGAGTGCCATGACGAATGTATCAAGACGCGCAGTAACTTTTAAAATGTGCACTTATAAATTAACTTACTGATTGTAAAACAGCAACATTGAATAGAGATACAAATACTCATGGGAATGTAATTCAGTAAAAATAAGCAGCAAGAGAGAAATTTTAACATGAGCTCAGCTCAATGACACAATCTGAGTTTCTCCCACTTCGACCTTGGGTTATGAATATTTGGCAAGAACCACACTTAGTACAAAGATGCACTTTCTCCAAATAACATTCGAAAGGTGCTGAATTCTTTTGGATAAAAATAAGACTTCCCCAGCTGTCTCAGAATACATTCGCACACATTTGCCTCACTTATCACAGATATATGCACATTAAATATGAGTGACTTTTCTGCGCTGTTGTCACAAGCGACCCCTCTGAACTGGCTTATCAGCATACAAGAGAAGGCCACAGCTTCCTAGAAACTCCTGCCTCTCTGCACTGCACGATCCCAGCCAGTCACTCACTCATATGTCCATATGTCGGTAGAACTCTTCCTGTGCTATTCTGTCAGTCGAATTCCCCACACCCCTTCTGTCTCCTGAATTTCTATGCTAACCCTGTCAATCTCACTAAAATCTGCATATTTCCTGATGTATACACATCATTCGAGCTGGTTTCCCTGGAAGCATAGCTTTATAAAAAGATTTGTAAAAATAATTTCCTCTGGTACAATAGCGCTTTCACCAGAGTGCATATTTTCCTTCACAGTTTGTGCAATGAAATCACAGCCAGCAAACTGCCTGCACGTTTAAACTCCACTGCAAAATAATGTTGACATGTCATCTGAAGCATTTTGCACAGTTTATATTAAAGATTAATGGGAAGAAGTGTTAGTTGGTTAGTTTGGATTAATATATGTAGTGCAAACTGGACAGATGACCTATCCACCCTGAAGTGGATCATGTTAAAACATGCTTGTATTTGTAATGCTAGTGTAGGCCAGCTATTTGTTGTCTGTAATCTGTTTACTGTCTCCTCTGAATATACTGTCATGGCCTACTTACTGCCCCTCATCTATAGTATCCCTATCTCTACAGCATCTCTCCTACTCTCTCCTACAAGCTCTATATACTGGCATGCTCTCCTTTGGTATCCCTCTACACCTGGTAGCAAACCCACTTGTTTTCTGCACACCTCTGGCCAACATCCCCTTAATCATGTCGCTGGATCATTCGCCCGGGGCATGCACAGCCTCATACTTCTGTTTTGCTCACTGCCATCCCCTGATTAGTACCCCAACTAGGGTGGCATCCCATTCCTGTCCAGTGGTGCATATAGCTTTACATACCCACTGGGCAAAATGTACTGGGTGTTATGGGACCTTCAAACTTGTTCAAGGCAAGAGTGAATGTCTTCCGGGCCCTTAACATTGTGAACAGATGATCAAGTGGCTCTTTAGAGTGATAACATGGGCCCCATAAGTAAAGAATTCCATAAATTGACAGAAAGTCATTTATGAAGCCTATTAAAGAAGCCAGTTGCATGAACAGCTACATTAAATACTGGGTGCAAGATGAAATGGTGTGAAGTGTTGGGAGAAATTGCGCCAAGAGCATTGATTTAAACAGTGTATAATAGCCACAAATTCACCCAATACAGAAGAGCCAACTTGTATTTTCCTAATTGCTCTACCACACGTTCTGAAATTGCACCTGTTGGTGAGGGAGAAATGTAAGTGATATTTCAAAATTTGATTCAACCTTCTAGACTTTGACAGCCTCATGTTATCAACTTCTTTTATTCATCTAGGTCTTCTGAGCAGTGGAGGCAAGAAAAGAAAGGAGGGGTGATACAAAGAAGAAGCAACACGGGTCGATAAATCAGCGTATTTCCTCTTTTTTGATAAACATCGACCATGGACCATGAGAATACCAGCAGCAGCAGTACAAGTGCATTCCTCTTGCTGGGGTTTCCAGATCAGGATTCTCATTTGCTGCTCCCCATCTTCCTGTTGACATACCTAGTGACATTGACAGGAAATGCAACCATCATTGTGCTAACCAGAGTGGATGCCCACCTGCAGACGCCCATGTATTACTTTTTGGGGCAGCTATCCTTCCTGGAGTTGTGTTATACGTCAGTCACAGCCCCAAAGGTGATTGAGGGGCTCTCATCGGGGCATAAATACATCTCCTTTGGTGGATGCATGGTGCAGCTCTACGCCTTTCTTTCTTTAGCATGTACAGAGATTCTCCTGCTTGCTGCCATGGCTTTGGATCGTTTTTTAGCAATATGCCACCCTCTTCGTTACCACGCTATTATGAGCAGGCAGATGTGCATGTGGCTGACAATTAGCTCTTGGCTGGTGGCTTTTCTGTCCACCCTGGCACCTGCCACCCTGATGGCTAGGCTACCCTACTGCCACTCGCACGTCATTGACCACTTCTTCTGCGATGCTGTACCATTGCTGAAGCTGGCCTGTGCAGACACCTTTGTGAATGAGATGGTGGACACTGCATGTGCTTCTGCTGTTGTTCTGACCTCCCTTATGGTAATACTTCTGTCCTATGTCAACATCATATTCACTGTGGTGAAGATCCCATCTGCCACTGGGCGACGGAGGACATTCTCCACCTGTGCATCCCATTTGACTGTGGTCCTCATCTTCTTTGGGACCATCATTTTCATGTACATTGGCCCAAGGGAGTCCTACTCTTTCAGCCTGAACAAAGCACTTGCCCTATGTTACACCATGTTCACACCACTCCTAAACCCCATCATTTACAGCTTCAGGAACAAGGAAGTGAAGCAGGCCCTACTTAAAGTGCTAAGGAAAAGAGTGTCTCTAAGAACACTCAAGTACTGAGGATGAGGTCTGAACGATTAGCATGGGTATTAGGACAGTGCAATCCTATATGTGAGCCAGATCTGTGTCTTTAAAGCAACAAACATCCATTATCATTTTGATTGATATCCGTGGGCAAACACCACCTTGCTCATTGTTTGCTACTCTGAAATTGGTTTTCTTTTTTTTAACTCACCGGCTCTGTGGCTCTTCAACAGTTACTCGATGCAGTCTTTTTTTTCTATACGACACTATATAGTATTTAGATTGAGCTGTTTCAAGAGCAAGGCTTTCTTCAGAATGTTTGGTTACTACAGTATGAATTGTAGTTAGTAGTCGTACAATTCCACCCAATAATCCCGTGTCAAGCAGATGTGGACAGGGCCTAGATTTTCTCTGTATATCACAGATGTGACGCACATCTCTGGAACCAAAAAAGTTATGGGTGGAAGGTTTTAAATACATCAGAACCACTAGCATTGATCTGGGCACCCTTCCACACTGCCATTTCTTAGCCCGTCTGCCCCATTCCAAAAGGGTTCCAGCTGTATGCAACTCAATCAGATACCACCCCAAATGGGAGCAGCCCAGCCCGAACTGCTAGGCTAGGTCCCCTCTCCATGGAAACTCAAGCAACCTCAGACATGTTCTGGCCTTGTTGGGCCTCCTCAGTTAAGTATAGCTTGGTTCCCTATGGCACAGCAAGCAAGGGACCCACGTCTGAGCATACCCTCTCTCACATAGGGAGACAAACTACAACCCAAAACAATCCCTTTGTCCAGTTTTTTTATGATGTATACACGTGTGAAGGTGACTAGTGCCATTGGATTCTCTTCTACCTTGATGATCCCTTAACCAGGGGTGGTATTGGCACAATTAACATATTTGAATAGAATAGCTCTGCTACACTAACACAAATAATGGCATTTTCATACACACAGACTAAAACATTGGAAGTGATCTGTTAGAGTTACAAAATAAAATATATTAAAAGCTTTGAAGAGCCTCAGAAATACACGTTTTCCTTTCTAATATAAGCAGTTCTCACAGGCTCATATACATTCAAATCAATACAATCGTTTTTGGCTGACAACAGCAGCAGCATTGCTTCTGCACAACGTTGCACATGGTTAGATTAAAAATTGGGCTGAGCCACTCCTTATGCAAATCATTATCCAATGGTCCGATGAGCAAGAAGTGTAATAAATACTGTAGTATGGCACTGGCGCATATTCACACATTATCATAATGCCCAGGCACCTGCAGATACCTAATGTGGGTGGTAAGCAGTAGAACATTAAGGCATACCATTGCAAACATCTTTCTAAATCATGGGATCTCATATGTTACAATTAGGCTCTGGTGTGTTATTTTGATTGTTCTTGGTATATTTTGGCTCCAACTCCTGAAAGGGGCTCCTAGGGGTCCCTCACGTTATGGAAACAAGGCAAATCACCACACACGATAGATACGCCAGATACGAGGTTGTATTCCCAATAGGGTTTATTACAACGCAAATAGTCTCAGTTGGCCAACTCGGCCTCACGCCCCGCAACGTGTATCTCTAGACCTCGAGGGACGCAAGAGAGCGAATTACGTACATCAGTTACATATATACAAAATGCATATCATACAATCAGCTGTGACATGTTTAACACCGCCCTTTATTGGGTTTCTTTGAACTCGGTTTGATGATGGACAATTTCAACGAATATGACACCTTCAAATATCTATTCTAGCAACAATATGCAACCGTTTAGGTGTAGAGACATCTTTTCTTTGTTGAACAGAACACAGTGCTTCTGTTCTTGTAAGCGAGCTACATATGGGGGAAGAGTCACATTCCAGACCTTGCTATCTTTGAGGTGCTATTCGTGTCCTGGGAGCCGACACGCTCTACAGGGCTCGGAAAAGGGGGGGCCATAAGAAGAGCATAATTCAAGCCGTTAGCTGCTTTATTCTAACATTTTCTACCATATAACGAGACTGGCTGGCAGCTGTGAAATGATTAAATGCCCTGCGGCTCTCCTTCAAGGCTATATTCAGGAGGGAGCTGGGCATTCCTCTCTGGAGCTGCATACGTTGTGTTTCAACAAACTACTTATTAGCCTCGCGGCCTTGTGGACTTGTCCTTTCACGTTCAGACAACAATGTTAACAGTCGACCAGAGTAAGCAAAAAATATGCTGCGAAGCAGTTTGAACAGAAAGCAATGAGCAATCGTTAGAAAACAAAATGGCCGCTCATTGGTCAAACTCGGAAATCTGTATTTCTATCGTTATGTACATGAGACGGTTGGTCTTCGGCCACCAAAATACGTTTGCCGTCAATCGTGAGAGGTGTCCATTTTTCTAGACCGACACTCCCACTTCCTGCAAAATAGAATCCCCACATACGGGTGGACATTCAACACCTTTCAATGGAGCAGAACATATAGCAGTTCCGATCAAACAGCAGGTTTCGGCTATATATATATATATGCATATATATATATTCAGTGAAAAAAACTTTGTTAAAGGGACGTTATGGTTAAGTTGCGCTACTAAAAACCTATGAAATTCAGTGAAAAAACTTTGTTAAAGGGACGTTATGGTTCCAAGCAAAACCGAAAAACCCTTGATATTCGCCAGTTATGGTAAGCTATGTGGCCTAGATATGTCAGCAAAAGAAAAAATTGTGAACCAGACATGTGATGTCATCAGTGATGTCATCAATGACATTTGTGATGTCATCTTTGATGTCCTGGGTGTTAGTCTTAGCAGTGCACGGTGGTGGCGCGAGTTATGGTTGCTTAGCTTACCATAACTGGCGAATTTCAAGTGTTTTTCGGTTTTGCTTGGAACCATAACGTCCCTTTAACAAAGTTTTTTCACTGAATTTCATAGGTTTTTAGTAGCGCAACTTAACCATAACGTCCCTTTAACAAAGTTTTTTCACTGAATATATATATCAATACCAAGCTGACTGGATTCACACATAGTCAAATATCACTTGGTAAGAAAACCTTCACAACAATAGGTATAATCTACCACGCAGGAGCCACAACCATTTCAGGGCACTAAACAGCATATATAAAAAAGAAATGTGGATGGTTTGATAGTACCATTACTCTAAAGCAGAGATTACCAGCAAATCTTACAAACGCTTATTTGATGTTCTTAAAACCAAAATTTGATAAATAAACTGTATTTAGACCTTTAAGTAAATTTGTGTTAAAAAAATATAAACTGTTATAATACTCCAAAAGCTATCTAACTGCTCAAAGATTCTACAACAACTAATCAGATAAATGAATACCACTAAATTAGACCAATAAATACACAGTTAGAATACGCCAATTGGTAACTAACTGTCCCAAAATTATAAATTTGTGTTAAAATAATATAAACTGTTAGAATACTCCAAAAGCTATCTAACAGCTCAAAGATTCTACAACAACTAATGAGATAAATGAATACCACTAAATTAGGCCAAAAAATACACAGTTAGAATACGCCAATTGGTATCTAACTGTCCCAATATTTAACAATATCCAAATAGATAAATCAAAACCACTAAAATATATTAAAAAAATAGACAGTTAGAATACGCCAATTGGTATCTAACTGCTCCAAAATTTTATAATATCAAAACAAATGAAGAATCTGTTACTGCTCCAAAAAAAATACAACAAAGCAAAGTATAAAGCATTAGCCAGAAACAACAAGTGAACACTGAAAATAAACAAAGAAATAAACTGTAGCATAACAGAAAAAGGGTTTTTTTTAATCCAACATGGATTTTTTTTTCTCCCACAGACCCAATGATTTTAGCAACAAATACAGAAACTGAGCAAATTGCACAGTACTCTGATGTCTACTCTACTAAATATGAGGGTCTAAAAAAAATAAAAGTATATTGCTTATACAATGTAATAAGTCATTACAAAATACTAATACTAACATGCTATTTTCTTTTATCACAGAAATGAAGAAGAAAAACATGGACTCCCATTACTAGACCAAACAGTAAGTATACAATAATAAGGACAACCATAGCAGCATATCACATCCATAGTATCTAATACCTTTGTTCCTTATACATTTGTTTTTCACCCAAAGTTATAAGCAAATATGAATGTGATATGCTGCGGTGGTTGTTGCCAGGGCATACAGTCTTGGGTGCATGGCCAAATGGCCATGCACCCAAGACTCTATGCCCTGGCAACAACCACTGCAGCATATCACATCCATAGAGTCAAACATTTCAACTATGATCTATGGGAAACTTTTAATGTCCGCGAACAATGTGAGTGTTCTTAGAACACTTTGAACTTGCCAGCGAACAATACGGACACCGTTTTCAGGACACCCCCTACGAACATTTCAGTACAACGCGATAGTTCTTAGAACACTTTCAACTTAACAACGAACAATACGGACAGCGTCCTAAGGACACCCCCTACGAACATTCCAGGAAACCGGGAGTGTTCTCAAAAACGTCTTCAGAACACCCCCATTTTGTTTATTTGCGAACATTTCAGGACACCGCGGGTGTTCTTAGAACACATTCAACTTGACAGAGAACAATAAGGACAGCGTCCTCAGGACACCCCCTACGAACATTTCAGGACACCGGGAGTGTTCTCAAAAACGTCTTCAGAACACCCCCATTTTGTTTATTTGCAAACATTTCAGGACACCGCGGGTGTTCTTAGAACACATTCAACTTGACAGAGAACAATACGGACAGCGTCCTCAGGACACCCCCTACGAACACTCCCCGGACACCGTGAGTGTTCTTAGAAGCGTCTTCAGAACACCACCATCTTGTTTATTTGCGAACATTTCAGGACACCGCGAGTGTTCTTAGGACACATTCAACTTGACAGAGAACAATACGGACAGCGTCCTCAGGACACCCCCTATGAACATTCCAGGACACCGGGAGTGTTCTTAGAAGCGTCTTCAGAACACCACCTTCTTGTTTATTTGTGAACATTTCAGGACACCGTGAGTGTTCTTAGGACACATTCAACTTGACAGAGAACAATACGGACAGCGTCCTCAGGACACCCCCTACGAACACTCCCCGGTCACCGCGAGTGTTCTTAGAAGCGTCTTCAGAACACCCCCATTTTGTTTATTTGCGAACATTTCAGGACACCGCGAGTGTTCTTAGGACACATTCAACTTGACAGAGAACAATACGGACAGCGTCCTCAGGACACCCCCTACGAACACTCCCCGGACACCGCGAGTGTTCTTAGAAGCGTCTTCAGAACACCCCTATTTTGTTTATTTGCGAACATTTCAGGACACCGCGAGTGTTCTTAGGACACATTCAACTTCACAGAGAACAATACAGACAGCGTCCTCAGGACACCCCCTACGAACACTCCCCGGACACCGCGAGTGTTCTTAGAAGCGTCTTCAGAACACCCCCATTTTGTTTATTTGCGAACATTTCAGGACACTGCGGGTGTTCTTAGAACACATTCAACTTGACAGAGAACAATACGGACAGCGTCCTCAGGACACCCCCTACGAACATTTCAGGACACCGGGAGTGTTCTCAAAAACGTCTTCAGAACACCCCCATATTGTTTATTTGCGAACATTTCAGAACACCGCGGGTGTTCTTAGAACACATTCAACTTGACAGAGAACAATACGGACAGCGTCCACAGGACACCCCCTACGAACACTCCCCGGACACCGCGAGTGTTCTTAGAACAGTTTCACTTTGCTTGCGAACAAAACGGACACATATTGAGTCCTTAGAACACCCCCTAGTCAGTTTATTTTGAACATTTCAGAACACCCATGATGTCCGCAAACAAATCGAACACAAAAAGAACGTCTAACACATAAAAAACACAACTTTCATCCTATCTCATACACTCCCACCCTCCCCAAACACTCCTACACACCAACACACTCTACTAAATACACATTTTTAACAAAGTTTCACTGTGCTGTCCGCGGACGTCCGCGAATCCAAGATGGCGGGCGCTACCGAAAAATCTGACGCGCTTCACGCTCCACGCCGTCCAATTAGCGAACACATTGCATGTCCACGAACATCACGCAAGACGATTGGCCAATCAGGACACTGTCCGCGGAGCGAACAGGGAAGTGTGTCCGTGAACCGAACACAGATATCACTAATTTTTTTTTAACTACTTTTTGGTCATTTAAAAAAAAAACTACTAGATGGATTTTCACCAAATTTGCAAAAGCACGCTTTCGGGACCAAGCCGCTGCTCCTGGTCCAAATTTGGTGGAAATCCGTCCACCGGTTTGGGCTATAGGCGCGAGCAAAATTTTTTTCCCATTCAGTCTATCGGAAAAAAAAAGTTTTGGGGACCCCCCTATAACTTTGCCCCCCCTGGACGAATCCTCACCAAACGTTGCAAAAAAATTCAGAGTGACCCAAATACTTTTTTTGCAACGTTTGGTGAGGATCCGTCCAGGGAGAGCGAAGTTATGCTGCCCAAAAAGTGCTCTTCCTATGGAAACACCAACTTAACCATAACTACATGTTCCCTACCGTGGCCATGTAATATATATATATATATATGGCCCTACCGTGGCCATGTAATATATATATATATATATATTACATGGCCACGATAGAGGACATGTAGTTATGGTTAAGTTGGTGTTTCCATAGGAAGAGCACTTTTTGGGCAGCTTATAACTTCGCTCCCCCTGGAAAGTTTGGTGAGGATTCGTCCAGGGGGGGAAAACTTATAGGGGGGGTCACAAAATTTCTTTTTTTCCCATAGACTGAATGGGAAGAAAATTTTGCTCGCGCCTACAGCCCAAACCGCTGGACGGATTTTCACCAAATTTGGACCAGGAGCAGCGGCTGGGTCCCGAAAGCATGCTTTTGCAAATTTGGTGAAAATCCATCCAATAATTTTTTTTAAAATGACCAATAAGTAGGTAAAAACAATTAGTGATATCTGTGTTCGGTCCGCGGACACACTTCCCTGTTCACTCAGCGGACAGTGTCCTGATTGGCCGAGTGGGTTACGTCATGTCCGCGGACATATGATGTGTTCGCTGATTGGACGGTGTTAAGCGTGAAGCGCGTCAGATTTTCGGTAGCACCCGCCACACGGACAGCGCGTTGAAAGTTTGTTCAAAATGTGTATTTAGTAGAGTGTGTTGGTGTGTAGAAGTGTTTGGGGAGGATGGGAGGGTATGAGATAGGTTAAATGTTGTGCTTTCTTATGTGGTAGACTCTTATTGTGTTTGATTTGTTTGCGGACATCATGGGTGTTCTGAAATGTTCTAAATAAACTGAATGGGGGGTGTTCTGAGGATTCAATATGTGTCCGTTTTGTTCGCAAGCAAGCTGAAACTGTTCTAAGAACACTCGGGGTGTCCTGAAATGTTCGCAAATAAACAAAATGGGGGTGTTCTGAGGACGCTGTCCGTATTGTTCATTGTCCAGTTGAAAGTGTTCTAAGAACTCTCGCGTTGTCCTGAAATGTTCGCACATAAACAAAATGGGGGTGTGTTCGAAGAACACACGCGTTGTCCTGAAGTGTTCTAAGAACTCTCGCGGTGTCCTGTAATGCTCGTAGGGGGTGTCCTGAAGATGCTGTCCGTATTGTTTGATGGCAAGTTGAAAGTGTTCTAAGAACTGTCTCGGTGTCCTGAAATGTTCGCAAATAAAATAAATGATGGTGTGTTCTAAGAACACACGCGTTGTCCTGAAATGTTCGTAGGGGGTGTCCTGAGGACACTGTCCATAATGTTCGTTGTCGAGTTGAAAGTGTTTTAAGAACTCTTGTGGTGTCCTGAAATGTTTGCAGAGGGTGTCCTGAAGACGCTGTCCGTATTGTTCGATGGCAAATTGAAAGTGTTCTAAGAACACTCGGGGTGTCCTGAAATGTTCGCAAATAAACAAAATGGGGGTGTTCTGAGGACGCTGTCCGTATTTTTCGTTCTCAAGTTGAAAGTGTTCTAAGAACTCTCGCGTTGTCCTGAAATGTTTGCACATAAACAAAATGGGGGTGTGTTCTACGAACACACGCTTTGTCCTGAAATGTTCGTAGGGGGTGTCTTGAGGACGCTGTCCGTATTGTTTGTTGTCGAGTTGAAAGTGTTCTAAGAACTCTTGCAGTGTGCTGAAATGTTCGTAGGGGGTGTCCTGAAGACGCTGTCCGTATTGTTCGATGGCAAGTTGAAAGTGTTCTAAGAACTGTCTCGGTGTCCTGAAATGTTTGTAAATAAACAAACTGGGGGTGTGTTGTAAGAACTCACGCGTTGTCCTGAAATGTTCGTAGGGGGTGTCCTGAAGACGCTGTCTGTATTGTTCAATGGCAAGTTGAAAGTGTTCTAAGAACTGCCTCGGTGTCCTGAAATGTTTGCAAATAAACAAAATGGGGGTGTGTTTTAAGAACACACGCGTTGTCCTGAAATGTTCGTAGGGGGTGTCTTGAGGACGCTGTCCCTATTGTTTGTTGTCGAGTTGAAAGTGTTCTAAGAACTCTTGCAGTGTGCTGAAATGTTCATTGGGGGTGTCCTGAAGACGCTGTCCGTATTGTTCGATGGCAAGTTGAAAGTGTTCAAAGAACTCTCGCGTTGTCCTGAAATGTTCGCACATAAACAAAATTGGGGTGTGTTCTAAGAACACACGTGTGTCCTGAAATGTTCGTAGGGGGTGTCTTGAGGACGCTGTCCATATTGTTTGTTGTCCAGTTGAAAGTGTTCTAAGAACTCTCGCGGTGTGCTGAAATGTTCGTAGGGGGTGTCCTGAAGACGCTGTCCGTATTGTTCGATGGCAAGTTGAAAGTGTTCTAAGAACTCTCGCATTGTCCTGAAATGTTCGCACATAAACAAAATGGGGGTGTGTTCTAAGAACACACGCGTTGTCCTGAAGTGTTCTAAGAACTCTCGCGGTGTCCTGAAATGTTCGTAGGGGGTGTCCTGAAGACGCTGTCCGTATTGTTCGATTGGCAAGTTGAAAGTGTTGTAAGAACTGTCTCCGTGTCCTGAAATGTTTGTAAATAAACAAACTGGGGGTGTGTTCTAAGAACTCACGCGTTGTCCTGAAATGTTCGTACGGGGTGTCCTGAAGACGCTGTCCGTATTGTTCAATGGCAAGTTGAAAGTGTTCTAAGAACTGTCTTGGTGTCCTGAAATGTTCGCAAATAAAAAAAATGGGGGTGTGTTCTAAGAACACACGCGTTGTCCTGAAATGTTCGTAGGGGGTGTCCTGAGGACGCTGTCCGTATTGTTCGTTGTCGAGTTGAAAGTGTTCTAAGAACTCTCGTGGTGTCCTGAAATGTTCGCAGGGGGTGTCCTGAAGACGCTGTCCGTATTGTTCGATGGCACGTTGAAAGTATTCTAAGAACACTTGGGGTGTCCTGAAATGTTTGCAAATAAACAAAATGGGGGTGTTCTGAGGACGCTGTCCGTATTGTTCGTTGTCAAGTTGAAAGGGTTCTAAGGACTCTCGCGTTGTCCTGAAATGTTCGCACATAAACAAAATGGGGGTGTGTTCTAAGAACACACGTGTTGTCCTGAAATGTTCGTAGGGGGTGTCCTGAGGACGCTGTCCGTATTGTTTGTTGTCGAGTTGAAAGTGTTCTAAGAACTCTCACGGTGTCCTGAAATGTTCATAGGGGGTGTCCTGAAGACGCTGTCCGTATTGTTCAATGGCAAGTTGAAAGTGTTCTAAGAACTCTCGCATTGTCCTGAAATGTTCGTAGGGGGTGTTCTGAAGACGCTGTCCGTATTGTTCGCTGGCAAATTGAAAGTGTTCTAAGAACACTGTAATGTCCGCGGACATTAAAAGTTTCCATAGGCCATAGTTGATATGTTTTACTCTATGGGTGTGATATGCTGCGGTAGTTGTGGCCAGGGCATAGAGTGTTGGGTGCATGGCCAAATATGCCCTGGCCACAACCACTGCAGCATATCACATTTATAGTTGCTTATAACTTTGGGTCAAAAACAAAAGGAACAAAGTTATAAGATACTATGGGTGTGACATGCTGCGATGGTTGTGGCCAGGGCATAGAGTGTATAATATACTTACTGTTTGGTTTAGTAACTGGATTACATGTATTTCTTGTTAATTTCTGTGATAAAAGAAAATAGCATGTTAGTATTAGTATTTCGTAATGACATTTTACATTGTATAATCACATTTTTTTTTTTGGATCCTCAAATTTAGTAGATTACAAACCAGAGTACTGTGCAATTTGCTCAGTTTCTGTGCTCGTTGCTAAAATCATTGGGTCTGTGGGAGAAAAAAAATCCATGTTGGATTAAAAAAAAAACTTTTTCTGTTATGCTACAGTTTATTTGTTTGTTTGTTTTCAGTGTTCATTTGTTGTTTCTGGCTAATGCTTTATACATTGGGTTGTTGCATTTTTTTTGGAGCAGTAACATATTATTTATTTGTTTGGATATTATGAAATTTAGGAGCAGTTAGATACCAGTAGGCGTATTCTAATTGTCTATTTTTTTTATATATTTTAGTGGTATTGATTTATCTGTTTGGATATTGTTAAATTTTGGGACAGTTAGATACCAATTGGCGTATTCTAATTGTCTATTTTTTGCTCTAATTTAGTGTTATTCATTTGTGTGATTAATTGTTGTAGAATCTTTGGGCAGTTAGATAGCTTTTGGAATATTATAACAGTTTATATTTTTTACTACAAGTTTACTTGAGGTTTAAGTACAGTTTAGTTATCAAATTTTGGTTTTAGGAACATTAAATAAGCGTTTGGAAGATTTGCTGGTAATCAATGTTTTAGAGTAATGGTACTATCATTACATTCAAACCATCCACATTTCTTTTTTATATATGCAGTGTAGTGCCCTGAATTTGTTGTGGCTCCTGCGTGGTAGATTATACCTATTGTTGTGAAGGTTTTCTTACCAAGTGATATTTGACCATGTGTGAATCCAGTCAGCTTGCAGTTGTTTTTGGTACCATCTGCATTGTAACGTAGAAGCATTAGTATTACGCATTTACTATGTGTTTGTATTACTAACGTGGAGCAATTATCTGAATTGCAGGTAGAACATAATCTACCATGGTTTGCATTTTGTACAAGATGCTGAAATAGAATGGATTCACAATTAGGTATTGATATATAAACGAAGCGTTCATTGGGGATTTCTTCTTGTGTCATATTGTTGCAGAGAGTGCATGTGTGTTTCCACATGTATGAAATCTGGAAGACTTCATTTATAGGTATGTTTTTGTTTTTCAGTACTTGTAGTAAGTACATTAGAAATTATTGTGGATCTTCCTGTGAGTTTATAGTGAATTTCACCATTCCAGCACAGTAGTCCAATTGTTGTCTTATTCCATAAACACTATACGTGTTGTCAGGATTGTTTCCTGCATTTCTGTGAAGTACTAACATTTGCATACACAATGGGTCTGTACTGTGTAAGTAAATGTTGTCAACAATTGGTGGTAATTGAAATAGAATATTCATTGCTACATTTGCGTAGCAACTTACACCAACTATATTTGAGAGTTTAAATGGACCAGGTAGTTCTGTATCTGACTGCTTTTTTTGGAGTTTGTCTTCCTTCTTTGAAGTACCTGGTTTACTTTCCCTAATTGATTCTTTTTTGCTTGTGGTACTTGATGAAGTATTACTTTCTTTTACTCTCTTTGGAGGATTTGCAGTGACATCCTGTTGCTTTTCTGTTTGATTTATTTTTCTTTAATAACGTTTTACTTTTTGTGGAACAGAATATGTGTTTAGATGGGGAGTGTATAGTGAGCGAAGTCTATTGTATTCTAAAATGCAAGGAATATAAGCGTTTATTTTACTTGCATCAAATTTGATTAGAAATAGACCGTCAAGTGTACGTAAGCGTGATAGTGCTACGTAGCTCATGCCTTCTTTAAAGACTGTGGTACCAATATCTATCATTGCTTTGTCTAGGGTAAGACCTTTTAATTTATGAATCGTGACTGCATATGCAAGAGTTAGAGAAAATTGTTCTCTGCGTACATACATGTCTTTGAAGAGAAGCTGTTGAGCGTCCTATCCTTTTAACTTCTGAAAGTTTGTCAAAGAGTATATTGACAAACTGAATTTTGTTGTCACATGGGTATGTTTGAAAGCCAACAACTGTACCCAGTGCTCCATTAACTAGTCCTTGGTCCACGTCAAGGTTACGTTTAAGCATTACTCTGTAATTTAAGGATAATTTTAATATCTTTTCTAAGCCTGCTGTGTTTGAGATTGATTTTTCTAAACTATTTAGTTTTGTTGTGGCTTGGTCACACATAGGTAGTGTCATACCATGTACATCTAGTTTATCTGTGGCGCTAATTTCCATTATTGGTTGCATTTCTTTACTTAACATTATTTCATTGAATTTGAAACAGCTTGCAAGAGTTGGCATTAAGGCCATACAATTGACATTTTTGTGGGCTAATTGTTCCATAACATCTGTAGCACATGTATTATCGCCAAAAAGGGCATTAATTTGCCGGGTTTTCAATATTGTTTCTGCTTCTTTAGAGAGTATACAAACTCTGATACTTTTTAAGATGTTGGCATAAGTGAGATCTGCAGATTGCCGCATGTTTTCTGTTAATTCTCTGTATTGGAAATGTTGCCAAAGGTTGACATTTCGAATGCTGCCAACAGTTTTACAGCAGAGTTTGTGTCCTAATGTTTCAAAAATAGGCTCACCTTTTGCTGGTGTCAATTGAAGAAGATCTCCGAAAACAATAATGTGTTTTCCTGCAAAGAGCTCTTCATAGTTTGTTTTCAGTACTTCTTGTAATCTGAGGTGAATCAAAGCCAACATTAGGTTGGAGACCATGCTCACTTCATCTATTAGTAGCATTTTCATTTGTTTCAATACTCTGCGTAGTTCCATTGCAGCTTCTGCAGAAAGTTTGTAATAGTCTAATTTGTTCTGGTGTTCTACTGGCAATAGTAGTAATCAGTGTAAATTGACACCACCTATGTTGTAGGCAGCTAAACCTGTGGGGGCAGTGACAACAGCTGACAGTTTGTTGTTTGTCAATTGTTGAAGGAATTTACTGATGATTTTGATTAGGAATGTTTTGCCAGAACCAGCTTCACCACTGACATACAGTAGTATAGGTTTATGATTATGGCAGGAACATTCTTTATTTTCATGTTGTACACCATGTGCAATTTGTTTGTTTTGTTACTTCTTCAAAAATGCTACGTTGTTCGTTGTTTAGTTTTGATTGTAGTATAGTTAAGTCTTCTTTATCTTCATACTGACACAGGGGGGGTAATTCATAGAATTCGGCGCACAAGTGGCGCACGCGGCTGGCGCACAGTGTGCGCATGCGGTAGTCTGCGCCAGCCGCGTGCGCCGAAACACATTCAGGCGCACAGCGTATTCATGGATTCCAACATCCACAACCAGCCGTGGCGCAGAGTGGCGCAGCGACCCTGCAGCAGCGTCAGTTACGGGCCCAAGAACGCCCCTCGCGCAGGGAAAAGCCATCAAAATCCCCAATCCAGCGCAAAGGGCAGCAGCAAACGCAGAGCGGGGAGCGTGTATTTCAGGGGTGTGCGGGTGTTCTCACACGCGATAGGCCTGGGTACGTGTATTATAGGTGTGCGTGAGAAATTCTACACGCGATTGGGCTGGGTACGTGGATTCCAGGGGTGCGCGAGAAATGCTACACGCGATTGGCCTGGGTACGTGGATTTCAGGGGTGCGCGAGAAATTCTACACGCGATTGGCCTGGGTACGTGTATTACAGGGGTGCGCGAGAAAATCTACACAGGATTGGGCTGGGTACGTGGATTTCAGGGGTGCGCGAGAAATGCTACACGCGATTGGCCTGGGTACGTGGATTTCAGGGGTGCGCGAGAAATTCTACACGCGATTGGCCTGGGTACGTGTATTACAGGGGTGCGCGAGAAAATCTACACGCGATTGGGCTGGGTACGTGGATTTCAGGGGTGCGCGAGAAATGCTACACGCGTTTGGCCTGGGTACGTGGATTTCAGGGGTGCGCGAGAAATTCTACACGCGATTGGCCTGGGTACGTGTATTACAGGGGTGCGCGAGAAAATCTACACGCGATTGTGCTGGGTACGTGGATTTCAGGGGTGCGCGAGAAATGCTACACGCGATTGGCCTGGGTACGTGGATTTCAGGGGTGCGCGAGAAATTCTACACACGATAGACCTGGGTACGTGGATTTCAGGGGAGCGCGAGAAATCCTACACGCGATTGGGCCTGTGCGAGTGGGGCAGTGTATTACGTGGGTGTGCGGGAAGTTGAAGAGGCGAATTGTCAGTGTGGGCCCTCCCAGGTCTCCCCTCTACCCCCGCCACGACCTCTGCAGGCAGCCCACACCACAGGGGACTACCCTGCACCCCTGGTCATGTCCCGCAGGCAGCCCATCCACCATGGGCATGCCCCCCAGCCAAGCCACATGTCCCCTTGCACCCCCACCCCCCAGCACTGTGGGGCACCCGCCACCAGGCCCCCACCCATGTCTCCCAGCACCCCCACCCCCAGTCACCAGGGGCAGCCTCCACCAGGCCCCCACCCATGTATCCCACCACCCCCACCCCTCCAGTCACCAGGGGCAGCCTCCACAAGGCCCCCACCCATGTCTCCCACCACCCCCACCCCCCAGTCACCAGGGGCAGCCTCCACAAGGCCGCCACCCATGTCTCCCACCACCCCCACCCCCAGTCACCAGGGGCAGCCTCCACCAGGCCCCCACCCATGTCTCCCACCACCCCCACCCCTCCAGTCACCAGGGGCAGCCTCCACAAGGCCCCCACCCATGACTCACACCACCCCCACCCCCAGTCACCAGGGGCAGCCTCCACAAGGCCCCCACCCATGTCTCCCACCACCCCCACCCCTCCAGTCACCAGGGGCAGCCTCCACAAGGCCCCCACCCATGACTCACACCACCCCCACCCCCAGTCACCAGGGGCAGCCTCCACAAGGCCCCCACCCATGTCTCCCACCACCCCCAGTCACCAGGGGCAGCCTACACAAGGCCCCCACCCATGTCTCCCAGCACCCCCACCCCCCAGCACTGTGGGGCACCTGCCAGCAGGCCCCCACCAATGTCTCCCAGCACCCCCACCCCCAGTCACCAGGGGCAGCCTCCACCAGGCCCCCACCCATGTCTCCCACCACCCCCACCCCTCCAGTCACCAGGGGCAGCCTCCACAAGGCCCCCACCCATGTCTCACACCACCCCCACCCCCCAGTCACCAGGGGCAGCCTCCACAAGGCCCCCACCCATGTCTCCCACCACCCCCATCCCCCAGTCACCAGGGGCAGCCTCCACCAGGCCCCCGCTTATGTCTCCCACCACCCCCACCCCTCCAGTCACCAGGGGCAGCCTCCACAAGGCCCCCACCCATGTCTCACACCACCCCCACCCCCCAGCCACCAGGGGCAGCCTCCACCAGGCCCCCACCCATGTCTCCCACCACCCCCAGTCACCAGGGGCAGCCTCCACAAGGCCCCCACCCATGTCTCCCACCACCCCCCACCCCTCCAGTCACCAGGGGCAGCCTCCACCAGGCCCCCACCCATGTCTCCCACCACCCCCACCCCTCCAGTCACCAGGGGCAGCCTCCACAAGGCCCCCACCCATGTCTCCCACCACCCCCACCCCCCAGTCACCAGGGGCAGCCTCCACAAGGCCCCCACCCATGTCTCCCACCACCCCCAGTCACCAGGGGCAGCCTCCACAAGGCCCCCACCCATGTCTCCCAGCACCCCCACCCCCCAGCACTGTGGGGCACCTGCCAGCAGGCCCCCACCCATGTCTCCCAGCACCCCCACCCCCAGTCACCAGGGGCAGCCTCCACCAGGCCCCCACCCATGTCTCCCACCACCCCCACCCCTCCAGTCACCAGGGGCAGCCTCCACAAGGCCCCCACCCATGTCTCCCACCACCCCCATCCCCCAGTCACCAGGGGCAGACTCCACCAGGCCCCCACCCATGTCTCCCACCACCCCCACCCCTCCAGTCACCAGGGGCAGCCTCCACAAGGCCCCCACCCATGTCTCACACCACCCCCACCCCCCAGTCACCAGGGGCAGCCTCCACAAGGCCCCCACCCATGTCTCCCACCACCCCCAGTCACCAGGGGCAGCCTCCACAAGGCCCCCACCCATGTCTCCCACCACCCCATCCCCCAGCCACCAGGGGCAGCCTCCACCAGGCCCCCACCCATGTCTCCCAGCACCCCACCCCCCAGCACTGTGGGGCACCTGCCACCAGGCCCCCACCCATGTCTCCCAGCACCCCCACCCCCAGTCACCAGGGGCAGCCTCCACCAGGCCCCCACCCATGTCTCCCACCACCCCCAGTCACCAGGGGCAGCCTCCACAAGGCCCCCACCCATGTCTCCCAGCACCCCCACCCCCCAGCACTGTGGGGCACCTGCCACCAGGCCCCCACCCATGTCTCCCAGCACCCCCACCCCCAGTCACCAGGGGCAGCCTCCACCAGGCCCCCACCCATGTCTCCCACCACCCCCAGTCACCCGGGGCAGCCTCCACAAGGCCCCCACCCATGTCTCCCACCACCCCCACCCCTCCAGTCACCAGGGGCAGCCTCCACAAGGCCCCCACCCATGTCTCACACCACCCCAATCCCCCAGCCACCAGGGGCAGCCTCCACCAGGCCCCCACCCATGTCTCCCAGCATCCCCACCCCTCAGCACTGTGGGGCACCTGCCAGCAGGCCCCCAACCATGTCCCACTCATGTCCCCTTGCACCCCCACCCCCCAGCAGGCCCCCACTCATGTCCCCTTGCACCCCCACCCCCCAGCACTGTGGGGCACCTGCCAGCAGGCCCCCACCCATGACTCCCAGCACCCCCACCCCCAGTCACCAGGGGCAGCCTCCACCAGGCCCCCACTCATGTCTCCCACCACCCCCAGTCACCAGGGGCAGCCTCCACAAGGCCCCCACCCATGTCTCCCACCACCCCCACCCCTCCAGTCACCAGGGGCAGCCTCCACAAGGCCCCCACCCATGTCTCACACCACCCCCACCCCCCAGTCACCAGGGGCAGCCTCCACAAGGCCCCCACCCATGTCTCCCACCACCCCATCCCCCAGTCACTAGGAGCAGCCTCCACCAGGCCCCCACCCATGTCTCCCACCCCCCCCACCCCTCCAGTCACCAGGGGCAGCCTCCACAAGGCCCCCACCCATGTCTCACACCACCCCCACCCCCCAGTCACCAGGGGCAGCCTCCACAAGGCCCCCACCCATGTCTCCCACCACCCCCAGTCACCAGGGGCAGCCTCCACAAGGCCCCCACCCATGTTTCCCACCACCCCCATCCCCCAGCCACCAGGGGCAGCCTCCACCAGGCCCCCACCCATGTCTCCCAGCACCCCCACCCCCCAGCACTGTGGGGCACCTGCCACCAGGCCCCCACCCATGTCTCCCAGCACCCCCATCCCCAGTCACCAGGGGCAGCCTCCACCAGGCCCCCACCCATGTCTCCCACCACCCCCAGTCACCAGGGGCAGCCTCCACAAGGCCCCCACCCATGTCTCCCACCACCCCCACCCCTCCAGTCACCAGGGGCAGCCTCCACAAGGCCCCCACCCATGTCTCCCAGCACCCCCACCCCCCAGCACTGTGGGGCACCTGCCAGCAGGCCCCCAACCATGTCCCACTCATGTCCCCTTGCACCCCCACACCCCAGCAGGCCCCCACTCATGTCCCCTTGCACCCCCACCCCCCAGCACTGTGGGGCACCTGCCAGCAGGCCCCCAACCATGTCCCACTCATGTCCCCTTGCACCCCCACCCCCCAGCCACCAGGGGCAGCCTCCACCAGGCCCCCACCCATGTCTCCCACCACCCCCACCCCCCAGCCACCAGGGGCAGCCTCCACAAGGCCCCCACCCATGTCTCCCACCACCCCCACCCCCCAGCCACCAGGGGCAGCCTCCACCAGGCCCCCACCCATGTCTCCCACCAACCCCACCCCCAGTCACCAGGGGCAGCCTCCACAAGGCCCCCACCCATGTCTCCCACCACCCCCACCCCTCCAGTCACCAGGGGCAGCCTCCACAAGGCCCCCACCCATGTCCAGGAACAGAGACTGCCATGCTTCCATGTGTCCATTCCGCACAGAGCCCCCCATGTTGCAATAAAACACATGCACCAACCATGTGGTTCACACATCACTGTACTCACATGCCTGACCATGATGTCCCTGCACACACACATACATACATGGCCTATGTCACACATACAGGCAGGTATCAGACAACCAGCACACTGCAACATGCCCTGTCTCACACAGCAATGCTTGGCCACTTACCGCTCAACTCCAGATGGGTCTGCCTCCGAAGGATCTGGGCGTGGAGCGCTGGGTCTACGCGTTCCAGGACCCTCATCTGGATGCCACTCAGGCGTGCCCGGCCCCCCTCCGCGAGGCGCCGGGCCTTATTGAGGGTCCTGGAGCTCAAGTCCTCCCAGCGCTTCTTGATGTGCTTGATGTCGCGGGTTGCCACCCCCTCCGCGTTGATGGCAACCACTACACCGTCCCAGATACTCTCCCGTCCTTCCTTGTTGGCGCGTGGTCTTCCGAAGAGGGCATCATAATGCCCCAGGACATGCTCCACCAGGACACCAACTTCCTTCTCACTGAAGCTGGTGGCCCTCTGCCTCTCTGGCTGGGGGTCGCCACTGGTCTCAGATGGTGCTTGCCCCGACATGGCGACCCCCAAGGCAGGTGTGGGTGGGCAACTGGGTCCTGGGGCTGGGCTTTGGAGCGATGGTATCCCAGTCGGGAGTCTACTGTTCCAGCAGGGGTGGACACAGCAACTGGACCCCTGCAGATGGCTGATGTGCAGGCACCAAATGGCAGGGCACGGTGGCAGCAGGCAGGCAGGCAGGCAGGCAGGCAGGCAGCAGCAGATGGCACGTGGGAGGCTGCTCGGGGCACTGGTGGGCAGTGATTCGGCCTTCTGGGCAGGAGCGTGGTCTCCCGTGTTTTTTCGCGTGGCCAGCTTGATACGGAGTGATTTGGCACGTGAAAAATCTGCACGTCAGCGTGTAATTCGAGGAAAGGCCCTTAGCGCGTAAGCGCGTCTGCACGCATATGCATTTTCATTGGACAGAAGGCCCCTCCAGCGCAAGCGCCCCTGTGACGTGACGCGTACAGACGTGCATGGGCATTACAGCGTGCGTGAAAAACTGCACGCCCGCGTGTAATGCGCGTAATCGCGCGTGAAAAACTGCACGTCCGCGTGTAATGCGCGTAATCGCGCGTGAAAAACTGCACGTCCGCATGTGACGTGACGCGCGCGTGCGTTTCCCTCAGCACGGGTCGAAGGTGAGCGGGCCCAGCAGTTCGCTGTACGTGCCTTTCGTGGAGACCGACGTGTGTTGCTGCTTCCAGTTGTTTCGCGGGCCATCTACTTCACAGCTCTCAAGGACGTATCTCTTCTTTTGGCAGGGGTATTGCCTACGCGTGTTTTTCTGCATCGCGCTAGTCAGACGGTGAGTCGCAAACGCTCCTTTTCCCACTGCGGGTGCCCCTGTGTATTGCACCCATTTTCGATGTCATCGTAGCCTGCGTGTCCCACGCGTACGCGTTATTCGTGTTACTGGGTCCACCGCGTACTGCGGGAGGTTAAATCCACGCACGTAGGCTGCAGGGTTGCGTGCACGGTTTTACTGCAGTTTTGGGGTGCCTGAGCGATGCGTGACCCGTCACCACATCACCGGGGTCACATACAGCCTTGCAGGTGCAGGGGGGCTGTTAACATCTTGCTTCCCACCCCCTTCACCCCAATTGCCCAGGTCAATTGTGCTGTACACCTCCCATTGGCACCACTCCATCTGTGCCAGCACTATTACATCTGTGCCATGGTTGGGAGGCCACCAAAAGTGAGGGGCGCCTCAGCTGGGCGTACTCCTCATGGCGGGCGTGGTCGGCGACGTGGCCGTGGTGACCAGGGAGTTGGGGGACTCCAGGGTGTCCAGGGCAGCCACAGAGGGGGAAGAGGCAGGGGTGCGCCACTTTAGCACAATGCTGTGCCATGTGTTGGTGCAGCCATGCCACCACCCCCTGTGGTTCCGGGGGATGCAGCTCCTGCATCTGGCACTGGCACCCGTATGACCCGGCAGTCCGTTCCATCGACTGCCACGGGCCCAAGGGTAGCGGTAGCTGCAGGTGCAGCTGTGGACACCGCCACCCAGGCTCAGGGTCTGCCAGCGCAGGCTGCGTTGGCACTTGAAGAGCCCTTGGTAGATCTCCAACAGGCCAGGGGGGAAACCATAGGGGCACGCCGGGCTGCTCAGACCAAGACACGTGTCCCTGGGGCAGTCATGTCATCTGCTGCTCCGAACAGCCGGGTGTTGGCAAGTGCAGGGGCAGATGCACCCAACAGCACCCCGGTTGTGAGTCTGCCAACCAGGACCGTTGCGGTCAAAGACCCTGCCACAGCTGATGTTGCTGCGCAGGGTCCATTAGTGGGCACCCAGCTGCCACTGACACAAGTCAGGCCTTTGGTCATCCCTCCACCTGCCACTCCCTCGGCTCAATCCACCGAACCCACTGGCCATACTGGTCAGGGCGGCATTAGCCAGCCAGGGTCTGCGCCACAGACCAAGAGGAGGAAGGTTGCACCTGCAGCACAGGCTGGGACCCCACACACAGCCACGACCTCCTGCACGTCGAGGAAGAAGCCTTTCTGTAAGCAGGAACTGGACTTCCTCGTGGACTATGTGCGGGGACACAGCCGTGACATGCTAGTGGGTCCCAATAGTCAGACTACGGCTGCCCAACGTGACACCCACTGGAAGCATGTTGCGGAACATGTCAGTTCATTCGGCCATGAGGTGCGCACGGCGCAGGAGTGCAAAAAGCGCTGGAATGACATCAAGCGCAGCACTAAGGCTAAGCGTGCCTCAAATTACAACTTGACTCTGGTGACTGGCGGTGGGCCTGCACCAGAGGAGGAAGAACTCACTCCGCATGAGGCTCTCGTTGCGGAGTTCATACCACCAGAATTGGTCGAAGGTGTGGGAGAGATGCTGGACTTTGATGCCCAGTCCAGTGAGTGTTGATGCGTAGTTGTTGAGGACGTGTGTGTTTCACTTGTGGGATGTGTTGTGCATGATTGCTGCTACATGTGACGTGTACATGGTTCTGATGTGTAAGTAATGCAATGCTACCGTCATGCATGTCTCCTCTGCCTGCATGCGGGACTCCATGTGGGCATGCTCCCTTGCCCCTCCTCCGCCACTCTGCACCCCAGTTCCACCTTTGCACTGGTCTGCTACATTCTTGCCAATGTGTAGTTTCTTGTTCATGTGTCCTGTGTAGATGCTAACTTCCAGCTTAGAAACTGCCAGACATATGCCGTGTGGTACAGCCTTAGTACTCGATGCAGGGTATCCCACTTGTACTGTGCATGGGTCAGATGTCCCGCAGGGACATGAGTACCCATTCATGCTCCATGTGCATTGCACGCATGCCCCTATGTGTCCTTGACTGGATGATCACTGTAATATGAGTCCTTGGTTACATACATTGCCTGCCATATTATCGGCCTCCCCATGTCAACTGTGGCTCAGTCCTGCGTTGCACACATGTTTAGGCTCTGACAATCTGTGTGGCTCACAGGCCTCAGCCTGTTCAATGGCCAATGACTCTGTCCAACTCTTGTCGTGTCTTCTTCACACGTGGCCGGCCTCTGGATCTTCCATCATGTGTCCTGCCCACTGTCCCAGCATCATTTGCAGTGTTGTAATTTGAATCACATTAAGCTGTTGATGCCAGTCAACACTGCTTGTCAATACACAGGTGTATGGGCAGCCTTTTGATACCATGCTAGGCATCCCTGCTTTGGTACTGGGGTGGAGGGGTGCTTGGCTTCTAGACATGGTACACATTGAATACACAATGCACGTGATGTCTGAATTTGACATTGCACTGCCTTCACATTTCCTGGCACACACCATGGAGTGCTTGTACATGTAGGTAGTGAGTGGCGTACACATTTTCAGCACTGCATAGACCCACTTCCATGCAAACTGCCCCCTTTCAACAGGTCTGATCACAGAAGCTATTCAAAGTAGACCCAGCATGCATGCCAGGTCATATGTTGTGTGTCACATGTCTGCCGGATGCCTTTGCTGTCGGTGTGTGTGTGTGTGTTGTGTGCTTCTGACATGTGTAGTGACCTTTTCCTCTCTATTTTTCAGGTGATGACGCAATGGATGCAGACGATGTGGCACTTCCATGGCAACTATCTCAGGGTGGTAGGGTTGTGACAGTTGACTGTCACTTTGTCATCATCGATTGTCACCTGGTATGTGCCAGGCCTGTGTGCACTCCGCAGGGGTGGGAGTTTAGGTGAAAAATGTGGCCACAAGCTGGGTCCGGGCTTCCTCGCCACGTGCCCTGTCCCCTCCCATGGGCAGCGCCTGTGCCTGTGGTTGGGGATGTGGGGGCACCACCATGTCCACCGGGACGCCCTGCCGTGTTGCAACATTGTGCAGGACACATGCTGCCACAATGATCCTGCACACTACTGGTGGTGCATAGAGTAGTTGCCCACCAGAGCGGTCAAGGGAGCGGAAACGTGACTTGAGCACTCCGAATGTGCGCTCCACTATGCCCCTGGTTGCAATATGGGCGGCGTTGTATCTTACCTGGGGTGGTGTGGTGGGGTTCCGGATTGGCGTCATCATGTGGTTGCTCAGAGGGTAGGCACTGTCCCCTGGGGAGGTGATAATAATTGAGATTATTAGGGTTGGGATGTTTGTCTGTGTGTGACTTGCATGCATGTGCAAGGGCATTTGTACTGACCTAGGAGCCATGTGTCGCCATGCTGCCCAGCTTCCAGGGCCCGGCTCAGTGCGGACATTCTGTATATGAAACTGTCATGGGTGGAGCCAGGGTAGTTTGCATAGACAGAGGTGATGATTCCCTTTGCATCGCATACCACCTGTACATTGATGGAATGCCAGTGCTTGCGGTTTCGGTAGATGTGCTCAGTGGCCCTAGGTGGACGTAGGGCCACATGGGTGCAATCTATGGCACCGAGCACTTTGGGGAAGTGTGCCACCCTGAAAAAATCTAGGACAACGGCCTGCCTTTCTGCGGGTGTTCTGGGCATGTATATATGCCTGCGGACTGAGGGGCGCGCTGTCATGATTGCCAGTACCTGGTGTAGGCAGCGTGACTGCGTGGCCTGTGAGACCCCCCCCCCACTATGACAGTGGTCCGCTGAAACGACCCAGTGGCCAAAAAATGCAAGACATTGAGCAGCTTCTCCAAGGGGCTCAATGCTTGGGAGCAAAGGGTGGGGGATGTGAGGTCATCTTCCCACTCCCTGACCAGGTCTAGGATGATATGGGGTGGAAACCTATACCTGCCGTAGACCTGGTCGTCAGGCATCCCAAAAAGGCTTGCCCGTGGTGCAAAAATGCGTGCCCTGGCTATTCTCCTCCTCCTGCGGTGTCCCACAATCAGTGCAGCAACAAATGGGGCATTCATCGTCGCTGTATATACGCGTTTGTTGTTTGCGCGCACTTTTATGCTGTGCGCGGGCGCGGGACGCCTCCGTGTGGGCGGACTCGTTGGTTTCCCGTATTCGGGTGTCATCGCGTGTGATCGGAGGGGAGCGAGCGTACACGTGATTGGCCTGGGTACGTGTGTTTCGGGGTGCGCGGGTAGTTCCACACGCCATTGGCCTGGGTACGTGTGTTTCGGGGTGCGCGGGTAGTTCCACACGCCATTGGCCTGGGTACGTGTGTTCCGGGGTGCCGTGAACTTTCACACGCGATTGGTTGAAATCCACGTGTGTTCTGTCATCACGTGCAATGAGGGATACTCCCTCGCACGTCACGTCACAGACGCGCTCACGCGCTGAGGGCCTTTGGTCCAATGAAAATGCGTATGCGTGCAGACGCGCTTACGCGCTAAGGGCCTTTCCTCGAATTACACGCTGACGTGCAGAATTTTCATGTGCCAAATCACTCCGTATCAAGCTGGCCACGCGTAAGCACACGGAAGACCACGCTCCTGCCCAGAAGGCCGAACTACTGCCCCCCAGAGCCCCGAGCACGCTCCCACCTGCCATCTGCTGCTGCCTGACTGCCTGCTGCCCACGTGCCCTGCCATTTGCTGCCTGCACATCAGCCAGGGGTGCTGTTGGTGTGACCACCCCTGCTGGAACCAAAGACTCCCGACTGGGATTCTATCGCTCCATAGCCCAGCCCCAGGACCCAGTTGCTTACCCACTCCTGCCTCTGGGGTTGTCATGTCGGGGCAAACTCCATCTGTGACCACTGACAACCCCCGGCCAGAGAGGCAGAGGGGCACCAGCTTCAGTGCCACCGAAGTTGGTGTCCTGGTGGAGCAAGTCCCGGGGCAGTATGATGCCCTCTTCGGAAGTTCCCGCGCCGACAAGGAAGGACGGACTCGGATCTGGACTGACATCGTGACTGCCATCAACGCGGAGGGGGTGGCAGTCCGCGACTTCCAACATGTCAAGAAGCGCTGGGAGGACTTCAGGTCCAGGACCCTGAACAAGGCCCGGCGCCTCTTGAAGGCAGCGGATGCCAAGGGGCGCCGGGGCCACTTGTCGGAGGAACAGATGAGGGTCCTGGAACACATATCCCCAGCGCTCCACGTCCAGGTCCTTGAGAGGCAGACCCGTCTGGAGTCGAGCGGTGAGTGTACATGCATCCTGATTGTGAGCAGTGCGTGTGGTGATTGTTCAGTAGTGTGCAGGTTGCACATCTGTTTGTATGGGGTCGAGTATGGGTGCGGGTGTACAGGGCCGTGGGGCTGACACATGCGAGGGCTGTAATGTGTGAGACATGGATGGTGCCTGTGTGTGTGGGCTTGCATGTCAAATGCAGTTGTGTGGGCACACAAGTTTGTATGAATGTGTATGTGAGTAGACATGTCCGTGATGTCACGCATGTATGTTGTTTTCAGCTGCATGTATCAGCGCTGTGTACATGTGCATGTGTGTGTATTTGACAAGGGTGCAACAGTGATGCAACATGGATGCATGTGACAGCGGTATGTGGAAGCCTGATGGGCAGATGTGACATGGATGCCCGTCTGAACACTGCGACACTTGCCAGTGGTGTACACATGCATGCAAGTGTGGTGGTGTGTGTACATGTGTGGTGCACTTCCTGTGTTGCATGTGATGTCTGGCTCACCTTTGGCTGCTCATGCTGTTGTATGTGTATGGATGGTGTTGGCAGTTGCGATATGGCTGTGGTATGGCTCGTGTGTGCGAGTTGTAATGACATGTGTGTTGGGGATCGTGATGACATGTCTGAGGTTTGCCAATGCCACTCATGTACAACTGTCATGTGTGTATGTGTCCATTGTACATTGCCCTGATGCGTGTGTTTTGTTTCTCCCTGTCTGCAGCGTCAACTGATGAAGAGGGCGGAGGAGGTGCTGTGGAGCACAGCAGCGGGGATCCCACCGCCAGCCGGAGGCGCAAGGCCCGGCTCCCCTCCCATGTTGTCATCTCGTCGTGGAGTGAGGAGTCCGGTGCCGCGTCCCAGGCCGCAGCTGCCGGGGGGAGGTCCAAGAGGCGGAGGTTGCAGTTGGACTCCTCGGCAGCAGAAGGGGCAGCTGGGACCCCACAGGGCCCAACGGGGGAAGATGGCACAGAGTCATCCAGGTTGGTGGGGGGTTTGGTGGAGGAGGAGGCCGTGCAAGCACCAGAGACGGGGTCTGGGGGTGGGGATCCCACTGGTGCTAGTGGTGCAGTGCAGGACCAGGGACAGGAGGCAGCACAGGCCGCCGCGGAGGTGCCTGTGTGCAATCCTGTCCCTGATCCTGTCCCTGCATCATCTTGCACCAGCAGCGATGCCTATGTCCAGACCAGTTTTCAGGCAGGGGATGAGCTGACGTCAACTGGCCTTCCTCTGCCTGCGGACGTGGCTATCCAGGCCCGGGTTGAGCCTGTCCTGGCTGGTGTGGCGTTGCGTCAACGGGCCATGCGAGGTGACCTGCAGTCTTTTCATGAAGAGACTGCACGTCATCTCGAATGGCTCGTTGACCACGTCAGCCTGCTGGGACAGGTCACCCAGGCCGGATTCCTCCGTCTGATGGGGCTTGCCACGACCCCCTCCTCAGCTGGACCCCCTACGCGCCAGTCGTACTCTGTGCCATCTTCCCACCCATCAGTCACCTGGGTGCCCTGTGGAGCTGCCTCTGACGGTGCGGCCAGGCTGGTGGAGGAGGCATCCCTGCCACAGTCGGGAGTCGGACGTCCAGCAGGGGTGGCCACATCAACGACTGCACCCCAGCCGGCGGAGGATGTGCAGGCAGCAGGAGGCAGTGCAGGGGCAGAGGCACAGCAGCAGCAGCACCATGGTGGGAGCCATGAAGGCTCGGGGCCTTCGACATCGGAGGGGCAGGCATCGGCCGGAGGGCAGGAGGACCCAGGACAAAAAGTGTCTTCCGTGTGGCAGCGGTTGGGCCACGCCATAGATGCGGAGCGGCAGCGGGCGGAAGAGGCACGGCTCTCAATGGTCAGGGCGGAGAACTCCATGCAGAGGGCCCTGAGGCGGGCCGAGTGCCTCGAGGCAATCCGCAGGGGTTTGGAGGTGGACACGTCGACGGCCCTGCGGACCCTCGGGGCCATGGAGGAGGACCGCCTCCGGGACATTGAGGAGGAGTTTCATGATGCCCTGGCCCGGCACATCCAGAAGTGAGCCGTGGAACTAGCCCGCTGCCCTTGTACATAGTTATGTAGGTAGTGTTAGGTTTCATTTTTGTTTTTGTTTCATTTGGACCTTTTGGATATTGGCCACATTTTTGTATATATTTTTTTTATTAGTTAGTGTAGTTAGATAGGTTTCCTTTATTTTGTTGGGATAATGGACCCTGGCTTCTTGAATTGTACATAGTTGTAGACTTGTACATACTTTCTTTTTTAACATTCTCCATGGATCAATGGCTTTTATTTTTATTTTCCATTGGATTTTGTTTTGTGGACATTGACTTTGTACAACATTACTTTGGATTTCAATATTCTTTTTTTTTTTAATTTTGAACGGACATGCTTCTTTTCATTTTTTTACATTCACATTTCTGTTTCTTCATTTTTGATTCTATTCATGTTTCCTTTAATACATTATTTTTTTGTTGAACTTCAATGTGTGGTATCTCATTGTTTTCATGCATTTCATGTTATGTGTTTTGAGATTCACTGACACCCATTGGGTGTATGTGAGGGACATGTGTTTGTTTCGGAACTTGCAATTGGGGTTCTGTGATGTAATTGCAAATTATGAGTGGGTGGATGCAATACTCGGGTGGGTGTTTTGCATTTGGGGGCTGACCATAGAGACCAGGGTTCTGGATTGTGATGACATGTTGGGTGGGGAACATGAGTTGGACATGGGTGGGGGCCTGGTGGAGGCTGCCCCTGCACTGCTGGGGGGTGGGGGTGCTGGGAGACATGGGTGGGGGCCTGGTGGAGGCTGCCCCTGCACTGCTGGGGGGTGGGGGTGCTGGGAGACATGGGTTGGACATGGGTGGGGGCCTGCTGGCAGGTGCCCCACAGTGCTGGGGGGTGGGGGTGGTGGGAGACATGGGTGGAGGTCTGGTGGAGGCTGCCCCTGCACTGCTGGGGGTGGGGGTGCTGGGAGACATGGGTTGGACATGGGTGGGGGCCTGCTGGCAGGTGCCCCACAGTGCTGGGGGGTGGGGGTGGTGGGAGACATGGGTGGGGGCCTGGTGGAGGCTGCCCCTGCACTGCTGGGGGGTGGAGGTGGTGGGAGACATGGGTGGGGGCCTGGTGGAGGCTGCCCCTGGTGACTGGGGGGTGGGGGTGGTGGGAGACATGGGTGGGGGCCTGGTGGAGGCTGCCCCTGCACTGCTGGGGGGTGGGGGTGCTGGGAGACATGGGTGGGGGCCTGGTGGAGGCTGCCCCTGGTGACTGGGGGGTGGGGGTGGTGGGAGACATGGGTGGGGGCCTGGTGGAGGCTGCCCCTGCACTGCTGGGGGGTGGGGGTGGTGGGAGACATGAGTTGGACATGGGTGGGGGCCTGGTGGAGGGTGCCCCTGGTGGCTGGGGGGTGGGGGTGGTGGGAGACATGGGTGGGGGCCTTGTGGAGGCTGCCCCTGGTGGCTGGGGGGTGGGGGTGGTGGGAGACATGGGTGGGGGCCTGGTGGAGGCTGCCCCTGGTGGCTGGGGGGTGGGGGTGGTGGGAGACATGAGTTGGACATGGGTGGGATCCTGCTGGCAGGTGCCCCACAGTGCTGGGGGGTGGGGGTGCTGGGAGACATGAGTTGGACATGGGTGGGGGCCTGGTGGAGGCTGCCCCTGGTGACTGGGGGGTGGGGGTGGTGGGAGACATGGGTGGGGGCCTGGTGGAGGCTGCCCCTGCACTGCTGGGGGGTGGGGGTGCTGGGAGACATGGGTGGGGGCCTGGTGGAGACTGCCCCTGCACTGCTGGGGGGTGGGGGTGGTGGGAGACATGGGTGGGGGCCTGGTGGAGGCTGCCCCTGCACTGCTGGGGGGTGGGGGTGCTGGGAGACATGGGTGGGGGCCTGGTGGAGACTGCCCCTGCACTGCTGGGGGGTGGGGGTGGTGGGAGACATGGGTGGGGGCCTGGTGGAGGCTGCCCCTGGTGACTGGGGGGTGGGGGTGGTGGGAGACATGGGTGGGGGCCTGGTGGAGGCTGCCCCTGCACTGCAGGGGGGTGGGGGTGCTGGGAGACATGGGTGGGGGCCTGGTGGAGGCTGCCCCTGCACTGCTGGGGGGTGGGGGTGCTGGGAGACATGGGTGGGGGCCTGGTGGAGACTGCCCCTGCACTGCTGGGGGGTGGGGGTGGTGGGAGACATGGGTGGGGGCCTGGTGGAGGCTGCCCCTGGTGACTGGGGGGTGGGGGTGCTGGGAGACATGGGTGGGGTCCTGGTGGAGGCTGCCCCTGCACTGCTGGGGGGTGGGGGTGGTGGGAGACATGGGTGGGGGCCTGGTGGAGGCTGCCTCTGCACTGCTGGGGGGTGGGGGTGCTGGGAGACATGGGTGGGGGCCTGGTGGAGACTGCCCCTGCACTGCTGGGGGGTGGGGGTGGTGGGAGACATGGGTGGGGGCCTGGTGGAGGCTGCCCCTGGTGACTGGGGGTGGGGGTGCTGGGAGACATGGGTGGGGGCCTGGTGGAGGCTGCCCCTGCACTGCTGGGGGGTGGGGGTGGTGGGAGACATGGGTGGGGGCCTGGTGGAGGCTGCCCCTGCACTGCTGTGGGGTGGGGGTGCTGGAAGACATGGGTGGGGGCCTGGTGGAGGCTGCCCCTGCACTGCTGGGGGGTGGGGGTGGTGGGAGACATTGGTGGGGGCCTGGTGGAGGCTGCCCCTGCACTGCTGGGGGGTGTGGGTGCTGGGAGACATGGGTGGGGGCCTGGTGGAGACTGCCCCTGCACTGCTGGGGGGTGGGGGTGGTGGGAGACATGGGTGGGGTGCTGGTGGAGGCTGCCCCTGGTGACTGGGGGGTGGGGGTGCTGGGAGACATGGGTGGGGGCCTGGTGGAGGCTGCCCCTGCACTGCTGGGGGGTGGGGGTGGTGGGAGACATGGGTGGGGGCCTGGTGGAGGCTGCCCCTGCACTGCTGTGGGGTGGGGGTGCTGGGAGACATGGGTTGGACATGGGTGGGGGCCTGCTGGCAGGTGCCCCACAGTGCTGGGGGGTGGGGGTGGTGGGAGACATGGGTGGGGGCCTGGTGGAGGCTGCCGCTGCACTGCTGGGGGTTGGGGGTGCTGGGAGACATGGGTTGGACATGGGTGGGGGCCTGCTGGCAGGTGCCCCACAGTGCTGGGGGGTGGGGGTGGTGGGAGACATGGGTGGGGCCTGGTGGAGGCTGCCCCTGCACTGCTGGGGGGTGGGGGTGCTGGGAGACATGGGTGGGGGCCTGGTGGAGACTGCCCCTGCACTGCTGGGGGGTGGGGGTGGTGGGAGACATGGGTGGGGGCCTGGTGGAGGCTGCCCCTGGTGACTGGGGGGTGGGGGTGCTGGGAGACATGGGTGGGGGCCTGGTGGAGGCTGCCCCTGCACTGCTGGGGGGTGGGGGTGGTGGGAGACATGGGTGGGGGCCTGGTGGAGGCTGCCCCTGGTGACTGGGGGGTGGGGGTGCTGGGAGACATGGGTGGGGGCCTGGTGGAGGCTGCCCCTGCACTGCTGGGGGGTGGGGGTGGTGGGAGACATGGGTGGGGGCCTGGTGGAGGCTGCCCCTGCACTGCTGTGGGGTGGGGGTGCTGGAAGACATGGGTGGGGGCCTGGTGGAGGCTGCCCCTGCACTGCTGGGGGGTGGGGGTGGTGGGAGACATTGGTGGGGGCCTGGTGGAGGCTGCCCCTGCACTGCTGGGGGGTGTGGGTGCTGGGAGACATGGGTGGGGGCCTGGTGGAGACTGCCCCTGCACTGCTGGGGGGTGGGGGTGGTGGGAGACATGGGTGGGGGGCTGGTGGAGGCTGCCCCTGGTGACTGGGGGGTGGGGGTGCTGGGAGACATGGGTGGGGGCCTGGTGGAGGCTGCCCCTGCACTGCTGGGGGGTGGGGGTGGTGGGAGACATGGGTGGGGGCCTGGTGGAGGCTGCCCCTGCACTGCTGTGGGGTGGGGGTGCTGGGAGACATGGGTTGGACATGGGTGGGGGCCTGCTGGCAGGTGCCCCACAGTGCTGGGGGGTGGGGGTGGTGGGAGACATGGGTGGGGGCCTGGTGGAGGCTGCCGCTGCACTGCTGGGGGGTGGGGGTGCTGGGAGACATGGGTTGGACATGGGTGGGGGCCTGCTGGCAGGTGCCCCACAGTGCTGGGGGTGGGGGTGGTGGGAGACATGGGTGGGGGCCTGGTGGAGGCTGCCCCTGCACTGCTGGGGGGCGGGGGTGCTGGGAGACATGGGTGGGGGCCTGGTGGAGGCTGCCCCTGGTGACTGGGGGGGTGGGGGTGCTGGGAGACATGGGTGGGGGCCTGGTGGAGGCTGCCCCTGCACTGCTGGGGGTGGGGGTGCTGGGAGACATGGGTTGGACATGGGTGGGGGCCTGCTGGCAGGTGCCCCACAGTGCTGGGGGGTGGGGGTGCTGGGAGACATGGGTGGGGGCCTGGTGGAGGCTGCCCCTGGTGGCTGGGGGTGCAAGGGGACATGCGTTGGTGGGCAGTAGTGCTAGTTGATATGTGGGTTGGCTGGTGGGCATGGCCAAGGTGGATGGGGTGCCTGCAGGACATGTGCTAGGTAGGCCCCTGTGGTGTGAGCCACCTGCAGGGGCCGTGGAGGGTGTAGAGGGTACACCTGGGAGGACCCACACGTGCAATTCACGTGTGCTGCTCCCCGCGCACCCCTGTAATACACATACCCTGATAATATCGCGTGTGTAACTTCCCGCGCACCCCCGAAATACACGTACCCTGCTCAATCGCATATTTGACTTCCCCCGCACCCCTGAAATACACTTACCCCGCTCAATCGCGTGTGGAACTTCCCGCGCACCCCTGAAATCCACGTACCCGGCCAAATCGCGTGTGGAACTTCCCGCGCACCCCTGAAATCCACGTACCCGGCCAAATCGCGTGTGGAACTTCCCGCGCACCCCCGAAATACACGTACCCCGCTCATTCGCGTGTGTAACTTCCCGCGCACCCCCGGAATACACGTACCTCGCTCAATTGCATATTTGACTTCCCGCGCACCCCCGAAATACACATACCCCACTCAATCGCGTGTGTAACTTCCCGCGCACCCCCGGAATACACGTACCTCGCTCAATCGCGTGTGTAACTTCCCGCGCACTCCCGGAATACACGTACCCCGCTCAATCGCGTGTGGAACTTCCCGCGCACCCCTGAAATCCACGTACCCGGCCAAATCGCGTGTGGAACTTCCTGCGCACCCCTGAAATCCACGTACCCGGCCAAATCGCGTGTGGAACTTCCCGCGCACCCCCGAAATACACGTACCCCGCTCATTCGCGTGTGTAACTTCCCGCGCACCCCCGGAATACACGTACCTCACTCTATCGCATATTTGACTTCCCGCGCACCCCCGAAATACACGTACCCCGCTCAATCGCGTGTGTAACTTCCCGCGCACCCCTGGAATACACGTACCTCGCTCAATCGCGTGTGTAACTTCCCGCGCACTCCCGGAATACACGTACCCCGCTCAATCGCGTGTGGAACTTCCCGCGCACCCCTGAAATCCACGTACCCGGCCAAATCGCGTGTGGAACTTCCCGCGCACCCCTGAAATCCACGTACCCGGCCAAATCGCGTGTGGAACTTCCCGCGCACCCCCGAAATACACGTACCCCGCTCAATCGCATATTTGACTTCCCGCGCACCCCCGAAATACACGTACCCCGCTCAATCGCGTGTGTAACTTCCCGCGCACCCCCAGAATACACGTACCTCGCTCAATCACGTGTGTAACTTCCCGCGCACCCCCGGAATACACGTACCCCGCTCAATCGCGTGTGTAACTTCCCGCGCACCCCCGGAATACACGTACCCCGCTCAATCGCGTATTTAACTTCCTGCGGCGCCACTTTTTTGATGCGCTGGGACTCTACCGCCTGCCTTCGTGTGGCGGCCGTGTTTCAGCTTATGCGTGGCTTTGGCTGTGCGTGGCTTTGCCCTATTCCATTCCATGAATACGTGTGGTTCGAGTGCGTGTGGGCGTTCCCTCTGCTTCCGTGCAGTACATCCCCAGTTACGCCCTTATTTTCGCGTGTTGTTCCCCATTCCGCGCGTTACGCCCCATGTCCCGCCCACTTTCTGGTGTGTGCGCTGAGGTTGTGCGCTTTCACTGTGCGCGTCGCGCACGCCTTTCGCGATGTTGCAGTGACTTGTGCGCCATGCACGGGTTTGGCGCACATCCCGCGGTGAACACGCGCAGGGACTTCCATGAATCGCACGCGTGCGTGTGCGCCTCTTTTTTTCCGCTTGCGCCTGCTTGCGCCGGCTTGCGCGTAGATTTTCGGCGCACGTTTGTTCCATGAATCGGCCCCATGGTGTTTTCTACTTTTATCATAGCTAGTTCTGCCTCATTTATTATCAGTGGTTCTCCAAGTGATTCTTGGCTTCCTGTTACAGAAGGTTGACTACTGTCAGGAGTGTCTTTATCTAGTTGGGCCTGGAGTTCTTCTTTGTGTTGCTGTTCATTGTGCAACATTGTTTTGTATTGTGTAAAGTTTACATCAGTTATAGTGCTTTCATTTGCTTTGAAAGCATCTTCATATGAGTCATAGTTTTCTAGTATTTCTTCTTCTTTTCTCCATGGTTTAAAGAGTTGTAGCAGGGACATGTAATATATTTCTTTATGTTGATGAGTCTTCAATGACAATTTGATATGA
This sequence comes from Ambystoma mexicanum, assembly GCF_040938575.1. NCBI lineage: Eukaryota > Metazoa > Chordata > Amphibia > Caudata > Ambystomatidae > Ambystoma > Ambystoma mexicanum. The sequence goes on from NC_090938.1 coordinate 419,324,041, forward strand.
TTAATTTAATTTGGTCTAGTGAGTTTAACTAAGCTGCCTTCACAGTTTGTCACTCTGTATTTACCTTTTTTTTCATCAGGTTTTATATTATTTTTGTATGTGTAGTTTTGGGCTATGTGGTATAGACACATGGTTTCCAAAGTATTACTTCTGTTTGGGTAGTATGTGTCCAATAAATTATTTTTTAAAATGTCTTGGCTGTTGGGATCATGTTTGGCTATTTTTTCTATATCTTTGTATATTTTTAGAACTCTTTTTCTAGATTTAGCTAGACCAAGACTTAGCCATACTATATTTTCAGATTTACCATACAATGCAGTACCAGTTAAACGATCAGCTGCTTCATATGATCCACATTCTCAATGGGAGAGCATTTTTATGCGCAAGCCGTATAATTTCTGAGACACTGTTTTATCTGATGACAGGTCATTCCAGAGGTCTTGGAGCTCTGTCTTTTCTGCTTTGGTTAAGTATGCTGTGACATATCGTGCAACTGCAGTAGAATTGTCTGCAATTTACTGCACATCTATGTTTGCATTCCATAAGTGGGCAATGATTGCATTATAATCATTGATATATTTGTCTTCTTCTTTTCTTTGTATGTAATATGTATTTTTAGGTGACTTGCCTTTAACACTATGTCTAACTGAAGACATGAGGTTGTTCACTTGACCTGTATTTGTAACTGGTCCAGGGAAACCAAATGGGCATTTGGTGTAGTATTTCCCTTTGTTTTAGTATTTGCAACGACAATATTTGCCACATTTATGTCTTTGAAATTGTAAAATGTGTGCATGAAGATCACTATTTGTGGATTCTGTTGGAATTTCACAAGTGACATATTTTTTAATAAACTGTAAAACAGTGGCATCACTGTCTTGACCAAATTTAGGAGCATCTTTAATCCATAAAAGCATGTGAATATGTGGTGCTCCTCTGGCTTGGTATTCTTTTCTCCAAAAGAAGTGTTGCACTTCTCCAAGGGGAGGAACAGTTTTATTACAAATAAAATGTAGCATAGCAATGAAGCGATGGTGAAAATAACTTGAAACATTAACAGGATACAAAGAACAAAGTTCTCCTGGTGTTAGTATATCTATGTTTGTTTTGTTTTTATTTGATATGCTTAGGAAATCATGTAAATCTTGCCATGCATATTCTGCACAATTTAATGTAACAAACCAAGTGGGTGGCCAAGTTTTCTGATCATACAAAGTACATCTCCATGACGTTGAAACCAGTACTCTTTAGTACCACGCATATTTGCTAATAGATTTGTAATATTTGATTGTAAAACCTCATCCTTTTGTTGCACTTTTTGTAATAATTGTGTAGCTGTCATATTTTGAAAGTGTGATCCTGCTTTTAATATGTGTGCAACTCCGTATCATAAAGTTGCTAGTTCACTTTCAAAGAGTAGGTGGAATATGTATTCCACATTTTGTCTATATCTGCAATCTTCAGAATACATTAGTAATGAGCGGTATTCTGAAGCTGATATTTGAATAGGTCTATCATCATACCTTCCTCCTTTGCCAGTAGGAAAGAGTAGAGGAAAAGCACGTGCTTCTATACTTTTTTCCCATATGCTGATTGGTAATCCTTTTGTTTGACGCATTTGGTATGTTTCCAGTGCATCTTCTATGGTGTCATTAAAGTGCAAAGGATGAATTGTATAATGGTCTAAAGTATTTGATATTGTAGCAGGATCTAGTAGCTCAAATTGACCAGCTTCTTGTGTTTCTTGAATTATTTCAGTTGTATCTTTCAAGTTTTCTTCAATATTAATTTCTTTGTAATATTCATTATTCTCTTTAAGATATTGTAAGGCTTGTCTAACTTTATGTAAATCTACCAGCTGTTGCCATATTTTTTTGTCTTTTGTAGGTACTCCATTTACTAAGATAATTAAAGATTGCTGCATTGGATGTTGCACTCCTGCAGTACGCACATTTTCTTTTAGATCTAATGGTAAATAAACTACTTTTCCACGAATGCCTTTTACCAATTCAGAGGGAGGTCATTTTGCTGTTTTTGGTTAAAGGCGTATTATTGCTTGAAATGGGTGTACTGTTTGAATTATGATGCTCTCATATAAATTAAGTTGTTGTAGGGGTTTTGGTAGTGGGTATAATTCCAAATTATTTGTGATAGCACGTGAAAGAGTTTGGTTGTTGTCAAGTTTTGTAGTGCAGTAACTGCAAAGTATTAAGGGGTCACTTATTTCATATTTGTTTTCTGCTACAAGGTAGAGAGCTAATTCAAACCATTTAGAATCTTCATTGGGCCTCATTACGACCCAGGCGGACTTCGCGGTGCTAAATGCACCGCGAAGCATGGCGGAAAGCCGCCGATAGCGCCATGGGGGTTGGCGGATTTACCGCCCCATTCCGACCTCGGCGGAGCGGTAAATCCCCAATCCCCATTCTGCCCTTCCCCATTCCCATTTTTGCCCCATAGGGTATAATGGGAGTGGGGAAGGAGTTAATTACGCCACCGTAAAATACGGTGGCGTAATTAACAACGAGGTCCCGTAGCGCCATGGTTTTCTCCGGCTGGTAAAACCAGGCGGAGAAAACCTCCATGGCGCTACGGGAACTCGTAGTATGGCGGAGAGGTACGCCATGCACTACGCTGGCGTAATACCCTCTCCGCCAGGGTCCTAATGAGGCCCATTGTCTTCTATTTTATATGATAGGTCTACAGTTTTTGTGTTACTTTTATAAAAAGTTCTGCGGCAACATACACATATATGGTTTGGTACTTCAGCTGATGTACTTTTAAATTTTAGTATTTCTTTTTTGTATGTGTTTATCAAAAGGTTGCCATGTGTAGAATTGTTGCTAATTTGGTTTAAAGCTATTTCATTCTGTAAATGGCTTTCACTTCCAAAATATTTTTTCTGGTTATAGTCAATTTCTTGAAGTAGGTATTTCGCTGTACCATGTAGAAGAATGTTATTTAAATTTGCTAGTGCTAAAGCAGGACTTTTAGCACAGTACAGTTTATAGACTAGATTTCTTATAGTTGAATGATGTGTTGATATTCTTTTGATATCATGGAAGGTGGTTTTACAAGTAGGTCCTGTAATGCAGGCCAATGAATGTCCTTGTAGTCCTGTGCATTTGCGCACTGGATAGGTTCCCATATTTTGCAGTTGTTTAATTTTGATTTTGTCTTTGCTTTTTACATATTGATTGAGGAATTGGCGAAAAGACTTGAAAAATTGTTTGGGAATGTTACATATTTACGTGCATGGCCATTTGCACACTAGACGTTCTGATTCAGTTGAATGGAGGGGTAATTCTAAGTTTTCAGGGCATATTTTTGTAAAGAGTACTTCTTGTTCCATTATGGTAACTTTTTCATAACCTCAACCACTGCTATAAATGGCAATTGTATTTGTTTGCTTTTGTTTGTACGCTTCTTCATTAAAGTATGGTTCTGTGCTCGTAGTGTGACTCCATTCACCTCTGCAGATACTTAAGAAGTTCTTTCTGTTGACATTTCGTTTATTGAGAAGTCTGTTTTGTAATTTAGTTATTAGTTTTGTTAGTGGTTTCATTTTGTTTAACACTAAAATAAATAACTTTTTTTTAGAAGAATTGCACTATCTATCAACGCTTCTAAAATTAATTTGCTACGATAGGTTTCAAGCATTGAACCTGATTTCTCTTCTGTTTTTATAAGATTTTGAAGGACTTTGTGATGGAACATTTTGGCTGCAATACTTTTCTTGGTATGCTTACTTTGCACTATATTAAAATTTAAAGAAGCAGTTGTATCTGTAGTGATAGCTGATATTCTGTTAATTGTTTTTTGGTTTGTTTTACATTTTAGGCAACGTTTTTGTACTTGAAACTTCTTGTGTTTCACTAAATGACTGTATTAGCTGTTTTGTTTCAACTTTTTTTACAAATTCTGCTAGAGATGGATGCTTATGTTGGACACTTTTATTTTCATTTGCTCTACTTCTGCGTTGCTTTCTACGGACTTGACTTTTGGTAGGCATTCTTTAGGAGTTTGTGTAAGATGATGTATGTAATGTGTCTGATTGTGCATTGGGAACTACAGCTAGTAGGGATGTGCATTCTTCAATTAATATGTTACTAAACTCAGGTTCAGATGACAGAAAAAAATAAGCTAGTGGTGTGGAGAAGTACAAATAGTAAATCTAATGTATACAATTAAAACAGTTGTTTGTTCTATAATATGAAATTTCTAGCGGTTGATTTGGGTAATTTGTGTGTCCAAAAGTAGGAATTTGTGCGCCATTCTGGCTGTAAATCGCTGTTTAAGACATGGGGATTTTTGGACAGAATGGTACACAATCTCTATTTTTAGGCACAGAAATAGCATGAATTAACTTTACAGTATGTTTGAGTAATAATACAAATATTATGGTGCTATTCTACTTACTTTTTTTCTAAAATGAACAGTTTCATTCTTAGTTCTTCTTTGTTCTTCAAATTCGGCTGCTTCTTTTCAGGAGAATGGTCTTCACTGCAATTGTAAAAGAAACAAATTAGTAATTTTGTTTGTATATAGCATTGTTTTTAATTTAGATATTGATTTTTTTAATTGAAATCCTCAGTGCCTACCTTAAAACCATTAAAACTACCTTATTCACATAAGATACGTTGCACCAGTTCAATACATAGGATATGTTCTTAATGAACAAACTGTATTGCAATGAGTAACTGTAACAAACAAAATATCTTTAGTATGTCTTGTGAAATTCATAATGTACCACTGAATACCACTATTTCTGTAACTAAGCTGTTCTAGGTAATAGTGCCTTAATGTCATGCTTAAATTAAAGTAATCAAATAAATAAATAAATAAAAAATGTAATTGTATAAGTATTATTTTTTGAGATTTGAACATAGCGTGCACATGCATGCAATTTTGTTTGAATATATGTAGTCTATAAATTTCATTTCGAAAATGTTAGTTTAACATGATTTGATAGTGTGTGTATAAAGAAAGTAAATAGTATAAAGGTTTATAAGTGATAGTTGATTTTAGGAAATTGGAAAAAAGACAGTAGATTCATTTTACAGATTACACAAGCTAAAAGTCAGTTTGAAAATGTGTTCATGTACTGTACAGAAAATATGCATACCTGTAGTTTGTGTTCATGCATATGGATATGCATGGAGCTGCAAGTAGAAATCTTGGAGACTTGTACAGTATTTCTTGTAGATGGTGCTTGCCAATGATATGACCCTTGCACTCAGAGAGATTCACAGTACATTTGCAGTGCTGATCTATGATGATGCAGTTAGATGTAGAGGTCTTGAATGTAATTAGTGCATGGTCATGTGATTTCTTAGCTACATCCAATGAGGGAATGGCACAGAGAGTGAAGTGGAAATGGTAGAAGGGCTGTTCATGTTACTATATGTCCGCGGACATGGCGGTAGTTCAGGGACATCGGGAGTTACATCCGGGGATTTTTGGGTTCAGAAGTCATGCAAATGAGAATGAGCACTGAAAGGGATTGGTCAGGAAAGTTTAGTGGGTGTGTTGTGCCAGGAGACAGTTTCTCAGATACTCTTTTTGCTGAGAGAACAACAGATAGCTATGGCTTTGTGTTTCAGAATACAGATTGTTTGGATTTTGGGCGATTCGTGGATACATTGGTTGAAGGTGCATGCAGAAAGCTGTGGAGTAGCTGTAGATCTTGGATTTCCACATGTGGAAGTACACTGGCATAGAGTACGTGGAATGAAGTGGTTGGACTTGCTACCTCTTTGGAAACAAAGCAACATCCAGATAAAATTGTAATTCATTGTGGAGGGAACAGTTTAGGACATGTGTCTGGAATTTCTTTGCAATTTGCTATGAAAGAAGGACTTGGGAAAGTCATGGAGATGTTTCCTAATTCTCAAGTAATATTTTCACGGATTGCGCAGAGACATATGTGGCTTCGTTCTTCTTCATTTGGTCCACAAATGGAAAAAGCAAGGCGCAATGTTCATAAAGCTGTTTGTGCATTTCTAAGAGATTTTGGCATGTCCTCTTTTCACAATGAAAATATTATGTTTCGTAGTACATACATTTGTCGCAGAGATCGAGTCCATCTTACTTATGCTGGCAATCAGATTTTTCTGAGAAATGTACGAAATGCATTGCGACCTTTTTTAGAAATACAGCATCCATTTTGAAGTAGGTGTTAAGTATTTATAATTTTTGAAATACAAACACCTCCCAAAGGCTCTTTTCAGAGCCACCACTTCCTCCCAGAGAAAAATGTAATGGTTACAATAGGGTAGCACCCCAATTCTTTTAATGTTCGCAAACTGTCCGTGGACTTTTAAGAAATACAAAGGGCCCTGCTTTATTTATCTTCACTTCTATTTTTTAACTGTAAAAGGCAGCCCTGAAAAGAGCCTTATTTTTTTAGATTTTTGTAATTGTGTATTCTTTTTTGGTTTTTTAGACACGACACACTAGGAGAGGATGGGAAAGGAGGGTAAAGGGGGGGACACCAACCACAGGGATAAGAAAGGGCGAGTTGAGAGAGGAAGATGTAGAGTGGGTTTTATTTGGGTAGTGAGCAGGTCTTCTCGTGCTCTGAGACGATAGTCTCAAAAGCACTCAGAAGTCGCTCCCCCCTGCAGAGTACTGTGTCACAGTACATACATACAACTGTGACCCTCGAAAGGTAAGGGTCATCAGAATTCGGTGGTGGTGCTGAAGCAGGTGCAGCACCAGGTGGCAGTTCTGCAGCCAGGGATGCCATCTCAATGGTTTAATCAGCAAGTTGCTGGAGAAATAGCTGTGCTCTGAAGAATAGCCAGAAACACAATGGGAATAAGCTCTAGGGCGTGATCTTTTATAGGGGTGCTTGTACGCGGTTCGCGAACATGCGCGCTGTCCGCGGACAGATCGAACGCAAAAAAGGGTTCAAAAGGTTTCAAAAGATATGTAGAAACTCAGGATTACTATGTGGGACTTGTGCCATAATGTGTTTTTATGGAAAAATTTTGTGGATTACTCGAAAATTTACTTTTAAATTGTTCGGGGACACGAACAGTGTCCACATTCAGAACACGCAATCAGCATGGGCGCGGTCACATGATCCCTTCGCGAACATGTCCGCGAAGGAAGCTCCTGTCCGCAGGACACCAAATGCACGGACATTGGTTTGCGCATGCGAGTTGATGTTCTACGGACAGTGTTCGGGTCCTGAATTAATTAAAAGTGCGTCACACATCAAACAAACATTTCTGGACATCGCGTGTGTTCTAGAACAGTTTAAACTTGCTGGTGAACACTACGGACAGATATAGTTTTCTTTAGGACACTTCCATTTTCGTTTGATTACAAACTTTTCAGGATATCAATTGTGTTCTTAGAACAGTTTAACTTGCTAGCGAACATTACGGACAGGTATAGTGTTCTTTAGGACACCTCCATTTTCGTTTAATTACGAACATTTCAGGACACCAATTGGGTTCTTAGAACAGTTTGAACTTGCTAGCGAACAGTACGGACAGGTATAGTGTTCTTTAGGACACCTCCATTTTCGTTTAATTACAAACATTTCAGGACACCGCTTCTGTTCTTAGAACAGTTTCAACTTGCTAGCAAACAGTACGGACAGGTATAGTGTTCTTTAGGACACCTCCATTTTCATTTAATTACGAACATTTCAGGACACCAATTGGGTTCTTAGAACAGTTTCAACTTGCTAGCGAACAATACGGACAGGTATAGTGTTCTTCAGGACACCTCCATTTTCGTTTATTTACGAACATTTCAGAACACCCGCGCTGTCCAAGGACATCTACATTGTTTTTTAAAAAATAAAAAATGGGAAGTAATTACAACACAATATAAAAATGTAACTTTATTTCACATATATTAATAATTTATGTCTGAGAAGGTGAGGCAGAAACAGAAACAAAAACAGAATAATTAGGGGTTTCAACATGATTAGTATCAGGTGAAGAAGGGATGGAAGTCTCATCAAAATGTTTTGGATTATGGAGAGGGTTTGGGGATAATTGACTGGGATATGGTGAGGGGGGACAAGTACATGTGGGACAATGGTATGAGGTTTTTGTTTTAAAATGATCCTCAACAAAAGTTTTCAAATTATTAAAATTGGTCAATAATAAATCATTGTTTTCTTTTAAGCTGTCAAGCGTGTTTTTCATAACAGTTTCTTCAGACATATTTTCTATTTTGGTATGCTCTGTACAAAAAGAAATATATATGTTAAATATATATAAAATAATAACAATTAAATGGTTTATATTGTAAAGTGTTTACCATTAGCTTCACTATTTTCTGACATTTCGTCATGTGGGAAGTGCTCCTCTAGCCATTCCAGAGTACTAGACATTTCTGTGAGAAAAAAAAAATATATACATATATTTTTTTTATCTAATACAGAAAGTTTATAAAGATATGAGTAAAATGATGTACACTTACTATTTCAGGTAAGATATGTTCTGAGTACTCTGTAGGTCCGGTCTTGGTCTTAGTTGTGGAGTGTCTGTGAGGTAATTATGTTGGAAGCCTATTTATCTTCTCTTGGTATATTCCATTTTAGAACATATTGTATTTAAATGAATGGTTAGTGCGTTACATATATGGGTTACATTTCTTATGTATTACTACATATAATATATATGTGTACTACTTTGTGATTTTTTTAAATGTTATCATGTTGTAATATAACAATTAAACATACTCCCCCACCCCCAAACTTTTTAGGTAGTGGTACTGTTGTCCGAATATGTCCGCAGACATCAAAAATGTTTTCGGACATTACATTCAGTAGATTCAGTAGAAGTGGTTCAGTATGTTCCATATTACATGTACATGAAGTCAAAGTTACTATTGTTAAGCTTTGCTACTAAAAACCTATGAAACTCAGTGAAAAAACATTGTTAAAGGGATGTTATGGTTAAGTTGTGCTACTAAAAACCTATGAAATTCAGTGAAAAAACTTTGTTAAAGGGACGTTATCGTTAAGTTGTGCTATTAAAAACCTATGAAATTCAGTAAAAAAAACTTTGTTAAAGGGACGTTATGGTTAAGTTGTGCTACTAAAAACCTATGAAATTCTATGAAAAACCTTTGTTAAAGGGACGTTATGGATAAGTTGTGCTACTAAAAATCTATGAAATTCAGTGAAAAAACTTGGTTAAAGAGATGTTATGGTTCCAAGTAAAACCGAAAAACCCTTGAAACTCGCCAGTTATGGTAAGCTAAGCAACCATAACTCACGTCACCACTGTGCACTGCTAAGACTAACACCCAAGACATCAAAGATGACATCACAAATGTATATATATAAATGAATAAGCAGGGAAACTAGGGGGGCAGTGAGGAGAAGAAAAGATGGTGTGGAGGTAAGAAAAAGTGGAATTTTCCAGGCAATATCTGCAGACATACAAACATGGAGAGGGAGTGTGCTGCAATGACCATTGAGGGAGAAAGTTCCCCACTGGAATTTTCTTCATTGTCTAACAGGAAATGTACATAAACAGATATGTGAATTTGATGGATTTCCCGCTGCAAGGGGAAAACTCATGTTTTTTTTAACAATATTTTCAGGAGTTCAGTTGAATGGTTTCACTAGGAAAAGTGAAGGTCTGCTAATTAGCTTCAATGTAATACACCTCTCTGTGCCTCAAAACAATGGTGTTACTGGCTTCTACCCAGGTAAAACATTCGACTCATATAGTACATAACTGAATCACCGATATTCAATTATTGACACCTGTGCATACATTTGGCTGTGCACTATTGTTCGGGCTTACAATATGCCACATGGAATTTACATTTATCCCATGAAACACACAACATTCCTTTTAATTCCTACTGCTTTCAGGAAAGTTAATAAATAATATACAGTTGTATATAAGTTCCTCACATTATAGCCTTACTAAATGATAGGCTGACACCGTGCAGAAAGGGGTTCGTAGGCAGAAACTCGTGGACTGAAATATTCCCATGGGACTGCTGAGAATGATCATGGCCCTGCATAACAATACTAAAGTACTCGCCAGAGTCAACAGACAGTTGAGCCCACTGATTGGATAACCACATTTGTCAAAGTCAAACAAGGTTGCATCCTTGGCTGTACCCTTTTCAACTTGTACTTGTCTGACCATACCAATGTATTTGTATGCTCGGTGGCCATATTCCCCCTGAGACTTGGCGTCTCTACCATCAATTGGTTAGGTGATACCAATGACCTTGTTCTGTTAGGTGGTACTCCCAGGGGCCTACAGGTACAACTCTGAATTTGCCTAAGGTAATGGCCTTCAAATTACACCTAGTTAAACGAAGACAGTGAGATTTCACCAGCCCTCTTCTAAATCTATAAAGGGATACAGAAGACCGTTGAATGGCCAAGTGTTTCAAACCGTTTCCTGTTTTTAGTACCTAGGTTTCCATATCGACCAACGCCTGAAATGGATGAAGCAATTCAGCTCAGTAAAATAATTGGCCATTGAGAAGCAGTTTGGTGCATTAAAAGCCTTTTTTGTAGACATGGGGCTTTTCTCTTCTGTCTATGTTGCAAGTATATAGAGCAAAATGATGTACCTCTATACTCACCTATGTGGCTGAAATCTGGGCCCATAAATTTGGTCATATATTCGACTTGCTTGAAATCAGGACACTCAAAATACTTTTTAGGTTGCCTCCTAAAGCTCCAGTAAAATAGCTACTGGCTGAACGTAACGTATGTGGGTTAAGTTTGGTGCTAGATATTCAGCAAGTAAGTTGCCATCATACATGCCTGATTGCGCATGCTTCTACACGCTTGCCATTGATTCTAAAAGAGTATGTGTCTCTAGGCTGGCATATGAAAGGCTTCATAATGGAGATCCTAGTTCTTTTGGTTAATAAGTGGATTCCCATGTGAAGGCTATTCCCGCTAACATGAGCCATCATTTGTATAAAAGTTATGTAAGACACTGCATCTTGTATGTAGGGCATGAACAAGTCTTGGTCGACCTAGCAGTGAAATCTCTTAGTACAAGGTATGTTCTTCATTACTCTCGTCACAGGTCTCTACTGCTACACATCCATCCATTCTGTCCCTAATCATAATCTTCTTTAGACGTATCCGAAAGAAAGATTAAGGGGGTAATTCATAGAATTCAGCGCACAAGTGGCGCACGCAGCTAGCGCACAGTGTCAGCATGCGACAGTCTGCGCCAGCCGCGTGCGCCAAAATCCATTTCCGCGCACAGCGTATTCATGGATTTCAACATCCATTACCAGCCGTGGCGCCGAGTGGCGCAGCGACCCTGCAGCAGCACCAGTTATGCCCCCAACCCCTCTTTGCGCGCCATGTACAGCGCACAAATCCTGTACATGGCGCACAGGCCCCGAACCACGAAAACGCCTGTAAAACACCCCCCGCACCCTTCCGAATACATGTACCCAGCTGCGCGAGAAGTTTTACACGCGATTGGGCCTGTGCGAACGGGGTACGTGTATTACTGGGGTGCGCAGGAAGTTTCACACGCGATCGGCCCTGTGCGAGCGAGGTACGTGTATTATTGGGGTGCGCAGGAAGTTTCACATGCGATCGGCCCTGTGCGAACAGGGTACGTCTATTTCCGGGGTACGCGGGAAGTATCACACGCGATTTCGCTGTCAGAGCGGGTACGTGTATCCAGTGGGGTGCGCGGGGAGTCCCACACGTGAATTGGCAGTGTGGGTCCTCCCAGGTGTGCCCTCTACCCCCTCCACGGCCCTTGCAGGCAACCCACACCACAGGGGACTACCCTGCACCCCTGGTCATGCCCCGCCCGCAGCCCATCCACCATGGGCATGCCCCCCAGCCAGCCCACATGTCACCTTCCACTAGTGATCACCAATCCATGTCCCCCAGCACCCCCACCCCCCAGCAGTGAGCCTCTGGCCCCGACTCATGTCCCCCAGCACCCCCACCCCCCAGCAGTGATGGGCACCTGCCAGCAGGCCCCGACTCATGTCCCCCAGCGCTCCCACCCCCCAGCAGTGATGGGCACCTGCCAGCAGGCCCGACTCATGTCCCCAGCACCCCCACTCCCCAGCAGTGATGGGCACCTGCCAGCAGGCCCTGACTCATGTCCCCCAGCACCCCAACCCCCCAGCAGTGATGGGCACCTGCCAGCAGGCCTGACTCATGTCCCCCAGCACTCCCACCCCCCAGCAGTGATGGGCACCTGCCAGCAGGCCCTCACTCATGTCCCACTCATGTCCCCCTGCACCTCCACCCCCCAGTAGTGAGGGGCACCTGCCAGCAGGCCCCCACTCATTCCCCACTCATGTCCCCCTGCACCCCCACCACCCAGCAGTGAGGGGCACCTGCCAGCAGGCCCCAACTCATGTCCCACTCATGTCCCCCTGCACCCTCAGCCCCCAGCAGTGAGGGGCACCTGCCAGCAGGCCCCCACTCATGTCCCCCTGCACCCCCACGCCCCAGCATTGAGGGGCACCTGCCAGCAGGCCCCCACTCATGTCCCACTCATGTCCCCCTGCACCTCCACCCCCCAGCAGTGAGGGGCACCTGCCAGCAGGCCCCCACATATGTCCCACTCATGTCCCCCTGCACCCCCACCCCCCAGCAGTGAGTGGCACCTGCCAGCAGGCCCCCACTCATGTCCAACTCATGTCCCCCTGCACCTCCACCCCCCAGCAGTGAGGGGCACCTGCCAGCAGGCCCCCACTCATGTCCCCCCTACATGACATAAAGATGCACAATCATGGCCCACTTCTACACCAAAATATCACAGCACACCACCCCAGTCTTGAGACGCAATGATTTCCCAATCCACCCCACACTGACATGCCTATCTCAAGACACAAACCAAACGTCAACTATGTATATCAACACATGTCCATCACACACACACACTGGTTGGCATTGATTGCGTAAACCCACATTTTCACATGCATGAACCCAATGAGCCAATCACACACATGGAAGTAAAATATCAAAAGTATTATGGACAAAAATAAAGAAATGAAATGAAAGCATAAAAAAATAGCAAACATGACATGAAAAGCATGTCCAAAAGATGAGTAAATGAAAAATATAACCAATGCAAAGAAATCCAAAAGAAAAATAGTCCAAACTCTCCCTCCACCAAAGCAAATCCAAAGGAAACGTAAAAAGAAAAATCCATTAATCTATGGTGAAATCCAAAGAAAAAGTACAAATTAATCCATTGTCCAACTATGTACAATCCATTGTCAAAAAGAAAAATCCATCAATCCATGTTCAAATCCAAATGAAAAGTTCAAATAAATCCATTGTCCAACTATGTACAATCCATTGTCAAGGGTCCACAAGCCCAACAAAAGAAATGAAACCTACCTAACAAACTACCTAAGAAACAAACTATATACAAATGTGTGGGGCATAGTCCAATCACCCCAAATCAAAGGAAAATGAAAATAAAAGCTAACACTAAAAACTATTTACAATGGCAGCGGGCTAGTCCGACGGCTCACTTTTCGATGTCCGGGGCCAGGGCATCATCGAACTCCCGCTCAATGTCCTGGAGGCGGTCCTCTTGCATGGCCCTGAGGGTTCGCAGGGATGATGACATGTTGACCTCCAACTCCCTGCGAATTGCCTCAAGGCACTCGGCCCGCCTCAGTGCCCTCCGCATGGAGTTCTCCACCCTGACCATTGTGAGCCGTGCCTCTTCCGCCCGCTGCCGCTCCGCATCTATGGCGTGGCCCAACCGCTGCCACACGGAAGACACTTGTAATCCTGGGTCCTCCTGCCCTCTGGCCGATGCCTGCCCCTCCAATGTCGATGGGCCCGAGCCATCATGGCTCCCACCTTGTTGCTGCTGCTGCTGTGCCTGTGCCTGTGCCCCTGCTCTTGCTGCCTGAACGTCCTCCTCTGGCTGGGGTGCAGTTGTCGTGGTGGCCACCCCTGCTGGACGTCCGACTCCCGACTGTGGCAGGGATGTGTCCCCCAACAGCCTGGCCGCTGGGTCAGAGGCAGCTCCACAGGGTACTCAGGTTATACATGGGTGGGAAGATGGCATGGAGGACGACTGGCGTGTAGGGTGTTCTGGTGAGGAGGGTGTCGGAACAAGGTCCAGCAAATGGAGGAATCCAGCCCTGGTGACCAGTACCAGTAGGTCAACGCAGTCAATGAGGCATTCGAGATGACGTGCAGTGTCTTCACGAAAACACTGCAGAACACCTCGCATGCCCCGTTGACGCAACGCCATCCCACTCAGGATAGGCTCAACCCGGTCCCGGATAGCCACGTCCACAGGGAGAGGAAGGCCAGTTGTTGTAAGCGGATCCCCTCCCTGAAAACAGGTCTGGAGGTAGGCATCCCTGCTGGTGCGGGATGATGCAGTGACAGGATCGGGGACAGGATTACACACAGGCACCTCCGCGGTGGCCTGTGCTGCCTCCTGTCCCTGCCCCTGCACTGCACCACTAGCACCAGTGGAATCCCCACCTCCAGACCCCTTCCACGGCCTCCTCCTCCACCAAACCCCCCACCAACCTGGATGACTCCGTGCCATTTTCCTCCGTCGGACCCTGTGGGGTCTCAGCTGCCCCTTCTGCTGCCGAGGAGTCCACCTCCAACCTCCGCCTCTTGGACCTATCCTCGGCAGCTGCGGCCTGGGACGCGGCACCAGACTCCTCACTCCCCGACAAGATGGCAACCTGGGAGGGGAGCCGGGCCTTGCGTCTCCGGCTGATGGTGCGATCCCTGCCGCTCTGCTCCAGAGCACCCTCTGCGCCCTCTTCATCAGTTGACGCTGCAGACAGGGAGAGATAGAACACAGGCATCAGGGCACTGGACAATGGACTGATACACACATGACAGTTATACATGAGTGTCAGTGTCAAACTTCAGACATGGCATCACACTCCCCAACACACATGTCATTTCAACTCACACACATGAGCAATTCAACAGCATAATTCCACCAGGCGGCACCATCCATACACAAACAACAGCACAAGCAGCCGAAGGTGAGCCTGATGTCACATGAAACACGGGGAGTGCACAACACATGCACACAGGCCACCACACTTACATGCATGTGTACATCTCCACCAACTGTTGCATTGATGAGATCACCATCCATGTCACATCTGCCATTCAGCCTTCTACATGTCAGTGTCACATACATCCATGTTGCATCACAGTTGCACACTTGTCAAATACACACACATGCACATGTACACAGTGCAGATACATGCAGCTGGAACCACCATCCATTTGTGACACCACAACCATGCCAACGTACATACACAGTAATTCAAACATGTGTGCTCCCACACCTGCATTTGGCCTGCATGCTTATTTAGTTTAGTTTAGTTTATTCATTTGTATTGCGCACCAGACCCGAGAGTATGAGGGCGCATGAGCAGCATGGTTATTCAAAGCTTGGTTACAGGTTGCTTATACATATCTTATACATATCACTTACAGTGTTACAGTGAGGTACAAAGGGCAGTTTTACAAGAGAGGTATAGTACATTACAGATATTTTAAAGAGTTTGCAGATAAGCATTCATTCTAGGATAGTGGCAGTGTGGTGTAGGGTTAGAGGTATTAGTGATCTTTGTTCTTTATCCATTGGATATAATTGCGTCTAAACTGTGTAAAGGTTTGGGGTGTCCTGAGGGATGGTGGTAGGGCGTTCCAGTGTTGGGGTGCCTTCACCTGGAAGCTGTTGCTGCCCATTTTGGTGCATTTGAACCTGGGGACTATGAGTAGGTTTGCGTTAGAGGTTCTGGTGGGTCTGTTGGGGGTGTATTTGCATATTCTGTCTGCCAGGTAGCATGGGGCAGCGTTGTTCAGACATTTGTGGGTTAGCGATGCTACTTTGAGCAAGATTTTGTCTGAGGCGTTGAGCCAGTTATGGGATTTCCGGATGTTGGAGATGTGGGCTCTCCTGGGGATGCTAAGCGCTGCTCTGAGAGCGTTGTTTTGGAGCATCTGAATTTTGTTGGTGATTTGCTTGCTGGCTCCTACGTAGAGGGCATTACAGTAATCCAATTTGGATAATACCAAGGCTCTGGCTAGTGTAATGCAACTCTGGGGGGATAAGAAGGGTTTGGCTGCTCTTATAAGCTTACATGTGTAGGCCATGGAAGATGCCATGGAGCTAACCTGTTTGTGGAAGGTTAGGGTGGAGTCGAGGTATATTCCTAAAGTTTTCACTTCTTTAGCTACCTTGATCGGGTTCCCATCTATGATGAAGTTGGTGTAGTTTTGGTCTAATTTGGTTATGTTTGTAGAGGACCCAAGGATGATGAGTTCCGTCTTGTCATCATTCAGGCATAGACTGTGCGAAGCCATCCATGCCTGGATGATGAGGTACACCTTGTTCACCAAGGCCAAATCCTGGTTGTAGTCTCCCGTCAGCGGGATGAGGATCTGTGTATCATCAGCGTGGTTGATGTAGGTGATACCCAGGCCATCTAGATCATCAAACAGGGGCTTTGTGAACACGTTGTACAGAGTGGAGGAGACGCAGGAGCCCTGAGGGACTCCGCATGTGATGGGGATGGGGTCGGCAGCGGCAGTGGTGGAGAAGACACGCATGGATCTGTTGCTGAGGAATGACTCGATCCAGCTGATGGCTTCTTGGGAGAAGTGCGCCGCTGAGTCCAGATGATTGCATAGGATTTTGTGGTCAACTAGATCAAACGCTGCGGAGAGGTCTACTAAGAGTAGTAGTGCGGTTTTACCGTTGTCTTTGTTGGTGTCTATTTCGACTTTCAGATCAATGAGGGCTGTTTCAGTCCTGTGTAGGGGTCTGAAGCCTGATTGTCGCGTACCTAGGAGGTGGTTTGTTTCCAGGTGTTTTTGGATTTGTTGGTATGCTGTCTTGTCTAGTATCTTGAGCAGGAAGGGGACGGTGGTAATGGGTCTGTAGTTGGTCGGGATAGAGGGGTTAAGGGAAGGTTTTTTAAGGAGGGGGAGGACCCAGGACTCTTTGAGGTTACTGGGGACTGTTCCTGAGGAGAATGAGGTGTTGATGAGTCTGGTGATGAATGGCGAAAGGTCTCTTGCCGCATCTTTAATGATTTGTGGGGGACAGAGGTCGCCTTTACAGTTAGATGGTTTGAGGCTGAGAATGATTTTTTCCACTTCTAGGGTAGATACTTTGGAGAAGCTGAAGCGAGTGGTGTTGGGTGGGAGGTGAGTGGGTGAAGTGCTCGGGGGTGTATTAATGGGGTTGGTTGATTTGGTGAGGGAACCTTTCTTGTTTTCTAATTTTGGTTTGAAGGCCTATGACTTTGTTGTTTAGTGCATTCTGGACACTAGTGCACCATTGTTTATTCTTCACGCAGGTATCTGGGATAAGCACAGGTGTTTCCAATTCTTTGATAATTGTAAACAGTTCTTTGGTGGTGGAGTTGGATTGTGCGATCCTCTGGTTATAGGATTCTTGTTTGGCAGCTATGATTTCTTTTTTGTAATTGGCCTTGATTTTGTTAAGCAATAACTTGTTGTGGTCTGTGGGAGACTGTCTCCAGACTTGTTCCATTTTACTTTTTTCTAGTCGAAGCGCTTTAAGGTGGCTGGAAAACCATTGGTTGAGGTGCTTTTTTGGTTTGCTTTTTCTGAGTTTTAGGGGTGCAACAGAGTCTAAGGCTGTGTGCATGGTATTATTATATACTTCTACGAGGTCATAGGGGTTGGAAGCCGGGAGTCGGTTGAGCGTAGGGAGGATGAGTGGGATCAGTTTTTCCACTGTGAT
Organism: Ambystoma mexicanum; assembly: GCF_040938575.1. Classification (NCBI taxonomy): domain Eukaryota; kingdom Metazoa; phylum Chordata; class Amphibia; order Caudata; family Ambystomatidae; genus Ambystoma; species Ambystoma mexicanum. The sequence continues at coordinate 419,341,764 of NC_090938.1, forward strand.
ATTTTTCTTGCTTCTCGTGGGGATGGCTGCGGCTAGCGTCAAGTTAGTTATGGGGCTTGAGGCTTCAAGGGAGAAGGAGAGGAGATGATGGTCAGACCAAGATTGAGATGAGTTATTGGTGAAAAGTGCAGCACAGTTAAGGTCTGCTACCCAGTCTAGGGTTCTTCCTTTGTTGTGGGTAGGGCCGGATACTTTTTGTGTGAAGCCTAGTTCAGACAAAGTGTTATTAATGAGGGTGGCCTGGTGGTCTTTGGGGTCTTTGTAGCCTAGGTTAAAGTCTCCTAGGAGGAGGCATTGCGAGGAATTTTTTAGGTTATCGGTAAGGATGGCACTGAGGTCTTCCTCGAAGGATCCCAGGGGTCCAGGCGGTCTATAAAGTAGGTGGATGGATATCGTTTGGGAGTTAGCAGTGGGCAGCTTGGCTGTGAGTGCTTCGCATGATGGAAGGTGTGTAGCGGAGTCTAGTCTGATCTTAAGGTGAGTTTTGGCGATGATGGACAGGCCTCTGCCTCTAGATTCAGTTCTGTCTGCTCGGATGATGGTGTAGTCAATGGGGATGGCTAGCGATAGGGCTGGGCCTGCGGCTGCATGGAGCCAGGACTCTGTTATGGCTAGGAAGTCTAGGTCTTCGGCTAGAATGAGGTCTGCGATGTCCGTGGCATGGGCAATTACGGAGCGTGCACTGATGAGGGCCCCTTTTAAGGGTGTGGTGGTGGTTTTTGTGGTGGTTTTTGTAGGCGTGGGGGTGGTCGCTGTATTGCGCGCTTTGTTTTTGGTAGTCATAGTAATGAGTGACTTTGGTTTGAGTTTTTTTAGCGTGAGGTTAGCGCAGAAGCTAATGGTAGTTCGGTTGGTAAGTTTGGATTGGGTGAAGTCTCTGGCTCGGGGCTCATGTAGTCTAGGTAGTCTGGACCGTAGTCTGGTAAGCCTGTCTGAGAGGCTTGGAGGAGAGAATTGGAGAAGCTTGAGGGTGTTGCTAGGCTCTATGAGGCGGGGTAAGGTGTAGTTGACAGTACTGAGGGCAGAGCTAGGCGGGCATGCGGATTTGAAAAGGTGCAGAATGATTCTCAGCAGTATTGAGTAGATGCCTGGGAGGAACATTTTGTTAACTCAAAAGGAGGTCATAAAAAAGGGTACAATACAGTGTGTAGGTGAATTGAAACAGCTAGTGCGGCTTACCTAGTTTCGAAATTTCAGCAATGGGGCAAAATACAGTGTGCGGGCAGGCAGAACTACTTCAGAGAGTAAGCAGGATGCCCCTAAATTCAAATTTTGCGGGACAACCAAAATGGCGCTGAATCAGTGTAGGCAGGGCACATCTAAATTCAAATCTAGCAGGACAACCAAAGTGGCGTTGAATCACAGTGTAAACAGGGCACATCAAATTCAAATCTAGCAAGACAACCAGAGTGGCGTTGAATCACAGGGTAAACAGGGCACATCTAAATTCAGAATTAGCAGGGCAGCCAGAATGGCATTTAGTCATGGTGTAAGCAGGGTGCATCTAAATTCAAATCTAGTAAGACAACCAAAGTGGCGTTGAATCACAGTGTAAACAGGGCACATCAAATTCAAATCTAGCAGGATAACCAGAGTGGCGTTGAATCACAGTGTAAACAAGGCATGTATAAAATCAGAATTTTGCATTGTGAGTCAGATTGGTTAATGAACAGATACTTTGCAGTAGATAGCTAGGGCAGGGCAGCGTGGCTTCAGTATGGTGGGGTAGCAATGGGGGACTAGTAGACTAGCTGGTGTGGAAACTTTGGCTTAGCATAGCAATCAAGCAAGGTAGCTCACGTGGTAGTTCACAACTGCAGCAATCGAGTCTTGAGTTACAGTAATGCGTGTACCTGTGGGAAGTTCAGGTTGAAGGCAGGTTGCAGGGATTAGAGACTGGGCGCAGACCGCAGCACGTTCAGCTCGGTCAGGCTCAGTCAGGAGGAGCCTTGCTTCGTGTGCCTTCCTGAGTTGTGCCGGCTTGTGATTGGTCCTGAAGGCAGGCACTGGGACCAATCACGTCGAATTCCTGGGTCAGCCAGGGAAGCTGGGGAGGGGCAGCTTAATGGTAATGGCGAGCGGCCATTTTAGACTACCTAGGTCCTCGTGTTAGGCAATGGTGGTCACCAATGACCCGTGATGGTATGCCTGTAGGGCTGGGGTTCACATCCTCGAAAATCACATACGGTCGTCTGCGGCGGGTAGAGGAGAATTCCGGTGTTAAATGCGGCAAAAATGCAGCGGACGAGCAGCACTTTCTGAATGCTGCTATAATAATCCAACGGGCTTACCTTTGGTGCCGGAGGGGACCTGAGGTCTCTTCCTCGCGGGGGCACTGCTCCTGCAGTAGAGGATAGCTCCTGCTTCCTCCGAGGCGCAGGCACTTATCAACACATACACCATCCTTGTGTCAGCCTCACGCCCCTGTACATACACATCCATACATGGCCCTACAAATACACATGTGCAACCTGCACACTACTGGCACACCACAACACGCACAGCGTCCAATCAGTATGCATGTACACTTACCATTCGACTCCAGACAGGTCTGCCTCTCAAGGACCTGGATGTGGAGCGCTGGGCGTGTGTGTTCCAGGACCCTCATTTGGTGGTCTGACAGGTGGCCCTAGTGCCACCTGGCATCCGCTGCCTTCAAGAGGCACTGGGCCTTGTCGAGGGTCCTGGACCTGAAGTCCTCCCAGCGCTTCCGGACAGGTTTGATGTCGTGGACTGCCACCCCCTCCTCGTTGATGGCAGTCACGATGTCCATCCAGATCCTGGTCCGTCCTTCATTGTCGGCGCGCAAACTTCCAAAGAGGGCATCATAATGCCCCAGGACTTGCTCCACCAGGACACCAACTTCCCTGGCACTGAAGCTGGTGGCCCTCTGCCTCTCTGGCTGGGGGTTGCCAGTCGTATCAGATGGTGTTGTGCCTGACATGGCAACCCCAGAGGCAGGTGTGGGTGGGCAACTGGGTCCTGGGGCTGGGCTGTGGAGCGATGGTATCGCAGTCGGGAGTCTTCAGTTCCAGCAGGGGTGGTCACAGCAACTGCACTCCTGGCTGACATGCAGGCAGCAAATAGCAGGGCACGTGGGCAGCAGGCAGTCAGGCAGCAGCAGATGGCAGGTGGGAGCGTGCTCGGGGTTCTGGGGGGCAGGAAAATGGCCGTGGTCTTCCGTGTGTATTCGCATGGCTAGCTTGATATGGAGTGATTTGGGACGTGAAGAAATTGCACGTCAGCGTGTAATTCGAGGAAAGGCCCTTAGCGCGTAAGAGCGTCAGTGCGTTATGCACGCAGGCATTGCCCACAACACGGGTGCATAGTGAATTAGCACATGAGAAAACTGCACGTCACCGTGCTATTGGAGGAAAGGGCCTTTGCGCGTAAGCGCGTAAATGATGTTTCACGTGTGGGCTGGCTTAAAAGGTAAGAGTATCATGCTATTTCCTTGTACGTGCTTTTTATGGAGAGTGAGGGGGTGTATCTTGTACTTCTTGTCGGTTCACATGCGATTACTTCACAACGTTTCCAGTTCGTACTCCCTGTTTCCTCAGACTGCGTTCTTTTCTTCTTTTGGCGGGGGTGTTGCCTACGCGCACACACGCGTGTCTTTTTCACATTCTTTTTCAAGGCAGATGGTGAGTCACACACGTATTTTCCAACTGTGGTTGCCCCCGTGTGTCGTGTACCCCTTCAGAGGTCATTGTAGGATGCGTGTAACACGCGTACGCTTATTTTTGTATCTCTGGGTGCCACAGCGTAGTGCGGGTTTATTTTTCCACGCATGTGGTCTTCCAGGGATTCGATGCACGTCTGCTTTTGTTTTTGGGGTGCCTGTGTGTTGCGTGACCCGTCATCTTCCCCCAGGGGTCACATACAGCCTTGCTAGAGCACTAGGGTACGAATTCCATCTAGTACCCTACCCCTTTCACCCCAATTGCCCAGGACAATTGTTTACTGAAAATCCCATACGCACAACAACATCAGTGCCATGGTTGGGAGTCCACCAAGCAGTAAGGGAGGCAAAGGTGGCCGACCTCCAAAAGGTGGACATGGTGGGCGCGGTAGGGGACGTGGCCAGGATTTGCAGGGTGCCCCTAGACCCCCGTGTGTGGCGGACCAATCATGGACACCCATGGTTGTGGGAAACGTAGCTGACACCATCCCAGCTCAGCCCTTGTTGGACCGGCCCATTTTGGCACCTGAACCAGCACAGGATGACTCCCAGGCTGACTTCCAGGTCAGCAAGTCTAAGCCACGTGTGGCAGTGCAAGTTGCTGTCACCAGGCCACGTGGATCTGGGGCAGCAATGTCATCTGCTGCCCCAAGTAGGCACGGTGGGGAGGCTGCAGGGGCAGCTGCAGCTCTATCCACCCGAGCTCTGAGTCTCCCAGCCGGGACAGTGTTGGTCCAGGTCCATCAAACCGACGTTGGCCCTGCCAATATCACCCTGCAGCTAATGCCTGCACCAAGACATATGGTCATTGTGCATTCGCACACTTCTAGTACCCAGTCCACCTGCACTTCTGCCCCTACTGACCAGAGCGACGTAAGCCATTCAGGATCCGCACCACCTTTGAAAAACAAGAAGGGTGCTCTGGCACTACAGGCTGAGACCCCACACACGACTACATACTCCGGCATGTCAAGGAAGCCTAGCTTTAATGACGCCAAACTTGATGCACTTGTGGCCTATGTGTCGGCACATAGCCGCGAAATGGTGGTGAATGCAGGGTGCAAGACCACACCTGGTCAACGTATGGCACAAAGGCAGACCATCGCGGACCAGATTAGTGCCCTTGGATTTGTGAGGCACACAGCTGATGATTGCTACAAGCGGTGGAATGACCTGAAACGCAGAGCAAAGAGCAAGGTGGCCTCAAATCATGCCTCTACTCTGGTGACTGGTGGTGGGTCTCCACAAGAGGACAACCAACTCACTGAACATGAGTCTGTTGCTGGAACCTTCGTCACAGAGGAACAAATCCAAGGCGTGGGAGACCTACCAGATTACGACACATTGTCCGGTGATTACCCATGCATGTGTGTGTAATCCATGTGTATGTTGTTTGGGTGACGGGTTCCGATTGAGTGCCAGGTGAGGCTGTGTACTCCTGAGTGGTATGGGTCACCCATTTGCTTCCTCCAAAACATTCAGCGGCCTTGGATTTGGGTATGACAGTATCCCTTCTGCCCACAGTAGCCAATTGGCGCCACATTACTTCAGTTGCCCTTGAACTGTCATCTTGCTACAACATTGTACTGAATTTTTCAGTGTTCATTTAGGCTGATTGTTTCAATTCTTCCATTTTTGCAATGCATTTTTCAGCCCTAATGCCACATATGTGACATGCTTCTGTCATTGATTACACCCCACATTGGCCCACATTTGTTGCCTTGTTATGTGAATGATTAGACCATTTAGGCTGATTGAGTATTGGCCTGCTCACATTAATTTTTGGGGCCTGTTTGAATGTGGAACATGATAGTTGTTTCCTGTCATGTTGAAGTGACCAACCATTGATGTGTACATCTGCCTGCGAACACTGTATTATTGTACACTGGATGTGTTGCAGTGTGTGGAACATGCGTATTTTGTCACACTATTTAGCATTTTTCATCTCATCATGTCCATCTCACATGGATGGGTGACAGTACTCATTCACTGACATATGGCTGTACTTGTCAAATGTACCATGGCTAGGCTACATGCCACCTGTGTGCTGGCATGTGTCATGTATGTGTATTGACATGCCACTCACAGGCTAATGTGTGATGCCAGTGCTACCCAGCATACAGCAAATGTGTTGCTTTTCCATCTTGGTGTCCTCAGTGTCTGCTTTTTGCCTCCCCTTCCAACTCATTGACAGTGCATGCCAGGGTTATTGTCATGTGGGACATGTGTAAATCATATAGTGGATCTCTGGCTTGTAAGGCTTATGTGTATGCTATGGTGCTCATGCCTGTTTCGATTTGTTGTCTTTCATGTTTTTGCAGGTGATGATGCACTTGATGCTGTAGAGGTGGAGGAGATGGTGCAGACCCAGGAAGAATTTCAGGCACGACCGGGCACCAGTGGAGGACGTGGTGTGGTGGTGGGTGAAAACCCAATCTTATTGCAGACCATACTGTCCAGGGGTGTCTCTGGTTGCACCTCCCCAGACCTGTATGATTCAGGTGCTGAATCGGATGATGAGACTAATGTGCTGTCGCAGGTGAATGTTTCTGGCAGAGATTCTGTTCTGTCCAACCCACCTGCACCAGGGGTAGAACCCTCTATGGGGATGTCAGTGTTGCTAACTCCGCCTTTGGCGGTTACAGATGCAAGGTCACACTCCACAACATCTGATCCTGATCCTGGGCCAGCAGATCAGAGGGAATGCAGTCCCGCAGCCTCAAGCAGTGCCGGAACAACAGGTGTGGTGCCCGCCGACGCAGTGGCCATGCGCCACCAGGCAATACTGTATGGGAAAACTCCATGTACGGTATTGCACCACAATAGGGAGCATCAGTTGAAATTATGGCTCAGGCAATGGAGAGGGTGGCCACTTCCATTCTACCCCCTGAAAGGCAGATGGAGCAACAACAACAGGCAACAGACTCCATTTACCAATCACACAGGGAAGACATGTTGGCGTCCAACAGGGACCGACGGGCGGCACTGGAGACTCTGCGGGAAGCCATTTCTGTGGATTCACAGGACCACAGGGAAGCCCTGAGGTTGGAACTCCAGTTCCTCAGGCAGACTCTAAGTGAACATGAGGCTTCCCAAAATTTAAGATCAGAACAGCAGCTGGAGCAGCTCACACGTTTGCGCTCAGCTGAGCTGCAGGCAACTCGGGAGGCGATCCGGGCATCACGCGAGGCCATGCGTGCAGGAATGCAGGCAACCCGTGAGGTGCTGCATGGGGATCTCCACACTATCATCCTCCAGAATCAGACCTTCAACACCTGCATTCTTGCTGACATGGAGACCATACAAGGGCTTTGCGTGGGCTGCCTCCCATAGCACCACCACCTCCTGATGCAGAAATGCAGAAGCAGAGGGTGAAGAGAGCGACAGCAGCAGTTCTCCCACAATAGCGTAGCCGTGCAGGCCATGAGCCCATGGAGGTATTTTTTTTTCTCAACATCCACGCTGGTGGGTGTTGGTGTGCACCCTGTCCTCCAACCTCCTGGGTGGCCTCCCCTCCTCCCCCTTGGCCCCCACATGGCCATTTTTTTTTACAGTGTGTTGCCTTTTGTGGCTCCTGTGGGCATCCACTGTGTATTCCAGCTGGGCACATGCAGGCTTGTTCTGTGTTTGGGTTAGATGCTTGGGTTCCTGACACACACACCCCTCCTGCTTCCCTTTCCATGGGCTTGCAAAGGGTGTGACCAAGTGACAGTGACTTACACAGTGACATTAGGCTCACATGAGCTGTGTGGGCAGTCTGTAGTCAAAACTGTGTGTACATCCCTGGTGGGGATTGTTGTTGTATTGAACACTGCATGGTGTATTGATATGTGCTTGTGCATCCATGTCTTCCTCCTTATTCACAGGTACCTTCTTCATGTCTTCACAAGGCCGTCACCTTTGCGGATGCAGTTCATGTTGTATGCAGTACACTGACACATTTGCCTGACGTCAACACTCTTCAGTTGGAAGGGGTGTATGTGCTGGCTTATTCAGGTTGTAAAACTTGCACTACTTTCATTTGGTGCTGTCATATTTTGGCAATGTTTCATCCTGTGTTGCTGTATTGTGTTGCTGGTAAGGTTTGGTCATGTGTGCTGTTTGTTAATGATTACTGGGAGCTTTTTGTCTGCGGCCTGTTTCCATTTGGGACAGTGCACTTTGTGACACTTGTGTCATGTGTTGTGCATTCCTTTGTTTGCTTTCACATTGCATGACATGCCATGGCGTGTTGGGTAGCGGAGATGGGGAGGGGTTGGTTGACATGGCGCTGTTTTCATGTTCTATTTTGCAAGGGGGTAGTCATTCATGCAGCATAAATGTGTGTCTTTTTGTGACACAGCATTGGTTGTCTTTGGGTAGGTAGGGATGCACACAATGTAACACTTCCAGGTGACAAATCTCCGGCTGGTATGGTTGTGAAAGTTGACTGTCCCTTATGTCATCATCATTGATTGTCAGCTGGTATGTACCAGGGCTGTGTGCACTCCACAGGGGTGTGATTTTAGGTGAAGTAATTAGCCACCAGCTGTGTACGGGCTGCCTCACCACGTGCCCTTTCCCCTCCCATGTGCAGCGGCCGTGCATGTGGTTGGGGATGTGGGGGCACCACCATGTCCACCGGCAGTCCCCGGGCGTGTTGTATTGTTGTGCAGGACACATGCTGCCACTATGATCCTGCACACTACTGGGGGTGTGTATAGCAGCTGCCCACCAGAGTGGTCAAGGGAGCGAAAGCGTGACATGAGCACTCCGAATGTGCGCTCCACTATGCCCCGGGTTGCAATATGGGCTGCGTTGTATCTTACCTCGGGTGGTGTGGTGGGGTTCCGAATTGGCATCATCAGGTGGGTGCTCAGAGGGTAGGCACTGTCCCCTGGGGAGGTGATGATGGGTATCATTAGTGGGGTTGTGACATTACTCAGTATCTGACATGCATGCATGTGCAGAGGCATTTATACTCACCAATTAGCCATGTATTGCCATGCCGCCCAGCTTCTAGGTCCCGGTTTAGGGTTGACATTCTGTAAATGAAACTGTCATGGGTGGACCCTGGATAGTTGGCATATACTGAGATGATGATTCCCTTGGCATCACATACTACCTGCACGTTGATGGAATGCCAGTGCTTGTGGTTTCTATAGATGTGCTCAGTTGCACTGGGAGGACGTAGAGCCACATGGGTGCAATCAATGGCACCTAGCACTTTGGGGAAGTGTGCCACCCCGTAAAAATCCTGGACGGCAGCCTGACTTTCTGCAGTTGTTCTTGGCAGGTATATGTGCCTGTGGACTGATGGGTGTGCAGTCATGATGGCCAACACCTGGTGTAGGCAGTGTGACTGCGTGGCCTGTGACACCCCCCCACTATGGCACTTGTTTGCTGAAATGAACCAGTGGCCAAGAAGTGCAGTACATTTAGCACCTTTTCCAAGGGGCTCAGTGCTTGGGAGCACAGGGTGGGTGATGTGAGGTCATCCTCCCACTCACTCACCAGGTCGAGTATTATGTGAGGTGGAAACCTGTACCTCCCATACACCTGGTCATCAGGCATCCCAAAAAGGCTGGTCCTGGGTGTAAAAATTCTGGCCCTGACTATCCTCCTCCTGCTGCGGTGTCCCACGACCACTGCTGCGAGGAACGGTATATTCATCGTAGCGTCTGAGCTTGTTTGTTGTTTGTGCGCACTTTATTCTGCGCAGGTCCGCGTACGCCTGCTTCCTGCTGGCGTACGTGTTTCTGGATTAGCGCGTCTTTTTTGGCGCACGCGTTTCCCCTGTTCGATTCCATGAATACGTGTTGTAGGCACTCGTGTGGGCGTTCCGTGCATTTGCCTCTTGTACTTCCCCCGTAACGCCCACATTTTCATGCGTTGTTCCCCATTCCGCGTGTTGCGCCCCGTGTTCCGCCTACTTTTGTTGTGTGCGCCGCGCTATGTGTGCTTTCACTGTGCACGTAGCGCATGTATTTTGATGACGTGTGCGCCCGCGTGCGCCACGCAGGATTTTAGCGCACATCCCAGTATTTACACACGCATGGACTTCCATGAATCGATGTGCACGGCTTTCACACGCTTGCACTGCGATTTTCGCACTTGTGCTGTGATTCGCACAATTTCTCACGCTTGCGCAGCGATTTTCGGCGCACATTAATTCCATGAATCGGACTGTTAGTCTGGTTAATTTGTGTCAAGTTACTGCATCACACTTGGGCATATCCCCAAAAGATTCTATAGTCAGGAAACCCTGGAATGTGTTAAGCACCTACTCATTGCATGTGACAGCTGCATAGAGAACCTAGGCTAATAATGAGGAGTTTTGGAATAGTTATCTGTCAGGGAATTATATCAGTCTAATTTACCATGTAACTAAGCTATGGGTGCCTATTTCGCAACTGACTAAGGAAACACAGTCGCATGTATAGGGTCTTCATTGAAGCTTGCATATCATTTACATGTATGTTATGTCATGTTATCTTGATATGTTCATGTTTTTGTTTGATTCTAATGTAAGTGTAGTTATATATAAAATGTCTTTAAGTATATTATACTAAATAAAAAATAAATGATAGAGTTGGGGAAAGAGTGGTATTACTTAGTAAAATCTGTTACAGTTTTCATTCACCTTCCAGCCTTAGGGTTTCATATCAATTGCTACAGCCACATGTCAACTGCTGCTCTGTTTTTCAATACTATCTCACAGTTGATGGCAGTGTTCCGCCATCCTACTAATTAGATCCTAAACAGAAGTGAATCTAAAGATATATTCAACCAAATGAAAATATTGTGGTGGGAAGAAAAGGATGTTTGATTGCCAGACCTTATCTTCCCTACAATGACTGATCAGGTGAAGGGGACATATGCTAAACAACCCTCTCCTTCCAACCTGATACCGTCTGCTTTTAGTCCCACTCAGAAAACCCCTATGAAAACCTTCGGTCAGGTGCTAGCACCTCACCCATTTTGGAAGGTACAGCTTTCTAAAATCTGATCTGACCTGCTGGTATTACAGATACAGAAGTGCAATTAGTATTAGTATGCACATTTCCTGAGCTAGGGTAAAACCATCCCAACAAACCTCGCTAGCAAGGAGTGGACTAGAAGTTTGCCTACATTCAGTACTGTTTAACTGGGATGCCTAAATTCCCATAGTTGAAACAGGGCACATATAGGTGACTTTTTATACTCACCCTTAACTGGGATGTGCTGTGGAGAGCTCCAGGAAATTGTCAATGTTTTATAGATGTCTAGCTGTTCCTCCAAATTTGTATCTGAAGAATTTGACTGCAAAGAGTCTCATCTGATCTCCGACATGGCGGCCTGATGCTTCATGCACCTAATCAATGGTTCTATGTACCTATGGCGATTGTTTATTTTCTAATTATTTTCGAAAAAATGACTTTGAAAAACTCACTTTTAAAAATAAATGTGAGTGGTTCCCCCCAAACTCCCCTTTTCCCTATGCTATCACCGCTACCCACCCCTTTTCACCGCTTATCCCCAGGCTCGGACTGGCCCGTGGGGCAAAAGGTCAGTGTCCGAAAGTCTGGACCAACATTCTAGTTTAGACCATTTTCAAAGTGGGCCAGTTTGAGTTACTGGAATAGTTTTAGAAAATGCTACTAACCAAATATACTTTAAAATGCACTATTTGCATTACATTCTACTAAATCTCCCCTTTGTGTAGTACTCAAATTGTCTTTAGGAAAAAAGGTTAATTCAATTTGTTATCGAGGGCCACTTTTACATTGGTGCCCAGAACAGATTTATTTCCCAGTCTTACCCTGCTTACCCTCCCGTCCCTAGGTATTTCAAAGAGATTCTTCAAAGTAATTTTTTTGGTAAAAGTTCCATCGAAAAAAATCATGTTGGCAAAACACCACATTAACCGATCAACTTCTGCACCACAACCCAACACGGCTTCATAAACCTGCTCACACTTCTACTCGAGTTTTCCTGTTAGGAGCTGTGACCACTGACTGATGGAGCCTTTATCAGGGTATCACCACATCACGAAGCCTCGACCAAATCCTACTCTTTTGCTGCCAACAGACGCACCAAGGAGACCTGCTTGATGCCGTTGAGTCTTGTAAAAAAAAGATACATGTGGGGAACCAATGGATTAGGTGCCCCTTCCTTTTTCAAGCCCTCTGGATACCCTGACCCCCTAGTATTATCTTGGTCTTATCTTAGACCCTACAAACTAGTTAGGTCTCTCCTTTAAAGCATCATTGAGTGGCCATTTCCTCCCTTTGTTTACTTTGTTCTTTATCCATTTACATATGTTTATATCCATCCTGTGTTCCAATTCCCAGTTTACATAGCAGTCCATAGTATACAATCAGTCTCTAATACTCTGTGCTTTTCCATTGCAATGGGTGTGTGATTAGTGTGTTTCTAACAAAAAATATTACTTTTTACGTGGGGTCGCTTTGACAATATTTTTATTTTGGTACTTACACATTTTTTGTTGTTGGGGAAGGTATTACCGGCGGGATACCGACAAACTACCCTCACCGTCTCCACTCCGTGATATCCTGGTATTACAGAGATACTACGGGTGGCGGAGAGCCAGTAGGGATGGGATTTCCTGAATCACCAGCACCTTTACTAACAGTGGCAGTGATTCAGGCATTTATTTTCCAGTAGGGACCTGAACACTCCGCAGGTCAGGCCAGCCGGGCTATCCGTGGCCCCTACCAGCAAACTTAAAGTGTGCCGGTCCATAATAAATGCCAGAGCCGGAATTATGGTATGGTACGTTAATGTTTATTTGTAAAGCGCCTATACACAAGACAAGTGTCTCGGGAGGATAGCTCAGGGGCAATGTGCTCACATTGAAAGCAAGATGACACGGAGCAACACAGGTTCGAGAGCGTTATAATTAAACTATCATATCATATCATATCACGGCGCTCAAGGAGGGAGGGAACAGCGGAGAAAAACAACAGTCATTCGGAGCCCTTGAGTTTCTGAATGATAACCGGTCTGCCAGGCAGAGTAGGTACATATAATACAATTAACAGTGTAGATAACAACAGATAGGTCTGACCACGATTCTGCAGTTTTCCCAAGAGCACAGCGGCGCCACCATGCAGGAAGGGAGAAGTAGGGAAACGATAGATGATCTTCAAAGCATGGGAGGTTCAGATCGTGCAGGTGCACAGAGGGAGGAGGAGTGGGGAGGGAAAGAGGACACGTCCAGGGGGGGAATCCAGATGCACCCAGTTGGTCAGAAACTGGGTAAGTGCTGAGAGGTGCCATTCTCAATGTGTAATTGACTGAGTGCAGCAGCAAAGAGGCGAGTGCAAGCCCCGAGGCAAGTGCTGGGGGACTATCAAGGGTGCCGGGGACTAGTGAGACTCTGAGGTACTCCCGGCGGGCAGTCGGCATGCTGTGTAGAAATGGAGTGAGATAGGTATAGAGCAGAAAGAGATGTCAGCATGGCAGAGGGAGACAGAAGGAAGAGGAGAAGAAGAATGTCTTAAGGAGTTTCCGGAACTGAAGGAGATCAGGCTCAAGAGGGTGGCAGGGAGGCTATTCCAGAGGGAGGCCCCTGCTGAGGATAAAGATCTCCCTCCAAATCTGAACTTAGATAACCAGCTCACTTGCAGACGTTTGGAGGTAGATGAGCAGAGGGCTCGATAGGGACAGAAGGCATTGATGAAGATAGATGGGTCACAGGCCCCAGAAAGGCTTGTGGATAATACAGAGGGCATTGAACTTAATCCTCACCACCACTGGGAGCCAGTGCAGAGATTTCAGTCCTGGAGAGACACGATCCCTGGGCTTGAGGCCAAGGACAAGTCTCGCAGTCCTGTTTTGGATGAAGTGCAGAGGTAGGAAAGTAGAGGCAGGCAGGTTTATAAAGAGGTTGTTGCAGTAGTCCAGTCTAGAGAGAACCAGAGCTCTGGAGACAGTGAGCTTCTAGGGGAAGGAGAGGAAAGGCAGAAACCTCTGAGGAGGTGCAGCTGGTAGTGTGACTTCTTAGAGACGTCAGAGATGTGAGGAGAGAAGGAAAGTGTGGAGTTGAAGATGACACTGAGGTTTTTAGCCTCAAAGGTGGGAGCAGGAAGAGGGCCAAGAGAGGCCGGCCAGAGAGTGACAGAATAGGATGGAGCAGGTGTGTCGATGAGGAGAATCCCAGTCTTACTGGCACTAAGGCAGCGATCATTGGTGGCACACCACTCCTAGATGGCGGACAAATAGTCAGAGATGAGAGAAGGAGAAGAGGTGGCTGAAGGGAGCCTGAAAATGAGCTCAGTATCATCCGCGTAGCACTCAAAGTTGGGACAGAGAGCGGCAATGCGGTGGGCAAGAAGTGCCTGGTTTTGGTTGAACAGCCAGGGAGAGAGGTTAGACCCCTGGGGAACACCACAGGTAGAGATAGAGATAGAGGAGAGGAAGGACCCAAGCTGGACTCGGGAGGGTCGATCGGAGAGGAAGGAGGTCAGCCAAGCCAGGGCCTGATCGGTGATACCCAGGTTATCACAGAGACGGTTAAGCAGGATGGCATGGTTGACTGTGTCAAAGGCAGAAGAGAGATCAAGTAAGATGAGGACACAGTGGGTGTTGGAATCGAGGTTGGAGAGTAGGTCTTCACGGATGTTCAGAAGAGCCGTTCCTGTGCTTCTGGCAGATCTGAAGACAGAATGATGGTCATGGAGACAGCCAACAGATTCAGAGTGAAGATTAAGCTGGGAGATGGCCAGCTTTTCTAGGAGTTTGCCCAGGAAAGGAGTGATGGAGATTGGACGATAGCGGGGTAGGAAGGGTCGACAGAGGGTTTCTTAAGAAGAGGGTGCACAAGGGAGTGCATCAGGGGGAGGGGAAGACTACAGTGGCAAAGGAGTGGTTGCAGAAATCATCTAGAGCAGGAGCTAGGGTGTCAATGTGGTCCTTGATGGTTTTGGAGGAACAGGGCTGAACCTGTTTCGATGAGAATTTCATAGATCACACTTGTCGAGAAACCTTGTCTGAGGAGAACAGGGGAAAGGCAGAGAAGCAGGCAAGAGAGGTGGCCGAAGAAGGGTCAGAAGAGGAGCAGGCGGTAGAAAGAGGAGGAGGAGGAGGAGGGGAAGAGAGAGAAGACAGGATGTCCTGAGTTTTAGAGATGAAATGAGAAGCTAAGGCCATGCAAAGGGCCTAGGAGGTGACAGCGTTCCCTGTAAGGTGCGCACATGTGCGGCCGCGCACCTATGATTGGGAAGCCGTGCATATTGTTTATTTTACCGCGCACAACTTCCAATCACCATTGTTTTTTTTTTAACAAACATTTTTTTTTCTCTTATTGACGGGCTGCATGGCTCAGCCACTCACAACAAGTTGTTGCAGTCACATATCACATGCCTTTAATTTGATTGGCTGTAGCAGCGCCTGGATGCACATGCTGCACTGCTACAGCCAATCAAACACTGTTGCAGCCAGTGTGTACACGTTGCTCCCGCCCACTCACTTCGACATCGAAGACCTTGTGAGTGAGGCGTGGCAGCAGGCAGCCAAGCACCTTGGTTAGAACTTGGAGGCTCTCAGTGCAGTGACTCCAGCATTTGGAGACGTGAGCCTCAGGTAATAAGCATTCTAATACATGCCTGCCAAATGTGAATCCAAAGGAAGAGCAAGGTCACGGGAGGCTGTTAGTGTATAGGACATTTGCCCATGCCAGTATTGTACAGAAGCCGTGTGCGTGTTTGGTAGGCGCAAAGCCAACGTGCTAGTGAGGAAGGGCGAGAGCCGTGTCACCGTAGGCAAGCATGGTGAATTGAACTGGAAGGGGTATGGTCGTGCTAGTGGGCCGCCAGTTACCAATCACCATATGTGCAGTCAAATAACAATTTAAATTGAAGGAGCATTGTAGGTGAGCCAAGGGCTGTAAGTCTGTGGGTAGTGATATGGGACAGGGCAGTCGATCAGGCGGGGGTGGGGGGAGGTGGGGTGGAGACTAGCAGATGAGTTTAGGAGCTTTTGGGAGAATTATGCCCGAGGCCCCGGGCCGTACGAAGGACGGCACGATAAAGGGCCTGGGAGGTTAGGCGCAGGGTGGGGGGGAAACGGCATGAACGTGGAGGGGAGGGGCGTCCAATTGGCGCCCACAACTTAGTGTTGGCAGGAAGCACAGCAAAAGGCACGGTAGTGACAAGGAAAGGTGTGAGGGGATAACAGCAGGGGGGCCGGGGGAAGCCCGGCCCCCAAAGGGAAGAACAAAGGGACTTGGGGGTATAAGTAGCTCCAGGAAAAGGCATGAGGCACAAACCAGGTAAGGAGATCACCTCTCTCGGGTAAGCTCCTAAGGCCTGGAAAAGGGGGAAGGAAAACATTTACTCTTGCGGGTTCATTGTTTTCCTTTTTTACCCTTCTACAGCAAAGCGCCCAAACTTATGTTAGACGTACATAGGAGCAGCGTGTTACATTTCATCCAAGCTGGAGCTGAAGACTGAGCCATAGACTGCGGGGAACTGATCTGTGCCGAGGCCGGAGGGCACAGCAAGAAAGACCAGCCGATGCCGGGAGGTCCGGAGGAGTGCAGCGGCGCCAGGAGCAGTGTGGAGGGACGTGTCCAGCCAGCTGCAAGAGGCATCCAGGAGATCCGACCCCAAACTTGCGTTAGCTGTGGAGGGGAGACCACCTACCTGGAAGGGGTCGCCGGAGCTGTGCGGAGAGGATCGCCAGGAGCCGGAGGGCTGCCGGAGGACACCTACCAGCCAGGCCAGGATCAGGGCAGTGAGCCGGAAGACCGCCGGGGGAAGAGTAAACAGCCGTGCAGGACCACAGCGCGACGGAGGGAGAGCTGCCAGGGGAGCCACCAGCTGCAAAGAAGCACCCGCAGGCAGGAGCATAGCAGCCACACAGGAGACAACGGTACCAGGAGCTCGGGCCATGAGTCGGAGGACCACCGAGCGAGGACCGCACAGCTGTTGCAGGGCATCCACATCAGGAAACCGAGGAGCCGGGGAACTGCTGAGGGAAGCCTTTCAGCCAGACCAGCGCCCGGGGCCGTAAGCTTGAAGGACCGCTAAGCGAGGACCGAGCAGCCGTGCAGGGCAGTACATGTCGGGAAGCACGGACACGCAAGTGTGAATTAAGGCGAGTCACAAAGCTGCACAGGAGAGATATCGAGCGTGCAACAACAGGAAGGAACGATTAAGAAAGGAGGCAGGGCTTAAATAATGGAGGAGCGGCAACGATCGAACAAGGCCTGGCTGGGGAAAGCAGATTATCCTTATAGGGACAGGTGAAATCGCTGCAGGCCCGGCTGGAGGAGGGCCATCAGAACATTTGGTTATATTTGACAGCCCCGGTTACAGCTAGCACGGCAAGCACGGGCCAATGAGACAACGAATATTGTCGCACAGCAGTAAAAGTTCAGAACAATCAATAAAAAGTGAAACTGCAACCGATCCAACATGCAATACGGGGCAAAGTGAAGGAAAGGCCCGGCTGGGAGAGGAACAGCGCCTGGAGCAAAGAAACACGCAACAGGGCCCAAGGGGAGACAGAGTTCAGCAGAAAGGAAAGATTCAAACAAGAGGTATGGCAGAGGAAAGAGGAAGAAGGGCACAGGAGTTCAGTGAATGGGCAAAGAAGGCAGAAAAAGAGTATGGGGCCCAAGGGATTCTGGAGGTAATGCAGAAGGAGGAGAGGGCAAAGGTAATGTCGCCTTTGCTGATAGAGGAGTCCAGCAGCAGTGAAGGAGAGGGTGCAGTACCGCAAAGACAGAAGGGGATGTGAGAAGAGCCAAGGAGATCACATGACCAGATGGAGGCACCCAGGAAGAGGAAGAGGAAGGAAAAAAATACAGGTACTGTGAAAAATGATGATAAAGTGGGGAGGCAAATTGTTAAAATGTTGAAACCCTCCATCACGGGTACGGGTAAGTCGCCCAAGACCAGTGGCAGGAAGGGCAGAAGGCATAGGCCCAGGAAGGAAAAAGGGGTTTCATCATCTGAAACAGAGAGCAGTGATAATGAGGAAATGGATCATCTGAAGGCATGGGTGAAATGGAAAGGGGTGGCGAGCAGGGAGAAACAGAGGGTATCTGGGCCACAGGGGAAAGGAAGAGGGGCAGGAGGGGCAAGGTTGGAACCCATAGAGACCCCGGTCCCAACACCTCAGGGGACACCAGTAGGTACCAAATCCAGTAGGGGTACCGCAAGGTACCAATCTGCATCTGGTAGCACCGATGGCCTCACTAGCCTAGGGGGGAAGGCACAGGCCATGCAAACAGAAGGGGAAAGGGTTCGAGCCCTATTAGGGGTGGACAGTCCTTGCAGGAGCAACGGCAGTGGCAGGAAACCCACCGCACGGGGTGGCACCACCATTGGTAGCAGCGGCAGTTATAGCAGACAAAGAAGGGGGACCACTCATGACTGAATATGGCAGACCAAGAATGGGAAAGGATGCACTGGGCCGGTCCATGAAGGCAATGGCATGGTATATAAATGACAAGGTAAGGGAAAAAATATGGAGAAAATAGTTTATTGACATTTATTCTCCGCTAGATTGTCAGATAAGTGGGATGAATGTGTCGATCGAGGACATAAAAGAAGACGAGAAAGGTCTACTGAGGAGGGCAACAGTGGTGAAGAGCTTTGACAACTAGATAGCAGCCTTCCAGATAATGTCCACCATTATATTGCAGAAATTCCCAGAAGACGGGGTAGCATTAGTCGCATATCAGCAGAGGGGCTTGAAAGTGTACAAGGCATTTGGGGGGGATGCATGGCAGGAATATGACCACGAGTTAGAAAAGAAATGGATTGCTTCCCGGACATGGGGTGGGATGAAGAAAACTTTAACCTCTACATATTTAACATTTTGAAAGAAAAATGGGAAACCAGGGAACGGAACTCGGGAGGGCAGCAGAGAAGGCAGTAGTGGCGGAATGATTACAGAGCCGATTATAGATACTATGACAGTAGATATGTAAATAGCCATGACAGAGCTGGGGAGCAAAGTTTGCAAAATACGCAATATGGATCACAGAGAGGTTGGCAGAGCAGCTTACCACCAACTACACAGGAGGGCGGCAGCGGGAACACGTGGGTACCCCGGGCAGAGCCGGGGCAATGTCAACATTTTGAAAAAGGGGTACCATGCGGCTGGGGCTGGAAGGACAAGTTCAGCCACAAGGGCGAGAAATGTAAAGGAGACCATAGCAGCTCAAAGTGCACAAGGGCAATAGCAACCAGCAACAGAGGCAACGAGAAGCGGAATTAGGGGATGGGGCGAGAAGGGGGCTACAACGGTTAAAATTGAGAAAATGGAAGGGTGGCTCTGAACATTCCCAGAACAAGAAGCTGCCAAGTTGATCAGGAAAGGTTTCTGAGAGGGTTTTAACATTCCAGTTACAGGGCAAGGATCACAGAACATCCAATCTGGGTAGCATTATGTGCATGGGGAGAGGAGCTGAATAATAAAGAAATGGCGGTGTGGTAGGATAACATGGCAGTGGTGCACGGGTTGAATAAAGGGAGTGCATCAGGGCCAGTAGTTTCGGGATCAATGAGAGCCGTCACGCTGGAATACCTAAAAAATAATGTATGCATAAGGCGAAGCACATCTCTGGAGAAGCAAATGTGGTAGCTGACGCCTTGTCTTGTTTTCAGTGGGCGGGGTTCAGGGAGCCGAGGGCGGACACCAAAAGGGAGAAAACGCCCACGCCAAAGAAGGCAGGGGTCCCATTAAAAGCTCTGGAAAGGAAAGAACGGTTGGCTACAAGGTTAACTCAAAAGGGAAAGGAAAACCGCAGGAAACAGAGTGGAGCATAAAACAAGCTAACAAGGAACGCCCTAAAAAGAACAAAACGGGTAAGCACTACGAAAATCAGGTAAAAAATGTATTGGTGGAAACAGGAGTGCAAGATGTGGGTAAAAATGTTGGCGGAGAAAATGTGCGAAGGTGTGGAAGGGGCATTGGCCAAAGGGAAAGAGAAAAGACCATTAAAAGCTCTGGAAAGGAAAGAACGGTTGACTACAAGGTTAAATAAAAAGGAAAAGGAATACCGCAGGAAACAGAGCGGGTCATAAACAAACTAACAAGGAACGCCCTGAACGTACAAAATGGGTAAGCAATACGAAAAGCATGTATGAAATGTATTGGTGGAAACGGAAGTGCAAGATGTGGGGAAAATTTCGGCAGAGAAAATGTAAAGGTTTGGAGGGGGCATTGGCCAAAAGGAAGGAGAAAAGCTGGGCCTGGGCATACCATGGGGTCTTCAGGGTAGGGGAACTAGTGGCACGTAACACGATAGCAGGGGATGGCCGGGCAAAAAGCGATGTTAGTATAGGAAACCAGGGCAGGTCCATAATGTTGAGGAAATCCAAAACTGACCAGACAGGAAAGGGGAGATCAATAGACATCAACTGCATCAGAGAAAAGGACCACTGTCCTAGATGCACTAGAAGCATTGGCACTGCATAGCATAGCACACAGTTGGTGGAAAACGGAAATTTTCATATCGGAAGTAATATCACTGAGAATCTGGGGTGCACCTAGGGGATGGGGGGTGTTTCTAGCAACATTTCTCAGGGCGCTGGAAGAGCGGGGATGCGGATAGGGGCGTTTTTGGGGGGACCTGAGCGGCCGAGGCAACACCCCACTCAGGTGTGGCGGCATGTGTCCAGGAACGGATGCCCAAGGGTAACAAAGACTTCGGGAGGAGAAGCCTTGGGCAACTAAAAACTGGACAAAATGTGCCCAAAAGCAAACTATTGTGATATTTGTGTTATTGTGTATTTTCTGTAAGAAAATAAATTGCCTACGGCCTATAATTTTTCCACAAACAAAATTGGTCTGTTATGTTATTCCTTAGGTAGGGGTCAGGTAACAGTAGCAAAGGGAGCACCACTACTCAGCCTATGCCCCAGGCCCCGGCCCGTACAAAGGACGGCACGATAAAGGGCCTGGGAGGTTAGGCGCATGGTGGGGGGGAAACGGCGCGAAAGCGGAGGGGAGGGGCGTCCAATTGGCGCCCACAACTTAGTGTTGCCAGGAAGCACAGGAAATGGCACAGTAGTGACAAGGAAAGGTGTGAGGGGATAACAGCAGGGGGGCTGGGGGAAGCCCGGCCTCCAAAGGGAAGAACAAAGGGGCTTGGGGGTATAAGTAGCTCTAGGAAAAGGCATGAGGCACAAACCAGTTAAGGAGCTCACCTCTCTCGGGTAAGCTCCTAGGGCCTGGAAAAGGGGGAAGGAAAACATTTACCACCCAACCCACCTACAAAGATAACAAAAGAAGGATGAAGCACGCAGGAGCCGGAACGCTGAGTACTTTCTTCGGTACACGGTCCAAGAAAGTCGTAGGAACGGATGCCCAAGGATAACAAAGACTTGGGGAGGGGAAGCCTTGGGCAACTACAAACTGTACACAATGTGCCCAAAAGCAAACTATTGTGATATTTGTGTTGCCTATGGCCTATAATTTTTCCACAAACAAAATTGGTCTGTTATGTTATTCCTTAGGTGGGGGTCAGGTAACAGTAGCAAAGGGAGCCCACACTACTCAGCCTATGTGAATTGGGGGAATGTGGAGGTGGAGGGGATGGCATGCAGGGCAGTGGCCAGGTCACAGGAAGATCAAAGGGCCTTCGCGGCTGCAGGCAAAAGTTACACCTACGTCTGAGACAATGGGTTCAGGACTAAGATGGAGAGAAGGCAGCAACGCAACTGGTATGAACTTCGGGCACTTGGGAGGGAGGGGATGTCAGGTAGCCAATGGGTTGCAAATGTACATCCATTGCATTTCTTTGCCCGCAGCGATGTGGAACTATAATGTGATTACGGTCCAAGGCACCCGTAAATCGGAAGCAGTGGGCAGAACTTGCTTGTATGTTGTATTTCTTTGATCGTTATGTGGTATCATTGCAAAGCATGAAGTGGTCTCCGCGCCACATTTTTCGTGCTTCTATGCGCTGTGAAAGGTTGCTTACATACATGTATTTCTAGAACTACATTTTTAGAAATGTATATGAAGGGAGCGCTATGCAGTCGTGACTAATGAGAGTTTAATTATTCAAATTGATTGTTGTTGGTCAGGGTGGTTTAACAATTTATTAAATTATTGAACGTATGTGCTTTCCATGCCGCACATGGCAGATTTTGGAAGGGGACATGCAGTTGGGATAGTGTGCGCACACGGTGGGGCCGGAATGTGTTGGAGATGCGGGTTAGGGGTGGTGGACATGGTGAGTAGTTGCGGCCAAGGGTCCAGTGTTATTTGCAGGCATGGAGGTTGGGGGCCATTGGGCAAACGGTCTGTGTGCGTCGCTTGTAGGTGGCATATGGTTTGGGATGCGATCCGGGCCACGTGTGTTGGGGGGTGCCTGTATTGCATGGCTTGTGGCCATTGGAAGCCATTTATCAAAAGACTATTGAGGTTCAATATCAGTCACTCACGAGACTGTTTCCATGCTGCATTGTTTGCCAGGGCGTTGGTGGGTGCGAGCGCTGGGATTTCAAGGGGCCTGGGGACCAACCAACACAAGTCACGGTGACGATAAAAGTCAGGTTGGTGTAGTTGCAAACGTTGATTGGGGATCCATGTTGCTAATTGCCCCCTCTTGTCCCCAGCCGCTTGCTGACCCCTGTTATTATTGGGAGGGCAATTTTAACATACGCTCCCTGAGCCACGCTAACCTCAAGAGCTGTTCCCTGGGCCAAACACACAAAGTTGTGAAAGCAAGCAAGACAAAATCATTTCTGATTCAAGTTAACATCTTTGTTTTGGTTTGGGAATGGGGAAAGCTTAGCTCGATAACGGGGCACTATACAGCCGGGGCATTCCATAGGGTGACAATGCAGGCGATGGTGGCGTGGAATTATTGGGGAATTTCGAGCGCTTTTTAAAACGCAAACAATTCTAGCAATGCCAAATTGATGGGGATGGTTTAAAGGTTTAGATAATAGCGATTAACATTCTGGGTATCGAATAAGGAAATGGAATGTAGAACTGCATAAATGTGTTTCGTGATTGTTGTTGCACATTTATTGTCAAAACGTATGGTTTATGTGCAAAGATCAGGAAGGGAACTTTCAAGTCTGTCTTTTCCCAGGTCACAGCTAGGAAGACACGCACAGAGCATCTATAGTTTGTCAGGTCGGTAGGTGCTCTAGCAGCAAACACGTTTCTCCTATTAGTGGCAGCACTTACATTGAGCATGGTCGATGCTGTAGTTCCCATGCAAGGGAATGGCGCGTTGATTGTTGCTAGTTTAAATATCGGCATCGAGCTGTGGCGCGCTGTTGCCATTAGGCGCAAAAGACCACTGGGATGCCTTAGGGTTAGACGCTGGCTCTTTACATAAGAAGGCATAATTTAAGAACATAAGGACCACCGATTTCACAAAGACACATGCAACCCGACACATGTAACATTTCAGGCCCTAACTACTCATTGTTGTGAACATAGTACGGTGTCAGTCAGCTTGCCTATGAATATCTGCAGAATAATAACTCAGCTTGTTGGAGTGAAAGTTTTCAGTACAAGCAGGTTAGATACAACCTAAGTTATCTTGGCCCACCCTCTACCTAAAACAAAATAGACGGGGGGAGGAAGAAATAAATGTTTGACATGTTTGATGGCAACATGGGGTGTACAGCCTTTGGAGAAAAGGAGGTTCCACCAGGTCATGAGGAGATGACCTTGCAAGCACTTGCTCACTGGTGGGGAGCCTGGCCGGCGCCGCTGAGTCACCGACCGCCACCGGCCTGACGGCGCATCACTCAGTTGCGCACATGACTGAAAAACAGCCCGCACACAACTATTCTTTGGAGCACACGCCCCAAAAAAATTAGAGGGAACATTGGTAGAGACTGCAGCAGGATTGGCCAGCTCCTTGCAGATTTTAAAGAGTTCAGTCGAGTTGTTAGATGCCGCAGAGATGCGGGCTTGGATGAGTGCTCTCTTCTTGGTGCGGACAGAGAGTTGGTATTGCCTTTGGAGCAGGCAGCAGGCCAGTTTGTCAGAGGAAGTACCAGATGCACGCCATTTCCTCTCAGCCACCAGGCACTTGCATTTAAGGGTGACGAGGTCTGAGTCATACGAAGAGTTGCACTTGGGCTTCAAGCAGATCCTCATGAAAGGGGCAAGAATATTAAGAGTATAAGATATAGCAGAGTGGAGCATGGAAAGGGCTGTGTCAGTGTGTGAGTCAGCCAAGAGGGGGAGGAGGTGATAAAGTGGCAGCGAAAGACTCAACTGACACACGCTTCATGGGTCAGATAACCGAGAAGGTAGGTGGCAGTGCTGGGGTTGGCTTGGCCTGAGGGGTAGAGAGGGTGAGATGGGAGGAAAGGAGAGAGTGGTCACTTCAGGAGAGAGGAGTGTTGAGAGGGGATGAAAGGGAAAGGTTTGAAGAGATCAGAGCATCCATAGAGTGCCCTGCAGAGTGAATCGGGCCAGAGGGGAGAATAGAGAGTGAGAGGGAGTCGCAAAGGTCAAGAAAGAGTCCAGTGGAAGGACAGGAAGAATCCATGTGGATGTTGGAGTCTCCAAGTAGGAGGAGTTGAGTGGTTGAGACAAGGAGGGAAGAGGAGAGGTCCGCCCACTCACAGAGGAAGGGGGGATCTGACCAGGTGGCTGATAGACGGTAGCCACAGTAAGGGAATGGCCAGGAGAGAGAGAGAGTCTGCAGACAAGGCATTTGAAAGAGGAGTAGACCTGCGTAGGAATGACAGAGGCAGGAATCCACTCGGGGAAGATCAGGGCTACACCCCCTCCGGAGCTGTTGGACCTGGGCACAGAGAGGATCTTGTAGCCATCAGGGAGGAGAGTGTCAAAGCTCGTGACAGAGCTGGCCGTCAACCATTTCTCATTGAGTCCGAGGACATCGAGGTCGAGTTCCTCCAGGAGGTGGCAGATGTCAGAGGAGTGTTTGACAGCAGAGCTAGAGTTAAGAGTGGCAATATGGAGAAGGTTGCCATCCTTGAAAGACTCCTGGGAAGGGGTACAAATCAGAGATACCCCTGTGGCGGTGTAGAAGCAGCCCGAGGGGGGGCAGAAGAGGAAGGAGGAGAAGGTAAGGTAGCCAAGGAGGAGACAGCAGGGGGAGGCAAGGAAGCCGTGGAGGGGAGAGAGGGGACAACAGGAGGAAATTGATGAGGCGCTGGAAGAGGAGAAGGTTGGCTTGAGGGCCCTGGACCAAGATGGTACCATTCAAGTAAACATTAATGATGACCTTAGAGGAGTGGCAGGAGGGCAGTAGGGCCTCCCATCAGGTGCCACCATTAATGGGAGAGGAAGAGAAGGGAGAGAAAAGAGAGACCATATGTAGAGTCCATAGGTCTGGCAAGGGAACGACAAAGACGATGTCGGTGAAAGTTTGTCTGGAGGAGGCACTGGTATAGGTGTCAGCGATAGGGAGGCCTGGGTTGGAGACGAGGATGTCCTTTTTAAACTTCTTCTTACCAGATTTAGTGAGGAAAGCAGGATAGTCGACAGAGAAGCAGTTAGAAAAGATAGGAGAGACAGAGAACACCATAGAGTAGGTAGGGAGAGGAGAGAAGAAGTGGGGAGTGGGAAGGGGAAAGGGTAGGGGCGAACACTAGGGAAGGACACAAGGCAGGGTGCAAGCAGGAAGAGAATGATAGATGAGACAAGCAGACGATTGGACAAGATGACAGGCGCTTACATAGTGGTAGAAAGGTACGCTAGATGAGTGCTTTTGCTAGGAGGCAAGCCACAGAATGGCACTACTTTCACAAAGCAGTTATAAAACAGGAGAGAACACACAAGTCTGAGGGTCCAAGAAGATTGGGGAAAAGGCCTAGGCTTCACAATGTAGTTTAAATACTTTCACAATGCAATTTATTTTTATAACAGGAGAAAACACACCTAACTTTGAGAGTCCTAAATAGTGGGGAAAAGGCCTAGGTTTCACGATGCAATTTTAAATACGTTCACAATGCAATATTATAACAGGAGAAAACACACCTAAGTTTGAGAGTGCTGAATAGTGGGGAAAATGACTAGGTTTCACAATGTTATTTTAAATACTTTCACAATGCAATATTATAACAGGAGAAAACACACCTAAGTTTGAGAGTCAGCTCTATGATCAAGGTGACAGGGAAGAGTGAGGTTCTAACCCTAACCAAAGCCACTCGTGCCTGCCTTAGTCGCAGCTGATTGACGGCTCGCCACTGGCTTACCCAGATGACACCAGAAGACACTAACTGGAGCCACCGCTGTGGGATCCACCCTTTGACTTGGGGCTTTTAGCCGCAGGGGCTTCCGGGCAGTGGGCTGCTACTTTAGAGGGCTCCCTGGGCCAATGGGAAGGTTCTGGGTGGGACGGGAGGTGAGGGGAAGAGGGAACATGGCGAGGGATTTGAGGGGAAACAAGAGAAGACAGAAACAGGACAAAACACACACGGAAGCAGGTCAGGGGAGGGAAATGGACAACAACGGCAACTGGGTGCCTGGAAAATGCTGCAAAGGCGCCGAAGGCAACAAAGGCAGCCTAGGAATCGGAGGGCAGCACTCTTACTTGCAAGCAGGGATCCAACGGTTGTTAGTGTGACCACTGCTCCTGAGACAGAAGAAAAGACAACATATAAATCGTACATTATAATGCTTGCATGCTGCATGTCCCACTGCACCCAATGATACAGGGATGGTGGGTTGGTAAATGTCTTGTTCAGTTCTGTGAAAATAATTGTTATCTCAAAGGTTCTCCATATTTAAGCAGGCCTGCCTTCTCTATGATATTTCGCTGCCTTGATCCCACTTGTGAGTCAATCAATGTGACTAGCTGCCCCTAGCAGGTAATTTCCTGTGTCACTTTTTATGCACTAATGAATGTACTTTCGCGGACTTTGATATTCCCTTTGTTCTCAGCCTCTTCCCGCACAGAAGGTGGATGGCATATCAAGCCCTTGGGCCTCAGCCCATGGTAAACCTTTGACTGCCTTACAGACCGCATGTGTTGGCCCTGCAGCCAACGCATTGAATATAGTGCAGTGCCATATGTAAACCCACATTTTCCCAGCTATATGTGAAAATGTGATTAAGTAGGTTGTGGTGATTTGACGGTGATGAGCAATGACCATGCTTAACCACCGGAGAGCTGACAGAGTCGTTTGCCACATCCTATTTGCTTTTCACAACTTACAACGGTTGACTTTAAAGAAAGGTCATGAATTCTCCTAATACTCCACAACTATCGTTACCCCAACCCATTGCCAAGACACAATTCTCTTCATATCCAGATCTGGCCCTTTGGACAGACCAAACTCCTAGACCCCATTATAGGCAACTTTATTAGGCCTCAGGAAGTCAGTAAACATGCAACCGTGATTCCTAGCCTGAATACACTGCACCCAACCAAACAAGAGGTACTCATCCACCACTCCATTAAGGGGGCCTTGATCAATGCCCTATCTATCCCCGCACATGCCCTTGACATAAACAACCTCATTCGTACCCAAAAGCTAGACACCCTTGCCATCTCTGAAATGTGGCTGCAAGCAGCTTCTGGCCTTGCCCTTTCCCTCGCTATCCCCTCAGGCTATGTCATCCACAGAACCAAGCAACCGTTTGCAACAGGATGTGGGGTAGCACTGATTGTCAAAGATTCCCTCCCTATCAGACACACCACATTACCCATGGCAGGGAACTGCAACGTACTCTCAGCTAAGTTATGCCTCTCACACATTGACACCATGGCCATCATCATTGCCTATTGCCCTTCCGGCCCAATCCTGACATTTAAAGAGGATCTCCTGCATGCAGTGGGTGCCAATATCAAGCCTACTTCTAGAATTATTCTCTTAGGGAACTTGAACCTGAGCTCCAATTACCCATATGACCCAAATGTGTCCATTTTAGCCAACTCACTCAGAGTCCTTGGCTTCCTACACTGTGTCCATAACCCCACCCACATCAAAGGCCGACCTTAACTGCCAGATAGCCGTCCATGCTAACATAATGTGCCTCTGGCCTGACCACAACGTTGCGTCCTTCACCATTTCACCCCTAGAGCAGACCACACATGCCCATCTGGCCCTGCCACCATCCTGGACACACAACTCTTTGTTCCCAGGACAGTCTTTGCTTGTTTCTTGTCACGTTTGTCTATTGTCCGCGCCCTCACACCCATGGGTCTATGGCTGCGCACTATAAATGTAATAAAGTAAAGAGATGTGGTGCTCTAACATCCAAAAAGTAATGCTGGTTAAAATCGTCACCCTGCACAAAATGATCCTCCACAAGCTATCCCCGCTCAAATCCCCCCTTGCACCTGTGTCCATCCATCATCCAGTGACTACATCAGACACCAACCAACGCCCCATATTTCGCTTCAGAACTGCATCTCAGATGGAAGTTGCCTCCATTTTAAAGTGCCTGAAACCATCCAGGTGCAAAGGCGACAGCTGCCCTGCATCCCTCATTAAGGACTATGCAGAAGAACTGATCCCTTTCATGGCGAAATTCATGAATGTCTCCTTCTCTTCTGGCCAAGTTCCTCCTAACCTCAAAGAAGCATGGGTACACCCCCTAATAAACTTTGCTTGACACTGCAGTCTCTAACAACTATTGGCCCATCACCAATGTCCCTTTCCTATTAAAAATACTGGACAGAGCAGCATACATTCAGATCCAACAATTCCTAGAATCCCACCACATACTTGACATATGGTAATCTGGCTACTGGCCCGGCTATGGCACAGAATCTGCCTTGCTTGACCTCAAACACCAGTTGACGAGATCAGGGACGTGGGAAAACCTGCACTCCACCTCCTCCTTGATCTCTCAGCTGCATTGGATCTGGTACCTCACCACTGCAGCACACTTCTCAACAGAAGCAACCACAAACATTCTTGTGGCACTGCGTGAAACTAGTACAAATGGTGAAAAAGTGAGCAAATCTTCTCGTGCCGCTGCACAAAATTAGCACGGATCAAAAAAGACCCACTCAAAGCTTCTCGTTTCACTTTACAAAATGGGAATTGGTTGAAAAAAGACCCACACAAACAGATCAATAAAAGCCCTGAACAAAATTTCTTGTGTCGCTTGATAAACTGATCAGGAATTATAGAAAACACTGAATGATTCTATTTTTTGCAAAGGTAGCGGGCGCCCCTCTCTCGAAAGAACAGACTTGATAACCTGTTCAGTGGTTATTAACCACTTGAGAGTTCGCAGCCACTGCTTTTACTCACTGTGCCTTTCACAGATGGGAAATATCCATTTGCATATCAGTCTTTGTCTTGCCCAGGGGCAGTCCAGCACCGAAATGCAATGGCAATTCCAACCTGAACGAGATTACCACCAGCAACCCCATACACGTGTTTCACCCTTGTTGGGGATCATCAGTGAGGTGAAGCTGATGCCTCTCTAAGCACAGTGAGAGGGAGACCATGTCTGGTTGCCCCCAGGAGACCTAGGGTTACCAATCCCAGGTTCCTTGAAAAATAGTTTTGCAAAGGTAGCGGGCACCCCTCTCTCGAAAGAACAGACTTGATAACCTGTTCAGTGGTTATTAACCACTTGAGAGTTCGCAGCCACTGCTTTTACTCACTGTGCCTTTCACAGATGGGAAATATCCATTTGCATATCAGTCTTTGTCCTGCCCAGGGGCAGTCCAGCACCGAAATGCAATGGCAATTCCAACCTGAACGAGAGTACCACCAGCAACCCCATACACATGTTTCACCCTTGTTGGGGATCATCAGTGAGGTGAAGCTGATGCCTCTCTAAGCACAGTGAGAGGGAGACCATGTCTGGTTGCCCCCAGGAGACCTAGGGTTACCAATCCCAGGTTCCTTGAAAAATAGTTTTGCAAAGGTAGCGGGCGCCCCTCTCTCGAAAGAACAGACTTGATAACCTGTTCAGTGGTTATTAACCACTTGAGAGTTCGCAGCCACTGCTTTTACTCACTGTGCCGATCACAGATGGGAAATATCCATTTGCATATCAGTCTTTGTCCTGCACAGGCAGTCCAGCACCGAAATGCAATGGCAATTCCAACCTGAACGAGAGTACCACCAGCAACCCCATACACATGTTTCACCCTTGTTGGGGATCATCAGTGAGGTGAAGCTGATGCCTCTCTAAGCACAGTGAGAGGGAGACCACGTCTGGTTGCCCCCAGGAGACCTAGGGTTACCAATCCCAGGTTCCTTGAAAAATAGTTTTGCAAAGGTAGCGGGCGCCCCTCTCTCGCTCTCTCGAAAGAACAGACTTGATAACCTGTTTAGTGGTTATTAACCACTTGAGAGTTCGCAGCCACTGCTTTTACTCACTGTGCCTTTCACAGATGGGAAATATCCATTTGCATATTAGTCTTTGTCCTGCCCAGTGGCAGTCCAGCACCGAAATGCAATGGCAATTCCAACCTGAACGAGAGTACCACCAGCAACCCCATACACGTGTTTCACCCTTGTTGGGGATCATCTGTGAGGTGAAGCTGATGCCTCTCTAAGCACAGTGAGAGGGAGACCACGTCTGGTTGCCCCCAGGAGACCTAGGGTTACCAATCCCAGGTTCCTTGAAAAATAGTTTTGCAAAGGTAGTGGGTGCCCCTCTCTCGAAAGAACAGACTTGATAACCTGTTCAGTGGTTATTAACCACTTGAGAGTTCGCAGCCACTGCTTTTACTCACTGCGCCTTTCACAGATGGGAAATATCCATTTGCATATCAGTGTTTGTCTTGCCCAGGGGCAGTCCAGCACCGAAATGCAATGGCAATTCCAACCTGAACGAGAGTACCACCAGCAACCCCATACACGTGTTTCACCCTTGTTGGGGATCATCAGTGAGGTGAAGCTGATGCCTCTCTAAGCACAGTGAGAGGGAGACCACGTCTGGTTGCCCCCAGGAGACCTAGGGTTACCAATCCCAGGTTCCTTGAAAAATAGTTTTGCAAAGGTAGCGGGCGCCCCTCTCTCGAAAGAACAGACTTGATAACCTGTTCAGTGGTTATTAACCACTTGAGAGTTCGCAGCCACTGCTTTTACTCACTGTGCCTTTCACAGATGGGAAATATCTATTTGCATATCAGTCTTTGTCCTGCCCAGGGGCAGTCCAGCACCGAAATGCAATGGCAATTCCAACCTGAACGAGAGTACCACCAGCAACCCCATACACGTGTTTCACTCTTGTTGGGGATCATCAGTGAGGTATCTCTCCAGCCCTGAAATCTCTCCACTGGCTTGATCTGGCTGCAAGGATCATGTTCAAGACCCCTTGCAGCGTCCACAAGGCTTTCTGGGGCCTGGGGCCACATTACATCCAATTGTCTCATCCTAAGCATCTTCCTTCTCGATCCCTCCACTCATCCACCTCCAACTCTCTGAGGGCCATCCGCTTCTCCGGGCAGCAAGTGGGTGGTAGATCTCTTTCCCCGACTGGGGCCTCTCTCTTGAACAGCCTCCCTGCTTCTCTCAAACTTGAGCAGGACCACCTAAGGTTCCGGAAGCAACTCAAGACCTTTTTTTGCTTCCGCTTTCTCTCTCCCTCTCCCTTGCAGATGTCCCTGTCTGCTATGCATACTTGTTACCTGGACACCCACCGAACTTAAAGGACCAGGCTCCTGCATGACCAGTTGCCCTTGCACTGCCTCCTGGCCTGCCAACCACTTAAGGGACTGTATCTGCAACCCTACAGTCTCCTGACTCTCTGCACTTATGAGCCACCTCCTGCAGCACTTAAGAGTTACTTGCACTATCCGTTTCCCCAGCACTTCTCCCCTTTCTTCTCCCTGCACTTGCCTAGTAAGATCATTGTTTTGTCATCCTTCTGTCCTCCCCTCATTGTTTTGTCGCGCCTAGAAACACTTGTGTATAGGTGCATTATAAATGACTTATATCATATCATATCATATCATATCATATCATGTTGGTTTCTTGTAGTAGGATGCTGAAGGTGTTCTCTGTTATTGGTCCTAATTGGTTGAGTGTTGCACTGGTTATTGGGGTTCTGGTTTCTGGAAGGGTGTTGTTTGTGGACCCAATGGATGAGTTTCTGGCTCCTTGAAATTGGTCCATTTTTGCTCTAACATAGCCCGAAATGATGTGACATCACAGGTGAGAAATGTGGCAGAGTCTTACCATCGCAACTGTAATGCCAGCTGGGTGTCGCAGCAGAATGATGCATTCTGCCTCATTGTGGGAGACAAGCTAGGTGCTTGTGCTGCCCATGCTGCCAGGTGAAGCCCATGCGCCCCCGTTTGTTTGTCACCTCCATTACACTCCATGATCTGCATGTTCTGCCATGGAGCATTTCACCCACCCACCCTCTTCACGTGGCCAGTTTTGTTAAAGCTTTTTCTGGCATGTCCAATATGGCTTTAACATCTCCGTGAACTGTGGAGCTGAAGTTACCTTGTGTTCCCAATGGCACTGTGCAAATGACCCAGAAAACGAGCACAGATCTCCTTCACTATTACCACTGCCTGCAAAAATAGGGCTGCAATTGGGCATGCTTTCACAGTTCTTGAGCTTTTCCACCACTTCCTGCCCACCCCAACGTTCCACACCGGGCAATACAGTTCTGCATGCACTTTCTTTAATTTAAACTCTCTTTTATACCACCATTAGCAGTTTGCTAAAGAAGATAACCGCCTTGGGGCCATGCACTGTGTGGTAACAGCCTTCCAAACAGCCTGCCACCAAGCGGTAATGCCACCTACACCAGTTTCTGGTAAAGTACTATTCCTGCCCTGACTAGGGCTTGTGCAGGGATGAGGGATATTTATGGTCTCAACAGTATACTAATAAGACTTTAAGAATTGCCTCTCACAGTTTAACTGTATATGGAGAAACATCCAGGGTATTCGTCCCTTCTCCCCAAAGGGGAGCCACCCCCTTCTGAGTTTGCTATGCAAGACCCTCCCTAGGGTCTGGAAATGTGGGACCTCCCTGGGAGTGACTCCCCTCTAGGGGAAAAGGACTCCCATTCCTATGATGAACTCTCTATCAAAAATACAGTGGCCCTCATTACGACCCTGGCGGAAACCGAAAAACGATGGCGGAAATGCAATACCGCCATCGAATAGCGCTCGGTGCGATTATGACCCGTCACCGTAAAGTACGATGCCATTAGCGACACCGTAGTGAACGCCAACGCTAACTGCACCAAGTACGCGCACGCGCGCCATGCCAAACCGTAATTACCACCATTGCGCAATGGTATGCGAATTCTGACCCTAGCGGACATGTACCTAACGCCATCAAGCATGGCGGAAAGTACCATTCCGCCATGGTGAGAAGTACGGCATCGCGAATCAACCGTAAACGGCCCTACTGAGTGCCTGTACACCACTCCCTGGCCACATTGCACAACTCCTCGTAGGTGCAATGAAGTCACACAATGCAACCAGTGAAATGTACAAGTCACCCATGCATGCCAACGAACAAATGAATCTAGGGGCTCCAAGTGCCTTGTGAGTGGCCATCCATATTTGCCATGGCACCATTGCCGCACTGATGCAGCACAGGCATGTGAAGGTTCAAGTACAGCAACATGAGCAGAAAAATGAGACAAACAAAAACAGGCCCCCCCATCGACTGACACCAGTGTAAGGCAACATTTAAAGCAGTATCCTGAGGGAGACTGCACCAGCCCTGTACTCCTGCCAGTAAACAAACCAACCATCAGCATAAGCATGTACCACACAAGTTGGCAGAGTGACTGAGCAGCCAGGCTCATCTCAAGAGGGGCCAATGGGAGCTGCAGGGCACAGATGGCACGAATACAGAAGCCATTCCAAAGGACATGACCTCAGTCTCCCTCCAAGAAACGCACGCAAACACAGGCACCTGTGACCAGCCATATTCTGATAATCACATCATTCCACCAATCCACCTGGCTGACCGGCATCTGTTACACAAAAGCTAATCCCCCGCCCCTGAGCATGACATCATTAAAACAGTCATAATGGTAGCCCCTATCCCTGACCACACTGGGCTTCGTAGGCAAACGTGGCCAGTACAGTACCACGCAACTACACTCAGAAGCCGGAACCCAATGCAGATCTTCTCACAATACATCGCTCCACAAATAGGAATATGCTACATTACTTGCAAAGAATAACGCTACACGGTTAATATCAGAATAGAAATTTAATGCACCACAAAATCACCAAGCCCATACAGCCATTAGGTCATGAACCCCAAAATATATTTCATTATTGTGGGCTGCATCCGCAATAAATGACCAGCTTCTTCTTGTGTGACGCCCTGTTCCTTCATGGTACACAGGGGCTACATTCACGTTCAAAAAGGCAACATGGAAGCGCCTAGAACCGCAGGGCCGTCCCATTAGGTAGGCACTAGTCCAGCTGAAAGGTCAAAATGTTGCTCCTAGCCACTAGTACTGCGTAAGGGCATGTGGCCCATTGGCGATCGTCCCATAAGATCGTAATGGTGCTCCACTGATTAACTCGAAGCAGCAGGTGTCGGGAGTAAAAGCCATCTGCAGGAGTGGCATACAGATGGCAGCGGCAAAAGGGGAGGAGATACCTGTCACCCAAATGAAATGAAAAAGAATAGTATGGCCATCAGAACTTGATTTGTATTACTCACTTCAATGATCACACTAAATCTACAGCCATATGCATGCTAGCCCACTCCAAAGGATTATTCCCACCCAAAAATCACTTGCGAATCATAACTATAAAAATCGAGGTGAAAACACTATTACAAACGAGTGTTTGTGTGCATGCGTCTGTCAAAACAGAATCCATTCGATGGGATTAGTAACGTGCATAGACACAAGTGTTTGAAGGCGCGTCGAGACAGGGAGGGTTCAACAAGGGCAGATAGACGATGGTCCCACTATGGCAGCTCTGCATCACATAGCGCAGGGGAGGTGGATAGATTCCAAAAAGCCCTGTACATGGCAAACTCTCCATCAAATCATCTGTCCATGCATCCATACATCATTCCCTCATCCCGGTATGAAAACGCCTGATTATGTACTCACATAACATGTGAAATTTCCATTGAGTCTGTGCGTAATGCAGTCTGCAAAATCCACTGTGCTCCAGGCCGGAATTCCAGTGTTGTGAAGTAACATGTATTTGGGAACGTCCTGCCTTATCGTCCACCACGCTATTGCGCATCCCAAACTATTCATATCAATCATCGCATTCTCGCCATGGCCCCTGTCCCAAGGACATTAAACAATAGAACGTTATATTTGCAGTCAGACCTGTGGGCGTCTCCTCGCCGCTAGCTGAAGACCGAAAGCGCCGTCCTTCGAATTCCTCATTTGCAACATCACGTCGAAAAGGCATCTGTGACCGCTTGAAATCACAAATCCATCCATGTAGTGCGGCAATGTGTGAAAATGCAAAGTGGCTTCACTCACAAATGGGGCGCCCCGCCCGTCGGTGAACCGCGGTACAGTGCTGCATGAGGGTCCACCGTTAATCGAGTACTACATTCCACTGACCCTTCACAAGTTTGTTCGCGACTGCAAAGATAGTATGTGAAACAATGGGACCATAGCAGAATGAACATATGAACCAATATTTCACTGCCATCGGGATCAAATACATGATTGTAATAGCAAGATGCCATGCGTCGAATTGCAGCGTTGTGTGCGGGACGTGCTCGCCCAAAGGGGATTGCAGCTTGCACAGGTGGAATGAATCACCACAGGTGGAGGCAATACAGCTTGAAAACACATACATTGCACACCCAACCCCCTCACACAACCACACCCACTCCAAAATGCTACCGGCAGGACTAGCGATGTTGGCCCTGGGGGACCTGATAGCACTGCAAGTACTCCAACTTCAAGAAGAAGACGAACACCAACTACTACAACAACCGGCCGCACAGAGGAGACGCAGGAGGAGGAGGAGGGCAAGGCATGGCCAGCAAGGCCCGCCAGCACAGCCACTACCACCACGCAGGCAGCCCGCAATCCCACGCCTCCGAGCACATCCGTTCAACCTCACGGATGAGCAGATCCACACCCTCTACCGTTTGGACCGGGACACCATAACCGCCATTGTGGACATGACACAGGCTGACCTTGTCAGCATGATAGATAGCCCAACCGCCATCCCACCCCTACTGAAGGTGGTGTCTGTACTCCACTTCCTGGCCACAGGCACCTACCAGCACACAGTCGGACAGTTGCATGGCATTTCACAGCCAGTGTTCTCACAGACACTATTGCAAGTGCTCGATGCCCTCCTGAAGCACACAGACGACTACATCTCTCTACCACGCTCGGAGCAGGAAATTACGAACACAAAAGTGGGATTCCATGCACTTGGCGGCATACCGGGTTGCATTGGTGCCATCGACTGCACCGATGTGGAATTGGTCGTCCCACATGCCATGGAGGCCCAGTACCGCAACCGAAAACAATTTCATTCTCTTAATGTACAAATGGTGTCTGACTCCAACAGGATCATTACACATTGTTGTGCACGCTTTCCTGGATCAACCCATGATTCTATGGTCTTGAGGAACTCTACAATACCACGCTACATGGAGCGACACGCAGGGAACAGATCCTGGCTACTCGGTGAGTCTCATTTCATGCATGATAATGTGGGGTATGTGATGCGGCAATGACCTGGCAGGAAGGGGGGGGGTGTACGTAGCAATGTCATTCCACAAACATCCTTTATTGTCCACATACAGGTGATGCCGGGTATCCACTGAAGAGATGGCTCCTTACACCACTCCGGAACCCACAGAACCAGCATGAGGAGGACTACAACCATGCCCACTCACGTACCCGTGTAGTCATAGAACAGGCATTCGGCCTACTGAAGACTCGTTTCCGCTGCCTCAGCAGGTCTGGCGGGGCACTCCTGTACCGCCATGAGAAGGTTGCAAAGATGGTCATGGCATGTGTCTTGCTACACAACATGTGCGTACGTAGAAATGTGCCCATGCCCCCTGACGCAGAACTGCAAGCACCTGAAGATGGTCATGATGAGGGTGGGGATGTGGCAGCACCTCAAGGAGTCTGCGAGGCACAGGAGGGCCGTGACATTCGTCAGATTCTCATTGATTCATGCTTCTAGCACTCACGCCTGTTGGCTGATACATGGACACGGGACTTGTGGCACTGTGTGTGTCTGGAACATGCACAATATGGACTGTACGCCTATAAAGGCCTCGTACACAAATATCAATGTCCACACATCTCATTGGATGATCGTGCATTGTTTATAGCATATGTGAAATTATGTTACACACCCCATCGACCCGCCACCCAAGTGAGCCCAACACACCCCCTCCACCCTCCTACCTCCCCCCCGAACACCAGTGTCCGAAGATGCTCATTGTCAGTGGGCAGACGCTATTGCAAGCCCCCTCTCTGGGTATCAGGGGCACCCCTGCCTGTGGAGCGCAGGTTCCACCCAGATCTACGTTGGGGGCTGCCCTGGACGGAACTTGCAACGGATGATGTCTCTGCCTGCTCACGTCCATGCATGTCCCTAAGGGTTTGTGAGAGCCCAGTGAGCACACGGTGCATGCAGTTCCCCCCTCAGGCTCTCGGTGCTTCTCTCCATTTGTACTCTCAGGCTCTCGGTGCTTCTCTCCATTTGTGCCCTTAGTGTCTCTGTACTTCTCTCCATTTCTGC
Source organism: Ambystoma mexicanum (assembly GCF_040938575.1). Lineage (NCBI taxonomy): Eukaryota > Metazoa > Chordata > Amphibia > Caudata > Ambystomatidae > Ambystoma > Ambystoma mexicanum. Next base: position 419,378,996 of record NC_090938.1, read on the forward strand.
CCTAAGTGTCTCAGTTGATGTTTCTATGGCTGCCTTAGTACCCCCACATTCATCAGCATGGTCCTTGAGGAGCGTGGCCAGTTGCTGCTGTTGCACGATCACCTGGTCGAGGGACTGTTGCCTCTGCTGGGCCATGGCCATTTGCGGTGGTGTCACAGAGGGGCTGGTCACCTCATGTTGCCTTGCCACAGGGCTTGTGGGGGATGGCCAGTCGTCGTCTTGTGGGTGCCCCTGCGTGGTATCCTCATGGTGTACGGGATGGAACAAACAGGGGGATTGAGACAGGTCATGGATGGATCTTACTTCGACATCCCCGTTTTCTGTGTCGGAGCATGCTGCCATTAATGCAGTGTCACCTATGTTGCTGCTGCCACCAGAAGCAGTGCCTTCTGTGGCATCCATTGGGGGGACCTGTGGTGGTGCTGTTGTGGGCATGCTGGCTGCTGGGGTGCCTGTTGAAGTTCCCTCCTGTGTGCTGCCACTTGATTTGTGCTGCTGCCGTGTCTTGATGCGTGCAGCTGAGGTGGAGGGTCTTTGGCCGTTGGTCTTGGCCCTCTTTGCAGGTGTGCTGGTAGGGGTGTCCTGGAGCTCGTTGTTTGAATCGGACCCTGTGGTGGAGTAAAGGAGGGCGAGCGTTATTAATGGGTCTGTTGAAATTGGAATGGCAATGTATCACATGCATTGGGGTGGTACCTGAGGGTGATTTGGGTCGGGGCCTTGGAGGTGGTTTCATTTTTGTGTGGATTGAGGATGCAGTTGTTTTGCAGCCTGCAGTTAGGGTGTGCCTGCTGCACGTGTAGAGGGTGTTTTTAGGATTTTTAATTATTTATGTATTTAATGTGAGTTTTAAATTGCGCTATCAGGCCAATGTATGTGGACGTTCTCCTGGACATGTGTTACTGTTGCACTATGTGGACACATGGTACTTCACATGATTGGACATTGTGGATTTAGCATTGTTTTATTTGGCCCACCTACCTGATTCTTCGGATGTCTGCACTCCTTTCTCCATCCCTCCGACTCCCTCTATACTCTCCATTCCAATGGTGGAGGCACAGATTTCTTCCCAGGGGGTCAACTTGATGGGTGATTCCGATCCTCCCCCGGTAGCTGTGGCAATGTTACGGTTGGCGGATAGTATGCTCCATACGCGTATCCGCAGGTCGTCCCATCGCTTTCTGCATTGCTGTGGGTTGCGGGGTGCGGTCCCCACCGCACTTACCCGCTGTGCCACCAGGGCCCATATGGCCTTCTTGTTCGCAAGTGCTGTCCTGGTCATTTGCGTCGAGAAGACGACGGCAGCATTCTCCTGGAGGGTCTCTGTGAGCACGGTGAGTTCCTCACGGGAGAAGTGGACCTGCCGCTTGCGGTCGCACGCTTTTTTCGCTACTTTTCCCATTTTTATTGCTTTCACTAGGGTGGATGACGGGTTGGGATGTGTCTCAGGGTAGTATTTTTTATGGTTGTGTGGGAATTCAGATTTTATAGGTGTACGGCGTGCTGTTTCCCGTTCCGGGACCATTTTTTTACTTCCGTTTCCGTATATTTACGGTCACCGTACTTTCCGATTGCCGCTCATTACGGTGACCGCTCAGATGGGTGGCGGAATTGCACCTAGGGCGCCGTACGACGGCGGTGAGGGGCGTTTTGGGGACATTTCCGCCATCGCGGACTTTGCACTTCCGCCATGGCGTAGTGCTCGTGCCCGATGGGTCGGAATTAGCCGCACTTTGCTCCGTCGTGCAATGGCGGAAACGCTATTTACTCTATGGCGGTTAGGTCAGTCACTGTCCGCCAGGGTCGTAATGAGGGCCAGTGTCTGCATATATGGGAATCAAAAGGACTGATGTTACTTCTGTTTTGGATTCAAATAGCCATGACATTACTTCAATCTCTTTGGCTTCCGGTATTGTTGGATTGCCCCTGAACTCAACTGTCAAAGATGAAGGAGACATCCTTCCATTATTGGCAACAAACATAAAAAGATACAGAACCTTGAATGAAGGAGAAAATAATCCTACGTAGAGGCATGCCTCTGATGGGAAGATGTCCTGGAGGGGGAAGCTACGCTAGACAGCGGAGTCGGCAGTAGTGTGGAAAGTGAGTGGATTGTTGGCAAGATGCCGGAAAGCTGGCATCCTGAGCGTCAAGGCCGAAGCTGAGAAAGAGATTGAAGCAGTAGATAGACTGTCCTGCCTGGTGGCGCAACCACACCGGAGCTGTGGGGCCGGTTAATTCATACTGAGACCAGAATGAAGCAAAGAGATCAGATTACTGACCCCCACATGAGAAGTGTGCCGACTGCCGAGCCAGGCAGAAAGAGGTAAGCAAACGTCCCTGACAAGGTAACACAGAGAAAAGGGGCGAGAAGCTGTGTCCCTTAGTGCTGGAGTGATCAAGAGTATAAGGGAGCATGGAAAACCCAAACATTGAACACGGACAGATGCCCACCCAAGACCCCACTACATTGAATATACCAGAGGGCTTTGGAGAGACCTAAATAACTAAGTTACATTGACATCTGAGGATAGAGCCAAGAAGATCATGGGAGCACGAGAAAGCCGAACCTTGAACAAGGGTAGATGCCCAACCGTGGCCGTGGCATTAAATATATCAGCCCTAGAGAACTAAGTGACATTTACATATGATGCTTGGCGGGTTGACAGACCTTAGTTGAGTGTGGGCGCTGGCTGGATCCGTGTGTCCAATGTTGGTAGATAAGCTAACTTTTTGTCGTCTAGTAAAAGTCCAGTCTTTAGGTTTGTAGACATGGTGTTTTATTTGTGTACGTTTACCGAAGCCAGTCAGTATGGCATTGTGAGCCAAAAAGTGAAACAAAACAGCCGACGCGCGTTTCAACCAAAGTCTTTCTCAAGGCTGTGATTAGTGAGGTGAGTGATGTGGTAATGTGAGTGTTTGTAATATATTGCAGTGAAATCATGTGGGAATTGCCATATTGTTGCATAGATATTACACATTATTGCATCATAATTAACACATTTGTTCAAGAGACCAGTTTAAGTCACAAAGCAGAATGGAGCAAAAAACCATAGATTACAGTGTACGTGGTGCACAGTGAGTTGTGGTGATTACAACCCAATCAGTATTACATTTGTCATTTAGAATTGCAACATGTAAAATTGTCAGCATTACGAGTCTTTGAGATTAGTTAGAGAGATACACTACCAAGGAAGCAAGAGGGGGAGAAGAAATATTGAGAGATATGTTAGAGCCAGTGTGAATTGGAATGGCTGATTATTGAGTTCAGGAAGAAGTAAGGAGAAAAATGAGTGGTGGATCTTGCCTGGGGTGTTATATTGGAGGGCTCGTGTTGGAGCTGTTGATTTTTGACCCGCGTTAGGATGCCAGAAAAGTGGCTGAGTAGCCTGATCTGTAGAAGAATATATATAAGAATGAATATATAAGCGCACTGGGCTATTTCCAGTCACTTGCACCCTAGTGGTGGGTAGAGAATCACAATAAATTGGTGTGCCCGAGGATCCAGGCTGGGGTCTGGTTTGGAAGCTGTTGATGTGCAGTAGTTGGTCACTCACGGATTCAGCCCCTCTGCTGATCACGTGCTAAGTGAAGCAAGCTGCTTGGTTAGGGTGGGAGAGCCATAGGTGGTGGTGTCTATAGGGAGACACGGATGTGCTGGCAGGGAGGCTGGGTAAATCTCTGCCGTGTGTGAGGCAGGGAATTGTTGTGCTGGGGGATAAGAAGCATGCGGATGGTGCCTGCGCATTGATGTGGGGTGGTGTCCTAAACAATGGCGGTACCACGACCGGTGGCCTGTTGTCACAGTGCCGTAGGGCCGAGTGTGCGAGACAGGGCAGGTGATGACAGTTTATGAGAGGTGGCTCGGCATGGTGGGCCTGGTGGGGTTGGAATACGCCACCCAATCAATTTGATAATCCCTTGAAGGGGGATACGCTATTGCGAGGAGGCAGGGCGCGTAGCCCCGTGAAAATCGAATATGGAGCTGGAGGGGGGAAAGGGGGGGTGGGAGTCCCGTGGAGTGGAGAGAGCCCCTGCTAGGGCTCAGTGCTGGGCTAGCTTGGGTTGGACACATACCTTTGCCGGGCTCGGCGAAGTGCTCCAGCCGCAGTCCTGCTGGAAAGTGAGTCACAGACTGTTGGTCCAATCGCTTCCTGTTCAGAGGGTCACGCCTAAATCTAATTGGTTTGTTAGGCAGGTCAACGGGGCCCCTGATTGGCCAATCCCAAATAAGTTGGGCGGGGATGGGTGGGGGGCGGTGATTGGTCATGTTTGCAGTTGGGCTGTGTCCAGAAACTTCCTGGTTGGAGGTCCGTGCCTGACCCTGATTGGTTAGTTGGGCAGGGCAGGTGGGCCCCCGATTGGCCCATCTAGTTAGGCAGGGGGAATGCGCCCTGGGAGTCCAGATTGGTTCACAGTGCCCCTGGTATGAGATAATGGATCCGTGTTGGGGTTTCTTGGTAGCTGTCCATTGTGGGACGGTAGTCAAGCTGGCTGTATGGTGTTTTGCTTAATAAGACTGAAATTAGGGGGAGGGCAGTGGTTTGACAAGGCGGTGGGTGTCTGTTATGCTAGCCTGTTGGTTTGTTGGTCAGATTCATAGAGCAACGTTAGTTGTGCTCATGCGAATTTGTGGGAGGAGACGAATTGCAATGTGTGGGGTTGGATTTGGCCAATTTGAGGATGCCTATTGGTAGGTGGAGCGAGGGAGTAAGGCATATGAGCATCCCTGGCAAGTTGCCGATGGTTAGAAAGGGAGAAAGATTGATAAGCCTGTCAAGGCTGCTGATTTGGAACATTAACAGTGTGTGAATATCTGGTAGAGCTAGAATACTTCACATCTGTTGACAGTTACAGAATTGGGTCATAAAAACACATGAAAGTCATGATCACTGTTTAGTCCAATGGTGACTCCTCTGTATTTGCATATCAGGCGAGCTTGTTTTTGACGCAGATGGACTTGTCTGTTCCCTCCTCTTGCGTCTGCTGGTATTACTTCAAGTCCCACGAAGGTGATGTCATCTTTGTTGTCCCACTGGTGTTGTTCTTGCCAGTGGAGCGCCAGTGGGTATTTCGGGTCTTGTGCTTGAAGGGAGCTTAAATGTTCCCTTATCCTGATTCTGAGCTCTCTTGTAGTGCTTCCAATATATTTGCGTTCACATACACAGATAATCGCATAAATGACATATTTAGATTTGCAATTGATGTATTGTTTGATGTCGTGATTATTTCCGTCACCAAAGTTGAGAGTCTTTGTATTCAATGCACATTTACACATGGAGCACATTCCGCATTTGAAAAAACCCACAGGCTTGTTGCTCATGAGCCAGTTATCCGTTGTTTTGATAATCGTTGCCATGAAGGATGGTTTTAGGATAGTTTTGAGTGTTCTTGCCTTTGTGTAGGTCAGACAGGGTTTGTCTGGTATCCATTGCCTGATATCCTCATCAATTTTTAATATGTGCCAATGTCTTTTTAATATTTTTTGTACTCGATGGCTGTCACTGCAGTATTGAGTGATATATCGGATTTGGTTGTCATCCTTGGGCTGCTCTCTAGCATGTACTTTGGGAGCTAGTAGCGTTGTGTGTTCTCTTTTGTTTGCCAGGGTTTGTGCTGCTAGAATGGCATGTTCCGGGAAACCCCTCTCAGAGAATCATCTGGTTAGAGTTGTTCATTCCTTTCCGTAGTCTGGTAATGAGCTGCAGTTCCGTTTTGCTCGTAAGAATTCACCCTTGGGAATATTGTTGATTATTGATTTCTTGTGACAGCTTGTTGCATACAGTACTGAGTTAACTTTGGTGGGCTTCCTGAAGGTAGTTGTCTTGAGCTTGGTACCTAGTGGCATGATTGTAATGTCCAGGAAGTTGATCAATGTGCTACTATCAGTTCCAGAGAGTTCTATGCCAAAATTGTTGTCATTGAGATATTCTTTGAACTAGTTCAATTGTTACACTGTTCCAGACCAGATCATCAAGATATCGTCAATGTAGCAGATCCACTTATGTATGAGTTGGTTGAAATCTTCATTAGCAAAAGCATGGACCTGTTCATAATGGTGCATTCCTTGCTCCATGTGACGTCTTGTAACACTAGTAGGGTGTGCATGGTATCACGTAGGTACGTTGGTATTTTTGGCACTTCTGGTGCTAGTAAGTTGTTAATGTAATGGTTTAGTGGTTCCGTTAACCATCCTATTCCACTCAGGATGGGACGTCCCTCTGGTATCGTGGAGAAATTCTTGTGTACCTTGGGGAGAAAGTAGATTGTAGGCATCCTCGGTTGTTTGGGTTGAAGATATTTCGGTTCGTCATCTGTTAGGAGTCCACGTTTATGCCATTTGTTCAGCAGGATGTTAGCTGCTAATGTGGTTTCGCTGGTCATGTTTTTCTTCAGAGTGTCATAGCAGACAGAATTTGACAGATGGGTTACTGCCATTAGTATGTAGTCTGTTCTATCCATGACAACCACATTTCCCCCTTTGTCCACTTCCTTGATTGCGATTTGGTCATTATCTTGTAGTTCCTTGAGCGCATGTCTCTCCTATTTTGTAAAATTGTCTGCATGACTTGGGCGTTTAGTTCTCATATGGTCTTCCAAAATTTGAAGATCCCTTGCGACAGCTTGGCTGAAGATCTCAATGGCGTTGTCACCTTGTAAATTCGGAGTGAATTTCAATTTTGGGCTTGAGTTCAGGTATTTTCAAATCACTCTCCTCAATGTCAAGATCTAGCAGTGTCTGTTTTATGGTCTGGACATGAGTGTTGGGAAAGTGTACCAATGTTGCTAGAAGGTGAGTACTCTCCAAATTTTCCATGTCGGTTTCACTTATCGGTACATGTTCAGTCCTTGTGGACTTCCAGTTGACTTGTTTCGCAAATAATTTTTTCAATTTGAGTTTCCTAGTATATATGAATAGGTCGATCTGGGCATCCACATAGTTGGTATGGTTAGCTGGTGCGAATGAGAGACCTTTCAGCAGGTTGATGTCACTTTCAGATAAAGTATGACTCGAGAGATTAGTTACTAGGTGCCGGCTCGCGGTGTGCTCTGGTGTGATAGTGTTTTTGATCTTGTCAGTCTGATAGCACTTTCGTGTTCTTCTTGTATGCTTCTTGGTCCCCGCTCGCTTGCCCCTCTTATTTCTAGTCTGGGCGGTATGTTGCCCCGAGTGGGGTCTAAAAATTCACCTGTTTCTTAGGTAAGGCGCGTGTTCCTTTCTTGTAGCGTTGTATCTCATCCAGAAAGTTGTAGCCTATGCTTCTGCTGGCTTCATGCTCTCTAGGCACTCTAGGTACTGGTTCATCTATATTAATGTCTGGTTCTTCCGTTGCTTGGTCTGGTTCTTGATCAGCTTCTTGTTCAGGTTCACTGTCCTTGTCAGATGTGGCCTGTGAGCTGTTGCGGGTGCTTTCCTTGGAGCCTGGTCCTTGAATGTTGTCAAATTTGGCTTCGAAGGTAAAGACTCTGTTGTCGGGGTAGTCTCTCTCATTACTTGCGAATCTTCTACATTTTCTGATTTTCACCTCATCCTGATGTGTTTTTAGTATCTCATACATGATTTTATGTTTTTTTTTTCCTTCATAGCAGTTGGTGATTTGCTTGCTTCAATTTCTGATTTGAGTTGGGCAATTTCAGACACAAGTCTTTTGTGGGCTCTGTCCATATGTTCAATCAATAATTACATCATTATTTTGGAACCCATAATTAGGTTTTCTTCCAATTTGGCTGCCAGGTCGGCATTTTCCAGGTTTGTAAAGTCTCGAAAAATGATGATTCTGAGTCCTCTTGGGATTTTTTCCTGTTCAAGGTAAGTCTGGAGAGTAAATCTCTCCCAAAATGTATTTATTTCCTTGGTACATAGTCTTTCTAATTTGATAAATTGTTGCCTTAAGTTAAGTTGTCAGACGCACTTGGGGTGGGAGGGAAAGCATGGCATGTACTGTTGATCCTTTAGCTGAAAAGAGGTTCTTAGTATCGGTTTTCCTTGATTCTAGATAATCAGCCATGTTGGCTTTGGTGCCGCTGAGGTTCCGTCCCTGAAGTGAGTTTCAAAGATTGTGTAGTTGTAGGTTCGGGATTGATGGTCCACTGCGCACCTTCTGTTTTATGGTCAGACTTTTGCCTGCTGCCTAGTACATGATTTGTCCGGGAACCAACTCCAGGGTTCCTGAGTAATTGATGCTTGGTGGGGTGACAAACCTTAATTGAGTGTCGGCGCTGGCTGGATCCGTGTGTCAAATATTGGTAGTTAAGCTAACTTTTTGTCATCTAGTAATATGAGCCTGGAGAAGCCAAAGGGGTTAAGGGAGCCCAAGAAACCTGGATACTAGACACGGGCAGACGCCCAACTGTGGCTCCACTAAACTAAACACATCAGAGGACTTTGAGGAGCTCTAGAGAACTAAGTGACATTTACATACAAGGCTGGAGAAGCCAAAAGGATCAAATGTGCCTCAGAAACACGGATGCTGGACATGGTCACGCCCAAGTAAGCACATTAGAACAACAGAGGACTTTGGAGATACCTAGAAAATTAAGCAATATCCATATGTAATGTGATACAGCATTTTTGTATAGAGCCTATTGCCATTGGTATGACCTCAAAGCACTGCTGGATGAACGCCCTTAGGGGACCGAAGTCCGAGGTATGGGAAATTAGTCAAAGGAGTATAGAATGCGTGTGTGCATTTTAGCCAGAACGAAGGTAGGAGGTGTGGCTAAGTCCCTGTTAATGACCCAAGTGGAACTGGCTTGTGGTTGGGTGCTGTGAAGACTGTCAGGAGAGTATGCATGTCAAGGCGACTGATTATGTGTCCAGCCAGACCACTTTTTTATCGTGGGACTTAGCTGCATTCTAGTGGCAGAGGTGATGTGTGATATGAGATCATGTTATGCTGTATTGTGTTATGCTTTTGTGGCATTTATATAGCTCCTTTACCATTGGTATGATTCCAAAGCGCTGTGGATTTAACACCGCTGAGGACCGCAGTCCAGGTCAGTGGAGAGAGTAATGTGGTAAAACCTGCTTGGGTGTTTAGTTGCACTCGGTATGTGTGCAGCCAGTGTGCAATAGGTGGTTTGCAGCAGTATAGTAGTGCTAGCTGTAATGTGGTGGTTGTTTATAGATCAGTAGAATGTGTGCAGCAAGACCAAAGGTATCTGCATTCAGGTGGTGCTGGTGTTTGAGAATGAGATTATGTGTGCAACTAGGCCAAAATTTGAGGAGTGAGCTGTGTTCTAAAGACTGTTGAGATGAACGTGTAAGTGTGTAAGTATGTGTGCAGCTAGGCCAAGTGAATCAAGGGGTGTAGCTGCATACCATTGTTTGTTGGCGCGTACGAAAGAGTTAGCATAATGATGTGTTTGGGTTTCTACATGCTTTTCAGGGGGACCTTGTTCCTGTTGAGCTTCCAGTGTCGAGGGGGTGGTATCTCCTTTGGGTTTGGGCTGTTAGGCTAAGGTGTCTTGTTGGGTGAGATTGTTTTGGCGAAGAGTGATGGGTGGTGACAGGCAGATGTATCCCAAAACTCATCTTTTTACTGTAAAGGTGCTAGTGATGTCCTTGGTTGGTAGTTCTGCTAAATGGATTCCCTGATGGGTAGTTCTGCTAGAACATTCCCAGATAGTTGCGATTAGCAAATAATAAGTGCTAGAATATTCCTTGCTATAGTGGGTAATTGCGGTGGAATACAGGTGGGTGGCCTTGGGAGGGCTACGGCTATCTTCCATCGAGATTGAGTTTGATATATACCCTTGGGTCATGGCTGATTACTTGTTACATTGACAGAGTGCTGGCTCAGTTGTTCGGCCCTTTCTTGAAGTCTGCTTGTGTGACTCATCGTTGCCGCCACCTACAGGGATGGGTGGCAAGGATTACCAGAAGGCAGGTTAGGTCAATCAAGGCGCAGGTGGGAAGACTCAGATCTTAAATGCCTTCCGGAAGGCGAAGTAATCCACTATGGGGCAGATGTTAAGAGGGATGGAGCTCTATATTGTGGGTGCTTGGATGGAGAAGGAGGATCCCCCTATTCTGGACAATTTAGCAAAAGGGATGACCAGGAGGAGAGCTGTGCAGGTTGCTGTTGGGTCTGTAGGGGAGAGCTTCTCTTGTAGATATTCAGGCCCTGTGTTGTGAAGAGCACAGCAGGGGATGCATATAGCCTTAAATGTGGAATGTCACCCGACAGGAGCCAATACAGGGCATGGAGCACGGGTGTGATGTGTTCTCTTGGGCCTAAGGCTGCAGTGTTTAGGACTCATTGGAGTTTTCTGAGTTGGGGTGCTGAGTGACTGAAACGGGGGGCAGCACAGATAAATCATCAATCTGCTAAATTGTATCCTGGATTGTGACAGGACTATCTCATGAAATCGGTGACCTAAAGTAATAATTCGTGACCACCAAGTAATAATATTTCAAGAGACATGGGCACTTGAACCCACCTCATTCCAGGTTTACAACACTTACACTATACTAGCTACAAAGTGCCCAGAGGAAGACCACAGAGTGGTCTGCAAATCTGGATTGACATCAACCTGAATTGAACAGTAATTGATCAATGCACACATTCCCCTGATCTCCAGTTTCTGTCAATAAAGACCAGTGTTTGAGAGGGTCTGCTGCTTTTCAGTCTATACAACAGACCACCAAGTCTCCATGGAATGTCAACACTCCATGTACTCCAAAACCTTATAAATTCAAGGAGCCACTTGACTCTGGCAAGTAGCTATATAATGTTGGCAAGAGATATGAATTTGCAGATCTAACCCCTGAAAGGAACAACAGGTCTCTTGGATGACCAAGATATGGCTTGGGATATACCGGATTGGATTACCACCTTTCCCAAAAGAACCCATTATTTTGCAGTTGAATCACGCTGCCTTTTACATAATCTAAATCGGGGGGTTTTCAATGATCGCTTTTCTAAAGATTAGCTGCCCAATTCAACATTCAAATGAAGTAATGGTTTATCTTGCATTGACTACATTCTGATTTCTAGCATTAGGTGGGACAGAATCCATGATTTTGAGGTTAATATTATTCATGTATTAACATTTTTAAAGCACACAACAGCCCTAAAGGCATTGTGGCACTGCTACAGGAAAGGTCTGTTACATGTAACAGGAAAATAATCAATTCTGGTTACAGTGGAGCAAAGAGCTGTTACATGCATGAGTAAAGAATTGCATGTACAATAACAACTATTCATGCATGCTTAGTTACAATTGTCAGTATCCAGGGAATATAGTTGGAAATCGGGTGGGTCAGATGAATATAGTGGTTTTGAGGCCTTTGCCAAATTTGGCAAGGGAAGTTTCAGCTTGCAGGGCGTTGGGCAGGCATTCCAATGTTTGGGAGCTAGATAAGGGTAGTCTATACCGCCTGCTTTGGCCCTTTTGATTGAGGGTATGCATAGTTGGTTGGTGTGATGTGTCCTTCTGGGGCGTGTGGAGGTATCTCGGTTAATGGTTTCAGAGAGGTAGGAGGGGGCGGAGAGGCTGAGTCATTTGTGGGTTAAGGTAAGAGTTTTGAAAGTTATTCTTTCCTTAGCCGGAAGCCAATGGACATCTCTCCTAGCTTGGGTAACTGTTACGCTCACCTGGCTCCCACAAGGGCGTCGATCCGAACTGGACAGCTGCGGCCTCCACCAATGTGACGCGTAGTGCCGAGATGACGACTGGACTGGCCCACCTAGCTTCGTTTGCTTGGCCCGTAGGAATATTCTTCTGCAAATGGAGAAAGGGAATTAACCACCCGTGGAGTTGAGCGTTAACCCTCCCCAACTCCCGCTGTTCTCCCCACTGATCACCTTTGATGTCCCCTCTTATAGTCTCACCTGATGGTTTGGAAAGATGAGCTCTCCATCCTGCATTGAGCGCAGGGGCGCATTGATAACCAGTTGCTTCACTGGCTCGAAGGAATTGGTGAGTTCAAGAACAATATTGACTCTGAGATTCCCGGCAAAACGCCGTAAATTGGTAGTTCGTAAGAGTTCAAATGTCTGACTTTCACTCTTGTCCGATTCCTTGCAGGTTGCAGCTTGACCCTAGCGAAAAGTTCCTCGTGGCAACCGGTAATATTCAGGAAAGGATTTCTATTATCCAACTCAGTTTGATAAAATAATGTCAATATGTAACCTGTTGCTTTCTCCCTTATTCAGGCGCTGAGAGAAAATATGAAGTCTCTGGGAATAATGCTTCCGGCGGTAAAATCAGGTAAGTCTATTGTGGTGAGGAGGTTTCCCCTTGTTTGTCTCTTTGTTTCACCTTGTTATCCTTTTGTTTCCCCTTAGGGGCCGGGGTTCGGCGAGGATGCAGTGGAAGCTGTGCCGACCCGTGAAGAGGAATAGTACCCCCGGTGGTAAAATCAGCTAAGTCTATGGGGGTAACTAATATTGCCTCTGTGTATTCCCTTGGCTCACCTTGCTGTTCTTGTCTTCCCCTTAGGTGCCGGAGTACGGCGGGAGCATGCAGAAGGATGCAGTGGAATGTGAAGATGCTGCGAAGGCCGGTGAGTTCAGCGCGGCGCTGCTGCAGGCGAGGCGACGCTCATAAAATAACTTATTTCTTCCAGCTCGAAGGCGCGATGGATCGGGAATTCAGGTAAGGATACAAGGTATTGCTCTTGTTGTAACCTTTTCTCCTTCTCTCCCCTTTTTCTAGGAGCTCTGGACTCGAGGCGGGCGTGGCAGAAAACTGGATGCAGACTTGCAGGCACGGTGAGCGTTACGCTGCTCGATGCAGAATAACGCGAAGCGTGTGCTGCTCTTCGGGTGTGGTTTAAATAGCCGCCAAAGTAGTCCCAGGTAAGTATTCCTCCCCAGCCCCACCCGAGTAAACAAATAGTCCCTTAGGTAAAGTATTCCTTTCCAAGCCTCCTTTGGCTTGGAGCTCTTGCAGCATGGTCTGCATCAGGTGAGTTTGCAGCATGGTCTGCATCAGGTAAGTTTTAATCTATGAGCCTGGCGCCTATGGTGCCAGGACTGACTCTCCATATGAGCCTGGCGCCATAGGCGTCAGGACTGCACCCAAATAGCCCATAGCAGGGGTTGTTGGGTTTGCTTAGTATAACTTGATGCCTGCTTCCGCGGTTGCTGGACTTGGTCTGGGTCTCCGGGGGTAGGCATCATGACAGTAACATGATCGCTCTTGGGGATGTTGAAGGCCGCTCTGAGCGTATTATTTTGTGCTGTCTGAAGCTGGTTTAGGTTTTTAGCAGAAGTGCCTGCTAGGAGAGAGATACAGTAATCTAGCTTGGCACCATTGGTGGCTTTAGCGATGGTGAGGCAGTTTTGATTAGTAAGGAATGGATTGACAGTGTTTATAAGTTTGGTGGTGTGAGCAGAGGCAGAGGCAATGGCACTGACCTGTTTGTCCACGAATAAGGTGGCGTCTAGACATACACCTAGGGTCTTGACAGATGGGGAGACTTGGATGGGGGTATTTTCAATGATGAAGTTGTCATATTTGGGGTTCAGTTTGTTCAGAGTTTCTTTTGGGCCTATGATAATGATCTCGGTTTTGTCTCCATTGAGGCATAAACCGTTGGTGGCCATGCAGGCCTGGATGGAGGAATAGATTTGGAGAAGGGCAGCCGAGTCATGGTCATAGGAGCCTGTGAGTGGGAGGAGGAATTGAGTGTCGTTGGCATAGTTTGTGTTAGCTATGACAAAGGAGTCAAGCTTGTCAAAAAGGGGCTCAGTGAACAGTTTGTAGAGTGTTGGGGCAGTGCACGATCCCTGCGGCACACCACAGTGGATAATGGTGGGAGCAGCGTTAGCTATGTCTGAGAAGCCTTTCATCGCTCTCCCTTCTAAGAAGGAGGTGATCCAGGAAGTGGCATTGGTAGAGAAGTGGGCCGCGCTAGTGAGGTGGGAGGTAAGAGTTTTGTGATCTACAAGGTCAAATGCGGCTGATAGGTCCAGTAGTAGTAAGAGGGCTGGTTTGCCTGTGCCCATAATTTTAGTGATTTGGTTCTTTAAGTCCAGGAGGGCAGTTTCCATGCCATGGCCTTTGCGGAATCCTGATTGCCTTTTGCCTAGGATGGAGTGGGTTTCAAGGAAGTGCTGGATTTGATTGTGGGCAGCCTTGTCAAGGGTTTTAAGGAGGAAAAGGACGGTCGTGATGGGACAGTTATATTTGGGGGATGAAGGGTCTAGGGATGGTTTCTTAAGAAGGTGATGGAACCAAGCTTATTTGAGGCTGATCGGGATGATCCATGAGGAGAATGATGCATTAATGAAAGCTGTGATAAGTGAGGCCAGTGAGTCAACACTATCTTTAATGATGTTAGGTGGGCAGATATCGCCTTTACAAGTGGAAGGTTTGATGTGTTGTATGAGCGTAGCGACTTTGGTTTCAGAGACGTCTCTGAATGTGAAGAGAGGAGGGGGAGGCTTTTGAATTGGGGAGGGGTGGTCCGTCCGACGGATCTGATTTGGTTAAGAGAGTGCGCTGGGTTAGTATTTTACCTTGGAGGAGTTAGATTTTATTAAGAAGTGCTTCTTGTATACTGTTGCACCAGGCTTGGTCTTTGGTTATCTCATTGGTGCTAGCAAGTGGTGTGGTGAGATCTTTGAAGATGGAGAATAGTTCCTTGGACTTGGAATTTCCCTTGGAGATACGAGAGTTCATGTTCAAGTAAGATTAGAAAGTGGCAACTTCCTATTAAGAATTGGTATGAGTTGTGGCCTGGTTAAGGAAAACGTGTGTGCCTTTAAGGGGAAACAAATGATTGCCATAGTTGGTCATGCTTGAAAATTGGTTAAATGGGACAGTTTAGTCAAACCAACATTGCAAGGTTCTATATTGGAAAATGTTGGTATCATTTGCAGTAATGAGTCAATAGACAGCAAAGTATTGGAGGAGGCCGAGCGACTTGGTGCCAACCTGATCCCATATGTCTCCCAATCTACAGCCAATGCAAAAAGAAAAACCTTGTCGAAGGTAGGATGCTACCATGCAGATTTTGCAAAGGCAAAGAAAAGATTGGTAAGATGTGTAAGAACTGAACCAGGGGTGGATAAAGCCAAGTTGCATATGTTAAGATTTGAATATAAGAACTTAATTATGGGGGGGGGGAGTTTGTCCTGGGCCAATGAAGTGCTCTTAACAAATACTCTTTTTTGGAAATTGGTTGCAGCAAAAGATCTAAATGGCGACAAAACCAAACAATGTTCTATACTGGCTGAACTTTGGCATTCTCACTTTTCCACATTATATCAAATGCTCCGAGGAGGGGGTTCCACATTCTTATAATTTCTTTGCTGACACAATCACCATACCTACCGGTTTTTCCATAATGATTGCAGAGTTGGAGAGGGCATTGACTTCCCAGAAAAGTGGAAAAGCTAGGGGCCCTGATTTAATCCCACTTGATCTTTACTGCCCCCTACAATGTTGCTTTACTCTGAGTATCAAGCAATGATACATAATGGCCCCGAAGGCGAGCAGACGCACCAATTTTTTCTTACCAAGAGGTGAAACTGGGGTTCATATTGCCACCCCTGTCTTTAGTATCTAAATCCAGGATATCGTAGATGGCCTTGAAAGGCATTACTTAAATTGCCCAAAAATGACATCAATGAAATACCCGGCAATATTTTATGCAGATGACTTGGCAATCTTATCAACTACCCCTACAGGCTTGGAGAGGTCACTAAACATCTTTACATCCAAATGCAAGGAATTGCAACTTGAACTAAATGTAGATAGAATCAAGGCTATGGTGCCCAAGCCGCAATTCTCTAAACACTGCCCCTTGTCGATAAAAGTAAATGACATTGAAGCAGGTTGGACATTTTGACTACCTCGTTGTTAGATTTCAGGAATTGGGCAGGTGGAGCCAACAAATTCCTAAAGGGAGAAAGAACCGGCAAAAACACAGTGGGGCTATTCAATCCTATTTTGTCAGGCATGGTAGTGGGGCAATATCACCGGCTCTGGACTTATATAATAAACAGGCCTTAACGGCAGTCATCTATTGCTCTGATCTTTGCGACTATGTCAATACAGGGAACACAGCTATTACAGAGCACACAATTTTGAAAAAGTTAGTTCTCCTTCCAAGTAACGCTCCATCCTCATTAGTACAATCAGATCTTAATATAACCCCACATGGAGATCCAGTTGCAGTTAAGCCTGCCCTATATTCGGAGCAGCTATGGAAAATAGAGGGCTTAGAGATTCATCAAGATGCCATAAAACATCTGTTGTCACTGGATGGAGGGAAAATATTAAGTGAGCTGCACGTACGAAGTCTGTCCTCTATGGCTTGGGAGCTGTTGGGCTATGGGAATGTGTGTCCATTCGATCTTGTACAAATGTACCCGCCCTGAAAGAAGCTGCACAAATACATGCAAGAGAAAGGCTAAAAAGTAAGCCTGTATCCATGAAGCAAGACCCGGAATAGGTATCCCTCCAGATGATGGTTAGTAAACGTATTTATCTAGATTTAATAAACCCTCTATTTTAATGATCACTGGATCCCCATTTGAGATTAGGGATTTTGCAAACAGCATTATTCACTAAAACTTGGACAAATAATGGCTCGATTGTGTGCCCTATTTATAGGCTGGTTGAAGAAAAATGTATTCATTATATGTTGATTTGCCCCAACACAATGAAACTGAGGTGTTCCTACTTGAAACCCATTTTGAAGGAAGTGGGGTCCGTCATGTAGATGAAGCGATGACGTATCTAAAACAGTTAATGCGACTGACTGCATGTTATGTTTTCATCAGCATTGTATATGCAAAGATTGTGGCTTCAATGATCGAAGACTCTGAAACATGCTACCACGGGAACCTAAATGAGACTCTTATGTAATGTTATAGCCATACTTGTTACTTTTACGTTGAAAACATGTTTGTCGCTCTGAGGAACAGAGGTGTAACTAGTGTAAAACTGTGAGGCTGCAAGTTTGGCTCTCCTCACAAGTGCAACTCTGAAACGTCTAATCATAGGGGTGCCGTTTCCTTTCAGATGGCAGCATATGTTAGTTATTGAATGATTTTAGCAATCAACTGGGACCATCAGATTTGACCTGAATTTAACATTTTTTATTAGGATTTGGTTTATATAATGTTATTCTTAAAAGATTTTAGTTTAACTGTGTCTCATGGTGTATATTTTTAGATTTGTGTACTCAAAACTTAGATGTATTGGGTATATGTGATCTTACCGACCACAATTACAAAGTGGTAAATTTCATCACAGACAAAACACTGAAAAACACTGATATCTTTTTTTAGTTTTTTTTATTTGGCTTGTCCCCCCACAAGCCCCAGTGTTTTCCACCCTTTTAAGGGCACCCTTACCCCATCCCGACCCATTTTAAGCCCTTACCTCACTACCCTTTATATATTTATTTAATCTATTCTGTGTTTTCCGATGTTATTGTCCACTCTGTTATGTAGCACTGTTATGGATTATGGATAATGGACAACGAGCCTCGATAGACAGTTGTTCACACATCAGGCAACTTTACAGATGAAACAGTCAATATCAATAGCAAGTGGCTGCAAATGTTTGTTGAATAAAATGCACACGCTTCCAAATAATGCAAGTGGCTTTGACAAGGAGCACATGTAGACATTTGCTGTGGAAAATATATGTTGCAAGAGACCAGGAAATCGTAGCTTCCCCCTCCAGCAGAGAAACCTAACCACAAGTGGCAACTTCCTGTCTTAAACAGCACATAGCAAGAACAAGAGATGCTTTTTACACCATTTAGATCTGATAAGCAGTCAAAGGACAGGAAGCACCAATAGACGCCAACATACACGTGCACAGTTAAAAGTGTGTGGAAGCAAGTGACATGTGTTGCCCCTTCAAAAGCCCAGTTAATATAATCGAGTTTTAAGTTGTGGGAAAGCAAGCAGCATGCTTTACCCGTCCACTGAACGGAAGCCCAGTTACTATAGTGGAGACAACCAGGGGACACAGACAACACCTGTCTCTTAAGTTTGCACATGTGGATGTTGTATGTTCAACAAAAAAGGGAACACTCTAAGTGGCAAGCTCTAACCTCCCAAATGGTGGATGTGATGCATATGTCTGATTCCTGTGTTACATATAAAATGCAAGCTGGATTAAATGAGAGGGAGGGGGTTTGCACAGCAATCACCCAAGTCATGGCAGCTGGGGCCAGATCTGCTGCAGATCCCAGAGCAGGGGCGAGAGAGAGAGAGATAAGGAGACCCCAGATCCCAGAGCAGAGGCGAGAGACAAGCAGACCCCACTGGACAGGAAGCCGTGGTCAGCGTGTGTGCAGAACATCTTGGCCTAAAGCGTGAGTTAAAAGTGGAAGTCTTGCTGTGAGTATTTTGAGACTAAACACAATTGGTATGTTACACCACTCCATAGCTTAGCTCAACATAGCATAGCTCAACATAGTATAAACCCCGGTCACTCAAGCTGCTAAACTAAAATGATCACTTGTTCTTTTCTATTAATGTAAACCATGCTCTTCTCTCACCTAGCAGTTCTTTTCATATGTATGGTAATGTGCTATTTTGTAGTTACTTTTGTTATGGCATGTGCAATGCAAACTAGGGCTTGTAAAAGATAGATGTGGTATTAAAAATATATGAATTTACTACCCTCATTGTCAATTGCATATTTCTGAGTAATGCATTAGAATGGTGTCTCCTTGAGTCCAAAGAACTTCACTCATTTCCTGGCAGTATTAGTTAAATTATGATAATGGGTGCAAACACTCAGGAAGGCTGTCCCAAGCGCTAGGTCACCTCCTGGGGTGCAGATTATTAAAAACATGACTTCTGACTCCATGTCCACTTCCCACAGCCTCAACTGAGGTGGAGGTAGTGTGCAGGAATCAAGCTTGACCACAGGCAATCAAGTCCCACTCTGTTTTGTTTACAATACAATGACTGGATACTGGATGTATTTTAAACTGTGCATTGCTTAAAGGTTTCAAGCCGAATAAAAGCTGTTTTAACTGGTACCTGGGTTCTAGTGGCAGAGGTGTTGTGCGATTTGAGATCATGTAGTCAGTAATTGCAGTGGAATGCGGGTGGGTGGCCATGCCTTGGGAGGGCTACGGCTATCTTCCATTGAGCTGGAGTGTGATACACACCCGTGAGTCGTGGCTGATTACTTAATTCATTGATTGAGTGCTGGCTTAGTTGTTCCGCCACTTCTTGAAGTCTCCTTGTGTGACTCATCGGTGCCCCCGCCTACAGGGATGGGTGGCAAGGATCACCTGAAGGCAGATTAGGTAAATCAAAACGCAGGTGGGAAGAGACAGATCTTGAGTGCCTTCCGGAAGGCGAGGTAATACTCTATGCAGCGGATGTTAAGAGGGATAGCGTTCCATATTGTGGGTGCTTGGACAGAGAAGGAGGATCCTTCTATTCTGGACGATTCAGGAGAAGGGAGTAGAGATGTGCCTGATCTCAGGTTTTTGTTGGGTCTGTAGGGGGAGAGCTTGTGTTGTAGGTATTCAGGGCTGTGTTGTGAAGAGAATGATGGGTGATGCATATAGCCTTGAAAGTGGACTGTCACCCGACAGGGAGCCAGTGCAGGGTATGGAGGGTGGGTATGATGTGATCTCTAGACCCTAGGGCCAGGAGGATCCTGGCTGCAGTGTTTTGGACTTGTTTGAGTTTTCTGAGTTGGGATTCACAGAAACCCAAGTATAGGGAGAGGACAATTGTCGTGATTGCAGCAAACCTGTGAGGGTAGGTGAGATAAGGGAAGAAATGTGTCATAGAATTATTATGATTTATTTTGTATCCACAGTTATATGGTTAAACAACCATTCACAAGTTACAAAATTATAAAAACACATTAAAATTCCTTTATTCATTTCAAATCAAAGTAAACTACAAGATTAGAGTGCATTATACATCTGCTTTAGTGTCCAGCTGCAGAGAGTCCAGAAAGCCAGTCACTGCTAATACTGTAGAGGTAGCCCTACCGGACAAACAGCATTGCCAAACAATCTCATTATCATCTAAGAAAAACAAATGTAAATACTCCTCAAATTAAATCATTCTTTTCCCTTTCACACAGTGCAGGATATAACAAGATGTGTCAACGTTGCAATCTGCTGCTCTTCATGGCTAAAACAACACATTGCTTGCTCTGGCGTCAATAATCCATATCTTACTAAAACTTCCTTGGTTGATATAAGGTTACAGTAAACTGTAAAACATTCCTTAGAATTTTCCTGTTCGAATATTCTGAAAGGAATGGAGCGAGGGTTCTAGATTATTTGTGATCCCCACTTAAATGGCTCAGGGATCTATCTGCATGCATTGCATCTAGGGTATTATACCAGTGATACCGAAAGAGAAGCTGTTTGACTTTACATGGATAAGAAAACAATGCAGAGGTGGATGACCCAATTATATTGAGTGGCGTAATGCAGAATATAGAAAAACTATTAATATATCTGTCCCCATTCATTTCTAAATTAGTTCTCAAATCAAGAAATAAAGAATCATTCATGGTATTAAGAATGTTACTATAAAAGCTTTATGATTTCCAGCAGACCCTGTTTTTTGGAGAATGAATGCTAAGCTCATATCTAATCGCAGAAAGAGGGGCACAATTCGGGATCTGAATAATTTTCCTCCAGATTATGCCTTCTAGAATAGAGAAGAAATGTAAAACCCAGGTTGCCATGAGTCCAATCCCATATAACATTTTGGACCAATCTTTCCTTTGAAAAATCTTAACGGAGGGAGCAATGTAAATGTTTTCTACATGGTAATTTACATGGTAATTTAGCTATTTGTATGTCGGCCAACAAAAGACCGATTTTGTTCGGCCAATTTTGGGTAGCCTAAAAAAGCGAAAACCTACAATGCCTTGCCCACCACCCCATCCCCCACCAGATCCCTTCCCCACCATCCCCTATGGGATTTGCTCACCCCCAAACCCCTCTCCCTCAGCAAACCCCACACTCCCCAAAAATAATCAAATAAACACGCAACACACACACAACCACACATGCAACACACACTCATCACACACACTTACCCATTTTCTGTCGCAGTCGCTTCTGGGTCCTGGCATGCCGGTCAGCTCCTGTGCGTCGCAGGTTCTGACGAGCCGATTTAGAAAGATCGCTCTGTGTGGTGAAAGAGCTGGATTTCTAAATCATTTTTCTTTTATCTGTTTTTAAATAAAAAGGTCTATTAACCGAATACAATGTAAATTTGCCAAATGTTGTAGGAATTCTGCATAACTGGTACAATAATTTGGTCGAGCATATTCTTAGCTGTTCTTTAGTATGCTGTTTATGTGGTTTCATTAACATTGGAAAACCATCTGAACATTTTGGCATGTTTCTGAAACGTACAATGCATAACCTTAGTTTTACATGGGTTTACGCTAAGACTGTGAACCTTTGCAAAATCAGAAAATGTGGCAATCAAGCGCTGTAGACCGAATTGAGCACAATTAAAAAGGAGGAAATCACCAGCATATGGCAGCCAAATTACTTTTAGATCACACATTTTTGGGCTGGCAAATGCTGCAGGCGATAAAACAATCACTGATATCAGACATATATAGGTTGAATAGGCAGGGGGATAATACTCAGCCCTGCCTAACACCTCTAAAGGTCTTGTGAGATAATGAGCCCTGTTGGCCCAGACACATCTGAACATTCAACCCTTCATAGAGACTGTTAATAAGGCTTAGTAACCCGCCAGGAATCCCCCATTTTTTTTTATTTGACCAATTAATGTTCCCTATCGACAGTCTCAAAGATGGCCAAAAGGTTGATAGTCGTTAAAAAAGACTGAATCATATTTGGCCATCCAAGCTTGGCTCACGATAAACTTCAGAATGAAAAGATTTAATGAGGTACCCACATGTTTGCGAAATTCGGTCTGCTATTTTGTGATCCAGCCCGCTTTTGACTGCCAATCCAAACACCTTGCTGTCGGCATCCAGTTCTAGACGGGATTACAACAAACCTGCGCGATGAGCATCAGCAAGGGCCCGAAAGCTTGCTTTTGCAAAACTGTCGTGTGTTTATTTTTCCAAAGTGTCAAAATGCAAGTACAACAAATAAAAAATGTTTTTTTGTTCTTGTTTTATTGGTTAAACCTTTTAACAACACAGCATATTAAAAATTACATTTTTATCATTACATCTATCTTGCATCAAGATATAACACATTTTTCTTAAAAAAAGGGGTATTCTATGTCTTTCAAGCAAAGTATAAAATAATAAAAGCTACATTATAGCACATACTATACTATATTCTGTATCGCCATGACAAATATCAGCTTCCCTTATTGCAACATTTCATGGTAACCAGTTTTTACAAGAAACAACATTACATCATTTCATAAATTTAATATCATGTTTACAATTTTGTTCCACATATAGTACAGGGCAAATTTAATATGGTGCTCTGTCCAGAATACATATGGCTCCATATTTGATCCGATTGGAAATTGGCAACAGGGTATCTTAGATTCAAATAAGCTTTTTTATGAGCATCCTGAAGTTTGTCACATTTTGTGAGGAGGTGCCTAGGCGTCTCAACATCCATACCACAAAGTCTACACATTCTATCTTCACATGTCACGTTTTTCGAAGCACCCAATAGAGATATAACTTTGGTGCATGGAGAGTGGGCCTGGCCCTCGAAAAGGACAAGTGCCTTCTCTCATTTACTTATTGGAAAAATCAATATGCTTGCGGCTGCAGCTCAGAGTGCTGGACGGGATTGCAGCAAACTTGCGCAAGGAGCATTAGCAAGGATCTTAAAGCATGAAAGTGTCAAAATGTAAGTACTAAACATCACATTATGCCCCTAACACTGCCGCTTGCGGCAAAAACAGCCGCACAAATCCACATTATGGCGCAAAGACCAGTGGACCAGCACACAGCCCCCCACAACAAAATTGCACTAAAAACGCTTGCGTACTCTGCTCGCGCCAGCCAAATCACGTGTAAAACTCCTTGCGCACCCCTCGGAATATGGATACGCATATTCCGAGGGGTGCGTGAGGAGTTTTACAAACGATTTGGCTGGCGCAAGCGGGGTACGTGAATTCCAAGGGGTGCGCAAGGATATTTACACGCGATTTGGCTGGTGTGAGCAAGGTACGTATATTCCGAGGGGTGCGCGAGGAGTTTTACACACAATTTGGCTGGCACGAGCGGGGTATGTGTCCCTCGCGCACCCCTCTGAATACGCGCACCCTGCTTCCGCCAGCCCAATCGCATGCAAAACTCCTTGCGCACCCCCAGAATACGCATACCCCGCTCGCGCCAGCCCAATCACATGTAAAACTCCACGTGCAACCCCAGAATACGCGTGCCACGCTCGCGCCCGCCCAATCTCCAGGGCCTGCTATGTGGTATGTTTTTCGAAATTGTGATAGATTTGAATGGGAAAATAAATTCTGCTCATGGCTACAGCCAGAAGTGCTGGACAGGATTGCAGCAAACTTTCACGAGAAGCGTCAGCAAGGAACTGAAAGCATGGTTTCACAAATCTCTACTGTGTTTTATTTTTTCTAAAGTCTCAAAAGGTAAGTACAAAGAATTGTAATATAACTTTGGTGCCTGGGCAATGTGCCTGGCCCTGAGCAAGGACACATGTATACTATGATTTTCTTATTGGGGCGTGCAGCATGGCCGAAGCCCTAGGTTTGAATTGGAAAAAATATTCTGCTTGTGGCTTCAGCCTGAAGTTCTGGACGGGATTACAACAAACCTGCGCAATGAGCATCAGCAAGGGCCTGAAAGCTTGCTTTTGCAAAACTGTCTTCTGTTTATTTTTCCAAAGTGTCAAAATGTAAGTACAACAAATTGTGATATAACTTTTTTTTGTTTTGTTCTTGTTTTATTGGTTAAACCTTTTAACAACATAGCATATTAAAAATTCCATTTTTATCATTACATCTATTTTGCATCAAGATGTAACATTTTTTTAAAAATAATGTCAAAGGGGCATTATGATTACAAGTAAAACCAAAAACCCTAAAGAATTCACCAGTTATGGTAAGCTAAGCAACCATAACTCACACCACCACTGTGCACTGCTAAGACTAACACCCAGGACATCAAAGGTGTGCCGCAAATTATCTTTGTTTAAACGTTGAGACTGAGATCCCCCTCATTGATACACCCCCTTCATCCTTTCCCCTCACTCTGGCTGGCCTCCCTTGGCCCTCCTCCTGCCCCTACCAGCGAAGCTAAGAACCTCAGGGTCATCTTTGACTCTACACATTCCTTCTCCGTACACATCTCTGATGTCGCCAGAAAGTCACACTTCTTACTGCACCTCCTTAAAGGCACTCTTCCTTTCCTCTCCTTCCCACAGAAGCTCCTTGTCTCCCAAGCTCAGATTCTCTCAAGGTTGGACTGCTCTAACAGTCTCTTTCTAAATCTACCTTCCTCCACTCACCGCCCTTTACAACTAATCCAGAACAGGACTGCGAGACTTGTCCTGGGCCTCAAGCCGAGGCATTGTATCTCTCCGGCTCTGACATCCCTTCATTATCTCCCTGTGGTTCTGAAGATTACATTTAAAACCCTTTGCATTGTCCACAAGTATTTCTGGGGCCTGGGTCCTAATTATCTTCAACTATCCCTCTGTAAAATACCTCCCCTCTAGAGCCCTTTGCTTCTCCACCTCAAACTCCCTCAGGGTCAGCCGTACCTCAAAGGAACGAGCTGGTGGTAGATCCTTATCTTCTGCGGGGGCCCCCTCTGGAACTGTCTACCTGACACCTTGAAACTTGAGGAGAACCATCTACAGTTCCAGAAGCTCCTTAAGACCTTCCTCTTCGCCTCTGCCTCTGCCTCTCTTCTCCCCTGCTGATCTGCTTTCTCTCTCAGCAACGCTTCACCTGGCGACCTTCTGCCCTTTGGGCCCAGGTACCTGCTCACCCTGCCACCCTCCTGCACTGCCTCCTGGCCACCCCTCACACTGGGGACTGTATCTGTACCCATACAGGCTCCCCTTTTCTTCTGCACTTATCAGATACTCCTTTTCTGACTAACATTGCACTTGGCCACTCACAGGCTGCACTTCCACAGTTTTGGATCACCATGTGTATTTGTATATTTACTTATTATTTAGCTTGTCCTCACTTATGCTCTGCACTCTCCATTGTGTCCCCCCTCCCATGCACTTTCCCCCCTTTCACTTCCCATGCACTTGCGCGTTCTCAATGTCACTGGGCCCAGTAAAATCGTTGTTTATGTTTTCTGCCCTGTTCCACTCCCTTTGTCTGGTTTCGCTTTGAAACACCTGTGTACGAGGGCAATATGAATTAATTATCATTTCATGTCATATCATGTTCCTGCTCACTCACATGTCTTCATGTGGCCTGTGGTGTTGTTGCACTCAGCACTCGGCCTATCTGATCACATGAGTGCCGTGTATGTGTGGACAGCCTACAAGGTGGTCCTCCTCACGGGCACGCTTCCTTGCCTCTCAAACCCCCTGCGGCTCAATTTCATCATGGCACTGGTGAGTTACATGTTGGACTACTGTTATTGCCTGTTCCCTGGTCCTGTGTACATGCACACTTCCCTCTGCAGACCTGCAAAACACATACCATGGTGTTCACACTATGCAGTGTGTCTTACTCGGACTGTGCAGATGGCAGTGGCTCCCCGTGGACATGAGTGCCCATTCATGCTCCATGTGCATTCCATGTTTGCCCCTATGCGTCCTTGACAGGCTGATTATTGTGGTACGTCTCCAGGATTATTTAAGTGTCATGGTATTTGGTCCTCCATTCAATGCTTACTCTGGGTCAGTCCCTCATCATGCACATGTTTAGGGTCTCCTCGTCTGTGTCGTGCACAGGCCTCACCCTGTTACTGGCCCCCTGCCTCTGTTCAACCGGTGTTGTGGCTTCTGCATGCATGGGTGTACCACTGATGGTTCCTCATGTGTTCTGCTTAATGTCCACTTCTCCTCTGCTGTAGTGTCATTTGACTGACGAGATGCAATTGACACATGTCAACACTGTCTGCCGATGCACTGTTCTCTGGTCAACCTTTCATTGCCATCCACTGCCTCCCTGCAATTCCCCAAAGGGTGAGGGGATCACTGTATCCATGCAACCCAGTGCATGCACTTTGCAAATGATGGCTGCACTTGCCCTTACACTTCCCTCATGTTAAGAGATTGACATCACTACGTATGTGTTAATGTTGGAAGTTGAGGCGGTAAACATGCACTGCACTGCACCCAACCACTTCTGAACCATGTTCTGGCCTTCAACATGCCTACGCAATGCTGCTATGTCAAACTGACCTGGCATGTATGTCACCATGTTCATCCCCATGTTTATCCCTTCACTGTATTGAAGCGCTGTAGCGTAGGTGCATCCTGTGACACATGTACTCTGTATTGGTGATGGTTGTTGAGTGCTGCATGCCAACATGCATATTACATGTGTCATGGTGTGTTTGGTTTCACTTGCAGCTGTGGCTATTTGGGTGTTCCACCATGATTATGTGGTGTGCCATCTCTTTGTTGCCATCTCTCATTGATGCCTTGGATCTGTGCTTGCCAGAGGTTGTGTGTGATGCAGGTGATATGCAACATGCAGTTCATGTGTAGGCTTCTCATTTTACACACATCCAATTCTGCTTTCGGGATACCCTTGCATTGCAATGCCACTGGATGCATGTCAGAGTTTGAGTTCTGTGTGACATGTCTGCTTCATGTGTTGGCTGTCAATGGTGTGATGTCTATGTGTGTGGTATGTGCTGCTGACATGTGTGCTCATGTTTCTTTTGTTTACGTTACAGGTGATGACGCACTGGAGGCAGAGGATGAGGATGTGATTCCAGACACGTTGGGGGGTACACGTCACCAACCTAGCACCATTGGTGGTCGTGGGGTGGTAGACAACGAAAACGCATTTTTGCTCCAGGCCATCGTGTCCAGGGCTGACCATGAGTGAAGATCTGATGAACTCTCTGACCACAATGTTGAGTTGGATGTGCATCATGACGTGTCGTCGCCGGTGAGTGATCCTGCAGTGGATGATCTTCTGTCTGTGACACCTGCAGTGAGGGTAGTGCCCTCAAGGGGCCAGGCAGTGTTGGAATGTCTGCCTGTGGTGGTTACGGGCGCACGGTCACACTCCACACCAGTTGCTCATGTTCCTGGGGCATCAGGTCGACAGAGGGATGCAGTCCTGCAGCCGCGGGGGTGCCAATCCAGCAAGGACCACAGCTCCTTGGGCCCCTCAGGTGTAGTGTCCGGCAACGCGGTGGCCGTGCACCACCGGGGACCACTGAGTGAGAGCATACCATGTATGCCATCACTCAACAACAGGGGGAGCAGTTCAGATGATGGCTCAAGGCATGGAAAGTGTGGCCCGTTCCATCCTCACCCCTGAGAGCCAGGTGCAGCTCCAGCAGCAGGCAACGCCGCTCACTCAGGCTGGGCATGGCGGCCTCCAACAGGGCATGCTGGGCTGAAATGGTGGCTATGCGCGAAGCAATTGCTGCTCAGGCATAGGCACACAGGGAGGCCCTGAGGGAAGATCACCAATCCCTCAGATCTACTCTGGGTGTGCTCATGATGACCCAGAGAACGCGGTTAGAAGAGAGGATGGAGCAGCTTGAAAACACCATCTCGGCTGAACTCTGTGCAAGCCGGTAGGTGATCCGTATGTCATGTGAGGCCATGCAGGCAGAACTCTGTCATACACATGAGACCTTGCCGGAGGAAGCATGTGTATCACGTGATGTGATGCATGCAGATCTACATGCCATAGCCATGCAGAACCAGACTTACCAGGCACGCATGCTTGCTGTGGATAGGCCTGGTGAGGCAACTGTGCCACTTCCACCTTCTGATATACATCCAGAGGGTGACAACAACGACGACTTATCTCTCACACAGGTCGGGCCATGCAGGCATTGAGCCCATGGAGGATTATTTTTTTTAATCTCAACATCAATACATGTGGGTGTTGAGGTGCACCCTGTACCTCCCCCCTCCTGGGTGCACGCCCCACCTGGGTCGCATGTCGCCATTTTTATTTTTGTCTTTTATTATTGTTTGTCTATTGTGCATTCATGTGACAGTGTGGTGCTTTGTGGCATTTGAAAGCATCCACTGTGTGTTCCAGCTGGGCCCATACATGCTTGTCTTGTGTATGTGTTTGCAGCTTGGGGTCCTGACACATATGCCACTTCTGCTTCCCCTTTCCATGGGCTCGCAAGGATGGCTCGATGTGACATCATCTTACACAGGGACATTGGGCTTCTGTCACATCTGTGGCCAGTCTGCAGTCCTACTTGTGTATACACCCCTAGTGGGTATTCCGGATGGTTTCTCTAATGCATGTCTGCACTTCATTTTGGTGAGTTTTTTGTTGACTATGCATTTCATCATGTTGCTTGTGATGCTTTTTATGACTTGCCTGTCTATGTTGTTGATGCACTTCCTGCTGTAGGTGGTCTGTGCACCCTTTGGCTTTGCAACACACACTGATTATGTGAGGGGTCTGTGTGTTGACAATGTCACATTGGGACACTTGGGCTACAGTGATTGGTCACTGTCTGACATTGTCGATGTGGGGTACTCTGTACATGATGTGTTTTGCTGGTCAATGGATGATCCTGTGTTGTGTGTGCTTTTGAAGTGTCAGGGGATTGGTGTGGTTTAACACACTGGGGGGTCCACAAGGGCAATCTTCACATGTGCTGTGTATAGAACCCTGAGGGTCACTTATTTACACATGCATGTATTCAGTGCATGTCCCTACTGACACAAACACTTAGACAATGCAGCCCCACACCAACAACAACAACATGCACATACGTGCACCCAGATTGCCTTCTCAGGCATGCTGTGTCCCTGCAGTGCATGATCACTTTCAATTCCTTGATCGTGTACATGCATCACAGGGTACTTTTGGTTGATTGTACTTATTTTTCATGATGCTCAAGGTCTTTCACCAACGCACAGCAGACTCACTGTGCTGTCTGGTCAGCGGTGTGTTGCAGGGGACACACACACAGCACACAGTGTTTCTATTGGCAAATATCTATTGCCCGATGTGCATAGCAATCAGCATTTTGACTTTTGTTGGTAGTACCACTGGTGGCATGCATTTGTGCCACACTTTTTATGGGTGGGAGGTTTTGGTCACTTGTTTCATCAGATTCCATGTCAGGTGTAATTGTCAAGTGCCTGTTTACATTTCTCACGTGGCACTTCATGGCAATTGTGTCATGTGTTGTGCATTTGGTTTGCTGTTTTGCCGTTGCATGCCATGGCATGGTGTGGCGGACGGGGGTCATGGGGGTTGGGAGGGTTTAGGGGACATAGCAGTATTTTCATGCCCTGTTTTGCAGGAGGGGTGGGATATGCACTTTGCATGTTTTCCTTTTGGTCACACAGGATTGGTTATATTTATGTAGGTAGGGATGAACACAATGTAGCACTTCCGTGGACACATTATCAGGGTGGTAAGGTTGTGGGAGTTTACTGTTCCTTTGTCATCATCGATTGGCACCTGGTATGTGCTAGGCCTGTGTGCACTCCGCTGGGGTGGGAGTTTAGGTGAAGAATGTGGCCACAAGCTGGGTACAGGCTGCCTCGCCACGTACCCTTTCCCCTCCCATGCGCAATGCCTGTGCGTGTGGTTGGGGATGTGGGGGCCCCACCATGTCCACCAGTACGCCCCGCCGTGTTGCAACATTGTGCAGGACACATGCTGCCACAATTATCCTGCACACTACTAGGGGTGCATATAGTAGCTGGCCACCAGAGGGGTCAAGGGAGCGGAAGCGTGACTTGAGCACTCAGACTGTGCGCTCCACTATGGCCCTGGTTGCAATGTGGGCTGCGTTGTATCTTACCTGGGGTGGTGTGGTGGGGTTCCATATTGGCATCATCATGTAGGTGCTCAGAGGGTAGGCACTGTCCCCTGGCAAGGTGATAATGGTTGGCAGTAGTTGGGTTGGTGTATTTGTCTGTGTGTGACATGCATGCATGTGCACAGGCATTTGTAATCACCAATGAGCCATGTGTTGCTATGCTTCCCAGCTTTCAGGTCCCGGCTCAGGGCGGACATTCTGTATCATGGGTGGACCCTGGATAGTTTGCATAGACATAGGTAATGATTCCCTTGGCATCGCATACAACCTGCATGTTGATGGAATGTCAGTGCTTGCGGTTGTGGTAGATGTTCTCAGTGGCCCTAGGTTGACGTAGGGCCACATGGGTGCAATCTATGGCACCAAGTACTTTGGGGAAGTGTGCCACCCTGAAGAAGTTCTGGACCACAGCCTGCCTTTCTGGGGGTGTTCTGGGCATGTATATGTGCCTGCGGACTGAGGGGCACGCAGTCATGATTGCCAACACCTGGTGTAGGCAGCGTGACTGTGTGGGCTGTGAGACGCCCCCAACTATGGCAGTTGTCTGCTGAAATTACCCAGTGGTAAAAAAATGCAGGACATTGAGCACCTTTTCCAAAGGGGCTCAGTGCTTGGGAGCACAAGGTGGGTGATGTGAGGTCATCCTCCCACTCAGTGACCAGGTCTAGGATGATATGAGGTGGAAACCTATACCTGCCATAGATCTGGTCATCAGGCATCCCAAAAAAGCTAGTCCTGAGCAAAATAAGCGGGGCCTGGCTATTATCCTCCTCCTGCGGTGTTCCACGAACACTGCTGCGAGAAATGGGACATTCATCGTAGCTGTTTAAGCTTGTTTGTTGTTTGCACGCACTTTTACACTGCACGGGGGCGCTTCCGCCTGCTTTTGTGTGGCGGGCTTATTTTTGCATGTGTGTGTCTTTTGGCGTGTGTGGGTTTTCCCCATTTGATTCCCTCAATACGTGCTGTTCGCCAGCGTGTGGGCGTTGCATGTATTTCCCAGCGGTACTTCCCCCGTAACGCCCACATTTTCACATGTTGTCCCCGATTCCACATGTTCCACCCCTTTGTGGGTGTGTGTTCTAGAAGTTGTGTGCTTTTGCTGTGCATGTCACGCACAGCATTTGGAAAGTGGCAGTGACGTGTAAGGTTAGCGCGGATTTGACGCAGCTCCCGGGAAAGCCACGTGCACAGCCTTCCATGAATCACTTCCATGCGAATTGCACGCGTGCGATGGCTTTTTCACGCTTGCGCCACACATTCCGGTGCACAATCTTTCAATGAATTACCCCGTAAATTGGACCGTTGTTGTTAATAGTGGAACCTAACCACACATAGGCATTGGCAATGGTTGCAGCATGCGCCATAGAATACAATATTTTTTATCTGGTAATTTTGGATTGAAAAAATAATGAATGCTACTTTATTAGAGTTTTGAGTAATGTTAAAGTTTGAATAAATAGGTAACAATTCAAGACTTACTACACACATGTGTTAGTACAAACAATACATATGAAGACCCACAATGCATTCCAATCAAAGGGACATACAGGGAAACTAAAGTAAGGAAGAAAGAAACAACATCACCAGAAAATGTCATTAACATTAAAGGTCATCTTCCGGTATACACATGAATTGTGTGTTTGTTGCCTTCTTATTGCCCCGTTTATGTGCACCATGAGCAGGGACCAAACCCTGAGGAAAGTACTTTAAGAACATAGGACAAGGTTAACATCTAGAAATATAGCACCATTTGAATGTTCATATTCTGACTGTCAGTGAACAAAAACACCTCAACTAGATTTGTCAGTAAACAAAAACAAATGGCCTAGATATGTGATGTCATCATCAATGACATTTGTGACTACATTTTTGATG
Source organism: Ambystoma mexicanum (assembly GCF_040938575.1). NCBI lineage: Eukaryota > Metazoa > Chordata > Amphibia > Caudata > Ambystomatidae > Ambystoma > Ambystoma mexicanum. Next base: position 419,410,730 of record NC_090938.1, read on the forward strand.
TCCTGGGTGTTAGTCTTAGCAGTGCACGGTGGTGGCGTGAGTTATGGTTGCTTAGCTTACCATAACTGACGAATTTCAAGGGTTTTTCGGTTTTACTTGGAACCATAACGTCCCTTTAACAAAGTTTTTTCACTGAATTTCATAGGTTTTTAGTAGTGCAACTTAACCATAATGTCCCTTCAACAAAGTTTGTTTCACTGAATATATATATATATATATATATATATATATATATATATATATATATATATATATATATATATATATATGCAGAGATATATTACTTTTTTTGTTGTTACCAATTGCATAATGTCTAATGTTGTAATTCATGGATTTGGCATATAACACTTTGATGCCAAAATATGAAATGTTGCTTATTTGTGCCCAAGATCACACCTAGGTCAGTAGCCAGGATTACATTGTTTCTGCAGTGACTCTTTGATTAGGTCCCATCAGAAAAAAAGGAGAGAGTATGTAGGAAGAGAGTGTACCTATGTCTACGGTGCGCCTATTGGCTAGCCCCTCTCTTCATCCATCCCCACTCAAGGTGTCCAAACAACCAAACTGTGAAACCCCCCCGGCTGTAGGGCCGGTTATCAACCCATCAGTCGAGGTGGACATGTCACTCGGGGGGTGTAAGTGTAATCAAGTTTTGGCAGAGTTGGCTGCTATTAGAAATCTGCTTACAACACTAATAGCCATTCAGGGGAAGGGGAAAGGGGAGGGGGAGTCTTTTTCCACTCCAATTGTTTGTAAGGGTCTCTCTGACTTTTCTTTGGTACACCCTAAGAACCTCGACCCTCCTTGTCCCGAGACTATAGCCCCAACTTCTTCTGGCCCTAGCTTGTTGTCTGGGATGATACATTCGGTCATTGAAAAAGTTCCCTGGGTAGGGGGATCCAAGCACAGTGAACCCAGTGGGGCGGTAGAATCTGCCCCAAATCCAGTAGGTTCAATAAGCCCTCATCATGGGGGGATGATCGACTGTGGTCAACGACACAGAGACGGTCCATCTCAGCCTCCTGTTCAAGGCCAGATTGGCCGAGCTACAGTGCATCTCCACGGGGTACCAAAAATGGAAAGGAATTTGCTGGAGTCCAGGGAGTCCCTCGTAAATAAAAGCGTTCACTGGTTACGATCCGTGAGAGGTTGTTCCTATGTGTCCAGGGAATCCTTGGTGGGCTGTCGGAGAATGGCCAGTTTGGGCAATAGCTCAATGGACATAGTGGAACTGGCCTTTTCTGACTGGAGACTGGCGAGTAGGGTCCTGGGTCAATGGAGGGGGACGGGAGGGACGCCTGGGAGCGGAATTGTAATCAGCCCACACTTATATCTAGGCTCCAAATATCCCTTGAGGCCAGTCAGGAGGCCCTTCCCCCTGTCTGGGGCTAACCTCACTCCCCTGGGCCGTGTTCGGTTAGGCTTCTTGGGGGCCAGGCCCTGGCATGGGGAGTTATTCAGAGGGTGATGTGGTCCTATGTTTCTCCTTTTTGTCCCCTTATCTTGTATGGAAATGCAACTTTATGAAATTGCAACCTGGATTTGTGTAATAATGTGTATCTCTGTCGTTTAATGGCTGTTTTTATACAACCGAATAAACATGTTTGCTTGCTTGCTAATATATTATAAATTTCACAAGACATAGTAAAGATATTTTTTTTGCTACAGTTAGTCATTCAATACAATGTGTTCATTAAGAACATATCATATGTACTCAACTGATGCAATGTATCTTATGTAAATAAATTAGTTTAATGGTTTTACAGAAGGCACTGAGGATTTCAATTAAAAAAATCAATATCTAAATTAAAAACAGTGCTATATACAAACAAAGTTACTAATTTGAAGCTTTTACAATTGCAGTGAAGCCCAGTTTCCTGAAAAGAAGCAGCCGAATTCGAAGAAGAAAGAAAAACTAAGAAGTTAACTGTTAATTTAAAAAAAAAGTAAGTAAAATATCACCTTAATATTTGTATTATTAATCAAATATACTATAACATTAATACAAGCTATTTTGGTTTCTAAAAATAGAGATTTTGTACCATTTTGTCCAAAAATGTCCATGTCTTAAACAGCGATTTACAGCCAGAATGGCCCACAAATTTCTATTTTTGGATACACAAATTACCCAACTGAACCACTACAATTTTCATATTATAGAACAAACCTCTGTTTTAATTTTATACATTAGATTTACTATTTGTACTTTTCCACACCACTAGCTTACTTTTTTTTGTCATCTGAACCCCAGTTTAGTAACACATAAATTCAAGAATACCTATCCCTACTAGTTTTAGTTGCCAATGCACAATCACACACCATTACATACATCTTTATCATCTTACTCAAACACTCATGCACACATACATTCCAGAACACCCCAACCCATATCTTCTTTATTTTTTTCAACAGACCCTAAAGAATGCCTACCAAAAGTCAAGTCCGTAGAAAGCAACGCAAAAGTAGAGCAAATGAAAATAAAGGTGTCCAACATAAGCATCCATCTCTAGCAGAATTTGTAAAAAAAGTTGAAACAAAGCAGCTAATACAATCATTTAGTGAAACACAAGAAGTTTCAAGTACAACAACTTTGCTTCCTCTATCAAAATGTAAAACAAACCAAAAAACAATTAACAGAAAATCAGCTATCAGTACAGATAAAACTACTTCTTCAAATTTTAATATAGTGCAAAGTAAGCAAACCAAGAAAAGTATTTTAGCCAAAATATACCGTCACAAAGTCCTTCAAAATCTTATAAAAACAGGAGAGAAATCAGGTTCAATGCTTAAAACCTATCGTAGGAAATTAATCTTAGAAGCATTGATGGACAGTTCAATTCTTCTCAAAAGAAATGTATTTATTTTACTGTTAAACAAAATGAAACCACTAACAAAACGAATAACTAAATTACAAAAAAGACTTCTCAATAAGCGAAATGTCAACAGAAAGAACTTCTTAAGTATCTGCGGAGGTGAATGGAATCGCACTACGAGCACAGAACCATATTTTAATGAAGAAGCGTACAAACAAAAGCAAACAAATACAATTGCCATAAATAGCAGTGGTGGAGGTTATGAAAAAGTGAATAATACCATAATGGAACAAGAAGTACTCCTTACAAAAATATGCCCTGAAAACTTAGAATTACCCCTCCATTCAACTAAATCAGAACGTCTAGTGTACAAATGGCCATGCACGTCAATGTGTAACATTCCCAAACAATGTTTCAAATCTTTACGCCAATTCCTCAATAAATATGTAAAAAGCAAAGACAAAATCAAAATTAAATTACTGCAAAATATAGATACCTGTCCAGTGCACAAGTACACAGGACTACAAGGACATTCATTGGCCTGCATTACAGGACCTACTTGTAAAACCACTTTCCATGATATCAAAAGGATATCAACACATCATTCAACTATAAGAAATCTAGTCTATAAACTGTACTATGCTAAAAGTCCTGCTTTAGCACTAGCAAAGTTAAATAACATCCTTCTACATGGTACAGCAAAGACCTACTTGAAGAAATTCACTATATCCAGAAAAAATATTTTGGAAGTGAAAGCCATTTACAGAATGAAATAGCTTTAAACCAATTAAGCAACAATTCTACACATGGCAACCTTTTGCTAAACACATACAAAAAAGAAATACTAAAATTTAAAAGTACATCAGCTGAAGTACCAAACCATGTATGTGTATGTTGCCGTAGAATTTTTTATAAAAGTAACACAAAAACTGTGGACCTATCATACAAAATAGAAGACAATGAAGATTCTAAATGGTTTGAATTAGCTCTCTACCTTGTAGCAGAAAACAAATATGAAATAAGTGAGCCCTTAATACTTTGCAGTTATTGCACTACAAAACTTGACAACAACCAAACTCCTTCACGTTCTATCACAAATAATTTGGAATTATACCCAGTACCAAAACCTCTACAACAACTTAATTTATATGAGAGCATCATAATTCAAACAGTACACCCATTTCAAGCAATAATACGCCTTCAACCAAAAACAGCAAAATTACCTCCCTCTGAATTGGTAAAAGGCACTGTGGAAAAGTAGTTTATTTACTATTAAATCTAAAAGAAAATGTGCATACTCTAGGAGTGCAACGTCCAATGCAGCAATCTTTAATTATATTAGTAAATGGAGTACCTACAAAAGACAAAAAAATATGGCAACAGCTGGTAGATTTATATAAAGTTAGACAAGCCTTCCAATATCTTAAAGAGAATAATGAATATTAGAAAGAAATTAATATTGAAGAAAACTTGAAAGATACAACTGAAATAATTCAAGAAACACAAGAAGCTGGTCAATTTGAGCTACTAGATCCTGCTACAATATCAAATACTTTAGACCATTATACAATTCATCCTTTGCACTGTAATGACACCGTACAAGATGCACTGGAAACTTAACAAATGCGTCAAAGAAAAGTATCGCCAATCAGTAAATGGGAAAAAAGTATAGAAGCACGTGCTTTTCCTCTACTCTTTCCTACTGGCAATGGAGGAAGGTATGATGATAGACCTATTCAAATATCAGCTTCAGAATACCGCTCATTACGGATGTATTCTGAGGATCCCAGATTTAGACAAAATGTGGAATACATATTCCACCTACTCTTTGAAAGTGAACTAGAAACTTTATGTTACAGAGTTGCACACATATTAAAATCAGGATCACACTTTCAAAATATGACAGCTACACAATTATTAGAGAAAGTGCAACAAAAGGATGAGGTTTTACAATGAAATATTACAAATCTATTAGCAAATATGCGTGGTACTAAAAAGTACTGGTTTCAACGTCATGGAGATGTACGTTGTATGATCAGAAACCTTGGCCCACCCACTTGGTTTGTTACATTAAGTTGTGCAGAATATGCATGGGAAGATTTACATGATTTCCTACGCATATCAAATAAAAACAAAACAAACATAGATATTCTAACACCTGGGGAACTTTGTTCTTTGGATCCGGTTAATGTTTCAAGATATTTTCACCATCGCTTCATTGCTATGCTACATTTTATTTGTAATAAAACTGTTCCTCCCCTTGGAGAAGTGCAACACTTCTTTTGGAGAAAAGAATACCAAGACAGAGAAGCACCACATATCCACATGCCTTATGGATTAAAGATGCTCTTAAATTTGGTCAAGACAGTGATGCCACTGTTTTACAGTTTATTGAAAAATATGTCACTTGTGAAATTCCATCAGAAGCCACAAATAGTGATCTTCATGCACAAATTTTACAATTTCAAAGACACAAATGTGGAAAATATTGTCGTCGCAAATACAAAAACAAAGGCAAATACTACACCAAATGCCGATTTGGTTTCCCTAGACCAGTTACAAATACAGGTCAAGTAAACAACCTCATGTCTTCAGTTAGACATAGTGTTAAAGGTAAGTCACCTAAAAATTGCCCACTTATGGAATGCAAACATAGATGTGCAGTACATTGCAGACAATTCTACTGCAGTTGCACGATATGTCACAGCATACTTAACTAAAGCAGAAAAGACAGAGCTCCAAGACCTCTGGAATGACCTGTCATCAGATAAAACAGTATCTCAGAAATTATACAGCTTGGGCATAAAAATGCTCACCCATAGAGAATGTGGATTTTATGAAGCAGCTGATCGTTTAACTGGTACTTCATTGTATGGTAAATCTGAAAATATAGTATGGCTAAGTCTTGGTCCAGCTAAATCTAGAAAAAGAGTTCTAAAATCATATGAAGATATAGAAACAATAGCCAAACATGATCCCAACAGCCAAGACATTTTAAAAAACAATTTATTGGACACATACTACCCAAACAGAAGTAATACTTTGGAAAACATGTGTCTATACCAAATAGCCCAAAACTACACATACAAAAATAATATGAAACCTGATGAAAAAAAGGTAAATATAGAGTGACAGACTGTGAAGGCAGCTTAGTTAAACTCACTAAACCAAATTTAATTAATCATATCAAATTGTCATTGAAGACTCCTCAACATAAAGAAGTATATTACATGTCCCTGCTACAACTCTTCAAACCATGGAGAAAAGAAGAACAATTACTAGATAACTATGACTCATATGAGGATTCTTTCAAAGCAAATGAAAGCACTATAACTGATTTAAACTTTACACAGTACAAAACAATGTTGCACAATGAACAGCAACATGAAGAAGAACTCCAAGCCCAACTAGATAAGGATACTCCTGACAGTAGTCAACCTTCTGTCACAGGAAGCCAAGAACCACTGGGAGAACCACTAATAACAAATGAGGCAGAATTAGCTATGATAGAAGTAGAAAACACCATGTGTCAGTATGAAGATAAGGAAGACTTAACTATACTACAATCAAAACTAAACAATGAGCAAAGTAGCATGTTTCAAGAAGTAACACAACAAATTGCACATGGTGTAAAACATGAAAATAAAGAATGTTCCTGCCATAATTATAAACCTATACTACTGTACGTCAGTGGTGAAGCTGGTTCTGGCAAAACATTCTTAATCAAAATCATTAGTAAGTTCCTTCAACAATTGACAAACAACAAACTGCCAGCTGTTGTCACTGCCCCCACAGGTTTAGCTGCCTACAACATAGGTGGTGTTACATTACACCGATTACTACTATTACCAGTAGAACACCAGAACAAATTAGACTATTACAAACTTTCTGCAGAAGCTGCAATGGAATTACGCAGAGTATTGAAACAAATGAAAATGCTACTAATAGATGAAGTGAGCATGGTCTCCAACCTGATGTTAGCTTTGATTCACCTCAGATTACAAGAAGTACTCAAAACAGACTATGAAGAGCTCTTTGCAGGAAAACACATTATTGTTTTTGGAGATCTGCTTCAATTAACACCAGTAAAAGGTGAACCTATTTTTAAAACATTAGGGCACAAACTCTGCCGTAAAACTGTTGGCAGCATTGGAAATGTCAACCTTTGGCAACATTTCCAATACAGAAAATTAACAGAAAACATGCGCCAATCTGCAGATCTAACTTATGCCAACATTTTAAAAAGTTTGAGAGTTGGTACACTTTCTAAAGAAGCAGAAGCAACATTGAAAACCCGGCACATTAATGCACTTTATGGCGATAATGCATGTGCTACAGATGTTATGGAACAATTAGCCCACAAAAATGTCAATTGTATGGCCTTAATGCCAACTCTTGCAAGCTGTCTCAAATTCAATGAAATAATGTTAAGTAAAGAAATGCAACCAATAATGGAAATTAGCGCCACAGACAAACTAGATGTACATGGTATGACACTACCCATGTGTGACCAAGCCACAACAAGACTAAATAATTTAGAAAAATCAATCTCAAACACAGCAGGCTTAGAAAAGATGTTAAAATTATCCTTAAATTGCAGAGTAATGCTTAAACGTAACCTTGACGTGGAGCAAGGACTAGTTAATGGAGCACTCGGTACAGTTGTTGGCTTTCAAACATACACACGTGACAACAAAATTCAGTTTGTCAATATACTCTTTGACAAACTTTCATAAGTAAAACGGATAGGACGCTCAACAGCTAGATTCCTTCTCTTCAAAGATATGTATGTACGCAGAGAACAATTTTCTCTAACTCTTGCATACGCAGTCACGATTCATAAATCACAGGTCTTACCCTAGACAAAGCAATGATAGATATTGGTAACACAGTCTTTAAAGAAGGCATGAGCTACGTAGCACTATCACGCTTACGTACACTTGACGGTCTATTTCTAATCAACTTTGATGCAAGTAAAGTAAACGCTGATATTCCTTGCATTTTAGAATATAATAGACTTCGCTCACTATACACTCCCCATCTAAACACATATTCTGTTCCACAAAAACTAAAACGTTGTAAAAGAAGACTAAATCAAACAGAAATGCAACAGGATGTCACTGCAAATCCTCCAAAGAGAGTAAAAGAAACTAATACTTCATCAAGTACCACAAACAAAAAAGAATCAATTAGAGAAAGTAAACCAGGTACTTCTTTAAAGAAGGAAGACAAACTCCAAAAAAAGCAGTTAGATACGGAACTACCTGGACCATTTAAATTCTCAAATATAGTTGGTGTAAATTGCTATGCAAATGTAGCAATGAATATTCTATTTCAATTACCACCAATTGTTGAAAACATTTACTTACACAGTACAGACCCTTTGTGTTTGCAAATGTTAGTACTTCACAGAAATGCAGCAAACAATCCTGACAACACATATAGGGGTTAATTCATAGAATTCAGCGCACAAGTGGCGCACGCGGCTGGCGCAGTGTGCGCGTGCAAATCCCTGCACCAGCCGCGTGCGCTAAAATCCATTTCCGCGCACAGCGTATTCATGGATTCCAGCCACCAAAACCAGCCGTGGCGCACAGTGGCGCAGCGACCCTGCAGCAGCACCAGTTATGCCCCCAAGAACGCCTCTCGCGCAGGGAAAAGCCATCAATATACCCAATCCAGCGCAAAGGGCTGCGCTAACCCTGTACCAGCACGGCAAGCGGGCTACGTGTATCACTGGGGTGCGCGGGAAGTACCTCACGCGATTGGCCCCGTGCGAGCAGGGTACGTGTATTTCAGGGGTGCGCGGGAAGTTCCACACGCGATTTCGGCAGGGTACGCGTATCTCAGGGGTGCGCGGGAAGTGCCACACACGATTTCAGCAGGGTATGTGTATTTCAGGGGTGCGTGGGAATTTCCACACGCGATTGGGGGTACGCGTATCTCAGGGGTGCGCGGGAAGTGCCACACGCGATTACAGCAGGGTACGTGTATTTCAGGGGTGCGCGGGAATTTCCACACGCGATTGGGGGTACGCGTTTCTCATAGGTGCGCAGGAAGTGCCACACGCGATTTCAGCAGGGTACGTGTATTTCAGGGGTGCGCGGGAATTTCCACACGCGATTGGGGGTACGCGTATCTCAGGGGTGCGCGGGAAGTGCCACACGCGATTACAGCAGGGTACGTGTATTTCAGGGGTGCGCGGGAATTTCCACACGCGATTGGGGGTACGCGTATCTCATAGGTGCGCAGGAAGTGCCACACGCGATTTCAGGAGGGTACGTGTATTTCAGGGGTGCGCGGGAATTTCCACACGCGATTGGGGGTACGCGTATCTCAGGGGTGCGCGGGAAGTGCCACACGCGATTTCAGCAGGGTACGTGTGTTCCGGGGTGCCGGGAACTTTCACACGCGATTGGTGGAAATCCACGTGTGTTCTGTCATCACGTGCAATGAGGGAAACACCTGCGCACGTCACGTCACAGACGCGCTCACGCGCTAAGGGCCTTTGGTCCAATGTATCGCATATGCGTGCTGCCGTGCATACGCGCTAAGGGTCGTTCCTCGTATTACACGCGGACGTGCAGTTTTTCACGCGCGCTGAAATGCCCATGCACGTCTGTACGCGTCACGTCACGGGGCGCTTGCGCTTGAGGGGCCTTCTGTCCAATGAAAATGCGTATGCGTGCAGACGTGCTTACGCGCTAAGGGCCTTTCCTCGAATTACACGCTGACGTGCAGATTTTTCACGTGCCAAATCACTCCGTATCAAGCTGGCCACGCGTAAGCACACGGAAGACCACGCTCCTGCCCAGAAGGCCGAACTACTGCCCCCAAAGCCCCGAGCACGCTCCCACCTGCCATCTGCTGCTGCCTGACTGCCTGCTGCCCACGTGCCCTGCCATTTGCTGCCTGCACATCAGCCAGGGGTGCTGTTGCTGTGACCACCCCTGCTGGAACCAAAGACTCCCGACTGGGATTCCATCGCTCCACAGCCCAGCCCCAGGACCCAGTTGCCCACCCACTCCTGCCTCTGGGGTTGTCATGTCGGGGCAAACACCATCTGGGACCACTGACAACCCCCAGCCAGAGAGGCAGAGGGGCACCAGCTTCAGTGCCACCGAAGTTGGTGTCCTGGTGGAGCAAGTCCTGGGGCAGTATGATGCCCTCTTCGGAAGTTCCCGCGCCGACAAGGAAGGATGGACTCGGATCTGGACTGACATCGTGACTGCCATCAACGCGGAGGGGGTGGCAGTCCGCGACTTACAACATGTCAAGAAGCGCTGGGAGGACTTCAGGTCCAGGACCCTGAACAAGAAGGCAGCGGATGCCAAGGGGCGCCGGGGCCACTTGTTGGAAGAACAGATGAGGGTCCTGGAACGCATATCCCCAGCGCTCCACGTCCAGGTCCTTGAGAAGCAGACCCGTCTGGAGTCGAGCGGTGAGTGTACATGCATCCTGATTGTGAGCAGTGCGTGTGGTGATTATTCAGTGGTGTGCAGGTTGTACATCTGTTTGTATGGGGTCGAGTATGGGTGGGGGTGTACAGGGCCGTGGGGCTGACACATGCAAGGGCTGTAATGTGTGAGACATGGATGGTGCTTGTGTGTGTAGGCTTGCATGCCAGATGCAGTTGTGTGGGCACACATGTTTGGGTGAATGTGTATGTAAGTAGACATGTCCGTGATGTCACGCATGTATGTTGTTTTTGGCTGCATGTATCAGCACTGTGTACATGTGCATGTGTGTGTATTTGACAAGAGTGCAACAGTGATGCAACATGGATGCATGTGACAGCGGTATGTGGAAGCCTGATTGGCAGATGTGACATGGATGCCCATCTGAACATTGCGACACTTGGCAGAGGTGTACACATGCATGCAAGTGTGGTGGTGTGTGTACATGTGTGGTGCACTTCCTGTGTTGCATGTGATGTCTGGCTCACCTTTGGCTGCTCATGCTGTTGTATGTGTATGGATGGTGGTGGCAGTTGTGATATGGCTGTGGTATGGCTCATATGTGCGAGTTGTAATGACATGTGTGTTGGGGATTGTGATGACATGTCTGAGGTTTGCCAATGCCACTCATGTACAACTGTCATGTGTGTATGTGTCCATTGTAAAGTGCCCTGATGCCTGTGTTTTGTTTCTCCCTGTCTGCAGCATCAACTGATGAAGAGGGCGGAGAAGGTGCTGTGGAGCACAGGGGCGGGGATCCCACCGCCAGCCGGAGATGCAAGGCCCGGCTCCCCTCCCATGTTGTCATCTCGTCGGGGAGTGAGGAGTCCGGTGCCGCGTCCCAGGCCGCAGCTGCCGGGGGGAGGTCCAAGAGGCGGAGGTTGGAGTTGGACTTCTCAGCAGCAGAAGGGGCAGCTGGGACCCCACAGGGCCCAACAGGGGAAGATGGCACGGAGTCGTCCAGGTTGGTGGGGGGTTTGGTGGAGGAGGAGGCCGTGCAAGCACCAGAGACGGGGTCTGGAGGTGGGGATCCCACTGGTGCTAGTGGTGCAGTGCAGGACCAGGGACAGGAGGCAGCACAGGCCGCCGCGGAGGTGCCTGTGTGCAATCCTGTCCCTGATCCTGTCCCTGCATCATCTTGCACCAGTAGGGATGCCTACGTCCAGACCCGTTTTCAGGCAGGGGATGAGCTCACGTCAACTGGCCTTCCTCTGCCTGCGGACGTGGCTATCCAGGTCTGGGTTGAGCCTGTCCTGGCTGGTGTGGCGTTGCGTCAACGGGCCATGCGAGGTGACCTGCAGTCTTTTCATGAAGAGACTGCACGTCATCTCGAATTGGCTCGTTGAACACGTCAGCCTGCTGGGACAGGTCACCCAGGCCGGATTCCTCCGTCTGATGGGGCTTGCTCCGACCCCCTCCTCAACTGGACCCCCTACGCACCAGTCGTCCTCTGTGCCATCTTCCCACCCATCAGTCACCTGGGTGCCCTATGGAGCTGCCTCTGACGGTGCGGCCAGGCTGGTGGAGGAGGCATCCCTGCCACAGTCGGGAGTCGGACGTCCAGCAGGGGTGGCCACATCTACGACTGCACCCCAGCCGGCGGAGGATGTGCAGGCAGCAGGAGGCAGTGCACGGGCAGAGGCACAGCAGCAGCAGCAACGTGGTGGGAGCCATGAAGGCTCGGGGCCTTCAACATCGGAGGGGCAGGCATCGGCCGGAGGGCAGGAGGACCCAGGACAGAGAGTGTCTTCCGTGTGGCAGCGGTTGGGCCACGCCATAGATGCGGAGCGGCAGCGGGCGGAAGAGGCACGGCTCACAATGGTCAGGGCGGAGATCTCCATGCGGAGGGCCCTGAGGCGGGCCGAGTGCCTCAAGGCAATCCGCAGGGGTTTGGAGGTGGAGACGTCGACGGCCCTGCGGACCCTCGGGGCCATGGAGGAGGACCGCCTCCAGGACATTTAGGAGGAGTTCGATGATGCCCTGGCCTGGGACATCCACAAGTGAGCCGTGAAACTAGCCCGCTGCCCTTGTACATAGTTATGTAGGTAGTGTTAGGTTTCATTTTTGTTTTTATTTTATTTGGACCTTTCGGACATTGGCCACATTTTTTTATATAGTTTATATTATTAGTTAGTGTAGTTAGATAGGTTTCCTTTATTTTGTTGGGATAATGGACCCTGGCTTGTTCCCATGTACATAGTTCACAATTGGATTGTATTTTTTTCACTTTTTAACCATGGAGCAATGGCTTTCTTTTTTTATTTCACATTGGATTTTGTTTTGTGGACATTGACTTTGGACTACATTACTTTGGATTTTTATTTTTGGTTTTGCTTTTTTTAACGGACATGCTTCTTTTCATTTTTGTACATTCACGTTTCTGTTTCTTCATTTTTTATTCTATTTATGTTTCCTGTAATACATATTTTTTTTGGTGAACTTCAATGTGTGGTATCTCATTGGTTTCATGCATTTCATGATATGTGTTTTGAGATTCACTGACACCCATGGGTGTATGTGAGGGAAATGTGTTTGTTTCGGAACTTGCAATTGGTGTTCTGTGATGTAATTGCAAATTATGAGTGGGTGGATGCAATACTCGGGTGGGTGTTTTGCATTTGGAGGCTGCCCATAGGGACCAGGGATCTAGATTGTGATGACATGTTGGCTGGGGAACATGAGTTGCACATGGGTGGGGGCCTGCTGGCAGGTGCCCCACAGTGCTGGGGGGTGGGGGTGGTGGGGAACATGAGTTGGACATGGGTGGGGGCCTGCTGGCAGGTGCCCCCAGTGCTGGGGGGTGGGGTGGTGGGGAACATGAGTTGCACATGGGTGGGGGCCTGCTGGCAGGTGCCCCACAGTGCTGGGGGGTGGGGGTGGTGGGGAACATGAGTTGGACATGGGTGGGGGCCTGCTGGCAGATGCCCCACAGTGCTAGGGGGTGGGGGTGGTGGGGAACATGAGTTGGACATGGGTGGGGGCCTGCTGGCAGGTGCCCCTGCACTGCTGGGGCGTGGGGGTGGTGGGAGACATGGGTGGGGGCCTGGTGGAGGCTGCCCCTGGTGGCTGGGGGGTGGGGGTGGTGGGAGACATGGGTGGGGGCCTGGTGGAGGCTGCCCCTGCACTGCTGGGGGGTGGGGATGGTGGGAGACATGGGTGGGGGCCTGGTGGAGGCTGCCCCTGGTGGCTGGGGGGTGGGGGTGCTGGGAGACATGGGTGGGGGCCTGGTGGTGGGTGCCCCTGCACTGCTGGGGGGTGGGGGTGGTGGGGAACATGAGTTGGACATGGGTAGGGGCCTGGTGGTGGGTGCCCCTGGTGCCTGGGGGTGCAGGGGGACATGCGTTGGTGGGCAGTAGTGCAAGTTGACATGTGGGTTGGCTGGTGGGCATGGCCATGGTGGATGGGGTGCCTGCAGGACATGTGCTGGGTAGGCCCCTGTGGTGTGAGCCACCTGCAGGGGCCGTGGAGGGTGTAGAGGGAACACCTGGGAGGACCCACACGTACAATTCACGTGTGCTGCTCCCGGTGCACCCCTGTAATGCACGTACCCTGATGAGATTCCGTGTGGAACTTCCCGCGCACCCCTGGAATACACGTACCCCGCTCAATCGCGTGTGTAACTTCCCGCGCACCCCCGAAATACACGTACCCCGCTCAATCGCGTGTGTAACTTCCCGCACGCCCCCGAAATACACGTAACCCGCTCAATCGCGTGTGTGACTTCCCGCGCACCCCTGTAATACACGTACCCCACTCAATCGCGTGTGTGACTTCCCGCGCACCCCCGAAATACACGTACCCCGCTCAATCGCGTGTGTAACTTCCCACGCGCCCCCGAAATACACGTACCCCACTCAATTGCGTATGTAACTTCCCGCGCACCCCCGAAATACACGTACCCCGCTCAATCGCGTGTGTGACTTCCCGGGCACCCCCGAAATACATGTACCCCGCTCAATCGCGTTTGTAACTTCCCGCGCGCCCCCGAAATACACGTACCCCGCTCAATCGCGTGTGTAACTTCCCACGCGCCCCCGAATACACGTACCCCGCTCAATCGCGTGTGTAACTTCCCGCGCACCCCCGAAATACACGTACCCCGCTCAATCGCATGTGTAACTTCCCGCGCGCCCCCAAAATACACGTACCCCGCTCAATCACGTGTGTAACTTCCCGCGCGCCCCTGAAATACACGTACCCCGCTTGCACAGGCCCAATTGCTGTATGTTGCCACTTTTGTGATGCGCTGGGACTTCGTGTGGCGGACGTGTTTCAGCTTGTGCGTGTCTTTGGCTGTGCGTGGCTTTGCCCTATTCGATTCCATGAATACGTGTGGTTCGAGTGAGTGTGGGTGTTCCGTCTTCTTCCCTGCAGTACATCCCCAGTTACGCCCTTATTTTCGCGCGTTGTTCCCCATTCCGCGCGTTACGCCCCGTGTCCCGCCCACTTTCTGGTGTATGCGCCTAGGTTGTGCGCTTTCACTGTGCGCGTCGCGCACGCCTTTCGGGATGTTGCAGTGACTTGTGCGCCATGCACGGGTTTGGCGCACATCCCGAGGTGTACACGCGCAGGGACTTTCCGCTTGCGCCTGCTTGCGCCTGCTTGCGCGAAGATTTTCGGCGCACGTTTGTTCCATGAATCGGCCCCATAGTGTTTTTGGAATAAGACGACAATTGGACTACTGTGCTGGAATGGTGAAATTCACTATAAACTCACAGGAAGATCCACAAGAATTTCTAATGTACTTACTATTAGTACTGGAAAACAAAAACATACCTATAAATGAAATCTTCCAGATTTCATACATGTGGAAACATACATGCACTCTGTACAACAATATGACACAAGAAGAAATTCCCAATGAACGCTTCATATATATATATCAATACCAAATTGTGAATCCATTCCATTTCAGCAACTTGTATAAAATGCAAACCATGGTAGATTATGCTCTACCTGCAATTCAGATAATCGCTCCATGTTAGTAATAGAAACACATAGTAAAAACGTAATACTAATGCTTCTACGTTACAATGCAGATAGTACCAAAAACAACTGCAAGCTGACTGGATTCACACATAGTCAAATATCACTTGGTAAGAAAACCTTCACAACAATAGGTATAATCTACCACGCAGGAGCCACAACCAATTCAGGGCACTACACGGCATACATAAAAAAGAAATGTGGATGGTTTGAATGTAATGATAGTACCATAACTCTAAAGCAGAGATTACCAGCAAATCTTACAAACGCTTATTTGATGTTCTTAAAACCAAAATTTGATAAATAAACTGTATTTAAACCTTTAAGTAAATTTGTGTTAAAAAAATATAAACTGTTAGAATACTCCAAAAGCTATCTAACTGCTCAAAGATTCTACAACAACTAATCAGATAAATGAATACCACTAAATTAGACCAAAAAATACACAGTTAGAATACGCCAATTGGTATCTAACTGTCCCAAAATTATAAATTTGTGTTAAAATAATATAAACTGTTAGAATACTCCAAAAGCTATCTAACAGCTCAAAGATTCTACAACAACTAATCAGATAAATGAATACCACTAAATTAGGCCAAAAAATACACAGTTAGAATACGCCAATTGGTATCTAACTGACCCAAAATTTTATAATATCAAAACAAATGAAGAATCTGTTACTGCTCCAAAAAAAATACAACAAAGCAAAGTATAAAGCATTAGCCAGAAATAAAAAGTGAACATTGAAAACAAACAAACAAATAAACTGTAGCATAACAGAAAAAGGTTTTTTTTAATCCAACATGGATTTTTTTTTCTCCCACAGACCCAATGATTTTAGCAATAAATACAGAAACTGAGCAAATTGCAGAGTACTCTGATTTGTACTCTACTAAATATGAGGGTCAATAAAAAGAAGAAAATGTTGATTGTACAATGTAATAAGTCATTATAAAATACTAATACTAACATGCTATTTTCTTTTATTACAGAAATGAACAAGAAAAACATGGACTCCCGTTACTAAACCAAATAGTACGTATAACAAGATAAATACAACCATCGCAGAATATCACACCTATAGAAGCTTATAACATTGTTCCTTATAAATTAGTTTTTGACCCAGAGTTAAAAGCCACTATGGGTGTGATATGCTGCGGTGGTTGTGGCCAGGGCATACACTCTTTGGTGCATGGCCAAATGGCCATGCACCCAACATTCTATACCCTAGCCACAACCACCACAGCATATCACACCCATAGATGCAAGCATTGCAATAATTTTTCTGTCCGCGGACTGGGGGAAGGTCCTAGCCAGAGGACAATACAAACAGTGTCCTCAGGACACCTCCATTTTCTTTATGTACGAACATTTCTGGACACCGCGATTTTTCTTAAAACATTTTCACCTTGCCAACGAACAATACAGACAACGTCTGCAATTTCTTTTGTTATTTCTTGAGAAATGCTACGTTGCTCTTTGTTTAGTTTTGATTGTAGTGTAGTTAAGTCTTCTTTATATTCATAGTGACACATGGTGTTTTCTACTTCTATCATAGCTAATTCTGCCTCATTCGTTATTAGTGGTTCTCCCAGCGGTTCTTGACTTCCTGTGACAGAAGGTTGACTACTGTCAGGAGTGTCCTTATCTAGTTGGGCCTGGAGTTCCTCTTTGTGTTGCTGTTCATTGTGCAACATTGTTTTGTACTGTGCAAAGTTTACATCAGTTATACTGCTTTCATTGGCTTTGAAAGCGTCTTCATATGAGTCATAGGTATCTAGTATTTCTTCTTCTTTTCTCCATGGTTTGAAGAGTTGTAGCAGGGACATGTAATATATTTCTTTATGTTGAGGAGTCTTTAATGACAATTTGATATGATTAATTAAATTTGGTTTGGTGAGTTTTACTAAGCTGCCATCACAGTTTGTCACTTTGTATTTACGGTTTTGCTCATCAGGTTTTATATTATTTTTGTATGTGTAGTTTTGGGCTATGTGGTATAGACTCATGGTTTCCAAAGTGGTACCCCTGTTTGGGTAGTATGTGTCGAATAAATTGTTTTTTAAAATGTCTTGGCTGTTGGGATCATGTTTGGCTATTGTTTTATATCTTCGTATGATTTTAGAACTCTTTTTCTAGATTTAGCTGGACCAAGACTTAGTCATACAATATTTGCAGATTTACCATACAATGCAGTACCAGTTAATCGATTAGCTGCTTCATAGGATCCACATTCTCTATTGGACAGCATTTTTATGCCCAAGCTGTATAATTTCTGAGACACTGTTTTATCTGATGACAGGTCATTCCAGAGGTCTTGGAGCTCTGTCTTTTCGGATTTGGTTAAGTATGCTGTGACATATCGTGCAACTGCAGTAGAATTGTCTGCAATGTACTGCACATCTATGTTTGCATTCCACAAGTGGGCAATGATTGCATTGTAATTATTGATATATTTTTCTTCTTCTTTTCTTTTTATGCAATATGTATTTTTAGGTGGCTTACCTTTAACACTATGTCTAACTGAAGACATGAGGTTGTTCACTTGACCTGTATTTGTAACTGGTCTAGGGAAACCAAATCGGCATTTGGTGTAGTATTTCCCTTTGCTTTTGTATTTGCGACGACAATATTTGCCACATTTGTGTGTTTGGAATTGTAAGATTTTTGCATGAAGATCACTATTTGTGGATTCTGACGGAATTTCACAAGTGACCTATTTTTCAATAAACTGTAAAACAGTGGCATCACTGTCTTGACCAAATTTAGGAGCATCTTTAATCCATAAAAGCATGTGGACATGTGGCACTCCTCTGGCTTGGTGTGCTTTTCTCCAAAAGAAGTGTTGCACTTCTCCAAGGGAAGGAACAGTTTTATTACAAATAAAATGTAGCATAGCAATGAAGCGATGGTGAAAATATCTAGAAACATTAACAGAATCCTGAGAACAAAGTTCTCCAGGTGTTAGTATATCTATGTTTTGTTTTCGTTTGATATGCGTAGGAAAGCATGTAAATCTTCCCATGCATATTCTGTGCAACTTAATGTAACAAACCAAGTGGGTGGGCCAAGGTTTCTGATCATACAACGTACATCTCCATGGCGTCGAAACCAGTACTCTTTAGTACCTCGCATATTTGCTAATAGATTTGTAAGATTTGCCTGTAAAACCTCATCTTTTCGTTAAACATTTTGTAATATTTGTGTGGCTGTCATATTTTGAAAGTGTGATCCTGATTTTAATATGTGTGCAACTCCGTAACATAAAGTTGCTAGTTTACTTTCAAAGAGTAGGTGGAATATGTATTCCACATTTTGTCGAAATCTGGTATCTTCAGAATACATTCGTAATGAGCGATATTCTGATGCTGATATTTGAACAGGTCTTTCATCGTATCTTCTTCCTTTGCCAGTAGGAAAGAGTAGAGGAAAAGCACTTGCTTCTATACTTTTTTCCCATATGCTGATTGGTGATCCTTTTGTTTGACGCATTTGGTACATTTCCAGTGCATCTTCTATGGTGTCATTAGAGTGCAATGGGTGAATTGTATAATGGTCTAAAGTGTTTGCTATTGTAGCAGGATCTAGGAGCTCAAATTGACCAGTTTCTTGTGTCTCTTGAATTATTTCAGTTGTATCTTTCAAGTTTTCTTCGATATTAATTTGTTTGTAATAATCATTATTCTCGTTGAGATATTGCAGGGCTTCTCTAACTTTATGTAAATCTACCAGTTGTTGCCAAATTTGTTTGTCTTTTGTAGGTACTCCATTTACCAAGATAATTAAAGTTTGTTGCATTGGACGTTGCACTCCTAGAGTGTGCACATTTTCTTTTAGATCTAATGGTAAATACACTACTTTTCCACGAATACCTTTCACTAATTCAGAGGGAGGTAATTTTGCAGTTTTTGGTTGAAGGCGTATTATTGCTTGAAATGGATGAACTGTTTGAATTATGATGCTCTCATATAAATTAAGTTGTTGAAGGAGTTTTGGTAGTGGATGTAATTCCAAGTTATTTGAGATAGCGCGTGAAGGAGTTTGGTTGTTGTCAAGTTTGGTAGTGCAGTAACTGCAAAGTATTATGGGTTCAGTTATTTCGTATTTGTTTTCTGCTATAAGGTTGAGAGCTAATTCAAACCATTTAGAATCTTCATTGTCTTCTATTTTGTATGAAAGGTCTATAGTTTTTGTGTTACTTTTATAACACGTTCTGCGGCAACATACACACACGTGGTTTGGTACTTCAGCTGAAGTGCTTTGAAATTTTAGTATTTCTTTTTTGTATGTGTGCAGTGAAAGGTTGCCATGTGCAGATTTGTTATGAAGTTGGTTGACAGCTAATTCATCTTATAAGTGGGTTTCATTTCCAAAATATTTTTTCTGTATATACTCGATTTCTTCTAGTAGGTCTTTTGGTGTACCATGTAGAAGAATGTTATTTAAATTGGCTAGTGCTAAAGCAGGACTTTTTGCATAATACAGTTTATAAACTAGATTTCTTATACTTGCATGATGTGTTGATATCCTTTTGATATCATGGAAGGTTGTTTTTCAAGTAGCTCCTGATATGCAGGCCAACGAATGTCCTTGCAGTCCTGTGTGCTTGCGTACTGGACAAGCATCCATACTTTGCAGTATTTTAATTTTGATTTTGTCTTTGCTTTTCACATATTGATTGAGGAATAGGCGTAAAGATTTAAACATTTTTTTGGGAATGTTACACATTGACGTGCATGGCCATGTGTAAATTAGATGTTCTCAATCAGTCAAATGGAGGGGTAAATCTAAGTTTTCAGGGCATATTTTTGTAAGGAGTACTTCTTGTTCCATTATGGTGTTATTAACGTTTTCATAACCTCGACCACTGCTATGTATGGCAATTGTATTTGTTTGCTTTTGTTTGTACGCTTCTTCATTAAAGTATGGTTCTGTGGTTGTAGTGTGACTCCATTCACCTCCAAGTTATTTCTGTTCACATTTCGTTTATTGAGAAGTCTTTTTTTAAATGTATTTATTAGTTTTGTTAGTGGTTTAATTCTGTTTAACACAACAATAAATAAGTTTCTTTTGAGAAGAATTGCACTGTCTATCAACGCTTCTAAGATTACTTTCCTACGATAGGTTTGAAGTGTTGAACCTGGTTTCTCTCCTGTTTTTATCAGATTTTGAAGGACTTTGTGACGGAACATTTTGGCTAATATACTTTTCTTGGTATGCTTACTTTGTACTATATCAAG
The DNA here is from genome assembly GCF_040938575.1 of Ambystoma mexicanum. Taxonomy (NCBI): domain Eukaryota; kingdom Metazoa; phylum Chordata; class Amphibia; order Caudata; family Ambystomatidae; genus Ambystoma; species Ambystoma mexicanum. Next base: position 419,431,226 of record NC_090938.1, read on the forward strand.
ATTTATAGAAGACGTTTTATTTGTAGTGATAGTTGATTTTCTGTTAATAGTTTTTTGGGTCGTTTTACTTTGTGATAGAGGAGGCAAAGTCTTTGCACTAGAAACTTCTTCTGTTTCACAACATGACTGTATTAGCTCTTGTGTTTCAACGTTTTTTACAAATTCTGCTATAGATGGGTGTTTATGTTGGAGACTTTTCTTTTCATTTGCTCTACTTCTGCGTCCCTTTCTACGGAGTTGCTTTTAGGAGGGCATTCTTTGAGCGTCTGTTGAAAAAAATACAGAAGGTATGGGTTGGGGTTTTCTGCAATGCATGTGTGTTGTGTGCATGATTGTTTGAGTAAGATGATAAAGATGTATGTAATGGTGTGTGATTGTGAATTGGGAAGTTGAACTACTAGGGATGGGTATTCTTCAATTAATGTGTTACTAAACTGGGGTTCAGATGACAGAAAAAAGTAAGCCGGTGGTGTGGAGAAGAATAAATAATATAGGTAAAGCTATACAATTAAAACAGTTGTTTGTTCTACAACATCTACATTCTAGCGGCTGAGTTGGGTAATTTGTGTGCCGAAAAATAGGAATTTGAGGGCCATTCTGACAGGAGATCACTGTTTAAGATGGGGGGGATTTTTGGTCAGAATGGTGCAGAAACTCTATTTTTAGGCACAGAAATACCATGAATGCACCATACAGTGCGTGCAAGTTATAAATCAAATATTATGGTAACAATCTACTTACTTTTTTTTCAAAAATGAGTAGTTTGCTTCTTAGTTGTTCTTTGTAAATCAAAATCGGCTGCTTCTATTCAGGAGAATGGGATTCACTGCAATTGTAAAAGAAAGAAATTAGTAATTTGGTTGCTATATAGCACTGTTTTCATTTTAGACATAGATTTTTTTAAATTGAAATGCTCAGCCCCTTCCTGAAAACCATTAAAACTATATTATGACTAAGAGTAGTAAAGAAAATATCTTTACTATGGTTTGTGGAATTCATAATCTACCAACGTATACCACTATTCTTGTAACTAACCTTTTCCACGTAATAGTGAGTCATTGTCATCATAGCTCTCAACCATGTGTGTTGCAGAGGTGGGTGAAATCACCTGATTTTGTTTTTGGCGGGTGAGACGCCCATTGGAATGAATGGGCGTGCAGGAGGCTTGGCGGGTGAATCAGTCCTTTACAAGGCGGGTGACACCCGCCAAAATCATGTGAGTTGAGAGCTATGTGTCATAGCCTGCTTTTGCACGTAACAGTGAGTGAATGTCATAGTCTGCTTGTCCTATATAAATGTATGTTAGTTTAATAGTATTTGCATGTGTGTGTGTATGAAGAAATTAAACAATATAAAGGTTTGTAAGTGACAGGTCATTTTAGGACAATGAAACAATGATCGTCCATTCATTTTTCAGATTATAGAAGGTAAAAGTCGGTTAGAAAATGTGTTCATGTACTATGTAGAAAATATGCATACCTGTACTTTCTGTTCATGTATATGGATATGGACCAAGCTGCAAGTAGAAATATTGGAGATTTGTACAGTATTTCTCGTAGATCGTGGTTGTCAATGGTATGAGACTTGTACTCCGAGAGATACACCGTACATTTGTAGTGCTGCTCTATGATGATGCAGTTACATTTAGAGTTATTGGATTTGATTGGTGGATGGTCATGTGATTGCTTAGCTACATCCAATGAGGGAATGGCACAGAGAGTGAAATCGAAATGGTAGAAGGACTGTACATGTTACGATACGTTTGCGGACATGGCAGTAGTTCTAGGACACCGCGTATTACATCCGGGGAATTTGGGGAGGGGAGGTATGGAAATGAGATTGGATGAAGCAAGGGATTGGTCAGTAAAGTTTAGTGAGTGTGTTGTGCTAGGAGAGGTTTTCTCAGATATTGTTTTTGCAGAGAGAAGAACAAATAGCTATGGCTGAGTGTTTCAAAACACAGATTGTATGGATTTTGGGAGACTTGTGGATTCATTGGTTGAAGGTGCATGCAGAAAGCTGTGGAGTATCTATAGATCTTGGATTCCCACATGTGGAAGTGCACTGGCATGGAGTGCGTGGAATGAAATGGTTGGACTTACTACCTCTCTGTGCAACTTTGAAGATAGAAGAACATCCAGACATAATTGTAATTCATTGTGGAGGGAACAGTTTAGGACATGTGTCTGGAATTTCTTTGCAATTTGCAATGAAAGAAGGACTTCGGAAGATAATAGACATGTTTCCACACTCTAAAATAATTTTTTCACGGATTGCGCAGAGACAAGTGTGGCTTCGTTCTTTCTCACGTGGTACACAAATGGAGAAAGCAAGGCGTAATGTTAATAAGGCTGTTTGTGCCTTCCTAAGAGATTTTGGCATGTCCTCTTTTAACAATGAAAATATTTTGTTTCGTAGTACATATATTTTTCGCAAAGATGGAGTCCATCTTACTTATGCTGGCAATCAGATTTTTCTGAGAAATGTACAAAATGCATTGCGACCTTTTTTAGAAATACAGCATTCGTTTTGAAGTACGTCTTACGTAGTTAAAATGTTTTACATTCAAACATCTCCCAAAGGCTCTTTTCAGAGCCACCACTTCCTGTTAGAGAAAAATGCAATTGTTTTTCTGTTCGCGGACCGTCCGCGGACTTTCACGAAATGGAAATGGCTATGCTTTTTGTATCTTCACTTCTATTTTTTAACTGTGAAAGGCGGATCTGAAAAGAGCCTTATTTTTTTTTTTTTGTTATTTTGTATTTTTTTTGTTCTTTTTTTATACACAACACACTAGGAGAGGAGGGAAAGGAGGGTAAAGGGAGGGGGACACCAACCAAAGGGATAAGAAAGGGAGAGCTGAGAGAGGAAGATGTAGAGTGGGTTTTATTTGGGTAGTGAGCAGGTCTTCTGGTGCTCTGAGACGATCGTCTCAAAAGCACTCCAAAGTCGCTCCCCCCTGCAGAGTACTGTGTCACAGTACACACATACAACTGTGACCCTCGAAAGGTAAGGGTCATCAGAATTCTGTATGGCCTGTGAGGCAGCTTGAGGAAGACGCTGTCCCACAGAGGTTGGTGACAGGATCAGGAACGGAGGATGAAGTAGAGGCAATCAACCTACTACGCTTCTCGCAAGGTACAACCTTGCGAATGGCCCCAGTGTGGAATGAGCGCAGGTGTCGCTTCATGGTAGTGGTCCCAAAGCTATACGAACCATGCTTCCCGCGACTGAGTACCATTTTGCACTCATTACAGGTGACACGGTTCGCATGAGACTTAGGACCGTTTCCATGAACGGTAAACAACCACCACACCCAAGATTCACGCCGACGCCGGGTAGTAGGGATTTCCTCTACCTCATTCTCGTCATCCTCTTCTTCCTCCTCTGTATCCTCACTCCTGTTCCCCTCTTCAGGCCCTTGGGGAAATGGTGGTGGTGGAGGGGGTGGTGCTGAGGCAGATGTGGCACCATGTGGTAATAGTCGAGCCATGGATGTCATAGGCTTGGAGATGGAAATCTCACAATCTGCAAAGTATGCAGCAAAATGCAGTGTGCTCTGTGGAATAGTCAGAAACACAATGAGAATGCGCTCTAGGGCGTGGTCTTATATCGGGGTGCTTGTGCGCGGGTCGCGGACATGCGCGCCGTCCGCAAGACAGATCGAACATCAAAAAAGGTTCAAAAAGTCACAAAAACTATGTGGAAAGTTAGGATTAGTATGTGGGATTTGTGGTATGGTGATTTTTTAATGAGAAATATTGTGGATTACTTGGAAATGTACTTTTAAATTGGTCGGGGACACGAACAGTGTCCGCATTTAGAGCACGAGATGAGCGTGGGCGCGGTCACATGATTGTTTTGTGAGCATGTTCGCTAAGGTAGCGGTCGTCCGCAGGACACCCAATCTACGGACATTGTTTTGCGCATGCGTGTTGATGTACTGCGGACAGTGATCGGGTTCTGAACTAATTAAAAGTGCGTCACATGTAAAACGAACAGTCACAGACAGCCGTTTGTTCTTAGCACAGTTTAATTTATTTGCTAACAATACGGACAGACATAGCGTTTCAAGCACACCTCCATTTCCGTTTATTTACGAACAATTCAGGACACCACGAGTGTTCTTAAAACAGTTTCTGCTTGCTATCGAACACTACAAATAGGCATAGTGTTCTTAAGGACACCTCTATTTTCGTTTATTTACGAACATTTCAGGACACTACGAGTGTTCTTAGAACATTTTCAACTTGCATGAGAACATTACGGACAGATGTAGTGTCCTCAGGACAGTCACATTTTTGTTTCTTTACGAACATTTCCGAACAACCGCGGTGTCCGTGGACACCTAAATTGGTTTTATCACAAGGAACTGAAAGTAATTACAACACAATATAAGAAAAGTAACTTTATTTCATATATATATATACAATTATGACTGGGAAGGTGGGGCAGAAACGGAAACAAAAACAGGAGAATTAGGGATTTCTAGATAACTGGGATCAGGTGAAGAAGGGAAGGAAAGCTCATCGAAACGCTTTGTTCTATAGACAGGGTTTGGGGTTAACTGCGTGGGATAGGGTGAGGGAGGACAAGTGCAGGTTGGACAATGGTGTGCTGTTGGGGGTTTCACATAATTTTCCACAAAGTTTTTCAAATACATAAAATTTTGCATAAGGTCGTCCATTTTTTGATTAATCTGCTGTAGAATGATATCCTCTGATAGTTGTTGTGAGATGCTTGGAATTTTTGTATGGTCTGTAATAAAAAAAATGTATATGTTAAATGTATACAAAATAATATTTATTAATTGGTTTATATAGTAAAGTGTGTACCATTAGGTGGACTATTTTCGAACATGTCCTCTCATTTCCTCTCGTGGGAAATGCTCCTCTAGCCAGTCGAGAGTACTACACATTTCTGTGAGAAAACAAAAAAGTAATATGTTTTATTTTTCTAATATAGAAAGTTTATAAATATATGAGTAAAAAGAAGTGCACTTACTATGTCTGGTGAGATATGTAATCAGTAGTGAAATTCAGTAAAAAAACTTTGTTAAAGGGCCGTTATGGTTAAGTTGCGCTACTAAAAACCTATGAAATTCAGTGAAAACATGTTGTTAAAGGGACGTTATGGTTCAAAGTAAAACCGAAAAACCCCTGAAATTCAGCAGTTATGGTAAGATAAGCAACCATAACTCGCACCGCCACCGTGCACTGCTAACACGAACACCCAGGACATCAAAGATGACATCACAAATGTCATTGCTGACATCACTGATGACATCACATGTCTGACTCCCCCTTTTTTCCTTTCCTGACATATCTAGGCCACATGATTTTCTTCAGTAACAGACAGGAACTAATAATTGTAAATTACTATATTCGTAGACTTATCCTTCAAGTATGTTCTTAGACTGCCTTATGGTCCAGTCATATCATATCAAACATATACATAGGAGAAGTCACAACCTTGAAAGACAGCAATCCTTTTTGTGCATTAAAATTATCAGTAGATTTATCAGCACTTTCTGATACTTTTGATGTTTTTTATTACTGTACTTTCCCTTTATATGCTCATATTTTTATATGTTGTACTCACACTATTTATTTTAGGGTCCAGACACATCATGTGATATATATAGATAGGGTAAGTAACAGCTTTGAAACAGAGAAATAATTTCTCTGCATAAAGGTAATCAGTTAGGTTATGAACACTTTCTGCTATTATTGCTGTTTCTTTTTTCTACTTCAATTCCCTTGTATATACTCATATATGCATGTGGTGTTGTCTCTTTGTGATTTGTGTATAATAATGCAATTATGTAGTAAGTGGGTTTTATTACCTACTTATCACAAGTTTCACTGTACGCAAAACTCTAATATGAAAACAGTTATCATTTCAATATTCAACATGGCAAGCTTATGAATCTTGCACCTCCATCATGTATTCTGCACACAATGCCTATGTTTCTACATGAGTACCTTAGTATACTGGATTGAAGTTAATAATATAATGCTATTTATATCAATGCATAGCTTAATGCACTGATTAGCACTGTCATGATGCCCACTCCCGGGGAGCCGGTTCAAGCCCTGCATCCCCGAAAGCGGACATCCAGTCCCCAAGGAAGGACCCAGCAACCCCATATAGGAGCCCTTTGGACAGTGCCTATGGTGCCAGGCTCATAAAAGACATCAGTCCTGGCGCCATAGGGGCCAGGCTCATTATGGGAGTGCTTGGGTGCACTTACCTGATGCAGACCATGCTGCAGGATCCTGGCCTCCTTGAGGCCTGAAAGGAACTACTTTACCTGTGGGACTAATTTACCATCCGGGCATAGTCGGGGAAGGATACATACCTGATTGGAGGAAAGATACATACCTGGAACTTCTTCCAAGGCTATTTAAACCCCAACCGAACAGCCACACGTGCTTCGCGTTGTTCTGCATCTAGCAGCTGGACGCTCACCGTGTCTGCTCCTGCATCCTGACTTCTGCCACACCTGCCAGCATCCTGGATCACCTGCAAAGGAAGAGAAGAAGAGAACAGAAGAAGGAAAAGTCCTTACCTGCTAAATCCGCATCCCGGAGACATCTCGCCGACAATCCTGAAAAGGAAGACTTTTATTTAAAAGCTCATTGCGTCGATCGCTGCAGTGCCGCATTCCACTCACCTTTACAGGGCGCCTCCATGTTCAGCAGCGATCATCCGGATTTGCAGTCACGCCCCAGCGCCTAGGGAGAAAAAGACAAGAACAAAAGGTGAGAGAGAGAAGGGAATAAGGAAAGCTAAATCTCCATGTTAAGACTTACCTGTTGATTCATTCCCTCTTCATTTCGGGTCTGCGCCACATCCTGGCATTTCCGGACCCCGGCCCCTAAGTGGAAAAAGAGACATCAACGTTAATGAGCGAATGAAAAGACATTACCAAAAAACGCTCATTAAAGACTTACCTGATTTCTACAAGGGTTTCACCTCTCATCTCGGGTCGCTGCCTGTTCCCCGGCATTCCGTACCCCGGCCCCTATGGGGAAAAAGACACTAGCATTAGTACATTAATGCATGGACACAAGGGGAACCAACTTGTGTCCATGCATTAATGGAAGCCAAGCAAGTTTGGTTCTCACCAATCCGAAAATCCAGTGAAGTAACTGGATACCAACGTGCCCCTGCATCAGAAGCAGGATGGAGAGCTCGTCCTTCCAGACCCTAAGGTGAGACGCTACGGGGAATCACAGAAGGGTTTCGAGGAGGGTGAGAGGGGAAAGTGGGAGGCCGATTGCATTACCCCGCAGACAGTTAATCCCCTATTTTCGCCTACAGAAGGATACTTCTGCGACCCAGACAAGCCATATTTGGGGGCCCGGTCCAGTCCGTCTTCCGAACCCTGCGCATCACCTTAGAAGAGGTCACAGCAGCGCTAACCAGGCCCGCGCCTCCGTGGGAGTCAGGTGAGCATTACAGAACGCAAAGCCTTCCTACAAATTCCCACCCAGGCGCTATGGAAAGTTCTGAGACTGATCAGTTGGCCCAATTACTGGGGGAATTATGGGCCGAAGTACATGCCGCTCGTCAAGAGACTAATGCCCTCAGGAGGGAATTAATAATATCAAAGGAAAGAACTGATGACCTGGCCAGACAGCTTTTGCAAGGTCAAGCTGGGAAAACTCCTCTACCCGGTTCCGCAGAGAATCCGTTCCTGTGGTTTCCAGTAACCCTGTGCAGATTAATCTACCTGGAAACATGCCGCTGGCCCCACCCGAACGCTTTGCTGGGGACCCCAAATGATTCGCCGTATTCATGAATCAGTGTCGTTTGCACTTCCTATGCAGACCTGGGGCCTTCCCTAATGATCAGACCAAGGTAGCCTTTGTATTGTCATATCTCAGCGGCTGCGCTGCCGATTGGTCAGTTCCACTGGTTACTCAAGATGACCCGATTCTCCGTGATTTTCAAGGATTTCAAGCAAGCATGGAAAGGTTATTTGCTCGACACTCTCAGGGGCAGGCTCTGGATGACGAACTTCTATCCCTGCGACAGGGCAATCAGGACCTCCTATCCTATATTGCAACCTTTAATAGACTAATTGTGGAAACGGAATGGCCAGAGGATAAAAGAGTCACGTTGTTCTATCGAGGCCTACGCGGAGAACTTAAAGATGTCTTGGCCCAAGTTGTAAATCCGCCCCAAGAAAGCACAGAGTATATAGACTTAGTGGTCCAATTGGATCACAGATTTCAAAACAGAAAGGCAGATCGGTCCAGGTTTGAGACCCGGGTGTTGGTCAAGACCCATGCTAATCCCAAGGGAGTTGATGTCTCTAAGCCTATGCAACTTGGAGGGATTAAAGGACCCTTAACTCAAAAGGAACGAGAAAGGAGGCGGCAGTTAAAATTATGTCTTTATTGTGGGAATTCTGGACACTTTCTACGAGATTGCCCGGCAAAACCGCCCCGAAAGGCGGTAGGAGCCGCTGATAAAAACCATGAAGACTCTGTTTCGGGAAACGACTCCGCCCGACAAGCGTAGGGGTCCGCTTGCCAAGCTTGAAAACTAACTCTCAGACCTCGCATTTCATTGTGCCAATGGTTCTTGTAGATCCAGAACAGCCTAAGCGGTTGCATGCAATAAAGGCATACATCGATAGTGGGGCTATTGGAAACTATGTGGATCGTGAATTGGTCTCTAGGATTAACCTCCCTCTCCATCCTAAAACCAGCAAAGATGTCATCACCACAGTCGATGGAACTGAAATTGCCTCTGGACCGGTAACACATTCCACTACTGAGGTGACTGTTATTGGTCCCGACGGCCATCGGGAGGGTGTTGTGTTTGATGTAATCAAGGCTCCACAGTTTCAGGTTATCCTTGGAATCCCCTTGGTTAGAGACACATAATCCTCTAATTGATTGGCGAGCTAAGAGAATAACCTTCCCGGATTGTACACAAACCTGCTACCCAGAAAACCTAAAGATTAATCTAGCATCTGTAGCCTCTGCCTCCATGCAACTACCTCCGGAATACCAAGACTTTCAGGACGTCTTCCAAAAGGAACAGGCCAACACGTTACCTCCTCACAGATCGTACGATTGCCAAATCGATCTGGTGCCCGGTGCACAACCCCCCTGTCGCAGGATTTATGCCCTTACCGAACCTGAGAACCTGCATTTGAGACAATATTTGGATCAATACCTAGCTAATGGTTTAATTCGCCCGTCAAAGTCCCCGGCATCCTTGGCTTTGTTCTTCGTGCCCAAAAAAGAAGGCGATCTTAGAACTTGTATCGATTACCACGCATTGAACCAGATAACGGTTGAAAACCGTTATCCTCTGCCTCTGATCCCTGAACTCCTTGACCAGGTGAAGGACGCTTGCATATACACCAAGTTAAATCTCCGGGGGGCTTATCATCTGGTACGAGTTAAAGAAGGCGACAAATGGAAAACTGCCTTCCGTACTAAATACGGATTATTCGAGTACCAGGTGATGCCTTTCGGATTGTGTAACGCGCCGGCTGCCTTCCAATACTTCATGAATGATGTCCTTCGGGAACTCATCAATGTTTGTGTTGTCGTATATATCGATGACATTCTGGTGTACTCCTCTTCGGAATCTGATCACAGAAAACACGTCAGGGCAGTACTTGAAAAACTGCGCCAACACAAACTATTTGCTAAATTGGAGAAATGTGTTTTCCATACCACAGAAGTCGAGTTTCTAGGTTTCATCCTGACACCCAAAGGAGTCCGAATGGACTCAAGAAAAGTGGATGCCATCCTCAAATGGCTATCACCTAGCTCTGTAAAAGGCGTTCAAAGTATGCTCGGCTTTGCCAATTTCTATTGCAGGTTTATCCCAGAATTTTCACGCGTGGTACAACCCATTACTGCACTCTTGAGGAAAAATAAATGTTTTGAATGGTCTGAAGAAGCCGAGCAGGCTTTCAGGATTTAAAAGCTAAGTTTACCTCCGCACCTATATTGAAACACCCGCGTCCAGATCTCCCTTATGTCGTCGAGACTGACGCATCCAGCCTAGCCATGGGAGCTGTCCTGTCCCAAAGAGATCCCGAAACCAACCAACTGCATCCCGTAGCATTTTGGTCCAGACAATTCTCGGCACCCGAGGTTAATTATGCAATCACTGACAAAGAACTGTTAGCCATTAAGTCCGCTTTTAAAGCCTGGCGGCATTATCTGCTTGGCGCTCGACATACCATCACAGTGATCACTGATCACCGGAATTTACAGTATTTGAAAACCGCCAAGGCTCAGTCATCATGGCAGCTCCGATGGGCTTTGTTTTTCCGCTGAATTTGATTTCGTGATTACCTATCGACCTGGCTGCAAGAATGGCAAAGCAGACGCCTTATCCCGAATTGGAATGGGAGAATCTGATACAAACTCAGAACCAGTACCAATAATTCCGGAACAGAGGATTCTAGGCATGACTTCGTTACAGACGCTTGAAGACATTCAAGCCAGAGTGAAACAACTCCTGGACCCTACAACCTTACAGGATTGGATACAAAAGGGATCAGACTTTACCATAGATAATGGTTTACCTTATTTCCAAGGACGCTTATTCCAGCCACATAAGGAATTACACGAACTAGTTATTTCCGGCTATCATGATACATTAATAGAGGGACACCCCGGTATTGCCAAGACAGAGGAAAAGGTGAAATGACAATTTTGGTGGCCCTCTTGGCGAAAAGATGTTAAATCTTTTGTGATGTCCTGTGGTGTTTGCGCCCAAAATAAAAGTCAAAAGAAAAGACCAGCCAGTCTCCTTCAACCTCTAGACATACCGCAAGCACCCTGGCACACCCTATCAATGGATTTTATTACGGACCTGCCTCCTTGTTCGGGGTACAATACTATTCTGGTAATTGTGGATTTGTTTCCCAAAATGGCCCACTTTATTCCTTTGAAAAGTTTACCTTCAACTTCTGTCCTAGCCAAAGAATTCCTCGAAAATATTGTTCGGCTACATGGATTCCCATCTATACTAATCTCTGACCGGGGAAGCCAATTCATTTTCCACTTCTGGCGCAAATGTTGTCAAATGGCGCAGATCGACGTAAGATTATCGACCAGTCACCACCCTCAGACCGATGGTCAGACCGAGAGGACAAATCAGACCCTTGAGCAGTACTTACGGTGTATGTTACAGCAATCTGAAAGCAACTGGAAAGACATTCTTTGGATAGCCGAATACGCATATACTAATTCGGTACACTCTGGAACTGGCCACAGTCCTTTTTATACTTTGTTTGGGCATCAACCTCGAACCTCAAACCTTGACTCACCTCAGAACCTCGGAATGCCTGCAGTAGAACATCTGCATTCTACAATTACCCAAGCCTTCAAAGAGGCAACTACGCATTTACAACAAGCCAAGAGAAAATACAAGGAGAATGCTGATCTACATCGGAGTGAAGCACCTCCGTATCAGATTGGGGATCAAGTGTGGTTAGCTACCAGACATTTACCACTCAAAGGGCCTCGAACTTTTAGCCCAAAATATCTGGGACCTTATTCTATTACGGCAATAATTAACCCAGTGGCTGTTAAGCTTGTTTTACCAGCTAGTATGCAAATTCACCCTGTTTTTCATGTGTCACTTCTGAAACCAGTGGTACCCGGAACCAGACTACTCAAACCTCCAGAGCCTATTCTAATAGATGGGGAGCCCGAATTTGAAGTGAAGAAAATTTTAGACTCAAAAATGTTTAGGTCAAAACTGTTCTACCTAACTGATTGGAAGGGGTACGGACCTCAGGAGAGGTCGTGGGAACCCAGCGACCATGTGCATGCACCTCGATTAGTCAGGAAATTCCACCGACTCTTCCCAGACAAACCAAAACCCCCGGAGGGAACAACCTTGGGAGGGGCCTTGGGGGGGAGTGCTGTCATGATGCCCGCTCCCGGGGAGCCGGTCAAGCCCTGCGTCCCCGAAAGCGGACATCCAGTCCCCAAGGAAGGACCCAACAACCCCATATAGGGGTCCTTTGGGCAGTGTCCTGGCGCCTATGGCACCAGGCTCATAAAAGACATCAGTCCTGGCGCCATAGGCGCCAGGCTCATTATGGGAGTGCTTGGGTGCACTTACCTGATGCAGACCATGCTGCAGGATCCCGGCCTCCTTGAGGCCTGAAAGGAACTACTTTACCTGTGGGACTAATTTACCATCCGGGCGTGGTCGGGGAAGGATACATACCTGATTGGAGGAAGGATACATACCGGAACTTCTTCCAAGGCTATTTAAACCCCACCCGAACAGCCACAAGTGCTTTGCGTTGTTCCGCATCTAGCAGCTGGACGCTCACCGTGTCTGCTCCTGCATCCTGACTTCTGCCACGCCTTCCAGCATCCTGGATCACCTGCAAAGGAAGAGAAGAAGAGAACAGAAGAAGGAAAAGTCCTTACCTGCTAAATCCGCAGCCCGGAGACATCTCGCCGACAATCCTGAAAAGGAAGACTTTTATTTAAAAGCTCATCGCGTCGATCGCTGCAGCGCCGCATTCCATTCACCTTTACAGGGCGCCTCCATGTTCAGCAGCGATCATCCGGATTTGCAGTCACGCCCCAGCGCCTAGGGAGAAAAAGACAAGAACCAAAGTTGAGAGAGAGAAGGGAATAAGGAAAGCTAAATCTTCATGTTAAGACTTACCTGTTGATTAATTCCCTCTTCATTTCGGGTCCGCGCCGCATCCTGGCATTTCCGGACCCCGGCCCCTAAGGGGAAAAAGAGACATCAGCGTTAATGAGCGAATGAAAAGACATTACCAAAAAACGCTCATTAAAGACTTACCTGATTTCTACAAGGATTTCACCACCTCTCTTCTCGGGTCGCTGCCTGTTCCCAGGCATTCCGTACCCCGGCCCCTATGGGGAAAAAGACACTAGCATTAGTACATTAATGCATGGACACAAGGGGAACCTCTTATCAAAAAACTTACCTGGAAGCCAAGCAAGTTTGGTTCTCACCAATCCGAAAATCCAGTGAAGTAACTGGATACCAACGTGCCCCAGCATCAGAAGCAGGATGGAGAGCTTGTCCTTCCAGACCCTAAGGTGAGATGCTACGGGGAATCACCGAAGGGTTTCGAGGAGGGTGAGAGGGGAAAGTGGGAGGCCGATTGCATTACCCCGCAGACAGTTAATCCCCTATTTTCGCCTACAGAAGGATACTTCTGCGAGCCAGACAAGCCATATTTGGGGGCCCGGTCCAGTCCGTCTTCCGAACCCTGCGCATCACCTAGAAGAGGTCACAGCAGCGCGAACCAGGCCAGCGCCTCCGTGGGAGTCAGGTGAGCGTTACAAGCACTTGATATTTATTCCAATAATCTTTGACACTTTTTTTATTAACATTACACTAAGAATCCCTTGTACAGACTTTTCATGAAAGGTAAATGCACATGTGATGTCATCAGTGATGTCATCAATGACATTTGTGATGTCATCTTTGATGTCCTGGGTGTTAGTGTTAGCAGTGCACGGTGGCGGCGCGAGTTATGGTTGCTTATCTTACTATAACTGCCGAATTTCAGCAGTTTTTCAGTTTTACTTTGAACCATAACGTCCCTTTAACAAAATTTTTTCACTGAATTTCATAGGTTTTTAGTAGCGCAACTTAACCATAACGTCCCTTTAACAAAGTTTTTTTACTGAATATATATATATATATCAGATCTTCAGATCTTTTTTATCTTTGGACCACTTCATGTTTTATCTTTTTTCTTCTTGCTGATCTCAGATTTTTTTAACTCCTGTTTGTACATTTATTTTTTTATTGTGTTATAAATAAATCATTACAAAGTAAATAAAATTAATATTGCCACCCAAAATTAAGTATGTTCATAACATCTCTGCCAGCATTGGCAAAATAAGTATTTAATATCTACAGCAAAGAGAACAACAACATTAAGAACCAAGTACATCAATGCATTCACTTTCCCTTTCCCTTTTCCCTTTTCTATGAACCGCCCTTGGACATCATCTGAAATCAAAAGGTGGATTATGTGCATACATTTACAATACACAAAAACAGTCAAGGATACTATCTGAGGACCTGCATATAATACATTAGGGGAACTACCCGCTTACCGCACACCAGGTCTGGCTTCCCTGAATGGGTAATTACCGGGTCATTCCAACCACCCCATCCCCATTCCCACTCGAGCTCCCATGAATGAGATTTGTGCTGGCATCTTTGAAGTCATGGGTGTTAGTTCTCGAAATGCACACTGGTGGCACGAGTTATGATTGCTTAGCTTACCATAACCGTCGAATTTCGGGGGGTTTCGGTTTTACCTGTAACCATATTGTCCCTGTAACAACGTTTTTCCATTGAATTTCATAGGTTTTTGCTGGTGCAACTTACCCATAATGTCCCTTTAAAAATGTTTTTGTTAGTGAATATATATATATATATATATATATATATATATATATATATATATATATATATATATATATAGTGAAAAACTTTGTTAAAGGTACGTTATGGTTCAAAGTAAAACTAAAAAACCCCTGAAATTCGCCAGTTATGGTAAGATAAGCAACCATAACTTGCGCCACCGTGCACTGTTAACACTAACACCCAGAACATCAAAGATGACATCACAAATGTAATTGATGACATCACTGATGACATCACATGTCTGGCTCTCCCTTTTTTCCGTTTACTGACTTATCTAGGCCACATAGTTTTCTTCAGTAACAGTCAGGAAAGAAAAATTGAAAAGGTACTATATTTGTAGACTTAGGGTCAAGTCACATCATATGAAACATATACATAGCGGAAGACACAGGCTTGAAAGAGAGCAATCCTTTCTGTGCATGAAGATAATCATTAGGGTTATCAGCACTTTCTCATAGTTTTATTTTTATTACTCTACCTTCCCTGCATATGCTCATATTTTTATACATTGTACTCACTCTCCTTTCCTTAGGGTGCAGTCACATCATGTGATACACATACATATGGTAAGTAGCATCTTTGAAACAGAGCAATAATTTCTCTGCATAAAGACAATCAGTTAGGTTATGAACTCTTTCTGCTACTACTTCTGCTTTTTTGTTTACTTCACTGTCCCTGTATATACTCATATTTGTATGTGTTGTTGTCTCTTTGTGTTTTGTCTGTAATAAATATGTATTAAGTGGGTTTTATTATCTACTTATTACATGTTTCACGGTACGCAAAACTCTAATATGAAAGCAGTTATCATTTCACTATTCAACATGGCAAGATTATGAATATTGCACCTTCATCATATATGCTGCACACACTGCCTATGTTTCTGCATGAGTAGCTTAGTATACTGGATAGAACTTCATAATAGAATGCTATTTATATCAACGCATTGCTTAATGCACTAATTAGCTCATGACATTTATCCCCAATGAACCTTGACAGTTTTTGGTCAGCATTATAAGAATCCCTTGTACAGAGTTCTCATGAAACGTAAATGCACATGTGATGTCATCAGTGATGTCATCAATGACATTTGTGATGTCATCTTTGATGTCCTGGGTGTTAGTGTTAACAGTGCGCGGTGGTGCGAGTTATGGTTGCTTATCTTACCATAACTGCCGAATGTCAGGGGTTTTTCGGTTTTACTTTGAACCATAACGTCCCTTTAACAAAGTTGTTTCACTGAATTTCATTTGTTTTTAGCAGCGCAACTTAACCATAACGTCCCTTTAACAAAGTTATTTCACTGAATTTCATAGGTTTTTAGCAGCGCAACTTAACCATAACGTCCCTTTAACAAAGTTTTTTCACTGAATTTCTTAGGTTTTTAGTAGTGCAACTTAACCATAACGTCCATTTAACAAAGTTTTTTCACTAAATTTCATAGGTTTTTAGTAGTGCAACTTAACAATAATGACTTTGACTTTATATACATGTCATATGGAACTGACTGAATCTCTTCTACTGTACTTGATGTCCGCAAACTCATTTAATGTTCGCGGACATGTTCGAAGAACAGTACCACTACCTAAAAACTCTGGGGGGGTATGTTTGATTGCTATATCATAACATCGGAACATTTAACAAATTCAAAAAGGAGCACACAAACACATTATATGTACTAATACATAAGACATGTAACCCATATATACAACACACTAACCATTCATTTAAATGCACTATGTTCTAAAATGGAATATACCACAAGAAGATAAATTGGCTTCCAACATAATTACCTCACCAACATGACAGAACTGAGAACAAGAGCAGACCCATTGAGTACATAGGACATATCTTACCTGAAATAGTAAGTGTACTTAATTTTATTCATATATTTATAAACTTTCTGTATTAGATAATAAAATATATTACCTTTTTTTTCTCACAGAAATGTCTTGTACTCTGGAATGGCTAGAGGAGCATTTCCCACATGAAGAAATGTCACAAGATAGTGAAACTAATGGTAAACACTTTATAATAAAAACCATTACTTCAGAAAAACCTGTTATGGATAACACTTTTCACAGTATAGAAGAAAACATGGATTTATTGTTGACTAATTTTAATAAATTGAACACTTTTGTAGACGATCATTTTAAACCAAAAACCTCGTACCATTGCCCCACGTGTACTTGTCCCTCCTCACCATATCCCAGTCAATTATCCCCAAACCCTCTCCATAACCCAAAACGTGTTGATGAGACTTCCATCCCTTCTTCACCTAATAACAATCATGTTGAAACCCCTAATTCACCTGTTTTTGTTTCTGTTTCTGCCTCACCTTCTCTGTCATAAATTATTAATATATGTTAAATAAAGTTAAATTTTTATATTGTGTTGTAAATAGTTTCATTTTTTTTTTTAAAACAATGTAGGTGTCCGCGGACAGTGCAGGTGTTCTGAAGTGTTCGTAAATAAACGAAAATGGAGGTGTCCCGAAGAACACTATACCTGTTTGTACTGTTCGCTAGCAAGTTCAGACTGTTCTAAGAACACACGCGGTGTCTTGAAATGTTCGTACATAAACGAAATTGGACGTGTCCTCAAGAACACTATATCTATCCTTACTGTTCGCTAGCAAGTTTAAACTGTTCTAAGAACACAATTGGTGTCCTGAAATGTTCGTACGTAAACGAATATGGAGGTGTCCTGAAGAACACTATACCTGTTCGTAGTGTTCGCTAGCAAGTTAAAACAGTTCTAAGAACACAATTGGTGTCCTGAAATGTTCGTACATAAAAGAAATTGGACGTGTCCTGAAGAACACTATATCTGTCCTTACTGATCGCTAGCAAGTTTAAACTGTTCTAAGAACACACGCAGTGTCCTGAAATGTTCGTTTCACCTGTGACGCATTTTTAATTACTTCAGGACCCGAACAGTGTCCGTAGAATATCAACGCGCATGCACTAACCAATCTCTGCGGACATGCTCTTCCTTCGTAGACTTGTTCGCAAACGGATCATATGTCCGCGCCCATGCTGATTGCGTGTTCTGAATGCAGACACTGTTCGTGTCCCCAAACAATTTAAAAGTACATTTTCAATTAATCCATAATATTTTTCAATAAAATCTCACCACGGCACAAGTCCCACATAGGAATCCTGAGTTTCTACATACCTTTTGAAACTTTTTGAACTTTTTTTTTGTGTTCGATCTGTCCGCGGACAGCGCGCATGTCCGCGTACCGCGCACAAGCTCTCCTATAAAAGACCACGCCCTAGAGCTTATTCTCATTGTGTTTCTGGCTATTCTTCAGAATAAAGTGATTTTTGCTGCCACCTGCAGATTACACCATCATCGAGATGGCATCCATGGCTGAACTACTGCCACCTGGTGCTGCACCTGCTTCAGCACCACCCCCACCCCCTCCACCACCACCACCACCTCCCCAAGGGCCTGAAGAGGGGAACAGGAGTGAGGACGCAGAGGAGGAAGAAGAGGATGATGAGAATGAGGTAGAGGAAATCCCTACTACCCGCACTAGGTATGAGTCGTGGATGTGGCGGTTATTTACCATTCATGGGAATGGTCCTAAGGCTCGTGCGAACCGTGTTAACTGCAATGAGTGCAAAATGATACTCAGTCGCGGGAAGCACGGTAAGTTCAGCTTTGGGACCACTACTATGAAGCGACACCTGAGGTCATTTCACTCTGGGACTATTCACAGGGTTGTACCTTGCAAAGAACGTAGCAGGTTGATTTCCTCTACTTCATCCTCTGTTTCTGATCCTGTCACCACATGGACCACCTCTGTGGGACAGCGTCTTCCTCAAGCTGCCTCACAGGCCATACATAATGCTGATGACCCTTACCTTTCGAGGGTCACAGTTGTATGTATGTACTGTGACACAGTACTCTGCAGGGGCGAGCAACTTCGTAGTGCTTTTGAGACTATCGTCTCAGAGCACGAGAAGATCCGCTGACTACCCAAATAAAACACACTCTACATCTTCCTCTCTCAGCTCGCCCTTTCTTATCCCTGTGGTTGGTGTCCCCCCCCATTTACCTTCCTTTCCCCTCCTCTCCTAGTGTGTCGTGTATAAAAAACCAAAAAAAATACAAAATATCAAAAATAAAAAAAAAAATAAGGCTCTTTTCAGAGCCGCCTTTCACAGTTAAAAAATAGAAGTGAAAATAAATGAAGCAGGGCCCTTTGTATTTTTTAGAAGTCCGCGGACAGTTCGCGAACATTTAAAAAATTGGGTTGCTACCCTAGCACAACATTGCAATTTTCTCTGGGAGGAAGTGATGGCTCTGAAAAGAGCCTTTGGGAGGTGTTTGTAAGTCAAAAATTATAAATGCTTAACACCTACTTCAAAATGGATGTTGTAATTCCAAAAAAGGTTGCAATGCATTTTGTACATTTCTCAGAAAAATCTGATTGCCACCATAAGTAAGATGGACTCCATCTCTGCGAAAAATGTTTGTACTACGAAACAGAATATTTTCATTGTGAAAAGAAGACATGCCAAAATCTTTTAGAAAGGCACAAACAGCTTTATTAACATTGCGCCTTGCTTTTTCCATTTGTGGACCAAATGAAGAAGAACAAAGCCACATTTGCAATCCGTGAAAATATCACTTGAGAATTAGGAAACATGTCCATAACCGTCCCAAGTCCTTCTTTCATAGCATATTGCAAAACAATTCCAGTCACATGTCCTAAACTGTTCCCTCCACAATGAATACAATTATGTCTGGATGTTGCTCTGTCTCCAAAGTAGCACAGAGAGGTAGCAAGTCCAACCAATTCATTCCACGTACTCCATGCCAGTGTACTTCCAAATGTGGTAATCCAAGATCTACAGCTACTCCACAGCTTTCTGCATGCACCTTCAACCAATATATCCATGAATCCCCCAAAATCCATACAATCTTTTTCCTAAAACACACAGACATAGCTATCTGTTGTTCTCTGAGCAAAAACAGCATATGAGAAACTCTCTTCTGGCACAACACACCCACTAAACTTTCCTGACCAATCCTTTCAGTACTCATTCTCATTTGCATGACTTCTGAACCCAAAAATCCCCGGATGTAACTCCCGATGTCCGCGAACTACCGCCATGTCTGCGGACATATCATAACATGAACAGCCCTTCTACCATTTCCACTTCACTCTCTCTGCCATTCCCTCATTGGATGTAGCTAAGAAGTCACATGACCATGCACCAATCACATTCAAGACCTCTACATCTAACTGCATCATCATAGATCAGCACTGCAAATGTACTGTGAATCTCTCTGAGTACAAGTGTCATATCATTGGCAAGCACCATCTACCAGAAATACTGTACAAGTCTCCAAGATTTCTACTTGCAGCTCAATATTTTCTGTACAGTAGATGAACACATTTTCAAACAGACTTTTAGCTTGTGTAATCTGTAAAATGAATTTACTGTATTTTTTTCAATTTCCTAAAATCAACTATCACTTATAAACCTTTATACTATTTACTTTCTTCATACACACACACTCAAATCATGTTAAACTAACATTTTTTAAATGAAATATATATACTATATATATTCAAACAAAATTGCATGCAAGCACAATCTATGTTTAAATCTTTAAAAAAAATACTTATACAATTTCATATTTTTTGTTTTTATTTATTTATTTACTTAATTACTTTAATTTAGACATGACATTGAGGCGCTATTACCTAGAACAGCTTAGTTACAGAAATAGTGGTATTCATTGGTATATTATAAATTTCACAAGGCATAGTAAAGATATTTTTTTTGCTACAGTTAGTCATTCAATACAATTTGTTCATTAAGAACATATCATATGTACTGAACTGATGCAATGTATCTTATGTAAATAAATTAGTTTAATGGTTTTGAAGAAGGCGCTGAGGATTTCAATAAAAAAAATCAAAATCTAAATTAAAAACAGCGCTATATCCAAACAAAATTACTAATTGGAATCTTTTACAATTGCAGTGAAAAGAAGCAGCCGAATTCGAAGAACAAAGAAGAACTAAGAAGTTACCTGTTAATTTAAGAAAAGAAGTAAGTAGAATATCACCATAATATTTGTATTATTACTCAAACATACTGCAAAGTTAATACAAGCTATTTCTGTGCCTAAAAATAGAGATTGCGTACCATTTTGTCCAAAAATCTCAATGTCTTAAACAGCGATTTTCAGCCAGAATGGCCCACAAATTCCTATTTTTGGACACACAAACTACCCAACTGAACTGCTACAATTTTCATATTATAGAACAAACAACTGTTTTAATTGTATACATTAGATTTACTAGTTGTACTTTTTCACACCACTAGCTTACTTTTTTTTGTCATCTGAACCCCAGTTTAGTAACTCATAAATTAACTAGTTGTAGTTCCCAATGCACAATAACACACCATTACATACATCTTTACCATCTTACTCAAACACTCATGCACACAGCACACATACATTGCAGAACACCCCAACCCATACCTTCTTTATTTTTTTCATCAGACTCTAAAGAATGCCTACCAAAAGTCAAGTCCGTAGAAAGCAATGCAGAAGTAGAGCAAATAAAAATAAAAGTGTCCAACATAAGCATCCATCTCTAGCAGAATTTGTAAAAAAAAAGTTGAAACAAAACAGCTAATACAGTCATTTAGTGAAACACAAGAAGTTTCATGTACAAAAACTTTGCCTCCTCTATCAAAATGTAAAACAAACCAAAAAAACAATTAACAGAAAATCAGCTATCACTACAGATAAAACTACTTCTTTAAATTTTAATATAGTGCAAAGTAAGCATACCAAGAAGAGTATTTTAGCCAAAATGTACCGTCACAAAGTCCTTCAAAATCTTATAAAAACAGGAGAGAAATCAGGTTCAATGCTTAAAACCTATCGTAGGAAATGAATCTTAGAAGATTTGATGGACAGTGCAATTCTTCTCACAAGAAAGTTATTTATTTTACTGTTAAACAAAATGAAACCACTAACAAAACTAATAACTAAATTACAAAAAAGACTTCTTAATAAGCGAAATGTCAACAGAAAGAACTTCTTACGTATCTGCGGAGGTGAATGGAATCACACTACGAGCACAGAACTATATTTTAATGAAGAAGCGTACAAACAAAAGCAAACAAATACAATTGCCATAAATAGCAGTGGTCGAGGTTATGAAAAAGTGAATAATACCATAATGGAACAAGAAGTACTCCTTACAAAAATATGCCCTGAAAACTCAGAATTACCCCTCCATTCAACTGAATCAGAACGTCTAGTGTACAAATGGCCATGCACGTCAATGTGTAACATTCCCAAACAATGTTTCAAATCTTTACGCCAATTCCTCAATAAATATGTAAAAAGCAAAGACAAAATCAAAATTAAATTACTGCAAAATATGGATACCTGTCCAGTGCGCAAGTACACAGGACTACAAGGACATTCATTGGCCTGCATTACAGGACCTACTTGTAAAACCACTTTCCATGATATCAAAAGGATATCAACACATCATTCAACTATAAGAAATCTAGTCTATAAACTGTACTATGCTAAAAGTCCTGCTTTAGCACTAGCAAATTTAAATAACATCCTTCTAGATGGTACAGCAAAAGACCTACTTAAAGAAATTGACTATATCCAGAAAAGATATTTTGGAAGTGAAAGCCATTTGCAGAATGAAATAGCTTTAAACCAATTAAGCAGCAATTCTACACATGGCAACCTTTTGCTAAACACATACAAAAAAGAAATACTAACATTTAAAAGTACATCAGCTGAAGTACCAAACCATGTATGTGTATGTTGCTGTAGAACTTTTTTATAAAAGTAACACAAAAACTGTAGACCTATCATACAAAATAGAAGACAATGAAGATTCTAAATGGTTTGAATTAGCTCTCTACCTTGTAGCAGAAAACAAATACGAAATAACTGACCCCTTAATACTTTGCAGTTACTGCACTACAAAACTTGACAACAACCAAACTCCTTCACGTGCTATCACAAATAATTTGGAATTATACCCACTACCAAAACCCCTACAACAACTTAATGTATATGAGAGCATCGTAATTCAAACAGTACACCCATTTCAAGCAATAATACTCCTTCAACCAAAAACAGCAAAATTACCTCCCTCTGAATTGGTAAAAGGCATTCATGAAAAAGTAGTTTATTTACCATTAGATCTAAAAGAAAATGTGCATAGTCTAGGAGTGCAACGTCCAATGCAGCAATCTTTAATTATCTTAGTAAATGGAGTACCTACAAAAGACAAAAAAATATGGCAACAGCTGGTAGATTTATATAAAGTTAGACACGCCTTCCTATATCTTAAAGAGAATAATGAATATTACAAAGAAATTAATATTGAAGAAAACTTGAAAGATACAACTGAAATAATTCAAGAAACACAAGAAGCTGGTCAATTTGAGATACTAGATCCTGCTACAATATCAAATACTTTAGACCATTATTCAATTCATCCTTTGCACTCTAATGACACCATGGAAGATGTACTGGAAACGTACCAAATGTGTCAAACAAAAGGATCGCCAATCAGCATATGGGAAAAAAGACTAGAAGCACGTGCTTTTCCTCTACTCTTTCCTACTGGCAAAGGAGGAAGGTATGATGATAGACCTATTCAAATATCATCTTCAGAATACCGCTCATTACGGATGTATTCTGAAGATCCCAGATTTAGACAAAATGTGGAATACATATTCCACCTGCTCTTTGAAAGTGAACTAGCAACTTTATGTTACGGAGTTGCACACATATTGAAATCAGGATCACACTTTCAAAATATGACAGCTACACAACTATTAGAAAAAGTGCAACAAAAGGATGAGGTTTTACAATCAAATATTACAAATCTATCAGCAAATATGTGTGGTACTAAAGAGTACTGGTTTCAACGTCATGGAGATGTATGTTGTATGATCAGAAACCTTGGCCCACCCACTTGGTTTGTTACATTAAGTTGTGCAGGATATGCATGGGAAGATTTACATGATTTCCTACGCATATCAAATAAAAACAAATCAAACATAGATATACTAAAACCTGGAGAACTTTGTTCTTTGGATCCTGTTAATGTTTCAAGATATTTTCACCATCGCTTCATTGCTATGCTACATTTTATTTGTAATAAAACTGTTCCTCACCTTGGAGAAGTGCAACACTTCTTTTGGAGAAAAGAAAACCAAGCCACAGGAGCCCCACATATCCACATGCTTTTATGGATTAAAGATGCTCCTAAATTTGGTCAAGACAGTGATGCCACTGTTTTACAGTTTATTGAAAAATATGTCACTTGTGAAATTCCATCAGAAGCCACAAATAATGATCTTCATGCACAAACTTTACAATTTCAAAGGCACAAATGTGGAAAATATTATCCTCGCAAATACAAAAACAAAGGGAAATACTACACCAAATGCCGATTTGGTTTCCCTAGACCAGTTACAAATACAGGTCAAGTGAACAACCTCATGTCTTCAGTTATCATTGCCCACTTATGGAAAGCAAACATAGATGTGCAGTACATTGCAGACAATTCTACTGCAGTTGCACGATATGTCACAGCATACTTAACTAAAGCAGAAAAGACAGAGCTCCAAGACCTCTGGAATGACCTGTCATCAGATAAAACAGTGTCTCAGAAAAATGCTCACCCATAGAGAATGTGGATCATATGAAGCAGCTGATCGTTTAACTGGTACTGCATTGTATGGTAAATCTGAAAATATAGTATGGCTAAGTCTTGGTCCAGCTAAATCTAGAAAAAGAGTTCTAAAATCATACGAAGATATAGAAACAATAGCCAAACGTGATCCCAACAGCCAAGACATTTTAAAAAACAATTTATTGGACACATACTACCCAAACAGAAGTAATACTTTGGAAAACATGTGTCTATACCACATAGCCCAAAACTACACATACAAAAATAATATGAAATCTGATGAAAAAAAAGGTAAATATAGAGTGACAAACTGTGAAGGCAGCTTAGTTAAACTCACTAAACCAAATTTAATTAATCATATCAAATTGTCATTAAAGACTCCTCAACATAAAGAAGTATATTACATGTCCCTGCTACAACTCTTCAAACCATGGAGAAAAGAAGAACAAATACTAGATAACTTTGACTCATATGAGGATGCTTTCAAAGCAAATGAAAGCACTATAACTGATGTAAACTTTACACAGTACAAAACAATGTTGCACAATGAACAGCAACACAAAGAAGAACTCCAAGCCCAACTAGATAAGGACACTCCTGACAGTAGTCAACCTTCTGTAACAGGAAGCCAAGAACCACTGGGAGAACCACTAATAATAAATGAGGCAGAATTAGCTATGATAGAAGTAGAAAACACCATGGGCCTCATTACACGGATGGCGGTGGACCAAGGTGCTGTTAGCACCTTGGTCCATGCCTGTAAAATACCGGCACCGCCTTGGTGGAAAGGGGAATTACCGCCCGATTCCAAGGTTGGTGGGGCGGTAATTCCCCTTTCCCCCATTGCCCTTCCCCATTCCCATTTTTGCCCCATAGGGCTCTATGGGAATGAGGAAGGCGCTAATTACAGTGCCGCAAATTGCGGTAATGTAATTAGCTCCCTGGTCCCTTCGCGGGTTGGTTTTTAACATCTGCAAAAAGCAGGCGTTAAATTCACCAACCCGCAAAGGGACCTCGTAGTAAGTCGGTAAGGGTTTACCGGTACCGGTAAAATACCGGTACCGGTAAACCCTTACCGCCTACCGTGTAATGAGGCTCCATGTGTCAGTATGAAGATAAAGAAGACTTAACTCTACTACAATCAAAACTAAACAATGAGCAACGTAGCATTTTTCAAGAAGTAACAAAACAAATTGCACATGGTGTAAAACATGAAAATAAAGAATGTTCCTGCCATAATTATAAACCTATACTACTGTACGTCAGTGGTGAAGCTGGTTCTGGCAAAACATTCCTAATCAACATCATCAGTAAGTTCCTTCAACAATTGACAAACAACAAACTGTCAGCTGTTGTCACTGCCCCCACAGGTTTAGCAGCCTACAACATAGGTGGTGTTACATTACACCGATTACTACTATTACCAGTAGAACACCAGAACAAATTTGACTATTACACATTTTCTGCAGAAGCTGCAATGGAACTATGCAGAGGATTGAAACAAATGAAAATGCTACTAATAGATGAAGTGAGCATGGTCTCCAACCTGATGTTAGCTTTGATTCACCTCAGATTACAAGAAGTACTCAAAACAGACTATGAAGAGCTCTTTGCAGGAAAACACATTATTGTTTTTGGAGATCTGCTTCAATTAACACCAGTAAAAGGAGAGCCTATTTTAAAA
Source organism: Ambystoma mexicanum (assembly GCF_040938575.1). Taxonomy (NCBI): domain Eukaryota; kingdom Metazoa; phylum Chordata; class Amphibia; order Caudata; family Ambystomatidae; genus Ambystoma; species Ambystoma mexicanum. The sequence goes on from NC_090938.1 coordinate 419,457,061, forward strand.
ACATTAGGACACAAACTCTGCCATAAAACTGTTGGCAGCATTGGAAATGTCAACCTTCGGCAACATTTCCAATAAAGAGAATTAACAAAAAACATGCGGCAATCTGCAGATCTCACTTATGCCAAAATTTAAAAAAGTATCAGAGTTGGTATACTTTCTAAAGAAGCAGAAGCAATATTGAAAACCTGGCACATTAATGCACTTTATGGCGATAATACATGTGCTACAGATGTTATGGAACAATTAGCCCACGAAAATGTCAATTGTATGGCCTTAATGCCAACTCTTGCAAGCTGTTTCAAGTTCAATTAAATCATGCTAAGTAAAGAAATGTAACCAATCATGGAAATTAGCGCCACAGACAAACTAGATGTACACGGTATGACACTACCCATGTGTGACCAAGCCACAACAAGACTAAATAGTTTAGATAAATCAATCTCAAACACAGCAGGCTTAGAAAAGATATTAAAATTATCCTTAAATTGCAGAGTAATGCTTAAACGTAACCTTGACGTGGACCAAGGACTAGTTAATGGAGCACTGAGTACAGTTGTTGGCTTTCAAATATACCCACGCAACAACAAAATTCAGTTTGTCAATATATTCTTTGACAAACTTCCAGAAGTAAAAAGGATAGGACGCTCAACAGCTAGATTCCTTCTCTTCAAAGATATGTATGTACGCAGAGAACAATTTTCTCTAACTCTTGCATACGCAGTCACGATTCATAAATCACAAGGTCTTACCCTAGACAAAGTAATGATAGATATTCGTAACACAGTCTTTAAAGAAGGCATGAGCTACGTAGCACTATCACGCTTACGTACACTTGACGGTCTATTTCTAATCAACTTTGATGCAAGTGAAATAAATGCTGATATTCCTTGCATTTTAGAATACAATAGACTTTGCTCACTATACACCCCCCACCTAAACACATATTCTGTTCCACAAAAAGTAAAACGTTATAAAAGAAAAATAAATCAAACAGAAATGCAACAGGATGTCACTGCAAATCCTCCAAAGAGAGTAAAAGAAACGCATACTTCATCAAGTACCACAAGCAAAAAAGAATCAATTAGGGAAAGTAAACCAGGTACTTCTTTAAAGAAGGAAGACAAACTCCAAAAAAAGCAGTTAGATACAGAACTACCTGGACCATTTAAATTCTCAAATATAGTTGGTGTAAGTTGCTACGCAAATGTAGCAATGAATATTCTATTTCCATTACCACCAATTGTTGACAACATTTACTTACACAGTACAGACCCATTGTGTTTGCAAATGTTAGTACTTCACAGAAATGCAGCAAACAATCCTGACAACACGTATAGTGTTTATGGAATAAGTCAACAATTGGACTACTGTGCTGGAATGGTGAAATTCACTATAAACTCACAGGAAGATCCACAAGAAATTCTAATATACTTACTACAAGTACTGGAAAACAAAAACATACCTATAAATGAAATCTTTCAGATTTAATACATGTGGAAACATACATGCACTCTCTGCAACAATGTGACACAAGAAGAAATCCCCAATGAACGCTTCATATATATATCAATAGCAAATTGTGAATCCATTCATTTCAGTGACTTGTACAAAATGCAAACCATGGTAGATTATGCTCTACCTGCAATTCAGATAATCGCTCCACATTAGTAATACAAACACATAGTAAATACATAATACTAATGCTTCTACGTTACAATGCAGATGGTACCAAAAACAACTGCAAGCTGACTTCATTCACACATGGTCAAATATCACTTGGTAAGAAAACCTTCACAACAATAGGTATAATCTACCACGCAGGAGCCACAACCAATTCAGGGCACTACACTGCATATATGAAAATGAAATGTGGATGGTTTGAATGTAATGATAGTACCATTACTCTAAAGCAGAGATTACCAGCAAATCTTACAAACGGTTATTTGATGTTCTTAAAACCAAAATTTGATAACTAAGCTGTATTTAAACCCTAAGTAAACTTGTGTTAAAAGAATGTAAACTGTTAGAATACTCCAAAAGCTATCTAACTAAAGATTCTACAACAACTAATCAGATAAATGAATACCACTAAATTAGACCAAAAAATACACAGTTAGAATACGCCAATTGGTATCTAACTGTCCCAAAATTTAACAATACCCATATAGATAAATTAATGCCACTAAAATATATCAAAAAAACAGACAATTAGAATACGCCAATTGGTATCTAACTGCTCCAAAATTTTATAATATCCAAACAAATAAATAATATGTTACTGCTCCAAAAAAATGCAACAAGCCAAAGTATAAAGCGTTAGTGAGAAACAACAAGTGAACACTGAAAACAAACAAACAAATAAACTGTAGCATAACAGAAAAAGGGCTTTTTTTAAAATCCAACATGGATTTTTTTTCTCCCACAGACCCAATGATTTTAGCAACACATACAGAAACTGAGCAAATTGCACAGTACTCTGATTTGTAATCTACTAAATATGAGGGTCCAAAAAAAAAAAAGCATGTTGATTATACAATGTAATAAGTCATTACAAAAAACTAATACTAACATGCTATTTTCTTTTATCACAGAAATTAACAAGAAATACATTTACTCCGGTTACTAGACCAAACAGTAAGTATACAATAATAAGGAGAACCATCGCAGCATATCACATCCATAGTATCTAATACCTGTGTTCCTTATACATTTGTTTTTCACCCAAAGTCATAAGCAAATATGAATGTGATATTCTGCAGTGGGTGTAGCCAGGGCATAGAGTCTTGGGTGCATGGCCAAATGGCCATACACCCAAGACTCTATGCCCTGGCTACAACCACCGCAGCATATCACATCCATAGAGTCAAACATTTCAACTATGGTCTATGGAAACTTTGTATGTCCGCGGACATTATGAGTGTTCTTAGAACACTTTCAACTTGCCAGCGAACAATGCGGACAGCGTTTTCAGGACACCCCTTTCGAACATTTCAGAACAACGCGATAGTTCTTAGAACACTTTCAACTTGACAACGAACAATACGGACAGTGTCCTCAGAACACCCCATTTCGTTTATTTGCGAAAATTTCAGGACACCGGAAGTGTTCTAAGAACACATTCAACTTGCCATCGAACAATACGAACAGCATATTCAGGACACCCCCTACGAACATTTCAGAACAACGCGAGAGTTCTTAGAACACATTCAACTTGACAGAGAACAATACGGACAGCGCCCTCAGGACACCCCCATTTTGTTTATTTGCGAACATTTCAGGACACCGCGAGTGTTCTTAGAACACATTCAACTTGCCAGCGAACAATACGACTACGCCTTCAGGACACCCCCTACGAACATTCCAGGACACCGCAAGTGTTCTTAGAAACGTCTTCAGAACACCCCCATTTTGTTTATTTGCGAACATTTCAGGACACCGCGAGTGTTCTTAGAACACATTCAACTTGACAGAGAACAATACGGACAGCGTCCTCAGGACACCCCCTATGAACATTCCCCGGGCACCGCGAGTGTTCTTAGAAACGTTTTCAGAACACCCCCATTTTGTTTATTTGTGAACATTTCAGGACACCACGAGTGTTCTTAGAACACATTCAACTTGCCAGCCACAACCCCCCATTCATATTTGCGAACATTTCAGGACACAGCGAGTGTTCGACAACGTCTTCAGGACACCCCCATTTTGTGTATTTGCGAACATTTCAGGACACCGCGAGTGTTCTTAGCACACATTCAACTTGACAGAGAACAATACGGGCAGCGTCCTCAGGACACCCCCTACGAACATTCCCCGGACACCGCGAGTGTTCTTAGAAACGTCTTCAGAACACCCCCATTTTGTTTACTTGCAAACATTTCAGGACACGGCGGGTGTTCTTAGAACACATTCAACGTGACAGAGAACAATACGGACAGCGTCCTCAGAACACCGCCATTTTGTTTATTTGCAAACATTTCAGGACACCGCGAGTGTTCTTAGAAGCGTCTTCAGAACACCACCATCGTGTTTATTTGCGAACATTTCAGGACACCGCGAGTGTTCTTAGAACACATTCAACTTGACAGAGAACAATACGGACAGCGTCCTCAGCACACCCCCATTTTGTTTATTTGCGAACATTTCAGGACACCACAAGTATTCTTAGAACACATTCAACTTGCCAGCCACAACCCCCCATTCATATTTGCGAACATTTCAGGACACAGCAAGTTGTCGACAAAGTCTTCAGAACACCCCCATTTTGTGTATTTGCGAACATTTCAGGACACCGCGAGTGTTCTTAGAACACATTCAACTTGACAGAGAACAATACGGACAGCGTCCTCAGGACACCCCCTACGAACATTCCCCGGACACCGCGAGTGTTCTTAGAAACGTCTTCAGGAAACACCCATTTTGTTTATTTGTGAACATTTCAGAACACCGCGAGTGTTCTTAGAACATATTCAACGTGACAGAGAACAATACGGACCGCGTCCTCAGAACACCCCCATTTTGTTTATTTGCGAACATTTCAGGACACCGCGAGTGTTCTTAGAAGCGTCTTCAGAACACCACCATCTTGTTTATTTGCGAACATTTCAGGACACCGCGAGTCTTCTTAGAACACATTCAACTTGACAGAGAACAATACGGACAGCGTCTTCAGGACTCCCCCATTTTGTTTATTTGCGAACATTTCAGGACACCGCGAGTGTTCTTAGAAGCGTCTTCAGAACACTACCATCTTGTTTATTTGCGAACATTTCAGGACACCGCGCGTGTTCTTAGAACACATTCAACTTGACAGAGAACAATACGGACAGCATCCTCAGGACACCCCCATTTTGTTTATTTGCGAACATTTCAGGACACCGCGAGTATTCTTAGAACACATTCAACTTGCCAGCCAACTTGACAGCCACAACCCCCCATTCATATTTGCGAACATTTCAGGACACAGCGAGTGTTCGACAACGTCTTCAGAACACCCCCATTTTGTGTATTTGCGAACATTTCAGGACACCGCAAGTATTCTTAGAACACATTCAACTTGACAACGAACAATACGGACAGCGTCCTCAGGACACCCCCATTTTGTTTATTTGCGAACATTTCAGGACACCGCGAGTGTTCTTAGAACAGTTTCAGCTTGCTTAGGAACAAAACGGACACATATTGAGTCCTCAGAACACCCCCCATTCAGTTTATTTAGAACATTTCAGAACACCTGTGATGTCCGCAGACAAATCGAACACAAAAAGAATGTCTAACACATAAAAAAACACAACTACCGTGGCCATGTAATATTGAACAATAGGTGGACAAGGGGGAAACGTGGGGTCCTATTGAGTGGATCTGGTCCCAGGGAGTGGACCAGGGGGACAGGGCCTCTTAACAGTACTTTAATTATTGTCTTTCGTTCTCAACAGAGTTAGCTAGGCATTTTAGCATCAAACCAATAGTGCTGGTACTTTAAGAGCAGGGATCGAGTCGCAGAGCAGTGTCAAAAGAGGGCAACAATGCAGTGCTGTTAGTTGGCACTGTCGGCTTTTGGGTCGAAGATGCTGGGAATGGCGGACAGTGTCAGGTCAGACACAGGCACATGGAGACTTCTCTTCAGCGGCGAGTGAGCTTGGCTAGTTCAATACAGCGCTGGGGCACTGCAGCAGCATGGGTTTAGAGCTCAAAGAAGCTTGTGACCAGGCAGCGTTGTCAACTTGAGGATGCTAAAAAGCTCAGCGGTTATCAGATACAGAGAAGGCAGAGTTTCAGAATCAGCATTGAGCAAACATGGAAATGCAGAGGCTGTTAAGGATTGAGGCCAAAGATGACTGCAGAGGTTCTTGTGCAACAGCTTGGACAATGTTGATGGTTCCCAAACTGGTGTTTAAGTGGTTAAGAGATGCAGATGCAGGGTGAGCTAGAGGGTAACTTAATTGGTTCTGAAGTTGCTGGGAGGCAGAGTACAGGGATTCCAGGTCAAGATGAGTCCTTCTTTTGCACTCCCAATCCATTGAGCCTGGCTGGAATCTACATGAAGTCCCAGCACCTCCATTGACAAAGTCCTGGTTCCAGTGCAGCCACAGTAAGGGCTTGGTCCAATAGCAGATACCTCCAGTGTTCCCTGGGGATGGTTAGAGGGCAGAACTCGCTCTGCCTTGTATGTCTTCTGTCTTTATCTCCCTTGGCAGTGTACTTGGGGATCGACTGCACCCAAACATAGGTGCAGATTATTTTTTCTTGTCCTTGTGGAAGTTCACAGATAAATAAAAAAAAGAGTGGGTGCTCCTCTGCTTTGAACAGTAAAAGGCCACAGAAGATTGACCCAAAACAGGCCTGCTCTATGTTGTAACAAGTGCCCTTTTACATATGATGTCACATCCAGAGTACCTTGCTTGCAGGAAATGCGGGGATCAGGAAAAGGAAGAAGCCGTTAACAAAAAGCAAGATAGTTTGCCCCTTCTTCTGGTCAATCTTCCCTCTCTGGCTTCTCTAAGTCTGCCCCCTTCCCATGCATACTATCTTCAAAAGGCCTCCAGGGATCAACAACATGTTGTGAGGCTGGATTTGTTACATCAGTGCTGCCTCTGAAATACTGTTCCCAGAAGATCTCCTGTGGATCCTTTTATAACCAGGAGTAAGGTGTGACCCTTTCTGCTTGAGGAATCAATGAACCACAATCCCAGCCATTGTTCCACAAGGCAGCCTAGACACCAATACATGTCAGTCCAGTCATAGTTAAGCCCTGGTTACATAGTTGACACTGGTGTGATGTCAAATCGATGTGGCTTAATTATGTGTCCTTAGCAGTCATAATGCCACAACCAGGCATGGCTTATATTTAAAAATGTATGTGCCATCAGATTGTTTAAGGTATACAATTATCAGAATTTAGTTTGGAGATGCCGATACTTAAAATGTTATCTGTGCTTGCAGGGACTTTGTGTCCCGCATGTCAGCAATGAGCAGGTTACCTTATAATCTGCTCAGAGATAGTGCTTTAAGTGTCAGTAGACAGGTTACAGGATGGCTCATGTGTGCATTATACATTTGGAAAGGAGCATTTGTGAAAGGGGCCGTGTTTAGCAGACTTCACTTTCAGAGAACCAATTACCTGCATCATTTTATTTAATAAAAATCAAAAAGTCCCTGGCTATCCTGTCATTGCAAGTGGTAATCCATCACAGCGATCCAGCCACAACTGCCTCTGCTGGGCATGTTGGCAGGGAGTTAGGCACGGTTCGTGTGAGCCTTGTCACGGAATGGGAGGTGATCCTGACCACTTTTATTATTCTCAAAAGGAGAAAGATATGAGATCCAGACCCTCCTGCTGTGCTACCTAGCTGGGAGTTAGACATGAATGATGTGGATCACAATTTTGTTTTGGGAAATGCCCATGACCTCTATTATACTTCTCAAATTCTACATCCAGAGGCACTCTTGCACATGCTAGGTGTGATGGCAGGGTGTTATGGATCGTGGTAAAGGTCCAGGTGTGGTATCGCAAGTCATCAAGTTAACTCCTTTTTATACTTACCCCTATTTTTAGCAGCTCCTAATATTGGTTTTCAAAGAAGTGAGTCAGGGTATATATTAAGGCTTATGAAGCAAATTAAGTGCAATCCAAGACTGCTCTAATACCAGTCACTGTGTGTCTGTGGTACATGCTAGTGACTCCCACTCTTACAGGGAATTCTGATCAGGGAGTCTGGGTAGAGTAATGATAGTTGATATGTGAAATCAAGTGCCACTGCTTAACCATAGTGGGCCTTTTTCCACTTTTCAGCTTTCAACCAGGTCACAGGTCACAGGGGACCCAACTGCTTTCTTTTCAGATGTGACAGTTAACCTCAAAACACCTCATGGAAGTTCACTACCATGTTGCATTCACTTGATGGGAACAATATTATGTGGAAAGAAACTTCTGATTTTTCTCCGTACATGTTTCCTCCCAAGCAGATTCAATACTAGAGGAGACAAGAGTCTTTTTCCTCAGCTATATTGGTATCCATATTCTAAAAGAATTTCAATTATGTAAGTGACTTCCTTCTGCATCCTACCCACTCTGGCCGGGTACCAAGAAAACATTTAGGAATCTGACTCCATAGAATACTTGGTTAACTGAATAGATAGACTTATTAATTCTGTTATCTAGTAACTACCACTCCTGGTTACAGAGAATGCCCTTGGTATCAACAAGGGGAGACCATCTTCAGCAGTGATAGGTCACATGGGGAGGGGAGTCTTTCTGTATTTTTACTAAAGAGACTATTAGGTTTGATAATTATTATTAGGGTATTAGGTACTTTAGGGAAACTTCCATCAACATTAGTATAACACCTGTGTCCCTTGGTGAATTATTAGAAAATTGGGTTTGCAAGCATGTGAACTTAATCCTCTTATCACTGAAGGTATTTTGAGTCTTTGGGCCTGATAAAGGTTTTATACATGTTCGATTATGATCACTCGCCCTTCAACGACTCCTATCCACAGTCCCTTATCTGACAGAAGGGGGTCAATTATAGGAGGACTGACTGCCATACTTTGTATGAGATCATGCTCGGTGCTAGTATTCTTCCAATTATTGGTCATCTGATCCTAACATCCCTGATCTCTTTATTGTTAGGTGAGGTTGTTACATTAGGCACTGTCTGACACTAGGTTAGCAACATTCAGCTATTTATAATGATTCTGGAATTATTGCTATATCAGATGTTCGGATGTCATAGTTGTTTAAGTCAATTAATGATCACATCATTTTTTTCTATTGGAATATTAGGAGATTCCAGTGTGAATCACTACATAAAGCTCTTTTTTTGTATCAAATGTTTTTTTTGCAAGATTGACTCTTACATTCATATCCAGGGTCCTGCCTAGATTTCTTTCAGACAAGCTTTTTCATTCTCCTGGACTCTTCCTGGAGGGATGCCCAGGGTTTTTTCTAGTAAATTATTATATAGCACCTGGATGTAGGTTCCTCCTCATCCTTGTCCCACTTATAATCTTCAGTTATAATACACCTCTTTCTACTTCAAGGCGGTCAGGACTATACTGCAATGATAATCCCGAATAAGGGTGAATCTCTTTATTGTAGTTTTACTGACAGTCTTGCAAAATGTCTGTCTTGGGTTGATTAAGCTTTGTAAAAAATAGCAATGCCCTCAAAGACAATTTCCTGTAGAAAAAGTTAGCATGTTGGCTAATGCGCATACCCACAATGCCTTGCTGTTGTCACTCAGAACTGGAGGTGAACATCCAGCAATGGCTACTAAGTGGTGTTGTGGAATGTTTGACTTGGCTCAAATGGATTCTCCTACTTTCACATTTCAGGTAAAAGTTTTTTTTTCAAACCTTTTTAAACCCACCACATAATGCAGTGCAGCAACCGCCGCACTATAGTTAAGTTGAGTATTGAGTTCCATAGGAAACCTGAAAAATGAATTGCAAATAACGTTTGACTTGTACGACAAAATTGGCAGAAATTTTGCGAACAAAGTTTTACATACCGGCCCACACAGACTGGACATTTTGGGAAAGATCTGTTACAAAATAAAGAAGTTATAATGAAAACCAAAAAAGCATTTTTGGCCTAGTCCCCATTAATTTTCCCATAGATAAAAATGTTTGCTCAAGCTCACAGGGAAAACCGCTGGACAGTATTGGGTCAGGTATGAAACAACTTGGGCACGAACCATTGACTCGATTTCAAAATGGTGGGGGGGTCTCTGGTTATTGCGTCCAGTAGTTTATCAAATATTTGACAGAGAAGGGGGTGCCCCCTTCTCCCAAAATTATAGTGATACTCCCATGGTGCTTTGCAGCAGAGAGTTTTGTCAGAAATAAAAAAGCCACATTTTTTTCTGCTCGATGCAATATATATCTGTGAATATTCAGGGTAATTTTCGGGGTTATCTGAAAATGAAAAGTTTAGAAAAATGCCATTTCAAGGAGGAAAAATATGAAATGGCATCAGGCTTGAGGTTGGGAGGGGGAAAGAGGACACAATTGGGCAGTTGGGGTGGGTGGAAGTCGGCTGGGATTAAGCTCTCAGCACAAAAGTTTTCGCATATTTAAGGTTCTTTTTTTTCATATTCGAGGTTCTTTTTCATATGCAAGGTTATTGTGCCCCACATACACTAACCGCAAATATTTAGGAAATATTCAGGGTTATTTGTGGTCCATTGTTGATATAACCATGGTTATGGGAAAAAGTGTAAAGATAAAAAGAGAGAGAGTTAAAATAATTAGATTAATAACAAAGAAAGTGGATTTTTACAGCAACAATGGGTGTGGGATAACCTATTGGGGCAACATGTCAAGGGGTCAATACACGATGGTCATGCTCGCTCTATGGCCACCAAGTGGGTCCAAAAGAAACATACTGGGGGAACATGTACAGTGTAATAAGGACACGGATTATGTCAGCGGAATAAGGAAACAAATGATAAAGTCAAAATTCACACGGCCATGGGCCCCTCTTGGAGCAGAGGTCAGTTCAGAGGGAGAAGAGGACGCCAAAGTTGATATTTTCAACAATATCCTCAGATGCCCATGTACGCCCCCCAGGGACCGTACCCAACGTTCCCTCCACCCAATCTTCCTTTTCCTCCCACCGATTTAGGGCCCCCACATATAGAAAATGTATTTCAGACCACAAGAAAGGCGTATCGGCGCTAAACACTTCAAACACTCCATCAGCCATCTACAACATTTCTAAACGAACACTTTCTGCACAGGAGACTGACATCTTGGAGAAGGGCTTTTCATTCATCCCTATGAAAAATCCTAGTCAGATGGACCTAGAAATAGAACTCCAGATTTTTTTCCGGAAAGTAGGCTTAAAAGATTACTTCGGCACTAGCAACACTGATGTTCAAAAAGATTACAACACACCATTCCATTTGAAGTCTACATTTACACCAACTTCCCAAATGGCCTCCACTGAAACCATTATTTTTCAGTGGTCAGTGCTTCGCGATTTTCATTCTATCTTTTCCACTCCAGTTGATGCTAAACACAAAAGGTTGTATAACTTCTCCAAGAGGGAATGGGAATGTCTAAAAAATCTTAAAGAAGACCCTTCGATCATTATCAAGTAAGCCAACAACGGCGGAGGGGTGGTGGTCTGCGATTCCACATACTATGATTCTGAGGTGACGAGACAGTTAAATAACACTTCCTTCTATTTGAAACTTTGAGGGGACCCCACAGACAGTATACGGAATGAGATTCTTGCCCTGGCTACACGGGCATGGGACATCGATATCTTGAGCCCTAAGGAATTTCAATTCCTTACTATCAAAGGGACTAGACCTCCTCTCTTCTACATTCTTCCTAAAATCCCTAAGGACAGATTGAATCCACCAGGAACACCTATAGTGTCTTTATGCGGGTCCAAATATAGAGCCACTGGGTAAATATCTTGATTTATTTCTCAAACCTCTTGCTGCCGATACTCCCACCTATTTGGCAGATACGACAGACGCCATCGTCCATTTGGAGGGCTTACCTTTTAATACTGCCACCAAACTATTCATCACTCTTGACGTGGAGTTGTTATATTCCAACATTCCAGTCAGAATCTCTGGCCATTATTAAATTTATTTTGGACATGAGAAGTGATCCCCAGCAGGTTCCTAGTGAATTCCTTATTGACCTCTTGGAAATTGCTCTGACCAAGAACTATTTTCGGTTCAACAAGGACTTCTTTTTGCAAATCAAGGGCACCGCCATGGGAGCCTCTTTTGCTCCAAACTATGCTACTTTATTTATGTGGGCATTTGAGAAAGTTTCCATCTTTGACAAATCTAATCCTTTTCTCCAATCTATTATCTTCTACTGAAGATACATAGATTACATTATAATAATCTGGCACAAAACTAAGGGAAACCATGAAGCTTTCGTGACATGGATGAATACTTTGAATGAACATCTTCGATTCACTATGTCCGTTGACAACATGGCAATACCATTTTTACCTCTTGTTGAAAGTTAAGGATGGGTTAATTGCAGTAGACTTATATCATAAACCCACGGACAGAAACACCATTCTTCATTTTGAAAGTTTCCACCAACAATCCTTAAGAGTTAGTATTCCTTACGGTCAATTTCTAAGGGCGAGGCGCAATTGCACTGATGAAAACGACCCAGGCTGATATCATAGAAAGTAGACTTTCCCACCGAGGATACCCTCATCATGTATTGCCCCAATCGCGCAAGAGGGCACACCACTTGTGACAACTCCAAACAGTCTAGAATGGTCTGTGCGATGACTTACGACACTCACCACTCGGCTATTAAGAAAGCCATCAGCAAACATTGGCATCTATTACAGTTGAGCAACTCAGACCTGGATTTTCCAATGTTTGCTTTTAAAAAAGGCAAAAACCTCAAGAGCTGGCTATCTAAAGCCGACAGGTCCTCTTTTAAAACAGGACCTAAAACCATTACTGAAATGTGGGGCATGAATAGAATTCATGGCCATTTTCCATTCCATGTGGGTACTGCTGCCACTGTGGGTCTACTACGGCTACCACCTCTGTGAACATCAAGAACAGGGTATGGAACCTCAGGGATCATACTACATGTAATTCAAAGAACGTAATATATGCTGTTAGATATCCCTGTGAAAAGACCTACATAGGTAAGACGTCCAGACCTGTGAAACTCAGAATTTCTGAACACAAGTCTAGGATACGCACTTGTAATCTTGCATCTCCCCTTGTGCCCCATTTTTTAGAATATCATCACAGTTGTGATGATTTACGTTGGTGGATCCTAGAACACGTAAGAGGCCCTGATCCCTATGCCTCCGTAAGCAGAGTTTCCGCCCGAGAACACTGGTGGATTTACAACACCCAAAGCCATCTAGTGGGTCTGAATACTCAGGAAGAGGGGGCATCGATCCCTTATGGATCTACCTAGGAAATGAACACTTAGTGGGTTTAGCTCTCATTTAATAGGGATTCTGTATCCACTATGTTCTGTCCATTCATGCCCCATTCTAAGGTTCTTTATCTCAGTTCTTTATTTCTTTATTTTAGTTTAGTCCTTTTTTTGGGTCGCCAGGTTAGTGATTTTTCCACCTTCCTTAGACACCTTCATCATCTTTATTATTATGTTTATTATTATTTTTCTCCTTCTCCTTTGACTGGTTGGCTTTTGGGCATATTGTTGTCTCTGCTTTTTCTTTCCCACAGTCCGCTATTATGTTGCAGACTGTTCTGTATTTAAACCCTTTTCCTATCACTGCTAGGACGTTTCGATAGGGGCACTAGTTTGCATCTTCTATTTCTTATCTCTCTTTGTTTTCTTTTTTTTGTTAATTATAGCATCTTCAGACAGAGAGGTCCTCCGGCTCTATTACCTCTCGTGGGGTTTTGGTAACACGTGGCCAAGGACATAGTTGCGCATTTCCCCCCAAGATAGCGACACCACGGCCCCCGCGATGGTGATTTCAGTTCAGCGCTGCAGCACTTGAATTTCAACGCGTGACATAGGATGCCACGATCCACCGATTTGTGTATTTAAAACTCACTTGCAGGCACCGTGGCAGATTCATTCTGTCTCTAATCGCTGCTGGATCCATTCGGAGGACTGTGCGGTTTAAAGCTGAAGGTAAGTCGAGTTGGTGCGGGCTTGAATAGTTCTTGAAAGGTGCTTTGGCGCACGCCAGGACCATGTGAGGTTGCCGTGCTATTCGCAACTCTCTCTATCTCACAGCCACTGTCGCCCCGATCGGGGACCATGGCAAGCCAGGTCGTCCTGCTAACTCACACATTGCTTTTTGCCTACGCGAAAGCAATGTGTCACCTGGTGAGCATCTGCAATCCAACGCTAACCGAAACAATTGAGAAACCCCTGACAGGCTTTCAGGCCATGCTCATTAACCACCCGCCTCCCGCGGCTTTTTGCAGTGTTATCATTGTTATTATTCCGCTCTAGCTTTAGTGGGTAGTGTACTTGACTTGACTAGATTTAACGCGGTACATGGTACACAGTTTGGTCATTTGGGCCATTAATTAATTTGCTACTCCATGCACCAACTACATATATCTCATGGCGCATGCCTTGCCATGTATATACATACATCGTCTATGGCCACGTTTCAGTTTAGTTTTCAATACAGTTTTTCATACTGTTCTCTTGCATTATTGCAGCTATTTGTTACCAAAGCATGTTGGACATTATCCCGCCCTGTTAGGGCGCATTCTGGAGGATGTGCACTTTCTAATCCTTGAATGCATCCGACCATTTGGTCTGAAATTTCACTTCTGCTCACCACCATTTAGGTGAGTATTATTCTCCGAGTCATTTATCACAATCCTTGATCTGTCTCATTCACTTTTCATTGATTTCAACTTTTCATTTTTAATTCTGGGATTGACTGCCATCTGATGTTCTGCCCCTGCTTTTTGGAGGGGCCATTAGTGATTTATTGCCCCTCTCACATTATAACATGCCTCTGTACTTGCTTTTTGCAGTTCTACTTCGTAGAGAACTTGCCTTGACATTGGTCCATATTTATTTCCTAAAGACTTACCCTCGGGAAGATGGGACCAGCCTTCTGTCGAGACAATGGTAATTCATCAATTAAATTGTAAAGCCTTTTTTTTATTTATTTTACTGTTAAACAAAATGAAACCACTAACAAAACTAATAACTAAATTACAAAAAAGACTTCTTAATAAGCGAAATGTCAACAGAAAGAACTTCTTATGTATCTGCGGAGGTGAATGGAATCACACTACGAGCACAGAACTATATTTTAATGAAGAAGCGTACAAACAAAAGCAAACAAATACAATTGCCATAAATAGCAGTGGTCGAGGTTATGAAAAAGTGAATAATACCATAATGGAACAAGAAGTACTCCTTACAAAAATATGCCCTGAAAACTCAGAATTACCCCTCCATTCAACTGAATCAGAACGTCTAGTGTACAAATGGCCATGCACGTCAATGTGTAACATTCCCAAACAATGTTTCAAATCTTTACGCCAATTCCTCAATAAATATGTAAAAAGCAAAGACAAAATCAAAATTAAATTACTGCAAAATATGGATACCTGTCCAGTGCGCAAGTACACAGGACTACAAGGACATTCATTGGCCTGCATTACAGGACCTACTTGTAAAACCACTTTCCATGATATCAAAAGGATATCAACACATCATTCAACTATAAGAAATCTAGTCTATAAACTGTACTATGCTAAAAGTCCTGCTTTAGCACTAGCACATTTAAATAACATCCTTCTAGCTGGTACAGCAAAAGACCTACTTGAAGAAATTGACTATATCCAGAAAAAATATTTTGGAAGTGAAAGCCATTTGCAGAATGAAATAGCTTTAAACCAATTAAGCAGCAATTCTACACATGGCAACCTTTTGCTAAACACATACAAAAAAGAAATACTAAAATTTAAAAGTGCATCAGCTGAAGTACCAAACCATGTATGTGTATGTTGCTGTAGAACTTTTTTATAAAAGTAACACAAAAACTGTAGACCTATCATACAAAATAGAAGACAATGAAGATTCTAAATGGTTTGAATTAGCTCTCTACTTTGTAGCAGAAAACAAATACGAAATAACTGACCCCGTAATACTTTGCAGTTACTGCACTACAAAACTTGACAACAACCAAACTCCTTCATGTGCTATCACAAATAATTTGGAATTATACCCACTACCAAAACCCCTACAACAACTTAATGTATATGAGAGCATCGTAAATCAAACAGTACACCCATTTCAAGCAATAATACTCCTTCAACCAAAAACAGCAAAATTACCTCCCTCTGAATTGGTAAAAGGCATTCGTGAAAAAGTAGTTTATTTACCATAAGATCTAAAAGAAAATGTGCATACTCTAGGAGTGCAACGTCCAATGCAGAAATCTTTAATTATCTTAGTAAATGGAGTACCTACAAAAGACAAAAAAATATGGCAACAGCTGGTAGATTTATATAAAGTTAGACACGCCTTCCTATATCTTAAAGAGAATAATGAATATTACAAAGAAATTAATATTGAAGAAAACTTGAAAGATACAGCTGAAATAATTCAAGAAACACAAGAAGCTGGTCAATTTGAGATACTAGATCCTGCTACAATATCAAAAACTTTAGACCATTATACAATTCATCCTTTGCACTCTAATGACACCATGGAAGATGTACTGGAAACGTACCAAATGCTTCAAACAAAAGGATCGCCAATCAGCATATGGGAAAAAAGTATAGAAGCACGTGCTTTTCCTCTACTCTTTCCTACTGGCAAAGGAGGAAGGTATGATGATAGACCTTTTCAAATATCAGCTTCAGAATAACGCTCATTACGGATGTATTCTGAAGATCCCAGATTTAGACAAAATGTGGAATACATATTCCACCTGCTCTTTGAAAGTGAACTAGCAACTTTATGTTACGGAGTTGCACACATATTGAAATCAGGATCACACTTTCAAAATATGAGGTTTTACAATCAAATATTACAAATCTATCAGCAAATATGCGTGGTACTAAAGAGTACTGGTTTCAACGTCATGGAGATGTATGTTGTATGATCAGAAACCTTGGCACACCCACTTGGTTTGTTACATTAAGTTGTGCAGAATATGCATGGGAAGATGTACATGATTTCCTACGCATATCAAATAAAAACAAATCAAACATAGATATACTAACACCTGGAGAACTTTGTTCTTTGGATCCTGTTAATGTTTCAAGATATTTTCACCATCGCTTCATTTCTATGCTACATTTTATTTGTAATATAACTGTTCCTCCCCTTGGAGAAGTGCAACACTTCTTTTGGAGAAAAGAATACCAAGCCACAGGAGCACCACATATCCACATGCTTTTATGGATTAAAGATGCTCCTAAATTTGGTCAAGACAGTGATGCCACTGTTTTACAGTTTATTGAAAAATATGTCACTTGTGAAATTCCATCAGAAGCCACAAATAATGATCTTCATGCACAAACTTTACAATTTCAAAGGCACAAATGTGGAAAATATTGTCCTCGCAAATTCAAAAAATGGAAATACTACACCAAATGCCGATTTGGTTTCCCTAGACCAGTTACAAATACAGGTCAAGTGAACAACCTCATGTCTTCAGTAAGACATAGTGTTAAAGGTAAGTCAGCTAAAAATACATATTACATAAAAAGAAAAGAAGAAAAATATATCAATGATTATAATGCAATCATTGCCCACTTATGGAAAGCAAACATAGATGTGCAGTACATTGCAGACAATTCTACTGCAGTTGCACGATATGTCACAGCATACTTAACTAAAGCAGAAAAGACAGAGCTCCAAGACCTCTGGAATGACCTGTCATCAGATAAAACAGTGTCTCAGAAAAATGCTCATCCATAGAGAATGTGGATCATATGAAGCAGCTGATCGTTTAACTGGTACTGCATTGTATGGTAAATCTGAAAATATAATATGGCTAAGTCTTGGTCCAGCTAAATCTAGAAAAAGAGTTCTAAAATCATACGAAGATATAGAAACAATAGCCAGACGTGATCCCAACAGCCAATACATTTTAAAAAACAATTTATTGGACACATACTACCCAAACAGAAGTAATACTTTGGAAAACATGTGTCTATACCACATAGCCCAAAACTACACATACAAAAATAATATGAAATCTGATGAAAAAAAAGGTAAATATAGAGTGACAAACTGTGAAGGCAGCTTAGTTAAACTCACTAAACCAAATTTAATTAATCATATCAAATTGTCATTAAAGACTCCTCAACATAAAGAAGTATATTACATGTCCCTGCTACAACTCTTCAAACCATGGAGAAAAGAAGAACAAATACTAGATAACTATGACTCATATGAGGATGCTTTCAAAGCAAATGAAAGCACTATAACTGATGTAAACTTTACACAGTACAAAACAATGTTGCACAATGAACAGCAACACAAAGAAGAACTCCAAGCCCAACTAGATAAGGACACTCCTGACAGTAGTCAACCTTCTATAACAGGAAGCCAAGAACCACTGGGAGAACCACTAATAATAAATGAGGCAGAATTAGCTATGATAGAAGTACAAAACACCATGGGCCTCATTACACGGATGGCGCTGGACCAAGGTGCTGTTAGCACCTTGGTCCATGCCGGTAAAATACTGGAATCGCCTTGGTGGAAAGGGGAATTACCGCCCGATTCCAAGGTTGGTGGGGCGGTAATTCCCCTTACCTCCATTGCCCTTCCCCATTCCCATTTTTGCCCCATAGGGCTCTATGGGAATGAGGAAGGCGCTAATTACAGTGCCGCAAATTGCGGTAATGTAATTAGCTCCCTGGTCCCTTCGCGGGTTGGTTTTTAACGCCTGCAAAAAGCAGGCGTTAAATTCACTAACCCGCAAAGGGACCTCGTAGTAAACCCTTACCGCCTACCGTGTAATGAGGCCCCATGTGTCAGTATGAAGATAAAGAAGACTTAACTATACTACAATCAAAACTAAACAATGAGCAACGTAGCATTTTTCAAGAAGTAACAAAACAAATTGCACATGGTGTAAAACATGAAAATAAAGAATGTTCCTGCCATAATTATAAACCTATACTACTGTACGTCAGTGGTGAAGCTGGTTCTGGCAAAACATTCCTAATCAACATCATCAGTAAGTTCCTTCAACAATTGACAAACAACAAACTGTCAGCTGTTGTCACTGCCCCCACAGGTTTAGCTGCCTACAACATAGGTGGTGTTACATTACACCAATTACTACTATTACCAGTAGAACACCAGAACAAATTAGACTATTACAAACTTTCTGCAGAAGCTGCAATGGAACTACGCAGAGGATTGAAACAAATGAAAATGCTACTAATAGATGAAGTGAGCATGGTCTCCAACCTGATGTTAGCTTTGATTCACCTCAGATTACAAGAAGTACTCAAAACAGACTATGAAGAGATCTTTGCAGGAAAACACATTATTGTTTTTGGAGATCTGCTTCAATTAACACCAGTAAAAGGAGAGCCTATTTTTAAAACATTAGGACACAAACTCTGCCATAAAACTGTTGGCAGCATTGGAAATGTCAACCTTCGGCAACATTTCCAATACAGAGAATTAACAGAAAACATGCGGCAATCTGCAGATCTCACTTATGCCAACATTTAAAAAAGTATCAGAGTTGGTATACTTTCTTAAGAAGCAGAAGCAATATTGAAAACCTGGCACATTAATGCACTTTATGGCGATAATGCATGTGCTACAGATGTTATGGAACAATTAGCCCACAAAAATGTCAATTGTATGGCCTTAATTCCAACTCTTGCAAGCTGTTTCAAGTTCAATGAAATCATGCTAAGTAAAGAAATGTAACCAATCATGGAAATTAGCACCACAGACAAACTAGATGTACACGGTATGACACTACCCATGTGTGACCAAGCCACAACAAGACTAAATAGTTTAGATAAATCAATCTCAAACACAGCAGGCTTAGAAAAGATATTAAAATTATCCTTAAATTGCAGAGTAATGCTTAAACGTAACCTTGACGTGGACCAAGGACTAGTTAATGGAGCACTGGGTACAGTTGTTGGCTTTCAAACATACCCACGCAACAACAAAATTCAGTTTGTCAATATATTCTTTGACAAACTTCCAGAAGTAAAAAGGATAGGACGCTCAACAGCTAGATTCCTTCTCTTCAAAGATATGTATGTACGCAGAGAACAATTTTCTCTAACTCTTGCATACGCAGTACCGATTCATAAATCACAAGGTCTTACCCTAGACAAAGCAATGATAGATATTCGTAACACAGTCTTTAAAGAAGGCATGAGCTACGTAGCACTATCACGCTTACGTACACTTGACGGTCTATTTCTAATCAACTTTGATGCAAGTGAAATAAATGCTGATATTCCTTGCATTTTAGAATACAATAGACTTCGCTCACTATACACCCCCCACCTAAACACATATTCTGTTCCACAAAAAGTAAAACGTTATAAAAGAAAAATAAATCAAACAGAAATGCAACAGGATGTCACTGCAAATCCTCCAAAGAGAGTAAAAGAAACGCATACTTCATCAAGTACCACAAGCAAAAAAGAATCAATTAGGGAAAGTAAACCAGGTACTTCTTTAAAGAAGGAAGACAAACTCCAAAAAAAGCAGTTAGATACAGAACTACCTGGACCATTTAAATTCTCAAATATAGTTGGTGTAAGTTGCTACGCAAATGTAGCAATGAATATTCTATTTCCATTACCACCAATTGTTGACAACATTTACTTACACAGTACAGACCCATTGTGTTTGCAAATGTTAGTACTTCACAGAAATGCAGCAAACAATCCTGACAACACGTATAGTGTTTATGGAATAAGTCAACAATTGGACTACTGTGCTGGAATGGTGAAATTCACTATAAACTCACAGGAAGATCCACAAGAATTTCTAATATACTTACTACAAGTACTGGAAAACAAAAACATACCTATAAATGAAATCTTTCAGATTTAATACATGTGGAAACATACATGCACTCTCTGCAACAATGTGACACAAGAAGAAATCCCCAATGAACGCTTCATATATATATCAATACCAAATTGTGAATCCATTCCATTTCAGCGACTTGTACAAAATGCAAACCATGGTAGATTATGCTCTACCTGCAATTCAGATAATCGCTCCACATTAGTAATACAAACACATAGTAAATACATAATACTAATGCTTCTACGTTACAATGCAGATGGTACCAAAAACAACTGCAAGCTGACTTCATTCACACATGGTCAAATATCACTTGGTAAGAAAACCTTCACAACAATAGGTATAATCTACCACGCAGGAGCCACAACCAATTCAGGGCACTACACTGCATATATGAAAAAGAAATGTGGATGGTTTGAATGTAATGATAGTACCATTTCTCTAAAGGAGAGATTACCAGCAAATCTTACAAACGGTTATTTGATGTTCTTAAAACCAAAATTTGATAACTAAACTGTATTTAAACCCTAAGTAAACTTGTGTTAAAAGAATGTAAACTGTTAGAATACTCCAAAAGCTATCTAACTGCTCAAAGATTCTACAACAACTAATCAGATAAATGAATACCACTAAATTAGACCAAAAAATACACAGTTAGAATACGCCAATTGGTATCTAACTGTCCCAAAATTTAACAATATCCAAATAGATAAATCAATGCCACTAAAATATATCAAAAAAATAGACAGTTAGAATACGCCAATTGGTATCTAACTGCTCCAAAATTTTATAATAGCCAAACAAATAAATATGTTACTGCTCCAAAAAAATGCAACAAGCCAAAGTATAAAGCATTAGTGAGAAACAACAAGTGAACACTGAAAACAAACAAACAAATAAACTGTAGCATAACAGAAAAAGGGCTTTTTTTAAAATCCAACATGGATTTATTTTCTCCCACAGACCCAATGATTTTAGCAACACATACAGAAACTGAGCAAATTGCACAGTACTCTGATTTGTAATCTACTAAATATGAGGGTCCAAAAAAAAAAAAAACATGTTGATTATACAATGTAATAAGTCATTACAAAAAACGAATACTAACATGCTATTTTCTTTTATCACAGAAATTAACAAGAAATACATTTACTCCGGTTACTAGACCAAACAGTAAGTATACAATAATAAGGAGAACCATCGCAGCATATCACATCCATAGTATCTAATACCTTTGTTCCTTATACATTTGTTTTTCACCCAAAGTCATAAGCAAATATGAATGTGATATTCTGCGGTGGTTGTGGCCAGGGCATAGAGTCTTGGGTGTATGGCCAAATGGCCATACACCCAAGAATCTATGCCCTGGCCACAACCACCGCAGCATATCACATCCATTTAGTCAAACATTTCAACTATGGTCTATGGAAACTTTGAATGTCCGCCGACATTATGAGTGTTCTTAGAACACTTTCAACTTGCCAGCGAACAATGTGGACAGCGTTTTCAGGACACCCCCTATGAACATTTCAGAACAACGCGATAGTTCTTAGAACACTTTCAACTTGACAACGAACAATACGGACAGTGTCCTCAGAACACCCCCATTTCGTTTATTTGCAAACATTTCAGGACACCCGAAGTGTTCTAAGAACACATTCAACTTGCCAGCGAACAATACGAACATCATATTCAGGACACCCCCTACGAACATTTCAGAACAACGCAAGAGTTCTTAGAACACATTCAACTTGACAGAGAACAATACGGACAGCGCCCTCAGGACACCCCCATTTTGTTTATTTGCGAACATTTCAGTACACCGCGAGTGTTCTTAGAAAACATTCAACTTGCCAGCGAACAATACGACTACGCCTTCAGGACACCCCCTACGAACATTCCAGGACACCGCGAGTGTTCTTAGAAACGTCTTCAGAACACCCCCATTTTGTTTATTTGCGAACATTTCAGGACACCGCAAGTGTTCTTAGAACACATTCAACTTGACAGAGAACAATACGGACAGCGTCCTCAGGACACCCCCTACGAACATTCCCCGGACACCGCGAGTGTTCTTAGAAACGTCTTCAGAAAACACCCATTTTGTTTATTTGTGAACATTTCAGAACACCGCGAGTGTTCTTAGAACATATTCAACGTGACAGAGAACAATACGGACTGCGTCCTCAGAACACCCCCATTTTGTTTATTTGCGAACATTTCAGGACACCGCGAGTGTTCTTAGAAGCGTCTTCAGAACACCACCATCTTGTTTATTTGCGAACATTTCAGGACACCGCGAGTCTTCTTAGAACACATTCAACTTGACAGAGAACAATACGGACAGCGTCTTCAGGACACCCCCATTTTGTTTATTTGCGAACATTTCAGGACACCGCGAGTGTTCTTAGAAGCATCTTCAGAACACTACCATCTTGTTTATTTGCGAACATTTCAGGACACCGCGCGTATTCTTAGAACACATTCAACTTGACAGAGAACAATACGGACAGCGTCCTCAGGACACCCCCATTTTGTTTATTTGCGAACATTTCAGGACACCGCGAGTGTTCTTAGAACACATTCAACTTGCCAGCCAACTTGACAGCCACAACCCCCCATTCATATTTGCGAACATTTCAGGACACAGCGAGTGTTCGACAACGTCTTCAGAACACCCCCATTTTGTGTATTTGCGAACATTTCAGGACACCGCAAGTATTCTTAGAACACATTCAACTTGACAACGAACAATACGGACAGCGTCCTCAGGACACCCCCATTTTGTTTATTTGCGAACATTTCAGGACACCGCGAGTGTTCTTAGAACAGTTTCAGCTTGCTTACGAACAAAACGGACACATATTGAGTCCTCAGAACACCCCCCATTCAGTTTATTTAGAACATTTCAGAACACCTGTGATGTCCGCAGACAAATCGAACACAAAAAGAATGTCTAACACATAAAAAAACACAACTACCGTGGCCATGTAATATTGAACAATAGGTGGACAAGGGGGAAACGTGGGGTCCTATTGAGTGGATCTGGTCCCAGGGAGTGGACCAGGGGGACAGGGCCTCTTAACAGTACTTTAATTATTGTCTTTCGTTCTCAACAGAGTTAGCTAGGCATTTTAGCATCAAACCAATAGTGCTGGTACTTTAAGAGCAGGGATTGAGTCACAGAGCTGTGTCAAAAGAGGGCAACAATGCAGTGCTGTTAGTTGGCACTGTCGGCTTTTGGGTCGAAGATGCTGGGAATGGCGGACAGTGTCAGGTCAGACACAGGCACATGGAGACTTCTCTTCAGCGGCGAGTGAGCTTGGCTAGTTCAATACAGCGCTGGGGCACTGCAGCAGCATGGGTTTAGAGCTCAAAGAAGCTTGTGACCAGGCAGCGTTGTCAACTTGAGGATGCTAAAAAACTCAGCAGTTATCAGATACAGAGAAGGCAGAGTTTCAGAATCAGCATTGAGCAAACATGGAAATGCAGAGGCTGTTAAGGATTGAGGCCAAAGATGACTGTAGAGGTTCTTGTGCAACAGCTTGGACAATGTTGATGGTTCTCAAACTGGTGTTTAAGTGGTTAAGAGATGCAGATGCAGGGTGAGCTAGAGGGTAACTTAATTGGTTCTGAAGTTGCTGGGAGGCAGAGTACAGGGATTCCAGGTCAAGATGAGTCCTTCTTTTGCACTCCCAATCCATTGAGCCTGGCTGGAATCTACATGAAGTCCCAGCACCTCCATTGACAAAGTCCTGGTTCCAGTGCAGCCACAGTAAGGGCTTGGTCCAATAGCAGATACCTCCAGTGTTCCCTGGGGATGGTTAGAGGGCAGAACTCGCTCTGCCTTGTATGTCTTCTGTCTTTATCTCCCTTGGCAGAGTACTTGGGGATCGACTGCACCCAAACATAGGTGCAGATTATTTTTTCTTGTCCTTGTGGAAGTTCACAGATAAATAAAAAAAAGAGTGGGTGCTCCTCTGCTTTGAACAGTAAAAGGCCACAGAAGATTGACCCAAAACAGGCCTGCTCTATGTTGTAACAAGTGCCCTTTTACATATGATGTCACATCCAGAGTACCTTGCTTGCAGGAAATGCGGGGATCAGGAAAAGGAAGAAGCCGTTAACAAAAAGCAAGATAGTTTGCCCCTTCTTCTGGTCAATCTTCCCTCTCTGGCTTCTCTAAGTCTGCCCCCTTCCCATGCATACTATCTTCAAAAGGCCTCCAGGGATCAACAACATGTTGTGAGGCTGGATTTGTTACATCAGTGCTGCCTCTGAAATACTGTTCCCAGAAGATCTCCTGTGGATCCTTTTATAACCAGGAGTAAGGTGTGACCCTTTCTGCTTGAGGAATCAATGAACCACAATCCCAGCCATTGTTCCACAAGGCAGCCTAGACACCAATACATGTCAGTCCAGTCATAGTTAAGCCCTGGTTACATAGTTGACACTGGTGTGATGTCAAATCGATGTGGCTTAATTATGTGTCCTTAGCAGTCATAATGCCACAACCAGGCATGGCTTATATTTAAAAATGTATGTGCCATCAGATTGTTTAAGGTATACAATTATCAGAATTTAGTTTGGAGATGCCGATACTTAAAATGTTATCTGTGCTTGCAGGGACTTTGTGTCCCGCATGTCAGCAATGAGCAGGTTACCTTATAATCAGCTCAGAGATAGTGCTTTAAGTGTCAGTAGACAGGTTACAGGATGGCTCATGTGTGCATTATACATTTGGAAAGGAGCATTTGTGAACCGTGTTTAGCAGACTTCACTTTCAGAGAACCAATTACCTGCATCATTTTATTTAATAAAAATCAAAAAGTCCCTGGCTATCCTGTCATTGCAAGTGGTAATCCATCACAGCGATCCAGCCACAACTGCCTCTGCTGGGCATGTTGGCAGGGAGTTAGGCACGGTTCGTGTGAGCCTTGTCACAGAATGGGAGGTGATCCTGACCACTTTTATTATTCTCAAAAGGAGAAAGATATGAGATCCAGACCCTCCTGCTGTGCTACCTAGCTGGGAGTTAGACATGAATGATGTGGATCACAATTTTGTTTTGGGAAATGCCCATGACCTCTATTATACTTCTCAAATTCTACATCCAGAGGCACTCTTGCACATGCTAGGTGTGATGGCAGGGTGTTATGGATCATGGTAAAGGTCCAGGTGTGGTATCGCAAGTCATCAAGTTAACTCCTTTTTATACTTACCCCTATTTTTAGCAGCTCCTAATATTGGTTTTCAAAGAAGTGAGTCAGGGTATATATTAAGGCTTATGAAGCAAATTAAGTGCAATCCAAGACTGCTCTAATACCAGTCACTGTGTGTCTGTGGTACATGCTAGTGACTCCCACTCTTACAGGGAATTCTGATCAGGGAGTCTGGGTAGAGTAATGAGATTTCAGTCTAGTTGATATGTGAAATCAAGTGCCACTGCTTAACCTTAGTGGGCCTTTTTCCACTTTTCAGCTTTCAACCAGGTCACAGGTCACAGGTCACAGGGGACCCAACTGCTTTCTTTTCAGATGTGACAGTTAACCTCAAAACACCTCATGGAAGTTCACTACCATGTTGCATTCACTTGATGGCAACAATATTATGTGGAAAGAAACTTCTGATTTTTCTCCGTAAATGTTTCCTCCCAAGCAGATTCAATACTAGAGGAGACAAGAGTCTTCTTCCTCATCTATATTGGTATCCATATTCTAAAAGAATTTCAATTATGTAAGTGACTTCCTTCTGCATCCTACCCACTCTCGCCGGGTACCAAGAGAACATTTAGGAATCTGACTCCATAGAATACTTGGTTAACTGAATAGATAGACTTATTAATTCTGCTATCTAGTAACTATCACTCCTGGTTACAGAGAATGCCCTTGGTATCAACAAGGGGAGACCATCTTCAGCAGTGATAGGTCACATGGGGAGGGGAGTCTTTCTGTATTTTTACTAAAGAGACTATTAGGTTTGATAATTATTATTAGGGTATTAGGTACTTTACGGAAACTTCCATCAACATTAGTATAACACCTGTGTCCCTTGGTGAGTTATTAGAAAATTGGGTTTGCAAGCATGTGAACTTAATCCTCTTATCACTGAAGGTATTTTGAGTCTTTGGGCCTGATAAAGGTTTTATACATGTTCGATTATGATCACTCGCCCTTCAACGACTCCTATCCACAGTCCCTTTCTGACAGAAGGGGGTCAATTATAGGAGGACTGACTGCCATACTTTGTATGAGATCATGCTCAGTGCTAGTATTCTTCCAATTATTGGTCATCTGACCCTAACATCCCTGATCTCTTTATTGTTAGGTGAGGTTGTTACATTAGGCACTGTCTGACACTAGGTTAGCAACATTCAGCTATTTATAATGATTCTGGAATTATTGCTATATCAGATGTTCGGATGTCATAGTTGTTTAAGTCAATTAATGATCACATCATTTTTTTCTATTGGAATATTAGGAGATTCCAGTGTGAATCACTACATAAACCCTTTTTTTTTGTATCAAATATTTTGTTTGCAAGATTGACTCTTACATTCATATCCAGGGTCCTGCCTAGATTTCTTTCAGAAAAGCTTTTTCATTCTCCTGGACTCTTCCTGGAGGGATGCCCAGGGTTTTTTCTAGTAAATTATTATATAGCATTTGGATGTAGGTTCCTCCTCATCCTTGTCCCACTTATAATCTTCAGTTATAATACACTTCTTTCTACTTCAAGGCGGTCAGGACTATACTGCAATGATAATCCCGAATAAGGGTGAATCTCTTTATTGTAGTTTTACTGACAGTCTTGCAAAATGTCTGTCTTGGGTTGATTAAGCTTTGTAAAAAATAGCAATGCCCTCAAAGACAATTTCCTGTAGGAAATGTTAGCATGTTGGCTAATGTGCATACACACAATGCCTTGCTGTTGTCACTCAGAACTGGAGGTGAACATCCAGCAATGGCTACTAAGTGGTCTTGTGGAATGTTTGACTTAGCTCAAATGGATTCTCCTACTTTCACATTTCAGGTAAAAGTTTTTTTTTTTCAAACCTTTTTAAACCCACCACATAATGCAGTGCAGCAACCGCCGCACTATAGTTGAGTATTGAGTTCCATAGGAAACCTGAAAAATGAATTGCAAATAACGTTTGACTTGTACGACAAAATTGGCAGAAATTTTGCGAACAAAGTTTTACATACCGGCCCACACAGACTGGACATTTTGGGAAAGATCTGTTACAAAATAAAGAAGTTATAATGAAAACCAAAAAAGCATTTTTGGCCTAGTCCCCATTAATTTTCCCATAGATAAAAATGTTTGCTCAAGCTCACAGGGAAAACCGCTGGACAGTATTGGATCAGGTATGAAACAACTTGGGCACGAACCATTGACTCGATTTCAAAATGGTGGGGGGGTCTCTGGTTATTGCGTCCAGTAGTTTATCAAATATTTGACAGAGAAGGGGGTGTCCCCTTCTCCCAAAATTATAGTGATACTCCCATGGTGCTTTGCAGCAGAGAGTTTTGTCAGAAATAAAAAAGCCACATTTTTTTCTGCTCGATGCAATATATATCCGTGAATATTCGGAGTAATTTTCGGGGTTATCTGAAAATGAAAAGTTTAAAAAAATGCCATTTCAAGGAGGAAAAATATGAAATGGCATCAGGCTTGAGGTTGGGAGGGGGAAAGGGGACACTGTGTTAAATTGGGCAGTTGGGGTGGGTGGAAGTCGGCTGGGATCAAGCTCTGAGCACAAAAGTTTTCGCATATTTGAGGTTCTTTTTTTTCATATTCGAGGTTCTTTTTCATATGCGAGGTTATTGTGCCCCACATACACTAACCGCAAATATTTAGGAAATATTCAGGGTTATTTGTGGTCCATTGTTGATATAACCATGGTTATGGGAAAAAGTGTAAAGATAAAAAGAGAGAGAGTTAAAATAGTTAGATTAATAACAAAGAAAGTGGATTTTTACAGCAACAATGGGGTGTGGGATAACCTATTGGGGCAACATGTCAAGGGGTCAATACACGATGGTCATGCTCACTCTATGGCCACCAAGTGGGTCCAAAAGAAACATATTGGGGGAACATGTACAGTGTAATAAGGACACGGATTATGTCAGCGGAATAAGGAAACAAATGATAAAGTCAAAATTCACACGGCCATGGGCCCCTCTTGGAGCAGAGGTCAGTTCAGAGGGAGAAGAGGACGCCAAAGTTGATATTTTCATCAATATCCTCAGATGCCCATGTACGCCCCCCAGGGACCGTACCCAACGTTCCCTCCACCCAATCTTCCTTTTCCTCCCACCGATTTAGGGCCCCCACATATAGAAAATGTATTTCAGACCACAAGAAAGGCGTATTGGCGCTAAACACTTAAAACACTCCATCAGCCATCTACAACATTTCTAAACGAACACTTTCTGCACAGGAGACTGACATCTTGGAGAAGGGCTTTTCATTCATCCCTATGAAAAATCCTAGTCAGATGGACCTAGAAATAGAACTCCAGAATTTTTTCCGGAAAGTAGGCTTAAAAGATTACTTCGGCACTAGCAACACTGATGTTCAAAAAGATTACAACACACCATTCCATTTGAAGTCTACATTTACACCAACTTCCCAAATGGCCTCCCCTGAAACCATTATTTTTGAGTGGTCAGTGCTTCGCGATTTTCATTCTATCTTTTCCACTCCAGTTGATGCTAAACACAAAAGGTTGTATAACTTCTCCAAGAGGGAATGGGAATGTCTAAAAAATCTTAAAGAAGACCCTTCGATCATTATCAAGTAAGCCGACAAAGGCGGAGGGGTGGTGGTCTGCGATTCCACATACTATGATTCTGAGGTGACGAGACAGTTAAATAACACTTCCTTCTATTTGAAACTTTGAGGGGACCCCACAGACAGTATACGGAATGAGATTCTTGCCCTGGCTACACGGGCATGGGACAGCGATATCTTGAGCCCTAAGGAATTTCAATTCCTTACTATCAAAGGGTCTAGACCTCCTCTCTTCTACATTCTTCCTAAAATCCATAAGGACAGATTGAATCCACCAGGAACACCTGTAGTGTCTTTATGCGGGTCCAAATATAGAGCCACTGGGTAAATATCTTGATTTATTTTTCAAACCTCTTGCTGCCGATACTCCCACCTATTTGGCAGATACGACAGACGCCATCGTCCATTTGGAGGGCTTACCTTTTAATACTGCCACCAAACTATTCATCACTCTTGACGTGGAGTTGTTATATTCCAACATTCCAGTCAGAATCTCTGGCCATTATTAAATTTATTTTGGACATGAGAAGTGATCCCCAGCAGGTTCCTAGTGAATTCCTTATTGACCTCTTGGAAATTGCTCTGACCAAGAACTATTTTCGGTTCAACAAGGACTTCTTTTTGCAAATCAAGGGCACCGCCATGGGAGCCTCTTTTGCTCCAAACTATGCTACTTTATTTATGTGGGCATTTGAGAAAGTTTCCATCTTTGACAAATCTAATCGTTTTCTCCAATCTATTATCTTCTACTGAAGATATATAGATTACATTATAATAATCTGGCACAAAACTAAGGGAAACCATGAAGCTTTCCTGACATGGATGAATACTTTGAATGAACATCTTCGATTCACTATGTCCATTGACAACATGGCAATAGCATTTTTACCTCTTGTTGAAAGTTAAGGATGGGTTAATTGCAGTAGACTTATATCGTAAACCCACGGACAGAAACACCATTCTTCATTATGAAGGTTTCCACCAACAATCCTTAAGAGTTAGTATTCCTTACGGTCAATTTCTAAGGGCGAGGCACAATTGCACTGATAAGAAAGATTTTTCCACCCAGGCTGATATCATAGAAAGTAGACTTTCCCACCGAGGATACCCTCATCATGTATTGCGCCAATCGCGCAAGAGGGCACACCACCAACATCGCGAGATTCTGCTAAGTACACTTGTGACAACTCCAAACAGTCTAGAATGGTCTGTGCGATGACTTACGACACTCACCACTCGGCTATTAAGAAAGCCATCAGCAAAGATTGGCATCTATTACAGTTGAGCAACTCAGACCTGGATTTTCCAATGTTTGCTTTTAAAAAAGGCAAAAACCTCAAGAGCTGGCTATCTAAAGCCGACAGGTCCTCTTTTAAAACAGGACCTAAAACCATTACTGAAATGTGGGGCATGAATAGAATTCATGGCCATTTTCCATTCCATGTGGGTACTGCTGCCACTGTGGGTCTACTACGGCTACCACCTCTGTGAACATCAACAACAGGGTATGGAACCTCAGGGATCATACTACATGTAATTCAAAGAACGTAATATATGCTGTTAGATATCCCTGTGAAAAGACCTACATAGGTAAGACGTCCAGACCTGTGAAACTCAGAATTTCTGAACACAAGTCTAGGATACGCACTTGTAATCTTGCATCTCCCCTTGTGCCCCATTTTTTAGAATATCATCACAGTTGTGATGATTTACGTTGGTGGATCCTAGAACACGTAAGAGGCCCTGATCCCTATGCCTCCGCAAGCAGAGTTTCCGCCCGAGAACACTGGTAGATTTACAACACCCAAAGCCATCTAGTGGGTCTGAATACTCAGGAAGAGTGGGCATCGATCCCTTATGGATCTACATAGGAGATGAACACTTAGTGGGTTTAGCTCTCATTTAATAGGGATTCTGTATCCACTATGTTCTGTCCATTCATGCCCCATTCTAAGGTTCTTTATCTCAGTTCTTTATTTCTTTATTTTAGTTTAGTCCTTTTTTTGGGTCGCCAGGTTAGTGATTTTTCCACCTTCCTTAGACACCTTCATCATCTTTATTATTAAGTTTATTATTATTTTTTCTCCTTCTCCTTTGACTGTTTGGCTTTTGGGCATATTGTTGTCTCTGCTTTTTCTTTCCCACAGTCCGCTATTATGTTGCAGACTGTTCTATATTTAAACCCTTTTCCTATCACTGCTAGGACGTTTTGATAGGGGCACTAGTTTGCATCTTCTATTTCTTATCTCTCTTTGTTTTCTTTTTTTTGTTAATTATAGCATCTTCAGACAGAGAGGTCCTCCGGCTCTATTACCTCTTGTGGGGTTTTGGTAACACGTGGCCAAGGACATAGTTGGGCATTTCCCCCAAGATAGCGACACCACGGCCCCCGCGATGGTGATTTCAGTTCAGCGCTGCAGCACTTGAATTTCAACGCGTGACATAGGATGCCACGATCCACCGATTTGTGTATTTAAAACTCACTTGCAGGCACCGTGGCAGATTCATTCTGTCTCTAATCGCTGCTGGATCCATTCGGAGGACTGTGCGGTTTAGAGCTGAAGTTAAGTCGGGTGGGTGCGGTCTTGAATAGTTCTTGAAAGGTGCTTTGGCGCACGCCAGGACCATGTGAGGTTGCAGTGCTATTCGCAACCCTCTCTATCTCACAGCCACTGTCGCCCCGATCGGGGACCATGGCAAGCCAGGTCGTCATGCTAACTCACACATTGCTTTTTGCCTACGCGAAAGCAATGTGTCACCTGGCGAGCAGCTGCAATCCAACGCTAACCGAAACAATTGAGAAACCCCTGACATGCTTTCAGGCCATGCTCATTAACCACCCGCCTCCCGCGGCTTTTTGCAGTGTTATCATTGTTATTATTCCGCTCTAGCTTTAGTGGGTAGTGTACTTGACTTGACTAGATTTAACGCGGTACATGGTACACAGTTTGGTCATTTGGGCCATTAATTAATTTGCTACTCCATGCACCAACTACATATATCTCATGGCGCATGCCTTGCCATGTATATACATACATCGTCTATGGCCACGTTTCAGTTTAGTTTTCAATACAGTTTTTCATACTGTTCTCTTGCATTATTGCAGCTATTTGTTACCAAAGCATGTTGGACATTATCCCGCCCTGTTGGGGCGCATTCTGGAGGATGTGCAATTTCTAATCCTTGAATGCATCCGACCATTTGGTCTGAAATTTCACTTCTGCTCACCACCATTTAGGTGAGTATTATTCTCCGAGTCATTTATTACAATCCTTGATCTGTCTCATTCACTTTTCATTGATTTCAACTTTTAATTTTTAATTCTGGGATTGACTGCCATCTGATGTTCTGCCCCTGCTTTTTGGAGGGGCCATTAGTGATTTATTGCCCCTCTCACATTATAACATGCCTCTGTACTTGATTTTTGCAGTTCTACTTCGTAGAGAACTTGCCTTGACACTGGTCCATATTTATTTCCTAAAGACTTACCCTCGGGAAGATGGGACCAGCCTTCTGTCGAGACAATGGTAATTCATCAATTAAATTGTAAAGCCTTTTTCTCCCACCTAATAGTATAAAGGTCTTTTCCGGACACTTTCACAAGGAGGGGCCTCCTGTTCGTTATTTACAGATCACCTTTGTTTGTTTTCTCTGGTTTTAATGCAATCATTTATGGTTTTGCTTTACTGCTTTTTTGTCTCTTCTTTTTATGATGTTTTAGGTGAGACTATGGATTCAGCTTGTATAATCTTCATAGCTGATTGCACTATTGTCTTATACACATATATATCGCAATTTCAAGTGGCAACTATCCTAATGGGAGTGTGCCGTCCTGAAGAAGATGGGCATCAACCGTGAAACAGCTAAATGCTCCGCACCATCGCAACTACCTTTTTTCATCCATGCCAGACCTCTTGTTAAATATGGGTTATCACAGTTTAGAAGTCGACGTACGGCACCCCTTTACTAGTTTTTGAGGAAATCACCTGTTTTGACTATATATTTGTGATTCTTTTTAAGATTGCTTTGTATTTCTGCTAATGCATCTGTAGCTTCTGACCCCAACTCGGGTGATCCCCTTGACCCTTTTGGTGTCCAGATAGCTCGGCAGCATTATGTTAGCCTTGACTGGTTTGACAGTCTTGTTTTTACATAAGCACTTTGTTTGTCTTTGCACTTTACTTCTACAAATAATATGCTTAGATTAGATTTGAGCTCATAATAAGGTTTAATATGTATGTTTTAAACAAATAATGAAATTTAAATAAAGTAATCATATTTTCCAGTAGATTTTTGCTTGTTTTGATCTGTAATTTCGAATTTGTAGGCCCTTTCCCTGGTTTAATGCCGGTTCTCTTTATAATTTATTTCCTTATTCCGCTGACATAATCCGTGTCCTTATTATATTTATTGCTTCCTCTCTGTCAGCGACGTAGAGGTTACCCATCTTTTGTTTGACGGAACATGTACAGTGGACACAGCCGAAGTCCATGGCTAGTGGCCCGGTAGCGTTTTAAAATATACAGTGGGCATGACCGAAGGCCTTTGCTCATAGGTGGGGGCCTAAAGCCCTGGTTAGTGGCCGCAAAAAAAATGTTCAGGTCGTGGCCACCTAGTGGGTCCAAAAGAAACATATTTAATTTATTTTATTTTATTAATTGGGTATTTATAATGCGCCTATACAGCAAAATGGTGTTTCAAGGCGCATCAAGGCAAGGTAGGGGGAGGTACATGGAACAAAACAGTAACAATCCATCTAGGTCTTGAGACATTTGGACCATGCAAGTGCAGTAACGAAAAGAGGGGAGACGGGGATGGGGGGAGTGAGCTTGGGGATGAACAGGAGAGAAGACAAAACATGACGTTCCTACTAGTTCACAAGACAATTCGGAGCGTGCAAGTGCAGTAAAAGAAAAGAGGTGAGGGGAAGTGTAGATTAGGGAGGAACAGAGAAGAAGACAAACAAAAACTTTCCCACTAGATCATGAGACACTTTGAAGCATGCAAGTGCAGTAACAGAAGAGGGGACAGGAGTGGAGGGGAAGTGCAGGATGGGGAGGAAAGGGTAATGCTCAGGCGGGAGGGAGGAGAAGGGTACATTAAGTGCAAGTGAACAGGTTAACTTGCACTTTTGAGGAGAGGGTGCACAAAGGAGTGCTTAAAGAGTAGCGGGAGGGAGCCTGTGGCAAAGGAGTGATTGCAGAATCAGCCAAGGCTGGAGCAAGGGAGGCAAAATCCTAGATAGTTCTGGAGGAATAGGGGAACACCTGATTGGATAACACTTACACAGAGCAGACTTGTCTAGAGACCCCATCAGGTGATAGGGGAGGGAAAGAGGAGAATAAGAGGGGTGCCAAGAGAGGCCTGAGAGCGGTTGAGCAGGTGAGCGGGTGAGGGAGAAGCACGCCACCAACTTCAACACAACAGCAATGCAACCCTCTAAATTCAAGTGTCCAGGATAAAGGGAGAAAAGCCTAGGTTTCAGCATACAGCAGAGGAGGCAAAAACAGACTGATGCGAGTTTCCTGGATAGAGGGAAAAAGCCTAGGTTTCAACATACAGTAGAACAAGCAAAAACACCTAGATGCGAGTTTCCTGGATAGAGGGACAAAGCCTAGGTTTCAACATACAGCAAAAGAAGCAAAAACACCTAGATGCGTGTTTCCTGGATAGGGAGAAAATGCTTAGGTTTCAACATACAGCAGAAGAAGCAAAAACACCTAGATGCGAGTTTCCTGGATAGAGGGAAAAAGTCTAAAGCATTTTGCATAAAAGAGTATTAAGAGAGGTGTGTCAGTTTAATAGGGAGCAGTAAGGCTGTTCCACCTATCCGCACCTTGCTTACCTTGTCAGTCACTGCTGGTTGACGGCTGTGCTGCAGGCTACAGTGGTGAACACTAGCAAACATTATCTGGAGCTGCTAATGCAGGAGCTGCCCTTTGCTCAGGGTCCTTAGCCGAAAGGGGGTGCACGTGCAGTGGAGTTGCCCTGGGGCTGTACTAATGAGGAGGTCAGCAGCCAATGGGGCTAAGGGAGGGCCGTGGTGAGGTAAAAAAGACCAACAGGGAAGCGGGCAAAGGAGGGGCATGACAAAAAAAGAACAAAAAAACACAGAAGTACACATTAGGATGAAAGCTGGCCCGGGGGACACTGGGAGAAGGGGCTCCACTCACCTGCACTCCAGGCTGGAAATGGAGTGCAGGGGGGCAAGAAGTAGGAGAAACACTTGCAGTAGTGAGGTCTGCGAACAATGGATGGTGGGGGCAGGGCAATGGGGAGGGGAAAAAAGACCAACAAGGAAGCAGGCAGAGAAGGGGGGGACGAGCTCAAAGCGCGCAACACAAAAAAAGGAAAAAACACAGGACACATTAGGATTGAAGGGTGATCGGGGGACACTGGGAGAGGGCGGGTCCACTCACCTGCACTGGAAATGGAGTGCAGGGGGGCCAGCAGAAGTAAAAACACTCACAGTAATGAGATTGTTTGCCAATGGGGATGTGGGAGGGCAAAGAGGAGGGAAAAAAGACCAACGAGAGAGATGGCAGAGGAGGAAGAGGTAAGCACAAGGAGTGTGACAAAAAGAAAGGACAAAACAAAGAATGACAAATTAGGAGGAAGGGGGCTCTGGGGAAACTGGGAGAAGGGTGCTCCACTCACCTGCACTCCGGGCTGCAAATGGAGTGCAGGGGGCCCAGCAGAAGGAAAAATACTTGCAGTTGTGAGGTCGGCAGGCAATGGGGGCAGGGGAGGGCAATGAAGAGGCAAAAAAGATCAACAAGCCAGCAGCCAGAGGAGGGGAGACGAGCGCAAGGAGCGCAACAAAAAAGGAAAGAACAAAACACAACGGAACACATTAGGATGAAACGGGACTCAGGGAACACTGGGAGAAGTGGGTTCCACTCACCTGCACTCCGGGCTGGAAACATATTGGGGGAGCATGTACAGTGGACATGGTCAAAGGTCATGGCCACTGAATATGGTTGACGGCCATGGCTAGTGACCCGGTAGTATTTTTATATATACAGTGGGCACCACCAAAGTCCATGCTCACTGGCCAGGGCAGTCATCTTTGATGTCCTGGGTGTTAGTCTTAGCAGTGCACAGTGGCGGCGGGTGTTATGGTCGCCTAGCTTACCATAACTGGCACATTTCTTTTTATTTGTTATTTTACTTGTAACCATAATGTCCCTTCAACAAAGTTTTTTGACTGAATTTCATAGGTTTTTACCCGTGCATTCCAATTTGCTTCAACGTCCTAATTTCATACGCACCCCCAATATAACAGTATTTCCAGCCGATCTAGGAAGTTTCAACTGAAATCTGTGCCATTCCCCACCTCCTAGCAACATTCTAAAAACTTCCTAACAACTTTCTGCAACTTTTTACACCAACACCACCACCACCAGCTTGAGGGCATAGACAAGGGAAAAGGCACAATAATGCAGAGTAGAATCAAGAGGACCAGGACGATGAGAGGAAATGCCTTCCTCCAGCACCCAGAGAGAATCATTGGTGTGGCAGTTCTTTAAGACTGTACAAGGGGTACCAAAGGCTTGGGGTACTCATGTTGAATGCATTGAGTGCGGAATCATACTCAGACACGGACAACATGGGCAGTATTCTTTTGGTACCACCTCTATGCACTGCCACACCCGCTAACACCTGCAGGCTACTCCTGTGGGGCAGAAGATCCCACCAGCTACCTTGCAAGCTATAAAAGAAGTTTTTGATCCATATCTTTCCAAGACAACAGCACTCTGTATATACTACAACACACCACTCTGCACGGGGGAGCAGTTTTGAAGTGCTTTCGAGGCTGCAATCAAGGAGCATGACAAACGCTTCCCCCTACCTTAGATTTAAGGCATGCCCAACATCTCCCACTGTCCACCTGCGGCTCCATATCTGTTGTTGGTGCCCCATCCCTCATTTTCCTCCCGACCTTACTTCCTGGCAACTCCTGCAAAAACCCCCACAAATAATACAAAATTAAAAAACACCAAAATAAAAAGGTTCCTTTCGGAGCCACCTTTCACAGTTACAAAATAGAACTAAAATAAGTAATCTTATGGATTCCATCTGCTTTACATTTTTCAATAAAGTAGTTAGACTCAATTAGATTCTCCAACATTTCCATAAACACTTTGTGCTATGCTGATGGAAGTAATGGACAATTGTATACTAGAGAAAAATCAAAAAGTACAGAAACAATTTTCTGTCACAAATACTTTTCTCTAGCATACAATAGGGACCATAATCCTTCATGACAATCCGCGGGCTCCTCAGTCCCCTTTCCATGTCAAGCATCAATAAAAGACCCGGATGGCACCTGCACACCATCGCACAGGACAGCTCTTCTGCCCTTCTTACTTTTATGTTTGTAACACTGCCTCATTGCCTGCTTTCAAACAGTCACAAATCCATCCACCAATCAATTCCAAAAACTCTATGTTTAACCGTATCAACATAATAAACTTCCACATGCAACAGCCACTTAACAATGTTCTAGAAATAGTTTGCATCTGCATTTCCCTTACTTATACAAAATAATTGTACACAGTGCTGCTATAAATGCACATATGCATTTTTTTACTTTCAACAAAATGCTCCAAAAAAAGAAACCTTTTAAAATGCACATTATCCATTTTTACTTCCATATACATGTCATACTTTCCAACCTTTCGCATTACATCCCTTATAGTGCCACCATTGTCCACATGCTGACACATGTGTACACTGACAAAGTAGCTATACACAACACTTCTCCTCACATATAAAGTACTGTTCTTTTCCAAGCACTACTAGTATTTATTTATTTATTTATTGAGCATTTTTAGGCAACTATACAAAAGACACAATTGTGTTTCAAGGTGCCACAAAGCTAAGTGGGGAGGGAACAGGGGAGTAAATAACAGTAGCAAAAACAGTACATATTCAACCGTGGTCCTACTAGGCTTTGTGGCATTCGGACATGCAAATGCAGTGAAGTGCGGGAGATAGGGAGGGGAGAGACGTGATTTGAAGGGGAGGGAGAAGGGAAGGGCAAGAGCTGGTGGGAGCCCGGAAAGGGTGGGCCAAGGGGAGCCAGGGAGAAGGCCACTGGCTAAGTGCTTGGATGAAGGAATCCCAAGGGTGGGATGCACAACCACCAGGCATGGGCCCTATAAGAGCAGTGCTGAGGAGGGGGTAGGAGGGTGGCTGCTGGTGTGAACTGTGTAGAGGGCCTGGTCATTTTTGAGATTCATGAAGGCCCAGGCTGCCAGTCTCAGTGGCAGTGGGATGATTAGCAGGGAAGGGAAAGACGTAGAGAAAAGCAGAGTTCTGAGAAGTTTCCAGAAACCTAGGAAGGTCCGGCTTAAGTATGAGAAAGGCAGGGAGGCTGTTCCAAAGAGAGGCACCAGTTGAGAAAAGAGACCTGCCCCCCGCTCTCTGCTTGGAGAAGCGTTTGAAGAAAATTGTTGGATTTAGAGGAGCGGAGGGGTCGAGCAGGGAGGTATTTAGGGAGGGACAGTTGGAGATAGCATGGTCCCAAGCCCCAGAAAGCCTTGTGGATAATGCAGAGGGTCTTGAATTTGATTCTTGCAGCCACTGAGAACCAGTGGAGAGATTTTAGGGCTAGAGAGATATGGTCCCTTGGCTTGAGGCCATGGATAAGTCTTGCAGCCCTATACTGGGTAAGCTAAAGGGGGCGTAGAGAGGAAAGGGGAAGATTGAGGAAGAGGATGTTAAAGTAATACAGCCTGGAGAGGACTAGAGTTCTGGAGGCACTGATCTTCTAGGAAAGCTGAGCAAAGGAAGAATGCCTCTAAGGAGGTGAAGCTGGAAGTGGGCCGTCTTGGCAAGTTCCAAGATGTGAGGGATGAAAGAGAGAGCGGAATGAAAGATAACCCCAAGATTTTTGGCTTCACAGAATGGGGAGGGTAGAGGGCCCAAGGAGGGTGGCCAGAGGGTAGGAGGGAAACAGGGCACAGGTGTCCCAATGAGAAGGATCTTCATCTTTCTGGCATTAAGACAGAGATCATTAGCTGCACACCATGCCTGGATGGCGGACAGACAATCAGGGATGCAAGAGGAGGAGGACGAAGTTGTGGAGGGAAGTTTTAAGGAAAACTGTGTGTCATCAGCATAACAAAGGAAATGAGGAGAGAAGGAGGGGATCAGGTGAGCAAGAGGGGCGATATAGATGTTGAAGATGCCACACGTGCTGAATGAGGTGGTGGAGGAGAAAGGGCCCAGTACTCTAGGGAAGGGTGTCTAGTGAGGAAAGAGGTTGGCCTGACCTGTGATGCTGAGGGTGTCGTGGGGACGTTTTATGAGGATATAGTGATTAACCATGCCAAAGGCAGAGGAGAGATCGAGGAGAATGAGAACATCA
Organism: Ambystoma mexicanum; assembly: GCF_040938575.1. Lineage (NCBI taxonomy): Eukaryota > Metazoa > Chordata > Amphibia > Caudata > Ambystomatidae > Ambystoma > Ambystoma mexicanum. The sequence goes on from NC_090938.1 coordinate 419,496,734, forward strand.
GGAGAGTTAGAGCCATGATTTGCGAGAGTAGTTTCTGTGCCTCTGGATGCTCAGAATCCAGATTGGTGGTCATGGAGGCAACCAGCAAGTTCAGTGTGAAGGCTCAGTTGGGGGAGGACCAACTTCTCCAAGAGTTTACGCAAGAAGGGTGTAATGGAGATAGAGCGATAGTTAGCCGGGCAGGAGCGGTCAGCAGTTGGCTTTATTAGGAGTGTACACAAGGGAGTGATTGAGGGAAAGAGAGAAAGAGCCAGTGGCGAGGCAGTGGTTGCATTAGCTGGCAAGAGCCGGTGCGAGAGAGGAGATGTTAATTTTAATTGTTCTAGAAGAGCAGGGGTCCATCTGTTTGATGAGATCTTCATAGAACGGACAATTTTAGAGACCCCATCAGGTGTTGTGGGTAGGAGTAATCTATCCTGGATAATATCAAGGCTCTGGCCAGAGTGACAGTGTTGTCCCGAGAGAGAAACGGTCTGCTGGCTCTGATTAGTTTGGAGGTGTAGGCAGTTGAAGAGACTACAGCATTGACCTGTCTGTTTAAGTTAAGGGAGGAATCGATGTACACCCCTAATGTTTTAATTTCATTAGAGCCTGGAATGGTGTTTCTGTCGATGATGAAGGATGTGTATGTCTGGGGGAGTTTGCTGAGTTTAGTTTTATTGCCTATGAGGATTAACTCGGTCGTGTCACAGTTAAGACCCACTTCATTAAGCGCCATCCATGCCTGGATAGACAGGTATATTTTGTTTAGGTTTTTGAAATCTGTGTCATGACATCGAGTGATGGGTATGAGTATTTGAGTATCATTTGCATAGTTAGTATACGAGATACCCATGTTGTCCAGTTTGTCAAACAGTAGCTTTGTGAAGGCATTGTATAGTGTAGGTGACACACAAGAACCTTGCGGTACTCCGCAGGTCACAGGGATAGGTGGGGCTGCTGAGTTGTTGTAGACGACCCACATAGTTCAATTGGTAAGGAAATACTTGATCCATGCAATGCAATCTGCTGAAAATTGGGAGGCAGTCTTGAGGTGCTGGCAGAGAATATCGTGATTCACCAGATCGAAAGCTGTGGAGAGATCTAAGAGAAGGAGAATACATAATTCCCCTTTGTCTTTGTATTGATCCGTTGTGTTTTCAGATCTAGTAGAGCGGTCTCAGTACCATGACCAGGCCTGAAGCCTGATTGTCTTAGGCCCAGGAGGTTGTTGTTTTCTAGATGTGTTTGGATCTGCAGATATGTTGCAAGATCGATTGTTTTTAGTAAACATGGTACAGTGGTGATAGGACAGAAGTTTGTGGGGATGTTGGGGTCGAGTGTTGGTTTCTTAAGAAGAGGTAGAACACAAGCTGTTTTTAAATCACTCGGTACTGTGTTGGAAGCAAATGAGCTGTTAATGAGACTAGTGATGAAGGGTCCAAATTCTGATGCACATTCTTTTATAAGAGTTGCTGGGCAGGAGTCACCTTTTCAAATAGATGGTTTTAGACTGTTGATGATATTGATTATATCCCCGGTGGAGAGTGGTGAACATGATAATCTTTTAGTCTCCACTAGGGGAGATGAAGTAGACATGGGGTGGGAGAGGCAGAGTTTAGTTTTTTCAGTTCTATTTTTCTTTGGAGTAATGACATTTTATCTGTTAGGGCATTTTGGATGTTGTAGCACCATTGCTCATACTTAGTATGGTCGGGGGTAGGTGCTGGTGATTCTAGTTCACAGAGAATTGTAAATAATTCTCTAGTATTAGCTTGGGCATTGGTTATTCTCTGGTTGTAATTCTTGCTTTTGGCTAGAAGATTCTCTTTTCTGTAGTTGTTGGCAGCTACCTGAAATAGGCTTTGTTTGCTCTAGTTGGCAATTTGCGCCAGTTGTTTTCTAGAAGCACGCATTGATCTGAGTTCAGGGGTGAACCAAGGGTTCATGTGTGATGAGCATTTGGCATTTTTCTTTTTAGGGGTGCAACTTTTTCAATAACCTCTTGCATGATTTGATTGTATTGACATACCAGGGTTGATGCATCATTATCTAGGTGTCTACAGTCTAAGAAAGGCAATAATAGAGTTAACATATTGTCTTTATTCATGTTTTTTGAGCTTCAAGATGGAGCCGTGGGTGGATTTTTAGTAATAATGGTGGTATTAAAGATGATGGTGTTATGGTCTGACAAGGGAGTAGGTGTATTAGATAGAATGTTAGTGGTACAGTTGATGTCCGCTAGTCAATCCAGGGTACGTCCTTTTTCGTGTGTAGGGTCAAGGATCTTTTGTGTGAAGGCGAGGGCTGCCATGGATTTGGCTAGGAGGTCTGCCTGGAAGTCTGAGGGGTTATTCAGGCCTAGGTTGAAGTCGCCCATGATAATTACTTTGGAGAAGGGTTTCATATTGTGTGTCAAGGGTGTGGTGGTGTCGTCTTCAAAGGTTGAGAAGGCTCCAGGGGGCCTGTAGATGATGTGAAGTGTGAGCGTGACGGAGGGTGTGAGTGACAGATTTAAGGTGAAGACTTCCCCAGTGCTAAAGGGGAGGTCAGGCGATGTCCTTATATTCAAGGTGTCTTTAGCTAGTATGGCAACGCCACCTCCTCTTTAGGTGTCTCTGTACTTTCTAAAGAGGGTATACCCCTGTGGGATAGCTAATGAAAGTTCAGGAAGTCAAGGTCGTTGGATTTGATAACGTCAGCTATGTCCAGTGCATGCGCCGTGATGGATCTGGCGTTGATGAGTGCTCCTTTTAGTGTGGTTGTATTTGTGCTGCCCGGGGTTATGCTCGGTGGAGCTTTGTAGGGTTTAGAGACTTTAGGTGCGCGTGGTGAAGTGAGGTTGGTGGAGATGAAGGTGAGTAGTTTACTTGGCAGTGGAAGCGAGCGTGAGGAGATTCTGTGGGTTCTCATAGATCCTGTGATCAGACTTGAGGGCGCAGGGGGAGCACTAGTAGATTAATCTGTGGGTAAGAGTTTTTGAAGATACAGGGTAGAAGAAATGTAGTCAGGTCTTATCCCGGTTCTTGCTGAGAGACGGTTAAGTCTGATATATTTGTCAGGAGGTAGTATAGTTAAAGGGAGATTCTTGGTGTGGGAGTGAGGGCTAGTTGAACCTTTGCTGAATGATCCTGGGTTAGTGGGATGTGTGGTGATAGGGGGTGGGGCGCGGAATAGGAAAGTGGTGAGGACAGTGTAGGTGGGCTAGTCCTTTTCCTAGTTGGGTGTAAGTGCCTGCGGTGCAGGGTAGGTCCATTGTGGGACAGGTGTGAGGTGGTTTCCTCTGATGCTGATTAGTTACAAGTAGCAGAGTTAGGAGAGCAAACAGCATGTGGATAGCTGACAGCACTGTTAGATGATTTGCTGAGTGGTGGATCTAGTGGCGCAAAGGGTGGTGCGCAGTGGCTGATGCTACGGTAGGCTGGTGATGGGCGGCATATTGCTGAGAGGTGGCTGATTAAAAAATAGGGTACAGTGTAGCACAGATTGGTCGCAATTGAGGGTGTGGTGCTGAGCAGCAGAAATAATAACAATACAATGGGCGGCATGATTGAAAACAAGGTGCTGGGCAGCACAGGTGGAAGCAGAGCAGTGAGTGTCACAGTTGCTAACAGGTGTGGGGCAGCATAAATAGAGGCAGATCAATAGGCGGCGCAATTAATACCGTGGAGCTGGGCAGCAGAAATGGTGACAATACAATGTGCAGCAGAAATGTTAACAATACAATGGGAGGCACGATTGATAACAAGGTACTGGGCAATGTAAATAATAGCAGATCAAAGGGCGGCACAGTTAATAATGTGGAGCTGGCAGCAGAAATGGTAAAAATACAATGGGCAGCAGAAATGTTAACAATACAATGGGTGGCAATGATTGACACTCAACAAGGTGCTGGGTAATGCAAATAATAGCAGAGCAGAGGGTGATGCAATTAATACCGTAGAGTTGGGCAGCAGAAATGGTGACCATGAAGTGGGTGGAGCAATTGCGAGTGGGATGCTAGGCATTGCGACTGGTGACAAGGCAATGGCTGACACAGTAGATACATATAAACAGTTGTGATAGTAACATTCGGCGATGCGGGCGCTAAGTATCAACTGTCTATTAGTACATGACCGAATGCAGTGCACAGGCAGGTACATGAACGAATGCAGCACACAGGCAAAGTAGGAGTAGTGAGCGTTCGGTGGATAGCTGCTTTTCATGGGACGATACAGACTATGAGGATGTCCTTGGGGTGAGACCGGAAGGTGGCTACCTGTTTGAGCATTGCCGTATTAGAAGAGTGGTTACGGCAGGTCAGTTAGAGTCACGGATGTGTACAGGCATACTTTGCAAATTAGGTGTAGAGGAGTTTTCGGCTATGTCATGGAGGTGTTAGTGGATGCTAGACTTAGCAGACCCCGGGAACAGAGGTGTGTGACAGTGAGTGGATAGGGATAGGTGGGTGGTACAGGGAAATAGAGAGTGTACTCATTCAAAACGCTTCATCGGGCAGCAGGTGGAGAGGCAAGGGCTACCTGATCTTGCATGACGCACTTTTAATTAGTACGCGGACACTGTGCCCGTTATTGGACATCCATGCACATGCCCCCAGCATCTCCCACTTGACAGGATCTGCAGACGCTCCCGGATGTCATCATGTGACCACACTCGTGCTGCGTGATGGCATGTCTACGGATGGTGTCTGTCATTGCAGACAGTTTCAAACTGCATTTACAAGGCCAATCTACAATGTATCAAGTTGAAAGTTTATCCTTTCAGAGCTCTGATGCCACACCCTATATGCTCACATCAGAAGGAATACAACCTGCTAGGAAAAAAAGGCCAAGAGATTGCTTGCAAGGATAACACATTTTAATTGCACAAAAAGTAAAGGTGCAAGCAGAGGACTCTGCTGCTCGATAACTTTCTGCCAGAGTCTGCATGAACAATACATTAGAAGGGTGCACAGCATCATCAGTGACATCATTACATATAGGCAAAACTCAATTGGCTGGTTGGTGAGACTCTATGCATGGGCCTGTTCCATAGGGGATGCTAGGGTATGACTGGCTCCAATCTGGTCAGTTTGTCTTTCCTCACGTGGAGTCAGCTGGGCTTGTCTCTCCAATGACTAAAGGTAAGGCTTTTCACATGGTGCTGTTCCAGGGTTACTATTGTACGATAACACTACTACATCATTATGGTATGCACCTGGGAAACTTGGGGACTGGCACAGGGGGAGGAAAACGGTCATGCTGACCCACACATTTTCTGCTCGGTTCATATCGCATTCTACGCACCCAAGGCTTCCACCCTCGTTTTGAGCTATAATTTATTCCTCCCTGCACCTCGTACTACAAAGGATGTATTTATGGGATAAGGTGAAATGGTCAATCTCGTTTAGATCTTTTATGGACATTAGTTGTAATGCTGGTAGTCAGAGGTCGCCCACTATCGCGGAATGCAGGGGTTCTTGGACTGGGTCAGTGGTGAGTGTCATTACTCCAGGTGGGCTGGGTGGGGGCAGTTGCTGTTGGCCTGGCTGTGATGAATGTGTGCCGCGAGGAGCCTGGTGCTGTCTCACGGCCTTACAGGGCACATTCCTTTCATGGATAACAAGTAATTGCAACAATTAAGGAACAAAGGGAAGGGTCTATGGGAATTAGCAGTACAGATTCATCTGCCCTCAGCGTTTGGGCCTGTTCAGGTTTCTCCACCGGGCTACGCTTACTGCGCAGCCATGTAGGACTGAATGTGTCTACCATAACTATAAAATGGTGTCTCTTTGTATGCACGCACTAAGTCCATGCATTTATAATACCTGCAATATTGTATTCATGCCGGGTTTCTTAGCATGACTCCCTCCCCCTGGTACATCGCACATTTATCTATGGGGCTCGCCTCACTCTAAAGTGGCTAAGGGGGTGCGAAAGGCTAATTTCCCACAACAGCTCCTAGACCTATTCTTAGTTGATCTGTGAACTTTTTACAACTTTCCAAGGCATATTTTCAGCTTGGTAGTCTGCGGACAGTCGCATGGTCTGTAGATGCTTCCTCAATCTGGCAATCCAGGCGAGAGCACCTCAGAGCACCTGCTTATCAAAACTTGCAATCTGCTCTAATGGCATCACTCATGGCCACCCCTCCTTCCCAAAGCCACCACTACCACCACAACCACCAGCTGGAGAGCCTGGACAGGGGAATAGGCGCAGTGATGCGGAGGAGGATGATGAGGAACAGGAAGATGAGGTAGAGGAAGTGCCTCCCTCCAGCCCCCAGAGAGAATCATGGGTGTGGCAGTTTTTTACTACTGTTGGGTGTGTAGCAAAAGCTCTGCCAACCAGGTGAAATGCATTGAGTGCAGGGTGGTACTCAGTCACAGGAAACCTGGGCAGTACTCTTTTGGGACCACCTCCATGCACCACCACACTCAATCCAACAATCCGGGTGCTCTGAGAAAGGCTGTTCCTTTCTCAGGGACAAGGAGGTTATTGTCCTCTACCCCATCTTCCTCAACCACTCCTGCTATCACACAGGGTATTCCTCTGTGCCAGAGGATCCCACTGGCTGCCTCACAAGCCATACAGGACAATGTAGATCCTTACCTTTCAAGGGTCACGATTTTCTGTATGTACTGTGAGACACCGCTCTGCAGGGGGAGCAGTTTCGGAGTGCTTTGAGGCTTCGGTCAAGGAGCATGAAAACGCTGCCCCCTTCCTTAGATTTATGGCACACCCAACATCTTCCCCTGTCCACCTACCTCTCCATATCTATGGTTGGTACACCTCCTCTCCCTTCCCTCCCCCTTCCTACCTCCTCGCCTGTCTGACAAAAAAATCAAAATCCCCCAAAAATGTAAAAGCCCAAAAAAAGGTTCCTTTAGGAGCCACCTTTCACGGTTAAAAAATAGAACTAAAAATAATAATCACAGCACCTTTTGCAGCCTGCATAGTCCGCGGACAGTAAACATTTCTGCAGACACCTATAAACTTCCAGGCGTGGGGTGGTGCTATTAAAATCAATTAACTCGTTTTTGCTTTCACAACATATTTCTCAAGTACAGAGAAATTGTTCCAGTGCATTTTGGATATTCAAAAGAAAAATCTGATTTCCGAATTTAATCAAAGGCAGTCCCCAAAAAATATTCACAATATTAAATTTGATATTTTCATTGTGAAAAGATGTAATTCCAACATCCTGCAAAAACATGCATACAGCTTTGTTTACATTGTGCCTTGCTTTCTCGATTTGTAGGCAAAATAAATTAGAGCGTTTCCACATTTGTCTTTGAGCTGTCTGAGAAAACACAATCTTCGACAGGGAAACAGTTAAATTTTCAAATGTATTCTTCATTGCAAACTGTAATGAAATTCCGGTGACATAGCCTAAACTGTTGCCTCCATAGTCAACTAGAATTATGTCCAGATGCTTCAAAGTAACTATACTTTCAAAATATAGGAGCAAGTCCGCCCACTTCATTCCTCGAACTCCATAGCAGGAAACGTCAAATTCTTCAAATCCAGGATTCACAAGTAATCCACACTGCTGACAATGCACCTTCAACCAATGGAACCAATAATCGCCCACCATTCAGACAATCTGCTTCCTCAAAGCCGTAGCATAGCCATCTTCAAAGCACACAACAAAGATAAATCTTGGAACTCTGTCTTCCTGTTCACCACAACCAGGAAACCTTATTGGCTGATCCGGCCATGTCCGCAAACATCTACAACGGTCCGTGGTCGCTGTAGTCCTATTTCCATGCCAGGCATTCTTAAAGTACCCGGATGGCATGTTTGTGTCTGCTGACACCATAGCACAGGGCAGCCCTTCTACCCTTTTTATTTTTATGTTTGTAACACTCACTTATTGGCTGCTTTCCAACAGCCACACATCCAACCACCAATCACATCCACAACTCTACATGTTACCCTGTCACCTAAGTTCAACACTTCAGATGTACTCTTGAACTCTCGATGTACATATCTCCTGCTACTCACAGCCATCTGCACCAAAAATGACTGTACATTCTCCAAGATTTCTATTGGCAGATTCAACAATCTCTACATCTAACAAGACATAGTACAGGTATGCTTATATTTTTCAATACTTTCATAAATATATATACAGGGTTGCTGCTGCTTACCCTGTAATAAGATTCTCAATAAGCATATTCTCTTTTTTAACCACTCTATCAAATGCCATGCATTGCAGCATTCTGCACCTGCTCACATCAAGTGGCATTTACTCACAATACTGTGTGTTTAAAAATGTTTGTTTTTAGCAGCATTTTTATGAAAGTTAAAAAATATATATGCATTTATAGCAGCACTGTGTGTAACATTTTTGTAACAGAAAGGAAAAGCAGATGGAACAGATTTGTAGAACATGGTTAAGTGGCAGTTGGTGTGTAGAAGTTTTACTATGTTGGCAGTACATGCATACTTGCCAACATGAACCATTACAATCTGTAGGTGCTTATCAAGTTGTGTTTATTTTTTTTGCATTCTGTGACTTGTAAAGAAAACCTTCACAACAGTGGGCATAATCCACCACACCGGTGCCACAAACACTTCAGGCCAGTATACTACATATGTCAAAAAACAAGTGGTGGGTTTGAATGTAACAACACCTCTGTTTCTCACAAACATAAGTTAAAAGAAAATCTAACAAATGTCTACTTAATATTCTTTCACTCTCAATGTATTCACCAAAGTATAGTACAATTAACAGTTAGAATATGCCAATGGGTATCTAACTACATCTAAAATACTATGATAGTACTTTCAAAATCCAAAACAAAAGTACTTTAAACATTCCCTTAATTAAAACACACTTCAAACACACATACTATCACACTTACACTTACATAATATATCCATGCTACCACAAACAACCATTCTGTAAAATGTACATTCCTTAAAACTATGGAAATGCCAATATCTGTATGTAATTACGGTAGTTGTTTTTCATCCACTTTGGATTTTTTTTCTCCCAATGACCCACTGATAATTTCATGCCAATACAACACCAGTGTTGCACACACTAATGTAGTACCAAACATAGTACATAGAATGCACTATTTATGAGAGTCAAAAAAGTAAATCTATATGTACAATTGTATGCGATCAAAGGTTTTAAACTATCTTGTTTAACACATTAGACCGGTTTTATTTCACAGAAAAAGAACCAGAGTTTCCAGCTTTATTACCCTATGCAACTAAGTAACCATATCCAGTATTATCCTATTTTGTTCTTCACAAAGAAGCAAATACACATTCCATAAGCACTACCCTCAATTGTGCTACAATCATTCATAGCATATATACTTCAATTATGTCATTCCACCATATTACAAATACTGTATACTCCTTCTACAGTACCAATAATTACTATACATATATTGGTATGGTGTGTGTGTCCAGTGACCAGATTCTTGAGTGCATGGTCTATGGCCATGCCCCCAAGAACCTTATATTATTCCACCATATTACAAATACTGTATATTTCCCCTACAGTACCTATCATTACTATACACATAATAGTATAATGTACGTACAATACAAATTAAAATAACAAGACTCATCCAGACCCCCGCCCCCAATCCAAATGATGTCTGTGGGCACCAAAATTGACTGTGGCTGAAAATATGTTTTCCAGACTTTTTTCTCACTGCGCCATCTGCGGAGAGTAAAAGTGACCGCAGACTCGGCGGCACCTGAAAAGCTTTTATTCACCTATAATAACAGCTCCCTGTCAACTTTTTTCCACTCCCCCATCCTTTCCAGGCCCTCTTTCAGAAACAAAATAACCCCAAATATGTTTTCCAGATTTTTTCCTCACTGCGCTGTCCGCTGATCCAATATGCCAAACGTTTAAATAATGATGATGCAACTCACATTTTTGAACGTCCAATAAGCGTGCGTTTTTGGTGTCCGCGGCCAACAAGCCACCCTTGATTGGCCCAGAGGTGTCCGCAGACCCTGAATCAGGAAGTGAGTCCGCTGGCCGGACCCAGATATCACTAATTTTTGCTTACCTATTTTTTGGTATTTTTGTTTAAACTACTGAATGGATTTACACCAAATTTGCAAAAGCATGCTTTCGGGACCAAGCCGCTGCTCCTCGCACAGGTTTGGTGAAAATCTTTCAGGCGGATTGGATTTTAGGCGCAAGCAAAACTTTGCCCCCCCCTGCACAAAACCACACCAAACATCAGGAAATCATTTCAATGGGGCCATATACTTTATTTTTGCAAAGTTTGTTGAGGATTCGTCCAGGCGGGGCAAAGTTATAAGCCACCCAAAATGTGCTCTTTATATGAGATGTTCAACTTAACCATAACTACATGGCCACTAACGCAGGCCGTGTGATATATGTATATATTGAAATGGTTTGTTCGTCTGTGTGGTGGGCCAATTCAAAAGCACGTTCTGTGACAATGAAGAGAAGGATTGGGATTAATGAAGATTACCGGTACATATTTTGGCTTCTTATGTGCATACTCTCATTACCAAATTTTGATGCCCGTCCCAGGACAATTCAACCAGTTTGGATTTGATATTTGCCAAATACGCTGCTCATATTAAACCTCAGAAAAGGGGAGGAGAGAGAAAGAAAACACAAAGTACTCTCAATGGGTGCGAGGGGGGGGTATTTCCCCACTATCATCCCCAAAGTGTACATTATGCCCATACCGATTTCCCAGTGGTGTTCTATCACTTCTCCTGTTTTAACAATTAATCTGTTGTCCGAGGCCAAGTTGACATTTATTTGTAAACAAGAGCAGACAACAAAAGGGACACATCCCTTGTGTGCTCTTTCACCATCTGTGGTCTGCTAGAAGGCCACTATGTCCTATTAGAAGATCTTTCCTCTCAAAAGCATCTATATTTCAAACATGTCATCTGGGATGGTCAGTGGTCAGCAATCACCAATATGTAAAGAGATAATCCACACTGAAAGAAATCTTATGTATTGATTTCTAAACTGTGCAGGGATAATTTTCTTAAGGCAGGGGAGTATTGCAGACTATTATGGCAAACACTTAGCATGAAGTCAACTAACCGTGGAGGCCCGTACATTTGTGTGGGGTAAATTAGACGTTTAAGAGAATCATCCTGAACAAAAACATCAGGTCACAGGCACATAGAAATAGGCACCCAAAAGATGGAGTGATGCTAGGACGTCTCATGGCACCACCATCAGGAACATTCCCTGAAATGCCTCCATCTTGAATGGAACTGTTGTGCTGGACCCATTGTGGCATCGGGGCTTTCTCCATCTTTCCCTGCGTATATGGGATCCCAGTGTGGCTGTGATGTCATGTGTGAATGCAGCATGAGAGGGATGTTGCTGTGTGAGCCCACAGGAAGATTACAGTAACTAACATGCGGGTTACAACTATAAATGAACTGATAATATACCTGCTACCTGGAAGGAGAAATGCAGTCAGAGTGTTTATGAAAGACAGTGTTTTGGATGCTGTAGTTTATATGCACTAGCCAAAATGTCCTAAAATTGTGGCTGTAGGGGCATGCAATGCAAAATGTGAAATGCCAATTAGTAGCTCAAGAATACTGCCAGGGCAGAAAGATGGTATGAATTCAAAAGAGATCTACTTAAGAATTCCTAGTTACTCAATGCCCACCTGCTGTTGCTCAGTTCAGGACAATAAAGTCGTTGCATGTGTGCCAAAGCAAACATTGCTTGTGTAATTCATTTATATGACAGCATTATACAGTAATGATAGACATCGCACACAGAATAAGGAAGTCTGGCTTCTGAAAGGGCATGATTAAAGACTACAAAGCAATGTAAACAATGGGCAGAAGGAAACGCTGTTAGAGTCAAAAGGACAACCAGTGGCGGGGATACAATGTCTGTGTAACACCCCAAAGAACCTCATTGGCTAGTTGAGGTAACAGTGATTGCCTGCAACTTTCCCCAACACCCGGCTTCTGTCTACCAATCAGCCACAGTCAAGGCTATAACGGAGGGATATGTCCTCACTTCAGAATTCTGATATGTGAGCTAGCAGTGGGGCTGGAAAACATTTCAGAGAGTGGTCTCTGGCCACTGGCTTCACCATGCTAAATTCACAGGAATTGGGAAAGGTCCCTGTGATACCGAATGTTTGTGTGCACCTTAGTAGACAACCTTTTCAGAGGGAAAGTGTGCATGGGAGAAAGGAACACCACACGACTTTTGAAAAAAGCATTGGCAAATCCAATCGATTTGGCGTTTAATGCTGTTCTTTGCGTTTTGCATTCATAGGCACCAAGTGCGTGGGTAGAGAGAGTGGTGGTAGGGTGGGTGTAGAGAGAGTGGTAGTAGGGTGGGTGCGGTTAAAGAGAGTGGTGGTATGGTGGGTGTAGAGAGAGTGGTTGTAGGTTGGGTGGGGTTAGAGAGAGTGGTGGTAGGGTGGTTGGGGTATAGAGAGTGGTGGGCATAGGAAGGGATGTGGTAGTGTGGGTGGGTGTAGAGAGAGGTGGTAGGGGGGGCAGGTGAGTGTAGAGAGAGAGGTGGTAGGGTGGGTGGGTGTCTGTCGAGAGAGAGGTGGTAGGGATGGGCGGGTGTGTGTAGAGAGGTAGTAGAGTGGGCGGGTGGGTGTAGAGAGAGCGGTGGTCGGGTGGGTGTTAGGGAGAATTCTCTGTTTAGGCTGAATTTCCTAACCTAGTGAGTCCCCCAGCAGCTTTGCTGGATTGCTGGAGTTTGTTTTTTTCCATCGTGCCAAGAGTGAGACTCTTTTCTCCCACTCTTGGACATGATTTGTGATAGATTTCTTTGAATGTCAATGTGTTCGATGGGCTATGGGGTCTTTTACTCCATAGGGCCTCTCATGTGTTTTGCTATGTGTGTTACACAGCACCCTCCGTGCCGTAACACTGGGGTGTCCTAGAGGATCCCCACCATAGACTCCATACCCTGGGACTGACTACTGTCTCCCACGGCATGTAAAGTCACCATTGGCTTTACTAGATCTAAATTTACTAACAGAACTAGTACAAACCATCCTATTGTGGTCGTACTGGTAGGGGTAATTTGATTACCCCTGGGTCTGTTGTTCGAGGGGGCACTGTCCCGTCCCCCCTCGTCGAGTTTTGGCTGGTGGCAGTGGAAACTACTTTTTATATTCAACCCCAAATATATTCCTATGGGATTCTTCCCATTGTTGGAGGCTAATACTTTTTCACGTTAGTCTCTAACATACCGCCGGTTTATTTATCTTAAATAAATCTACCGGTTGGTATTTTCTGCCAGAAATGGCGTCTGTGTTCACCTCTGTAACTCCGAACCAAAGGTTGAGCCCTTTGTTCCACTTTTGGCGGGCTTCTGCACAGAAGCCCTCCAGAGTGGTGCCATTCTGTCTGGGTACCACAGGGGGTGTGGGAGGGGGTTTAGGCACCATGGACTGAGTTGCCTTGCCAACTCAAGTCGCACTCTGGTGTGATTGGCCACCTCGCTCACCACTTAGCGTGTTTTGATTGACAGCTAGGCTGAATGAATGGGGGTTTTCTGCATAAAAGCATGGCTTTTGGGACTGGATCTTCAGAAGTCGCCACAGGACCTAAGAATCAGACGAGGGTAAAGCTGAGCCGACCTGCAACGACGACACCTCCGGTGGAGCCCTGCTGAACCGACTCACCACTTCCCAACGACAGAGGAGATCTCCCTGCTGGAGAGTCTTCTTCCCCTGACTGGTGGGAACAACCAGTCCCTTTGCTTTTTCTTCGCTTGCAGGGCATAGTGGTCGAATTGCCCGTGCTGAGCACCCGGCAACTGGATAGCCACTAGCCCGTACCACGACCAAAAGGTGGTGCCTTGTGACGGAGCACTCAGCGGCTGGTCTCTTCCCTGGTGGTGCAACGATCTTCAACTTTCCTTCGACGACGAGACCATCTCATCTCTTGGCAAAGCCCCGACTTGCATCCACCACCAGGAACAACTGCCCCCGCCGGAGCTGTCTCTTCACTTACAAGGTACTGTGTCCACCTGGCTTCCCTTATGACGGTTAGCGTGAGGTGTCTTAAATCCTTACCTTTCCATTGGGTCGCCTCCAGACCTTCTTAACTTGTTCTAAACTGGTCCAACCTTTCTGTGACAATTTGCTTCAAAGACTCGAAGTGCATTTCCACTGTGATACTTTTTGGGACATATCGCCTTGCCTCTCTCCGAGTGGGCCTGGCCTCTGAACTTTGTGATCTACAGTAGACCCTGCCTTACTTGCCTTGCATTTGCTTCGTAAAAGTGTTGGTACCGAGTTGGTTTCATACCCTGCCTTTTCTCTCCCGTTCTAACGAATATTAGAGTGCCATCTATGTTAAAGCATTCACCTCTGTCTGCAAATAAGTGGTGCCATTGAACCTAGACTCGTCGAAATATTGTTAGGGGATTGATATACTTATAGTAATTGTAATTGAAGTTGTTTGCCGTATTAGTGCCAGTGTGTTTTTCATAGATGTGTTTTTAAAATAAATAATTATATATCTTTACACCCAAGCTCTGTTCCGTGTCTGCTTGTTCTACTGTGTAAATTGCCCTATCTTGTATACTCCATATACTGCCTAATTTTTCTTGAGGGAAGTCTGACTGCTCAGCCACAGCTACCAAGTGAATCTGTGTGGTACAGACTGCTACCAAGTGGGTTTACTGCCAAACACCTGTAGTCCTAAATCTTTTGCAGTGGTCCCAGAGGGAACTGCACAGGTTTCTGCCTAACAGTGGGCAGGTGGGTGTAGAGAGAGAGGTGGTTTGTAGAGAGATAGGTGGTAGGACGGGCATAGAAAGGGATGTAGTAGGGTCGGTGGGTGTAGAGAGAGGCGGTAGAGAGGTAGGTGGTAGGGGGGGCAGGTGGGTATAGAATTAGGTGGTAGGATGAGCAGGTGGATGTAGAGAGTTGTTTAGTAGAGAGAGAGGTGGTAGGTTGGACGTAGAAAGGGAGGTAGTAATGTGGGCGGGTGGTGTTAGGCAGAATCACATGTACTACCCTTTGGGAACACTACACACAATTAAGACTACAAGTGTCAGTACAATTTCACCTTTGGTACAAGCCTGTACTACACAGTAATGTGGTAGCAGTGGCTGAGCAGCCAGACTTATCTCAAGAGTAAAGTGAGCAGAGCAAGAGATTACAGAAAGGTTTAGCAATCACAGTGATTCAAACAAACACTTACTCAAGGTCTCTTGGTAAAAGAATATACATTTATTTACACAGTCAGTTGGAAAACATTCCACTAGCAAGAGCAGCTCAATATCCCAATCTAATATACTACAATACACAACCAATCACTTTCTGAACAAGTTCAGCTCCCCTGAAATGGAAGCAAAATGGCACTTCAGTTACTTTAGAAAGGGGTAAAAAGACAAGGTTATAAGAATCAACAGCACAAATACTGAAATACTTTCAGAGCTAGGGCAATTCGTTTCAGTTCACTACAACCAGCAATTAAATTCAATAGGCCTGGGCCAAAGTCAATGGCTCAGAGTCTTGGATAGGATAGCACAGTTCTGGCAGTAAACGGTTAAGTCTTTGCCACGGTTTTTAGAAATAGTTGGTCAGACGAAAAGTTAGATGTTGGTTTAGAGAAAGACAAGCCTTCAAAGTTAGGAAAGTTTCACAAACTTTCACAGCGGCCCAACTGAGTTCTGAACCGCACTTGCACAGTTTCTTTAAAATGAAGAAGAGCTTTAGCTGCGGCAGTTGTTCCTGGCAGTACCTGCAGATCTCGCTGTTCCTGAGCTTCAGTCGTGGGGACAAAAAGGAAGACGTCGAGAGGTTCCTGCACTGCCCAGGGAAAATGCCACAAGCTTGGCAAAACGTCGGTTTAAGGTGTGAGTGCCTTAAAGACCATGAACTGGTATCCTTCCCACTGGCTATCCGTTTTCAACAGCACTCTGAAGAAAATTCAACCAGTATAGGGACGGTGTCCAGGCGGCTTACGAGTTGGTTGTTCCCACCAAACTCAAGGGAAGAAGTTAACCTTGAAGGCCTTCTCTGTCGAGGGAGTTTCAGGCAATTCGGACCTGCTTCAATGGTGGATCAGGAGTTGCAGCAGTCGTCTTCCTTCAGCTCATCTTCCTTTCTTTCGTTCCAGTGGTCGACTCTGCTTTCCAAGTCCCAGAGGCCTCCTTTTAAACGGTTTTCCCCCTTTCATTACAGCCTGGCTGTCACTCACACACGGACAGCCAGTCGGCCAATCACGCAAGAGTGCATTCAGGTCTCCGAGGAGAGTAAGCACAGGGAGTTTCGGGCACCTCCCTCACATCCTGTCCACCCCAGACACTCAGGCGCCAGAGGAGGGCTTCAGCACTTAAGCCTGCCAAAGGCCAGCGAACAAAGGGACCAAACCTGGTTTGGCGCGCAGAGTTGAACACAAGAAGGACCTTTTCTAAAAGAAACGGTGAAAAAAGTTGACCGGGGTCTGTTTTTAGAGATAGGTCATGGGCACAATATTGGAAAACATGGCTGACCCGATTTTTAGCTACCGGTGTTCGGGAAAAATCATGGTAGTTCGTTAAAAACCACTGCCACCAGCCATTTCAAGTAGAAACGGGTAACATTTGACTGTTACATGAGTGTTTAGACTCAGGGGATGCTAGGCAACCCCTCCAGGACGTTAGCGTGTGCTGGGTCTGTAAATTTAAAGAGACTAGTTAAGTCAATTTAACTTTACGTGCTCTGGGAGACAGTAGTCAGTCCCAGAGAAGGTATTTAAACCTTGTGGAGTCTGAAAGACACTGAAGGTGCTGTGTGACACACAAGAAAAAGATGACGCCTATGGAGTTGTTTTAAAACTCCATATCCAAAGAACACAAAAGTAAAGCACACATCAAAATACATGAAAGAGTGGGGGAAAAAGTCCCACACTCTTTTCAGGTAAACATTTTAATCCTAGAAATTCAGCATAGTTGCTGGGGGTCGCAAAAGGTAAGGGAAATTAGCACATTCTTGAGAATTCTCCCTAACAGGTGGGTGTAGACAGAGAGGTGTGAGGGTGGGCAGGTGGGTGTAGAGAGATAGGTTGTAGGGTGGGCAGGTGGGTGCTGAGAGAGTTTGTATTTGTATTTATAGTGTTTATATACCGCTTTAATCCAAAGGTTGTACACAGGTTGTAGGGTGGTCAGGTGGGTGTAGAGAGTGCAGTGTTAGGGTGGGTGGGAGTCTGTAGAGAGAGTGGTGGTAGGGTGGGTACTTATAAATAGAGTGGCCGAAGACAGATCTCGTTATGACATTTTCATCACACCAGTTTATTGTAGCTCTCAGAAAACTGCTTTAAAACATCGACAGTCACTTTGAGTGCAAAGTTTTATGGTAATGCTCCATTAATAAGGTTTTACAACCATTGTTCCATAAATGTACCTCCAGGTGGATACCCCAATCTCAGTGAAATAAATACAATGCATGACAAAACTATCAATCAAAACTGAGCACTGGTGCATACCTGATTTTGTTTTCTGGGGAGCAGGAAATGCCACGAGGAATGGGTCTGTGTCAATGTGAGGCTGGAGTACCACCCTACACTCACCAACCAAGAAAGCAATCACTTGGAGGTAAGGGGCAGGATTGTTCTCCCTACACCACGATAGGGGTACCCTAGGATTTAATGTGGTGCAGAGACAGTGCCAGGCACTGAACTGGGGTACCACGCTGGAAGGCACAAAAGCAAGTGGAAAAGACAAGGTATTGGCAGGTTAGGCAACAAGAAGCAGGAGTGGCTTAAGTCAAGGAGGAAAAGAACATGAAAAAGAGCAACAAGGCAGAGATCAGGAGCTGCAAGGGAACACCGAGAGTGGATTCACAGAGAAAAAGGAGAGAACAGAGTGAAGCGAGGCAACAACGAAGCTGAGAAGCATCAAGTGACTAAAGCTTACTGCTTATGTACTCATGTGCGTAAACGAGGCTATTACCCACCAGTAACCAGGCAACCCTGCATGTGCAGTTAAGCAGCTGCATGGGAACCCGTAAAAAAACATTGTGGTGGCCTGCCACACCACGCCTCTCGGTCCACGCCTTCCCCTCTGCCCGCCTGGGGCCAGAGAACACCGGCGAGGTGCCACAGAACAACCCTGAATGCACCACTGAGGTAAGAGCCATGTACCCTGGCCATATCAGGAGGACCAGGAGGTACATGGAGGCATGACACTCTGCCCCCCTGCAGGGGCCCCTGAGGCGCCCAGCTTCCAGGGGAATAGATGATAGAAATTGCAAACCAGACCTGGAGCAAAAACCTGAGATGCCAGTTCCCAAAAGTGATCACAAGCCGCATAACCCTTCCAGTGGAACAGGTACTGGCGATGACCTCTATAGTACTGAGAGTCCCAAACTGCCTCCCCCTCATATTCCGGTTCCACATCAACCAGGATGGGACCTGGGAGCAGGCTCGGCCGATGAAAGGTATCCGGTACATAGTGTTTGAACAGTGAAAAAGGGGATGAACGTGCCAAGCAGGAGGAAGGAGGAAGTGGAAGGCTACATCTGAGATCTTCTTCACTATCCTAAATGTACCCATGAATCGTGGTGTAAATTTCCTGGGGCAATTCCGGAGGAGGAGGTCCTTGTTTGCCAACCTCTCTGAAATCTGATGTTTATTGGCATAGAGTTCTTGCACAGCTTTAGTCTTTATTAGAAAAGCCTTGCCCGTGGAATGGACATCCTGGTGTCTCCTTAAGAAAGACTCCACAGTAGGCAAGACAGTAGGGCTCACAGGTAATACTGGTAAAGTCTTGGGGTGTATACAAAAGGTACACAAAAAGGGCTACAGTGAATAGCCAAATGATATGCATTGTTATAGACTATCTCAGCGGTGTCTAGATATTCAGCTCAATCTGTTTGAATGGCATTAGTGTAGCAATGTAGATATGTTTCCAAAGTTTTATTTGTCCTCTCAGTCTGGCCGTTCGTCTGTGGGTGGTAACCAGAACTAAGTACCCTTTGAATGCCCAGGATTTGACAAAGGGTGGTCCAGAATCGGGAAATTAATTGCAATCCATGATCAGTGGCCATTTTTTAGGGTAGTCCATAGAGTCAATATATGTCATATAAGAAGGCCATTGATGTCTGATACGCTGAAGGCAGAGATGAAAACGGAATTAAGTGTGCTAGTTTACTAAAACAGTCAACCACCACAAGAATGCAGGTGTACCCCTTAGAGCTTTATAGATCCATGATGAAGTCCATGGTGATGGTGTGGTCAGGGTTACAGAGGTATCTCGATGGAATGAAGAAGGCCCACTGGTTTATGGCAAGATGTTTTATGTATGGCACAAACAGGACAGTTCTCATACCCGGCCACAAGAATTAACGAGTGACCAATTCCAAGGTAGAGGATTGTCTGCAATGTCCAGTGGATTTCGCATCATGATAGCCACACAAAAACATTTCCCCTAACAAAGCAGTGGGTAGATACAACTTGCTGTGATAGAAACCCAAATCATCATGTTTGCTGAAGTTTGCAGATCTCTGTAACAAAGGCAAATATGGTTCTGAGGCTTGCAACCCTTTCAGCAAATCCAAGAAGGTTTAAATGGCCATCAAAAAGTGTTTGGCGGGTAGGATCTGTGAAAGTTCCATAGGGGGGGTTTCGTCTATTGTTTTGTTTCGTGAAAGTGCGTCAGCTTTGACATTTTGCGTTCCTGGAATGTATGTTATGGTAAAATCGAACAGAGAGAAGAATAAAGCCCAACGTGCCTGACAACTGTTGACACATGACAGGGATTGCAGGTACTGTAAATTCCTGTCATCAGTCCGGACTTTAACTGAATACCTACTTCCCATAAGATGATGTCTCCATTCCAGGAAACTATCCTTAATGGCAAGCAGCTAATTTCAATAATAGTATAATTCTGTTCACTGGCTGTCAACTGGCAGGACATATAGGCTATGGGATGTTCGTGGTTTGTTATAGGGTCCCACGGCAGTAGGACAGAGCTGATAGATTTGGCAGAGGCTTCCGCTTTGACGATATAAAGAACCTCATTGTTGGGGTGTAGCAGAATAGAAGCTTTCACAAACTCTGTTTTTATATCCTGATAGGTGTGTTTGGCAAGGTCATCCCTCAAAAATGCATGACCATTACGTAGAAGACGTGTGATATCCGAGGTGTGAGGGCAAATTTGGGAATTAACTGGCGGTAGTAATTGGCAAAAGCCAAGAAACATTGAACAGATTTTATATCCTGGAGACTTGACCAGTCTACGACGACCTTGCTATTTCTTGGATCCATGTGGATGCCTTGGGGGCTAATAACACAGCCCAGAAATTCAATCCAGTTGGAATGAAATTCATATTTCTCCTCTTTGGCATAAAGATGGATCTTCGATAATCTGCTTAGGACTTCCGAGAGGTGGGCCACATGGTCTTTCAATGAGCCAGAAAATATCAGGATGTCATTGAGATATATTCAAGTGTTAAAGCTGAGTAGGTCTGCGAAGATTGAATCCATAAAGTGTTGTAAGACCACTGGGGCATTACCAAGGCCGAAGGGCATGGGCAGGTATTCGTAATGTCCCAAAGGTGACTTAAAAGCCGTCTTCCACTCGTCACAAGGTTTAATGTGCACCAGATGGTAGGCCCCACATAAATCGATCTTGGGAAAGACCTACGCACCTCGCAGAGATTCCAAAATGTCCCAGATAAGGGGCAATGGGTTCCTATCCTTTATGGCTATCTCGTTGTGTATCGGATAATTAACACAAGGTCTTAGTGTACCTTCTTTCTTGGGGATGAAGAACAGTGGAGCTCCTGCGGGCGAAGATGAAGCCCGATTGTAGCCTTTACCAAGACATTCCTGTGTATATTTGTGTAGCTCCTCTTGTTCCTGCATTGTTAAGGAGAAAATCCATCCATACAGTATTGGTTGATCAGAAATTAGAGTTCACAATCATAAGGTTGTGTAGGTGGTAATGGCACACTTTGCCAAAGGGAGCATATTCCAAGGGTCGCTTCCGACAGCACAACAGATGTTGTGTTGTCTCAGAGTCAGCAAGAGCGAATTGAACGGCTCGAGGTCTGGAAACTGAACAGCATTGCCTGGTACTATGATCAGACCCTAATATCATTGTTTGAGTGGCCCAGTTGATATAGGGGTTATGAAAAACCAGCCATAGTAACCCTAGTACCAATGGGTCTGAGGGAGACTGGATGATGTCAAATGCCAATACTTTTTGATGTTGATTGATATTCAATTGAAGGGGTTTGGATTCTTGATTTATGGGAGCAGAGGCCAATAGTTTCCCATCTATCCCTTCCACCAGCACTGTGTGGATCTTTTGATGCATTGCAATGCCGTTTCGTTCACCAAAGTGTAAATCCATATAGCTGCCTGAAGCTGCGGGCCATGGTTTCAAATGGTTTAAGATTGGTGCCCCCGTTGAATAGAGACTTGGAGTACAAACAAAGCTCGGGGTGCCATCGGATCAATGGACTCCATGGGAAGGCATGATAGGTCTTCTGGGCTTGTTGTTTCCTTCCTGACTGACAAACCCGCTAGTTTTCCCTGGCTTAGTAGGTTGAATGGGGCAAGAACGTAAGAAATGGTTGTGTCACCACAGTACAGGCACAATCTGTTTGTCCTACTTCTGTTCCTTTCGGCCTCAGATAGCAGACTGCAAATCAACCCTAATCGCATGGGTTCACCTGCACAATTCCCTAGAGGGGATGGATTTCTTGTGGTTTGTGTGGGGGGGACTGGTGTCTTGTCTCTGACGTTCAGTGGGTCTTTCAGAAATTCTATGGTCAATCTTGATCACTCGATCAATCAGGGCTTGAGTAGTGACTGGTTCGGGAGCATGGACTAGTTCATCCTTGTATTCCTCCTGCAGTCCTCGTCGAAACAACATCTTTTGAGTGTCTCCAGGCCACTGGGATTCATTGGCCAACTGATGAAATCAGCTTCTGTACATGATCACATTTTGGGTTCCTTGTTTTATGTCCAAAAGAAGATGTTGTGCAATAGCTGCCGTATTAGTTGACTGAAAGGCCTCCAGGAAGGCTTTATCGAAATCTGAGAAGCAATCTAGGATCGGATTCAAGACGGAAACTTAACGAATGGCCATCGCTAAGGCATTTCCATTGAGGTTGTTCAATATGTACCCACTCCTTGCCCTATAACAAGCAAAGTGTACAGGACAATACAGAAAATGCCATCAACAATGATTGCACAATTTTGTGTGGGTGCGAGGAGCACCATCGTACCTTACGACCCAGTGCGACTCAAAGTGCTTTCAGCCAATGGTGCCACTGTGCTCATGGCTATTGTGTCCTTTAGGAGCTGATTATCTTGCTTTAGAGAGGCTACCTCTTTATGTAGAGCTCTGCTATCATTTTATCCCTTAGCTTTTGTATGGCCTCCATATCGTCAGGATCAGGAGAAAAGCATCTCAATAAATCAAGCAAGACTGAGCACTAGCGTGTACCCGATTTGGCTTTCTGGGGAACAGAAAATGCCACGACAAACTCTGAACCGGGTCTGTGTCAACCTGAGGCTGGAGTACCACCCTACACTCACCAACACTGGAGTCGGGGAAGCCATGCAGTCGAGGTGCCACAGAATGACCCTGCATGCACCACGGATGTAAGAGCCATGAATGGTACAGCTGCCACGTACCCCAGCCATAGGAGAAGGACCAGGAGGTATGTGGAGGCATGACACCAAACTTGTTAATCCAACCTTAGTGAAAATATTTCACTGAAACCATATAGGACAGTGACATGCAGCAAAGAATGGCTTGGGGGAGGAGTCTAAGTCATGAACACAATTGAGTGTTCTGTCATTGGCAGACCATCTCTGAAATGCTGACTCGTAAAGTTGGCAGTCACCCCGAAACTCCAGTTAGTTTGTGAAAGGATTACTATAAACTCATCCGCCAGAGATCTCACAACAGCCCACAACAAGTTAACAATAACAACAGCCTTCGTTTGAAGGACAATGCCTCGGTCTCTGTGTGCAGAGTCCTTTGTACTGCAGAGGATACAAAACCAATGGCACTCTTTGGTGCAAATAAAAGTGCGTCCCACGGCAGTTGGTCTTTGAAGAACTCAAAATGCACCAAACACGTGTCCAAAGAAAGCCATTACAACTTGCAAAGCATAAATAAAAAGCAAGTTCATAATCCAATGGTTTTATTAGAGAACAAAAGCATACACAGAATATAACAAACATGCACGTGTACTCGAGTGCGCTGCTGTTTAGTGTAGAGCTGACCTGCTGAAGTGCCTGCAATGAGTAGCCACACTGCTAAGCACAATATGAAGTCAAACAGAAAACATCTGCTCATTTCAGGTGTAGAGGGTATCCAGCCCTACCTTGTGCATAGTAATAGGGGGGCCCCAGGTGGAACGTGAAGCGTTTCCGCCGGGGAGTTTTTGGCGCTGCACACGGCCAGCGAGTGGCCGTGGGGGGCAGAGCGCCTCCCGGGGGTATTTAAGGGCTCAGGGAAGGTTCGGGAGCGAGGCGACGGTTAGGACTTGGTGATTGTATCAGTCCTGTCACCTGCTCCCGAGCCTTCCCTGAAGTAGCTGGGCCTTCGGTGCTGCAGGGTAGAGTAGGTGAGAGGGATAGTTAGTGTTGGGTGAGGTTAGGTATAGTAAGAAAGCAGTTGTTAAAGCGTTATATTTTATTATTATATTTTATTATTATAGCCGGGGGTACAGTAAATAAGGTACCCCCCCTCTTACTGTACCTGGCTCAGTTCCGAGCGTTGACAGCGGTCCGGTGCAGTGTTTTCTGTCGTGGGGGTGTTGTCCACGCAATTTTTCGAGCGTGCAGCAGGGGTGGGGTGTTAGGATTTTAAGGTGCCGGGGAGCGTGGTCTGGTAGAGGGCAGGCAGGATATTGTGCAGCCAGGCTTGGGCCTCTCCTAATATTAAATTGGGGAGCGCGGGGTCCTGGGTTGCGCGGCCGTGAGGGGAATTATACGCGCTTTCTCTGTCGCGTGTCAGAGGGAGCTGTGTTTCTCTCCTTAAAGGGACCGTTCAGCTGGTTCAGTGCGGTGGCGCTTACACGCATCCAGGGGGCAGTGCGACACGCATCATCTCACCCCATTTCTGGATGTGCTGTTGGTTTTGGGGCTCCCCTTTTTCGCGGGGGGCCCTTTTTGTGCCGGGGTAGGGGTTGTGAAGGGATAGGGCAGTTTTAGGGGGGTAATTAATAAAATAAAATAAAAAAATAAAAAAAAATATTTAAAATAGTTTTTGGGGAAGAGCATTTTGGGGGTATGGTACTCTAGCTTTTGTGTCAGCAAGTGCTTGGTTAACCTGGGGCAAAGTGTACTGTTGGTGGGGGGATAGGTCCACGGGTAGATTTTGGCTCGGGAGCTTAGGTTAGCTAGATTAATTTTCTAGGGTTATATTTTTAGTGCACATCCAGATATTTGGGCACTATGGTGGGACAGGGAGCCGCCAAGAAGGGTTTGGTTGATGCTAGGGCTCTGAGGGAGGCCCTGGAAATAATTAGCAGGGCATCTAAGGCCCAATTGGAAGGGGCGGTAG
Organism: Ambystoma mexicanum; assembly: GCF_040938575.1. NCBI lineage: Eukaryota > Metazoa > Chordata > Amphibia > Caudata > Ambystomatidae > Ambystoma > Ambystoma mexicanum. Next base: position 419,521,187 of record NC_090938.1, read on the forward strand.
GGGAAGTAACGGGAGAAGGAGAGGTATGTGGGGCAGGCCGCAGCGAAGAGCTGCGGCAGACGGGGCTCTCGCGGCAGTGGTGGCTTGCACCCCTACGGCGGGGAGAGGGGAGGTTTGGGAATCCAGGGGCAGGAAAATGAGGAGGGAGATAGACAGGAGGGCGGGTGGGGGAGAAATGATGTCGGGTGGGCAGCCAGGGAGGGAGGAAGGGAATGATAGCCCTAGGGAAGCTGGGAATGCTCAAAAGGGAGGGGCTCGAGGGAACAACAGTAGGGGCAGGGATGGGGCACAGAAGGGGGTGTCAGGGCAGAGGGGAAGAGGGGGTAAATACCTGCAGAAGAGTGCAGGTGGGAGAAGGAGGGAGAGGTCCCCATCAATTGAGGAGGGTAGAATGGGGTGCGGAACGCCCCCCCCCGGGTAGGAGGAGTGAGGGCGGAGGGCGCTGCGCAGCCCCCGCTGGTCAGGTGGAGGTTGAGGGTTTCAGTACGGCCCCTCCCCGGTCAAGGAGAGCCTAGAGGGCGCAGCACAGCCCCTAGCAATGAGGATTCTAGGGTGGAGGTCGGAACGCCTCGCCCGAGAGAAGAGGACCAGGCAGGGGTTTCCACAACCCCGCCGAGAAGAAGTCAAAGGAGTTGCGGGGCGGACGCCCCGGGCTCGCGAGAAGATCATCAACTCAACTCGGGCATGAGCTCGCATCCGCAATGGTATTTAAGGGGTGATGAAGTTGGATGGGAGGAATATGTGGGGCAATGGGAATTGGAAGATTACAGGGCGGAAAGGGAAAGGGGGGAGGAGAGAAGAAGTTTGAGGTGGGATATGGAAAGGGAAGTGCCGGGTGGACGGGGTGAAAGGGGTCAAGGGAACTATTGGCTGGGTGAGTGTGCTGACATGTTTTGTCCCCGCAGTAGGAGCCCTCTAAGAAAGGAGAGGAGGAGCATCGGTGTGGACGTCAGACCACAGGCGGCAGGTGTGGAAAGAGGTGAGCGGGAAAGGGAATGGTCATCTGCATGGCAGAGAGGGGTCACAAATAGGGGGACAGGGGATGAACTGTCTGGTCTTCAAGGTGTAAGGAAAGAAGTTGGTGTGCAGGCCATTGGAGCCGAGGGGGTTGAGAAGAGCATTTGCTCAGAGGAGGTCCAAACGGACAAAGTGGTGGAGCCATTGGGGCTCGAAGTGCAAGCTGGTAAAGATAAGGAGGTGGAAGTGAAAGGAAAGGAGAAAATATTGCCATAAATGGGGATAACAAAACCATTGGGGGCACACTTGATGGCAGCGACCAGGGAGAAGATTCAGGCGGGGAATTTGTGGATGTCTTCAAATTGCTCCATAGGGAAGTGAGAGCGAAGGAGGGGTCTAAGGAGGAAGAGAGGGAACTGGCTTCACGCCCGAGGGTCCCGGTGACCATTGAGAATTGGACGTCGGCGTTTATCATTTATGCCAGTGTGTATTGCGAAAAATTCCCGGAGCGTTGCGTGACCCTTCTTAAATATATGGATGTAATAAGGAAGGCTTTCACGAGCTTTGGGGGCTTTGCCTGGGTAAGGTATGATGAGGAATTTAGAGCGAGAATGGCAGAGGACAGTCAGGCGGTCTGGGGGGAGATAGATATGGATCTCTGGCTGCAATGGATGGCCCCAACGAGGCCTGCCCCGACATTACACACAGCAAGTGGGCTGCCTGTGCCTTTCCGGCCCTTTCTTGGTCGCCCCGCCCATGAGGGGGTGGGGGGAGGAGGCAGGGGTCAGTCCTCAGCAGCGTGCTGGGGGTACAATAAGGATAGCTGCGCAGGCACAAGTGTACCAAGTGTGGTGGAAAACACCCTCTCACGTAGTGTTTCCAACAGGGAGACAGGGGGAGGGGGAGAGGTTCAGGAAAAGGGGTTGGGGGAAAAGCTTTTACTCCAATTAAAGTGGGTGTGTTGGAAAAATGGTTGCAATTTTATCCGGATAGGGAAGGGGCTAAGATTTTGAGTGAGGGGTTTTGTCAGGGGTTCAGATTAGGTTACCAGGGTCCAAGGGTGCGTCGGTGGGCTGAAAATTTGAAGTCGGCGAGAGAGAATGTTGAGGGGGTAAGACAAAAATTGAACAAGGAAATAGCGGCAGGAAGGATAGTGGGCCCATTTGATGACGTGCCGGGTGACTAAGTGATATCCCCATTGGGGGTGGTGCCCAAGAAAGCTCCGGGGGAGTTCAGACTGATTCATCATTTGTCATGGCCGAAGGGTATGTCAGTTAATGATTTCATTGCCCCGGAAGAATGTGGGGTTGTGTATGCAAGTGTTGACCAGGCGGTTGAGCTGTTAAGGAAGGAAGGGCGAGGGGCCTTCATGGCCAAGTGCGATATCAAGGCGGCTGGTGCACCCGGAGGATTTTTGGTTGTTGGGTTTGCAGTTTGAGGACCGCATATACATAGACAAAGCATTGCCAATGGGGTGCGCAATTTCCTGTGCTTTGTTTGAACGGTTCAGCTCTTTTCTACAATGGGTTTTCTCATTCAGCTCGGGGTGGGAGAGTGTGCTGCACTATCTGGATGATTTTCTGTTCATTAGCGGGGCAAAAAGAGAGGAGGATTGCAGAGAAATGCTAAAGTTGTTTCAGGAATTGATTGAGGAGCTGGGTGTACCATTAGCCGAAGACACAACAGAAGGGCCGGCAGTGGTGTTAACATTTCTAGGAATTGAACTGGATTCAGTGGCCATGACCTCACGCTTGCCGCACGACAAGGTGAGCAAATTGGTGGTACTGTTGGAGAAAGCGGTGGGGGCCAAGAAAATGATGCTGGTGGAGATGCAGAGATTGGTTGGGCATCTGAATTTTGCATGTAAGGTGGTGGCCCCAGGGCGGACGTTTTGCAGGAACATGGTAAGGGCCATGGCGGGAGCAAAGTGCCCACATCATCGGATAAGAGTATCGGGGGCAGTGAGGGAGGATTGCAGAATTTGGCTGCGCTTCTTGGAGAGTTTCAATGGAGTGTCAATGTGGTTGCAGGGAGACCCGGTGACATGGGAAGTTCAGATACTCTCGGATGCAGCAGGGGCCGGAGGTTTTGGAGTGTTTTGGGGGGGAAAATGGTGTGCGGAAAAGTGGCCAGCGAGGTGGTTGAAGGAAGGAAGGAGTATAGCATTTCTTGAATTTTTTCCGTTACTAGTAGCATTGGAGTTGTGGGGGAAGGAGTTGCAAAACAAGAAGGTGAACTTCAATGTCGACAACAAATGCGTGGTCCATGTGCTGAACAGACAGTCAGCTAGGGATCAGAGGGTGGCAAGACTGATGAGAGAATTTGTCCTGCGTTGCATGGAATGGAATGTGGTGTTTAAGGCAACACATGTGCCGGGGAAGGATAATGCCATCGCTGATGCATTATCTCGTTTTCAATGGCAGAGATTCCGTGGATTGGCTCCAGAGGCAGATCAGGAGGGGAAGCAGATTCCGGAGGAGCTGTGGAAGATAGGAAGCTGAGAGCGCTTGCTCTGGTGGAGGGTTCATTGGCCTCGGCATCTAAGAAGTCATACAGGAGGGCCTGGGAGGATTTTATTAGAGGAGGAGCTTGTAGTTGGAAGGGTAGATGGGATGCGGAAGAGCGGAGGAGGGATGATGTCATGAATTTCCTCCTGAGGTGCATGGACGGGGGCTGGTCAAGGGCAACGATCGCAGGAAAGCTAGCAGGGGTTGCCTTTTATGGGAAATGGTTTTGGGGTTTTCAACCAAGTGGGGGGGAGATGGCGAGTAGGATGTTGGAATGATGGGCAAGGGAGAGTAAGAGGGACAAGGATAAGAGGAGGCCGATATCGGCGGAATTGCTGCAGAGGTTGATTGAGGTGGTGGGGGGAGTTTGCTGGTCGGTATGGGAAGGGGAACTGTTTGCGACTTGTTTTACATGGTTATTCTTTGGGGCTTCCAGGGTTTCTGAGTTGGTCGAGGGAAAAGGGGGGGTACGGGGACTGCAATGGGAAGATGTTCAAATTACAGAAGAAGGTTTAGACATTAAGATTAAAAGGTCCAAGACGGATCAGAAGGGAAGGGGCTCTTGGGTTCTGCTGGGTCGAGGGAGCAAGGTTTTATGCCCAGTTCAGGCAGGCAAGGTGTGGAAAGAGCGCTGTGGGGGTAAGTCAGGCTTGGTTTTTCAGCATGCGGAGGGATCGCCGGTTTCAGCGGCCCAGGTGCTAGGGGTATTGCGGAAGGCGCTGGTGGCGGTGGGAGAAAAGGCAGAGGATTTTAGGACTCATTCTTTTAGGATGGGCGCAGCATCTGAGGGTACCAGGCTGGGTTTTTCAGAAGACAAGGTGAAAAGATTGGGGCGTTGGAGGTCTGGGAAATACAAGGGTTACGTCAGGGATTTTGATAAAGGGGAATGTTGAAGAAAGGTGGAGGAGGAGTTTTTGGGCCAACTGCTGTTGTTAAAATATTTTTGACTTGTCAGTGATTTTTGTAATTTCTGTTTCAGATGCTGCGAGAAAGAAGGGGAAGTTGGCGCAAGTTTGGATTGTTGGCCATTCAATTGTGAAGTGGGCTGGGAAAGAGGCAGAGAAAAGGGTGTTTGGAAGGCAGTTGGGGTGCAGTTACAAGGAAGTGGTAGTGAAATGGCACGGTTTGGGGGGCCTGCGGTGGGATCAGCTGCTGCCCATATTGTCAGGGATGAGGGAACGCTATGGGGTTCCAGAGGTGGTGATGATGCATGCAGGGGAGAACGACCTGGTGAGAGATATGGGGGTGGCTCTGCTAAAGAAAATGAAGAGGGACTTAGTGTGGGTGCGGGAAATGTGGCCTCAAGCGGTGGTGGTGTGGACTAAGTTGTTGACGCAAAGAGTTTGGAGGGGAGCGAGAAGTGAGGGAGCAATAGAGCGGGCCAGGAAGGGGATAAACAGGGAAATGGTAAAATGTTGTGCCTCGGTGGCGGTGCAGGTCATGGACCATAAAGAAATAACATATGAGGGTTTCCTTATCTTTAGAGAGGATGGGGTACACTTGTGCGTGTATGGGAATAATCACTACCTGGCCGACTTGGGTTCTTGGCTGGGAGACTGGGTAAAAAGTTTGAGGTACAAAAATTGGGGGGGGGGGGGTTGGGGCAGAAAGAACTCCTCGGGGGAGGGTTTTTCTAGTGCCGGGGGCATGGCCCCTTTTGATGTGGGGGGAGGGAAGCACAATGGGGGAATGACACGGGAAAGGAGGGGGTGGCGCTGTTTGCACAAGCAGGTCACCCCGGGGGAACAGGTATTGAGCCTGGAGGGGCATGGCCCCGGGGAGAAAGCGGGATGCCTGGAAAAGGGGCAAGGAGACGGTAGGATCCAAGGGATCATTAGGGAGGAAATGGGTTATTTAATTATTTAATTGTTGGGGGAAAATGAAAATGTTTAATTTATTTAATTGGTGGTTAAAATATTTCTTTAGTTTGTTAGGCCATGGAGCCAGTTAAGCGTTTGATTGTAAGCTTTGGCCTGTCACATTAAAGCGACCTTTTCCACTTTTAAATGAGTCTGGGTTTTTGTGCAGTAAGCCCACAGATCGTTGGGCACTGACCAGGGCTCGCTTTCATTTATTATGGCTCAGGGCGAGAACTGAAAACTGTCTGAGTCTCGAGCAGCCCACAGTGTGTCCTAGGGTGCAATGCGCCAGAAGAAGATCTTTTGCACTTTGTATTATGTTGCCCCCCCCTTACCAAGACATCAGAAAAATGACCATTGTACCATTACTCAAAAACGTCGGGTTTACTCAAGCCAGACCTGCTTTGATATTGCTGTTGCGAGCAGAAACCACACCGGTTGCATGGGGATGTTTAGAATTTTTGAGAAAAGCTTGGTACCGGCGGGAAAAATTGTTCACGGGTAAAATCTGAATATATATTTTATTCAAACGTCATTGCTTTAAAAAAAATATTGCACACTGTGATATTAACGTGGTTTTGTTGATTTTATATTCTAATGATGTTTTTAATGCATTTTTTGTGGTCTTCTTGATGTTATTGATGTGAGTATTGTAATGATGTTTTTAATGTTGCTTTTCAATGCTTGTTTTTCGGATTTATTTTAATCCGAATAAACTTTGATGATGATATACAAATAGCAATGTTCTGTGTATGACATGTCCTTGTGAGAGGTTTTTAATATAATCAATGACACAATATGGCAATGGTGAAGGAACAGAACAGCCAACACGTGTTTCGACCAAAAGGGTCTTTATCAAGGCATTTGGAATACTGGTGGCTGAGTAGTCTGAAGATTATGGTGTTAATCCCCTGCAGCCCAAGTTATCGGCCTGAGCGAAGCAAGGGCCTATAACGAGGGCACCCAGACTTTACCCACCACTACGTTCCAACTCTTGGAACAGGAGATTAACGCCACTAGCATCCCGGGTTACCAAGTGGTAACCAGGGGTGCGAAAAAAGTATTATTTTCCTACATTCAACGGGACACCACACGCGTCCCGTTGAATGAGGGAAAATAATTTACCAGGATGGCCCCCATGATTATGGAAGGCGAGGCTCTGTACAGAGCCCCTCTTCTATGACCATGGCGGCCGGAAACGGGAAGCTGCTGCTGCAGTGGTGGCGTTGCCCACAACAGTCAGGTAAGTGGGCAGGGGGTTTGATTTTTTTTTTAAACTAGTTACAGGAGGGAGGGCAGGGGGGAAAAGATGTTGGCCTGCGGCAGGGGGAGGCTGCCTGCAGGTTCCGTGGAACAAGGGCTGGCATTACTGGTTTCAGCCCACGTTTCGTGGTACCTGATTAGCTGCACCTCTTGCCCCGGGTGCTAGTAAAGATTCCTGCGATTATTGTCTGTGGTTTGCTGCAGATGCAGTCAAGCTTAAGAGATTGCTTCATTTTTTAGTGTACATGTTCCTCAATTGTTCTAGTCCTGCTCTTTTTTAAACAGCTGGTTATCTTAAATGCCCGGGTTCGGTCTGTCAGATGAGTGCTGAAGCTGGTTCTCTCTGTGTTTTTCAGCAGGTTTGGTCTTACAGCAGGACTAGAACAATTGAGAAACATAAACACTAAGAAAAGAAGTAATCTCTTAAACATGACTGCATCTGCAGCAAACCACATACATTAAATGCAGGAATCTGTAATCTTCAGACTACCCAGCCACCAGTATTCCAACTGCCCTTATAAAAACCCTTTTGGTCGAAAACCGTGTTTGCTGTTCTGTTCCTTCACCACTGCCATATTGGGTCTATGAATATTTTAGCAACCTGTCATAAGGACAGGGAGAGAACGCCTTGACTAACACTGCAAGCACAACTTTGCCTTTGGTCCTTCTTTATCCAAGTTAACCCCTTTGGGGCACTTCGGGTGTGGCCCCAGACTTAGTCTAATGCAGCAGACAATTTTTAAACCCAGTATCGCTATAGTTGACGTACGCCTAGCGCAGGTGAAAAGACGGTTCATCACGCGCCTTCCTTGCTCCAAAGTACTCTGTCATGTGCTTTGAAAAGGGCATTTACATAGGCAGATTAATTTTGGTGTGAATATTGCCATCTGCGGAATGTAGCCTATTTAATCGCTGTTTGCAGAGGTCTTTCAGTGGAGGTTGCAAGGTTGATGGCAGGCAGCTTAGAGGCCCTGCATGAGAGTGGCTGGTGTGGTGCATGGCATGACTGGAGGGCTAGCTGGAGCTAGTTGCTGTGAGTGCAGCGTTTAGGGTTGGTGGCTATGTTGCCAATAGGGAAGTCATGCTGCTTGCTTGTATGTACAGCTCTGATGACTTGCCTGCAAGAGAAGGTAGAGAGGGGATCACTGGTGAGTCCTGGTGTCCCCCAGTGATAGGGTCTGACGTAGAGAGCTCTGACAATTAGGGTCTAGCTACCATCTGGAGCTGTCAGTCAGGGAGGAGGATTCCAGACTGGAGCAATACAGTTGGACTTCCTGGGATGGGAGTGGAAGTTGGAGTGAGGAAATGACTGGCATTCTAATAATTGTATCTTTTGCCTGGCATTTACTGATTGATGGCTCCCCTTCCCTATGCTGCCTCATTGTGCCTCATACTTTTTTAATTTTTTTTTTAAATTTCATTTAGTTTTTACAAACTTTTTGAAAACTTTTACTTTTACAATTCTTAATTCCTAATTTCCGCAGTGACAGAAAAAGAAAAAAGAAAAACACTCAAATAACTAAAAAGCGACTGATTGGTAGTGAACTTGCACTTGACTCATCTCATTTAGTTCCTGTCTTGTGGCCATTGAGAAAGTTAATTTGCACACTTTCCTTGATTACAGTCTTAGTTGTTTGCTGAGTGTGTCTTCTCTGGCTTACTGAATGTGGCATCTATTGGGGTCACTCATTCTCCCCCTACGGTGTTGTCACCTCTAGTCGTATTTGCATTTGGTCAAGGAATCTCATCGTTGCAATCAACAGTGATCGGCTCTCACCAATGTGAAGGTGCTTCCACCATTCCTCTAGATCATATGTTTGAACTCTGCTTCTCTCCTTTCCGAGGCATTTTTCACGTTGGACTTTAAATTCGGTGCACCGCAAGACCAGATGTTTTAGATCTTCTGTTTCAATTGCACAGAACCTGCATTTTGAATTGTCCATAGGAATCTTCCTGCGATGAATTAAGACTTCCTTGGTTTCGTAGATGTTCAAACGAAATTTCAGGTATAGCCTTCTTAGGCATTTACAGGGTGACAATGTTAGATAGGACGGAAGCGTATTGCGTCTTTTCGCTTCTGGAGGAGTATTCTGCATAGCTTTTTGTGATGACCTTTTGTCATTGATTTCAATCCAGTCCCAGTCGAGCAGTTTCCTCTTAACCAGATCTGGATTCCACCACAAAGTATTTTCGTCTGTGCCCAGTTGTGCTAGTATCTCTCTGCACTGATGTTTCCAAAGATGCAAAGCCGATTTTTCATGTCCTTTTTCCTCCGACAAGAATTTTACAGATGGGAGGTTTGCCTCCACGTGTGTCTTCCTGAATAACGCCAGCTTATTCCAGGTGATTCTTGAATTAAGGGTAGAGACTCCAACCTCATACAATACACAAGCTGTAGGTGTACTTAAGGGGATCTGAAGAATCTTTTTCCAAAAGAGACTTTCACATCGGGCCCATACTTTATAATCACACCCAAACATGTTCTCGGCGCCGTAGATGAGAATTGGAGTCACTTTACCTTGATAAAATCTCCTTATCGGCTCATAGGAAAATTTGCCATATCTTTGCTGTAAGATGGTACCTTGAGCTATTAGTAATTTACAGCTATTCAGGAGTTTTTTTTACCATTGGGGTGTCGTTGATGCTAGAGTTGATCGTGATCCCTAGATATCTTGTATGTGGTATCTGGTTTAATTTATTTGAACCTATGGACCACGTTGTTTTTTTTTACTTGCAGATCTACCTCTTTGGTTTCCTAATATTAAGATCTCTGATTTGGCCACATTGATGTCAAGGCCTAAATCATCTGTGAAGATTTTGAAAGCTGAAAGTTTTCTTTGGAGACCAATAGGGGTCTGATCTAGGATCACCATATCGTCTGCATACAAAATATGGTTTATTGGCACTCCATTTATCTGTGGTGGAAATGACACGACATCTGCCAGAGCTATTCCTACTTCGGATATGTAGAAGTTGAACAAGGTGGCCCCTAACGGGCATCCTTGCTTCACACCTCTCTCCGTTGGTATGGGGTTGGTTAGGTTTCCCTCATGATCTAATCTCACCTGAATATAGGTGTTGGAACACAGCTCGCGGATAGCGTGGATGAGACTCTCATTGCACCCCCTTTCTTTGAGTTTGTTCCACAGGGTTTCTCTATCCACGCCATCAAAGGCATTCACCATGTCAATAAACGCCAGATATATTTTTCGTCCCATTCTAATGATGTCGATTTTTAACAGGTTCAGAATGAGTAGGTTTGCACCACAACCTACACCTTTAACAAAGCCAGACTGGCGTTCGTCGTATATTTTCTCTTCCTGGATCCACGTGGTCAATTGAGCTAGCAGCATCGAGGCAAACACTTTCCCCTCTACATTCAATAAGGCAACTGGACGATAGTTTGCCGGGTCTGAGCGAATACCTTTCTTGTAGATCGGGACAATAATCCCAGATTTCCAAGTCTCAGGTATTTTCCCTTCCTTTTTTATGGCAGTGAAGAGTGTATGACAAAAGTCTGACCATTCTTCGCTGTTTGCCTTAAGGTCTGCGTCCGACAAACCGTCTGGACCCGCAGCGCAAGAGGCGTTACATTTCCTGATGGTAGTTCATATATCGTCTCTCTCCATTTCGATTTCCCACTGCTGACTTGTCTCCACTTTTGTCGGGCTCAAGGTTTTTCTTCTTTTAAATAGTGCTATGAAGTGGTTTTCCCAGCCCTTTCCCAGAACTGTATTTGATAGTAGTGCTTTATCCGAGTTCTTTGTATCATTAATAATGTCCCAAAAGCCTCTTGTGTTCTTTCGGTTTAGAGCCTTCAACATTGCTTCCGCGTCCCGTTGTTCCATGGTTGCTTTGCGATTTTTGCACCAGTTATTATACTTGTTTTTTTCCTTTTTTATCTGCACCATTAGGTCCTCTGGGTTTGCGGCGCGTATTTTCCTTATCATTTTTCTTACCTCTCTCTTTCTGGCAGCTACCTCAGGATCATATTTGTGTTTTTGTATCACAGGTCTCGTCTGGGACGTTTTTTTCTTAACTTTATAGATCTCAAAGAACTGTTGATATTCCGTTGACCTTGAGGGATTCTGGTCTTGCGCTTCCAGTAGCAGTTCGGTATTTGTCACAATGTCGCACTGATTTATACGCAGTCTGTTGCGACCTGGGACCAAGGATAGATCTTGTCTCCATTGTTTGCGCTCCATTTTGTTGATGTTATTCCATTCCGCTACCGCCATGTTGTGGTCACTGTATTTAGTCGTGATCACTTTGAATGAATCAATTTCCTGGAATATGTTGCCTGAGACAAACATATAATCCAGTATTGAATTTTGGGTTCCTCGTGTCCAGGTCGGTCTAGCTGGAGTACCACCCTTTGTTCCTCCATTTAGCATTATAGATTTCTTAACGACATCTCATCAAGCCATCGCTCACAGTTTGTTTTTTCTCTGCTGTTCACTTGTTGCTTTGATTGTGGGTTCTCGATCAGTTTCATATTAAAATCTCCACATATAATTATTAAAGCTTGTGGTTCTCTCACTAGTATGCTGTCAATTGCATCTAAGATGTCATCTTCAAATGTTAAGTGCAGTTTCGTGGTTGTGTTCCAGTAGATATTTAGGATGTAAATGGTCTGGTTATCTGATGTTACCATGTTCACTGGATCAGTGCAAGTCATTTGGAGATGGGGCGAAATGTTCCAAGCATTCTTGATTCTCAGGCCGCTTTTTCTGTTTATCAGGGTTAACTGACCCGACTTCGGGCGGCCTTTCTCTTTGCAGATTGCAGGATTAAAAGCTACGTCGAAGCCTTCTACACATGGTGTACTTGTTAACCATGTTTCTTGTGTGCATATAATATCAGCATTCCTCAGGTATACAGGTGCAGAGCTCAGCAGATGGGTGAACCCTCTCGTGTTCCAAGAGGTTATCACCAACTTTTCCTTCAGGCATTAACTCGTCGATGTTCCATTTAAGGATTTTGCTATCCATCCCCATGCGTGGGGCTCCTCCTCTGTAGACGAGTTGTCCTTACACATCACTCTCTTTGTGTTCTCGCTGTTCTCCACTGTTATTTTAAATGTCTTCAGTTTTATCTCTTCCAATGAGAGCTGTGCACCAACATCCTCGTCCACTGATTTTCTTTTGGCTAGGTTGTGATCTTCCATTTTTGCACTGTTATCCAATCGAGTGGACAGCTGTGAATCTTTTTGATTTTTCTGCGGGCCATTATCTGGCGAGATACCACAGTCTTCTCCTCCCAAATCACTGTCAACCTCGTATACTTGGTAGCCTGCGTTCAACAATTGTCTCTCATTTGTCATAATCTGTTCCACAACCTTTTTTCCGACAATATGTAGCAAAACAAATTTTTGATTCGAGTCTGCTATTATTTCGACCCTTTCAATTTGAGGACTCTTTACAGATCTCAGTGCCGGGATCTTTTGAAATATCTGTAGTACTGTGTATCTGTTTAGCGACGGATCGCTTTTGTTACAGTTGATTTTTTCCACCAAAATTCTATATCCAATTGCTTTATCATTGTTGGTAGATTTGCTTGTGTGATCAATAGGATTAGAGGTTTTTCTCCCACTTTCTGGAATTGAGGTTGCTTCCACTTGGGCCCCCTCCATCAGTTTGCCTGTCGAACCTTTCTTAATTGACTTGGTCGCTGGTCCCGGTGTGTTACACACAATTGGTTTTTGTTGACATTGCATGCTTCTTATACGTTTCTCTTCTAACGTAAAGAAGTGTTTGACAGATCCCTCATTAGGACACTTATTCTTTAGAGGAGAATCTTCTTCTTTTGGAGTTTGAGGCCATGAGAAGGCTCTCTTGCCTGGTTGCCCCATTTCTCTCCCTGGCTCAATTTCCTGGCTTGCCTCTCACGATCGGTTCGCCTTTCTTTTTGTCGTGTTGGTTTTTTGCATTACCTTCCACGTCAATCTCACTGACGCCTTCAGCGCCCACGTCATCGTCCACCAAAGAACTATAAGTTGACATATTCAATAGTTCTTCGTCCTCCTCATCATCATTTTCAATCTCCACTGGGGCTTTTTGTTTAACTTCTTTTTCTGTTTTCTCTAAGGGCTGAATCTTCCTCGTGGAAGGCAATTCAGCGACCGTTGTTCCATCGGCGTTACTGGACTCTCTAGTGCATTTTTTGCTATTAGGGCCCGTAGGTTCAGTATTGTTTACTGTGATGGTTAGCGCTTTTATGTTCCGAAAGAAGTTCGCCGGGCTTCGTGGATTTTTGTTCTTCTGTATCTGCTGGTTTTTGGATTTCTTTTTACATTTACTCGGTTTTGGAGCGGTGACTCGGCCTTGCGTGTTTAGGCCGATGCTCTCTTTTAATTTTTTGGAATCAAAGATGTGAAACCACTCAGTTTCATTCTTTTTTTCAGTCGTGTCATCAGCTTTAGAATTTACTGGAGTAGTCCTCGCCTCATTGTCGTTATCACCTACTCTCGGCTCCTCCACAACTTCATTCTCACTTCCTTTGTCTTCCTTTCCCTTTTGTGTTGTCTCCGTAAGGTCAATTTCTTCCACCCTCCCTTCTTTTGATGATAAATCATAGGGTGTGGTCATCAAGACTCTATCACCCTCTTTGATCTCTTTCGTGGTGGCTTTGTTGTTATTTCTTTTCACCTCACTGATTTTCACTTTGTCTTCTGCAATAGGAACCTTTTTTTTTATTTGAGTCCTTTGGACTATCACTCAACACAATGGTTATCTCAGAGTCTGTTTCAGAACAACAGTTCTGAATAATTTTTGGTTTTGTGAGCAGAGAGTTTGGTTTTGACGTTCTGTCTTCTGATACAGGCTCATTTTTGTTGCCTATTGAGTTCACCATGCGTCCTGTTTCTGCACTCGGCTGAATTTTTCAGGGGACACACATCCCTACTTCCTCTGTTCTGTGTTCTCGATCTTTTTGGAAAAGCATTAAGGCTTGTTTCGTCACTTCTGCGAAGAGTCTTTTGTCTTCCGTTGTCGTTTTTAGAGATTCTCTTAGTGCCGTTAATGAAATGTCATTGCCTCTTCTGGTTGTCACAACCTGAGCCGTCATGTCTCTCAGATCTAGCTCGAGTTTTACAATTTTTGAGTTTAACAGGGCGACCAAGGTTGTTTGGTCCCGAAGGCTTTCATTTAGATTTTCGTAAAGTTTCAGCAATGGTGCTACTGCTATTGTTGTAGCTGACATCAGTATCGGGCTCAACTTTCCGACTATGGTCTCCACTAACTTCTTTTCGTCCATTGCTGTTTCAGGGGTCGCCAAATCCAAAAGTTGATCAGGCTGCGAACTTCTCTTTTTGGGAAACGGCATATTTTGTACGTCGTCCAACATGACTGGTCCTGGTTTTGTCACATGCTTGCTTGTGGACCCCGGTTTAGGCGTCAGACTCTGTCTTGAGTTTCTTTTAAATCTTTTGTTTGCACCCTGGTGGTCTGAATTTCGAGCTTAACTTTCTCCGGCTCCTTTTTTTTGAGACCATGATCTCATCATTTCTGGCCTCAAAGGATGGTGTATTTTCTTCTAGAGTCATCATGTCAAGTAGACTCTTTTCCTTGGTCATTTGACATTCAGTTTGTGGGGATGGCATTCCACAACAATTTGTTAATGAGTTTTTTCGTTGTTTTGACAAGTTGGAATTCAATTCCACTAGGTCTCTCAGGAGTTGATCTGCGAGTCCTACTGAGTCTCTTCTACGAGGGGACTCGGCCGTTCCAACTTTAGATGTTGTTTCCTTCCATCGCGCAGCACACACCCACTCCTCACTGGGGGGCTCTTCTGTCACCACGATGTTCACTTTTCCGATTAACTCTACATCAGAGGGTTTTATAACTGAAGATCTTATCTTATTGGCCACTAAGTCATCTTTTTTCGTCTTTTGGGCCTGGTACTTTAAGTTTTTTCCGTTCCCCTTATACATTGAGGTCACTCTTGTCCATGCTAGGATCTTTAGCGATGAACCCTTGTGGGGTGGTTTAGGAGACTCATCTACGTGATCTACTGAGAGCCTACTTAAACGTCTCTCATGGATAGGGGATGTCTCAACTGGGGTGACTGGCGTCGTTAGAGCGGTCTCCTCATTTGGCACACCGCATTTATTATTTGGTTGTTTCCTTGATTTTTTGTCGTTCCTTTCGTCATTGGGTGTGGCCTCTTCCTCTCGTGTGACATCAGAATGATTTCTGGGCTCACCCAAGACTTCTGGAGGGTCACAATTTGAATTCCCACTTGCCGACCTCCTCCTACCATAGACATGTTCGTAATCTTCACTCCTAACATGCAGTGGTAGGTAGTTGCCATTTGTTGTTGACTCGGCATGGGCATGGGGACAATGTACCATGGCAGTGCATGCTTCCAGCCTCGATACACAACCCACTTCTCCCCCCCTTGTTGCGTGCAGGTCATCTTTTTCTGCCCTTACCAAGTCTATAGTTTCCATGATTCTTGCCGAGGTGGGCGAGGGACTATTATTTCGTTTTGATCCACTCTCACTCTCACTTCGCACGCTCCGCGACACCCACTCCGCTGACTTTTCAGTATCCCTTACAGGCAATCATCTTCATCTTCATCATCCTCAAGCTCTGAATTGCTTGACCTCACATATTCACTGTCAGTGTCCAGCACATCGCTGGCTGCATTAGTGTTGTCTGCGCCTTGGTTTGGTGCCACACAGTCATTCCACGCTTGTTTTAAGTTGTTATGGGCCCCGCATTGGGGCGGCGTGGCCGCGGTCATCCCACATTGGGGCACAGTTCTCACATCATTTTCCCTCCCCACCCCCGCCGGTGACATTCCTCCTTGTACTTGGGCGGGGGGATTTGAATTAAATGTTCGGGTGTTTGGAACTACTAACCCCCGCTTGGCGTACGCTCACGTATTAGGTGGAGCGCTGGACCTCATCTTTGCGGCTTTCTAAGGGGCCTCAAACCCCCCACAGACTCTCCGCAGTTCAACAGAACGTAAGCCGCGTTTTTTTTCCCCACAGTGTCTATCGCACAACTCACGGCGGCTGGCCAGGTGGAACTGATAACTGATAAAGGGAGGGGGGAGGTGGAAGAGTACATGGCAGCTCTTACCGGAACCTCTTGTGCTTTACTTTGCCTTTGCCAGCTTCAGTCAGCATCCATCGGACAGCACTTCGGCCCTCTGGCCCTCACAGGCCCCCCACGGACCACCAGGGAACACGGGAAACACTCGCCACACTCCGCTACACTCCGCTTCGCGTAGGTGGCGGTTTTAAAGGCTCCTCCTCTTCCTTCAACGCTGCACAGAAAAAAAGGTAAAAAAATGAAATGCCAAGACTCTCCACACAGGAAACACTCGCCACACTCCGCTACGCTCCGCTTCGCGTAGGTGGCGGTTTTAAAGGCTCCTCCTCTTCCTTAAACGCGGCACAGAAAAAATAGACAAAGAAATGAAATGCCAAGACTCTCCACACAGGAAACACTTGCCACACTCCGCTACGCTCCGCTTCGCGTAGGTGGTGGTTTTAACGGCTCCTCCTCTTCCTTCAATGCGGCACAGAAAAAAAAGGCAAAAAAATGAAATGCCAAGACTCTCCACACAGGAAACACTCGCCACACTCCGTTACACTCCGCTTCGCGTAGGTGGCGGTTTTAAAGGCTCCTCCTCTTCCTTCAACGCGGCACAAAAAAAAGGGAAAACAATAAAATGCAGAGACTCTCCACACAGGAAACACTCGCCACACTCCGCTACCTCATACTTAAATGGATAACTATGGCTCTCCTGTGGCTGCATGGTGATTTACTTCTCCACCTCTCGTTTTGCAGACTTCTATCTATCTAGTTCATCTTAACTCTAGCCATGCTATTCATGTGGTATTGTACTAACTATGCCAACTGGAGATTAGTGGCAACTTGGTGGCATTGACATTTCCAGGGATCGCCATCTCTTTAGCTCCATTCTATCGCTTGGACATTCTTACATTGAAGTCTATAGTCACCCACATGATTGAAACCTGTCCCTTCTCCTGATATGGTTTTCTTCTGTTCAGACTCTCATGAAGTCTGGATGCAGCCCCTTCCATGCCCAATCTGTTGTGGATTTAGGACCATATTGGAGTCTGACTTTCTTTCTTCACCTTGGACTTATTTCTTTATGAATGTTCTCACATAGGTGTTTCCTTGTTCTAATATTGTATTAAGTCTTTCTGTGCAAACATGACATTTCCTCTGTGGCTTCCTTCTAGCATTGAGCAATCTCTTTGGAGTCAAATGTGAACTCTACAAAGAATTCCACTAGGCCAGGGAGTGGCCAAAGGTTCTCTCACTCTGAATGAGGTGTGTACCAGGCAGGGGCGTTGCTAGGGGAGGTCTAAGGGGGCTAAAGCCCCTGATCTTTTGGTTGTAGCCCCGGATAGAATCTCAGGAGCTACAGCCAAAAGACTAGCTAGCCCCCAGTCCCAACAGTTCTGACATCAGCGTAGCCCCGGGTCTTTTCCAGACCTAGCAACTCCTCTGGTACCGGGTCATTAGAGGTTTCTGAACCAGGTATCCAGGAATGGAGAAAAATCTCCAACCTTATGTGGCACTGTTGCTTGTGTCACAGCTGTCAGGCAACTGGTTAAGGTAGGGCAGCACAACCAAAGACAAAAGCAAGAGGGTTTGATGGTCTGAGTGACTGTCCCTTGGAAATGGTAGGGCTTAGTTGGAGGAGTGAAATCATGGCAATTACTGGAGCAAAATCGCTGAGACCAGCAAAGAAGGGAGCACTGGAAGGCTTTCTCAGGTGGGTAGGGTGGAGTTTGCAAGATACCAGTCTCGCCAGTAACTTCCTCCCCAGAGGAGCCTACTCTTGTAGGATATGACTCAGCGGCCACTGATGAGATTATTGTGTTAGCGCTAGGTTCAGTGCTCTCAGGGTTGCTTACTGGCATAGAAAAAGAACCTGAGATAGTGGACAGGATAATTTCATGGCTGAAGGGCCGGCCAGGTCTTTGTGACTTCTCTTCATCTGTTGTCCTAGGTCAGGCTGGAGATCCTGAACCACTCTAACAAAGGGAGCAGGTGCAGATTGAATGCCCTGAAAATGTTCCAAAAAGAGTGAATGTTCCAAAAAGAGGAGGATTCCTCAGTTGGGGAATGTGAGAGACTGTCTCACTGCTAGCTCTTAGTATAGGCCTAGAACCAATGAGGACCTATTATGAGGGAGGGTTCAGCGGCCACTGAGGCAACTCTGAAGTTAGTACTGGATTCAGTGATCTCAGGGTCACCTTTTGGAATAGAAAAAGAACCTGAGATGGTGACCAGGATGTTTCAGACCTGAATAGCTGGCCGGAACTGAGCATGCTGTCTGCAGCTAGAGTCCCAGGCCCGGCTGATATTAGGCAGGCACAGATAATCTGTCCCACTCTAGCGAGTCTGTTGAGGCCGACAGAAGAACAGGCACAGAGTGAAGATCTTGAGCCACTCCAAAAAGTGGAACAAGGGCAGATCAAAAGTCCTGTCCCTTCCAAAACCAGGAACAGGTGGAAGGGAAGAGCCTTAACCAGTTCACCATCAGGGAACCCGAGAATTCTGAGGCAGGGAACAGCCAGGAACTGGTTGTTCACACATGCCTCAGAGGTTTCCTACCAGACATGGCTCCTGACACACCTACTGGCCACTTAGATGTGATTTGGACATCTGACAGCTAGTCAGATCATTTTTATAATTTCTGTTTGGATTTGAAAATGGAGACCATGCACACTGTGCAGTCTTGCCTAGGCAGTAGCAAGGCAGTAGAGGCACCCCAGACCACCTTAAATCCACTACCTCTGGTTGTGCAATCTTGTGAGAGACAAGAAAACTTCTCTCAGGTGTGATCCCCCCAAGGTTTCATAGCTGAGCAGGGATTCCATGTCCTATCTGAGGTTGTAACGACACCAGAGAAAAATCAACAGGCCTCTGCTTGTGCAACACCATTCCAGAGCTCGAAGGCTGGTTTGTGCAGGGTATCGGTTCTAGGACTCCAGGGCAGGGAAATAAAAGACAGGGACCTGTAAAACTGGAATTGGAGTAGATTCAGTGCAGCTGAGCTCAGACGTTGTTGATTAGCCCTGTGCCTACCTTCACAGGTGGCTGATGAGAAAAACTGGGCCATAGTTGAGAAGAATAAAGAGCTTGGCATTCGAACTCCGCACCGGAGCCGCCTGACTCAAACTGCGCTTCGAGTCAGCATTGTATCCATTTAACCCACTGTTAAACCAATCCTGGTGGCCCTCATGATCCGCACTTTGTCGATCGTCGCTCCCAGAGGCTCTTCAAACTGCCAGAATCTTCACTGCCGATCTTCATCTCCAATAAAACTGACTCTGGTGGCTCCATCCAACCACAAGCCTCAATGCTGCATTGGAGCGCCCGTACCAAACTGTGCAGACAGTCACCAAGATCTTTGTCATCGAACTGACAGTTGAACCGACCCGGTGGCCCTAAAGCTCCGCACTCTGTAGAACCACAAGGTACTTGAGCTCAACCCCAGCTTGACAATGTGGCACTGAAGACATACTGCCCCAGTCTCTTTGATAACAGGTAAAGCTATTAAAAACTATTAACTAGAACTTAAGTGCACAATGCCAAATGTAAGGTGAAGTTTGCTCAATTTATTATTTTACAATCCTATTCAAAACCCTCGTTATACACCCGGATGTTCATCAAATCCATTTAGTGCAAGATTACTTTTGTTACGCATGCATTGCGTGCACAATTAAACACAACACAAACGCAGTTTTGCCCTTTGTTTTCAGCTTTGATCTCAGATGTGTACTGCCAATTTGTTTATATTGCGGTATTGCATTGCCCGCCGATGTAACGTACCAAACGCTTTTACTGGTTCCTCTACCAATGGGAGGCACATTACTTCTCTTGAATAGGGAGGTGAAAACTCTGGTTAGTCAAAAGCTGGAACTCATTCTGCCAACCGATTCCCTGATTATGGAGCTCTGACTACACCGTGTGTACTGCGCACATACCGTAAAAGTACTATACAGGTTTGTGCATTTTCTTTTATTGTTTTGTGGTTTCAGGGGTTGGGTGGGTACTGTGCGCTAGTCTGGTAGAGTCACACACATACATGTTCTCTGCTTTAGTATGCGTATCCCAGCTAACTGCACAAAGTTAATATCATCTTTTTCTGTTTACTAAAGTTTACTAATGGAAATTGTCCCATCTGCCTCCAGACCACACACTTTCGGCTAAGCAATGACCTTTGTCTCTGCACTCGTCAAATGTGGTGGACTACCACTTTCATCAGCTCTACACAGGAAATTCAATGATATGGGAGTTGCACTTTAAAATGTCTCGTCACCCGCCGGTGCTATCTTGAAAACCTGCTTTCTCAGCTTTGTTATGCACACAATATGTACTGAATGTGCACTAGTGTGCACTAATGTGTGTTAGCAATGTCTAATGATGTTAATTGACGTGTCACCTTGTTTTATTTCCCAGCAGGTCTTGTTTATTGTGTTGTGTATTTGCAAATCTTGATTCATAAAAATGTAGCAGAATTTGATCATTAATAAATAAATTAATACATTTTGGACAGGTTTGTATTCATCCGGGGGAATTCACTAGTGGGCAACAGTCAGGTTCAGTGTCAGAATGGGAGTCAAAGGATGACTGATTGTTGATTCATACTCCACAGAGGAATGAAGATTGCCCTGGCTTATAGCGCCGGGAGTCTTGATTCTATTAAAGACAAGGAGGCGAGCATTATGCTTAGCTCATTAATGCCACGCAGCTTCTTCAATCTTAACTTTTTTCTGTTTAACATTTTTTTCTTTTTAAACATCAAAAACATTCAGATCCAAACAAAACTGTCAGCACACAGGACTACAAATCCCCAGGAGTCCCCAGTGTCCCTGTAGTTTTGTGTCCTGTCCAACAACCAATCCAGGGCTGGCACAGACCTTGCATCATGTCCTGCCTGTGTCGCCTCCTCTTTCTTAGATGAACTTGCAATAATAGTACAACCGAAAATGTCCACCATTGACAGTCTTAAATGAAACTTCACCGACTCTGGATCCTGCTTTCGAATCCTAAACGACCAGATCAGTGCATTGAAGTACAGTTAAGGGGAGATGGTATATGAGGAGGGCACAATGCTTGTAGGTGCTGTTCAGCATTTACCCACCTATTGACTGCCCATGACCAGGTTTATCCATATGGCCATTCCCACCCTCTTCCTGCCTCACTCTGCGCAAAACACGCTGTCATGGGATCTCTTTGCGCTCACTTTAACAAAGCTTAACATCAAACTTTGCACTGATAGTTAATTCCAGTGTTTCTTCAAAGCAGTCTACTGAGAGTTAATGCTTTAATTGGTGCTGTAAACGCGCTACTGGTGTAACAAAAATATCTTAACCAGGTCTGCTTTCAGTCACTTAGATTATTACCAGTCGGTGTGCCTTTCACTGAAGTCCTGTCAAAAACAAGCATCGGCAGAGCCAACTGTTTCGGCTTTTGTATGGGTATTAGATAGGCATTTGTCATACACTGCTCCTAAATGCCCAGGTACTTGCACCATGTTATGCTGCTACCATTAATGACCAGACAGTACCATCACGACAGTGCCAGGCAGATGCCTTTCCCCATCTCCACACAAAAGCCAGAACTGTTGGCATTACCAAAGCTAGTCTGAGGTTGTGTCCCTGGTGCTGGCTGTCTGGCCCGCTCGGGGTGTCCACTTTCTGCCCAGTCAGATGTATCCCACATTGATCTGTTTCTGGCGGTTTCCTCTCACAGGACATACTCCTGTGCTCCCTGTCTTCTGTTCCTTTTTTCCGAGGAGCGGCACCACTTCATTTTTCGATACTCTTTGTCCCAGGAATCTCGCTATATAGTGCTGTCCTGCTTAAGTTCCAACACATAGGGTCCCTAAAATGGTCCACAACATAACCTGCTTCTGTCACGCATGACGTGGATCAACCTTCTGCAGCATGAATTAGGTTGCGCAAAAATTGCCATATTTATAAATGTAAACATAACAATATTGGCAAAGGAACAAAACATAAAGAATATCACTGAACACAATGAAGGCAACCTAACCGAATCCAATATGCCTTTCCAGCCGGAACAAATAATGCAAAGTGGAGTTGTGCAAAATAAGTGCAGTCAAACGCAGCTTTACAGTAAAGCACTCCAAATGCAGCACCAAACAGACATGTTATAGCCGCCACACTATGAACATATCATGTGCATGGATGGCAACTCGCAAAGAAGGTTAACTCAACCTGCAATTCAAAAGTTTGCATAAGTGAAATACAGTTGCTAATACGATGTGATGGATGGGCTAGTGTGCGCTTAAAGGGGTTGTAAGGTTGTTTGCACGATCCAATAACTTGAACAAGTAATGTCTGATATGGGCAGAATATGCGACATATGGTACGCCTACAGATGTTTAGACATTGTGGAGAGGTATTGATGGGCATAATGTTTGCATATGCTTCTTCATACTTTATTATGTTTTATGATGTTTGTATTAGATCTCAAGTATCATAGGTAGCTGCGCCAAAGCAAACGCAGGGTTTTATTTGAAGCATTGTATAGGACGATAAGATTAGGGATGAAAGAGATCTGAATCAACATAAGGAAGAAGTTGCGCTATAAAAAAGGGGATCCTTTCTGGTTATCCAGAATTCTTTTAAAAGAGAGCAGAGGAAGCACTGGAAGGTAAGACATGCTCCAGCTTTGTACACCTCCCCCTGTCCTTCCACTGAGCCCTTCTCGGGTCCCTCTCTCTTATCCCCTTACTCTTCTGATCTCCTTCCTTACCTGATCAGCCATTGGAGACTGGCAGGGCAGCAGGTATATGTGTTGGGTCTCAGCAGAGTGCAATATGAAAACCGAAGGGGGCGCCTGCGCTAGCTGGAGACTAAGGGATGAAACATGGATGGATATGTGTAGAGTTAACCCCTGATTGGCTGACCTGAAGCATTCCCAGCTACATGCATGTGTCTTGGCACAGCAAGAAGGGGACGCAGCGAGCCTCCTGTCCTGTCCTAAATTATGAAACAGGCCTTTGTTTGAGCTTTGCCAAATGACAGTCCTGAGGCATTTTAGAAAGGACCTATAGTCTATGTATTCAATGATTTGTATAAATGGGTTGCCAACTAGATGAATGGTTCTTTTGAGGAAATTCACTTTATGATATGATATGATGATATGATATGGCATTTATAACGCGCCTATACACAAGTGTTTCAAGGCGCAAGGAGGCAACGGAGGGGGAACAAAGGGAGGACAGACAACGATCCTACTAGGCCAGGTGTCATTCAGATCGCACAAGTGCATGGGATGGGGGGGAGGGATAGCGCAGTGCATGAGAATAGATAAATAGCAATAAGTAAGGTAAAGGCCAGCAAGTGGCAAGTGCAAGGGTAAGTGCAGACATCAGGTGTCAAGTGCTGGTAGGGGGACTGCAGGGAAACAGAAACAGTCCCCAAGTGTGGGGGTTGCCAGGCGGACTGTGCAGGAGTGTGAGACTGGCGGGGGAGGACCTGGGCCCGGGATCAGAGGGTGTCCAGGTAACCAGTGCAGTTCAGCTTACAGTCTGGAGTTCAGCAGGGGAGGAGAGGAGAAAAATCAGTAGCAAAGAGAACGTTGTGAGTTGCTTCCGGAACTGGAGATGGTTCTCCTCAAGTTTAAGGGAGGCAGGGAGGCTGTTCCAGAGGGAGGCCCCAGCTGAAGAAAGAGCTCTACTACCAACTCGTTGATTGGAGAAGCGACTGACCCTGAGGGAGTTGGAGGTGGATAAGCGAAGAGCTCGAGAAGAAAGATATTTAGGAAGAGAGAGTTGAAGGTATTGAGGCCCCGTGCCCCAGAAGGCCTTCTGGATAATGCAGGCAGTTTGGAACTTAATACTCGTAGCCACTGGGAGCCAAAGGCAGAGATTTCAGTCCTGGAGAGATACGATCTTTGGGCTTGAGGCCAAGGACAAGTCTCTCAGTCCTATTCTGGATGAGCTGCAGAGGGCGGAGAGTAGAGGCAGGCAGATTTAGAAAGAGGCTGTTGCAGTAGTCCAGCCTAGAGAGAACCAGCGCCCTGGAGACAGTGAGCTTCGGGGGGAAGGAGAGGAAAGGAAGAATACCTTTGAGGAGGTGCAGCTGGTAGTGTGACTTCTTAGAGACATCAGAGATGTGAGGAGAGGAGAGTGTGGAGTCGAAGATGACCCTAAGGTTTTTAGCCTTGCAGGTGGGAGCAGGAAGAGGGCCAAGAGAGGCCGGCCAGAGAGTGACAGGAAAGGAGGGGGCGGGTGTGCCGATGAAGAGAATTTCAGTCTTACTGGTATTAAGGCAGAGGTCATTGGTGGCCCACCACTCCTGGATAGCAGACAGACAGTCAGAGATGAGGGAATGAGAGTGCCATCCGCATAGCACTAGAAGTTGGGGCAGAGAGTGGCAATGCGGTGGGCAAGGAGTGCCAGGTATTGGTTGAACAGCCAGAGAGAGAGGTTAGCCCCTTGGGGGACACCACAAGTAGTGAAAAAGATAGTGGAGAGGAAGAACCCAAGTTGGACCTGGGAGGGTCGGGCAGAGAGGAAAGAAGTCACCCACACCAGGGCCTGACCAGTGATACCCAGGTTATCATGTAGACGATTGAGCAGGATGGCATGGTTGACAGTGTCAAAAGCAGAAGAGAGATCAAGCAAGATGAGGACACAGGGGGTGTTAGAGTCAAGGTTGGAGAGCAGATCTTCACGGATGTTCAGGAGGGCAGTTTCGTTGCTTCTGGCAGCTCTGAAGCCAGACTGATGGTCATGAA
The DNA here is from genome assembly GCF_040938575.1 of Ambystoma mexicanum. Classification (NCBI taxonomy): domain Eukaryota; kingdom Metazoa; phylum Chordata; class Amphibia; order Caudata; family Ambystomatidae; genus Ambystoma; species Ambystoma mexicanum. The sequence continues at coordinate 419,545,541 of NC_090938.1, forward strand.
GACAACCAACAGATTCAGTGTGGAGATCAAGCTGAGAGATGGCCAGTTTCACCAGGAGCTTACCCAGGAAGGGGGTGATGGAGATTGGGCGATAGTTAGCCTGGCAGGAGGGGTCGGCAGAGGGTTTCTTAAGAAGAGGGTGCACAAGGGACTGCTTCAGGGGGGCTGGGAAGACTCCAGTGGCGAAGAAGTGATTGCAGAAGTCAGCCAGGGCAGGAGCCACAGAGTCGGTGTGATCCTTGATGGTTTTGGAGGAACAGGGGTGAACCTGTTTTGACGAAACTTTCATAGATCGGACTTGTCTAGAAACCTCATCTGCAGAGAACAGGGGAAAGGCAGACAAGCAGGGAGGAGAGGTGGCAGCAGAATGGCCAGAGGAAGAGCAGGGAGTAGTAGTGGGAGGAAGGGGAGAGGAGGAGAGTGAGGACAAGATGTCTTGAGTTTTAGAGATGAAATGAGAAGCCAGTGTGGTGCAGAGAGCCTGGGAGGGGTCAGGAGGGGTAGAGACTGTGGCAGGATTGGCCAGTTCCTTGCAGATTTTGAAGAGTTCAGCCGAGTTGTTAGATGCCGCAGAGATGCGGGCTTGGATATGAGCTCCCTTCTTGGTGAGGACAGAGAGCCGGTATTGCCTTTGGAGCAGGCGGCAGGCCAGTTTGTCAGAGGATGTACATGAAGCACGCCATTTCCTCTCGGTGACCCTGCACTTGCGTTTAAGGGTGACGAGGTCCGAGTCGAACCAGGAGTTGCACTTGGCTTTGGGCTTTGGGAGGATTCTCATGACAGGGGTAAGGATATCAAGAGTATCAGATATAGCAGAGTGGAGCGTGGAGAGGGCTGTGTCAGGGTGAGAGTCAGCCAAAGGGGGATGGGGGGTGAGAAAGTGGCGGCGAAAGCCTCAACTGATACGTGCTCCATGGGTCGGATGACCGAGAAGGTGTGTGGCAGTGATGGAAGTGGCTTGGCCTGTGGGGTAGAGAGGGTGAGACGGGAGGAAAGTAGAAAGTGATCACTCCAGGAGAGAGGAGTGGTGAGAGGGACAGAAAGGGGAAGGTCTGAGGAGATCAGAACATCCAGAGTGTGCCCTGCAGAGTGAGTTGGGCCAGACGGGAAATTACTGAGTGAGAGAGAGTCACAAAAGTTGTGAAAGAGTCCAGAGGGAGGACAGGAGGCATCCAGGTGGATGCTGTTTTTTCCAAGAAGGAGTAGTTGAGTGGTCGAGGCCAAGAGTGAAGAGTACAGGTCCGTCCACTCAGAGAGGAAGGAGGAGATCTGACTTTCTTTTGTCAAGATCTTGTGTGAATGAAAAGTAGCAATTGGCATGTGTAGTGCATTATATAATGTACACACACAGCACAGAGATGATCTTTAAATGCCAACTCTCACTTCATTATGCTGATTACAGCATCAGCTGTATTGACATATAACTCGTCTCCCCTTATTGACACATTGCTCCCTCTCTGATCCTCTCCCCTGACCCACTTACCAGATCCCCATCTTTCATAGCTTTCTTAGATCCTTTCCTTGGAATCTCTCTCTGTGATGCCTCTCTGCACAGATCCAGCTGCTAATTCATTCAATCAGTCTGCTCTTTTGATTTCATGCACTATTCATGTAACACAAACCCTCGATGATCACCTGCTTTTATACATATCTGCCAGAATAATGTAATGAATTCCTCTTCTGATCTCATTCTCTGATCTCCACTTCTTATCCCACTTCCCTGACATCCACTTCAGATCTTCCTCACTTATGCCATATGTTGAGTCCCCACTTTAAACCCTCTGATCGCTTCCTCAGATTGCCTCCATTGATTCCTGCGCTTGGTCACCTTTTCAGATAATATCCAGAATAATCAACCATTGACTTTGATTTTTACCAAACCAGTTCTTGAGTTTGGGTCTTTTTTTGGCAATGTTTTAACCCACTCCTTACCCTTAATGACTGGGTCCCCTTCCAGACTGCTTCTTGTTCTGCCATCCCCAAACCTCCTCTAGCCTGTACCCCCAACACCCATATACAGTGTGGGGAAAACGGAGCATTCATGAATTTTGCTATTTTTTTTCGGAAATAAGGAGGCTTTTCTCCCATTTGGTAGTTGCTGTGCCAGAACCCAGGGATCAGAATCCTCTCTGAAGAAATTGCTGAGTGCCACATTAAAGGGAGGTAGATGACTTAATGACATCTCTCTCTTCTAAGGATGCCCTGCTCCTCACTGCACTTCCCAGGCAATCACATGGCATAGGAAAGCTTCCACTACATCTTATCCACTGTGGGATATGCATTCTGCCTCTACGGCGACTTCTGGCATCCGGTATAACCAAACATAACTGAGCAATTTCAACTGTTGCTAGGCTCTGATTGGTTGGATAGGCGCATCTTCTATCTTTATCCTCTCTATTCCCTCCCACCTTCTCAAATGCTTTAGCATTGAAGCCTACTGGAAAACCCCTCCTCGTCCCTACTGAACTGCAAATATCAGTTTGTGCCGCCCTGCACTTGATAAGGTGCAATGCAATTAACAGTAAAACAAAATATATGAATACAGTGAATGTCTCTCTCCATTATAAAATAATGTTCACCTGCTCTGTAGGCTAGTAAACAATTCCCAAATCTAAATATTTCCTTCAGTCATTTCCTCCCCATTGCTTACATTTAATTTAATTTCATTTTGTCATTTGTATAGCGCCTTTCATCAAATGTATGGTCACAATGGGCTGTAGGTTGAACGCCCTTGGGGGGACCAAAGTCCAAGGTGTGGCAAACTCAATGAGGTGCTGGTATGCGTGTGCATTATAGCCAACACGAGGATAAGAGGGGCTGGCCAAATCCCTTCTAGCCACCCATGTCTAAGTGGCATGTGGATGGGTGGAGAGAGGTAGACTAGAGAGGTTGCTTGGAGGGTGCATGCGAGAGGACAGTCATTATTTGTGTTGTTACGGTTTGAATTTTTTGTCATGAAAAGTAGCTGCATTTTTATGCAGCTGTTTTCTGCAAAGTGTCTTTCGGATTATGTGTGAGAGCAGATCTGTGCAAGATGGTGGCCGTGCCTTCAGCTAAAGTTCCATAAGCATGAAGTGCGATAGATTTAAGAACATTGTCTACCTTCTAACATTTGCCATATTCTGAGACATCTAGAGTTAATGTTCGTTCAGTGGCTTCAATCTACGTGCAGTCAGCTATATTGTAGTGGCTTCATTTTAGAGCACACATATTGAACTTAGAACTAGCTAATTCTGATTCTGCTAGTTCTACATTCCATGAAAAGGCCACGTTCCACAATCACCTAGAACCTAGATTCGATCCAGCCTTCGACTGGATATGTTATGTTATGTTATTTTGCATTTATATAGCGTCTTATGTATCATTGGTATGATCTCAAGGCGCTGGTAGGTTGAGTCATAGGTTGAGTGACAGGGTGCGTGGGTGCATCGGTATATGTGTGCAGCTGGTGTGGCACTTGCACGATAGCTGCTTCATAGAGGTAGGTGTGGTGGTTGGGAGGTCAGGAATATGTTTTCATTCTGGTGGGTTGATACTCAGACCGATTTCTGGCTGTATTAGGCCCGAGGAGACGCTTAGGCTAGCGGTGGGTGCTTAGCTAGCTGTGATTACTTAGGATGATGAGGAGTATGAGGCGGGTGTTAGTATGAGAACAGCTATACCGAATGTGTCATAGTATTGCTGTGTTCTAGTTGAGTGGTGGTGTATAGGAGAGAGTAAGCGTGGTGGTGTGACATGGTGGTTTTCAATAAGGTGCTTGAGATCAAGCGCACATCTGTACCTTCTATTCTATTCCTTTTACTCACTCTGTTCATTCAGCTTTGTCTGTTCATACATATCGTCTGGTTCATCAGTTAGTTTACTGGTCTTTCCATTCATTCCATCTTTCGGCCCTTCATCTACATAAACTACTCCATCCAATCTGTTGGTCCGTTTCATCCTTCCCATCTGTTTAGTGTGTTGCGTTTGTTCCATCCTTCTTATTCATTCGATTTGTTCCAAGTGTTTTAGTCACTTCATCAGTTCCACCCGCCTCATTAGTTCCATCCACTCTGTCCGTTCCATCCATTCCATCCACTTCACCCGTTCCAACCGATTCCGTCCACTCTATCCTTTCCATGTACTCCATCCATTCCATGCACTCGATTCATTCTGTGCACTCGATCCATTCCATGCAGTCCTTCGGTTTTGTGCACTCTATTGGTTCTATGTACTCTATCCGTTCCGTCTACTCCATCCGTTCGAAACACTCCATCCGTTCCATGCACTACATCCATTCCATGCACTATATCCATTCCATGCATTCCATCCATTCCGTGCACCCCATCCATACCGTGCACCCCATCCATACCGTGCACCCTATCCATTCCATGGACTCCATCCGTGCTATGCACTCCATCCGCGCTATGCTCTCCATCCATGCTATGCACTCCATCCATGCTATGCACTCCATCCGTGTCATGCACTCCATCCGTGTCATGCACTCCATCTGTGCTATATACTCCATCCATTCCGTCTGGTTCCATGGACTCCATTTGTTCCAAGCGCTTCATCGGTTCCATCCACTCCGAGCGTTCCTACCATACCTTCCGTTCCATCTGTTCCATCCGTTCCATCCATTCCATCCGTTCTATCCATTCCATCAGATCCATCTACTCTATCTGATCCATCCACTCTATCTGATCCATCCACTCTATCCGTTCCATCCACTCTATCCGTTCCATCCACTATTTCCTTTCCATCCACTCTATCCGTTTCATCCACTCCATGCCTAAAAAATGCTCAATCCGTTCCGTCCGATCTACTCCCTCTGATCCATCAACTCCATCCTTTACATCTACTCCATCCTTTCCATCTACTCCATCCATTCTATCTGTTCCATGTACTCCATCCATTCCACCTGCTCCATCCTTTCTATCTACTCCATCCTTTCTATCTACTCCATCCTCTCTATCTACTCCATCCGTTTCATCTATTCTGTCCGTTCCATCCACTCCATCTGTTCCGTCCACTCCATCAGTTCCATCCACTCCATCAGTTCCATCCACTCCATCAGTTCAATCCACTTGGGTTATTCTATCCACTCTATTTGTTCTATCTGGTCTTTCTGTTCTATCCACTTCATTTGTTCTATCCACTTCACCATTTCCATTTATTCTATCTACTCCATCTGTTCCATCCACTCCCGTTCGCCCTGTTCGTCCATCTACTATATCTGTTCTGTCCATTCCAACTTTCTGTTCAATTCCATCTATTCCATCTGTTTCATCTGCTCCTTCTGTGGCATCCGCTCTTTCACTTCCATCCACTCCATCTGTTATATACACTCCATCTGTTATATACACTCCATCTGTTCCATCCGTTTCAACTGTTCCATCTACTTCATCAGTTCCATCTATTCTACCGGTCTCATCTACTCTACTTGTCCCATTCACTTCATCTATTCTATCTATTCCATCAGACCGATCCACTCCATCTGTTACTTCCGCTCCATTTGTTTCATCAACTGCGCCTGTATTGTCTACCGTGGGCCAATAGAGTGCACCTTTTCATCCATTTCATTCCTTTGTCCATTTTATCTGTCACTTCATCCTTTTCACTCGTTCGATTTACTTTTCTGTTTTGTATACATGGCCTGTACTTTATATCTCGTCTGTTCGTTACATTTCATCTATTCACGATACTTCTGTTAATCCCTTCTTCCCTTCAATCCAATTCATTCTTTCGTAATGTCCACTTCTTCCGTTCCAGCCACTTGTTCCGTTCTAACCGCTTGTTCCATTCCATTCACTTGATCCATTCCATCCACTTGATCCATTCCATCTGCTTCATTCGATACATCCCCTTCATCTGTTCCAACTACTTCATCCGATCCGTCCACCTGCTCCGATCCATCTACTTCATCCAATCCATCCACTTTGCCCGTTCCATCTAATTTGTCCGTTCGGTCCGTTCCATCCATTCCGTCTGCTCCATCCATTCCATCCACTTCCTTCGTTCCATCTACTTCATCCGTTCCATCCGTTCCGTCCACTTCATCCGTTCCGTCCATTTCATCCGTTCCGTCCGCTTTATTCGTTCCGTCCGCTTTATTCGTTCTGTCAACTTCATCCGTCCCGTCCACTACATCCGTTTTGTCCACTTCATCCTGTCCGACAGCTTCATCCTTTCCGTCAGCTTCATCCTTTAAAGCTACTGCATCTGATTCATCTGCTTCATCTGTTTCATTTGCTGCATCAATTTCATCCAGTTTCATCCACTGCATTCGTTTCACCCGCTGCATCTACTTCATTCCTTCCATCCACTTCATTCCTCTAATCCACTTTATTCTTTCTATTCAGTTTATCCGTTTTTAGTTCACATTAGTAGTTTTAGTTTTCATTTTCATCGATCGGGTCTTGATGATGGATTTTTATTTTTAATACAGCAACCTTGGGCTACTGGCTGTTGATGCTGTTATACTATTTGCGTTAAGAGTCTATTTTTAGGGGAAGAGCCACGTTTTCAGTAATTTGCGGAAAGACATGAGGTCCTCGGTGTGTCGGATGTGGGGTGGAAGTGAGTTCCACAGAGTGGGGGCCAGGGCTGAGAATGATGATCCACCTAACCTGACAGAGTTGATTTTTGGTATCACTAGGAGACGGGCAGAGCTTGATCTTAAAGTGCGTGGTGGATGGTAGGGTTTTAGTTTGTCTTGAAGATATTGAGGTCCAGTTTTATGCGTTGCTCGGTGAGAGATGCATAAGGTTTTGAAGGTCACTCTTTGGGCAACTGGAAGCCAGTGGAGAGTTTTGAGGGCTGGGAAGATGTGATCTCGTGGGCCAAGTGCAAGTAGCAGTTTGGCCATCGCATTTTGTGCTCTTTGTAGTTTAGTCATGTGGTACGCATGGACTCCAAGGTAGAGGGGGTTAGCATAGTCCAGTCTTGACATGACAAATGACTGGACTGCGGAGAGTCTGTTGGGAAACGAGAGGTATGGAAAAATTCACCTAAGAATTTTGAGGTGGTAGTGGCAGGACTTAGAGACGTTGCTGACTTGGAGCGAGAGGGTTAGGTCAGAGTCGACAGTGCATCCAAGTTCTTTTACTGAGTTTGAGGTTTTTGGAGAATTGCCCATGGCAGATGGCCAGGGAAGGGGGTGCGGAATAAGTTCGGTGTTGTCACACACCATGATTTCGGTTTTGTAGGGGTTTAACAGGAGGTGGTTTGTAATCATCCAGTGATCAATGTCAAGTAGGCAGGCAGGGAGGTCCGGCTGGCAGTTGGGATCTGAGTTTTTTTTAAAACGTATTTTATTGATTTTGGTGGGAAAAAAAACGTGCAATACAACGAGAAATCAAACGGTGGTTCAAACAAGGGAGGGGACGGTGCAAGGGGGACAGGGGAGGGGGAGGGCCAAACAAATCAACAACAGTCTTCATGTTACAGCGAACTTGCAGTGGAAGGATGGGTTAGGGCCTGCGACTCAGAGTTTCAGGAAGCAGGAGGGGTCGCATACAAGGGCTGTCCTTCCAGTGCTGGCATCAGGGGATAGTGCCAATGTGATGCTACGAGATTTCAGGGGGGTTTGTGGTCGGCGCTGAAGCGTATGTCTCTGAGGAGGGCCTTCCATGATTCCAGGGTGCCGCACTCGGTTTCGCCGCTTGACATGATTCCTTCTTGCCAGGCCCTGGTTTCAGCTACTGTCCATCTCTCGAGTTCTTTGAGCCATCGTTCATGCCTGGGGCCCGACGGCGTCTTCCAGGCCATTGCAATTGTTCTCTTAGCCAGGATGCATGAGATGTCCATTAGTCTGACAGCATGCTTGGACTTGCTAGGTCTGGGGTAATTCCCCAGGAGGCACTCGCCGGGGGTCCATTCGTACCTCGTCATTCCGGCGTCCATGCAAGTCTGTTTGGCTTTGGACCATAGTGTCATCGCCTTAGTGCAAGTCCAGAACATGTGGATCATGTCCGCTTTATCATTCCCACACCATGGGCATGCAGGGGAGGATGTCTTATTGAAGGAGGCGACCCTATGTGGGGTCATGTATGTCCTATACAGGACGTTCAGTTGAATCTGGCCGAATCTGGTATTCCTGGACACTTTTTTGGGAAATATTAGCGCTCTCTCCCATTCTTTATCCGTGATCGGGGTCTCAAGGTCCGCTTCCCATTTTGCCCTCAGATCTTCGCCTTTAGGGTTAGGTTTGTTGCATAGTCTGCTGTAGAGCCTGGAGACTGGTCTCCAGCCATCCGAGAGGTCATGCATTTCTTGAAGTAGAGGGTCAGGGGAGGGTTCCTCCGGCCAGCCGGTCCATTGTTTCTTGGCAGTCTGTTTAAGGCGGTGGTACCAGAGGAACTGGCCCGGGGGTATTCCTTCGGCGGCCTTAAGAGATTCAAAGTCCCTGAATTCCCCTTCCTCGTACATGTCGCCCCATGTGTATATGCCGGCTTCTTCCCACCTCCTTGCCGTGGAGAGGTCTGCATCCGTTCGGCAGGTGTCTGCTAAAATGGGGTTATCCGGAGAGTATGGGTGTTGTACTCGCCTGATGTAGCAGGACCTGGCCCATATCTTCCTTCCCAGGTCAATCACTTGTGAGGTGACCAGGGATTGCCGTGTGGGGTGCCACAGGGTTTCCTTGGGGATCACATTGTTCGAGGATTGCCTCAGTAGTTCCGTCTCAGCCGAAGGTTCGTCCGAGAGCCATTTCGTTATGTGACTCAGCTGGGCAGCCAGATAGTATAACTGGAGATCCGGTAGCTTTATTCCACCCTCTTTGTGTGGCAGGGAGAGAACAGATAGCAACAGTTTGTGCCTGTGGGGGCCCCAAAGGAAATCCCTGATAATAGCCTCCAGCTTCTTGAAGAAGGGCGGTCGAACGTAATGGCAAATGTTCACGAAGAAATATAGGAATCGGGGGAGTACGATCATCTTGACTATCGCTGCCCTGCCCACCATGGCCAGTGGGAGCTTGGACCAGAATTTTATAGAGCGTCGAAGACTCATGATGGCGACCTCAGTGTTGTGTTCGTGCGTGAGTAGCGGGTTATGGCTTACGTTGATCCCCAGATAACGGAACTTGACCAGTTGCCAACCTATTCCTATCACTGGGAGATTGCTTTCTGGAATGTTGCGTAGGCCCGCCAGGGGGAAGGCGGAGGACTTGCTCCTGCTGAATCGGATCCCCGAGTACTTCGCGTAATTATCTAGTACCTCCAGTGCTGTCGGTGCGTTAACTTCGGGAGTGCTTAGGTAAAGGAGAATGTCGTCTGCGTATAGAGATATTATGTGGTGTACAGTGCCCACCTTGATACCAGCGTCAAAAAGCTGCTGCCTGAAGTATAGTGCAATCGGCTCCAGGCCCAGTATGTACAGCATGGGCGATAGCGGACACCCCTGTCTCGTTCCCCTTTGTATTTCCCAGGCTGCTGATACCATTCTTCCCGTTTTCACTCTCGCCATTGGGGAATTATAGAGGACCTCGATCCACCTGTTGAAGCCCCCTCCGAAGCCAAATCTTCTCAGGACCTCCCTGATCCATTCCCAGTATATGGAGTCGAAGGCCTTGATAGCATCGAGCGACAACACCGCCAGGTCCTCGTCCCTCTCGTGTGTTTCAGCCATTACATGCTGTAGCCTCCTGAGGTTAGCAGTGGTGTTGCGCCCAGGTACAAATCCGTTCTGGTCTTCATGGACGATGGATCCCTCAACTATAGCCAGCTTGCGAGCTAATATGGATGTGAGGATCTTGGCATCGTAGTTTAGCATGGCCAGAGGGCGATAGGACTCACAGTCGGTGGGCGATTTGTGTGGCTTGAGCATAGGGACGATTATGGTTTCTTTCATGGTGTTGGGGAGAATCCCGTTCGTGTATGCCTCCTGGTAGACCTCGTGGAGAACTGGGGTGAGGATGGACTCATACGTCTTGTAAAACTCAGGTGGGAGGCCGTCGCTGCCAGGGGCTTTGTTGTTAGAGAGGGACCTGATCGCCCCTTGTACGTCCTCAAGAGTGATCTCCATCTCCAGTTCCTCTCTCTGCTCGAGTGAGATGCGGGGAAGTTCTATCTCCTCAAGTGTGTCTATAATGTCTTCAGTAGGAATTTGCGTCTTGTGGGCATACAGTTCGGTGTAGAATTTGGCAAAGGCTTCATTGATCCCCAGCTGGGTCGTGTGGGATGTCCCATCGGCGTCCCGTATCTCCACTGGGAGGTGTTTGGGGTGTTCCCGCTTGCAGAGCCAGGCCAGCAATCTCCCTGGTTTGTCCGATTCTTTGTGGGATCGGGTGGTATGCGTGGTGAAATAGAATTTCTCCAGTCTTTCCCATGCTTGTTGGCATTCTGCACGGGCTTCCTTCAATTTATTCTCGGCCTCTGTGGAGTTGTCGCGAGCAGACTCTAGTCGGGAGATCTCAGCTTCTTGTGCTTCGAGCGTTCTCTGCAATTGCCTGCGAGTACCGCCGGCTCTCGATATGATTTCACCTCTGGTCACCACCTTCATAGCTTCCCATAATGTGCCCCAGGAGGATACTGACCCCATGTTGATTTCCAGGTAATCTTCCAATTTTTCGGCAAGGTCTTCCCTGAACTCGAGATCTTCAAGTGCTGCAGTCGGCATCCTCCACATGGGGATCGGGGGTCTGGGGCCCCTCAACTGCCACAGCATGGTCAGTGGGGAGTGGTCGGAGATCGTTCGCCCCAGGTACTCTGTAGATGCAGCACGTGGGGCGAGCTCCTTGTTGATAAAAAGGTAGTCAATTCTTGTATGGACTCCGTGTGGGGCTGAGTAGTGGGAGTAAATCCTGTCGGCCGGATGGTGTTCCCTCCAGATGTCCACTAGATTGAGCTGCTCCAGAGTTTCCCTCAGGGCACGGGATGCAAGGTTGCTCGGGTGGGGGGGGGCAGCGATCTGTCCGCGCTTGCGTCAGCAACACAATTGAAGTCCCCTCCCCATATGAAGGTGCGGTCCCGGTGCCGAATCAGCTTTGTAATCATTGTGGCGAAGTACGCCGGTATTCCGTGATGTGGGAAGTAGGAGTTGACCAAGCAGACTGGGGTCTGTTCCATTGTGCCCCAAATCACTACGTATCTCCCTTCCTTATCTTGTTCACTCCCCTCCATCTGGAAGGGCACGTCCGGGCTTATCCATATTAGCACCCCTCTAGCGTATTTGGAGTAGGGGGACCCTCTCACAGTCCCAGCCCATCGGTCTGCAATCTTGGACATGGCCTCCGTCGTTAGGTGAGTCTCTTGAAGGAGTGCAATCGAAACTTTCTTCCTTTTGAGATAGGATTGTATACGATTGCGTCTGAGGTATGAGCCCATACCCCTCACATTCCATGTCATCACAGTGAACTGTGCCGCCATCGGGTCTGAGTTTCGGATTTGATGCGGGACTCGGTCTCCGGAGTCCGGCTCTGCTTTAGTCCTCCGTAGGTGGGCTGCGGGGGGAATATCACTGAATTCCGGTCGTCGGGGTCACGTCCTGGACCCATCTCGGTCTTTGTTGGCGAAGGAAGCATGAAGACTGTACAACTAATAAAACTAATAACAAAACTCAAACTGGTGCGCCCAGCGACTACAACATTGTTGCGGTGCTCAGGTGCTCTCGAGCCGTCGGAGCCCATCCGGGAGTCGGGCGCGAGCTGGGTCAGGCAGATGCCCAGACCGGGTGAATTCTACGCTGGGGGTGGGGCGAGGGCCTGGCGGCGGAGCCGAGCGAGGCCGTTTCCAAGTAAAAAACTGAAGTTGGATTACCTTCTGTGTTCCAGCGTCATGTACGATAGTTCTTACTGTTACTCGGGGGTCGCTTGTGGGATCAGGGGGGGGTTAGGCATCATTCCGTGAGTTGTCCTTGCCATCCGCCAGGTTATTATCCTCTAGCCACATGTTGGCTGCCTCTGGATTATCGAGGAATACCACTCTCTCTTTGTAGACGACCCTGAGGCGTGACGGATATAGCAATCTATATTTTAGGTTCAGTTGTCGGAGCCTAGCTTTTATCGGGACAAATGAATTCCGCGCTCTCTGAACCTTCTGCGTATAGTCCGGGTAGATGGAGATTTTGGAGTCCCCTCTTTCGATGGGCCCCCCCTCCCTGGACCGCCATAAGATAGTTTCTCTGTCCTGAAAGTTCAGTATCTTAGCGATTATAGGTCTGGGGTGCGATCCAGGGGGAGGGCGCCTCTGGAGGGATCTATGGGCCCTCTCGACTGAGAATCCCTGGGTCAGTTTGCCGGCCCCTATTTCTTGCAGCAGAAGGGTTTCGACGAAGGATGTGGTATTTGCCCCCTCGTTCCCCTCTGGGACGCCCAGGATCCTGATGTTGCTCCGTCTGGCCCGACCTTCGGCCTCCTCCGCCCTTTCCTCCAGGAAGGCAATTTTCCTCTTCAGGAGGGCAACTTCTGACTTCATGGCTGTGGTGGCCGTGGATGTTTCCTCCGTCGACTGTTCGACGGTCGTGACCCTCTCCGCTAAGTTGCGAGCCTCTTGGCGGATCAGTTGAATATCAATTTTGAATTCGTCGATCTTAGAGTCTATATGCGTTTTTAGTGAGGCTATGGCATCAAGTATCTGAGAGTGGTTATCGGCGGCCACCCCTTCGCTCGTCCGGGCGACTTCAGAGGAGCCGGCCCTGGCTTGAGTGGGGGTCTTCACCTTGGTGGAAACAAAGGAGTCCATGGTGGCAGCTCTGGTCTTATTCTTGGCGGCCATCTTGAGGTGATGATTGCGGATGTCCTAGGCCTCAAAGGATAAATCGCTTGGAGGGTTGCTAGTGAGGCCCTCTTCTTAGCCGAAATTTCGGGCCGTGAGCTGTGTTTTGCCCCTGTGTCTGGTTGTGCGGCCCACAGAGGCGGGTATCAGAAGAGTAAGGGTAGGCGGGAGGCCCCCCTCGCGGGTGAAGCGGGATCTCACGCACCTTATCTTGTGGGGCTGGATCGGCAGAGTGACCCGAGCCAGGCCAGTCCTCTGTCAGACGGGCGGCACCCGGGGGAGTCGTTTTCCTTTCTCGTGCTTCCGCTTCTCCCCACCAGGCCTGGAAGTCCGTTAGGGGAGGGATACCCCTCGTAGGCTCCGCTATGCGATGCGAGGCGCCATCTTGGATCCGATCAGAGCGGCAGGGGGGGAGAGCCGTTTTAGGGCCGCAGCTGCGTCTGGGGGGTCCAATTAGGCGGGCCCAATGGTTATTCAGATGCAGAACCGCTTCCCCCAACCGCACATTCCTCTGCAAGGGCTGGGGCCGCACATGAGCCGGAGAGAAAGGATCAGGAAACGGCGTCTCGGCCGGAGCTCGGCAGATCAGCTACCGCTCGCCATCGGCGCCAAGCCACGCCCCCCGATCTGAGTTAAGTAGTTTTAGGATTAGTTGGGTGTCGTCGGCGTAGTAGTAGCACAGGATATTGTGCGAGTGGATTATTCGTGGGATGGTGGACATATAGAGGTTGAACAGGAGGGCTGATAGGCAGGCTCCTTGAGGAACTCCGGTATTGACTGGTCTGGCGGGGGATGCATAGAAGGAGAGTAGGGTTATGTGTTTCCTATTGCTGAGGAAGGATGCTATCCATTTGAGGGCGTTTCCACAGATTCCTAGGGAATGGAGGCGGTCGAGGAGGATTGAGTGGTTGATTGTGTCAAAGGCGGCAGATAGGTTAGGAAGGATTAATGCAGCACAATCCCTCAGTATCTGCAGTGTTTTTAAGGTCATCCCAGATTGAGGTTAGGGTGGTTTCGGTTCTGAAGCCTGATTGAGCGGGGTCTAGGAGATTATTGGCTTCAACAAAGGCATTTAGTTGGGAGTAGGCGGCTCGGTCAATGAGTTTAGCAAGGAACCTGGTGTTTGAGATGGGGCAGTAGTTTTTGGGGTCAAGAGGGTTGAAGGAAGGTTTTTTCAGAAGAAGTTTGACATGAGCAGTTGTGAACGCATCGGGAAAGATTCTTGAGGAGAGGGAGTTGTTTATGATGATTCTTGCGTATTCTCCTGCACAGGTAGATGCAAATATTTCTTTGAGGGTTCTGGCTGGGCAGGGGTCAAGCGGGAAGCCGGTTGGTTTGCGGGTGGAGAGAAGTTTGAGAAATTGGTCAGTTGATATTGGAGTGAAGCAGTCGAAGGTCGGGCGGGTGGCGGTTGCAGGCGGTGGGATGGCAGGTAGAGTTGGTGGATTGTGTGGTGGGTGCAAGAGGGCCAGTTTGTTGGTTAGAGAATTTGTTCTTTCGAGAGCAGTGGTGTAGAAGTGGAGAGAGAGAGAGTTGCAGAGTGATTGTGAGGGGGTCGATTGGGCGGTGGAACATGATGGTTTGGTGAATTCGAAGATGATTTTGTGGAGTTCTTTGCTGGGGTTTTCACAGTTCAGGATTCGGGCATTGTAAAGGGCTTTTTTTGCTTTCCAGATTTCAGCTTTGTAGTGGCAGTGGTGCCGAGCCAAGGTGGATTTGCTTAGGGTGGTTTTGTCTTTCCACCATTTGCGTTCGAGGGATTTATATAGTTGTTTTGCGGTCTTCAGTTCCGGTGTAAACCATCTAGGAAAAGGGTCATGGCGAGCTGATGGTTTGCAAATGGGGGCTGAGTGGGATTAAAGAGGTATTGAGCCATGAGTCAAAGGCGTCGGAGGTCAGGTGTTCATTGAGTGGGTGGTTAGGGGGAGGAGTCTGAAGGAGCGCATCAGCAAGGTCGGGAACTATTTTTAGTTTCTTACAGGATTTGCGTAGATTTGGAGGTTCTGGTTGGGGTATGGGGAGGGGGGTGGTCTAGTGAATGGTGAAAGAGACAATGGGCCTCATTACGAGTCCGGCGTTAACCGAATGTGAAACCGCCTGGTTAACGCCGGACTCGTATTACCATTCCGCCTCCGTGACTCCCGGAATTACCGGGGCATCACAACCCCGGTTTTCCGGGAATCACGGAGGCGGAATGGTGTAAATCCCCATTCCCATTGAGTCCTACGGGACTCAATGGGAATCGGGATCATGGAAACACCGGCAGCATCTTGTAATGCTGCCGGTGTTTCCTCGTCCGCCTGCAGGCGGGCGGTGTTAAAACCGCCAGGTCAGACCTGGCGGGAACATCACCTCCCGCCTGCAGGGGTCGGGATCAGGCGGTCCGGAAACAACGGTGACGGCGGGTTTACCGCCACCGTTATTTCCGGACCGCCACGATCGTAATGAGGCCCAATGAAGTGATCAGACCAGATGATAGGGGTGGAGGGGTTTAGATGTATCTGGTTGTGGGAGCTGAAGATGGCATCCAGGGTGTGACCTTTATAGAGAGTTGGCCCGTTTATGTGGGTAGAGAGGTTAATCGCGTCTAGGCAGTCAACCAGAGAGTGGGTAATAGGGTTGGTGGGGATGTCAAGGCAGATGTTGAAATATCCTAGAAGGGTGAGGGTGGGATGGTTTAATTGGAGGGTGGCTATCGAGTTGCAGAGGTTGTTGGAGAATTGTCTGTCGTAGCCAGGAGGTTGGTAGATGATTAGGAAGGTGTGGGAAAATGAGGGGTGGAGGGATAGTTTTACGAGAAGTGATTCACAGGAAGGGATGGTTGGCTCGTTGTCGATGATTGAGGCTGAGAAGTGCGACTTGAAGGCGATCGCTAGTCCTCCTCCACTCGAGGGTCGGTTTAGTGGGATGAGGGAGTAGTCTGGGGGGAAGGCTTCATTGGCGATCGGGGCAAAGTCGTCAGAAAACCAGGTTTCCGTGATGAAGACCAGGTCCGGTTTGTCAGAGGCGAGGAGGTCAAAGATGCTGTGTCTGTTTTTCGCTAGAGATCGGGCATTAAAAAGAATGCATCTTACTTCGGTACAGGAGGATGATGTGGGAGTAGCAGAGGTGGAGGATGGGAGGGGAGGGGCAGTGGGTCAGAGGGGTGGTGGGCGGTGTCAGCGGGGGGTGGGGAAGAGAGTGGAAGCTGGAACGAGAGAGGGGGGCTGGCCAGTGGATAATGGGAAGAGTAGGCGGGCGTCGAGGTGGTAGGAGTGGAGGGGGTGGACGGGTGTGTCGGGTTTGTTGGATTTGGGTCAGGGGATTTGAAGGTGGGGTGTGGGGGATTGGGATTTTCAGTTGTGGTTGGTGAGAATTCTAGGGAGATGGGTTTCAGGCAGGGTGAGGCAGGGACGAGGGTGGTGATGATCGAGAATGGGGGATTGAGGTGGTGGGTCGAGACAGGAGTGGTGAGGAGTGGTGTGAGATTTAGGGAGACCAGGTATGTTTTCTTTTCTGGGTGTTTGTTGTGGTTGGTGTGTGAGAGAGCTAACCTACACATTTCCTCCACGCGCAATACATTGGTTAACCTACACAATTATTCCAAGTGCAATTCATGGGCTAACCTACACAATTATTCCAAAGACCCTACCTGGGCTAACCTGCATGATTCCTCCAAGCGCAATATGTAGGCAAACTCACACAATTCTTCTAAGTGCAACACATGGTCCAACACACACAAATCTTCCAAGAGCAATGCATGGGCCAACCCACACACCTCTTCCCAGTGCAACACATGGGATAGCCCACACAATTTTTCCAAGTACAATATATTGGCAATGCACTGGAAAATTAAAGAGCACATTGTGAGTCCAGACAAAGTAAAGAGCAGGTGGTAATAACGTAGGAGTGTCAGGGTTTTATCAGAGCACTGTGATGGCTGTATTCCCCGATGGTACCATCTTACCTGATTGTTGCTTTGTTGCTGCAGGTTTTTCAGTTAGGTGTTCACGAACCACAAGGGGCATACAGTTGATTGGTGTTGCCCCAGGGGGCTGCCCATGTCTCTGTCCCCAGCTGGTTGCCTGGGCAAGGCTGCTCTGGGCAGGTCAGAGGAATGGGTTTCTTCTGGCGAGGTGACTTGAATCATATAGCCATTGGATGACGACAGGGGCGGACATAGGGTTGTGGCCTGGTGTCATCATGTAGGCATGATCGGAGAACGGTTCGTTAAGTTGCACGGGGGGTTGTTTCGAGGGCCTTCCTGAAGGAGAGGTGTTCCTCTAAGAGACAGGAGATGAGAGGAAGGGAGTTCCAGAGATTGGGGGCTGGAAAAAAGGAGGAACCTGATATTCTAGTAAGATTGAAGCGGGGAACACTATCAGCAGTGCAGAGCTGGATCTGAGGATAATGTTGGGTTGGTATTGTGTGAGTTTGTTTTGTAGGGACTAATGCGCTAAATTGTGGATGGCACGGTGAGCGATGCACATGGCTTTGAAAGTAACTCGTTGGCTGATAACCAACCAGTGGCATACCTTTAGGGCAGTAGAGATGTGTTTTCTTGGGGTGAGGGCAAGTAGAAGCCTGGCAGCAGAGTTTTGACATGTGGGAGCTTTCTGAGCTGAAAGGCACGGGCACCTAGATAGAGGGAGTTGGCATAGTCTAGGTATGAGAGGATGACGGCCAGAAATGCTGAGATTTTGTGCTGGTAGGAGAGATAGGGGAAGATTCATACGAAAATGCAGAGGTGAAATTGGCATGATCTGCAGATGGTGTTGATCTGGCGAGAGTTAGGTCGGAGCTCAAAGTGCATGCAAGTTTCTTTACCATGGAGGATGCTTAAAGGGGGGGGCTAGGGAGAACGACCAAGGTGTGAGTTGGGGGCGGACTGCTGCCTTGCTGTAGATCAGTAGTTTGGGTTTACCAGGTTTGATGAGTAGGTGGTTGCCCATCATCCAGTGGTTGAGTTTGATCAATCAGGAGTTGACATCTGGGTGGGGAGAGGGCCTTTGGGGTTTTGAAAATGATCTGCGTGTCCTCGGTGTAGTTGTAACAGGTAAGACTGTGAGAGCGGATGATGGTTGGGAGGGGTCTTAGGTAAAGGTGAAGAGTAGATGGGAAAGGGAGTCCCCTTGTGGGACTCCAAAGGAGACAGGGCGGGGGGAGAGAAGAAAGGTTGATGAGTGACGATTTGTGAGAGGTTGGCAAGGAATGTGGCAGATTTTCGGATGCCGAGGGAGTGATGTTTGTCCACGAATGTGGAATGGTTGATTGTGTCAAATGCTGCTGAGAGAAAATGTCACATAGGTGGTGGCTTTTCAGGAATCCTAAAGTTGTTGCTTAAACTTTGCAGGTTACAAAGATGCTGTTTGCCGTCGGAGTCTTTGTGGTCGCTGTTCTGCTGTTTCCAGCCAGTGAAGGTACAATTCTGCAAGATTATTGTATTTATTTAAGGTTTTTGTATTGTGCTGGGCATGTCATCATTTTGGTCATTGCAGGTGGTTCTTGAACTGTTATTCACGTTCATTAACATTAGACCTGAAAAACTATAAACTCGAATGGCCCGAAAAGACTTTCCACTGCATGAATTAACAAGCATTGGCAATGCCAATAGTTTGGGCTTTTGTGAGCTCCCATTGTCAAAGATGCATTCACAGATGTTCCCGTCCTTCACAGTCAACAGAGCTTGGGTTAAGTATCAGACGGCATACACAAGGCCAGGGTATAATCTGGTAACCACCACCAAAAACAGGGATTGTGACAAGCCAGTGCAAAAGTGGCATTACCGTCATCTCTTCTCCTTAAAAGGCATATCAGACGAGTAGGCCTGTCTGTTCTAATTTTGCTTCAGTTTAACACTGTGATATTAATAAAGGGCATCAACATGAACTCTTACCACTGCCCCAGCCACCGGTGGAACTGCATGCTGCGACTGATGCTGATGGGGAGCATCCTGCACTGGATCTGCCATGATGCTGCTGGAGGCAGACAGGTCAGGCAATGCTGGGCAACACAAAGAGGAAATCAATACTCGTGTAAACGGACACATACAATTAGATGCAAGGTTACAACAATTTAGTCGGGACACTCAGCTGAGAATATACGCCAGAGCTGTCATTAGACATTCACCATGGACCCAATGCACAAGAACTTGTTCAGCTTGCCCCTAATGGCTGTGCAGTGTTTGCTGCTGACTGTAAAATCCCCCAAAAATCGAAATAGAGAAAACGTGTAACTTCCGAACGCTCTGCCGCTGAGAACCAAATGTACCACATGAAAATAAGTCTCCCCTAGGTCACACAATGTTATGTTTCCTAAGAGTCCCTTAATCACAAAACGATTCTCGGTTACCCAACTAGTGCAGGGCCTCCGGCACTCAAGGCAATCTAGGTGAAATGGAGATATGGAGAAAGGACTCAGAAGGGCAAAAGATATATTGAAACTCTCTAGGTCCCACCCCTTAACTTGAGATGAACAAGGCCGACAATGTCATAAGAGAAAATGCAGCAATTTCAAAGCAGAATCCATTTTTTCGATCCAAGACGTCGGCTAATTAATGTTCCACAAAAAGGTTTACCTCCATGTGGCAGACAAAAATGGTCTCCTAATCGTAACTTCATGTTTAAAAAAACCATGCGCCTGTATATTTGTAAATGTCATTGTATGCTTTCATGGCCAGTCAATTTACTGTAAAAAAGAAAACCTAGTAATACATCAATAAGTAGTACTAATTAAACTATATTTATTAGTAGAACCCTATAATTCCAAGAGGGACGCTACATTTACACTTTTGCACCTGTGTCTTTAGGTGTCCCGCCTCATATGGCTATGATAAATCAAGGCTACAAATTCTCTCTACAGCCATAAAGATTCACTGACCTGATTTGATGCAACAGTGAGTGGCAGGAGAAAGGCCCCCCCAGAACCCTTGCTTCCCCTATAGTCCTAGAAGGGAACCTGCAGTGGAATGACAAGGACCCCAGAGAAACCCTCTGTGGGAAAAAAACTGGCTTTCAGGTCGCTGAGTAGATCTTGGATGTAGCCCTTATTCAGAAGCACGGGCACATCACAACAGGTGGAATGATCAGTTGATACAGTTGCTGTGCTGAAGGAGAGGGAGAAGGAGAGGTAAGCGTATAAGTGAATGTTCTAAGGATTTTAGTGGTGTTATGCAATGGAAAAGGAAAGGAAAGTACCAGAAATCTTCTGCAAAGTTCAGAAGGCTCAGGCAGTATTATGTAACTTTCCGAAAGAGTGGGAGAATGGTTTGTAATGCTGGAAGGGAAATTTGGAGAGCGTGTGACAGGGTAGCGGTAAGTACGGCTCTTGGAAATGTTTGGAATGGGAGCGATTATATAGCCGAGTGAATGGCAAAACCGTTGCGAGGAGGAGATGAATTGCGCTGCGTAAAGTGGATGTTCACATCTTCCCGTTGTCGCTAAACAACAAAGGGGGTGTGAGAGTGAATTGAACAGAGAATCAGAATTCAGAGAATGGCAAAGGAGGTAAGCGTATATACTCATGAAGTGGCAAAACTTTGAAGAGTAGTGACACGCCGTTCTCCTCTCTGCCATCGCATAAATGCACTGGTGACATCAGGTGAGGGCGAGAGCAGGAAGGAGACCAGAGGGTTAGTTAAAACTAGACCATTGCACAGAACACTAGGCACCATCTTGGTAGGGAAAACCAGACGGGCGTCTGGAACACTGGACAACATCCTGTTAGGGATCCGAAGGATCAGCCTAATCCTTCTCCATCTGTTCCAAACAGACTGTTGGAAGAACCTGGATGTGACAGTATGTCCCCTTCCAAGGGTAGACACACCCGGTTTTCCAGGGTGAAGTTGATGAAAACGCTGGACCAAACAGAGGGCATGGACAGAAGATGCCAGCTTCCATGTGCGGCCGAAGGAGAATACCCCTTCCAATTCACCAGATATTGTAGGCACCCTCAGAAGTAACAAGAGTCACAGATCCCAGACACTTCGAACTCAGGACACATAGCGGTGGAAACCGGAGGGAGACTGAATATAGAGTCTCTTTGGAACTGGTCCAGGACATCGGGCTGCAGTTGTGACACGTGAAAAACAGGTTGCATACGGGCCGAGGAAGTTGGAGTTGGAATGCCGCCAATCCTTTCGTTGCTAAAACCACAAAGGGACCGAAATATCTGGGGCACAGTTTAGATGGTACCAGATGATGTGCGAGAAACCGGGAGGCCATCCACACCTTGTCCCCAGGAGAAATGACCGTAGCAGGAGAGCAATGTCAATCAGCAAAACGTTTGACCTGGTCTTTTGCCACCTGGAGAGCTGAGCTGGTGGCCTTGTAGGATGTCCGACATCAAGGCATCAACATCTGGAAAACGAGTAGATGAGGGCGGTACAGACGGAAAACAAGATGGGTGATATCCGTATGTGCATAAAAAGGGACTGGATTTTAGAGCTGACTGGGAGGCGTTTTTATATGCAAATTCAGCCCAAGACAACGAGTCCACCCAGTTGTCTTGTGCTGCTGAGAAAAAACATCGCAAATAGCTCTCTAACATCTGATTAAGTCTCTCCGACAGTCCGTTGGTTTATGGGTCGGACCCAGAACTTAAGGCTTGCTGACAGAATAGTCTTGGGCAAGCCATGCCGGGAAAAGATAGTCTCGATAAATAATCTGGCATTGCGAGCCGCTGATGGGACCCCTGATAATGGGAGAAAATTGACCAATTTAATAAAGAAGTCTACCGCGACCATCACTGCAGTGATACCCCTGGAGGGTGGTAAATCCACGATAAATTCGGTGGAGATTATCTGCCAGAGCTTGTCAGGAATGGGCATCTGAACCAATTGTCACAAGGGAAATCTTCTAGGTACCTTAGTTTATAGACAAGTGACACAGGAGGAGACATAATCTTGTACATCTGTGAGCAGGGTAGGCCATCAAAAGTGTGTTTGTATTAGAAACATTCAAGCTAAATCCCTAGCGTGTTTCGTAGTCCTGTTTAAAATTGTTTTTACCCTCAATGCACATTGGAGTGTCATTTCAGCAAACCAGCCACTCTAAAGCAAGCAAAAGCAGCTTTGATGGTATGTTTGGGCTTCCTATGTATGCCATAGTTAACGAAAGGATTTTTTAAAATCAAAACCCTAGGCGTGTGCTTCTGTGCAAGGTGCTAAGAACACAAAGCCTATCTGTTGCTCTGCAGTAGTCAGACTTTGAACCTTCCACAGTGCCATGGTAAGCCAAAGCATGTTGAAACCACACCCAAGAAGAGACAGATGGCAAACCCCTTCTCCTTACGTCCTTCCCTAGACCTCCAGAAAACATTTGTGAGGGTCTGCATGTTAGGAAACAAAATTTTCCAAATTCGAACATGCTCTCTGGAAAACGAGAAAAAGCAACCATTTTCTTTTTTTGGGGATTTCCTTTTTTTGTCATGGTTACCAAAAGGATTTGTTTTACATTAAGCATCAGTAATTTGTAATTTAGATTGTAATCATTCTTTTGCAGTCCTAATCAAACCATGAGCAGTGTAGTCTGAAAGGATTTCCAATAAGGGAGTCTGGAGCTATGCTATAATGTATATCAATTCTAAATGTTGGGGTGTTTGTATGGGCAACTACTCCAAGCTGCCCTATGGGGAACCTCATTTTTTCATGATATCCCCTCACTGGATGGATATATTTCTTACGGCATACCAGCAAAGAAAAATCAGAGTGGGTAGGCACTACAGGGGGATGGTCCTAATGGTTAAGGAATCACTAAATTGTAGAGTTAAGGTGTTGGAGACTGAGATGGACTTCCTACAGCTCCTGATACTTTGCTCGCCTGGGAAGGACAAAGTCTCAATTTTAAATGTCTATAACAGTTTGCATAGGCGGAGGTGAACCGTCTGGAAATGGTTAAGGGATTTGTTGATAAGTATCAGGGAAATGGAGGAGCAGTCATATTAGGTTAATCTGGGGGGGTGATTTCAACCTCAGAATGGGGAGAGGAATCCCTAGAGATCTTTTCGACCCACTGGAGGATATACTCCTGAATGTCCAGGAACCACAAACTGTGGATGATAGGGTGTGTCCGAAGGCCCTCCTGCTCAGTGCTTCGCTGATTGAATGGGGAATGAGATCAGTAAACGGCTGCATCGAGCCGGACATCCCAGGGAAACAAACTTTCCACAACCATTTGGGTTCCTCCACAATAAATTATTTGTGTGTATCTCTCAATTTGTGGAAAGGACATAGTAGGTTTTGAGGTGGCAGCAGAGGGCAAAAGTGTTCATAACCCCTTTGTTTTGTGTATGAGAGGGATGCTTGGTGGGGGGAGGACAGCAATATAATGTAAACTGTTAAGTAAAACCAGCAGCTGTCCTGAAACAAAAGATACATTGTTGGAGAATTCGGGACTCATGCCTGCATTTGAAAATAGAAGCCGGGTTGACTCTAGAAATATGTGATATCCTCAAGAACATGGCCAAACCAGCAGAGGTGGTGGAGTATATTAAGGGCATCCTGAAGGGCTTCACTGGAGGATTTGTGGTAGAGAATAAACGGAGGGAAAAACAGAGGGTGGGGTGGTTTGACCAAGCCTGCAGGAATGCTAAACAAGCTCTATTAAATGCCCTGAAATCCCTGATCATCTCCAGAGGTAAAATTGTCCAGGCAGCAGCTCAGTATTGCAACATCGCCTAATAATAGAGAATACAAAACTGGAGCTGGAGGCCTGGGAAGACTTCCTTGAGGCCAACAGAACCAACAATGCCAAAAGATTCTGGGAATTTGTTAAGGAGGGGCCGATTTACAATCCAAAAGATCGGCACAGTGGCTCCCAGATAGCGACGGAAGTTTGGATGCAGCACTTTGGTTCCCTGTTTGCACTTGGTGGTGTATCAGAGGAGAGGTGAAATAGTAGCTTGATCCTATGTTTCAAAGTCGAAGAGATCTTCCTAGTGATCGGGACCCAGGCACGCAACAGAGCCCCAGGCCCTGCAGGTTTATTTTGGGATAAAATTGAACTATGGGGACCAGTACTGATCCTTGCCTTTAATGCCTGTTTGACTTCTGGCCAACATCCACCCTCCTGGAAATCCACCATCATCTTTCCGATCTTCAAAAAACTACCACTAGCCCGGAGTCCTACCGTCCCATATCACTTCATTCAAAATCTTTGGAAGGGTCTTGTTGGGCTACATAGAGTCCTGGCTTGAGGAGGATCAGTCCTGATGGACATTCAACTTGGTTTCCGACTCGGGATTGGGAACCATAGAACAGGGCCTCTATTTGTATCTCCTCATCTCTAATTTTGCGTTTTGCAAGGGAGAAGCAGTTTATCTTGCCTTTATGGACCTAAGCATAGCCTTTGACAAAGTCGATAGACCTAAGTTATGGGCCTTGCTTGAGTCGTTGGAGTGCCCACAGGAAATATTGAGGTCGTGCGAGAGATCCACTCAGAAAACAGGGCAAGTGTTTGTACTGGAAAAGGGGCCCAGTGCACAGAGTGTTTCAATGTCGGAATGGAGGTTCGGCAGGGGTGTATGCTCGTCCCTATACTGTTCACACTCTACATCAATGGGCTTCTGAAGGCTCTGGTGGACACATGCATGGACTACCTGAACTTGGGTGGTAGGGCCTTTCCGGTTCTGCCCTATGCTGATGATACAGTCCTCATGGCCAAACCCCAAGGGCTCTGCAGGCTTTAGTCGATACCCACGCAACCTTTATGAAGGGGCTGGGGTTAAAAATTAATACCACCAAGTCTGCAGTAATGGGCTGTGTCGGAAGGAAGGGATAAGCAAAGATGTGTCTTGTGGTGTGCAATGGGGAAATCATCCAGAGAGTAACAGAATTTGACTATTTAGGGGTCAGATTCTCGGAGACCGTCACAGGCACTGCTCATCTGTAAAAACAGTCTGGAAAAATGAGTCACCAAATAGCTTGTATTTCCCATTTCTTAACCAGGTGCAAGGGACAGCCCCTGAAACCTGTCCTGAAGGTCTATGCCACCCAGACCATTGCGGCCACTCTGTATGAAGCCCCATTGTGGGGTTATACAAAGGGCCTGAAACTCCAAGGGAAAGAAAATAAGTTCTTTCAACAGCTTTTTGGCCTCCGCCCGCCTCAGCCCCTGTGCATCTATTCACGGGGAAATGGGGATGGGTATTGGGCAGATGAATGTGCAGCTGCCCCATGTAATTTCTGGTTACGCCTATGGGCTAATAAGCATGCTACTTTATGTCATTTTATCATTAGATCTACCTGGTGCAGGGAAAACTGGCATTAAATCCCATGGCTAATGAATGTAAAAGAGTCCATATGCTCCAGCAACACTGAGGTTGAGTTCCCTCCCAATGAACTGCTGTCTCCCATGCAATTGAGAGCACACAAGTAGGCTTTGAACCAGGAGATACAAGTAAAACGGGCTGCCCTGAAACGAGCATCCCACTCTGAAAATCAACATCTGTTGATAAGCAGGGTTGATGTGATCCAGCCGTATCTCGTGGGGGCCAAAACAATGAAGGATAGATGGCTCCTAACAAGGGTCAGGTTTAACTGCCTACAGCTAAAGGGCAATACAGAAAAGTGGCCAGGCTTCCCCAATGATCCAAGCTGCCCAATGTGTGGGGCGGCTAGGGAAGACCGAAAGCACTTTTTAGTGTTTTGCCATGTGTTTGGGGAGATCAGAAGGAGAACAGGTAGTAAAGATTAACAACCTTGTAAGCCTTGCACCTTATTGCTGCGCCCTGTTACCTCCGGGTCTGGTGCGCATTAGAAATTCAATAAACAAACAAACAATATTCGTCTCTATAAACCGGCATACTGTTGCTGCGGTTGGTTGAAATGGAAACAACTGCTTGGGCCCTTCTATCTTATTTGAAAAGAGCAATGTATTTGAGGAAGGTGATTTTAAGGGGTTAGAACATTTTTAACTATTTAGAGCAATATGGTTTTAAAATGTGCCTCTTAAATTTAGATGTAATGCACTTACTGTTGAAACTATGCAATTATGATTCTTTATTTGTATATGATGATGTTTGTGTTTGATGGATGATCTAATCCGAATAAACTTTTAAGAGAGATAAGTAAGTCAACTCCCTCTGGGAATTGTCTTTTTTCCTCTGTCTCTGAACGAAGGTAATATGCATTTACCACACACTCTTTCCTTGCTGGTGCATTTTAACTGGTAGTGAGCATATGTGCCCCATCTGCAGGTGGGGCGTTCAAAGAATCTCAGAAGCAGCCAAGTGATCTATATTTCCACCCATGCCTTTGCATGATCTACAGGTGTTCTCAGAAGTCACCAAACAACCAATCGAAAGCAAATAGGCAGAAGG
Organism: Ambystoma mexicanum; assembly: GCF_040938575.1. Taxonomy (NCBI): domain Eukaryota; kingdom Metazoa; phylum Chordata; class Amphibia; order Caudata; family Ambystomatidae; genus Ambystoma; species Ambystoma mexicanum. The sequence continues at coordinate 419,571,529 of NC_090938.1, forward strand.
GGCGTTAGAGATCCCAACATAGTTACCACTCACATAATCCTTCTTTGCAGATCAAGAGTTTAAAATCAACAAATGAAGTCTATATTTTTAAATTCATCATTGAAGTCTGAAATAGGGGACCAAAACAGTGTCAATTTTCTCGACAGACGTTAAGCAGAATACCTAGGTGAGGCCTTTCTTTTAACCACATTTTATTGATCACTGTGATATGCTTGTTCTAACAGGTAAAAACCATGAACACTCACAGGAGCAACAGTCAAATGGTCAAACGTTAAATCAATTAAAGCTGATTGCAATAAGTCGAGAGAAGGCTCCAGAGCATTAGCATTAGCCAAAATGCAAATTTGCATTGATCGTCTTCCGAGGGAAGCTACTCCACATTACACCTGGTTTGTGTGCTGGTATTTGGTGTGGGCTCTGATGTGGCGGCAGTCTCCCTCTTACTCCAAGGGTGAGGTTTCACCAAAAACAGGGTGAGCAGGAAAAACTGCTCCAAGTAAATCAGCAAAATAAATTAAATTAGATAGATGAGACGAAAATGGTAGGGTAAATACATGTTTTGCTCAATAGAGGAATTATCTGTTTGAGTCATTATTCTACTGGATATAGGGTATCCTGTAGATAAAGTCAACCCTGTTTTCTGTAAACCTTCCCCAAAATTCTATAGCCAATAACCCTTGACTTGCTGGATGGATTTGGATGAAATCCATTGAATAGTTTTTAAACTATTTGACAGAGAAGGGGTGTACCCTGCTTTAAAAAAGCTTTTGTATATCTCCCATCGCTATAGCTTTTGTATATCTGCCATGGGGTATGTCTTGATGTGAGGGACTCCTACAGTAATTCTGAGGGAAGTCGAATAAGAAAAGTGCTCAAAATCATATTTACAGGGGCAAATAAGTGGATTAATATCTGGCTACAAGTGGGGAGGGGGAAAGAGGACCCCCTTGGCAGAAGGGGAGTTGGTGCTGGACTCTGTAGCTCTTTGGGCCAGAAATCTACATATATCTTTGTGAAAGTGTGTTTGTATGTTCGGGGTCGGCTCCAGCCCCATAACAGTTGGTGTGCTGAAATTTTGGCCCACGGTCGGCATGCCAGTCTGGGGTGTACTGGTGATATTGAAATTTGACCAACCCCACCCATTCACCCAGCACAGGGTGGCTTCTGGCCCTGTGCTCTCAGCATAGGTGATTCAGGGAAATTTCCAATTTTGCGATTTTTCCAAAATAGGCAGTTATGACACAATATAACATACACAAGGCTATAGCAGACCTGGGCAATGCCGGGGGGAAGGCTAGTGTTTCATATTATTGGGGGAACACCACAAGAATTTTGTCAAGTGCTGTGCTTGAAAAAGAAAATGCATCATAATGAACAGAGATTGAAAGGGGGTAATGGGGAAAGGTAATGGAGGAAATACACAATGCAGGGGAGTTGGGGGACCAAGAAAAGAGGGGGGAACACATAGTGTGTGCCAGCGGGGATGTTGAAAACCTTTACATTTTCAAGCATTTTACAGTTACTGTGGAAATTGGCAGACATTGCATTACCTCAGGAATCGGCATATTCAATATTACTACGGGTCTAATTATTGGGAACGATTTTCACAGCAATAGAATACCACATTAATAGAGCCAAACATTGTGAGAGCAGTAAATCATCTTGCGGATACAAATAGGGGGGGAAAGGGTGGGGGAAAAACAACATCCTGTGGACCTCTGAGGCTTGTCCATATTCTTTTTAACCTTATTAGAGGTGCGGTCTGAGTGGCTAGCTAGGAGAAAATGGGTCTTTTTCAACAATTATTGCAGCATGTACAGTGGCGATGGTCGAAGGTCATGGACAGAGGACTCTGAGGCTGACAGCTAAGGCCCTCTGTCCTTTTTAATAATTCAGGCAACATGGACAGTGAATCTGGCCAAAGGCAGTGCAGAGTCGCTACTGCTTGGCCATCAGCCGTTTGGGCGATGCTTATTCTGTCACTGCCAGTTTTAACTCAGCATCATCCACGACTAGAGCAGGTGGTTTCAGTACAAGACCTTGATGTTCTTTGGCCCTACCTCCTCTGGATGTGGTTACACCGGGAGCTGTCCTAACTGATGTTCGATTATTATCGGTTGTGACTCTCGCTTATTGCCTAGCTTGTTCCACCCTCTCCTTTCCATGCCGCAGATCAATATATTATCACCAGGCTGAAGAGCGTGAAACCTGACCTTGGCATCATAGCAGCATTCTTTTCCTTTCTCTTTTTTCCATTCAACACCCTGGACTCCAATAACTAGCGTACTTCTCGATGCCTGTTCTTTCTGTGGACACTCCAAAACACAGGTAGGTCTACAGGCAGCCAAATCTTACAAACATCAAGTAATATAGTGTAAACTCAGTGACATCTTTCTTTGTACAGTTGGATGCATGGGTCAGGGTCGCCACATGCTGACTCCATCCGGTCTTCTCCTCCGGTCTCAGGTTGCTCAGCATTGCCAAGAGAGTGTGATTGAACCTCTCCACCTGGGCCTCCCCCTAAGGGCGGTAAATAGCTGTACGTGTCTTCTTGATGCCAACCAGCTCCAACATCTGTTTGATGATTGTCCACTTAAAATCTACCTCTCTGGTTGGAATGAATCCAGATGTCCAACCATAGTGCATGAAGTACTTCTCCCACAGTATGTGTGTAACTGTAGTGGCACTCTGATCAATGGTGTGAAGTAAAGTGTTCTGTCACCACCAGGATTTTCTGCACAACTCTCCTGTGCATCTCCAACTTGAGGAAGCTGATGGATGATGTCCCTGGGCCTGGACCTTTGCAGGAGATGAAGATATGCTGCAGGAAGAGCCCCAGTCTTCCTGGTAGCACACCTGGCACAATGCTGACAATAGTACTCCATGTCGGCTGATAGTCTAGGCAAAATAAAACTTGAGTGGATGAACTTAAAGGTTATGTCACTGTCAAGATGTTAATGTTGGTCGTGGAGTGCATACAATATAGTTCAGCTGAATTGCTGCAGTATCAAAGTCTCCAACGTTGCTTTCCTCATACAGGATTCCACCCTTCTGCACAAGTGTCTTACACTCCCTCAGAATTTCAGCCTGTTCTGGGTCTTGGGAAACATCTCTAGGCACAAACATTCCCATGGTCTTGGCTTCCAGGAACTGAGCGATGCCAGGATCTGCTAGCTGGGAAAAACAGATTTCATCTCAGGTCAAAAGCAGAAGCTCACATACCTCCAGACTGGTGTGCCGTTAATAACTGGTACAAGCCATTGGTGTCATCCAGCTCCGCTGACTTAAACACACATGTCAAGGGGGTTGTGTTCTGTCCTCACCAGGACAGTGGCTCCGTAGAGGTAATACTGAAACCTCTCTGGAATGGCCCACTCCATTGCCACAAATTCCAACTTGTGGACTGGGTAGTTTTTTCTGCAATGTGCACGTCTCAACTGTCAAAAGCGAATGGACTCATCTCCACCACTGGTCTCCTGGTAAAAAACAGCTTCCAATCCCTCCAGACTAGCATCCACATGCAGGTCTCACCTCACCATTGTCCTCCTGGTGAAGGACAGCTACCAATCCGCCCCAGACTAGCCTTCATACAAGACGTAAGGCAACTGAGGATCTGCATAGGCCAGGACTGGTGCTGTGGCGAGGGTCCACTTGAGCTTTTCAAAGACTTGATGCCAACCGTCAGTCCATCTCTCACCAAAGGGCTCCCATGGATGATATAAATGGTCTCCAGAGCTGGCAGATGTCCTTCTACTCTGGGTAGTCAGGTATCCCTTTGTGAAATTCACGTGTGGTTGGTTGATGTTTGCATATCCCGTGACAAACCTCTAGTAGTAGTTGCAGAATGACAGGAAACGCTGCAACTCCTTCAGGGTCTGAGGTCTTGGACAGCTGAGGAGGGCATCTGTATTTGCCAGATACACAGCAATGACATCCACAGAAACAACATGTAATGATGTCATCTAGGAAAAGCAGTACCTCCATGAGGCTTTGAAATGTCGCTGGCATGCCTGAAATCCCCTGTGTCATCCTGACAAACTTTCAGAATCTGAGTGGGGCAAATGAAAACTGTCTTCTTATGATCTGACAGATGCATCTGGATCTACTTATAACCACCGCGGAAATGCAAGACTGAAGCCGCATACTTCCCATTAGGCTCACATGCTGTGGTGAATTGGTTCAGGTTAGTGAGGGTCGCTCCACATTCGGACATCCCCATTCTTCTTCCGGGCAATGAGTATGGGAGTAGCATAGGATCTTCTGGACTCCTGGAGGATCCCTGCCTGCAGAAGATCATCTACATGGTGGTGTACATCCTCCACTTCTCCTGGGACTAGGCGTCACCGTCAATCCCTGCAGGGCATCTTGTCACTCACATGAATCTGGTGTTCTACTCCATGGTCCTTGCTGATGGCCCAGCGGCTGGTTAAGAAAGTCTCAGTGCGCAGGGCAAGCTTTTCCCTCAGACAGTTTCTGTCCCTTTCTGAGAGTGGGCAGTATTCAAAGTCCAAGGTATTTGGATCCAGTGCCATCTGGGATGGGTTGGTGGCAACACTTGTTGGGATAACAGAAGTGGCCAGGTGGAATTGTACGATGATGGCGCATCCTGGTAAGCGGATAGTCCTATTGGTCAAATTTATGACTGGTACCTTGATGATCTTCAAGTCTGTGCCATCCGTCGTCACCAAGATTTGCTGTACTGCAAGCCCCCTCGAGGCCTCCTCATTCTGATGCCACCATCACCAGACGCCTTGGCCATTGCTTTCCACTGAGTCTCACTCTGCCAGGAATCATCACATTGTTGTGTGCTGGGATAGTGTTCTGCCCGAACTGGGTGGTGCGAACATCTCCAACAGGTCCATCAGATGGAGCTCTGTGCTGTATCTCTCTCTGCAGGTATGCCTGCAGGCACATATGGTGAATGGACAATGTGCTGACATATTGTGGTCCAGCCACCTCCCAATATAGGGGTACTTGCAGGTACAGGCATGATGGTACCTACACTGGGAGCAGTGGGATGACTGAATGCAGTGCTGGGCAATGCAGAGCTTTGGCTAGGAATTGATGGTAGGCTAACCTGCAACCCTGTCCAGGTGTTTACTGCCCAGATAGGATAAACCACTGTTAGGTATGTGAGATGTAAGGGGCAATGTCTCAGGACTGTCTGCTTTAGGGCCACACCAGACAAGGATACTGGTCCAAGCTAGGTCAGGGGTTTAATTCAGGCACTTGACCTGTCTGATGAGGGGCTCCAGGGACCCTGTCAAATTGAGTGTCTGCTGGAGGCGTGGTACTGCATGGGACGTCACCTATTATAAAGCAATGTTCAGAGTTAATCCTCTCACTGTCAGCCCAGCAGACTACCTGAAGCAGATCCCTGAGCATGATGCCTCTCAGTCAGGTGTGATGGAATATTCAGTAAAATGCACAAATCAAAACACAATTATTATAATTGTATACACAAATCACCTTATCCACAAATTTGCACAAAATAACTTCTGTACAAAAAACAGACACTTACACTGGTAATATGTTCACTTGCCCTGGGAAGGAAAGGAACGGGTATAGGCATGACTATATAAGCAGATTGTTAAGGTAGGTATAGGTACACCAACGGATGATCTCAGCAGTGCCTCCAAAAAATGTAACGGGGGATGGTCCTAACATGCTTGATGTGAGTCAGATGTAGGCAGTAACAGCAATGCATTTCCTTCTTACACTTTCTCTCACTGTTAAGGGGCACCGTGTCTACAAGTAGTGGCCCTGGGAGTCTCTGGGGGCCCACCTGGATAGGCCCAACAACAATCACAAGGCAGTATTTTACATCTCATGGGGAGTGCCATGTAAATGTTAATGTTAATGTTAAAGGACATTTGTACCGCGCACTATCACCACCGCAGTGGTCCCCTGGCGCTCTGGCGGCTCTGAAAGAGGAGGGGAGGTTGAGTTAGTGGGAGGAAGCAGGAAAAGTGCAAGGGAGCAGTGATGTGCTGTTGGCGGCCTCAGCCCGGTGGGTCCGTTGGCTGGGCCTGGGGCGTTTGCGGCCGGTAGTCGTTGTGTACTGTTGTGCAATACTATGTGTGTTTTTGTTTTGTTGTTGCGATGTAGTGAAGTTTGTGCGGTTTGTTGTGCTGTAGGTTTTGGTTGTGTTTGGTTTGGAGTTTGAGAGGTGCGTGCAGAAAAGGGAAATTGTTAGTAGGGTTGGTTAATTTGCGTCTCTGTCCTGAATTGAGGCGCTTGGCTTGTGTAGTCTCCCTGATGCGGCTCTGTCCTGATCTGGGTCTGACTGGCATATAAGGTTCCTTACTTCCCTGGCCCCCATCTCTAACATGCTCTCTCATAGTTACCCTTATCCTCCCTTCATACTTCTGTGGTCAGTGCACCTGTCAATGTCAACCTCTCAGGTCGTGGTGATTGTCAATATCTCGACAGTTCCACATCACTGTGGTGCCTGGCGGTAGCTAAGGGGCGGGTGAAGTGATGGTGGGATTGTCTGGGGTAGTTGACTCAAATTCTGTGCGTGCCGCCTGTGTTCCAGTCTATCCAGTGTTACCCGTCCAGGTGCCGTGGGAGTTACCCTCTCGGGTCGGGGATGTCCGTGTCCTTTCCGGTTTAGTCATCCTTTTTCCGGTTTTGGTTTCCAGATCTAGTCTGTGGTGTTGAAGAGCCAGGTTTTTAGTGATTTCCTGAATTTTAGGTGATCTTCAGTGTTTCTTATTTCTTTCGGGATGTCGTTCCAGGTTTTTGCGGCTAAGTGGTAGAAGGAGGTGCCTCCAAGTTTTTTCTTAAGGTATGGTTTGAGTTCCAGGCGGATTTCGTTGCTTGATCGGAGGGGTCTCGTTGGTTTGTAGACTGTCATTTACTTTTGTAGGAATTCTGCTCCTTGTCCGCTGATTGCTCTGTGTGTTATGCACATTGTTTTGAAGGTGATGCGTTGTTTTACTGGGAGCCAGTGTAGTGCTTTTAGGGCTGGAGTGATATGGTCTCTTCTGGATAGTTTGAGGAGAAGCAGTCCAGGCGGACAGTGGTGATTTCATTGCTGGGGTGTGGAGGTGATATTAGGCGCTCATTTCCTTCTTATAAGTAGTGCCACAATTTGGTCCCAGGCCGCGGCAGTGAATGCAATGCAGCCTGCCTCCTGGCAATGGGGCACCATCACATGAATAAAGTTGCGTGCTACAGCGGTGACAGCGATGCGGCACCCCTCCAGGTTATGGTTGGCCACGCAAAGCAGGTATAATTTGTTATTTTTTTGAGGCACTGAGCAGAGCACCAGCTTAACTCTCCATTGGGTTGGCTTCAACTGATTAACAGTGCTCCACTTGGGCCGCTGCAAGCATTCTTTTTAATCTTATTTGAAGGGTCCATAGCACAGCATCACACGCCAGTGGATCCTTCATATTTTTTAATGTCATTGTTCTTGTCCCCCTCACTGGTAGTTACATGTATCCATTGGACCAGATTCTCATAAATGAGTGAAAATAATGCGCTACCATCAGCTACGCGGTTGCTGGGAGCCTGTCATACTTTAGTGTTGGAGCACCCTCCAAACACTGATGTATGCAAGAGAGCCGCACAGCGCATCTTTGCACTATTGTGCAGCCCCTCCTGAAATGCTCAGGTCACTGCGCACCTTTCATTTGTGCTCATTGCATAAATGCTCAGGCCACCTTATTCTCTAATGTGACCCATTTCTGAATAAAGCCACCTTGTATACATTAGTATCGGGAGGGCATTCCGACACTAATGTACAACAGACTCCCAGCAACTATGTGGTTGAGGCTAACACATTTCAGTGAGACAGGATTTTGAAGGTCTTGTCTCAGTGACATCCCAAATGCTGAGCTCTATGCAGGTCTATGCAAATAAAATGAATATACTCGTCCTTAGTACTTAAGGGGCTAAAACAAGCATTTCCATTCCTGTTTGGGGATAGAAATGCAAGTGTGACAGCCGAAGTTTAGACCGCAGCTGTGAGACTTCAAATAAAACTCATGATAGGGTGAGAAATGACCCTGTCATGATTAGCACCACCCCCTGCAGCTGTTCCAAAAGGCACAAGGGGACCACCCTCATTTCAGGGAATTTAAAAGGCACATCCCATTTGTGAATTTGGGATGTGATTTTAAATGCCCCTTTATTTGTGCGAATACACACAGGGAGGAACAAGGCCATCTGAATGTGTGCATCTAAGATGCACTCATTCAGATGCCCTTTGCGAACTGGGCTGCTCTTTGTTTTGTGTGGAAGTGAGGAGATGCGCTAGCTAGGATCAAAGGAGAAGCATAGCCTTCCAGTCACCTGCTCTGTCAGTTGGCAGAGCCAGGCTGTCTGACCAAAAACACCTAATGCTTCCTCAGCTGGGCTGGGCTCCCAGTGCTGACACATGTATTATATCAAATTGATGTAGCTGTAATAAGTACGTCTCACCACTATACCTTAAACTCAGGGATGTCTTATAGTTAAAGTTTAAAACTGCCACCAGCATAGTAACTCTCATAGTTATATTGTTCAGACCAGAGGTGCATATCGTAAATGAAGCAAAGCACCTGCGCTACAGTGACTTGACTGTCACTGCAGCTGTCAAGAGGGCAACTGTGATTTGAACCTGGTCTGTGATGCTGGAAAGAAGGCGCTGCAGATCATGATACTGATTCAGCAGGGCACCAGTGTACACCATATTTTTGGCACAAATTTTGCTGAAAGAGGGGCCTGGTTAGCAGGCCACCCTTTGTGAGGTGGAATTACCACATCATTTTATTATTATTAAAAATCAAAAAAGCTAGGGCTTCTGCACCTTTGCTAGATGCCAATCCTTCACAGCTGGACCTAATATACATGTGTATAGATTGTGACAAAGTTCCTTGCCTAACCTCGAGGATTAACAGTGTGGTGGTCAAAGGGACCGGAGGTGCCCAGAGATAGTGGATCATGAAGGAACTATACAGTGGGCCTGGAGACCACCCTGAGTTAGACCCTGGACTAAGGTTGGGGCAGTAACAAACAGACATACCAAAACCTTAGACCCTTTAAAACAAACCCAAGGTCAAGGAATAGCAAAGGTGCCCTTCACCTTCCTTAACTCCCAAGCTAGTATACAAGTCTATGCCAAAAGGACAAGCATACTTGTCCTTGGCACTTAAGGGATTGAGAGAAAATGAATTCACTCATCAAGCATCCAAGGTCAATGGTTCACCTTACATGCCACTAACCGATGTGCAGGGGAACAGTGTTGCCGGGAGAACAGAAGTCTGTACGGTTTTCAAAGAACACACAGAGACCCTTTCAGCAGTCATCTCCCTTGTCTGAGAGAGATGGGGTGGAACAGAAAAAGAGCAACAAAAGCATGCAACACCATATGTCTAACAGGCTTTGTGTGCAGGGATAAAAAATACAACCGTTCCTCAAGACAGAACCTTCCCACTTACCTCCAAAAGTGTTTTCCTTCATTTTGTTCACACATTGGCCCTCATTACGACCCTGGCGGAAAGTGACTGACCGGACCGCCACAGCGTAAATAGCATTTCCGCCATTGCACGATGGAGCAAAGTGCGGCCCATTCCGACCCATCGGGCACGAGCACCACGGCATGGCGGAAGTGCAAAGTCTGCGATGGCGGAAATGACCCCAAAACGGCCCACACCGCCGCCGTACGGCGCCCTAGGTGCAATACCGCCACCCATCATAGCGGACACCGCAGTGAGCGCCAACCGGAAAGTACGGTGACCGTAAATATACGGAAACGGAAGTAAAAACATGGGCCCGGAACGGGAAACAACACGCTGTACACCTATAAAACCACAAAATACACACAACCACTAAAAACACCACCCTGAGACACATCCCAACCCGTCATCCACCCTAGTGAAACCAAGAAAAATGGGAAAAGTAGCGAAGAAAGCGTGCGACCGCAAGCGGCAGGTCCACTTCTCCCGTGAGGAACTCACCGTGCTCACAGAGACCCTCCAGGAGAATGCCGCCGCCGTCTTCTCCACGCAAATGACCAGGACGGCACTTGCGAACAAGAAGGCCATATGGGCCCTGGTGGCACAGCGGGTAAGTGCGGTGGGGACCGCACCCCGCAACCCACAGCAATGCAGGAAGCGGTGGGACGACCTGCGGATACGCGTCCGTAGCATACTTTCTGCCAACCGCAACATTGCCACAGCCACCGGGGGAGGATCGGAATCACCCATCAAGTTGACCCCCTGGGAAGAAATCTGTGCCTCCACCATTGGAATGGAGAGCATAGAGGGAGTCGGAGGGATGGAGAAAGGAGTGCAGACATCCGGAGAATCAGGTAGGTGGCACAAATAAAACCATGCCAAATCCACAATGTCCAATCATGTGATTCACATGTGTCCACATTGCGCAACAGCAACACATGGCCAGGAGAACATCCACACACATTGGCCTGATAGCGCACGTTAAAACTCACAATAAATACATAAATAATTAAAAACCCCAAAAACACCCACTACACGTGCAGCAGGCACACCCTAACTGCAGGCTGCCAAACAACTGCACCCTCACTCCACACACAAATGAAAGCACCTCCAAGGCCCCGACCCAAATCACCCTCAGGTACCACCCCAATGCATGTGATACATTGCCATTCCAATTCCCACAGACCCATTAATAACGCTTGCCCTCCTTTACTCCACCACAGGGTCCGATCCAAACGACGAGCTCCAGGACACCCCTACCAGCACACCTGCAAAGAGGGCCAAGACCGACGGCCAAAGACCCTCCACCTCAGCTGCACGCATCAAGACACGGCAGCAGCACATATCAAGTGGCAGCACACAGGAGGGAACATCAACAGGCACCCCAGCAGCCAGCATGCCCACAGCAGCACCACCACAGGTCCCCCCAATGGATGCCACAGAAGGTACTGCCTCTGGTGGCAGCAGCACCATAGGTGACACCCCATTAATGGCAGCATGCTCCAACACAGAAGACGGGGATGTCGAAGTCAGATCCATCCATGACCTGTCCCAATCCCCCTGTCTGTTCCATCCCGTACACCATGAGGATACCACGCAGGGGCACCCACAAGACGACGACTGGCCATCCCCCACAAGCCCTGTGGCAGGGCAACATGAGGCGAACAGCCCCTCTGTGACACCACCGCAAATGGCCATGGCACAGCACAGGCAACAGTCCCTCGACCAGTTAATCGTGCAACAGCAGCAACTGGCCACGCTCCTCAAGGACCATGCCGATGGATGTGGGGGCACTAAGGCAGACATAGAAACATCAACTGAGACACTTAGGGCACAAATGGAGAGTAGCACCGAGAGCCTGAGAGTCCAAATGGAGAGTAGCACCGAGAGCCTGAGAGTCCAAATGGAGAGAAGCACCGAGAGCCTCAGGGGGGAACTGCATGCGACGTCCAAAGACGTATGTGCCGAACTTGCCGCAGTGCGCCGTGTGCTCACTGAGCTCTCACAAACCCTTAGGGACATGCATGGACGTGAGCAGGCAGAGACATCATCCGTTGCAAGTTCCGTCCAGGGCAGCCCCCAACGTAGATCTGGGAGGAACCTGCGCTCCACAGGCAGGGGTGCCCCTGATACCCGCAGAGGGGGCTTGCAATAGCGACTGCCCAGTGACAATGAGCATCTTTGGACACTGGTGTTCGGGGGGGAGGTAGGAGGGTGGAGGGGGTGTGTTGGGCTCACTTGGGTGGCGGGTCGATAGGGTGTTCAACATGATATCACATATGCCATAAACAATGCACGATCAACCAATGAGATGTGTGGACAATGATCTTTGTGTACTAGGCCATCATAGGCGTACAGTCCATATTGTGCATGTACCAGACACACACAGTGCCACGAGTCCCGTGTCCATGTATCAGCCACCAGGCGTGAGTGCTAGAAGCATGCATCTATGAGATGCTGACGAATTTCACGGCCCTCCTGTGCCTCGCAGACTCCTTGAGGTGCTGCCACATCCCCACCCTCATCATGACCATCTTCAGGTGCTTGCAGTTCTGCGTCAGGGGGCATGGGCACATTTCTACGTACGCACATGTTGTGTAGCATGACACATGCCATCACCATCTTTGCAACCTTCTCATGGCGGTACAGGAGTGCCCCGCCAGACCTGCTAAGGCACCGGAAACGGGTCTTCAGTAGGCCGAATGCCTGTTCAATGACTACACGGGTACGTGAGTGGGCATGGTTGTAATCCTCCTCATGCTGGTCCCGTGGGTTCCGGACTGGTGTGAGGAGCCATCTCTTCAGTGGATATCCGGCATCACCTGTATGTGGACAATAAACGAATTATGTGGAATGCCATTGCTACGTACGCACCCCCCCCCCTTCCTGCCAGGTCATTGCCGCATCACATACCCCACATCATCATGCATGAAATGAGACTCACCGAGTAGCCAGGATCTGTTCCCTGCGTGTCGCTCCATGTAGCGTGGTATTGTAGAGTTCCTCAAGATCATAGAATCATGGGTTGATCCAGGGAATCGGGCACAACAATGTGTAATGATCCTGTTGGAGTCACACACCATTTGTACATTCAGAGAATGAAATTGTTTTCGGTTGCGGTACTGGGCCTCCATGGCATGTGGGACGACCAATTCCACATGGGTGCAGTCGATGGCACCAAGGCAACCCGGTATGCCGCCAAGTGCATGGAATCCCACTTTTGTGTTGGTAATTTCCTGCTCCGAGCGTGGTAGAGAGATGTAGTCGTCTGCGTGCTGCAGGAGGGCATCGAGCACTTGCAATAGTGTCCGTGAGAACAGTGGCTGAGAAATGCCATGCAACTGTCCGACTGTGTGCTGGTAGGTGCCTGTGGCCAGGAAGTGGAGTACAGACACCACCTTCAGTAGGGGTGGGATGGCGGTTGGGCTATCTATCATGCTGACAAGGTCAGCCTGTGTCATGTCCACAATGGCGGCTATGGTGTCCCGGTCCAAACGGTAGAGGGTGTGGATCTGCTCATCAGTGAGGTTGAACGGATGTGCTCGGAGGCGTGGGATTGCGGGCTGCCTGCGTGGTGGTAGTGGCTGTGCTGGCGGCCCTTGCTGGCCCTGCCTTGCCCTCCTCCTCCTCCTGCGTCTCCTCCGTGCGACCGGTTGTAGTTGGTGTTCGTCTTCTTCTTGGAGTTGGAGTACTTGCAGTGCTATCAGGTCCCCCAGGGCCAACATCGCGAGTCCTGCCGGTAGCATTTCGGAGTGGGTGTGGTTGTGGGAGGAGACTGGGTGTGCAATTTATGTGTTTTCAGGCTGTATGGCCTCCACCTGTGGTGATTCATTCCACCTGTGCAAGCTGCTCTCCCCTTTGGGCGAGCACGTCCCGCACACAACGCTGCAATTCGAGGATAGGCATCTTGCTATTACAATCATGTATTAGTACCCGATGGCCGTGTAACATTGGTTGATATGTACATTCGGCTATGGTCCCATTGTTTCACATACATTCTTTGCAGTCGCGAACAGACTTGTGAAGGGTCAGTGGAACGTAGTACTCGAGTAACGGTGGACCCTCATGCATCACTGCACCGGGGTTCACCGACGGGCGGGGCGTCCCATTTGTGAGTGAAGGCAGTTGCCATTTTCACACACAGCCGCACTAGATGGATTAATTTGTGGTTTCAAGCGGCCACAGAAGCATTTTCGACGTGATGTTGCAAATGAGGAATTCGAAGGGCGGCGCTTTCGGTTTTCAGCTAGCGGTGAGGAGATGCCCACAGGTCTGACTGCAAATATAACGTTCTATTGTTCAATGTCCTTGGGACAGGGGCCATGGCGAGGATGCAATGATTGATATGAATAGTTTGGGATGCGCAATAGACTCAATGGAAATTTCACATGTCATGTGAGTATGGAAACAGGCGTTTTCATTCCGGGATGAGGGAATGATGTATGGATGCATGGACAGATGATTTGATACAGAGTTTGCCATGTACAGGGATTCTTGGAATCTATCCGCCTCCCCTGCGCTATGTGATGCAGGGCTGCCATAGTGGGACCATCGTCTATCTGGCCTTGTTGAGCCCTCCCTGTCTCGACGCGCCTTCAGACACTTGTGTCTATGCACGTTACCAATCCCATCAGATGGATTCTGTTTTAACAGACGCATGCACAGGTACACTCGTTTGTGATAGTGTTTTCACCTCGATATAGATAGTTATGATTCACAAGTGGTTTTTGGGTGGTGATGATCCTTTGGAGTGGGCTAGCATGCATATGGCTGTGGATTTAGTGTGATCATTGAAGTGAGTTGTTCGAATGTAGTTCTGATGGCCATTCTATTCTTTTACTTTTCTTTTGGTTGACAGGTATCTCCTCCCCTTTTGCCACTGCCATCTCTATGCCACTCCTGCAGATGGGTTTTACTCCCGACACCTGCTGCTTCGTGTTAATCAGTGGAGCAGCATTACGATCTTATGGGACGATCGCCAATGGGCCACATGCCCTTACGCAGTACTAGTGGCTCGGAGCAACATTTCGGCCTTTCAGCTGGACTAGTGCCTCCCTATTGGGACGGCCCTGCGGTTCTAGGCGCTTCCATGTTGCCTTTTCGTACGAGAATGTAGCCCCTGTGTACCATGAAGGAACAGGGCGTCACACAAGAAGTAGCTGGTCATTTATTGCCGATGCAGCCCACAATGGTGAAATGTGTTTTGGAGTTCATGGCCTAATGGCTGTATGGGCTTGGTGTATTTGTTGTGCATTAAATTTCTATTCTGATATGGGCCGTGTAGCGTTCTTCTTTGCAAGTGATGTGGCATGTTCCTATTTGGGGAGCGATGTATTGTGAGGAGATCTGCATTGGGTTCCAGCTTCGGAGTATAGTTGCGTGGTACTGTGCTGAGCGCGTTTGCCTACGAAGCCCAGTGAGGTCAGGGGTGAGGGCTGCCAATATGACTGTTTGAATGATGTCATGCTCAGGGGCGGGGGATTAGGTTTTGTGTAACAGATGCCGGTCAGCCAGGTGGATTGGTGGAATGATGTGATTATCGGAATATTGCTGGTCACAGGTGCCTGTGTTTGCGTGCGTTTCTTGGTGGGAGACTGAGGTCATGTCCATTGGAATAGCTTCTGTGTTCGTGCCATCTGTGCCCTGCAGCTCCCATTGGCCCCTCTTGTGATTCTTTTGTTCGTTGGCATGCATGGGTGACTTGTACATTTCACTGGTTGCATTGTGACTTCGTTGCACCTACGGGGAGTTGTACTATGTGGCCAGGGAGCGGTGTACAGGCACTCAGTGGGGCCGTTTACGGTTGATTCGCGATGCCGTACTTCTCACCATGGCGGAATGGTACTTTCCGCCGTGCTTGATGGCGTTAAGTACATGTCCGCTAGGGTCGGAATTCGCGTACCCTTGCGCCATGGTGCTAATTACGGTTTGGCATGGCGCGCGCGCGCGTACTTGGTGCAGTTAGCGTTGGCGTTCACTACGGTGTCGCTAATGGCATCGTACTTTACGGTGACGGGTCATAATCGCACCGAGCGCTATTCGATGGCGGTATTGCATTTCCGCCATCGTTTTTCGATTTCCGCCAGGGTCGTAATGAGGCCCATTGGATAGAGCGACTCGGGCCGTGCAGACTCAAGCAACAAGGCAAGTGCCACAAGTGAATCCAACATGGTGGGTGAGCCTTATAAGACTTTGGTCACATTCCCTTACCCAACATAGTCTCAGGTGCAGAGGAAGCTACTAGCCAACCACCCACCCACCCACCCACCCATTAACCTCAGCATTCAGAGGCACAGTTTATATCCCAAAGCACCACTCCAGGAGAAGGGAGGTCAGACTATACAGAATTGCCTGTTCAATCCAGTGGTGTGGGCTGTTTGAGAATGAGCAGAGAAGGTGTTTGGAGAGGATTTGAGTTTGAAAGGTTTGTTGAGGGATGAGTTGCTTGGAAGAGGTACTTGTAGGTTGGAAGGATAAAGGTACATTGGAGCAGGAAGGTTTTCAACAGGAGAGAATAGTTTTGGATGAAAAGGATTATCATCTTCAGAGAGTGGCATTGTGGGAGGAAAGCTGTTATCTGGAGAGAATTATATTGGAGCATTTTTGGGGTCCTCACGAGAGAGCTGGTTTGAAGAAGGAAGGTTTCAATCTGGACGGTGGCATATTGGAAGCCAGAAGGAGTGAATTATCTTGAAGGAAGAGAGAGGTCCTCTGAAGGAAAGTGTAAAAAGGCAGAAACATAGTTGTTTTGAACTGGAAAGGAAGTGAAATACCTGTCTAGAGGTGGAGCTATACATACACAGACTGAGATGGAGAGGGAAGAACAGGCAAACCAACAAGCCAACATAAGCATGGAGGTTCCAGCGCACCAGGTAGTTACAGGGCAGATTGTAGACGCAGGAATAGGAACAAGGTGATATTGATACATTAGGGGACAGGCAGATAGAGACAGAAAGGAGGGGAGAGCAATCCCAGGACCAGGTCTCTAGTACAGGTAGAAAGGAATCAGGGAGGGAAGGCATGGTATCTGACTCCGGGAGGAGTCAAACCCTAAAGAGGAATGGACAGCTGTCTTCTCATTGTTTTATCACCATTATGCTTCCAACAAGATCCCCAGAGCAATAACCCGGGCATATTGGAGGATGCCCTTCCTTGGAGACGTCATCATTGGGTTCTGGAATTTCATATACCTCGAACCCAAAGACAAAGATCAGCATATTTGACATGGACGTCAAGTCCCAGTCAGTTAAGGCTGAGTCTTCTTGATCTATTGTGAGAAATATTTCACTGCCACTCCTTTTAAATCTCCCCACCCCCATTTTGCACGTTGTGAATCACTGACCCCCACCACCACCCTGGGTAAGGATTGGAAACACCTGAGAAACTAAGAAAACATTGATTTGGCTGACCCTCCCCATCTTTCCAATCTGGAGGCAGTGGGTGAATACACAATAAAACATTGGCTTTCCTAACGTTAGCCCTGTTGTCTATTCCCACCCTTAGTAGTCTTCATTGTTTTCAATTTTTCTGTTCCCTTGGACTCGACCCACACTATTTCTTGTGCAGATAATAAATCAAGTGTGCTTTCAAAATAACAAAATATTATTTCCATTATTTACAGCTGATAAAAACATAACTGTACTAGAGACAAGCAGACACTCGTGTCACTGCACCCTTGGATGGCATTGTCGGTTCAACAGTAACTACAAATATATTAAAAATGCCATGAGATGGATTGATGCTGAGGTAAGATGAAGGAAATACCGTTTTTATAATTTTCCCTGTTTCCTTTTTCTCGCTAGTGCACATTCCTCTGCAATTATCTATTATGTTTTCTTCTGCCTATGCCTAGCTTATCCTTCTTTACATTTTTCTCAGTTGTCTGAAGCTCCTATACCCCCTCCTGCTACTACACTTCTAGGCTAATGTTGTACATTTTTTTTTTCAACACTATACACCTTGCAGTTCATCAGTACATCTGCTCTTCCCCAACTTTCAGTTTCTGTTCTCTGTCCATTCCAGAAGTGATGCACATACAACTCCTACGTACAGTAATGCCAATGCTTTGGATGTGAATTGCACAATCTATCCATCCCTTGCCCCTGAAAAACACACATGCTGTATCATCACTGTAATTATGGCTGGTAACAATTGCGTGAAAGGGGATCTGTAGTGTGTATCCAAACCAGGTTGTGATTGAAGTGGACCATGCTGTATTAGACGGTACTCTGTAGTGTTTTTTATATATGCATCGCACTTGTTACATTACCATTTTGATGCTATTGTTTGATACTGAAAGCTTTCTGAAATATGTGCCATCTTTCTAAAAGAACATGGTTGCCACCATTGGAATTCAAGATGGACTGTGGATTATAATAATTTGCAGTTTCTTCGCAAACAGCATATTTAAGTTCCAAAGTCATTAAAACATCCCCCTTCTTGCAGTTCTACTGTCAGAATCTCTACCAAGGCGCCCATTTGGCTTCCATCCACTCAGAAGACGAGAACGACTTTCTCAAGCAAATCACTTTTCAGCATACACACAGCTATCCCATCATCTGGATTGGAGCAAGTGACTGTTACAAGGTAAATCAATCTTCTTACGCTCCTGACATTTCCATATGTGAGAATGTTTCACTTAATTTATTGAATTTTTGGTCCACCTGGCTGCTGCAAGTCTGCTTCAAGGTGCCCCATTTTTGTGCCATTCACCAAATTTCAAATTGAGCACATAAGGACGGGGGACCTGGTGTATAACCATAGGGAGAAGAAACGGCCTTTGTTTTCTGGATCTGTCAGTAAATGTTGTATTAGCATTATGCATACTCAAGAAAGAACTGGACAGAATGCACTGGGTGTCGATGAAGCAGCTCCTCTCCCGGTGGAGAGATCTCTCAAGCATGGTGGCTGCCAGAAAGCCCGCTGTATGCACATTTCGTTTACTCAAGGGTATTGAAATTGTTTTTTGCAGAACCAATACCCTAGCCATTAGCCTAGACAGAACATACAGAAACGTGTTATCTTGTCCATTCGAGTGCTACAGAAAAGTGACCAGACAAATACTTGTGAAACAAGGTGCACTTATTGAAGCATTCAAAAATAACTTGTCGGCCCTTCAATCTGCCAAAAGGGCACGTAAATATTTGCGCAAAAGATATCATGTGCAGCCAGATCTTGAGAATCCTTGCAGTCAAAGCAGACATAATTTACACAAAAAAGGCTTCATTATGTTTAAAGAACAAAGTGCATGATAAGTAAAGCTGTGATGCATAGCCTCACATTCAAACATTGTGCAATTAGCAATTTTGAAATGCCGATTCGGCAAAATCTCCAGTCCCCCTTTGAATCTAAGAAGCGTCACGCAGACTCCACTGAATAGTCATAGAATTTCTTTTGGGCCCACCCTGACCTACCAGGAGTTCAATGGAAGCTACTCAGATCATCGGTCAAGGTATGAAACATAATGGATTATAACATTAACAGACATTACACTTGTATATCTAGAAACCTCTGGGCTTCGTGTAAATAAGTAGCTTCTCTAGATTGTATTTCCTCATAAATTGAGGCAATCATTGCTGTTTGAGCAGAAGAAAATGTTTGAGCAGTGTTATACATGCAGCACTTGATGAGATTCGATCGAAGCATTAACATAAACCATAATCATCAGAATACATGCTACCAAGCAATGTAACATAGAACAGGTCAAAAAGCTGGCCATCGGCCACCGATGTCTGCACAAGAATGGCCCCTTCTACCTCATCCAATGCACTTCAGCAAAACCAGTGACACGCTCCCTCCGCTCCTCCTCCAGATGTGCTTTGCATACATCCGGATTCAACCTCAAGCGAGGTAGGTGTTCTAGTTTTGGTGTTACTGCTCCCACCCTGTAGAACTCCCTTCACAAACACCTCCAAATAGAAACCTTCTTTCCGGGTCTTCAAAAAAATGAATGTAGTTAATTAACAAATATGTATAACCTGTAATGTACTATGCTCACTACCTTGTTTTTTGTCTGCAACCACCGACTTTGTACAAGCGCCATGATTCCTCCGGGGCTGGGTGCTATATCATATGAAAAAAATAAATACAAATAAATAAATAAGCAGCAAAGATGAAGGTGCATGGCAATTTCTTCCTCTGCCGCTTGGTTCAGGTGCCCACTGGTTGCTGTTGTTTTGAAGACTAGCATAGGTTGCAGCGTGGAGATTGTTGATTTGCAGGGGGAATGGGACACCACAGGTGCTGACATGGAACAGGAGGCTGCTGCTGTGGAGCAGGAAGCTGTAGCTATTGTCAATATGCGGAAGACTGGAATTAGAAGGGGTAGGCGTCAGAAGGGATGGAAGGCTTTCCGGTTTCCTTCCACTGATGCAACTTTTGTCGTTTTTCAATCACATGTTCCTGGATTGTGTGCATTAGTACTACAGCAAGAGCCTGATTAGGGATAGAGCTACAGGAGGCCTTTGGTCTTTAGAATATGTGAAAATCGAGTTGTAACGTTTGTTTGTTTATTTGTTTGTTTATTCATTTATATTGCGCGCCAGACCCAAGGGTAAGAGGGTGCAGGGGCAGCAAGGTTATTCTCAGCTTGGTTACAGTGCTGTACATTAATTTACAAAGACTACATAGGTTAATACAGTTACGATGGATACAGTGAAACACAGTTTACGAGTATACATATTTACAAAATGTACAAAGGCGATGTCAGTTATTGGTCATTGTTCTTTAACCACTGAATGTAATTACGTCTAAAGCGTGGGTAGGTTTGTGGTGTCCTTAAGGAGGGTGGTATGGAGTGCCAATGTTGGGCTGCTTTCACCTGGAAGCTGTTGCCGGCCATTTTGGTTCGCATGAACCTGGGAACTGTGAGCAGGTTAGCATTGCTAGTTCTAGTGGGCCTATTAGGGGTGTATCTTATTATTCTGTCGGCAAAGTAGGGGAGCCTGCATTATTGAGGCATTTGTGTGTTAAGGAGGCTACTTTAAGCAGGATTTTGTCGGTGGTAGTAAGCCAGTTATGGGTTCTCCTGATGTTCGAGATGTGTTCTCTCTTGGGGATGCTGAGCGCTGCTCTGAGAGCATTGTTTTGTAGGATCTGGATTTTATTGGTAACCTGTTTGTTGGCTTCTACATAAAGGGCGTTACAATAATCCAGTTTAGAAAGTACAAGGGCTCTAGTGATTGGTGTTCTAGTCTGGTGGTGAAAGTGTAGGGGTAGCGGGCATTGGCATGGGTCAACCATACATGGGTGATTCCAGGACGTTATGGTGTTCCTGGTTTAAAGGAGGGCAATGGATCGAAGGTAGATCATAAGAATACAGTTTTATAACATATTTCAGAAAGTCTCCTTTTAAGATTTGAGTGTTTTGTTTTTAGTTTGTGTTAGAATGCGAGTGATAGGCAAAATGCAAATAATCTTTAAGGTATGTATAATGGGTAATTACATTGTTTTCAATGAACAATGACACTTCAATACTGCGAATAAAGTAATTTAACATAGTTGCTCTCTTATAACACCATACAAATTCATCATGATGGCACGTGGTATTTGAATCGAGCAATAAATGAGATCACAGATAGCATAATACTGATGGTCTTTGGAGAAAAGGAGCAAACCAGATGTATATTAATCCCCTTTTTGGGGTGTGAGTCCGAAAATACCTGATCCTTAAATGGCCAGTCTTTCAGATGGAGCGTACCAAGTGGCCATCAGCCTTATGCTACAAGCGATCAGAACACCGAAGACTGACCTTCTCCATCTGGGGTCCGCATCCCAAATTTCTTCCAGGTGGGAATGAGAACCAAGGGGGTCATTGAAATGAAGAAGCAAAATACACATGATCAGGAGTGGTTGGTACAGAAATGGAGCCGCATAATTCTAGTATCTGTGTAAAATACACATGTAATAGGCAAATAGCTGAGACAACTGAGTTGAGAGAGCATATACTGGCAAACAAGAATACTGCGTGTTGACTCATGTAGGAAAGAGGTGTCCACAAACGGAATAGAACCAGAACCAGAGTTCAGGTGGGGCAGAGTACTCAAGGGAACACAGTGAGGTTGCTTTGTTGTCACAAACAGAAAGGTTATATCAAATCAAAAGAGGAGATAGCTGGAAGGTTTAAAATTAATCTTAACCTCTGACATTGCTCTAGGAAACCCTCCAGACAACCGTTCTTCGCCTGCCAAGCCATTACAAAAGGGGAAAGACCATAGGCAAATCAGGCTTGGTTCCATCCCAAAAGGGGCAGTCTAACCCAAACTGCTTGACCGCATCCCTTCTACACGAGACCACAAGTATCCCCAGACATATTCAGCCTTGTTGGGCCTCATGTGTGAGGTCTAGCTTAAGTCTCTAGCCCCAGCAGGCACGGGACCCACGTCTAGGCATACTCGTCCCACTCAGGGTGACGCAGGATAGCACAGGGGCAACGCGCTGGCTTGGAAGCAAAACCATGCAGAGCAACAGCAGTTCGAATCCCGGAACCACGCTTAGAAACCAAACTCAGGTATGGTATTAGGCGCGTTATTAAAAACCAATCAAATAAATACATTAAATTAAATATAGAAAAATAAAACAGGTGATGGCTGAAAGGTTTAGAATTAATCTTAACCACTGCCATTGCTCTGGGCAACCGTCCAGACCATCGTTCTTCGCCTCCCAAGGTTATCTCCATCTGTGGTAATTTAGACAAAGAAGACAAACACAAGGACAGCACAGAGAGAGCAATAGAAATGTGAGGTAAGGATAATAACAGCATTTTTTTATATATATATCTCG
The DNA here is from genome assembly GCF_040938575.1 of Ambystoma mexicanum. NCBI lineage: Eukaryota > Metazoa > Chordata > Amphibia > Caudata > Ambystomatidae > Ambystoma > Ambystoma mexicanum. The sequence continues at coordinate 419,593,755 of NC_090938.1, forward strand.
AGAAATAAGAAATAAGTATGCCCGGATTTTGCCCTTTAATAGGATAATAAAGACAGGGTCTAATATTAAGGGAATGCCTGAGCAGCCAGAAGTAGTGTTTGCCTTTCACAACCCCTGTGGCAGCATTGGCCATTGCACAGGAACAGATCAAATAAGACACTATGAGTAAGGGTCTATTGTAATCAACATGCAGTTGTGCAAGTCAGTTACTGAGACAAATAAGGGGGTTCAGGGAGATGTCCTGCATAAGGTCTTGAAGGGAATGAGAGATGGCAAAGTAGTTCAATATCCATTGAAAGCAGACACGTTGATATTTTGGGTAAGAGTGGAACTCTTTCTGAAAGCCCAAATGTCTCTCATAGGATTGCACAAGATGCTTTGTCCAGGTCATAAGTCGACCGCAATAAAAACAGGTGAACAAACTGTGATTCTGGGTGAATGGGAATGACAAAGAAAGCAGAATAAAGGGCAATGACAGTAAAATCCATTGCAGAAGGCAGAATGCAGGAGAGAATAGTTGCAGTGTTAGGCACTACTGGGAATGTGAGCAACTCACTCATCGTATTGACACGCCTATTTTGCATTAAGTGATAAGCCACTTGGCCAGGTTTCTGAACAGGCAGAGAGGGAGTATGAGTACTTGGAGTGACCAGAAATGACTTGTTGTAGGAGAGAGATGAAAACAAGTTTGGTGACTTCTTCGGCTTTCTCTGAAGGAGGGTATTGGGGAACACAGGGAACTGGGACTTTAGGTATAACGATAATGCACATGGGTTCACCAGAAATGACACAACCCACTTAATTAGCATTAGTAGACCATCTTTGTGATGGCACAGCTACCAGAAAGTCAGCAAAGGCAGAATGATTGGTCGACAAATGATGTGACAGGCAGCTTTGTCATAGAGCAAAAAATGTGCAGCTCAATATACATAGAAAAGCATTGGCAATCAGCTTAAAGGGAGCAGCAAGGCTGGAAAGAAAGGAATGTTGGTTAGAGATAGAACTAAGTGACAGTGGGAGAGGGAAAGAAACAGGGTAGGAAGTGGGGGCACCAGAGGGATCAGACCCATCTGACCTCATGTGCATTTGTGCAGCATTTTTCATTGATTTTTTTTTATTGGGGGCAGGCTCCCATGCCCTCTCGCCCCACCCCTCCACACATTCCCACTCTCCTAATACCCCAATAATCCATGTATAATGTGCCCAAACCAGGACCACGCCCTTAAAGAACACAGTGAAAAATGCAGCTAAATGGTCAATTGCAGAGAACCTGCTGTGATGAAAAGGGCCAATACTGTAGCATTGCTTCCCAGAGCAACAACAGCATTGGGAGACCTTTAAACATTGTGATAGTAAAGAATTTCAATATAGGGCATGAGGGACCAGTACCTACAACATATAAACAGCAACCCAGACAGTCGGTATGTGAAATAAGGGTCCTCTTGGTGCTTTCTGAGGGTGGTGGGACTGGTTCATCGTACACATGGCATCCTCTGTTCAAAATGCTTATAGTTTCTTATCCCTTGCTGTATAATGTTGAATTCATCGCACTTGTCAAATAAATGATTTCAAGTCTTATACTATTGGTTTAGCTGTTCACTCTATCAACACTGTCTTAATAGTATCGATGATTGGCGCTAGGGAACCCTGAACCAACGTATGATATAAACCCTGAGGTGTTGTCAGAGCAACATTTGAACTTTTTGAATCGTTCATGAAAACACAACATGGACCATTGAAGATGGTCTGCAGGGTCTTCACCTTCATTAATGTCACTGTGTTTTGGGCAGAGAAAAGGAGCTGTTCAAGTCATAAGGGGTCAAGAAAAAATGGACAGAATTTTATGCACGGGCTGTAGAGACCTAAAAATCAGACGCTAGAGCATCTTTTGAGACATGAGACATTGCCAAGGCACTCTAAATGCCAGAAAAAAAACATTTGGGAAAATTCGTCTCTAATTCAGATCTAGAGACAGGTCTCTCATTATTGATGTTCTGGAATAGATTGATTACTGGGCAAGAGACGGCATTGACGATAAATGTAATCAGAGTACTTGTAGATATGAAATTCATTTTATCAAAATATTGTTAATATCATATAGACATGTCTGTCTGTAGTTTCTTAAACTTAAAAAGAATCATATGAATTTCTCTGTTAATAATTGTTAGATTATTCTTCTTTTATCTTTTTTCTAATACTTTCTTTTTTTGTGAAAAATCAAATTACACATACAATCTTAATTATTTAGAACTTGAAGCCTTGAATGCCCTGCTCAAATATGTGTAATTATTAAACCAGCCAATAAAGAGTGACTATTTGTCCTCGTGGCTCGTAGGAATATGCAAACAAAACCTCTGATTCCATCTGTTGTAAGATATTGGTTCAAAACGAACCCCTTCCAGAGTTATAACAGAAGATCTCAGTGGTGCTCAGCCCCTCATACTTACTAGGGTCAATCAACATAGTTGAGAGAAACATATCTCATTGTGTCACATTCAATGATATCCACTCTTTATTGGTTACCTAAAGTTCCCAAAAATGGTTTCTCCTGTCCTCCTGGGAGACCCATTACCAATTAATTAGATTTTCCCAAAGAATGCATTTCAGAATGTGTTGATGTGTTCCTTTAACAATAACTCTACCACCTAAGCTCATGCATCAGAGAACGGTATGATATAAATTTTAAATTACAAGTCAAAGAACGTTAGCATATGTAAATTCTAGCATCACTGGAGGTGGTGAGTTTATGTACATGCACATAAGGCATAATTTAGCACATTAGGCATAATTGTGGTAAAATAACATGTGTATGATCGGCTTGTAAGCTATTTAGTTCATAGCACTATATTGCCTGAATTGTTGTTTTTAACACCTACAAATAATGTCCTTTTGTTCAAATACAAAGCATGGCAATGGGGGCAAGATGTGTTGCACCTAAGTCAATCTGTTTATGGAGCAGTGGGAACGAAACAACATTTTTTCATCAGCGACATTCACCCCAATATATTTTTCTGGAAAAGACACCTTGAATATATCATCCTCATTTGGAACAATCCATCTGAGAAACCTGCTCAATGTGTCAATCACCTCAATGCTAATGACTTAAACATTAAAATGACACTTTGATGGAAAACAAAACAAATAGTTGTTCTCTATATCTTAATTCATTTTGAAAATAATTCCATTAAAACACAGTTCCATAGAAAATCTACTTATTCCATTTTGCATGTGGGTAATGCTCAGCCAAGACAAGTACTTTCCTTGAAGTAAGTATTTGAGAATATATAGAAAATACATTGACAGTGCTATTTTTGAAGAAGTACAAATCTGAATTTGAGAGTCAAGGCAAAAGCGTATAAACTCAATAGCCGTTTGATGCTAAAAGAAAATGTAAGTCATTTACAGGGAGTTGGCCTGCTCACTATTAAGCAAACAAAGATCACTTCATTTACAGAAGGAAACTGTGACAATCATCATTGCCTATAACAATAAAAGCCATGCATCTTTTGGCTTTTTACCAAAATGCTGGAATCTTTTAGTGTGTGATGGTGACCTTAAAGATGCCTTCACCAAAAAACGTATGATACCCTATAAGAAACCTCATACTATATTATGGCCTAAATGACTACCAGACACCACATTCAAAGCCAGTCCTAAGTGGCTTGGTGTTCAGACCATTGGATTTATGAAACTAAGAGCATTTTCTTTGTGCAATTTGTACTTAATAATACAAAGTGTTATATTAGGATCAAGAGATAAAAATCACATCTAGAGCCTCATTGTCAAATCAAATTTGTTTTGTAAAATGTGTTTGGTATTTGTGGCATATTTTGTATCGGCAATACCATTAGAAAACTATGTGAGAGGATACCTGAATATTACAGAGCAATCAGGACAGGAAATGAGGGATCCAATGGTTAGACATTATTAACTGGAGCATCAAAATGCAAGTTATCTCTGTCATAAGGAACAAGTGCAAACAAAGAAATGCAGCAGGAACAGAGGTTTGGACCTGATCAGGTGTGAAATGCTCTGGATTAATAAAACCAGAGCAGTTAACAATTTGTCTTATTGTGACTATGAACTCAGGGCGTTCATTGACCAGTAATTGACCCTTTCCCCAAGTAAACAATTCCATTAATATTTTGGTGTATTTCACTATCTATACTCTCAATTAGCTTTATCATTGAAGCTTTTTTATTTCTAGCAACTGTTCAAACTGCTAATATACATAATTATATTTCCATCAGGTAATATTCTGGTGCACCGCAGCAATGCTTTAAAATGCACGGATCTTCTTAAATGTAAATCAGGACTAATGGCAATTTTATACACCACATATTAACTATAATGTGGAGCTTGCCTGTGCATAATTATTAGATTTAGCATTATATTTGTTGGGTAGATTGCTTCAAGGTTACAATTCGTATTCAGGAACTTACTGTAGATTTAGAGTGTATTCATAAGAAACTGCAGTTTTCTGAAGCCAGCATTGCCACATATTTTCTTTATGTCTATTAAATCTGTTGCAATGTCAAGACAGAAGAGTTATCACAAACATCAGCATTTTTTCAGTGTACAGTCACTTATAACATAGCCCCTTATTCTCATCGTGTGAGGCCTTGCCATCTGGCAAGGTTGCAAAGCCTTGACTTTTTACATTTTTAGTACATAAAATAATGCAGGTGATTCCTTCACTAAAGGGGTAATCTGCTAACCAGATCCCCCTTTGTCCAATTCCATGCAAAAAACATAGTGCACTTGTGCTGTGCTGCATCAGTATCCTGGTCCGTGGCACCCACTCTGCTTGTGGCACAGAGCAGGTTCAAAGGTCACAAAATGCCCACACAACAACCACTGCGACAGCAAAGTCACTGCAGCGCAGGGGTGATGTTAGGACAGTTTTTCTAAAGTTCAACTAAGGGTTTCATAAAACTATACCTGAGGCAATAGAGAACTGCACTCTTAGTATAAGGCTGTACCACTTGAACATATTTGGTAGCATTGACAGAGCAGCCAGACTTTTGTAGCATACATATGGTCCAAAGAAACACTGATACACTTATGTATTGTGAAACTAATGATTTCATTTATATACATGTAGGCAAAGATCAATCTTTGGAAATGTAAGTACTATTTCATAAGTCATAAAAGAAATGATAAAAACAACACAATACTATGGTATGCAAACCCCCAAGTACAACCAAATTTAGAACATTAATATGTAGTTCAAGGTGAGTAAAACCTAATAATACACATTTAGAATGGCAATCAGCTATTCACGGGGAGTAAAACCAAAGTAGACTTTTTTATTTTTTGCATAGCCAGCATTGGCTTTGTATAAAATAACCAGTTTAGAAAATCATGGTGCATTCATAGATACAGAAATATTACACTCTAGTCACACAACAATTAATTGTTACTAAAATAAAAAAAAAGGTTTAAACTATTTTGCTAAGACTAACTACATTAATCATTAGTCAATATTTTTAAAATTTTCAAACTTTCTGAAATAAAATGTCATCATGTTGTGAATTAGATTAGGATAATTTCCTTCCATCAATTTGGCCCACAGCAAGGACTGAATATCTGCAACAAACACATTAGAGTGTGCCAGAATAGCACTTGTTCTCAATGCTGTTAGGCTATCGCAATGCAATCACACAGGATGCGCTCAGTTGTTTCAATTGTATTCACTCTGCATAAACAACAGTTTCGCTCATTGCGCGTTAGTCGCATCTTTGCACCCTCTATTTCTAGGTCTTTTTGCGGTTGAATTTGCATAGCAAGTAATTGTGTATCATGGTGCTATAGGGCTGAGCGTCTATGTATTTTGGCTTGGTGGAGCTATCCAACAAATATGTTATAAAGGGACCACGATTGATATTTGATGCTAATTTAACCATTTTATTTTCTTGGTACGGATTATTTATGATTTCCTTGGTATGTTTTTTTAGCAACATCTGGGTACCATAAACATGTACTCAGATGTTTTTTTTTTTAACAATTTGTTTTATTGACAACATACATATAAGGCTGGACAAAACGGACCGTTCCATCAGTAAGACACAGAAAATTAGAGAGACAGGTTGTCAGTTTTTCCAAAATTAACTCCCTTCCCACCACCCTCCTCCCTCCCACCCTAACCCGCAATTAACACACCAAGTTTTGAGAGTTCACGAACAGTAATAGCTCTGGGGAGAACGGTTACTTGCCAAGTACCAATCAGACAAATCACTTGACGCAGTGGGTTCAGCTTGAGAATTAAACAGAAGGATACAATCACAGTCTCAAGGAAGAATGGAGATAGGCATCTCGTGGAGGCAACCTAAAATACAATCTACAGGCGCATAGATATACAATCCTCGTGGAGAAGAACTGCAGTCCATTCTTGCACAAAGTCCGTCATGGTGTCATTAGTTATTGCGGTAAGCTTTTCATATATGAAGATCGACCTGAGTTTGCAGAGCCATTCCTCTTTGGACGGGGCCAGTACACTTTTCCACTTTTGGGAGAGCGCTAGCCTCCCCGCTCTCAACATGGCCCCAATGACCTTAGGGAACGCATTCAGTTCTGTCTCGGGTGCGGGGGTGCCCAGGAGGATTTCCAATGGCAGTAAGGTCGGGCAGAACCCCTCGATTTCCTTGATCCAGCTGAGTAGTTCCGACCAATAGACTTGAATGACTGGGCATTCCCACCACAAATGAAACCATGTGCCCCGTTGGAGACACCCTCTGGGGCAAAAGGGGGACACAACCCTAAACATTTTGGACAGGGTGGCCGGGGGGCGATGCCATGAATGGAGGATTTTGAAGTTATGTTCCATAGCAGCCGTATACAGAGACCCCATGAAAATGCATTTGAAAATCGCCTTCCACGTATGATCATCCAGAGGCATGCCCAGCCTGGTTTCCCAGATCTCCTTGAAAGGTTGCCTACCCTCCAGGTCAGCTGTAATCAAAACACCATAGAACCTAGATACGGAGTTGTGCTTATGGTCAGGATTGTCTCGAAAGGGGTGAGGGGGCGTTTGAGACGATCGGCCCAGCGAGGGTGGGTCAAGATCCCCTTCAAGCGTAGGTATTCGAAGACTGAGGGAGGGTTATCCGCCAATGCTTCGGTCAGTTTATCATATTCTATAAAACCCTCCTCACGGTACAATTGAGAGATTCTCTCCAGGCCCATGTCCGACCAAGATTGGGTGTCTCGGAATCCCTTGGATCCTAGATCAATAGGGGGGCCCCAAAGCGAAGTCAGGGGGAATGGCCAAGAGGATAGTCCTTTGTTAGCAGTGTTAGGCTTCCAGACCGCCCAGAGGGCCGCCAGGGTGGGATGAGTCCTAAGATGTGGGGGGAGAATCCTAGGGGGGGCCCACAAAAGGTCTCTAACTTTTCTCGGGTGGGCGTGAATGTCCTCAATATATGTCCAATATGGCCCCATGTCATCCCTCATATTTTCCAACATTACTCGGAGCTGGGCTGCTTTATAGTAAAGCCTGAAGTCCGGGAGACCGAATCCACCCTCTGACTTTGGTAGGGTCAAAGTGGAAGTCTTGATTCTCGTCCTTTTGCCATTCCAGATAAATTGGAGGACCCGGGATTGGAGAACCTCAAAAAAGGCCTCGGGTATCACCACAGGGAGTGCCGCGAAGAGATAGAGGAGGCGGGGCAAGATATTCATCTTTACCATAACCATGCGCCCCAGCCAAGAGAGTGTAAGGGGAGCCCATCGTTGAAGGTCGCTACTAACTTGAGCCAAGATCCCTGGGAAGTTGCAATGGTATAGTCGGGAGAGGTCTCTGGGGATGGTGGGGCCCAGGTATCTGGTGGATTCCTGCTCTATTCTTACCCCCAGTATTTCGGTGCTGCCCTCAATCTCATGTTCCCCTGGTCCCATGGGCATTACGCTAGATTTGGACGTATTTATCTTCAGTCCCGAGAAGGAGCCGAAGTGGTGTATGAGATCAAATAATCGTGGTAGGGAGACCCGGAGGTTGGTTAGGTAGTCCAGGATATCATCTGCGAACAGGGACAGTTTAAAGTCACAGTCGCCACACCGTATCCCCGTGATCTCTTGGTCAGTCCTGATTGCTATAGCCAGGGGTTCCATCGCTAGGGCATATAAAAGGGGAGAGAGGGGGCATCCCTGTCGGGTGCCCCTGGAAAGGGAAAACGGCTCTGAGGTGCCTCCGTTGACCAATACTCTCGCTAAAGGGCCGTTGTTAAGTGCTGCGATCCACCCACAGAAGTTATCTCCCAACCCCATCTTGCGGAGAACTCTGCCCATGTAGGGCCACTCGACACGGTCGAAGGCCTTTTCTGAGTCTAACGACAGGAGGTAGCCTTCCGCCTCTTGTCTTGAAGCTTCATGCATGAGATCAAGGGTTTTCCTAATGTTATCTGATCCCTGGCGCCCCGTAACAAAACCCACCTGATCTCCATGTACTAGGGAGGGAAGGAGTTTCGCTAATCTATTTGCTAGGAGTTTAGCTAGAATTTTAACATCGGTGTTAAGAAGGGAGATGGGGCGATATGATTGGCATCGGGCGGGATCTTTTCCTTCCTTATGAAGAACTACAATCAACGCCGACATCATCATGGGTGGGAGGGAGCCCTGGTTCAGCGCGGAATTGAACATCTTAGCCATGAATGGGGCAAGCGTGGACCTATATGTTTTATAAAACTTGACTTTGTAGCTGTCATCCCCCGGGGCTGTTCCGCTTTTCAGCGAGGATATGGTATCTATTATTTCTTGTGGGGTTATGGGCAGCTCCAATAACTCAGCTTTGTCGGGGTGGAGGCCCAGTATCGAGAGGGAGTCGAGAAAGCTGTCAACCTTGTTCCCGTCACCCACGTATTCCGAGCTATACAGCCTTTCATAATATCGCCTGAATTGTTCCGCGATTTTACTATCCCGCACTGTCGAGTCCCCCTCCGGGGAGCGGATGGAATTAACCCTTCTGCTGTTTCTGAACTCACGGAGCCTCCAAGCCAGTATCCTATCCGCCTTTTCCCCCTTTTCCATATATTTCTGTTTTAGGAAAGAGAGTTTCTTCTCCGTCTGTCCCACAAGGAGGTCTGCTAATTTGGTTCGTAACCTCTGCAATTCCTCCCATTTCCCAGGGAACATCTGAGTTTTTAATTTCCCCCCTGGTTGTATTGCCTCTATCTTCTCCCTTAGTGCTTTCTCCTCCTGGGCTCTTTCCCTCTTTTTCCCCGATCCTATCCCTATGAGGGTACCTCTGATAGTAGCTTTGAATGCCTCCCATACTCCCATGACCCCCACCTCACCGTTATCGTTGAGGGAAAAGTAGTCCTCGATGGCCACCAGAAGGGCTTGGCGGACCTCTTTGTCCAGCAGAAGAAGGTCGTTACACCTCCACCGGGATCCTACTGCTGGGGCAGGGGGGAGGCCCAATCTAATCTTTACCATGTCGTGGTCAGTCCAAGGGACAATCTCCAATTCCGAGTCAGTGACCTCCCTCTGAAGCGAGTTCTCGACCAAAATGTAGTCAATACGAGAGGAAGCTGCGTGAGGCCTTGAGTAAAAAGTATAGTCGGGGTTCCGACCCTGCTTGCAGGTGCTTTCGTCGCTCAGGCCCAGTTCCCTGTTTACTTCGCTAAAGGCCGCAGCAAGTCTCTTGTGAAGGCGCATGTTCGGGCAGGGTTTAGCAGACTTCCTATCCCTCTCGGGGCATAGAACCATATTAAAATCTCCCCCAACCAATAGGGTACCCTCCGAGAATGATATTATTATCTCTTTCATTCCAACCCAGAAGGTGTCCTGTGCTTCATTCGGGGCATAGATACCCACCAGTGTAAAAAGCCGACCCCGCACCTCCCCCTTAACCATGAGAAATCGTCCCTCTGGATCTGATTTCAAGGCTTTAAGCACAAAATGGGCCCCGGGGGCTACAACCAAGGCTACTCCTCGCTTCTTTGCCTGAGAAGATGCCGTGAATACCTGATCAATAGTTTTAGCCCTGAGCTTTGGTTCCTTGCCCCGGACCCAGTGGGTTTCTTGTACAAATAAGAAGTGAAGCCGGAGCCTCGCAAATTCCCGCACCAACAACGATCTCTTTGTGGGCGAGTTGAGCCCCCGCACATTTAGCGATCCCACTGTCAAGTATTGGAGCGAATCATCCATTAATACACTGGTAAAAGCTCGTAGCTCCCCTCAGCAAACAGCAACAGTTCCTGTTCCCACAGTGCTTGTCTACCCCTTTAGAGGCTCGTGAAAGCCCTGGGGGTGTGTAGTAGACCCCAAAACTTGGCATTCCATAACTGTAACCCCAACATCCCAACCCCCTTACTTTCTCCCCTCCTCCCCCCTCCCCCCTGATCGCCTGGCAGGTCGTTGGTGTCATCCTATCGCCAACCAGGCCACCATTGTCTCCCCCTCCAGGCTCAATAACTCTTGATTAACAACAACACGAGCCCCCCCCACCCCCAAGGTCGTCCTTGGGTATAAACAATTGTTTCCCCCATCCACTCACGAAGTCGATTGCAGGCTTTTTCATTAATCATCACGGTCCCTTTCATGTGTCCGGAAGCCCCGGGGATGCCGGGGCCAGTCTCCTGAATTTCCTTTGGCCTCGAACCCTGCGTCTTTCCCTTGGGGCCCTGGTCCCTTTTGGGCCGGTGGGAGCTCGCTCACCCTCCTGGTCGCCCAACTCTATATTCGGACCGGTCAACAGTTCGCTGGTCACTCTCTGGATGTCATCCTCCATCACTAGGGCGTATTTGTAGCCTTCAAGCTCGAAAGAGAGTGAGAAGGGGTATCCCCATCTGTACCGGACCCCCTTGGACTGGAGCATTTTTGTCAACGGAGCGCATAGTCGGCGTCTTGCCAGTGTGAAAGCTGACAGATCCTGGTAGATTGAGATCCGGGCCCCTTCCCACTCCACTGGGCCTGCCTTGCGAGCCAGTTCGAGGATCTTACTTTTCTCGGCAAAATAGTGAAAGCGAACAAGAATGGACCTGAGGCCTCTGGAGGAAGCGCCCGCTCTGTGGGCCCTGTCGATAGTGGGCACATTCGTGTTGGCTCCTTCGAACAGCAGACCAACCACTGCGCTGACGGCTTTATTAATGGCCGCTTGCGTTTCACCTTCGTGTTCCGGGAAACCTAGAAAGCGCAAGTTGCACCGACGTTCCCTGTTTTCTAAGTCATCCAACTTTAAGGAGCATTTCTCTTCCCTCCTTTCGAGCTCCGCCAGGCGCATATCGAATTGGGTCTCGAAGATGTCGTTGGAGGCAGTGTTATTCTCGAGCGCTAGAACTCTATCGTCTATTTTGTCAACTTTCTTATCCAGGGTGTCCAGTCGCAGCGCTATATCTGCCCTGAAGCCTCTGATTTCCTCCAGGAGGGCCGCCATGGCCCTGGTGACAGTGTTGGTGTCCGCCGCTTCCTGGTGTGTCTGTGCCGCCATTTCAGGACTTACTTGGGGGACCGGGGACGGGCGGTGAAATCTCTGTAGTGCCTCCTTCCAGCTCATAGGCCCCCCCCCGGACATCTCTGACACGAGGGGCCTACCTCCGGGAAGCGTGTGTTCAGTGGGGCCTCCCCCGCCGGCTTTCTCCAGGCACCGGGGGACCGCTCTGGGCCCTCCCCGGACGCTGCGGGGGGCTTGCGTCTGTCCCAGGGGGAGCGGGTCCAGCTACATCCAGGGTGCGCCCTGCCACCACTACCTCCCTCCAGGGGGGAAGGCGCCAGCCAGCGTCGCTCGGTCTAGTCACAGGCCGCTCTCTAGCCCGGGCTCCGCGTAGTTTCTTGTGGAGCCGCGGTGCCGAAGGGGGGAGGGGTCCCTCTCCCTCCAAACTTCAACGGGCCGCGGTTTCGCAGCGGCTCCACTGCAGAAGTTCAAATTTCGGGGTGATGTGCCCACCAACGTTGGCAAGGTGGGGGTATGGTTTGCTCCTCACTCCGGGGGCGTTGGGGGGGCTCAAGACCCTCAAACGGTGCCCAACGGAGGAGACGAGCTGAGATGCGTCAGCACATCTCTGCGCCCCCTGGTGGATCTCCGTACTCAGATGTTTTTATCTATCCAGTTCCTATGTGTTTCATGCAAGCATCCATGTTTCTCAAATTTTGTATGATTATCGATTCCACGAAAAGCACTCATGAATTCGCTCATAATTGTTCCATTTTCAAGCCATTGCAATTTTTCATATCTCATTACCAATTTATAATCGACTACCCCTGTTACTTTCAGGAGGTCATACTCCAAAAGGAGATATTCAATGGTCAGCAACTTCGGCATTCTGAATCACAATTGCAAGATCTTTGCCTCGAGTTTTACAAGCTCAGATCGAAGATTATACCCCCAGTCGTCTACCCCATATACCATACAGGGGACAATTTTGGAGGAATAGTGCAATAGGATGTTTTTGATTGAAATTCCCCCTTGTTTACCACGAAATTGGTCAAAGAGGGAGCGATTTTCATGCAGTTTGCCTTGTTTTGCTGTGCATTGCTGAGACCAACTCAGCTTGGTGTCAACGACTATTCCAACTATTCCAAGATATTTGTAACATTCAACAGATTCAATCTCTTTATCATTGACTTTCCATTTTAGTGTAGTTGACTTTTTACTCTTGGTTTTTCCCAAAAATACTACTATCTTTGTTTATTTAATATTGATCTGGAGACCATTGCTGTTGGCATACCTCCCAGGGCATCCAATAGGGCTTGGGGGCCCTTGGGAGTGTAGTCCAACAACAAATGTTCATCCGCATATCCTAGCCAGCTATACCTAAGTGAATCCATTTTTACTGGCCGAGCTTCTAGCAGTCCTAGTGTCGCTGCCAAGTCAGCCAGATAAATATTGAACAGGGGGCAGCATTCTGCCCTATTTTACACCACACCCTGTAGGAAACGGTTCTCAATTGGACTCTAGTGCCAGTATTTAACAAGTGAATCATGTGTAACAGGCCATCAGGAATATTCAATTTCCCTAATTTGTTCCATAGCTTATTCCTCATGACTCCGTCAAAGGCAGCGCTAAAATCAATAAATACTCCATTAGAATTTTAGAATGCAGTAAATAATTCAAGGGAAGCAGACCCTATGGCCATAACCTACAGTGTAATTCAGTTTCAAGAATCGTCTAGTTCAACATTGTTACAAGTATATACCTTGCAATAAATGTAACTTATTAGCAGTCAGAATGGATACAGTTACCAACATTACTTTTCAGAACACAGTTCAATGGGAAGTAAAGAAAACATGTACTTTTCAGAGGCGCAATCAGCTACTCGTAGATAAGTAGGGACTCAGTAAACTGTTTTAGAAGTGCACCAAGCAACTCAAGGTAAGCATAACCCCAGGATACAGTTTGGTTATTGCAGCAGGTATTCAAGATAAGTAAAATCCTACTGGTATATAAACTCTTACAATATTTCTGCCCACAAACATAGTGAGTTATACCAAAGATGCTTTTCAGAAGTGTGGAATTGAACTCTAACAGACATTTCAGATGGGCAGTATGTAACTCTAGGAAAATTAAGAACTCTAAGACTATTTTAGAAGTGCACAGAGCAGTTTGAAGTAAGCAAAACCCAATTGTACACTTTACAGATGGCAGTATGCTAATTAAGGTGGTTAAACCCTATTGGTAAGCTTTTACACTCATTCTGTTTTAGAATAATAAAGCAATACCATCTCAATTACTTTCTAGAGGGATGAAACACAATTCAGAGGTAAATAAATCACTACTTATGCTTTTCAGAGAGGCAACAAGCAACTCAAAGGTAAGTAAGAACTTCAGGACACGTTTGTAACTCATCCCATTTCAGAGACACAATTACAACACTAACACATATTCCAAATAAGAACTTTTCAATACTATTTGTGATCTTTTCGAGACAGAGGGTTATACTTATAAAGTCCTTCCATATTCTAGGGCATGAGGTATCTCAGAGGCAGAAGAGGGACCCTAGTGGTCAAGGAGCCAGCAGCAGACAGGTCAGTATGAGACTCAGATGCAGGCAAGTCAGAGATCCAGAGGATATCACATTCAGCAAGTAAGTACAGACTTCAAAGTTAGAACAACGTGTTCAGGGACTTCGGAGGAGGCTCCCTAGATGCGTTCCAGCATTATGCCTTTGCAAACTGTATGATTGAACTCCCAAACACACGACTCACCCACTCAGCCACACTAGATGAACAAAAGACATAAGGTAAGTATTACCCAAGCAAACAAAGTGCCTCAGTAAAGAAGAAGAGCTTCTGGATGGACGCCTTCATGATGCAGCATCACAGGATCTGGTCCCTGGATTCTCCATGGGTGACAAAAGAAAAACAGATGTTGGATGGGAGCTTGCAGCAGCAATCAACAGAAGAGCCTCCCAACAAAGGAATAATCAATGCTTCTCATGGCTCTGTGGCTTTGGGGTTCATTTACAGTGACAAAATGAAGAACAAATATCCCAGGTCAGAGTCTCTTCACTCTCTCGGTCCAGCACTCTGGTGAGGGGACTTCAGGTATTAAAAGCATGTTTCTGGAGGTTCAGCAGGAGTCCACAAAAGTTTTAACAGGAATCAGACCTGGGATGTCACTTTACAGCACTCCAGCTTGTGGTACCCTGGTATTGGTGGTTTGAAGCCCAGCAAGGTCGCAGTATGTTCAGAGATAGCTTGGTTTGCATGTAGTCTCGTTTTGCAGGTAGTCTCAAGTCTAGTGAGTCTCACAAACTTCTTGGTAGGGGTCAGCATCTTTGGCTCCCCGGGTCTCTTGGAAGGAAGGATTACACCAAGCTCCATTTACACAGCAGCTTCTCTGGTTGCTGGAATCAGTTACAGCTATTGCTTCTTCATCTTCCTCTATGGATTCAGCTCCAGTGGTGGACTTGTTTTCAGCTTGCAGAATCAAACTTTTATCTAGTAATCCACACACATCTTCTGCAAACGCACCCTGCAGTTTACAGAAAGGTGCAGCTGGCTGTCCAATTCACCAGTAGGAACTGGTTCCTTTCAGGCACAATGGAAGACAAAGGGCTGCAGAGTTCGACCTCCTCCCTCATTCCTGCCTTCACAGACACTCTGGAACCTCTGTGGGAAACACACAGGGTTCCCACTGAGGACATAACTTCAACAGACCTCCCCCACTGAGGACGGCAGAGGAATATACAAGAAAGGGCAAGACTACTCAACATGGCAAAAAAGGAGAAAACCACCATTCTAGCAGAATGGTGACCCTTCTCTGCATTACTGTGATGCTGGAAATGCATTGAAGGGACAGGGCCTCCCTGTCCTTGTCCTGTACTCATTTTTCATGTGTGTTATGTGTTGTTTTCTGCGCAGGAGTCCATGTCGGACTCCTGGCAGTGCAGCTCTTTCTCTTTTTGGTTGAGGTGAATAGACCCTTGGGATACCCTTATGGCACCCATGGGTGGGGGTACAACCCTGTAGCCCTAGTTTATGTTTTTGGGCACCTGTGTGTGGCCCACAGAGCAGGGTATAGGCTGGTAGTTGCTCGATGCTGAATTTGACAGGTGCTCTGAGTATCCTCCATTTATGGATACCCAGGCCCTGCAATTGGAATCGTTGATTCCTGATAGGAGACATGATGGCCCTTGTGGTCTCTTGCTTTCTTTTGCCTGTTACCTTGTTTTCCCAAAGTCCTGGGAAGCCCTGTTTCTGTCCCTTCCCCAGACTGGCTGTTGGATGGAAGTTCCATATATGTTATTGTGGGGAAGTCAAGGACAGACTGGCTGGAGCCTTCCCAATGGCTGTATGTTTTGGGTACACCCTTGGGGGTGGGACTTGGGTGAATGGAGTGTGTGACCAATATACATTGCATGTTATGGGTCTCTGGTTTCTGGTGTGTGACACAATGAATGAGACAGCCCTGACTAAAACTGATATGAATGCAGTGTGGTGTGCTAAAAGGCTTGGTACTTGCCCCAATCCAGATTCCTTGCTATGAGTGTCTGGATGGAGAAGAATGGCCTGAATGCAGCATGACCCTGATTGGCTGCCTGCCTACAGAAATGCCCTTCCGAATGATTGGCTGCCTGAGTTTGGCTCAGCAGTGTGAATGAGAGAAAGAACAGTATATCTGGGGACCTCTCACTTACCAGAATTGTTCAGAAGCTGAAGTCAAAACTTGATGCTTATTCTCGAAGACGAGCTGGAAGAAGAAGAATTGCTGCTGCTTTCCTTCTACGCAATCGGAAAGCTGTGGTGCCTTCGAGGACTGATCCAAGAGAGGACCTGGGTAGTGCATATTTGTCTAACTCCATGAATGGAGGAATATGTACTTCATGTATAATGCGGCTACGTTGTGATGTCAATGATGACATCATTGATTACTGGATTTGCAGTCAGTGACTTGCTTGATCGATGTAATTTCATATCGTCCAAGTCATCAATTGGGTATGGTCTGAACAGTTGTCTGAGTGAATAGCGTTTCTCACACCTGTCATACATTGGAATTCATGACGATGGGCCTAGAAGGGAGTTAAATCTGTTGTTTCTCTGCCTTCATGCTGAAGATCATGTGGGGGCCATGAGGGATAGATTTGGCCCCCTGTCTACAATCCCCCCTCTGGTTGACCTCTCAACCACACTATCCATACAGTTCTTTTGATTTATATGTAGTTTTGGGAGCCAGACCTTTATTATCCTTCCAAGATGTCCATAGTACTTTGTGTGGTAGTCTAAGCTCCATGTCACATAGCTACAGTCCCCAAAAAGATTACACCAAACCCACTTTCTCCAATAGTCAAGGTATTGTAAGGATACTGGAATGTTGTTCCTGTCGAGAACAGGGGACACTGTGTTAACTGCATCTTCAGTGCATTTTCTGTCTTTGTTTCTACATCTTCTTCAGTCTATATCCCTATTAGCACTTTCATCCCTAAAGTCTTTTCAGTTATCTTTGTACACTGCCTGATTATTATCTTTATGACACAAACTGTCGGCAACACTAGTATCAGACCCGCTGCCAGTACTTTCAGTCCATTGGCCATCCATGTTGGTATCCATAAGAATATGTGAGATAGCCAACCTTCATCCTTTCCAACATTTTTCATTTCTTCCTCCATCTTCATGTGAGGTTCAGAGAGCCTGGTGATGGCCTCTGACAATGTCCCATTGCCTTTGTCATTGGTAGGAACAAAGTTATAGCAAGAAGACCCAATCTTGATGCAAACGCCTCCCTCCATGGCTGCGAGGAGATCCAGAACATATCTGTTCAGGAGGGCCATCGGTCTGACTGCTCTAAGCTCCTCCTTTATGGCATTGAACCCCTTCACCGTTGAGTTTGTCTGCATCAGTTCCCAACTCGTGATCTGGAGCCACTTGGTATTCGTGTTTGTTTGTACTGTTGGAACGATGGATGCAAAGATCATTCCACTTCTGCTGAACAGCCTGTGCACAGGTGGTATTGCATCAAATGCATTTTCCATATCTGATGAAGCATAGTTTACCCTATTCACTCTGGTCAATACCACAGATCTCTTCTTCCTGTTATTGGTGTACATTTTAGGGAACCCTTTAAAATTGTATGTCCTTCTGGGTCACTACCAATGCTGGAGTGTTTCTGATGTACAAGTGAATATATTCCTCTGCAGTTAGGTGACAGCTGCGCGTATGCCTTTGATCTGCAGGTCCAATAGTGATCCATGAGCTGCTCCCTTGAGCGGTATGATGGGCATGGGCCCCACTTCGTTTTCTACTCATGTGAGCAGTTTTGCACTTCCTTCCCATTCTTTGAGGCACTTGTCATTTTCATGCTGTACTACTTCCACTCCTCTTTTCATCCATCTGTTGTGTATACTTGTGCATTCACAAACATCTGATGTCTTTCCCATCACCCTTCCTATTTATGTTGGTCCTGTCTTGGGACACTGTAACTCCTTCTGTGTCACTATCTGCACCTCCCTTCTGCGCGGACCCTCTGTTATATACTCTATTCTTTTATCTCTGTTTCAGGAATCGTCTAACATTTCTGGGGTCTTTATGTAATGATCTTTCTGCGTGAAAGTTTTCTTGAACATCCATCTTAGTTTGGCACACTTCCCTTGAATTCGTCCTCTTGTGGTGCATAATGATAAATGCATGAGGCATTGTGTAGTTGCAGCTAGAATTTCAGTTGCTACGTATGCTCTGGTTGCACTCATGGCATGGGGAATGAGAGAGCAGACATACCAGCTCTCTTCTATTGTTTGTTTCCCCACTTTGGCTATGTGGCTATACCACATGTTGTTCAATAAACGGGCTGAATCAGTTATGTAGGAATTTACCTGATTAAAATCTGTTCCTACACTGCACCTAACACTTTTTTACTTTTTTTTTCAGTGCTTGTTGTCTGCCCAGACATGGCTTCTGTAACAGAATGGAACAAGGTTACATTAGTAAGGGTCAAAACTTGTGCATTTGCAAACACAAATCTTCGTAGAATCAGTACTGTAGGGAGGGAGAGACAGCAGAAGACACAAAACAGTATCACAATATTAGTAATTACAAGTCCCATGTTTTTTCTTGGGTGCTCCTTTGCGTTGATCGAAGGGATTGTGCGAATCATCTGAAAAACCTGAGAAATGAGTCATTGTCATGCTAGTGTTTGTTAAATCAAGCTCTATGCCTATAGTATTGGGCGAGTGCTGCAAAGAACAATCACTCCCTCACTATATGGATTCTCGAATCCCGAAGCAGAGTGATGACAGATGGGTTTCCATGAGTCAGTTGTGGATAAATCTGGGCAACATATAACATGAAGGCCTGAAAAAACAATTGTGGTGGTATCCTTCTCTCATATTATGTCGGTATTACAAAGCTTAGGAAACACTTCTGGAATGGGTTACGTCTACTGAGCACTATATAGCTTGAGTTGTCCTTAGTTTCTCGACTAATACCTATTGTAAGCTTAAAGAAATAGTCTGCCTATTCCACATGTGCGTAATGTCTCTCCCTAGCTCTTTCACGCTAGACTGCATCAAGCATGGTTGTTGCTCTTCTTCTTTGCCTTTGTCTTCTCCTTGCATCAAATCGTCATCGCCTAAACTGGAAGAAATCTTGCCTTAAGACAGGGCTTAATGTCTCCAATGTAGTTCCATGCTTTGTCACATGCAGTTTTACTGCATGCTCTGTTGCTTGCTATACAGTATGGGGGCCCCTTAAACCTGGGCTTCAACCAGGGCCTCACAAAGGCTGGGAGCAGAACCGTGCCCCCCTGGATTAAGTAGTGGTTGCTTGAGGAGGTTTTGACTTGTGGCTGAGCTGATGTCTTCCTCAGGGTTCTTTGACCTCTCCACCTGTGCCTGCAATTGATGAGAAAAGATGCACTAGCCATCAAAGAAGCCGCATTTGCATACATTTCATTCCCCAAAACATCAAAGGTTGCATTTGCGTCCGTCAATGCTCTAGTGCAAGGAGCCAGGGTAAGTTGCATGCACCATCCTGTTACCACCTCATGGGGCATTAAGTGGTGGTCAGACCTGGTCTGATTGGGTGATGTGAACAGAGCCAAAGGTAAACAGTGAAGCCATCCCTTTTTTAAAGTGGCTTTTATCTTGGCTATATTTTTCTTTGTGCAGGCCCTTGCGGCGCTCAGACACCCTGTTCACTTGCGAGTGATAAGCACATGAGAATGTGTGCTGTATCCCAGTAGGGTTGTGATGGCCTCAAAAGTCTCATTCACGAAATGAGGCCCTTTGTCTGACCGCATTATCTCACACACGCCCCATCTTGCGAGCACCTATCTAATGAGGAATTGCGCAGGCCTTAGTGCATCGAGGTGTGAACAGGGACCAGTTTTTGTCCATTGGGAGAACAGGCACACAACCACTGTCATGTAGCGGTAGCCCTGACACACCTGGCTCATATTGACATAGTTGATGTGGAGATGTTGGAAAGGCCCAGTTGGCCTGGGGATGCCTCCCCTCTCTACATGTAAAGTATGCCCTGCAGTGAATTTCTTGCAGGTGACACAGTTCAGTCAAAGGTGGCTTTCTTGTTGTCATACCTAGGAGGGCATACAGCTAATTGGTGCATCCTGTTGGTAAACCGAGATGACCCTCTTCTGCGCAACTTTCAAGGGTTCCAGAGGGAGTTGGAGAAGCTGTTTGCTCATCAGCATCAAGGGCAGGCCCTCGACAATTAACTGTTTTCACTGCGTCAGGGAAGCCGGGATCTGCTGGCTTACAATGCCACTTTCAACCGGCTGGTGGCAGAATCAAACTGGCCAGAGGAGAAGAGAACCACGCTGTTCTATGACAGCCTCCGGGGAGAATGGAATGATGTCCTGGTTCAAGTAGTGAATCCACCTGAGGGGTGTGCCGAGTATATCGATTTGGTTTTCAGCTGGATCACCGGTTGCAGGACCGAAAATCGGACCGCCACCGCTCTGAGGGGGGGCGTCTTTCTACATTCGCCCAAAGGAAAGTCTGGTGCGCCCTACTGAAAACCATCCAGAACCCATGTAACTGGCAGGCATCCGAGGTCCACTCACCAAGGATGAAAGAGAAAAGTGAAGACAAATACAATTATGTTTGTATTGCAGGAAAGCAGGCCACTTCATCTGTGACTGCCCAATGAAACTCCACAGAAAGACTGTAGGAGCTCTGGACTCTTCAAATCTAACCAGTAGGGAAGACCAGCCAGAAAACTCCAATGCCTGACAAACCTAGAGGTCAACTTTTCGAGCGAGGAAAAGGCATCCTTGGCCTCACACTTGGTCTTTCCCATGGTACTCATTTGCCACCAACAACACTTGTGGAAGCTCACGTGGATAGCGGAGCGGTGAGCAACTACATGGACCACGACATCGCCCCCAGGATTGGAATCCCTTCTCGGCCCAAGCCTATGGCAGAGAATATTTCTGCTGTGGGTGGTTCCCAACTGCTATCAGGCCCAGTGACCCACTGCATGGAGGAGGTTGTGCTGCTCTCTCAGGACGGGCATTGTGAAAATATTTCATTTGATCTGATAGGGGCCCCCCAGTTTCAGCTCATCTTAGGAATACCCTGGCTTGAGACCCACAATCCCCGCATTGATTGGTGTGCTAGGACTTTGAGCTTTTTCAAGAGTTGCAGGCAAGCATGTTACAACACAGATTCCGCTTCTGAGAATAACTCTTTGGTTGTGTCAGGAGGAAAGAAAACATGTTACAACACAGATTCCGCTTCTGAGAATAACTCTTTGGTTGTGTCAGGAGGAAAGAAAACAGGGCCCATGTTAGGCGTAGTGGGAACGTTGTCGCCAGAGTATTAGGAGTATCAAGATGTGTTCCCCAAAGAAAGGCGAACACACTTCCACCACATCGACCATATGATTGCCAAATGGACCTCATACCTGGTTTTCAAGTACCATGTAGTCGAATATTTGCTCTTACCGAGCAGGTGAACGTCCATCTCAAAACCTATTTGGACCAATACCTGGCTAATGGATTTATTTGACCCTCTAAATCCCCTGTGCATCGCCCCTCTTCTTCGTACCGAAGAAGGAGGGAGACCTAAGAACTTGCATTGATTATCGTTCCTTGAACTAAATCACAATCAAGAACCGGTACCCATTACCGCTCATTCCTGAGCTTTTGGATCAGGTTAAAGACGCTTCCATTTATATGAAACTAGACCTCAGGGGATGTACCACCTGGTGCACGTAAAAAGCGCAGATGAGTGGAAGACAGCTTTCCACACCAAATTCGCCTCTTGGAGTATCAGGTGATGCCCTTTGGGCTGTGTAACACCCCAGCGGCATTTCAGTACTTCATGAACAATGTTTTACATGAGTTACTGGATGTATGTGCTATTGTCTACATTGACGACATTCTTATTTACTCCATCACACTTCAGGAACATGTGTCTCATGTATGAGCTGTGCTAGAAAAACAACGGCAGCACAAATTATATGCAAAATTGGAGAAGTTTGCTTTTGACGTCACAGAGGTTGAATTCCTGGGATTTGTGCTGACTCTGTGAGGCATTCGGGTGGATAACCAGAAGGTTGATGCAATTCTACAATGGCCATCCCCTACGTCCATAAAGGGGTTCCAAAGCTTCCTAGGTTTTGCAAACTTCTACAGGCACTTTAACCCAGGGTTTTCTCATCTGGTGCACCCCATCACCACCTTGCTCCATAAAAACTGGAAGTTCAATTGGTCCTAAGAAGCTGAGCAAGCGTTCCAAACACAAGTTACAACACCCAATACTGGCATTTCTCTACGTCATGAAAGACTGATGCCTCTAGTGTGACTATGGGAGCCGTCTTGTCGCAGAAAAGCCCTGCGACTGGCCAGCTGCACGCAGTGTCCTTCTGGTTGAAGAAGTTCTCATAAGCAGAATTAAATTACACCATTACTGACAAGGAGCTGTTGGCGATCAAGGCATCCTTTAAGGAGTGGTAGCATTATCTACTGGGTGTTCGACATCCTATCACAGTAATTACCGACCACCGAAACTTACAATACCTGGGGTCAGTCAAGGCACAATCATCTCGCCAGCTTAGATGGACCTTATCCTTTGCAGAATATGATTTTGTGATTACATACCATGCCTGGGGTACGAAACAGCAAAGCTGACGCTCTGTCATGCTTGGGAGAAGAAGACTGTGCGTATGCTTCCTCTGAACCAGTGGAAATTAAACCTGCAGACATACTGTTGGATGTAGTCAGCACTGAACCCCCTCCATTACAATCTGTGAGATGGGCAACAACCTTACACAAGCAGGAGGTTTGGACATCCATGGATCCACAGCAGAAGGTCCTTGAGGGCTTACCTTAACATCAAAATCATCTGTATCTCCCGGAACCGGCAATGCAAAGTCAGGTCTTATCCAACTATCATAATGCCATCCGGGAGTTGCTGTCATGATGCCTACCCCCGGGGAGCCAGACCATGTCCAGCAACTCCGGAAGCAGGCATCAAGTTATCCTAAGCAAGCCCAACAACCCCTGCTAGGGGCTATTTGGGTCCAGTCCTGGTGCCTATGGTGCCAGGCTCATATAGAGAGTCAGTCCTGGTGCCATAGGCGCCAGGCTCATAGATTAAAACTTACCTGATGCAGACCATGCTGCAAGAGCTCCAAGCCAAAAGAGGCTTGGAAGGGACTACTTTACTTAGGGACTATTTTTTACTCGGGCGCGGCTGGGGAGGAATACTTACCTGGGACTACTTTGGAGGCTATTTAAACCACGCCCGAAGAGCAGCACATGATTCGTGTTATTCTGCATCCAGCAGCGTAACGCTCACCGTGCCTGCAAGTCTGCATCAAGCCTTCTGCCACGCCCGCCTCGAGTTTGGAGCTCTTAGAAAAAGGGAGAAAGAAGGAGAAAAGGTTAGAACAAGAGCAATACCTTTAATCCTTACCTGAATTCCTGAACCATCGCGCCTTCGAGCTGGAAGAAAGAAGTTATTTTATGTGCATCGCCTCGCCTGCTGCCACGCCGCGCTGAACTCACCGGCCTTCGCAGCATCTTCATATTCCACCGCATCCTCCTGCATGTTCCCGCCGCACTCCGGCACCTAAGGAGAAGACAAAAACAGCAAGGTGAGCTAAGGGAATACACAGAGGAATATTAGTTACCCCCCCATAGACTTACCTGATTTTACCACCGGGGGTACTATTCCTCTTCACGGGTCGGCGCAGCTTCCACTGCATCTTCACCGAACCCCGGCCCTTAAGGGGAAACAAAAGGACAGCAAGGTGAAACAAAGGGACTAACAAAGGAAACCCTCCTCACCCCAATAGACTTACCTGATTTTACCGCCGGAGGTATTATTCCCCATGACTTCATACTTTCTCTCAGCGCCTCAATAAGGGAGAAAGCAACAGATTGCATATTGACTTTATTTTATCGAACTGTGTTGGAAAATACAAATCCTTACCAGAATACTACCGGTTGCCACGAGGAACTCTTCATTAGGGTCAAGCTGCAACCTGCAAGGAATCGGACAAGAGTGAAAGTCAGGCATTTGAACTCTTACGAACTTAATACTTACGGCGTCTTGCCGGGAATCTCGGAGTGAATATTGTTCTGGAACTCACCAATTCCTTCGAGCCAGTGAAGCAACTGGTTATCAACGCGCCCCTGCGCTCAATGCAGGATGGAGAGCTCATCTTTTCAAACCATCAGGTGAGACTATAAGAGGGGACATCAAAGGCGATCTGTGGGGAGAACAGCGGGGGTGGGGGGATTTACGCTCAACTCCACGGGTGGTTAATTCCCTTTCTCCATTTGCAGAAGAATATTCCTACGGGCCAAGCAAAAGAAGCTAGGTGGGCGAGTCCAGTCTGTCATCTCGGCCCTACGCGTCACATTGGTGGAGACCGCAGCTGTCCAGTTCCGATCGACGCCTGTGTGGGAGCAAGGTGAGCGTAACAGAACGCGAAGCCTACCCACAAATTCCCACCCGGGCGTTATGGATACCTCAGAGACTGACCAATTGGCCCAATTACTAGGGGAACTGAGGGCTGAAGTGCATTCCGCCCGTCAAGAAACCAATGCTATTAGGAGAGAACTGATTTTGTCAAAGGAGCGAACTGATGACCTTGCTAGGCAACTATTGCAAAGCCAGGCTGGACAAGCACTCCTACCTGGTTCCGGGGGAAATCCAGCTCCTGTGTTATCGAATAACCCTGTGCAAATAAACCTACCAGGAAACATTCCATTAGCTCCACCCGAACGCTTTTCCGGAGATAACAAAAGGTTCGCCGTGTTTATGAACAAATGCCGCTTGCACGTTTTATGCAGACCTGGAGCCTTCCCAAATGATCAAGCCAAGGTAGCCTTTGTATTGTCATATCTCAGCGGCAGTGCAGCTGATTGGTCAATTCCACTAGTTACTCAGGATGACCCAATTCTTTGGGATTTTCAGGGCTTTCAAACAAGCATGGAAAGACTATTTGCCCGGCACTCCCAAGGACAGGCCCTGGATAACAAACCTTTGTCCCTACGACAGGGTAACCAGGACCTTCTATCCTACATCGCAACCTTTAATAGGTTGATAGTGGAAACTGAATGGCCTGAGGTAAAACAAATCATGTTATTTCATCAAGAGCTTCGAGGAGAACTCAAGGATGTCTTGGCTCAAGTCGTGAACCCACCTCAAGACTGCTCTGAATATATAGACTTAGTGGTCCAGTTAGATCACAGACTTCAGAACAGAAAGGCTGATCGAGCCAAGTTTGAGAATCGGGTGTTGGTCAAAACCCACGCTAACCCCAAAGGAGCAGATGCTTCAGAACCCATGCAAATCGGAGGGATTAAAGGATCCTTAACCCAGAAAGAAAGAGAAAGGAGACGGCAAATGCAATTGTGTCTATATTGTGGAACTTCTGGGCATTTTCTATGGGATTGCCCTATAAAGCCACCCAAGAAGGTGGTAGGAGCTGCTGATAAAAGCCATATGGAGTCAGACTCGGGAAACGACCACGCCCGACAAGCTTAGAGGTCCGCTTGTCGAACTTAAAAAAGGATAGTCAGACCTCGCATTTCATCATACCAATGGTCCTCGTAGATCCAGGGCAGCCATCGCGTATGCACGCAGTAAGGGCATACATTGATAGCGGGGCCATAGGAAACTATGTGGACTATGAATTGTCTTGCAGGATGAATCTACCTCTCTGCCGAAAAACCACCTCAGATGTCATCACCACAGTCGATGGAACTGAAATTGCCTCTGGGCCTGTAACTCATTCCACCGCAGAGATGACACTATTGGGTCAGGATGGGCATCGAGAGACTATTGTGTTTGATCTAATCAAAGCCCCACAGTTCCAAATAATACTGGGGATACCTTGATTGGAAACACATAATCCTTGTATTGATTGGCGAGAGAAGAGAATAACCTTCCCGGATTGTGCACAAACCTGCTACCCAAAGAAAAGTCAGAATGCAGGCCTGGCCACAGTAACCACAGCAGTCATGCAACTACCTCCAGAATACCAAGAATTCCAGGATGTCTTCCAAAAAGAACAGGCAAACACCTTACCTCTTCACAGATCGTACGATTGTCAAATCGATCTCATACCCGGTGCACAACCCCCTTGTAGCAGGACCTATGCCCTTACTGAACCTGAGAACCTTCACCTACGACAATACTTAGACCAGTACCTTGCCAATGGCTTTATTCGCCCATCCAAGTCCCCTGCATCTTCAGCTTTGTTCTTCGTGCCCAAAAAGGAAGGTAACCTCAGAACGTGCATAGACTACTGCGTATTGAACCAGATAACTGTTAAGAACCGATACCCATTGCCTCTGATCCCTGAACTACTAGACCAAGTGAAGGACGCTTGTATATACACTAAATTAGATCCCTGGGGGGCATACCATTTGATACGTGTAAAAGAAGGCGACGAATGGAAGACTGCTTTCCACACTAAGTAGGGGTTATTCGAATACCAGGTGATGCCTTTCGGGTTGTGCAATGCACCAGCAGCCTTCCAATACTTCATGAACGATGTCCTTCGTGAACTCATTGACGTTTGTGTTGTCGTATATATCGATGATATTCTAGTATACTCCTCTTCAGAATCTGACCATGTGAAGCACGTCCGAGCAGTCCTTGGGAAATTGTGCCAGCACAAACTACATGCAAAACTGGGAAAATGCGTTTTTCATGCCACAGAAGTTGAATTCCTTGGGTTTAACCTGACCCCAAAGGGAGTCCGAATGGACTCACGAAAGGTGGACGCAATCCTGAAGTGGTCATCACCAAGTTCTGTTAAAGGAGTACAAAGCATGCTCGGCTTTACCAATTTCTACAGCAGATTCATCCTGGATTTTTCACATGTTGTACATCCCATCACAGCACTCTTGCGAAAAAATAAACGCTTTATGTGGACTGAAGAAGCTGAAAATGCCTTCCAAGAGCTGAAAGCGAAATTCAAGTCTGCACCTGTATTAAAGCACCCGCACCCTGAACTTCCATACATAGTGGAAACTGATGCATCCAGTCCAGCCATGGGAGCTGTCCTGTCCCAAAAGGACCCTGAAACTGGCCAGCTTCATCCAGTAGCATTTTGGTCCAAAGTTCTCGGCACCCGAGTTAAACTATGCGGTTACCGACAAGGAGTTATTAGCCATTAAATCCGCCTTCAAGGCTTGGCGGCACTATCTTCTCGGTGTGTTACGGACCACAGGAAAGGTCATGGGAACCTAGTGACCATGTTCATGCACACCGATTGGGGAAAAAATTCCACCGAAATTTCCCAGACAAACCGAGACCACAGGGAAGAACGACTTTAGGAGGGGCCTTGGGGGGGAGTGCTGTCATGATGCCTACCCCCGGGGACCCAGACCACGTCCAGCAACCCCGGAACCAGGCATCAAGTTATCCTAAGCAAGCCCAACAACCCCTGCTAGGGGCTATTTGGGTCCAGTCCTGGCGCTTATGGCGCCAGGCTCATATGGAGAGTCAGTCCTGGCGCCATAGGCGCCAGGCTCATAGATTAAAACTTACCCGATGCAGACCATGCTGCAAACTTACCTGATGCAGACCATGCTACAAGAGCTCCAAGCCAAAAGAGGCTTGGAAGGGACTACTTTACTTAGGGACTATTTTTTACTTGGGCGCGGCTGGGGAGGAATACTTACCTGGGACTACTTTGGGGGCTATTTAAACCACGCCCGAAGAGCAGCACACGCTTTGCGTTATTCTGCATCCAGCAGCGTAACGCTCACCGTGCCTGCAAGTCTGCATCCAGTCTTCTGCCACGCCTGCCTCGAGTTTGGAGCTCCTAGAAAAAGGAGAAAGAAGGAGAAAAGGTTAGAACAAGAGCAATACCTTTAATCCTTACCTGAATTCCTGATCCATCGCGCCTTCGAGCTGGAAGAAAGAAGTTAATTTATGCACGTCACCTCGCCTGCTGCCGCGCTGAACTCACCGGCCTTCGCAGCATCTTCATATTCTACCGCATCCTCCTGCATGTTCCCGCCGCACTCCGGCACATAAGGAGAAGACAAAAACAGCAAGGTGAGCTAAGGGAATACACAGAGGAATATTAGTTACCCCCCCCCATAGACTTACCTGATTTTACCACCGGGGGTACTATTCCTCTTCACGGGTCGGCACAGCTTCCACTGCATTTTCGCCGAACCCCGGCCCCTAAGGGGAAACAAAAGGACAGCAAGGTGAAACAAAGGGACTAACAAGGGAAACCCTCCTCACCCCAATAGACTTACCTGATTTTACCGCCGGAGGTATTATTCCCCATGACTTCATACTTTCTCTCAGCGCCTGAATAAGGGAGAAAGCAACAGGTTACATGTTGACTTTATTTTATCGAACTGTGTTGGAAAATACAAATCCTTACCAGAATACTATCGGTTGCCACGAGGAACTCTTCATTAGGGTCAAGCTGCAACCTGCAAGGAATCGGACAAGAGTGAAAGTCAGGCATTTGAACTCTTACGAACTTAATACTTACGGCGTCTTGCCGGGAATCTCGGAGTCAATATTGTTCTGGAACTCACCAATTCCTTCGAGCCAGTGAAGCAACTGGTTATCAACGCACCCTATGCGCTCATTGCAGGATGGAGAGCTCATCTTTTCAAACCATCACATGAGACTATAAGAGGGAACATCAAAGGCCATCTGTGGGGAGAACAGCAGGGGTGGGGGATTTACGCTCAACTCCACGGGTGGTTAATTCCCTTTCTCCATTTGCAGAAGAATATTCCTACGGGCCAAGCAAAAGAAGCTAGGTGGGCCAGTCCAGTCCGTCATCTCGGTCCTACGCGTCACATTGGTGGAGACCGCAGCTGTCCAGTTCCGATCGACGCCTCTATGGGAGACAGGTGAGCGTAACAGTTGCAAAGACTCTGGCCAAGGTACAGCAGTATTATTGGTGGCCGACCTGGCACAAAGACGTCAAGCAATTTGTTCAGACATGTAGCGTGTGTGCTCAAAACAAGTTATTGAAACAGAAACCTGCTGGCCTTTTGCAACCTTTAGTCATGCCCCTGTTCCCTTGGCACACTATTTCATTAGACTTTATCACTGATTTACCCCTGTGCAGATGTTTCAACACCATATTTGTGGTAGTGTATTTTTTATCGAAAATGGCACATTTCTTCACCCTCAAAGGACTCCTGATTGCCAATTCATTAGCCAAAACCTTTCTAGAAAATATTGTCAAACTTCATGGGTTCCCCTCTGTGGTAGTTTCAGATTGGGGGAGTCAGTTTGTGTCCCAATTTTGGAGGCGATGTGAGATCTGGCTCAGATCGATGTACGATTGTCCACCAGCCATCACCCCCAAATGGATGGGCAAACAGAAAGGACTAACCAAACCCTTGAGCAGTACCTCTGGTGTATGCTTCACCAATTGGATCAAAAGTGGGTAGATCTCTTGTGGATAGCCGAATATGCTTGCAACAATGGTAGTCAGTCAAAAGACTGAAAATAAAATCTCGAATTACAATAATCTCAAAAAGAAAATATCGAAAAAAAAAGTCAAATTTTTTATTTATTTAATTATATGCTTTTTTGGGGTCAGGTAAGTAAAAAAAAGGGGTAAAATAAAAAAAAATGAAAAAAAGGGGGTTGGGGGGGGGGGGGGAACCCCCCCATTTCGAACAAAAAACGTAATTAAAAGAAAATTTGACTTTTTTTTTTCGACCTTTTCATTTCGAGATTTTTTTTGGGGATTTTTTTTTCGGTTTTATGACTATAAACCTGCAACAATTCAGCACATGCCTCCACTGGTTGCAGCCCATTCTATGTAATGCATGGCCAGCACCCACAGATTTCTGTTTACGATCCACCTGAGAAGTTAGAAAAGCCAGCTGTCACAGAGCTACACAACACAATCCATCAGACCTTGAAACAAGCTGTGTAACACCTGTCAGAAGCCAAAGCAACCTATAAAAGATTTGTGGACCGTGTTCACCGTGACCGTCCTCCTTATTAAATGGGCGACAGGGTATGGTTGGCCACGTAGTACATTCCATTGAAGTGTCCCAGAAAGTTCCATCCCAATTTTGTAGACCCTCCCGCAGTATCTGCAGTAGTTAGTCCAGTGGCGATGCAATTGAAATTACCCCACACCATGCACCCAGTATTTCACATCTCTCTCCTCAAACCAGGCACACAAGTCCTTACTCCACTGACTCCAGTATTGGTCGACAATGAACCATAGTATGAGGTTAAGAACATCTTGGACTCCAAACTCTTAAAACACATATTATACTATCTGGTAGTTTGGAAACGTTATGGAGCTCAAGATCGCACATGAGAACCCGCCTCAAACGTGCATGCACCTAGGTTAGTGGCTAGGTTTCACTGAGATTACCCAACCAAAGCCAAACCCGACAGTCATCCCTTGAGGGTGGTCTTGCGGGGGGTACTGTCATGATCACCAGGGTAGCCCATAAGAATACACACAGACCTGTACTCACAAGTCTCACATGCATACAGCAATCAAGGCTAAAATAATCAGGAAGCGTGTAGGCTGGATCTCACTGTGGCATAGCTGGCATTCCAAAATCCATTAGCCTTATCTGTACACCAGTAGAGGCCCTCCAAGATGGCCACCACTGGAGGACATTCTTTGCCAACTGACAGAGCTGACAATATTGCTATTTACATCAATACTAGAAGGCTGTTTAGTTTGCATGAGTGGGCCTTCTATTTAAGCAGCACCCATATGTGGAG